>NC_055991.1:102343711-104843711 GCF_018446385.1 Zingiber officinale
GGAAAAGAAACATGGACATTGTCCTAACTTTTGAAGGCTATAAGTTGGTACTGATGGAGGTCTGCCCTAATGTACCTAATAGTGATTCTAGTGAAGAGGAGATTGAGCATCATAGGAAATGGGTCAAGGCAGATGAGATGGTGTGGTGTTACATTTTGGCTTCAATGTCAAATGTGCTGCAACATCAGCATCAAGACATGCCAACTGCTTATGACATGATGGGCAATCTCAAGGATCCCTTCGGACACCAGAATCGGTCTATTAGGCAATTGGCTATGAGAAACTTAATGACAGCCACCATGTTAGAGGGGACACCTGTAAGGGATGATATCCTTAAAATGAGGACTTACTTGAACAAGATATAAATCCTTGGAGCTGAAATCGATGGGGAAACCCTAGTCAATATTATTCTCCAATCGCTACCTAAAAGTTTTGAGCATTTCCACCTGAACTACAATATGAATAAAAGGATTTATTCATTGGCGGAACTACTGACAGAACTTCAAGCAGTAGAAGGGATATTTCTTCATAGTTCTCAAATCCACTTTGCTAAAAATGTTTCTACTTCTAAGTTGAAAGGAAAGAAGAAGAAGAAGAAGAAGAAGAAGAAGAAGAAGAAACAAGCTGGTTCGGTAAAGAAAGTGAATAGATCTCTAGGTACTGGACTAAAAGCAAGAGTGAAGAAGTCGAAGCGCAAGTGCTTAATTTGCAAGTAGTCTAGACATTGGAAGGCGGATTATCCTCGTAGGAAAGAGAACAATAAAGGTATATCTTATTCTCTAGTAGTTGAAACATGTTTAGCAGTGTTATCTACCAGTACCTGGTGTGTAGATACAGGAGCCACTGATCATGTCTACAATACATTGCAGGGGTTCCAGGAAACCCGACAACTATATGAAGGAGAGAAAACCGTCTACATGGGCAATACGACGAAAGTGGCGGTTGTTGCAGTGGGAGATGTATACTTATCATTTGATAGGAATAGATCTTTAATTTTGAGAAATTGTCTTTATGTACCAAGTTTTAGAAAGAATTTAATTTCAGTTTCTAAACTATTTTTTAATGGATATACTGTTTCTTTTGATAACAAAGTGGTTATCAAGAAAAATAGGATAGTTATTTATTCTGGTACATTAGTTGACAATTTGTATACTCTAAATCCAATAACTCCCACAAAACAACAAATGGAAATTAATAACATATCTTCTAATAAGAGAAAGGAACCTTCGAAAATGAACCAAACATATCTTTGACATCTAAGACTTGGTCATATTAACTTAAATAGGATTCAAA
The DNA here is from genome assembly GCF_018446385.1 of Zingiber officinale. Taxonomy (NCBI): domain Eukaryota; kingdom Viridiplantae; phylum Streptophyta; class Magnoliopsida; order Zingiberales; family Zingiberaceae; genus Zingiber; species Zingiber officinale. The sequence continues at coordinate 102,345,005 of NC_055991.1, forward strand.
GACTAATAGTCGATGGACTCTTGGGTTCATTAGTGTTGAAAAACTTTCCAACCTGTGAATCTTGTTTGGAAGGAAAAATGACCAAGAGACCTTTTAAGGTCAAGGGGTATAGAGCAAAAGATGTGTTGGAATTGACTCATTCTGATTTGTGTAGACCTATGACTATCCAAGCGAGACGTGGTTTCAAATATTTTGTCTCTTTTATAGATGACTATTCGATATATGGATACATTTACTTGATGCGCCATAAGTCTGAGTGCTTTGATAAGTTCAAAGAGTACAAGGCTGATGTGGAGAAACATCATGGTAAAAGTATCAAGACACTACGGTCTGATCGTGGTGGCGAGTACCTCTCAGGAGAGTTTAGGAATTACTTATCAGAGGTTGGAATTTAATCCCAATCATCTGCACCTGGTACACCCCAACAGAATGGTGTGGCAGAACGAAGGAATAGGACTCTTATGGAAATGGTTAGATCGATGATGAGTTATTCAGAATTACCAAATTCGTTCTAGGGATATGCTTTAAAAATGGCTGTATACATTCTGAACTTGGTACCTTCTAAATCAGTACCCTCTACTCCCATATAATTGTGGAACGGGCATAAGCCTAGTTTGAGTCATGTTCAGATTTGGGGTAGTCTAGCATATGTGCTGAAGGGAGATGCTGATAAGATGGAATCTCGTACAGAAGTTCGCATGTTTATAGGTTATCCTAAAGGAACAAAAGGTGGTTTGTTTTATAGCCCTAAAGATCATAAGGTCATTGTTAGCATGAATGCCCAATTTTTAGATGAGGATTATGTAATAAACCACAAGCCCATGAGTGAAATTGTTCTAGAAGAAATGAGAGAGGGCACGTCTACTTTAGTACCAAGAGTGCAAGATGAAATATCACAAGAAACTGTAACACGTATCACAAATGATACACAACTACACATAATATAGTCCAGTACCTAGAGATCATATAGTCTTGCCTGTCAGCCTGATTCTAGTGTTCGAAGAGTTCCTTGAGATTATACATCATGTCATGGCTAGTAGGCATGGTCTGATGCTGATGTTGCAGCACATTTGATATAAAAGTCAAATGTAACTCCGCGCCATCTCATCTGCCTTGACCCATTTCCTATGATACTCAATCTCCTCCTCAATAGAATCTCTATTAGACATATTATGGCAGACCTCTAACAGTACAAACTTATAGCCTTCAGCAGTTAGGACAATGTCCAGGTTTCTTTTCCAATCTATATAATTGGGACCAGTAAGTTTGTTGACTTTCAATATAATAGTCATTCAGTTGAAAGTCATCCTAAGAATCACAAAATAAACTTTTGGTCAAGACTCTAAATATAGAATAATATTGATTCCTCAAACAATATTATTTAAATTTACCAACACCTCAAAACACCGTGAATTTTGCATGCCACGTTAGTGTGGGCGTATACAAATTCAACATTTGTAAGAGGAGGTTTTACCCATTAATTTTATTAATTATCTTGTCATCCTAACTTTATGACAAATAAAATTAATAGTTGGTATTCCTTTGGTCACATAAATAATAGCAGTGACTCCGTTGGGGAGGATACTATTAAATGTGCCTAAGTGTATACCATTACTTGATACTTAGTCCATTAAATAGGATTGTGCCCCTTCAGTTGGAGAAGATCACATGCTCCTAAATAATTTCTTATAACCAACCATAAAGGAAGTTTAATCTAGTGATCCGCAAACAAACTCATCCGTTGTGGAGGGAGGCACTCAGAGCCAACACGTAAGTTTGTTGCATCACCTAAAAAACTAGTAATGGAGACCGTGAAATTTATTTACTAACCCCTCTCCCACTTAGTTATTTAAGGTGAGGAATTTTAAAAATGCAAGCACACATCACACACATCACAGTAAATAAAAGTAATAAATATGGAAATTAATTTTCCAACTATTATGGCTTCTTCCATAACTGTCCTCCGTGTGATGCCAACCCTAGCTGCTGCCATCTTTAGCCACCGGAATCGGGTCTAGTCGTCGCATCTATCTTGCTTCTTATTCCACTACGTCTCTGGTCCTCAAATAGTACCACGCCTTGTAAAGATACGATCCACGACAAAAATAGAATTTTACATTTATCGATCCTATATTCCACAAGGGAATGTACATGTAATCTAGATCGAAACAAAAATGTAAAATCCTAAAACTAATACAGCTCCTGCTGTATTTAATACATACAATCATGCACACACATAAAATGCCCTCGACATGTCCGAGGGTCAAATCACACACAATCACATTAGGGTCATAATAGTTGGATCCAGGATGCCTGCAACCACAGAGTTAAATCTATTTGGACATCCTACTATTATCCTGCCTAAAATATGTATGACATGTGCATAATTAAACTGAAAACCAAACACACAGAGGCAAACCCTAGCTCTCATACCAATTGTTGGTTGTTACTCGAAATATCGTACTGATTCCTCGGTACAAAAATTTTGTACAAGTCCTGAACCATTCCTAACAACCTATTATGTTTTTTAAAAATTAAATTTGGAATCACAAATAGAACTTAACATTATTGATTCCAAATTCAACTTATCTGTTCTTAGTGATTAAGACTTGGATCGCAAACAATGCTTAACATTATTGATACAAATCCACCCATGTTACAAATTTAATTAAATATTAATTTCAGATATCGCCTTCCAGGTTAAACATGGTGAGGCACTAGTCCTTCTTGGGTATGGGAGCATCCACCACTTCCTAGACAAAGCCTTTCAACGAAATTCAATATTTAATTTCCTTATAATAACCCCAGGTTTAACCAAAAAGAACAATCGAATCACAAGTTCGAAAAACAAAAGAAACACAAAATCGAAAACATAAATTCAATAACCTAGATTCATTAGCCTCTTGTGTTTGGTATTTCAAGATCTAAATAAAAGGATGAACTAGTTATGATGCAGAAACTAATAACTTGTTATACCTTTTATAGCTTATAGACCTCACGATCTTCTGTCGTATTCCTTTTCTTATCTCGGTCGTCGTGTGGGCGATGATTTACCAAGACGAGAATCCACCCAAGCTTCCTTCTTCTTCTTGCAAGTTTCGACCACCAAGAGTCTTCTAGAGATGAAGAACTTTTGCCACCAACCAAGCTCCAAGGGATGCTAGGAAACAATGCCTCCTATCTCTTCTTCTTCTCCAAGCAAAATCCGGCCACCAAGATCTCTCCAAGAAGATGATGCCGCCGGCCACTTAAGAAGAAGAATAGGGGAAGAGGAAGAAGAGAGGGTCGACCACCACAAGGAAGAGAAGAGAGGAATACTAGATCTATATTGTTATTAGGTGAGGCATCTCAACCCTCTCTTTTATATTCCTTGGTCTTGGCAAATTAGGAAAGTTTTAATTAAAACTTCCTTAATTTCCTTGCCAATGAAAGGAAAATTTAATTAAAATTTCCTTTTCTTGTTTCTATTGGCCGACCACCTCAAATCCTCCAAATAAGGAAAGTTTTAAATACAAAATTAAAACTTCCTAATTTGTTTCTGGAAATTTTTAAAATAAAAATTTCTCTTTAAAAATTCCCTTTATGGTTGTTTATAAAAGAAACTTTTATAAATTAAAATCTCTCTATTAAAACATGTGAATGATTACAATAAGGAAAGTTTTCTCCAAAATTAAAATCTTCCTTTCAATCTACAAATAAGGAATGATATCAAACCTTTCTCTTAATCTTTTGTAGAAACTATAAAACGAAAGATTTAATTTTAAAACTCTCTTTTAAATCATGGCTTCCACATAAGGAAATATTTTAAAAAAAATAAAATCCTTTTAATTTTATTGTGGCTGGCCACCTAAGCTTGGGTTCAAGCTAGGCCGACCACACTTTAACCCATCCAAGACTTGATTTGGCCGGCCCTTGCTTGGGCTCCAAGCTAGGCTTGGTCGGCCACCTAAGGATGGGTAAGAAGGTGAGTATAGGTGGGTATAAGACTTTATAAATAAGAGGCTATGACAGGGACTGAGAGGAGGAATTTGTTTTGATCTCCTGATGCACATGAGCTTCTCGTGTTCTCCCTGAACACCCAACTCGAGTTTATCTATAATAGCTCATACCACTAAAGAGTTATTATTTAACTACTGCACCAATCCCATATTACTATATGGGCGCATTCTTATCATGTGTTAATCTCCCTGTGTTTAAGATATTGAATGTCCACTAATTAAATGAGTTGCTGACAACTCACTTTAATTAATATCTAGCTCCAAGAGTAGTACCACTCAACTTTATCATCATGTCGGACTAAGTCCACCTGCAGGGTTTACATAACAATCCTTATGAGCTCCTCAAGGGGACATCATCAACCTAGATTACTAGGACACAGTTTCATTCTATAATCAACAACACACCATATAAATAATATCATTTTCTAACTTATCTGGCCTATTGATTTAATGAGCTAAATCGCACCCTTTGATAAATTAAAGAAATAAATATTAAGTATATGTGCTTGTTATTATATCATGATAAAGAGTACACACTTCCATAATAGCAGAGGTATTGTTCTTTTATGTAACGACCCAATTTTCCCTATTTCGAGTCCTAAAAGTCCTTTTAAAAATCTAGAAATGATTTAGAAATATTCTAGAGATTTTTAGAAATTTTTAGAGTATTTTTACGTAATTTTTGGAGGTCGTTTGGTATTTTTACTAAAAGAAAGAAGTTTCGACAAAAAAATGTCCAAGCCGAGATTCGAACCGTGGACCTTGGGTTAAGCCAAGCCTTAAGCGAACCAAGTCAACCAACTGTTCCGTGGCTGTTATGTGAATAAATAGAGAACGAAATAAATTTAAGTAGTGGTTATAGATAATAGAAATAAAAGGTTGCAAAAAAAGGGCCGAGCCGAGGCTCGACCCAAAGACCTCCGACCGCAGCAAAGCTTTAAGCGGAGCGGCCAACCAACTGGTCTGCGAGTGTTTTGTTAATCATATATGGAGTGATATACATTTAAGCAGAAGTTGGAACATTTAAAATAAATTGGAAAAAGGGTGCGCGGCGAAGGGATTCGAAACCCAGACCTTTGATTTGGTCAAAACCTGGCTAACCAAGTGTGCTGCGGGCGGTTTTGTTTAAGAATAGATAGTAAATTTATTTAAGGTATAGTTAATAACAAAAATAACCCTAGGTTATAAAAAGGGATAAGTTAAGAGAGAAATTGATTTTTCTCCCGAAACCCTTTCTCTCCTCACGACGGCGTTGCGGGCGAAAACGCAGAAGTCGAGCTTAGGGCTCAACTCCGACGCCGGCTTGAGGTTTCTCCGAGGGGTTTCTTCACCTCCTTAAGCTTTTCTCGTCAAGGAGAAATGGAGAGCATGAGGAGGAGCCGGAAATTTCAACCTTCCGAGCCTTAGAAGCACTAGAAGGTTTCCCCCTCGGCTGTGAGTCAAGGGAACGAAGGTGAGTTGCTTCTCACCTGCAGTAGGAGTAGTTCCGAGCTTCGATTTGTTTTCTTTGCTTTCGGATTTGTTTGAAGTTTCCTTGTGTTTGCTGCCATGACCATTAAATCTGAATTTGTTAGGTTGATTATGGTCTCATCTTATTGTTGAGTAATTTGGATTTGGGTTTGTGCCGAATCTAAGCTTGCAGGAGATCAAGTTTTTGTTTCTCTTTGTTCTTGTTGAACCTGCCATGGCCTTTAGGAAGGAAAAAGGGTGTAGTGGATTTAACCGTGATTAATGATGCCTTCGTTTCCTACCATTGGGATTGCAACTGGATCGTGTAGCTTGACAGTATGCCGAATTTGCATCAGATGGATTTTCATTGGGTTTCATTTTAGTTTCCAACCATCTATGCTAGTTCCTAGATTAGTTCTTGCTAGCATTAGTATACAGTCTGAGCTCTATATTCTGTTATAGTTTCCTTCCTTGCTTTCAGGTCATGTTGTACAGAATCGTTGTACAAAATCAAAGTTGATTAGAGATTTAGTTTTTGGACAGCATGTTTAAGAAGCTTAAAGTTGTATTCTTTTGCTTTATTTATAGCATGTTAGAAAGTTTGAAGTAGCATTCTGTTGCCTATTTTATAGCACGTTAAAGAAGCTTGAAGTTGTATTCTTTTGCTTTATTTATAGCATGTTTAGGAAGTTTAAAGTAGCTTTCAGTTATTTATCTTACAACATGTTTAGTAAGTCTAAGTTAGCTCTCTTTTGCTCTATTTTTATAGCATGCAGATTTTAGATAAGCTTAGTATGCAAATTTTGATAGACTTGATATGCAGATTTTTTGTTAAGCTTTGCATGCAGATTTATGTTAAGCTTTGTATACAGATTTTCAGTACGTAGGGTGTGTTCTAGTGCACACCAAGTGCTTGATAAAAGGCTTAGCTAATATAATGCTACAGTAGGCATTTTAATAGCTCAGTTAATGCAGTAGAAGCATTTAAAATAACTTATTTAGTCTTGCTTCAGCTTATATGGGACTACGGTCCAATGGGTGGGCTCCCACAGTCGCCTCTAGGTTCAGATAACCTAGTTCTAGGTTCAGATAACCTAGTTAAAACAAGGTAAGAAAATTAGCTATGAAATCAGTATTTTATTTTCAGCAGTGGCACTGTACTGGATTAGATATCCATTGGGTTGGGCTCCCACAGTCGTCCCTAGGTTTAGATAACCTAGTAAACCCTACTAGACTCGGAACTTGCAATCCCGGGTTTAGTTAGGGATGCGCGCACAGTAAGGGGCTCATCAGCAGCATGATTATTATTTTAATCTATTATGTAAATAGTTTTCAAAACTTCACAAATTAGTTATGTGAATACAAGTTAGACTCAGTTTAGCATTAATTAGTTCAGCTTATGTATCAGTTCAGTTTCCTATTGATACACATGATAGTTCTATGATTAGCTATACATGTTAGTTTTTCAGTTAGTTGATTTCTTTGCTATTTATGAGCATGAGTAGCTTTACATGTTAGCATTCAGTTTTAGTATGTTTTTATTTATATACATGCATATCGAGTTTTTGTGAGTAGGATAGCGCTCACTAAGCTTTTAGCTTATTGATACTATTTTCCTCCTACTGCAGATAAAGGAAAAGCTAAAGTATAAGGAAGAAGGCGACAAGGAGATGCTGTGACGGTGTGTGATGTGTGGACTATGGAGATCCTTTGGACTTAGCTAAAGAACTCACTTAGTTTAAGAATTTGTTTAGTTTAATTTCTTATTAAGTTGATAAGAAAATTTTGTAGTAAGAAGTTATGTTTCCGCTTTTCATTACCTACATGTTTTGATTTATTAAACTGCGTGGTTGTTGTTTGATATGTGATCCAGCCGCCTGTGGCTGTGTATATTATGTTATGTATGTCAGTTTAAGGTCACCGGTACAGGGGAGATTCTGCCGAAATTTTTCGGTAGGGTTTCCATATGATTTTTTAATCATACCGGTTAAGTAGAGTTAGTAGTTAAGTAACGGTCATCCTTAGAGAGTAGTAGTTGTAAGAAGGGTGGTCGCTACAGTTGGTATCAGAGCAGTTCCCATTCTCCAGCATCACACACATCAGCATCAGCCTTGTCGTCTTCCAAGTAAGAATACCTCTACTCTATTTATGTTTCTTGCTTTCATGTTTAGGAATAATTATAGCATGCTTATGTGTGATAGCCTCTAACATGTTTATAGTAGCTAGTTAAACGTGATTAGATTAGTTATGTACATCCTCTATGTCTTTAGAAATGGCACGAGGATGCCCAGCTAAGCAGGCACCAGCTACTGAGCCCTAGCAAGAGGCAGGCAGTTCAGTGCCTTCCCCAGACCTTATAGCATTAGTGGGTCAGTTACAGCAGCAACTAGTAGAACAGCAACAGGAGACAGCCACCTTAAAGGCTAATCAGCAGAATACTCCCACCGTCACCCCGGAACCAAACATTGCAACCCCAGCATTTATAGAGGTTCCACCAGTCCAGCCTACAGCACCAGTAGTACCAGCAGCAGAGGTAAAGAGAGAAGCTTATCTGATCCTGTGGCAGAGAATTAAGCCAGAGAACTTCTCAGGCACCAGCGAACCCTGGGATGCTCAGGCTTGGTTCAAAACACTGGAAAGCACGATGGAGCTTCTGGACTGGCCAGAACAGGAGAAGGTGAAGTGTGCCTCCTTCTGCTTGACAGGAGACGCACGTATGTGGTGGGAGAGAATCAGAACGAAGTGCCCAGTGAATCAGATGATATGGGCCGACTTCGAGGAGTTCTTTCACATGCGGGTCACAAACCGCCACTACGACGAGTTCACGGAGTTTCGTCAGGGCAACCTTTCAGTTGAGGAAGCCGTGAAGAAATTCAACAGGTTGGCTCGTCTATGTCCAGAATTAATCAGCACAGAGAAAGAACGAGTCCGGTTGATGCTTAAAATGCTCAGGCCGGAAATAGCAATGAACGTGGCTAGCGGTGTTCATAGGCCGCAAACCACAAAAGAACTAGTGAGTAGTGCTCTGATCACCGAGCACTACCAGAACAGTATCAAGCAGCAGAAGCAAGCCTCCTCAGAGTCCAGAGGTCACAGCTCAAATGGGAAAGGGAACTCCAGCAACAAGCGCAAATCAGGGAGTTACCCGAAAGGAGGACCAGCTAGCAAACAGCCTCGTTATCCCAAGTGTGCTACTCGTGGGAAATTCCACCCAGGAATTTATCACAAGGGTACACGCGGATGCTTCAAATGTGGACAGGAAGGGCACATGGCTAAGCAGTGTCCGAACAAGACCAGCCTTCCTCCACCACAACAGATTCAGTACGAGGTCAAGCCAGCACAGTTACACCAGATGCAGGCCGCTCTAGATGGTCCACACATCAGTCAGGGCAGACTAGAAGCCCCCTCAACTACGACGAACGCGAGGATCTACTCCCTCACTAGAGAAGACGTAGCAAATGCCTCGACAGTTGCCACAGGTCATATTAGTATTTTACAGTAAAGTACAACTGTCTTATTCAATACTGGGGCAACCCATTCTTTAATAGCCAGGGCATTCGTCGAAAAGTTAGCAATGCCCCAGAGGTACTCAGTAGTCAGTTTCTGACAACATTACCTTCGGGAGAAGTTATGGCATCCACGCACTGGCTCAGAGCAGTGCCAGTCATTATAGCAGACAGAGAACTCTTTTGTGATCTGATAGTGCTAGGAATGACTGACTACGATGTCATCCTTGGAATGGACTTCCTGATCAGATACGGTGCTTCCATAGAGTGCCGTAAACAGAAAGTCGTATTCCAACTTGAAGCAGAAGCACAGTTCGAGTACATCGGAGAACCCAAGAGAAAAAGGCCAAGAAGTTTCTCTCAGCTCTGGAAGTACAGAAATTATTGGATTCAGTCTTTCTCAAAGTTGCTCCTATGAAGGGAGTGATGAGATTTGACAAAAAGGGCAAGTTAAGTCCCCGATACGTAGGACTCTACCTGATCATAGAGAGATTGGGAATGTAGCTTACAAGCTGGATTTACCTAAAGACATGTCAGCAATACACAATGCATTTCATGTCTCTATGCTAAAGAAGTGTATTCACGACCTTAGCCAAGTGATTCAGCCTTAGACAGTGCAGATCCAAGAGGATCTTAGCTATGAGAGCAGACACAGATAGTGGACAGAGAATTTAGAAATGTTCAGAATTATTCTAAGTTCGAGGACGAACTTTTTATAAGGGAGGGAGAATTGTAACGACCCAATTTTCCCTATTTCGAGTCCTAAAAGTCCTTATAAAAATCTAGAAATGCTTTAGAAATATTCTAGAGATTTTTAGAAATTTTTAGAGTATTTTTACGTAATTTTTGGAGGTCGTTTGGTATTTTTACTAAACGAAAGAAGTTTCGACAAAAAAATGTCCAAGCCGAGATTCGAACTGTGGACCTTGGGTTAAGCCAAGCCTTAAGCGAACCAAGTCAACCAACTGTTCCGCGGCTGTTCTGTGAATAAATAGAGAACGAAATAAATTTAAGTAGTGGTTATAGAAACTAGAAATAAAAGGTTGCAGAAAAAGGGCCGAGCCGAGGCTCGACCCGAAGACCTCCGACCGCAGCAAAGCTTTAAGCGGAGCGGCCAACCAACTGGTCTGCGAGTGTTTTGTTAATCATATATGGAGTGATATACATTTAAGCAGAAGTTGGAACATTTAAAATAAATTGGAAAAAGGGTGCGCGGCGAAGGGATTCGAAACCCAGACCTTTGATTTGGTCAAAACCTGGCTAACCAAGTGTGTTGCGGGCGGTTTTGTTTAAGAATAGATAGTAAATTTATTTAAGGTATAGTTAATAACAAAAATAACCCTAGGTTATAAAAAGGGATAAGTTAAGAGAGAAATTGATTTTTCTCCCGAAACCCTTTCTCTCCTCACGACGGCGTTGCGGGCGAAAACGCAGAAGTCGAGCTTAGGGCTCAACTCCGACGCCGGCTTGAGGTTTCTCCGAGGGGTTTCTTCACCTCCTTAAGCTTTTCTCGTCAAGGAGAAATGGAGAGCACGAGGAGGAGCCGGAAATTTCAACCTTCCGAGCCTTAGAAGCACTAGAAGGTTTCCCCCTCGGCTGTGAGTCAAGGGAACGAAGGTGAGTTGCTTCTCACCTGCAGTAGGAGTAGTTCCGAGCTTCGATTTGTTTTCTTTGCTTTCGGATTTGTTTGAAGTTTCCTTGTGTTTGCTGCCATGACCATTAAATCTGAATTTGTTAGGTTGATTATGGTCTCATCTTATTGTTGAGTAATTTGGATTTGGGTTTGTGCCGAATCTAAGCTTGCAGGAGATCAAGTTTTTGTTTCTCTTTGTTCTTGTTGAACCTGCCGTGGCCTTTAGGAAGGAAAAAGGGTGTAGTGGATTTAACCGTGATTAATGATGCCTTTGTTTCCTACCATTGGGATTGCAACTGGATCGTGTAGCTTGACAGTATGCCGAATTTGCATCAGATGGATTTTCATTGGGTTTCATTTTAGTTTCCAACCATCTATGCTAGTTCCTAGATTAGTTCTTGCAAGCATTAGTATACAGTCTGAGCTCTATATTCTGTTATAGTTTCCTTCCTTGCTTTCAGGTCATGTTGTACAGAATCGTTGTACAGAATCAAAGTTGATTAGAGATTTAGTTTTTGGACAGCATGTTTAAGAAGCTTAAAGTTGTATTCTTTTGCTTTATTTATAGCATGTTAGAAAGTTTGAAGTAGCATTCTGTTGCCTATTTTATAGCACGTTAAAGAAGCTTGAAGTTGTATTCTTTTGCTTTATTTATAGCATGTTTAGGAAGTTTAAAGTAGCTTTCAGTTGTTTATCTTACAACATGTTTAGTAAGTCTAAGTTAGCTCTCTTTTGCTCTATTTTTATAGCATGCAGATTTTAGATAAGCTTAGTATGCAAATTTTGATAGACTTGATATGCAGATTTTTTGTTAAGCTTTGCATGCAGATTTATGTTAAGCTTTGTATACAGATTTTCAGTACGTAGGGTGTATTCTAGTGCACACCAAGTGCTTGATAAAAGGCTTAGCTAATATAATGCTACAGTAGGCATTTTAATAGCTCAGTTAATGCAGTAGAAGCATTTAAAATAACTTATTTAGTCTTGCTTCAGCTTATATGGGACTACGGTCCAATGGGTGGGCTCCCACAGTCGCCTCTAGGTTCAGATAACCTAGTTAAAACAAGGTAAGAAAATTAGCTATGAAATCAGTATTTTATTTTCAGCAGTGGCACTGTACTGGATTAGATATCCATTGGGTTGGGCTCCCACAGTCGTCCCTAGGTTTAGATAACCTAGTAAACCCTACTAGACTCGGAACTTGCAATCCCGGGTTTAGTTGGATGCGCGCACAGCAAGTACAGTTGCCGGGCCCATCAGCAGCATGATTATTATTTTAATCTATTATGTAAATAGTTTTCAAAACTTCACAAATTAGTTATGTGAATACAAGTTAGACTCAGTTTAGTATTAATTAGTTCAGCTTATGTATCAGTTCAGTTTCCTATTGATACACATGATAGTTCTATGATTAGCTATACATGTTAGTTTTTCAGTTAGTTGATTTCTTTGCTATTTATGAGCATGAGTAGCTTTACATGTTAGCATTCAGTTTTAGCATGTTTTTATTTATATACATGCATATCGAGTTTTTGTGAGTAGGATAGCGCTCACTAAGCTTTTAGCTTATAGATACTATTTTCCTCCTACTGCAGATAAAGGAAAAGCTAAAGTATAAGGAAGAAGGCGACAAGGAGATGCTGTGACGGTGTGTGATGTGTGGACTATGGAGATCCTTTGGACTTAGCTAAAGAACTCACTTAGTTTAAGAATTTGTTTAGTTTAATTTCTTATTAAGTTTATAAGAAAATCTTGTAGTAAGAAGTTATGTTTTCGCTTTTCATTACCTACATGTTTTGATTTATTAAACTGTGTGGTTGTTGTTTGATATGTGATCCAGCCGCCTGTGGCTGTGTATATTATGTTATGTATGTCAGTTTAAGGTCACCGGTACAGGAGAGATTCTGCCGAAATTTTTCGGTAGGGTTTCCATATGATTTTTTAATCATACCGGTTAAGTAGAGTTAGTAGTTAAGTAACGGTCATCCTTAGAGAGTAGTAGTTGTAAGAAGGGTGGTCGCTACATTTTATATAGTTAGTATAAAAAGAAACTACCTCAAATGGTCCTGCTCAATACACTCAGAGTGTACTAGTATAACTTTATAGTTAAGATAAACTAATATCAAATTACACTACGACTATTCTAATGGTTTGTTCCTTTCCATCTTAGTCATGAGTAACTTTTTATAACTTATAAGGAACTGATAACATGATCTTCTGTGTGTGACACCAGACACCATGTTATTTACAATATAAATTAATTGAACAACTACACTTAGCATATAAATGTAGACATTTGACCAATGTGATTTTTTATTTCAAAAATAAATATTTACAAAAAGCTAGGTTTTTAGTATACACCCTAACACCCTGCAGGTGGACTTAGTCCGACATTACAATAAGGTTGAGTGGTACTACTCTTGGAGCTAGATATTAATTAAGTGAGTTGTCAGTAACTCATTTAATTTGTGGGCATTCAATATCTTAAACACAGGGAGACTAACACACTCACGATAAGAAGGAACCCATATTGTAATATGGTATTGGTGCGGTAGTGCAATAATAACTCTTTAGTGGAATGAGATATTATTAATGAACTTGAGTTGGGTGTTCGGGGCGAACACGGGAAGCTCAATCTCATCGGGAGACCAAAACCAATTCCTCCTCGGTCTCTGTTGTAGCCTCTTATTTATAAAGCATTATATCCACTTAAAGCTAAGCTTCTTACCCATCTTATGGTGGTCAACCAAGCTAAGCTTGGAGCCCAAGCTAGGGTCGGCCAAGCCAAACAGTTGAGCCATGTTGTGGCCGGCCAAGCTTGGAGCCCAAGCTAGCTGGCCGACCACATTAAAATAAAAAAGATGTTTTAATTTCAAAAATACTTCCTTTTGCAAAAGTCATGGTTTTAAAAGAGAGTCTATAAATTTTAAATCTTTCATTTTATAGCTTTCTACAAAGGATTAAGAGAAATGTTTGATATCTTTCCTTATTTGTAGTTAAAAGAAAGATTTTAATTTTTGATAAAAATTTTCTTTTTGGTAACCACCCACATGTTTTAAAAGAGAGATTTTAATTTATAAAATTTTTCTTTTATAACTAACAAGGGATTTAAAAGAGAAATTTTTCTATTAAAATTTCTTACCGAAAACAAATAAGGAAGTTTTAATTTTGTGTTTAAAACTTTCCTTGTTTGGAGCACAAGTAGGTGGCCGGCCATGACAAGCATTAAAGGAAGTTTTAATTTTTTGTTTTAAAACTTTCCTTTTTAGTCATTGGCAAGGAATATAACGAAGTTTTAATTATGTTTAAAACTTTCCTTTTTTGCCAATACCAAGGATTATAAAAGAGATGGCGGGGTGCCTCATGAGATAACACATCTTCTATTTCTCTCTTCCAATCCTTGGTGACCGGCCCTTGTTCTTCTATCTTCTCCTTTTGTTTTATCTCTTGGTGGTTGGCGGCGTCTTGTGTGGAGATCTCTTGGTGGCCGGTTGCTTAAAGGAGAAGAAGAAGAGAAGGAAGCTCTCTTGTCTACCATCCCTTGGAGATTAGTTGGTGGCCAGATCTTGGAAGCCTTGGAAGAAGCTTGAGTGGATTACATCTTAGAAGATCGTCGCCCACACGACGTCCAAGAGAAGGAGAGGAATACAGCAGAAGATCAAGAGGTCTATAAGCTACACAAGGTATAACTAGTTATTAGTTTCTGCATCATAACTAGTTCATCTTTTGTATAGATCTTGAAAAACCAAACACAAGAGGTTATCGGTTTTTAAGTTATCATTTTTGTTATCGATTTTATTTTTTGATTTCATGTTTCGATAATGTGTTTCTATTGAGGTCTCTATAGTTAAACCTAGTTTACTGCAAGAAGTTAAATATCTGATTTCATTGTGAGACATTGTCTAGGAAGTGATAGATGATCACATACCCAAGAAGGCCTAGTGCCTCGCCATGTTTAACCTGGAAGCCGATCTTTGAAATAGATATTTGATAACTTCTGTAATATGGTTTAACTTAGGAAGATCACATCGGTTAAACTTGGAGTAAAAATGTTAAGTATCATTTCCAGTCCAAGTTTAACTTTTGAAGGATAATTTGAATTAATAATGTTAAGCATCTTTTGCAATCCAAATTTAGCTTCAGTAGAGCACATGGGTAGCTAGGATAGTTCTATGCTTGTATAAATTTTTGTAAAGGGAAATTAGGGCGGTATTTCGAGTAGCTGTAACGACCCAAAATTCCTCATTACGAGTCCTAATAGTACGTAAAAATACTTAGAAATGCTTTAGAAAAATTCTAGAGATTTTTAGAAATTTTTAGAGTATTTTTATGTAATTTTTGAAGTTCGTTTGGTATTTTTACTAAACGAAAGAAGTTTCGACAAAAATAATGTCCAAGCCAAGATTCGAACCCATGACCTCCGGCCAAGCCAAATCTTAAGCAAATCCGGCTGACCAAGTGCCCAAGCGGGCGTTGCTGATTAAAGAAGGAGAAACATTTATTTAAGCGGTAGTTAATAAATAGGAAATAAATAGGAGTAAAAGGGTTCGGCTGAGGAATCGAACCCACGACCTCTGACCCGGTCAAGATTTAGCAAAACGCGGCTGACCAGGTGACCCAGCGAGCGTTGCCGATTAAAAAGGGGAATGAAATTTATTTAAGTAATAGTTAATGTAATGACCACCCTTCTTACTATACTAGACTACTCTCTAAGGATGACCGTTACTTAACTACTAACTCTACTTACTATTGTTACTTATGTTATTATTAGCAACACTTAGATTTATCACGGCCCCAGAGAAGTTCCTACCGAAAAATTTTGACAGCATCTCCCCTGTATAGGTGACAATATCTTAAATACAAACACTATATACATCAGCCACAGGCGGCTGGAACATATATAAAATAACTCACGCAGTAAATAATCCAAAACAAAATAGAACTATACCAGAAATCATCACACAAGATCACAATTCATCTATTATGTCCTAATTACATCAAGATAACATATACCATCCCGAATACTTCTAACATAGCAAAAGGAAAAGAAAACTAAAAGAAACTCCTTTCTAGTCCCAAGGCTTCCATAGTCCAGGCATCGCACATCCACCACACATCTCTTTGTCGCTTTCCTTCTGACTATAGCTTCCCTTTACCTTTATCTGCAGTAGGAGAAAAAATAAATCTATAAGCGAAACACTTAGTAAGTACTAAACTATCTCACAAAAACTCGAAAGTGCATAAGATACAAAGGATGCTAAAACTGAAATGCTAAAAAGAAAAACTACTCATGTTCATCTAATAGCAAAGCACTAAAATAAACTGCATACTCATGATATATAAGAATAAATCTGCATGCTGGAAATAAAGCTAATCATGCTCAATAAACTCATAAGGAAAGCAAATGAAAACTAATACGGTATGCTTGGAATTAAAAGAGCTAAACTTTGCTAGTTCTAAACATAGGTGATACTTGTTTCATTTACTTATAGCCTTATACTTGAAATTAGTATTTAACTTTCTTCTTCTCTTTCTTAGGCCCAGGCTTAGTACCAAATGCGCGCTCTCTAATAGAGACTGGGGTAGCGAGCCTCCAGTCCTATGAGGGTAAAGACCTCGGTCTTACCAGGGCCAAAACCTCGAAATTGGTCACCTGGATTTGTTTAACGACAACCTCGGAAGTCGGGTACTAGCCTCTTACTTTAATTTACTTGTTATCTTTTCTAACTAGACCTTGGTCATTTTCTTACTTGTAGTTACCCATAATCCTCAAAAGGTTTAATAGGCATATAATCATTCCACTAAAATACATGGCTATTCATCTTATTAAAATAGCAAAAACAACTAACTATATGCTTTAGATTAAAGAGCCATTAAAAGCTAACTAACACATATATGCATATGTATCAAAACAAGAAACTAGAAACTGAATTATAATTCAATACTGCTCATGCTATTCGAATACTGCAAGTGAAACAGAACTAAGAACTAATACTGCTCGTGTATTTCTCATGCTTGTAAACAGCAAAACAAAGGAAATTGTTCATGATCAAGAAAACCAAGAAACTAACACTACATACTTTAGATAAAGGTTGTTCTTGCCTTTTTGAGTTGCAAGGAAAATGCTAAACTCATTCTAACTAAATAAAGGGTTGTTCTTGCCCTTTGAGTAGTAAGGAAAGTTAACTGTATGCTTCAGTTTAAAGAGCTATTAAAAGAAAATGAACGCATATAACATTTGCTACTGTAAGAGGAAAGAATTGCTACTGTAAAGAACTAAAACATAATGCACAGCAAACCTGAATGCATTTATACTAGCAACATTCTGCACTTGTTAGCTTAATAAAATTCTGCATTATAACTTAATAAAATCTGCAGGCTATACTAAACTAAAGTACCTAAAAATAACATGGTACAACAAGGAAAACTACAAACCGCATGCTAAAAGGAACAAAAGTTGTTCCTATTCGGAACTCATGGAAATCCAAGGTTAAAATACTAACTTAAAGCTATCCTAATGCTGTAAGAAAACAATGATACACTAGCTTTACAGAAAATCTGCAGCATGGAAAACAAAGCACGCCAGCTGTATAGAAAATCTGCAGCGTGGGAAACAAAGCCATTAAAACCTGGACTGCAACAAGCTCCAAGAGGGGTTGTTCTAAGCTCCAATAGAGATGTTCGTGGCAAATGTATCACAGAAACAATCAATAGCAACTATTTTACTCAATAGCTGAAGTGTACAGAGTTATTCGTGGTAAATCCAGCTTATTTGAACTTATTTCTTTTGCTTATTAACTATTCCTCTAAAGCTATTGTACATGTGAAGATATCAAAATCTGGAGTGTAAACAAAACCAGCTATTCGTAGCCATTTCATGGCACTAAAACTATTAAAAACATTGCTAGAATTCTATAAAAGAAACTAACTTTGCTTTAATTACAACAACCCATAAGTCTCTAAAGGTCTACTAGACACAGACCATTTTACTGCATTATTCATTAAAGGAACCCATTCTTATACATGGCAGTGAGATAAAACATTAATACTACAAAGTTAACAGCATGCAATTCACAGAATCAGCAAACACAAATTTAAACCTGCTGGAATTTAAACCCCTATAAGGCTTATTTCATCTCCAATGCTTAGCCAACAAAACTATACCCTGCTGAGATTAAAGTTCCATGTAAACATGCTCGCAACTAAATCTTTCATGAGACAACAGAAAAATCCGAAAGCTAGGAAATGAAAACCGAAAGTTCGGAGCAACTCCTACCACAAGTGAGTAGTACTTACCCCTTGTTCTGGCACTTACAACCGAGAAGAGATCCTAGGGTTTCGGAGAGATGAAGATCTCGGCTTCTCCTTCTTATCTGCGTGTTCTCCTTGACGAGGTGGTCGCAAATTTGTGGCAACCCGTCGGAAACAGCCTCTCGCCGGCCGTCGAAGTGAAGCCCTAGCGCCGTCGCCCCTTTTCGCCCGAGCAGAAGTCACGGACGCCGCGTGAGAAGGGGAGAGGGAAAGGATTCGTGAAAAGAAAACCTAATTCTTTTCTTATAACTAGGGTTTCATTATCAACTATACCTTAAATATATTTCTCTGCATATTTGCTCATCACCGATTGCTAGCACACTTGGTCAGTCGGCTTTTAACCGAGTTAAAGGTCCGGGCTTCGACCCCTCAGCCGCGCCCTTTTTATTTCTATTTATTTAAAATGTTCCTAGCTACTGCTTATATATATTTCGTTCCATATTCATTTACAAAATGTTTGCGGAACAATTGGTTAGCTGGATTTGGTTAAAGTCGGGTCCGAGGTCCACGGTTCGAATCTCGACTTTGACAATTTTTTTGTCAAAACTTTCTTCGTTTAGTAAAAATACCAAACGACCTCCAAAAATTACATAAAAATACTCTAAAAATTTCTAAAATATTCCTATAACATTTCTAAGTATTTTTAAATTACTTTTAGGACTCGAAATGAGGAAATTTGGGTTGTTACAATTAATAGGAAACAGAAAATAAATAGGAATAAAAGGGGCGGCTAAGGAATCAAACCTGCAACCTCTGACCGGTGGCGAATCCGGCGGACAAAGAATCCAAGCGGACGGATCTGTTTAGAAAAGATAGAAAAATTTATTAACGAGTTAACAGAAATATTAAGTTATAAAAAGGGATAAGTTGATGCTCTGTTTTTCCGTGACCTAAACCATTCTCTCCTTCTCTTATGCGTACGTTGGCGGAGCTCAGGCATAAAACAAAAGGGAGTTAGGGCATCGTCTCCGGTGGCCGGCCAAGGTCCTAGAAGCCCTTCTTGTTCGGTGGTGAGTCCAAGAAGCAAGGTAAGTGCTTCCTCACCTGCAGTAGAGTAGTTTCGGATTCATGTGTTCTTGATTTCCGATGCATGCAACAAAGATTGATGATTTTGAAGATTTCCTGCCGTGAGTTTCATAAAGAAGATGAGAAGAAGTTTTAATTAATTTGAATATGTGGTTTAGTTTATTCCTTATTGTTTGATTGGTGTTGCTGCCATGAAACTAAATTTAGTTCATTGAGATTTGGAAAGGAGTAAATTGTTTTGTTATGCAGCGAGCATGAGACAGATATCATATTGATTAATTTATGGGAAGAGAATGCATAAATTTAAGGGAATATTAGATTCAGAAAAGATGATGATTAAATGTTGATGACGTAAATTAAGGATGGAAACTTTACTTTCAGACTTTTGATGGTTTAGCATTGGAAGATCCAATTAGATCTCTAGTAGCTTAATTAGATTTGCAGATTTTAATTAAGCTTATAGTGCAGATTTTAATTAAGCTTACAATATAGATTTTTATGTAAGCTTATAGTGCAAATTTTAATTAAGCTTGTAGTGCAGATTTTAATTAAGCTTATAGTGCAGATGTTTATGTAAGCTTATAGTGCAGATTTTAATTAAGCTTATAGTGCAGATTTTAATTAAGTTTATAGTGCAGATTTTTTGTGGAACTTGTAGTGTAGATTTTTGGTGGAACTTATAGTGCAGTTTTTTTAAAAAAAGATTATAATGTAGTTGGTTAAGTATTATAGTGAAGAATTTATGTTTACATAGTATGCAGAAATAGTGTAGCATAGAATGCAGAATCTTGATTAGTATAATATGCAGAATTTTGATTAGCATAGTATGCAGATTTTTGTTTATGCATTTCAAAGTTAGAATTTGTTTAATCATTTCAGTTTTTAAAGAAGCATTCATTTATTAGAGGTATTAACAAGTATAAGAAAGATAAAGAAAAGAAAGAAAAAGGCCAAGGCCTTAAGTAGATCCCAAAGTCAAGACTTTAGGGATTTTGGCACACAAGGTGCTCGTTAAAATGCCAAGTCATTTAAAGAAGAAGTAATTAAGATAAATCAGCTTATGAATCAGTATTTTACTTTTATCAGTGGCACTGTGCTGGACTCTTAGTTGTCCTTGGGTTGGGCTCCCATAGTCGTCCCTAGATTTAGATAACCTAGTAAACCCTACTAGATTCGGGACTAGCTACCTTGGGTCTAGTTAGGGATGCGCGCATAGAAAGTACAATTGTCGGGCCCATCAGCAGCTTGATTATTATTTTTATCTATTATGAAAATAGTTTTCAAAACTTCACAAATCAGTTACGTGAATACAGTTCAGATTCAGCATTAGCCTAGCATCAGTTTAGCTCAGCTAATGTATCAGTTCAGTTAAACTTATTATTCTGAAGTATAAAAGTATAAGTTTTGAACAAGTGAAATAAGCTTTACATGTTTAGCATTTCAGAATGTCTTGTTTCTTTTGCTATTAGATGACCGTGTGTAGTATTTCCTTTCAAGCATTCAGTTTTAGATTTATTTTATTCACATGCATATTCGAGTTTTGTGAGTTAGATAGCGTTTACTAAGCAATTTTGCTTATAGTTGTATTTCCTCTTACTATAGATAAAGGAAAGAAAAAGTTATAGCAAAGAAAGGCGACAAGGAGGTGCGGATGGATGTGTGATGCCTAGACTATAGAAGCCTTGGGATTTAGCATAAGAATTTATTAAGATTGTCATGTATTAAGAATGTATTAGATGAGTCATTTAGTCTTCCGCTGCTAGTTAATTGTATGTTTTGAGTTCTTCGAGAGTTTTAGGACTTACTATCAACATGTGAACAAGGATAGTTAAGTAAAGTTAGTAGTCCAATAGCGATCCACCCTCACAGACTAGTAGCGAGGAGGGTGGGGTGTTACAGTAGCAACCAACAACTGGTTTTCCAGTGCCATCGAGTGGGAGATGGCAGTTTTGATGATCATCCACTTCTCGAGTTGGGTTTGGAGGTAGTACTCCATTCAACCCTTCTAGTAGCCAAAATCTTCGCCAGAGAAAAGAGGTGGGTGAGTTGTGTTGTAGCCTTCTTGGTGGGTCATTAAAACAAGAATCTTGCACACAAAAGAATAATAACAAATATTCCAAGACTTAGTCTTGGATTAGTAGTACGGTAGAAAAGGAAAACTAGCAATTCACTAATTTTTTTTAAAAAAAATTGATAAAAATAAAAAAAAAACTATTAATTAAGAAGAGCCCCCTCTGCTCGATTAGTGGTTTCACCAAATCAGAGCAACCTGGCTCTGATACCAATTGTAAGATCCAAAATTGTTCTAGAGGGGGGTGAATAGCACGCATTGCTTTTCACTCGTTTTAGAAAACACACAGAATACGCAGCGGAATAAAGAATGAAAAAACAAGCAACACTAAAATGCTTTCTTTTACTTGGTTTGGAGCCTGTAGCGACTCCTACTCTAAGGCTCGCGATCGTTGATCGCTTTCGTTAGGCAATCACTATAGATTCGGAAGTTGAGTACAAGTACAAATATGCAACTTACAAGTATTGCTCAAAATTAAACTTGTTACCAATGACTTGGAGAAATAGAAATTCTAGCTTAATCGTCATCGGAGCAGCGCTTAAACATTTTTAGAGTGCGTGCAAGAGCTCAAGTTGTTCTTCAAGAATTATTGTTTGAAGTAGCTGGCCGAGACCCATTTTTATAGTAGCTTCAAGCCTGATCCAGATCCCTTGATCTTCAAGATCAAGCCTTGACTCGACCCGGATTGATCGATCGATCCCTTGGTTCGGTCGACCGAACTTGATGAACTTGTCTAGCCTTCCGTCCAGATGCAACCTCTCTGGATAGTGCCTACATTCGATTGACTGATCTCTCTATTTCATCGACTGATCAGCCGATGGTCTCTACCTTATCTGATTCGATCAACTTGCTTGACTAGGTCTTTGTCTATCTTCGATTCGGTCAACTGATCCTGAGGTTCGGTCGACCGATACCTCTAGTCAACCCTTCATCGAGAGATGGATTCTGATCCTTTATGTACTGGGGTTCGGTCGACCGATCAGGTTGTTTGGTCGACCGATCAAGGTTATGTCTGACCTTGCAGAGCTATTAGTTTCCTACAAAATAGAGTTAAATAATATGAAATAAATAAGTTAACAGCCTTCGAACTGTTCGATTCTGACTTCATATTCCCTTTGAAAACCCTAGATCAAATCGACACCTACTGTTCCCTCAACGAAGAACACATCCTCACCTACTCCACTTAAGAGAAGTTACCTGTTGGTAGACCAGTCCTCCAAATCGATTGGACTTTTGTTTAGCGCCCGAATCTCCAGGACTTTCTGCTTGATGTCCGCTCCAGGACTTTCTGCTTGATGTCCGCTCCATGACCAGCCCAGACTTCGACCCAGCTCACGACACCAGGATTTCAACCTAGAATCCCCGACTCTAGGATTTTTCCCGAAGCTCTCGACCCGACAAGACTTTCCGCGTAGGGTTACCGCCCCCTAGGACCTAGGGTTACCACCCCCTAGAGTTTTCTACCTACCTAACTGCAGCTAGGTCTTTTGCCTAAATACACTTAGGACTTTACCTGCAAGCTCATTCAAACTTGTTAGATAACAAGTTACCTTAACTTTGAACTCTTTGTCATTATCAAAACATAGGTTCGATCGTGTGATGCTTCCCGCACCAACAGAAGCTAGGCAGAAGGAAAAACCTGGTGAGTGAAGTCAAGCACGTGGAGATCTAGGTGGGTCAAGGTTGACCAGACACCTAGTATTGGGAAGCCCAAGTATGTCAAAGGATTGACTAGATACTTGGCACAAGAAAATCTAGATGGGTCAAGGTTGACCGAACATTTGGTGGAAGTCCAAGTGGGTCATGGAGGACCGGACACTTGGCACGAGAAAGTAAGTGTAAGTGGGTCAAGGTTGACCAGACACTTGATACGAGGAGAAAAATTTAAGTGGGTCAAAGGATTAACTGGATACTTGGTAAAGAAGTCAAAGCATATCAAGGTTGACTGGATGCTAGGCATGAGGAGTTCCAGCAGGTCACGGTTGATCGGATGTTGGAATTGGGGACCCTTGAGCTTGAGTTAAGCAAGTCAAGGGTGTTTAATTGATCAACCGATCAATTGAACTGAAGCCCAATCGATCAGCCGATCAATTGGGAGAGTGTTGTGACAAGCAGCGAGCCAATCGATTGGCCAATCGATTGGGAGCAATTGTCACGAGTACAAAATCTTCCCCAATTAATCAGCCAATCCATTGGGGCTAGATTCTTGCGAAGACGTGAGGGAAGCTGAATCGATCAGCGGATCAATTCAAGCCTCCCCAATCGATTAGTCAATCAATTGGGAAATGACCGTTGTGCTAGATGCAGGTTTTGGATGGATAAGATTGCTACGATCTGACATGGCTATCGATTGGGAGCAAGCCTAATCGATTGGGGGCCCTAGGAGTGCACAGTATAAAGCCCGTGGTGAGCTTTCTTCTCAACATCGCTTACACAATTCTCCACTTCAACTGTTTACTGAACTTCGAGTGTGAAAGACAAGTGTTGTTGCACTCTCCAACTGGTCCAGAGGTGTTCTCATCAACAAGGTCAATCAAGAAGAGGGTTTTTCTTAATTTCACTCTTGTATTTTCTTCTTGTGTAAGTTGTATCTTGTTGTGTGAGTCTTGTACGAGGTTTCTCCACCTCTGGTAGTTACCGAGACGGAGCATGTTCATTAGTGGAGTCTGTGTCGTGTGTGGATCCTTGGATTAGTCAACTCTTCTTGAGTTGGATACCAAGTAAATCCTTTTGATAGTGTTGTAAGTGTTGTTTCGTGTTCATTCCGCTGCATATCATCATCATGAAGCAAGACAACGAAGTGCGACTAGATATTCACCCCCGGCCCCCTCTAGCACAAATCAACCCTAACAAGTGGTATCAGAGCGAGATCGCACTTCACCGGAATCATCGTCGGAAGGAGCAACGAGCTAGAGGGAGAAGAAGTTGAAGCAAATTTCAACAAGTCGAAGACTTCATCAAAGGCTCAACTTCAAATGGAATTCCAAGATGGACTTGGATTCGACACAAAGGTGCCTCCACCATTCATATCAATGAGTTTCGATTCTTGGAAATCAAGGATAAAAAATTTCCTCATGATGGAGATAGAGCAATGGTTTACTCTAAGGGAAGGCTTCCAAGCTCCTACAAATTCAAAGGGCAAGCTCCTCAAGAAGAATAAATAGAGTGAAGAGCAAACTCAAAGGAGAGAGGTAAATGACATGGTGATCAAGCTATTGGTTAACTTATTGCCTAGCAATATTTTGACTCAAATTGGAGAATATGAGGATGTCAAGGAGCTTTGGAGCAAATTGGCGAAGATTCATGAGGTTCCCTCCCTTGTACCAAATCAAGAGAAATCCAAAGAGGGCAACTCATTGGATCAAGACCAAGAGGAAGAGGACTCCGAGGTTGAGAGATACTCAATATCAGAAGAAGAAGTCCAAGAAGCTTCATCTTTAAAAGAATGCAACGAAAAAGGCAAAGAGGGAGCATATTCTTTGTTCGATGTAC
Organism: Zingiber officinale; assembly: GCF_018446385.1. Classification (NCBI taxonomy): domain Eukaryota; kingdom Viridiplantae; phylum Streptophyta; class Magnoliopsida; order Zingiberales; family Zingiberaceae; genus Zingiber; species Zingiber officinale. The sequence continues at coordinate 102,369,491 of NC_055991.1, forward strand.
AAGATGAAGATGAAGAAGTCTCCACCTCTAGGATTGAGGGGGAGCAGCATTCATTGACACTGGACTAAGAAGAAGGAGAAGCTTCTACTTCCGGTTCAAGTGAAGAAGAAGAGGATGAGGCAACCTTTACAAGTCAGGCGAAATCAATTGGAGGATCGAGTGTCATCCCTACATGTGAAGGTATAATTAGTTCAATTAAAAATAAAAATCATATTATATGTTTTAAGTGTAGGGAACATGGGCACTACAAATGTAAGTGCCCTAAATTGGCCAAGAAGAAGAGGCAAGTGGCACCAAAGGGCAAGGAGAATCCCAAGTAGACCGCCCCCACAGCAAAGAAGAGCAAGGAAAACATTGTGAGCTTTTCTTGCAACAAAAAAGGACATTATCTGAGCAAATGTCCAAAGGGGAAGAAACTGGTCAAAGCGAAGGGTGGAATTACAAGTCAAGGGGGAGCTTCCAAGGTAAACCCTAAGGTATCATTTATTGAGCCTATCCCTTTAAATCATGGTAAAAGATATGCTAGTTCTAATTTATATCATTTTAATACTATTTACCATAAAAATAGGAAGCATGATAGTGTTAAAGGAAATCATGTAGCCTATCATGCTAAGACTACCACCCCTAAGGCTAGCAAGGTAGATAAACTAGGCAATAACTCTAAGGATTTTAATTATAGGCCTAAAAATAGAAATGCTCATAGAAATCAAGAAAAAACAAAATCTAGGGATTTAAGGTTGGATAACCAAGCCTTGAGGTTAAAGCTTGATAAATTACAAAAGACTCTAAAGAAAATGAAAAATATTATTGAGGGTCAAAATGAGCATAACCTAGGGATAATTAGAAAAGAATCTGTTGGGACCGTTGCCGACTAGAAGGGGGGTTGAATAGCCCCTGCACAAAAATAGAACAAACCAACCCTTCTCGGACTTAAAAGAACACTTGCATAAACAATAAATAAAAGAAAATTGAAAGATAGAGACTCAGAGATTTTTACTTAGTTACAATCAGGGAGGTTGTTAATCCAAAGAAATGATGTGCACTAATTTCTCCTTCAGGCAAAGAAGTCTCTTTACAGCATTGAAAGCTCAAACAGGAAGAAGCTAAACAAAACAAAAAGCTCACAAGTGTTATATCAAGAATTGCTTATTGTTTTTTAGCTTCTGGACCAAGGCTATATTTATAACCTTGGTCGTGGTGCCTGGAAGTGTTCCAGGCACCTAGAGTGGGATATAATTCTATCCCCAACGCAACGATCAACATCCACGTCGGATGTGGATAAAAATAGGTTCCAAGCACCCGGAATAGGTTCGAGCGCCCAAACCCTAAAAGTCAACAAGATTGACATTTTCCAGTCCGGGTCGTCTGCTCCGGTGCTGCTCGCCTCGGTCTGGGTCTTCCACTCTGACTCCGCTTGCTTGGGTGATTTCGGCCATCAAGAATAGGGATCACCCGAACCCAACTTTCGACCTTCTCGAGCAACCTTCTGCTCCGGCTTCTCACCCCCACAGAAATGCCTTACGCCTCCTTCTCGTCCGCCCACGTACTCTTCCACAGCACCTTGTCCCTCGAACGCACCGAGCCCATCGACTCTCTCCCGTGCTGTCCTTCTCGCTAGCTACATCTTTTACTCGACTTCTTGTGCTCCAAGCTTCTGCACACTTAGACACAAAGTTAAACACAACATGACCTAATTTAACTTGTTTGATCACATCAAAATAACCTTGGGGTACCAACAATCTCTCCCTTTTTTATGTGAGCAACCCAAGTTAAGCAAGGGTAAAAAAAACTATAAATTTAGAACAATAAATTTTGCAATAGAGTGAAAAAAGTAAAAAAAAAAAATTAAGCTACCTTCCCCCTAGACTTAATTCTCCCTTCTCCCCCTTTGATCACATAAAAAATGGGGTACCAAAAAAAATCTAAGGGTAACTTTTATAAAACTCTGAATTTCCAATAATTTTTAAAAAAATTCAAGTAAGAAAAAAATTTCTAAGTAAACTCTGATTTTAGAAATATTGAGAATAATTTTAATAGCTCTAAAAATACAATAATTTTAGAAAAAAATTCTAAGTAAAAAAAATAAAAAGTTTCCTCAGTTAAACAAGTTTTCAAAAATTAATTTTTGTAGAAATTTTAGTAAAGTAAATCTGATAAAAAAACTTTAAGTAAAAAAAATCTAACTTAAAAAAAAATTCTAAAGAAAAAATTTTCTAAGTTTTTTTTTTTAAAAAAAACTTTGTACAACATGTAAAATACATTTTGGTAAAGAATAAGTAAAAAAACTTTAAGTTAAAAAAAAAATTAAACATATTTGCATAGAAAAATTTTAGAATTTCAAAAACAAAATTGAATAAATATTCAAAACATTATCTAATTTCAATTTTAATGCTTTGTCTGTTAGTCAATTAAAGATTTTATTTCAATATTTAACTTCCTGACTGTGGCGAGGCATTAGACTTTCTTGGTTATTGGAGCAACAACCACTTTCTAGACAAAGCTATATAAGAAAATTAAACATTTAATGTACTCTCTAAAAGCCTTAATTCCAATTGAACTTTTAATTAAGACAAGACTTTGGAACCCAATAAAGGTTCCTTCCAATTGGGTTAATTAGAAATTTCTTAGGGACATATTTCTTTGAAATATTTCTAATTTATCCTTTATTATATTTGAAATACCAGTTTAAATTATATCTTTTAATATTTGTACTATATGTGCATGTATGATTTTTCAAGTGTTTTATTTCTTTTTGTAGATTGTCATTGTCTAGCTTTAATTTATCAAAATCTTCTAATGGGCAGGATTTTGCTAGAATTACTTTTAGTTCTTTAATTTCTTTTTCTAATTTACAACAATCTTTATATAATAATTTTATGAATTTAAACATTTTCTCGGGAGGAAGAGATCGTACCAGACTTACTTTGTCGATCTCGTTGTCTGTGACTCCTCCTGAACTGCTGCTTTCTTCCAATGTCACTCCCCCTAAATCAATGCTCTCGATGCTCATTTTGGAAGAGCTTTCTTCGTATTCGTCTTGATGACTTGTCATCAACGCAAGCTTGAAGAAAGCCTCAACTTCCGATTCGGTCGATGTTTCATCCCACGTCGCCTTTAAAGTCTTGTACTTATTCATTTGGACAGGTTTCTTTCCTTTATCCTTATCCTTGTTCCTTATCTTAGGGCAGTTGTCCTTAATGTACCCTTCTTCATTGCAATGATAACATCTGATTATCCCTTTCTTTCTACCCTACGGATGGTTAGCTTTTCTTAATTTAAATATTTTTTTAAAACATCTTACCATCATAACCATTTCTTCATCGTCAAGAGAGGATTCTGACTCATGTTCGTCTCTCATTGCCTTGAAGGCGATGTTGCACTTTGGCTCCTTCATACCTGCACATCTCGATTCATGCACTTTAAAAGTTGAAAATAATTCTTCTAAGGTAATAGATTCTATGTCCTTAGAGATATAGAAGACATCTACTAGTGATGCCCATTTTATATTTCTAGGGAATGCATTAAGAGCGAACTTTAACGAATCTCGGTTGCTTACCTTTTCTCCAAGATTCGACAGCCCGGTGATGTGCTCCTCAATCCTCGAGTGAAGTTGTACAATCATCTCGTCTTCTTCAAATCGTAGATTGGTGAGCTGGTTGCGAAGTAAGTCCCATCTCGCGAGCTTGGCTTCGGACGTCCCTTCGTGTAGCTTAAGGAAATTCTCCCAAAGCTCCTTTGCTAAGTTGTAGGTGTCGATTGGTTGACTTCTTGTGCCAAAAGGATGCTCAACAGATGGAACTCTGCTTTTTCGTTTGCCACGTAGTCGGTCTTCTCCTTCTTCATTCAATAGTATTGTTCCTTACCCTCGGGTACTACAAAAGTGAACTTCATTATTAAAAGTAATTCAAAGTCAATTTTAAAGAATACCTGCATTCACTTTTTACAGCTAGTGAACTCTCCCTCGAACTTTGGTGGGTATATGCTCAGTCCGACCATTGATTAGCTACTTTAATCGGCGGTTAGTCCTCCTGAAGCGTTGATAACCATGATTTTACTGCATTATTTTGATTCATATATGCATGGTTTGATGTTGATTTCATAGGTTAAAATCATGGTTACTGATGTGTGCAACTCATGTACAGTTTTGAGCATAAAACATATATGCATTTCATCTCATTTTATCTTGTTAGAAGCATATTTGTTAGTTTTTATTTGGTTTAACATATTTGGACGAAGGATACTGCTTTGCGTTGAATTCTGATGACAGGATGCACAAAACCAGCCGAATTACCCAGGGTATCAGAACAACACGGCCGTGTTGTTGATAAACACGGGCGTGTCGAGGTTTTCAGCGACCAACACGCTCAAGGCGTGTTGTTGAACACGGGCGTGGCGGAGATGTTGAAGAGCGACGCAGGAAGCAGAGGAGGACATGATCGGGCCGTGTAATGAGATTGCTATTATTGCGGCGATGATTTTAAAAGATGGAAAGGGTCAATCCAATGGTGATACCGACTATCAAGGAGAGGAGGCTCTATAAAAGGGTAGAAAACCTAAAACCAGGGGGGGCGGCGGCAATTGAGACTTGGAGATAGACGACATCAGCAAGGACGATTAGTAATGTCTTTTCCTTATCTTATTGTCGAATTCTCTGGTGTAATGGAGTAGTTGTTTGAATCTTAGGTTAAGGGAGTAGCCCCTAACTATGTTCATGATTTGTTGTTAACTCTGGTTTTCGATTATGCATATTTTCGTTGGTTGTTTAAATTGTTGAATGATGCTTTGATTGGTTTCTGTGAAAGTGGTAATTGACTAGATAGGCTTTGCGGGATTTATGTGACAGGATCCTATGCAAGTAAGAGTCATCTGTGTACGTATGCCATAAGATTGGGGACGGATCAAAGTAGATACATCAGCGTGATCACCAAAAGTGGCCGTTGGTATTTTAGGAATCAACTTACGAATCTGGTGGACGTATAGATAGGTTTGCAGGAATCTAGTGACAGGATTTCAAAGCATGAAAGATCATCTAATTCGGATACCTTGATAAAGAAAGTTGCATTCAAACAAAAGAAGCCAACCTAGGTATAAGTAGTCATTATCGGAGAACCGTCATGATAATAGTTAGAGTGGTGAAACCGTAATCCAAGGATTGTTTTTATCTCTTAACATTTTCGTTGATTTTCGTTCGCTTGAATTGTTGATTTAGAGTAAAATTTCTCATTAGATCATTCGTTTGGATAATTGAAACTCGTACATTTCTAGTACTTGACCCAGTCCCTGTGGGATCGATATTTTATTACTTGACGATAAACCGTGCACTTGCGGATTTAAGCAATCAGTTACATCCCATTTTATGCATTGTGTGTATTTTTGGACTTAATTATAAATTACTTTATTTGTATATTATTTGATGCTAATATTTGATTCTTATTTTGTAGGCATCAAAGGATCTTGAATTTGGATCTATTTGGACTGAAATTGGGCTCAAAATCGGAGTTCAAACAAGAAGATCAAGCTTTGAAGCATTATGGACCGTTTATCAAGAATAGGACAGATTTGGACCATCCGTTGAAGATCTGGCTGATTCAACTTAATGGGGAGCAGATCTGAGCCATTGATGAAGATCTAGAAGTTTTGATCCAGATCTGAGTTCATCTAGCCATTGATCAAGACGAATTAATCTGGGCCGTTCAATGAAGACTGGGCCGATCTGGGCCATCCAGTGATGATCTGATCGATCCGACCTACGGGAGGGTAGATCCAGACCCTAAATCAACATCAGTACCTTCGGATCAGATTTTGGATGACTTTTCACCGTTGATTTAGCCCGAAATCATCTCAACCATCCATTCCAGATCCAGATCTAATTTAATTGAGAAGCTACAGTACCCAGCTTCTTCGTCGACTCCACAGCGCACAGCAGCTTCGTCCCGCGGTGATTTTGCTGGATTCCGACCACCTTTCCTTCTCCTTTCAATCTCCCGAGCTTCAATCTCGGTGGAGAGCTTCTCGGCGGCATCATCCCGATCTTCTGGAGCCATTGGAGGGTGTTCTCTCCGGTGGAATTTGGCTCGCGGCATCTCCCTGTTTCACCTCAGATTTGGCGGTGGTCCTCCAAATCTGAGCTCCGATTCCCATCAGCAACATTTGGAGGTGGTCTTTCGGTGTTCCTGAGCTTCACTCGACGTTCATCTGCGTTCCACAGCTTCCCATCAGATCCAGAGACAGATTTTCAGATTTCGGCCATTCTTGTTGTTTTGGGATGTTCTTAGCTCGTCGGGGGTGGTCCGTCGGCGTTGTTGAGTATACCTGGAACTGAGACGCAGCTGAGATGCTCCACTGAGGTCCGGAATTGGGTGGTCTCGACTTTGGCACTCTTGTGTGATGGTAAGAGTGTGTAGCTTGGTAGATTGGTTGTGAGTTGGATCGGTTAGGGTTTATTTAGCTTTGTTACTATTTTTTATAGCTCATAACATATTCCTTTTATGTTTGTTAAGTTCTTATCATTGCAATTTAACATTTCTTTGTTTTGTTGAAGTTTAATTCATGTTTGGTAGTTGTAATTTCATTGATACATTTAGTTTAATTCTTGTTTGATGTTTAGTTAGTTGTTAAGTTTTAAATTAGGATTTAAATTATGCTTTAGGTTAGAATTCAATTGTGTCTCGTTATTTCATATTTAGTTTAAGTGTGTGTTGATGGTTTAATCACACGTAGGGTGACAATGCGTTGTGATTTGATTATTGGCACATAGTTAGGTTTCACTCTTGCTTTAGATTAATTTCTTTATTGCTGTGCTTTTCATTTGTTGGATTTAAATTCAAAGTTTAAACTCCCCCATCTTTACATTAAAAACCCCAAAAATAGAAATAAAACACAATCCTAAAATTACATCCTACCGTTAGTTCCTCGAGGTTCGATCCTGGGCTCGTTACTACAACATTATTGCGAAATTAAGGGGTTTAGTGGAATATACATTTGTACAATTTGATTAGCGGATGTGACAGATTCGCTTATCAAATTTTGGCGTCGTTGCCGGGGAAACATTGTAGTAATTTTAAGATTGTTCTTTATTTTGGAAAACTTTAAAAAAATTTGTTGTTTAATTGCTTTCATAATTATATATCCATGTGTTTGATTTTATTTGTTCCTAAGTCTTCTAACTTTATTTGCTAGTGTTTTAGTGTAAGAACAGGAAATTCTTTTGACCATGGATCCATATTATCCATATTTTGGAGATTGGAGTCAGAGTTATTATGATCAGCCTTAGACTGGGATTTATGCACCTGAATATCAGTATGAGGAAGTACAAGAAAAATTTACAGAGTCAGTTTGGAAATGCAATGAAGTCATGCATCAAATGAGAGAGCATCAAGAGCAACAATTTGCAAGGATACAGAATATTCAGAGTTAGTTAGATCAAATTGCATCATCCATCAACCAGTTACAAAAACAAAGAGCCAGTGAAGAGATGGATTGTGGAGCTCTTGTCAGGCCTGACACTGCATCTATTTCTTCCCAAGAATTTTCTAGTTTAATTTGTGATGATGATGTAGTTGTTCAAATTTCTGATTCTACTAATGATGTTGCTTTAGATGTTGGAAATGATGCAGGTATTGTTGCAAAAGATGACTTAAGTGTAGGGGAATGCTTATTGGAAGTATTACCTCAAGAATCACCAAGAATAGAGGATGTAAGTGTAGGGACTTGTGCTACGAAGCCAAGCACCCAAGAATCACTACATGAAGTTGAACCTTCACCAGAACAAGAGGTTGAGTCGTTATTTGATGATAAGGAGGTAACAATCACCACTCCAAGTACCTTTCGGCATGATAAGGTAAGTATTGTTTGTGATACATCAGAAAATTTTATAGAGGAACCATTTATTGATTTTATTAGATGTGAATCATTTCTTGAAATATCTTTTACCCACACTAACATTCTCCTATTTTATTTTTACCCCACATGTGTGTGGGAGGTGTTTTCTTTTATTGATGTTGTAGGAGAACATAAGCTTCCGGAGTGGATGCTTACACTGAACCGCCTTAGACCTCCAAAGAGAATTTTGAATGGAAAAATGTCTAATAAGAAGGATTTGAGTGGAACTACGATTACTCCACTTCCGGGGTGGCTTCTTCTTTTAAACCTTCTTCAACCATCGGGAATTAAAGGGGAGTTGGTTCCAATTTTATTTTCTTTTGCATTTTAATTCATGCTTTGTTAATAAATTCGTTATACGTTTCTTTGGTTTCATACTTTGCATTTGCACTTTGTTTTTACATTTTACATTTTACTTTCATACTTTGCAATTTGTTAGTATACATAGCATGTCATTTGAATAAAATTCTTTATGGAATTTTTCTAGTAATATTTTTAAGATGGTAAAAGCTTCTTAAATTTGACCATCAATTTTAGGTCATTTGACATAATTGGATGCTTAACTTACATGATATTGGTTAATTTGGTAGTGGATTCCAATTTGATCAATTGAGCTTGAGTGCATAAAAAATACCTAGAGAGGACCACTTCAAGCTTATATGTCATTAATTCCTTTTGTGTGGCATGTACTCACAACAATTGAAACTCTAGAACTTGCTTTGCTTCTTTTCAAAGTCACAATAACATGTGTGTGCATGGAAATTGAGGATGTTAATTAATTTTATTTCCCTTCATACTTGCCAATTCCTTTCCTTACAATTTTCTTTATACATTCTCATCTAGCATTTTGACCCTTGATCACTTTGCTTTGTCTTCATTCTATTGGGATTGTTAATTGAATTATTGATGAGTTAGCTTGACTTAGATGGACAATGTCTTAAGTGTGGGGGAAGGATGATGAGATGATAATTTTTGGAAATATTGAAGAATGTTGCAAGGATTCACGAAATATTGGCACAATCACTTGATTATGAGTTGTTTAGTGAAATTTTGAAGCTGAAAATTGTGTACGCTGGTTTGTGCCACTTTTGTGCCAACTTTCTCTTTAAAATCTCAAATCATTGAGAAATTCAAGTAATGTGTTGTATGCTCAAAAACAAATGGTGTTCTTCTCCCTCCATGACCTTTCCAAATTCTATATCAGAATTTCAGAGCTAAGAATTCATAAACAAATGAAAAAAAAACAAATGTGTGCAACTCTTCATTTTCAGACCTTGAAACCCTTGGGGAATTAATTGAACCTCTCGAATTTCCAGCAACCTTTGTTGTTTATCTTCTATCTATACTTTTCAAACCTGCTGAATAGGACTCGGATGGTATCAAATTGCTGAAATTGTGAAGTTGCAGAGCTTGGAGGGAGACAGCAGTAAGAAAAGAGGATGATGTCAAGTTATTAAGCTGTAATTCAGCATTCTGTGAATGCAGAACTATGCAAGGCTAATAAGTGGAATTCAGTGCTGTGCAGAATGATGATTTCTGAAGTTGATTTCTGAAGTTATTAATGATGAAGTGAAGGCATGCAATTGAGGTAAGGGAAGTGGAGAATGAAGATTATATCAGCAAACAGGAAGTGAGCTCCTTTGTAATCTGTAAAAAGAAAATTCACTGTGAGTTCAAACAACAAGTGTATTTGAAAACATAAATCTGATTTTATTCCTGCAGTACTGAAATTCTGAAGGAAACTTGGTTTGTTTCTGTAAAATACCGGAAATAGGCGAATATTAATAAGGGAATTTTCCAGAATTTTTGGAAATTTTTCGAGAATTTTTCGGAACTCGTATACATGAGTTTACGGGGATAAAACTGGGCCCCAGGAAAGCCTGTTTGGGTTACTCCATTTAAGTGAGGAAATATTTATATTTCCTTTTCTTTTTATATTTTCTTTTTCTTATTTCTTTCTTCTCTCCGTGCCCTCACCCGCGCCTTTCTTCTTATCTCACACCGAAGCTCTAACCGCCGTGGCAGTTCTTCTTCTCCTCTGCCGACGCCTCCTTCCTCTCGCATCTCCCGATCGCCACGGCCGACGCCGGCAGACGAGAGCCGCTATCCGAGCCCTAGCCTCTCCGGTCTCCTCACGGCGCCACCTTTCCTCTGTGCCCTAGCCAGCCCCAGCCGACCAGCGACTTCTCCTCCCTTCCTTTGGTCCGACGAGTTACCGCCGGCCTTCCTTCTGCTCTAGCGCCGGCTGCCACCACCATTGTGCCTGCCGACGCCGCCGTCTTCGACCCCAGCGCCGACCTCCTCCACTTGGTCGTACCCTAAACTCCTCAAGATCTAGCGCCGACTCTTCTTCTCCTTTTCCGAGTGGAGGTTGCTTCCACGTTGTGCTGTTCAGTGGGTTTAGGAATTAGGGTTGGCTGTGGGTTGTTCTTGGGTCCGACAGCCACCTTCCAGCGGCTACTTTCCTCCGGCAGCAACGTCCCTATTGCGAATTGAGGTAAGATGAGTAAATTATTTTCTTGAATTTAAGTTGTTATTGGAATAATATGGTTGAATCCCAAATCTGATCCGGGGTCTCCACTTTTGCCATTTCCTTTGATCAGAATAGTATACTGGAATCCTGAAGAGAAGTGGTTGTTGTGGGTTGTTTCTTGGTTCATCAGTCGTAGTCTGGACTGTGTATCAGTTGAGGAGGGTGAGAAGTGAGATCTTGATCTCTGAGTTGCGGTGGTGAGTTGCAGATTGACTACTATACTTTAAGGTGAGCATCTGTGCAGTGATAAATTTTTAAGTTAGTTAAGTGTGGATTATTGATGTAGGGTATTTGATTTAGAGGGCAACACCATTTACCTCGCTTCGGTCAGGTTTACTAGCAGCAAGAACGGCTGAGAAGTAAGGTAAGGTGTGGAGCATTTGATACATGCTATAGATCATTGTTTTGATTCGATTATTTTTTTAGATAGATGATCATGTGTAGATTAATTCTTGTATACAAGATGATGGTCTTGTGATTAGGAATTTATTTAGCTATTTGTTTATACTTAGCTAAATTGTAGGATTTATCACAGGACCTTGACGCGAGACGAGTATCTCGACTACCGGTTTGGACTATTCTATTTGGAGGCGGGTACTTTTGACTTATTATCTTTGATATGCATAGTAGTGAAATTAACAAGTTGCATTAATTATGTTCCTCATTTGTTTCGGTTAATCACTACCCGATTATCAGTTACCTGCTTGATTGATTGTTTGTTTTGCATTTCGTGTCATTATGTACCTGATTACACATGCTCATAGGGGTAGTGATATAACCATGTTTCACATGTTCAATACCTAGGTTTGATACCTTATTGATCAGTATATCTTGATATGATTTATTCACTATGGTGCCCATTGTTATATGTCCAGAGGTTGGTTTAGTATATTACCATGCTTAGTGGCATGCACCATTTGCATGATCGCATGCTGTGCGATAGATTGCTCAATTATTGTTGAGCACATTGCCAGTTTCATCACTGTTCGGTGCTCCGTTGTGACGCTCATAGGTAGTGTGACACAGCGTGGTAGCACGTCAGTTTGGCTCTTCCGGTGCTCCGTTGGTCCGCTCATGGGTAGTGTGACGCAGCGTGTAGCACGTTAGAGATTCCTCCCCATCATAGCGTACCGGGAGATGAGAGCATTGCGCTCCCCCATTTATGATTTGGGGTAGGAGTACGTGTGTACTCCGACAGCATCCCGTCCTCTCGGTCACTCATCAGGAGTAGTGATGCAGAGTGCACGGTTGTCACAGCTCTACCCACTCGGTCCCACTTTTGTTATGAGTTGGCTGATTGGCGTCAGGGGTGACCATGACATTGGCATCATATGCATGATGCATTTATTGTTTGTGATTGTGTTTGCTGTATTTATATGCTGCATATTGTTTGGATACCTATGTTTGACATGCATACAGGTCTTCTATACCTTTCGGACTGTTTGTCCTTATACCGGGTCCTGGTTAGTACAGATTCTCTCCTGTCTACTTCGGTTTGCATTTATCTTTATTTTTATCAGGAGACTGTACGCATGATTAGTGCTAGGTGTTATTTCTTTACTTTGCATATCAATTGTACCTGCTGAGTGTTGGACTCACCCCGCCTCCATTGTTCTTATATTTCAGGATGATGCTGTCAGGAGAGAGTTCTAGTTGCTGGTCCCCTGAAGACCCGAAGACTTACGGATCTACTGGTTTTGTTTGTTTCCTTTTTGACTATGTTATAGACTTGGTTTGTTTGGATACTTGGACTTAGTATGGATTTTGATATGTTGATGGATTTTTGGTATGATTTGGATTTTATTCTACTACATGCCTGCCTGGACGGCAGAAGAGGTGAGTTCGTCGGATTTGAGCTTTACGAGTGTAGTTGAGTAGGGTGGATTTCGAGTCAGAGTATTATTGTTTGTGATTACTATTATTAACTGCGTGGTTGTGACAGCCAGAGGCTGAATATCTAAATAAACTGCATGGTGATTGTTTTTATTTATTGTTATTATTCCAGCCGCCTGTGGCTGAGGTATATGTGTTATGTAGAAGTTTCAGATTGTCCGCCGTACAGGGGAGATGCTGCCGAAATTTCATCGGATAGGGACTCCTCTAGGGCGTGACAATTTAATGGTATCAGAGCACAGGTATACGATCTTTTGTTTTCATATTTTTGATGTTTGGGATAACCTGATACCAATTTATTTACTTGGTATCAGAGCGCCAAGTTTGGCGATACTTGTTGGATTTTTGTATTTTGGATTTTCGAGATTTATCTGATACCAATTTATTGGTATCAGAGCAGGTTATGGATACCTGCTTTTGGTGTTCTGGATTTTTGGATGTCTATTTCGGTTTGTACGGATTTCCGTTATGGTTATGTTTCGGACTTCCGTTTCGGATTTATATGGATTTCCGGCGATTTTCTCGTTCGGAATTTTGAGGTCAGAAGTTGGGGACTGGACAGCGATGGAACATCTCCAGACGGCAAATAGGTATGATGTTTATTTTATGATGGTTAGGACATCTATTAGCACTTTATCTTTATTACCTGTCTGGTTGTTGTAGCCATATTACATGTGATGGGTTAGCCACTGATCTTGGTCGACCCTAATAGAGATCAAGGATTATAGTCTCTGGTGATTTTTCATATCATACCATCAGTAGTTTTAGCTTCTGTTACTACTATTAGGAGATGGAGGCACATATCAGCCTCTGCTATTGTTAGCTGGGTAATGGATGATACCTATATATTCCTGTGGACTTAGCCAGTAGAGTTTTTATACTCGTATTTTTTGGATATTAGGGTATCCGATACGATGAAAAATTGGTCATTGGAGAGTTAACATGTTTGATCATTGTTGAGAATGATTTGAGGTTGAGAGATATTGGGAGATCAGATATTGTGATGTGTTGATTTCTAATGATTTATGAGAGTAAATGTTATGTGGTTGTTTGATGATCTATTAGTGGATAACTATTTTGATGATCTATTATTTGGGTTGTTGTTGATGGTGACATAGTGAGTGTCATGTATGATATTCACAGATTTGATGTTTATAGTTGGTGATCAGATTATAAATCGGGTGCTAGAGAGTTTATGGTTTAGAGTGCCTATGAGATTTTAATAAATCTGGTTAGTTGTGGTTAGTTAACAGGATGATAAAATTGATGTTTACTTCCTCTGAAATTGGACTATGTTGATAAATAATGATTAGATATTTTGAATGTTAACTTGCTCTCATGGGGAGTAGAGACTTATTAATCTGATATTATGTAGGCTGATATTTTTGAGGATAAAAAAATGAGAGTGTCTTGATGTTCTTGAATTCTGACTTTATCTTTTGGGTCGTATACCTTTATACATATGATTATTGTGGGTTTCTAGTAGATTATACCCGAGTGGTTAGACATATATGTCTGATTGTTTATTGGAGGTATTTTTCAATAAAAAACTATGTTGTGGAATGTGCACATATGTTTGAGTATTTTATTGGATGTATCTTATCGATCTATTCTGAGTTGTGATATGTGCATATGTGTTGGGTGTAATATTTGAGGTATCTTGTTTATTATATGATTGTTTTGAGAGTATACTCGTGTCGATTATGATTTGTTGGAAGTATTACGTTGATTATACTCTTGGCATAGGTGTACATATGTCATGTGAGTGTTGTTGAGGTGTATTGTTGATTATACCTATGTTGATATATGCACACGGGTTTAATAGGTATTGCTGGAGGTATCACACTGATTTATACCTGTGCTATGAGGGTGTTTGGTGTGTAGAAATTGGAGTATTATGTCGATCATTCCTATGTTGTGTGTGCACGTGTGCCAGGTGTCTTGTTGGTAGCATCATGATGATTCTACCTATGTTGAATGTAGAATGCTGAGTGTCTACATTATGTTATTGGTTGTATAACCCTGTCAACTAATTCTTCTATTAGTGGGTGATCAACCCACTAGGATGATGATAGAGTTGACTATGGATTTGATTTGTTTACTAAGTTGTTTATACCTTTGGCTGCCTACAGTGATATGTGGTTGAGTGATCTCGTGCAGCCTCTAGTTGGATAGTTAGGTGCCTTGGGCACTTATGGATCGTTTGTGGTGGAGCGGAGTTCCCACATATACATATTTCGGATTGCTTGTAGCGGAGCATTGCTCCCATATCTATTGCAAATACATGTTATAGATTATTTGTAGTGGAGTGTTACTCCTACATATTGAGGATTTCTTGGGGTAGAGCGTTGCTCCCACATATGTGGCATTTTCTGTGATGGAGCGTTGCTCTCACACTGGAGGATCTATTCTTTAGTGATTTGTATTGTTGGTGATTATATTTCAGACTTATTGTCAGGGATCTTATGGTTAGAAATGTCTGTGATACGGACATTATGTGTATTGGTTTTACCATTAGGGCTTGCGGAGCCTTAGATGTTTTCATGGACTAGATGAGTTGGGTATCCCTAGAATATTGGATCAGAATTCGTTATCGTTATTGACGACGTGGTGTTTTATTCCTGATCTGAGGTGTATCACGCACATTATCTTTGCATAGTTCTAGAGATGTTTCGATGGAAACGTCTAGATGTGAAGATCAGTAGTGCGTATTTTGATTGTCTTCTGTGAGATGTTTGAGACACACGGTCACCAGTAGGAGTATACCGTGGTTTTACAGGAGATCGAGGTTGTTACCGTTGGAAGTAGACGGAGTCTATAGAAGAGGCTTGCAACTTCCTTTGTTTGGCTTGATATTTCCGGAGATACATTGAGGGTTTCTCTCGGATAGCTATGTCACTGACACGCTTGACCTGGAAAGGGCGTGAAGTTCACTTGGACTGAGGATGACAAGAGCAGTTTCTAGGAGCTGAAGCGGAGACTAGTGTCGGCTCTGATTTTTGGTTTTTACCTTCTGAAGAGGACGGATTCAAGCTCTATACCGACGCATCTCTACAGGGTTTGTGCGCTGTTTTGTCGCAGCACGGTAGGGTAGTCTCCTACTTCTCGGCAGTTGAAGGAGCTTGAGAAGAACTACCCAGTACATGACTTATGGCTGGCTGCCATTATTTTGCCTTGAAGATTTGGCAGCAGCATCTGTTCGGTATTACATTTGAGATTCTCACTGATAATAAGAGTCTCAAATATATATTTTTACCCAGAAGGAATTTAATCTCCGACAGAGGAGATGGATGGAGTTCCTGAAGGATTGTGACTGTACGATTGACTATCACCGGGGAAAACTAATATGTTGCTGATACGCTTAGCAGGAAGTCTGGAGGGACTTTAGCTTGCCACCGAGTTGTGGTCACAGACTTGATTTAAGGTTTCTCCGATTTGGGCCTTGAGGGGTAAGGACAGACAGAACAAGGTACTCTGGTTACCATGGTTGCTCAGTCGTTGATCAGGACAATGATACGAGAGCCATAGGCTGCTTATCAATATTTGTAGTTTATTTACAGCCAGATAGTTCCCGGGCAGCAGACCGAGTTCACACGAGACGAGGAGGGTGTTATACACTACCGAGGTAGATTTTGCGTGCTTCAGTCTCATCCGGTCTTATAGGAGTTACCTCCGGAGGCTCATCGCTAATTATTTGCTGTCCACCCAGGCGGTACCCGTATGTACCAAGATTTGAGATGTTTCTATTGGTGGAACGACATGAAGGGCGACATGAAAGAAGACATCGCGGATTTTGTAGCTAGATGTCTTGTCTGTCAGCAAATGAAGGCCGAGCACCATAGACCTGCCGGCTTACTTCAGCAGATTCCTAATCCTGAGTGGAAATGAGAACACATTACTATGGACTTTGTGGTAGGTTTGTCGAGGACACGACGAGACCATGACGCGATTTGGGTATCGTTGATCGATTAACCAAATCCGCGTACTCGTTAGCAATCCGGAAGACTGATTTACTGGATTGATTGGTAGATCTGTTTTATCGGGAGATTATCAGATCACGTGGTATTCCGTTGACTATTATTTCGGATAGAAACCCCGGTTCACGTTTCATTTTTGACAGAAACTGCAGCAGACCTAGGGCTCGCAGCTCTGTTTCAGTACAACTTTCCATCCGCATACAGATGGACTGTTAGAGCGGACCTTTCAGACTCTAGAGGACTTGCTGATGTCTTGTGTATTAGATTTTCGGAGGCAGTTGGGAGGACCATTTGCCATTGGTAGAGTTCGCCTACAACAACGGTTTGCATTCGACTATCCAAATGCCACCGTTGAAGTGTTGTATTGTAGACCTTGTCAGACACCCACCCTCTGGATGAGGTTGGGAATGGCCCAGTTGTTGGGACCTCATAGAGCCTAGCATGAGGCAAAGTTGGTCCGTACTATTATACAAAGGATGTCAGAGGTAAAAGACTGCCAAAAGAGTTATGCTGACCGGAGTCGGAGACTCTTAGAATTCTCCATTTGCGACCATGTATTTCTGCGAGTTTCACCCATGGAAGGGGTGAAGAGATTGACCTCATAGGTAAGCCAGCTCCGCGATACATTAGACCTTTCCAGATCTTGGAGAGGATTGAAGCGGTAGCTTACTGGCTAGCACTACCACCACCCTTGGTAGACGTGTACGATGTGATCTACGTGTCTATGTTGAGGGGATACATACCCGACCCGACACATGTGCTGACAGATACCTCAGTTTCCGTTCATCCTGACGTCACTTATGAGGAGTTTCTGGTACGGATTTTGGACCGGAAGGAGCGTCAGCTGTGGAATAAGACTATTCGACTGGTTAAAGTCGGAGGGCAGCATCAATTGGACGAAGAGGCTACTTGGGAGATCGAAGATACGATCTGAGTTCGATATTCCCATCTTTTCACTTGAGGTATGTGATTTATTTACCGTTCAGCATTTATACTCTATATCTGTTGTTAGTACATGCTGATAGTAGATAACGAAATTTGGGGACCAAATTTCAATTAGTGGGGGAGAATGTAAAATACCGGAAATAGGCGAATATTAATAAGGGAATTTTCCGAAATTTTTGAAAAAATTTCGAGAATTTTTCGGATCTCGTATGCATGAGTTTACGGGGATAAAACTGGGCCCCAGGAAAGCCTGTTTGGGTTACTCCATTTAAGTGAGGAAATATTTATATTTCCTTTTCTTTTTATATTTCCTTTTTCTTATTTCTTTCTTCTCTCCGTGCCCTCACCCGCGCCTTTCTTCTTCTCTCACGCCGAAGCTCTAACCGCCGCGGCAGTTCTTCTTCTCCTCTGCCGACGCCTCCTTCCTCTGGCGTCTACCGATCGCCACGGCCGACACCGGCAGACGAGAGCCGCTATCCGAGCCCTAGCCTCTCCGGTCTCCTCACGGCGCCACCTTTCCTCTGTGCCCTAGCCAGCCCCAGTTGACCAGCGACTTCTCCTCCCTTCCTCTGGTCCGACGAGTTGCCGCCGGCCTTCCTTCTGCTCTAGCGCCGGTTGCCACCACCATTGTGCCTGCCGACGCCGCCGTCTTCGACCCCAGCGCCGACCTCCTCCACTTGGCCGTACCCTAAACACCTCAAGATCTAGCGCTGACTCTTCTTCTCCTTTTCCGAGTGGAGGTTGCTTCCACGTTGTGCTGTTCAGTGGGTTTAGGAATTAGGGTTGGCTGTGGGTTATTCTTGGGTCCGACAGCCACCTTCCAGCGGCTACTTTCCTCCGGCGGCAACGTCCCTGTTGCGAATTGAGGTAAGATGAGTAAATTATTTTCTTGAATTTAAGTTGTTATTGGAATAATATGGTTGAATTCCAAAGCTGATCCAGGGTCTCCACTTTTGTCATTTCCTTTAATCAGAACAGTATACTGGAATCCTGAAGAGAAGTGGTTGATGTGGGTTGTTTCTTGGTTCATCAGTCGTAGTCTGGACTGTGTATCAGTAGAGGAGGGTGAGAAGTGAGATCTTGATGTCTGAGTTACGGTGGTGAGTTGCAGATTGACTGCTATACTTTAAGGTGAGCATCTGTGCAGTGATAAATTTTTAAGTTAGTTAAGTGTGGATTATTCATGTAGGGTATTTGATTTAGAGGGCAACACCATTTACCTCGCTTCGGTCAGGTTTACTAGCAGCAAGAACTGCTGAGAAGTAAGGTAAGGTGTGGAGCATTTGATACATGCTATAGATCATTGTTTTGATTCGATTATTTTTTTAGATAGATGATCATGTGTAGATTAATTCTTGTATACAAGATGATGGTCTTGTGATTAGGAATTTATTTAGCTATTTGTTTATACTTAGCTAAATTGTAGGATTTATCACAGGACCTTGACGCGAGACGAGTATCTCGACTACCGGTTTGGACTATTCTATTTGGAGGCGGGTACTTTTGACTTATTGTCTTTGATATGCATAGTAGTGAAATTAACAAGTTGCATTAATTATGTTCCTCATTTGTTTCGTTTAATCACTACCCGATTACCTATTACCTGCTTGATTGATTGTTTGTTTTGCATTTCGTGTCGTTATGTACCTGATTACACATGCTCTTAGGGGTAGTGATATAACCATATTTCACATGTTCAGGACCTAGGTTTGATACCTTATTGATCAGTATATCTTGATATGATTTATTCACTATGGTGCCCATTGTTATATGTCCAGAGGTTGGTTTAGTATATTACCATGCTTAGTGACATGCACCATTTGCATGATCGCATGCTGTGCGATAGATTGCTCCATTATTGTTGAGTACATTGCCAGTTTCATCACTGTTCGGTGCTCCGTTGTGACGCTCATGGGTAGCGTGACACAGCGTGGTAGCACGTCAGTTTGACTCTTCCGGTGCTCCGTTGGTCCGCTCATGGGTAGTGTGACGCAGCGTGTAGCACGTTATAGATCCCTCCCAGTCATAGCGTACCGGGAGATGAGAGCATTGCGCTCCCCCATTTATGATTTGGGGTAGGAGTACGTGTGTACTCCGATAGCATCCCGTCCTCTCGGTCACTCATCAGGAGTAGTGATGCAGAGTGCACGGTTGTCACAGCTCTACCCACTCGGTCCCACTTTTGTTATGAGTTGGCTGACTGGCGTCAGGGGTGACCATGACATTGGCATCATATGCATGATGCATTTATTGTTTGTGATTGTGTTTGCTGCATTTATATGCTGCATATTGTTTGGATACCTATGTTTGACATGCATACAGGTCTTCTATACCTTTCGGACTGTTTGTCCTTATACCGGGTCCTGGTTAGTACAGATTCTCTCCTGTCTACTTCGGTTTGCATTTATCTTTATTTTTATCAGGAGACTGTACGCATGATTAGTGCTAGGTGTTATTTCTTTACTTTGCATATCAATTGTACCTGCTGAGTGTTGGACTCACCCCGCCTCCATTGTTGTTATATTTCAGAATGATGCTGTCAGGAGAGAGTTCTAGTTGATGGTCCCCTGAAGATCCGAAGACTTACGGATCTACTGGTTTTGTTTGTTTCCTTTTTGACTATGTTATAGACTTGGTTTGTTTGGATACTTGGACTTAGTATGGATTTTGATATGTTGATGGATTTTTGGTATGATTTGGATTTTATTCTACTACATGCCTGCCTGGACGGCAGAAGAGGTGAGTTCGTCGGATTTGAGCTTTACGAGTGTAGTTGAGTAGGGTGGATTTCGAGTCAGAGTATTATTGTTTGTGATTACTATTATTAACTGCGTGGTTGTGACAGCCAGAGGCTGAATATCTAAATAAACTGCATAGTGATTGTTTTTTATTTATTGTTATTATTCCAGCCGCCTGTGGCTGAGGTATATGTGTTATGTAGAAGTTTCAGATTGTCCGCCGTACAGGGGAGATGCTGCCGAAATTTCTTCGGATAAGGACTCCTCTGGGGCGTGACAATTTAATGGTATCAGAGCACAGGTATACGATCTTTTGTTTTCGTATTTTTGATGTTTGGGATAACCTGATACCAATTTATTTACTTGGTATCAGAGCGCCAAGTTTGGCGATACTTGTTGGATTTTTGTATTTTGGATTTTCGAGATTTATCTGATACCAATTTATTGGTATCAGAGCAGGTTATGGATACCTGCTTTTGGTGTTCTGGATTTTTGGATGTCTATTTCGGTTTGTACGGATTTCCGTTATGGTTATGTTTCGGATTTCCGTTTCGGATTTATTTGGATTTCCGGTGATATTCTCGTTCGGAATTTTGAGGTCAAAAGTTCGGGACTGGACAGCGACGGAACATCTCCATACAGCAAATAGGTATGATGTTTATTTTATGATGGTTAGGACATCTATTAGCACTTTATCTTTATTACCTGTCTGGTTGTTGTAGCCATATTACATGTGATGGGTTAGCCACTGATCTTGGTCGACCCTAATAGAGATCAAGGATTATAATCTCTGGTGATTTTTCATATCATACCATCAGTAGTTTTAGCTTCTGTTACTACTATTAGGAGATGGAGGCACATATCAGCCTCTGCTATTGTTAGCTGGGTAATGGATGATACCTATATATTCCTGTGGACTTAGCCAGTAGAGTTTTTATACTCGTATTTTTTGGATATTAGGGTATCCGATACGATGAAAAATTGGTCATTGGAGAGTTAACATGTTTGATCATTGTTGAGAATGATTTGAGGTTGAGAGATATTGGGAGATCAGATATTGTGATGTGTTGATTTCTAATGATTTATGAGAGTAAATGTTATGTGGTTGTTTGATGATCTATTAGTGGATAACTATTTTGATGATCTATTATTTGGGTTGTTGTTGATGGTGACATAGTGAGTGTCATGTATGATATTCACAGGTTTGATGTTTATAGTTGGTGATCAGATTATAAATCGGGTGCTAGAGAGTTTATGGTTTAGAGTGCCTATGAGATTTTTAATAAATCTAGTTAGTTGTGGTTAGTTAACAGGATGATAAAATTGATGTTTACTTCCTCTGAAATTGGACTATGTTGATAAATAATGATTAGATATTTTGAATGTTAACTTGCTCTCATGGGGAGTAGAGACTTATTAATCTGATATTATGTAGGCTGATATTTTTGAGGATAAAAAAATGAGAGTGTCTTGATGTTCTTGAATTCTGACTTTATCTTTTGGGTCGTATACCTTTATACATATGATTATTGTGGGTTTCTAGTAGATTATACCCGAGTGGTTAGACATACATGTCTGATTGTTTATTGGAGGTATTTGTCAATTAAAAACTATGTTGTGGAATGTGCACATATGTTTGAGTGTTTTATTGGATGTATCTTATCGATCTAATCTGAGTTATGATATGTGCAGATGTGTTGGGTGTAATATTTGAGGTATCTTGTTTATTATTTGATTGTTTTGAGAGTATACTCGTGTCGATAATGATTTGTTGGAAGTAGTACGTTGATTATACTCTTGGCATAGGTGTACATATGTCATGTGAGTGTTGTTGAGGTGTATTGTTGATTATACCTATGTTGATATATGCACACGGGTTTGATAGGTATTGCTGGAGGTATCACACTGATTTATACCTGTGCTATGAGGGTGTTTGGTGTGTACAAATTGGAGGATTATGTCGATCATTCCTATGTTGTGTGTGCACTTGTGCCAGGTGTCTTGTTGGTAGCATCATGATGATTCTACCTATGTTGAATGTAGAATGCTGAGTGTCTACATTATGTTATTGGTTGTATAACCCTGTCAACTAATTCTTCTATTAGTGGGTGATCAACCCACTAGGATGAAGATAGAGTTGACTATGGATTTGATTTGTTTACTAAGTTGTTTATACCTTTGGCTACCTACAGTGATATGTGGTTGAGTGATCTCGTGCAGCCTCTTGTTGGATAGTTAGGTGCCTTGGGCACTTATGGATCGTTTGTGGTGGAGCGGAGTTCCCACATATACATATTTCGGATTGCTTGTAGCGGAGCATTGCTCCCATATCTATTGCAAATACATGTTATAGATTATTTGTAGTGGAGTGTTACTCATACATATTGAGGATTTCTTGGGGTAGAGCGTTGCTCCCGCATATGTGGCATTTTCTGTGATGGAGCGTTGCTCTCACACTGGAGGATCTATTCTTTAGTGATTTGTATTGTTGGTGATTATATTTCAGACTTATTGCCAGGGATCTTATGGTTAGAAATGTCTGTGATACGGACATTATGTGTATTGGTTTTACCATTAGGGCTTGCGGAGCCTTAGATGTTTTCATGGACTAGATGAGTTGGGTATCCCTAGAATATTGGATCAGAATTCGTTATCGTTATTGACGACGTGGTGTTTTATTCCTGATCTGAGGTGTATCACGCACATTATCTTTGCATAGTTCTAGAGATGTTTCGATGGAAACGTCTAGATGTGAAGATCAGTAGTGCGTATTTTGATTGTCTTCTGTGAGATGTTTGAAACACACGGTCACCAGTAGGAGTATACCTTGGTTTCACAGGAGATCGAGGTTGTTACCGTTGGAAGTAGACGGAGTCTATAGAAGAGGCTCGCAACTTCCTTTGTTTGGCTTGATATTTCCGGAGATACGTTGAGGGTTTCTCTCGGATAGCTATGTCACTGACACGCTTGACCTGGAAAGGGCGTGAAGTTCACTTGGACTGAGGATAACAAGACCAGTTTCTAGGAGCTGAAGCGGAGACTAGTGTCGGCTCTGATTTTTGGTTTTTACCTTATGAAGAGGACGGATTCGAGCTCTATACCGACGCATCTCTACAGGGTTTGTGCACTGTTTTGATGCAGCACGGCAGGGTAGTCTCCTACTTCTCGGCAGTTGAAGGAGCATGAGGAGAACTACCCAATACATGACTTGTGGCTGGCTGCCATTATTTTGCTTTGAAGAATTGGCAGCAGCATCTGTTCGGTATTACATTTGAGATTCTCACTGATAATAAGAGTCTCAAATATATATTTTTACCCAGAAGGAATTTAATCTCCGACAGAGGAGATGGATGGAGTTCCTGAAGGATTGTGACTGTACGATTGACTATCACCGGGGAAAACTAATATGTTGCTGATACGCTTAGCAGGAAGTCTGGAGGGACTTTAGCTTGCCACCGAGTTGTGGTCACAGACTTGATTTAAGGTTTCTCCGATTTGGGCCTTGAGGGGTAAGGACAGACAGAACAAGGTACTCTGGTTACCATGGTTGCTCAGTCGTTGATCAGGACAATGATACGAGAGCCATAGGCTGCTTATCAATATTTGTAGTTTATTTACAGCCAGATAGTTCCCGGGCAGCAGACCGAGTTCACACGAGACGAGGAGGGTGTTATACACTACCGAGGTAGATTTTGCGTGCTTCAGTCTCATCCGGTCTTATAGGAGTTACCTCCGGAGGCTCATCGCTCATGATTTGCTGTCCACCCAGGCGGTACCCGTATGTACCAAGATTTGAGATGTTTCTATTGGTGGAACGACATGAAGGACGACATGAAAGAAGACATCGCGGATTTTGTAGCTAGATGTCTTGTCTGTCAGCAAATGAAGGCCGAGCACCATAGACCTGCCGGCTTACTTCAGCAGATTCCTAATCCTGAGTGGAAATAAGAACACATTACTATGGACTTTGTGGTAGGTTTGTCGAGGACACGACGAGACCATGACGCGATTTGGGTATCGTTGATCGATTAACCAAATCCGAGTACTCGTTAGCGATCCGGAAGACTGATTTCCTGGATCGATTGGTAGATCTGTTTTGTCGGGAGATTATCAGATCACGTGGTATTCCGTTGACTATTATTTCGGATAGAAACCCCGGTTCACGTTTCGTTTTTGACAGAAACTGCAGCAGACCTTGGGCACGCAGCTCTGTTTCAGCACAACTTTCCATCCGCATACAGATGGACCGTTAGAGCGGACCTTTCATACTCTAGAGGACTTGCTGAGGTCTTGTGTATTGGATTTTCGGAGGCAGTTGGGAGGACCATTTTCCATTGGTAGAGTTCGCCTACAACAACGGTTTGCATTCGACTATCCAAATGTCACTGTTGAAGTGTTGTATGGTAGACCTTGTCGGACACCCACCCTCTGGATGAGGTTGGGAATGGCCCAGTTGTTGGGACCTCATAGAGCCTAGCATGAGGCAAAGTTGGTTCGTACTATTATACAAAGGATGTCAGAGGTAAAAGACTGCCAAAAGAGGTATGCTGACCGGAGTCGGAGACTCTTAGAGTTCTCCATTTGCGACCATGTATTTCTGCGAGTTTCACCCATGAAAGGAGTGAAGAGATTGACCTCATAGGTAAGCCAGCTCTGCGATACATTAGACCTTTCCAGATCTTGGAGAGGATTGAAGCGGTAGCTTACTGGCTAGCACGACCACCGCCCTTGGTAGGCGTGTACGATATGATCTACGTGTCTATGTTGAGGGGATACATACCCGACCCGACACATGTGCTGACAGATACCTCAGTTTCCGTTCATCCTGACGTCACTTATGAGAAGATTCTGGTACGGATTTTGGACCGGAAGGAGCGTCAGCTGCGGAATAAGACTATTCGACTGGTTAAAGTCGGAGGGCAGCATCAATTGGACGAGCAGGCTACTTGGGAGATCGAGGATACGATCTGAGTTCGATATTCCCATCTTTTCACTTGAGGTATGTGATTTATTTACCGTTCAGCATTTATACTCTATATCTGTTGTTAGTACTTGCTGATGGTAGATAACGAAATTTGGGGACAAAATTTCTATTAGTGGGGGAGAATGTAAAATACCGGAAATAAGTGAATATTAATAAGGGAATTTTCCGGAATTTTTGGAAATTTTTCGAGAATTTTTCGGAACTCGTATGCATGAGTTTACGGGGATAAAACTGGGCCCCAGGAAAGCCTGTTTGGGTTACTCCATTTAAGTGAGGAAATATTTATATTTCCTTTTCTTTTTATATTTTCTTTTTCTTATTTCTTTCTTCTCTCCGTGCCCTCACCCGCGCCTTTCTTCTTCTCTCACGCCGAAGCTCTAACCGCCGCGGCAGTTCTTCTTCTCCTCTGCCGACGCCTCCTTCCTCTCGCGTCTCCCGATCGCCACGGCCGACGCCGGCAGACGAGAGCCGCTATCCGAGCCCCAGCCTCTCCGGTCTCCTCACGGCGCCACCTTTCCTCTGTGCCCTAGCCAGCCCCAGCCGACCAGCGACTTCTCCTCCCTTCCTCTGGTCCGACGAGTTGCCGCCGACCTTCCATCTGCTCTAGCGCCGGCTGCCACCACCATTGTGCCTGCCGACGCCGCCGTCTTCGACCCCAGCGCCGACCTCCTCCACTTGGTCGTACCCTAAACTCCTCAAGATCTTGCGTCGACTCTTCTTCTCCTTTTCCGAGTGGAGGTTGCATCCACGTTGTGCTGTTCAGTGGGTTTAGGAATTAGGGTTGGCTGTGGGTTGTTCTTGGGTCCGACAGCCACCTTCTGGCGGCTACTTTCCTCCGGCAGCAACGTCCCTGTTGCGAATTGAGGTAAGATGAGTAAATTATTTTCTTGAATTTAAGTTGTTATTGGAATAATATGGTTGAATCCCAAATCTGATCCGGGGTCTCCACTTTTGCCATTTCCTTTTATCAGAACAGTACACTGGAATCCTGAAGAGAAGTGGTTGCTGTGGGTTGTTTCTTGGTTCATCAGTCGTAGTCTGGACTGTGTATCAGTTGAGGAGGGTGAGAAGTGAGATCTTGATCTCTGAGTTGCGGTGGTGAGTTGCAGATTGACTGCTATACTTTAAGGTGAGCATCTGTGCAGTGATAAATTTTTAAGTTAGTTAAGTGTGGATTATTGATGTAGGGTATTTGATTTAGAGGGCAACACCATTTACCTCGCTTCGGTCAGGTTTACTAGCAGCAAGAACGGCTGAGAAGTAAGGTAAGGTGTGGAGCATTTGATACATGCTATAGATCATTGTTTTGATTCGATTATTTTTTTAGATAGATGATCATGTGTAGATTAATTCTTGTATACAGGATGATGGTCTTGTGATTAGGAATTTATTTAGCTATTTGTTTATACTTAGCTAAATTGTAGGATTTATCACAGGATCTTGACGCGAGACGAGTATCTCGACTACCGATTTGGACTATTCTATTTGGAGGCGGGTACTTTTGACTTATTGTCTTTGATATGCATAGTAGTGAAATTAACAAGTTGCATTAATTATGTTCCTCATTTGTTTCGGTTAATCATTACCCGATTACCTGTTACCTGCTTGATTGATTGTTTGTTTTTCATTTCGTGTCGTTATGTACCTGATTACACATGCTCATAGGGGTAGTGATATAATCATGTTTCACATGTTCAGGACCTAGGTTTGATACCTTATTGATGAGTATATCTTGATATGATTTATTCACTATGGTGCCCATTGTTATATGTCCAGAGGTTGGTTTAGTATATTACCATGCTTAGTGACATGCACCATTTGCATGATCGCATGCTGTGCGATAGATTGCTCCATTATTGTTGAGCACATTGCCAGTTTCATCACTGTTCGGTGCTCCGTTGTGACGCTCATGGGTAGCGTGACACAGCATGGTAGCACGTCAGTTTGGCTCTTCCGGTGCTCCGTTGGTCCGCTCATGGGTAGTGTGACGCAGCGTGTAGCACGTTAAAGATCCCTCCCCGTCATAGCGTACCGGGAGATGAGAGCATTGCGCTCCCCCATTTATGATTTGGGGTAGGAGTACGTGTGTACTCCGACAGCATCCCGTCCTCTCGGTCACTCATCAGGAGTAGTGATGCAGAGTGCACGGTTGTCACAGCTCTACCCACTCGGTCCCACTTTTGTTATGAGTTGGTTGAATGGCGTCAGGGGTGACCATGACATTGGCATCATATGTGTAACGCCCGCCCTCCCTGCTAACCCTAAGGAACGGGGCTACGATACTCTACGTACATACTACAGCGGAAGACTTAAAAATAATTTTTTCTTAGATTAATAAAACCGAACTACACTAATATGGTTTCCATAACATGATAACAAGATAAATAAAACATAACATCAAGTCACCCATATAGTACTACAATATACGAAACCAAAGCGTAATTCTTAAAAGGTTCTTAAAGCAGGTTCTTATTTGGTTGCCTAGCCACCGCCACACACATCTCCTTGCCTCTCCTGCTGCTCCTTTAGCTCATCCAGCTTTTTCCTTTATCTGCGGTACAAGGAAAGTAAGCTGTGAGCACTCATGGCTCAGTAAGTTCCTTTCCTACTCACTAAAACCAAAAAATCATTACATAATCAAAGAATATATCAACATAACATGATCTCAACTAGTCATGGCATAACATATCATACTCTTTAATCATATCATGCAACATAACAAAATCATAATTAGTCGTGGCATATCATCTCTTAAAGCATAGCATGAAATATAGCATAATCATATCTAATTATGGCATCTCATCCCTTAAAGCATAGCATGGCACATATCATAGTCATATCTAATCATGGCGTATCATAAATCATAGCATTATCACAACATGATCATAAAGTATATGCAATATGATTTTGAAAATATGTATCCGAAAAACATGTATATGTCTCATGATCTTTAAAATCATTTCTTCTTACATATATACTTGAACATAATATCAACATATTCAGGGCCCCGGCTTGTACCATACATACATAACATAAATGCGCGCGTCCTAAGTATATCCAAGGTAGCAAGTCTTGAATCATACTAGGAACTAGGTCAAGATCACAAAGCATGGCCTAGGGGAATACTTAAAGAGTCCATCCCTTATCAGCCTAGATCACAAAGCAAGGCCTAGGGACGTACTAAGGAGCTCATCCCTTATTAGCCTAGATCACAAAGCAAGGCTTAGGGGCGTACTAAGGAGCTCATCCCTTATTAGCCTAGATCACAAAGCAAGGCCTATAGACTGATTAGGAGTCCACCCTTGGTACAAGCCTTACAAAGTAAAGTAGCATGTATAAAAATGCATCATTTAGTCACATAGCATAGCATAAAAGTATGCATCACTTAGGCATACATCATGTCTTAAGAAAGTATGCATCACTTAGGCATACATCATATCATAAAAAGTATGCATCACTTAGGCATACATCATGTCTTAAGAAAGTATGCATCACTTAGGCATACATCATATCATAGAAAGTATGCATCACTTAAACACGTAGTATATCATTAAAGCATGCATATTTCTATCCACATAGCATATCATAAAAACATTCATATTCTAAGAACATAGCATATCATTAAAGCATGCATATTTCTACTCCCATAGCATATCACAAAAGTATGCATATTCTAAGCACATAGCATATCATTAAAGCATGCATATTTCTAAGCACATAACATATCATTAAAACATGCATATTTCTAAGCACATAACATATCATTAAAATATGCATATCTCTATCCACATATCATATCATAAAAAGGTATAAATCACAAGCATACATGGTTAAGCATAAGGGTGTATCATGTGATTATACTATCATAAGAAACATGGTAACATAGTTAACTTGGGTTCTAAGCTTCCTAAACCCTTGGGTTCCTATCATGGCCGAACCCCCTTAGGTCTCAATTTAGGTAAAAACAACCTCCAAGCATGTGAAACCTAAATTATCATTACATGAATTTCATAGGAAGCATTATAAGTATGATTTACTTGGTTTCTAAGTTCTCCAAGACCTTAAACTCATGTGGCCGAACCCTATCAGTATATAAACAAGGTCCCAAATGTCATGAAAGCATGGAAACCTTAACCCATATTTATAGTATTTTTTTCAAGTAACATAGTAAGCATATTGAGCTAGTTCCTAAGTCCTTCAAGCCCTTAACATATGTCATGGTTAAACTTTTAACAAGTGTTCATGAGGGCTAAAAAAACAAACATACAAGCATGTGAACTTGAACTCACATCATGTATAAATTCATAACAAAACATTATACAACATGTATGGCCGAAACTTACCCTAGCCTCAATTAGGTCATTAAACAACATATAGCATGGGAACTTTGTCTTTCTACTTATCATATTCAATGTAAAGTGACATAATCATATTTAATTCTTGTTCTAGGGTTTCTAGGGCATCTATTCCTTCATGGCCGAAACATACAATGGTCCATTTAGGTCATGGAAAAATTATACAAGCATGTGACACAATCAACACATTATCCTATTTTCATAAGAAGCACTTTTAACACATTTGGTTTCATTTCTAAGGCCTCTAGGTCTTTTAAACCCTACTTGGCCGAAACTCAACAGTATGTAAACTTGCTTCAAATAGTCTAAAAGCATAAGAAATCATACAAGTTTCATAGCATGTATAAAGACAAGCATAATAAACATACATGTGAATTGTGTCTTAGGCTTCCTATGTTTCTTTCCCTTTATCTTTTATTTTTCCTCATGGCCGAAACCTACTAATCTTTAAACTAGGTTTTAAGTGGCCTAAAGCATGGAAAACCTAAGTAAGTTTCATGGCAAAAATTACTAAGAACATCATATACAAAGTTGGTCCATAAACAAGCTAGGACCCTTGTGCTCTTACATGTCATATATCATGTAACTAATTTTCTATACTCAATTTAAACATAAGAGCATTAAAAAACTTTCATATCATAATATCACAGAGGTCTTGAGCACATTAGAATTTTGTTTAAGCTTTTCTAAACTATCCATCTTATCATAGCCGAAAATCTCACATAAGAGTTCATGAATTTCTAGCAATGTTCAACATGCAATTCTTTACGAGAACTCTATATTCTATCTTACAAACATGGTTACTTAAATTTAAAGGTCTACCTAACCCTAATCCCTTTTCTTGTCCGAAACATATAAATGGATTTCTTTTGGTTCCAAGTAACTTTTAAGCAAGAAAACCAATAAAAGATCCTTAATAGTTCATGGAGAGAATCTTGCATTAGTTTGGTTACACAATATTTTCCCTAACCTCTTTAAAATATTTTTGGCCGAAATTCTAGGGTTAGGTACTCCTCTGATCAAGCATCATTTAGGTATGAAAACATGAAGAAAATCCTTCCTACATAGCATAGAAAAATATCATGAAATAAGGACTTGTTTAAACCTTCCTAGATTTGAAAACCCTTTCTTTGGCCAAATTTTTCTTAAATTCCTTCCTAGGTTTTCTAATCCTTATAGAATCTGAAAATCACATAAAAAGCCTTGTACCACAGGTGAGGGGAAGCTTACATCCTTTTCGCTTGTGGATCTAAGGTATAGTGATGGAAGAAGTAGCCTCTTCTTCTAGTTCCTTTCCCTTGATTCCCTTGCTAAGTCCTCCTTGTATCTTTAGCTTTCTTAGGAGAAAACCCTTAGCTTTGGGGCCGAAGATGGAGGAGAGGGAGTGGGTGTTCTCGGTGAGGAAGAGGGAGGATGAGGAAATGAGAGAAAAATAACTTTCTCTTTTCTTGCTCCCTTTTATGTTAAGGGGGAAGAGGTAGCAAAATTGATTTTTGCTTTCCTTCTCCCTTAACCCATTTTCTATTTTTCTTTTATTTATTTTATTTCCTAATTTATTCTCACCATTCATGATGAAATAAGGGGGAATGAATCCTCTTAATTCCCTCTTTAAATTTTCGGCAAAATGAAGAGAGAAAGAGGGAGAGAAAGAAGGAAGGCAAGTTGCCCTTCTCTTGCTCTTTTCTTATTTTCTTTTGGCTAGCTTTTACTCTTACCTTTATCATGAGTTTCCCTCCTTTTCTATCAACATCTTCTCTCTATCCCAATTGGTTTATACTAATTAATTCTATGAAATATAATATAAGAGGTTCATGGTTCAATCCTTGACCTCCTCTTCTTTTTATTTCATTTTATTTCTTTTTGCTTCAACTCACTTCCTATTATTTTTCTAAGGAAAAATCCCACATTCATATATTTATCTTACAAGCTTAGTGGGTATTACAATATGCATGATGCATTTATTGTTTGTGATTGTGTTTGCTGCATTTATATGCTGCATATTGTTTGGATACCTATGTTTGACATGCATACAGGTCTTCTATACCTTTCGGATTGTTTGTCCTTATACCGGGTCCTGGTTAGTACAGATTCTCTCCTGTCTACTTCGGTTTGCATTTATCTTTTTTTTTTCAGGAGACTGTACGCATGATTAGTGCAAGGTGTTATTTCTTTACTTTGCATATCAATTATACCTGCTGAGTGTTGGACTCACCCCGCCTCCATTGTTGTTATATTTCAGGATGATGCTGTCAGGAGAGAGTTCTAGTTGCTGGTCCCCTGAAGACCCGAAGACTTACGGATCTATTGGTTTTGTTTGTTTCCTTTTTGAATATGTTATAGACTTGGTTTGTTTGGATACTTGGACTTAGTATGGATTTTGAGATGTTGATAGATTTTTGGTATGATTTGGATTTTATTCTACTACATGCCTGCCTGGATGGCAGAAGAGGTGAGTTCGTCGGATTTGAGCTTTACGAGTGTAATTGTGTAGGGTGGATTTCGAGTCAGAGTATTATTATTTGTGATTACTATTATTAACTGCGTGGTTGTGACAGCCAGAGGCTGAATATCTAAATAAACTGCGTGGTGATTGTTTTTTATTTATTGTTATTATTCCAGCCGCCTGTGGCTGAGGTATATGTGTTATGTAGAAGTTTTAGATTGTCCGCCGTACAGAGGAGATGCTGCCGAAATTTCTTCGGATAGGGACTCCTCTGGGGCGTGACAGTTTCATTTCATGAAGAAGAATAGTGATACAAAGAATATGTATCAAGTTAAAGAGTAAAGTTGGGGATTGGAAACAAATGGTATGCTTGTCTTTCATGGCATCTGAAAATAAGGAAGGATGATTTCAGCACAGAATGAGTTGTATTTGAAGTGAGGAAGCAGTAAGGAATTCAGAATTCTGTGAAACAATGCAGAACATGAGAAGTACTGTAACTTGGTATCAAGTGTATCAAAAATTAGAAGCAGCTATCCAGGGCTTACTTGTTCAGTGCCGAATACAAACTATTTGAATCCCATTTACAAACTGAATTCTGAATTTCGGAATCCAAGCATATGATGCAAACTATTTGAATTAACAGATCTGGATTTAAGAAATAGAATTTTGAAATTCTGTATTGCAAGTTCTGGAAACTGTATTAGGAGAGCTTTCCGATGATAACATGAGTTTTTAGCATTTGAAATGAGATTGAAACCTTTCTATCATTGAAGAACCCTTATGAAGAAGTTTGGATTCAGTAACAACCTGTGATGCAGAAGTTACAGAAATCAGGAATGAATTGTAAATCAATGGGGAAGCTAATAAAGATTCATGAGCTAATGAATTGGGAGAACATTGAGTGGAAAGGCTGAAACAGTTGTGAAAGAACAAGTAGTAGAATTTAAATTGTAATCAGTGAAGACTTTGTACCAAACTCTGTTAAGTCTAGAAATTGGAGATGAATGAAGAGAGTATATTTTCAGGTAGAGTAAATGGAATGTTTTTCTAGGTTTGTAACTGAGAGAATTAAGCTCAAGATTGTAGAACAGCCATGAAAGAAGTCAACCAGCAAATCTGATTTTCTGAAATCTTAGTGTTTAATTCAGCAGGATATTGTCCAACAGAATTCAGCATCTTGTTTATGAAACTCTGAGTTGGATTCTGGAATATGATCTTTATTCTGCAGTATAGTTGATGAAAAAAAAATAGATTAGCAGAATGGAAATACTGAAATTGATGATTTGTGTGTGCCAATCTAATTTCTTTGTTCAGATATTTGAAAATCTGAAACTTGCTGAAACTCTGTCCAGATTTCAGAAATCAGAAGTTCTGAAATCAGAAATTCCAGAGAGAAGGTTTGAAGAATGAATTCAAATCTTAAGAGTTTCAACCTCATGAACTCTTGCTGTCAGACTAATTGGAATGAATGGAGTTTGCTTGGCAAATCTGTGGAGTGCCAAATAAATTAAGATGATGGATTTATGATTGTGCCAAGCTTAAATTTGTTCCTTGGATTTGGTTCTTCATATGTGTAGACATAAAGACAGTCTTTTAAGTCACTCTAAGGAAGAAGAATCTTAATAAATCTAGTTAATGTGTGTCAAATGAGGATCTCTGATTTTTGAATTTGAAGGCTACTAGAAGAAGTTTATATTTTCCTGGTTCTGATCATTCAAGAACTAAGTGAAGCTCTAAACATCTCGAGAACAAAGAAGCTTCTTGATCAGTGAAAAGTTAAAGAAACTAGAATCTGGAACTAAGGAATTTGTTGGAGAATTGGACCATAAGTAGTCCCTTGATCAGTGGAAAGTTAGTTGGATTTTGCTGTGCAGCTTCTGCGATTTCATTAAAACTGAAGACTTAAGTTAAGATTTGAAATGGTATATTTAAATTTGATACACTGAACTTGGGAATTTGGGACCAAATTGCAATCTCTGAAATTGTGAAGGCAGAGATGGGATTCAAGTGTGAGGTGATACTTAATTCAAAGAAATGAATTTCAGATCTGGAATTGAACAAATGAAAATCAAAGGTGATAGTTGCTGAAATAACAGATATAGACAAAGATGTAGACACTGAAAAGGCAGGAAATGCAGAATTTGTTGAACACATAACATATCAAGCTGATATATGCATTTTAGTAAGAGAGAAAGCACTTGAAAATGATAAAATTTTGTTGCTGAATTTGCTAGGAACTGAACTCAAGCTCTTATCATCTCAAGACCAAATGATTTATCTTTCCAAGCTGAATTCTGTGATCAAAGTGGCTGCAAAGTTTAAGCTTGAATTCAAGAGCTACATTCAAATGTTATTGCAATATTCCATGACAACATTCTAAGAGGATGTTTTTGCACTTGAATTTCAGCACTTGTAGCATGATGTAGAGCATTTCCAAAGATGCAAAACCTGGTATCAACTGCATTATAAAGTTGAAATCAGTAGTTGGGTTGCCTAGTAGGGGCTTTAAATGGATTGTCTTTTTGAGGATGGATTGAATAGGAGTATTTCTGAAATGCTCAAGCTGAATCCGTGGGAGGTAATTTGTAAATGGTACAATGGCTGTTGGAGATGCAAAACAGCAAAGAAAAAAAAACAGTGGCACAAAGGAAGTGTATCAAGTTGTGTGCCAACTGATGATGTTTCGAATTAACTTAAATCCTTTAAATTGTGAATTTTTGTGCTGCTGGAATTTGATTTTCTGATTTCTTGAATTCTGAATCTTTGTGCCAACTAAAAGCTTTCCAAGTTGACAGTGTGATTTCTGCACATTGTGGATAAGCAAGTTGCTGAAATTCTGATTTCTAAGTTGCTGTAATAATTTGAGCTCCTGTTGGAATTGAGGTTTTGATTCAATTTTCTTGGTTACTTGAATTCCGAAAGAAAAGAAAACAAAATATGCAGAATGATGCAAACAGTGGCAAGATTAGTATCAATTAAGTGAATGCATGATGTGTTTTAATTGCCCGAGACGACCAAAGTTTAAGTGTGGGGGAGGAAGCTCTTCTCCATGAGATGATTTGAGATTATTTTTGAGCTTCCAAATTGCTGAAATTGAAGTGGAAAAATAGTGAAAGAAATTTTTTTGAAAATTGGCACATCAAGAGAGTATCAAGTGGAAGATAGAGTATCAAGATTCTTTGTTTGCCGTCAAATTGAAGGGGAGGTTAGCTTGATACTTTGAATTGGTAATGACAAATGGTATTCATCTATTTTCATATCAAAATGGTCAACTCATCAAGTATATTCCTCCAATACTCTCATTTTCTCATTTTCTTCATTAAATACTTTTCTTTTGCCATTTTCATTCACTTTCACTTGTTCTTTTTTATTCCATTTCAATTCTTCATGATAAATCCTTTTGATTCATGTATGCTATATTTATAGTGGTGGAGAATTAGAAAATAAGCAAGCTTATGGTAGTTAAATATTGTGAGTTGCATTGAGTGAGCTCCACTTATACACATTCTTGAGTGTGAGAGTTAGAATAGGTAAATCCCTTGTGAGAGTGCAACTTGCTTAATTTTTCAATTGGATTGAAACTACCATACCTACTGATTATTGTTTGGATTGTATTCATGATTGTTTGTGATATTTAGATGGCCTTAGTTAAATTCTTTTTGCAATCTTCTAGGTATTGCTAAGGAATTTTCTATGGAGATAATTTTTAGTTTTCTTTACTTTCACGGGACGTTCAAGACTAAGTGTGGGGGATTTGATAACCATGATTTTACTGCATTATTTTGATTCATATATGCATGGTTTGATGTTGATTTCATAGGTTAAAATCATGGTTACATCGCATTTTTTGCATTGTGTGTATTTTTGGACTTAATTACAAATTACTTTATTTGTATATTATTTCATGCTAATATTTGATTCTTATTTTGTAGGCATCAAAGGATCTTGAATTTGGATCTATTTGGATTGAAATTGGGCTCAAATCGGAGTTCAAACAAGAAGATCAAGCT
Organism: Zingiber officinale; assembly: GCF_018446385.1. Classification (NCBI taxonomy): domain Eukaryota; kingdom Viridiplantae; phylum Streptophyta; class Magnoliopsida; order Zingiberales; family Zingiberaceae; genus Zingiber; species Zingiber officinale. The sequence goes on from NC_055991.1 coordinate 102,405,250, forward strand.
TTGAAGCATTATGGGCCGTTTATCAAGAATAGGACAGATCTGGACCATCCGTTGAAGATCTGGCCGATTCAACTTAATGGGGAGAAAATCTGAGCCATTGATGAAGATCCAAAAGTTTTGATCCAGATCTAAGTTCATCTAGCCATTGATCAAGCCGAATTAATCTGGGCCGTTCAATGAAGACTGGGCCAATCTGGGCAATCCAGTGATGATCTGATCGATCCGACCTACGGGAGGGTAGATCCAGACCCTAGATCAACATCAGTACCTTCGTATCAGATTTTGGATGACTTTTCACCGTTGATTTAGCCCGGAATCATCTCAACCATCCATTCCAGATCCAGATCTGATTTAATTGAGAAGCTACAGTACCCAGCTTCTTCGTCGACTCCACAGCGCATAGCAGCTTCGTCCCGCGGTGATTTTTCTAGATTCCGACCACCTTTCCTTCTCCTTTCAATCTCCCGAGCTTCAATCTCGGTGGAGAGCTTCTCGGCGGCATCATCCCGATCTTCTGGAGCCATTGGAGGGTGTTCTCTCCGGTGGAATTTGGCTCGCGGCATCTCCCTGTTTCACCTCAGATTTGGCGGTGGTCCTCCAAATCTGAGCTCCGATTCCCATCAACAACATTTGGAGGTGGTCTTCCGGTGTTCCTGAGCTTCACTCGACGTTCATCCGCGTTCCACAGCTTCCCATCAGATCCAGAGACAGATTTTCAGATTTCGGCCATTCTTGGGGTTTTGGGATGTTCTTAGCTCGTCGGGGGTGGTCCGTCGGCGTTGCTGAGTATACCTGGAACTGAGACACAGCTGAGATGCTCCACTGAGGTCCGGAATTGGGTGGTCTCGACTTTGGCACTCTTGTGTGATGGAAAGAGTGTGTAGCTTGGTAGATTGGTTGTGAGTTGGATCGGTTAGGGTTTATTTAGCTTTGTTACTGTTTTTTATAGCTCAGAACAGATTCCTTTTATGTTTGTTACGTTCTTATCATTGCAATTTAACATTTCTTTGTTTTGTTGAAGTTTAATTCATGTTTGGTAGTTGTAATTTCATTGATACATTTAGTTTAATTCTTGTTTGATATTTAGTTAGTTGTTAAGTTTTAAATTAGGATTTAAATTATGCTTTAGGTTAGAATTCAATTGTGTCTCGTTATTTCATATTTAGTTTAAGTGTGTGTTAAAGGTTTAATCACACGTAGGGTGACAATGCGTTGTGATTTGATTATTGGCACATAGTTAGGTTTCACTCTTGCTTTAGATTAATTTCTTTATTGCTGTGCTTTTCATTTATTAGATTTAAATTCAAAGTTTAAACTCCCCCATCTTTACATTAAAAACCCCAAAAATAGAAATAAAACATGATCCTAAAATTACATCCTACCGTTAGTTCCTCGAGATTCGATCCTGGGCTCGTTACTACAACATTATTGCGAAATTAAGGGGTTCAGTGGAATATACATTTGTACAATTTGATTAGCGGATGTGACAGATTCGCTTATCCAGCGTCCTAACTTTGATACCACTTGTTGGGGGGTTGAATAGCCCTGAACAAAAATAGAACAAACTAACCCTTCTCGGACTTAAAAGAACACTTGCATAAATGATAAATAAAAGAAAGCTGAAAGACAAAGATTCAGAGATTTTTACTTGATTAACCAAGGAGGTTGTTAATCCAAGGAAATGATGCGCATTAATTTCTCCTTCAGGTGGAGAAGCCTCATTACAGCAATGAAATCTCAGAAAGGAAGAAGTTAAACAAAACAAAATGCTCATAAGTGGTGTATCAAGAATTTGTAGGACCGTTAGATTCGATAGAGGGGGTGAATATCGATTCGAAAATATAGAGTATAAGCGCAGCGGAAAAGTAAATGAACACAGTTATTTTTTACTTCGTTCGGAGCCTGTGACGACTCCTACTCGAAGGCCCGTGGTCCTTGACCACTTTCGTTGGGTAATTCACTAGCAGTTCGAAATAATGATTACAAAAAATAGTACAATGAATGCTAATGAAAATGAAAAGCAAATACCGACAATAAAGACAAGAAAGGAGCGTAGTGTCGGAGCTTTGTTAGCGTCGCAGAAGTGCAGAGCAGTGGAAAACTTTTCTTTTCGTTGTCGTTCTGAAGCTCTCCTCTGACCCTTCTTTTATATGAGGCTCGGGGCACCCTGGATGCCTTCCGGGCGCCCTGGTGAGACGTGGCAAGTCCAACCAGTGAGCTCCACGTGGCGACGCGCGATCAGGATGAAATTTCCCTCCCAGGCGCCCGGATCCCTTCTGGGCGCCCGGACCCTGTTTTCCCGCAGAATCCGTCCTACAAGACAAACGTTAGTCCGGAGGCAAATTTACCCTGCAACACAGATTGTTAGCAAAAGTAAAGTGAGTATGAATTAGCAAAAAGGAGTATGAGTTAGATTCTGTCTTTTCGAGACCGGAATCTAGTCACGATCTCGACTTAGATATCCGAAATGGATCTAAGCCGGATCGACGTCTAATGTTCCCTTCCCGGGAACGCGTCCTCGCAGTTACTCCCCTCCAGTGACTTACCTTACTTACCTGTCAGACGTCCGGTCAGCCCTTCGACCCGTCTGGACTTCTCGCCAGCTATCCGGTCAGCCCGTCGACCTAGCTGGACTTCTCGCCAAGCGTCTGGTCAGCCTATTGACCCGCTTGGACTTCTCGCCAGCTATCCGGTCAGCCCGTCGACCTAGCTGGACTTCGTGCCAGACATCCAGTCAGCCCGTCGACCTGTCTGGACTTCTCCTGCACACTCGATCAGAGTGTTAGCCAACAACAGACTAACTTAACCTGATTTGTCATTCATCAAAACCTGGGTTAAATCGTTAGTGCTAACAGCACCAACAATCTCCCCCTTTTTGATGGAATGACAACCTGGTTAAGTTAGTGAAAACATATGCAAGAAAAAACAAGCATTTAAAGGGTTTTAAAGTTAGTTTGTATTTTCAATTCTGGTTTAGCTAACTTAACCACCTAACCCTCCCCCTTTGGCATTCATCAAAAATAAGCATGGATTAAGTAAGCATAGACTTCAGACAAAGAAAAAATGTTAAGATAATCTGGGGGAGTTTAAACTTTTTGAAAACTTGTTTGAAGCATTAGCTTTTAGCTTTTAGAAAAACAACTTTCAAACATAAGTGTATAAGTTCTAAATTTCAAGATCAAGTTTTAAATTTTCAACACAAGTTTCAATTTTGAAATGCTTTTCAAATAAGTTTTCAAAAATTCCAAGACTGAGTTTGAAAATTTTATTTTTCAAAACTTATTAAAATTTATTTTTCAACACTAAGTTTGTAAACGATTCTATTTTCAAAATTAAGGAAAATGATTTTGAGAAGCTTAGTTTGTAAACTTAAGTTTTGAAAAATCTAATTTCCACAATTTTCAATAACAAAGCAATTTTTAAAACTAAGTTTTGTAAAATTTAACGTTCAAGTCAAATTGTCAAAATTAAGTAAAATCAAATTTTAAGAACTAGATTTTTAAATTCAATTTTCAAAAACTAAGTTAAATCTAATTTTCAAAATCAATTTTCAATCAAAAGTAAAACCCAATTCTTAAAAACAACTTAGTTTTATAAGAGTTAGTTTTCAAAAATAGGTTTAAGAAATTTTTAAGAAAATAATTTTCAAACACAAATTTTAAAATATTCTAAATAAAGGAAAAAAATTTTAATTAATTCCTCCCCCTGAACCTAACATAAAATTTTGAAAATATTTGCTAAAAATATTCAAAGTAGAATTTTTTTTAAAAAAAAAAATAAGGTAGAATTTTCTAGAGAGATTTTTAAAGAGAAGATTAAAAAAATAACGCTTAAGGAGATAAAAAAATAAACCTCCCCCTGAATTTTATACTCCTTTAATGTATTAATCCTCCTTATTTACTACTCCCCCTTAATATAAAATTTTACTACGGTAACATATTTTCGTACCTAAGTGTTTTAGATGATTTTATAATTAAATTTATAAAATTGTTCATTTAAATTAGACTTAAAACATAATTTAAGTCAACATTTTATACCAACGTTAGATTCAGTTGAAATAAGTGTAATGTTAAGTAAGATTAGTTGTTATTAATTCAATAATTGATCAATATTAAACATTTATTGATTGAATTTTGCTTGATTCAATAATTTAATATAATCGAAATTTTTTATTAATTGATGAAGGTGTTAGTTATAATTTAACTTTTCATTTACTTCCTTTTAAGTTGGATTAACTTAGTTTAAAGTTGAAGTTAAACTCGTTATTAAACAAGGTTAAGTAAGGTTCAATTTAAGTCAAACTTTAATTATGTTTTAATAAAAATAATTAATATTTTAAAGGTTGATTAAAAAAATGAATAGAGTAATTTTAATATTTTTACTAAGGTTAAACCTAGGTTCTAATCAAATCAAGCTTAGTTCTCAAATAAAGTTAAACTTAAATAGTTAAGTTCTACTTATTAATTACATAATTAAGTTTAAAGTTAAAGTTAACGGAATTTAAGTTTTTAAGTTAGGTGTCTAAGTTTTAAATGAATTTAAAAGAATTATAATTATTATTATTTTTAAGGGATTTCTAACAAGATTTTAAAATAATTTTTATAATTATTTAATGATAATTAATATACGTTCAATTAAGTTTTGATTTTAGATTAAGATTAATACCAGTGATTAATTTAGGTTTAAGTTTTAAGTTTAAGTTAAATTTTTAAGTTTTAATTTAAGTTTTAATTTTCAGTTAGGTTAAATTAAGTTGAAAAGTAATGTTTAAATTAAGTTTTAATGAGTTTTAATTTAAGATCTAATTTTCAGTTAAGTTAAATTAAAAAATAGTTTTAAGGTTAAAATGATGTTTAAGATTAAAAATGAGTTTAAAGTCAAAATAATAATTTTTAAAGTGAAAATAGTCTATAGAAATAATTTATTATTGTTACTATTTTTTTAAGTTAAAAGAATTTTATTATAGTGAAAACATAAGAAGAATTTTTCAAAATGATACATAATTTTTAAAATGGTTTTAAAATGATTTTTAAAATAGTTTTTAAGTTATTTTTAAAAGTTTTTAAAATAATTTTTGAAATAATTTTTATGTTAAAATAACTTTTATGTTAAAATAATTTTTAAAATAACAATAATTTTTAAAAGGTTTTAAAAGAATTTTTAAAGTTTTTAAAATGATTTTTAAAAGAGTTTTTTTTTTAATAATTTTTAAAATGTTTTAAAATAATTTTTAAAAGAATTTTTTAAAGTTTTTTTTAAAATGATGTTTAAAAGAGTTTTTAATATAATTTTTAAAAGAATTTTTTAAAGTTTTTAAAATGATTTTTAAAAGAATTTTTTAAAGTTTTTAAAATGATTTTTTAAAAGAATTTTTAAAATAATTTTTAAAAGAATTTTTTAAAGTTTTTAAAATGATATTTAAAAGAGTTTTTAAAATAATTTTTAAAAGAATTTTTAAAGTTTTTAAAATGATTTTTAAAAGAGTTTTTAAAATAATTTTTAAAAGAATTTTTTAAAGTTTTTAAAATGATTTTTAAAAGAATTTTTTAAAGTTTTTAAAATGATTTTTAAAAGAGTTTTTAAAAGGATTTTTAAAACAATAAAGAATTTTTAAAGTTTTTAAAATGATTTTTAAAAGTGTTTTAAAAAGAATTTTTAAAAGAATTTTTTAAAGTTTTTAAAATGATTTTTAAAAGAGTTTTCAAAATAATTTTCAAAAGAATTTTTAAAGTTTTTAAAATGATTTTTAAAAGTGTTTTTAAAAGAATTTTTAAAAGAATTTTTTAAAGTTTTTAAAAGAGTTTTTAGAAGAATTTTTAAAAAAAAATTTTAAAGTTTTTAAAATGATTTTTAAAAGAGTTTTTAAAAGAATTTTTAAAATGATTTTTAAAAGAGTTTTTAAAAGAATTTTTTAAACTTTTTAAAATGATTTTTAAAAGAGTTTTTAAAAGGATTTTTAAAAGAATTTTTTAAAGTTTTTAAAATGATTTTTAAAATAGTTTTTAAAAGAATTTTTAAAAGAATTTTTTAAAATTTTTAAAATGATTTTTAAAAGAGTTTTTAAAAGAATTTTTAAAAGAATTTTTTAAAGTTTTTAAAATGATTTTTAAAAGAGTATTTAAAAGAATTTTTAAAATAATTTTTTAAAGTTTTTAAAATGATTTTTAAAAGAGTTTTTAAAAGAAAGAGTTTTTAAAAGAATTTTTAAAAGAATTTTTAAAAGAATTTTTTAAAGTTTTTAAAAGAATTTTTTAAAGTTTTTAAAAGAGTTTTTAAAAGAATTTTTTAAAGTTTTTAAAAGAGTTTTTAAAATAATTTTTAAAAGAATTTTTTAAAGTTTTTAAAATGTTTTTAAAAGAGTTTTTAAAAGAATTTTTCAAAAGAATTTTTTAAGGTTTTGAAAATGATTTTTAAAAGAGTTTTTAAAATAATTTTTAAAAGAATTTTTTAAAGTTTTTAAAATGATTTTTAAAAGAGTTTTTAAAATAATTTTTTAAAAATTTGAAAATAATTTTAAAATTATTTTTAAGTTTAGAATAAAAATTTTAAGTTAAAAATGTTAAAGTTGAATTTAAAAATATTTTTATTGTTAATTTTTGTTTTAAAATAATTTTTTAAAGTTAATTTTATTTTTAAAATAATTTTTAAAGTTAATTTATTTTTTTTTAAAATTAATTTAGTTTTAATTCAAAATTTAATTTTTAATTAATTCGAAATTTAATTTTAATTTGAAATTCAAAATTTAATTTTAATTAATTTTAATTTGATTCGAAATTTAATTTTAATTTGAAATTCAATTTGTAATTCAATTTAAAATTTGAAATTTAATTTTAATTAATTTTAATTTAATTTGAAAATTAATTTGATCCTTATTCATCTCACCCGATCTAGATTATCAATCAGGGAATCTTATAATTTTGTGAGATGAATTAGATTTAATTACAGAGTTTTGTGTAACATGTGTTAGATTCAGGTTTAGCTTTGGTCTCAACAAATAGACATTCTTCGGATAAACTTCTAAGCTTGGTGAGTCACCTGGACATCATTAGAAGTAACCAACCTTTCGAGATTTTTCGAATAGTCCTATCCACGGAGCTTAGTACTAAACCTTGGTCTAACTAGTTATGATCCATTTAAAGGTAGCTTCGATCGGTTCCACTTGGCCAAATGCACCAGATTGAAGCCATATCTTTCTAGACATGCGATGTCCAAGCTTCTCCAACGTACTATCATCAAAAAACTTCACCAGTACCATGATTCAAGTTAAACTTGAACCCTCTATAACTAGTCCTAATTATCCTGTCGGGTAGGTTGGTTGGGGTTACCCTTTTCGGGTAGGTTGGTTAGGGTTACCCTATCGGGTAGGTTAGTTTTGGAGGTGCCAGCTATTCTGGAACCTCCCCCTGAATTATTGGTCATTAATTTAGTTTTTAGTTCTGGGTTTATTATAGTTAAGTTTTGGTTAAAATCTAATGTTTAATTTGTAATTTAGATTCAAGTTTTTAATTTTGAATTAATTAAATTAGTCAAATTATCTTTCTTTAGGGGAATGTATTTAATATTTAAATTTTCTTTCAATTTCACTTTTATTAGGTTAATTGAATTATCTTTCTTTACTAGCTTATTTTTAAAGTTTAAGTTTTTATTCATTTTTAAATTTGAATTAATTAAATTGTTTGAATTATGTTTCCTTAAAGGTTTATCTTTTAACCTTTTATTAATTGTTAATTTTGAATTTTTCAGATTATCTTTATTTAATATGTTATTTTTAACATTTAATTTTAATTTTGTTAAATTTAGTTTTGATTTTATCAAAGTGTTTGATTTTATTCTTATATTTTCTTTATTTTTTAAGTTGATATAATTAGTGGAATTTATTAGATTATTCTTATCATTAAAATTTAATTTTTTATTAATTAAATTATCTTGGGTTTGGATAGGATTTTCTAGATTAATATTGTCTAGATTATTAAATAATTTATTAATTTCATCTAGATCAATATTGACCTTGTCATCTCTATCATTTGAGTTTTCAGATTTGTTTAGGTTTAAGTTTGAATTTTTTAAATTAATTGGATTTGTTTTATCAGATAATATCCTAGGGGTATTTTTGTAATTATTGTCAACTACATTATTTTCACATATATTTTCAGAAATAATCAGATCAATGCTCATATTTTCTAAACTACTATTAGCAGGGGTATTTTGGTAAATATCACTAACCTTGAGCGCAACCCCTAATTCAGTAGGCTTTTCGATTGGATCTAACCCGAGTTCAAATTCGATTTTTACTTAATCCTCGAGCTCCATCGGCTCCTCGTGAAGTTTGATCAATTGGGTCCAAAACTCATATGTATTCTTGTACTTTTCTAATCTGCATAAAATATTGTTAGGTAAAACATTACAAATAATGTTACTTACCTTTTTGTTTAGTTCTGAGTTTTGAGAAGGTTTCATCAAAATTAGCATATAATCGATGTCTACGCTTCCTAAGAAACATTCCATTAATCGCTTCCAGTAGTTGAAGTCTTTATGATCGTAGGGTGGTGGTTCGCAGGGGTTCCGTCCTTCAAGAAGAGTCATAATTTCTTGCACACAGAGAAACAAACAAAAGATCCCAAGACTTGGTCTTGGATTAGCAGTGCTGAAAAAAAATAATATTTCACTATTTTCGAAAAAACTAATAAAATATTATTAAAATATTAATAAAAAAATATTATTTCAAAATTTTGAAAATGTAATATCTTGTCAATACTAAACAATGGTGAAAAGATGGCGATGTATTTTTCAAAAATCATTTTGGAGGGAAAAAACGAAAGGCGTATCTAATTTTTTCTTTAAAACCACCCCCCTTTGCTTGATTGGTGGTTGCACCAAATCAGAGCGGTACCTGCTTTGATACCACTTGTAGGACCGTTAGATTCGATAGAGGGGGGGTGAATATCGATTCGAAAATATAGAGTATAAGTGCAGCGGAAAAGTAAATGAACACAGTTATTTTTTACTTCGTTCGGAGCCTGTGACGACTCCTACTCGAAGGCCCGTGGTCCTTGACCACTTTCGTTGGGCAATTCACTAGCAGTTCGAAATAATGATTACAAAAAATAGTACAATGAATGCTAATGAAAATGAAAAGCAAATACCGACAATAAAGACAAGAAAGGAGCGTAGTGTCGGAGCTTTGTTAGCATCGCAGAAGTGCAGAGCAGTGGAAGACTTTTCTTTTCGTTGTCGTTCTGAAGCTCTCCTCTGACCCCTCTTTTATATGAGGCTCGGGGCGCTCTGGATGCCTTCCGGGCGCCCTGGTGAGACGTGGCAAGTCCAACCAGCGAGCTCCACGTGGCGACGCGCGATCAGGATGAAATTTCCCTCCCGGGCGCCCGCATCCCTTCCGGGCCCCCGGACCTTCGGGCGCCCGGATTCCTTCCGGGCGCCCGGACCCTGTTTTCCCGCAGAATCCGTCTTGCGAGACAAACGTTAGTCCGGAGGCAAATTTACCCTGCAACACAGATTGTTAGCAAAAGCAAAGTGAGTATGAATTAGCAAAAAGGAGTATGAGTTAGATTCCGTCTTTTCGAGACCGGAATCTAGTCACGATCTCGACTTAGATATCCGAAATGGATCTAAGCCGGATCGACGCCTAATGTTCCCTTCCCGGGAACGCGTCCTCGCAGTTACTCCCCTCCAGTGACTTACCTTACTTACCTGCCAGACGTCCGGTCAGCCCTTCGACCCGTCTGGACTTCTCGCCAGCTATCCGGTCAGCCCGTCAACCTAGCTGGACTTCTCGCCAAGCGTCCGGTCAGCCCGTCGACCCGCTTGGACTTCTCGCCAGCTATCCGGTCAGCCCGTCGACCTAGCTGGACTTCGTGCCAGACATCCGGTCAGCCCGTCGACCTGTCTGGACTTCTCCTGCACACTCGATCAGAGTGTTAGCCAACAATAGACTAAATTAACCTGATTTGTCATTCATCAAAACCTGGGTTAAATCGTTAGTGCTAACCGCACCAACAGAATTGCTTGTTGTTTTTCTAGCTTCTGGACCAAGGCCTTATTTATAGTCTTGGTCGGGGCGCATGGAAGGGTTTCAGGCGCCTGGAGTGGGATAGAATTCTATCCCTGACACAACAATCAACATCCACGTTAGATGTGGATAAAAATAGGTTCTGGGCACCTAAACCCAAAAAGTCAACAAGGTTGAATTTTTCCAGTCTAGGCCCTCTGCTCCAATACTGCTCGCCTCGGTTTGGGTCTTCCGCTATGGCTCCACTCGCTTGGGTGATTTCGGCCATCCGGAATAGGGCTCACCCGAACCCAACTTCCGGCCTTCTCGAGTAACCTTCCTCTTCGGCTTCTCGTCCCTCGGAAATGTCTTGGGCCTCCTTCTCGTCCACCCGTGTACTCTTCCGCAGCACCTCGTGCCTCAGACGCACCGAGCCCGTCAGCTCTCTCCCGTGCTGTCCTTCTCGCTAGATGCTCTTTTGCTCAACTTCCTGTGGTCCTAAGCTCCTACACACTTAGACACAATGTTAAACACAACATGACTTAACTTAACTTGTTTGATCAAATTAAAACAACCTTGGGGTACCAACAGAATCATCCAATGGTAGGAGAGGTTTGGGATACAAACCTAAAACCAAGAAGGATGAAGACTCTTACCATAGGGTTCCATAAAATTATAGAACCAACCCTAGGTCTAGGGGTTAAGTCAAAAGTACAAAGAAAGTTATCCCTAGAAGTATTTTTGTCAAGACAAATATGGCTAAGACTTCTAAGAAGTCAAAGAAAGTCACCAAGAAGGTCATAGGGGAAGTTATCTTTAGAGTTAACCTAGAAGAAGTGACCAAGGCTTTTAAGAAGCCTAGAAAGTGTTGGTTGCTACTCGGAAAGCCTATAGGTTCCACTGTACAAAAATTTTGTACAAAGATCTGAACCTTTTCCTAGCTACCATGTGTTCTTTTAAATTAAATTTTGGATCTCCTGCGGAACTTAACACGTTTGATCCAAAACTTAATCTATTTGTTCTTTTAGGTTTTGACTTGGATCTCCTGCGGAACTTAACACGTTCGACCCAAGTCTCCTTAAGTTATTAATTCCATTAAATATTAATTTCCATAAAAGGTTCCCAGTACTGACGTGGCGAGGCACATGTAACGACCCAATTTTCCCTATTTCAAGTTCTAAAAGTCCATAAAAATATTTAGAAATACTTTTAAAATATTCTAGAGATTTTTAGGAATTTTTAGAGTATTTTTACGTAATTTTTAGAGGTCGTTTAGTAGGGTTACAAAAAGAAAGAAGTTTTAAAAAAAAATGTTGAAGGTGAGATTCGAACCCATGATCTCGGGTCGGACTGACCCAAGCAAAACCGGCCCAACCAGCTGAGCTACACGATTTTTGTTAACCTTATATGGAGCGAAATATATATATGCAGTAGCTGGAACGTTTGAAATAAATTGAAGAAAAAGGGGCGCGACTGAGAATCGAAGCACATACCTCTGGCTTCGAGCAAAGCCCAACGGACCAACTGGGCTAGCGATCGTTGCTAATTAAATAGGCAGCGGCAAATATATAAGCTATAGTTGGAACCAAAAATAACTCAAGTTATAAAGAGAGGACTTAAGTTATTTCCGTAACCTAATTCCTTCTCACCTCTTCTCCTCTCACGCACGCGCGGCGCGGCGAGGCGATTTTCTGCTCTCGGCGGAAGAAAGGGCGACGGAGCTAGGTTTCCTCCTTCCGGCGCCGGCGAAGCTGTTTTCCGGCCAACCTCATCCGTGGTGGTCGTCCCGACAGAGAGGAGCATGCGTGAGCATAAGAGGAAGCCGAGGACTTCATCTTTCCGAAGCCCTAGTGTTCGTCCCGATTGGTTGTAAGTCCAAGTAAATCACGGTGAGTTGCTTCTCACCTGCAGTAGGAGTAGCTCCGAGTTTTCGATTTTCGTTTCCTTGCTCATGGATTCTATTGTGCCGAATAGATGGTCCTAGGGTTGTCATGCATCCCTTCCTTTAGTTGTTGCTAGGTATTTTGCCATGCAAATTTAGGTTTCGGTTTGTTCCCTTGCTTCCCTGTTTTCGGATCATACCGTACAGGTTGCCACCTCATGTTTGCTGTCGTGAGGTTGAAGAAAGAAGAAAAGGATTAGTTTAGGTTAAGCATGAAGAACAGTTACAAAACTTAGGTTTCCAGTAGTAGTTCTACCCTATTAGCAGCACGTTGGAGATTTTGGGTTGCTTTACAATAAGAGTTAAGCTGTGAAGGTGTCATTTAGGTTTATTTTAAATTTTACAGCAAGATGAACTTGATCTTATGCAAAGAAAAAGGGGCACGAGTAACTTCCACTGGGTTGCTGTGCAATTTCGGCTACTGAGCTGGCTATAAGAAGGCTCAGATTTATTAAATCGGATCAAGTCAATATTTGTTGAACCACACGTACAACAGAACCGTGAAAAGGATCTGCTGAACTTGAAATAGAGTAGTAGTAGTAGTACTTGTACATGTGGTTTTATTTCTTTGAAATCTGTTATTTCTGTGCTATTTACCAGAAATGCAATTATAACAGAATAATTGACTTCATTTGCTACTGCACCAAGCTTTACATAGGTTTAAACTTTAGCAGATTATAGTCTTGTTGTGCCATGCATTTCACATGTACAACCTTAGTTTTGGGAGTATTCAGTAGAGCATGTGCTACTAGTTTTTCCCATGAAAATTTAGAACATCCACTTTGTTTTTACAGATTTCATTAAGCAGTATAGTGCAGATTTGTTAAGCTTAGGATGTAGATTTGCTTAAAGTATGATTAGTAAGCTTAAAGTTACTTTCTTTTGCTCTTATCACAGCATGTTTAGAAAGTCCAAAGTTACTTTCTTTTGCCCTATTTTACAGCATGTACAGAAAGCTCAAGGTTGCATTCTTTTGCTCTATTTTACAGCATGTTTAGAAAGTCCAAGTTGCTTTCTTTTGCTCTATTTTATAGCATGATTAGTAAGTTCAAAGTTGCTTTCTTTTACTCTATTTTATAGCATGATTAGTAAGCTCAAAGTTGTTTTCATTTGCTATTTTAATATGCATGAACAGCCATGTATTCTAGTGGAAAAATGAGAATCCTATTAAATACTTTTAGAAGTATTAACAAGTAAAAGAAAGAAAAAGAAAAGAAAGAGAAAGGCCAAGGCCTTAAATAAATCCCAAAGTCAAGATTTTAGGGATTTTTGGCACACAAGGTGTCTATTAAAATGCCAAGGCATTTAAAGAATAAGTAATTAAGATAAAAAAGTATTTTACTTTTAAAGGGCATGTACCGGACACAAGGTCCAAGGGATGGGCTCCAAGTAGCCCCTAGGCACAAGGCCTAGAAGTATCTTAGTAGTTTCGGGATTAGCTACCTCGATTCTTATTAAGAATGCGCGCAAAGTGGTACAATGTCGGGCCCAAGAAGAAGTTGATTACTATTTTGAAGTATTAAAGTATAAGTTTTAAAACAAATGAAACAAGCTTCAAATATGTTTAGAATTAGAAAGTTTAGTTTCTTGTTATTTGAAGCATGCAGTAGTAGTTTTATTTGTTTCTTGCTATTAGCTTATTCAGCATGTTTAGCTTTACATGTTTAGTAGTTTTACATGTTTAGCTTTACATGTTTAGTAGTTTTACATGTTTAGTAGCTTTACATGTTTAGTAGTTTTACATGTTTAGCTTTACATGTTTAGTAGTTTTACATGTTTAGTAGTTTTACATGTTTAGTAGCTTTACATGTTTAGTATGCTTCTTTTATAGTTTCATTCTTATGAGCATGATTAACTATACATGTTTAGTATTTCAGTTAGCATGATTCCTTTGCTATGTATGAGCATGAGTAGCTTTACATGTTAGCATTCAGTTTTAGCATATTTTTATTTATATACATGCATATCGAGTTTTTGTGAGTAGATAGCGCTCACTAAGCTTTATGCTTATAGACTACACTTCCTCCTACTGCAGATAAAGGAAAGGAAAAGATTTAGCAAGGAAGGCGATAAGGTGGTGGTGATGAAGGTGTGTGATGACTGGACTATGGAGAGATCCAGAATGAGCTGACAAATTGCCAAGACTTTTCTGTTTAGTTATTTTACTTCTCTTTTAATGCTATGATGAAGTTGAGATTGTAATTGAGTCTATTCCGCACTTGTAGCTTGGTATGTCTTATCGTTGGAGTTCTATTCGTTTACTATTCCTAGAATAGTTTCCTTTTAGTTATTGTGACATTATTACTGCGTGGTTGTGAAGTATTTATACCAGCCGCATGTGGCTGATGGTTTATTATTTGTTTGTATTGCTGATTTGGTCACCGGTACAGGGGAGATTCTGCCGAAATTTTTCGGTAGGGATTTCTCGTAGTTAAGTAGCGTACCGGTTAAGTAGAGTTAGTAGTTAAGTAACGGTCGCCCTTAGAGAGTAGTAGTAGTAGTGAGAAGGGTGGTCTTTACAGCACATGGCCTTCTTGGATATGGGAGCAACCACCACCGACTAGACAAAACCTTTAATAGAAAGCTAATATTTAATTTCCTAAAATAACTTTAGGTTAACCAAAGAGAACAATCAAATCACAAGGAAAAGAAAGAAACAAAAGAACACAACTTCGAAAAAACATATTCGAAATACTAGAACGTAAGCCTCTTGTATTTGGTATTATTTCCATAAATAACTAGCATGATGCGGAAATAGAAATTACTAGTTATACCTTGTAGAAAAACCTCTTGATCTTCTACCGTATTCCTCTTCTAACCTCGGACATTGTGTGGGCAACGATCTACCAAGATGAGAAACCACCAACCACCTTCTTCTTCTCCAAGCAAGGTTCGGCCACAAAGGAAGAACTTTACCAAAGAAGAAAATCAAAATACTAACCAAGCTCCAAGAGATGCTAGCTTTCTCTCCTTCTTCTTCTTCTTCTCCAAGTAGTATCCGGCCACCACAAGAACTCCAAGAGAGATGAAGTATTCAGCCACCACAAGAGGAAGAGAGGGAGAGGGTAATGGCCGGCCACAACACCAAGGAGAAAGGGAGAGAAAACAATAGAGGTTGTGTCTTGTGAAGGCACCCTCACCCCTTCTTTTATATTCCTTGGCCTAGGCAAATTAGGAAATTTAATTACAATAAAATTTCCTTAATTTCCTTGACATGATTTATTTGAGAAAAATAAAATAAAATTTCCCAAATAAACTCTAATGGCCGGCCACATCAAGAGGAAGCAAATTGGACAAGTTTTAATCAACAATTAAAACTTTCCTTATTTGTTTCGGAAATTTTAAAAATAAAATTTCTCTTTAAAATATCTTCATGGTTAATAAAAGGAAATATCTATAATTTTAATTTTATTAACATGTGAATAATTTTAAAGAGAAAATAAAAACTCTCCAATCTACAAATAAGGAAAGAGATCTAATCTCTTTCTTTAATCTTTTGTAAATCTTTTACAAGAGAGATATTTTAATTTTAATTCTCTTTAAATTATATCTTCCACATAATAATAAAATCTAAAATTAAATTTCTTTTTTATTTAATTATGGCCGGCCCTACTAGCTTGGGTTCAAGCTAGGGCCGACCACCTTAAACCCAAGCTTAGGCCGGCCCTAGCTTGGTTCCCAAGCTAGCTTGGCCGGCCCCCTTTAGGTGGGTATAGAAGGTGGGTATATGTGGGTATAGTACTCTATAAATAAGAGGCTACGATAGGGACCGAGAGGAGGAATTGGTTTTGGTCTCCCGATAAAATTAAGCATCCCGTGTTCGCCCCGAACACACAACTTAATTTTATCAATGATAATTCATTCCACTAGAGAACTATCATTGAACTACCGCACCAATCCCAAATTACATTTTGGGCTCTTTCTTATTATGAGTGTGTTAGTCTCCCGTGTTTAAGATATCGAATGTCCACTAATTAAGTGAGTTATCGACAACTCATTTAATTAATATCTAAGTCCAAGAGTAGTACCACTCAACCTTATTATCATGTTGGACTAAGTCCACTGCAGGTTTAACATGACAATCTTTATGAGCTCCTCTTGAGGACATTATCAACCTAGTATCACTAGGACACGCTTCCTTCTATAATCAACAACACACACTATGAGTGATATCATTTCCCAATTTATCGGGTTTATTGATTCATCGAACTAAATGTCACCCATTGATAAATTAAAGAAATAAATATCAAACATATGTGCTTGTTATTATATTAGGATTAAGAGCACACACTTCCATAATAACTGAGGTCTTTGTTCCTTTATAAAGTCAGTATAAAAGGAACGACCTCAAATGGTCCTACTCAATACACTCTGAGTGTACTAGTGTAATTATATAGTCAAGATAAACTAATACCTAATTACACTACGACCTTCTAATGGTTTGTTCCTTTCCATTTTGGTCGTGAGCTACTGTTTATAATTTATAAGGTACTGATAACATCATCTTCTGTATGTGACACCACATACTATGTTATCTACAATATAAATTAAATGAACAACTACAAACAAATGTAGATAATTAGACCAAATGTGATTCTTTATTCATAATGAATGTTTACAAAGCTTAGGCTTTCAGTATACACTCCAACAATCTCCCACTTATACTAATGACTAAGCTGTCATATCTTCTACCATACATCTGATTCCCATTCCCTCCACATGCCGATCGAAAGCTTTCGCCGGAAGGGCCTTAGTGAAAGGATCTGCCAGGTTATCTGCTGATGCAATCTTGGCGATGACAACTTCTCCTCGCTTCACGATATCTCGTATCAGGTGGTACTTGCGCTCTATATGTTTACTCGCCTTATGAGCTCGTGGTTCCTTCGAGTTTGCAACTGCACCGCTATTATCACAATAAATTGTGATGATCTTGGGCAAACCAGGAATCACATCTAAGTCCATTAGAAAGTTCCTGAGCCATACTGCTTCTTTAGCTGCCTCAGAGGCTGCTACATACTCAGCTTCCATGGTTGAGTCCGAAACGTATTTCTGCTTAACACTCCTCCATGAAATGGCTCCACCTCCTAAAGTAAACACATAGCCTGATGTAGACTTACTATTGTCCCTATCTGATTGAAAATCTGAATCCGTGTAACCCACAGGGAGCAAATCATCCGCTTGGTAAACTAGCATATAATCCCTAGTCCTTCTCGGTACTTTAATATATGCTTTACCGCAGTCCAATGTCCTTGTCCAGGGTTACTCGATATCTCTGACCATGACGCAAAACAGATATCAGGTCTCGTACATAGCATTGCATACATTAGGCTTCCTACAGCCGAAGCATAAGGAACTGCTTTCATGTCCTCTATCTCTTTTGATGTCTTTGGAGACATCTCTTTAGATAGAGCTACTCCATGTCTAAAAGGTAAGAAACCTTTCTTGGAGTCTTGCATGCTAAAACGAGCAAGGATTGTATCTATATATGAAGCTTGGGACAGACACAACATTCTTTTCTTGCGATCCCTTATAACTTTGATCCCAAGAATGTGTGCACAATCTACTAAGTCCTTCATATCAAATTATTTGGACAACCATACCCTTACGTCCGATAATACCTTGACATTGTTGCCAATTAACAAAATATCATCTACGTATAGTACAAGAAATACCACCACATTTCCGTTACACTTCTTGTATACACAAGACTCATCCGGACACTGAATAAATCCATATGACTGGATTACTTCATTAAACCGGATGTTCTAAGACCTTGAAGCTTGCTTTAGTCCATAAATGGACCGATTGAGCTTGCACACTAGATGCTCTTTGCCTTTTTCAATAAACCCTTCTGGTTGCTTCATATGGATGTTCTCTTCAAGACTTCCATTAAGGAAAGCTGTCTTGACATCCATTTGCCAAATCTCATAATCCATATGAGCAGCAATGGATAAGAGTATCCGGATAGACTTAAGCATGGCTACCGGTGAAAAGGTTTCCTCATAATCGATTCCCTCTTTCTGAGTGTACCCTTTCGCAACAAGCCTAGCTTTGAAGGTTTCTACCTTCCCGTCTATCCCTCTTTTCCTTTTGTAGATCCACTTGCATCCAACGGCTTTTACACCATCAGGTGGTTCTACAAGCTCCCAGACCTTATTAGAGTACATAGACTCTATTTCAGAATTCATTGCCTTTTGCCAAGATGCTGCATCTATATCTTGGAGTGCTTCATTATATGATCGGGGATCAGTCATGTTTACCAGGGATCAAGTCCAAGACTCTCCCAAAACATGAATCTTCCAGTCGTACAACCCTCCCACTACGACGAGGCATTCGTGGTTGTGTATCATGTGTGACACGTGTTGCGCCTCTTGTGGTACTTCATCTTGTACTGTTGGTAAGTAGACATGTCCTCTCTAAGTTCTTCTAAAACAACTTTACTCTGGGCTTGTGATCCATTATATAGTCTTCTTCTAAAAGCGGCATTGGTGCTAACAATGACCTTCTGGTCTTTAGGACTATAAAATAAACCACCTTTCGTTCCTTTGGGATATCCTACAAACACGCGAACTTCTGTACGAGATTCTAACTTATCAGCATCTGGTTTCAGCACATGTGCTGGACTACCCCAAATCCGAATATGTCTTAGACTGGGTTTTCGCCCATTCCACAATTCTATGGGAGTAGAAGAAACTGATTTAGAAGGTACTAAGTTCAGAACGTATACTGCTGTTTCCAGAGCATATCCCCAAAACGAATTTGGTAATTCTGAATAACTCATCATTGATCTAACCATCTCCATAAGAGTCCTATTCCTTCATTCTGCTACACCATTCTGTTGGGGTGTTCCAGGTGCAGACAATTGGGATTGAATCCCAGCCTCTGATAAGTAATTCCTAAACTCTCCTAAGAGGTATTCGCCACCACGATCAGATCGTAGTGTCTTGATACTTTTACCTAGTCGTTTCTCCACATCAGCTTTGTATTCTTTGAACTTATCAAAGCACTCGGACTTGCGGCGCATTAGGTAAATGTATCCATATCTTGAATAATCGTCTATGAAAGAGACAAAATATTCAAAACCTCCTCTTGCCTGGACAGACATAGGACCACACAAATCAGAGTGAACCAACTCTAACACTTCTTTGGCTCTATACCCCTTGGCCTTGAACGGCCTCTTGGTCATTTTACCTTCTAAGCAAGATTCACAAGTTGGAAAATTTTCCAACTCTAATGAACTCAAAAGTCCATCGGCTATAAGCCTCTGAATCCTACTTAAGTTAATATGACCAAGCCTTAGATGCCAAAGATATGCTTGGTTCATTTCTGAAGGTTCTTTTCTCTTATTAGAATTAGAAGATGAATTATAAATTTCCATGTTTTGCTTTGTGGAAGAATTTGAATTTAAAATATACAAATTGCCAACTAATGCACCAGAACAGATAATCACTTTATTTCTTTTAATAACTACATCGTTACTGAAAGAAACTGAATATCCATCTAAAAACAGTTTAGAAACTAAAATTAAATTCTTTCTAAAACCGGGTACATAAAGACAATTTCTTAAAACCAAATTTCTATTTCTACTAAAAGATAAGTAGACGCCTCCCACTGCAACAGCTGCCACCTTAGTAGCATTGCCCATGTAGACAGTAATCTCCCCTTCGGATAGTCGTTTCCTCGAACCCCTGCAAGGAATTGCAGACATGATCAGTGGCTCCGTATCTACACACCAGGTGCTGGTAGATAACACCGCTAAACATGTTTCAACAACTAGAGTATGAGATATACCTTTGTTTTGGTTCTTACGAGAACAGTCCGTCCTGCCCGCTTGCAGATGAAGCACTTGCCCTTCGGCTTCTTCATTCCAGCTTTATCCCGTACACTGAGATTTATTCACTTTCTTTCCTGAACCATTTGTTTCTTCTTCTTCTTACCTTTCGGTTTAGAAGTAGAACCATTTTCAAAGATAGTGAATTTGAGCATTGTGACTAAATAACCCTTCTGCGCTTGAAGTTCTAGTAGTTCCCCAATGAATAAATCCTTTTATTCATATTATAGTTCAGTCGGCTGCTCAAAACTTCTAGGTAGGGTTTGGAGGATCATATCGATCCGGGTTTCCCATCAATTTCTCCTCCAAGGATCCGTATTTCGTTCGGATAAGCCATCATGTTTAGGATATGATCCTTACGGGTGTCTTGCATGGTGGTCATCATTATCTTTCTCATGGCTTCTTGCCTAGAAGCCCGATCCTGATGACCAAAGAGTTCCTTGAAATTGTTCATAATATCATAGGCTGTTGGTAAATCTTGATCCTGATGTTGCAATACATTTGACATTGAAGCCAAAATGTAACACCGCGCCATCTCATTTGCTTTTACCAATTTCCTATGATATTCAATCTCCTCTTGGATAGATTCACCAGTGAGTGCATCAGGACAAGGCTCAGTCAGTACAAACTTATAGCTTTCAGCAGTAAGAACAATATCTAGGTTCATTTTCCAATCTATGTAGTTAGGACCAGTAAGTCTATTCTGTTGTAGTATGATGGACAGTGGGTTGAAAGTCATCCTAAGAATCACAAATAACTTTTGGTCAGAACTCTAAATTTAGAATAATATTGATTCCTCAAACAATACTATTTTAAATTAACCAACACCTCAAATCACCGTGAATTTTGTATGCCACGATAGTGTGGACGTATACAAATTCAACATTTGTAAAGGAGGGTTTTAACCCATTAATTTTATTATCTTGTCAACCTAACTTTTTGACAAATAAAATTAATAGTTGGTATCCTTTGGTCACACGAATAATAGCAGTGACTCCGATGGGGAGGATACTATTAGATGTGTCTAAGTGTACACCATTACTTGACACTAAGTCCATTAATAAGATTATGCCCCTTCCGTTGGGGAAGATCACACGCTCTTAATTAACTTCCTATAGTCATCCAAAAATGGAAGTCTGTACTAGTGATCCGCAAACAAGCTCATCCGTTATGGAGGAAGGCACTCAGAGCCAACGCGCAAGCTTGTTTGCATCACTTACAAACCAGTAATGGAGACCATGGGATTTACTTAAAAATCTCTCTCCCACTTAGTTATTTATAAATGAGGAATTTTAACTATGCTAGCCTACTAAACTTGTAAACTAACATGCACACACAGCACAATATAAAAGCAATAAATAGAAAATCTAATTTTCAACTATTATGGCTTTTATCTTTAATTATCCTCCGTGTGTTGTCATCCAAAGCTGCTGCCATATTTGGCCACCGCCACCGGGTCTAACTGTCACATCCATCTTGCTCCGAGTTCCGCTGCGCCTCTGGTCCTTTGAAGGTTCCACGCTTTGCAAGATTCGATCCGCGACATAAATAGAATTTTACATTTTGATCCTATATTCCATAAAAGGAATGTACATGTAACTAGATCAAAAATAAAATCCTAATAAAACTAAATACAGCTCCTGCTGTATTTTAATACAATCATGCACACACATATAAATTGCCCTTGACATGTCCAAGGGTCCAATCACACACATAATTAACTAAAAGCCATAATAGTTGGATCCTGCATCCATAGAGTTAGCACATCCTACTATTAACCTGCCTAAATTATGTATGACATGTGCATAATTAAACTAAATACCAAATACACAGAGGCAAAACCCTAGCTCTGATACCAATTGTTGGTTGCTACTCGGAAAACCTATAGGTTCCACTGTACAAAAATTTTGTACAAAGATCTGAACCTTTTCCTAGCTACCATGTGTTCTTTTAAATTAAATTTTGGATCTCTTGCGGAACTTAACACGTTTGATCCAAAACTTAATCTATTTGTTCTTTTAGGTTTTGACTTGGATCTCCTGCGGAACTTAACACGTTCGACCCAAGTCTCCTTAAGTTATTAATTCCATTAAATATTAATTTCCATAAAAGGTTCCCAATATTGACGTGGCGAGGCACATGGCCTTCTTGGATATGGGAGCAACTACCACCGACTAGACAAAACCTTTAATAGAAAGCTAATATTTAATTTCCTAAAATAACTTTAGGTTAACCAAAGAGAACAATCAAATCACAAGGAAAAGAAAGAAACAAAAGAACACAACTTGAAAAACATATTCGAAATACTAGAACGTAAGCCTCTTGTATTTGGTATTATTTCCATAAATAACTAGCATGATGCGGAAATAGAAATTACTAGTTATACCTTGTAGAAAACCTCTTGATCTTCTACCGTATTCCTATTCTAACCTCGGACGTTGTGTGGGCAACGATCTACCAAGATGAGAAACCACCAACCACCTTCTTCTTCTCCAAGCAAGGTTCGCCACAAAGGAAGAACTTTACCAAAGAAGAAAATCAAAATACTAACCAAGCTCCAAGAGATGCTAGCTTTCTCCTTCTTCTTCTTCTTCTCCAAGTAGTATCCGCCACCACAAGAACTCCAAGAGAGATGAAGTATTCGGCCACCACAAGAGGAAGCGAGGGAGAGGGTAATGGCCGGCCACAACACCAAGGAGAAAGGGAGAGAAATCAATAGAGGTTGTGTCTTGTGAAGGCAATCTCACCTCTTCTTTGATCTTCCTTGGCTTAGCCAAATTAGGAAATTTAATTACAATAAAATTTCCTTAATTTCTTGACATGATTTATTTGAGAAAAATAAAATAAAATTTCCCAAATAAACTCTAATGGCCGGCCACATCAAGAGGAAGCAAATTGGACAAGTTTTAATCAACAATTAAAACTTTCCTTATTTGTTTCGGAAATTTTAAAAATAAAATTTCTCTTTAAAATCTCTTCATGGTTAATAAAAGGAAATATCTATAATTTTAATTTTATTAACATGTGAATAATTTTAAAGAGAAAATAAAAACTCTCCAATCTACAAATAAGGAAAGAGATCTAATCTCTTTCTTTAATCTTTTGTAAATCTTTTACAAGAGAGATATTTTTAATTTTAATTCTCTTTAAATTATATCTTCCACATAATAATAAAATCTAAAATTAAATTTCTTTTTATTTAATTATGGTCGGCCCTACTAGCTTGGGTTCAAGCTAGGGCCGACCACCTTAAACCAGCTTAGGCCGGCCCTAGCTTGGTTCCCAAGCTAGCTTGGCCGGCCCCTTTAGGTGGGTATAGAAGGTGGGTATATGTGGGTATAGTACTCTATAAATAAGAGGCTACGATAGGGACCGAGAGGAGGAATTGGTTTTGGTCTCCCGATAAAATTAAGCATCCCATGTTCGCCCCGAACACACAACTTAATTTTATCAATGATAATTCATTCCACTAGAGAACTATCATTGAACTACCGCACCAATCCCAAATTACATTTTTGGGCTCCTTCTTATTATGAGTGTGTTAGTCTCCCTGTGTTTAAGATATCGAATGTCCACTAATTAAGTGAGTTACTGACAACTCATTTAATTAATATCTAAGTCCAAGAGTAGTACCACTAAACCTTATTATCATGTCGGACTAAGTCCACCTGCAGGGTTTAACATGACAATCTTTATGAGCTCCTCTTGAGGACATTATCAACCTAGTATCACTAGGACACAGTTTCCTTCTATAATCAACAACACACACTATGAGTGATACCATTTTCCAATTTATCGGGTTTATTGATTCATCGAACTAAATCTCACCCATTGATAAATTAAAGAAATAAATATCAAACATATGTGCTTGTTATTATATTAGGATTAAGAGCACACACTTCCATAATAACTGAGGTCTTTGTTCCTTTATAAAGTCAGTATAAAAGGAACGACCTCAAATGGTCCTACTCAATACACTCTGAGTGTACTAGTGTAATTATATAGTCAAGATAAACTAATACCTAATTACACTACGACCTTCTAATGGTTTGTTCCTTTCCATTCTGGTCGTGAGCTACTGTTTATAATTTATAAGGTACTGATAACATCATCTTCTGTATGTGACACCACATACTATGTTATCTACAATATAAATTAAATGAACAACTACAAACAAATGTAGATAATTAGACCAAATGTGATTCTTTATTCATAATGAATGTTTACAAAGCTTAGGCTTTCAGTATACACTCCAACAGAAAGGTCATTAGGAAGGTATCTAGGGAAGTTATCCCTAGTGAGTAACTAGAGCATCCAAGGAGCGCCAATAGGTTTTGGGTTCCTAGGAGCATATTCTCTACACCCTAGAGGGTTAGAGAGAGTCAACTCAAATTGGAAGGGTGGTTAACCCAACCTTGATGCAGTTGGCACTTGGAGAGCATTTTTAAGGTTTTTGTTAACTTTTGAAAATGAAAAGGATTTAAGTGATTACTCTTTGGAAGAGTAAAATATGCCAAACCTTGAGAAATTACATATAATTAAAATTGGCACAACTAAGGAAAGGCAAAAGAAATGCCAAGTTGGGGTTTGATATTTTCTTGAGAAAATATGGGCAATCTAGGATTAGGTTTTAAATTAGCTAAGGATTAAGGATATTTAGATAGGTTATCTAGGTATATTTTATTTATGCTAAATTGCCATGATTGTTTGCTCATCATATATGTCATGACATCATATTTTGCATTCATGTTTATTATGAAAAATACAAAAAATAAAAAATACCATGTCATACATATATCATGTAGCAATAGCATATTTTCTTTTGAAAATCATTTATTTTGATGTATGCCAAAAATCATCATGAATTATTTTTAAATTCCTTTCAATTAAGGACAATGGCATTTACTAATAAGTGGCATCCTAGGTGGATATTCATAATTCAAAATTCCTAGATAGATATGCATGATCCCTAGTTTAGTAAAAAATCAAAATCTACATCTCACAAAAACTATAAGGTGACTTGTATGTATTTTAGTACACATTAGATGCAAGTGAGATATTAGAGTGATGAACAAGACTCAAGATGTTGATTTAGTGCATCTAGTTGAGTTTTGATTTCATCAAAACACATAGTTATGTGTACTCCAATCATTGGGAAAGCTAATGTGCAAGTAGAAATTGGTTTTGAAAATCATTTTAAATATACTTTGGAAAACCTTGATGAAGGCTATCTTTTGATAGTACTCATCATTGAAAAGTTAGACACAAAGTTGAAAGAAACATTAAAGTTTTTACAAGTTTCCAATTTTATGTCAATCTTTGAAAATAAGATGTATTTTCTTAGAAAACTATTTTTCCATGATAGTATATACCCTAAATAATGTCTACAATAATTTTCATGATTTTTAGAATTTTGCATAATTTTTGGGGAGTTTCTGAATTTCATTGAAATTAAATTTCAGGAAATCAGGGCCCCAATTGATTAGTCAATCAATTGGAGGGCCCCAATCGATCAGTCGATCGATTGGGATGTGTTTCCCGTGAGCAGTAGCTCATGGAATCGATCTGCCGATCAATCCATTCATGCTTGCATCGATCAGGTAATCAATTTAGAGGCGTTTTCTATGAATAGAACTTCTTTGAATCAATCAGTGGATCGATTGAGCTAGTGTTAATCGATTGAGTCCTAACCCAATCAATTGAAAAGGCTGATTTTGGCTGGGAAAGTCTGATTTCAGCACTTTGAGCCATGTTTAGCCTCTTTAACCACTCATAAACCCTTGGAATACATTTGTATACATTTAGGAGTAGTTTAAAACAAGGAGAAATGGTTAAGGAATACTAGGTTGAAGTTTAGGATGAGGTTTACCTTCAAATATTGATACTTAAACCTCAAAACTTCAAATTTTTAGATTTCCTAAAGGTTTAGGGATTCCAAGTAATTGTTGATGCAATGACAGAAGTTTGAAGAATGTTTTTAGGGGGAGCTACTCTTTAAAAACATGGAAATATTTTTAAAAGAATTCCATCAAAGGTGGTAAATCCTTCGTTTGAAAAAATGCTCAAGGTTGAGCATTAAGGGATAATGGAAGATTGGATATCTTCATTGTTGAAAAGGAGTATGCTTAAGGATGAGCATTAGATACAATGAAGGGTATGGGACCTTCATTGGGATTATGAAGTGGATTAATGCTCAAGGGTTAGCATTGGTTATAATGAAGGGTATGAGACCTTCATTGTTGGCTTAGTTAATGCTTATGGGTGAGCATTGAAGATAATGAAGGGTATGAGACCTTCATTATAGTGTTGTGAACAACATGTGAGGTTATGAACAACATTGAGTAACTCTTCAGGGGGAGAGTTTTTGATGTGTGCCAATAGGGGGAGAATGTAGGGTTTAAGTTAGGCCTTTGTCGCTCTAGAAAAGTTTGGGGGAGAATGTAAGGTCTATATTATGCCTTCATTATCCAAAGGGAAAGTTTGGGGGAGAATGTAAGGTCTATATTAAAGGTATTGGGAGAGTTTGCCGCTACGAAGGGAAAAAATAAAGGAAACCCTCATTCATGCCTTAGTATGAAAAGAAGTTGAGACTATGAGATTAGCTTAAATTAAAGTTATTGTCAAACATCAAATAGGGGGAGATTATTGGTGCAATATCCCCTAGATCAAGTTGACTAGGTTGATTAAGCTTGAGTCTTGATGTTTGGATTTCGATGTTTGACAATACATGGAGATTGTAATAGCAATTGTCCGATTGGGAAGATTATTGGAGTAATTTCTCTATGGTCAAGGGATGACCAGTTTGATATGAAGAAGAGTCAAGTAGGTCAAGGTTGACCAGATACTTGACCGGAAAGTCCTGATAAGTGAAGCCAGACAGTTGGAAATCCTGGTGAGTGAAGTCGGGTAAAAGTCCTGCTGAGTGAAGCGAGGCAGTTGGAAATCTTGGTGAGTAAAGTCAGGTGAAAGACCTAATGAGTGAAGTTAGGCTGTTGGAAAATCCTGATGAGTGAAGCTAGGTGAAAGACCTAGTGAGTGAAGCAAGGCAGATGGAAAGTCCCGGTGAGTGAAGTCAGGCAGTGGGAAAAACCTAGTGAGTGAAGCTAGGTGAAAGTCCTGGTGAGTGAAGTCAGGCAGATGGAAAGCCCTAGTGAGGGAAGCTAGGTAGAAGGAAAGACTTGGTGAGTGAAGCCAGGCACGTGGAGATCCAGGTGGGTCAGGGTTGACTGTACACCTGGTCTTGGGAAGCCCAAGTAGGTCAAAGGATTGATCGGATACTTGGCACAAGGAAATCCAGATGAGTCAAGGTTAACCGGACATTTGGTGGAAGTCTAAGTAAGTCATGGAGGATCAGACACTTGGCACGAGACAGTAAGTTCAAGTGGGTCAAGGTTGGCCAGACACTTGGCACGAGGAGAAAAGTCCAAGTGGGTCAAAGGATTAACCGGACACTTGGTGAAGAAGTCACAGCAGATCAAGCTTGACCGGATGCTAGGCATGAGGAGTTCCAGCAGGTCACGGTTGATCAGATGTTGCATTGGGGACCCTTGTGCTTGAGTTAAGAAAGTCAAGGGTGTTCAATCAATCAGCCGATCGATTGAACCAAAGCCCAATCGATCAGCCGATCGATTGGGAGAGGGATGTGATAAGCAGTGGCCCAATCGATCGACCGATCGATTGGGAGCAATTATCGCGAGCACAGAAGCTTCCCCAATCGATCAGCCGATCGATTGGGAGAAATTGTAGCGAGTACAGAAGCTTCCCAAATCGATCAGCCAATCGATTGGGAAACGCCAATCGATCGGCTAATCGATTGGGGCGGGATTCTCGCAAAGACGTGAGGGAGGCTGAATCGATCAGTCGATCAATTGAAGCCTCCCCAATCGATAGTTAATCGATTGGGAAACGACCGTTGCACTGGATGCAGGTTTTGGATGGGTGAGATTGTTGTGATCTGACATGCCAATCGATTGGGAGTAAGCCCAATCGATTGGAAGCCCTAGGAGCGCAAAGTATAAAGCCCGTGGCAAGCTTTCTTCTCAACAGTGCTTACACGATTCTCCACTTTTACTATTCGCCGAACTTCGAGTGTGGAAGACAAGTGTTGTTGCACTCTCCAGCAGGTCTAGAGGCGTTCTCATCAATAAGGTCAAGCAAGAAGAGGGTTTTTCTTAATTTCACTCTTGTATTTTCTTCTTGCGTGAGTTGTATCTTGTTGTGTGAGTCTTGTACGAGGTTTCTCCACCTCCGACAGTTACCAAGATGGAACGTTTTCATTAGTGGAGTGTGTAGGACCGTTAGATTCGATAGAGGGGGGGGTGAATATCGATTCGAAAACTTAGAGTATAAAGGCAGCGGAAAAGTAAAATAGACACAGATGTTTTTTACTTTGTTCGGAGCCTGTGACGACTCCTACTCGAAGGCCCGTGGTCCTTGACCACTTTCGTTGGGCAATCACTAACAAGTCGAAATATGATTACAGAATAAGTACAGGAAATGCTAGTGAAAATAAAGCAATACCGACAAGGAAATTAAATCAAAACGGAAGGAGCACTTTGTCGGAGCGTTGTTGGCGTCGCACTGAACGTCGAGCAGCAAGACCAGCAGTAGAAGAGTTCTCAGATGAATTGCATTCTGAAGCTCCTGTCTAGGGCTTCTTTTATATGCTGTTCCGAGCGCCTGGATCCCTTCCGGGCGCCTGGAATGTGACGTAGCTGCTCAAACCGAGATGCTCCACGTGGCGATGCGCAATCAGGATAAAGTTTGCCTCCCGGGCGCCCGAATCCCTTCCGGGCGCCCGGACCTCCGGGCGCCTGGATTCCTTCTGGGCGCCCGGACCCTGTTTTCCCGCAGAATCCGTCCTGCACGACAAACATTAGTCCGGAGGCAAATATATATCCTGTAAAACAGATTGTTAGCACAATTAATGTTCAACAAAGTAATAGCAAAGAGTATGACTTAGATTCCGTCTTTCCGAGACCGGAATCTAGTCACGACTTAGACATCCGAAATGGATCTAAGCCGGATCGACGCCTAATGTTCCCTTCCCGGGAACGCGTCCTCGCAGTCACTCCCCTCTAGTGACTTACCTCACTTACCTGCCAGACGTCCGGTCAGCCCGTCGACCCGTCTGGACTTCTCGCCAAGCGTCCGGTCAGCCCGTCGACCCGCTTGGACTTCTCGCCAGCTATCCGGTCAGCCCGTCGACCTAGCTGGACTTCTCGCCAAGCGTCCGGTCAGCCCGTCGACCCGCTTGGACTTCTCGCCAGCTATCCGGTCAGCCCGTCGACCTAGCTGGACTTCTCCTGCACACTCGATCAAAGTGTCAGACAACAACAAAACTAACTTAACCTATTTGTCATTCATCAAAACCTGGGTTAAATCGTTAGTGCTAACCGCACCAACAATCTCCCCCTTTTTGATGGAATGACAACCTGGTTAAGTTAGTGAAAACATATGCAAGAAACAACATGCATTTATGTGGTTTTAAAGTTAGTTTGTATTTTCAAATTGGTTTAGCTAACTTAACCACCTAACCCTCCCCCTTTTGCATTCATCAAAAATAAGCAAGGGTAAACAATCATAGTGTAGAGTTACTATAAAAAGTAATCAGATTTTGCAACATATCTAAGTTTGGTTCAATTTTTAACACCAAGTTAAGAAATAGTCAAGTTGACTTGGGGGAGACAAGTTGAATTTTGAAAAGTATAAATTTAAAGTTAATTAAGTTTAACTTTTCAAGTGTGTAAAAATTTTCAAATCAGGTTTTTCAAATTTACTTTTCATGTTTAAGTAACATTTACTTTTCAACAAGGTAAATTTTTAACTTCGATTTTTTAAAAAACAAAGCAAAAATTTAAACAAGTAAGAATAATTTTTCAAGAAGTAAAATTTTTGCCAAAATAAATTTTTAAGGATAATTTGATAAAAGCTAAGTTTGGAAAGTTGAATTTTCAAGCATATGTTACAAAAACTGAATAAGTTTAAATTTGCTATATTCAACTTTTAAACTCAGGTTTAAAAAATTAGGTGGGATTAAACTTAGTTAATTTTAACTTTTTGAAAACTGGTGTTTTAAAGATAAGTTAGTTTAAAAAAAACATTTTTTTTTTAAATATATAAAGTTAATTTCTCCCCCTGAACTTGATACTTAAATGTAACCAGCTGTCTAACCAATTAGGTACTAACTAACTATCAGAAGATAGTAGCTTTCACTTGGTTAGTCAGATTAAGTTGATTATAACCAGTCAGTGTTTGACTTGACTGATGAACTTTAATCTGATTAATATCTGAGTTGTATTTAACGTCCAGACTTATGCTGATGCACTGAAATAAGCATCTTAAGTCCAGACAGTTGGCCTATGCATCTCACCCCTTTCTATGTTTGTCAAACACAAGCAAGGTAAGCCTAAGGTGTTGGTGAGATGCTCAAAAACTAGTCCTATGGGTACATGCTTTCTAAGGATTCAAAACTAGTCTGAGGCCAAAACTGTTTTTGAAAATCTAAAAATGGAAAGTTTTGAAAACAGACAAGTTTAACCTATTAGTTAAAAAATATTATTTTAAAATTAGTTTAAAAAGAATCCTAGTCTATTAAGATAGAACATAATTGATGTAAGTCTGAAATATCACTAGATAGATTTAAAATATTTTACAGGTAGTGTAGCTACAGAAGTGAGTCATAACTAGAGCTACTGGGATGATGAAGGGGGTGGTCCAGATCCCAAGGATCGGAGAAGCGCCATCAGCTTAGTGTGTCGGGTATTCCCGGCAGCTCGTAACTCGGCTATCTCTCGCCGAATGTCCCGATGAAAATCAGAGTTCTCCTGTTGGAGACTCGCCATAGCTCTCTCTAGTCCGGTCATACGGTCGGCTAGAGTACGGGGAGCGTGACGTGGAGCTCGAGCTCGGGGCGGTGGTGGAGCCGGTGCGGCTTCCTCTGGAAATAGTGCGAGCATGAACTCGTCCATCTGTGCGTCTGGATCGGGCTGGTGTTGTGCCCCCCTCCGCCAAGACATAGTGCCGTCATCTCTATCTATCTGGATACCGGCTAGGGAGAAGTTCCGAGCTGCTATAACATCGAACTCGGTCATATGGGCAATGTCTCCTCTAGTGACATCAATGTGCAACGAGGACATATAGGCTGTCAGAATGTGACCAAATGGCATATGGACTCGTCTATCAGTCACGAATCCAGCTGAGTAGATAATGGTGGAGAAGATATGTAAGCTGATGTCAATGTCTAACCTATGAATCATGGCATAGAGTAAGAATGAATGGAATGGACGCATCACAGCGATGTCCCGAGTAGTCAGTGGTAAAATGCAAAGGACTACAACCCTATAAAGAGCGTAGTCCTGGACCCGAAGTTCTACTGACCTAAACTGTGTCACAGTGGGATCTCTCTCTCCCCCAAAAAAATACGAATAAATCGTATCGAGAGTAATATGTGTGTAGGGATCTCCGAATGGTAGATCCCTCGGAGGATAGCACAAAAAAGAACAAGTAGATGGACGCAACTCTAAAAACTCTCGGATAGTCGTAGGGGAAAATGTGATATCAGTGCCTGCTGCCCTAGTGGTATAGGTGAGATTGTCTACTTTCACTAGGTTATTGCAAAACTCGGCACACAGACTTATGTTTATTGGACTGGTACATTCGACAAGGTTCTTTAAGTTATAGTGGCCTATAACCTCTAAAGCGAAGGGACAGGACCTTAGAAAGAACGATCTATCTATGCAGGTAGTCCTAATGGCCTTATAAATGGTTGACTCAAACTTAATCCTAAGTTCGTCTGTGGGATACCTAGGGTCTGTACTAGCATTGGAGGGTCCAGCACCAGTATTTGTTCGTTTCCTACTGTATATAAATAAAAGAATATTCTAAGAAAAAATGAGAAGACAAATTCTAATAAAATTTTATAGAGAGGGGAAGAATATTTACCGAGGAGCCATCGACAAATATAGACTTGACGACCTCGGTTGAATCGCAACAGCGTCTTCACCGCAAGAAAATTTTGTTTTAGAGTACTTTCGCACTGAGGTTCGGAGTGAACCTTGGCAAAAGTGGAAATTGGTGGGGCAAAGGTTGGGGGCGACCAGGGACGCCCGCCCCTGGTTTTTGATATTTAATTAATTTTTTTTTTTTAAGATTAAAATTTTGAGATTAATTTTTAAGTTTAAAATTTAAATTTTGAAATTAATTTTAAGTTTAAAATTAGAATTTTGAAATTAATTTTTAAGTTTAAAATTTTGAGAATAATTTTTAAGTTTAAAATTTTGAAAATAATTTTTAAGTTTAAAATTAGAATTTTGAAATTAATTTTTAGGTTTAAAATTTTGAGAATAATTTTTAAGTTTAAAATTTTGAAAATAATTTTTAAGTTTAAAATTTTGAAAATAATTTTTTAAGTTTAAAATTAGAATTTTGAAATTAATTTTTAGGTTTAAAATTTTGTGAATAATTTTTAAGTTTAAAATTTTGAAAATAATTTTTAAGTTTAAAATTTTGAAAATAATTTTTAAGTTTAAAATTTTGAAAATAATTTTTAAGTTTAAAATTAGAATTTTTTAAATTAATTTTTTTTTAAAAAAAAAAATTTGAGATTAATTTTTAAGTTTAAAATTTTGAAAATAATTTTTAAGTTTAAAATTTTGAAAATAATTTTTAAGTTTAAAATTAGAATTTTTGAAATTAATTTTTTTTAAAAAATATTTGAGATTAATTTTTAAGTTTAAAATTAAAATTTTTGAAGCCTTATTCATCTCACCCGATCTATATTTTCAATCAGGGAATCCTATGATTTCGTGAGATGAAATTGGATTTTTAATTATGGAGTTTTGGTTTAACGTGTGTTAGATTCAGATTTAGTTTTGGTTTCCACAAATAGACATTCTTCGGATAAACTTCTAAGCTTGGTGAGTCACATGGACATCATTAGAAGTAACCAACCTTTCAAAGTTTTCCGAATAGTCCTATCCACGGAACTTAGTACTAAATCTTGGTCTAACTGGTTAGGATTCATTTAAGGGTAGCTTCGGTCAGTTCCACTTGGCCAAATGCACCAGATCGAAGCCATATCTTTCTAGACATGCGATGCCCAAGCTTCCCTAACGTACTATCATCCAAAAATTTCACCAGTACCATGATTCAGGTTAAACTTGGTCTCTTTTTAACTAATCTTAATTACCCTGCCGGGTTGGTAAATTTTGGGTTACCCTGTCGGGTAAGTTAGTTTTGGAGGTGCCAGCTATTCTGGAGCCTCCCCCTGAATTATTGGCCTTTAATAAATTTTGATTTTAGGCTTGTGTCGATTCTTTTTATAGTTATGGTTAACTTGGTGGTAATTTTGTTGATCTTTAAACTGTTTAGATTTTGAATTTGATTTAGGTTTGTATTTTGGATTTTGGTTTGGTTTATTCGATTTTATATAATGTATTTTTTCTTTAGGTATATAATATTGATTAAGTCCTACTTGCGTGGTCAGACACGCTTTCGGAACCCAAGCTAGATTGGTTGATTTGTATTGGGTTATTAATGATTTGAAGGTTTTATTTGAATTCGACTTATATCCTAGTCCGGTTTTATTATAACATGCTTTTTGATTATTTAGGATTAAGTCTAAATTTTTTGATCTTGTTGTAAATTTTTCTAGCATTTCTTTTAAATTTTTAACATCATTTTTTAATGATAGATTCTCCTCCTCAAGTGTTAGATCTTGAGTTGGATTTGAATTTTTGATTTGTTCCTTGAGGTTTTGATTTTCCTCAAGAAGTGATTTGTTTTCATTTTCTACTTTAGTTAATTTACTATTTAAACAAGAGATGATTCTAAAAAACTTTTTGTTTAAATTAAAATATACCTCATTCGAGCCTTCGGAAACGAGTACGGACTCGTGGCTTTGGTTTGTCGAACTTCAGTTTTGGGCATTCGTTCTTGTAGTGTCCCTTTTTGTTGCAGCCGTAGTAAGTCACGTTCTTTTGTTCTGAGGGAGAGCTGATCTTTTGAAGATCCTTTTTGCTGAAGCTCCTCTTTCTCCTGGTGAACATTTTTCTTACCAAGTTCACCAGGTGTTCTTCGTCTTCGGAGTCTTGGTCAGATTCTTCTTCAAATTCAGGCTTGCTTTTCTTTTCTTTGGAGGAACCTGCAAATAGAGCTATACCTTTCTCGGCTCCAGCATTAGTTTGTTCGTGTAATTCTAATTCACAGAAAAGCTCGTCTAATTTTAATTCAGAAAGATTCTTAGAAATTTTGTAGGCATCCACTATTGATGCCCACAAACTATTACGTGGAAAGGCGTTTAATGTGTACCTTATTAAGTCTCTGTTCTCCATCTGGTGGCCTATCGCATGAAGCCCGTTGAGGATGTCCTTGATCCTCGCGTGGAGTTGATTCGCTGTTTCTCCTTCCTGCATTTTTATATTAAAAATTTTATTTAAAAGCAGGTCTCGTTTTGTTACCTTAGCGTCGCACGTTCCCTCGTGCAGTTCGATCAACTTGTCCCATAGCTCTTTAGTTTTTTTGTGTGGACCGACTTTGTTCAGTTCTTCTCTTGTCAATCCGCACTGTAGAGTGTTGATCGCTTTATTTTCTGTTGATGCTTTTTTCTTCAGATCTGTTGTCCAGTCTTCAGGATCCACTAGATTCCCGGAGTTGTCCACTGGAATTTTGTAGGGTCTCGTAATGCTCATCCACTGGTCGAAGTCTGTTTTGAGGTAGACCTCCTTGCGCTTCTTCCAGTACGGAAAGTCGTCCCCGTTGAAGAGTGGAGGTCGCACTGTGCTGAATCCTTCTTGTTGGGACATTCTGTGCACAGGTAAATAACCGAAAAAATCTCAAGACTTGGTCTTGGATTAGTAGTGCGGGAAGAGAGAAATAGTAGAAAAATCTAGATTGGTGTTGCACCAATTTAGCCAAAAAAAAAATAATAGAAAGTTATAAACCAGTTTGAAGTTTTGAGTGTAAAACTGAAAAACCGAAAAAAAAAAATTTCACCCCCAGTCTGATTGGTGGTTGCACCAAATCAGAGCGGTACCTGCTCTGATACCACTTGTAGGACCGTTAGATTCGATAGAGGGGGGGTGAATATCGATTCGAAAACTTAGAGTATAAACGCAGCGGAAAAGTAAAATAGACACAGATGTTTTTTACTTCGTTCGGAGCCTGTGACGACTCCTACTCGAAGGCCCGTGGTCCTTGACCACTTTCGTTGGGCAATCACTAACAAGTCGAAATATGATTACAGAATAAGTACAGGAAATGCTAGTGAAAATAAAGCAATACCGACAAGGAAATTAAATCAAAACGGAAGGAGCACTTTGTCGGAGCGTTATTGGCGTCGCACTGAACGTCGAGCAGCAAGACCAGCAGTAGAAGAGTTCTCAAATGAATTGCATTCTGAAGCTCCTGTCTAGGGCTTCTTTTATATGCTGTTCCGGGCGCCTGGATCCCTTCCGGGCGCCTGGAATGTGACGTAGCTGCTCAAACCGAGATGCTCCACGTGGCGATGCGCAATCAGGATAAAGTTTGCCTCCCGGGCGCTCGGATCTCTTCCGGGCGCCTGGATTCCTTCCGGGCGCCCGGACCCTGTTTTCCCGCAGAATCCGTCCTGCACGACAAACGTTAGTCCGGAGGCAAATATATATCCTGTAAAACAGATTGTTAGCACAATTAATGTTCAACAAAGTAATAGCAAAGAGTATGACTTAGATTCCGTCTTTCCGAGACCGGAATCTAGTCACGATCTCGACTTAGACATCCGAAATGGATCTAAGCCGGATCGACGCCTAATGTTCCCTTCCCGGGAACGCGTCCTCGCAGTCACTCCCCTCCAGTGACTTACCTCACTTACCTGCCAGACGTCCGGTCAGCCCGTCGACCCGTCTGGACTTCTCGCCAAGCGTCCGGTCAGCCCGTCGACCCGCTTGGACTTCTCGCCAGCTATCCGGTCAGCCCGTCGACCTAGCTGGACTTCTCGCCAAGCGTCCGGTCAGCCCGTCGACCCGCTTGGACTTCTCGCCAGCTATCCGGTCAGCCCGTCGACCTAGCTGGACTTCTCGCCAAGCGTCCGGTCAGCCCGTCGACCCGCTTGGACTTCTCGCCAGCTATCCGGTCAGCCCGTCGACCTAGCTGGACTTCTCCTGCACACTCGATCAAAGTGTTAGACAACAACAAAACTAACTTAACATATTTGTCATTCATCAAAACCTGGGTTAAATCGTTAGTGCTAACCGCACCAACAGAGTGTGTGTCGCATGTGGATCCTTAGATTAGTCATCTTTTCTTGAGGTGGATACCAAGTAAATCCTTTTATTAGCATTGTAAGTATTGTTTCGTGTTCATTCCGCTTCATATCATCATCACGAAGCAAGACAACGAAGCGCGACAAGCTATTCACCCCCTCCCTCTAGCACAAATCGACCATAACATCGGCCTATCGAGGACCAACATTGATTGCATCTATAAATTGAATTATACTTTTAGTCACAATCCCATTATTAATACAAAATCAATCCAAACTTCAAAGGGGCATAACTTTTGACTCGAGACTAAGAATTAGGCTCCATCAAATCTCACATGCACAGAATTTAAAAATCTGCATTTATTATCAAGGTACTCATAACTATCAATTTTGGGACCCAAATTCTGCTATTTAGGCCTTCAATCGAGCTTTTGAAGATTTTATTACTATTTTTTGTTATTTTTATTTTTATGGTATTTAAGATAATTTTACTATTTCTAGTATTTATGAGTCCTAATTTGTCTACATCTATGTCCTATTCTGTTAATTTTGATTTCTTTCAAAAGATTTTTTTTCTGAAAAGATCTCTTCTTTTTTCTATAAGATGGTAATTGATGTTCATATTTTGGCATTTCTTTTCTTTTTTAGTTATAGGGTTTAAAATCTATATAAACATATGTATAGTTATATGGGAATTAATTTCTCTTTTATTAAAAAAAAATTCTAGTAAGTCTGATAAATTTTCCTTATTTTTAGTGTTCTCTTTTTTATTTCTCCTTCAATCTCTCCTCTCGTTATCCCTTGGACAATTGCTATCATATTTGATGTTAATTATATTGTATAATAATAGGTTATAATAGAAATCCTTTATAACATTGTTATTTTAGTGATAAATTATTAAGAGATAAAGTGAATGGTCTAAGCGCATAGACATGATAATATCTAGAGTAGAAGATAGGTGCTTTGTCAGGCAACATTCCATTGGTCATGACTCATGGTGAGTACCCATTTAGGAATTTACCTAGTGCCTACGGGATATTATTTAGATGAGTACAATTGGTCCTTAAACTTGAAGTTACTACGCATGGCATAAGGAGACCATAATATGACACTTGAGCATTTCGTCCGTTGAAAGAGTTGCATGTACACACTTGTGGTCAGGTATTTTACTTTTAATGATGAAGAAGTAAGCAACACAAGACTTATTTTTTATACTAAATATCTAATTTACACCGACTAATTCTAATGGTTATGGTGTATCAAGTGTCACTTAGACTCTACTAGCATAAACATGGTCTAAGTCCAAAGGCACACATCATGATATCTGATGATAAGAAAAACTGTATGGCAAGGCAGACTTCAACAGACTCTCGTTTATGGATAGTCTGGATCCTTTTCTAGAGGTCAATATGGACTTGTGTGTCTAAATTGATGAAGTAGGTATTCACGTGAGATCCAGGCATTTGGTCAATTAGGTATCACTACCACTAGTTTTGGGAGCCTATAGAGTTTCACATGATAAACTCGAGAACTTGTCATAGATGCATGTAGTCATAAGGGAAGGAATAATTAAGTTTAGTTATTCCAACTCATTAATTAGATAATTAAAAAAGTTGTGTTGACGCAAGTCAAATTTTAATTTGTTCAAATTAATTTAAAGGTTAATTTGCAAGTGAATTAAGTAAGGGTATCAAATTTTAAAACAATTAAAGGTTAATTAAACTTTAACTTGGATCAATTTAGAGTAATTATATAGACTCGGTCATAGTTAACTATATTCTCTATGGGATAAGATATAATAGATGAGATTGGATCTCAACACCAATTTGTTGGATTTGATCTTAATGGATTAGATACAATTGGCATCATCATGATGTAGATTAATGCTAATTGGACTATGGAGTTGGTTAGTGGCCTATCGGCTTGATGGGCTCAAAAGCAGCTTAGCTATATAAGATCTCACAAATGATTCTTATTCTTAACTTGTAAATATAAGGGGTTCTCGATGTAGATGTTGAATTTTGTATTAAATTCAAAGCATTTTTTGGTAGTATTTTTAGTCTCACATTGTTAAGTGGAGAAGCTTGGAAGGGCTTATATATAAAGCTCTTCCATCCTTGCTTAGCAATGATAAGGGGACCTACACGCATGCGCGGGCCAAGCCCAAATCGAGTGGATTTGGGGGGTTCAAGCAGGAAATCCATAAACTGGGCGATCCGTAATCGATTAACGCGCGCAGAGGGGGGGAGTGCAAATCCCCAGCCCGTGGGCCTTGCGCTCACGGGCGGCCCGGTCTGTTTTTGCTAGTTTGGTTCAGTCTGAACCAAACCAGTTTGGTTTCCGGTTCGGTTGGTTCGAACCAAACCAGTGTTTGGTTTTTGTTCCGCGTAAGGAACGGACGCAACACCGCGCGAGAGGAGACGCGGACGCGTTTCCTCGCTAGCGAAGCAGTGCTTCGTACCTCCTCAGAGTGAATAAAAGGGGACAAGCAGTGCCTCTATTCTTCACTCAATCTTCCTTCTTCTCCCTTCTCTGTGCGATACATTCTGCACAGCACCTCCTCTGTTTTTCTTTTCGAGTTCGAGTCTTTCTGCGCCTTTGTTGTGTCCTGAGGCTTGGTCTTTCGGCGATCTGAGGTTGGGTCCGAGTGTCGCGTCCGTTTTGGAGTGCACCTACGGACAAGACGAGCGGTTGTCGAATCTTGGGGAAATTTTGCCGGGGAGCCTTTGCACCGTGAGGCTGCAATAAATTCTCTAAGGACAGTCGGCGTGCCGACGCTTCAACCGGATAACTATATTCTAAACCCGACTACTTTATTTATCTGTCTATTGCATGCTATTTTTGTGTCAATATAATACTGTTGTTTATATTGCTTTAAATATATTACCAACATTCTTAGATAATTTATTGCTTGTATCAATAGACATGATGAATGATAGGGTAATAGGATCTGATGAGGCTAGTGCTAGACCCGAGAAATTTTACGGGCAAAACTTCAGACGTTGGCAACAACGGATGAAATTTTGCCTTACTACCCTAGGGCTATTCTCCGTTATAGAAACAGACCCTCCTTCACCTACTGAAGAGGAACCTGCCCGTAGTGCTGCCTTAGAGAGGTTTAAGCAAAGAGATTATCTCTACCATGGGAATATCCTGTCTGCCCTCTCAGACGCACTATTTGATGTATACTGCTCAACCTCTTCAGCTACAGAGCTGTGGAAATCTTTGGATAAAAAATATAGCTCCGAAGATTCTGGTTTAGAAAAGTATACTGTGGCAAAATTCCTGAACTTCAAAATGGTTGAAGGAAAATCTGTGGTTGAGCAGACACATGAATTCCGAGTTCAAATTCATGGTCTTACTGAAGGAGATATGTCACGCCCCAGAGGAGTCTCTGTCCGAAGAAATTTCGGCAGCATCTCCCCTGTACGGCGGACAATCTGAAACTTTTCTACAAGCACTATATACCTCAGCCACATGCGGCTGGAATAATAACAATAAAAGAAAACAAACACCACGCAGTTAATATCAAATTCAGCCTCTGGCTGACACAACCACGCAGTTAAAAATAAAGCAGCCCACTCGGCTGTACCAAAACCAAAACACAAAACTGCTAGCCGGCTAGGCTTACACAACCAATAACAAATAAAAAATATCACATAACAACATCAACACTCCAAAAATAAAACCAGAGTACAGAGCTAAACAAACTGATACATAAAACAAACAAAATATACGTGAAACCGATAAGTCTTCTGATGTGACGTGGGGACCAGCAGGCAGGATGCTCCAAGCGACACCATAAATAACCTTGTACCTGAAAAGATAGTGTCAACGGGGGTGAGTTCAACAACTCAGCGAATACCAATGGACATGAGTAGTAAGATATATCTAACAGCAACAAACATGGAATACAGCTTCCTAATCATATATAGGGAATATGCAAAACTGAAAGGTAACTGAGGAAGCTGTACTCACCAGGAACTCCTATCCAGACAAAAGGGTCGTCAAACCGAAAGTGTCAATAATCCTGTATGCAGGTTAAAGGTATGCATCTAACAAAAATGCAGCAACCAAATGCAGCAAACACAATCATAAAAATATA
The DNA here is from genome assembly GCF_018446385.1 of Zingiber officinale. NCBI lineage: Eukaryota > Viridiplantae > Streptophyta > Magnoliopsida > Zingiberales > Zingiberaceae > Zingiber > Zingiber officinale. The sequence continues at coordinate 102,445,371 of NC_055991.1, forward strand.
AATGCATCAATGCATATGATGCTAATGATGCGTCCTGGTCACCCCTGATGCCAGTCAGTCATCTCACACACAAATGGTGAGACCGAGTGGGTAGGGCTGTGACAACCGTGCACTCTGTCGTCACTGCTCCTGATGAGTGACCGAGTGGACGGGATGTTGTCAGAGTACTCCTGTCCTGTGACCCCAAATCATAAATGGGGGAGCTCAATGCTCTCATCTCCCGGTACAAGATGACGGGGAGGACATCTCTGCCGGCTACCACGCTGAGTCACCTGACCAACGGAGCCAAACAGAGTCCACCGTCTGCCGGCTACTACGCTGCTACACTAAATGCCAGCGGAGCCAAACAGAGCGGAACTGACTGCCGGCTACCACGCTGGGTCATGTGACCAACGGAGCCAAACAGCAGAACCGCCACACACCTGCCTGATATACCACTAAACCATGAGTGGGAGTGTGTGCAGTACATGTAACTGGCGATGGGCTCAACCATAGTGAAGCCGATAATCGCACAGCATGCAATCATGATACTTGTCACTATGCATAACAAAAACTGATCAACATAACCATATCCATATATACAAAATGGGTACTGTAAAAGCGATGGTCACATACCAAAATCTATAGTACACAGGTCAGATAGAATATCAAAAACCTATGTCCTGAACATAATAAGTATGGAATATCAGATAGAAAAATCCATATATACATAATATGGGTACCACAGTATCAGTAGGTCAAATCCACGGATCTAGGGCATACAGGTCCTCTATGGTATAGCAACCTAGATCCTAAACATATCTCCTTCCATAACATATGTACCAACAATATGCACATATCAAGAATCAAAGTCTAGGTACACGAATCATATATGATATACAAATAGAGGTACACAAGCCAGTCATGTCATAAAACCTAAGTATTAGACAGTCTCGATACACATGACTGAAATCAAAAGTCCAGAACCTAGTCCTAACCTCAGTAAAACATGGTATGTCACTTATTCTAGGAACTAAGGTACTCATGGTAATACAGTACTCATGGCAATAAGATACTCATGGTAACAGATCACGAGATATAAGCACGGATACATAACAAGCGACAAACCTAACATGCTATGGATATCAAACAGTGACATACCAAAGACAAACATGTTCATTGTTTGCAGCTATAAAGTACTATGCATATCCAAATGACGATATCATAAAAGATAAGTCAAGAGGTACCCGCATCCGATAAAAATGGTCCAAATCTGACTCCGAGATACTCGTCTCGCGTTAAAGTCCTGTAAATCAAACATATAGATTTAGCTAATTACTTATGAGTTAAATAGCTAAATCAAATCTCCAAACCTATTTAGGATAATCATAATCGAATACTATTATTGATTACCACCCAGGCTAGAGTTAAACTGGTTTAACCCTAATAAAGTCATCATCTTCCTTAGATTAGTTTAACCCCTTATTTATCAATATCAACTCATCCACTAATTCTTTTCTTAAACCAATAACCAATCCATCTTTTAATTACCAATTTACTACATAATGAATCAAACCATAAGAACCCACATTGCTAATTCAATTAATCCAACTGGGTTAATTATCGCCAATCATTTCACAATCAAAGTGGAGTAATTAACCCTAACCCTTCCATAATCACAATAAGTTAAGCTAAAACATAGATTAATGTCAACACTCACCCGGATCTTAGATGTTCCCTTGTGGATTCACTGCCGGTGAACCTCATTGCTGGAAATTGCTAGCCGAAAGTACTTGCTGTCGCAGATTCTTGACTGAAGCTACACTGAAATTGCAACCAGAGACATCCACTCGGTGAACACAACATCCTATACCAAGTCTGAAACCCAAATCCAACAGACTTACCATATCTTAGTGCTGGAAATTTCCCTCTCCGACAGAAACCTCAATAACCGGCTGTAGGAACTAGCAAAGATGGAAATCAACATGGAAAGCTCGGAATTAGGGCTCGGAATGTGACCACTGTGAGGAAGAAAGTAGGGCCCTCGGCGTCGGCACCTAGGCAGAAGCAAGGGGGCACGCTGGTCGGATCTGATGGCCGGCACTGCCTTGTACGACGGCGGTTCTTGGCTTCCGGCAAGCTAGGGCAATTACAGAAGAGGAAACTCCTCAAATCAGGGAGTTTGGGCGTAGAGGAGGGGGCGGCAATGGCTTGAACGTCACCGGCGCGTTCCTGATCTCAACGGCGGAGAGGGCTTTCAATCCAAACTAGGGCAGAGGCGTCGCGAGGAAGGAGGAAGAAGGATTGGCCGGCGATGCTGCTCGGTGCTAGGGAAGAAAGGATCGGGGAGAAGCGGCTGTCGGCAGAGGGAGAGTGGAGAAGAAGAAAAGAACGGCGCCGGTTAGGGCACAGGTGGTTCGGCGGCGTTGGCGCGCGGAGAAGAAGAATCGGGCACGCACAGTAACGGGGAGGAAAGAAAATAAATAAGAAAAAGAGAAAAGAAATAAATAAATAAATCTTTTCCTCACTTAAATGGGTAGCCTAAACAGGCTTTCCCGACCCCGTTATTATCCCCGTTAACTCGTCCATACGAGCTCCGAAAAATTCTCGAAAAATTTCTAAAAATTCCGGAAAATTCCCATATCATGATTCGCCATTTTTTCGGTATTTTACAAGATATGTCATTACCTGAAAAATTTCTGGTATTGTCTATCATCGAAAAATTGCCTCCGAGTTGGGAAGATTTTGGCATGACTCTTAAACATCGGAGAGGTAAAATCTCTCTAGAAGATTTGATGATTGCCTTAAATATCGAAGAAGAGCATCGAAAGCAACATAAAAATGATGATACAAGAATACCTATGGATTTTATTCCAAAGGAAAATGTAGTAGTCTCATCTGACTAGAAGAAATTCAAAAATCAGAAAATGAAGAACAAGATGAAACCCAACCCAAAGGTTCAAAAGAAAACTGGAACTAAACCTAAGCCTTGCTGGGTATGTGGACAGGTTGGACATTATGCCAAATTCTGCCCTAAGCGAAAGGACAAGAACCAAAGCAATACGTCCAACACCAATGCACAAGTAAATGTCGTGACTGCTAGTGACGACACCAGCGATAGGTTTGTTACCTTCAAACCCGAACTAAACTTGATCTATCAACCCAATGAATGGTTAGTTGATACAGGTGCTAATGTACACTGTTGTGCTAATCGCTCTGCCTTCCTTACTTATCAGGTAATTGAAGGCACTTCCGTGACCATGGGGAACCATTCTGCAGCCAGGGTGTTTGGGATAGGACAAGTTGACCTAAGGTTCACCTCTGGGAAAGTCCTGTCACTGCATGAGGTGCATCATGTTCCAGCGGTCCGTCGGAATTTGATTAGCGGATCAAAGTTAGTCCGTGCTGGTTATGAGTTGAACTTTAAATGTAATAAAGTTGTAATATTACATTTAGGAACCTTTATTGGAAAAGTTTACCTTAATGAAGGTTTATTTAAACTCAATGTAGAAAATGCTACTTTAAATAAACTTCTGATATTGGTTGTTCATATAACATTGAGTCTTATGATTTGTGGCATGACAGATTAGGACATGTCAATTTTAATACCGTAAAAAGGATGATGAATCTTGACATGATCCCTAAGCATGCTATAAATAATAAGAAAAAAATGTGAAATTTGTGTGCAATATAAACAACCCCGTAAATCCTTCAAATCAGTTGATAGAAATTATGATATTTTAGAATTGATTCATACTGACTGTTGTGAGTTTAACGGTGTAATAACGAGAGGCCATAAAAGGTATTTCATTACCTTCATTGATGATCACTCTCGTTATTGTTATGTTTATTTGCTAAAAACCAAGGATGAAGCTTTAGATAAATTTATGGTTTTTAAATCTGAAGCTGAGAATCAAACCGATAAAACAATTAAGAGGTTAAGGTCTGATAGGGGTGGAGAATTTACTTCGAACCTGTTTCAAAAATTTTGTCAAGATACAGGTATAATCCATGAGGTAACTGCTCCATATAGTCCTCAATCCAACGGTATAGCAGAACGAAAAAATCGAACCCTTGAAGATATGATTAATTCCATGTTAGGCAGTTCTGGGTTACCCAACTTTAAGTGGGGGGAGGCTCTATACACTGCATGTCATGTGCTAAATAGAGTCCCAATGAAGTCAAGGGATAAAACCTCATATGAGCTTTGGAAAGGCCGAAGGACAAGTTTGAAATACCTTAAAGTGTGGGGGTGCCTTGCAAAGGTACTAGTACCTGAACACAGAAGGAAAAAACTTGATCCAAAGACTGTAGATGGTATCTTCTTGGGTTATGCTCAAAATAGTATTGCATATAGGTTCCTGATTATTAAATCAGAAATTCCTGGAATAGATGCAAATACTATTGTAGAACTTCGCGATGCTGCATTTTTTGAGGATATATTTCCTATGAAGACGAGAACACCTCAATCTAGTATTCCTACTAGAAATGAGTCTTCTTCTATAGAGGTCCCATTATCCGTAGTGGGTACACCTTCCTCAAGTCACTCTAGACTAGATGAATCTAGTGAGTGTACAGAACCGAGAAGGAGCAAGAGGCAACGTGTGTCTACGGATTTAGGCCAGGACTTTATCACCTATAATATAGAAGGTGACCCTGTGACATATAGAGATGCTATGGCTTCTCCTGAAGCTAAGCACTGGAAAGAGGCCATTAAAAGTGAAATGGACTCTATTATCTCTAATGTCACTTGGGAGTTGGTAGATTTACCTCCTGGGTGTACCACTATAGGATGTAAATGGGTGTTTAAGAGAAAACTAAAGCCTGATGGGTCAATAGATAAATTCAAAGCCTGCCTAGTTGCTAAGGGATTCAAACAAAAAGAAGGGATTGACTATTTTGACACTTATTCTCCTGTTACCAGAATTACTACAATCCGAGTGTTAATCGCATTAGCATCCATATATCATCTTGAGGTCCATCAAATGGATGTCAAAACGGCATTCCTAAATGGAGATTTAGAAGAAGAGATATATATGGATCAGCCTGAGGGATATGTAGTCTCTGGAAATGAAAATAAAGTCTGTAGGTTAGTCAAATCTCTTTATGGTTTGAAGCAAGCCCTAAAGTAGTGGTACGAAAAATTTGATAGAGCTATGCTATCGTTTGGTTTTGAAGTAAATGACTCTGATAAATGTGTGTATGCTAAAATGAAAGGTGATAATTATATTATCCTATGTTTATATGTAGATGATATTCTACTATTTGGAACTAACCTTTCTATTATTAATGAGACTAAGGCCCTCTTAAGTGGTAAGTTTGATATGAAGGATATGGGTTGTGCTGATATGATTTTAGGGCTGAAGTTGACTCGTTCAACTGATGGAATAACAATTTCTCAGTCACTCTATGTTGAGAGAGTATTAGAGAAATATGATTATAGCCAAGTTAAATCTGTTGTCACACCATATAATCCTTCAAAAACTCTCCACAAGAATAATAATGGTGTGACAGTGTCTCAATTAAGATACTCACAAATAATAGGTAGTCTAATGTATTTAGCTAATTGTTCTAGACCTGATATTTCTTTTGTTATAACGAAATTGAGTAGGTTTACCAGCTGTCCGGACAGAACGCATTGGGATGCATTAGACAGAGTACTCAAATACCTGAAAGGTACTATATCCTTGGGCTTGTGGTATGGGAGATTCCCTGCAGTCCTGGAGGGATATAGTGATGCTAGTTGGATAGCAGACACTGCTGAGTGTAAAGGCGTTACTGGTTATCTCTTTACACTTGGAGGCGGTGCAGTTGCTTAGAGGCCTGTTAAACAGACGATTATAACCCGGTCTACATCTGAGGCAGAATTGTGTGCTTTGGATACCACAGTAACTGAAGCTGATTGGCTTAAGGGTCTTCTTTCTAAAATTTCCTTGATGATGAAGCCAATACCTTCTATTTCAGTACACTGTGATAATCAAACAACAATAGCTCAGATTAGAAGATCCAAGTATAACCAGAAACAGAAGAGACATGTATGAATAAGATTAAAGTCTATTCGTGAGCTAGTGTCTCTTGGAGTGGTGTCATTGGACTTTGTAAGTTCAAAAGACAATATTGCTGATCCACTCACTAAAGGACTTGATTCTGAGAAAATCAAGAGATCCAGTAAGGGAATGGGACTGAGGCCTGTCCTGGTTTCATCTATAGCGACAATCCAACCTATCTGATTGGAGATCCCAAAAAGTAGGTTCAATGTGGTACAAACAAGCTATAAGGGTGAAACGTAAGCATCAAATTGATTGAGATGTAATCTCATAGTCTCTTCCCTGGATAGATGCTTGACTGCTAGTAAGGATGAGCTTAGGAGCTCTTAATGAGTTCAAGGTCTTAATGACAGGATGCTTGCAGTACATCCTTGGAGAACTCACCTATGTAAGTGTAACTGTGTGGCCGCAGTGTGGGGGGTCTAGGCAACTCCCCTTAGCACTTATGAAACAAGATTCGGTGGCATGGCCGTAATGCACCAACCCAGAAGGATTCAACCGTCGCCCGTGATGAGTTGTTACCAATTGACTTCGCATATAAAAAAAAAGGTTTAAGTTCAAGACCTAGTTCACTTCAAACCTATGTGAATAAGATTGGTGTACTCAGGTGAAAATTCATACCGGAATGTATTTTCACTAAAATCTCATTGCAACCTAGCCTCAAGACATATTTTATCTTTTAAACCGAAATGATTTGAATTTGTGGGGGATTGTTGAATTTTGTATTAAATTCAAAGCATTTTTTGGTAGTGTTTTTAGTCCCACATTGCTAAGTGGAGAAGCTTGGAAGGGCTTATATATGAAGCCCTTCCATCCTTGCTTAGCAATGATAAGGGGACCTACACGCATGCGCGGGCCAAGCCCAAATCGAGTGGATTTGGGGGGTTCGAGCCGGAAATCCATAAACCGGGCGTCACGTACGCGATTAACGGGCGCAGGGGGGGGTGCAAATCCCCAGCCCGTGGGCCTTGCGCTCACGGGCGGCCCGATCTGTTTTTGCTAGTTTGGTTCAGTCTGGACCAAACCAGTTTGGTTTCCGGTTCGGTTGGTTCGAACCAAACCAGTGTTTGGTTTTTGTTCCGCGGTAAGGAACGGACGCAACACCGCGCGAGAGGAGACGCGGACGCGTTTCCTCGCTAGCGAAGCAGTGCTTCGTACCTCCTCAGAGTGAATAAAAGGGGACAAGCAGTGCCTCTATTCTTCACTCAATCTTCCTTCTTCTCCCTTCTCTGTGCGATACATTCTGCACAGCACCTCCTCTGTTTTTCTTTTCGAGTTCGAGTCTTTCTGCGCCTTTGTTGTGTCCTGAGGCTTGGTCTTTCGGCGATCTGAGGTTGGGTCCGAGTGTCGTGTCCGTTTTGGAGTGCACCTACGGACAAGACGAGCGGTTGTCGGATCTTGGGGAAATTTTGCCGGGGAGCCTTTGCACCGTGAGGCGGCAATAAATTCTCTAAGGACAGTCGGCGTGCCGACGCTTCAACCGGATAACTATATTCTAAACCGGACTACTTTATTTATCTGTCTATTGCATGCTATTTTTGTGTCAATATAATACTGCAGTTTATATTGCTTTAAATATATTACCAACAGTAGATCAGTCCCTCTTCACTGTCAACCTCTACCTGATCTCTTCTTTGTGGGTAGCCAAACCTCTCAAGCTCGATGGGTGGCTAGCCCTTTTTTCCCTCTACTTCTAGGAGCTAACACTTCTTAGCTACTTAAGGTACCGAGCCTCACGGACAGAGTAGAGGGCGCGTGGTTTTTATCACACCTACCTGACATATAAATCAAAACTTGTTTCATTTCACGCCCCGGGGCACAGTATGATGGGGATAGGTTTCAATGTAACAACAATTCGAAACTCACGTTGGACACCTCATACGCTCGCGGTGTTCTAACTACTCGTGATGTTGGGTTGTCTGTCACGATCCATCTGTGCTTTTTAAATTTATCCTGATGACTGATGGAAAATTTTTGTATGATCAGATTAGTCATTTTTAAGATTAATTATTCGAAGAGCTGGATATCTAGATTAAATAAAAAATAAAAAATAAATAAACTTGTTCCATTCACACTATTGATTTGAATCTGTGTAGAAATTAACGCTTGGCAAGGATAAAATTATATACTTTTGTTCATGCCACTGCACTTTTCCTTTCATATCGATCTCAACATAAGCATCCTATAGCAACAATTAGATCTCTCATCTAAAAAGTGGAGTTTATCTTTTAGAGCAGGGTCATAGGGAGATTTACTCAACATCAATCAGATGGTATAAGACAGGCGACCTTACGACAACAACAGCTGGGGCTCTTGGAGATAGAATAACTAGTAGTTTTTCATTTTTTGGTTAGTTGGGCATATACGTTGTACTTACTTGGTGGCAAGGAGGATCTCTGACACGAATTGATATGGTGCTCTCATTCTGTGATCCAATTTATGAAGATGATACTCAAGAACTACTTGCAGTGTGTTGCGGCGGGGCTATAGTACTCTTGAAGGCCGCTTCTCTGCATCGATGGTTTGAGTAAGGAACTTCATTTCGTGGTTCTCCTCACAGTTAACTCGATGCTCTGTGATGTTCTCTGCAATGTTGCGTTTAGTGGAGATTCAGCCTTTACTTGCAGAAACTAAGGCTAATTCTATGGCTTTAAATCACCACACCTTGTAATTCTAATCTATCGTCTAGCCTGGTTTTGAATTTCTGTTTCAACAAAAGCTAAACTCTAATAGGATTTCCATGTATCAGGCCTCATGCAATAAACAACTACTAAGTAGAGCAGTCGTTTGCATTCAAGGATTCCTGAATAAATTGTTGGGGTGAGATCCATGCCCATCTAAAATCCCTAAATAATTATGGTTTGGCCTGAATATTACTTTATGATCCAATGAGGAAAGTAGTTTATAAGTGTGATTCATATACACTAAGAGGTTGCGTTAACTAAAATTTATGTAAATGATAATTCATGGAGGAAAAATTACAATGCAGACGTAATTGGATGTCGGCCAAAATCCTATTTGGACTGGCATCCAATTGAATAGATTTCAAGAAACCAAAGTAGGCTAATTGGGCAGCCTTGCAAAATATGGATTTTTAGTGTCCTTTTTCATGGCCCCAGCTAATTTGGTACCTTTTTCCATAATCTTAGGCTCGACTAATCATGGAGGTGGGTGGTCTTTCTTCTAATTCATCCATTAGATAAATTTAAAAGCATGAGTGATTCCTCGGCCAGTAGTCAATGTCATAGATTTATCATCCTTTTGGAGGAAAATGCTATGCAATGTACTATAGCTAAGATTCAAACCATGAGTATTTGGACCGTCTGTTTACTTTAAAAGATGGATGAATGATGAATTGCACAAAAGTTGAGATTGTTTTCTTGTTCACTTGGTGTAAAATTAAAGAAACGATGGATTCCAAATTCATCAACAGATTAGTTTTTCCGTGTTTTTCATCCACCCAAAATCAGATAGAATTAACTTTCCTTCCTTTCTCTCACATCTTCGGCAATCCCAACTCTTCTTCATTTATCTACAATTTGCTCAAGGTATAAACGGCTCGTATCAACCAAGATTGGCTTCTGTGAGGCTATCGTAGTCTTACAGAGACCCCACGACCAAGCTAGTCTTCGCATGGATGCGAGACCTTTGTGAACTCGTGACAAACATGTGGAGAAGCCATGAGGTTGTGAAGGCCAGGCCTTGTTGCGGCATGCTACTACAGTCTAATTCATTATTGATCTTTTCCCATTCCATTGAGGATTTTATCCACTATTGATTCCTTTCCTTCTTTCATCTACTCTTTAGGGTAAACGAAGCATTTGTTTTTATTTAAAAAAAAAAATTGAATGTGTTAAAAGTTCTCTAGGTCTTTAAATTTAAAGTAATCTTAATTTAAAACAGAAGTTATTATATTTTAGAGGATGATTGCTAGTAAAGAGACTTTAGATGATGCACTAACTCACAAGTGAAGGAAACTAATCATTTTTCCTTCCTTCAACAACCCAATCTGAAAAGATGAAATTATATATGGGAATTCAAAACAAGTTGGGCCCGATTGGACTCATGTCAAAGATCAATTGTATTTATCCTCTTAATTTCTCTAGTTGTCTCCTTATGCATGAATGGTCCATTTGATTTCTTATTTGACTTTAGTTGTGTAAGCGATAGTGCCTAGAGCAATTCGATTGTAATAGGAGTTCACTATATATAATGCACACATATGAATGAAATCACTTTTATCATCATCTTGTTGTTATCTTGTATAATTGAAAGATTGTAATAAAAGTTCTGTATAGCTTAGCTTCTACTGGGATGAAATAGAAGATCGAGATGATGAAATGATTCAAAAGCACAACGTGATGTTACAAAAATGTGTAAATCTTAGTGATCTCGAGATGAGATATCAACATCATGCTACGACAATATCTTGTTGGTGCAATAGACCTCTAAAGTTTTGATATTTGACAATATAACAATGTTGAGCCAAGTTGAATAAGGGATAATCCAAACATGACTTGATGTTTGAAAAAGTGAAATCTAGCTAGGACTAGATGACTAGCAAGGGTAACTCCTAATTGAAGGTTAAACATATGAGAAGTCTACTGAGTGACTAATCCTAATTGGAGATTAGGCAAGGGAAAGTTCTAGAGAATAAAGCTAGACCCTAGTGAGTGAAGCTAGATGGTGGAAGTTCTAGAGAGTAAAGTCAAGTAATGGAAGTCATAGTAAGTGAAGTTAGGCCCTAATGAGTGGTGAGTGAAGCTAGACAATAGAAGTACTAATGAGTGAAGCTAGGATCAAATGAGTGAAACTAGGTGGTGGAAGTCCTGGTGAGTAAAGTCAGGCAATGGAAGTCCTAGTGAGTAAAACTAGACAACCCTAGGGGGAGGTAATCTTAGGTAATGAGAAGTCTTGAAAGAGTAAACGCCAAGGTGTGAGACCACATGGTTTTCGGTCAACCGCGCAGTCGACCAGACCAACAAAGTCTTAATCTGCTACTACTATTTTACTTTATTGTTTAATATTTATTGTGCTAACTCAGTGTTATAGGTAAGTCATAGTAGATTAGATTGATCAGACACTAAGCAGGACTAGAGAAAATCCAAATAGGTCTGGAAAACCATATATTTGACAGGTAAGTAGAGGTAAGCACTAGACGAGAGAGATCTAGTGAAGACGAGGCCAGTGGGACTAAAGACATTGGTCCAGCTTAGATCCATTTTAGAAATCTAAGCTAAGACCATGACTCGATCCTGATCTTGGTAAGACATGATCTAATTAATAATGCTATATTATTTCAAGTATTAACTTTGTTTTGCAGGTTATTTGTTTTTATTTGGACTAACATGTCTTGCAGGAGTTAGTTGGCAAAAGTTCACTTCGGATGAATAGTACTTGAGGTGCCTTGGAGTTGTGCGGAGGCACCTCAAAATGAGATGGGGTGCTTTGGATAGGGCGGAGGTTCCCCTAAGTAGATAAGTTTCGAAGATAAGGTTTCGCTGTGGAGAGGTGCCCCAGAGGAGGTGCCTCAGAGCACATTAGAGGTGCCTCGGAGTTAATGGAGGTGCCCTCGCACTGATAGAGACCAAAGTCTTCAGATAGGATAAGCACTGTTGGAGACGCCTCAGGTTGATGGAGGATCCCTCAACATGCTTTATAAGCACTATTCGGCCAGCAGCTTAAATACAACTCTTCTACGCAAATCCTTGACCGTTTGGTTGCTTCGACACCATCCTACTACTGTGCTATGATACTACTACATTTGACTACTGCAGTTAGACTAACTCCAACACCAGAGCTTAATCTAAATCTTCACCTTTATGTGTTGGGTAACATTTTAATTAAGTTGTTTATTGCTAAAGAAAGTGTAGGGTTGTTACACTTTCTTTTATTTGTATTGATTTTATAATTGATAGTAGATTACCCATCAGAAAAGTCCAAGAGACCTCAGTCTTGGAATAAGGTTGTCAAAGGTTCCAAACTAAGTAAAATTGATCATGTCTTATTTTATTATTTTTAATTCTACTGCACACTTAGTTTTAAAAAGTTGAAAAATAATAAGTTGTAAAATCATGTGATTCACCCCTCCACCCCTCCTCCTGTCATGTGCATCGATCCTACATATCTGACTAGTTTCTTATACATCAAAGTAAGTGATTATTTCATGCTTGTAAACATGATAATGTCTAGACTATGGTGCACGTAGGTGACAATCTATAGGAACATTCTATCAATGCAAATCTAGCCTTGGATTTTGATATTTGAGAGGTTTAAGTTAGGTTTTGACTTTTGATTTAATTCATGTGTTTAAGTGTGCCAGGAGTCAATGGATTCACACATGGAAACAACTTAGAATGGCCAAGGTCATGGTTACATGTTGGTTTGAGTTCGTAAAGATCGAAGAAGGTATGAGATGTTAGATTGTATATATTTATTATAATTATTTGTTTATAGTCTTTAGGGTAATTTAGTCTTTTCCCTTTTCAGTTTATGGTTTAGGATTTCTTAATCTAGTTATATAAGATTTTGTACTCTTTATTTATCATACTACTTTTTTGGATTTATTAAGACAGCTACATTTTACTCTTCTTAATTTCTATATGGTATCAGAGCCTTCATCTTCATAGTTTTGATAGTTTAATTAAAGAACTATTAATTGTATCCATAATTTTCATAGAGTTTTGGTGAGTCTTTACAGTTTTTGTTGATTGAAGAATTGTAAAAAAAAAAAATTGGTGCATCCTTATAGTTTTCTATTCTAAGTCAATCAATTCTTGATTGCCTCTTAGGGCTTACACTAACAATCTCCTTATGTCACTAGTGTCAATCACTGAAATATCTAATATCCATTGACCTAGTGTGACCATCATACTTCCTCGGTGCCAAGGCCTTGGTCAAAGGATTCATAATGTTAGCATTGTTTGGTTCTCTGCATATCCTCATATCTCATATATTAATGATCCCTCGAATGAGATGGAATCGTTATAGTATCCAATACCCAAGACCACCATTTAAGTAAAATACATGCCCTAACTGTGATCTAGAATTGTCCTTGTCAATTTTGGAAGCTTGCACCACTGTAACCCTTACAACAACAACTGTAACCCTTTATAGCAAGCTCTTCATCGCCTCCAAAGATCAAGAAATAATCTTGAGTTCTTCTCAAGTACTTAAGAATATTCTTGAATGTTGTCCAGTGACTTTCACCTGGATCTGACTAGTATCTTCTCGTTATACTTAACGCATATGAGGCAATTGAATGAGTATAAAACATGGTGTACATAATAGACCCTATAGTAGATGCATAAAGAATCTGATCCATGCGGTCCCTTTCTTCCTTAGAAGAAGGGCATTGAGTCTTCGAAAGACTCACACCATGTGACATCGGGAGGAATCCCTTCTTGAAATTCTGCATGGAAAATGTTTAAGTACCTTGTCAATATATGTACTCTGGCTTAGACCAAGCCATCTCCTGGATCTATTTGTTCGATCGAGATTGTGCTAAAGGGGGGTGAATAGCACTCGTGGCTTATTCGCGTTTCATAATTTAGAAATCGTTCGAGAAAGCGCAGTAGAAATAATAAACCAAGCACACAGAAAAGACAAGGGACACTAAGATTTTACTTGGTTCGGAGCCTAGGGCAACTCCTACTCCAAGGCCCGCGATCATTGATCGCTTTCTGTGGGCAACAACTATATCGTGTAAAAAGAGTACAAATATGTGTTACAATAAGTGCAATAATAAAAATAATTATACCGACGACAGAATCGAAATCTCGAAGCTCCAGGTCGTCGGGGACTTGTAACAGCACTTTAGGGCGTATTTTGGAGCAGCACATTGTATTAGAAGCACTTAGAATACGTTTTTTTTACTGTTGCCTCGAGAGACCCTTTTATGCACTGCTGGAGGTGCCTCAATCACCATCCAAGGCGCCTCCAGCCTCCCGAGTCGCCCGCGTGGATCAACACAAAACAGGTCGCACCTCATCCACTCGAAGGCGCCTCCAAGCCACTCCAAGTAGCCTCTAAGCTCTGGTCCAAGGCGCCTCCAGCTCAGCCTGAGGCGCCTCCAGGCCTGCTACACAGCTCCCTTCAGCCTTGCACCTGAGGCGCCTCCAAGCTCTATGGAGGCGCCTCGGGCACTGTTCATCCGAGGCTTAAGGTTGCTTCCTTGTTCCTGCAAAATGTATTAGTCCCAAATACATACCCTGTAAAACAAAGTTAGCGCATACTAGTCATAAACAGAATATTGACAGTCTCCAGACTGTTCTGGTCTGACTTCAGATTCCTGACCGGAAGCCCTAGGTCGACTCGATGTCTATTGTTCCCTCTGCGGGGAACGCGTCCTCACCTACTCCACTCAAGAGATTTACTTGTTGCCAGTACGATCCTCCAGATCGACTGGACTTTTGCTCAGTGCTCGATGCTTCCGGACTTTCTGCTCGACGCCCACTCCCTGACCCGTCCAGTCTTCCACCTGGTTCGCGACACCAGGACTTTTCACCTAGGGTTACCACCCCCTAGGACTTTTGCCTGAAGCCCTCGACCCACCAAGACTTTCCGTATAGGGTTACCACCCCTTATAACCTAGGGTTACCACCCCCTAGGATTTTTCTCCTGCCTAACCACAGCTAGGACTTTTACCTAAGTACACTTAGGACTTTCCTGTAAGCTCATTCAAACTGTTAGATCACAAAGCAACTTAACTTTGAATCCTTTGTCATTATCAAAACTTGGGTTCGATCGTCGGATGCTTCCCGCACCAACACTATCTCTATAGATCTTGATGCCTAAAATATAGGATGCTTCACCTAAGTCCTTCATTGAGAAATAATTCTCAAGTCAAGTTTTCACTGACTAAAGAGTAGGGATATCGTTTCCAATGAGAAGTATTTCATCTACATACAATATGAGAAAGATGACTTTACTTCCACTAACCCACTTGTAGACACAAGGTTCATCTTCATTCTTGATGAAACCAAACACTTTGATTGCATCATTGAATTAAAGATTCCAGCTTCTGAAAACTTGCTTTAATCCATAAATGGATTGTTGCAACTTACACACCTTTCCAGCATGCTTTGGATCGACAAAACCCTTATGTTGTATCATGTACACATCCTTGAGTAGATTTCTATTGAGAAATATAGTTTTGACATCTATCTGTCAGATCTCATAATCATAGTAAGCTGCAATTGCAAGCATGATCCGAATAGACTTGAACATCGTAATTGGTGAAAATGTTTCATCATAATCTATACTATGAATTTACTTGAATCCTTTAGCTACCAATCTACCTTTATAGGTATGCATATGCCTATCCATGTCAATCTTCACCTTGAAGACCCACTTACACCCAATGGGTTTGATCCCTTCAGGTGGATCAACCAAACTCTATACTTGGTTAGTGTACATGGATTCCATTTAAGATCTTATGGTCTATAGTCATTTCTCATAATTTAGGCCCTGTACATCTTCCTGATAAGATGTAGGCTCATTGAGACCAACTAGCACTACATCACCGTTGTCAGACAAGAGAAAAAAATATCTCTCAGGTTGACGATGAGTTCTATCAGATCTGCGTAGAGCTTGTGCTACTTGAACATGTTGTTGCTTGTTGACGTTCCGCAAGTGTACGGAAATGTCGTAAGTAATAATAAAAGATATCATATCCACAAGGACTGAAATAACCACTAAAGACGTCTCAACACGAGTTAGCTAAGAAACTAATCAATGGATTGACAAAAGCTAAGTACAACTATGCAAAGTAAACATAGAAACATAATGAATAAGAAACAAGAATAAGGGCTATGATAAAGGTATGTTCTAGGAGTTTTGGTTTCTTTATAAGGTTTATTAAATGTAAATGATCTACCAAATCTTATTCCTCAATTGTCTATCATTTGTAGGAGGTTGTCGGTTCCCTCTTGCAATAGACAACCGGCAAGAGGGAACCGACAACCGGCCTAGGACTGAAATCTATACCTAAATATGAACAATTAGGAATGAATCTATGTTGTCCTTACACGAGCTTGCCTGTCACGTGCGCCTCTCGGATAATCAACATAAGAATTCATCACTCCTTAACCGCATCAAGATATAAGATATGAACACATATAATCTATCCTACCCCCTTGAATAACCCTATTTCACCCTCAAGATCATCTCTCAAACGTCCTTACACGGGCTTGTTCTTGTCGCGAACGCCCCTCAAAAAATCGAATGAGAAATAATCTCTACAAGATCCACAAGGTGTTCAAACATTCAATCAAGAATGGCCATTAGGTCCAAATCACAACATTCCACGCAAGATCAAAGAGATACAAAATAGGAAAAAATCATTGAAATAGAAAATTGGCAAATCCACAAGAGTTTTACAACAAATCTTCATTACAAATACTCCCTCCATCCTAGAATAAGAGATCTAATCCATAGAACGAGGAAAGAAATCCGAAAACAAGAAGATTACAAGCATCTTGATCCCCAAATCCAAGAAAGAAAGGGAAGAAAGGCTTATATACGATGAAGAATGGTCTTCGGATCCAATCCTTGCTTCTAGAGTCGAAACGATAAAGATCTGCCCTCGAATTGCCGGAAAATCCCTCCAAGAAGGTGGAGGAACGCCCAAATCTTGATTTCCCCCAAAGGGGAGAAGATCCCCTTTCAAATCATGAAGAAGACCTTATATAGAAGGGGGGTTTGGGCGCCACACGGCCCCGAGACACGGTCGTGTGAAGCTCACACGGCCTATGCTACTCCCTTCTTTGCCTATCTCACACGGTCGTGTGTGAGACACGGTCATGGCCTGCTCTGCCTCTGTTCTCCTTGCACAACCGTGTAGATCTACACGGCCTACACTACCTCCGGCTCTGGAGCTCATGCACGACCGTGTGGTGCACACGGCTAGGGTGTTTTTGGCCTCTGAAAATGTTGCACGGCCGTGTATATCTACACGGTCGTGCACTGCTTCATCTCTAGAGTGCTTGCAAGGCCGTGTGGTGTACACGGCCTGGCTCCTGTTAGCTTCAAAACTTGGCACGGCCGTGTTAAGCTCACACGACCATGGCCACTCCCTTTCCTACTGTAGCCACATGGGTAGTGAACTTCACATGGCTTGGGTAACCCCCCATGGCAGGGTCGTGTGGCACTCAAAGATGGTGCCTTCCTCCTTTGTAATTTTTGTCTCGGACATCATTTCTTCTCCAAAATCGACTCTTGTGTATAAAAAATGCACAAAAGTAAATCTCCGAACAAAAAGAGTAAATATGCTAAAAATAAAGCTGGAAATACAAAAATGCATAGATAAAGCATTTGCAAAGTATGTGAATGTGCGTCAAAACATGCTAAACAAGAGTATACAATCTATGCACATCACACCCCCAGACTTAAACCTTTGCTTGTCCTTAAGTAGAATGCTGCAATCTAAATTCATATGTTCTATAATGCACTCATATCCCTAATGCATTTTCCTAACTCTATCAAAAAGTTTCATTAACAATCATGATCATGAAAATAAGTCAAGTATGGCTCAAGCATAAGTATCTTGTGCACAGTGCAATAAGTAACTCAAAACCCTTCAAGTTTCAATCTTCGTCCTAGTCAAGTCGTCATCAAATTTGAGTTCTTAATGTTTCTGGTGATAGGCACGTAACCGGTGATAGGCACGTAACCGGTGATAGGCACTTACATGCCACACACTTGGTTCATATTTCTCAATCAACCCAAGGTCTCAAAGGCATGCTCAATCTCAAGAGAAGCTAAGCAGTTATTTCTCTAGTAACCTAACTCGATCTCAAAGGTGTGACTTGCTAAATTCCACTCATGACAACTATTTTTTATATCCCTTATTCACTTTTTTTTCTACTTTTTTCACTTTTCATTTTTTTTTCATAAGAATTTGCATTGTGCAAATCTTATTCACAAATGTACTTTTAGTACAAATGTTGGGATATTTTGATTTTTTTTCAAATGAGCATACATGATTTGAGCCTCATCTAGTAACCAAATTGAAGTTTGAGAAATCACCATGGAAACCAAGTACTAAACAAACAAGATGAATCATGACTATTTCAATGATATCAACAATCCAATCTCAAGTATAGTGAAGTGAAGGTAAGATCCTTAAGGTCAAGCCAAAACTAAAACCTATCTCCATATGATATTTAGCTTATATCATGCTACCCAAGATAGAGAAAAGATGTACATTAAGCATACTACTAGCATCATTTTGAACATCATGAATCTAGATAATGAACATGCTAACATTTTCACTTGAAGACAAGAAAGCATATAAGTGAAGTTTGATGTTCTCAAGATGTATGCCACAAGATTTTTCAAAAGACCATCAAATGACTATCAAAAACAAACAATCAAAGCAAAACAAGAACAAATGCAAAACAAAATAAACTGCAGAACAAAACAGAAAATGCAAAATTTCAAGTTTGCAAACCCCCCCCCCCCCCCCCCCCCCAAGACTTAAATTTTTCATTGTCCGGATGAAATCAATATGGTGGAGGAGGTGGTGGATGAGGGAAAGGAGGCCTACGTCGTGCCCCAATGGGAAAACTAGGAAAACCAAGAGTTTCACCCAGGAATCTATGATATTCATACAGAGCATCAATTTGTTGGCTAGTGACACTCATGCCCTGCATGAATTCCCTCATTCGTGCTTGATCAATATCATAGTCTTGTACAAATTCAGCCATCTGCCATTGAAAATTCCTCGTAAACTGAAAATGATTTCGTACTTCTCTAAATTGATCATCTGATAAAGAGAAGTGACCCTCTAACATTATTCGTTGGGCATTTTGCTTCTCATGAAGTGATTCTAGAGACGCACGAAAATTCAAAAAATCAAATCTGGAGGAATCCGTACCATAGGCAAAAGAATGCCTAGCAGGATCCGGATGCCCTGAAGGCTGCGGGTGTCCCGATGACGAGGGTTCAAGGTGTGGCTCTGTATCTCCAGATATAGAAGGGACGTTCTCAGGGTCTAGATCAGTAATTACCCAATTAGCAGGGTCGCGAATAGAAGTTCGTTCGAGATAAGGAAGAGGTAAAGGAACACCATTCATCCTTGGAAATGCAAAACCATTTTCATCCCGACAAATTATTTTCATAGCAAGACATGCATCAATGTCTATCATGTCATTGCATGAATAACTTCTAACCCATCTAAATTAAGGTCCAAATTAATAGCTATTTGAGTAATCAAACCACCAAAAACAACTGACCCCGAGGATGCCCTCCCATCTCTCACTAAGGTTTGTAAAAAATGGAAACCAGAATCAAAATCAATCTTATGTAACATAGCCCACAAAGCATAAAGCTCTACTTTCTTGATGACTCCATCATGTTGGATCGAGAAGTGCTAGAGGGGGGGTGAATAGCGCTCGTGACTATTTTGTTCAATTCATAAAATACTAATCGAGTACGCAGAGGAAAGATAAAGGCAAACACACACGCAAACATATGTTGTTTATGTTAGGATCTTCGGATGGCTAGAGAGGGGGGGTGTGAATAGCCTCCTCTAAAAGCTTAAAGAATTTCTTCCTACAAATCGTTAGCGCAGCGGAAATATGCAAACGAAAAGATAATACAAGAAAAAGAGACAAACACCACTAACACCAGTATGTACGAGGTTTGGGGATAACTTGCCCCTACTCCTCGGCGTGTCCGTAAGGTGGACGATCCCTTGATCTTTCGGTAGATCACACCCCGGATAGATTCCGGCTAAAGATTTTCTCCTTCTCGATGGAGTAACCTCTCCACAAAGTCTCAGATGATATGTAAATAAAGCACAAGACTTACAATGATCAGTGGCTAAAGAAAATGGAGAATATGCTCACAGCCACGCGAAGACGACGATGAAAGCAGAGCACACGAAGGAAGCAGCTTCTCAGCCAAGAGCTCAAAGCTTAGCACTTGCTTGATCGATCGATGGTTTTTCTTTTTCTTTTTCCTTCTTCTTATGCCTCTGCTTTTCCACTACGTTCAGCCTGTATCGAATCGCTGTCAACCTGCACCGAATCACTGCTGCAAGCTAAGGCGTCGCCAATCACTCTTCCTTCTCATCTGGTTCTCTGAACTCACACCAATAGAACCCATGTTCTTCACAGGTGTCTCTGAGCTCGAACCAATAAGCAGGAGTCAAACTGACTGCCAGCTGATCGTGGCCAGATCGCAGCTAGTAACCGTTGATGCTCTAATTGCACCATTTGCAGCGAAACACAGTAGAACGAACACTTTGTCTTATTCTTCTGATGGATCTTAATTTGAATTTAGCATTGGCATGATACCTGCAACCTGCAAATTAAAAAGCTCACAGCAGATGGTTAAATCAGACGAATCAGAAGTTGCAGAGAAACAGCAGATTATCGTGGATCGGTCAGCAGACCGATCCACATCCTCTTTGACCGATCAGGCCATAGCCTGATCGGTCTGTGGACCGATCAGGCTATAGGTGGATCGGTCCACAGACCGATCCCCCTATCCTTTCTCCCGAAATCCGTTGCCTCCTGATCGGTCTACAGACCGATCAGTAATTCTCACAGAGAGTTACTGATTGGTTACTGATCGGTCTGGTGACCGATCCGATAACCATAGTATCACTGGATCGGTCAACAGATCGATCCAATGCCTATGTAGGTTTAGAGCTTCCCAGCCCTAAACCCTAAATCCTTCCTGGTCTAGAGAATAAGCTACCGAGCCCACTCTGACCTAGTCTGGAGAACGAGCTACCGAGCCCTCTCCGACTTCCACGTCCGGTCTAGAGAACGAGCTACTGAGCCCTCTCTGACCTAGTCCAGAGAACGAGCTACCGAGCCCTCTCCGACTCCATCCGGTCCAGAGAACGAGCTACCGAGCCCTCTTTGACCTAGTCCGGAGAACGAGCTACCGAGCCCTCTCCGACTCCGCGTGCCAAGTTTCCATACTTGGACTTTTCCCTTCCACCTGATCAACCTTGATCAGTAATCAATCTAAGTTTAATTAATATCTGATACAAACTTAAATCAGTGTCAACATCAAAACAACAGCCAGGTCAGACTGTATCAACAGTTTACTTGGTTCAGAGCCTGTGGCGACTGCTACTCCAAGGCCCACGCTCGTTGAGCATTTACGGTGGGCAACGCATATAATATTGAAAAGATGTTACAACTTTAAGTACAATAAACATAAATTAAATATACCAACGACACTGAAAATAACAGATTCAGAGCTCCGGGTCGTCGGAATGTTGTTGCAGCACTTCAGGATGGACTCGTTGGCAGCTGGATGCAGAAGGATTGTTTTCACTTTGTTGTTCTGGGCTGCTGGTCGAGACTCCCTTATAAAGGGTGTTCAAGGTACCTCCATCAAGCTCCAAGGCGCCTTAGACCCTAAGTTTTATCCCGCTTCGATTGTTGTCGATCAAGCTTTGATCGCTACTCATTATCCACCTGAAGGTGCCTTCAATGCCGCTCCAACACACCTTCGAGCAGTGATCCAAGGCGCCTTCAGTCCCCATGAAGGCACCTCCAACTCCTCTGGACAGCTGGCTTCGGCTTGCACCCGAGGCGCCTCCAAACTCCATGGAGGCGCCTCGGACACTGTTCATCCGAGTTGAAAGTTTCTCCTTTGTTCCTGTAAAATGTGTTAGTCCCAAACATATACCCTGTAAAACAAAGTTAACACACAATAGACATGGTAAATTAAATATTGATAGTCTCCGGACTATCCTGGGTCTGACTTCAGATTTCCAACCGGAAACCCTAGGTCGACCCGACGCCTACTGTTCTCTCTACGGAAAACACATCCTCACCTACTCCACTCAGGAGAGTTACCTGATGTCAGTCTGATCCTCCAGACCGACTGGACTTTTTGCCTAGGGTTACCACCCCCTAGGGTTTTTCTTCACCTAGGGTTACCACCCCCTAGGACCTAAGGTTACCTCCCCTTAGGATTTTCATCCACCTAGGGTTACCACCCCCTAGGACCTAAGGTTACCGCCCATTAGGTTTTTCTCCACCTAAGGTTACCACCCCCTAGTACCCAAGGTTACCGCCCCTTAGGATTTTCCTTCACCTAGGGTTCCCACCCCCTAGGACCTAAGGTTACCGCCCCTTAGGTTTTTCCACCTGCCTAACCGCAATTAGGACTTTCCTGAAGCCTCATTTAAGCACATTAGATAACAACTTAACCTTAACTTTGAATCCTTTGTCATTATCAAAACACTGGTTCGATCGTCGGATGCTTCCCGCACCAATAATCTTCCCCTTTTTTATTATGACAACTTAAATTCAAAGTTAAATAAAACAGGCATAAGTGAACGAATGTATCATTAAACATAAGCATGCTTTTTAAGTAAAAAGTTCAAGTAAGTTTGAATTTGACCTTAATAAATGAATGTTTCAAGTAAGTTTGAATTTGACCTTAAAAATGAATGTCTAAGGCTCCCCCTTAATAAGAGCTCTTGTAACCTTAATTTGAATTTGACCTTAATTCTCCCCCTTTGTCATATATCAAAAAAATTTTGAAGGTAAAAGACAAGATGAAATGAGTAAGTTTTTTAAATATGTTTTCAAAGAAGTTAAACTTTAAAGACAATATTTTAAAACAACTTGTATGTGAAATTTGCTAAGAAAACTTGTTTTTGAGGTAAACAAATTAAAGCAGAAGAAATATTTTAAACATGAATTTGGTCTAAAGAAAAGTTTTGAAGTAAACAACATGTTTTTGAGGTAAACAACCGATTTTCGAAAGGCGAGTTTTGAAAATGACTTAGCTAGTTTCGAAAGGATTTATTGAAAAATATGTCGTTAAAATTTGTAAAGCCTTTTAAAATACATTAATTTCGAAAAGGAGGTAAACTGAGACTTTTTGAATACGTCTATAGAAATCATAAAGTATTTAGACGAATAAGGAATTTTAATACAAAGGAGGAGGAATAAGTTAAGAACCTAATGTCCAAGCATGGGTTTAGTTAAATGGATTTCAAGTTACCCAATTTCCTTTAAAGAGGTATCAGAGCCCTAAGGAGCTAGCTTGAGTTAACTTGAAATTTTACTATCCTTAACTAACTGTCTAACCTTTAGCTACTGGTTGAATGCCTAGAGGGCAACAGTGTTCACTTGGTTAGTCAAGTTAAGTTCAAAATCCAGTTAGATTTATCTAGGGCTGGATCATTTAACTTGATTAATGTAGAGTTAGTTTTTAACACCCAGACTCACTATGATGCACAAAAATAAGCATTCTGGAGTCCAGGCTGTACCCTATGCATCTCACACCATTCTATGTTTCTTTCAAATACAAACAAGTTATGCCTAGTGTGTTTGTTAGATGCTCTGGCTGAAACTAGGGGAACTGTTAGAGTGTATACTAAAAGCCTAGCTTTTGGTATAAACATTTATCTAGAAATAAGAATCGCATTGGTCAAATATCTACATTTATGATAAATGTAGTTGTTCAATTAATTTATATTGTAGATAACATGGTGTGTGGTGTCACACACAGAAGATCATGTTATTAGTTCTTTATAAATTATAAACAGTTGCTCATGACTAAGATGGAAATGAATAAACCATTGGAATAGTCGTAGTGTAATTAGGTATTAGTTTATCTTGACTAATAAGTTACACTAGTACACTCTAAGTGTATTGAGTAGAACCATTTTAGGTAAGTTCTTTTTATACTGACTTGATAAAAGAACTAGACTTTAGTTATTATGGAAGTGTGTGTTCTTAATCCTAATATAATAACAAGCACATATATTTGATATTTATTTCTTTAATTTATAAATGGGTGAGATTTAGTTCGATAAATCAATAAGCCCGATAAGTTGGGAAATGATATCACTTATAGTATGTGTTGTTGATTATAGAAGGAATCTGTGTCCTAGTAATTTAGGTTGAGAATGACCCTAAGAGGAGCTCATAAGGATTGTCATGTTAAACCCTGCAGGTGGACTTAGTCCGACATGACGATAAGGTTGAGTGGTACTACTCTTGGACTAAGATATTAATTAAATAAGTTGTCAGTAACTCACTTAATTAGTGGACATTCGACATCTTAAACACAGGGAGACTAACACACTCATAATAAAAAGGAGCCCAAAAATGTAATTTGGGATTGGTGCGGTAGTTCAATAATAATTCTTTAGTGGTATGAATTATTATTGATGAAGTTAAGTTGTGTGTTCGGGGCGAACACAGGAAGCTTAATTTCATCGGGAGACCAAATCCAATTTCTCCTCTCGGTCCCTATCGTAGCCTCTTGTGTATAGAGATTTATACCCACCACATACCCACCTTCTTACCCATCTTAATAGGGTCGGCCAAGATAGCTTGGAACCCAAGCTAGGGTCGGCCAAGACCAAGTGGATGAGCCAAGTTGGTGGCCGGCCAAAGCTTGGGTCCCAAGCTTAGGTGGCCGACCATTAGAAAATTAAAAGAATTTTTATTAAAATTATTTCTTATGTGGATATCATGGTTTTAAAAGAAAGTTTAAAATTTAAATCTTTCCTTTTATAGCTTTCTACAAAAGATTAAGAAAAGATTTGAAATATTTCCTTATTTGTAGATTGAAAGGAGATTTTAATTTTAAGAAAACTTTCCTTTTTAACCATGTTCATGATTTAAAAGAAAGTTTAAAAATTAAATATTCTCTTTTATTAGTTTCTACAAAAGATTAAGAAAAGATTTGATATCTTTCCTTATTTGTAGATTGAAAAGAGATTTTAATTTTTAGTGATAACTTTCCTTTTTTGAAATTATCCACATGTTTAAAAAAAAATTTTTAATTTATAAAATTTCCTTTTTACTTACCAATCATGAAGGGATTAAAATTATTGAAATTTTTTATAAATTTCTGGAAACAAATTAAGAAGTTTTAATTCTTGTTTTAATTAAAACTTTCCTTGTTTTGGGGAGAAAGTGGCCGGCCAAGAAATTTGGAAAAAGAAAATTGATTTTTAATTAATTATTTTTTTCTTTTTCATGGAAAAATAATTAAGGAAGTTTTTATTAAATTTTCCTTATTTGCCAAGACCAAGGATTATAAAAGAGGGGGTAGAGGTGCCTTAATGGCTAACGACTCTATTCTTTTCTTCCTCTCTTTTCTTCCTTGGTGTGGCCGACCCTAGGGTCTCCTCTTCTTCTTCTTTTCTCTTCCTCCTTTGTGGCCGGCGGCATCAACTTAAGGGAAGTCCATGGTGGCCGGTTCTAGCTAAGAGAAGAAGGAGAGAAAGAATGCTTCGTTTCTAGCATCCCTTGGAGCTTGGTGGTGGTGGCCGGACCTTTACTTCTCATGGAGAATTAATGGTGGCCGAATCTAGCTTAGAAAAGAAGGAGATTGGTGGTTCTCGTCTCGGAAGATCGTTGCCCACACAACGTCTGAGATAAGAAGAGGAATACGGTAGAAGATTAAGAGGTCGTTAAAGTTTACAAAGGAAGGTATAATTAGTAATTAATTTCCGCATCATACTAGTTGTATTTCTTTTGTATGAATTCCAAACACAAGAGGCATTAGATCTAGTTTTTCGAATTAGTTTTTTGAGTTTGTGTTTTCTTCTTTTTTGAATTTGTGATTCGATTGTTCTTTTTGGTTAACCTAGAGTTATTTAAGGAAATTAAATATTAGCTTTCCTTAAAAGGTTTTGTCTAGGCGGTGGTGGCTACTCCCATATCTAAGAAGACCATGTGCCTCGCCATGCAGTCCTGAAAACCAATTTTGGAAATTAATATTTAATGAAATTAATAACATAGGTGGATTTGAATCAATAGTGTTAAGTTCCGCTTGCGATTCAAATCTAAACTATTAAGAACAGATAAGTTAAATTTGGAATCAATGATGTTAAGTTCCGTCAGCGATTCCTAATTTAACTTCTAAAGAACACAATAGGTTATTTAAGAAAGGTTCGACACTTGTACAAAAATTTTGTACAGTGGAACCGGTACATTTTCCTAGGACTAACCAACAGGAACATGATATCTAAGGGGAAGATCCTAGGCTAAGTCCAAATGTTGAGAAAACTAATAAGATTGGGATTTTGAAAACATTATTTTTCCTGGAATTTTAAAAGATAATGTTAAGACTGAGTTAGTTTAGAACAATAAGAAAAATGTAATAGGAGATGTGAGAAGTTGGTTTGAAAACAAGATCTATTCTATCCAACACATTCCTATGTGTGTAGAATTAAGCAAAGAAAAAGTAAAAAGGCATAAAAAACTGGTAAGTAGAAATAGGCAGAGTAACTTAATATTACTAAGCACAAGTTCAACTAGACTAGGAAATGAAAGTGTCTGTGTCCAAAATCCAAGGTATAATGCATGAAATGATAGCGTTAAAGAGTAGGATCATCAGCTGGAGGTGGTGCAAGGGGTTGCTCGGGTGCAGGCTGTCCCTGTCGACGTATCTCATCCCGGAGAGAGGCGAATCCGACAGCTATCTTGGATCGGAGGGAGCGATGGCTATCTAGAACAGCCCGTCGCATCTGAATGGACTGAACCTCAAGACGAGCGAGTCTGTCCTCGACAGAGAGTGGTGCCGAAGTCGAAGGCCCGGTTGAAGTGGAAGGCCCGGCGAAGGTGGAAGGTAATGGATCTCCGAAAAACTCCTCATCTAAGAAGTCGGGCCACTCCTCTCCCTCGCCCGGGGCAATGTCGGGCGGTGCATCCTCGGCCTCTGGATCAATCAGAGCAACAGCTAGCTGTGGTCAACCCCTCCAGGCTAGAATCCCCTCATCAGTGACGTGAACACGGGCTAACTTAAGATTGCGCTGAACAAACTCGTCATATAGGGTAAGAGGGATGACTATCCCTCTAGTAGTATCTATCCTAAGGGTCGAAAAGATGTAGGTCAAAACATGACAATAGGGCATATGGACTACATGGGATGTAACTGTACTAGATACATAAATAATGTTCTGGAACATATGTAAAGTTATGCCTATGTCCAAACGGTGACTCAAAGCATACAAAAGGAATGAATGCCAGGGTCGCATCTTCGGGACGTCCCGAGATGAGATCGGCAAGATACAGGCTGCCAGGACTCTATACATAACATAGTCCTGAACCCTAAGAGAGATTGACTTGAACTCAGTCAAGCCAAGTAGTCTTGCCTCCCCGAAAAAGTACATATAGATAGTATCTAATATAATATGGGAGTAGGGATTGCCAAATGGCAGATCCCTACTAGGGTAGCATAGAAAGGAACATGTAGATGCCCTAAGCTCTAAACTAGTGTGAATGAGTGAGGGGGTAAACTGGATGTCTGACCCACCAACTCTAGTAGAATAGGTACTATCATCAACCTGCTCAAGGTTGTGATAGAACTGGGCACATAAATCATGATTTACTGCAGTACTGTAGTAAATCAATCTACCTAGTTGGTAGTACTCTATCATCTAGACTGATGGGTGACAAAACTGATCAAAAAATGATCTTCTTAGATACCAAGGTTTAATGGTTTCAAATGTGTATCTAGCAAAGTTAATCCTATGCTGTTCTGAGGGGAATCTGGGATCCGTAGATGGGATTCTAGCCGAAGTAGGATCAACATTGCGACGTTTCCTATTTTTGACAACATATAACTAGGAAAGGTGCATAAAAAAAACATATAAGGACAATAGGATGGTTTAAGATATACCTAGGAGGCATTGTAGGATAATCGAAGAAGTTTAGATGGGGAGAACCCGCGTGAAGGCGCCTTGGATCGAAGAGGTTTGGAGAGAAAGTGACACGGGTAACTCGTGGAGAACTCGGCAACGACGAACAAAAAGTTCTTTCTGTTCGTGGCAATATGAAGGCTTGAAGGCGCCTTAAATGTTGTTTTAAGGCGCCTTATAAGCGTTGTTGGAGGTGCCTCGGAGATGGTCCGAGGCGCCTTAGGTTAAGTCGGTGGGACTTTTCCCGCCGCTGGTTAGGGCGCCTCCCTTGTGTGGGAGGCGCCACGTGTAAATTTTTTTAATTAATTTAGGAAAATATTAAGTTAATTCAATTTGAAAAATATTAAGTTAATTATATTTGAAAAATATTAAATTAATTATATTTGAAAAATTAAGTTAATTAAATTTGAAAAATATTAAGTTAATTAAAATTTTTAAAAATATTTAGTTAAGTTAACTAAATTTGAAAAATATTAAGTTAATTAAATTTGATTTATAATTTAATTTCCTTTTAATATTAATTTAATTTGAATTAAGTTTTGTCCTTGGTCATCTCACCCGATCTAGATTTTTCAATCAGAGGATCCTATAATTTTGTGAGATGAATTGATTTTATTATCCGGTTTGGTTTAACTTTGTGTTAGATTCAGGTTTAGCTTTGGGCTCAATAAATAGGCATTCTTTGAATAAACTTTTAGGCTATGGTGAGTCACTTGGACATCATTAAAGTAACCATGTCTTCGAGGTTTTCCAAATAGTCCTATCCACTAAACTTAGTACAAAACCTTGGTCTAACTAGTTAGGATCCATAAAGGGTAGCTTTGGTCAGTTCTACTTAGCCAAATGCACCAGGTCAAAGCCATATCTTCCTAGACATGCATAGACTAAGCTTCCCTAATGTACTATCATCCAATACTTCACCAGTACCATGGGTCAAGTTAAACTTAGCCCTTTTTTATTCTAATCCTAGTTACCCTGCCGGGTAGGTTGCGTTTGGTTATCCTGTCGGGTAGATTCCTTTTGGAGGTGTCAGCTATTCCAGAGCCTCCATTATTGATTTTTTCCTTTTAACTTGTTTTTAAGGTTTTAATTATATTCCTTTTATTTGTTAAGATAATTTTTATTTATTAATTTGTTAAGATAATTTTTTAATTTATTAATTTGTTAAGATAATTAAGATAGTTTAGATCAAGATAATTTTTCTTTATTTATTAATTATTTATTAGTTAAGATAATTTTTCTTTTTGCTCCCCCTGAATCATACCCTCGATAAGGTCTATCAAGGTAATGTACTTGATCTTTGGGAACCCAATACTTACCAAGTCCAACTTGATTGACCAAGTTGGACTTGGCCACCCATGCTTGGACTAGTTTACTATTTGGTCTATTGACTAAGGATAGATAGGATCGATATTTCTTCTTGGTTTTGAAACCTAGTCCAGTTCTATTGTAAATGGCTCTTTGTGTCCCAAGAATTAGGTCAAGGTTCTTGAACCCCAAAGAAAACCGTTCTAAGGTCTTCTCCAAATCCTTGACCTGAGTTTTCAAACTAAAATTTTCTTCCTCAAGCTTTTGGACTTGAGTTGAATTTCCAGTTTGAACTGGGTCAGGCAAGGTTATGGAGTTAGTCGCTTCTTTAAGGGAAGTTACTTCCTTTAGAAGCGACTTGATCTGTATTTTGGATTTAGCTACTTTATGCATTAAGCAATTAATTAAACTATATAAACGACATTTACTTATAGAGGAGTTTGGCCCTTCGGAAACGGATGTGGATCCGTGGCTTCTTTTGGATTCTGCTTCCGATTCGATCTCGCTTTCGGATTTGTTGGTGTAGTCCCGGGCCGTCAATGCGAGAAAACTGGCCTGCTCGACTTCTTCGTCGTCGGATTCCTCAGAAGATGACTCGTCCCAAGTTGCCTTCAGGGCCTTTTTCCTCCTTGGTTTCTTGGGATCTTTTTGGTTCGGGCAGTTTGCCTTGATGTGCCCCTTCTGATTGCACCCGTAGCAGGTCACCTCGAATTTAACCTTTGAGTTTGGTTGGGCTTCTTTGGATTGGATGGCCTTTCTGACATCTTTTTTGTTGAAGCCCTTCTTTTTGTAGAGTTTCTTTACCAGGTTGACTATTTCGATTGTGAGCTCATCATCATGGTTCGAATATGGTTCTTCTTCTGATTCTGGTTCGGTTCTGCGTTTTGTTCTTGATTTGCGCACTCTGCCTGTACCTGCAACCAAAGCCAACCCTTTCTTGGCAGGACGTGCATTAATCTGCTCATGAAGTTCAAATTCTGAAAAAAATTCATCTAATTTAATGGTTGATAGATCCTTGGATACCTTGTAAGCATCTACCATTGATGCCCACAAGGTATTCCTCGGAAAGGTATTTAGAGAATACCTGATGATGTCCCGGTTATCTACCTTCTTAATTAGTGGCTTGCCAACACCATCAGTTGGTAGTTGGAGCCCGGTTTTGACGATCATCCAGACTTCAAAATGAGTCTGGAGATACGCCTCCATCCGACCCTTACCAGTACCCGAAGTCGTCTCCGGTAAATAGGGGGGCGAGCTGTACTGTAGCCTTCTTGAAGGGTCATTTTTAGATCTAGTAGGAAGAAGATAAACAACAAGAAAATTCCAGGACTTGATCCTGGATTAATAGTGCGGGAAGTATATGAATTGAAAAACGAACTCGGGTGGTGTTGCACCAACCTCAAGTAAGAAATCCGATTACGAAAAAAATGGATTGGAAAATGGCAAGAATACTGATTCCGATTGACTCCTAAAAACAAAAAATACCACGAAAGATGCTTGATTGGTGGTTGCACCAAATCAAAGCTACCCCGCTCTGATAACAATTGTTGGATCGAGAAGTGCTAGAGGGGGGTGAATAGCGCTCGTGGCTATTTTGTTCGATTCGTAAAACACTAATCGAGTACGCAGCGGAAAGATAAAGGCAAACACACACGCAAACACAGGTTGTTTACTTGGTTTGGAGCCTGTGACGACTCCTACTCCAAGGCCAACGCTCGTTGAGCATTTACGGTGGGCAACACATATAATATCGAAAAGATGTTACCACTTTAAGTACAATAAACAGAAATTAAATATACCAATGACATTGAAAATAGCAGATTTAGGACTCCGGGTCATCGGAATGTTGTTGCAGCACTTCAAGATGGACTCGTTGGCAGCTGGATGCAGAAGGATTGTTTTCACTTTGTTGTTCTGGGCTGCTGGTCGAGACTCCCTTATAAAGGGTGTTCAAGGCGCCTTCATCAAGCTCCAAGGCGCCTTAGACCCTAAGTTTTATCCCGCTTCGATTACTATCGATCAAGCTTTGACCGCTGCTCATTATCCACCTGAAGGCGTCTTCAATGCCGCTCTAACACGCCTTCAAGCAGTGATCCAAGGCGCCTTCAGCCCCCATGAAGGCGCCTCCAACTCCTCTGGACAACTGGCTTCGGCTTGCACCCGAGGCGCCTCCAAGCTCCATGGAGGCGCCTCGGACACTGTTCATCCGAGTTGAAAGTTGCTCCTTTGTTCCTGCAAAATGTGTTAGACCCAAATACATACCCTGCAAAACAAAGTTAACACACAATAGACATGGTAAATTAAATATTGATAGTCTCCGGACTATCCTGGGTCTGATGTTGGATTTCTAACCGGAAACCCTAGGTTGACCCGACGCCTATTGTTCCCTCTACGGGGAACGCATCCTCACCTACTCCACTTAGTAGAGTTACCTGATGCCAGTCCAGTCCTCCAGACTGACTGGACTTTCTACCTAGGGTTACCACCCCCTAGGACCTAGGGTTACCGCCCCCTAGGGTTACCACCCCCTAGGACCTAAGGTTACCTCCCCTTAGGATTTTCCTCCACCTAGAGTTACTACCCCTAGGACCTAAGGTTACCGCCCCTTAGGTTTTTCTCCACCTAGGGTTACCACCCCCTAGGACCCAAGGTTACCGCCCCTTAGGTTTTTCCACCTGCCTAACCGCAGTTAGGACTTTCCTGAAACCTCATTTAAGCACATTAGATAGTAACTTAACCTTAACTTTGAATCATTTTCCATTATCAAAACATTGGTTCGATCGTCGGATGCTTCCCGCACCAACACATCACTTTCCCCTCTACCAAAAATAGTCTTACTCATAACTCAATGTAAGTATCTAAAAATAGGATTTTGCATGTGAGAAGCCTTAGCTCTAGAGGGCTCATAAGGTTGTTCTAATCCAGTGATCGAAATCTAAAAATGATTCCAATTAAACTCAGAATCAAACCTGCGAGAGTTACCGGTAGACAATCCATAACAATTATTGAAATCACTAAACGTTCAATGAAACTCTTGATTCACAAGTCTAAAAGTAATTTTACCAACATATCATCTTCATTAGCAAAGTGGACGTCTAATGAACTCAAAAACTCCAGAACAATACGAGGATACGTAGGTAGATGTGTGTACCTAATGTCGCTCCAATCTAAAAACTCAACCATCCAATCTACATCTTCTCTAATCCCTAACATGTCTAAAACAGTTGGGTCCATATATCTTGTACACACAATCTTTCTATTGATAAAAATTGCAAATCTAGTCTTATGAGCTTCATTTCTAAAAATGATATTGAATCCATTGTCGTTACCTTCGTCGCGTGCGGTCCTCTTTCCTTTGCCCTTCATTGGTTGTTTTCCTTTGTCCTGTGTTGGCTCCTTCCCTCCACTAGATCTACCACTTCCTTTGCGCAATCTCTTCAAAATGTTAGAAATATTGTCAAGTTTAAGTGGAGAAGAGTACTGTTTATGGTAGGAGAAGTTGGATCTTGAAGAAATAGATCTTGAAGAACAAGGTCTTAAGGTAAAGGAGTTGGAGATCTTGGATGCAAGAGAGGAGAAGAATCTAGATCTTGATAAAATTTGTGAAGAAGAAAGAATTTGAGATCTAGATCTGAGAAGATTTGGGAGAAAGATTGAAGAAGAGAGGAGTT
The DNA here is from genome assembly GCF_018446385.1 of Zingiber officinale. Taxonomy (NCBI): domain Eukaryota; kingdom Viridiplantae; phylum Streptophyta; class Magnoliopsida; order Zingiberales; family Zingiberaceae; genus Zingiber; species Zingiber officinale. The sequence continues at coordinate 102,478,019 of NC_055991.1, forward strand.
TGGGAGAGAAGAAGGTGTTTAGGTGAGGGGGTGTATGGTGGACACGGCTTGGATCTGGCCGTGTATAGGGGCACGGCTTGAATAGCTCCACTCCACACGGGTCGTGTATATCTACATGGCCTCTTCCTTCTCCCTCTCGGGTTAGCTCGCACGGTCGTGCCCATTGACATGGCCAAAGCTATCTCCTCCTCGGATCAGCTCGCACGGCCGTGTCTGGGACATGGCCTTGTCCTTCCTCTTCGCGGGAAGCCTTGCACGTCCGTGTTAAATAGCACGGCCAGTGCAATTTTAGCTCCTGGATCTTCACACGACCATGTCTGGGACATGGCCGAGAACCTTCCCTCTTCTGGAATTGTCACACGACTGTGTCTGGGACATGGTCGAGCCCTTTCTCTCCTCGGGAGACCTCACACGGCCGTGTCTTGAACACACGACCCTAGCACCCCCCTTATCTGCAGCATATACTTGGCTGTGTATGGCATACGGCCAAGCTCTGTTTTGCTCCAAATGATGATTTTTCTCCTTCCTTGCTTCTCCAACACTTCTATGTCCATGAAGAAGTCATGGCCAGCTCATGAAAGTAAAGTTTCAACCTGGAATCAAAGTGAAAACAAAGTAAAAACACTACTTATGAAAAATAGAAACATAAAATGCACTAACTAAAAGAACCCTTGGTTTGCCTCCCAAGAAGCACTTGTTTAAGGTCTTTAGCTCGACCAATCTAATCATTCTACTCTTTTTCTTGCCTATGGAGGGCAGACATATTTTTCATTTTTGTTGGGAGGCCTTCTCCTAACATCTTCCACCACATTGTTCTCTTCATTTGGTGGCCTCCCATGAGGATGGAAATTTCATTCCTCAAGTTTGTAAATGCCTCCCCTACTACAAGCATTTAAAAGAGAAGAGACATGGTTAGAGGCATTAGATAAATCATACTCCAACCATTCCTTACCAATTACCAAAGAAAGTTTATGATTTTTAACATCTATAATAGCTCCAGCTATAGTAAGGAATGGTCTTCCTAATATGATAGGAATTTTTGAATCCTCCTCCATGTATAACACAACAAAATCTGTGGGAATTATGCTCCCACCAACCTCTACTGGAACGTCTTCAACAATACCCATAGGGTACCTGCAGGAGTGATCAGCTAGTTGCAGTGTCATAGTAGTAAGTTTAAAGTTTTTGAGACCTAATTTATTACATATGGAATAAGGAATGAGGCTAACACTTGCCCCCAAATCACAAAAAGCTTTCTCAATGAATTCAGCTCCTATGTTGCAAGGAATATAAAAGCTTCCTGGATCCTTCAACTTTGGGGAGATGTTCTTTTCAAAAAGAGCACTACATTCCTCCGTAAGCGCTATGGTCTCTACGTCTCCTCTTCTTCTTTTGCTAGACATGATGTCCTTCAAGAATTTGGCAAACTTGGGCATTTGTAGAATTACATCAATAAGAGGTACTTCAACACATATTTCTTTAACTTTCTCCAAGAATTTGCCAAACTCTTCATCCTTCTTGAGCATGACAAGTCTTTGAGGAAAAGGGACTACTTGACTCTGTGAATTAAGTGGAAGAGTCTCTTCAACCTTAATGGTACTCTCCTCATTTTCTTGAATCTGATTTGGTTCAAGTGTTGGAGGAGAGAGCTCTTCTTCAGCTTTCATCCCTTTTGGAGCAGTCACTTGAGGATCCCCCAAGGTCCGTCCACTCCAAAGTTCAATGCGATTGCAATGCTCTATTTAATTTACAACAGGTTTCCCAGGGAGTTGTCCTGGTGCTCTTGAAGATGATGAGGCTAGCTGGGCAATTTGGCTATCTTGGATCTTTTGATGCTTTTCAGAATTATACATTCTTTGAAAGAAAGGGAAGAAAGACTTATCTATGATGAAGAATGGTCTTTGGATCCAATCCTTGCTTCCGAAGTCGAAACGATGAAGATCTGCCCTCGAATCGCCAGAAAATCCCTCCAAGAAGGTGGAGGAAAGCCCAAATCTTGATTCCCCCCCCCCCCCCCCCCAGGGGAGAAGATCCCCTTTCAAATCATGAAGAAGGCCTTATATAGAAGGGGGGTTTGGGCACCACACGGCCGTGTGAAGCTCACCGGCCTGTGTTACTCCCTTCTCTGTTTGTCTCATACGGCCGTGTGTGAGACACGACTATGGCCTGCTCTACCTCTGCTCCCCTTGTACGGCCGTGTAGATCTGCACGTCCTGTACTGCCTCCAGCTCTGGAGCTCCTGCACGGTCGTGTGGTGCACACGGCCAGGGTGTTTTTGGCCTCTGGAAATGTTACACGGTCGTGCACTGCTTCATCTCTAGAGTGCTTGCAAGGCCGTGTGTGTACACGGTCTGGCTCCTGTTGGCTTCAAAACTTGACACGGTCGTGTGAAGCTCACACGGCCATGGCCACTCCCTTTCCTGCTGCAGCCACACGGGTAGTGATCTTCACATGGCTTGGGCAACCCCTCATGGCAGGGTCGTGTGGCACTCAAAGATGGTGCCTTCCTCCTTTGTAATTTTCACCTCGGACATCATTTCTTCTCCAAAATTGACTCTTGTGTACAAAAAATGCACAAAATCATATCTCTGAACAAAAAGAGTAAATATGCTAAAAGCAAAGCTGGAAGTACGAAAATGCATAGATAAAGCATGTGCAAAGTATGTGAATGTGCGTCAAAACATGCTAAACAAGAGTATACAGTCTACGCACATCATTGCTCCACAACTTCTTGCAGTGTAACAAAAGTATGATCCACAACATCTTGTGGTACCTCTTTAATTTCCATCAAGGCTTCGGTGCTAGTTTGTGTATCTTGAATTTCTTTAAGATTAACTTTACTCCAACTATTTTTTCTAGAAATAAACTCCCTTTCTATAAAGATATCATTTCTGATAACAAACACTTTGCCTTGTGTGGGATTATAGAAGTAATATCCCTTTGTTTCATATCAGGCTCAACGTGGACTTTTATGTCGATTCTTTGATTTTGCTTGTTAACATCTATAAAAAGCCAAAATAAATAATGGACACCATATTTGAACTCCTTACAATTTTAGAAATCCATAGAAACTGAAATGGGTCCAATCGGAGCTCTCTAGGTCCATTAGTGGGTTTTGACCGAAACCCACTAATCGACCTAGAAAGCTCCGATTGTACCCATTTCAGTTTCTATGAATTTCTAAAATTACAAGGAGTGAAAATATGGTGTCCATTATTATTTTTGGCACTCCTAGTGGTGGACCAGAGGTTTTGAAAACCCTAAATCTCTCTTTATTTCTTTTTTTATTTTTTGTTGTATCTAGGCCTGATATCTCCCATATCAGGCCCACATTGGGCCTGATATGGGGAGATATCAGGCCCACATTGGGCCTGATATGAAGAGATATCAGGCCCAACGTGGGCATGATATCTCTTCATATCATGCCTAAACAAAAAAAAAGAAAGAGAGATTTAGGGTTTTTCAAAACCTCTGGTCCACCATTAGGAGTGCCAAAAATAATAATGGACATCATATTTTCACTCCTTGTAATTTTAGAAATTCATAGAAACTGAAATGGGTGCAATCGGAGCTTTCTAGATCGATCAGTGAGTTTCGGTCAAAACCCACTGATGGACCTAGAGAGCTCCGATTGCACCCATTTCAGTTTCTATGGATTTCTAAAATTGCAAGGAGTTCAAATATGATGTCCATTATTTATTTTGGCTTTTTATAGATGTTAACAAGCAAAATCAAAGAATCGGCAAAAAAACCCACATTGGGCCTGATATGGACTCAAATCAGGCCCAACGTGGGCCTGATATGGAATGATATCAGGCCCACGTTGGGCCTGATATGATTCCATATCAGGCCCAACGTGGGCTTTTATGCCGATTCTTTGATTTTGCTTGTTAACATCTATAAAAAGCCAAAATAAATAATGTACACCATATTTGAACTCCTTGTAATTTTAGAAATCCATAGAAACTGAAATGAGTGCAATCGGAGCTCTCTAGGTCCATCAGTGGGTTTTGACCGAAACCCACTGATCGACCTAGAAAGCTCCGATTGCACCCATTTAAGTTCCTGTGGATTTCTAAAATTACAAGGAGTCCAAATCTGGTGTCCATTATTTATTTTGGCTTCTTCAAATGTATTAAAATGTGATTAAAGATTGACTAATGTTATTTCTATATTCTACCGACAGAGGAGAGAGAGAAGTGAGAGAAATATAATGAAGAAAAGAAAAACAATAGAAAAAGTCAAATTATCATGAGGGTAAAATAGGAAATGCTTTTAAAAAAGTGCGCTCTTTGGTAAATACCAAAGTAGTGTACGCCTTTTGGTAGATTCAGATTTTCAAGTGCGTCCTTTGGTAAATTGCCGTAATTTAAATTCAAACTATTCCCCTATAATTCCAGCAAATAAAAATTTAAACTCAAACTATTCCCCTATAATTCCAGCAAACAATCTCTACAATAAAGATTATCCAACAGAAGATTCTATATATCAGGTCCTAGAGAAGGATTTTCTCAAGTGACTTGGTAGATTTCATTTGTACAACAATATATGGAGTGAGCTTGGACTCATAGGAAATAAGGACTAGATTACGTACAAATGAAAGCCGCTTAGTCATTGTTTCAATCAACTGAAATGACATTATTAGTCAACTGTTAATTGAGTCAGCAGATAACAAGCTTTTGAAAACCAAATGTATCGGTCAACTAAGTATCGACTAATGTTGTTCTAGTCGACCGACTATGAAACATTCTATTTACTTCAAAAATATTTTTTTTTGTCATCACCTGATGAGCAGTCAGCTGTTAATCACTTGAGTCAATTGAAATAACAATTAATTGGTTAAAACAAGAGTATTTCAGAAGCAAGGTAGAGTAATTGACTAATTGATGTTGAACAATTATAAATGGCTAGAAGTTACGGTTGAAGGTAATCTACTGATGGTAAGAATAATTCACTGATGGAGGTTGAATAGCAAAATAATTAGTTCATCATAATCATTATTTAAAAAAGATAGTAAAATGATGATAAAAATAGACTACTAAAATGACCGCTGAAGCAATTAATTATTACGCGGCCAACAATATAACTATTCAACTAATGCAATGCAGACTGCAGACTAGATGCTTTTAGAGACTTCTTGAGAGTTTAGGATAAGGCTATAAATATAAGACATATTGGTTATAAACCATCAACTATTCTATAAAAATAAAACTTTATCAAAATTCTTACTGAAGCTCTCTCTCATACACTTAATTTTTGTTTTCTTCTTTTGTACTAAAAGTTTGTAAGCAAATTATCTGAAAGAAAATAAATTAGTAAATTATATAGAGTGACATGCTTAAAGATAATAGATCATGGAGTAAGAACTAGAAGGCTACCAAGCCGCATAAAAAATCGAGTTACTTTACTTTAGTGCATTTGTGTTTTTATCTATTACTCGTGTTTTTTTTTTTGGAATAACTCTCCTTGTTGAAATAATTTCTTAAGGCTATTCACCCGGCCATTCACCCAGTTCATGCTTTATGTCAATTTTACAAAATAGACTAAGTAATTCTATGAAGGTCTATCTTATGAAAATGATTGCTCTGTATTTGAGAGAATAAGGAGTGTAATTGATCGAATCCCAACAAAAGCTAGAATAAGAACATATATTTAGCAAAGACAATTACTATCAGATGAGAGACACGATTAAGTTAGTCAACTGTTTACGGTAGACAGAAACTTATATAATCATGAAAATAGTTGATTTATTGTAGACAGAAACTTATATGATCATGAGAATAGTTGATTTAAAAAGATTCAATTGACTAGATTCGCGCAGAATCATACTGTGGAGATAAAGTGCCTTTGAAGTAGTGATATAGGGGTTAGATTTTCTAACGGGTTAATCAGATATTTAAGAGTTGAACTTTAACTACGATCATGTTAGGATTTTCCTTCATTGGAATGACAATTATAACAATGATCGCTTGGACAGAAGAGTTTCTATGAGTATTTTTCAATTTATCTTATTGGCTAATGGATCGCTTAATAGCTTTGAAGGGTTTGATACTTACATTATAATAAAAATAATAATAATAATAATTTGGAGTATATAAATAAAGAGCAAGTGAGTAGGTAATGGTATAGAGATAAAATATTTATTTTCAATTTTCATGCATCTAATGATAAAATAAGCTTAACAAGGACAAGAAAGTGCTCCATGTTCAACCTTGCTCTTGTTTATTTTCAACCAAATTATTGTTTTATTTACCAGTTTAATTTTCTTTTTCTCAGTATAAGATCATCGTTAAGAATGTTTTGGAAGAGAATATAATTATAATGCAAATCATGTCGCGAGGTCGGCCCTCTTGTTTTTCCTCATTCTTGTTTTTCCTCATTATCATTGTTCATGGAATCATAAATTATTACGTGGAAGCATCAATTTATTCATTTCTATTGCTTATATTCCCTGAAGAAGACACAAGCATTCAAAGGTGATATGACACTTGAAGCAGCAGTAACCTACAGAAGTCCATATCCGCTGAGCCAAACAAAACACCAACGTCCTACCTGTGTGCCATTCTTCAGGGCCCCTGTCCTCCCTAAATATTTTAACCCATGCATCAGAATGTGATTTCCTTAAACAAGACAAGTAAAAGCTGCATCCCAAATCTCTAGAAAATCGAGAATTCATTGCTACACAGATTACTCGATTCCTTCAACCATTAAGCAATCGCTATGAGTCGAGTGAGGGAGCGAAAGTCTCAGGGAGGGTACAGAGTTGCAGTGCGATGGAAAAGGACCCTACGCTGCCAGCAATGGCCTTGTCGAGGCAGAGGCCGCGTCGCTGCCACGCACACCTCGTCCAAAGCGTTCCACGGCAATGGCCAACTTTTGCTCGTTAGGCAACACATCAAGCATCATGCGCACAGGAATTGAAGACGACGAAAAGGATCAGGTGTTTTTTGTAACAGGAATTGAGATTTGCTACCGCGTGGCTCCGACAAGGGTGTGATTTATGGGCCTCCAGGCGGAGGCAGTGAGGAGGCAGAGGTCCTTCCACCCGAGCTTGAGCGTGCCGTTCTCCTCCACCAGGGTGTAGCCGTCGGAGGGGAACATGCCGAGGAGGAGTGTAGCCTGGGCGGCGGCGTTGCCGGAGAGGGAGACGCCGCAGAAGCCAGACTGGCTCAGCTTCTCCCTCCAGTTACTGAACTTGACCTCGCCAGTGCGCGCTGGGCCGCCGACGGCGAGCACGTTGCGGATTTCTCGCGAGAGCAGCTGCTGCTCCACGATATGCCGCTCATGGCTGTCCTCGCTGTAGCTGGCGCCAAGCGAATCGAAGAGGGCGGAGTAGTAGTGGATCGCCTCGACGAAGCGGGCCAAGAACGAGCCCGATTGGCTCAGGTCCTGCTCCACCATCGTCACCACCTTCGGTGACAACCTGCAATTTTAATTGCATGCAAAAAAAAAAACAAATCAATAAAAGTACTTCCTCCGCATCATCAACGCTTTGAAAGCAACAACAATGATACTAGAAGGAAAAAAAAAACAAGAGAGAAAAAAAAACAGAACCCTTGAACCACTAAAATCATCCACCGAGAAATCGCAAATGAGGAAACTTGGATCGAGCGAAGAAGCTAACACCGTAAAAGGAAAGCTTAAAAGTAGGTGAAAATCGCGAGGTAAATAGAAAGGAGTTCTCATTTCGCTTGGGCACCAGGCATTGGCAATCGCACTAAAAAACAAAAAAGGAAGAAGAAAGAGAAGCAAATCAAGTGTCTGCGTACCTCTGCAGAAGCCAGAGGGTGTTGGTGTCGGAGCCTGTGACGTCGTAGAGTGAGTGGTGGAGCCAGTGCACCGCGATGGCCTCGCAGCGGGAGACGCCGAGGCGGTCCGGGTCGAGGTTGCCCGCCTTCTCGGCGAGGGGGACGAACTCGAAGGGGAGTCCGAGGGTATCGGCGAAGTCGGAGAGGCGCTTGCCGGTAGCCTCGAGAGCGTCCATGGAGGAACCAAGGCCAGTCAGGCGCACCCGAGGTGGGCCACCGGGGCGGGAGGCGAGGATGTGAAAGAGGCCCGGCCACTGGAGACCTTGCATGATGTCGAAGTCGATGATATGCACGCGGTCCTCGCGCTCGAACGCTTCCTGGATGGCTTGGTTGGCGGTGAAGTGGGAGAACTTGACGAAGGGGCTGATTCCGTTGAAGACCTGGAAGGCGGCAGCGAGGCGGTGGCGATGAGGCACGGTGGAGAGAGGGGCGTAGAGGCCGAGGCAGGAGCTAACTAGCCGCGCTGACATGGCCTCCGAGAAGTAGGCCGCCACGCGTTGCGCGGAAGTGCCGAAGGGAGTCGAGAGCTCGGAGATTTCGAGGAGTAGGCGGTTTGCCTCCTCCAGGTTGTCAGCTGACACCGCCTCCGCGCACTGGAGAAGCAGCGTCAGCAGGTGTAGCCCCTCCTCGTCCCGCTTCCTCTTCTCCATTTCTACCCTCTTTTCCCTCGCCGCCAATGCCGCTGAAGTTGTAGCAGCAGCAGCCGTCGCCGCCGTAGCCTCATCGGACGAAATCGACGTGGAGCTCCGTTGCGGTTGTTGTTGTGGTTGCTGTTGAGGCAGCGGTGCAGGTTGCAGCTTTTCCGATCCAGCGCTGCTAGTAGCCACCGCGGAGAACGCGAACGGGGGCGGTGCGGGGTTCCCCCGCTTTAGCGACGGCGAGGCAATCTCCGTAACTGGGAGAGCCTCCCTCGCGTCCATCCTCCGCTGATGAGCCGACTGCGAGGTGGCCGGAAGAGACGGCAATGGCGGAGCCGGCGGTTGAAGCGATCTAAGCCGAAACTCCAGCAAAGCTGCCAAGCTTGGGTTACAAGGGTGCACGATCTCACGGACACTCTGAACTATCAAAGGTATAGAAACCTCCCCTCCGGCGGCGGAGCTACTAATAATATCCCGAATGATCCCGTCCACAAAAGCTGTGCTAGCCCCAGCATCATCGACCCCGCCGCCCCCTCCTCCAACGGCCGAAGAAGAAGCAAACTGGCGTCCAGCCGCCGTCTCTGAAGCCGGCAAAGCAATCCGATCATTCTCCGGAGGAAACAGCGGTAAACCAGAGAAACCACACACTGGCAGTGGTAGTGGAAGCGGCAGTGGCATAAGCGGCGAAGGATTCAACAAAGATGGAAGAATCGAGCTAGTGCTGCTAGGCAACAGGATGGAAGTGGCATCGACGGGAGGCGGAAGGAGAAGAGGGGACGACTGCCCCAAGAGCGGAGGAGGGTTCGCGGATGAAGAAGCGGCGGAAGGAGAACGCCGAGGGAGGCGAGAGGGCGCACAAGAAGCGTCGTCAGGCTGCAAGTCGAGCTCGGACGCGAGGCGCTTCCTCACCATCTTGGCTTGCTCCTGCTGGTGCTGGAAGAGCAGTAGTTGCAGCAGCTCCTCTTCCTGCTGCTGGCAGTAGGAGTGCTGCTGGGAAGGCAAGAGGAAGAGGGAAGATTGAGGAGCAGATGGGGAGTTGGTATTAATAAAGGAGGAGGAAGAGGATGTAGTAGAAGTAGTAGAGATGGAGTTAGGGCGGTCCGTTGAGGCATGAGCTTGGGGAGTGGAGAAGAGAAAGGAAGTGGAGGCCATCAGCGTCACATAAAACAAGGGGAAGCAGCTCGGCGCATGCCACTTCGGGGCTTCGGCGGAGGAGAGGAAGCCAACAAGTAGCTTCAGCCGAGATTACAACAGCAGCAGCAGCACCATGCACCACCCTCCAGGCCTCCACCACCTACTTCTACCGCATCGCCTCGGGGCGTGCTCACGGACGAGATTGCTACAAGGAGATAGCGGCGGGAGGGTTGCGACACCCGCGCTCGGATTCGATTCGAGGACAAGAACAAGCAACAGGGTAGATTTTTTTTTAATTTTTTTTTATGGTGTGCTTGTTCATCTGTCGACGAGGGGTTCAAGGATAATGGCGTCCTTTTTGCTCGGGGACACTGCTCTAATTTAATTCCTGACTCGGCTATTTAACTCACTTAATAAATAACTTAGACCTTGGCTTGCATTGCTATCGATGCGCGCCCCCGCCCTTTTTTCGCTTCCAATGAAAAGGTTCTCGATTCCTCCGTTTGCATTGTAAAGTTTCAAAACTTTCTACCACCTTCTTCTCAGTTTAACCCTGAAGTCTCTACCGCATGCCTTTTCTCATTCTAACCCTTGACTTTCATGGGCGTCGATCTGGACGCAAGGTATAGTATTTGAAACCTCATCCATTTTTATGTGTAAGTTTCTTAAATTTGTATGATTACGAAGACGAAATAAGCAAAATAAGAAATTCAACAAAAGAGAAAGAAGACATTTGACTATGCATCAAGATGAATTGCAAATGATGATGAAGTATGTTGTCTTTCAATTTTATATGTCTATACCAAATGATGATGAAGTATGTTGTCATTGATGGCATTCAATTTTAACATGTATTTTTTAATATAAATTTATCATTTGGATACCAACTCAACTACTACCTGTAGGGTTATAAATGAGTTGAATTAAGTTTTAGGATGTTTAAACTTGTTTGATAATATAATTGAACCGAGTTTAAAATGAATAAGTCTTTGAAATAATTGTTCAAGCTTGGCTTGATTTATTTTTTATGAGCTTGAGTTTGTTTGATGTTTGACTTAAGCTTGATTCGTTTAGATATTATCGAACTCTCGATTCAAACTTGGCTTGAATTTGGTTCAAAATTGGTTCGTTTAGATGTTATCGAGCTCTCAATTTAAGCTTGTTTGATTGATTAAAATTTTTAGTTATTTGATTGGTAATTAAGTTTGATAATTCAGATTTATTTGTTTATTTAATATATTGATAAGAGTTTTATTAATGAATATAATTCACGAATATTGTTCAGGAATGTTATCCACGAATGTTGTTCATGAACGTTATTTACGAATGTTGTTCATGAACGTTATTTACGAATGTTGTTCACGAAGTTATTACGAACGTTGTTTACGAACGTTAACAAGCTGAACACATATGTGCTCAAGTTTGTTTGTTTTGTTTAATGAGCTGTTTAATCTTATTTATTTAATTGAGCTTGTATATATTAAATAAGAGCAATGATATGTTCAAGGAAAAGCTCAAGTATAAATACATAAATTCATGGTCCACCATTTCACTTTTTGTGGGCTCCATGAATTTATGTGTCTATCATTGAGTTTTTGATTGAGATTTTTTCCTTGAACATATTATTTTCATTAAATAAATTCTTACCAAACTAAATATCAAATCTATTTATAAACGTTTGATTTATTTAGAGCCCTAATTATCTGAGCAAAAAGTCTATTCTTGCGTTATTTGAAGAAGAAAAAACTTCATGTTTTAAATGTCTTATTTAGCTATGCAAAGATTTGCATATGTGCTCCTTTTTTTATTATTAAATTTTGTTGCGTGATTCAAAAGTTCAAATTCATTAAGGTTTTGCATAGTGATAGGAATAAAACTATTACACGCTTGTTTTTGATATTCCAAGTGTACGAAGGTATCCTTAAAAACAAAATCAAAGAAAAATAAAAAGAAGTTAGAGGTTAAAGGTGATGATTCAACCCTAGTTGAACGGACAAGAACCCCTTGCTAATTTCCAAGCCTTGTCGGATAAAGCAATCATCAAAATTAAAATCTTTAAAAGAGAGTCCAAGTTACCTGATCTTCAAATAGATCAGATAGAGTTGGTAGACGGATAATTAAATTGCAACAATAAGAAACTAAACAAAAAAATACAATGAGAAACTTAAATTACAACAATAACGATAACTAAAAAAAATTAATAAATTCAATTAACTTTATTCATTAGTTTTGGGATGATCAATTTGGTTCCATAAAATTTTTTATCAATCATCAGGATAAATAAAAAAACGTTCACAGCGAATGATCAAGAAGTTCAACATCCTTTAATTGTAGAAAAAAATTCTATAAATTCACAACAATAAAGATAACTAGATTGCAATGAGAATGATAATTAAATTAAAAAATAACAATGGGAACAAAATTTAATTAAGACACTGCTAATTAAGAAATTTAACATGATTTAGGAAGTTCTCCTAATTAATGACCCATCTCACTTCGACACTGCACCTTTTACGAAAAAAAAAGAATCTCACGATGAAAAGCTAACAAGTTAAAGTGTGTTTTACACGATTAATAGTGCTAAGAATATATCTCACATTTCACAATAATTTGGGAGATGACAATCACTGGAATAATTTTTCCTAGTTATAGGACCTACTTTTGAGAATGAACCTCTCAAATCTATGATCAACAATCTGTCTCTTTAGAAACTATGAAATATGAGTCAAAACAGAGAAAAAAAATGAAGAAATAACTCATGACTTTAAGAGAGACCTATCCTGACTTAGTCAATAACTGAGTGGTTAGGTATCTGTTCACCTGATTCCAGACCGGAACCATAATCAATCTAGTTGGGGTTAGGTTTGTTACGGTTCAAGCCCAATAAAATTGTCAGTTCAATAATTTTTTATTTTTTATTTAATATATTTATAATGTTTAAGTAATATTAATAGTGTGTGATCATATCCGAAATATGAGAAGACGAAATTACCGGAATGACATGGCCGGATGGTGAGTTATCTTTTATGTTGACCAAGTCATGATAAGTCGATCCTCTCGCCAGCAGTACCTGTACCCAGTGACCGGGTTGCCCCGGTCCCTGATACCCTGATGCTCGAGGCGGGTCCCATGAATACATAAGCAGCCGAATAATAGTAGAATACAAGATGAGTACAGCGACGTACCCTGGCCCCTGGGGGCGCCCTCGGATGGGACACTGCTCTAGTTGTCGTGACCCAGAAGAGTAGATGACTCTAATTAGGTTGGAGAGTTGGATCTGACGATGCGGAGCCGGACACGATGGAACAAAACCGGATGCGATTTCGGCACACAGGCCGGGATACAATATCAGCGTGTAGGCCGGGACAAAGTAGCAGCTCACAGGCCGAATAATACCAACAACAATGCGAAGGCCGAAACACAACACATAATAATGTCTCTCGGATCCGATAGTAGCAGCGCAAAAGCCGAAACACCATATCGGCATGGAGACCCAACCACAACAACGACACCATGTCAGCACAAGGGTTGAGCCAGCAAGTGGATTGCCGACCCCTGGGCTGCCAATGCGTGGAGGGTGCCAACCAAGGAGGCTGCGAAGTGTGGCACTTGTCAGCAAGGCAACGGGGGCAGCAGGGACGACGTCGTGTGTGCGGAGGAGGTGGTGCTAGTGTGGCACAGTTGGCGTCTTAGCTAGCGGTGTCGGGAGGAAGCTCTCTCGGTGGAGATGGCCGGAAGGCAAACTGTTGGACTCGTCGAGAGCGGCGAGGAAAGAGGAGCGTGAGAGGGGGACTTCTCCTTACGTGCGACCTCGGTGACATCGGCCTAGAGACTGAAGGAGGCGACGACCCCCTCCTTCTTATGATGCCGGCGCAAAACCTCCTACCCCGCCCCTAGCAGCAGCCAAAACGCAGCCACTCGCATGAGGCCGACTACGGTGTCCACCGTTGAGAGAAGAGGGAAAGGAGAGGTAGGTGGTGGCTTGCCGGCTACGAGGGGGAAGATGACATCGGCAGCTATCGGAGTAGGGGAAGGAAGGCGACGGCGGAGGAAATCCCCCGTCCAAACCTCCTGTTCCTCATGGTGGTGGAAAAGGCCCCCCTTCATTCAACGCATGAATAGTGCATCTTAAAGCCCTAAGCAACCCAATGACACAAATGCCCCTCTCTATTTATATAATCTCTCTTATGCCCTTATACTACATCCGTATCATAATGTTGGGTTTTTCGGGCCGCAAAAACTGCTTTTTGCGTTGCGGAAACCCCGAAACTCATGCCACCGAATCCGTGCGAAGAATAAAATTTTATATATATGTTTTCTACTCCTAGATCTACACTAGATCTACAAGATCAGAGGGTATACCTTTGAAGCGAAGCCCTTCGCGTAATCCCGCTCGTCCTAGGTTCATCGGATCTCGAGAGTATCAAGGTAGATACTCCTCTATGCGTATCCACACGAACAAATCGATGGAGGAGAAACTTTAGAGTGTGCTAGCACTCTATGAAGTTTCGGCCAAGGGTGGAGGAGAGGGAGAGAAGAAAGAGCTTGAGGAAGAAGAAGATGGAGTTACCACACAAAATGAAACTCCTCACAAGCACTAAAGTGGCCGGCCACTTTTCATGAGGAGTTATATACTCCATGGAATTTCAAGAGTCAAAAACTCTTGATCTCCCTCATGAGGTCACACACACATGTGCTAGCCTTGATGATGTGGCACATCACCATTAGCCACTTAATGCCAACTCACCAATGAGGTGGCAAATGGTCAGGTCAAACTTGACCCTTCATCTTCCTCTCAAGTCAAGTCAAACTTGACCACTTCTCTCCCTTGGTTGATCTAATCTAACCATTGATTCAAGTCAATTTTAATTTAATGAATTTCTATTCATTTAATTAAATTAATTAAATGAGTCTAAGTCCAAATTAGACTCACTTAATACATGAACCAAATTGAGTCCAACTCAATTAGCACAATTTGGATTACTCTTAATCCAATTTGGTTCATCACATGAACCTAATCATTTAGGTTCATCAAATGAACCTAATCTCCATCTAATTGTCCTTTGTGTGTGACCCTATAGGTTCTTATAACGTTGGCAATATTCCTAAATCCATTTAGAAGCATAAGTAATGAGCGGTATCTAGCAACACATCATTACTACCCAAGTTATAAGAATGTTGAGATCCAACATCACCTTGTGACTACTAATTGTGACTTCTCACAATATATGACAAGTGCCCTTCTATCCTTGACATCTAGATTGATTAATGTGAGGCATAGACCGTGTCATCCTCTAATCAATCTAAATCTTGAATCCCAAGTAGACTCACTCAATAAAATGAGCTCAATATCTCATATTGACTCATTTGGGCATGACCATGCACTTAGTGGTCTCACTCTATCAAGAATATCGATGTCACTCCCGTCATATAGGAGGGATAGATCCCATCTACATCACTCACATCCCTCCGCATAATTTGTTACATACCCAGTAATCGCCTTTATAGTCCACCCAGTTATGGGTGACGTTTGACAAAGCCAAAGTACGTAACTCCTTATGTAGGGAACCATGGTGACTTTAGGTCCAAGGACTAGTAGTCATACTAATAGCCACATGAGAAAGTATATGGCACTCATATAACGATCCATGATACTTTCTCATGGCGGGTCATTCATTATACATTCTCTAATGCATACCCATGTGTCAACTTGATATCTCCATATCCATGACTTGTGAGATCAAGTCATCGAGTTGACCTACATGCTAGTCTCGTCGCATTAACATTGTCCCTGAATGTTAATACTTGACTAGGAATGATTAAGAGTAGTGTTCCCTATATCATCTCACTATCGATTCAACCAATCGATTGATATAGGTAAGAACCTTCTACTCAAGGACGCTATTATACTTAGTTATTTGGCACCAATACAAATAAGTATAATAACAAAAAAAAATAAATGCCTTTATTTATATACAAGAATATGATACAACGAGTCCATACAACAATCATCAAATGATTGGATCTAGGGCTCTAACTAACAATCTCCCACTTGCACTAGTGCCAATCAGTGTAAGCTCTAAGCCCCAATAACCTAGTGTGACCATCATGCTTTCTCTGTGCCAAAGCCTTGGTCAAGGGATCTGCGATGTTAGCCTCTGTAGGTACTATGTAAATCTTCACATCTCCTCTCTCGATAATCTGTCGAATGAGATGGAAGTGCCATAGTATGTGTTTGGTCCGCTGGTGTGAGCAAAGTTCCTTAGTCTGCGTAATTGCTCCATTGTTGTCACAATAGAGCTCAATCGGGTCAGCGATGCTAGGAACCACCCCAAGTTCAGTGATGAACTTACGGATCCAAACTGCCTCCTTTGTTGCCTCTGATGCAGCAATATACTCAGCCTCTGTTGTAGAATCAGCGACTGTGTCCTGCTTCGACCTCTTCCAGCTCACAGCACCACTATTTATGCAAAACACGAACCCTGACTGCGATCGATAATCATCCTGGTCAGTCTGGAAGTTGGCATCACTGTAACCCTTTACAGCTAGATCATCAACGCCTCCATATATCAAGAAATATTCTTTAGTCCTTCTTAAATACTTAAGAATATTCTTGACCGCTATCCAGTGACTTTCACCTGGATCTGACTGGTATCTGCTCGTCATGCTCAAAGCATACGAGACATCAGGACGAGTACATAGCATGGCGTACATGATAGATCCTATAGCTGAGGCATAAGGGATCTGATCCATGCGGTCTCTCTCCTCTCTAGAAGAGGGACCTTGAGTCTTCGAAAGACTCACGCCATGTGACATCGGCAGAAATCCCTTCTTGGAGTTCTGCATGGCAAACCGTAGGAGTACCTTGTCAATATATGTACTCTGACTTAGGCCAAGCAACCTCTTAGATCTATCTCTATAGATCTGTATGCCTAGAATGCGGGATGTTTCACCTAAGTCCTTCATTGAAAAATAAGTCCCTAGCCAAGTCTTGATAGACTGTAGCAAAGAGATGTCTTTCCCAATGAGCGGTATGTCATTCACATACAATATGAGAAAGACAACTATGTTCCCTACAACATTCTTGTAGACACAAGGTTCATCTTCATTCTTGATGAAACCAAACTATTTGATTACATCATCGAATCGAAGATTCCAGCTCCGAGAAGCTTGCTTTAGTCCATAAATGGACCTATGTAGCTTGCATACTCTGCCAATATGTCGTGGATCTTCAAAACCCTCAGGTTGTGTCATGTGTAGGACTGTTAGTTTCGATATAGGGGGGGTGAATATCGATTCGAAAAAGACGAGTATAAACGCAACGGAAAAATAAAATAGACGCAGATGTTTTTACTTCGTTCGGAGCCTGTGACGACTCCTACTCGAAGGCTCGTGATCCTTGACCACTTTCGTTGGGCAATCACTAACAAGTTGAAATATGATTACAGAATAAGTACAGGAAATGCTAGTGACAATAAAGCAATACCGACAAAGAAAATTAAATAAAAACCGGAGGAGCACTTTTGTCGGAGCGTTGTTGACGTCGCACTTGAACGTTGAGCAGCAAGACCAGCAGTAGAAGAGTTCTCAGTAAAAATTGATTCTGAAGCTCCTGCCTGGGGCTTCTTTTATATGCTGTTCCGGGCGCCTGGATCCCTTCCGGGCGCCTGGAATGTGACGTAACTGCTCAAACCAAGATGCTCCACGTGGCGACGACTTGGCTGGATAGAATTCGCCTTCCGGGCGCCCGGATCCCTTCCGGGCGCCCGGACCACCTTGTTCTAGAAAGACTCCTTTTTCCTGCAAAACAAAGTTAGTCCGAGACAAATATACATCCTGTAAAATAAATTGTTAGCACAGTTAAAGTTCAACAGATGGAAAAAAGAGTATGACTTAGATTCCGTCTTTCCGAGACCGGAATCTAGTCACGATCTCGACTTAGACATCCAAAATGGATCTAAGCCGGATCGACGCCTAATGTCCCCTTCTGGGAACGCGTCCTCACAGTCACTCCCCTCCAGTGACTTACCTCACTTACCTGTCAGACGTTCGGTCAGCCCGTCGACCCGTCTGGACTTCTCGCCAGTCGACCCGCTTGGACTTCTCGCCAGCTATCCGGTCAGCCCGTCGACCTAGCTGGACTTCTCGCCAAGCGTCCGGTCAGCCCGTCGACCCGCTTAGACTTCTTGCCAGCTATCCGGTCAGCCCGTCGACCTAGCTGGACTTCGTGCCAGACATCCGGTCAGCCCGTCGACCTGTCTGGACTTCTCCTGCACACTCGATCAAAGTGTCAGACACCAACAATAATAACTTAACCTATTTGTCATTCATCAAAACCTGGGTTAAATCGTTAGTGCTAACCGCACCAACAATCTCCCCCTTTTTGATGGAATGACAACCTGGTTAAGTTAGTGAAAACATATGCAAGAAACAACATGCATTTATGTGGTTTTAAAGTTAGTTTGTGTTTTCAAAATGGTTTAGCTAACTTAACCACCTAACCCTCCCCCTTTGGCATTCATCAAAAATAAGCAAGGGTAAATAATCATAGTGAAGAGTTATTGTAAAAGGTAATCAAATTTTGAAACATATCTAAGTTTGGTTCAAAAATTGAAAGATAAAAGTACAATTTTTAACACCAAGTTAAAAAAATAGTCAAGTTGACTGGGGGGAGACAAGTTGAATTTTGAAAAGTATAAATTTAAAGTTAATCAAGTGTAACTTTTCAAGCATGTAAAAATTTTCAAAACATTTTTTTTTTTTAAAAAAAGGTAAATTTTCAACTTCAATTTTTCAAAACAAAGCAAAAATTGAGCAAGTAAGAATAATTTTTCAAGAAGTAAATTTTTTGCCAAAATAAAGTTTTAAGGCTAATTTGATAAAAGCTAAGTTTGGAAAGTTGAATTTTCAAGCATATGTTACAAAACTGAATAAGTTTAAATTTGCAATATTCAACTTTTAAAATCAGGTTTAAAAATTAGGTGGGATTTAAACTTAGTTAAATTTAACTTTTTGAAAACTGGTGTTTTAAAAATAAGTTAGTTTTAACATATATGTAAAAAAAACATTTTTCAAACATACATTAATTTCTCCCCCTGAACTTGACACGTATCTTTAACCAGCTGTCTAACCAATTAGGTACTAACTAACTATCAGAAGATAGTAGCTTTCACTTGGTTAGTCAGATTAAGTTAATTATAACCAGTCAGTGTTTGACTTGACTGATGAACTTTAATCTGATTAATATCTGAATTGTATTTAATGTCCAGACTTATGCTGATGCACTGAAATAAGCATCTTAAGTCTAGACAGTTGGCCTATGCATCTCACCCCTTTCTATGTTTGTCAAACATAAGCAAGGTAAACCTAAGGTGTTGGTGAGATGCTCAAAAACTAGTCCTATGGGTACATGCTTTCTAAGGATGTAAAACTAGTCTAAGGCCAAAACTGTTTTTGAAAGTCTAAAAATGGAAAGTTTGAAAACATATAGTTTTAACTTATAAGTTGGTAAAATCATTTTTGAAAGTATTTTTGAAAGATCCTAACCTATCAAGATAGAACATATTCAATGTAAGTCTGAAATACCACTAGATAGATCCAAAATAATTTACAGGTAGTGTAGCTACAGAAGTGAGTCATAACTAGATCTACTGAGATGATGAAGGGGGTGGTCCAGACCCCAAGGATCGGAGAAGCGCCATCAGCTCAGTGTGTTGGGTATCCCCGGCAGCTCGTAACTCGGCTACCTCTCGTCGAATGTCCCGATGAAAGTCAGAGTTCTCCTGCTGGAGACTCGCCATAGCTCTCTCTAGTCCGGTCATACGATCGGCTAGAGAGCGATGAGCGTGACGTGGTCTCGAACTGGGGGCGGTGGTGGAGCCGGAGCGGCTTCCTCTGGAAATAGTGCGAGCATGAACTCGTCCACCTGTGCGTCTGGATCGGGCTGGTGCTGTGCCCCCCTCCGCCAAGACATAGTCCCGTCATCTCTATCTATCTGGATACCGGCTAGGGAGAAGTTCCGAGCTGCTATAACATCGAACTCGGTCATATGGGCAATGTCTCCTCTAGTGACATCAATGTGCAATGAGGACATATAGGCTGTCAGAATGTGACCAAATGACATATGGACTCGTCTATCAGTCACGAATCCAGCTGAGTAGATAATGGTGGAGAAGATATGTAGGCTGATGTCAATGTCTAACCTATGAATCAGGGCATAGAGTAAGAACGAATGGAATGAGCGCATCACAGCGATGTCCCGAGTAGTCAGTGGTAAAATGCAAAGGACTACAACCCTATAAAGAGCGTAGTCCTGGACCCGAAGTTCTACTGACCTAAACTGTGTCACAGTGGGATCTCTCTCTCCCCCGAAAAAATACGAATAAATCGTATCGAGAGTAATATGTGAGTAGGGATCTTCGAATGGTAGATCCCTCGGAGGATAGCACAAAAAGGAGCAAGTAGATGGACGCAACTCTAAAAACTCTCGGATAGTTGTAGGGGAAAATATGACATCAGTGCCTGCTGCCCTAGTGGTATAGGTGAGATCGTCTACTTTTACTAGGTTATTGCAAAATTCGGCACACAGACTTATGTTTATTGGACTGGTACATTCGACAAGGTTCCTTAAATTATAGTGGCCTATAACCTCTAAAGCGGAGGGACAGGACCTTAGAAAGAACGATCTATCTATGCAGGTAGTCCTAATGGCCTTATAAATGGTTGACTCAAACTTAATCCTAAGTTCGTCTGTGGGAAACCTAGGGTCTGTACTAGCATTGGAGGGTCCAGCACCAGTATTTGTTCGTTTCCTACTGTATATATAAATAAAAGAATATTCTAAGAAAAAATTGAGAAGACAAATTCTAATAAAATTTTTAGATAGGAGAAGAATTTTTACCGAGGAGCCATCGAAAAATATAGATTTGACGACCTCGGTTGAATCGCAACAGCGTCTTCACCGCAAGAAAATTTTGATTTAGAGTACTTTCGCACTGAGGTTCGGAGTGAACCTTGGCAAAAGTGAGAATTAGTGGTGCAAAGATTGGGGGCGCCTGCTGCCCCTTATTTATAGGGGACTCCGGGCGCCCGGATCCTTTCCGGGCGCCCGGGGTTGCTAGGGCGGGGCGCTCGGATCCTCTTCCGGGCGCCCCGGAGGGGAATACCAAGGGCGCCCGCCCCTGTTTTTTTTTTTTTTTAGAAATTAGGTTTGAAGTTTAAAATAATTTTTTAAGTTTAGAATTTTGAAATTAATTTTTTAAGTTTAAAATTTAAAATTTTGAAAATAATTTTTTAAGTTTAAAAATTTTAAAATTTAAAATTTTGAAATTAATTTTTTAAGTTTAAAATTAACATTTTGAAAATAATTTTTTTTTAAGTTTAAAATTTGAAAATAATTATTTTTTTTTTGGTTTAAAATTTTGAAAATAAATTTTTTTAAGTTTAAAATTTTGAAAATAAAATTTTTTTTTTAAGTTTAAAAATAAAATTTTGAAATTAATTTTTTTTTTTAAATTAAAATTTTGAAATTAATTTTTTAAGTTTAAAATTAAAATTTTGAAATTAATTTTTTAAAATAAAATTTTGAAAATAATTTTTTAAGTTTAAAATTCAAATTTTGAAATTAAGTTTAAAATTAAAATTTTGAAATTAATTTTTTTAAGTTTAAAATTTTGAAAATAATTTTTAAGTTTAAAATTAGAATTTTGAAATTAATTTTTAAGTTAAAATTAAAATTTGAAATTAATTTTTAAGTTTAAAATTTAAAATTTGAAATTAATTTTTAAGTTTAAAATTAGAGTTAATTTTTAGGTTTAATATTTTGAGAATAATTTTTAAGTTTAAAATTAAAATTTTGAAATTAATTTTTAAGTTAAAATTAAAATTTGAAATTAATTTTTAAGTTTAAAATTAAAATTTTGAAATTAATTTTTAAGTAAAAATTAAAATTTGAAATTAATTTTTAAGTTTAAAATTAACATTTTGAAATTAATTTTTAAGTTAAAATTAAAATTTGAAATTAATTTTTAAGTTAAAATTAAAACCTTATTCATCTCACTCGATCTATATTATCAATCAGGGAATCCTATGATTTTGTGAGATGAAATTAGATATTTTTTTCATGGAGTTTTGGTTTAACTTGAGTTAGATTCAGATTTAGCTTTGGTCTCCACAAATAGGCATTCTTCGGATAAATTTCTAAGCTTGGTGAGT
Source organism: Zingiber officinale (assembly GCF_018446385.1). Lineage (NCBI taxonomy): Eukaryota > Viridiplantae > Streptophyta > Magnoliopsida > Zingiberales > Zingiberaceae > Zingiber > Zingiber officinale. The sequence goes on from NC_055991.1 coordinate 102,499,812, forward strand.
CACATGGACGTCATTAGAAGTAACCAACCTTTCGAGATTTTCCGAATAGTCCCATCCACGGAGCTTAGTACTAAATCTTGGTCTAACTGATTAGGATCCATTTAAGGGTAGCTTCGGTCAGTTCCACTTGGCCAAATGCACCAGATCGAAGCCATATCTTTCTAGACATGCGATGCCCAAGCTTCCCTAACGTACTATCATCCAAAAACTTCTCTAGTACCATGATTCAGGTTAAACTTGGTCTCTAATTCTAATTACCCTGCCGGGTTAGTTAGTTTTGGGTTACCCTGTCGGGTAGGTTAGTTTTGGAGGTGCCAGCTATTCTGGAGCCTCCCCCTGAATTATTGGCCATTAATTTAAGTTTTGATTTTAGGTTTGTGTCGATTCTTTTTATAGTTATGGTTAACTTGGTGATAATTTTGTTGATTTTTAAGGTGTTTAGATTTTGAATTTGTTTTAGGTTTGTATTTTGGATTTTGGTTTGGTTTATTCGATTTTATATAATGTATTTTTTCTTTAGGTATATAATATTGATTAATTCCTACTTGCGTGGTCAGACACGCTTTCGGGACCCAAGCTTGATTAGTTGATTTGTATTGAGTTATTAACGACTTAAAAGTTTTATTTGAGTTTGACTTGTATCCGAGTCCGGTTTTATTATAACATGCATTTTGATTATTTAGGATTAAGTCTAAATTTTTTGATCTTGTTGTGAACTTTTCTAACATTTCCTTTAAATTGTTGATCTCATTTTTTAGTGATAAATTTTCTTCCTCAAGTGTTGGATCTTGAGTTGGATTTGAATTTATGATTTGTTCCTTGAGGTTTTGATTTTCCTCAAGAAGTGATTTGTTTTCATTTTCTAAGTTAGTTAATTTACTATTTAAACAGGAAATAATTCTAAAAAAATTTTTGTTTAAATTAAAGTATACCTCATTCGGGCCTTCGGAAACGAGTACGGACTCGTGGCTTGTTTCGGGTTCAGATCCGTCTTCATCTTCCGATTCGTTTTCTGTTTCAGCTTTGCGGGCCATCAGTGCGAGGTGGCTCTGATGTTTCTGCTCTTCTTCCTCCGATTCGTCCGAGGAGTCGTCCCACGTTGCTTTGAGTGCCTTCTTTTTGGTTGGCTTTGATTTGTCGAACTTCAGTCTTGGGCATTCGTTCTTGTAGTGTCCCTTTTTATTGTAGCCGTAGTAGGTCACGTTCTTTTGTTCTGAGGGAGAGCTGATCTTTTGAAGGTCCTTTTTGCTGAAGCTCCTCTTTCTCCTGGTGAACATTTTTCTTACCAAGTTTACCAGGTGTTCTTCATCTTCGGAGTCTTGGTCGGAGTCTTCTTCAAATTCAGGCTTGCTTCTCTTTTCTTTGGAGGACCCTGCAAATAGAGCTATACCTTTCTCGGCTCCATCATTAGTTTGTTCGTGTAATTCTAATTCACAGAAAAGCTCATCTAATTTTAATTTAGAAAGATTCTTAGAAATTTTGTAGGCATCCACTATTGATGCCCACAAACTATTACGTGGAAAGGCATTTAATGCGTACCTTATCAAGTCTCTGTTCTCCATCTGGTGGCCTATCGCATGAAGCCCGTTGAGGATGTCCTTGATCCTCGCGTGGAGTTGATTCGCTGTTTCTCCTTCCTGCATTTTTATATTAAAAATTTTATTTAAAAGCAGGTCTCGTTTTGTTACCTTAGCGTCGCTTGTTCCCTCGTGCAGCTCGATCAGTTTGTCCCACAGTTCTTTAGCGTTTTTGTGTGGACCGACTCTGTTTAACTCTTCTCTTGTTAGTCCGCACTGTAGAGTGTTGATCGCTTTGTTTTCTGTTGACGCCTTCTTCTTCAAGTCAGCTGTCCATTCTTCAGGATCCAGTATATTCCTGGAGGTGTCTGCCGGAATTTTGTAAGGTCTCGTAATGCTCATCCACTGGTCAAAGTCAGTTTTGAGGTAGACCTCCATGCGCTTCTTCCAGTATGGAAAGTCGTCCCCGTTGAAGAGTGGAGGTCGTACTGTGCTGAATCCTTCTTGTTGGGACATTCTGTGCACAGGTAAATAACCAAAAAAAATATCCCAAGACTTGGTCTTGGATTAGTAGTGCGGGAAGAGAAAAATAGGAAAAATAAATCTAGATTCGTGTTGCACTAATATAAATTGATTAAGTTAACGAAACACCAGTTTTAAAATTAATTAAAAAAAACAAAAGAAAATTCACCCCCTGTCTGATTGGTGGTTGCACCAAATCAGAGCGGTACCTGCTCTGATACCACTTATAGGACCTTTAGTTTCGATAGAGGGGGGGGGTGAATATTGATTCGAAAAAGACGAGTATAAACGCAGCGAAAAAATAAAATAGACACAGATGTTTTTACTTCGTTCGGAGCCTGTGACGACTCCTACTCGAAGGCCCGTGGTCCTTGACCACTTTCGTTGGGCAATCACTAATAAGTCGAAATATGATTACAGAATAAGTACAAGAAATGCTAGTGACAATAAAGCAATACCGACAAAGAAAATTAAATAAAAACTGGAGGAGCACTTTTGTCGGAGCGTTGTTGACGTCGCACTTGAACGTCGAGTAGCAAGACCAGCAATAGAAGAGTTCTCAGTAAAAATTGATTCTGAAGCTCCTGCCTGGGCCTTCTTTTATATGCTGTTCCGGGCGCCTGGATCCCTTCCGGGCGCCTGGAATGTGACGTAACTGCTCAAACCAAGATGCTCCACGTGGCGACGACTTGGCTGGATAGAATTCGCCTTCCGGCGCCGGATCTCCGGCGCCGGACCACCTTGTTCGAAAGACTCCTTTTCCGCAAAACAAAGTTAGTCCGAGGCAAATATACATCCCGTAAACAAATTGTTAGCACGCTTAAAGTTCAACAGATGGAAAAGAGTATGACTTAGATTCCGTCTTTCGAGACCGGAATCTAGTCACGATCTCGACTTAGACATCCGAAATGGATCTAAGCCGGATCGACGCCTAATGTCCCCTTCCCGGGAACGCGTCCTCACAGTCACTCCCCTCCAGTGACTTACCTCACTTACCTGCCAGACGTCCGGTCAGCCCGTCGACTCGTCTGGACTTCTCGCCAAGCGTCCGGTCAGCCCGTCGACCCGCTTGGACTTCTCGCCAGCTATCCGGTCAGCCCGTCGACCTAGCTGGACTTCTCGCCAAGCGTCCGGTCAGCCCGTCGACCCGCTTAGACTTCTCGCCAGCTATCCGGTCAGCCCGTCGACCTAGCTGGACTTCGTGCCAGACATCCGGTCAGCCCGTCGACCTGTCTGGACTTCTCCTGCACACTCGATCAAAGTATCAGACACCAACAAGACTAACTTAACCTATTTGTCATTCATCAAAACCTGGGTTAAATCGTTAGTGTTAACCGCACCAACATCATGTACACATCTTCGAGCAAGTTTTCATTCAGAAACACGGTTTTGATATCCATCTGCCATATCTCATAGTCATGGTATGCTGCAATAGCAAGCATGATCCGAATGGACTTAAACATCGCTATTGGAGAAAATGTTTCATCATAGTCAATACCATGAATCTGCTTGAAACCTTTAGCTACCAAGTGACCCTTATAGATAAGTCCATCTATGTCAGTCTTTCTCTTAAAGACCCACTTACACCCTATGGGTTTTACACCCTCAGGTGGATCAACCAAAGTCCATACTTAGTGTACATGGATTCCATCTCGGATCTCATGACTTCTAGCCATTTCTCAGAATCTAGGCTCATCACAGCTTCCTGATAGGAGGTGGGCTCATCCTCTATGAGCACAACGTCATCATGGTCAGACAAGAGAAATAAGTATCTCTTAGGTTGACGACGTACCCTATCAGACCTGCGAAGAGGTATGTCTACTTGAACTGGTTGTTGTTCCTCAACTCCTTGTGGAACAACATCATCCACAACACTTTGTGGTTCCAGTTCAACTTCTATTGAGGCTTCTGTGCTATGGTCCATATCTTGAACTTCTTCAAAATCGAACGTACTCCCACTAGTCTTTTTAGAAACAAAATCTCTTTCTAGAAATACCCCAGTCTTAGCCACAACTATCTTGTGTTGACCGAGAATATAGAAATAATATCCCTTCGTTTCCTTGGGATATCCAATGAAATAGCACTTGTCAGATTTGGGTCCTAATTTATCTGAGACTTGACGTCTAACGTAAGCCTCACAACCCCAAATCCTTATAAAAGATACCTGGGCATCTCTCCCAGTCCATATCCTATATGGTGTCTTTATTACAGCCTTAGATGAACCTCGGTTGAGAATGAAAGCTGCTGTGTCTAGAGCATAGCCCCAAATAGATGTAGGAAGATCTGTGTGACTCATCATAGACCGTACCATATCTAATAAGGTACGATTCCTCCTTTCGGATACACCATTCCACTGTGGTGTTCCAGGAGGAGTGAGTTGAGATAGAATCCCACACTCAGCTAAATAGTCACGAAACTCATGGCTAAGGTATTCACCACCTCGATCTGATCGAAGTATCTTAATACTTTTGCCAAGCTGGTTTTGTACTTCATTCTTGAATTCTTTGAACTTTTCAAAGGATTCTGACTTATGTGTCATCAGGTACACATAACCATATCTACTGAAGTCATCAGTAAATGTAATGAAGTACCTATAACCACCTCTAGCAGTGACATTGAAAGGGCCACATACATCACTATGTATAAGACCTAACAAGTCAGTCGCTCTCTCACTGTGTCCACTAAAGGGAGTCTTGGTCATCTTGCCTAGAAGGCATGACTCGCATGTCTCATATGATTCAAAATTAAATAAGTCCAGCAAACCATCTTTATGGAGCTGGGATAAGTGTTTGTCATTTATATGACCTAAGCGACAGTGTCAGAGATAGGTTGGGTTCATGTCATTTGACTTGAACCTCTTGGTACTTATGTTATAGATAGGGCTCTCAAGGTCTAGAATATAGACTCCATTCATCAGAGGTGCACTACAATAGAACATTTCATTTAAATAAACTGAACAATATTTCTTCTTTATAATAAATGAAAAACCTTTCTTATCCAAACAAGAAACTGAAATTATGTTCTTAGTTAAAGCAGACACATAACAACAATCATTCAACTCTAGTACAAGCCCAGAGGGCAGAGATAGAAAATAAGTCCCTACAGCAACAGCAGCAACCCGTGCTCCATTGCCTACTCGTAGGTCCACCTCGCCTTTCGTCAATGCCCTGCTATTTCTCAACGCCTGCACATTAGTACAAATGTGAGAAGCACATCCGGTATCTAATACCCATGATGAAGAAATAGATAGATTGACTTCTATAACATATATACCTGAAGTGTAAGTCTCACTTCTCTTCTTCTTAAGATTTCCAGGTAGACTTTGCAGTTCCTCTTCCAGTGCCCGGTCTTGTTGGAGTGTATACTTAAAAGTTTAGCTTTTGTACACATTTATTTTGAAATAAAGAATCACATTGGTCAAATGTTTACATTTATTTGTTAAATGTAATTGTTCAATTAATTTATATAGTAGATAACATCGAGTGTGGAGTCACACTTAGAAGATCATGTTGTCGGTTCTCTATAAATTATAAACAGTTGCTCACGACTAAGATGGAAAGGAACAAACCATCAGAATAGATGTAGTGTAATTAAGTATTAGTTTATCTTGACTAATAAATTACACTAATACACTTTAAGTGTATTGAGTAGGATCATTTAGGTAAGTTCTTTTTGTACTGACTTAGTAAAAGAACTAGACCTTAGTTATTATGTAAGTGTGTACTCTTAATCCTAATATAATAACAAGCATGTATATTTAATATTTATTTCTTTGACTTATCAAAGGATGAGGTTTAGCTCGATAAATCAATATGCCCGATAAGTTGGGAAATGATATTACTTATAGTATGTATTGTTGATTATAGAAGGAATCTGTGTCCTAGTTATCTAGGTTGAGAATGTCCCCAAGAGGAGCTCATAAGGATTGCCATGTTAAACCCTGCAGGTGGACCTAGTCTAACATGACAATAAAGTTGAGTGATACTACTCTTGGAGCTAGATATTAATTAAATGAGTTGTTAGTAACTCACTTAATTAGTGGACATTCATAATCTTAAACACAGGGAGACTAACACACTCATGATAAGAAGGAGCCCATAATGTAATTTGGGATTGGTGCGGTAGTGCGGTAATAACTCTCTAGTGGAATGAGTTATTATCGATGAACTTGAGTTGTGTGTTCGGGGCGAGCACGGGATACTCGAGCTCATCGGAAGGACAAAACCAATTTCTCCTCTAGGTCCCTGTTGTAGCCTCAATAAAGCCTCAAGTCCATCCAAAGAAAAGCCTATCTTGGTATCCAAGAAGGGGCCGGTTCATTGCTTCGTGACCAAGCAATGGCCGGCCACATATTCTCTTGAAGTGGCCGGCCCTTGCCTTGGGCAAGGGGGCCGGCCGCAATATTTAAATTAGGAAGGTTGTTTTTAAATTTTTAAATTTCCTCATATATTTACAATTTGTAAAAAGAGAGATTTTAAAAATTTATAAAATTTTCCTAATTTAAATTAGGCCACAAGGTTTTAAAAGAGAGTTGTAAAATTTTCTTTTAAAAAGAAATATTATTAGAGATGTTTTAAATTTTAAAACTTGGTTTTAAATTTTAAAACTTTCCTTTTAATATCCACATTAGAAAAATAAAAAGAGTTTGTAAAATTTTATTAGAAGTTTTCTTCTTTTAAAATTTTATAAAAAATTTTTCTTTCTTTCCCTTTTAATAAGTGGTCGGCCACCTTGCTTGGTGCCCAATCAAGGGGCCAATCAAATAATTAAACATCAACAAATAGTTGTTTAATTAATAAATCAATCTAGGATTGATTAATTAAAAGGAAAGAAAAAGAAAAAAATTAAAAGGAAATAGGAATGAGTCTAATTTTTTAAAACTCTTTCCATAATTTCCCGTTGGGAAACTAATATAAAAAGGGGGGAAGAGGAGGCCTTGAAAAATATAACAATTGATATTGTGTTGTTGGAGATCATCAAGTGGTTGGCCCCTCTCCCTCTCTTCCCTTTGCTCTCTTTTGCTCCTTTGTGGTGGTGGTGGCCGAATTCTAGAGAAGGAGGAGAAGCTCTCTGGGTGGTGTTCGTCTTGGAGGATCGTCGCCCACACGACGTCCAAGAGGAGGCGAGGGATATGGCAGAAGATTTCGAGGTTTTTAGCATACAAGGAAGAGGTATAACTAGTATTTAATTTCCGCATCATACTAGTTAATTTTTCTTTGTATAAATACCAAATACAATAAGCATTCGATTCTTGTTTTTCGAATTTAATTTCGATGTTGTGTTCTTTTTCTTTTTTCCTTGTGATTTGATTGTTCCTTTTGGTTAACCTAGAGTTATATAAGGAAATTAAATATTAACTTTCCTTAAAAGGCTTTGTCTAGTCGGTGGTGGTTGCTCCCATATCCAAGAAGGCCAAGTGCCTCGCCATGCAATACTGGAAGCCAATTTTGGAAACTAATATTTAATTGAATTTATAACCTAGGTGATTTGGATCAAACGTGTTAAGTTCCGCAGGAGATCCAAATCTAAACCTAAAATAACATATAAGTTAAACTTGGAATCAAACGTGTCAAGTTCCGCAGGAGATACAAGTTTAACTTAAAAGAACACATGGTAGCTAGGAAAGGTTCAGATCACGTACAAAATTTTTGTACAGTGGAGCCATTGGGTTTTCCGAGTAGCAACCAACAGGTCTGACCACAGTGGAAGCAGGTAGCATCCTTGGCGACCCCTCCTTTAGGCTTCAGTGCCTTGCCTTTGCCCTTGGCTTGGGACTTTCCCTTGCCTTTAGGCTTGCCCTTGCCCTTGTGTTTCTAAACCATCAGAATAGAGTTGGGCTTAACCTTCTTAAGGTTGAGCTCAGCAGTTCGTAACATACTAAGCAGTTCGGGCAGTGACTTGTCAATTTCGTTCATGTTGTAGTTCATGACAAACTGACTGTAGCTCTCTGGCAAAGACTGCAAGATCAGGTCAGTGGTCAGCTCTTGGCCAAGTGGGAATCCCAACCTCTGTAGATTCTCTATGTACCCAATCATCTTGAGTACATATGGACCTACGGGAGCCCCATCTGACATCTTGCACTGAAATAGTGCCCTCAAGATCTCAAATCTCTCGTGCCGCGCTTGTCCTTGATATAGTTGACGAAGATGTTCAACCATATCATAAGCACCCATTAACTCATGTTGCTTCTGAAGTTTAGAGTTCATGGTCACGAGCATTAGACATGATACATCTAATGCATCATCTTGATGCTTCTTGTAAGCATCTTTGTCTGCTCGCGTGGCATTGGCAGGAGGAGCCTCCGGAATGGGCTGCTCTAGAACGTATAGTTTACGTTATTGGGTGAGAACTATTCTCAGATTCCTATACTAGTCCAGGAAATTTGCTCCGTTGAGCTTGTCCTTGTCAAGGACAGAACGCAGAGAAAAGGTGTTCGTGTTTGACGTCATGGTAATCTACAACAGAAAAATACAGAAAATAAATAAACATCATATTCTAGTAATCACTTAATTAGGCCTTTTAATTAAATGATGCTCCCACTGAATTCTATAATTCATGTGGGACAAGATCCACATCATACTATGCTTTGAGTTAGCTTTGGCTAAATTGCCCAAGACTTAGTATGATCGATAGGTAACTAATTACCAATTACATCTCTATGCAATTCTTGTTTATAGGATCAAGATCCGCATTTATATTAAAACTTGAGTTAGCTTTGGCTAATATGCCCAAGAGTTAATATAAACGTGATTGTGACCTATATACCAACCATTGGAAAATGCCTATAGTTAAACTCGATCCAATTGAGTTAACTAGTTACTCAATCTAATTAAGTTGTACTCACCCATGTGTTGATAGGCGGGACCAAAATTGTCCCTCCGTACCCTACCAAGATAGTATGTGTTGCTCTGCTTTGGCAGATTCAACAACAACATGCGATCGAGGTAGTGATAGGTATCACGGCATGGTAGGCATTACGAGTTGACACGATTGAGATCTAATCTAATCGTCAAGGCGCTAATTAATTACTATTCTAGCATGCATCATATATACACACACACAAGCAATTAATTAAATATTTTGTGATTAGTCATGACCCTACTACGATCTTCTCAAGCCAATGAGAAGATCGGATGGTCAACCTAAGGTCAACAACTTCTCAAGCTCCTTCTTTTGACCACCTTGTGTTGCTCGCGCCCTCCTCGTAACTCCGTCTCGAGTGGACCTTCCACCGCTCCATTTTGTACATTACAAAAGTGAAACTCGAGTTACATTCAAGTCTAAACTAATTTACAACAGGAAATAAAAATAGGAAATGCACGACGCGCAGGTCGCATATCACATACAACACGCACATAACAGAAAATGGCATGCAGGCCATAATATGAATTACAACACAGAATTTCCAATCTAATTGGGTCTTTTGGGCCATGACCATCACAAAATAATACATAATTCTAAATTATGTAATTTCTATAAATTTCTGTAATTTTCATACAATTTTTACAATTTTTATGAGTAAAAATTCTCGGCGGTCCCGTTTAGCGGTTTTTGGGCGCAATCGTGGAACGAAGCCCCTTGCGGGGTCAGGGGCAGCGCCCCTACCTGCGATATACCCATCGCGAGTGTTCCTAAGCGATCCTACAGCGCCTTAGTCCGCTGTCCCAAAAGGATTTGGGGCGAAACCTTGCCGTTTCGGAAATATCTTCTCGGTAGTCGAAGCCTACAAGTGTCTAAACACTTGTGCTTCGCTTCTACGAGAAAATTACCCATAAAATCAATAAAAATCATAAAAATACAGAAACTTACAGATCTGTAGAATTTCATAAAATTCAAAATAAAACATGTATACGCTTCGCACGTGGCTCTGATACCACTGTTGGATTTTTTGGGCTGCAAAAACCGCTTTTTGCGTTGCGGAAACCCCGAAACCCATGCCACCGGATCCGTGCGAAGAATAAAATTTTATATACATGTTTTCTACTCCTAGATCTACACTAGATCTATAAGATCAGAGGGTATACCTTTGAAGCGAAGCCCTTCGCGTAATCCCGCTCGTCCTAGGTTCGCCGGATCTCGAGAGTATCAAGGTAGATACTCCTCTATGGATATCCACACGAACAAATCGATGGAGGAGAAACTTTAGAGTGTGCTAGCACTCTATGAAGTTTCGGCCAAGGGTGGAGGAGAGGGAGAGAAGAAAGAGCTTGAGGAAGAAGAAGATGGAGTTACCACACAAAATGAAACTCCTCACAAGTACTAAAGTGGCCGGCCACTTTTCATGAGGAGTTATATACTCCATGGAATTTCAAGAGTCAAAACTCTTGATCTCCCTCATGAGGTCGCACAAACATGTGCTAGCCTTGATGATGTGGCATATCACCATTAGCCACTTAATGCCAACTCACCAATGAGGTGGCAAATGGTCAAGTCAAACTTGACCCTTCATCTTCCTCTCAAGTCAAGTCAAACTTGACCACTTCTCTCCCTTGGTTGATCTAATCTAACCATTGGTTCAAGTCAATTTTAATTTAATGAATCTCTATTCATTGAATTAAATTAATTAAATGAGTCTAAGTCCAAATTAGACTCACTTAATACATGAACCAAATTGAGTCCAACTCAATTAGCACAATTTGGATTACTCTTAATCCAATTTGGTTCATCACATGAACCTAATCATTTAGGTTCATCAAATGAACCTAATCTCCATCTAATTGTCCTTTGTGTGTGACTCTATAGGTTCTTATAACGTTGGCAATACTCCTAAACCCATTTAGAAGCATAAGTAATGAACGGTATCTAGCAACACATCATTACTACCCAAGTTATAAGAATGTTGAGATCCAACATCACCTTGTGACTACTAATTGTGACTTCTCACAATATATGACAAGTGCCCTTCTATCCTTGACATCTAGATTGATTAATGTGAGGCATAGACCGTGTCATCCTCTAATCAATCTAAATCTTGAATCCCAAGTAGACTCACTCAATAAAATGAGCTCAATATCTCATATTGACTCATTTGGGCATGACCATGCACTTAGTGGTCTCACTCTATCAAGAATATCGATGTCACTCCCGTCATATAGGAGGGATAGATCCCATCTACATCACTCACATCCCTCCGCATAATTTGTTACATACCCAGTAATCGCCTTTATAGTCCACCCAGTTATGAGTGACGTTTGACAAAGCCAAAGTACGTAACTCCTTATGTAGGGAACCATGGTGACTTTAGGTCCAAGGACTAGTAGTCATACTAATAGCCACATGAGAAAGTATATGACACTCATATAACGATCTATGATACTTTCTCATGGCGGGTCATTCAGTATACATTCTCTAATGCATACTCATGTGTCAACTTGATATCTCTATATCCATGACTTGTTAGATCAAGTCATCGAGTTGACCTACATGCTAGTCTCGTCGCATTAACATTGTCCCTGAATGTTAATACTTGACTAGGAATGATTAAGAGTAGTGTTCCCTATATCATCTCACTATCGATTCAACCAATCAATTGATATAGGTAAGAACCTTCTACTCAAGGACGCTATTATATTTAGTTATTTGACACCAATACAAGTAAGTATAATAACAAAAAAAAATAAATACCTTTATTTATATACAAGAATATGATATAACGAGTCCATACAGCAATCATCAAATGATTGGCTCTAGGGCTCTAACTAACACATAAGCCTCCTCCTCAACTCTAGTCGAAGGAGGCGCGAGTCCAACTGACTAGACAGTTTATCGCAAAGGATGAATCGCTCTCGATAACTAAGTCAAATTACTGAACCCATCGTATAATGTCATGCGAATGGTCGCCATAGTAATGGTGTCACATGAGATGGTAACGATGTTGAGCGGACTATGAAAAATAGTACCATGTCGATAACCGAACATATGTCGAGCGAGCGGCAAGATGTAAAGCGAGTGATGAGTAAAATGATAGTCGATTAAGCGACAAGCGGACTGTTGGGTGCGTGATCGCGAGGATGTCAACCGGGTAATCAGAAGGACACCGCTCAGGAGGAGAGACACTAGGCAAGCGATGCCGAGCGTGCGGCCGTAAAGATGCTGATCGATGGATCGGGAGAATGTCGAGCGGGCCCCCGAAAAATGTCCATTGAATAATCGTAAAATGCGACCGAGCGACCCCAAATGTCGATCGGGTGACCATAAAATGCCGACCATACGATCACAAGGCTGTCAAACTACAAGCGAGTGGCTAAGAGGACGATCAGGAGATAAGGATCGGGCGGCGATGAAAGTGCCGACCGAGCATCCGAGAGAATGTCGACCAGTTGATCGTAAACTGCTAACCAGACCATCCAGAGAATGTCGAGCGTTCGACCAAGTAGTTCAAGTGTGTGGTCGAATGGATAGCTGAGCGATACTGGTCAGACGACTACGAGAGTGTTGAACGAGCGACCCAAAGATTGTCTATCGGGCGATCGTAAAATGTCGGTCTGACAATCTAGTAGTACTGAGTGGGATGATGCTGAGTGGGAGAGGATTGTGAGAGCGAAAAGCATGACGTCGGTGTCCTGAGTGGGTGTGAGGCTCATGCGATCCAAGGGCATGGAACCCGCAGGATACCCTGGTCGGAGACCAGTGAAGATACTTCAGTCCTAGACCAGTGGCGATATGATTGTCCGAGATCAGCTGAGATACTCCTGTCCCAGATCATTAGAGATGACTCTACCCCAAACGGGGGAGATGAATGTTCTGATAAGCTAGTCCATGACCAGTGAAAATCGCTCGACCCCGAACGAAGGAGATAGGAGATCTGATAAGCTGGTCTGCGACCAATGGACCACTTGACCCCGAACGGGGAAGATAAGAAAATCTACTAAGCTGGTCCTCGATTAGTGAAGACTGCTCGACCCCGAACAGGGGAGATAGGAGATCCGATAAGTGTTGGACCCCCTGGTTATTTTGATGTGATCAACCAAGTTAGGTTAGGTCCTGTTTGTTATTTGATCCCTGTGTCTAAGTGTGCAGGAGCTTAGGAGCGCAGGAAGTCGAGCGGAAGATGCAGCTAGCGAGAAGGACGGCACGGGAAGGGAGCCGATGGGCTCGGTGCGTCCGAAGGACGAAAGAGTTGTGGAAGAGTACACCGGTGGACGAGAAGAACGTGCACGACGTTCGAGGGATGAGAAGCCAGGTCGGAAGCCTGCTTGAGGAGAAGGCAGGAAATTAGGTTCGGGTGAGCCCTATTTCGGTTGGCCGCAATCATCCAAGCGATCGAAACTTTGGAAGCCTTCGTGAAGATGAAGAACAGCTGAAGAAGCCATTGGAGGCGCCCTAAACATTGAAGGGGCCTTCAACACTGATGAAGGCTCCTCCAACACTGATGAAGGCTCCTCCAACACTGATGAAGGCACCTCCAACACTGATGAAGGCACCTCCAACATTGAAGGCGCCTTCAATGTTGTTGAAGGCGCCTTCAGCCTGGTCAACTCGACCGTTTGCGTGCGGATAAAGTTTTATCTGCTCACCTCGGCTGGAGGCGCCCTCAACCCCGTTAGAGGCACCCTCAAGGCTCGAGATAAGTTTTCCAGATGCTATATAAAGGCCCCTGGAGCTAGGAAATAAATAATTCAACTAAGTATTCAATTCCTAGCAATTTGTAAGAGCTTTTAGTGTGTAAAAGGCTTCTCCGCCTTCAGATAAGGAGATTGATAGTGCGCTATTCCATCGCCTTGGATTAACAACCCTCTTGGTTGTAACCAAGTCAACTGCTGAGTCTTCCTTCTTACTTTGTTGTTAATTAATTTTATTTTTATTATTGTTGCTATCATTTAAGAGTTGAAAGTTTGAGGAGGGTACTTTTCATTTACAGGCAATTCACCCCTCCCCTCTTGCCGACCCCGCTGCACCAATAAGTGGTATTAGAGCTAGACCGCCTCAGAAGGACTGATCGTCGACTGAAGCACAAGGATCAAGACGATGGCTGGAACAAGCATTCATCCCTCGAAGTTCGACGGAGACTTCGCTACATGGAGACAAAGAATGGAGGTATTTTTTAAAATGGATTTTGACATTCTTGTAACTATGAAATTTGGTTTTTCAACCCCAAAAGATAAAGAAGAGTACTAATGGACAAAAAAGGAGCAAGCCGATTTAGTGGCCAAAGGAAAGGCAGAAATTCACCTGCTCAGCGTTCTGCCACCCCAGGAGGTAAGTCGGATCGGAAGCTACGACTCCGCAAAAGACCTCTAGGAAAAATTCCTAGAGCTCCATTAAGGCACATCAGAAGCAAAATTAGCAAGGCACAACATCCTCCAGACTCAACTGACTAATCTCTGGATGAACAACGATGAAAAGGTAGCACAACTTCAAGAGAGAATTAAGGAGCTGATAACACAATTGAACAACCTCGGAGAATCAGTAACAAACCGAGACTCGATCCGGTACGCGCTCAACGCCTTCCCAAGGTCTCCAGAATGGGCATCCTTAGTAGATGTATACTACATCTCTAAGGACTTTGAGGTAAGTACTTTAGAAAATCTGTTTTCTACATTCAAACTTCACGAGTCTCGAATTACAGAGCCTAAACAAGTAGAGAAGCCAAATCTCAATATTGCCATACAAGTCGAAAAGGATGATCCCAACTCTGAAGCGTCGATCGATGAAACTGAAGCGGCGCTATTGGTAAGGAAGTTAAATAAATTTATTAAAACTAATAAATTTAGATCACAGTCTAGGAAACAGCAACACAACAAAAGGATGGTCTGATGCTACAACTGCAACGAAGAAGGGCACATCAAGGACGACTGCCCAAAACTAAAGAAAAGGGACAAGGAGAAGTCTCAAAGGCTGACGTCCTCGAAGCGCAAGAGTCTGAAGGCTACATGGGATGAATCGTCATCCTCGGAATCATAAGTCAAAGCATTCTCGGGATTAGCACTGATGGCCAACCATCTTTTTGAAGAAACCAGCTCGGAGATGAGTATAGATGAAGGGGGAGGATCATCAGAAGAAGAAAGCTGCGATGAAGGGGGAGCATCAGATATAGAGGTAAGTGAGGTACGTAATCTGACTCCCAAGCAGTCCTTTCTATTGGTTGCTACTCAGAATATCGTACTGGTTCCCCTATACAAAAATTTTGTACAAGTCCTGAACCATTCCTAACAACCTATTGTGTTTTTTAGAAATTAAATTTGGAATTGCAAACAGAACTTAACATTATTGATTCTAAATTCAACTTATCTGTTCTTAGAGGTTTAGACTTGGATTGCAAACGATGCTTAACATTATTAATCCACATCCACCCATGTTACAAATTCGATTAAATATTTGTTTCAGAGATCAGCTTCTAGGTTAAACATGGCAAGACACTAGGCCTTTTTGGGTATGGGATCATCCACCACTTCCTAGACAAAGCCTTTCAACGAAATTCAATATTTAATCTCCTTATAGTAACACTAGGTTTAACCATTAAGAACAATCGAATCACAAGATTTAAAAATAAAAGAAACACAAACTCGAATCATAAATTCGAAAACCTAGAATCACTAGCCTCTTGTGTTTAGTATTTCAAGATCTAAACAAAAAGATGAACTAGTAAAGATGCGGAAACTAATAATTAGTTATACCTTTTGTAGCTTATAGACCTCACGATCTTCTATCATATTCCTCTTCTTATCTCGGACGTTGTGTGGACGATGATCTACCGAGACGAGAATCCACCCAAGCCTCCTTCTTCTCCTTGTAAGTTTCGGCCACCAACAATCTCCTAGAGATGAAGAACTTCAGCCACCAACCAAGCTCCAAGGGATGCTAAGAAACAAAGCCTCCTTTCTCTACTTCTTCTCCAAGCAAAGTCCGGCCACCAACAAGCTCCTTGAGAGTTGATGCCGCCGGCCACCAAAGAAGAACAAAAGGAGGAGAGGAAGAAGATGAGGGCCGGCCACCACCAAGGAATTGAGGAGAGGAATAATAGATGATATGTTGTTGTGAGGTGAGACACTTCTACCCTCTCTTTTATATTCCTTGGTCTTGGCAAATAAGGAAAATTTTAATAAAAACTTCCTTATTTTCCTTGCCATTGAAAGGAAAATTAAAAAAAAAATTCCCTTTTTTTTATTAATGGTCGGCCACCTCAAATCCTCCAAACTAAAAATTTCTCTTTTAAAAAATTCCCTTCATGGTTGGTTATAAAACGAAACTTTTATAAATTAAAATCTCTCTATTAAAACATGTAGATGATTTCAATAAGGAAAGTTTTCTCCAAAATTAAAATCTTCCCTTCAATCTAGAAATAAGGAAAGATATCAAACCTGTAACGACCACCCTTCTTACTACTACTACTACTCTCTAAGAGTGACCGTTACTTAACTACTAACTCTACTTAACCGGTATAATTAAAAACCACGAGGAATCCCTACCGAAAAATTTCGACAGAATCTCCCTTGTACCGATGACCAAATCAAAAATACAAACATACTATACTCAGCCACAGGCGGCTGGAACATATTATTTCACAACCACGCAGTATAATATCACAAATAAAAGAAGGAAACTACCCTAACGATAGAAAACAACAATACCACTCCATACAGTAGAACCCAACTACAAATGCAGAATAAACTTAATAACAATCTTAACTCATAATAACATTAAAAGGAAACTAAAGAACTCTAAACAGAAAACTCTTGACAATTCCTTAGCAAACTTTTGATCTCCCCATAGTCCAGCCATCACACACCTTCATCACCACCACCTTGTCGCCTTCCTTGCTAAATCTTTTCCTTTCCTTTATCTGCAGTAGGAGGAAGTGTAGTCTATAAGCATAAAGCTTAGTGAGCGCTATCTACTCACAAAAACTCGATATGCATGTATGTAAATAAAAACATGCTAAAACTGAATGCTAACATGTGAAGCTACTCATGCTCATAAATAGCAAAGGAATCATACTATCTGAAATACTAAACATGTATAGCTAATCATGCTCATAATCCAATGAAGGAATCATACTAACTGAAATACTAACATGTATAGCTAATCATGCTCATAATCCAATAAAGGAATCATACTAACCGAAATACTAAACATGTATAGCTAATCATGCTCATAAACCAATAAAACTATAACTGTATGCTGAGAGCAAATAAAGCTAAACATGCTGAATAATCTAATAGCAAGAAATAAATAAAACTACTACTGCATGCTTCAAATAACAAGAAACTAAACTTTCTAATTCTAAACATATTTGAAGCTTGTTTCATTTGTTTCAAAACTTATACTTTAATACTTTAAAATAATAATCAACTTCTCTTGGGCCCGGCATTGTACCACTTTGCGCGCATTCTTAGTAAGAATCGAGGTAGCTAATCCCGAAACTACTAAGATACTTCTAGGCCTTGTGCCTAGGGGCATCTTGGAGCCCATCCCTTGGACTTGGTGTCCGGTACATGCCCTTTAAAAGTAAAATACTTATTATCTTAATTACTTCTTCTTTAAATGCCTTGACATTTTAATAAGCACCTTGTGTGCCAAAAATCCCTAAAGTCTTGACTTTGGGATCTACTTAAGGCCTTGGCCTTTTTCTTTCTTTTCTTTATCTTTCTTATACTTGTTAATACTTCTAACAGAATACTTCTTTAAAGAGAAACTAAAATGTTTAAGCAAATTCTATCTTTGAAATGCTTAAACCAAAAAACTGCCTACTATGCTAATAAAATTCAGCATATTAAGCTTAATAAAAATATGTACTAAAATTGAAGTTCTGCATGCAAAACTTATCAAAATCTGCAAGCAATGCTTATGAAAATCTGCTTGTTAAAAATCTACATACTATACTTATAAAAATCTGCATGCTATACTTATAAAAATCTGCTTATTAAAAGTCTGCATACTATACTCAACAAATCTGCTCATGCACATCTATTAGCAAAGGAAAAGAAATCTGCTCATGCTTGAATATTAGCAAAATGGTAAACTGATCATGCTTAATTATTAGCAAATGGATAATTGCTCATGCTTTACTAACAGCAGGTGAAAACTAACTACCTGCTCCAAAATTTAATCAAGCTATCTTATGTTCATGGCTTATAAAAGTAGCAAATGAAACTAAGGATAAATCTACTCATGCTTCAACCAAAACCTGTTCAAAAACCCAACAGCAGTAACGTTAGCAAGAAAGAAGGAAATCCAATTGAAACTATTCTTAAGCCTGATCAATTGTATAACAACAGTAACCCACAAAATGGCAAACATGCTCAAAATCCAGCCACCTCATGCTCACTGTAAGCAACAATGAGCAACAACCCGAACTGAAACCAAGCAATGACAATGAACCAAACTACATGCTTAAAAGAAATTTATCTAACCCATTCTATGTTCATTGCTTAGCACAAAAATCTGAACTTGCAGGGCACTGTATAAACCGAACATGCCAAACAAGGTGACAAACAGGAATTTTAGTCAAGAAAAATTGAATTACTACTTTCTTCCCTTGTTATTCATGGTAGCTAATTCAAAACACAAAATCCTTGCTCTGTTTGAAACTAAAGAGATCTAAACCACATACTTAATCCATTCTATATTTTTTTCTTCCCTTCTTTGAAGTACACGGCAGCAAGTAACATCCCTAAACATGCTTCACAGTAAAACTCGAACAAACAAGGGAACACCAAACAAATTGCAAATCAAAACTCGCGGAACAACTCCTACTGCAGGTGAGAAGCAACTCACCTCGCTGTTCTTGGACTTACAACCGAAAAGGAGGAGCTTCTAATGCTGCTAGGGTTTCGGATAGCTTGGATTTCGGCTCTTCTTCGTGCTCACAAGCTCTCCTCGACGATGGTGGTCGCACACGGGTGAAGACCGGCCGGAAAAAGCCTAGCTCCGTCGTCCTTTTCGCCCGAACAGCGAAGTCGCCGCCGCCGTTCGCGAGAGAGGAGGAGAGGTTCGGGTGAGAAAATTTTAGGGTTCGGGAAAAACTTAAAGCTCTTCTTATAACTAAGATTTTTATTAATTACTATACCTTAAATATAATCCATTCTTTCCTTAATTAACAAAACTCGCTGGCACAGCTGGTTAACCGGCTTTTAACCGAAGCAAGGGTCTCGGCTTCAATCCCTCAGCCGCGTACTTTTTTCCAATTTATTCTCTAATCATTAACTATGCTATAAACTTAATTCTCACCATATAAGGTTAACAAAACCATGTAGCTCAGCTGGTTGGGCCAGTTTTGCTTGGGTCCATCCGACCCGAGGTCGTGGGTTCGAATCTCACCTTCAACGTTTTTTTTTAAAACTTCTTTCTTTTGTAACCCTACTAAACGACCTCCAAAAATTACGGTAAAATACTCTAAAAATTCCTAAAAATCTCTAGAATATTTTAAAAACATTTTCAAATATTTTTATGGACTTTTAGAACTTGAAATAGGGAAAATTGGGTCGTTACAATTCCCCATACCTTATAAAAAGTTCGTCCTCGAACTTAGAATAGCTCTGGATACTTCTGTCTCATACTGTCCTCCCGCTCCCAAGTGACTTCCTCGTGCTTCTGGTTCTGCCAGATAACCTTCACTAGTGGCACTTCTTTATTTCTTAGTCTCTTGACTGCTCTGTCCACTATCTATGTAGGTCTGCTCTCATAACTAAGATCCTCTTGGATCTGCACTGACTGAGGCTAAATCACTTGGCTCGGGTCATGGAGACACTTTTTTAGCATGGAGACATGAAATACATTGTGTATTGCTGACATGTCTTGTGGTAAATCCAGCTTGTAAGCTACTTTCCCAATCCTTTCTGTGATCAGGTAAGGTCCTACATAACGAGGACTTAATTTGCCCTTCTTGCCAAATCTCATCACTCCCTTCATAGGAGCGACCTTGAGATAAACTGAATCCCCTACTTGGAACTCAAGTGTCCTACGGCGTGTGTCAGCATAACTCTTCTGTCTACTCTGGGCAGTCTCAATCCTCTGTCTGATCTTTTGGATAGCCTGAGTAGTCTCATCTATCAGTTCTGTCTGAATGCCCAGTTCTACTTCCATTTATTTTCTCAGCTCTTCATCATTGGGAACACAAAGGCGACTCCCTTGATAAAGAATTCCACTGTCTGATACTCGAAACTCCGAATTTTCTTCATCTTGTATCCCTTGCTTGATCTTCTGGATATCTGGATCTTCACTTTGCTTTCTTTGTATATCCTCAAGCAGGGTTGACTCTAAGGTCAATGCAGAGAGTTGCCCATAAATAATTTCCATACCAAAATCTGACAACTCCTTCTGCAATGGTAGGGTTAATGATGACAAAGATATCAGGGATGCACTGGATTTATCTGCTTAGTGCATATGCCACTTTGTTAGCTTTGCCTGGGTGGTAGAGGATTTCACAGTCGTAATCTTTGACCAACTCCAGCCACCTGCGCTGTCTCATGTTTAAGTCATTCTGAGTGAAGAAGTACTTAAGACTCTGATGATCTGTGAAGATTCTACACTGAACTCCATACAAATAATGTTGCCAGAGTTTCAGTGCAAAAACCACAGCTGCCAACTCAAGATCGTGAGTGGGATAGTTCTCCTCGTAGTCTTTGAGTTGTCTGGAAGCATACGCTATGACATTTCCTTTTTGCATGAGTACAGCTCCTAAGCCCATCTTGGAAACATCACTTTCTGGAACTGTCAGGATAGGAGCACTGGTCAGTCTCTTCTTGAGCTCTTGGAAACTCTGCTCACATTTATCTGACCATTCAAACTTCTTGTTCTTTCTGGTGAGGGCTGTTAGTGGAGAGGCTATCCTGGAAAAGTCCTCCACGAATTTCCTGTAGTACCCAGCTAAACCAAGGAAGCTTCTGATCTCCCTGGCGTTCTTGGGTCTGCTCCAGTTGTTGACTGCTTCTATTTTGGCTGGATCCACTTGGATGCATTCTTTAGAAATTATGTGACCTAGAAACGCCACCTGATTTAACCAGAACTCGCACTTCGAGAATTTAGCATAAAGCTGTTTCTGCTGTAGGGTCTGCAGGACTATTCTCAAGTGCGTGTCATGCTCCTCTGGGGTTCTGGAATAGACTAGAATGTCGTCGATGAATACAATTACAAATTTGTCAAGATACTCTGAACACTCTGTTCATCAAGTCTATGAAGATCGTTGGTGCATTAGTCACACCAAAAGGCATGACTACAAACTCGTAGTGTCCAGATCTGGTCCTGGAAACTGTTCTGGGTGTATCACTTTCTTTCACTTTCAGCTGATGGTACTCAAAGCGCAGGTCTATCTTTGAGAACACTATTGCCCCTCTCAACTAATCAAATAAGTCGTCGATCCTGGGAAGGGGATACCTATTCTTGATTGTCACTTTGTTCAGCGCTCTATAGTCTATGCACATTCGCATAGATCCGTCCTTCTTGACAAACAACACAGGAGCTTCCCAAGGTGAGTGACTAAGGGCGTATGAAGCCTTTGTCGAGTAGCTCCTGAAGTTGTTCTTGTAACTCTTTCAACTCTACTGGAAACATTCGGTATGGATCTTTTGAAATTGGACCAGTACCAGGAACCAATTCAATTTCAAACTTCACTTCCTTGTTGGGAGGTAGTCCAGGTAGCCCTTTTGGAAATACTTTTGGATACTCATAGACTACCCGAACATCTTCTTGCTTGGGTCTTTCTTGTTATCTTGTCCTTCCAGTTCTGATTACTTGACTGGGATCCCTGTTTCTCCACTATCTTGTCTTCTATCTTGACAGGCTTGTGTTGCATTTGTTGTGCCTTGTTGCTGTTCAGATAGTGCTCACTAATGCCCTGCTGACCAGCTCTTCACCAATCTATGGTCGGTGAGTTTCACTACTCACATTAGATGCAATTTCTGGTCTCAGCATTCGGAGCGTCAGTCTGATTCGTTCTTTCACTGTACTTACTAACTCTAGGCAAAGGTGAGCTAGCCTGTTAAATCTTTTGACCGCTTCTTCTACTGGTGGGTCACCTTGTCTGAATTCCATAAGCTCCTCATACTGTTTATTGGTGATCCGTTGACGGAAGACTTCTTCGTAAAACTCTATCTCAAAGTCAACCCAGCTCATCTGGTTGACTGCTCTCTTACTCTTAACTCGCTCCCACCACATACGAGCATCTCCAGATAGGCAGAAAGAGGCACACTTAACCTTCTCGACTTCTGGTCAGTCAAGAAGCTTCATTGTGCTCTCAAGTGTCTTGAACCAAGCCTGGGCATCCCAAGGCTCAGTCGTGCCTGAGAAGCTTTCTGGTTTCAGCTTCAGCCACTGGATGAGGTATGCTTCTTGTCTTTTAGATGCTGTGGCGACTTCCAGGGCAGCTGATAGGACTTCAGTCACCACTAGGGTCTCCACATTAATGGCTGGGGGAGTGGGAGGAGTTGACTTCTGATTGGCCATTAGATTGGCAATCACTTGCTGTTGCTCGCTACTTGTCTCTGAAGTTGAGCAACAACTGCAGAGAGAATAGGCCCAGGGGTTCTAGGCTCTTCGTTCTCCTGAACTCGGTCCTCAATACGAACGGTACGGAGACGCCCTCTTCTTGAAATCTAATTATGCAGAGGAAAAAGACTGAATCTCTAACCCTTCTAATCATATATATATATGAATAAAGAAAAGGGAAACAAAATCTTCTATCTTACTTAAGCACTTAAAAACAATTACTTTATACTGCAAATAGTAATAAAGGAAAGCAATAAAGAAAGAAATTAATTACTTTCTTACTTGAAGACGGCAAGGCTGATGCTAATGTGTGTGTGATGCTGGAGAATGAGAACCGCTCTGATACCAACTGTAACGACCACCCTTCTTACTACTACTACTACTCTCTAAGAGTGACCGTTACTTAACTACTAACTCTACTTAATCGGTATAATTAAAAACCACGAGGAATCCCTACCGAAAAATTTCGACAGAATCTCCCCTGTACCGGTGACCAAATCAAAAATACAAACATACTATACTCAGCCACAGGCGGCTGGAACATATATTTTCACAACCACGCAGTATAATATCACAAATAAAAGAAGGAAACTACCCTAACGATAGCAAACAACAATACCACTCCATACAGTAGAACCCAACTACAAATGTGGAATAAACTTAATAACAATCTTAACTCATAATAACATTAAAAGGAAACTAAAGAACTCTAAACAGAAAACTCTTGACAATTCCTTAGCAAACTTTTGATCTCCCCATAGTCCAGCCATCACACACCTTCATCACCACCACCTTGTCGCCTTCCTTGCTAAATCTTTTCCTTTCCTTTATCTGCAGTAGGAGGAAGTGTAGTCTATAAGCATAAAGCTTAGTGAGCGCTATCTACTCACAAAAACTCGATATGCATGTATGTAAATAAAAACATGCTAAAACTGAATGCTAACATGTGAAGCTACTCATGCTCATAAATAGCAAAGGAATCATACTATCTGAAATACTAAACATGTATAGCTAATCATGCTCATAATCCAATGAAGGAATCATACTAACTGAAATACTAACATGTATAGCAAATCATGCTCATAATCCAATAAAGGAATCATACTAACCGAAATACCAAACATGTATAGCTAATCATGCTCATAAACCAATAAAACTATAACTACATGCTGAGAGCAAATAAAGCTAAACATGCTGAATAATCTAATAGCAAGAACAAATAAAACTACTACTGCATGCTTCAAATAACAAGAAACTAAACTTTCTAATTCTAAACATATTTGAAGCTTGTTTCATTTGTTTCAAAACTTATACTTTAATACTTTAAAATAATAATCAACTTCTCTTGGGCCCGGCATTGTACCACTTTACGCGCATTCTTAGTAAGAATCGAGGTAGCTAATCCCGAAACTACTAAGATACTTCTAGGCCGTGTGCCTAGGGGCATCTTGGAGCCCATCCCTTAGACTTTGTGTCCGGTACATGCCCTTTAAAAGTAAAATACTTATTATCTTAATTACTTCTTCTTTAAATGCCTTGGCATTTTAATAAGCACCTTGTGTGCCAAAAATCCCTAAAGTCTTGACTTTGGGATCTACTTAAGGCCTTGGCCTTTTTCTTTCTTTTCTTTATCTTTCTTATACTTGTTAATACTTCTAACAGAATACTTCTTTAAAGAGAAACTAAAATGTTTAAGCAAATTCTATCTTTGAAATGCTTAAACCAAAAAACTGCCTACTATGCTAATAAAATTCTGCATATTAAGCTTAATAAAAATATGTACTAAAATTGAAGTTCTGCATGCAAAACTTATCAAAATCTGCAAGCAATGCTTATGAAAATCTGCTTGTTAAAAATCTACATACTATACTTATAAAAATCTGCATGCTATACTTATAAAAATCTGCTTATTAAAAGTCTGCATACTATACCCAACAAATCTGCTCATGCACATCTATTAGCAAAGGAAAAGAAATCTGCTCATGCTCGAATATTAGCAAAATGGTAAACTGATCATGCTTAATTATTAGCAAATGGATAATTGCTCATGCTTTACTAACAGCAAGTGAAAACTAACTACATGCTCCAAAATTTAATCAAGCTATCTTATGTTCATGGCTTATAAAAGTAGCAAATGAAACTAAGGATAAATCTACTCATGCTTCAACCAAAACCTGTTCAAAAACCCAACAGTAGTAACGTTAGCAAGAAAGAAGGAAATCCAATTGAAACTATTCTTAAGCCTGATCAATTGTATAACAACAGTAACCCACAAAATGGCAAACATGCTCAAAATCCAGCCACCTCATGCTCACTGTAAGCAACAGTGAGCAACAACCCGAACTGAAACCAAGCAATGACAATGAACCAAACTACATGCTTAAAAGAAATTTATCTAACCCATTCTATGTTCATTGCTTAGCACAAAAATCTGAACTTGCAGGGCATTGTATAAACCGAACATGCCAAACAAGGTGACAAACAGGAATTTTAGTCAAGAAAAATTGAATTACTACTTTCTTCCCTTGTTATTCATGGTAGCTAATTCAAAACACAAAATCCTTGCTCTGTTTGAAACTAAAGAGATCTAAACCACATACTTAACCCATTCTATATTTTTTTCTTCCCTTCTTTGAAGTACACGGCAGCAAGTAACATCCCTAAACATGCTTCACAGTAAAACTCGAACAAACAAGGGAACACCAAACAAATCGTAAATCAAAACTCGCGGAACAACTCCTACTGCAGGTGAGAAGCAACTCACCTCGCTGTTCTTGGACTTACAACCGAAAAGGAGGAGCTTCTAATGCTGCTAGGGTTTCGGATAGCTTGGATTTCGGCTCTTCTTCGTGCTCACAAGCTCTCCTCGACGATGGTGGTCGCACACGGGTGAAGACCGGCCGGAAAAAGCCTAGCTTCGTCGTCCTTTTCGCCCGAACAGCGAAGTCGCCGCCGCCGTTCGCGAGAGAGGAGGAGAGGTTCGGGTGAGAAAATTTTAGGGTTCGGGAAAAACTTAAAGCTCTTCTTATAACTAAGATTTTTATTAATTACTATACCTTAAATATAATCCATTCTTTCCTTAATTAACAAAACTCGCTGGCACAGCTGGTTAACCGGCTTTTAACCGAAGCAAGGGTCTCGGCTTCAATCCCTCAGCCGCGTACTTTTTCCCAATTTATTCTCTAATCATTAACTATGCTATAAACTTAATTCTCACCATATAAGGTTAACAAAATCGTGTAGCTCAGCTGGTTGGGCCGGTTTTGCTTGGGTCCATCCGACCCGAGGTCGTGGGTTTGAATCTCACCTTCAACGTTTTTTTTTTAAAACTTCTTTCTTTTGTAACCCTACTAAACGACCTCCAAAAATTACGGTAAAATACTCTAAAAATTCCTAAAAATCTCTAGAATATTTTAAAAATATTTTCAAATATTTTTATGGACTTTTAGAACTTGAAATAGGGAAAATTGGGTCGTTACAAAACATTTCTCTTAATCCTTTGTAGAAACTATAAAAGGTAAAATTTAATTTTAAAATTCTCTTTTAAAATCATGAGGATGGTTACAAAAAAGGAAAGTTTTATCAAAAATTAAAATCTTCCTTTTAACTACAAATAAGGAAAGATATCAAACCTTTCTCTTAATCTTTTGTAGAAAGATATAAAAGGAAAGATTTAAATTTTAAACTCTCTTTTAAAACCATGGCTTCCACATAAGGAAAAATTTTAAAATTAACTCCTTTTATTTTTTATGTGGTCGACCACCTAAGCTTGGGCTCCAAGCTAGGGCCGACCACACCTCAACCCATCCAAGCTTTTTCTTGGCCGACCCTATCTTGGGCTCCAAGCTTGGCTTGGTCGACCACCTTGGGATGGGTAAGAAGGTGGGTTTAGGTGGGTATAAGACTTTATAAATAAGAGGCTATGACAGGGACCGAGAGGAGGAATTGGTTTTGGTCTCCTGATGAACTTGAGCTTCCTGTGTTCGCCCCAAACACCCAACTTGAGTTCATCAATAATATCTCATTCCACTAAAGAGTTATTATTGAACTGCCGCACCAATCCCATATTACTATACGGGCTCCTTCTTATCATGAGTGTGTTAGTCTCCCTATGTTAGTCTCCCAATGGCTACTAACATTAACATGGACTCTGACTTAGAAGGAAAACCAGTAGACTTGAAATACTATCGAAGTGTGATAAGAAGTCTACTGTACCTAACTGCTAGTCGACCGGATATCCTTTTTGCAGTAGATATGTGTGCAAGATACCAATCTTGTGTAAAAGAGTCTCACCTAACATACGTCAAAAGAGTACTTAGGTATATTAAGGGAACTTTAAATGTAGGACTCTGGTACCCTAGGTCTTGCACCTTTGACCTAACTGCCTATTCTGACTCAGACTATGTCAGGTGCAAACTAGATAGAAAGAGCACAAGTGGTAGCTGTCAATTTCTAGGTCAGTACCTAGTAAGTTGGTCAAGCAGAAAGTAACACTGTGTTGCTCTATCTACTACTGAAGCTGAGTATATAGCCCTAGGTGAATGTGCATCTTAATTATTATGGATGATGCATATCCTAAAAGACTATCAACTAGAATATCAAAATACTAAGATTTCAATTGATAACATAAGTTCAATTAATCTAACCAAGAACCCAATTCATCACTCAAGGACTAAACATATAGAAGTAAAGCACCACTTTGTAAGGGATCACGTAGCTAAGGGTGATATTGTACTTAACTATGTTGAGTCAAAATCAAACCTAGCTGATATATTCACAAAACCCTTACCTGAACTTGAGTTCAGTGCACTTAGAAGACAAATAGGAATGTGCTTAGTAGAATAGAATTTATTACTATATTTTTATTCAGCTTGTTTTTAATTGGTTTTAAAATCCTAGGAAAAATATTTTTCAAAATTCTAACTTTTGTTAGTTTTTCAAAAAATTGGTTTAGCCTAGGAATTTACCCCCCTACAAATCATGTATCCCTAGTTTCAGCTAGAGCATCTCACAAACACCCTAGGTCTAACTTGCTTGTGTTTGAAAACACTTAGAATGGTGTGAGATGCATAGGATACTGCCTGAACTTTAGTATGGTTATGTCTATGCATCGACATAAGTCTGGGCTATAAACACCAAATTTACATTGATCAAGTTAAGTTATCCTGTCTTAGTCAAAACTAACTGGATCACTAACTTAACTTGACTAACCAAGTGAAAACTATTGCCCTCTAGGTAAACAGCTAGTAGCTAATGGTTAGACATGTGGCTAAGGAAATTAAGTTACTCATGCTTGAGTTGTAGGACTTTTTGGAAAGAGAACCAAATTTTCTAAGTGAAAATGGCCTTAGTTAAAATTTTACAAGTTGATATTATTTTCAAGTTAAGTATTTTTTAAATTAAATAAATTTTGAATCTCTAAAAATTTCTTTTTCGCTCTTTAAACTAAAGTTTTTTTAGCTCATAGTTGGCTAAGTGATCTTTTCAAAGATAAATCAGTTTCTTAGCTAAATTTTCTCTCCAAACCTTTTTGAGCAATTTGTCAAAGAAAAGTTTCTTCTCAAAATCTAATTATTTTAATTACTTATCTCAAAAGCTAAGTATTTTTTTTTCTATTATACTCTCTTCTTTTAAAATTAAGGATTTAACAGAGTATTCTTTTTGAAAAGTTTCTTTAACTCAAAGTTTGCTAAGTCACTTTTCAAGTTAAAAACTTTTCTTTAGCTAAAATATCTTTGTAAACTTGATTTTTGAAATTTATTTTTAAGAAAAAGATTTTCTTTAAAGAACTCCATACTTGACTTTTTGATAAAAGTTTTTACTTAGCTAAAAAGTCTTCAAGAAAATTCATTTCCAAAAGCTAAGAGGATTTTGTGAAAAGCTAAAATTTTCTAAGGCTAAATCTTTAAAACTATGTTTTTTTTTAAGCTAAGTTTTTTTCAAAACCTTCTAAAAAGCTAATATCTTTTTCGTATTTATTATTAGCTAAGGCCCAATGATCACTTTCTCAAATTTTCTTTCCCATCTTTTTGTTGTTGATAATTTTGAAATATGGCAAAGGGGGAGAGTATAAGAAAATTCAAAGAAATTTTAAATTTAAAAATTTTGTGGGAGCTTTTATTAAGGGGGAGTCTTTATACTTAAGCTTTTACTAAGGGGGAACTCTGCACTTAATCTTATGTTTGTACTATCATGCTTATGCTTGTACTATCATGCTTATGTAAAATATTTTTATAGTATTATTTTTCTTAACTTTGAATTTTTGTTGCCATAATAAAAAAGGGGGAGATTGTTGGTGCGGGAAGCATCCGATGATCGATCCCAAGTTTTGATAATAGAAAAGGATTCAAAGTTAAGATTATTTGTTATTTAACATGTGTGAACGAGTTTACAGGAAAGTCCTAACTACAGTTAGGGAGGTGGAAAATCCTAGAGTGTGGTAACCCTAGGTCCTAGGGGGTGGTAACCCTAGGTGGTGGAAAACCCTAAAGGGCGGCAACCTTAGGTCCTAGGGGGTGTTAACCCTAGGTGGTGGAAATCCTAACCCTATGTTTGGGAGGAGGTGAGTAAAGGGGAGGGAAAGGTAAACATGGGTAAAATGAATTTTTACCCTTGTTTGGGAGAGAGTGAGCTATGAAGGAGAAGGGGAGAGAAGGGTAAAGCCTCCCCTTGCATGCTCGGGAATAAGCGAAATTCCTTACACCCCAAATTGGGGTGTAAGGAAGGGTAAGGAAAAATTATTACAATTATATCCTTATTTATTTTTTCACATGCAGATTTATTAAAAAAATAAGAGGATATTTTTGTAAATTTGTATATTTAACCTTCATTCCATCCCTTTCCTATCACATAAACTTTCCCTCCCTTCCAAACAAGGGTAAGATAAATATATTACTTTCCTTTCCTTTCCCTCCCTTCCCCTTCCATCCCCTTCCATTAATGAACCTTACCTCACCCCATCCAAACAGAGGCTAAGGGGACTAACCTTAGGTCCTAGGGGGAGGTAACCCTAGGTGGCGAAAAATTCTAGGGGGTGGTAACCCTAGGTCCTAAGGGGTGGTAACCCTAAGCAGAAAGTCCAGTCGGTCTGGAGGACCGGACTAGCAATAGGTATGCTCTCCTGAGTGGAGTAGGTGAGGACGCGTTCCCCGCGGAGGGAACAGTAGGCATCGGTTTGACTTGGGTTTCCGATAGGAAATCCGAAGTCAGAACCGGACAACCCAAAAGCTGTCAACTTATTTGTTTTATTTACTATTTGTCTTATTCTGTTTTGCAGGAAACTAATATTTTTGCAGGGTCAGACTTAGCCATGATCGGTCGACCGAACGACTTGATTGGTCAACCGAACCGCAGCACAAAAGGACCAAATTTCCAGATTGTAAACTATGTTCAGTCGAGGGATCAGTCGACCGAACATGGGGATCCGTCGACCGAACCAAGGATGGCAGTTGATCAGATCGAAGCCGGGGGGATCGGATCGGATGAGGAGGTCATCTGATCGTATTTGGAGAGTACCTCTTTGGAGAGTTTAAGAGTTACTTATCTGACATATTGAAATGATATAGCATCTTACTGATATAAGCTTCTTGAGACAAACTTAAAAGTTTTTTTGATCGATCTCTAATGATCTTCACTCCTAAGATGTACTCTGCTTCTCGCATATCTATTATGTTAAATTGTGATGAAAGTTAGGATTTGACTTCTATCACATACTTTATGTCACTTCTAGCTATTAGCATATTATCAACATATAATGATAAAATGACAAACTTTCTTTTTTCCTTTCTTAGGTAAACACAATGATCCTCATTGATCATTTCAAAACCATAAGACAAAATAACTTCATTAAATCTTATGTTCCATTGTCTTGACGCTTGCTTTAGCCCATATATAGACTTCCCAAGTCTACATACTCTTTGCTCTTGGCCTTCAGCAACGTAACCTTTTGGTTGTACCAAATATATTTCTTCGTCAAGATTACCATTAAGGAAAGTTATTTTTACATCCATCTGATATAATTCCATGTCAAATTGTGCTACTATAGCTAGAATGACACGTATTGACACAAACTTCACAACTGGGGAGAATGTTTCTTCAAAATAAATACCCTCCATTTGGGTATATCTTTTTGCAACTAATTGAGCTTTGTATCTATTAATCGATCTATCTGCTTTCCTCTATACTTTGAGAATCCACTTATTCCTAATAGCCCTTTGACCCGGAGGAAGATTGACTAAATCTCAAACTTTATTCTTTCTCATTAACTCCATCTACTCATCCATTGTAATTTTCCATTTTTCTCTTACTGAGCTTCTCAAAGCTTTCTCAATTGTTCGAGATTCCTCATCGTCAACTGGGAGAATAATCAATGCCTTATTCTCAATGTCAAACCTGTTTTGAGGAATAATCTGATTACTACTTCTTTATAGGTTAGACTGTTGAGAAACTGACTCATTCAGTGGCAAATTACTCCCACTAGGCTGACTAGATTCAGACATCTCCTGATTTGTTGATAAAGGAACATTATCCTGCTCCTTTATCTTATATAAAGGAATTGTCTTATCAACTTCACCTCATGTTGGGAACTCAGTTTCTAGAAAAGTAGCATATCTTGACTCTATTTCAAAGATGGTTCCATCTTGTCGCTCACCAATGAAGACATAACCCTTAGAAGTCTTAAAATACCTTATAAAGATAAACTTCTTACTTATAAGTCCTAATTTTTCATATTCGTGAGTCTTATCATGAACGTAGGCAGCTAACCCCCAATGTCTCAGATTACTCAAATCTGACTTTCTACTTGTCCAACATTCATGTGAGGTAGATGGAACTGACTTTAAAGGTACTTTGTTAAGTATATAGGCCGTAACTAATAATGCATCTCCTGAATAGGAGATTGGCAATTAGCTTGCGCCATCATACACCTAATCATTTCAAGAAAAGTTTTTTTTCTTCTTTCAGCAACTCCATTTTTTTATGGAGTTCCAGGGATAGTTAGCTGTCTAATAAACCCTTTCTCATTATACAATATCTTCAATTGATCAGACAAATATTCACCTCCATGGTCAGTGAACAAGGTTTTAATATTACGTTCCAATTGATTCTCAACTTCATTTAAGTAACAAATGAAGTAATCTAATGCTTCATATTTATGAGAAATCAAATACACATGACCAAAATAAGTAAAGTCATCAATAAATGTAATGAAATAAGAACTTCCATTTCTAGGTTTTAGATTCATTAGACCACAAATATTCGAATTAATCAATTACAATGGTGATTCAACCCTAATAGCCTTGCCAAATGGTTTCCTAGTTGCCTTTCCAGCAAGACAATGCTCACATATAGACAAGTTAATCTTAGCATGAGTACTTAAAAGACCCTCCTTAGCTAATCTATTCATTCCTTTTTGTCCTATATGTCCTAGTCTAGTATGCCAAATTTCATCATTAACATCAGCATTACTAGTAAGAGTAAGTTCGAAAACAATCATCTTTATTATTTGGTTCTACATCAAGAAGCATAAAACCATTTGTTACATAATCATGTCGAATTAACACAGAGTTAATTCAAAGTTCCACACAATGGCTATAAAAATTTACACAATAACCTAAATCAGGAAGACAAGTGATAGAAATCAGATTCCATTGAATCTCAGGAGCATACAGGACGTCATGTAAAAATAAGGTACGCCCGCCACGTAGGTTGAGCTTGCAAGTGCTAATTCCTTTGACTTCAATTCTTGCATTGTTTCCCACATATATCCATTTATTGCCAGCTGGTACCCGACGGTACTCCACATATGTAGCTCGATCACGAGCTACATGGTTCGTTGCTCCTAAATCTACAATCCACAAAGGATAAGAATCAACTAACAACACTATACTTATAACATAATGCTTATGGAAATAAGTTAAAGATAGATCTACCATTTTAGGCTCAATACAATCCCGAGCAAAATGACCCTTCTTACTATAGTTGAAGCAAGTCAACTTACTTTTAGGTTTTTGTCCATATTTCTTTTCTTTCTTCTTGATTTGGTTTTTAGCAGCAACAACACTAGCCTCCTTTCCTTTTCCCTTTCCTTTCTTAAACCATCTTTTCTTATTCTTGGAACCAGAACCTTCAACTACAAAAGCTTGACCAGAAATCTTTGTGGATTCAATCCTCTCCGCCTCAAGTTCTACATGGCTTGAGACATCAGTGAAAGTCTTGATACTCTCACTATGAGTCAAATTCTGTTTCACCATTTTCCAAGAATCAGGAAGGGAATGGATAACTGTCGGAACCTGTTGTTTATCGATCAGCGTGTGACCAGTAGTCTTAAGCCTCGAATCATGTTACCCATCTCCCTGAAATGTTGGGCCATGTTAACATTCGAGCATTTTTTACATCTTTTAAACTTGATTGTTAGATGACGGAACTTACTCAGACGTACTCCACTCTACTTCTCTCTAAGGGTTGCTCAGACAACATGAGATGATGGTAATGGCTCATACTCAAATACCATGTCATGAACCATTGAACTAATCAATATTCCCTTAACAATGGAGTCCTTCCTTTTCCATGCCTTATAGGCATCAAGGTCACATTTGTGCTCTGCTGTAGAACCATCAGTCGATTCATCCATGAATTGATTTATGGTCTCTAGAACTTCTTGTTCCTCAAGAACGTATTATATCTTGAGGTGCCATATTTTGTAGTTATCCCCATATATAATTTTTTATGGAGTTCAGGTATGATGCTTTTAGTTGCCATAGTCTACATAAATAAACACATTATTTTAGTGTAATTCATATGCATGCAATTAATTATCGACTCACTGTAAATTAGAATTGGTTTACAAAATCAAGTGATAACTATATTTCCACTCATCATTTATATATTCCAATCTAATCAACATTGATCAATTATATTACACACATCCCATCAAATGAACTAATCATTTTTCATATGAACTAATTATATGGATATATGAACTAATCATGAATATGAATGGATCATTGAACATGAACGAATCATGAAATGAATTAATCATTTTCAAGTTTGTTAACAGATAACATAACTTTTCATAACATAACTCTGTTCGTATATAATGACAAAAATTATTACACAACTCAAAAACTAAATGGGCTAAAACTATTCGTACATAATGGCAGTAAACAGACACTAGTAACATAGATAAGCTAGCACCACTTCCACTAGGATAAATACTAGTGTAGTGGGCAATTCTATCCCGTTCATCCCGGACTCGACGATGGGTGGATCAAGCTCAGATATTTCCATCAGATCCATTTCTAGGTCTTCTACACACTCTTCTGGATCCTCCTTTGATTCTTCGAGATCCTCTCTAGATCCTCCTCAAAATCTTCAGGATCCATTTTTGGATCCTCTTCAAATACTTTGAGGTCCATTTCTGGGTCCTCTACAAATTCTTCGAGATCCATTTCTGGATCCTCTTAAGATTCTGCGAGATTTGGATCCTCCTTAGATTCTGTAGGATCCATTTCTTCGAGATCTGGCCCTCTTGAGATTCTTTAGGATCCCATTTTAATTGAAGTAACTGCCTGCGCATCTCTAAATATGAGATGTGTCCTTCAGAATCATCCTAAAGTTGGAGTGCTATCTGCTTAAGATTTTTTGATAGTGAATAAACCAAATCCCATCTTCTGTTTGTGTCTTGGATGGGAAACTCTTCTCGCTTGAGTCTCCAGAACAACCAATCGAGCCGACCAATAAGCCAACTGACTCCGTGATCCGGGTTATATTCTAGCTTCTTGATCTTCTCCCAAATCTCATGTTGTCGTTTATATCGACCAGTCATCATGTATATTGTTCATGCTATCTGGAATTGAAAATAATGATGTCAGTATAAAACCGACAAACCGGTAACAAAATTGGTCTTATTTAATTCTCACATATACATAGAACAAATATATACAGAATACATAAGAAAATAAGAAAAACAAATTTTATTTATTTAGGGAGTCTAATGTGACTGACACATTTGATCTGATGATCAGTTCTTGTGTTTGGTTTATTTGCTAATCAGAACTAATCTAATTGGGCAAGGATATGTTATCAATGTTTTGTTATTATTTAATCCAAGTCCATTTAAACCAATCTCAAACTTATCGATCAAACTTAGGTTCGTTTGATTAATCTAATGCACATTGGATTAAGTCTGACACATTAGAACAAATTCAATCTTTTTTTCTAAATTTGACACAATAGAACTAATCTGTTTACATTTGATCAGCCCAACTTATGTAATCAAACCACCTAAACTAATTCTATAATTAATTGATCTGGTTAAACCAATAAATGATTTGAACCAGATCTATGCATTATTGAATTAAACTGGTCTGTTTAAATTAACTAATGATTTAAACCAGAGCCGGGTTTGATTGGACAAGTTGATCTAATTCAATTTTCAATTAATTGAATCATAAATTAATTAAATATGTATTTGTTAATTAATAATACATTTCTATATGCATTTAATTAATTACTAAATATATTTAATTAAATTTTAAATATGAAAGGCACTATTCGTTTATTCATTTTTTTAATTTTGATTTAATAAAATCAAAAAATTTCATGAAGTCATTATGCTTCTTTAAAAGTATTGTTCATTCATTTTTGAATCGATTAAGTTTTTATTCAATTGATCCAATTAAATGAATTGATTGATTAATCGATTAAAAAAATAAAAAAATTACTATACTGATAAAAGCAATGTTCATCTTTTCCATTTTTCTCCTTTTTTTCCGCCCATGCTTCTTTTCCCATAACAAATACGGTGGCCAGCATATCACTGACCTTTCAAACATGATCCTCTGCATTCACTGGTCACAAAAGTCGATAGCCTGCCAACGTTAATCATAGATCGTGATTTCGTTTAGCAGTTACAGATCATGATTTTATCAATAAAATTACGAGAAAATAGAGAAAAATTCCAGGGGGTTTTCATGCACTTAGAACTAATGCTCTGATACCAATGTCGTCTTTGATAGCATGAAACAAACACAAAATAAAAACATTAATAACTCATAGTGAACTCCCAAGACGAACTTGGTCACCGGTCACCACTTGCCATCAGAAAAGCGATCACTAAACTGAATCGATGAAACTGAATCAAAAATATCTTCTCAAGGTTCATGAACCAAAACCTATGCTTCTCGAATGTTCTTCTCTTTGCTCGTGATCACCTCGATCGATGCCTCTCGAGATTTCTTGGATGCCTATTTATAAGATGAAAGCATCGATACGTAACCGATGCTTTGATGGCTCTATTAATCACAGTATACATTGAGGAAGATGAACCAATCATCTCCTCAATGAAAATGTTGCAAATCTTTTGCAACGTAGTGATCTCCAACACTAACATCGTGAGAAGTGTAGTAGTCTTGATTTTTTTTTTTTTGAGGCGAATCGGTCCGCTAATTCCTTAAGGAAGATATTAGCATCCTCCTTCTCAATTATCAAACCTCTAAGTGATTCTAGAATTGACATTCTCATGATCATCAG
The DNA here is from genome assembly GCF_018446385.1 of Zingiber officinale. Classification (NCBI taxonomy): domain Eukaryota; kingdom Viridiplantae; phylum Streptophyta; class Magnoliopsida; order Zingiberales; family Zingiberaceae; genus Zingiber; species Zingiber officinale. The sequence goes on from NC_055991.1 coordinate 102,535,805, forward strand.
ACTCATGCGATTAGATTGGTTCCACTTGTCAAAATTCACCTTTTAATCCATAGTCGAATCATCAGTCAAAGGTGTAAGGCGATCATGCCTAAATACATTGTTCAGATCCATGTAACCTAATAAAACTATAATATGTTTTTTCCATTATCCAAAGTTTGTGCTAGTAAGCATAAAGATGTTGTTTAAGTTAGCAGACATTGAGAATACTACATAAACAAAAGTAAAGGACATAGCTTAATTTAACAAACAAGGCATGTATCTTTATAGTTGTACAATAACAAAAAAAATAATAATGAATGAAACATTCAACTATATGGGCATTAATAAAGATATCTAGTGCAACATTACATTAAGCCTTTAGACTAAATTATAACTTGCTATTAGTACTCTCTAAATAACTCATGATTAACTTCATCTGCCACATAACTCACCTTTCTTTGAGCTGGCACATTGTGCACATGATACTTTATTCATGAGTTTTCTTAGTTTACTTATGTTTTCTAGTATCAGTCATAATACTTCTAATCAACTACATAGTGTCCCTTCCTTTGGGTCAACACACCATGTGCATGATCAAAAAGTTTAGCTTAATTTGTGAGCTTCCTTAAACATATATCCGACATAAGAATGATTTTCCTTTAGGCCAATCACCCTTAACATGGATATACACCCCTCTACACTAGTACTCCTAGCCTCCCCAATAGTTTTTGCTTTAGTGATAGTATAGGTTCGACTAAGCAGTAAGAGTGAAGAAGAATCCAGGAAGAAATTACTGAAAACTAAGTTAAATTTAGTTATCAATCGATTGACACCTTTATCAATCGATCGAGAATGGATGTGAATCGATTCACACGTGTGCCAATCGATTGATCAATTGATTGAATACAAATCAATCGATCCAGAAGGATTCTGTTTGCTTGTTCATCCACCCTAGCCGATCGATTGCCAAATTCTAATCGTTTCTCTAATCAATTCAAAAACCTTCTGTGGACAATCCAGCGAATGCCAATCGATTAGCCGATTGATTAGTGAATCCCAATCGATTAGCTGATCGATTCAGAAGCTCTCTATTTACTTTCTCATGATCTTCAATCGATTGCCTGATTGATTAGTGACCTCAATCGATTAACTAATCGATTCTGAGCCCTTCTGTTCGCAAACTTAAGTATCCCAATCAATTGAGCCTTATGCCAATCGATTAGCGAACATCAATGAATTGGTTGATCGATTCAAGAAGCTTCTGTTCGTAAATTCGTGACTCCTAATCGATTGAGAACCTTCCTAATTGATTAATATAAGAAAATGCCCATTTTGAACATGATTTCAACCCTAAAATCGTGCCGCCAATCTTGTTCTTCATAGATAATGCGAAAAACTCAATTTATAAGTTAAATTCTAATCTATCCAAGCTACATTCAATGAATATACATTAATTTTACTCAACATATGAAATCAAATACAAAAATTGATGCATTTATATCAAAATGTTGAAAAATAATTCTTACGCCTTAAAACCTGATAATAAGTCAATCCTAAGCTCTGATACCAATTGTTATGTTTGCAATACATCATATATGAATTAAAGGACGCATCTACAACATGATCTAGCTTCTACCAATCTCTAAAGCACAATACAAAACCGAAACAATAGTTCATGAATGGCTAACTTGAATCCATCACAAAAGAATATTGCTACTTACTTGATGTCGGAGATTCTGCTAGTGCGGAATAGTCTTCTACATGAGTGGGCAACGACAATCCTTAGCTCTCTCTTAATGAGGAAGAGAAGAGGTTGAAGAAGCTCTAGAACGTGCCCTAATTCATGAGCATCTTCTTTTATATATCAAGTTCATCCTATAGGGACTATCCATCTTAAATTCCATCTATCATTAACAGTCCATCAATATTAATGAACTGGATTATTGGATCTACACATGAAATCTATATCCATTTAATTCAAACTCTCTTTATATGCATTGAAGCATTAGATCACTTAGTTTAGTTACTTTAATGACAATTAAGTATGTGTTAATCAAGTATAAACTTACCTTATGAAGATTAAGTCCATTCATATAGACACAATTAGATATAGTTCACCTATATATAGTTAAACCTACAACTATTTTATCTTTAACTTATAAACATTAATCTTATTTAACCCTCTAACTTTTTATTTTCTTCGTTTAATATTGAATTTATAAAAAAGTCAATAACTTATTTGATAAAAAATATTTAACTTAATTTTTATTAAAAAGAAATATAATTTATTTAATGATAATATTAGATATATTAAAAATTATCATTAAAAATATAAAATTAATTTAAAAATATAGTTATGTGTTATACATATTTAGACTCGCAACCGTCCGATTTTGACTATTAATTTTTTTTATAAATTTATAATATTTATTTTTTAAAAAATAATAACAATCTTGAACCATTTTGAACCATCATGAATTATTCATTGAATTGTGAACCAGTAGTTCTGAACTATAAATTGTAACCATTATGAATGGCTAAGATTAAGAATTGATATTTTAGAAATCGTCCAGTTGACCATTCTGAAACATTGTCGGGTCTAACTAAAGAATATGGAATCGTCACATAGAAGTGATAGGGTCATGCAACAAGAATGGTTGTTTTGAACCATATTAAACTTACTATGTTAGCATATGTTAGCATGTGGTTTATCTTCTTCTCTTTTGTTAACTTTTTTTCCATCAATTATTTTTCTCACTCCAAAATTGTCCATGTAGAAGAACACATCGTAACTAACATTGTAATAAAATTTTATTGCTGTGAAAAAAATTCTCACAATCTATTCACCCCCTCTGGTTGGTGTTTTTAATCCTACAAAATAACAAAAGTCTATATTTACTAGATGGGAAGAACCTCACACCATTAAGATGAAATTGAGTCCATGACAAAACAACAATGAAAAGATGCCATGGAAAAGGAGAAAAGTCATGTGGAAAAACCATGTTGTCGAAGTAATTGGCTTACCTTCGGGAAAGCAATTAGGAACAAGTATGTTGTCAAAATAAAAAATAAGCTAGATGAATCTATATAATGCCACGACAATAGGCTTTTTACAAAAGATTATACCCAACAAGAGGGTATTTATTTTGATAAAATCATTTTTCCAAGAGTGAAATTTGTATCCGTTTGTCTAATTCTAATTATACTAGTACATCTAAATTTAGAGTTATATCAAATGGATATAAGAATCAATTCCCTAAATGGTGACCTTAAAAAAGAAAATATATGAAATAAATGGAGGAGTTTATAGCTCAAGGCCGAGAAAATAAAGTTTATAAGTTGGGAAAAATAATTTACGACCTTATGAAAGCATCAATACAATGGAAACTAAAATTCAATGAAGTCATCATCTCTTCTCTTATGGTTTTAAGGATGATTACCGAAGACCACTATGTCTATATGAAAAATGGAACTAGGATAATTTATTATATTGATAAAGCCAATTAATTTCTCCTAGTTAGAAATTATATCAATGTTAAGAGATAACATGCTTTTTCTAGTTTAATATGAAAGTCATGGGGCCCCAAGAGATTTGGTGTAGCGGTTAAACCTTTCAATTGGTTAATCAGATATTTTTAAAGGTCAAATTTTAGTTGATAAATTTTTATGGAGTCGAATTAGTCATTTTTAATATTAATTAGTATGAAGGGTTGGATATCTGAATTACTAAGAAAAAAAAAAAAAAATGAAAGTCATGGGGAAGAAGAATACATCTTTGGTGTGAATTGTGATATTGACTATTGAGTCAATACTTATAGCATAGAGCACTATTCCAAGTAAGCTTATGAGTGCTAAAACTTTTGAAGCAGAGATAATAGTTGTAATGAAGACAAAAGCCACATGTGAAGGATTAAAGACAAGCGAAACCAAAAGCACACAGTCATTTATTTGGTTTACAATCGTCAAGACTATTACTCTCCAAGGTATGTGATGGACTACTTACGAGTAGGCAAGCACTAATCATCTCCTTCTAAAAAGTTTTTTTTAGAGATAGAGAAATTTCTTACAAATAAGAAGGTTACGGTATTACTTTTACCATCCTCTTTAACAATGGAATGCAAGTAATACCAAAAAGATTACCAATAACTTTATAGAGATCCGGAGTTTGGCGTAGGTTGTATGAGAGTAATGCGGCATGATGAGTAGTGTTTTGATCACTTGAAGATTGCTTGATGTGAATGAGATGTGTATTCTGAACCCTTTGTTCCATGCCTCTTTTATATTTTTTTATCGGTCAATTGATCCAGCATATATGATTGATCGATCACCTTGATAATAGGATCTTGATGTGGTTTGCCGATTGACAGATTTGGTTTTCCGATTGACCGAACCTGCCACATCATATTTTCATCAGGTTCCACTGCTAACTTGATTTTTCGGTCACCTGAACCTCACCGAATCTGCTTTTTGTTGTTATCCAATTATCATGTTATCTTAATGAAGTCCATCTTTCACCACGTCAGCTTTGTAGGGCTTATCTTTGACAATACACTCTAACACATCAACAACTCAAACTTTATCCTCTATCAAGTTAGCATCCAGAGACTTATCTAAGTCCACGTTGGATGTCACGTCTGCACGACGAATATTTCAAATTGCCATGTGAAATTTTTGTGCCACATCAGCTTTCGGCTGACTAAACCTACTTGTTCGATCACTCAAACATTGGATTGATCAAAAATAATTTTCTAGTTGTCTGAACCATATAAAATAAAGTTAGCACAAAATAAAATAAATTATAATATGCATGTTCTAAGTATGACAATTAAACAACTATATGATCTTGACTTCAAAATTCGAGTTGATTTCTTTATCGTATCCATGCCTAAGTTTGTCTCAATATTAGGACATGCATCACTGACTTGTCTTACCTTCTTGACAAACATGGAGGGTTTAATTGGCTTGTTTGAGCTTCCTTTATTTAGCATCCAATCCCTTAACCCACCAAGGTGTTACATTTGAGAGTGACCTAAAGGAAATTATTTTACAAATTGCATTATTTATTTAATAAATAAAATTTACTATTTAAGTATGCATTCTAACTATATGTATATGATTTGATCAAAAATTTAATTAATGAAGTCTACAATACAATCTATAGCATTAGAGAAATTATGATTAGATCATAATTAGTGGGTATATCATCATATGTAATTATGTACATATTTAAATATTTCCTAATTGATTAATTAATGAGATTGGACATTGTCAATTTTATAAGATTAGTACATGTTATACTTCTTAATTTAACCAAACAGTTGATCCTCATTGCTTGGAAATATTAGGTTTTTGGGAGTTAACATGTAGATGCTAATTAAGGGTAACTAATTCATCAAATGTGACCTGCTATAAAATTTTACGTGGTTCTTTATATGTCAATGAAGATGTCATTGCAACTTGAGTGCAAGTTTCTTTAGTCTTGAGATATTAAAGTCATCTTGGTCATGAATACTTATACTTTGACATCTTAACAAAATATCTCATAGGAGGTGTATGTCTGGGACGATTAGGTATAAGTCAATATATCCGAAGATATTTAAATAACCCACAGAGGATTCAACACCCCTTTTATAAAGGAGACATATACCCTAAGACCTCTTGTCAGTATTATTACTCGTAAGTTTTTGGCCAAAGCAAAACATGTTAAGAGAATGGTGTTCTTAGACATATGTTGGAGTAATTTAAATCCATAGGACAATTAACTATTACTTGGATTAGGTGTGATGTAATCAACATAGTAGGGGCTGGCACATCGACCATGTCCTAAACCAAGTGGATATAAGATGAGTGAATAGAACAAACACACTGATAACTATTGTTGTTGAATGGTTCAAAATTTATTTTGGGATTAACTATGATTTTATGATCAATTGGAGGTCATGATGTATTAATAAATGTCACTGATGATCTATTCATAATTAATGATTAATTATAAATGACCAATATAATCAGGAATCTATTAGGTCACATACACTATAAGAATATCTAAAAGACATAAATCAAGTTTGAGAAAAAGATTCTCAGATTGAGAGAGATTAAGTCTAGTAAGACCAGACAAAGGGCAAATATAGAAATTATTTATTGAGATGGAATCATTAATGGGCCATGCCACTTGTAGGTGAGTTGGATCAACTTTAGTTTACTTATGAACCAAAATTGATTTCATTTTAAACTAAATTGGTTTGGTTTTGAACCAAACTTATTGCTAATGGATTGGGTTGGTTTATTGGGTATAGGTTTGGACTTTTTTTCAAACTTGAATGGAGATGTATAAAAATCCCTCCATGGGAGAAAATTAAAGAAAACAAATTCTTTTAGGTTTTATTTTCATCTACTCCTCTCCCTCTCCCTCTTTTATTGTCATCGCTAACCAAAAAGGGCTGCCCTTTTGTGCTGTCACAACCTAGTCTAGCCGCCAACAGTCCTGTTGTCGACTTCTCGAGGCCCTTCCGAACACCTACCATCGGCCATCACCACCGATAGCAGCATCTCCAATCATTAGATAGTAGCTAAATGGCTTATGCACCCTCCTTTTGGTGTCGCTGGGTACTAAATCGAGCCGTGGGTTTTTCTCTCGGATCGCATCATCTCCTCCCTTTAGCTAGTACCAAAGTCAAAATGTCCGAAAATATTTGGATAACCCACAGAGGATTCACCACTCCTTATGAGGAGGTGTATACCCTATGACCACTCATTAGGATTATTACTCAAAGTCTTTAGCGAAAGCATTGCATGTTAAGAGTACGAGACTCTTGTACACATATATGAGTAATTTGAATCCGTAGAACAAGGAAGTATTAATTGGGCTAGGTGTGACATAGTCAGTCTAGTGAGGACAGATACATAGACCATGTCCTGAACTAAGTGAGTATAAGATGAGTGAAATGAACAAGACACGACTCACTATAGCTGCTAAATAGTTTAGAAATAGTTCTAAGATCAACTATGATTTTCTAGCTAATTGAGGATCATGATGTACTACTAGGTGCTACTTATGATTATTCTATAATTAAGTAGTTAATTATGAATGACCAAGATAAATCAGGAACGTATTGGTTCACATGCACTAAAGAGTCTCTAAAAGATATAAAACAAGTTAAAAAAATAAGATTTTTAGATCAATAGATAATTGTTTGGTTGGACTATACACAAGATAAATATGGAAATATTTGTCATGATGGAAGCGCGGATGAGCTACATCTCTTATGGTAGAGTTGAACCATATTTGGTTTTATCATGAATTAGTCATGAACCAACTTGGTTTAGTTGTGAACAAAACCAAGGGGTTAATGGGCTAATTTTTGTTTAAGAGATAATGGGTAGGATTGAGCTTTCTAATCCAACTCATCAAAAGGATTATATATAGATATAATTGGGAGAGGATTAGAAAGAAGTTTCATTATTTGGTAGATTGACTTTTGGAAACCCAATCTTCCTCTCCCTCTCCTCTCTCTCCCATTGCCAACAAGAGGGTGCTCCCTCTTGTTGTCGTGACTACCACAAGAGAGAAAAACTCTCTCTTGTGTGTGTCTCTTCTTCATCGTCTTGATCCTTCTTCTTCGCTTGTGGCTAGTAACTTCCGAATGAGAGGTTTGTACTCAAGGAGTTGTCTTGAGGAGCTCGACATGGATATGAATAAAGGTGAGGTTCGACAACATCGCTATAGTTGATGCCCTTCTCGTTACAGGTCATCTGTAAAGTATACCTAGCGTAAATTTACTTTTCATAAAATTTTAATTATGCAATCATTTTTGGCATGTTGTATCCTTGTATCCATTTAGTGTGTGTGTGATGTAATAATTAGGAATTATTATTATTTTATTTTTTGCTACACATGTTAATTAAACATGTTTTAGCACACACATGTATCAGGCATATCCCAACATTAGATACATTTGATACATGCGATTCATGTTTAAAAGGTAAGATGACAAAGTTACCTTTTTTTAGAAAAGGTGAACAGGTTGATGAGTTGCTTGGGCTCGTACATGCCGATGTATGTGGACCAATGTCAACTCATGCACTAGGAGGCTATAGTTGCTTCATTACTTCATTGATGATCACTCTCATTATAGGTATGTGTATCTAATGAAACATAAGTTTGAAGTCATTGAAAAGTTTAGAGAATTTAGAAATGAAGTAGAGAAACGACTTGATAAAAATATCAAGATACTTTGATCTGATCGAGGTGGTAAGTATTTAAGCCAAGAGTTTCTACACTATCTAAGGGATAATAGTAAATTGTCTCAATGGACTCCGCCATATATTCCACAACATATTGGTGTATTGGAAAGGCATAATCGACCTTTTTGGACATGGTTAGGTTAATGATGGATCGCAAAAATCTTTCCAAAATCTTTTGGAATTATGCACTCATGACAACTATTTACTTGCTAAACAGAGTCCCAACGAAAGCAATCTCAACTACTCCATATAAGGTATGGACTAGTAAACAACTCCTCATATCTTATTTGAAGATATGGAGATGTCCTGCTTATGTAAAGAGGACTATATCAGACAAGTTGGACGCTAAGTCTGATAAGTGTTTATTTGTTGGATACCCTAAGGAAACTATGTGTTACCAATTCTATCACACCTTGGAACAAAAGGTGTTTGTTTCAAGGTATGCTACCTTCCTAGAGAAAGAATTTCTCTTACAAGAAGCAACTAGGAGTATAGTTAAACTTGATAAGTTTAAGAGACTCCAATAAACACTAACGAGATGCCTAGTCAAGAACCACTATCAATTATGATACAACCTCCTCATAGATTAGGTAGGACATACAATATTTCTGAGAGATATAGATCTCTTATAAGAGAATCAAATGATGTGTTACTCATTGAGGATGAGGGACCTGCTGATTACAAAGAGACTTTTAATAGTTCAGAAAAGGACAAGTGGCTTACAGTCATGAAGTTAGAAATAAATTCCATGTACGAAAACTAAGTTTGGAATTTGTTGCTGGAGCATAACGCTAATAGGGTGCAATTGGGTTTTCAAGAAGAAAACTGACATGGATGGTAATGTAATTACCTACAAAGCACGGTTGATAGTGAAAGGTTATCGTTAAAGGTAAGCCATTGACTATGATGAAACTTTCTCAACTGTAGCCATGCATAATCTATTTAGATACTCTTAGTCATATCTGCTTATCATGATTATGAGATATGTAAAATGGATGTGAAAATAGCTTTCCTTAATAGAAATCTGCTCTAGAACGTGTATATAATACAACTCGAAGGTTTCACATTTGTTGATAAAAGCAATGTATTCAAGCTTCAACGATCCATTTATAGACTAAAGTAAGCAATCACGAGTTAGAATATCCATTTTGATGAGGCAATTAAAGAATTTAATTTCTCACAAAATCCAGACAATCCTTGTGTATTAAAAGATTAGTGGGAGTGTGATCGTATTCCTGATGTTATATGTTGATGATATATTACTTATAGGAGATGATGTGCTAGTTCTAAAGTCAATTAAAGTTTGGTTGTCCAAAACATTCTCCATGAAAGACATGGGAAAAACAACTTACATTCTCAGAATAAAAATTTATAGTGATAGATCGAAAATGTTACTTGGTCTTTCATAGTCCACATATATAGATATAGTGCAAAAATGGTTTAGCATGTCTGAATCCAAGAAATATTTTATACCTATAAGGCATGGAATCCACGTTTCAAAATCTATGTACCAACGCATAGAAGATGAGAGGATTTGCATGAATAAGATACCTCATACGTCTACATTAGGATCTATCATGTATGCTATGTTATGTACAAGGCCTAATATATTGTATGCTCTGAATGTTATGAGCAGATACTAGTCTAATCCAGGATTGGATCACTGAATTGCTATCATGACTATCCTTAAGTACATGAGAAGAACTAAGGATATATTCTTGGTATATGGATATGGTGATATGATCATACGCGGATATATAAATGCAAGTTTCTAGACAGATAAGGATGACTCTAAGTCCTAATCTAGATTCATATTCATATCTAATGGAGGTGCAGTTAGTTAGAAAAGTTCCAAACAAGATACTGTTGCAAATTCTACTTATGTGGCGGAATACATTGTAGCTTTGGAAGCAGTAAAGGAAGAAGTTTAGATCAAGAAATTTGTTACTAAACTTGGAGTGGTTCTATCTATTGTTGAAGCATTACTTATTTACTGTGACAACATTGGAGCCATTGTACAAGCAAATGAGTGATCAAAACATGTGCTTAGCCGCTATCATCTGATTAGGGAGATCGTTAGTAGGAAAGAGATACAACATGAGAAAATTTTCACTAAAAGAAATCTAGCGGATCATTTGAAGGAGAGGCTTGTACTCAAGGAGTTGTCTTGAGGAGCTCGATGTGGATATTAATAAAGGTGAGGTTGGACAACGCCGCTACAGTTGATGCCCTTCTCGTTACAAATTATCTGTAAAGTATACCTAGCGTAAATTTACTTTTCATAAAATTTTAATTATGCGATCATGTTTAGAATATTGTATCATTGTATCCATTTAGTGTGTGCGATGTAATAATTAGGAATTATTATTTTTTTATTTTTCACTGTGCATGTTAACGAAACATGTTTTAGCACACACCTGCATTAGGCATATTCCAACATTAGATATATTTGATGCATGCAATTCATGTTTAAAAGGCAAGATGAAAAAGTTACCTTTTTCTAGAAAAGGTGAACAAGTGGATGAGTTGCTTGGGCTCGTACATACTGATGTATGTGGACCAATGTCAACTCATGCACTAGGAGGTTATAGTTGCTTCATTACTTTCATTGATGATCACTCTCGTTATAGGTATGTGTATCTAATGAAACATAAGTCTGAAGTTGTTGAAAAGTTTAGAGAATTCAAAAATGAAGTAGAGAAACAACTTGGTTACAATATCAAGATACTTTAATCCAATCGAGGTGGTGAGTATTTAAGCAAAGAGTTTCTAAATTATCTAAGGGATAATGGTATATTGTCTCAATGGACTCCGCCATATATTCCACAACATATTGGTGTATCGGAAATGCATAATAGAACCTTGTTGACATGGATAGGTCAATGATGGATCCTACAAATCTTTCCAAACCCTTTTGGGGTTATGCACTCTTGACAGCTGTTTACTTGCTAAATAGAGTCCCGATGAAGGAAATCTCAACACACTCCATATGAGGTATGGACTAGTTGTAACGACACAATTTTCCTCATTTGGAGTTCTAAAAGTTCTTTAAAATATTTAGAAATACCTTTAAAATATTCAAGAGAATTTTAGAAATTTATAGAGTATTTTTATGTAATTTTTGGAGTTCGTTTGGTATTTTTACCAAGAGGAAGAAGTTAAAAGAAAGAAAAATGTTGAAGCTGAGTTTTGAACCCAAGACCTCGGACTTGAACCGGATGTAGCCAACCAACTCTGCCAGCGATCATTGTTAATTAAATATGGAAATAAATAAGATTAAGCAGTCTTAAGAAACGAAATAAAAAATTCCGTTTAAAAAGGAGCCGAGGACGGCTCGAACCCAAGACCTTCGGGAGTTTATCTTTCCAGTGGACCAAGCGCGCCAGCTGGTATTTCGTAAACAAATTCATAACGAATTGGTCTTAAGCTGTAGTTATAAAAGGACAAGTTATAGAGAGGGTTAAGATATGTTCTTTTCTCACCCGTGACCTGACTTCCTCCCCTTTCTCTCACGCGCGGCGCGTCGACACTCCTCTTCTCGGGCGAAGACGCAGCAGGGAGTTGGGGCTTCTCCGGCGGTCGGCCAAAGAGGATTTCCGCGAGCTCTTCTCGGACCCGAGTCCCTCTCGTCAAGGAGAGCTCGTGAGTGCAAGGAAGAGCTGGGATCTCGAGCTCGCCGAAACCCTAGAAGTTATTCCGGTTGTGAGTCAAAGAACAAGAGGTAAGTCGCTTACTCACCTGCAGTAGGATAGCTTCGGATTTCTATTTCTTTTGTGTTCCGAATTTGTTCTGTGAAGAAGGTTAGATTAGGGTTGCTGCCGTGACCTTCAAAGGAAGAATAGATTGCGTTCTTATCTAAATCTTTTGTGTCCTTAAGTTATCTAAAATAGTTTAAGGATTCATGTTTCCTTCAGTCTTTAGTTTTCTGCCGAGAATATCATAAAAGAGAAACGGATTCTATCGTTTCGAATTATAGATTTGGTTTCAGTTTTGGTGATGAATGTGGTTTCCTGGACAGATTCGTAGCAGATAAAGATGGATTTTCATTGGGTTTTTATTCTAGTTTCCTACCATATATGCTAGTTCCTAGATTAGTTCTTGCAAGCATTAGTACACAATTCCAAGTTCTGCATTTTATTATAGTGGTTTTTCTTTTGTACCTTTGTCTCTAAATGTTACATAGGAACTTATATGAGGCATGTTGTTTTCAGCTTTGAGATAGTTAGATGGAGAAAGATTTTAGCAGCTATGTTTTAATTGAGCAGTGTTGAGTGGTTTTCTTTTCTTATGTATGCTTGCTGCCGTGGATTTTAAAAGAGGACATGAACTCAAATTGGTTCTGTTAGTTTAAGTTCTGTTAAATGTATTTCAGTTTTGGTATGAGGTTTATGTCTCTAGTTCTAGTTTGTTTTTCCTTAGAAGTTTCGAAGCTTATCCATGCTTAACTCAACTTACAAAACCAGTAAATACCAGATGCATAAGAGTATGTTTGATTTCTGTTTTTAGAGTTAATTATCAAGAGGTTTTAAGTGTTGTACTATGTTATTTTTAGGCACTTCAATTTAGTATGACATGCAGATTTTATTAAGTTATAATGCAGAATTTTATTAAGCATTTTTATTGAGCTTAAGTGTAGATTTCTTTTGTATTCTATACATGATTATGTGTTACATAGTTAGTTTCATCCATAGATGCATATGAAAAATACCCTAACAGTATTTTGGGATAAAGAAAAGTGTAAGAGAGATAAAGAAAAATATAAGAAAGATAAAGAAAAGAAAAGAAAAGGCCGAGGCCTTAAGTAGATCCCAAAGTCGAGACTTTAGGGATTTTTGGCACACAAGGTGTCTATTAAAATGCCAAGGCATTTAAAGAAGAAGTAATTAAGATTATAAGTATTTTACTTTTAAGAAGAGGCTAGTACCCGACATCCAAGAGCTTGTCGTTAAACAAATCCAGGTGACCATTTCTGAGGTCTTGTCCCTGGTAGACCGAGGTCTGCTCTTTTAGGATTGGTGGCTCGCTACCCCAACCTATTAGGGAACGCGCATAAGATGGTACTATGCCTGGGCCCAAGAAGAAGTTGATTATTATTTTGAAGTATTATAAGTATAAGTTTTTGAACAAGTAAAACGAGTTTTACATAAACATAAAGTATTAAAGATTAAGTTATAACAAATGAATCAAGTTTCACTTTGTTTTAGAATCAGCAAGTTTAGTTCCCTTTTATGCTAGCATGTTGTTTCGATTAGCTTACTGTTCTTTGCTATTAGAAGAGCATGAGTAGTTTTACATGTTTAGCACTTCAGTATGTTTGTTTAATTACTAGTAGATGAGCATGAGTAGCTTTTCCTTTGAGCATTCAGTTTTAGTTTTCAGTATATTCACATACATATCGAGTTTTTGTGAGTTAGATAGCGCTTACTAAGCAAATTTTGCTTATAGACTACACTTCCTCTTACTGCAGATACAGGAAAGGAAAGATATAGAAAGGAAGGCGACAAGGAGGTGTTCGAAAGATGTGTGATGCCAGGACTATGGAAGGCTTGGGACTAGGAAAGAAGTTTTAATTTTAGTTTCCGCATTTTAGTAATTGATAAACATTCGAGTTGTATTTTAAGTTCATGTCATTTGAGATTATTCTGTTTAGATTGCATGTAGGTTGAGTTCAGTTTAGTAAGTAGATACTTGTGTGTTGTTTTCTTTATTTTGGATTTATTATCTTGCGTGGTTGATTGATATGTGTTCCAGCCGCTTGTGGCTGAGTATATATTGCATGTATTGTTGAATATGGTCACCGGTACAAGGGAGACTCTGCCGAAATTTTTCGGTAGGGTTCCCATGTGATTTATAATCATACCGGTTAAGTAGATTTAATAGTTAAGTAACGGTCATCCTTAGAGAGTAGTAGTAGTAAGAAGGGTGGTTGTTACAGTTGGTATCAGAGCAGTTCCCATTCTCCAGCATCACACATCAGCACCAACCTTGCCGTCTTCAAGTAAGAAAGTATTTAAGTTTTCTTTTGTACTTTTCTTATTATTTGCAGTATAGAGTATTTGCTGAGAAATGTTTAAGTAAGATAGAAGTTCTTGATTTCTGTTGTTTACATATGTATATATGTCTAGAAAGCGTAGGGACGATTTTAAGTTTCTCTACATAACTAGATGTTAAGAAGAGGACGTCCCCGTACCGTTCATACTGAGGACCGAGCACAGGAGAACGAAGAGCCCAGAGTAGCTGAACCAAATCTCTCTGAAATTGTTGCTCAACTCCAAAGACAAGTGGCGGAGCAACAACAAGTAATCGTCAATCTGATGGCGAATCAGCAGCCAGTCCCTCCCACTCCTCCAACTATTAATGTGGAAACTCCAGGGGTAACTGAGGTTCCACCAGCCGCCTTGGAAGTCCCCACAGCACCTAGAAGACAAGAAGCCTACCTGATACAGTGGTTGAAGCTGAAGCCAGAAAGTTTTTCAGGCACGACTGAGCCCTGGGATGCTCAGGCTTGGTTTAAGACACTAGAGAGCACCATGGAGCTTCTTGACTGGCCAGAAGTTGAGAAGGTCAAGTGTGCTTCTTTCTGCTTATCTGGAGATGCCCGCATGTGGTGGGAAAGAGTGAAGAGCAAGAGAATAGTCAATCAGATGAACTGGGCTGACTTCGAGACGGAGTTTTACGAAGAATTATTTCGTCAACGAATCACCAACAAGCATTATGAGGAGTTTATAGAATTCAGACAAGGTGATCTGTCAGTGGAAGAAGCAGTCAAGAGGTTCAACAGGTTGGCTCGCATCTGCCCAGAGTTAGTAAGTACGGAGAAGGAACGAGTCAGACTGATGCTTAGGATGCTGAGACCAGTGATAGCACATAACGTGAGTAGTGGAATGCACCAGCCTCAGACTGGCGAAGAGCTGGTCAGCAGAGCATTAGTCGCTGAGCATTATTTGAACAACATCAAGGCACAACGAGAGCAACACAAGCCAGACAAGATGAAAAACAAGACAGTAGAGAATCAGGGACCCCAGTCAAGTGATCAGAATTGGAAGGGCAAGGGTAACAAAAGGAAACAATGGAATTTTGGAGGTAGCCAAGAGGAAGGCCCAGCAAACAAGCAGACCAAGTTTTCTCCCTGTCCTAAGTGTGGAAGAGTACATCCAGGAACCTGTCTTTTGGGTACAACTGGATGTTATTCATGTGGTCAAGAAGGACATCTAGCTAGAGCATGTCCTAACAAGTTTAAAGCACCTCAGCAACAGTTAGTGCAATATAGAGACGAGCCTGCACAGTTATACCACATGACGACATCGCTAGAAGGACCCTGTCTCAGTCAGGGATGATTGGAAGCTCCACCCGATCCAACCAACGCCAGAGTATTTTCTCTTACTAGGGAAGAAGCTGCCGGTGCCCCATAATAGTCACAAAATTATTCTAAGTTCGAGGACGAACTTTTTATAAGGTATGGGGGATTGTAACGACCCAATTTTCCTCATTTGGAGTTCTAAAAGTTCTTTAAAATATTTAGAAATACCTTTAAAATATTCTAGAGATTTTTAGGAATTTATAGAGTATTTTTATACAATTTTTGGAGTTCGTTTGGTATTTTTACCAAGAGGAAGAAGTTAAAAGAAAGAAAAATGTTGAAGCTGAGTTTTGAACCCAAGACCTCGGACTTGAACCGGATGTAGCCAACCAACTCTGCCAGTGATCATTGTTAATTAAATATGGAAATAAATAAGATTAAGCAGTCTTAAGAAACGAAATAAAAAATTCCGTTTAAAAAGGAGCCGAGGACGGCTCGAACCCAAGACCTTCGGGAGCTTATCTTTCCAGCGGACCAAGCGCGCCAGCTGGTATTTCGTAAACAAATTCATAACGAATTGGTCTTAAGCTGTAGTTATAAAAGGACAAGTTATAGAGAGGGTTAAGATATGTTCTTTTCTCACCCGTGACCTAACTTCCTCCCCTTTCTCTCACGCGCGGCGCGTCGACACTCCTCTTCTCGGGCGAAGACGCAGCAGGGAGTTGGGGCTTCTCCGGCGGCCGGCCAAAGAGGATTTCCGCGAGCTCTTCTCGGACCCGAGTCCCTCTCGTCAAGGAGAGCTCGTGAGTGCAAGGAAGAGCTGGGATCTCGAGCTCGCCGAAACCCTAGAAGTTATTCCGGTTGTGAGTCAAAGAACAAGAGGTAAGTCGCTTACTCACCTGCAGTAGGATAGCTTCGGATTTCTATTTCTTTTGTGTTCTGAATTTGTTCTGTGAAGAAGGTTAGATTAGGGTTGCTGCCGTGACCTTCAAAGGAAGAATAGATTGCGTTCTTATCTAAATCTTTTGTGTCCTTAAGTTATCTAAAATAGTTTAAGGATTCATGTTTCCTTCAGTCTTTAGTTTTCTGCCGAGAATATCATAAAAGAGAAACGGATTCTATCGTTTCGAATTATAGATTTGGTTTCGGTTTTGGTGATGAATGTGGTTTCCTGGACAGATTCGTAGCAGATAAAGATGGATTTTCATTGGGTTTTTATTCTAGTTTCCTACCATATATGCTAGTTCCTAGATTAGTTCTTGCAAGCATTAGTACACAATTCCAAGTTCTGCATTTTATTATAGTGGTTTTTCTTTTGGACCTTTGTCTCTTAATGTTACATAGGAACTTATATGAGGCATGTTGTTTTCAGCTTTGAGACAGTTAGATGGAGAAAGATTTTAGCAGCTATGTTTTAATTGAGCAGTGTTGAGTGGTTTTCTTTTCTTATGTGTGCTTGCTGCCGTGGATTTTAAAAGAGGACATGAACTCAAATTGGTTCTGTTAGTTTAAGTTCTGTTAAATGTATTTCAGTTTTGGTATGAGGTTTATGTCTCTAGTTCTAGTTTGTTTTTCCTTAGAAGTTTCGAAGCTTATCCATGCTTAACTCAACTTACAAAACCAGTAAATACCAGATGCATAAGAGTATGTTTGATTTCTGTTTTTAGAGTTAATTATCATGAGGTTTTAAGTGTTGTACTATGTTATTTTTAGGCACTTCAATTTAGTATGACATGCAGATTTTATTAAGTTATAATGCAGAATTTTATTAAGCATTTTTATTGAGCTTAAGTGTAGATTTCTTTTGTATTCTATACATGATTATGTGTTACATAGTTAGTTTCATCCATAGATGCATATGAAAAATACCCTAACAGTATTTTGGGATAAAGAAAAGTGTAAGAAAGATAAAGAAAAATATAAGAAAGATAAAGAAAAGAAAAGAAAAGGCCGAGGCCTTAAGTAGATCCCAAAGTCGAGACTTTAGGGATTTTTGGCACACAAGGTGTCTATTAAAATGCCAAGGCATTTAAAGAAGAAGTAATTAAGATTATAAGTATTTTACTTTTAAGAAGAGGCTAGTACCCGACATCCAAGAGCTTGTCGTTAAACAAATCCAGGTGACCATTTACGAGGTCTTGGCCCTGGTAGACCGAAGTCTGCTCTTTTAGGATTGGTGGCTCGCTATCTCGGGTCTAGTTAGGGATGCGCGCATAGCAAGTACAGTTGCCGGGCCCAAGAAGAAGTTGATTATTATTTTGAAGTATTATAAGTATAAGTTTTTGAACAAGTAAAACGAGTTTTACATAAACATAAAGTATTAAAGATTAAGTTAGAACAAATGAATCAAGTTTCACTTTGTTTTAGAATCAGCAAGTTTAGTTCCCTTTTATGCTAGCATGTTGTTTCGATTAGCTTACTGTTCTTTGCTATTAGAAGAGCATGAGTAGTTTTACATGTTTAGCACTTCAGTATGTTTGTTTAGTTACTAGTAGATGAGCATGAGTAGCTTTTCCTTTGAGCATTCAGTTTTAGTTTTCAGTATATTCACATACATATCGAGTTTTTGTGAGTTAGATAGCGCTTACTAAGCAAATTTTGCTTATAGACTACACTTCCTCTTACTGCAGATACAGGAAAGGAAAGATATAGAAAGGAAGGCGACAAGGAGGTGTTCGAAAGATGTGTGATGCCAGGACTATGGAAGCCTTGGGACTAGGAAAGAAGTTTTAATTTTAGTTTCCGCATTTTAGTAATTGATAAACATTCGAGTTGTATTTTAAGTTCATGTCATTTGAGATTATTCTGTTTAGATTGCATGTAGGTTGAGTTCAGTTTAGTAAGTAGATACTTGTGTGTTGTTTTCTTTATTTTGGATTTATTATCTTGCGTGGTTGATTGATATGTGTTCCAGCCGCTTGTGGCTGAGTATATATTGCATGTATTGTTGAATATGGTCACCGGTACAAGGGAGACTCTGCCGAAATTTTTCGGTAGGGTTCCCATGTGATTTATAATCATACCGGTTAAGTAGATTTAATAGTTAAGTAACGGTCATCCTTAGAGAGTAGTAGTAGTAAGAAGGGTGGTTGTTACAGTTGGTATCAGAGCAGTTCCCATTCTCCAGCATCACACATCAGCACCAACCTTGCCGTCTTCAAGTAAGAAAGTATTTAAGTTTTCTTTTGTACTTTTCTTATTATTTGCAGTATAGAGTATTTGCTGAGAAATGTTTAAGTAAGATAGAAGTTCTGTATTTCTTTTGTTTACATATGTATATATGTCTAGAAAGCGTAGGGACGATTTTAAGTTTCTCTACATAACTAGATGTCAAGAAGAGGACGTCCCCGTACCGTTCATACTGAGGACCGAGCACAGGAGAACGAAGAGCCCAGAGTAGCTGAACCAAATCTCTCTGAAATTGTTGCTCAACTCCAAAGACAAGTGGCGGAGCAACAACAAGTAATCGTCAATCTGATGACGAATCAGCAGCCAGTCCCTCCCACTCCTCCAACTATTAATGTGGAAACTCCAGGGGTAACTGAGGTTCCACCAGCCGCCTTGGAAGTCCCCACAGCACCTAGAAGACAAGAAGCCTACCTGATACAGTGGTTGAAGCTGAAGCCAGAAAGTTTTTCAGGCACGACTGAGCCCTGGGATGCTCAGGCTTGGTTTAAGACACTAGAGAGCACCATGGAGCTTCTTGACTGGCCAGAAGTTGAGAAGGTCAAGTGTGCTTCTTTCTGCTTATCTGGAGATGCCCGCATGTGGTGGGAAAGAGTGAAGAGCAAGAGAATAGTCAATCAGATGAACTGGGCTGACTTCGAGACGGAGTTTTACGAAGAATTATTTCGTCAACGAATCACCAACAAGCATTATGAGGAGTTTATAGAATTCAGACAAGGTGATCTGTCAGTGGAAGAAGCAGTCAAGAGGTTCAACAGGTTGGCTCGCATCTGCCCAGAGTTAGTAAGTACGGAGAAGGAACGAGTCAGACTGATGCTTAGGATGCTGAGACCAGTGATAGCACTTAACGTGAGTAGTGGAACGCACCAGCCTCAGACTGGCGAAGAGCTGGTTAGCAGAGCATTAGTCGCTGAGCATTATTTGAACAACATCAAGGCACAACGAGAGCAACACAAGCCAGACAAGATGAAAAACAAGACAGTAGAGAATCAGGGACCCCAGTCAAGTGATCAGAATTGGAAGGGCAAGGGTAACAAAAGGAAACAATGGAATTTTGGAGGTAGCCAAGAGGAAGGCCCAGCAAACAAGCAGACCAAGTTTTCTCCCTGTCCTAAGTGTGGAAGAGTACATCCAGGAACCTGTCTTTTGGGTACAACTGGATGTTATTCATGTGGTCAAGAAGGACATCTAGCTAGAGCATGTCCTAACAAGTTTAAAGCACCTCAGCAACAGTTAGTGCAATATAGAGACGAGCCTGCACAGTTACACCACATGACGACATCGCTAGAAGGACCCTGTCTCAGTCAGGGATGATTGGAAGCTCCACCCGATCCAACCAACGCCAGAGTATTTTCTCTTACTAGGGAAGAAGCTGCCGGTGCCCCATAATAGTCACAAAATTATTCTAAGTTCGAGGACGAACTTTTTATAAGGTATGAGGGATTGTAACGACCCAATTTTCCTCATTTGGAGTTCTAAAAGTTCTTTAAAATATTTAGAAATACCTTTAAAATATTCTAGAGATTTTTAGGAATTTATAGAGTATTTTTATGTAATTTTTGGAGTTCGTTTGGTATTTTTACCAAGAGGAAGAAGTTAAAAGAAAGAAAAATGTTGAAGCTGAGTTTTGAACCCAAGACCTCGGACTTGAACCGGATGTAGCCAACCAACTCTGCCAGCGATCATTGTTAATTAAATATGGAAATAAATAAGATTAAGCAGTCTTAAGAAACGAAATAAAAAATTCCGTTTAAAAAGGAGCCGAGGACGGCTCGAACCTAAGACCTTCGGGAGCTTATCTTTCTAGCGGACCAAGCGCGCCAGCTGGTATTTCGTAAACAAATTCATAACGAATTGGTCTTAAGCTGTAGTTATAAAAGGACAAGTTATAGAGAGGGTTAAGATATGTTCTTTTCTCACCCGTGACCTAACTTCCTCCCCTTTCTCTCACGCGCGGCGCGTCGACACTCATCTTCTCGGGCGAAGACGCAGCAGGGAGTTGGGTCTTCTCCGGCGGCCGGCCAAAGAGGATTTCCGCGAGCTCTTCTCGGACCCGAGTCCCTCTCGTCAAGGAGAGCTCGTGAGTGCAAGGAAGAGCTGGGATCTCGAGCTCGCCGAAACCCTAGAAGTTATTCCGGTTGTGAGTCAAAGAACAAGAGGTAAGTCGCTTACTCACCTGCAGTAGGATAGCTTCGGATTTCTATTTCTTTTGTGTTCCGAATTTGTTCTGTGAAGAAGGTTAGATTAGGGTTGCTACCGTGACCTTCAAAGGAAGAATAGATTGCGTTCTTATCTAAATCTTTTGTGTCCTTAAGTTATCTAAAATAGTTTAAGGATTCATGTTTCCTTCAGTCTTTAGTTTTCTGCTGAGAATATCATAAAAGAGAAACGGATTCTATCTTTTCGAATTATAGATTTGGTTTCGGTTTTGGTGATGAATGTGGTTTCCTGGACAGATTCGTAGCAGATAAAGATGGATTTTCATTGGGTTTTTATTCTAGTTTCCTACCATATATGCTAGTTCCTAGATTAGTTCTTGCAAGCATTAGTACACAATTCCAAGTTCTGCATTTTATTATAGTGGTTTTTCTTTTGGACCTTTGTCTCTTAATGTTACATAGGAACTTATATGAGGCATGTTGTTTTCAGCTTTGAGACAGTTAGATGGAGAAAGATTTTAGCAGCTATGTTTTAATTGAGCAGTGTTGAGTGGTTTTCTTTTCTTATGTGTGCTTGCTGCCGTGGATTTTAAAAGAGGACATGAACTCAAATTGGTTCTGTTAGTTTAAGTTCTGTTAAATGTATTTCAGTTTTGGTATGAGGTTTATGTCTCTAGTTCTAGTTTGTTTTTCCTTAGAAGTTTCGAAGCTTATCCATGCTTAACTCAACTTACAAAACCAGTAAATACCAGATGCATAAGAGTATGTTTGATTTCTGTTTTTAGAGTTAATTATCATGAGGTTTTAAGTGTTGTACTATGTTATTTTTAGGCACTTCAATTTAGTATGACATGCAGATTTTATTAAGTTATAATGCAGAATTTTATTAAGCATTTTTATTGAGCTTAAGTGTAGATTTCTTTTGTATTCTATACATGATTATGTGTTACATAGTTAGTTTCATCCATAGATGCATATGAAAAATACCCTAACAGTATTTTGGGATAAAGAAAAGTGTAAGAAAGATAAAGAAAAATATAAGAAAGATAAAGAAAAGAAAAGAAAAGGCCGAGGCCTTAAGTAGATCCCAAAGTCGAGACTTTAGGGATTTTTGGCACACAAGGTGTCTATTAAAATGCCAAGGCATTTAAAGAAGAAGTAATTAAGATTATAAGTATTTTACTTTTAAGAAGAGGCTAGTACCCGACATCCAAGAGCTTGTCGTTAAACAAATCCGAGGTCTTGGCCCTGGTAGACCGAAGTCTGCTCTTTTAGGATTGGTGGCTCGCTACCCCAACCTATTAGGGAACGCGCATAGAATGTACTATGCCGAGCCCAAGAAGAAGTTGATTATTATTTTGAAGTATTATAAGTATAAGTTTTTGAACAAGTAAAACGAGTTTTACATAAACATAAAGTATTAAAGATTAAGTTAGAACAAATGAATCAAGTTTCACTTTGTTTTAGAATCAGCAAGTTTAGTTCCCTTTTATGCTAGCATGTTATTTCGATTAGCTTACTGTTCTTTGCTATTAGAAGAGCATGAGTAGTTTTACATGTTTAGCACTTCAGTATGTTTGTTTAGTTACTAGTAGATGAGCATGAGTAGCTTTTCCTTTGAGCATTCAGTTTTAGTTTTCAGTATATTCACATACATATCGAGTTTTTGTGAGTTAGATAGCGCTTACTAAGCAAATTTTGCTTATAGACTACACTTCCTCTTACTGCAGATACAGGAAAGGAAAGACATAGAAAGGAAGGCGACAAGGAGGTGTTCGAAAGATGTGTGATGCCAGGACTATGGAAGCCTTGGGACTAGGAAAGAAGTTTTAATTTTAGTTTCCGCATTTTAGTAATTGATAAACATTCGAGTTATATTTTAAGTTCATGTCATTTGAGATTATTCTGTTTAGATTGCATGTAGGTTGAGTTCAGTTTAGTAAGTAGATACTTGTGTGTTGTTTTCTTTATTTTGGATTTATTATCTTGCGTGGTTGATTGATATGTGTTCCAGCCACTTGTGGCTGAGTATATATTGCATGTATTGTTGAATATGGTCACCGGTACAAGGGAGACTCTGCCGAAATTTTTCGGTAGGGTTCCCATGTGATTTATAATCATACCGGTTAAGTAGATTTAATAGTTAAGTAACGGTCATCCTTAGAGAGTAGTAGTAGTAAGAAGGGTGGTTGTTACACTAGTAAGAAATCCCTCATATCTTAATTGAAGATATGGAGATGTCCTGCTTATGTAAAGAGGACTATATCAGACAAGTTGGACGCTAAGTCTGATAAGTGTTTATTTGTTGGATACCCTAAGGAAACTAAGGGTTATCAATTCTATCACTCCTTGGAATAAAATATTGGATCGAAATAGTGTTATAGTGGGGGGGGGGGGTGAATATTGCACTTTAAATTTTTCTTATTGTATTTTAAAAACAATCATAATATGCAGCAGAAAGTAAAATACTCAGTTCGATTACTTGGTTCGAAGCCTAGGTTGACTCCTACTCCAAGGCCCGCGATCCTTGACCGTACCGATGGACAATCCACTAAAACTCTTCTTTCGAAAAACCTCGGAAAGTAGCAGTGCGTATAATATGCAAGATAGTAACACCCTACTATCTTGTAAGAGTTTAAGTAAAATGCAAGTATAAATAAATGTACCAACAATAATAAAAGACGAAGCTTGGTCGACACTTCTAGATGGAGCAGCTTGCAAGTTGTAGAGTAGTAGCACGATCAGCAGAAGCTTGCACAGATATGAATTTCCAACCAAAATAGAATTACTCAGCCATCGACCTCGATCTCTCTTTCATAAGAACCGTCGATGCTCGGTTGACCGATCCCTAGGTTAAGTTGACCAAACTAGCTCCCTTCCATCTTCGCTAAGATCTTATGCTGATTCAATCTTCGACATTAACATATCATTAAGGGTTCGGTCGACCGATCTGTTGGGATGCATACTATAAGCCTAGCTTTTGTATAAACATCTGTTTTGAAATATTTTGAAATGAGAATCACTTTGGTCAAATGTCTGCATTTTATATTTATATATATATATATCAATGTAGTTGTCTATCAAATTTATATTGTAGATAACATGGTGTGTGGTGCAACACAGAAGATCATGTTATCGGTTCCTTATAAATTATAAATAGTAGCTCACAACCAAGATGGATTGGGATAAACCATTGGAACGGTTGTAGTATAATTTGGTATTAGTCTATCTTGACTATAAAATTACACTAGTGCACCATGTGTATATTGAGCAAGACCATTTGAGGTTGTTCGATTTATACTGACTACATAAAAGAACAGAATCTCTGTTACTATCGATGTGTGTCCTCTTAATCTCTATATAATAACAAGCACGTATACTTAGTATTTATTTCATTAACTTATCAATGAGTGAGATTTATTCGTTAAATCAATAGGCCCGATGAGTTGGGAAATATTACTATTTATATGGTGTATTGCTGATTATAGAAGGAATTTGTGCCCTAATTATTTAGGTTGATGATGTCCCCTTTGTTGGTTAATACTCGGAATATCGTACCTGTTCTTCTGTACAAAATTTTTGTACAAGTCCTGAACCATTCCTAACAACCTATTGTGTTCTTTAGAAATTAAATTAGGAATCGCAAACGGAACTTAACATTATTGATTCCAAATTTAACTTATCTGTTCTTAAAGGTTTAGACTTGGACGCAAACAATACTTAACATTATTGATCCAAATCTACCCATGTTACAAATTCAATTAAATATTAATTTCAGAAATTGGCTTCCAGGTTAAACATGACGAGGCACTAGGCCTTCTTGGGTATGGGAGCATCCACCACTTCCTAGACAAAGTCTTTCAATGAAATTTAATATTTAATTTCCTTATAATAACCCTAGGTTTAACCAAAAGGAACAATCGAATCACAAGTTCAGAAAAAAACAAAAGAAACACAAACTCGAATCACAAATTCAAAACCTAGAATCATATGCCTCTTGTGTTTGGTATTTCAAAATCTATACAAAGAAAACTAGTATGATGCGGAATAGAATTACTAGTTATACCTTTCTTTGTAAGCAACAACCTCTTGATCTTCTATCTTATTCCTCTTCTTATCTCGGACGTTGTGTGAGCAACGATCTACCGAGATGAGAACCACCAAGACACCTTCCTTCTTGCAAGTTTCGGCCACCAACCTTCAAGCTCCAAGGGATGCTAGAACAAAGCCTCCTTTCTCTCCTTCTCCTAAAAAGAACCGGCCACCAAAAGAACTCCAAGAGAGGGATGCACCGACCACTAAAGAAGAAGAGAAAAGGAAGAGTATAGGGTCGGCCACACCAAGGAAGAGAAGGGAGAAACAATAGAAGATATGTTGTGAGGTGAGGCACCTCTACCCTCTCTTTTCTATTCCTTGGTCTTGGCAAATAAAGAAATTTAATTATTATTCAAATTCCCTTATTTTCCTTACCATTAGTTAATAAGGAAAATTTAATTAAAAATTCCTTTTAATCCTTCTCATGGCCGGCCCCTACAAGTGCTCCAAATAAGGTAAGTTTTAAACACAAAATTAAACTTTCTTATTTGTTTTCAGAAATTTTAAAAATAAAATTTCCCTTTAAAAATTCTCTTCATGGTTGGTTATAAAAGGAAACTTTTATAAATTAAAATCTCTCTATTAAAACATGTGGATGATTAAAAAAAGAAAAGTTTTTTCAAAATTAAAATCTACCTTTCAATTTGCAAATACGGAAAGATATAAAATCTTTTCTCTTAATCTTTTGTAGAAACTATAAAAAGAAAGATTTAATTTTAAAACTCTCTTTTAAAATCATGAGGATGGTTACATATAAGGAATGTTTTCTCAAAAAATAAAATCTTCCTTTTAACTACAAATAAGGAAAGATATCAAACTTTTCTCTTAATCTTTTGTAGAAAATTATAAAAGGAAAGATTTAAATTTTAAACTCTCTTTTAAAACCATGGCTTCCACATAAGAAAAGATTTTAAAAAATAAAATCCTTTTATTTTATATGGCCGGCCACACCAAGCTTGGGCTCCAAGCTATGGCCGGCCACCCTACTTAGCTCAAGCCTTTGGCTTGGCCGGCCCAAGCTTGGGCTCCAAGCTTGCTTGGCCGGCCACCTAAGGGTGGGTAGGAAGTGGATATTTGGTGGATATAATTCTCTATAAATAAGAGGCTATGATAGGGACTGAGAGGAGGAATTGGTTTTGGTCTCCCGATGAAATTAAGCTTCCCATGTTCTCCCCGAACACCCAACTTAATTTCATCAATAATAATTCATACCACTATAGAATTATTATTGAACTACCGCACCAATCCCAAATTATATTTTGGGCTCCTTCTTATCATGAGTGTGTTAATCTCCCTGTGTTTAAGATGTCAAATGCCCACTAATTAAATGGGTTACTGACAACTCACTTTAATTAATATCTTAGTCCAAGAGTAGTACCACTCTACCTTATCGTTATGTCGGATTAAGTCCACCTACAGGGTTTATATGATAATCCTTATGAGCTCCTCTTGGGGACATTATCAACCTAAATTATTAGGACATAGTTTCCTTCTATAATCAACAACACACACTATAAATAATATCATTTCCTAACTTATCGGGCCTCTTGATTTATCGAACTAAATCTCACCCATTGATAAGTCAAAGAAATAAATACTAGATATATGTGTTTGTTATTATATCAGGATTAAGAACACACACTTCCATAATAACAAAGATCTTGTTCTTTTATTCAGTCTGTATAAAAAGAACTTACCTTAATTGGTCCTGCTCAATACACTTAGAGCGTACTAGTGTAATTTTATAGTTAAGATAAACTAATACCAAATTACACTACGACTATTTCAATGATTTGTTCCTTTCCATCTTAGTCGTGAGCTACTATTTATAATTTATAAGATATTGATAACATGATCTTCTGTGTGTGACACCACACACCATATTATCTACAATATAAATTAATTAAACAACTACACTTAGCATATAAATGTAGACATTTGACCAATGTGATTCTTTATTTCAAAATAAAATGTTTACAAAAGGCTAGACTTTTAGTATACACTCTAAGACTTTTAAGGAGCTCATAAGAATTATCATGTAAACCCTGCAGGTGGACTTAGTCCGTTATGATAATAAAGTTGAGTGGTACTACTCTTGGAATCAGATGTTAATTAATTGAGTTGTCAGTAATTCATTTAATTAATGGACATACGATATCTTAAACATAGGGAGATTAACGCACTCATGATAAGAAGTAGCTCATATTGTAATATGGTATTGGTGCGGTAGTTTGATAATAAACCTTTAGTGGTATGGATTATTATTGATTGACTTGAGTTGGGTGTTAGGGCTGAACACAGGAAGCCCAGGCCCATCAGGAGGCCTAAACCAATTCCTCCTCTAGGTCCCTATTGTATCCTCTATATAAAGCCTCGCATCCACCCATCTTTAACTTGGTTTTGGTTTGGTTTTCTCCATCGTCCTACGGCCGGCAGCAAGGTTATAGAAAGAGAGATTTTTTCTAAATAGAAATTCTATTATTTTTTCCTCTTTGTAACCGACGGCAAAGCTTATAAAAGGAGTAGGTGGTGCCCCCTAAAACCTAATTTTTTCCACAATTCTCTTCTCTCCTCCTAGGGCCGGTGGCACACATCCTTCCTCTTGTGGCCGGCACCCCTCCCCCCTTCCTTCTTGCTTAGGGTCGACACCCCTTCACCTATTGCTAAGGGTTAGTGTCTTCACCTATTGCTAAGGGTCAGTGCCCCTTCACCTATTGCTCAGGGTCGGCACCCCTTCTCTCTTGGTGGGCGGCGGCTTGAAGAAGAGGAAGAAGAAGAGAAGGAAGAAGATTAGAAGGTGCCCCATCCTAGAGCATCTCCCCTTGGTGGCCAGTGGTTTAGAAGAGAAGAGAAGAAGGGTGGTTTTGTCTTGGTAGATCATTGCCCACACGATGTCTAAGAAGAGGAGAGGAATACGACAGAAGATTAAGAGGTCTTTAGCTACAAAGGAAAGGTACAACTAGTTCTTTAATTCTGCTGCTTAATTAGTTAGTTTTCTTTGTATCATTTTTTGGAATACCAACACTAAAGGCCAGCCATCTTGTACTTCAATCAAGGTGTGCTTTGATCATTCAAGAACTTGCTTGATTGATCAAACACATGATTAATCGAAGATGCGGCTTGCTAGGAAAAGTTCTATTCTTGTACAATTTTTTGTACAGGGAAATTGAAATAGAATGGAATTCCAGCGCCTTCAAGTGGTATCAGAGCAAGTTTTCTGGTTCTGTGTGATTGGTTTTCAGTTTAATTATGCACTGCTCATACATAAGTTTAGGCCGGATAATAGTAGGATGTGCAAAAAAGATTAACTCTGTGGTTGCAGGCGTCCTAAGCCCAACTTGTAACGACCCACCTCCTACTGACTAGGCTACGAGGCCGATCGTTACGTAATGCTGTGCTAAATTACTATTGCAGAAAATCTGGATTGATCCCGTGATCGATCCAGCTTGATACTGGCACGGAAGAAGGCTCTGGACCGGTCGGATGACCGATCCAGAAGCTGTATCGCTTCTGTATGCGGCTGGATCGGTCTACCGACCGATCCAGGAGTACACTGATCGGTCGGTAGACCGATCCAGTAGCTTACTGATCGGTCGACTGACCGATCAGTGAACCTCTGTACTCACTGTTCGCCTTTGGATCGATCGGCTGACCGATCCATAAACTCTCTGTTCGCGCTTGGATCGGTCAGCTGACCGATCCAGCGGCACAACCCGGCTCTGATCGGTCTGCAGACCGATCTGGGTTCTGATCTCACCCTGAAACTCTGATTTCAGCACTCTGGCATGCCAAAACCTCACACAACAATTCTAAAATCAATTGGAATTTATTCTAGCAACTATTAACCAGCATTCTAACATAATTACTAACTAACTAAATAAATCTCCCATGGTTTAAACATTCTAATGTCTAAAAATGCATGAAAGAAGAAATACTAAGAATTCAACTATTTAAGCTTGCTAAAACCCCTGAGGATCTTTTATTCCAGTTCCTGCCACACACACCATCTTTGCATTAAACTCCAGCTTCCTCTGCTAGTCCATTTTCCCTTTACCTTTATCTGCAGTATAAGGAAAGTAGAATCTGTAAGCTTAAAGCTTAGTAAGAAACCAACTACCTCACTAAAACATGCAACGATGCAAACATGCTTTTAAAGAATGCTATTTGAAAACATGTACTGGCATGGCATACTCTGGTTACAAGCATAAACTGAAATAACTTAACATGTAAGCTGAAGCATGGCATAGCAGGCTAATCACATAGAACAATAATAGAGAACTAAGCTAACTGAAGCTAACCTGAAGCTGAAATCAAACTCAACTAACATAACTGATTTTATGAGTTTTGAAAACTAATAGCATAGTAGATCAAAATAATAATCATGTGCTGTTGGGCCCGACAACTGTACATACTGTGCCGCATCCCTAACTAAACCCGGGTTTGCAAGTTCTAAATTTAGTAGGGTTTACTAGGTTATCTGAACCTAGGGACGACTGTGGGAGTCCAACCCAATGGATATCTAATCCGGTACAGTGCCAACTGAAAAGTAAAATACTGAATATAGCTAAACTGTTCTAAATTGCTATTTCTAGGTTATCCGGACCTAGAGCTAGGTTGTCTGAATCCAGAGGTGACTGTGGGAGCCCACCCATTGGACCATAGTCCCATATAAGCTAGAATAAACTGATTTACTGATTTAGATGCTTCTAATGCATTCAACTGAGCTGTTAAAATGCCTAGTTTGCATTTTTACTTAACTAGCTATTTTATCGAACACTTAGTGTGCCCCAACTCTCCTCTCTATTAGGGAGACCACTTCTAGGCACCCGACAACGTCTAGAAACCCCCACTGAAGAGGGATTACGTGTCCGCCCATCTAGAAGTGCTCACTAAATCCCTAAACCTACGAGGAGGGTCAATTTCACGCTATGCGTCGATAAAAATCTGCATATAGCTAAACTAATGCGTAGAAAACCCAAACGTAGCTACTTATACTGCAGGTGAGGGGTTTCTTACCTCGTACACTAATTTCCTTACAATTCAATTCGCTAGAATTCCGGTGGAGACGACTTCTCGACGATCTTCTCGCGTCTAAGCGTTCCCCTCGCGAAGGAGAGAGTCCTTGTGCCGGAGTTATCGCCGGAAGATGTCCTTGGGGCCCTAGGGAGAGAATCCTAGGTCTTCCTTGTGGTTGGTGCCGAGAGAAGGAGAGAAGAAGGGTGTTCGGCGTGAGGGTTTGGAGGGGAGGAGTTTTCCGAACCAAATTCTAAAATAAACCAAACCCAACCTAACTCTTCTCTTTATATTAAGTGGATAATTGAACCCAACTCTAATATAAATATAATTGATTCCTCTTTCTTTCAGCACGACCCTGCTGGGTTCACCAGTTACTAAGGCTAACTAAAAGTTATCGGATCCGAGGGGTTCCGGGTTCGATTCCCGCCTAAGCTATTTTACGGTTCTAATTATTTTTGCTGCTTCCGCTACTCGAAAAATTCCAGAAAAATATCTAAAAATCCCAGAAAAATCATAGAATATTTATAATGCAGTTTCGAGAATTTTTCGAGCGTTACAATCCCCCATACCTTATAAAAAGTTCGTCCTCAAACTTAGAATAATTCTGGATACTTCTCTCTCATGCTGGCTTCTGTCTCCCAAGTTGCCTCTTCTGCTGTGTGACTGTGCCAAATGACTTTGACTAATGGTACTTTCTTGTTCCGCAATTTCTTAACTGCTCGGTCTATTATCTGAATAGGCCGACTATCATAGCTGAGGTCTTCGCGGATCTGTACCAACTGGGGCTCAATCACTTGGGTGGCATCTGGGGTATGCTTTTTCAGCATAGAGACATGAAATACGTTGTGGACATCCGACATTTCCTGGGGTAGCTCTAGCTCATATGCTACCTTGCCCACTCTTCTGCTGATAAGGTATGGTCCCACATATCTGGGACTTAGCTTGCCCTTCTTCCCAAAACGCATTACTCCCTTCATGGGAGCTACTCTGAGGAACAGACTGAAAACTCTAAGGGTCTGTGTATCGCATAGCTCTTACGGTGACTTTAATTTGTCTCTATCCTCACGGATCTGCGTATAGCTTGTGGTATCTCTACTAGATGCATCAAGCTCTAGTTCTTCTGCTCACCACTCTCATACCAGCAGATTGGAGATCTACACCCCGTAGAGAGCCTCGTAAGGTGTCATATCGATAGTGGCCCGATAGCTGTTGTATGCAAACTCTGCTAAGCTCGGATATTTGCACCAACTTCCCTTGAAGTCTAGGGCACATGCTGGGCATATCTTGATGCACAGTTTACTCGCTCCGTCGACCATCCATGCGAGGATGGAAGGCTATGCTAAACTTTAACCTGGTGCCCAAAGCTGACTGTACACACTCCCCTCTGTCTGAAATAATGGTTCGTGGGACTCCATGCAGCCTGACGATCTCCTTGAGATACAACCGAGCTAACTGCTCCATGGAATAGGATATTCGATAGTTAGGAAGTGGGTTGATTTAGTCAACTGTCGACTATTACCCGATGGTGTCGAAACCATTCGTGGTTCCGGGTAGTCCCACTATAAAATCCATAGAAATATCTTCCCACTTCCATTCTGGAATCTGAATGGGTGCAAAACTCCTCCTGGTCTCGATGTTCGCCTTAACCCTCCGGCAGGTTAGGCGGTCTTGACATATCGAGCGATGTTCCTCTTCATCCCAGGCCACCAAAAGTTTCTTCAAGTCCTGGTACATTTTGGTGGAGCATGCATCGCATAGGGAGTCTTGTGAGCCTCATCTAGGATTTTCCTCTGTAGTTCCTCCCGATCCGGAACACATAGTCTGTCATCGAAATACAACACCCCGCTATCGGACTCTCGAACTCTGATTCTGCTATACCTTGCTTGATTCTATGAATTTCAGGATCAGCTGTCTGGATGTCCCCAAGCAAGGTAGACTCTAATGTCATAGTAGAGCTGTCCGACTATGAGTTCGAGACCGAAATCGAGATCTCCTTCCGTAGGGCGGTGACATGGTGCTAAAGATAATAGGGTACCTGGACTTTTTGTTGAGGCGCGCTACCCTATTTGCTTTTCTGGATGGTAGAGGATATCTATGTCATAGTCTTTGACCAGTTCTAGCCATCTGTCGCATATTCAGATCCTTCGGAGTGAAGAAATACTTCACTGTATACACTCTGCCCTGAGCTCCATACAAGTAATGTCTCCAAATCTTGAGAGCGAACACTCTGCTGCAAGCTCAAGGTCATGGGTAGGATAATTCCTCTCATAATCCTTGAGTTGTCTGGAGGCATAAGCGATCACCTTGCCATCTTGCATCAACCGCTCCTAGTCCCAACTTCGAGGCATCACTATATATGTCAAAGCTATCTGCGCTCTGGCGGTCGGAATAGGTGCCTTTGGTCAATCTCCTTTTGCTCTCATGATCCGTCCACCGAAATTTTCCGTTCTTTCCGGTAAGAGTCGATGGGAGGCTATCTGGAGAAGTCCTCTACGAATTTCTTGTAACTGCTAATCCAGAAAACTTCTAATCTCACTAGCATTCTTGGGTCTTTTCCAGTTACTCACTTCTATTACTGAGATCTACCATGATACCATCCTTTGAGATGATATGACCCGGGAAGGACACTGATCTAGCCAAAATTCACATTTCGTGAACTTGGCGTACAGTGATTCTGCTGAAGGGTCTGCAATACAGTCTCGGTGTTCTGCGTGTTCTTCCCGAGTTCGAATAGATAAGGATGTCATCGATGAACACAAACTTATCTAAATATTCCCTGAATACCCTGTTCATGAGGTCCATAAAAGTAGCTGGAGCATTTGTCACGCCGAAGGGCATGACTACGAACTCATAATGTCCGTATCTAGTCCTGAATGTTGTCTTGGGTATGCCCCCTTCTTTAACCTTCACCTGATGATAACCTGATCTGAGGTCTATTTTAGAGAACACTGCTGCTCCCTTAGGTCATCTATTCTGGGAAGAGGATACCTGTTCTTGATTGTGACCTGGTTCAGTGCCCGGTAATCTATACACAGGCGCATGCTTCCGTCCTTCTTCTTCACGAACAATACAGGCGCTCCCCATGGTGAGTGACTAGGGCGTATGAAACCTTTGTCAAGTAGCTCCCGTAATTGCTCATGAAGTTCCTTCAGTTCGGCTGGAGCCATGCGGTAGGGTGCTTTGGAAATAGGGTTGGTACCGGGAATGAGCTCTATCTCAAATTCAATCTCCCTGTCTGGTGCTAATCCTGGTAACTCTTCAGGGAAAACTGCTGGGTAGTCACTTACGACTCGGACCTTGTCCTGACTGGTACTGACTACGTGTGCTAAAAATCCCGTACACCCTGAATCCATTAATCTTTGTGCCTTCATAGCTGAGAGAAACCTCTTGGCCTTTCTTTTGGGTTCTCCGACGAATTCAAACTGTGCTTCTGCTTCAGGTTGGAATATGACTTTCTGCTTACGACACTCGATGGAAGCACCGTATCTAATCAAGAAGTCCATTCCAAAAATGATGTCGTAGTCATTCATATTTAGCACGATCAGATCACAGAAGAATTCTCTATCTGCTATAATGACTGATACTGCTCTGAGCCAGTGCGTAGATGCCATAATTTCTCCCGAAGGTAATGTCGTCAGAAACTGACTACTGAGTACCTCTGGAGGTATTGCTAACTTGTTTGCGAAAGCCCTGGCTATATAAGAATGGGTTGCCCCAGTATCGAATAAGACAGTTGCTATTTGCTGAAAAATACTAATCTGACCTGTAACAACTGTCGAGGCATTTGCTACGTCCTCTCTGATGAGTGAGTAGATCCTCGCATTGGTCATACCTGGAGGGGCTTCTAATCTGACCTGGCTGATGTGTGGACCATCTAGAGCGGCCTGCATCTGATGCAACTGTGCTGGGAAGACTAGTCTTGTTTGGGCATTGCTTAGCCATGTGCCCTTCTTGTCCACATTCAAAGCATCCTCGTGTGCCCTTAAGACAAACTCGGATGGAATTTCCCACAAGTAGCACACTTTGGATAACTAGGCTGCTTGCTGGTTGGCTCCCTGGTTTGCGCTTGTTACTGGAGTTCCCTTTCCAGTTAGAGCCATGAGAGCTGTGGCCCTACTGCTTCTGGGTACCTAAGCCTCCTTGACCCTTAGGTTCTGAGGGGATTTGCTTCTGCTGCTTGATACTATTCTGGTAGTGCTCAGTGGTCAAGGCGCTGTTGACTAGTTCTTCGGTGGTTTGCGGCCTGTGGATGCCGCCAGCCACGTTCATTGCTATTTCCGGCCTCAGCATCTTGAGCATCAACCGGACTCATTCTTTTTCTGTGCTGACTAGTTCTGGGCATAGACGAGCCAACCTGTTGAATTTCTTCACGGCTTCCTCCACTGAAAGGTTGCCCTGATGAAACTCTGTGAACTCGTCGTAGTGGCGGTTCGTGACCCGCATGTGAAAGAATTCCTCAAAGAACTCCTTCTCGAAGTCAGCCCATAACATCTAGTTCACTGGGCGCTTCGCTCTGATTCTCTCCCACCACATGCGTGCATCCCCTGTCAGGCAGAAGGAGGCACACTTCACCTTCTCGTGTTCTGGCCAATCCAGAAGCTCCATCGTACTCTCTAGTGTTTTGAACCAGGCTTGTGCATCCCATGGTTCACTAGTGCCTAAGAAGTTCTCTGGCTTGACTCTCTGCCACTGGATCAGATAAGCCTCTCTCCTTGCCTCTGCTGCTGGGGCTGCTAGTGCTGATGCTGCAGGCTGGACTGGTGGAACCTCTAAGACCACTGGAGTCGTCAGATTTGGTTTCGGGGTGCCTGTGGGGGTATTCTGCTGATTAGCCCTGAGGGTGGCTATCTCCTGTTGCTGTTCAGCTAGCTGCTGCTGTAACTGAGCCACTAACGCTGTAAGGTCTGGGGGAGGCACTGAACTGCCTGCCTCATGCTGGGGCTCAGTAGCTGGTGTCCTTCTAGCTGGGCGTCCTCGTGCCATTTCTAAAGACATAGAGGATAGGACATGTATAACTAATACAATTATAATTGTATAACTATTGCTATCATGTTATCTATTATCACATACTAACATGCATCAGTTATCTATAAACATGAACTATAACAAGAAAGCAAGGAACATAAATAAAGTAGAGGTATTCTTACTTGGAAGCTGCAGGTTCAATGCTGATGTGTGTGTAGTGTTAGAGTGTATACTAAAAGTCTAGCTTTTGGTATAAATATTTATCTAGAAATAAGAATCACATTGGTCAAATGTCTACATTTGTGATAAAAGTAGTTGTTCAATTAATTTATATTGTAGATAACATGGTGTGTGGTGTCACACACAGAAGATCATGTTATCAGTACCTTATAAATTTTAAACAGTAGCTCACGACCATGATGGAAAGGAACACACCATTGGAAGGTCGAAGTGTAATTAGGTGTTAGTTTATCTTAACTATATAATTACACTAGTACACTAAGAGTGTATTGAGTAGGACTATTAGAGGTTGTTTCTTTTATACTGACTTTATAAAGGGACAAAGACCTCAGTTATTATGGAAGTGTGTGCTCTTAATCCTAATATAATAACAAGCACATATATTTGATATTTATTTCTTTAATTTATCAATGGTGAGATTTAGTTCGATGAATCAATAAGCCCGATAAGTTGGGAAATGATATCACTTATAGTGTGTGTTGTTGATTATAGAAGGAAACTGTGTCCTAGTAATCTAGGTTGATAATGTCCCTAAGAGGAGCTCATAAGGATTGTCATGTTAAACCCTGCAGGTGGACTTAGTCCGACATGACGATGAAGTTGAGTGGTACTACTCTTGGAGCTAGATATTAATTAAGTGAGTTGTCAGTAACTTACTTAATTAGTGGACATTTGTTATCTTAAACATAGGGAGACTAACACACTCATAATAAGATGGAGCCCAAAATGTAATTTGGGATTGGTGCGGTAGTTCAATAATAGTTCTTTAGTGGAATGAATTATTATTGATGAAATTAAGTTGTGTGTTCGGGGCGAACACGGGATGCTTAATTTCATCGGGAGACCAAAACCAATTCCTCCTCTCGGTCCCTATCGTAGCCTCTAGTATATAGAGATTTATACCCACCGCATACCCACCTTCTTACCCATCCAATGGGGCCGACCAAGCTAGCTTGGAACCCAAGCTAGGGCCGGCCATGATCAAGTGGATGAGTCATGTAGGTGGCCGGCCAAAGCTTGGGTCCCAAGCTTAGGTGGCCGGCCACTAGAATATTAAAAGGGATTTTTATTAAAATTATTTATTATGTGAATATCATGATTTTAAAAGAGAGTTTAAAAATTAAAAATTTCCTTTTATAGCTTTCTACAAAAGATTAAGAGAAGAGATTAATCTCTTTCCTTATTTATAGTTTAAAAGGATGGTTTTAATTTTTGGTAAAAACTTTCCTTATTTGTAAATCATCTACATGTTTAAAAGAGAGTTTAAAGGAGGATTTTAAATTTTAAGAAAACTTTCCTTTTTAATTATGTTCATGATTTAAAAGAGAGTTTAAAATTAAATATTCTCTTTTATAAGTTTCTACAAAAGATTAAGAAAAGATTTGATATCTTTCCTTATTTGTAGATTAAAAGAGATTTTAATTTATAGAGATAACTTTCTTTTTATCCACATGTTTAAAAGAAAAATTTTAATTTATTAAATTTCATTTTTATAAACCAATCATGAAGGGATAAAAATTATTGAGAAATTTTTATAAATTTCCGGAAGCAAATAAGGAAGTTTTAATTGGTGTTTAAAATTTTATTTGCTTGGAGATTTCTTGGTGTGGCCGGCCATTGCAAAATTGAAAAGAAAAATTGTTTTTAATTAAATAAATTTTCCTTTTCAATGGCAATAGAATTAAGGAAGTTTTTATTAAATTTTCCTTATTTGCCAAGACCAAGGATTATAAAAGAGGGGGTCGAGGAGGCTTCAAGGCTAAGGACTCTATTCTATTTTTCTCCCTCTTTTCCTTGGTGGTGTGGCCGGCCCTTTCTTCTTCTCTTCTTCTTCTCTTTGTGGCCGAACCTCTTCATGCTCATGGAGTTTTAATTGGTGGCCGGATCTAGCTTGAGGAAGAAGGAGAGAAAGCTTACATCCCTTGGAGCTTGGTTGGTGGAAAAGATCTTCATCTTTTGGAAGCTTTGTGCTTGGCCGAAATTTGAAGAAAGGAAAAGAAGGTGCTTTGGTGGTTTCTCATCTCGGGAGATCGTTGCCCACACAACGTCTGAGGTTAGAAGAGGAATACGGTAGAAGATCAAGATGTCTTTCTAAAAGGTATAACTAGTAATTTTTCTTTCCGCATCATACTAGTTATTTTTGGAAATAATACCAAATACAAGAGGCATGCGATTCTAGTATTTCGAATATGTTTTTCGATGTTGTGTTCTTTTGTTTTTTTTTCCTTGTGATTTGATTGTTCTTTTCGGTTAACCTAAAGTTATTTTAGGAAATTAAATATTAGCTTTCCATAAAAGGTTTTGTCTAGTCGGTGGTGGTTGCTCCCATATCCAAGAAGGCCATGTGCCTCGCCACGTCAGTACTGGGAACCAATTATGGAAATTAATATTTAATGGAATTAATAACTTAAGGTGATTTGGGTCGAACGTGTTAAGTTCCGCAGGAGACCCAAGACAAAACCTAAAAGAACGAATAGATTAAGTTTTGGATCAAACGTGTTAAGTTCCGCAGGCGATCCAAAATTTAATTTAAAAGAACACATGGTAGCTAGGAAAAGGTTCAGACCTTTGTACAAAATTTTTGTACAGTGGAACCTCTAGGTTTTCCGAGTAGCAACCAACAAGAAAGCTGTATCACATAAATAAACCTCTAGGTTATCTATTATCACATACTAACATGCATCAGTTATCTATAAACATGAACTATAACAAGAAAGCAAGGAACATAAATAAAGTAGAGGTATTCTTACTTGGAAGCTGCGGGTTCAATGCTGATGTGTGTGTAGGAAGTATGGAACTTGGCTCTGATACCACTCTGTAACGACCCACCTCCTACTGACTAGGCTACGAGGTCGATCGTTACGTAATGCTGTGCTAAATTACTATTGCGGAAAATCTGGATTGATCCCGTGATCGATCCAGCTTGATACTGGCACGGAAGAAGGCTCTGGACCGGTCGGTTGACCGATCCAGAAGCTGTATCGCTTCTATATGCGGCTGGATCGGTCTACCGACCGATCCAGGAGTACACTGATCGGTCGGTAGACCGATCCAGTAGCTTACTGATCGGTCGGCTGACCGATCAGTGAACCTCTGTACTCACTGTTCGCCTCTGGATCGGTCGGCTGACCGATCCATAAACTCTCTGTTCATGCTTGGATCGGTCAGCTAACCGATCCAGCGGCACAACCCGGCTCTGATCGGTCTGCAGACCGATCTGGGTTTTGATCTCACCCTGAAACTCTGATTTCAGCACTCTGGCGTGCCAAAACCTCACACAACAATTCTAAAATCAATTGGAATATATTCTAGCAACTATTAACCAGCATTCTAACATAATTACTAACAAACTAAATAAATCTCCCATGGTTTAAACATTCTAAGGTCTAAAAATGCATGAAAGAAGAAATACTAAGAATTCAACTATTTAAGCTTGCTAAAACCCCTGAGGATCTTTTATTTCAGTTCCTGCCACACACACCATGTTTGCATTGAACTCCAGCTTCCTCTGCTAGTCCATTTTCCCTTTACCTTTATCTGCAGTATAAGGAAAGTAGAATCTGTAAGCTTAAAGCTTGTAAGAAACCAACTACCTCACTAAAACATGCAACGATGCAAATATGCTTTTAAAGAATGCTATTTGAAAACATGTACTGGCATGGCATACTCTGGTTGCAAGCATAAACTGAAATAACTGAACATGTAAGCTGAAGCATGGCATAGCAGGCTAATCACATAGAACAATAATAGAGAACTAAGCTAACTGAAGCTTACCTGAAGGTGGAATCAAACTCAACTAACATAATTGATTTTATGAGTTTTGAAAACTAATAGCATAGTAGATCAAAATAATAATCATGTGCTGTTGGGCCCGGCATCCCTAACTAAATCGGGTTTGCAAGTCCCGAATTTAATAGGGTTTACTAGGTTATCTCAACCTAGGACTGTGGAGTCCAACCCAATGGATATCTAATCCAGACAGTGCCACTGAAAAGTAAAATACTGAATATAGCTAAATTGTTCTAAATTGTTCTAGGTTATCTGGACCTAGAGCTAGGTTGTCTGAACCTAGATCATGGGAGCCCACCCATTGGACCGTAGCCCCATATAAGCTAGAATAAACTGATTTACTGATTTAGATGCTTCTAATGCATTCAATTATTAAAATGCCTAGTTTGCATTTTTACTTAACTAGCTATTTTATCGAACACTTAGTGTGCCCCAACTCTCCTTTCTATTAGGGAGACCTCTTCTAGGCACCCGACAACGTCTAGAAACCCCCACTGAAGAGGGATTATGTGTCCGGCCCATCTAGAAGTGCTCACTAAATCCCTAAACCTGCGAGGAGGGTCAATTTCACGCTATGCGTCGATAAAATTCTGCATATAGCTAAACTAATGCGTAGAAAATCCAAACGGAGCTACTTATACTGCAGGTGAGGGGTTTCTTACCTCGTACGCTAATTTCCTTACAATTCTATTCGCTAGAATTCCGGTGGAGACGACTTCTCGACGATCTTCTCGCGTCTAAGCGTTCCCCTCGCGAAGGAGAGCGTCCTCGTGCCGGAGTTATCGCCGGAAGATGTCCTTGGGGCCATAGGGAGAGAACCCTAGGTCTTCCTTGTGGTTGGCGCTGAGAGAAGGAGAGAAGAAGGGTGTTCGGCGTGAGGGTTTGGAGGGGAGGAGTTTGCTGAACCAAATTCTAAAATAAACCAAACCCAACCTAACTCTTCTATTTATATTAAGTGGATAATTGAACCCAACTCTAATATAAATATAATTGATTCCTCTTTCTTTCAGCACGGCCCTGCTGGGTTCACCGGTTACTAAGGCTAACTAAAAGTTATCGGATCCGAGGGGTTCCGGGTTCGATTCCCGCCTAAGCTATTTTGCGGTTCTAATTATTTTTGCTCCTTCCTTTACTCGGAAAATTCCGGAAAAATATCTAAAAATCCCAGAAAAATCATAGAATATTTATAATGCAGTTTCGAGAATTTTTCGGGCGTTACACAACTATTATGGCTTTGTGTGTTTGTGTGTGCTTTGAACCCTCGGGCATGTCGAGGTTGTTTTGTGTGCATAATTGTAATAATTAAATATTGTCGATCGTCGTATTATTTTTTTTTTTTCATTTTGTTCAATCTAGATTACATGTAAATTCTTTTATGGAATATAGGATCGATAAATGTAAATTTTATTTCTTTTTGTTGCATTTTGTATCCTTGCTATGCGTGGTGCTATTTTGAGGACCAGAGACGCGGAGGAGAAGGAAGCGAGATAGATGTGACGACTTGATCCATTGGCGGCATATTGGAGGGCAGTGTTGGATGAAGCCATAATAGTTGGAAATTTTATTTTCATATTTATTGCCTTTATATGCTATTTTTATGTGTTGTGATGCTATGTGCTGTGATGCTATGTGTTGTGTCAAGTAATGGTATATACTTAAACATATTTAATAGTATCCTCTCCATTGGAGTCACTGCTATTATTTGTGTGACCGAAGATGAACCAACTATTAATTTTATTTGTCATAAAGTTAGGTTGACAAGATAATAAAATTAAATGGTAAAACCTCCTCTTACAAATGTTTGAATTAGTATACGCCCTCACTATCATGACATACGAAATTCACGGTGTTTTGAGGTGTTGGTGAATTTAAATTATATTGTTTGAGAAATCAATATTATTTTAAATTCTAAATTTTTTACCAAATATTTTATTTTGTGATTCTCAGGATTTCAAAATGACTTTCAATCCTCTTGCTGTTATTTTAAAAGAAAATAAACTTACTGGTCCAAATTATATTGATTGGAAATGGAACTTGGACATTGTCTTAACTGTTGAAGAATACAAGTTCGTGTTGGTGCAAGATGCACCAGAATCAAACCTGAGTTTTGATGATGTCAAAGGTTCAAGTTAAGTTTTGTTATGATCTAACAAGTTGACTGAGTGTGCAGGATGTTTACTCAACCGGGAAAGTCCTAGCTGGAGGCTAGGCAGAAAAGTCTTAGCAGATCGTGGAACCTAGGTGCAAGTCCAAGCAGGTCAAGAGGACCCAATGCTTGGCGGTAAGATCGAGAAGTCTGGAGGACTGAAGATCAAGAGAAAAGTCTTGGGGAGCCGATCAAGGCTGAGTGAAAAGTCCAAACTGGATCTAGAGGATCAAAGTTTGGCAGGTAGGTTGAGGTAAGCAAACTGGAGGAGCAACAGTGAGGTCGGGTTCCCAGAGGGAACAACCTTAGGTGGCTAATCCAACTGAAGAAACCGGGAAGATTTCCAAGTTGAGATCAAGACAGCTCTACTGTCTTTATTACTCATGCATTATATTACTGTGCTAACACTTGTTTTGCAGGAATATTGTTTAAACTCTGTTTTGCAGATTCAGCCTGATCGGTCGATCGAACAGGAGGATTGGTCGACTGAACCAGCTTAACTCAGACCAGAGATCAGTTCAGATCAGGCAAAGCAGAGTTCAGTCTGGTCAAAAGCTTGATCGGTCGACCGAACCAGAAGATCGGTCGACCGAACCATAGTGACTCAGCACAGGATAGATCACCAGCACCGATCAGCAGCAAAGGAAATAGAAGCTGATCGATCGACCGAACCTGGAGATCGATCGACCGATCCAATCAGCATTTAATCAACATTAAAGGGTGATCTCGGTAGATTTCAGCGAACAAGGAAAAACCTTGTTCGGTCGACCGATAAAAGGGTTCGGTCGACCGAACCATTGAAGGCCAGTTAATGCAGAATTTACGAGCCAGCGTCAGACTCCAGCTGTGGGTGATCGGAGTTGGTTCGATCGACCGAACAGAGGGATCGGTTGACCGAACCTCAGTGCACCTATAAATTGAGGCTCGAAGTCAAAGGCCAAGAACAACTTTTCTGATCACAAGTTACTGCTTTGCAAGCGACTCATCTATATCAGTACAGCAAGCTGCGTCATTCGAAAGCACCGACCTACGCTAAATCTTCGATTCATTTGTCGGTATATATATTTTGTTTTTCACTTAATTGCAAATAAGATAGTAGACTTGTTACTATCTTATTCTATTGTATCTGTATGATCTGCTTCTCTCTGAGGACTTTGGAGAGAAGAGTTTTAGTGTTTTGCCTATCGGTGCGGTCAAGGACCGCGGGCCTTCGAGTAGGAGTCGAGCTAGGCTCCGAACGAAGTAAACAAACTGTCTCTATTTACTTTCCGCTGTGCACGACTTTGAATTCCAAGAAACGATTAGCTTTAAAAGAACGCGATATTCTACCCCCCCCTCTATCGCGCTACTCGATCCTATCAATTGGTATCAGAGCGGGTTAGCTCTGAAATTTCGTAATCGATTTTCAAAGCAACATTTAATAATCTTTTCTTTTCATTATTTTTTTTTCAAGCACTACTAATCCCAAGACAAAAGTCTTGGAAATACTTTTTCTTTTTGATCTTTATTTTGCAAGGATGTCGAATTCATATCAAGAAGGTTATAGCACGGTTCGACCTCCACTATTCAAGGGAGAGAATTTTAGTTACTGGAAGAATAGAATGGAGTGTTACTTGAAGTCCGACATCGAGCTCTGGTTAACAAGTTTGAAAGGATATACTCCCCCAATGAAGGATGGAACAACAATAGAACTAGAAGAATGGACTCCCCAAATGATCAAGAAGGCACAACTGAACTACAAGGCGATCAACACCATTCAGTGCGGACTTACGATGGAGGAGTTGAACCGAGTTGGTCCCTACGACAACGCCAAAGACTTGTGGGACTCACTAGTCAAATTACACGAAGGAACCAACGACTCGAAGGTAAACAAACGAGATCTTCTTCTAAATAATTTACTTAATATAAAAATGCTTCCTGGAGAGACGGCCTCGCAACTACACGCCCGACTAAAGGACATCCTCAACGGTCTTCACCTGATCGGACACGAACTCGAAAATCGCGATACGATAAGGTACGCTCTAAACGCTTTTCCGAGGAATTCTTTGTGGGCATCAATTGTAGATGCGTACAAAGTTTCCAAAGATCTTTCAATTCTTAAGTTAGATGAATTGTTTTGCGAGTTGGAATTACACGAGCAATCTAACATGAGCCATGTTGAGAAAGGAGTTGCTTTGTATGCAGGTTCAAGCAAAGAGACAAAATCAAAAATGAACATCGAGTCTGAAAGCGAGTCAGACTCAGACTCAACAAATGAAGAAGAACTAGTCAACATGGTCCGAAGATTATTGACTAAGAAAAAGTTCAGAAGAAATACCAAAAAGACTCCACCGAACCAGATCCAAAACAAATCAGAAATGATTTGTTATGGATGCAACAAAAAGGGGCATTTCAAAAAGGAATGCCCAAATTGGAAAGAAGAATGACCCAAATCGACAAGACGGAAGAAGACACTTCAAGCGACTTGGGACGAAACCTCTTTCGACGAATCCGACACGGAACAAACAAAGCACTCAAGCCGTCTTGCATTTATGGCAAGAAATGAAGATTCCGACTCCGAGTCCGAGGACGAGTACGATTCCGAGAGAAGCACCGGATCGGAAGATCCGAATATGGATTCCAAAGCTCTGGATAAATGGATTTTGGATAGCGGGTGTTCCAGACACATGACTGGGGATCAGCACAAATTTACCAACATTGAATTCAAAAATTTAGGGACCGTTGCCTTTGGAAATAATGGCAAATTAAAGGTAATCGGTACAGGTGAAATTCAATTACAGTCAAATATTTTGATTAAAAAGGTTTTACTTGTTGAACATTTTAATTATAATTTACTTAGTATAAGTCAACTTTGTGATTCAGGTTTTAAGGTTCAATTTTTGT
Source organism: Zingiber officinale (assembly GCF_018446385.1). Taxonomy (NCBI): domain Eukaryota; kingdom Viridiplantae; phylum Streptophyta; class Magnoliopsida; order Zingiberales; family Zingiberaceae; genus Zingiber; species Zingiber officinale. Next base: position 102,579,807 of record NC_055991.1, read on the forward strand.
CTTCTAAATGCTTAATAATTTACAATGACTCAACTAGTGTTTTACTGAGAGGTTTTAGAGACAAAAATATATACTCCATTCATCTACCTAAATCAATATCTAAATGTCTTCTAGCAAATAATGATGAAACTTGGTTATGACATAGGAGATTAGCTCATACTCACCTTAGAAATTTATTAAAATTAAGCAAAAATGGTTTAGTTAAAGGTTTGCCAAAATTAGGAAATCCTTTAAATAAATTTTGTAATTCCTGTCAACAAGGTAAACAAATTAAATCAACTCATAAACTTACAAATCAAAATAGAACAAATAGAATACTTGAACTAATACATTTGGATTTATTTGATTCTCATGGAATAAAATCTTTTAATGGAAATCTATATTGTTTAGTAATCATTGATGACTACTCTAGATATACTTGGGTCAAATTTTTATCTAACAAAAATGAAACCTTTGAAACATTCAAGCATTTTTGTAAACAAGTAGAAAATGATAGAAATATTAAAATAAAAAGGATAAGAAGTGATAATGGAGGAGAATTCAGAAATCATAATTTTAATAATTTTTGTTTAGAAAATGGTTATCACCATGAGTTTTCATGCCCAAAAACGCCACAACAAAATGGCTTAGTAGAACGTAAGAATAGAACCTTACAAGAAGCTGCCCGAACCATGTTAAATGAATACAATACACCAAAATACTTTTGGGCTGAAGCTGTTAACACAGCTTGTTATGTTCAAAATCGAATCATAATTAATAAAGATAAAAATAAAACATCCTATGAAATTTATTTCAACAAAATTCCTAATATAAAATATTTTAAAGTTTTTGGTTGTAATGTTCATATTTTAAATCTTAAGGATCACTTAGGCAAATTCACTTCAAAAACTAACTTGGGAATTTTTCTAGGGTATTCATCTACAAGTAGGGCATATAGGGTGTATAACAAATATACTTTGAAAATTGAGGAAACAACAAATGTAACATTTAATGAAATTGATACTGATTCTACAACTCAACCTCATTCAAATGGTAATCAAGTAGATGATGAAGAATTACCTAACCTTAAAGAAACTAAAAATTCAAAATTATTAAAATCTAACCCTCACCATCTAGTCAATCAAATCATAGGAGATCCTGAATTAAGAGTTCAAACAAGATCTGCTTTTAGAAATCTAAGTCAAATAGCATTGATATCTAAAATCAAACCTAAAAATATAAATGATGCATTAATAGAACCAGACTGGGTAATCACAATGCAAGAAGAATTACACCAATTTGAACGAAATCAGGTTTGGAACTTAGTACCTCCACCAATAAATAAAACGGTTATTGATACTAAATGGGTGTTTAGAAACAAATTAGATGATCAAGGTAATATTTTAAGAAATAAAGCTCATTTAGTAGCGAAAGGGTTTAGTCAAGTCGAAGGACTAGATTACGACGAGACTTATGCCCCGGTAGCTAGACTTGAATCAATTAGAATATTGTTAGCCTATGCTGCATTTAGGGGGTTCAAGTTGTACCAAATGGATGTTAAATCAGCTTTTCTAAATGGCGTTATTAAGGAGGAAGTCTACGTTAGTCAACCACTCGGTTTTGAAGATCTAGAAAATCCAACCTATGTCTTTAAACTTAAAAAAGCTTTATATGGATTAAAACAAGCACCTAGGGCTTGGTATGAACGTTTATCTAGTTTTCTAAAATCCAAGGGTTTTAAAGAAGGTCAAATTGATCCTACACTTTTTCTTAAAACCTTTAACTCAGACATTTTTATAGCCCAGGTTTATGTAGACGATATTGTATTTAGTTCAACTAATTCAAAATTTTTAAAAGAATTTGTAACCTTAATGGAAAATGAATTTGAAATGAGTTTAGTTGGTGAATTAAATTATTTTTTAGGTCTCTAAATTAAACAAACTAAAGATGGTAATTATGTACATCAAACTAAATATACAAAATAACTTCTTAAAAAATTTGGTATGGAAAACTGTAAAGGGATTAAAACACCAATGGCAAGTAATCTAACTCTTGATAATGATGAAAATGGTATACCTGTTGACTTAAAATATTACAGAAGTATGATAGGGAGTTTACTTTATCTAACTGCAAGCCGACCTGACATTTTATTTGCAGTTAGTATGTGTGCCCGATATCAAACTTGTGCAAAAGAAACCCATCTTTCATTGGTTAAAAGAATTATCAAATATTTAAAAGGCACTGTAAATGTGGGAATTTGGTACCCAAGAACCTCACATTTTGACTTAGTCTAATACTCGGATTCGGATTATGCTGGGTGTAAGTTAGATAGAAAGAGTACAAGTGGAGGTTGTCAGTTGTTAGGATCATCTTTAGTTAGTTGGTTTAGCCGTAAGCAACAATGTGTTGCCTTATCTACCACTGAGGCCGAATACATAGCAATGGGTGAATGTGTAGCTCAATTGTTGTGGATGTCTCATACATTAAAAGATTTTAATCTAGATTATAAAAATGTCAAAACCTACATTGATAATATTAGTTCTATAAATCTTACTAAAAATCCAGTACATCACTCTGGAACTAAACATATAGAGGTTAAGCATCACTTCATTAGAGATCATGTGTCTAAAGGGAATATTGAACTTAATTATATTGAATCCAAATCTAACTTAGCAGACATTTTTACTAAACCCTTACCTGAAGCAGAATTTAATAATCTAAGAAGACAATTAGGGTTATGTTTTGTAGAATATGTTCTCTGTTTTTGAAAATTACTACGTAGTTTATTTTTTAAAATTATTTTTGTAAAAATTCTCATTTCAAATTTTTGTTTCAAAAATACTTTGAAACTATTTTTCATTTTATGGAATAGCCTAGGTCTTACCCTAGAATTGCATGATCCTATAGTTTTAGGAGCCAGCATCTTACAAGAACAGTAGGATCCCTTGTTTGATAACTTAGAATGAGTGAGATGCTTAGGTCCTAGCCCTAGATTTCATATGCTTATGTCAGTGCATCGCTATAAATCTGGGCTTTAAATAACAAACATTGATCAATTTGAGTTGACTAGTAAGTAAAACCTTGCTAGTTATACAAAGCTCAAATTGACCAACCTGAGTCAACTTGCTACTATCTTGTGATAGCTAGTCTTGGACAAAGGTTGGACATTTCATCATAAGGACCTTTTTACTTAGTTTACCAAACCATGCTTGGACTTTTAGGATAAATATCAATTTTAGGGGGAGTTATCTTCAAAATAGTTTATAAACTTTTTTATTGTTTCAAATTATTTTCTTTAAACATGTTTTCAAAATTTTTCACTTAGTCTATTTATTTTTAAAATTGTTTTCTCTAACATCTGTTTCAAAATTTAAAAAAAAACATTAATTTCAAGATTGATATTTTTTTAGTAATTTAATTTTAAAAGTGTTTTCTTAAACTCTTTTCAAATTATAAATCATTTTATCTTTAAACTCTTTTTCAAATTTTGATCACTTAGTAAAAATATGGTTTTGAAACTTAGACAAATTTGATATCATTTCAAAACTTAGTATATTTTTGAACAGTTAGTTTTCCTTTACTAAAAAGTTTTACTTCTCTTTACTAGTTTAATCTTTCCTCATTTTCAAAATGTTAGATTTTCTTATGTTCTATGTTTAGTTTTTTGACTTCCCCTAATTTTGATGTGTGTCAAAGGGGGAGAGATTGTACGGTCTGATCGTGGTGGCGAGTACCTCTTAGGAGAGTTTAGGAGTTATTTATTAGAGGTCGGGATTCAATCCCAACTGTCTACACCTGGTACACCCCAACAGAATGGTGTGGCAGAACGAAAGAATATGACTCTTATGGAAATGGTTAGATCAATGATGAGTTATTCAGAATTACCAAATTCATTTTGGGGATATGCTCTGGAAACGATAGTGTACATTTTGAACTTGGTACCTTCTAAGTCAGTAACCTTTACTCCCACAGAATTGTGGAATGGACGTAAGCCTAGTCTGAAACATATTCGGATTTGGGGTAGTCCAGCACATGTGCTGAAGGGAGACGTTGTAAGTTGGAATCACGTACAGAAGTTCGCTTGTTTGTGGGTTATCCTAAATGAACGAAAGGTAGTTTATTTTATAGTCATAAAGATCATAAGGTCATTGTTAGCACCAATGCCCAATTTTTAGAAGAGGACTATGTAATGAACCACAAACCCATGAGTAAAATTATTCTTGAGGAAATAAGAGAAGACACGTCTACTTTAGTACCAACGGTACAAGATAAGATACCACAAGAAACTGCAACACGTGTCACAAATGATGTATAATTACAAGTAATGCATCGTTATAGTGGGAGGATTGTTAGACAACCTGATAGATTCATGTTTTTGGGAGAATCTTCGGGCTTGCTCCCTGGACATATGATAAAGCACTCCAAGATAAAGATGCAGCATCTTGGCAAAGTGCAATGAACTCTGAAATAGAATCTATGTACTCTAATCAGGTCTGGGAACTTGTAGAACCACCAAATGATGTAAAAGTCATTAGATGTCAATGGGTCTACAAAAGAAAATGAGGGATAGACGGGAAAGTGGAAACCTTCAAAGCAAGGCTTATCGCAAAAGGGTATACTCAGAAAGTGGGAATCGATTATGAGGAAACCTTTTCGCCGGTAGCCATGTTTAAGTCTATCCGGATTCTTTTATCTATTGCCGCTCATATAGATTTATTCAGTGTCTGGATGAGTCTTGTATATACAAGAAGCATGATGGAAACATAGTGGTATTTCTTGTACTATACGTAGATGACATTTTGCTCATTAGCAGCAATGTCAAAGTGTTGTCAGACGTAAAGGTATGGTTGCCCAAGCAGTTTGATATAAAAGATTTTGGAGAATGTGGACATATTCTTGGGACCAAAGTAATAAGGGATCACAAGAAAAGAATGTTGTGCTTATCCCAATCTTCATACATCGATACTATTCTAGCTCGTTTTAGCATGCAAAACTCTAAGAAAAGTTTTTTCGGCATGGATTACCTTTATCTAAAGAGATGTCTCCTAAAACATCAAAGGAAATAGAGGACATGAAGGTAGTTCCTTATGCTTCGACTGTAGGAAGCCTAATGTATGCAATGCTATGTACAAGACTGGATATCTGTTTTGCTGTGGGTATGGTTAGCAGATATCAAAGTAACACAGGACAAGAACATTGGACTGCCGTAAAGCATATATTGAAGTACCTGAAAAGGAATAGAGATTATATGCCATTCTTTTAACTCTTCAACTTGACTTTTCAAGATAGAATTTTTTTCCTCAAGATTTGTAGCTTGAGTTGAATTTTCATCTTGAACTTGGTTAGTTAAGGAGATTAAGCTCAGTTGTTCTTTAAGGATGTTATTTTCCTTAAGGAGGAGTTTAGCGTGTTCCTTAGTTTTTGTTAATTTTTTGTTTAAGAAAGGAATAATTTTAAAAAAATTGTATAATTAAAAGTTAGCCAAGTTGGTTTGTTCGAACCGGATGTGGATCCATTGCTCAACTCGTATTCAAACTCTTCTTCTAGATTTGATTCACCTCCGGTTGCCATCTACATGAGGTAGCTACTTTGCTTTGGTTCGTCAGCTTTCGATCCGTCCTAGGAAGACTCATCCCAAGTCACCTTTAGTGCTTTCTTTTGCTTTGTCTTCTTAATCTTGTCTTTACTCCGGCATTTGTGTTTGAAGTGCCCCTTCTTGTTGTAGCCATATCTTGTGATGTTTGCGTTTGAGTTGTTGGATGCAGACTTGGACATTTTCTTCAAGTCGCATTTGGTGAAGTTTCTTTTGCGTCTAGTGAACATCTTCCTTACCATGTTCACTAGTTGCTCTTCTTCATTTGATTCTGATTCAAATTCAGTTTCTGCTTTGAGTTTAGCTCCCTTCGAAGTGTCTGTAAGAAATGTAATTCTTTTCTCAACCTTTGGGTCGTTAGTTTGTTCGTATAACTCTAATACATAAAATAATTAATCTAATTTTAATTTTAAAGGGTTCCTCGAAATCTTATAAGCATCTACGATTGATTCGTATAGTGAGGTTCGAAGGAACGAGTTCAGAGTATACCTAATAACATCACGATTTTCGAGTTGATGTGCGATCATGTGCAAGCTGTTGAGAATATCCTTTATCCTCGCGTGTAGTTGGCTTACGATTTCTCTGTCCTACATTTTAATGTTAAATAATGAATTCAATAGTAGATCACACTTCGTTACCCTTGAGTTGGTAGTTCCTTCGTGTAGTTCGATGTTCTTATCGCATGACTCCTTTGCATTCTCATGCAGGTCGGCTTGGTTGAGTTCTTCTTTCATGAGTTCGCACTGGATCATTTTCAATGCTTTTGAGTCGATCTGGGCTTTCTTCTTTTCTTCTAGACTTAGTCTTTTTGGATCGAGGGGTACTTTCGTTGCTTCATCTACCAATGTTCAATACTCTCGTCAAATGGTGAATCATTACTCGATGTCCATCTTAAAGTAGACCTTCATCCTCTTCTTCTAATATGGAAAATCATTTCCATTGAAAAGAGGAGGACGAGTAGTATTGCATCCCTTAAGTTCGGTAATTGATCACTGAAATAGAAAACTTGAAAGAGGTATCAATACTGAGTCTTAGATTAATAGTGCTTGAGAAAAAAAATATTGATGTTTTGAGTGGTGTTGCACCAACTTCGAGTAAAAATTGAACGAGAAATAATTATCTGAAGAGGTAAATTTTACCAATTCAAATAAGATACAAAAAATCAAAATAAAAAAATGGTTCTCCTGGCTTGATTGGTGGTTGTACCAATTCAGAGCAGAACCTTTCTCTGACACCACTTATTGGATCGAGGAGCAAGTGAGAAGGGGGGGATGAATCATGTGATTTTGAAAAACTTTTTCTTTTTAATTTTAAACTTAAGTACGTAGCAGAAAAACACAAAAATAAAAAGAAAGTAAAAGAACAAGTTTGGTTTTACTTAGTTTGGAGCCTTCAGCTACTCCTACTCCAAGACCTAGGCCTCACGGACCTATCTATTGATACGGGAAGCATCCGACGATCGAATTCAAGTTTTGATAATGGAAAAGGGATTCAAAGTTAAGTTTAATTGTTATTTAATGTGTATGATTGAGTGTTTCAGGAAAGTCCTAGCTGCGGTTAGGCAAGGGGAAAACCCTAGGGGGTGGTAACCCTAGGTCATAGGGGGTGGTAACCCTATGTGGAAAGTCTTGGCGGGTCGAGAGCTTCAGGTAAAAGTCCTAGGGGGGGTAACCCTAGGTGGAAAGTCCTGGTGTCACGAACCAGGTGAAAGACTGGACGGGCCGGGAAGCGAAAGTCCAGCAGAAAGTCCGGAAGCTTCGAATGCTGAGCAAAAGTCCAGTCGATCTGGAGGATCGCACTGGCAACAGGTAAATCTCCTGAGTAGAGTAAGTGAGGACACGTTCCCCGTAGAGGGAACAGTAGGCGTCAGGTCGACCTAGGATTTTCGGTTGGAAATCCGAAATCAGACCCGGACAGTCCGATGACTGTCGACATCATTTATCATATTTTTATGATAACTTTGTTTTGCAGGGTTTGTGTTTGGGACTAACACATTTTGCAGGAACAAAGGAGCACATTTGACCTCGGATGAACAGTGTCCGAGGCGCCTCCATGGGGCTTCGAAGCGCCTCGGGTGCTAGCCGAAGCCAGCTGTCCAGAGGCGTTGGAGGCGCCTCAGAGGAAGCTGAAGGCGCCTTGGACCAGGCATTGGAGGCGCCTTGGAGCAGCTTGGAGGCGCCTTCAATGGGATAAGGTGCGACCAGATCAGAGTTGATTCACGCGTGCGACTCGGCGGCCTGGAGGTGCCTCGGACAGGCTTGGAGGCGCCTCCAGCACTTTATAAAAGTGGTCTTCAAGTAGTAGCTTAGATAATCAATCAAAAAGTTGTCCTTCTTCAACGTGCTGCTCAAGAAACATTCCAGAAGCGATGTAGCAACATCCTGACAACCCGGAGCTTCAGATTTAGCCTTTTGTTGCCGGTATAACTTTTATTACAGCTTTCAATTATACTCAACTTGTAATAATTTCCCGATATTATAGTTGTTGCCCAACATAAACGCTCAACGAGCGTGGGCCTTGGAGTAGGAGTCACCCAAGGCTCCGAACCAGGTAAATAGCTTGTGTTCGTGTGTTGTTCTCTTTCTAATTCCGCTGCATTTACTCGAACGTTTTTACGAATCCGAAATGAGTGAAACCCACGAGCGTTATTCAACCCCCCCTCTAGCGCTTCTCGATCCAACAATTGGTATCAGAGTGGGGTTGCTCTGAATTGGTACAACTACCGTTCGAGCATTTTTTTGTCGCTTTCTCGTTCTTATAGGGTAAAAATAAAACCTTACGCCTTTTGTTTTTCTTCCCTCCAAAATTATTTTTGAAAAATTCATTCTCATCTCTTCACCACTCATTAGTATTGATAAAATATCATATTTAGCAAAATTTGAAATAATATTTTTTAAAATTTTTTAATAATATTTTTTTTTAAATTCATGAATTCCTATTTTTATCCTTCTCTCGCACTACTAATCCAGGATTAAGTCCTGGGACAAGTTTTTTTATTGATTTGTGTGCTAGATCTTAAATGGCATTCCAAGAAGGATTTTGCACCGTCCGCCCGCCACTCTTTTCTGGCGAGGACTTTGGATATTGGAAGAACAGGATGGAATACCACCTCAAGACGCAAGTCGAGATGTGGATAATTATCCAAACTGGACTCGAGCTTCCACGTGACGGCACCGAAAAACTTATCTCATGCATCAACTGGGATTCTAGCACAATGGAAAAAGTTGAAGCCGATGCCAAAGTGACCTGCATGCTACAATGCGACCTAACCAATGAAGAACTGAACCGCATCGGCCCCTCCGCAAGTGCAAAAGAGTTGTGGCAAAAACTGATTGAGCTACACGAAGATAACTCCAATGAGAAAGTAAGTAAGCACAATTTAATAGATAAACCATTTGAACAGACTAATACTACTCTCGCCGAGGAAGGTGTTGTTGTTGGTGCGGGAAGCATCCGACGATCGAACTCGTGTTTTGATAATGGCAAAGGATTCAAAGTTAAGGTGTTTTGTGATCTAATAAGTCTGCTTGAGTGTTTCAGAAAAGTCCTAGCTGCGGTTAGGCAAAGGGAAAACCCTAGGGGGTGGTAACCCTAAGTCATAGGGGGTGGTAACCCTGTGCGGAAAGCCTTGGCAGGTCGATGGCTTTAGGCAAAAGTCCTAGGGGGTGGTAACCCTAGGTGGAAAGTCCTGGTGTCGCGAACTAGGTGAAAGACTGGACTAGCCGGGAAGCGGATGTCCAGCAGAAAGTCCGGAAGTGTCGAGTGCTCAGCAAAAGCCCAGTCGATCTGGAGGATCGCACTGGCAACAGGTAAATCTCCTGAGTGGAGTAGGTGAGGACGCGTTCCCCGTAGAGGGAACAGTAGGCGTCGGGTCGACCTAGGGTTTCCAGTAGGAAATCCGAAGTCAAACCCGGACAGTCCAATGATTGTCAAACTTCATGTAAATAATATTATATGTGCTAACTTTTGTTTTGCAGGATATGTTTGTGTTTTGGGTCTAACATGTCTTGCAGGTATGAAAGAACAAAGTTAAGCCTCGGATAAACAGTGTCCGAGGCGCCTCCATGGAGCTTGGAGGCGCCTTGGGTGCAAGGCTGAAGCTGGCTGCGAAGTGGAGCTGGAGGCACCTTCATAGGGATTGAAGGCGCCTTGGACCATTGATTGAAGACGCCTTGGAGCTTTGATGAAGGCACCTTCAGGTTGGGATAAGCAGCAGTCAGCGGAGGTTATCGCAGCGCAGGAACAGGGATAAGTTTTGGGGTTTAAGGTGCCTTGACTGGCACTGGAGCGCCTTCAACGTTCAATAAAAGGACATCTCGACCAGCAGTTCAATACATCAACTCTCGAGCTATTCTTCTACATTCAATTGCTAACGAACTCATTCCGAAGTGCTGCAACTCGACGCCGACGACCTGGAGCTTCAATTTAGCATTTTAGTTGTCGGTATAAAAGTTTATTTACGTTCTTTATTTGCTTCTTGTACTTAAATCTGTAAATCTATTCGAGCTTATAGTTGTTGCCCACAGTAAGCGATCAAGGATCGTGGGCCTTCGAGTAGGAGTCGCTACAGGCTCCGAACGAAGTAAATTCTCCGTGTCCTTCTGTGTGTTTGCTTTTCTTTTCTATTTCCGCTGCTTATTACTCTGTTAGTTTTTTGATACGATTTACGATTTCAAAAAGTGAAAGCCATGAGCGCTATTCACCCCCCCTCTAGCGCGTCTCGATCCAACAATTGGTATCAGAGCGGGGCCGCGTTGATCTGGTGCAACCACCAATCACACATTTTTTCGTGGTTATTTTCTATTTTATTTTCGGAGTCAATTAGAATTAGCTAATTAGCTACATTCTAATTATTTTATGAATCGATTTTACTCGAAGCTGGTGCAACACCACTCGAGTTCATTATTTCTTATTCTTATCTTCCCGCACTGCTAATCCAAGACCTAGTCTTGGCACATTTCTTTTGTTTTTGTTTTACATATACTGTCGATATTACAAATGGCCCAACCCCACTTTTCTCCGGAGAAGACTTCGGATATTGGAAGGGCAGAATGGAGAACTCCTGAAGATCCAGTTCGAAACCTGGATGATCGTCAAGACTGGTTTGGATCTGCCAACAGATAAAGATGGCAATCCTACACCCTGCGAAGATTGGGAGCCTGCATTAATCAAGAAGGTGGAGGCAAATGCTAGAGCAACTTGTACCCTCTAGTGCGGACTAACAAAGGAGGAGCTATACCGCGTTGGTCCATTCTCAAGCGCCAAGGAGATATGGAAGAAGCTGATCGAGCTTCACGAAGGGACCTCTGATACCAAAGTAAGTAAGCGTGATTTACTATTCAATAAATTGTATAACTTAAAAATGCAGGAAAATGAGACGGCAAGCCAGTTACACGCACGAATTCAAGACATCCTTAACTCCCTTCACAGAATTGGGCAGAAGGTAGAAAATAGGGATATAATAAGGTACGCTCTTAACTCGTTTCCAAGGAGTACATTATGGGCATCAATGGTAGATGCCTACAAAGTCTCCAAAGATTTGTCTTCTTTAAAGTTAGATGAATTATTTTCTGAGTTTGAACTTCACGAGCAGACTAATGCACAGCCAACCGAGAAGGGGGTTGCTTTGGTTACAGGTACTAGTCGAACACGGGATCCGAGATTACGGCGAAAAATTGAACTAGAATCAGAAGATGAACCTGACTCAGAAGATGAAGAAGATGAACTGACCAGCGAACTCGTGAACCTCGTGAAGAAGCTCTACAAGAAGAAGAAGGGCTTCAACAAGAAAGACCTGAAGAAGGCGATACAATCCAAGGAGGCCCAACCGAGTTCTAAGGTAAAATTTGAAGTAATCTGCTATGGATGCAACCAGAAGGGGCACATCAAAGCCAACTGCCCCAACCAAAAGGAAGCAAAAAAGCAAAGAAGGAAGAAGGCCCTCAAGGCGACGTGGGACGAATCTTCTTCGGAGGACGACGACGACAAACTCGATCAGACGAGTTTACTCGCTTTGATGGCCCGGGACCAGATCGACGAATCCGAAAGCGAGAGCGAGTCAGAGGCCGAGTCCGAACGAAGCCACGGATCCGCATCCGTTTCCGAACGGCCAGACTCCGTTGTAAGTATTCCTAGACTTAATAATTTAGTCAATTATTTATTACGCAAGTTAGCTAAGTCAAACCTTAAGATTAAGTCACTTTTAAAGGAAGTAGCTGTCCTTAAAGAAGTGACTAACTCTAAATCCTTACCTGATCAAGTTCAGACTAGAAATTCAACTCAAGTTCAAAAACTTGAGGAAGAAAATTCTAGTTTGAAAAATCAGGTCAAGGATTTAAAAAAATACCTTAGAACGGTTTTCTTTAGGCTCCAAGAATCTTGACCTAATTCTTGAGACATAAAGAGCCGTTTACAATAGAACTAGGCTAGGATATAAAACTAAAAAGAAATATAAATCTTATTTATCCTTAATAAACAAACCAAATAGAAAGGTAATCCAAGCATGGGTCCCCAAGTCCAAATTGGTCAATCAAGTTGGACTTGGCCAATACTGGGTCCCGAATGATCAAATACGCTACCTCGATAGACCATATCGAGGCTATGATCCAGGGGGAGTAAACACGAAAACAAATCAAATTATAAATTAAAATTCAAAAATTCAAAATTCAAATTATAAATTCAAAATTCGAAATTAAAATTCAAAATTCAAAAATAAATTCAAAATTCGAAATTAATTCAAAAAATTCAAAATTTAAAATTCAAATTATAAATTCAAAATTCAAAATTAATTCAAAAATTCAAAATTCAAATTATAAATTCAAAATTCGAAATTAAATTAAAATTCAAAAATTTAAAATTCAAAATTCGAAATTAAAACTCAATCCAAAATTTAAATCAAATAAAAAAAATATAGAAGGAGGATCCAGAATAACTGACACCTCCAACTAAACTACCCGATTGGGTAACCGAACTTAATGTACCCGACAGGGTAACCGAACTTTACCTACTCGGCAGGGTAATTAAGGTTAGAAAAAATGGGTTAGGTTTAACTTGACCCATAGTACTGGTGAAGTTTTTGGATGATAGTACATTAGGGAAGCTTGGGCATCGCATGTCTAGGAAGATATGGCTTCGACTTGGTGCATTTGGCTAAGTGGAACTGACCGAAACTACCCTTAAATGGATCCTAACCAGTTAGACTAAGGTTTAGTATTAAGTTCAATGGGTAGGACTATTTGGAAAACCTCGAAGGCATGGTTACTTTAATGAGTTCCTTGTGATTCACCATAGCCCAGAAATTTATCCAAAGAAAGCTTACTTGTTGAATCCAAAGCTAAACCTGAATCTAACACAAAGTTAAACAAAACCCTTAAATTGAACTATAATTCATCTCACAACAATTATAGGATACCCTGAATGAAAATTTAGATCCGGTGAGATGACTAAGAAATTAAAATTAAAATTAAAATTGACTTGAACTTAAATCAAGTTAATTCAAATAAATTAAAATTAAATTAATTCAATTAAAATTAATTAAACAAACTTAATTAATTAAATTAATTAAACTTTTCAAATTGATTAAACTTTTTCAAATTAATCAAACTTAATTTAAACTTAAAACTATTTTAACTTAAAATTCTTTTTCAAAATTAAATTCCCTTAGGTTATTTTAAGAATCTTTTTTTTTAAAAAAACTTAATTTTAAATTATTTGAAAATTATTTTAAAATCTTTTAAAAACTTAATTTCAAAATTCCTTTAAAAATCTTTTCAAAATTATTTTAAAAATCTTTTATTCCTTTAAAAATCTTTTCAAAATTCTTTTAAAAATCTTTTAAAAACTTAATTTCAAAATTCCTTTAAAAATCTTTTAAAACTTAATTTCAAAATTATTTCAAAATTAATTAACTTATTTTTCAAAATTAATTAAAATTATTTTTCACAAATTAACTTAAATTATTTTCAAAATTAATTAACTTATTTTTCAAAATTAATTAAAATTATTTTTCACATTTTAACTTAAATTATTTTCAAAATTAATTAACTTAAATCATTTTCAAAATAAATTAACTTAAAATCATTTTCAAAATTAACTTAACTTAAAATCATTTTCAAAATTAACTTAACTTAAAATCATTTTCAAAATAAATTAACTTAAAATCATTTTCAAAATTAACTTAACTTAAATTATTTTCAAAATTAACTTAACTTAAATTATTTTCAAAATTAATTAACTTAAATTATTTTCAAAATGAATTAACTTAAAATCATTTTCAAAATAAATTAACTTAAAATCATTTTCAAAATAACTTAACTTAAATTATTTTCAAAATTAATTAACTTAAATTATTTTTAGCTTAAATTATTTTCAAAATTAATTAACTTAAATCACTTTCAAAATGAATTAACTTAAAATCATTTAACTTAAAATCATTTAACTTAAAATCATTTTCAAAATTAACTTAAACTAAAATCATTTTCAAAATAATTAACTTAAAACCATCTCCAAAACTTTTCAAAAAGTTAATTTAATTAAACATTTCATAAACAACCATAGGATTAATTGATTGCTAACTTAGATTGGGTGGAGTCTACTTCAATTAAGGTATCTTTGAATCCATTAAAGGGAAACCAATTCTATTACTTTATGTGTAGGAATTGGATCAATGGATGTTGGATAGTGGATGCTCCAGACACATGACTGGAGATAAGTTGAAGTTTACTAAACTCAAATACAAGAATTTAGGATCGGTTGCATTCGGCAACGACGGTAAACTGAAAGTAATCGGGAAAGGTAATATTGAACTTAGTTCTGACTTCATTATTCGAAATGTTTTATTGGTTGAAAATTTTAACTTTAATTTACTAAGTATAAGTCAATTGTGTGATAGTGGATACTTAGTAAATTTTGACAAATCTGGGTGTTTAGTTAAAAACATCGAAAACCCTGAAATCAGACTCAAGGGACTTAGAAAAAATAACATCTACACAATTGACCTATCAATATCCTCAATAAAGTGTCTCATGACACAACAAGAGGAAACCCAACTGTGGCACAGGAGACTGGGTCACACTCACACTAGACTCATTTCTAAAATGAGTCAAAATGGTCTAGTTAGAGGTTTGCCAAAATTAAAATTTACTGAAAACTCAATCTGTGATGCTTGTCAACAAGGAAAACAAACCAAGTCAACCCACAAGTCAACCAACCTAGAAAGAACTAACTCTTTACTTGAGCTCCTTCACCTTGACCTATTTGATTCACATGGAGCCAAGTCACTAAGCAAGAACCAGTATTGCTTAGTGATAATTGATGACTACTCTAGGTACACATGGGTAAAATTCCTAAAAACAAAAGATGAAACCTATGAAATATTTAGTAATTTTTGTAACTTAACGGAAAATGAAAAAGATACTAAAATTAAAAGAATAAGAAGTGATCACGGAATTTGAAAATCATAGGTTTACCCAATTTTGTAAAATAAATGGATACCAACATGAATTTTCATGTCCTAGAACCCCCCAACAAAATGGTCTAGTGGAACGTAAAAATAGAACACTACAAGAAGCCGCTAGGACTATGTTAAACGAATATAATTTAAATCATCAATTTTGGGCTAAAGCAATAAATACTGCAAATTATATTCAAAACAGAATTTTAATCAACAAACTTCACAATAAAACCCCTTATGAACTATATTACCATAAAATTCCTAACTTAAACTATTTAAAAGTATTTGGGTGTAAAGTTCACATTTTAAATACTAAAGATTACTTAGAAAAATTTACACCCAAATCTAACCAAAGAATATTTTTAGGATACTCCTCAACCAGTAGGACCTTTAGAGTATATAATCAAGATACCTTAAAAGTAGAAGAAACAACTAATGTAATCTTTGATGGAGAAAACAACCTACCTAATATAAATGAACATATTGACATCAATCCAAGAACTATAGAAGATGATGAAATCTAACCTAACCTTAATAAACCAGAAGAACCAATTTCTGACCCATACATAAGACCAACTAGAGTAAGTACCTCTCACCCAACTGACCAGATTTTGGGTGACCCAAACCTAGGAGTCAGAACTAGATCCTCCTATAGAAACCTTAGTCAGATTGCCCTTATTTCTAAAATTGAACCTAAGACTATAGAAGAAGCCCTACCTGACCCAGACTGGATCATTGCAATGTAGGAAGAATTAGCACAATTTGAGAGAAACCAAGTCTGGGACCTTGTACCTAAACCCATAGATAAATCAATAATAGACACCAAATGGGTTTCTAGAAACAAGTTGGATGATCAGGGTGATATAATAAGAAACAAAGCTAGACTAGTAGCCAAAGGGTTTAGTCAAGTTGAAGGCTTAAACTATGATGAAACCTATGCACCAGTAGCTAGACTTGAATCCATTAGGATATTATTAGCCTATACAGCACATAAAGGATTTAGGTTATACCAAATGGATGTTAAGTCAGCCTTTTTAAATGGGTTCATCAAGGAAGAGGTCTATGTAAGCCAACCCCCAGGATTTGAAGACTTAGACTACCCAAACCATGTATTTAAACTAAAAAAGGCTTTATATGGAATAAAACAAGCCACTAGAGCATGGTATGAAAGATTATCTAATTACTTAATATCCAAAGGCTTTAACCAAGGACAAATAGATCCGACCCTATTTGTAAAAACTATAGAAAAAGACATCTTTATAGCCCAAATCTATGTTGACGATATAATTTTTGGCTCAACTAACTCTAAGTTTTTAAAAGAATTCGTTAGATTAATGGAAAATAAATTTGAAATGAGTATGGTTGGGGAACTCAACTTTTTCTTAGGCTTACAAATAAAACAAACCAAAGATGGAATCTACATTTATCAAACTAAATATGCTAAGGAGTTAATTAAAAAATTCTGTATGGAAAATTCAAAAATTATAAATACTCCAATGGCAACCAACATCAACATTGATTATGACCCAGAAGGAAAACCAGTAGATCTAAAGTACTACAGGAGTGCCATAGGTAGCTTACTTTACCTAACTGTAAGCCGACCCGATATATTATTTGCATTAGGTATGTGCGCAAGATACCAATCCTGTGCAAAAGAGTCACACCTAACGTATGTTAAAAGAATACTTAGATACATTAAAGGAACTCTAAATGTAGGACTTTGGTACCCTAGAACTTGCACCTTTGACCTTTATGGCTATTCTGATTCGGACTATGCCGGGTGCAAATTAGATAGAAAAAGTACAAGTGGTAGCTGCCAAATTCTAGGTCAGTGCCTAGTAAGTTGGTCAAGTAGAAAGCAACACTGTGTTGCTTTATCTACTACAGAAGCTGAATACATAGCCCTAGGAGAGTGTGCATCTCAACTGTTGTGGATGATGCATACATTAAAAGACTATCAACTATAATATAAAATACAAAAATCTTTATTGATAATATCAGCTCAATTAATCTGACCAAAAATCCTATTCACCATTCTAGGACTAAACACATAGAGGTAAAACACCATTTTGTAAGGGATCACGTAGCTAAGGGTGAAATTGCACTCAACCATGTTGAGTCCAAATCAAACCTAGTTGACATTTTTACAAAACCCTTACCTGAACTTGAGTTCAGTGCACTTAGAAGGCAAATATGAATGTGTTGGGTAAAATAGGTGTCTCTATTTACTTAATCATCTTGCTTTTAAGTGTTTTTTTTTCAAATTCTAGGAAAAATAGTTTTCAAAATTCCAATTTATTAGAATTTTCAAAATTTGGACTTAGCCTAAGTGGTCCCCCTAGAAATCATGTTCCCCTAGATTTAAGCCAGAGCATCTCACAAAAACCTAGGTCTACCTTGTTTGTGCTTATAAAACATAGAATGACATGAGATGCATAGGGTACAGTCTGGACTCAAGAATGCTTATATCTATGCATCAATATGAGTCTGGGCGTTAAACACATAATATACATCAATCAAGTCAAGTTTTCCAGCTCTAGTCAAATCTATCTGGACCAAATTGACTTAACTTGACTAACCAAGTGAAAGCTGTTGCCCTCTAGGCAATCAGCAAGTAGCTAAAGGTTAGACAGTTGGTAAAGGATACTCAGTTTTCAGTTTAAACATGTTTGATATTTAGGGCTCTGATACCTCTTAAAATAAAACTGGATAATTTAAAATCTATTGAACTTGACTCATGCTTGGACTTAAGGACCAACTGACTTTGAATAAATAACCTAAACCAAATTTTCAGCTACTCCACTCCCTCCTTGTTCTAAAATTTAATAAGTATTGTTTAAAATTAAGCAAAAATTTTTTTGAACCTAAGCTATAGTTTTCAAAATCCAATACTTGCAAAAAGCTTAGCTAAGTTCCAATTTTTATTTACATAGCTATTTTCAAAATTTTAAAACTTAGCCCACTTTGAAATCTAACTTTGTAAATCCTTGCTTTCCTAAGTAAAGCATAGTTTTGCAAAATTTAACTCACTGCTTTCAAAAATGCTTTCTCAAAAATCATTTGGCCCCAATTATTTCTCTAACAAATTTTCAAAATCTAGACAAGTACTTCTCTACGTATACTAGCTTTTCAACTTAGCTAAAGACTGTCAAAAGGTTCCACCTTCTAGCGGTTTTATAATCTTAACTAAGTTTCCAAAGGGCTAACATCATCCTTTAAAATCAACCCTTATTAACTTTTAAATCTTTATTTCACTTAGCTAAGAAAAGAAAATTATAAAATGTTAAGTGTTATCAAAATCTTGTTATCCCTCTTTAAAAATTGAATGACTATTTTGATTATTTTTTATATATGGAAAAGGGGGAGAGTAGCAAATTCAAATACTCAAATAATTATCAAATTCAAATTTAAAAAAGAGAGTAGCAAATTCAAATTTAAAATAATGAATAACAAAATATTAAAGGGAGAGTAACAGTTAAGGGGGAGCCTAAACTTGATGCTATACTTTAAATTCATGTTCATTGATGCTATGTTTGTTTTAAATGTTTTTATTTGCATCTATTCTTTATTTGATATCTGTTTACTTAACTTTGAATTTGGGTTGCCATAATCAAAAAGGGGGAGATTGTTGGTGCGGGAAGCATCCGACGATCGAAATCGTGTTTTGATAATGGCAAAGGATTCAAAGTTAAGGTGTTTTGTGATCTAACAAGTCTTCTTGAGTGTTTCAGAAAAGTCCTAGCTGCGGCTAGACAAAGGGAAAACCCTAGGGGGTGGTAACCCTAGGTCATAGGGGGTGGTAACCCTGTGCGGAAAGCCTTGGCAGATCGATGACTTCAGGCAAAAGTCCTAGGGGTGGTAACCCTAGGTGGAAAGTCCTGGTGTCGCGAACCAGGTGAAAGACTGGACTAGCCGGGAAGCGGATGTCCAGCAGAAAGTCCGGAAGTGTCGAGTGCTCAGCAAAAGCCCAGTCGATCTGGAGGATCGCACTGGCAACAGGTAAATCTACTAAGCGGAGTAGGTGAGGACGCGTTCCCCGTAGAGGGAACAGTAGGCGTCGGGTCGACCTAGGGTTTCTGATAGGAAATCCGAAGTCAGACCCGGACAGTCCAATGACTGTCAAACTTCATGTTAATAATATTATATGTGCTAACTTTTGTTTTGAAGGATATGTTTGTGTTTTGGGTCTAACATGTCTTGCAGGTATGAAAGAACAAAGTTAAGCCTCGGATAAACAGTGTCCGAGGCGCCTCCATGGAGCTTGGAGGCGCCTCGGGTGCAAGGCTGAAGCTGGCTGTGAAGTGGAGCTGGAGGCGCCTTCATAGGGATTGAAGGCGCCTTGGACCATTGATTGAAGGCGCCTTGGAGATTTGATGAAGGCGCCTTCAGGTTGGGATAAGCAGCAGTCAGTGAAGATTATCGCAGCGCAGGAACAGGGATAAGTTTTGGGGTTTAAGGTGCCTTGACTGGCACCGGAGGCACCTTCAACGTCCAATAAAAGGACATCTCGACCAGCAGTTCAATACATCAACTCTCGAGCTATTCTTCTGCATTCAACTGCTAACGAACTCATTCCGAAGTGCTGCAACTCGACAACGACAACCTGGAGCTTCAATTTAGCATTTTAGTTGTCGGTATAAAAGTTTATTTACGTTCTTTAATTGCTTCTTGTACTTAAATCTATAAATCTATTCGAGCTTATAGTTGTTGCCCACAGTGTAACGACCCAATTTTCCCTATTTCGAGTTCCGAATGTCCTTAAAAGTATTTGGAAATGCTTTTAAAATATTCTAGAGATTTTTAGGAATTTTTAGAGTATTTTTATGCAATTGTTGGAGGTCGTTTGGTATTTTTACTAAACGAAAGAAGTTTTGACAAAAAAACGTCCAAGCCAAGATTCGAACCGTGGACCTTGGGTTGAGTAGAGGTTCGTTTAACCAACAAACCAGCCGCGGGTTTCTTAGTAAAACCCGAACCAAATAGTATTTAAGCTATAATTGGAACCTAAAAATAACCCTAGATTATAAAAAGAGGTTAAGTTAAGAGAGGAATTAATTTCTCTCGATCCCTCTCCTCCTCCCTCGCGGCGACGGCGATTTTTTCTCTCTCGGGCGAAAACGCAGCAAGTGCCTAGGCGACTCCGGCGGCCGGTGAGCACCCTTCTCCGTGGGTTCTTCACAGATCCGAGCTCCTCTCAGCAAGGTGAACGCGCGGGCACAAGAAGAGGCTGAGAGTTGCAAGTCTCCGAACCCTAGAACCTCCTTCCTCCTTCGGTTGTAAGTCTAAGAACAACGATGTAAGTTGCTTACTCACCTGCAGTAAGAGTAGCTATCGAGTTCTTGCTTTTTCCAGTTGTTATCTGTGATGTATGCCGTAAGGAGCTGGTGTTGAGGTTGTTGCCGTGAGTCTCAAAAGGGAACGGAGAAGGGAAAGGTCGTATAGGTTAGGGAATTAGTTTTCTTTTTTTTTTCCTTGCTTTTGGAACCTGCTGTAACCGATTATGTTGTTAGGGAATTAGTCTACTTTTTCCTTGCTTTTGGAACCTGCTGTAACCGATTATGTTGTTAGGGAATTAGTCTTCTTTTCCTTGCTTTGGAACCTGCTGTAACAGATTTAGCCCTATTGTTTGGTTTCCTTGTAGTTTAACAAGCCTGCATAGTTTGGCGTTAGGAAAAGAGGGCATGAACAATTCCTTAAGCTTGCTGTTCGGATTTGGGTTTGTGCCATGCAATGAGTGCAGATTTCTATTTTTGATTAAGCTTCTAGTTTCTTGGTGCTGAATAGGTGTGCACAACAAATGAAGGAATGCAGTTTCTGTTTTATTTTTCATTTGGTTCCTTAACAGTAGATTTTAACTGTTATTAAATGAGCATGTACAACTTTTATTTGTTATTAGTTGAGCATGACCAGTCCTCTTTACCATTAGAATGACATGAACAACATGTGTTTAAGTGGTTCATTTTATGTTAGCTTTGCAGATTTTAGTTCGTATGCAATTAATTGGACATGTACAACCCTCATTGCTATTAGTTGAGCACCAGTAGCTTTCATTGTTATGAATATAAGCAGTCTTCCTTGTTTTTCTATTAGACTTTATTCATGCATTGTAGTTGTAGAATTGAATAAGCATTTTATTGAGCTTAAGTGCATATTTTTATAAGTGTAGTATGCTGATTTTGTTTTCCCTTGCTTTAAGATGTGCATGAATAGATTATAGCATATACATATATATACATAGCATTTAGTTTAGACTTTCCTTGCTATAATGAGTAGTTATAAGTGAGAAAAGACCAAGGTCTTGATAGGATCCCTAAATTTTAAGTATTGGGAATCAGCAGCACACCAAGCGCTCAAAGAAATGCCAAGGCATTTTATTATAAGAATATTAAAAGATAACAAATATTTAATTTTAAAGAAAGGCTAGTACCCGACTTCCGAGGTTGTCGTTAAATAAATCCAGGTGACCAATTCCGAGGTCTTGGCCCTGGTAAGACCGAGGTCTTTACCCTCGTAGAACTGGTGGCTCTCTACCCCAGTCTCTATTAGGGAGTGCGCTTTGGTACTACGCCTGGGCCCAAGAAGAAAGTTTATTATTATTTTGAAGTATTAAAGTATAAGTTTTGAAACAAATGAAACAAGCTTCACTTATGTTTAGAGCCAGCAAGTTTAGTTTCTTTAAATTCGAAGCATGTAGTATTAGTTTTGTTTGTTTCCTGATTAGTTATTTAGCATGATTAGCTTTATTTTCCAGCATGCAGTTTTACCCTTGTATAGCATGATTAGCTATTAGAATTACATGAGTAGATTCCTTAGCTTTCCTTTGCTATTGGATTAACATGAGCAGCTATGTTTATGCTTTATTTTCTTTTAGAGCATACAGTTTCTAGTTCTTCTTGTATACATGCATATTCGTGTTTTTGTGAGTTAGATAGCGCTTACTAAACAAATTTTGCTTATAGATTGCATTTCCTCTTACTGCAGATAAAGGAAAGGAAAAGATTTAGCAAGGAAGGCGACAAGGTGGTGCGGATGGTGTGTGATGCCAGGACTGTGGGAGAGAACTGGGAAGTTTTGAGTTTTCGTGTCTAGTGGATAAGAAGTAATTGAGTTGTATGATAAGCCCGATTTTGTCATGATTTGGGTATCAAATAATTTCACCGAACTCCTTTCTACACTAATGCAGTATAGGATAACTCGGATCGTCTCTCTCAAGGAATGTAATCAATCCTTGATAAATCTCAAGATTAGTTTATTTAGAAATGGGTTCTGGATTTCGTTAATCTCTGGAACTAAGGAATGAAAAGTAAAACAAATGATGAACTAAACCTAATGTAATAGAAAGAAATCCTATCTATCTATTAACAATGAACCCACACCATATCGTCACTATATGCTGTGAATTACATTGTCGACAGATCCAACCAAATAAGAAACAAACCTAAACTTCATCCAAACTAACAATTCAGATTTTAACAACCGGATAACATCAAAATAGAAATAGATTCAAATATCCATCAGTGGAGATAACGAGCATTCAGTTGAATTGAAAAGAGCAAGATACTGGATCTAAACCGTAATCTATAGCTAACAATTCAGATCTATGAAACTAGACAATCAAGAAAATAGAAACGAAGCTAGAAATTGGAAAACAAAATGCAGAAATCAGAAGGGGCAAATGATGAACCAAAGTGAGTTGGAGGAACCCCCAAGCACTCAAAATCAGTGAAGAACCGATCAATTCAGACGATCGATTCAGTGTCACAGCAAGAACAAGAAATACAAAGATCATACACAACAATGGAGAAACCAATGGAAGTAGAAGCAAACACTTCTGATCGATTAGAGCATTCAGATCTTGAAGGTAAACAATCGCTGGCTGGTAAGAGAAGAAATCGGGATCGAACCTCCAGATTACTCTCTTTCCCAATTTCTTCTTCTTCTCAGAATCACGGGGAAACGGAAATCAAATTTGGATCAGGTGGTTGCAGTGGCATCGCCGGCTGATGACGGGTAGATGATGACCGGAGGAAGGGATGCCCTTGACCTCACAAGCTCGCCGGTGGTGGAATGGATCGGAGAAGATCGCCGGAGACTCACGCCTCGCGATTGCTCTTCATGCTCACACTGTAGAAGTTAACGATCCCCCTGTAGCTTCTCATTTCCCTTTTAAATCAGATCTGAATCTGTGATGGACGACTGTGATTTCTCCGGGTAGATCCAACGGTGAAACTTGTTCCAAATCCGATCCAAATCTTCAGATCTTGATCACTGGTTGAGATTTACTTCCCCTTGTTTTGGATGGAACAGATTCTCAATGGATGGTTTAGACCCGCTCCGTTCTTGGATGGACGGTCCATATTGCTTCAGAACTTGATCTCTTTAATTAGCCCTAGATTTGAATCCAAACTTGGTCTGATCTGCTCAAGTCCATGACCCTTTTGATCCTACAAAACATATAACAAAATATTAGCATCAAATACCACAAATATGATGTAATTTGCAATTAAGTCCATAAATGGCTCTAACTCATGAAACATGGTGTAAACATGACTTTAACATATGAGAAGATTAAAAAGTATGCTTATATGGATCAAAATGTCATAACAAAATGATAGTTATCATTGTACCTTATGGTTGATGTTATTTGAGATTGTATTTTATATTCCATGTTTTATTGAGTTTATTCACGTTTTAGATTACATGTTGTGATGAGGTTCTATGTAATAAGTAGATATTATAGTTTTTGACTCTTATTGAACTGCATGAGTGTTTGATACATGTTCCAGCCGCCTGTGGCTGAAGTATATATTTTATGTATCTCAGTTTATGGTCACCGGTATAGGGGAGACTCTGTCAAAATTTTTCGGTAAGGACTTCTCGTGGTTTCGATCATACCGGTTAAGTAGAGTTAGTAGTTAAGTAACGGACATCCTTAGAGAGTAGTATAGTATAGTAAGAAGGGTGGTCGTTATACACAGTAAGCGATCAAGGATCGCGGGCCTTCGAGTAGGAGTCGCTACAGGCTCCGAACGAAGTAAATTCTCCGTGTCCTTCTGTGTGTTTGCTTTTCTTTTCTATTTTCGCTGCTTATTACTCTGTTAGTTTTTTGATACGATTTACAATTTCAAAAAGTGAAAGCCACGAGCGTTATTCACCCCCCCTCTAGCGCGTCTCGATCCAACAGTTGTGTTAGTTGCAGGTACAATCAAGACTAAGGAAGCTAGAAAGAAGAAGGTGTTGTAGGCGACGTGGGATGAGTCCTCCTCCAAAGATTCCGATGAAGAGCTTGAACAAACAAGCTTCCTAGCTCTACTGATACAAGCAAATATTGTCGAAACCGAGACCGAGTCCGAATCTGAGATCGAGAGTGAGTCAGACACCGAGTCCGAGCGAAGCCACGGATCCGCATCCATTTCTGAAGGACCAAAACCCACTGTAAGCTCTGTAATTTCTGGTATTAATATAGATAATCTAGAAAATTTACAAAACCTAGTACCTTACTTGCTAAAGAAATTGGCTAAGTCCAATATCCGGGTCAAGTCGCTCCAAAAGGAGGTAATAGCCCTTAAGGAAGCAACTGACTCGAGTTCTTTAATTGAGTCAGTTCAAATTGGAAGTTCAACTCAAGTCCAACAACTTGAGGAAGAAAATTCTAATTTGAAAACTCAAATTAAAGAACTCAAGAACACGTTGGAACGGTTCACCTTGGGTTCCAAAAATCTGGATTTGATTCTTGGAAAACAACGAGTCATTTACAACAAATCTGGACTTGGATTTAAGACCAAAATAAAGAATAAATCATATCTGTCGTTAGTAAATACAAATAATAGAAACATAATTCGAGCATGGGTCCCCAAGTCAAACTTGGTTAATCAAGTTAGACTTGGACAATATTGGGTCCCCAAGGATCAGATCCATTACCTTGATAGACCATATCGAGGCTATGATCCAGGGGGAGCCAATAGAAAGACCATCTTTACCAATAGATAGAACTGATTGATGCTTGTTTATTTATTTTCCTTGCAATATACATACTTAGATTAGGATAGCTTAAGGATCTAGGCGTAATTTACACTTGCTAATTAAATCTAGGAGTTTCAAAAAGAAAATTAAATATATATTTCTTCGAGCGATTCTGTCTAGGAAGGGGTGGATGATCCCATACCCAAGAAGGCCTAGAGCCTCGCCCTGACCTAGGAATCAATCATGGAAAGACATATTTAATTAACTAATTGGAAAACCTAAGTTTAACTCAAATGTAAATTAATCCTTAGAAATAACCTAAATTAAAGATAATCATCTCACAAAATTACATAAGATTACCTGATTGATAATTTAGAATCGGGTGAGATGGATCTAGATTCAAATAAGTTCAAATTGTTCAAAATTTAAACAAATTTAATTAAAATCAACAAAACCCAATCAACCTTTATTTGAAAAAACATTTTAAAAATCTTTGAATAAACAGGGGGGAGATGATTATTTCAGGGGGAGAAATAAGAATTGAAATTGCTTGTTTATTTACTAGTTGCATATGTTTAACTTAACTTTGAACCTTGGTTATCAAACATCAAAAAGGGGGAGATTGTTGGTGCAAGATGCACCAGAATCAAACCTGAGTTTTGATGATGTCAAAGGTTCAAGTTAAGTCTTGTTATGATCTAACAAGTTGACTGAGTGTGCAGGATGTTTACTCAACCGGAAAAGTCCTAGCTGGAGGCTAGGCAGAAAAGTCTTAGCAGATCGTGGAACCTAGGTGCAAGTCCAAGCAGGTCAAGAGGACCCAATGCTTGGCGGTAAGATCGAGAAGTCTGGAGGACTGAAGATCAAGAGAAAAGTCCTGGGGAGCCGATCAAGGCTGAGTGAAAAGTCCAAACTGGATCTGGAGGTTCAAAGTTTGGCAGGTAGGTTGAGGTAAGCAAACTGGAGGAGCGACAGTGAGGTCGGGTTTCCAGAGGGAACAACCTTAGGTCGCTGATCCAACTGAAGAAACCGGGAAGGTTTCCAGGTTGAGATCAAGACAACTCTACTGTCTTTATTACTCATGCATTATATTACTGTACTAACACTTGTTTTGTAGGAATATTGTTTAAACTCTGTTTTGCAGATTCGGCCTGATCGGTCGACCGAACAGGAGGATTGGTCGACTTAACCAGCTTAACTCAGACCAGAGATCAGTTCAGATCAGGCAAAGCAGAGTTCAGTCCGGTCAAAAGCTTGATCGGTCGACCGAACCAGAAGTGACTCAGCACAGGACAGATCACCAGCACCGATTAGCAGCAAAGGAAATAGAAGCTGATCGGTCGACCGAACCTGGAGATCGATCGACTGATCCAATCAGCATTTAATCAACATTAAAGGGTGATCTCGGTAGATTTCAGCGAACAAGGAAAAACCTTGTTCGGTCGATCGATAAAAGGGTTCGGTCGACCGAACCATTGAAGGTCAGTTAATGCAGAATTTACGAGCCAGCGTCAGACTCCAGCTGTGGGTGATCGGAGCTGGTTCGGTCGACCGAACCTCAGTGCACCTATAAATTGAGGCTCGAAGTCAGAGGCCAAGAACAACTTTTCTGATCACAAGTTACTGCTCTGCAAGCGACTCATCTTCATCAGTACAGCAAGCTGCGTCATTCGAAAGCACCGACCTACGCTAAATCTTTGATTCATTTGTCGGTATATATATTTTGTTTTTCACTTAATTGAAAATAAGATAGTAGACTTGTTACTATCTTATTCTATTGTACCTGTACAATCTGCTTCTCTCCAAGGACTTCGAAGAGAAGAGTTTTAGTGTTTTGCCCATCGGTGCGGTCAAGGACCGCGGGCCTTCGAGTAGGAGTCGAGCTAGGCTCCGAACGAAGTAAACAAACTGTCTCTATTTACTTTCCGCTGTGCACGACTTTGAATTCCAAGAAACGATTAGCTTTAAAAGAACGCGATATTCACCCCCCCCTCTATCGCGCTACTCAATCCTATCAGTTCGTACTTCTTGAGGTCTGTCCTAGCGTGCCTGATAAGGATTCTAGTGAAGAGGAGAGAGAGAGACATTGGAAATGGGTCAAGGCAGATGAGATAGCGTGGTGTTATATTTTAGCTTCTATGTCAAATGTGCTGCAACATCAGCATCAGGCCCTACCTAATGCCTATGAAATGATGCTCAATCTAAAGGAACTCTTTGGACACCAGAATCGGGCTGCCAGGCAGGAGGCCATGAGAAACTTAATGACGACCACCATGACTGAGGGGACACCCATAAGGGATCATATCCTCAAGATAATGGCTCATTTGAATGAGATGGAAGTCCTTGGAGCTGAAATCGATGGGGAAACCTATGTCGATATCATTCTCCAAACGCTGCCCAAGAGTTTTGAGTAGTTCCGCCTGAACTACAAGATGAACAAAAGGGTTTATTCGTTGGCAGAACTTCTGACAAAACTCCAAGCGGCAGAAGGGCTATTTTGTCAAAGTTTTCAAGTTCACATTGTTAAAAACGTTTTTGCCTCTAAACTGAAAGGCGGAAAGAAGAAGAAGAAACAAGTTGGTTCGGTAAAGAAAGTGATTCGGCCTCAAGGGGCTGGCCGCAAGCAGGTGTGAAGAAGCCGAAGGGCAAGTGCTTCACATGCAAGCAGTCTGGACATTAGAAGGTGGACTATCCTCGCATAAAGGAGAACAATAAAGGTATATCTTATTCATTAGTTGTTGAAACATGTTTAGCGGTGTTATCTACTAGTACCTGATGTGTAGATAAGGGAGGCACTGATCATGTCTACAATTCATTGTAGGGGTTCCAGGAAACTAAATGACTACATGAAGGGGAGATCACCGTCTATATGGGCAATGCTACGAGAGTGACTGCTGTTGCAGTGGGAGATGTTTATTTATCTTTTGATAGGAATAAAACTTTGATTTTGAAAAATTATCTTTACGTATCATATTTTAGAAAAAACTTGATTTCATTTTCTAAATTATTTATGGATGAATATTTTGTTTCATTTGATGACAAAGTGGTTGTCAAGGAAAATAGGGTGGTTATCTGTTCTGGTGTGTTGGTTGGTAATTTGTATACTCTTAATCCAATAACTCCCACAATGCAACAAATGAAAATTAATAACACATCTTCTAATTCTAATAAGAGAAAGCAACCTTCGAAAATGAACCAAATATATCTTTGGCATATAAGGTTGGGTCATATTAACTTGAGTAGGATTCAAAGGTTAATAGCCGATGGTGTTAGGATGTATACTAAAAGTCTAGCTTTTTGAATAAATATTTATTTTGAAATAAGAATCACATTGGTCAAATATCTGTATTTATGTTAAATGTAGTTGCCCATTTAATTTATATTGTAGATAACATGGTGTGTGGTGTCATACAGAATATCATGTTATCAGTTCCTTATAAATTATAAATAGTAGCTTACAACCAAGATGGAATGGGGCAAGCCATTGGAATGGTTGTAGTGTAATTTGGTATTAGTTTATCTTGACTATTAAATTATAATAGTACACTCTAAGTGTATTGAGCAGGACCATTTGAGGTTCTTCTTTTTATTCTGACTGTAAAAAAAGAACATGACCTCTGTTATTATGAAAGTGCGTACTCTTAATCATGATATAATAATAAGCACGCATACTTAATATTTATTTCTTTAATTTATCAAAGAGTGAGATTTAGTTCGTTAAATCAATAGGCCCGATAAGTTGGGAAATAATATTATTTATATGGTGTATTGTTGATTATAGAATGAAACTATGTCCTAGTAATCTAGGTTGATGATGTCCCCTTGAGGAGCTCATAAGGATTGTCATGTAAACCCTGCAGGTGGACCTAGTCCGGCATGACAGTGAAGTTGAGCGGCACTACTCTTGGAGCTCGATATTAATTAAGTGAGTTTTCAGTAACTCATTTAATTAATGGACATTCGATATCTTAAACATAGGGAGATTAGCGCACTCATGATAAGAACGAGCCCATATTGTAATATGGGATTGGCGTGGTAGTGAAATAATAACTCTTTAGTTGTATGAGTTATTATTGATGAACTTGAGTTGGGTGTTCAGGGTGAACACGGGAAGCTCAAGCTCATCGGGAGACCAAAACCAATTATTCCTCTCAGTTCCTGTTGTAGCCTCTTATTTATAAAGTTTTTTATCCACCCAAAGCCCAGCCTCTTACACAAGCTTAGGAGCCGACCAAGCCAAGCTTGAAGTCCAAGCTTAGTGGCTGGTGAAGCCAAGCTTGGAGCCCAAGACTAGGGCTGGCCAAGCCATGCTTGATGACCAAGCATGGGGCCGACCATGATAAGAAGAGAAAAGGAGATTTTATTAAAAATAAATTTTTTGATAAAATCTTTCCTTTTATAACCATTCATGAAGGTATTTAAAAGATAAATTTTATTTTTAAAATTTCCTTTTATAGACATCCACATGGTTTTAAAAGTGAGTTTTAAATTTTTAAAATATTTTCTTTTATAGCTTTCTACAAAGAATTAAAGAGAGATTTTAATCTTTCCTTATTTGTAGTTGTCTATAATGTTTAAAAGAGAGATTTTAATTTTCTACAAAGGAGAAGTTTTAATTAATCTTTCCTTTTTGTAGTTGTCTACATGTTCTAAAAGAGAGAGATTAATTTTAAAACTTTCCTTTATTGCCATGTACAATAGGAAATTTAGAAAAGAGAGATTTTAATTGTTGTTAAAATTTCCTTTTTTAAGGGGAGGTCACAAATAAGGAAGTTTTAATTATGCTTAAAACTTTCCTTTTTTGCCATGACCAAGGATTATAAAAGAGAAAGAGAGGGTGCCTCATGAGACACACAACCCTATTCTCTCCTCTCTTTTCCTTGGTGTGGCCGACCCTTCCTCCTTGTCTCTTATCTCTTCCTTAGGTCGGCGGCACACCATCCTTTCTTCTTTCTAAGGTTGGCACTCATTTCTTCTTGGTGGCCAAAACTTGAAAGAATTGGAGAAGACTCTATCTTGGTAGCTAGTTACTTGGAGAGGAAGAAGAAGAGAGAAAGTTTCCTATTTTGGCATCCCTTGGTGACTCAAGAGTCTTGGAGGAAAAGAAGGAGATTGGGTGGAGTTCATCTTAGTAGATCGTCACCCACACGACGTCCAAGAGGTCTATAAGCTACTAAGAAAGGTATAACTAGTTTTTGTTTCCGCATCATAACTAGTTCATGTTCTTTGTATAGATCTTGAAAAAACAAAAACAAGAGGCTATCGATTTTATGCTATCATTTTTGTTATCGATTTTGTGTTTCAATTTCATGTTTCGATATTGTGCTTCTATTGAGGTCTCGGTAGTTAAACCTAGTTTACTATAAGAAGTTAAATATCTGATTTCTTTGAAAGGCTTTGTCTAGGAAGTGGTGGATGATCCCATACCCAAGAAGGCCTAGTGTCTCACCATGTTTAACCTGGAAGATGATCTTTGAAATAGATATTTAATCAACTTCTGTAATATGGTTTAACTTAGGAAGATCACATCGGTTAAACTTGGAGTAAAAATATTAAGTATCGTTTCCAATCCAAGTTTAACTTCTGAAGAGAAACTTGGATTAATAATGTTAAACATCATTTGCAATCCAAGTTTAACTTCAGTAGAGCACATGGGTAGCTAGGCTATGTTCTGTGCTTGTACAAATTTTTGTACAGGGGAACTAGAACGGTATTCCGAGTAGCAACCAATAGATGGACCTTTGGGTTCATTAGTAATGGAAAACTTTCCAACCTACGAGTCTTGCTTGGAAGGAAAAATGACAAAGGGGCCTTTTAAGGCAAATAGGTATAGAGCCAAAGAAGTGTAGGAATTGGTTCATTCTGATTTGTGTGGGCCTATGTCTATCCAGGCAAGAGGTGATTTTGAATATTTTATCTCTTTTATAAATGACTATTTGAGATATGGGTACATTTACTTGGTGCACCACAAGTCTGAGTGCTTTGATAAGCTCAAAGAGTACAACGCTGATGTGGAGAAGCATCATGGGAAAATGATCAAGACACTACAGTCTGATCGTGGTGGAGAGTACCTCTTAGGAGAGTTTAGGAGTTACTTATCAGAGGCCAGGATTTAATCCCAATTGTTTGCACCTGGTGCACCCCAACAGAATGGTGTGGTCAACCGAAGGAATATGACTCTTATGGAAATGGTTAGATCAATGATAGGTTATTCAGAATTACCAAATTCATTTTGGGGATACGCTCTAGAAACGGAGGCGTATATTCTGAACTTGGTACCTTGTAAGTCAGTACCCTCTACTCTCACAGAATTATGGAATGGACGTAAGCCTAGTTTAAAATACATTCGAATTTGGGGTAGTCCAGTACATGTGCTGAAGGGAGACGCTGATAATTTGGAATCACGTAAAGAAGATCACTTGTTCGTGGGATATCCTAGAGGAACGAAAGATGATTTGTTTTATAGTCCTGAAGATCAGAAGGTCATTGTTAGCACCCATGCTTGATTTTTAGAAGAGGATTATGTAATGAACCACAAGCCCATGAGTAAAATTGTTCTTAAGGAAATAAGAGAGGACACTTCTACTTTAGTACCAACGGTACAAGATGAGATACCATAAGTAACTGCAACATGTGTCACAAATGATGCCCAATTACAGGTAGTTGTCGTAGTGGGAGGGTTGTTAGGCAATCTGATAGATTCATGTTTTTGGGAGAGTCTTTGGACTTGATCCCTGGTGAACATGAAGCTGATCCTTGGACATATGATGAAGCACTCCAAGATAAAGATGCAGCATCTTAGCAAAGTGCAATGAACTCTGAAATATAATCTATGCATTCTAATCAGGTCTGGGAGCTTGTAGAACCATCAAATGGTATAAAAGCCATTGGATGTAAATGAATCTACAAAAGAAAAAGAGGAACAGACGGGAAGGTGGAAATCTTTAAAGCGAGACTTGTTGCGAAGGGGTATACTCAGAAAGAGGGAATCGATTATGAGGAAACTTTTTCGCCGGTAGTCATGCTTAAGTCTATCCAGATTCTTTTATCTATTGCTGCTCATATGGATTATGAGGTTTGGAAAATGGATGTCAAGACATCTTTCCTTAATGAAAGTCTTGAAGAAAATATCCATATGAAGCAACCAGAGGGATTCATTGCGAAGGGTAGAGAGCATCTTGTATGTAAGCTCAATCGATCCATTTATGGACTGAAGCAAGCTTCGAGATTTTGGAACATCCGATTTGATGAAGTGATCTAGTCTTATGGATTCATTTAGTGTCCAGATGAGTCTTGTGTATACAAGAAAAGTGACGAAAATGTGGTGGTATTTCTTGTACTATACGTAGATGACATTTTGCTCATTGGCAACAATGTTAAAGTGTTGTCAGATGTAAGGGTATGGATGTTCAAGCAGTTTGATATGAAGGACTATTGAGAATGTGGACATATTCTTGGGATCAAAGTAATATGGGATCGCAAGAAAATGATGTTGTGCTTATCCCAAGCTTCATACATCGATACTATCCTAGCTCATTTTAGCATGCAAAACTCCAAGAAAGGTTTTCTACCTTTTCGACATGGAGTACCTTTATCTAAAGAGATGTGTCCTAAAACATCAAAGGAGATAGAGGAGATGAAGGCAGTTCCTTATGCTTCGGCTGTAGGAAGCCTAATGTATGGAATGCTATGTACGAGACCGGATATTTGTTTTACCGTGGGCATGGTTAGCAAATATCAATGTAACCTAGGACCGGGACATTGGACTGTCATAAAGCATATATTAAAGTACCTGAAAAGGACTAGAGATTATATGCTAGATTACCAGGCAGATGATTTGCTCCCTGTGGGTTACACCGATTCAGACTTCCAATCAGATAGGAACAATAGTAAATCAACCTCGGGGTATGTGTTTACATTGGGAGGTGGATGTTGATTGGTCCTAGGAATATCATACCAGTTTCCCTGTACAAATATTTTGTACAAGTTCTGAACCTTTCCTAATAACCTATTGTGTTCTTTAGAAATTAAATTCGGAATCGCAAACAGAACTTAACATTATTGATTCCAAATTTAACTTATCTGTTCTTAGATGTTTAAACTTGGATCGCAAACGATATTTAACATTATAGATCCAAATCCACCTATGTTACAAATTCAATTAAATATTTATTTCGGAAATCGGCTCCCAGGTCAAACATGGTGAGGCACTTGGCCTTTTTGGGTATGGGAACATCCACCACTGCCTCGACAAAGCCTCTTAACGAAATTCAATATTTATTTTCCTTATATAACTCTAGGTTTAACCAAAAAAAACAATCGAATCACAAGATTGAAAAATAAAAGAAACACAAATTCGAAACAAATCTGAACATCTAGAATCTCTAGCCTCTTGTGTTTGGAATTCATATAAAGAAAAACTAGTATGATGCGGGAAAGAATTACTAGTTATACATTTCTTTATAAACAACAACCTCTTGATCTTCTACCATATTCCTCTTCTTATCTTGGACGTTGTGTGGGCAACGATCTACCGAGATGAGAATCCACCAAGCCTCCTTCTTCCTTCTTCCAAGTTTCGGCCAAGCTAATTTCTCCAAGAGAAATCAAGTCCCGGCCACCTCCACCAAGCTCCAAGGGATGCTAGAAACAAAGCCTCTTTTTTCTCCTTCTTCTCCAAGCAAGATCCGGCCACCTTCCAAGCTCCAAGAGATGATGAGGTTTAGCCAATGAGAAGAAAGAAAAAAGAGAAGAGAGAATAAGAGGGCCGGCCACCACCAAGGAAGAGGGGGAGGAAAATAAAAGAGAGTTCTCCTTATGCAGACACCCCCTCCCTCTCTTTTATAATCCTTGGTCTTGGCAAATAAGGAAAATTTTAATAAAAACTTCCTTATTTTCTTTGCCATGAAAAGGAAAATTTAATTGATAAAAAATAATTTCCTTTTCTTTTATTAAAGTGGTCGGCCACCTCTAATTCTCCAAGCAAGGAAAGTTTTAATCACAAGAATTAAAACTTCCTAATTTGTTTCCAGAAATTTTTTAAATAAAAATTTCTCTATTAATTTTTCCCTTCATGGTTGGTTATAAAAGGAAATTAAAATCTCTCTATTAAAACATGTGGATGATTTCCAAAAAGGAAAGTTATCTTTAAAATTAAAATCTTCCTCTCAATCTACAAATAAGGAAAAATATCAAATCTTTTCTTAATTTTTTGTAGAAACTATAATAGGAAAAATTTAATTTTAAAACTCACTTTTAAAATCATGAACATGGTTTCATAAAAGGAAAGTTTTATCAAAAATTAAATTTTTTTTTTCAATCTACAAATAAGGAAAGATATCAAATCTTTTCTTAATCTTTTGTAGAAACTATAAAAGGAAAGATTTAATTTTAAAACTCTCTTTTAAAATCATGAGGATGGTTTCATAAAAGGAAAGTTTTATCAAAAATTAAAATCTTCCTTTTAACTACAAATAAGGAAAGATATCAAACCTTTCACTTAATCTTTTGTAGAAATCTATAAAAGGAAAGATTTTAATTTTAAACCCTCTTTTAAAATCATGGTATCCACATAAGAAAGATTTAAAAAATAAAATCCTTTTTAATTTAATGTGGCCGGCCACACCAAGCTTGGATTCAAGCTAGGGTCGCCCACACAACTTGGCTCATCCTATTTGCTTGGCCGACCCAAGCTTGGGTTCCAAGCTTGCTTGGCCGGCCACCTGAGGATGGGTATAAAGGTGGGTATAGGTGGGTATAATACTTTATTAATAAGAGGCTACGATAGGGACCGAGAGGAGGAATTAGTTTTGGTCTCCCGATGAAATTAAGCTTCCCGTGTTCGCCCCGAACACCCAACTTAATTTCATTAATGATAATTCATTCCACTAAAGAATTATTATTGAACTACCGTACCAATCTCAAATTACATTTTGGGCTCCTTCTTATCATGAGTGTGTTAATCTCCCTGTGTTTAAGATGTCGGATGTCCACTAATTAATTGAGTTACTGACAACTCACTTTAATTAATATCTTAGTCCTAGAGTAGTACCACTCAACCTTATTGTTGTGTCGGACTAAGTCCACCTGCAGGGTTTAACATGACAATTCTTATGAGCTCCTCTTGGGGACATTATCAATCTAGATTACTAGGGCACAGTTTCCTTCTATAATCAACAACACACACTATAAGTAATATCATTTTCCAATTTATCGGGCCTATTGATTTATCGAACTAAATCTCACCCTTTGATAAGTCAAAGAAATAAATACTAAATATATATGTTTGTTATTATATTAGGATTAAGAGCACATACTTCCATAATAACTAAGGTCTTATTCTTTTATTAAGTCAGTATAAAAAGAACTTACCTTAAATGGTCCTACTCAATACACTCAGAGTGTACTAGTGTAATTTATCAGTCAAGATAAACTAATATCTAATTACACTACGACTATTCCAATAGTTTGTTCCTTTCCATCTCAGTCATGAGCTACTGTTTATAATTTATAAGGAATTGATAACATGATCTTCTATGTGTGACACCACATACCATGTTATCTACAATATAAATTAATCAAACAACTACACTTAACTTATAAATTTAGATATTTGACCAATATGATTCTTATTTCTAATTAAATGTTTATACAAAAAACTAAGCTTTTAGTATACATTCCAACAATGGGGTAACAGCATGGAGGTGTGTTAAGCAAAAATACGTTTCAGACTCCACACTGGAACTTGAGTTTGTGGCAGCCTCTGAGACAGCCAAAGAAGTTGTATGGCTTAGAAACTTCTTGATAGACTTAGATGTGATTCCTGGTTTGCCTAAAGTTATCACAATTTATTGTGACAACAGTGGTGCAGTAGTAAACTCGAAGGAACCACGAGCCTATAAGGCAAGTAAACACATTGAGCGTAAGTACCACCTGATATGAGATATCGTAAAACGAGGAGAGGTTGTTGTCGTCAAGATTACATCAATAGATAACCTGGCAGATCCTTTCAATAAGGCCCTTCCGGCGAGAGTTTTTGATAGGCATGTTGAAGGGATGGGAATTAGATGTATGGCAGCATAGTTTTTTAAATATAAGTGGGAGATTGTTGGGATATATACTATAAGCCTAGCTTTTGTATGAACATCTATTTTGAAATATTTTGAAATGAGAATCACTTTGGTCAAATGTTTATATTTTATATTTATATATATATATCAATGCAGTTGTCCATTTAATTTATATTGTAGATAACATGGTGTGTGGTGCCACAGAGAAGATCATGTTATCGATTCCTTATAAATTATAAATAGTAGCTCACAACCAAGATGAATTGGAACAAACCATTGGAACGGCTGTAGTGTAATTTGGTATTAGTCTATCTTGACTATAAAATTACATTAGTACACTATGTGTGTATTGAGCAGGACCATTTGAGGTTGTTTGATTTATACTGACTATCTAAAGAACAGAACCTCTGTTATTATGGATGTGCGCCATCTTAATCCCTATATAATAATAAGCACGTATACTTAGTATTTATTTCTTTAACTTATCAATGGGTGAGATTTATTCGTTAAATCAATAGGCCCGATGAGTTGGGAAATAGTACTATGTATATGGTGGGTTGTTGATTATAGAAGAAATCTGTGCCCTAATTATTTAGGTTGATGATATCCCCTTGTGGGGCTCATAAGGATTATCATGTAAACCCTGCAGATGGACTTAGTTCGGCATGATAATAAAGTTGAGTGGTACTACTTTTGGAATCAGATGTTAATTAATTGAGTTGTCAGTAACTCATTTGATTAATGAGCATACGATATCTTAAACATAGGGAGATTAACGCACTCATGATAAGAAGGAGCCCATATTGTAATATGAGATTGGTGCGGTAGTTCAATAATAACCCTTTAGTGGTATAGGTTATTATTGATGGACTTGAGTTAGGTGTTCGGGCCAAACACAGGAAGCCCAAGCCCATAAGGAGGCCTAAACCAATTCCTCCTCTAGGTCCCTGTTGTAGCCTCTATATAAAGCCTCACATCCACCCATCTTTAACTTGGTTTGGTTTAACTTGGTTTTGGTTTGGTTTTCTCCATCCTCCTAGGGTCGACGGCAAGGTTATAGAAATGGAGATTTTTTCTAAACATAAATTCTGTTATTTTTTCTTTCTTTGTAATCGACGACAAAGGTTATAAAAGGAGTAGGTGGTGCTCCCTAAAACATAATTTTTTTCGCAATTCTCTTCTCTCCTCCTAGGGCCGGTGGCACACATCGTTCCCCGTGTGGCCGTCGCCCCTCCCCCCTTCCTTATTTCTTAGGGTTGGCGCCCCTTCACCTATTGCTAAGGGTCGACGCCCCTTCACCTATTGCTAAGGGCCGACGCCCCTTCTCCCATGGTGGGCGGCGGCTTGAAGAAGAGGAAGTAGAGGAAGAAGTAGAGAAGGAAGAAGATTAGAAGGTGCCCCATCCTAGAGCATCTCCCCTTGGTGGCCGACGGTTTGGAAGAGAAGAGAAGAAGGGTGGTTTTGTTTTGGTAGATCGTCGTCCACACGACGTCCAAGGAGAGGAGAGGAATACGGTAGAAGATCTAGAGGTCTTTAGCTATAAAGGAAAGGTACAACTAGTTTTTTAATTCCACTACATAATTAGTTAGTTTTCTTTGTATCATTTTTTGGAATACCAATACAAGAGGTCAGCGATCTTGTACTTCGATCAAGGTGTACTTTGATCATTCAAGAACTTGCTTGATTGATCAAACACATGATTGATCGAACATATGGGTTGCTAGGAAAAGTTCTGTTCTTGTACAATTTTTTGTAAAGGGAAATTGAAACAAAACGGAATTCCAGCGCCTTCACGATCCATCCTTTCGGTCGATCAAACAGTATCCTTCCCTGTTCGTCGAGATTTTTCGAGATGTGCACTTAGTGCTGCATTGATGAGATGATTGTTCGGTCGACTGATCTTCTTGTTCGATTGACCGATCAGCGTAGCTTCCTTCCCTACTTCTAATCGATCTAAACTGTGTTGAGTCATTAGGGTTCGGTCGACCGATCCTCTGGTTCGGTTGACCGATCTAGCTTCTATCAAAATGTGCTCCTCTTTGTTCTAAACTGATCTCTGGTCTGAATCAAGCTAGTTCGATCGATCGATTCTATGTTCGATCGATCTATCAAGCCGAATTTGCAATACAGAGTTAAACAAAGTATTTCTGCAACACAAAGGTTAGCATAGTAACATATAATGCATGAGTAATATTAGATTGTAGAACTGTCTTGATCTCAACTTGGAAACCTTCCTAGTTTCTTCAGTTAGTTCAGCGACCTTAGGTTGTTCCCTTTAGGAACTCGACCTCACTGTCGCTCCTCTAATTATTTAACTCAGTTTACCTACCAAACAGGTCTTCCAGACTTGTTTGGACTTTCTTTGCTCAATGTCTAATCACCTGATCCACTAAGACCTTTCCTGCAATACTACATTAGCCAGCAGCAATAATAGTAATACAGAATGTTATGGTAAAACCAAACTTAGAATCACCAAGATTTGTTGGTCCAGATGACCATGCGTGGTCGACCGGAAACGATCCAATCAACCTTGCTTGGAGTTCACTCCTCTAAGACTTCTCGCTACCTAAGGTTATCTCCCCTTAGGATTTTCACCATCTGGCTTCACTTATCAGAACCTAAGGTTACCACCCCCTAGGGTTTTCTCCACCTGGCTTCACTCACCATGACTCAGTATTCAGCTATCCAGAGATCAGGTCCTCCAGACCTATCCTCCTGGCTTCCACGATCTATTAAGATTTCCCTTGCCTCAGTATTCGGCTACCCAGGGATCAGGTCCTCCAGACCTATTGAATCCACTTGGCTTCCATGATATACTGAGATTTCTCTTGCCTAGCCTACAACTAGGACTTCTCTTGCCTAACCGTAGTTAGGACTAGTCACTCGGTTAACTTCCCTCCCTTGCCTAGCTATGACTAGGACTTCCCATGATCAAGCTCAATTAAACATACTTAAACATATTTATCAGACATTAAAACATTGGAGGTCGATTGCACCAACACAAAAGGTGTCTGTTTTAAGATATGCTACCTTCCTAGAGAAAGAATTTCTCTTACAGGAAGCAAGTGGGAGTATGGTTGAACTTAATAAGTTTAAGAGACTCCAATAAATACTAATAAAATGCCTAGTTAAGAACTACTATCAATTATGACACAACCTCCTCATAGATTAGATAGGACACATAATATTCTTGACAGATATGGATCTCTTATAAGAGAATCGAATGATGTGTTACTGATTGAGGATGAGGGACCTACTTATTACAAAGAGGCTCTTAATAGTTCAAAAAAGGACAAGTGGGTTACAGTCATGAAGTTAGAAATGGATTTCATGTATGAAAACT
The DNA here is from genome assembly GCF_018446385.1 of Zingiber officinale. Classification (NCBI taxonomy): domain Eukaryota; kingdom Viridiplantae; phylum Streptophyta; class Magnoliopsida; order Zingiberales; family Zingiberaceae; genus Zingiber; species Zingiber officinale. Next base: position 102,619,205 of record NC_055991.1, read on the forward strand.
AAGTTTGGAATTTGTTGGTGGGGCATAATCCCAATAGTGTGCAATTGGGTTTTCAAGAAGAAAACCAACATGGATGGTAATGTAATTACCTACAAAGCACGGTTGATAGCGAAAGGTTATCGTTAAAGGCAAGACATTGACTATGATGAAACTTTCTCACCTGTAGCCATGCTTAAATCTATTTGGATACTCCTAGTCATATCAGCTTATCATGATTATGAGATATGCTAAATGGATGTGAAAACAACTTTCCTTAATAAAAATTTGCTCGAGAATGTGTATATGATACAACCTGAAGGTTTCACATTTGTTGATAAAAGCAATATATTCAAGCTTCAACTGTCCATTTATGGACTAAAGCAAGCATTCATGAGTTAGAATGTCCATTTTGATGAGGCAATTAAAGAATTTAATTTCTCACAAAATCCAGACAATCCTTGTGTGTATCAAAAGATTAGTGGGAGTGTGGTCGTATTCCTGATATTATATGTTGATGACATATTACTTATAGAAGATGATGTGCCAGTTCTAAAGTCAATTAAAGTTTGGTTGTCCAAAAAATTCTCCATGAAATACATGGGAAAACAACTTACATCCTCTGAATGAAAATCTATAGAGATAGATCGAAAAGGTTACTTGGTCTTTCACAATCCACATATATAGACATAGTGCAAAAATGGTTTAGCATGTCTGAATTCAAGAAATGTCTTATACCTATGAGGCATGGAATTTACCTTTCAAAATCTATGTACCAACGCATAGAAGATGAGAGGATTTGTATGAATAAGATACCTTATGCATCCGCATTAGGATATATCATGTATGCTATGTTATGTACAAGGCCTGATGTATCATATGCTCTGAGTGTTACGAGTAGATACTAATCTGATCCAGGATTGGATCACTGAATGACTATCATGATGATCCTTAAGTACATGAGAAGAACTAAGGATATGTTCTTAGTATATGGAGATGGTGATATGATTATACGCGGATATACAAATGCAAGTTTCCAGATAGACAAGGATGACTCTAAGTCCTAATCTAGATTCATATTCATATCTAATGGAGGTACAATTAGTTGGAAAATTTCTAAGCAAGTTACTATTGCAGATTCTACCTATGAGGCGGAATACATTATAGCTTCGGAAGCAGTAAAGGAAGTAGTTTAGATCAAGAAGTTTGTTACTAAACTTGGAGGGGTTCTATCTATTGTTGAAGAATTACCTATTTACTATGACAACATTAGAGCCATTGCACAAGCAAAGGAGTGATCAAAACATGTGCTTCATCGGTATCATCAGATTAGGGAGATTGTTAGTAGGAAAGAGATACAACTTGAGAAAATTTCCACTGAAAGAAATCTAGTGGATCTTTTGACAAAGGCTCTACCACAAAGTAATTTTGAGAGTCACATCTATGCTTATAGTTTAGGACACCGTGACGATTAACATTAGGCCAAGTGGGAGTGTTAGATTTTGAGAGATTTTCTAAAACAATCGTCTTACAGTTTTTACTAAATAAAAATTCACTATTTGAGTGCATATTATATATTTGATTGTCTTAAACTCAATTACTGAATGTCCGCAATATAATTTATAGCATAAGAAAAATTATGATTGGATCACAACTAGTGATTATCTCTATATATGTAATTATGAACATATTAGAATTTCTCTAGTCATCGAATTGATGCATTCAAACATCATCAATTCTGTAAGACTAGTACAGTTTTTACTCCTTGGTTCACCAAGCATCTGTTTTCTCATTGGCTAGAGACATTGGGATGTCGAGAGTTAAACATGGATGTTAGTTATGGAAACTAGTTCATTGGAGTGACTCATTGTAATGCTTCATATGGTTATCTATATATATGGATATGTCTTTGAAGCTCTTACTACACCTCGAGTGCAAGTTTCCTTGACTTGAGGTATACAAGTCATCTTGGTCATGGAGACTTATACTTTGACACCTTAAGCATGCACTTCATTGAGGTGTGGACCTAGGATGATTGGGTATAAGTCAAAATACCCGAAGATGTTTGGACAGCCCACCAAGGATTCACCGCTCTTTGCGAGATGGCGTATACCTTATGACCACTCGTTAGGATTATTACTTAAAGTCTTTAGCTAAAGCATCACATGTTAAGAGTACGAGACTCTTGTACACATGTACAAGTAATTTGAATATGTAGAATGAGGAAGTATTATTTAGACTAGGTGTGACGTAGTCAATTTAGTGAGGACAAATACATAAACCATGTCCTGAATCAAGTGCGCATAGGACAAGTGAAAGGAATAAGACATAACTCACTATAGTTGTTGAAGGGTTTAGAATTAGTTCTAAGATCAACTATGATTTTTCGTATAATTGGGGATCATAATGTACTACTAGGTACCACTCATGATCGTTCTATAATTACATAGTTAATTATGGATGGCCAAGATAAACTAGGAACCTATTAGGTCACATGCACTAACAAGTCTCTAAAAGTCATAAAATAGGTTAAAGAATAGGATTCTTAGATCAAGAGATAAATATTTGGTTAGACCATAAATAAGATAAGTATGAAAATATTTGTCATGATGGAAGCGCGGATGGGCTACATCTCTTATGGTAGAGTTGAACCATATTTGGTTTAATCATGAATCAACTTATTTTAGTTATGAACCTAACTAAGGGGTCAATGGGCTAATTTTTTGTTAAGGGATAATGGGTTGGATTTGAGCTTTCTAATCCAACTCATTAAAGATGATTATATATAGATGTAATTAGGAGAGAATTAGATACAAGTTTCATTATTTGGTTGAGAGACTTTTGAAAACGCAATCCTCCTCTCCCTCTCCTCTCTCTCCCACCATCAACAAGAGGGTGCTCCCTCTTGTTGCTGTGACCACCACAAGGGAGAAAACTCTCTCTTGTGTGCTTCTCTTCTTCTTCCTCTTGATCCCTCTTCTTCGCTCGTGGCTAGAAACTTTTGAATGAGAGGCTTATACTCATGGAGTGTTCTTGAGGAGCTTGATATGGTTACAAATAAAGGTAAGGTTCAACAATGTCACTATGGTTGATTCTCTTCTTGTTATAGGTCATCCATAAGGTATACCTAGTGTAAATTTACCTCCCATAAAATTTTAATTATGTGATCATGTTTGGTATGTTGTATCCTTATATGTGTGTGGTGTGTGTAATGTAATAATTAAGAATTATTATTATTTTATATTCTGCTACACATATTTACCAAACGTGTTCTAGCATGCACCCGTATCGAGCATATCCCAACATGTACTTCATGTGGGCGATCAACTTGGTCTTCTTCTCAGAGCTTAGTTCGGCGACCTATGAAGGTAGTGGCCTCCGATCGGCTGGGATGAATTTACACTTCTTCTTTTTCTTCATAGACCAAAGTGGGAGGATCCTCTTTAATTACATTAACCTCCTACCATTGAACCTTCCAAGCAGACTGAGATTCAATTTTCACAATCTCCATGTAGCATTTGCATGCTACGAGTTGATCATCCCTAACCTCACCAACTCTACTGGAAATTTTATCTTCTGACAGAATTGCTGGGTTTTTCGGGCCGCAAAAACCGCTTTTCGCGTCGCGGAAACCCCGAATCACCCAAGGACAACGGATCCGTGCAAGGAAAAAAAAAAATACGAGTACGAGTTTAAAAAAACCTTTTAGATCTACTCCTAGATCTACATGTTAAGAACTTTACCCTTGTTGCGTGCCCTTTCGCGTTCCCGCTCTTCCAAGGAGTTGCCGGATCTCAAGACCATCAAGCGCCGGTCCTCTAGAAGTATCCACACAGACACGTAGGTGGAGAAACCTCACACAAAAGGTGTGCTAGCACCTTGGTGAGATTCGTCGAAGCAAAGAGGAGAGGGAGAGGGAGAGGAAGAGCTTCAAGAGGAGGAAGAAGAAGATACACCACTTGAATGGAAAAATGAATTCACCATTCAAACCAAAGTGGCCGGCCACTCTTCATTGTGTAACTCCCCATTAAATGCAATTAATGTGAAGTTATTATGAAAATGACTTTGTAACTTCCATGAGGTGGCACCCATGATGATGTGGAACATCATTATTGGTCCACCTAATGCCAACTCACCAATGAGGTGGCAAAAAGGTCAAGTCAAAATTGACCTTTGGTCTTCCTTCTCAAGTCAAGTCAAACTTAACCCAATATCTACCATGGTTGATCTAATCTAACCATTTGATTCGAGCCAACTTAATATAATGAATCTAATTCATTAAATTAAATTGATTCAATGAGTCAAAATCTAAATTAGACTCATTGAACACATGAATTAACTTGAGTCGAACTCAAGTTAGCCCAATTAGGATTACTCTTAATCCAATTTGATTCATCAAATGAATCTAATCCTCTTGGTTCATCATATGAACCTAATCTCCATCTAATTGTCCTAAGTGTGTGACCCTATAGGTTCTTGTAACGTTGGCAATGCTCTAAACCCATTTAGGAGCATATGTAATACCCACTAAGCTTGTAAGATAAATATATGAATGTAGGATTTTGCCTTAGAAAAATAATAGGAAGTGAGTTGAAGCAAAAAGAAATAAAATGAAATAAAAAGAAGTGAAGGTCAAGGATTGAACCTTGAACCTCTTATATTATAATTCATAGAATTAATTAGTAGAAACCAATTGGGATAGAGAGAAGATATTGATAGCAAAGGAGGGAAACTCATGATAAAGGTAAGAGTAAAAGCTAGCCAAAAGAAAACAAGAAAGGAGCAAGAGAAAGGCAACTTGCCTTCCTCCCTTTCTCTCCTTCTTCCTCTTTGGTTTTGCCGAAAATTTAAAGAGGAATTAAGGGAATTCATTCCCCCTTATTTCACCATGAATGATGAGGATAAATAAATAAATAAAAATAAAAATAAAATAGAAAAAAAAGCTAAGGGAGAAGGAAAGCAAAAACTAAGTTTGCTACCTCTTCCCCCTTAACATAAAAGGGAGCAAGAAAAGAGAAGTTTATTTTTCTCTCATTTTCTCTCATTCTTCCTCTCCCTCACCGAAACCATCAGTCCCCTCTCCTCCATCTTTGGCCCCAAAGCTAAGGGTTTTCTCCTAAGAAAGCTAAAGATACAAGGAGGACAAAGTAAGGGAATCAAGGGAAAGGAACTAGAAGAAGAGGCTACCTCTTCCATCACCATACCTTAGATCCACAAGCGAAAAGGATGTAAGCTTCCCCTCACCTGTGGTACAAGGCTTTTATGTGATTTTCAGATTTTATGAGGATTAGAAAACCTAGGAAGGAATTTAAGAAAAATTCGGCCAAAGAAAGGGTTTTCAAATCTAGGAAGGTTTAAACAAGTATTTATTTTATGATATGTTTTCTATGCTATGTAGGAAGGATTTTCTTCATGTTTTTATACCTAAATGATGCTTGATCAGAGGAGTACCTAACCCTAGACTTTCGGCCAAAAATATTTTAAGGAGGTTAGGGAAAATATTGTGTAACCAAACTAGTGCAAGATTCTCTCCATGAACTATTAAGGATCTTTTATTGGTTTTCTTGCTTAAAAGTTACTTGGAACCAAAAGAAATCCATTTATATATTTTTCGGCCAAGAAAAGGGCTTAGGGTTAGGAAGACCTTTAAATTTAAGTAACCATGTTTGAATGATAGGATATAGAGTTCTCTTGCAGAATTTCATGTTGAACATTGCTAGAAATTCATGAACTTTTATTGTAGATTTTCGGCCATGATAAGATGGATAGTTTAGAAAAGCTTAAACAAAATTCTAATATGCTCAAGACCTCTGTGAAATTATGATATGAAAGTTGTTTAATGCTCTCATGTTTAATTGGAGTATAGAAAATTAGTTACATGATATATGACATGTAAGATCACAAGGGTCCTAGCTTGTTTATGAACCAACTTTGTATATGATGTTCTTAGTAATTTTTTGCCATGAAACTTACTTAGGTTTTCCATGCTTTAGGCCACTTAAAACCTAGTTTAAAGATTGGTAGGTTTCGGCCATGAGGAAAAATAAAAGAAAAAGGGAAAGAAACCTAGGAAGCCTAAGACACAATTCACATGTATGTTTATTATGCTTGTCTTTATACATGCTATGAAACTTGTATGATTTCTTATGATTTTAGGCTATTTGAAGCAAGTTTATATACTGTTGAGTTTCGGCCAAGTAGGGTTTAAAAGACCTAGAGGCCTTAGAAATGAAACCAAATGTGTTAAAAGTGCTTCTTATGAAAATAGGATAATGTGTTGATTGTGTCACATGCTTGTAAAATTTTTCCATGACCTAAATGGACTATTGTATGTTTCGGCCATGAAGGAATAGATGCCCTAGAAACCCTAGAACAAGAATTAAATATGCTTATGTCACTTTACATGGAATATGATAAGTAGAAAAACAAAGTTCCCATGCTATATGTTGTTTAATGACCTAATTGAGGCTAGGGTAAGTTTCGGCCATACATGTTGTATAATGTTTTGTTATGAATTTATACATGATGTTAGTTCAAGTTCACATGCTTGTATGTTTGTTTTTAGCTCTCATGAACACTTGTTAAAAGTTTGACTATGACATATGTTAAGGGCTTGAAGGACTTAGGAACTAGCTCAATATGCTTACTATGTTACCTGGAAAAAAAAATGCTATAAATGTGATTTAAGGTTTCCATGCTTTCATGACATTTGGGACCTTGTTTATATACTGATAGGGTTCGGCCACATGAGTTTAAGGACTTGGAGAACTTAGAAACCAAGTAAATCATACTTATAATGCTTCCTATGAAATTCATGTAATGATAATTTAGGTTTCACATGCTTGGAGGTTGTTTTTACCTAAATTGAGACCTAAGGGGGTTCGGCCATGATAGGAACCCAAGGGTTTAGGAAGCTTAGAACCCAAGTTAACTATGTTACCGTGTTTCTTATGATAGTATAATCACATGATACACCCTTATGCTTAACCATGTATGCTTGTGATTTATACCTTTTTATGATATGATATGTGGATAGAGATACGCATGTTTTATGATATGATATGTGTTTAGAAATATGCATGCTTTGATGATATGTTATATGCTTAGAATATGCATGCTTGATGATATGCTATATGCTTAGAATATGCATGTTTTTATGATATGATATGTGTTTAGAAATATGCATGCTTTGATGATATGTTATGTGCTTAGAATATGCATGCTTGATGATATGCTATATGCTTAGAATATGCATGCTTTTTATGATATGCTATGTGGAAGGAAATATGCATACTTTGATGATATGCTATGTGCTTAAAATATGTATGCTTTTATGATATGCATGTTAATATGATGTATGCCTAAGTGATGCATACTTTTATATGATGTATGCCTAAGTGATGCATACTTTTATGACATGATGTATGCCTAAGTGATGCATACTTTTATATGATGTATGCCTAAGTGATGCATACCTTTATGACATGATGTATGCCTAAGTGATGCATACTTTTATATGATGTATGCCTAAGTGATGCATGCTTTAATGATGTATGATATGTATAAGTATGACATGTATTTTACTTTGAATGGCTTGTACCAAAAGGGTGGGCTCCTTATGCGCCCCTAGGTCAAATTACGGGCCTAGTAAAGGGTGGGCTCCTTATGCACCCCGAGGTCGAATTACGGGCCTAGTAAAGGGTGGGCTCCTTACGTGCCCCTAGGTCGAGCTACGAGCCTAGTTTCCTAGTATGATTCAAGACTTGCTACCTTGGATATACTTAGGACGCGCGCATTTATGTTATGTATGTATGGTACAAGCCGGGGCCCTGAATATGTTGATATTATGTTCAAGTATATATGTAAGAAGAAATGGTTTTAAAGATCATGAGACATACACATGTTTTTTCGGATACATGTTTTAAAAATCATATTGCATATACTTTATGATCATGTTGTGATGATGCTATGATTTATGATATGTCATGATTAGATATGATTATGTTATGTTTCATGCTATGCTTGATATGCCATGCTACCTTATGATGATTCTATGATATGCCATGATTAGACATGATTATGTTATGTATCATGTTGTGCTTTAAGAGATGATATGCCATGATTAGATATGATTTTGTTATGTTGCATGATATGCTTAAAGAGTATGATATGTTATGCCATGACTAGTTGAAATCATGTTATATTGAGATATTCTTTGATTATGTAATGATTTTTGGTTTTAGTGAGTAGGAAAGGAACTTACTGAGCCATGAGTGCTCACAGCTTACTTTCCTTGTACCGCAGATAAAGGAAAAAGCTGGATGAGCTAAAGGAGCAGCAGGAGAGGCAAAGAGATGTGTGTGGCGGTGGCTAGGCAACCAAATAAGAACCTGCTTTAAGAACTTTTAAGAATTAAACTTTGGTTTCATATATTGTAGTACTATATGGTTGACTTGATGTTATGTTTTTATTTAACTTGTTATCATGTTATGGAAACCATATTAGTGTAGTCCGGTTTTTTATTAAACCAAGAAAAATGATTTTTAAGTCTTCCGCTGTAATATGTACGTAGAGTATCGTAGCCCCGTCCCTTAGGGTTAGCAGGGAGGGCGGGCGTTACAGCATAAGTAATGAGCGGTATCTAGCAACACATCATTACTACCCAAGTTACAAGAATGTCGAGATCCGACATCACCTTGTGACTACTAATTGTGACTACTCACAATATGTAACATTGTCCTTCTATCCTAGACATCTAGATTGATCAATATGAGGCATAGACCGTGTCATCCTCTTATCAATCTAAATCTTGAACTCCAAGTAGACTCACTCAATCAAATGAGCTCAGCATCTAATGTTGACTCATTTGGGCATGGCCATGCACTTAGTGGTCTCACTCTATCAAGAATACCGATGTCGCTCCCGTCATATGGGAGGGATAGATCTCATCTACATCACTCACATCCCTCTACATAATTCGTTATATACCCAGTAATCGCCTTTATAGTCCACCCAGTTACGGGTGACGTTTGACGAAACCAAAGTACATAACTGTAACGACCCAACTCCTGGGTACTAAGCTGTGAGCCGGATCGCTACATTAACTACTGAAGCAACTGTGCGGAAAACTGGGTAAAATAAAATTTCACTAACTGACTCAGTTAATCTGACAACTGATACACCCATGCTGTTATAAGGAAGGATTCAAGCCCCATTCCGGTTGGTGTACATGTGCTAAGGAGGATACTTGACCTCCCATCTGAGCTAGGAACTCAGAACTAACTTCCCAGCTAGCTGCTGATCGATCCACGGATCGATCAAACTTGTCGCGATTCTGTACCCTGTTGGATCGGTCTACGGACCGATCCAGTGCCATTCCTCTCATAATCCACGGATCGATCCACGGATAGTTCCTCTCATAATCCTTGAGTTGTCTGGAGGCATAGGTGATCACCTTGCCCTGCTGCATCAGTACTGCTCCTAATCCCAATTTAGAGGCGTCACTGTAGATGTCGAAGCTGTCTGTGTTTTCTGGTATAGCTAAAATAGGAGCACTGGCCAATCTCCGTTTTAGTTCGCTGAAGCTGTTCTCACAGTCCTCTGTCCACTGAAATTTCTTGTTCTTCCTGGTGAGAGCTGTCAGTGGGGAGGCTATCCTGGAGAAGTCCTCTACGAATTTCCTGTAGTAGCCTGCTAATCCCAGAAAGCTTCTGATTTCACTGGCGTTCCTGGGTCTCTTCCAGTTACTTACTGCTTCTATCTTGTTGGGATCTACCATAACACCATCCTTGGAGATGATGTGACCGAGAAATGCTACCTGGTCTAGGCAAAATTCACATTTCGTGAATTTGGCGTACAGTTGGTTCTGCTGAAGGATCTGCAAAACTGTCTTCAGATGCTCTGCATAGTTCTCCTGAGTGCCTGAATAGATAAGAATGTCATCAATGAACACGATGACAAACTTGTCTAAGTATTCTCTGAATACTCTGTTCATGAGGTCCATGAAAGTAGCCGGAGTATTTGTCACGCCGAAAGGCATGACTACGAACTCATAATGTCCGTATCTGGTCCTGAAAGCTGTTTTAGGTATATCACCTTCCTTAACTCTAACCTGGTGATATCCTGATCTGAGGTCAATTTTAGAGAACACTGTGGCTCCCTTTAGCTGGTCAAATAGGTCATCTATCCTGGGGAGAGGGTACCTGTTTTTAATTGTGACCTGGTTCAAGGCACGGTAGTCTATGCATAAGCGCATGCTTCCATCCTTCTTCTTCACGAACAACACCGGTGCTCCCCATGGTGAGTGACTAGGGCGTATGAAACCCTTGTCAAGAAGCTCCTGTAATTGCTCCTGAAGTTCCTTCAGTTCTGCTGGAGCCATGCGGTATGGTGCCTTGGAAATTGGATTTGTGCCAGGAATGAGCTCTATCTCAAATTCAATCTCCCTGTCTGGTGCTAAGCCTGGTAGCTCTTCAGGGAAGACTGCTGGGTAGTCACAAACGACTCGAACCTCTGATAGCTGTTGGTTCTTGTCCTGGCTGGTGTTGACTACATTTGCTAAAAATCCCATGCACCCTGAATCCATTAGCTGCTGTGCTTTCAATGCTGAGAGAAACTTCCTGGCTTTTCTCTTTGGTTTTCCCATGTACTCAAACTGTACTCCTGCTTCAGGTTAGAATATGACCTTCTATTTATGGCACTCTATAGAAGCGCCATATCTGATCAGAAAATCCATTCCAAAGATGACATCGTAGTCAGTCATTTCTAACACTATCAGATCACCAAAAAGTTCCCTGTCTGCTATAATAACTGGCACTGCTCTGAGCCAGTGCGTAGATGCCATAATGTCTCCTGAGGGTAGTGTTGTCAGAAACTGACTATTGAGTACCTCTGGAGGTGTTGCTAATTTCTCGGCAAATGCCCTGGATACATAAGAGTGGGTTGCCCCAGTATCGAATAAGACAGTTGCATTATGTAAAATATTGACGACCTGTGACAACCGTCGAGGCATTTGCTACGTCCTCTCGGTCGGTGAGAAAATCCGGCATTTGTGTTAGTGGGGCTTCCAATCTGCCTGATCATGGACCATCTAAGTGCATACATCTGGTGTAGGCTATGGTGAGCTCCATCTTGTATGAGGTGAGGAAGATTCTTGTTCGAACCTTTGCTAGCTATGTGCCCTTCACCCACATTCAAAACAACCTCGCGTACCCTTGCGGCAAACTCCTGGATGATGTTTCCCACAAGTAGTACATTTGGGATGTCTGGAATGTTTTCCAGCTGGTCCTCCTTTTGGGTCACTGCTTGCCTTGCATTTCCCCTTCCAGTTGGAGCTATGTCCCTGTTGTTTCTGCTGAGTACCTGAGCTAGCTTGTCCCTTGGGCTCTATGGAAACCTGCTTCTGCTGGGTGATATTGTGCTGATAGTGCTCGGTGATCAGAGCACTACTCACTAGCTCCTCTGTGGTTTGTGGCCTATGAACGCCACCAGCCACATTCATTGCGATATCTGGTCTGAGCATCTTCAGCATCAACCGTACTCGTTCCTTCTCTGAGCTGACTAGTTCTGGACACAGACGGGCCAACCTGTTGAATTTCTTCACGGCCTCCTGAACTGATAGGTTGCCCTGACGAAATTCCGTAAACTCGTCATAGTGTCGGTTCGTGACTTGCATGTGAAAGAATTCCTCGAAGAATTCTTTCTCGAAGTTGGCCCATGTCATCTGGTTTACTGGCCACTTCGGTTTAATCCGCTCCCACCACATGCGTGCGTCTCCTGTTAAACAGAAGGAGGAACACTTCACCTTTTCGTGCTCTGGCCAGTCTAGAAGCTCCATCGTGCTTTCCAGTGTTTTAAACCATGCCTGAGCATCCCATGGTTCTCTGGTGCCTGAGAAGTTCTCGGGCTTAATTCTCTGCCACTGGATAAGGTAAGCTTCTCTCTTAGCCCCTGCTACAGGGGCTACTGGGACTGGTACTGCAGGCTGAGCTGGTACTACCTCTGTGATTACTGGAGTCGTGAGGTTCGGTACTGGAGTGACTGGGGGAGTAGTCTGCTGGTTAGCCTTTAAGGAGGCTATCTCCTGCTGCTGATCAGCTAACTGCTGCTGTAGCTGAGCCACTAGTGCTGTAAGGTCTGGGAGGATCATGCTGGGGCTCAGCCGCTGATGCTTCCTTAGCTGGACGTCCTCGTACCATTTTCTAAATAGCAGAGAACACATATATATAACTAGGCTATCATGTTATAGTTAACTACTGGTAACATGTTAAATACTATCACTGTAAACATGAATTAATTAACTACCAACATGAGAGCAAACATGAAAGCACTTATAACTGATATGAAAGCTGAAAACAAAATTGAGTGAGAGATGTTCTTACTTGGAAGTGCATAATGTTGATGTGTGTGTAGGAAGTAAGGAACTTGCTCGATACCACTCTGTAACGAAGCTGTGAGCCGGATCGCTACATTAACTACTGAAGCTACTCTGCGGAAGCTGGGTAAAATAAAATTTCACTAATCGACTCGATTAATCGACAACTGATACACCCATGCTGTTATAAGGAAGGATTCAAGCCCCATTCGGTTGGTGTACATGTGCTAAGGAGGATACTTGACCTCCCATTTGAGCTAGAAACTCTTCCCAGCTAGCTGTGATCGATCCACGGATCGATCAAACTTGTCGCGATTCTGTACCCTGCTGGATCTGGTGACCGATCCGTAACTAAACGGTAGCCGACTGAGTGTGATCGGATAGGTCTGCAGACCGATCCGGGCACCGAAACTGGATGCCTTCGATCTTTGGATCGGTCGGTGGCTGATCGAGGAGATCTGATGACTCTATCAGATTCATCTGGATCGGTCGGTGACCGATCCAAGAGAAGAATAGCCTTTGGATCGGACCGATCCAGTTGCTGATAGTCTGAAACGACATCAGAATTTCTGATTTCCAGCACTGATTCGTGCCAAAAATCGCATACACAAGTTCTAGATACATGAAAACACTCTAGCACGTAAATAATAACATTCTAAACATGATAATCTAAACAAAACATAGTTCACTAAGCTATAACACCTAGCAACAAGGCTAAGTCATAAAACTAGTCATGTTAAGTATCAAAACTGAAATGGAAGCGTATAGATCCCCAAGGATATTTATTCCAAACCCCTTGCACACACACATCATCATAGCATCGCCCTCCAACCTCCGCTAGTCCACTTTTCTTTTACCGGTATCTGCAGTATAAGAAAAGTAGCATCTGTAAGCTTAAAGCTTAGTAAGAAACCATCTACCTCACTAAAACATGCAACGATGCGATTATGTTTTTAAATCATGCTGTTTGAAACATACTGAATATGCAAGCATGGCATGGCATGGTATCATACAAAGCATAAACTGAAACTGAAACATGGCATAGCATATAAACTGAACATGAAACTGAACTAGTCATACATATATCTAAATCTGTACATGAACTCAAATCATGTAAACTGAACCTGAACTGAACTGAAAGCTAAATTAGTGTTCTCATTACTAGTTTCAAATTTGAAAACTATACATATAATAGATGAAAATACTAAACATGTTGTTGGGCCCTGGCAACTGTACTTACTGTGCGCGCATCCCTACGAGACCCGGGATTGTAAGTTCCGAATCCAGCAGGGTTACTAGGTTATCTGAACCTAGGGACAACTGTGGGAGTCCAGCCCATGGATATCTGATCCAAGTACAGTGCCAACTGAATAAAAGTAAAATACTGAATACTATTTTATTTTACTTTGCTGTTCTAGGTTATCTGAACCTAGAGGCTACTGTGGGAGCCTACCCAATGGATATCTGATCCATATAGCTGTAATAACTGATAATAAACTGAATAAAATGTTTCTAATACATTTTACATGCTGTTAGGACGCCTACTAGTGCATCCTTCTGAACTGGGCATTCTACCGAATGCTTGGTGTGCACTAAAAGCACACCCTAAAACTGAAAACTGTAAAATTACTGAACTAACGCCAAAACTAACAATCGAGAGCAATTATACTGCATGTGAGGGGTTTCTTACCTCAATCGCAAGGTTTTCTTACGATTCTAACCGCTAGGTTTTCCGGAAAACTGCTCCGTTCGACGAACCGCTTACGTCCTCGCGTTCCTCTCGCGGAGAAGAACCTTTTTCGTGTTGGAGTCGTCGCCGGAAGATGTTCCCTTGACCCTTAGTTTGGTGTGTGCCGTGCGTGAGGAAGAGGGGAAGAGGAGAGGTGCGGCGGTGGTGTTAGGTTTCGGGTGAGGAAAAGCTACGGTGAGAAAATAATCTAAACTTCTCACTTAAATTCTTATTTATATTTACTAATTAATTCATCCAAAATCAATTATAAATATAATTGATTCCCTCTTCTTTCAGCACGGCCCTACTGGGTTCAACTGGTTACTAGCATTATCCCTTACACCATAGGTCTCGGGTTCGATTCCCGCCTAAGCTATTTTGGGGTTCTAATTATTTTTGCTACTTCCGCTACTCGGAAAATTCCGGAAAAATATCTAAAAATTCCAGAAAAATCATAGAATAATTCTAAAATAAATTCGGGAATTTTTTGGGCTTTACAATAACTCCTTATGTAGGGATCCATGGTGACTTTAGGTCTAAGGACTAATAGTCATACTAATAGCCACATGAGAAAGTATATGACACTCATATAACGATCCATGATACTTTCTCATGACGGGTCATTCAGTATACATTCTCCAATGTATACCCATGTGTCAGATTAATATCTCTATATCCATGACTTGTGAGATCAAGTCATCGAGCTGACCTACATGCTAGTCTTATTGCATTAACATTGTCCCTGAATGTTAATACTCGACTAGGAATGATTTAGAGTAGTGTTCCCTATATCATCTCACTATCAATTCAACTAATCGATTGATATAGGTATGAATCTTCTACTCAAGGACGCTATTATACTTAGTCTATTTGGCACTAATACAAATAAGTATAATAACCAAACAAATGCCTTTATTAATATACAAGAATATGATACAATGAGTCCATACAATCATCAAATGATTGGCTCTAGGGCTCTAACTAACAATCTCCCACTAGCACTAGTGCCAATCAGTATAGGCTCTAAGGCCTATTGACCTAGTGTGACCATCATGCTTCCTCTGTGCCAAAGCCTTGGTCAAGGGATCTGCGATGTTAGCCTCTGTAAGTACTCTGCAAATCTTCACATCTCCTCTATCGATAATCTCTCGAATGAGATGGAAGCGTCGTAGTATGTGCTTGGTCCGCTGGTGTGAGCGAGGTTCCTTCGCCTGTGCTATATCTCCATTGTTGTCACAATAGAGCTCAACTGGGTCAGTGATGCTAGGAACCACCCCAAGTTCAGTGATGAACTTGCGGATCCAAACTGCCTCCTTTGCTGCCTCTGATGCAGCAATATACTCGGCCTCTGTTGTAGAATCAGCTACTGTGTCCTGCTTCGAACTCTTCCAGCTCACAGCACCACCATTTAAGCAAAACACGAATCCTGACCGCGATCGGTAATCATCCCGATCGGTCTGGAAGCTGGCATCACTGTAACCCTTTACAGTTAGCTCATCATTACCTCCATATATCAAGAAATATTCTTTAGTCCTTCTTAAGTACTTAAGAATATTCTTTACCGCTATCCAGTGACTTTCACCTGGATCTGACTGGTATCTGCTCGTCATGCTCAAAGCATACGAGACATCAGGTCGAGTACATAGCATGGCGTACATGATCG
This sequence comes from Zingiber officinale, assembly GCF_018446385.1. NCBI lineage: Eukaryota > Viridiplantae > Streptophyta > Magnoliopsida > Zingiberales > Zingiberaceae > Zingiber > Zingiber officinale. Next base: position 102,634,946 of record NC_055991.1, read on the forward strand.
ATCCTATGGCTGAGGCATAAGGGATCTGATCCATGCGGTCTCTCTCCTCTCTAGAAGAGGGACCTTGAGTCTTCGAAAGACTCACGCCATGTGACATCGGCAGAAATCCCTTCTTGGAGTTCTGCATGGCAAACCGAAGGAGTACCTTGTCAATATATGTACTCTGACTTAGGCCAAGCAATCTCTTAGATCTATCTCTATAGATCTGTATCCCTAGAATGCGGGATGACTCACCTAAGTCCTTCATTGAGAAGTAACTCCCTAGCCAGGTCTTGACAGACTGAAGCATAGGGATGTCCTTCCCAATGAGTAGTATGTCATCCACATACAATATGAGGAAGACAACTTTATCCCTTACAACCTTCTTGTAAACACAAGGTTCATCTTCGTTCTTGATGAAACCAAACTGTTTGATTGCATCATCGAATCGAAGATTCCAGCTCCGAGATGCTTGCTTTAGTCCATATATGGGCCTATGCAGCTTGCATACTCTACTAGTATGCTGTGGATCTACAAAACCCTCAGGTTGTGTCATGTACACATCCTCGAGTAGGTTTCCATTCAGAAACGCGGTTTTGACATCCATCTGCCATATCTCATAGTCATGGTAGGCTGCAATAGCAAGCATGATCCGAATGGACTTAAACATCGTTACTGGAGAAAAGGTTTCATCATAGTCAATACCATGAATCTTCTTGAAACCTTTAGCTACCAAGCGACCCTTATAGATAAGTCCATCCATGTCAGTCTTTCTCTTAAAGACCCACTTACACCCAATGGGTTTTACCCCTTCAGGTGGATCAACCAAAGTCCATACTTGGTTGGTGTACATGGATTCCATTTCGAATCTCATGGCTTCCAGCCATTTCTCGGAATCTGGTCTCATCACAGCTTCCTGATAGGTGGTAGGCTCATCCTCTATGAGCACAATGTCATCATGGTCAGACAAGAGAAAAGAGTATCTCTCAGGCTGACGACGTACCCTATCAGACCTGCGAAGAGGTATGTCTACTTGAACCGGTTGTTGTTCCTCAACTCCTTGTGGAACAACATCATCCACAACACTTTGTGGTTCCAGTTCAATTTCCATCGTGGCATTAGTGCTATTGTTTGCATCTTGAACTTCTTCAAGATCGAACGCGCTCCCACTAGTCTTTCTAGAAACAAAGTCCCTTTCTAGAAAGACCCCAGTCTTTGCCACAACTACCTTGTGCTGACTGGGAATGTAGAAGTAATATCCCTTAGTTTCCTTGGGATATCCGATGAAATAGCACTTGTCAGATTTGGGTCCTAATTTGTCTGAGACTTGACGTCGTACGTAAGCCTCATAGCCCCAAATCCTCATGAAAGACACCTGGGCATCTCTCCCAGTCCATATCCTATATGGCGTCTTTATCACGGCCTTTGATGGAACTCGGTTGAGAATGAAAGCTGCCGTGTCTAGAGCATATCCCCATAGATATGTCGGAAGATCTGTGTGACTCAACATAGATCGTACCATATCTAATAGGATACGATTCCTCCTTTCGGATACACCATTCCACTGTGGTGTTCCAGGAGGAGTGAGTTGGGATAGAATCCCACACTCAGCTAGGTAGTCACGAAACTCATGACTAAGGTATTCTCCACCTCGATCTGATCGAAGTAGCTTAATACTCTTGCCAAGCTGGTTCTGTACTTCATTCTTGAATTCTTTGAACTTTTCAAAGGATTCAGACTTATGTGTCATCAAGTACATATAACCATATCTACTGAAGTCATCAGTAAATGTGATGAAGTATCTATAACCGCCTCTAGCAGCAACATTGAAAGGGCCACATACATCACTATGTATGAGTCCTAACAAATCAGTTGCTCTCTCGCTATGCCCACTAAAGGGGGTCTTGGTCATCTTGCCTCATAGGCATGACTCGCATATCTCATATGATTCTAAATCAAATGAGTCCAGCAAACCATCCTTATGGAGCTGGGATAAGCGCTTGTCATTTATATGACCTAAGCGACAGTGCCAGAGGTAGGTTTGGTTCATGTCATTTGACTTGAACCTCTTGGTACTAATGTTATAGATAGGGCTCTCAAGGTCTAGAATATAGAGTCCGTTTATTAGTGGTGCACTACAATAGAACATATCTTTTAAATAAACAGAACAACATTTATCTTTTATTATAAAAGAGTATCCTTTCTTGTCTAAACAAGAAACTGAAACTATGTTCTTAGTAAGAGCAGGCACATAACAACAATCATCTAAATCTAGTACAAGCCCAGAGGGCAGAGATAGCTGATAAGTTTCTACAGCAACAGCAGCAACCCGTGCTCCATTGCCTACTCGTAGGTCCACCTCGCCCTTTTCCAATGCTCTGCTATTTCTCAGCGCCTGCACAACATGTGAGAAGCACATCCAGTATCTAATACCCATGATGTAGAAATAGATAGATTGACTTCTATAACATATATACCTGAAGTGGAAGTCTCACTTCGCTTCTGCTTAAGATCCTCCAAGTATACCTTGCAGTTCCTCTTCCAGTGCCCGGTCTGACCGCAGTGGAAGCAGGTAGCATCCTTGGCGACCCCTCCTTTAGGCTTCAGTGCCTTGCCTTTGCCCTTGGTTTGGGACTTTCCCTTACCTTTGGGCTTGCCCTTGCCCTTGTGCTTCTGGACCATCAGAATGGGCTTAACCTTCTTAAGGTTAATCTCAGTAGTTCGTAACATACTAAGTAGCTCGGGCAGTGGCTTGTCAATCTCGTTCATATTATAGTTGAGAACGAACTGACTATAGCTATCCGGCAAGGATTGCAAGATCAAGTCAGTGGCCAGCTCTTGGCCAAGTGGGAACCCCAGTCTTTGTAGGTTCTCTATGTACCCAATCATCTTGAGTATATAAGGACCTACAGGAGCCCCGTCTGACATCTTGCACTGAAACAGTGCCTTCAAGATCTCAAATCTCTCATGCCTCGCTTGTCCCTGATATAGTTGGCGAAGATGCTCAACCATATCGTAAGCGCCCATCAACTCGTGTTGCTTCTGAAGCTCAGAGTTCATGGTCGCGAGCATTAGACAGGACACATCTAATGCGTCGTCTTTATGCTTCTTGTAAGCATCTTTGTCTGCTCGCGGGGCATTGGCAGGAGGAGCCTCCGGAATGGGCTGCTCCATAACGTACAGTTTACGTTCCTGGGTGAGAACTATTCTCAAGTTCCTGTACCAGTCCAGGAAATTCGCTCCGTTGAGCTTGTCCTTCTCAAGGACAGATCACAGGGAGAAGGAATTCGTGTTCGACGTCATGGTTATCTACAACAAAAATTTTCAGAAATAAATATCATATTCTTTTAAAAATCATTTAATTAGGCTTTTAACTAAATGATGCTCCCACTGAATACTATAATTCATGTGGGACAAGATCCACATCATACTAACCCTTGAGTTAGCTTTGGCTAATACGCCCAAGGCTTAGTATGATCGGTAGGTAACGATTACCAATTACATCTCTATGCAACTCTTATTTATAGGATCAAGATCCATATTTATATTAAAACTCGAGTTAGCTTTGGCTAATTCGCCCGAGAGTTAATATAAACGTGATTTTGTCCTACCTTTCCAACTTATTGGAAGAATGCCTATAGTTAACTCGATCCAACCGAGTAACTAGGAATACTCAATCTAATTGAGTTTGTATTCACCCATGCATTGATAGGCAGGACCAAGATTGTCCCTCCGTACCCTACCAAGATAATATGTATTGCTCTGCTTTGGCAGATTCAACAATACATGTGATCGAGGTAGTGATAGGTATCACTGCACGGTTAGGCATTAGAGTTGAGTCGATTGAGATCTAATCTAATCGAAAGGGATGCATCTTGTGCACGACTTAGATCTAATCTAATCGCAAGGGTGCATCATGTGCACGACTTAGATCTAATCTAATCGTAAGGCACTAATTAATTAACTACTTTTTAAATATGCATCACATACACAAGCAATTAATTAATCTATTTGTGATTTAGTCATGGCCCTACTACGATCTTCTCAATCCAATGAGAAGATCGATTGGTCAACCTAGGGTCAACAGCTTCTCCAAGCTCCTCCCTTTGACCACCTTGTGTTGCTCGTGCCCGCCTCGGAACTCCGTCTCGTGTGGACCCTCCACCGCTCCAATTTGTACATTACAATTTGAAACTCGAGTTATATTCGAGTCTAAATCTAATTTACAACAAGAATATAAGAGAAGGCACGACGCGCAGGTCGCGAATAAATAAAACATACAACACGCGCAAACACATAACGGCACGCAGGCCGTATTATGAATTACAACACAACCAATCATATTGGATTTTGGGCCATGACTATCACAAAATTAATATATAATCAAAATTATATATTTTTCATAATTTTCTGTAATTTTAAAATTAATTTTTATAATTTTTACGAGTAAAATTTCCCGGCGGACCCGTTTAGCGGTTTCGGGCGCAATCGCGGAACGGATCCCCTTGCGGGGCCAGGGGCAGCGCCCCTACTCACTATCTAACCATCGCGAGGGTTCCTTTGTGATCCAGCAGCGCCTAAACCCGCTGTCCCAAAACGATTTGGGCCGAGACATTGCCGTTTTGGAAAAATCTTCCCGGCGGGTTCGTTTTTAGCGATTTCGGGTGCAACCGCGGAGCAAATCCCCTTGCGGGGTTAGGGGTAGTACCCCTACCCGTGATCTAACCATCACGAGTTGCTCCTAAGCGATCTAATGGCACCCAAGCCAGCTGTCCCAAAAAAAATTTTGGGGCGAAACGAAGCCGTTTTGGAAAAATCTTTCCGGTAGCCGAAGCCTACAAGTGCCGAGACACTTGTGCTTCGCTTCTACGGAAAAATTTCCCATAAAAACTCGAAAACCATAATTTTACAGAAAATTACAAAAACTTTAGTTTTCATAAAACCAAAAACAAACTCGTACAAGCCTTGCACGTGGCTCTGATACCACTGTTGGGTTTTTCGGGCCGCGAAAACCGCTTTTCGCGTCGCGGAAACCCCGAATCACCCAAGGCCAATGGATCCGTGCAAGGAAAAAAAAAATAAATACGAGTACGAGTTTAAAAAAACCTTTTAGATCTACTCCTAGATCTACATGTTAAGAACTTTACCCTTGTTGCGTGCCCTTTCGCGTTCCCGCTCTTCCAAGAAGTTGCCGGATCTCAAGACCGTCAAGCGCCGGTCCTCTAGAAGTATCCACACGGACACGTAGGTGGAGAAACCTCACACAAAAGGTGTGCTAGCACCTTGGTGAGATTCGGCCAAGCAAAGAGGAGAGGGAGAGGAAGAGCTTCAAGAGGAGGAAGAAGAAGATACACCACTTGAATGGAAAAATGAATTCACCATTCAAACCAAAGTGGTCGGCCACTCTTCATTGTGTAACTCCCCATTAAATGCAATTAATGTGAAGTTATTATGAAAATGACTTTGTAACTTCCATGAGGTGGCACCCATGATGATGTGGAACATCATTATTGGTCCACCTAATGCCAACTCACCAATGAGGTGGCAAAAAGGTCAAGTCAAAATTGACCTTTGGTCTTCTTTCTCAAGTCAAGTCAAACTTGACCCAATCTCTACCATGGTTGATCTAATCTAACCATTTGATTCGAGCCAACTTAATATAATGAATCTAATTCATTAAATTAAATTGATTCAATGAGTCAAAATCTAAATTAGACTCATTGAACACATGAATTAACTTGAGTCGAACTCAAGTTAGCCCAATTAGGATTACTCTTAATCCAATTTGATTCATCAAATGAATCTAATCCTCTTGGTTCATCATATGAACCTAATCTCCATCTAATTATCCTAAGTGTGTGACCCTATAGGTTCTTGTAACGTTGGAAATGCTCTAAACCCATTTAGGAGCATAAGTAATGAGCGGTATCTAGCAACACATCATTACTACCCAAGTTACAAGAATGTCGAGATCCGACATCACCTTGTGACTACTAATTGTGACTACTCACAATATGTAACATTGTCCTTCTATCCTAGACATCTAGATTGATCAATATGAGGCATAGACCATGTCATCCTCTAATCAATCTAAATCTTGAACTCCAAGTAGACTCACTCAATCAAATGAGCTCAACATCTAATGTTGACTCATTTGGGCATGGCCATGCACTTAGTGGTCTCACTCTATCAAGAATACCGATGTCGCTCCCGTCATATGGGAGGGATAGATCCCATCTACATCACTCACATCCCTCTACATAATTCGTTATATACCCAGTAATCGCCTTTATAGTCCACCCAGTTACGGGTGACGTTTGACGAAACCAAAGTACATAACTCCTTATGTAGGGATCCATGGTGACTTCAGGTCTAAGGACTAATAGTTATACTAATAGCCACATGAGAAAGTATATGACACTCATATAACGATCCATGATACTTTCTCATGGCGGGTCATTCAGTATACATTCTCCAATGTATACCCATGTGTCAGCTTGATATCTCTATATCCATGACTTGTGAGATCAAGTCATCGAGCTGACCTACATGCTAGTCTTATTGCATTAACATTGTCCCTGAATGTTAATACTCGACTAGGAATGATTTAGAGTAGTGTTCCCTATATCATCTCACTATCGATTCAACTAATCGATTGATATAGGTATGAATCTTCTACTCAAGGACGCTATTATACTTAGTCTATTTGACACTAATACAAATAAGTATAATAACCAAACAAATACCTTTATTAATATACAAGAATATGATACAATGAGTCCATACAATCATCAAATGATTGGCTCTAGGGCTCTAACTAACAAGAATGTAGACATGATGACCCAAAATTTGTTCAGTGCCAATTTGCCAAGTATGACATTGTAAGCTGAGGGGCAGTCCACCACAATAAAATTTGTCCAACGTGTTCTCACGAGTGGCCCTTCTCCGAGGGAAATATCAAGATGACCTTGCTCAATTGGTTGTACTTCATTTCCTATAAACCCATACAAGGGTGTTGTCATGGGATGGAGCTCATCTTTGTTTATCTAAAACTGATCAATTGTCTTCTTGAATATGATGTTTACCAAGCTTCCTGTATCAAAGAAAGTACGATGAATATTGTAATTTACAATGACTATCTTAATAATTAAGGTATCATCATGAGAGATTTCTACTCTCTCCAAATCTCGAGGACCAAAACTAATCTCGGGTCCCTGTGCCTTCTCCTTGGTACACCTAACTGCGTGAATCTCCTATCGTCATGCATGTGATTTTTTGCTGGTTGGAATCACCATCGGTCAGCCCAAGTGCTATCATGCCTTTGTCACCCCGGGTGACATTACCATAATTTTCTTCTTCCCAAGTCGACAAGAGTGGAGGTCGTTCAGCCAACACCCAAGCTGGCCTTTTGTTGTCTCTTTAATGGGGTTTTTGATGGTTTTGATCGGCTAGTGTGTTGTCTTGGCCTGGGGGTCCACTCGGTCGGTGATAATGTTGGTAGTTGGGTAAGGGAGATCACCGGTGAGACTACAGAGGGGTCAGTCACCGTGGACCTGGATTAAAATGGTAGTAGTCTTTTGTGTTGTGAGACTGTTACGCAACCGCAAGTGTACGGTTTCATCGTCAGTAATAAAAATATCAAATCCACAGGGATTGTTGATTAAGCACTAGAGATGTCGCAAGGTAAGTTATATAGACGGTCGAAAGATGGCTTTGGCGTTTACAAACTAACGAGGGTGATTGAAAAGGGAAAGAGAAGGATGAGAGAAAGAGAAGAGATCTTGGAGGGAATAAGCTTCGGGAGATGGATTCTAGGATTTTGGTTTCATTGTAATACTAGGAGATACTACATAGATTGCTTAGTTTCTACCCTCTATGTCCATTCTTTTGTAGGGAGTTAGATTGGTCAATATCCTTAAGTATCGAATAGAGACGATCCCTGTAAAATCCTATAACGATTAACCCCTGCCACTAGGACGCCTCGGTAGATCATAGGAATTCGTGCCTAGTAAATAGCAATAAGGATAAAGGTAGATGGTACAGGTTCCTACTTCCTTATGGAGGAATTGTCTCTCCTTTCAAGAGAATGTCCTAGACATCCGTGAACGGGTTACCCTTGTCGTTAGGGCCCCTCGGGTATATAATCTAGAGCACTCTATCTACGAGAGCAGTAATTCCTATGGGATTGTTTTCCTTTTAAGGGAATGTCTTAGACGTTCGGAAAGGGTTACCCCTGTCACGAGGGTACCTTGGTCAATACGCTCTAGGGCATCCCCTTGCGTGATCAACAATCCTCGACATCAATCAACAAAGCGTGCAAGAAACATAACTACATCACACACACAACTTCATCAAGTATGAACAAGGCATAAACAATTCATTGAATAGAAATAAGGCGAATCAACATAGTTCTACATCTCCATCATATTAAAAATACTTCCTAATCCTAGAAGAGGATGTCTACTCCGTTGTGGGGGAAGAACAACACCAGAACATAAAGAAAAGCATACTTACAACCCTAGAAGGAAAGGAAGAAGAGATGCTTGATGATTCCGATGTCTTGGGGATGCTTCCTTGCTCCGGTGATGGATGGATCGTGAAGAGATGGCGGTGGATGAAACTCGACGGCTTTCCCCGAGGGAAGGGACAAAGTCCCGAACCAAAGATATCTCAAAAATAGGTTTCTTGAACCTTTTATAAGCTAGGGTATGGGCTCCGCACGACCCGTGGCACGGCCGTGCAAGGTTGGCACGACCACGCCCATCCTCTCTTCTGGCGAAGCCACACAGCCGTGTCTTCCTTCTGCACTGGTCAAGTGGCACGGTCGTGCGATTCCGCACGACCATGCTCTTCTGCTGCACTGGTCAAGTGGCACGGTCGTGCGATTCCGCACGGCCATGCTCTTCTGCTGCTCTGGCTAAGTGGAACGGCCGTGCGATTCCGCACGACCATGCTCTTCCGCTACTCTAGCAACACCGCACACCCATGCAGTGTTGACACGACCCTGTGTCAAGGCCGTGTGTACTTTGTAGACCATTTTATCACATCTTAACGTGGGATTCTTGAGTTGAGGTCTTCATCAAAGTTGTAGATCTTGAAGTTATCTACAATTAGGTATAAATAAAATCCCAAAACTCCAAAGTTATGCCTGTTTTACTCTTGGTGTGCAGTGCAGAATTTGACACGGCCGTGTGCCAAGGATGTGTCTCATAGAAATGAGCTTTAGACCTTCAAAACTTGGTTTTCTCTGGTTGAAGTCTTCATAAGAGTTTTAGATCTTGAAGTTATCTACATTTTGATATCAGGAACGGCTCATAACTCCAATCGAACACAAAGATATGGCCATTTTACTTTTGGTCTGCAGTGTTGGAGATCTCCACGGCCTTCACATAGCTTCAACCCCCCCCCCCCCCCCCCCCCACCACACGGCCGTGTGGGTTCTACATGGCCAAAACATGAAGAAAACTTAGTATTCTCCTGCCCGTGACATTATGGAAGCTCTAGACTTTATGTAGGCTTCGTTTTTGCTCCAAATCACGTCCTATCAATTAGAAAACACACAAAAGGGCAGATCTCCGAACAAAAGAGTATTTATGATGAATATGTGCTAAAAGAGGTGAGCATGCATAGAATATACATGAATAAAGTAAATGAATATGCGTCAAAACATGTATAAATGATCATAAGATCTACGCACATTAGAGACCCTGAATGATGGTAGGACCAAAACATTAGAGTCCACTGTCGGGGCTAGGGGAATCTTGTCTATCGGCTTCCATGTGCTGGACCACATGTAGTCGAGACTCATGATGTTGCTATTAAGGGCCTGATTGACGCCCTTTTGGAGGTGAATTGTTGTTGGTCGCTTAACGCTCAGGAGTGATAGCTAGCTCATGGACCACCTCTTTTTTATAAGTGGATTGTGCCTCTTTAACATCAATGTATTTGGTGGCTCACCCGAGTAATTGGTCAAAATCCTTTGGAGGCTTCCTAATGAGGGATCTGAAAAATTCATATTTCATGATTCCCTAGGAAAAGGCACTTTCCAGAATTTCTAGGGTGGCCGAGTGGACATCTATGACAACTTGATTGAATCGCTTAATGTAGGCTCTCAGCATCTCCTTGAGCCCTTGCTTGAGTGATAATAAATTCATCATCATCTTATGGTAATGACAACTGCTGACGAAGTGGTGAAGGAAGGCCATTCGGAAGTCCTTGAAACTGCCGATAGACTCGGTCGGCAATCACTTGAACTATCTTTATGCTGGACCTACCAAACTAGTAAGGAACACATGACACTTAACTCCATCCATGTACTAGTGGAGTCTGGCTACATTTTTAAATTTTAGTAAGTGGTCTTCATGATTGGTAGCTCCTGAGTACTCCTCGATCTACATGGATTAATAATGCTTCAGAAGTTTATCCTCTAATATTTCTCTGGAGAGTGGTGTGCTAACCCACTCAGGGGAGTCACTCATCAAGGGATCCTTTCCCTTACGAATATCCTGAGCGAGGGCATTTTCAGAAAATGATCCTTGTGTCTTCTCCGCTCGGCCCATCTCTTCTAGGGACATTTAAGACAATGCCCTGTGATATACGATTGGTGAATGTGGTATTGGTGGTGTAACGACCCAATTTTCCCTATTTCAAGTTCTAAAAGTCCATAAAAATATTTGGAAATACTTTTAAAATATTCTAGAGATTTTTAGGAATTTTTAGAGTATCTTTACGTAATTTTTGGAGGTCGTTTAGTATGTTACAAAAAGAAAGAAGTTTTGACCAAAAATATTGAAGGTGAGACTCGAACCCAAGACCTCCGGCTGAACCCGACCTAACCAAACACAGCCAACCAACTAGGTTGCGCGTGATTTGTTAACCAAGTATGTAGCGAGATATATTTAAGTTGTAATTGGAACAGAATTAAACCTAGTTATAAAGGGATTAAGTTTTCCCTTTCTCACCGAAAACCCTATCTGCCTTTCTTTCTCTCTCGACGGCATCCCCTGTTCTCGGCGGAAATGAAGAAGCAGGCGGAAATTAAATTGTTTAGTTTAGAATAGCCCCTTTGGAGCTCATTCCAATCCAAGTTTTCTTTATGTTCACTGCAGAAACGTACAGCTCCATCAGAGCATAGGACAACCCTTCCTTCTTGATATTCCAGCAGGCACGAACATTGTCCCTTGGAGCCTACTATAGTTTTCCATAGCTACTTAATTCGTGCTATATAAGGGGTACGAACGACCTTAGTTTCTGGAAGTATTTAGCCAGATCTTTAGTGGCTTACTTAGACATGTAGTTTAGCATTTTCCTTGCTACTCAAAAAGGCAAGAACAACCCTTTAATTAGTTAGAATGGTTTAATATTTTCCTTGCAACTCATAGGGCAAGAACAACCCTTATTTAGTTAGAAGGGTAACCTTATTTAAAGTAGGCAGTATTAGAATAGCATGAGCAATATTCGTTTTTAATTCTATTTCATTCGCAGATTTTTAATGATTCACGTGTGCAGATTTTTGTTATTCACATGTGCAGATTTTTAGTATTCATATGAACAGATTTTAGCATATAGTAGCATGCTGATTTTTGTTTCCCTTTGCTTTAAGATGTGCATGAACAGATTATAACATATAGTAGTATGCTGATTTTTGTTTCCCTTTGCTTTAAGATATGCATGAACAGATTTTAGCATATACATGTATGCACATAGCATTTAGTTTGGACTTTCCTTGCTATAATGAGCAGCTATAAGTAAGAACAAGACCAAGGTCTAGTTAAAAAGAGATAACAAGTAAATTAAAGTAAGAGGCTAGTACCCGACTTTCGAGGTTGTCGTTAAACAAGTCCAGGTGACCGTTTCCGAGGTCTCGGCCCTGGTAAGACCGAGGTCTTTACCCTGTGGGATTACAACAGTCTCTATTAAGGAGCGCGCATAAGATGGTACTAAGCCTGGGCCCAAAGAAAAAGAAGAAGAAAGAAAATTAAAAGTAAAAGAAATTAAAAGATTAATTTCAAGTATAAAGCTATAAGTAAATGAAACAAGTATCACCTATGTTTAGGATTTACAGAAGTTTAGTTCCTTCAATTCTAAGCATACAGCATGAGTTTCATTACTTTTCTTATAAGTTTAGTGAGCATGATTAGTTTTATTTCCAGTATTCAGCTTTATTCTGGTATATCATGAGTATGCAGTTTATTTGAGTACTTTGCTATTAGATGAGTACATGTAGCTTTTCTTTTAGCATTTCAGTTTTAGTATTGTTGCATTATTTCTATGCATTTCGAGTTTTTATGAGATAGATTAGTACTTACTAAGCGTTTCGCTTATAGATCTATTTTTCCTCCTACTGCAGATAAAGGAAAAGCTAAAATATGAAAGAAAGGCGACAAGGTGGTGGTGATGGAGGTGTGTGATGACTGGACTATGGAGAGATCCAGAATGAGCTGGCAAATTGCCAAAACTTTTCTGTTTAGTTCTTTTAGTTCTCTTTTAATGTTATTATGCAATTGGGATTGTAGTCGAGTTTATTCCGCACTTGTAATTAGTTTTCTTTTATTTTTCGTGGAGTGATATAGTCGTTTACTATTGCTAGAGTAGTTTCTTTCTTCTTATTGTGGTTTTTATCACTGCGTGATTGTGAAAAATATGTTCCAGCCGCTTGTGGCTGTGTATACATTGTTTGTATTATTGATTTGGTCACCGGTACAGGGGAGATTCTGCCAAAATTTTTCGGTAGGACTTCCTCTGGGTCGCGATAAATCTAAGTGTTGCTAATATTAATATAAGTGACACTAGTAAGTAGAGTAGTAGTTAGGTAACGGTCGCCCTTAGAGAGTAGTAGTAAGAAGGGTGGTCCTTACAGTTGGTATCAAAGCAGCGTTCCATCACTACAAGAATTTTTGGATTTAACCACACCTAATAGACAACAGTTTTTTAAGAAATTGTTGTCTTTTTTCCATTTAACAACAGTTTTATTAAAAACTGTTGTTGTTCACCATAATGTTTTTTAAATAACAACAGTTTTTCAAAACACTGTTGTCTAATGTGTGTCAAAGACAACGGTTTTAAAAAACTATTGTCTTTTAGTGTTGCTTATGTGATAATATACAACAATTTTATTAAACTGTTGTCTATTGAATGTTGTTGAATCCTAAAAACACAACAGTTTTTTTAACTTCATGAAAAAAAACCTAAAACTCACTTCTCTATGACTCTTCAAACGAACAAAAACCTATCTCCAACTCCTCCTTCGCGACTTCTCCACGAAAGACGCAGCCGCCGCTACCCTCACATTCCCGAAGCCACAGCCATCGCCAGCCGTCGAGGGTATTGCCGGTTACTCCCAATCACCGCTGCCCTTTCCCCTCTCCCGTGCCCTAGTTTCCTATTGCAGTCGCTCTGACGCAGCCGCCATCGCAGATCACGCTGGCACCACTCGACTACCGCCGCCTCCTCGCGCTAGGGCATCGCCATCTGTTCACGGTGTAGAGCCCAGCCTGGCAGTGTCACCGCATTCCTCTCCAAGCCAACGCCGAGTTCCTCTCCCAATCTTGCCAACGTCGAGCTCCTCTCTTTCGATCCAGCTGCTGTCCGTGGGTTTATTTTTCTGTCATTGTTAAGCTTGATCCTATAGTAAGAGAAGCGTTTGATGTGGCCTATGACAATATTAATGCATTTCATGCTGCTCAAAGGATTCCTGAGAAGGAGATTGAGAATATAAAAGTAAGAATAAGGCACTAGCCTTCTTTCTCTTGTTTATTTTCCTTGTACTTGTGACTGAATTCATAGAATGAACATGCATAGGGGGTGAGGTGCAAAAGAATAGCACGGTGCATTGCATCTGTTGGCCTTTATGTTCCAGGGGGTACTGCAGTCTTACCCTCAACTGCTTTGATGCTCTCGGTGGTATAGTATCCTTGTTTACAATATCCAATGTTGTAGTCATAGTGAATTTTGACACATTTAGGCAAAAGGATCTGGTTTAACTTTCAATTTATTTATGTATGCACCAGCCTGAACAGATTGCCGGGTGCAAAACCATTGTTCTAGCAACTCTGCCTGGTCGTGATGGCAGTATTTGCAAGGTAGCCTTAAAAAATAATCTATCATCACTATCCCTACACTGGTTTTCCATGTTAAGACATAGGTTAACATGATTATGTGACAACAGGAAGTGTTATATTGTGCAAAGAAAGCTGGCGTCACCCACATTCTAAAAGCTGGGGGAGCTCATGTTCGTCAATTTCTAACCCTTTTCATTCTTTTTTTCTTCAACAAGTCTTTTCTCACAATGGTATCAATGCATTCTATCTTAGGCGATCTCAGCGATGGCTTGGGGAACATCATCTTGCCCAAAGGTAATCCTTACAAACATCTAATACGTTGATTGCAAACCCTCACCATTGAAAGTTGCATCTCTTGTTTGGCAGTATTTTCAAGTTTCTTTTGTCTTTGCTTTATCTGGATTGTAATTTTGTGCTTTGTATATGTAGCTTGATTTTGAGGTGGTATCTCTTTATCATTTTGGGAAACTTAATAGTGATAGGTGGGCATCTTGGCTAGAAAGAGTAGGAACTAGGAACACTAGCACTAACTTATCTTCTACTTTTACAAACTTTTTTATAGGAGAGCTGTCTTGCATACAAAATCATCATTTTTGCAATCTTGACCACAAACTATTATTCTCATGCTTCAATTATATATATACATATATTAAGCCTTGTTTCATGAATATGATACTATATTACGGTGGATTTTGTTGCCTGAGCATTGTGTGCAAATTTCTCTGCTGCATTCTATATTTGAATCTCTCATTTAGTTAGTACAAAAACATTTGGAATGTAGGCGTTCTGAACCAACGGAGTTAGTGTTGCTAGTGTTGCTTATTTTATTTCCATTGAGTAACGAACATTTAATTAAGCTTTGCACTCAAGATTTTGATTTGTGTATTTCAGACATCAGCTATTCACTACCCCCTCCTCTAGCTGTTGTGTCAATCCTACATATCATACATGAACAAATATACACCTATATGAGATTCTCTTGTGGTGCAGGATCTCCCTACTAACTCAATCTTTGTTTTCTGTCAAGCTTTTAATTGATACTCCTCTTCATTTGGTTTAAGCATTATGTAATATTGATTGCACTTACTTTTACGTCTATGTTTTAATTGCTTTTTTTAGGTTGAAAAAATTTTTGGGCCAGGAAATCAATATGTTACTGTTGCAAAAATGATTCTTCAGGTATGATAATAATTCTGTAGCCTCACATTTCTATGAATATTGCTCTTATCATTTGATTACATCTACTTACCTTGTTTTAGTTCTATGCACAAATGATTTTTTCCTTGTCATGAGGTACTGGAAATGTAGTGATCAAATCAAATTAAATATGTAGTATTAATTATCTTGTTTTGTGGTGATTTTTGGAAGAAGATAATATGTTAAGTAAGAAGATCAAAATGTAACAGATAATATGGCCATTCCTTTCTAGATCTTTCAGGAATGAAATGACAGATCAGTTGGCTCTTCTGTAAACTATTAGCTCTTTTCCCTTTGCAGTTAATCAGAAACTTGGAGCTATAGGTCAGATAAGATTTGTTAGGAACAATCATTCAGCTAAATCCCTGCCTTAAGAATAAAATTGAATCATGTACCTCAGGTACTGTTATTTCCTGGAAAAGTGATTAACAGAAACACAGGAACCAAATTTTATCAAGAAAGTTTCATAGCCAGTGGGAACTATAATAATGTTTATGTTCTTAGCTTAAAAAATTGTGACATTGATAGCCTCTAAATAGTGAATGTAAATATCATTTTTGAGCGGTTAAAACTAGACTCAGGATTGGAGTGGAAACAACTACATCATTGCCCAAGTAATACACAAATCATCTACCATCAATTTTCTGACACTTAAAAAGATAAATCTGCTTTGACCTATCAACTTGGGTGTTATTTATTTGTTTCTCCCTAATTCCGATAACCTTTGCCAGTGTCGTGGCTTCATTTTTGATTCCCAGTAATGTGTTCAATTGGTATGGATATATCTCATAGATATTGTATTAGAGATATGTCTCTACAATAGTTAAATTTCTGTTCAATCCTCATAGCTGTTCATTTTGTTGATCACGAAGAGAATGATCCTTGGTGAATACTTTGGCTGATTTGCAGAATAGTGAAGCCATGGTTTCCATTGATATGCCTGCTGGCCCTTCAGAGGTGCTGGTCATCGCCGATAGACATGCCAATCCAGTTCACATAGCTGCAGATCTACTCTCTCAGGTGCAGAGTCTTTTGTTCTATTGTGCCTGTGTTATTAATGTTTTTTGTTGTAATTTTCAGTAGCTGGAATTTATTACCTGAAGACTTGATAAAAATCCACAATGAAACCTTTCAAATTGCTATAAGGATAGTTGTTCCATGGGTTTGGTGCTCTTCTTTTATAAAATCGCTAATTTTACAGGCAGAACATGGTCCTGACAGTCAGGTAGTTCTTGTCATTGCTGGAGATGGTGTTAATGTTGATGCAATTTTAGCTGAAGTGAGCAAACAATGTGATAGCCTTCCTAGGGGAGAATTTGCTTCAAAAGCACTTGGTCATAGCTTTGTTGTATTTTGTTGGTTGCTTATGAAATTTTGTTGGTTGCTTATGAAATTTCTTCAGAATGTTATAGATATTATTTTTGAATGTTAGAAAATTGTATATTAAATTTTATTTTGAAATTTAGTATTTTGAATGATTTATAATATTGGAAAATTGTGCATTAATTTTTTTTTATTTTTTATCTAAAAAAGACAACGGTTTTTCACCGTTGTCGTAGATAATTTAAAACTGTTGTTGAAGACCCTGTTATTAAAGGTAGACGCTCAAAGACAACGATGAAAAACTATTGTCTTTGAAGGAAAAGACAACGGTTTTTCACTGTTGTAAAACTGTTGTCTTTGCCTTCAAAGACAACAGTTAAAAACTGTTGTCTTTGGGCACCCCTTTTAACAACACGACCTTTAACAACAGTCCGAAAGAGGCTACGACAACGGTGATAAACTGTTGTTGTTAGGCTTTTTTCTTGTAGTGCATTCTCCAGCATCACACACACATCAGCATCATCCTTGCCGTCTCCAAGTAAGAAAGTATTTAAATTCTTTCTTTATTTTGCTTTCCTTATTATTAACTGCAGTATAGAGTATTTGCTTTTGAGTGCTTAAGTAAGATAGAAGATTTTGCTTCTCTTTTCTTTATTCATAGATATGTATGATTAGAAGGGTTAGAGAAGCTATTAAGCCTTTTCCTCTGCATAATTAGATGTCATGAAGAGGACATTCCCGTACCGTTCGTATTGAGGACCGAGTTCAGGAGAACGAAGAGCCCAGAACCCCTGGGCCTATTCTCTCTAAATTTGTTGCTCAACTTCAGAGACAAGTAGCGAGCAGCAGCAAGTGATTGCCAATCTAATGGCCAATCAGAAGTCAACTCCTCCCACTCCCCCAACCATTAATGTGGAGACTCCAGGGGCGACTGAAGTCCTATCAGTTGCCCTAGAAGTCGCCACAACACCTAGAAGACAAGAAGCATACCTCATCCAGTAGCTGAAACTGAAACCAGAAAGTTGAGCCCTGGGGTGCCCAGGCTTGGTTCAAGACATTTGAGAGCACAATGGAGCTTCTTGACTGACCAGAAGTCGAGAAGGGTAAGTGTGCCTCTTTCTGCCTATCTGGAGGTGCTTGTATATGGTGGGAGCGAGTTAAGAGTAAGAGAGCAGTCAACCAGATGAGCTAGGTTGACTTCGAGAAAGAGTTTTACGAAGAAGTCTTCCGTCAACGGATCACCAATAAACAGTATGAGGAGCTTATGGAATTCAGACAAGGTGACCTACCAGTAGAAGAAGTAGTTAAAAGATTTAACAGGCTAGCTCACCTTTGCCTAGAGTTAGTAAGTACAGTGAAAGAACGAGTCAGATTGATACTCCTAATGCTGAGACTAGAAATAGCACCTAATGTGAGTAGTGAAACTCATCGACCATAGATTGGTGAAGAGCTGGTCAGCAGGGCATTAGTGAGCACTATCTGAACAGCAACAAGGCACAACAAATGTAACACAAGCCAGTCAAGATAGAAGACAAGACAGTGGGGAAACAGAGACCCCAGTCAAGTAATCAGAACTAGAAAGATAAAGATAACAAGAAAGACCCAAGCAGGAAGATGTTCGGGTAGTCTGTGAGTATCCATAGGTATATCCGGAAGGGCTACCTGGACTACCGCCCAACAGAGAAGTGGAGTTTGAGATTGAATTGGTTCCTGGAACCGGTCCAATTTCAAAAGCTCCATACTACATGTCTCCAGCAGAGCTGAAAGAGTTACAAGAACAACTTTAGGAGCTGCTTGACAACGGTTTCATTCACCCTAGTCACTCACCTTGGGGAGCTCCTGTGTTGTTTGTCAAGAAGAAAGATGGATCTATGCGAATGCGCATAGATTACAGAGCTCTGAATCAAGTGACGATCAAGAACAAGTACCCCCTTCTCAGGATCGACGACTTATTTGATCAGTTAAGAGGGGCAACAGTGTTCTCAAAGATAGACCTGCGCTCTGGGTACCATCAGCTGAAGGTGAAAGAAAGGGATATACCCAGAACGATGTTCAGGACTAGATACGGACACTACGAGTTTGTAGTCATGCATTTTGGTGTGACTAATGCACCAGCGGTCTTCATAGACTTGATGAACAGAGTGTTCAGAGAATACCTTGATAAATTTGTCATTGTGTTCATCGATGACATTCTAGTCTATTCAAGGACCCCAGAGGAGCATGACACGCACTTGAGAATAGTACTGTATGCTAAATTCTCAAAGTGCGAATTCTGGTTAGATCAGGTGGCATTTCTAGGTCACATCATTTCTAAAGAAGGTATTCAGGTGGATCCAGCCAAAATAGAAGCGGTCAACAACTGGAGTAGACCCAAGAATGCCAGGGAGATCAGAAGCTTCCTTGGTTTAGTTGGGTACTATAGGAAATTTGTGGAGGACTTTTCCAGGATAGCCTTTCCACTAACAGCTCTCACCAGAAAGAACAAGAGGTTTGAATGGTCAGATAAATGTGAGCAGAGTTTCCAACTGTTGAAGAAGAGACTGACCAGTGCTCCTATTCTGACTGTTCCAGAGAGTGACAAGAGTTTTGACATCTACAGTGATGCTTCCAAGATGGGCCTAGGAGTTCTACTCATGCAAGAAGGAAAAGTTATAGTTCATGCTTCCAGACAACTCAAAGACTACGAGAAGAACTACCCCACTCATGATCTTGAGCTGGCAGCTGTGGTCTTTGCACTGAAACTCTAGCGACATCATTTGTATGGAGTTCAGTGTAGAATCTTCACAGACCATCAGAGTCTTAAGTACTTCTTCACTCAGAAGAACTTAAACATGAGACAGTGTAGGTGGCTAGAGTTAGTCAAAGATTATGACTGTGAAATCTTCTACCACCCAGGCAAAGCTAACAAAGTGGCAGATGCACTCAGCAGAAAATCCAGTGCATCCCTGACGTCTTTGACATCATTAGCCCTGCCACGGCAGAAGGAGTTGTCAGATTTCGGACTTGAAGTTATTTATGGGCAACTCTCTGCATTGACCTTAGAGTCTACCTTGCTTGAGGATATACAGAGAAAGCAAAGTGAAGATCCAGACATCTAGAGGATCAAGCAAGGGATACAAGAAGAAGATAATTCGGAGTTTCGAATATCAGACAGTGGAATTCTTTATCAGGGGAGCCGCCTTTGTGTCCCCAATGACGAAGAACTGAGAAAGAAGATTCTAGAAGAAGCCCATAGTACACCTTACTCCATGCATCCTGGTTCTACCAAGATGTATCAAGATGTGAAACAAAGGTTCTGGTGGTCTGGACTCAAAAGAGATGTTGCTAAATATGTCAGTACCTACCTGACATGTCAGAGGGTCAAAACAGAGCACCAGAGACTAGGAGGGGTTCTACAGTCTCTTCCAATACCAGAGTGGAAGTGGGAAGACATATCCATGGACTTTATAACATGTCTCTCAAGAACCACAAATGGATATGATGCGATATGGGTAATAGTAGACCGATTAACCAAGTCTGCTCATTTTCTAGCCATCAAGGTATCCCACTCTATAGAGCAGTTGACACAGCTATATGTTAAGGAGGTAATCAGACTTCACGGAGTTTGTAAATCTATCGTTTTTGATAGAGATGGACGTTTCACCTCACTTTTGGGAGTGTGTTCAGAATGCACTAGGCACAAAACTCAAGTTCAGTACAGCTTTCCATCCTCAGACTGATGGACAGACAGAGCGAGTAAATCAGATATTAGAAGATATGCTCAGAGCTTGTGCACTAGATTTCAAGGGAAGTTGGTGCAAATATCTGTGCTTAGCTGAATTTGCCTACAACAATAGCTATCAGGCCACCATCAAGATGGCACCTTATGAGGCATTGTATGGCAGGAAGTGCAGATCACAAAATAAATGGAAGTAGAGCTGGGCATTCAGACAGAGCTGATAGATGAGACTACTCAGGAGATCCAGAAAATCAGACAGAGAATTGAGACTGCCCAGAGTAGATAGAAGAGTTATGCTGACACACGTCGTAGGCCATTAGAATTCCAAGTAGGAGATTCAGTCTTTGTCAAAGTTGCTCCTATGAAGGGAGTGATGAGATTTGGCAAGAAGGGCAAATTAAGTCCTCGCTATGTAGGACCTTACCTAATCATAGAGAGGATTGGGAAAGTAACTTACAAGCTGGATTTACCACAAGACATGTCAGCAATACATAATGTATTTCATGTCTCTATGCTAAAGAAGTGTCTCCACGACCCAAGCCAAGTGATTCAGCCTCAGTCAGTGCAGATCCAAGAGAATCTTAGTTATGAGAGCAGACCTACACAGATAGTGGACAGAGCAGTCAAAAGACTAAGAAATAAGGAAGTACCACTAGTGAAGGCCATCTGGCAGAACCAGAAGCACGAGGAAGTCACTTGGTAGCGGGAGGACAGTATGAGACAGAAATATCCAGAGCTATTCTAAGTTCGAGGACGAACTTTTTATAAGGTATGGGGATTGTAACGACCCAATTTTCCCTATTTCAAGTTCTAAAAGTCCATAAAAATATTTGGAAATACTTTTAAAATATTCTAGAGATTTTTAGGAATTTTTAGAATATTTTTACGTAATTTTTTGAGGTCGTTTAGTATGTTACAAAAAGAAAGAAGTTTTGACCAAAAATGTTAAAGGTGAGACTCGAACCCAAGACCTCCGGCTGAACCCGACCTAACCAAACACAGCCAACCAACTGGGCTGCGCGTGATTTGTTAACCAAGTATGTAGCGAGATATATTTAAGTTGTAATTGGAACAGAATTAAACCTAGTTATAAAGGGATTAAGTTTTCCCTTTCTCGCCGAAAACCCTATCTGCCTTTCTTTTTCTCCCGACGGCGTCCCCTGTTCTCGGCGGAAATGAAGAAGCAGGCGTTAGGGATCGATCTCCGGTGCCGGTGAAGGCTTTTCCCTGCCAATCTTCACCCGTGCGTGGTTACCTCGAAGAAGGAAGCCCGAAAACAGCAAAGAGTGCCGTGAGCACGAAGGAGAAACCGAGATTTTCATCTCCTCCGAACCCTAGATCTTCTTCCCTTCGGTTGTAAGTCCAAGAACAACAATATAAGTACTACTCACCTGCAGTAGGATAGCTCTGAGGTTTATTCCTTGTTCCTCTTCTTGTTTCTGAAGCTTTGCATTGTTCCTTTTTGTTTCATTGCTGTAGCACCGGATATGAGGAGTAATGGTAGTAGAAAATTGTTTTCCCTCTTGTTTAGGATTATGTTGTGCAGAATTTTCTTTACCAAGGTTGTTTCGGGTCTACTGTACAGTTGGGATCAGAAGCTGCGGGTAACAGCTTCCTATAGTTTTTCCTTGCTTTGTACAGAATTTTGGAACCTGGCATAGTAGATTTACTTCTTGTACATGATTAGCTTGGAATTGATAAGCAGTGTAGCCCTAAAATGTGTGCTCGGTTTGTATTTGGCTCTTTGCTGTGGACTAAACAGTAGCAATCCTTCAGTTTCCTTTTTGCTGCCATGAGTCCTTATAGGAAGTTGAGAAGAGGCTTTAAGTAATTTGAGTAGTTCCCATTAGCAATTAGTTGAGCATGTGTAATTTCCCTTGCTGCTATGAAACTCAAATTAAATTGTTTAGTTTAGAATAGCCCCTTTGGAGCTCATTCCAGTCCAAATTTTCTTTATGTTCACTGTAGAAACGTACAGCTCCATCAGAGCATAGGACAGCCCTTCCTTCTTGATATTCCAGTAGGCACGAACATTGTCCCTTGGAGCCTACTATAGTTTTCCATAGCTACTTAATTCGTGCTATATAAGGGGTACGAATGACCTTAGTTTCTGGAAGTATTTAGCCTGATCTTTAGTGGCTTACTTGGACATGTAGTTTAGCATTTTCCTTGCTACTCAAAAAGGCAAGAGCAGCCCTTTAATTAGTTAGAATGGTTTAATATTTTCCTTGCAACTCATAGGGCAAGAACAACCCTTATTTAGTTAGAAGGGTAACCTTTATTTAAAGTAGGCAGTATTAGAATAGCATGAGCAGTATTCGTTTTTAATCTATTTCATTCGCAGATTTTTAATGATTCACGTGTGCAGATTTTTGTTATTCACATGTGCAGATTTTTAGTATTCATATGAACAGATTTTAGCATATAGTAGCATGCTGATTTTTGTTTCCCTTTGATTTAAGATGTGCATGAACAGATTATAACATATAGTAGTATGCTGATTTTTGTTTCCCTTTGCTTTAAGATATGCATGAACAGATTTTAGCATATACATGTATGCACATAGCATTTAGTTTGGACTTTCCTTACTATAATGAGCAGCTATAAGTAAGAACAAGACCAAGGTCTAGTTAAAAAGAGATAACAAGTAAATTAAAGTAAGAGGCTAGTACCCGACTTCTGAGGTTGTCGTTAAACAAGTCCAGGTGACCGTTTTCGAGGTCTCGGCCCTGGTAAGACCGAGGTCTTTACCCTGTGGGACTACAGCAGACTCTATTAGGGAGCGCGCATAAGATGGTACTAAGCCTGGGCCCAAAGAAAAAGAAGAAGAAAGAAAAGTAAAAGTAAAAGAAATTAAAAGATTAATTTCAAGTATAAAGCTATAAGTAAATGAAACAAGTATCACCTATGTTTAGGATTTACAGAAGTTTAGTTCCTTCAATTCTAAGCATACAGCATGAGTTTCATTACTTTTCTTATAAGTTTAGTGAGCATGATTAGTTTTATTTCCAGTATTCAGCTTTATTCTGGTATATCATGAGTATGCAGTTTATTTGAGTACTTTGCTATTAGATGAGTACATGTAGCTTTTCTTTTAGCATTTCAGTTTTAGTATTGTTGCATTATTTCTATACATTTCGAGTTTTTGTGAGATAGATTAGTACTTCGCTTATAGATCTATTTTTCCTCCTACTGCAGATAAAAGAAAAGCTAAAATATGAAAGGAAGGCGATAAGGTGGTGGTGATGGAGGTGTGTGATGACTAGACTATGGAGAGATCCAGAATGAGCTGGCAAATTGCCAAGACTTTTCTGTTTAGTTCTTTTAGTTCTCTGTTAATGTTATTATGCAATTGGGATTGTAGTCGAGTTTATTCCGCATTTGTAATTAGTTTTCTTTTATTATTCGTGGAGTGATATAGTCATTTACTATTGCTAGAGTAGTTTCTTTCTTCTTATTGTGGTTTTTATTACTGCGTGATTGTGAAAAATATGTTCCAGCCGCTTGTGGCTGTGTATACATTGTTTGTATTATTGATTTGGTCACCGGTACAGGGGAGATTCTGTCGAAATTTTTCGGTAGGACTTCCTTTGGGGCCGTGATAAATCTAAGTGTTGCTAATATTAGCATAAGTGACACTAGTAAGTAGAGTAGTAGTTAGGTAATGGTCGCCCTTAGAGAGTAGTAGTAAGAAGGGTGGTCCTTACAGGTGGCAACCTAATTGGTAGAATGGTGACTCGTGGATAAGCATCTACGGTAGGATGGAACCCCATCGGACCCTACACTAGGGTTCTGAGTTCAGCATGCTAGCCAATTACAGACACCACGAGGTTATTCGGTGGATGGCACTCAGCTTCGGGTTATTGCTGCTGCACCACCCGAGTGGCACTCGCTTCTATCAACATCTCTAGCTCTTCTTGCATCAAGGTTACTCTGGTGAGTCATTTAGTATCATCCATCTTCACTTCTCAGAAGCAGGTGAAGTTTCTACAAATGGTACCAAATATTATCCTATCCAAAATCAGAGAAGGTGGTTGACAGGGAACGTGACTCTAATGTTGACCAAATGAAGACTCCAAGCTATCATATGTAACACAAAGAGTGTTAGTGTCAGGTTAGGGAAGGAGTCCACTACGTTGGACCTCTGACGCTCAAGTCAATGATTGAATCAAGTAGATAAATAGTAAACGACTATAACAAAGTGTGCGTAGAAAAATTTAGCATTGCATACCTCCATTTGTAGATGTGGACCCCTTTTTATAGTGTCGGTATTGCATCTATACACACATTCTTAATTCTCATAAGAAGGGACATGTGATAAAGTGACTCTGACACTTTTCCTTAAATAATCTCACAAATCTCTATGATTTGATAGGCTGGAAGCTTCAAAAGCGTGATTTATCTATTGAATATTCTCTATCCTTTGTGGCATAAACTTCAAGAAAAGAGTACGGAGACATTGGGTCTTGAGTCCCACTATGGGCCGACCGACCATCTTGGCTTACGAGTCATAGTCAATAACTCAGTCTTCACTTGGCCAGTGTGGAGACCTGGAGTTAGGTTTTGAGGCCTGACTGACCATTCGAGATCCAACCGGCTAGTTGGCCATTCAAGGTCTGATCAGCAATATGCTACTCAATGTCCGATCGTCTATGTGTTAGAGCAATCCCAATGGTCCGTGCAACTGTTTGTTTTGGTGTTTGAGCAAAGAGTTTAAGTTAGTTTCACCCTTGTATTTGATATGTGCATGTGAGTGTGCAGCTTTGCAAGATACAAATATGACTTAGCTTGATGACTTTGGGTCTGGTGAAGGATGGAGCATCTGAAGGATCGTGGACAAGGCAGTAAGGATAAGGGCTGAGGGAAGCGACTTCAAGGCATACACGAAGGATGACATTGGGGACGAGTCGCGGGCTTGAATGCATTCAAGGGACGAGAGCCAAAGGAAGTAGGCTTGATGGCAAGAGGTCAAGGATGCAACGAAGAGTCAAGTGAGTCATAAGGGTGAGGGTCCGAGTGCTGAGAGATTGTGCTCAGGTACTAGTCGACTGGTGGTTTCATCAGTCGATTGGTTCAGTCGACTGGGCAGCGACTGGGAGTGAACATAATGCTTCTGTTCGCTCAGCCAGTGTGGATCAATCGACTAGTACTTTCATCAGTCGACTGGTATCGAGCCATTGCATTGTAACAGTCAAATATCCATAGAGGGCAGTCGACTGATGATTTTGGCAGTCAACTGGTATGCGGAGTTTTCTAACCCATGGTCTATATAACTAAGGCTTTGGAGCTTGGTTAAGGATGATGAAATTAGACTTGGTTAAAGTCTAATTAGTAGTCTACCAACGTCTCAAGTGCTTATGTAATCCAAGACTTCTTGGTTGGAGTTGTGGTGAGGTTTCTCCATCCACAAGGAGGCTTGAGCTAGTGGAAGTTTGCCAGGGACCAATCCACCGACGGATTGAAGGATCGTCCACCTTACGGATAGCCATGGAATACGAGCAAGTTTTTCTGAACCACGTAAAGAAACGTGTTAGCTGTTTGAATTTCTCTTCTTGTTTTTAGATTAGCTTTTATATTCATATTAGTATTGTATTTCCACTTGCGCACTAACAGATACGTAGGAAGCAATCGATTTGGGGGCACCGACTATTCAACCCCCTTTCTAGTTAGCCATATAAGATCCCCAACAAGTGGTATCAGAGCAAAGACGCTCTCCATTGGACTAACTACCAAGGAAGCAAAAGATGGCCGACTTGATAACACCTCCGAAGTTTGAAGGAGAAAGCCTAGGGGGCATCACATTTTTGATAATGAAGATGGAAGTCTTCTTTGACATGGATTGGGACACAATGTGGTGATCAAGGAGCCATTCGAAGTTCCAAGAGATAAGAAAGGGAAAAACCTCTGACCGCGATATTGGACGGAAGAGCAACAATCACGATCAAAGGCAAATTCAAAGGTAATATATATTTTAATTGATATTTTGCCTAATAATGTTGTGAGTTGTGTAGGTGAATACAAGAATGCCTATGATTTGTGGAGAAAGTCAAAGTTGGGTCTAAAAGAAGAATCTAACCCTACACACGAAGAGGTAGAACCCAAGGAGATGTGTTTAATTGCTCAAGTTAAGGAGGAGCAAACGGAAGTTGAGCCATGCTCAACATCCGAAGAGGAGAATGATGAAGAAATGCCATCCACAAGTGTGGATGAGGAAACATCCTCAATGGTTGAAGAAGAATCAAAGACAAGCGAAGAAAAAGTCTTGGAAGTCAACCTAGTGAGCACCTCCACCAAAGTGAAGTCAAAGGACCACATCATTTGCTTCGGGTGCAATGAGAAGTGACACTACATGAGTAGGTGTCCATTGGGTAAGAAGAAGGTAAATCCTAAACTATTCAAGTTAATTTAAACACTAACAAGGGTTGTAGGAATGAAGAAGCCTAAAGGAGAAAAATGTGCATTATATGCTTCACATGTGGAGAGAAGGGCCACTACCATATCAAATGCCCCAAGAAGGGAGAGATCAAAAAGTTAGCGCAATTGAAGAAATGGGATAAGAAGAAGAGGAGCTCAAGTTAAGGGGGAGCTTTAAGGGTAAGGGAGGTATACCTAATTTAAAGTGTAATTCAAATTTAAATTCTTATACTCCCATGCATGATAGGAATAATTGTCATTATTTACCCATGCAAAATTTCGGATTTAGATATCATAATAGGAATAGGGTAAATGTTAGAGATAACCCTAGGAGACCTATGCATGATAAATCTAGAAATTGTAGACCTAAGGAGAACCAAGGCATTAATCCAAAGAAGGAGAGACATATGCCTAGAAAAATGTGTAGGTTTAGGAATGTCCAAGGTGGACATGTTGACTTTAGGTTTAGGAACCAAGAAAGGGAAAATCAGGCTTTGAAGGCAAAGCTTGATAGTTTGGAGAAACCCCTAGCTTGATTCACGGTTGGATATAAAGGGTTATGTTGGGAACTGATCCTGTCCGAACCAGGAGTCAACGGACACTGGGCACGTGGCGCTCCCTGCTAGATCCTCGAGCGCTCCGGCGAACCTGCAGTAAAATCGAGCCGAGAGGGGTGTCCCGGCGACGGCCCTCCGACGCTCAAGTCAGGCGAGGAATAACGAATAGGTGGCCTCCAGATGAAGATTTACATACCTCCGGTGAAGAAATGGAGGCCTTATATAGACCTCTCGAAGAAGCCTGGGCGCGCCAGTCAAAGCAACCACCTGCCTTTGACCATGCCCAGGTATGGGTCTGTCAGAAAGACGTCCATGAGGCCATACTGCTACTGTATCAACCTTCCCATGATGTGACGGCAAGATCCTCCATCGTGTGATCTTGTGTACGGCCTAATCATCAGACATGCTTCTGCTGATATCCCATAACCTGAGCCGAGCGCCTAGGCCGCTCGGCCACCTTTGTACCCTCGCCCCTATCCTGGCCGAATGGACCACCCGATCGGCCCTTCGATCCCAGCCGAGCGGACTTCCGCTCGGCCCTTCGATCTTCCTGCCTTGGCGTCGGAACCCCAAGCCCATGGATGGGTTATCTCTAGCTCCGCTCGGACCATTAGCCGCTTGGCCAGCCCCCCATCCGTCCTTAGGTTGGGACCCTTCAGAAGGTGGGCCCCGCATTCTTACCGCCGGATCACTTGCCTTCCCTTCAAGTCTAGTCGAAGGAGGAAGTGAGTCCGACTGACTGGACCATATGTGTACGAGCGGGCGGTCGCTGTCTTTCCGTAGTTTATAATATCCATGGGGTCGTTCGGCCCTTTTGCCAAATTCAGCTGCTCGGCTCTTCGTTTTGGTTGTCTTGTCGCTCAACATGGGTGTTTGCTTGTCTAAATCTTCTAGGAAATCGTGCAATCTTTTTCATTAAGGCTAAGCGTGCGCGGTATGGGTGCATTAATTGTGCTTGATGACAGGGCGCCACGTGTCGACCATTGTGTGGCGGCGGCGTCACTTACGATGGGACGCCCCCGTTTGAAATGGACGGCCCGATGGCGTCCTTGTCCTTCGTGACCTGGATCGGACGGCGGAGGACGACGGGCCCCGGCTGTATAAAGTCTCAGTTCTACTCCTCTGCCGCACGCTCGCTCGTGCTTCCTCCTTCTGCCTCCTCTGCCGCTGTAGCCTTCGGCGATCCAGTCCCACTTTCCGGCTACTACCTTTTCCCCGGTGATCTTTTCCGCCCGTTTCCTCCTCAGTGAGTCTTCTTCCTTCACTTACTAGGTTTTCCCTGCTCATTTCGCCTCTTTCGCTCCCCTTCTTTCGATTTCTTGCTATCCTCTTGCCTCTCCGAGATG
This sequence comes from Zingiber officinale, assembly GCF_018446385.1. Taxonomy (NCBI): domain Eukaryota; kingdom Viridiplantae; phylum Streptophyta; class Magnoliopsida; order Zingiberales; family Zingiberaceae; genus Zingiber; species Zingiber officinale. Next base: position 102,663,540 of record NC_055991.1, read on the forward strand.
GCAAGTTCCTCTGAACCCGCCACCAACATTCACGGTCCCTGGTATATGACCATGGAGAGTCGGTTTGATGAGGAGGGTGCTCGGCGCCTGGTTCGGACGTACGAGATTCCCGATAACCATGAAATAGTTATAGCCGACCCGACTGACCGACCACATGACCCGCTGATCGGCACAATTTGTTCTTTTTAGATCAATTCCAGGGCGGCCTCAGATTTCCTACCCATCCCTTTATTTTGGAGGTTTGTAACTATTTCCGCATCCCGCTCGGCCAACTTATGCCGAATTCCTTTAGGCTGCTGAGCGGAGTGGTCGTCCTCTTTAAGTTGCACAGTATTCCTCTTGACCCTAAAATATTCCACTTCTTCTTCTACCCCAAGCAATCCGAGCCGGACACTTTTATTTTCCAAAGTAGAATAGGCTTTAAATTTTTTGATAATATGCCGACCTCCAACAAACACTGGAAGGAGTTTTTCTTTTACATCCGACTTCCCGAGCGGCCAGCATTCCGAACCAGATGGCAGACCGCTGTGCCGACTCAGCCGGAGCTTGGCAAGTTCAGAAGCAACCCAGCCTATCTTCATGCGGCGAACTGGTTGTCCGGTCAGCGATACAAGATCGACCAGTTGCTGCTCAAGGGGGTGTTGTATATTTTCATATTGTCTCCCGTTCGGGCAAATCTCCCCTTCCGCATGAGTAAGGACCCTTTACTCCCTTGGTCTTTTTTTGTCTAATTGATTTTAATTTCTTTTATTGCAGCTGAAGTCATGTGGCATTCCAAGGCTACCGCTAACCTGAAATTGAAGTCCGTGGAGACTGAAGCGGCTACGAAAAAAGAGCTCGCTGAGCGGGGACTCATCCCCAGCCGCCCGGCAGATGCAGGAGAGGGGGGGCGCAGTTCGCCCCTGAAACAGAAACTGCCCCATCCGCTTCAACGGAGGTTGAGGCGGATCCTGTTTCCTCGGCCCCCGCCGAGCTGGGCGTTCCCCAGGTTGGAGATCCACCATTGGAGGTTCGGCGGAAACGTCGAAGAGACCCCAGCCTTCCGCCGACCCAAGAGGGGGAACCACAGGAGCCGATCAGCGTAACTTCGCCTGACAGCATGCCCCCGCAGATCGGGACCCCTGTGGCCTCGCCTATCGCACAGCCCTCCGGCTCTCCTCCCCGAACTCGCCGCAGCGCCGTCCGGCCACCCTACCATCAAGACCACCCTCCGATTCCCGTAAGAGGAATATTTACTGTCTGCCGATCGGCCACCGAGCCCCGTTCACGAAATAACCCTGACTGGTCCGCTCGCCAAGCTCTTCGAGGACGCCCAGATTCAGGTGGCCCTTATGACGCCCAAGCAGCTCGGCGATAACAATATTCAGCAGGCCACTCAGGTAAACCCATCTTCATTCCCGTGTCATGCTATTGTTTGATTCCTGACATTATTATTTCCCTTACAGCGCTGGGCTGAGCAAATCGCCACGAGCCATCGGCTAGCCGAGTTGGAGGATCTCCTAGAAAAACTCCAAGTGTCGGGAGGTCCCACGGCCGAGCGGGAGAAACAAGCTCTTGAGGCTGAACAGAAGAAGGCTGTCGATCTGGCTGCAGAGGTGGCCCGACTCGAAGACTTGGTGAAGAAGCGGGACGGGGACGTGAAGCGCGCCACTGGTCGGAAGAGGCGAGCAATTGCTGATCTAGATAAAATGAAAGTCGAAGTCCGGGCCCTAGATCAGCAGTCTAAGAAGCTAGGGGCCGAGTTGGATGCCGAGCGGGAGATCCGTTCGGCCGAACGCACAAAAGCTGAGATGGACTTGAAGGCAGTCCAAGATACCTTAACCGCTTCCCGAGCGGCATTCAAAAAATATAAGGAGGGCGAGCCAAGTCGGCTAGCAGCAGCGCGCCAGGAATACATCCGCTCGGAGCGATTTGGCGAAAAGTTTGGTGGCAACGTCTCCTCAACCTTCCTCGAGGCGGTCAAGGTCACCACGGCGTACTTCAAGAAGGGGGGGTATCTTCCTGCTGACCTGAGCATTCCCCCTCCCGAACTGGCGGCCATGATTGACGACATCCCGGACGCCTTTTTTAATTTTGAGGATCCGGAGTGACGCGGGTTATTTCAAGCACTTTCTGTACTTCATCCGCTCGGCGGATGTAAAATTTTTGTACGTGCCGTTCGGCATAATTTTTCTTCTAATGAAACGATGCCCCTTTTCCTGTCTTCCTACTCATTGTCTATAATATTCTTCTGTTTGCTTAACATTGATGCTTGTAAAATTTTTGCCAGTCATGCTCTTAAGCTTTCTCCCTCACGCGTCCGATCGGCTTGGCTCATTGCATAAAGTCCGAGCGACAAGACCTACTCGCTCTGCACGTATCCTGCTTGCGTGAAGTCAACAAACGTCGAGTATCGAAGGACCAACCCCCAATCGGGCCTGAATGTTTTAATATTTGTAGTTTCCGCGGTTTCTTACTCTGATATTCGTTCTTCCGCTTGGTATATTTATAGCCGATCGGCGCGGCTCTCGATTTTTAACGACGGGGCTCGTCGGCGCGGATGTTTATAGCCGATCGGCGCGGCTCTCGATTTTTAACGACGGGGCTCGTCGGCGCGGATGTTTATAGCCGATCGGCGCGGCTCTCGATTTTTAACGACGGGGCTCGTCGGCGCGGATGTTTATAGCCGATCGGCGCGGCTCTCGATTTTTAACGACGGGGCTCGTCGGCGCGGATGTTTATAGCCGATCGGCGCGGCTCTCGATTTTTAACGACGGGGCTCGTCGGCGCGGATGTTTATAGCCGATCGGCGCGGCTCTCGATCTTTAACGACGGGGCTCGTCGGCGCGGATGTTTATAGCCGATCGGCGCGGCTCTCAATTTTTAACGACGGGGCTCGTCGGCGCGGATGTTTATAGCCGATCGGCGCGGCTCTCGATTTTTAACGACGAGGCTCGTCGGCGCCGATGTTTATAGCCGATCGGCGCGGCTCTCAATTTTTAACGACGGTGCTCGTCGGTTGGTCCGCTCGGATTATTTATAGACGCCGGCTCGTCTCTCAATCTTTAACGTCGGAGCTCCACGGCGCGGATATTTATAGCCGGTCGGCGCGGCTCTCGATTTTTAACGACGGGGCTCGTCGATTGGTCCGCTCGGATTATTTATAGACGCCGGCTCGTCTCTCGATATTTATCGTCGGAGCTCGACGGCGCGGATATTTATAGCCGGTCGGCGCGGCTCTCGATTTTTAACGACGGGGCTCGTCGATTGGTCCGCTCGGATTATTTATAGACGCCGGCTCGTCTCTCGATATTTATCGTCGGAGCTCGACGGCGCGGATATTTATAGCCGGTCGGCGCGGCTCTCGACTTTTAACGACGGGGCTCGTCGACTTTCCGCTCGGTTTTTATAGCCGGTCGGTGCGGCTCTACGGTTTAACGTCTGGGCTAGACGACTCTGGCTAATTTTGACGCTTCCATTCGGCGAAGCTTTTTGCCCTCCTTTTTATCACGTTTGGTTCCTTTCACCCAGCTCGGATAACATACTCTTGGCCGAATGGCTTAGGGTCTGCTTCGTCGAGCATCTGGGCTAGGATAATATACCTCCGTCCGAATGGTATGGGGCCTTCAATTTTAGAGCGCTTGGCCCGACCCATTTACCTCCGGCCGAGCGGCTCGGGGCCTTCGTTCTTTTGTTGGCGATGTCTTATTTGTTCTCTTGATTTTTCGTTTCTGCATTTCAAGTATTCAGTCGAAAAAAAGTACACAAGATGATTTACATAGGCACACCTTTCACCCTGCCCGGTTATAGTTTTGCTTCATTCGTTGTCGGTACGCCATCAGCCGAACGGACGCCTTTGCCCTCTCCTCTTCTACCAAATCCAGCTCCATGTTTCTCCGTTCGGCGTTGTCCTCATCGTAGCTCTGGATCCGGGCGGACTCCACGCCGACTTCAACCGGAATGACGGCCTCGCCACCATATACCAAATGGAACGGTGTGACTCCTGTCCCTTCTTTTGGCGTTGTTCGGATGGCCCACAAGATGTTCGGCACTTCATCCAGCCAACTTCCTCCCAAATGGTCGAGCCGAACGCGCAGAATACGGAGAATTTCCCGGTTGGCCACTTCAGCTTGACCGTTGCTCTGAGGATAGGCCACGGATGTGAAATGTTGCTCAATGCCGTAGCTCTTGCACCAATCCTCTAACATCTTCCCTGTGAACTGCCGCCCGTTGTCGGACACTAGTCGGCGAGGGATGCCGAACCGACAAATGATGTGTTGCCAGATGAATTTTTTAACCATTTGTTCAGTGATCTTTGCTAGCGGCTCGGCCTCCACCCACTTGGAGAAATAGTCTACCGCCACTAGTAAGAATTTCCTCTGCCCTGCCGCCATCGGAAATGGACCGACAATATCCATTCCCCATTGGTCGAACGGGCATGAAACGCTTGACGCCTTCATTTCTTCGGCCGGTCGGTGGGAGAAGTTGTGATACTTCTGGCATGAAAGGCAGGTAGATACTGTCCGAGCGGCATCTGTTTGTAAAGTTGGCCAAAAGTATCCGGCCAAGAGGATCTTCTTGGCCAATGAGCGCCCGCCCGGATGACCCCCGCATGATCCTTGATGTACTTCTTGGAGGATGTAAGCTGAGTCCTCCGAGCTTACACATTTCAGCAACGGGCGCGAGAAAGCTTTCTTGTAAAGCTGATCTCCGATGAGTGTAAACCGACCGGCTCTTCTTCTGAGGAGCCGGGCTGCATATTCATCGGAGGGTGTGGTGCCCGAACGGAGAAATTCTATAATAGGTGTCCTCCAGTCACTTGGAAACGTGAGGCCTTGCATCCGATCGACGTGCGCCACTAGCAGTACTTTTTCAATTGGTTGCTGAATGGCAACTGGTGTTATTGAACTTGCGAGTTTGGCTAACTCGTCTGCTGCCTGGTTCTCCGTTCGGGGGATCTTCTGTATAAGAACCTCTCGGAAGGTAGCTTTGAGCTTTTCAAAGGCCTCAACGTAGAGTTTAAGCCGAACACTATTGATTTCAAAGGTGCCAGAAAGTTGTTGAGCGGCCAATTGTGAATCCGAATAGAGAGTCACCCGACCGGCACCCACATGCGGGGCTGTCTGCAATCCGGCTATGAGGGCCTCATATTCTGCTTCGTTGTTGGTAGCTTTGTAATTCAGCCGGACGGATAGGTGCATCTTCTCTTCTTGAGGTGAGAGCAGCAATATTTCGATCCCACTTCCGAGCCGAGTGGAGGACCCGTCCACATATATTCTCCACATAGCTTCCGGCTCTGGCCTTTACACTTCGGTCACAAAATCAGCCAAGGATTGGGCTTTGATCGCCGAGCGGGGCTGATATTGGATGTCAAATTCACTTAATTCTGTCGTCCACTTGATGAGCCGTCCGGACGCTTCGGGATTCAACAGTACTCTTCCGAGTGGACTGTTCGTCCGGACAATGATGGTGTGAGCCAAGAAATACGGTCGAAGGCGCCGAGCGGCTAGAACCAAAGCAAAGGCCAACTTCTCGAGCCCGGTGTAATGAGATTCAGCATCCTTTAAAATGTGGCTTAGAAAATACACCGGCTGCTCTTCGCCGCTCACAAGTGCTGAGCCTACAGCATGCTCAGTCGATGACAAATAAATATAAAGTGACTCACCCCCGATCGGCTTGGCTAACACTGGCAGAGAATTAAGATACGTCTTCAATTCTTCGAACGCTCGGTCACATTCTTCGTCCCACTGGAACTTAGTAGCCTTGCGCAGGATCTTGAAGAATGGAAGGCTCCGGTCGGCGGTTTTGGAGATGAATCTAGACAAAGCAGTTATCCGACCGGTCAACCTCTGCACTTCTCTTGTATTTCTTGGGGGCGGCATGTCTTGCAGAGCTTTCACCTTGCTAGGATTTGCTTCGATTCCCCGTTCGGTCACTATGTACCCCAAGAAACGCCCTCCTTTTGCTCCGAACAAGCACTTCTGGGGATTTAGCTTGACTCCATATTTGCGCAGCGTTCGGAAGGTTTCTTCTATGTCCTTGAAAAGATCGGCCACTCGGACAGACTTAATGAGAATGTCGTCCACATAGACTTCCAGATTCCGCCCGATCTGCTCCCTGAACACTTTGTTCATCAAGCGTTGATAGGTGGCCCCGGCATTCTTCAATCCGAACGGCATCACGTTGTAGCAATAAGTGCCGTCAGCCGTTACGAAGCTTACTTTTTCTTGATCTTCCCGGGTGAGCGGCACTTGATGATATCCTTGGTAGGCCTCAAGCATGCAAATTAATTCGCAGCCGGCCGTAGAGTCCACCAGCTGATCTATCCAGGGCAGGGGATAAAAATCCTTGGGGCATGCTTTGTTTAAGTCCCGAAAGTCGATGCAGACTCTCCACTTGCCGCCCGGCTTGGAGACCAATACCACGTTGGCCAGCCAGCTTGGGAACTGCACCTCGCGTATGTGGTCGGCCTCCAGAAGCTTTTCTACTTCCACCCGGATTATGGCATTCTGCTCGGCACTGAAATCTCTTTTTCTCTGCTTCACTGGCCGAGCGTCCGGTCGGACATGCAACTCATGCTGCGCCAGGCTCGGTGAAATTCCGGGCAACTCATGTGTCGACCAGACGAAGACATCATGATTTCGTTGGAGGCATTGGATCAGCTTCTCCTTCTGTTCTTCCTCCAGATCAGAGGCGATAAAAGTCGTGGCCTCCGATCGGGTCGGATGGATCTGAACTTCCTCCTTTTCATCATAAATCAAAGCAGGAGGTTTCTCGGTTATGGCGTGTACCTCGATTCGGGGCGCCTTCCGAGCGGAACAAGCTTCTGCTCGGATCATCTCTATATAGCACCGCCGAGCTGCTAGCTGATCTCCACTCGGGAACTTTATCTTCTGGTGGAAGGTTGAGACAACCGCTCGGAATTCGCCGAGCGCCGGTCGTCCCAAAATGACGTTGTAGGAGGATGGAGAGTCGACCACCACGAAGTTTATTGTCCTGGTCCTCCTGAGCGGCTCTTCTCCCAGCGAGGTGGCCAGCCGGATCTGTCCGACCGGCTGAACTTCGTTGCCCGTAAACCCGTAGAGCGGGGTCGTCATGGGCAGCAGCTCGGCTCGATCAATTTGCAGCTGATCGAACGCCTTCTTGAATATGATGTTGACCGAGCTCCCTGTGTCAACAAATATGCGGTGAACGGTGTAATTTGCTATTACCGCTTTAATGAGCAGCGCGTCGTCGTGGGGCACTTCTACTCCTTCTAAGTCTCCGGGCCCGAAAGTGATTTCCGGTCCACTTGCCCGCTCTTGGCTACAGCCGACCGCGTGGATCTGCAGCTGCCGGACGCCCGCCTTTCTGGCTCGGTTGGAGTCTCCTCCGGTCGGCCCGCCAGCAATAACGTTGATCTCGCCCCGGGAAGTATTGCTCCTGTTTTCCTCCTCCCGAGTGGACGGTCGGGACCGTTCCCTGGACGCCCGGCGATTCTCCTGTCTTGGGGATCGGTGCCGATCGGGCGTCTGGTGATGTCGCCTCTCGGTGCGGGTCCGGTCAGCTTCATGGGTCCTTTGCCTCCTGTCGATGGGAGGAGACCGTCGTTCGGCTTTCCTGGGAACGGGATTAGCTACGAAGGGAAGACTTCGACAATCCCTCGTGTTGTGCGTATCCGACTGGTGGAAGGAGCAGAACATAGGGGTCCACCTCTTCTTTGGCTTGGGCTGAGCGGCGGCAACTTCTTGTACGTGCGGTCTGGCGTGGGGGGATCGAATTGCTTCGGCCCTCAGTCCTCTGGGTGGCTGCTGAGCGGCGTGTTGTTTCCGCTCGGTCTGAACAGGTGCGCGCTCGGTTGGAGTTTCCTTTTTCCGAGCGGCTTGCGCTTCTTCCACATTTATGTATTCGTTGGCTCGATGCAGCATGTGATCATAATCTCGGGGTGGTTTTCGGATGAGCGACCGGAAGAAGTCCCCATCTACAAGGCCTTGTGTGAAGGCGTTCATCATCGTCTCCGATGTGGCCGTTGGGATATCCATCGCCACTTGGTTGAACCGCTGAATGTAAGCTCGAAGCGATTCTCTCGGCTCTTGCTTGATGGCGAACAAGCTGACACTTGTCTTCTGATACCGCCGACTGTTAGCGAAATGGTGGATGAAGGCCGTTCGGAAGTCCTTGAAGCTAGTGATGGATCCGTCCGGCAGCCTCCGAAACCACCGTTGAGCCGATCCCGAAAGGGTTGTAAGGAAGACGCGGCACTTTACTCCATCTGTATATTGATGGAGTGTAGCTGTGTTATCAAACTTACCCAGATGATCATCCGGGTCTGTTGTTCCATTATACTCGCCGATCGTCGGAGGCACGTAGTGCTTGGGTAGGGGGTCTCGTAGAATAGCCTCCGAGAATTGGCGATTGATCCGCTCGGGAGATGAGTCCGCTCGGGGAGCTTTCCCTTTTCTGTCATCCCGCCTTGGCATTTCGTCTGAAGAAGAGCCTCTATCTCTCCGAGCTGGTACGGCTTCAGGGGTGCGAAATAAGGCCCGGTGGAATGCGATGGTGGCCTGAGGTGCTTCCGCTCGGCCACCCGACGCAGATGTTGCTTGTTGCTCCGGCCGCTCGGCCGCTGCTTTCTGTTTTTGCTCCACAATTTTGGCGGCCCTCATCTCGACCAGAGCGTCGAGTTCTTCTGTTGAAAGCGCCACCGTGTGTTGTCGTCCAGCCTCATCCATTGTTCTTGTTCGAATGCAGGAGCGTTCCCACAGACGGCGCCAATTTGATCCTGTCCGAACCAGGAGTCAACGGACACTGGGCACGTGGCGCTCCCTGCTAGATCCTCGAGCGCTCCGGCGAACCTGCAGTAAAACCAAGCCGGGAGGGGTGTCCCGGCGACGACCCTCCGACGCTCAAGTCAGGCGAGGAATAACGAATAGGTGGCCTCCAGATGAAGATTTGCATACCTCCGGTGAAGAAATGGAGGCCTTATATAGACCTCTCGAAGAAGCCTGGGCGCGCCAGTCAAAGCAACCACCTGCCTTTGACCATGCCCAGGTATGGGTCTGTCAGAAAGACGTCCATGAGGCCATACTGCTACTGTATCAACCTTCCCATGATGTGACGGCAAGATCCTCCATCGTGTGATCTTGTGTACGGCCTAATCATCAGACATGCTTCTGCTGATATCCCATAACCCGAGCCGAGAGCCTAGGCCGCTCGGCCACCTTTGTACCCTCGCCCCTATCCTGGCCGAATGGACCACCCGATCGGCCCTTCGATCCTAGCCGAGCGGACTTCCGCTCGGCCCTTCGATCTTCCTGCCTTGGCGTCGGAACCCCAAGCCCATGGATGGGTTATCTCTAGCTCCGCTCGGACCATTAGCCGCTTGGCCAGCCCCCCATCCGTCCTTAGGTTGGGACCCTTCAGAAGGTGGGCCCCGCATTCTTACCGCCGGATCAGGAACTATAGCGCAAAACACGTTGAAAAGTGGAGCGAAAAAATAATTCCTATCTAGAAGATCCATGTAAAGGAAACTATATACTAAGTTTAGTTAAAAGATATATACTTTTTGTTAGGATGTATACTAAAAGCCTAGCTTTTTGTATAAACATTTATTTATAAATAAGAATCACATTGGTCAAATGTTTATATTTATGCTAAGTGTAGTTGTCCATTTAATTTATATTGTAGATAACATGGTGTGAGGTGACACGCAGAAGATCATGTTATCAGTTCCTTATAAATTATAAATTGTAGCTCACAACAAAGATGGAATGGGGCAAACCATTGGAGTGGTTGTAGTGTAATCTGGCATTAGTTTATCTTGACTATAAAATTACACTAGTACACTATGAGTGTATTAAGCAGGAGTATTTGAAGTAGTTTCTTTTTATACTGACTACATAAAAGAAAAAAACCTCTGTTATTATGGAAGTGTGTACTCTTAATCATGATATAATAACAAGCACGTATACTTAATATTTATTTTTTTAATTTATCAAAGAGTGTGATTTAGTTCGTTAAATCAATAGGCCCAATAAGTTGGGAAATGATATTATTTATATGGTGTGTTGTTGATTATAGAATGAAACTATGTCCTAGTAATCTATGTTGATGATGTCCCCTTGAGGAGCTCATAAAGATTGTCATGTAATCCTACAGGTGGACTTAGTCCGACATGACAATAAGGTTGAGTGGTACTACTCTTGGAGCTAGATATTAATTAAGTGAGTTGTCAGTAACTCATTTAATCAGTGGGCATTCGATATCTTAAACACAGGGAGACTAACGCACTCATGATAAGAAGGAGCCCATATTGTAATATGGGATTGGTATGGTAGTGCAATAATAACTTTTTAGTGGTATGAGTTATTATTGATGAACTTAAGTTGGGTGTTCAGGGTGAACACGGGAAGCTCAAGCTCATTGGGAGAATAAAACTAATTCCTCCTCTCAGCCCCTGTTGTAGCCTCTTATTTATAAAGCCTTATATCCACTAAAAGCCAAGCTTCTTACCCATCTTGTTGTGGCTGGCCAAGCCAAGCTTGGAGCCCAAGCTAGGGCTGAGTAAGCCCTTCATGGATCCTAAGTAAGGGATGGCCAAGCATGGGGTCGGCCAAAGTAAAATAAAAGGAAGTTTTGTAAATAAAATTTTATTAAATCTTTCCTTATTTGTAGTAATCTACAATGGTTAAAAGAGAGATTTTATTTTGTTAAAATCTTTCCTTATTTTTAGTAATCTACATTGGTTAAAAGAGAGATTTTATTTTGTTAAAATCTTTCATTTTTTGTAGTTATCTATAATGGTTAAAAGAAAGATTTTAATTTTGTTAAAAACTTTCCTTTTATAGCCATCCTCATGGTTTTGAAAGAGAGTTTTAAAATTTTAAAATCTTTCCTTTTATAGCTATCTACAAAGGATTAAAGAGAGATTTTAATCTTTCCTTATTTGTAGTTATCTATAATGTTTAAAAGAGAGATTTTAATTTTTGATAAACTTTCCTTTTTTGTAACCATGATTTAAAAAGAGAAGTTTTAATTAATCTTTTTTTTTTGTAGTTGTCTACATGTTTTAAAAGAGAGAGATTAATTTTAAAACTTTCCTTTATTGCCATGTACAATAGGAAATTTAGAAAAGAGAGATTTTAATTGCTGTTAAAATTTACTTTTTTAAAAGGGAGGCCACAAATTAGCAAGTTTTAATTATTTTTAAAACTTTCCTTTTTTTACCTTGACCAAGGATTATAAAAGAGAATGAGAGGGTGCCTCATGAGATAACACAACCCTATTCTTTCCTCTCTTTTCCTTGGTGTGGCCGACCCCTTCCTCCCTCTCTCTTCCTTAGGCCGGCGGCACACCATCCTCCTTCTCTTCTTTTTTTCTTTCTAAGGTCGGCATCCATAATCCTTGGTGGCTGAAACTTGAAGGAAAAAGGAGAAGACTCTACTTAGGTGGCTTGTTACTAGAAGGAGAAGAAGAAGGAGAAGAAAGGAAGAAAGTTTCCTATTTTGGCATCCCTTGGTGGCTCAAGAGTCTTGGAGGAAAAGAAGGAGCTAAGGTGGATTTCATCATGGTAGATCGTCGCCCACACGACGTCCAAGAGGAGGAGAGGAATACTACAGAAGATCACGATGTCTATAAGCTATAAAGAAAGGTATAACTAGTTATTTGTTTCCGCATCATAACTAGTTCATGTTCTTTGTATAGATCTTGAACAACCAAACACAAGAGGCTATCGATTTTATATTATCATTTTGTTATCGATTTTGTGTTTGGATTTCATGTTTCGATATTGTGCTTCTATTGAGGTCTCTGTAGTTAAACCTATTTTATTGTAAGAAGTTAAATATCCAATTTATTTGAAAGGCTTTGTCTAGGAAGTGGTGGATGATCCCATACCCAAGAAGGCCTTGTGCCTCACCATGTTTAACCTGAAAGCCGATAATTGGAATAGATATTTAATTAACTTCTGTAATATGGTTTAACTTAGGAAGATCACATCGGTTAAACTTGGAGTAAAAATGTTAAGTATCGTTTCCAATCTAAGTTTAACTTATGAAGAGCAACTTGGATTAATAATGTTAAACATCGTTTGCAATCCAAGTTTAACTTCAGTAGAGCACATGGGTAGCTAGGTTAAGTTCTATGCTTGTACAAATTTTTGTACAGGGAAACTAGAACGGTATTCCGAGTAGCAACTAAAAATTAATATCAGAGGTAGGTTTTAGCCTCTGTGTGTTTGGTTTTTAGTTTAATTATGCACATGGTATACATAATTTAGGCATGCTAATAGTAGGATGTGCAAATAGATTAACTCTGTTATTGCAGGCATCCTAGATCCAACTATTATGGCCATGCTTGTGTTTGTGTGTGATTGGACCATCGGACATGTCGAGGGCATTTTATGTGTGTGCATGATTGTAATATTAAATACAGCAGGATCTGTATTAGTTATTAGGATTTTACATTTTGTTCGATCTAGATTGTATGTACATTCCTTCGTGGAATATAGAATCGATAAATGTAAAATTTTATTTTTATCGTGGATCATATCTTTGCGAGGCGTGGGACTATTTGAGGACCAGAGGCGAAGCAGAAAAAGAAGTAAGATAGATGCGACAACTAGACCCAATGACGGTGGCTAAAGATGGCAGCAGCTAGGGTTGATGACACATGGAGGCAGCTATGGATAAAGGTCATAATAGTTGGAAAATTATTTTTCTTATTTATTGCCTTTTATGCTGTGTGTGCTTGTGTTTGTGTGCATGATAAAATTCCTCATTCTAAATAACTAAGTGGGAGAGGAATTTAATTAAATTCCATGGTTGCCATTACTGGTTTGTAAGTGATGCATTCAAACTTGCGCGTTGGCTCTAAGTGCCTTCCTTCACATCGGATGAGTTTGTTTGCGGATCACTAGATCAAACTTCTTTAATAGATGATTATAGAAAATTATTTAGGATGTGTGTGATCTTCTCCATCTGAAGGGGCACAATTCTATTTAGTGGACTTAGTATCAAGTAATGTTATACACTTAGGCACATTTAATAATATCGTCCCCATCGGAGTCACTACTATTATTTGTGTGACCGAAGAAAAACCAACTATTAATTTGTCATAAAGCTAGGTAAAACCCCCTCTTACAAATTATTGAATTTGTATACGTCCACACTATCGTGGCATACAAAACTCATGGTGTTTGAGGTAATTTTATTTGTCATAAAGTTAGGTTGACAAAATAAAATTAATGGGTAAAACCTCCTCTTACAAATGATTAAATTTGTATACGTCGACATTATCATGACATACAAAATTCATGGTGTTTGAGGTTATTTTAGGTTGACAAGATAATTAATGGGTAAAACCCTCCTCTTACAAATGTTTGAATTTGTATACGTCCACACTATCGTGGCATACAAAATTCACGGTGTTTGAGGTGTTGGTGAATTTAAATGATATTGTTTGAGGAATCAATATTATTTTAAATTCTAAAGTTTTAACCAAATATTTGATTGAAGACAGACCAACTATTAATTTTATTTGTCATAAAGTTAGGTTGACAAGATAATAAAATTAATGAATAAAATCTTCTCTTACAAATGCTTGAATTTGTATACTATTTTGAGGTGTTGGTCTTAACCAAATTTTTGTGATTATTTGGATTTCAAATGGTTTTAAATCCCCTAGCTGTTATACTAGAGAATAGACTTACTAGTCCCAATTATAATGATTGGAAATAAAACTTGGACACTAAGGAGGACTGCCCTCTCAGAAATGAGAACAATATAGATATATCTTATTCATTAGTTATTGAAACATATTTAGTGGTGTTATCTATCAGTACCTGGTGTGTAGATACGGGAGCCACTGATCATGTCTGCAATTCATTGCAAGGGTTCCAGGAAACCTGACGACTACATGAAGGAGAAATCACTATTTACATGGACAATGCTACGAAAGAGGCGGTTGTTGCAGTGGGAGATGTTTATCCTTTGATAGGAATAAAAACATTGATTTTGAGAAATTGCCTTTATGTACAAAGTTTTAGAAAGAATTTAATTTCAGTTTATAAACTATTTTAAGGATAGATATTCTGTTTCCTTTGATGACAAAGTGGTTGTCAAGAAAAATAGAGTGGTTATCTATTTTGGTACATTAGTAGACAATTTGTATACTCTAAATCCAATAACTCCCACAATACAACAAATGAAAATTAATAACACATCTTCTAATTCAAATAAGAGAAAGTAGCCTTCGGAAATGAACCAAACATATATTTGGCATCTAAGGGTAGGTCATATTAAGTCTTTTAGTAAAAGTGGGAGATTATTAGAATGTATACTAAAAGTCTAGCTTTTGTATAAACATTTATTTAGAAATAAGAATTATATTGGTTAAATGTTTACATTTATGCTAAGTGTAGTTGTCCATTTAATTTATATTGTAGATAACATGGTGTGAGGTGACACATAGAAGATCATGTTATCAGTTCCTTATAAATTATAAGTTCTAGCTCGCAACCAAGATGGAATGGGACAAACCATTGGAGTGGTTGTAGTGTAATATGGTATTAGTTTATCTTGACTATAAAATTACACTAGTACACTATGAGTGTATTGAGCAGGACCATTTTGTTGGTTGGTCCTAGGAAGATCGTACCGGTTCCACTGTACAAAAATTTTATACAAGTGTTGAACCTTTCCTAAACAACCTATTGTGTTCTTTAGAAATTAAATTAGGAATTGCAAATGGAACTTAACATTATTGATTCCAAATTTAACTTATCTGTTCTTAATGGTTTAGATTTGGATCGCAAGCGGAACTTAACACTATTGATCCAAATCAACCTATATTATAAATTCAATTAAATATTAATTTCCAAAATTAACTTCCAGGACTACATGGTGAGGCACATGGCCTTCTTGGATATGGGAGCATCCACCACCGCCTAGACAAAGCCTTTTAAGGAAAGCTAATATTTAATTTCCTTATATAACTCTAGGTTTAACCAAAAAGAATAATCGAATCACAAATTCAAAAAATAAAACAAAAGAAACACAAATTCGAAATAAATCCAAAACTCTAGAATCATATGCCTCTTATGTTTGGAATTCATACAAAGAAGAACTAGCATGATGCAGAAATTAAATACTAGTTATACCTCTTCTTTGTATGCTAATAACCTCAAGATCTTCTGCCGTATTCCTCGCCTCCTCTTGGACGTCGTGTGGGCGACGATCCTCCAAGACGAATACCACCATAAAGACTCCTCCTCCTTCTCTATGTTTCGGCCACCACCACCACCAAGGAACAAAAAAGAGCAAGGGGAAAGGAAAAAGGAAAGGGCCGACCACAAGAGAGATCACAACCAAGCGAACAAGAGTTGATGCAATCCCTACTTCTCTTCTTCTTCTCCTTCTCTTTGTATCCGACCACACAAAACAACCACAAGAGGTGGCCGGCCCTAGCATGAAGAGAAGCAAAGGGCCGGCCCTAGCATGAAGAGAAGCAAAGGGCCGGCCCTTAGGAGAAGACTAGAGAGAAGAGAGAAAACAATAGCATGCTACCTGAGGCCTCTTCTCCCCTTCTTTTATAATACTTGCCCAAGGCAAATAAGGAAAAAAATTTTACAAAAATTAAAATCTTCCTCTTATTTTTCCTTTTCCCCTTTTATTTTTCCTTTTTTTTCTTGATTCAATCATTGATTGAATCATTGATTGGCCGACCCCTTGCTTGGGCACCAAGCAAGGGTGGCCGACCCTTAAAAGAAGGAAAATAACCTTGTAAAAAAAAATTTATAAGTAAAGAAGGAAAGCTCTTACAAAATTTTACAAGCTCTCTTTTAATTTTCTAAAGTGGATGTTAAAAAAGGAAAATTTTAAAAATTAAAATCAAGTTTTAAAATTTAAAACTTCTCTTCTAAAATTTCCTTTTTAAACATGGTTACAAAATTAGAAAGTTTCAAATTTAAAACTTCTCTTCCTTTTTTCTAAAAACCATGAGGATGGTTAAAAAAGGAAAGTTTTTAAAACTTTTAAACTTTATTTTAAACCATGTGGCCTAATTCAAATAAGGAAAGTTTTATATTTTAAAATATCTCTTTTAAAACTTGTAGTTATCTACAAAGAGAAGATTTTAAAAATTCAAAATACCCCTTCTAATTTGAAATATGATGGCCAGCCCCTTCTTGCTTGGGCACCAAGCAAAGGGTCGGCCCCTCTTTGAGAAGTTAGTGGCTGGCCCTTGGCTAAGTCACCAAGCCTTGGGCCAGCCCCCTCTTGGACACCAAGATGAGCTTTATATCAATGGATTTGCGGCTTCATTGAGGCTACAACAGGGACCTAGAGGAGAAATTGGTTTTGGCCTTCCGATGAGCTCAAGTATCCCGTGTTCGTCCCGAACACACAACTCAAGTTCATCAATAATAACTCATTCCACTAGAGAGTTATTATTGCACTACCGCACCAATCTCAAATTACATTATGGGCTCCTTATTATCATGAGTATGTTAGTCTCCCTGTGTTTAAGATATCAAATGCCCACTAATTAAATGAGTTACTGACAACTCACCTTAATTAATTTCTTAATCCAAGAGTAGTACCACTCAACCTTATTGTCATGTCGGACTAAGTCCACCTGCAGAGTTTAACATGACAATCCTTATGAACTTCTCTTGGGGGCATTATCAACCTAGATTACTAGGATACAGTTTTCTTCTATAATCAATAACATACACTATAAGTAATATCACTTCCCAACTTATCGGGCTTATTGATTTATAGAACTAAATCACACCCATTGATAAATGAAAGAAATAAATATTGAGTATATGTGCTTGTTATTATATAAGGATTAAGAGCACACACTTCCATAATAACAGAGGTATTGTTCTTTTATTTAGTCAGTATAAAAAGAAACTAACTCAAATGGTCCTGCTCAATACACTCAGAGTGTACTAGTGTAATTTATTAGTCAAGATAAACTAATACCTAATTACACTACGACTCTTCCAATGGTTTGTTCCTTTCTATCTTAGTCATGATCTACTGTTTATAATTTATAAGGAATTGATAACATGATCTTCTGTGTGTGACACCACACACTATGTTATCTACAATATAAATCAATTGAACAACTACACTTAGCATATAAATATAGATATTGACCATTGTGATTCTTTTATTTCAAATATAAATGTTTACAAAAAGCTAGGCTTTTAGTATATACTCTAACACATTTGAGGTAGTTTCTTTTATACTGACTACATAAAAGAACAACCTCTGTTATTATGGAAGTGCGTACTCTTAATCATGATATAATAACAAGCATGTATACTTAATATTTATTTTTTTATTTATCAAAGGGTGCGAATTAGTTCGTTAAATCAATAGGCCCGATAAGTTGGGAAATGATATTATTTATATGGTGTGTTGTTGATTATAGAATGAAACTGTGTCCTAGTAATCTAGGTTAATGATGTCCCCTTGAGGAGCTCATAAAGATTGTCATGTAAACCCTGCATGTGGACTTAGTCCGACATGACAATAAGGGCGAGTGGTACTACTCTTGGAGCTAGATATTAATTAAGTGAGTTGTTAGTAACTCATTTAATTAGTGGGCATTCGATATCTTAAGCACGGGGAGACTAACGCACTCATGATAAGAAGGAGCCAATATTATAATATGGGATTGGTGTGGTAGTGCAATAATAACTCTTTAGTGGCATGAGTTATTATTGATGAACTTGAGTTGGATGTTCAGGGTGAACACTGGAAGTTCAAGCTCATCAGGATACTAAAACCAATTCCTCTTCTCGGTCCCTGTTGTAGCCTCTTATTTATAAAACCTTATATCCACTTAGAGCCAAGCTTCTTACCCATCCTGTTGTGGCCGACGAAGCCAAGCTTGGAGCCTAAGCTAGGGCCGACCAAGCCCTTCATGGAGCCCAAGTAGGGGCCGGCCAAGCCATGCTTGGTGACCAAGCATGGCGCCGGCAAAAGTAAAATAAAAGGAAGTTTTGTAAACAAAATTTTGTTAAATCTTTCCTTATTTGTAGTAATTTACAATGGTTAAAAGAGAGATTTTATTTTGTTAAAATCTTTCCTTTTTGTAGTTATCTACAATGGTTAAAAGAAAGATTTTAATTTTGTTAAAAACTTTCCTTTTATAGCCATCCTCATGGTTTTGAAAGAGACTTTTAAAATTTTAAAATCTTTCCTTTTATAGCTATCTACAAAGGATTAAAGAGAGATTTTAATATTTCCTTATTTGTAGTTATCTATAATGTTTAAAAGAGAGACTTTAATTTTTGATAAAACTTTTCTTTTTTTTAATCATGATTTAAAAAGAGAAATTTTAATTAATTTTTTTTTTGTAGTTGTCTACATATCTTAAAAGAGAGAGATTAATTTTAAAACTTTCCTTTATTTCCATGTACAATAGGAAATTTAGAAAAGAGAGATTTTAATTGTTGATAAAATTTCATTTTTTAAAAGGGAAGCCACAAATAAGGAAGTTTTAATTATGTTTAAAACTTTCCATTTTTACCTTGACCAAGGATTATAAAAGAGAAGGAGAGAGTGCCTCATGAGATAACACAATCTTATTCTTTCCTCTCTTTTCCTTGGCGTGGTCTGCCCCTTCCACCCTCTCTCTTCATTAGGCCAACGACACACCTTCCTCCTTCTCTTCTTTTTTTCTTTCTAAGGTTGGCATTCATATTCCTTGGTGGTCGAAACTTGAAGGAAAAAGGAGAAGACTCTACATAGGTGGCAGGTTAATAGTAGGAGAAGAAGAAGGAGAAGAAAGGAAGAAATTTTCCTATTTTGGCATCCCTTGGTGGCTCAAGAGTCTTGGAGGAAAAGAAGGAGCTTGGGTGGATTTCATCTTGGTAGATCGTCGGCCACACGACGTCCAAGAGGAGGAGAGGAATACAATAGAAGATCAAGAGATCTATAAGCTACAAAGAAAGATATAACTAGTTATTTGTTTCCGCATCATAACTAGTTCATGTTCTTTGTATAGATCTTGAAAAACCAAACACAAGAGGCTATCGATTTTATGTTATCATTTTTGTTATCAATTTTGTGTTTGGATTTCATGTTTCGATATTGTGCTTCTATTGAGGTCTCTGTAGTTAAACATAGTTTACTATAAGAAGTTAAATATCTGATTTCTTTGAAAGACTTTGTCTAGGAAGTGGTCGATGATCCGATATCCAAGAAGGCCTAGTGCCTCGCCATGTTTAACCTTGATGCCGATCTTTGAAATAGATATTTAATTAACTTCTGTAATATGATTTAACTTAGGAAGATCACATCGGTTAAACTTGGAGTAAAATTGTTAAATATTATTTCCAATCCAAGTTTAACTTTTGAAGAGCAACTTGGATTAATAATGTTAAGCATCCTTTACATTCCAAGTTTAACTTCAGTAGAGCACATGGGTAGCTTGGTTAAGTTCTATACTTATATAAATTTTTGTACAAGGGAACTAGAACGGTATTTCAAGTAGCAACCAACACTTTTGTCGCGTGCCCTTCGCAATCTCGACAACAACGTTTCTTTAGGATGTAGATCTTAGCACGATCAACACGCCCACACCTTTACGGTATCCACATGAACACGTTCTGTAATGACCCACCTTCTACTAACTAGGCTGTGAGGCCGATCGTTACATTATGCTGTCAAATTCATGTGCAGAAAACTGATCTGATGAAAATTTTACTGAACTAATGAATATGCTTCTGTTAATCGCTATACTATCTGAACTTAATGTTTAAACTACCCCTTGAATTTACTGTGGCTATGCTAGAAGGGGTGTTCTAGGTCTTTGCTGTCATCTGGAGCTGAACTAAGGTGGTTTCAGCTAGTACTACGCCTCTGATCGATCCATGGATCAATCCAGCATGCTACTGTGCACGGAGACAACTTTGGATCGATCGGCTGATCGATCCAGGTTAGGCAATCGATCCAGTGATCGATTCAGGACACTACTGTACGCAGGAACTAGCGTCTGGATCGATCGGCTGATCGATCCAGTATGTCCAATCGATCCAGTGATCGATTCGATGACGCGCTGTACGCGGGTTCAACTCGGATCGATCGGCTGATCGATCCACAAACCTTTTGTTCGCGACGAAACTCGACTGGATCGATCAACTGATCGATCCAGACACGTTCTGTTCACGGGATAAGCTGCCCAATCGATCAGCTGATCGATCGAGAAGCCTCCAATAGATCGGCTGATCGATCGGGGTTTCTGATTTCATATCAGAACCTGATTTCAGCCCTGGTTCGAGCAGAAATCTCATATACTAACTCTAAACTAACTGAAATGCATTCTAACAACAATTAACTAGGATTCTAAACATGGCATGGTGCATATTTCACTAGTTCATGACTTTTAAGCAACTGAAATGCGAAAACTAAACATAATAAGGTTCAAATAGTTAGACTTGCTAAATCCCTAAGATCTTCATTCCAAACTCCTTTGCACACACACATCTTCGTTGCATTGCCCTCCAGCCTCCGCTAGTCCATCTTTCCTTTACCTTTATATGCAGTAAAAAGAAAAGAGTATCTGTAAGCTTGAGAGCTTAGTAAGAAACCATCTACCTCACTAAAACATGCATACGATGCAATTTATGTTTTTAAAGCATGCTATTGAAATCTATGCTGAACATGTTAAAGCATGGCATGTCATACTATCATACAAAATATAGAATCAAAACTGATCATAGAACTATCACATGTATCAATAAGAAAGAGCTAAGCTAAAGCATAAACTAAGCTAAAACTAAAACTAAGCCAGAACTGAATCTAAACTGTATACACAACTGATTGGTGAGTTTTGAAAACTATTTAATATAGATAGATGAAAATAATAATCATGCTGCTGTTTGGGCCCGGCAACTGCACTTACTATGCGCACATCCCTAACTAGACCCGGGTTTGCAAGTCCCGAATTTAGTAGGGTTTACTAGGTTATCTAAACCTAGGGACGACTGTGGGAGCCCAACCCAATGGGCATCTAGTCTAGTACAGTGCCACTGCTAAAATAAAATACTGGTTATAGCTAAATTTCTTATTTTGCTATTTCTAGGTTATTTGAACCTAGAGCTAGGTTATCTGAACCTAGAGGCGACTGTGGGAGCCCACCCATCGGACCGTAGTCCCATATAAGCTGTAGTAAAACTGCATATATTAAATAAATGCATCTATCGCATTTAGCTAAACTATTAAAATGCCTAAGTCACATTTTAATTGTGTTGAACATACTATCAAGAACTTGGCGTGCGCTGTTGCACACCTTATGTGCCAGAAATCCAGATACTACTAAACTAAATCATGCAATCACACGAGAACTACTTATACTGTAGGTGAGGGGTTTCTTACCTCCTGCGCTAGTTTTCTTACGAATCTAGTCGCTAGTTTCCCGGTGGAGACAATCTTCTCGACGATTCTCTTGCGTCTACGCATTCTTCTCGTGGAGAGAAGCGTCCTCATGCCGGAGTCGTCATCGGAAAGAGCACTTATGTCCCTAGGGGTGGAACCCTAGACTTGCTTGTGGATGGCGCCGAAAGAAGAGAAGAAGAAAAGGGAGAGGGCGGCGTGTGAGGGTTTGGGAGAGGAGAAGTTACGAATAAAATAAATAACTCCTCTCTTAATTGCCCTATTTATATTAAGTGGTAATTTCGGCCCAACTCTAACATAAATATAATTGATTCCCTTTCCTTTCAGCACGGCCCTGCTGGGTTCTCCTGGTTACTAGAGTTCACCATAAGTCGTAGGACCCAATAGGTCTCGGGTTCAATACCCGCATAGGCTATTTTACGTTCCTATTTGTTTTTGCTACTTCCGCTACTCTAAAAATTCCATAAAAATATTCTAAAATTTTAAAAAAATCATAGAATATTTCTAAAATAATTTTGAGAATTTTCGGGTGTTACAATCCCCCATACCTTATAAAAAGTTCGTCCTCGAACTTAGAATAACTCTGGGTACTTCTGTCTCATACTAGTTTCTGTCTCCCAAGTTGCCTCTTCTACTATGTGACTTTGGCAAATAACTTTTACTAATGGTACCTCCTTGTTCCGTAATTTCTTAACTACTCGGTCTATTATCTGAATAGGCCGACTATCATAGCTGAGGTCTTTGCGGACTGGTACCGACTGGGGTTCAATCACCTGGGTGGCATCTGGGATATGCTTTTTCAGCATAGAGACATGAAATACATTATGGATGGCTGACATCTCCTGTGGTAGCTCTAGCTCATATGCTACCTTGCCAACTCTTCTAGTGATAAGGTATGCTCCCACATATCTGGGACTTAGTTTGCCCTTCTTCCTAAAATGCATTACTCCCTTCATGGGAGCCACTCTGAGAAATACTGTATCCCCAACTGAAAACTCTAAAGGTCTGCGCCGTGTATCAGCATAGCTTTTCTGGCGGCTCTGAGCTGTCTCTATCCTCTGGTGGATCTGCTGCATAGCGACTGTGGTATCTGCTACCAGATCTGTCTTAAGCTCTAGTTCTTTCTGTTCACCACTCTCATACCAGCAGATTGGAGATCTACACCTCCGCCCATAGAGAGCCTCGTAAGGTGTCATGCCGATGGTGGCCTGATAGCTATTGTTGTATGCAAATTCTGCTAAACTCAGATATTTGCACCAACTTCCCTTGAAGTCTAGGGTATATGCGCGGAGCATATCTTCGAATACCTGATTTACCCGCTCCGTCTGACCATCTGTCTGAGGATGGAAAGTTGTGCTAAATTTCAACTTAGTGCCCAATGCTGACTGTACACACTCCCAGAAGTGAGAGGTGAACCTACTGTCTCTATCTGATATAATGGTCCGTGGGACTCCATGCAGTCTGACGATCTCTTTGAGATATAACTGAGCTAGCTGTTCCATGGAGTAGGATATCTTGATAGCTAAGAAGTGGGCTGATTTAGTTAACCTGTCGACTATTACCCAGATGGTATCAAAACCATTCGTGGTTCTGGGTAGTCCCACTATAAAATTCATAGAAATGTCTTCCCACTTCCATTCTGGGATCTGAATAGGCTGCAGAACTCCTCCTGGTCTTTGGTGTTCTGCCTTGACCCTCTGACAGGTCAGACAGGTGCTAGCATATCTAGCGATGTCTCTTTTCATCCCGGGCCACCAAAAACATTTCTTCAAGTCTTGGTACATCTTGGTGGAACCTGGATGCATCGCATAAGGAGTCCTGTGAGCCTCATCTAAAATATTCCTCTTTAGTTCCTCCTGATCGGGAACACAGAGTCTATCACCGAAGTATAATACCCCACTATCGGACACTCTGAATTCTCTACTTTCTGATTCTGCTAACCCTTGCTTGATTTTCTGAATTTCAGGATCCTATCCCTGAGCTGTCTGAATGTCACCAAGCAGGTTAGA
The DNA here is from genome assembly GCF_018446385.1 of Zingiber officinale. NCBI lineage: Eukaryota > Viridiplantae > Streptophyta > Magnoliopsida > Zingiberales > Zingiberaceae > Zingiber > Zingiber officinale. The sequence goes on from NC_055991.1 coordinate 102,686,917, forward strand.
TACTAATGTCATAGTAGAGAGCTGTCCTACTATAAGTTTGAGACCAAAATCTGTAATCTCTTTCTGTAGGGGCGGTTGTTGGGATCGGAGATGGCTAGAGGGGGGGTGAATAGCCTCTTTGAAATCTTAAACACAATCTTTCTTAAAGAAAAACTTGTTAGCACAGCGGAAGTAGAAAACTAAAACGGAGGAAGAAAGACACACACAGCAGACACACGGATATACAAGGTTTGGGGATAATTTGCCCCTACTCCTAGGCGTGTCCGTAAGGAGGAGGACTCCTTGATCTTTCGGTAGATCACACCCCGGACAAAATCCGGCAAAAGATGTCTCCTTCTCGGTGGAGCAACCTCTCAGCAGAGTCTCAGTTGATTATAGAATTAAGCACAAGACTTACAGTGGCTGAGAAGAATAATCAGATGAGCTTACAGCCATGCGGAGAAGAAACAGAGCAGAGAGCGCACAACAACCTTCTTAGCAAGGAGCTCACAGCTTCACCAACTTGCTTTCTCAAAGGATCGATCGCAAAGAAACAGAGAATCGGTTAACTTTTCTGAACCTCTCTTCTTCCTTCTTATGTCTCTCTGCTTCACTGGCTCGAATCACCGCTGCCTGCAGAATCGCTGCTGCCAACTAGGCGTAGCCAATCACCTCTCCTCCTCATCTGGTTCTCTGAACCCATGCCAATGGAAATCACTGGCATCTCTGGATACGAACCAATGAGTAGAGGTCAAACTGAGCGCAGCCCAATCGCAATCAGAAACCCAGTGAACGTTGATGCCTCAAATGCATCTGTTGCAGCAAATCATAGTGTAAAGAGCACTTGTCTTCTTCTCTTAATGAAGCTTAATTTGAATTCAACCATGAGAGTGTGACCTGCAACCTGCAAGCTAAAAAGACTCACAGCAGATGGTTAAAAACAGATGGGTGAAAACAAATACGGCAATCAGAAAAAGTGCATGCAAAACAAACAATACCGTGGGTCGGTCTGCAGACCGATCCATGCTTTCTGAATCATAGCGATCGGGCGGCATCGATCAGAATTAATCTGATCGGTCTCCGGCCGATCGAGATGTCGCCGCGACTTCCGATCGGCTGCGGACCGATCAGCACTAATCTGATCGGTCCGAGACCGATCGGATGTCGCTCTTCTAAGCGCTTACGACTTCGATCGGTCTCCGGCATCGATCGGTAAACTCCTGATGAGCTCGATCGATTTGATCGGTGCAGATCGATGCAATCGCCAAGAGCCATCGATCGATTCGATCGGTCGGGCCGATCGGTGTCAGTTTCCGATCGGTGCCGACCGATCCGCCTTCTTGACTCGATCCGGTCGAGCCCTCTCTGACCTAGTCCGGAGAAACGAGCTCCCTAGCCCTCTTCGACTTCATCTGGTCCTAGAGAACGAGCTACCGAGCCCTCTCTGACTTCGCATGCCAAGCTTCCTTCTTGGAGTTTTCAACACCAGATGTCTGATCACCCTTGATCCATCTAGATTTTCCCTTGCCTGGCTTCACTCACCAAGACTTCCAATCTGCCTGGCTTCACTTACCAGGACTTTCCAACTGCCTAACATCCCAGTTAGGACTTTCTCAATCAGGTCAACCAAGTCAACCTAGATTAGTAATCAATCTGAGTTAAATATCTGATACAAACTTAAATCAGTGTCAACAGCAAAACAACATCCAGGTCAGATTGTATCAACAATCTCCCCCTTTTTGTTGTTTGACAACACGATTTAAGTTTAGATCAGAAATGCTCATATACCTATAATTTTAGGGAAATCAGGATCCTCCCCCTAAGACGGATATACCTTAGTTATCTTCTCCCCCTTTTTCATATTGACTCGATGAAGTCAATTCATCGCTTAACTTAACTTAGTCAAATAGGTGCGAATTAGGTAAGAGGATTCAAAATGACTCAAAGTCATCCTCTCCCCTAAAATCAACCTTTCATTCATTTCTAAACTTAGTTATCTTCTCCCCCTTTGTCAAACACCGAAAAGGAGCGAACAAGGTAAGATAACTTAAAGAGCTCCCCCTTAATCCATACTGTCTTCTGCTTAATCCCCCTAGAATTCCTTCTAAGTGTATTTTAGGACAGTAAATGAATAAAGAAATAAAAGACATATGAAGAGTATAGTAACAACCAAGAAAAGAACAGCAAATATATAAGGAAGAATGAGTAGCATAACAGTAAGTCGCATACAACCAGGTCAGACATAAGTATCTAGCAACCATTATCCAAAACATACAATCAATATGATCATCAAAAAGTATCAGTCATCTTCCTCAAGACGAGGAACATCTCCAGTGTCGGCTGGAGGAATATCTTCCGGAGGCGGGATGCTGCTGCTCGAAAGTGTATGGTCCGGGTGGTGCTGCGGAGGTGGGTATCTGGCCATCCACCCTCGAAGCAGTTGCTGAGTCACCAACTGCTGGCTGCACAGATCGTCGTAGCGCTGGTCAATCCGTATGCGTAGTCCATCGAACTCAGCAGCCATCATCTCCTCGTGGCGATCAAAGCGACTCTCCAGCTCGGCGATCTGCCAGCGCAGATCAGGATCGGCCTCTCCATCGTCAGCAGCAGGAGGAGCAGCAACAGGAGCAACCTGTCGTCGAGGTAACTCACCTAGTGCCCTCCCATCCTTCCACCTAACTACCCCATCCTGTCCTAAGATTCCAGACTTGGAAAATGCACGTTTCCCAAGTCGACAATCCTGCCTAACCATCTTGACCATCCTCCCCCTAGAGACGTCAACACCCAGGGTCTCAAGCCAATCAGTAATTACATGCCCATAAGGCATATAGATGGTGTAACCGCTTGGCTCGCTATGGGATATGATAGAAGTATAGACACTCGACATGACATCAAAGTCAAGACGCCTACGCAACCCGTAAAGCATCAGACAATGATATGGTCGAATCTCTGCCAATGGTTTAGAAGTAATAGGTAGTAGACAGTTTGTGACAATTTTGAAAAGAATGTAATCAGGAGCAGAAAGGCCAAGGGCTGCAAATGTAGGAAAGTCGACATCTAACTCATCTAATCCATCCGGTCTCGGATGTCCAAAGAAGTACTCATAAATCGAGTCAGATGAGACATCAAGAGGATGAGGCACGGGTTCAGGCAAAGCAGGATAGAATGAGAACACCGTCCCCGAAGACAAACGACAGCCTAAATAATCAAAGAAGGCAATTAAGCTGAAATCAATGGTTTGTTTAGCCACTCTTGATCTATAACTACCATCAATAGTCTGATGAAGGTTGTTATAGAATTCAGAAACTAGGTCAAGGTTGATATCCTTCTCTAAATATACCAAGGAATCAAGTTTATAGTAGGCTATGGTCTCCGTAATCGCAGGACAAAACTCATTCATGTATTTTTTATCGACTGATCTACATGGGAGCAACTTGAAGGTCCTTTCCTTAAAGGATTGTTCAAACTGTTGGTTGGGAAATCTTCCCGAACTGGATGGTTGAGGTCGGGAAGGAGCAGCAGGAACTTTGGATTTGGATTTCTTGGTTGGTTCCTTAGAGGTTCCCTCACCACCAGTGGGTTTCTTCCTAACAATTAGGACAATGGGAACAAGGAAAGAGCACCGGTCATGGGCAAACCACCGAGCACAAACCACAGTGACAGTAAGAACATGATAACATGACCTGCCAAAGACAATAAACAGTAGAGATCGAGAGATTACCTCGGTGTCATTGTGACCTTCGGCTTTTAGAAGACGATGGGTCGAGAAGACGGGAGGAAGAGAGGGGCGTCGGCTAGGTTATGAGTCGGTCGGCTAGGGTTTTGAGAAGGAAGAAGATCGGGAAGAGAGGAGGTCGGGAGGATTTAATGAGGGGATAGTGCACAGTGTGATCTGATCGGACGGCTGTTCGATCAGGAGAAATCCTGATCGATCAGATCCACCCGAGTGAATCGGCGACACCTGATCGGTCAGTGGACCGATCAGGGATCATCCTGATCGGTGCCCGGACCGATCAGGGGGCTTCCTTCATGCGCTGATCGGTCACTGGACCGATCAGATACCAAACAGAGAGTTTGGCTTCGTTCTGGATCGGTCGACAGACCGATCCAGACTTTCCTGATCGGTCTGTGGACCGATCAGTGTCTGATAACCCGATTTCAGTAATTTCAGTAACTGAAATACTGAGCCATGAAGTCTGAAGAATCCGGAACTCAAGAATTCATAACTTCCCTAAGACATACCCTAGAACTTAGGAATCACCAAACACTAATATATTCGAAATATGATTTCTTATGGCCTGAACTTGTTCATAATCCAAAAGTTTCAGACTCTTATCAAACAAAACCTCACACTAACTCCAACCATATGGAGTTCTGTCTTCTTGGTCCTTAGAAGTTCAAAACATATTTTTGCTAAACTCATCTCTATGATCAGGTTCAAATTTGTCAAAATATAAACAACTTGTCCTAATTTTTCAATCAAGGCATGAAAGATGAAATTTTTGATCCTTGTTATGTTTAGTTTCAAGTTTGTCAAAATATATCCAAGTTGCTATTATTTCCTTTAACAACCTATCGTTTTATCAATCAAAGTCATGAAATGAACCAATCAACAATACCAATCAACACATCAACCATCAACCATAATTAGATAATTTCTAGGCAAAAGTCCAACCAAGATTCCTTGGTTGGAATATATGAGTAAGATCTAGGAGCCAAATACACATGAATTATGTAATGGCCTTCCACATACTCAATTTATGTCTCTTCAACCTAATTATTCAAGGGATGCATGATACATTTTGAATAATTTGGTTGATCCTAGCATCTCACCTCATATTTAGCAAACAAAAACAATTTGTTAAACCTTATAGTTTGTGTGAGATGTCCCCAAGTTGCCCAAATTAATTTCCCAATTTCTCTTGTCATTTTAACGGTCCTTATTGATCATGATGTGGTCAAAATGACTTATTGAGCCAAACACATTCCCAATTCCCTCCTTAAATGACTAAATTCATTTTCCGGAAGGGGTTTTGTGAAAATGTCGGCTAAGTTTGACTTTGACTCAACATATGTGAGTGCAATGTCTCCCCTAGCTACGTGATCTCTAATGAAGTGATGACGCACTTCAATGTGTTTGGTCCTTGAATGATGGACTGGATTTTTCATTAGGTTTATTGTGCTAATGTTGTCACACAACACTTGCACTCCCTTATACGAAAGGCCATAATCTTCTAGAGTGTGAATCATCCACGACAATTGTGATACACTCTCTCCCATGGCAATGTATTCAGCCTCAGTCGTGGAGAGAGCAACACAATGTTGCTTCCGACTTGACCAACTAACAAATGATGAACCTAAGAATTGGCAACCCCCACTAGTGTTTTTCCGATCCAATTTACACCCAGCATAATCGGAATCGGTATAGCCTATCAAGTCAAAAGACTCTGTACGAGGGTACCATAGACCTACTCGAATTGTGCCCTTAAGGTATCTCAATATTCTCTTAACTGCAATTAAATGAGATTCCTTGGCACAGACTTGATATCTAGCGCACATGCCCACAGCAAAAAGTATGTCGACTATCTGTGAGATATAGAAGACTACCAATCATGCTTCTATATTGCGTTAGATCAATTGGTTTTCCACTCTCATCATTGTCAAGGCGAGTGTTTGTCGCCATTGGAGTGGACACTTCCTTAGAGTCACTCATATTGAATTTTCTAAGCATCTCTTGAGTGTATTTTGTCTGATGGACATAAATTCCATCTCGAGTTTGTTTGATTTCAAGTCCGAGGAAGAATGTCAACTCTCCTACTAGACTCATCTCAAACTCACTTTCCATGTGAGAAATGAATTCATTCAAATAGCCCTTGTTATTTGAGCCACAAATTATGTCATCGACATACACTTGGGCTACAAAAATGTTTTCACCATCTCTACGCAGAAATAGTGTTGGGTCTATTTGGCCTCTTACAAAGCCCTTTTCTAATAGGTAAGTTGACAACCTTTCGTACCATGCTCGAGGTGCTTGTTTAAGCCCATAAAGAGCTTTCTTGAGCTTGTACACGTGGTTTGGAACTTCGGTATTCACAAACCCCGGTGGTTGTTCAACATAGACCTCTTCTTTGATGAATCCGTTTAAGAAGGCTGATTTAACGTCCATTTGATAGAGCTTGAAACCTCTATGTGCAGCAAAAGCTAGCATCAAACGAATGGACTCTAATCGGGCCACGGGAGCATAAGTCTCATCATAATCGAGACCTTCGACTTGACTATAGCCCTTGGCTACAAGTCTTGCCTTGTTTCTTACAACTTCTATCTTTTGATTTAACTTATTTTTGAAGACCCATTTAGTTCCAATAATGGTGGTCTTCTTAGGTCTAGGAACTAAGTCCCACACTTGGCTCCTTTCAAATTGACCTAACTCATCTTGCATAGCTAAGATCCAATCAGGATCGTGCAATGCCTCATCAACTATTTTTGGTTCAATCTCTGAAATCAATGCGACTTCATTAGACTCATTTCTAAAGAATGACCTAGTCATAACCCCTTGTTGGATGTCTCCCACAATTTGATCTTGGGGATGACTAGTGGCTAACCTAGACTGCCTTGGTGTTGGCGGTGCCTCATGAGTGGTCTCACTCGGCACAGGCAAGGACTCAATATCAGGCAAAGGATCAGATTGAGTTCTTTGTTGCCTTTGCTCATCAACATCAGAGTCAACTTTGACTCGTTCTTCATTTTGATCATTCAAACTTAGATTTCTAAGTTCAAATTGAATTTCTCCTACATCCCTTGGTTGATCATTTAAGTTAGGGATTTCTTCAAAAGCTACATCAGAGGACTCTTCAATCAATTTAGTCCTATTGTTGTAGACTCGATAGGCTTTGCTGGTAAGAGAGTACCCGACCAGTATCCCTTGATTAGCCTTAGCCGTGAACTTCCCAAGATGATCCTTGGTGTTCAAGATAAACACCTTACAACCAAACACCCTAAGATGTTTAATTGTAGGCGGTTTCCCAAACTAAAGTTCATGGGAAGTCTTTCCTAAATACCTATGTATTAAAACTCGATTTTGCACATAGCAAGCTGTATTCACAGCTTCAGCCCATAAGTAGCTCGGTAGTGAGTACTCATTGAGTATGCTTCGTTTAGCCTCTTGTAGGACTCGGTTCTTTCTCTCCACAACCCCATTTTGTTGTGGGATCCTTGGAGTAGAGAACTCATGCCTATATCCCTTTTCTTGACAAAACTCTAAAAACCTATGATTTTGAAATTCCCCACCATGATCACTTCTAATGGTTTTAATTGTTGTCGATTTTTCATTTTCAGTTCTTCTACAAAAGGAAATAAAAATATCTATAGTTTGGTCCTTATGTTTCAAAAAGAAAGTCCATGTGTATCTAGTAAAATCATCAACGATTACCAAGCAATATCTACTTCCATTCAATGATATTACACTACTGCAATCAAATAGGTCCATGTGCAATAAATCTAAAGCAGTAGATGTACTTACAGTGCTTTTACCTTTATGAACAACTTTTGTTTGCTTACCCTTTTGACATGCATCACATAGTTTGGTCTTGTGGTACTTGATGCTGGGTAAGTCTCGCACTAATCCTTGGTTGGCCAACTTCCGGATGTTCTTCATGTTTACATGTGCCAACCTTCTATGCCATAGCCAAGACTCTTCTTCTTTCGACATGAAACACTTAATCAAAGCATTAGTAGCACTTTTAAACGATACTTGATAAATATTATCAACCCTTGTGCCTACTAGTACTGTGTCAAGTGTGTCAATGTGTTTAACCAAACATTGACTTGAACGAAATTCAATTGTGTAACCCGTATCATACAATTGACTGACACTTAGGAGATTAAAAGTCATCCCCTTGACTAGAAGGACATTCTTGATATGGAAACATTCAGATATATGAATGTCTCCAACTCCTACAACCTTAAGGCTACCATTATTACCAAAAGACACATTACCTCTACTTTTGTTTTGAATGGTTATAAACAGTGATTTGTCCCCGGTCATGTGCTTGGAGTATCCACTATCAACAAACCAAGTTGATAGATGCTCCTCCTCGACCAATGCCTACAAGACACGGAAGATAGAGGTTTTAGGTACCCAAATCTTGGGACCTAATGCTTCTACAACGAAAAACCTAGGAACCCATGCCTTGGTCATACCTTTCCTAGTTCCATGAGCCCTAGAAACATGTGATCTACTATTTTGAGTTCTAGACATTAGAGAAATGAAACTCGACTCCTTGGGTTGATACCCTAGCCCGGCCTTGTTGTAGACTGCCCTTTGGGCATTTAGAATCATGTCTAGAGTCTTAGAGCTAGTTGAGAACTTCTCAAGCATTTTCTTGAGTTTCTCAACCTCACCCTTTAAAGTCTTGTTCTCATCCTCAAGGACTTCTAGATGTAGGTCATCGACCTCATCTTCCCTAAGGGTCCTTATGGTTTTTACTTCTTCTTTTAACAATTTATTTTCTATTTTTGACTTTTTAAGCAATGTAGATAAGTGAGTGATAGTCTTATAACACTTTTCTATATGAGAAGAGGTTACCTCTTCATCATCCGACGATGATGAAGCCGCGGTTGAAGCGTCGCTCGAATCTCCCTCACTTCCGGAGTCCAAAACCTCCCTTGCCATGAGTGCTAATTGTCGTGTGCTCTTTTCCATCTTCTCTTCTTCCTCCGATATGCTTGATGAGGACTCATCCCAAGTGGCCTTGAGAGCCTTCTTCTTCTTGACTCTTTCCTCCTTCTTTTTGGCTCGTTCCTCCTTCCTCTTTAATTTCGGACACTCGCTCCGAATGTGTCCTTTCTTGCTACACTCATAACATATAACATTAGATTTATCAAAATTTTGATCATTAGTTTTACCTTTTCCTTTGTATCTTCGGCTTCTTCTCATAATCCTTCTTACGAAGTTCGCCATCTCACTTGATGATGATCCACTTTCATCATCGGATTCGGAGGAAGAGGTGGATGAGGAAATCTCCTTTTCCTTCTTCTTTTCCTTCTTCCTTCTTCCATCCTTGCTCTTTGGTCCTGCAAATAAAGCAATACCCTTCTCTTTTTGACCTTTGTTAGCAAGCTCATGAAGTTCCATCTCACAGAAAAATTCATCTAGTTTAACAATGGAAAGATCCTTGGATACCTTGTAGGCATCTACCATAGATGACCACAAGGCATTCCTAGGAAAAGATTTAAGAGCGTACCTTACTAGATCGCGATTCTCCACTCGTTCGTCCACAGAGTGTAGACCGTTGATGATCTCCTTGAATCTCCCATGAAGTTCACTTACCGTTTCATTGTCCTTCATGGTTAGATTTTGGAGCTGATTCAAGAATAGGTCCCTCTTGGCAATCCGAGAATCTCGAGTTCCTTCTTGAAGCTCAATGAGTTTGTTCCATAGGTCTCTTGCACTCGAGAATGGACCTACCTTGACGAGTTGGTCCTTGGCGATTCTGTTGGGACCTTAGATGGCTAGAGGGGGGTGAATAGCCTCTTTGAAAAACACTAAACACAAATTTCTTCAAGAACTTTGTTAGCACAGCGGAATTAGAAAACTAAAACAAGAAAGCACAGCACACTAACTCAGAGATTTACGAGGTTCGGGGATAACTTGCCCCTACTCCTCGGCGTGTCCGTAAGGTGGACGAATCCTCTTGATCTTTCGGTAGATCACACCCCGGAAGCTATCCGGCTAAAGGATTCTCCTTCTCGGTGGAGTAACCTCTCCACAAAGTCTTTAACAGCAGTAAGAAATTAAGCACAAGACTTACAGTAGTGGCTCAAGTGAAATGATCAAAGGAAGCTCACAGCCACAATCAGCGAAGAACAAGCACACTGCTTCAATCTTCCAGAGAGTTTTTCTCCACAGTGTTTTTCACAGCAAGAGCACAAAAAGCATTGTCACGAGAGCCTCTCCTCTCCACCTTCATATGCCTCTCTGCTCTGTAACGGATCTCTGCCAAACCTGCAGCAAATCCCTGCAACCGTCCACGACGTCGCCAATCACGCTTCTTCCTTGTCTGATTGTCTCAGCTCCCACCAATGGCATCCTCGTTTCCACTGGTACCTCTGAGCTTGAACCTATCAGCACAAGTCAAGCTGATTTCGACCAAACGGCTGCCAGCAGATCGCAAACGAGACGTTGCTACCAAAACTGGTTTGTCCGCAGCGAGACACAGCAAAAGCTTTTTCGTCGCCTTCTACTAATGATCCTTAATTTGAATTCACCCAACATCAAGTAATCTGTAGCCTGTAACTTCGAGAAAGCTTACAGCAGATGGTTAGAAACGAAATAGGTAAAAGCAATTGCGAATCAGAAACAATAAGAGAAAGCGCATGCAAAACAAGCCATACTGTGGATCGGTCTGCAGACCGATCCATGATTTCTGGATCATCTCTGATCGGTCTGCGGACCGATCAGGAACTAATCTGATCGGTCCCCAGACCGATCAGGCATCCCTTTTTCCGAAGGTGCGCAGCTTCTGATCGGTCTGCGGACCGATCCGTAAGACCGATCAGTATCCACTCAGCGCTACTGAGGATCATCTGATCGGTCCCCGGACCGATCAGTATCCACTCAGTGTGCTACTGAGTGTTATCTGATCGGTCCCCGGACCAATCAGTATACACTCAGTGTGCTACTGAGTTTTTCCTGATCGGTCCCCGAACCGATCAGTATACACTCAGTGTGCTACTGAGTGTTGCCTGATCGGTCTGCAGATCGATCAGGCAACTGGATCGGTCTACAGACCGATCAGCCGTGCCACTGTGCCACTGGATCGGTCTGCAGAACGATCCAAAGCTATGAGTCTCGAGTCAAGCTTCCAAGCTTGCTGCCCTCACCCCTGACGGTCCAGAGAGCGTGCTACCGAACCCTCTCCGACCATACATGCCAAGCTTCCACACTTGGACTTCCCAATTGCCTGGTTTCACTCACCAGGACTTTCCAATTGCCTGGCTTCACTCACTAGGACTTTCCAACTGCCTAACATCCCAGTTAGGACTTTCCCACTGCCTGGCTTCACTCACCAGGACTTTCCAACTGCCTAACATCTCAGTTAGGACTTTCCCACTGCCTGGCTTCACTCACCAGGACTTTCCCGTGCCAAGCTCCTCGCTTGGACTTTTCCCAATCAGGTCAATCAGGTTAACCAAGTCAACCTTGATTAGTAATTAATCTGAGTTAATTTAATATCTGATTCAAACTTAAATCAGTGTCAACATCAAAACAACATCCAGGTCAGACTGTATCAACAATCTCCCCCTTTTTGTTGTTTGACAACACAATTTAAGTTTAAATCAGAAAAACTCTCATATCCATAATTTCAGGGAAATTAAGATCTCCCCCTAAGATGGATATAACTCAGTTACCTTCTCCTCTTTTTTTTATTGATTCAAAGAGGTCAAATCGTCTCTAAACTTAATTATTCTCTCCCCCTTTGTCAAACACCGAAAAGGTGTAAAATAATGAATAAGACTGACAAGCACCTCCCCCTTTTAACCAATAACGCCTCAATCTTAATCCACATAAAAAAATACGGTATATGAAAAACAATGGCATATGAAACATCATAAGTGTATCATGAATAGTGAAGCATCATAAATAGCATGAATATAAGAAACATAGCTAACATCCAGTTCAGATAAATGTATCAAAGACATAGTATCAACAAAACAATCAAAACATAGAGAATGTCAGCCAACATCCTCATCAAGAGGATCATCCGCAGCATCAGCTGGAAGAGTGGAATCCTGAAGAGGCATGCTGCTGCCTGAGGGTAGCTCGCTCGCGGAGTGCTGAGGAGGTGGATGGCCGGCCATCCATCCTAGAAATGCCTGATGTGTCGCCAACTGCTGTCTCTGTAGAGTATCGAAGCGCTGATCAATCTGGAGGCGCAGGCCATCGAACTCTGCAGCCACCATCTCCTCGTGGCGGTCAAACCGGCTCTCCAGCTCAGCGATCTGCCAGCGCAGATCTGGATCCTCCTCGCCATATGCAGCAGCAGCAGGAGGACGAGCAACCTGTCGTGGAAGTGGTAGCTCACCCAGTGCCCTCCCATCCTTCCACCTAACCGTCCCATCCTGACTTAGGATTCCGGACTTGGAAAACGCACGTTTCCCAAGTCGACAATCCTGCCTGACCATCTTCACTATCCTCCCCCTAGAGACGTCAATACCCATGGACTCGAGCCAACCAGTAATTATATGCCCAAAAGGCATATAGATGTTGTCGCCGCTCGGTTCGCTATGGGATATGATAGACATATAGACACTCGACATAATATCAAAATCTAGACGTCGACGTAACCCATAAAGCATCAGATAGTGATATGGTCGAATTTCTGCCAACGGCTTAGAGGTGATAGGTAGAAGACATTGTGTGACAACTTTGAAAAGGATGTAGTCAGGAGCAGAGAGTCTAAGGGCTGCAAATGTAGGAAAGTCGTCATCTAACTCATCTAAACCATCCAGTCTCGGATGACCAAAGAAGTACTCATAGATTGAGTCAGAAGAGACATTAAGAGGATGAGGTACGGGTTCAGGCAAAACAGGATAGATGGAGAACACCGTCCCCGAACACAAACGACAACCTAAATACGCAAAGAAGGCAATTATGTTGAGATCAACGTTTTGCTTAGCCACTCTTGTTCTATAACTACCATCAGGAGTCTGATGAAGGTTGTTATAGAATTCAGATACTAGATCAAAGTTGATGTCCCTTTCTAGAAAAACCAAAGAATCGAGCTTGTAGTAGGCAATGGTTTCTAAAATAGAGGGGCAAGATTCCTGCATGAACTTCTTATCAACAGATCGACAAGGGAGTAATTTGAAAGTCCTCTCCTTAAATGATTTTTCAAATTGTTGGTTGGGGAATCTCCCCGAACTAGCCGGTTGAGGTCGGGAGGTAGCAGGAGCTTTGGACTTGGATTTGGATTTCTCGGTTGGTTCCTTAGAGGTACCCTCACCACTAGTGGGTTTCTTCCTAACCATTTGGACAATGGGAAACAAAGAGAGAGAGCACCGGTCATGGGCAAACCACCAAACACAAACCACAGTCACCGTAAGAAACATGATAACGTGAACTGCCAAAGACAATAACAGTAGAGATTAGAGATCGAGAGATTACCTTGGTGCCATTTTGACCTTCGGCTTTTAGAAGACGATGGGTCGAAAATACGGGAGGAAGAAAGGGGCGTCGGGGCGTCGGTCGGCTAGGGTTGTGAGAAAGAAGAAGATCGGGAAGAGAGAAGGTCAGGAGGATTTAATGAGGGGTAGCGCACAGTGTAATCTGATCGGACGGCTGTCCGATCAGGATCGATTTTAACGCACACAAAAAGGGTCTGATCGGTCCCCTTGACCGATCAGGAAACCCTCTGATCGGTGCTCGAATCGATCAGGGGCCTTCCTGCGAACCATAGAGAGCTGATCGGTCCTTGGACCGATCAGAGATCGAACAGAGAGGTTGAGACTCTCCTGATCGGTCCCTGGACCGATCAGATGTGAATCGTCGCGTGAGATCCTCCTGATCGGTCCCTGGACCGATCACTTGTGATTGTCGCGTGCCAGAACCTCCTGATCGGTCCCTGGACCGATCAGTGAGCCAACAGAAAGCACGAAGATATCTGGAGGACCCCTGATCGGACTGTGGACCGATCAGAGAGTCTCCTGATCGGTCGTGAGACCGATCAGTGTCTGATAATTCAGATTTCTGATATCTGAATTCGAGCAACTGATTTCGCAGTCGTTTCTCTCGAGAATTCTGAAAATTCAGAACTTCTCAAATTCAGAACACAGAACTTAAACATCTACGAACAAGAACATTTCCTAATTGCAAGCTCTGAAAGTCCTAACATTCTAGGTTTTTTTTATTAAGTTACAAGTTAGTTTCAGACATTTCAGAGTTTCAAAACCTGAAATATCCAACCCTGTCATGTTTAGTTTCAAATTTGTCAAAATATATCCTAAATTACTATTCTTACATTATCAACTCATCTTATCATTAAAGATACCAATCCAAAGTATCAATCAACACATCAATCATGATTAGATAATTTCTAGACAAAAGTCCAACCAAGATTCCTTGGTTGGAATATATGAGTAAGATCTAGGAGTCAAATACACATGAATTATGTAATGACCTTCCCCATACTCAATTTATGTCTCTTCAACCTACTTATTCAAGGGATGCATAATACATTTTGAATAAATTGGTTGTTCCTAGCATCTCACCCCATTTCTAGCAAACAAAAACAATTTGTTAAACCTTATCGTTTGTGTGAGATGTCCCCAAATTGCCCAAATCAGTTTCCCAATTACTCTTGTCATTTTAATAGTCCTTATTGATCATGGTGAAGTTCTAATGACCTAAGGAGCCAAACACATTCCCAACTCCCTCCTTAAATGACTAAATTCATTCTCCGGAAGGGGTTTTGTGAAGATATCGGCTAGGTTTGACTTTGACTCAACATATGTGAGCACAATGTCTCCCCTAGCTACGTGATCTCTGGGCTGACAAAAATGTTTTGGTCATCTCGACGATGATGGATTTTTAGTTAGGTTGATTGTGCTAATGTTGTCGCATAGCACTTGTACACCCTTATAAGAGAGTACATAATCCTCTAGGGTGTGTATCATCCACAACAACTGTGATACACTCTCTCCCATGGCAATATATTCAGCCTCGGTCGTGGAGAGAGCAACACAATGTTACTTCCGACTTGACCAACTAACTAAACATGAACCTAAAAATTGGCAACCCCCACTCGTACTTTTCCGATCCAATTTGCACCCAGCATAATCGGAGTCGGTATAACCTATCAAGTCAAATGATTCAGTACGAGGGTACCAAAGACCTACTCTAATTGTGCCTTTAAGGTATCTCAGAATTCTCTTAACTGCAATTAAGTGAGATTCCTTGGCACAGACTTGATACCTAGCGCACATGCCCACAGCAAAGAGTATGTCCGGTCGACTAGCTGTGAGATATAGAAGACTACCAATCATGCTTCTATATTGCGTTAGATCAACTGATTTTCCACTCTCATCATTGTCAAGACGAGTGCTCGTCGCCATAGGAGTGGATACTTCCTTAGAATCACTCATTTTGAATTTCTTAAGCATCTCTTGAGTGTATTTTGCTTGATGGACATAAATGCCATCTCTAGTTTGTTTGATTTCTAGTCCAAGGAAGAATGTCAATTCTCCCACAAGACTCATTTCAAACTCACTTTCCATGTGAGTGATAAATTCATTTAAATAGCCCTTGTTATTTGAGCCACAAATTATGTCATCGACATATACTTGGGCTACAAAAATATTTTCACCATCTCGTGAAGAAATAGTGTTGGGTCTATTTGACCCCTTACAAAACCCTTTTCTAATAGATAAGTCGACAACCTTTCGTACCAAGCTCGAGGTGCTTGTTTTAGCCCATAAAGAGCTTTCTTGAGCTTGAACACGTGGTTTGGAGCTTCGGTATTCACAAACCCCGGTGGTTGTTCAACGTAGACTTCTTCTTTAATGAAACCATTTAAGAAGGCCGATTTAACGTCCATTTGATAGAGCTTGAAACCTCTATGTGCAGCAAAAGCTAGCATTGAACGAATGGACTCCAATCGTGCCACAAGAGCATAGGTCTCATCATAATCGAGGCCTTCAACTTGACTATAGCCCTTGGCTACTAGTCTTGCCTTGTTTCTTACTACCTCTCCCTTTTGGTTTAACTTATTTTTGAAGACCCATTTAGTTCCAATAATGGTGGTCTTCTTAGGTCTAGGAACCAAGTCCCACACTTGGCTTCTTTCAAATTGACCTAACTCATCTTGCATAGCTATGACCCAATCAGGATCATGCAATGCCTCATCAACTAGTTTAGGTTCGATTTCTGAGATCAAAGCAACCTCATTCGACTCATTTCTGAAGAATGATCTAGTCCTAACCCCTTGTTGGATGTCTCCCACAATCTGGTCTTGTGGATGACTAGAGACTATCCTAGATTGCCTTGGAGTTGGCGGTGCCTCATGAGTGGTCTCACTCGGCACAGGCAAGAGATCAGATTGAGCCCTTTCTTGCCTTTGCTCATCATCTTCAGAGTCAACTTCGACTCTTCCAATGTTTTGATCATTCAAACTTAGATTTCTAAGTTCGAATTGAATTTCTCCTACATCCCTTGATTGATCATTTGATTTAGGGATTTCTTCAAATGCTACGTCTGAGGACTCTTCAATCAATTTAGTCCTCTCATTGTAGACTCGATAGGCTTTGCTGGTAAGAGAGTACCCGACCAGTATCCCTTGATCAGCCTTAGCCGTGAACTTCCCAAGATGGTCCTTGGTGTTTAAGATAAACACTTTACAACCAAACACCCTAAGATGTTTAATTGTAAGCGGTTTCCCAAACCAAAGTTCATGGGGAGTCTTTCCTAAAAACCTATGTATTAAAACTCGATTTTGCACATAGCAAGCTGTATTCAACCCATAAGTAGCTCGGTAGTGAGTACTCATGAAGCATGCTTCGTGCAGCCTCTTGTAGGACTCGGTTCTTTCTCTCCACAACCCCATTTTGCTGTGGGGTCCTTGGAGTAGAGAACTCATGCCTATATCCCTTTTCTTGACAAAACTCTAAAAACCTATGATTTTGAAATTCCCCACCATGATCATTTCTAATGGTTTTAATTGTTGTCAATTTTTCATTTTCAGTTCTTCTACAAAAGGAAATAAAAATATCTATAGTTTGGTCCTTATGTTTCAAGAAGAAAGTCCATGTGTATCTAGTAAAATCATCAACGATTACCAAACAATATCTACTTCCATTCAATGATATTACACTACTGCAATCAAATAGGTCCATGTGCAATAAATCTAAAGCAGTAGATGTACTTACATTGCTTTTACCTTTATGGACAGCTTTTGTTTGCTTACCCTTTTGACATGCATCACATAGTTTGGTCTTGTGGAACTTGATGCTTGGTAAGCCTCGCACTAATCCTCGGTTGGCCAACTTCCAGATGTTCTTCATGTTTACATGTGCCAATCTTCTATGCCATAACCAAGACTCTTCTTCTTTCGACATGAAACACTTAATCAAAGCATTAGTAGCACTTTTAAATGATACTTGATAAATATTGTCAACCCTTGTGCCTACTAGTACCGTGTCAAGTGTGTCAATGTGTTTAACCAAACATTGACTTGAATGAAATTCAATTATGTAACTCGTATCACACAATTGACTGACACTTAGGAGATTAAAAGTCATCCCTTGACTAGAAGGACATTCTTGATATGAAGACATTCGGATATATGAATGTCTCCAATTCCTACAACCTTAAGGCTACCATTATTACCAAAAGACACATTACCTCTACTTTTGTTTTGAATGGTAGTAAACAGTGATTTGTTCCCAGTCATGTGCTTGGAGCATCCACTATCAACAAACCAAGTTGATAGATGCTCCCCTCGACCAATGCCTACAATACACGAAAAATAGAGGTTTTAGGTACCCAAATCTTGGGACCTAATGCTTCTACAACGAAAGACCTAGGAACCCATGCCTTGGTCATACCTTTCCTAGTTCCATGAACTCTAGAAACATGTGATCTACTATTTTGAGTTCTAGACATTAGAGAAATGAAACTCGACTCCTTGGGTTGATACCCTAACCCGGCTTTGTTGTAAACCGCCCTTTGGGCATTTAGAATCATGTCTAGAGTCTTAGAGCTAGTTGAGAATTTCTCAAGCATTTTCTTGAGTTTCTCAACCTCACCCTTTAAGGCCTTGTTCTCATCCTCAAGGACTTCTAGATGTAGGTCATTGACCTCATCTTCCCTAAGGGTCCTTAAGGTTTTTACTTCTTCTTTCAACAATTTATTTTCTGTTTTTGACTTTTTAAGCAATGTAGATAAGTGAGTGATAGTTTTATAACACTTTTCTATATGAGAAGAGGTTACCTCTTCATCATCCGAAGATGATGAAGCCGTGGTTGAAGCGCTTGAGTCATCACTCTCGGATTCTGACTCTTCCCTTGCCATGAGTGCCAATTGCCGAGTGCTCTTTTCCATCTTCTCTTCTTCCTCCGATGAGCTTGATGAGGACTCATCCCAAGTGGCCTTGAGAGCCTTCTTCTTCTTGGCTCTTTCCTCCTTCCTTTTGGCTCGTTCCTCCTTCCTCTTTAGTTTCGGACACTCGCTCCGAATGTGTCCTTTCTTGCTACACTCATAACATGTAACATTAGATTTATCAAAATTTTGATCATTAGTTTTACCTTTTCCTTTGTATCTTCGGCCTCTTCTCATAATCCTCCTTACGAAGTTCGCCATCTCGCTTGATGATGATCCACTTTCATCATCGGATTCGGAAGAAGAGGTGGATGAGGAAATCTCCTTTTCTTTCTTCTTTTCCTTCTTCCTTCTTCCATCCTTGCTCTTTGGTCCTGCAAATAAAGCAATACCCTTCTCTTTTGACCTTTGTTAGCAAGCTCATGAAGTTCCATCTCACAGAAAAATTCATCTAGTTTAACAATGGAAAGATCCTTGGATACCTTGTAGGCATCTACCATGGATGACCACAAGGCATTCCTAGGAAAAGATTTAAGAGCGTACCTTACTAGGTCACGGTTTTCTACCCGTTCATCCACGGAGTGGAGACCATTGATGATCTCCTTGAATCTCCCATGAAGTTCACTCACCGTTTCATTGTCCTTCATGGTTAGATTTTGGAGCTGATTCAAGAATAGGTCCCTCTTGGCAATCCGAGAATCTCGAGTTCCCTCTTGGAGCTCGATGAGTTTGTTCCATAGGTCTCTTGCACTTGAGAACGGACCTACCTTGACGAGTTGGTCCTTGGCGATTCCACATTGCAAGGTGACCATAGCCTTGGCATCGGCTTGTGCTTTGCGGAGTTGTTCAGTAGACCACTTTGACGACTCGAGTTCCTTACCTTCTTCATCCTTTGGTGGTGTGAAACCTTCCTTGACTGAGAACCACATGGCTATGTCGGTTTTGAGGTAGTACTCCATGCGGCCCTTCCAATATTGAAAATCTGCTCCTTCGAAGTAAGGTGGACGGTTGGTGCTAAATCCCTCCTTCATGGCCATTGTTTTGCTCTTCGGGTTGTTAAGCCGAAATGAAGAGCACCAGGCTCTGATACCACTTGTTGGGACCTTAGATGGCTAGAGGGGGGTGAATAGCCTCTTTGAAAAACACTAAACACAAATTTCTTCAAGAACTTTGTTAGCACAGCGGAATTAGAAAACTAAAACAAGAAAGCACAGCACACTAACTCAGAGATTTACGAGGTTCGGGGATAACTTGCCCCTACTCCTCGGCGTGTCCGTAAGGTGGACGAATCCTCTTGATCTTTCGGTAGATCACACCCCGGAAGCTATCCGGCTAAAGGATTCTCCTTCTCGGTGGAGTAACCTCTCCACAAAGTCTTTAACAGCAGTAAGAAATTAAGCACAAGACTTACAGTAGTGGCTCAAGTGAAATGATCAAAGGAAGCTCACAGCCACAATCAGCGAAGAACAAGCACACTGCTTCAATCTTCCAGAGAGTTTTTCTCCACGGTGTTTTTCACAGCAAGAGCACAAAAAGCATTGTCACGAGAGCCTCTCCTCTCCACCTTCATATGCCTCTCTGCTCTGTAACGTATCTCTGCCAAACCTGCAGCAAATCCCTGCAAATCCCTGCAACCGTCCACGACGTCGCCAATCACGCTTCTTCCTTGTCTGATTGTCTCAGCTCCCACCAATGGCATCCTCATTTCCACTGGTACCTCTGAGCTTGAACCTATCAGCACAAGTCAAGCTGATTTCGACCAAACGGCTGCCAGCAGATCGCAAACGAGACGTTGCTACCAAAACTGGTTTGTCCGCAGCGAGACACAGCAAAAGCTTTTTCGTCGCCTTCTACTAATGATCCTTAATTTGAATTCACCCAACATCAAGTAATCTGTAACCTGTAACTTCGAGAAAGCTTACAGCAGATGGTTAGAAACGAAATAGGTAAAAGCAATTGCGAATCAGAAACAATAAGAGAAAGCGCATGCAAAACAAGCCATACTGTGGATCGGTCAGCAGACCGATCCACGCTTCTCTGGATTGGTCCGGTGACCGATCAGTGCTTGTCTGATCGGTCCCAAGACCGATCCATCCTTCACGCGAATCGGCATCGAGCTGATCGGTGCGTGGACCGATCAGGACTCACCGATCGGTCCGTAAAGACCGATCGGTATCCACCGCCATCGAGATCATCGATCGGTCCGGACCGATCGGTATCCTCGATGTGCTCGAGTGTTATCGATCGGCCCCGGACCGATCAAGATACACTCGATGTGCTCGAGTTTTCTCGATCGGTCCCGGACCGATCAAGATACACTCGATGTTATCGAGTGTTGCCTCGATCGTCGCAAATCGATCAGAACCGGATCGGTCTGACCGATCGCCGTACATCATGCCCTTGGATCGGTGCACCGATCCAAAGCTGTGAGTCTCGAGTCAAGCTTCCAAGCTTGCTGCCCTCACCCCTGACGGTCCAGAGAGCGTGCTACCGAACCCTCTCCGACCATACATGCCAAGCTTCCACACTTGGACTTCCCAATTGCCTGGTTTCACTCACCAGGACTTTCCAATTGCCTGGCTTCACTCACCAGGACTTTCCAACTGCCTAACATCCCAGTTAGGACTTTCCCACTGCCTGGCTTCACTCACCAGGACTTTCCAACTGCCTAACATCCCAGTTAGGACTTTCCCACTGCCTGGCTTCACTCACCAGGACTTTCCCGTGCCAAGCTCCTCGCTTGGACTTTTCCCAATCAGGTCAATCAGGTTAACCAAGTCAACCTTGATTAGTAATTAATCTGAGTTAATTTAATATCTGATTCAAACTTAAATCAGTGTCAACATCAAAACAACATCCAGGTCAGACTGTATCAACAGATTCCACATTGCAAGGTGACCATAGCCTTGGCATCGGCTTGTGCTTTGCGGAGTTGTTCGGTAGACCACCTTGACGAATCGAGTTCCTTACCTTCTTCATCCTTTGGTGGTGTGAAACCTTCCTTGACTGAGAACCACATGGCAATGTCGGTCTTGAGGTAATACTCCATGCGGCCCTTCCAATATTGAAAATCTGCTCCTTCGAAGTAGGGTGGTCGATTTGTGCTAAAGCCTTCCTTCATAGCCATCCTTGTTTGCACTTTTGGGTGTTAATCCGAATTAAAGAGCCCCTTGCTCTGATACCACTTGTTGGGATCGGAGATGGCTAGAGGGGGGGGGGGGGTGAATAGCCTCTTTGAAAACTTAAACACAATCTTTCTTAAAGAAAAACTTGTTAGCACATCGGAAGTAGAAAACTAAAACGGAGGAAGAAAGACACACACAGCAGACACATGGATATACAAGGTTCGGGGATAACTTGCCCCTACTCCTTGGCGTGTCCGTAAGGAGGACGACTCCTTGATCTTTCGGTAGATCACACCCCGGACAAAATCCAGCTAAAGATATCTCCTTCTCGGTGGAGCAACCTCTCAACAGAGTCTCAGTTGATTATAGAATTAAGCACAAGACTTACAGTGGCTGAGAAGAATAATCAGATGAGCTTACAGCCACGCGGAGACGAAACAGAGCAAAGAGCGCACAACAACCTTCTTAGCAAGGAGCTCACATCTTCACCAACTTGCTTTCTCAAAGGATCGATCGCAAAGAAATAGAGAATCGGTTAACTTTTCTGAACCTCTCTTCTTCCTTCTTATGTCTCTCTGCTTCACTGGCTCGAATCACCGCTGCCTGCAGAATCGCTGCTGCCAACTAGGCGTAGCCAATCACCTCTCCTCCTCATCTGGTTCTCTGAACCCATGCCAATGGAAATCACTGGCATCTCTGGATACGAACCAATGAGTAGAGGTCAAACTGAGCGCAGCCCAATCGCAATCAGAAACCCAGTGAACGTTGATGCCTCAAATGCATCTGTTGCAACAAATCACAGTGTAAAGAGCACTTGTCTTCTTCTCTTAATGAAGATTAATTTGAATTCAACCATGAGAGTGTGACCTGCAACCTGCAAGCTGAAAAGACTCACAGCAGATGGTTAAAAACAGATGGGTGAAAACAAATACGGCAATCAGAAAAAGTGCATGCAAAACAAACAATACCGTGGGTCGGTCTGCAGACCGATCCATGCTTTCTGAATCATCGCTGATCGGTCTCCAGACCGATCAGATGTCGCTGCGCACAGCTTCTGATCGGTCTGCGGACCGATCAGGCACTAATCTGATCGGTCCCGAGACCGATCAGATGTCGCTCTTCCCAAGCGCTTACAGCTTCCTGATCGGTCTCCAGACCGATCAGTAAACTCACAGTAGGCTACTGATCGATTTCTGATCGGTCTGCAGACCGATCAGTAATCGCTCAGTAGCCACTGATCGATTCCTGATCGGTCGGCAGACCGATCAGGTGTCCAAGGTTTCACTGGATCGGTCTGCCGACCGATCCAGCTTCTTGACTCAGTCCGGGTCGAGCCCTCTCTGACCTAGTCCGGAGAAACGAGCTCCCTAGCCCTCTCCGACTTCATCTGGTCCTAGAGAATGAGCTACCGAGCCCTCTCTGACTTCGCATGCCAAGCTTCCTTCTTGGAGTTTTCAACACCAGATGTCTGATCACCCTTGATCCATCTGGATTTTCCCTTGCCTGGCTTCACTCACCAGGACTTCCAATCTGCCTGGCTTCACTCACCAGGACTTTCCAACTGCCTAACATCCCAGTTAGGACTTTCTCAATCAGGTCAACCAAGTAAACCTAGATTAGTAATCAATCTGAGTTAAATATCTAATACAAACTTAAATCAATGTCAACAGCAAAACAACATCCAGGTCAGACTGTATCAACAGCGATGACATGACTGCTAGGGATAGTAAGGTAGCATCAGACTTTCTGCTAAGTGCGTCTGCCACCTTATTGGCTTTTCCTGGGTGGTAGAGGATATCTATGTCATAGTCTTTGACCAGCTCTAGCCATCTGCACTGTCGCATATTCAGATCCTTCTGAGTTAAGAAGTACTTTAGACTTTGATGATCTGTATATACCCTACACTGAGCTCCAAACAAGTAATGTCTCCAAATTTTGAGAGCGAACACTACTGCGGCAAGCTCAAGGTCATGAGTAGGGTAATTCTTCTCATATTTCTTGAGTTGTCTGGAGGCATAGGCGATCACCTTGCCATTTTGCATCAGTACTGCTCCTAGTCCTAACTTAGAGGCATCACTATAAATATCAAAGCTGTCTGTGCTTTCTGGTAGAGTCAAAATGGGAGCACTGGTCAATCTCCTCTTTAACTCGTTGAAGCTGTTCTCGCAGTCCTCTGTCCACTGAAATTTTCTGTTCTTCCTGGTAAGAGTTGTCAGTGGAGAGGCTATTCTGGAGAAATCCTCTACAAACTTTCTGTAATAACCTGCTAGTCCCAAAAAGCTCCTGATCTCGCTGGCGTTCTTGGGTCTTTTCCAGTTACTCACGCCTTCGATTTTGCTGGGGTCTACCATGATACCATCCTTTGAGATGATGTGACCCAGGAAGGACACCTGATCTAACCAAAATTCACATTTTATGAACTTGGCGTACAACTGGTTCTGCTAAAGGGTCTGTAACACTATTCTCAGGTGCTCTGCGTGTTCTTTCTGAGTTCCTGAATAGATAAGAATGTCATCGATAAACATAATAACAAATCTATCTAGGTAGTCCCTGTATACTCTATTCATGAGGTCCATGAAAGTAGCTGGACCATTTGTCACGCCAAAGGGCATGACTACGAACTCGTAATGTCCGTATCTAGTCCTGAATGCTGTCTTAGGTATATCCCCTTCTTTAACTTTCACCTGATGATAACCTGATCTGAGGTCTATCTTAGAGAACACTGCTGCTCCCTTTAACTGATCGAACAGGTCATCTATTCTGGGAAGAGGATACCTGTTCTTGATGGTGACTTAGTTCAGTGCTCGGTAGTCTATGCACAGGCGCATGCTCCCATCCTTCTTCTTCACGAACAATACAGGCGCTCCCCACGGTGAGTGACTAGGGCGTATGAAACCTTTGTCAAGCAGCTCCTGTAATTGCTCCTGAAGCTCCTTCAGTTCTGCTGGGGCCATGCGATAAGGTGCTTTGGAGATAGGATTTGTACCGGGAATGAGTTCTATCTCAAATTCAATCTCCTTGTCTGGTGCTAGGCCTGGTAACTCTTCAGGGAAGACTTCTGGGTAGTCACATACGACTCGGACCTCTGCTAGCTGTTGGCCCTTGTCCTGACTGGCATTGACTACATGCACTAAAAATCCCGTACATCCTGAATCCATTAATTTTTGTGCTTTTAGAGCTGAGAGAAACTTCTTGGCCTTTCTCTTGGGCTCTCCGCTGTACTCAAACTGCACTCCTGCTTCGGGTTGGAATATAACTTTCTGTTTATGGCACTCTATGGAAGCACCGTACTTGATCAGGAAGTCCATCCCCATGATGACATCGTAGTCAGCCATATCTAGCATTATCAGATCGCCAAACAGCTCTCTGTCTGCTATAATGACTGGCATGCTCTAAGCCAGTGCGTAGATGTCATAATTTCTCCCGAAGGTAGCCTCGTCAAAAAGCTGACCACTGAATACCTCTAGGAGTACTGCTAACTTTTCGGTGAATGCCCTGGATATATAAGAATGGGTTGCCCCAGTATCGAATAAGACAATTGCACTTTGCTGTAAAATACTAATTTGACCTGTAACAACTGTCGAGGCATTCGCTACGTCTTCTCTGGTTAAGGAGTAAATCCTCGCATTTGTCATAGCTGGAGGGGCTTCTAGTCTGCCCTGGCTGATGTGTGGACCATCTAAAACGGCCTGCATCTGATGTAGCTGTGCTGGCTGGCCTCCGTACTGTATCGGCTGTGGTTGAGGAAGACTTGTCTTGTTCAGGCATTGCTTAGCCATATGCCCTTCCTGTCCACATTCAAAGCATCCTCGTGTGCCCTTGTGACAAACTCCTGGGTGAAATTTCCCACAAGTAGCACATTTGGGATAACTAGGTTGTTTGCTGGCTGGTCCTCCCTTTGGGTAACTCCCTGGTTTGCTCTTGTTGCTGGAGTTCCCTTTCCAGTTAGAGCTGTGGCCCTGTTGTTTCTGAGTACTTGAGCTTCCTTGCCCTTTGGATTCTGAGAGGACTTGCTTCTGCTGCTTGATACTGTTCTGGTAGTGCTCGGTGGTCAAAGCACTGCTGACTAGTTCTTCGGTGGTCTGCGGCCTATGAACGCCGCCAGCCACGTTCATTGCTATTTCCGGCCTCAGCATCTTGAGCATCAACCGAACTCGTTCTTTTTCTATGCTGACTAGTTCGGGGCATAGACGAGCCAGTCTATTGAATTTATTCACGGCTTCCTCAACTGATAGGTTGCCCTGACGAAACTCAGTGAACTCGTCGTAGTGGCGGTTTGTGACCCACATATGAAAGAACTCCTCAAAGAATTCTTTCTCGAAGTCAGCCCATGTCATCTGGTTCACTGGGCACTTCTCTCTAATTCTCTCCCACCACATACATGCATCTCTTGTCAAGCAGAAGGAGGCGCACTTCACTTTTTCATGCTCTGGCCAGTCCAAAAGTTCCATCGTACTCTCCAGTGTTTTGAACCAGGCTTGGGCATCCCATGGTTCACTGGTGCCTGAGAAGTTCTCGGGCTTGACTCTCTGCCACTGGATCAGATAGGCTTCTCTCTTTGCCTCTGCTACTGGGGCTACTGGTACTGTAGGCTGGACTGGTGGAACCTCAATAACTACTGGGGTTGCTATATTTGGTTCCGGTGTGACAGTGGGAGTATTCTGCTGATTAGCCTTTAAGGTGGCTATCTCCTGTTGCTGTTCTGCTAGCTACTTCTGTAACTGAGCCACTACTGCTGTAAGGTCTGGGGGAGGCACTGAACTGCCTGACTCATGCTGGGGCTCAGTAGCTGGTGCCCTTCTAGCTGGGTGTCCTCGTGCCATCTCTAAAGGAACAAAGGACATACATAACTAAAGCATCATGTTTACATAGCTAATACTATCATGTTAGTTACGATCACAGATAAGCATACTTTAGTTATCTACAAACATGAAAGCAATAAACATAAATAAAGTGAGAGGTATTCTTACTTGGAAGCTGTAGGTTCAATGCTGATGTGTGTGTAGGAAGTATGGAACTTTGCTCTGATACCACTCTATAACGACCCACCTTCTACTAACTAGGCTGTGAGGCCGATCGTTACATTATGCTATCAAATTCATGTGCGGAAAACTGATCTGATGGAAATTTTACTGAACTAATGAATATGCTTCTGTTAATCGCTATACTATCTGAACTTAATGTTTAAACTACCCCTTGAATTTGCTGTGGCTATGCTAGAAGGGGTGTTCTAGGTCTTTGCTGTCATCTGGAGCTGAACTAAGGTGGTTTCAGCTAGTACTACGCCTCTAATCGATCCATGGATCGCCCCAGCATGCTACTGTGCATGGAGACTACTTTGGATCGATCGGCTGATCGATCCAGGTTAGGCAATAGATCCAGTGATCGATTCAGGACCCAACTGTACGCGGGAACTAGCGTCTGGATCGATCGGCTGATCGATCCAATATGTCCAATCGATCCAGTGATTGATTCGACAACGCGCTGTACGCGGGTTCAACTCGGATCGATCGGCTGATCGATCCATAAACCTTCTGTTCGCGACGAAACTCGGCTGGATCGATTGACTGATCGATCCAGATGCATTCTGTTCACGGGATAAGCTGCCCAATCGATCAGCTGATCGATCGAGAAGCCTCCAATCGATCGGCTGATCGATCGGGGTTTCTGATTTCATATCAGAACCTGATTTCAGCCCTAGTTCGAGCAGAAATCTCATATACCAACTCTAAACTAACTGAAATGCATTCTAACAACAATTAACTAGCATTCTAAACATGGCATGGTGCATATTTCACTAGTTCATGACTTTTAAGCAACTGAAATGCGAAAACTAAACATAATAAGGTTCAAATAGTTAGACTTGCTAAATCCCTAAGATCTTCATTCCAAACTCCTTTGCACACACACATCTTCGTTGCATTTCCCTCTAGCCTCCGCTAGTCCATCTTTCCTTTACCTTTATCTGCAGTATAAGGGAAAGAGTATCTGTAAGCTTGAGAGCTTAGTAAGAAACCATCTACCTCACTAAAACATGCATACGATGCAATTTATGTTTTTAAAGCATGCTATTGAAATCTATGCTGAACATGTTAAATCATGGCATGGCATACTATCATACAGAATATAGAATCAAAACTGATCATAAAACTATCACATGTATCAATAAGAAAGAGCTAAGCTAAAGCATGAACTAAGCTAAAACTAAAACTAAGCCAGAACTGAATCTAAACTGTATACACAACTGATTGGTGAGTTTTGAAAACTATTTATCATAGATAGATGAAAATAATAATCATGCTGCTGTTTGGGCCCGGCAACTGTACTTGCTATGCGCACATCCCTAACTAGACCCGGGTTTGCAAGTCCCGAATTTAGTAGGGTTTACTAGGTTATCTAAACCTAGGGATGACTGTGGGAGCCCAACCCAATGGACATCTAGTCCAGTACAGTGCGACTGCTAAAATAAAATACTGGTTATAGCTAAATTTCTTATTTTGCTATTTCTAGGTTGTCTGAACCTAGAGATAGGTTATCTGAACCTAGAGGCGACTGTGGGAGCCCACCCATCGGACCGTAGTCCCATATAAGCTGTAGTAAAACTGCATATATTAAATAAATGCTTCTATCGCATTTAGCTAAACTATTAAAATGCCTAAGTCGCATTTTAATTGTGCTGAACATACTATCAAGCACTTGGCGTGCGCTGTTGCACACCCTATGTGCCAGAAATTCATATACTACTAAACTAAAGCATGCAATCACATGAGAACTACTTATACTGTAGGTGAGGGGTTTCTTACCTCCTGCGCTAGTTTTCATACGAATCTAGTCGCTAGTTTCCCGGTGGAGACGATCTTCTCGACGATTCTCTTGCGTCTACGCGTTCTTCTCGTGGAGAGAAGCGTCCTCGTGCCAGAGTCATCGCCGGAAAGAGCCCTTATGTCCCTAGGGGTGGAACCCTAGACTTGCCTGTGGTTGGCGCCGAAAGAAGAGAAGAAGAAAAGGGAGAGGGCGGCGTGTGAGGGTTTGGGAGAGGAGTAGTTACGAATAAAATAAATAACTCCTCTCTTAATTGCCCTATTTATATTAAGTGGTAATTTCAGCCCAACTCTAACATAAATATAATTGATTCCCTTTCCTTTCAGCATGGCCCTGCTGGGTTCTCCTGGTTACTAGAGTTCACCATAAGTCGTAGGACCCAATAGGTCTCGGGTTCAATACCCGCGTAGGCTATTTTACGTTCCTATTTGTTTTTGCTACTTCTGCTACTCTAAAAAATCCATAAAAATATTCTAAAATTTTAAAAAAATCATAGAATATTTCTAAAATAATTTTGAGAATTTTCGGGTGTTACACGTTCTCCATCCGTCTCACGAACTCACAAAATGGAGAAAGAAACAACCAAACGTTGTGCTAGCAACCTCTTGTGGAAGTTTTGGCCAATAGTGGAAGAAGGAAGAAGCACAAAAACCAAGAAGATCACATCACCCAAAATGTCACTTCATTTATATAAGGTGACTTCACAAAAGGGTTACTTCACCAAATAGGTTACTTCACCAAAAGGTTACTTTACCAAAAAATTGTTACTTCATCTAAAGGTTACTTTTACAAATGGCTTTTGTATTCATTCAATGAATTCAAAAACGTTTTTATCGCTTGATCTTCCTTTTGATTAATGATAATATATTAATCTCTATTAATATTCATTAATGTTAATGGGTTGGATTTAGAATATTGGATTAACCATTAACCCAATAAGCCATTAACCGAATAAACTAATGAGTCTAACCCATTACTCAATAAGTCTAATTCAAATTCATTCGAGTCTAACTCAATTTGTATAAATTGAATTAAACTTAACCTTATAATCCATCTCCAAATCAACATGTTCTTTGTGTGTGACCCAATAGGCTCTCGTAATGTTGGCAATGTATCTAAAACCATTTTAGATACATAAGCAATGAGTGGCATTTAGCAATGCATCATTGTTATCCAAGTGATGAGAATGTCAAGATCCAACCTAACCTTTCTGTGTCTATTATCTTGTATGACTCAATCTTTCTATCCTTGATATCTAGATTGATTAATGAGGCATAAAACGTGTCATCGTCTTATCAATGTTTGTGATTCTTGATTTCTAAGTAGACACACTCAATCAAATAAACTCAATATCGTATATTTACTCATTTGAACATGACCATGCATTCTTGTGTCCTACTAATTAAGGGGCCCACAGATATCATTTCTGTTATATGGAAGGGATAGATCCCATCTACATCACTCATATCCCTCCGCATAACTTATTACATACCCAGTAATCGATTTTATACTCCATATTGTTACAGGTGATGTTTGCTGATACCAAAGTACACAACTCCTTATGTAGGGAACCGTAGTGACTTCAGGTCTAAGGACTATTCATACCAATAGTCACATGAGAATGTTTATGACACTCATATGACGATCCATGAAATATTCTCATGGTGGGTCATTCAGTATATATTCTCTAATATATTCTCATGTGTCAACCTGATATCTTATATCCATGACTTATGAGATTAAGTCATCCATTGACCTACATGCTAGTCTCAACGCATTAATATTGTCCTTGCATATTAATGCATGACTAGGAATAGTTAAGAGTAGTGTTCTATGTATATCTACAATATCTCACTATCAATTCAACTAATTGATATGTAGTAGATTAGAACCTTCTACTCTAGGACATTATTATACTTTTTCATTCAGTAATGAATTGAAATAAATATAATAACCAACTTTATCTTTTATTAGTAATGAAATATGATACAAAAGGAGCCCTTTACAATCATCTCATAATTGGTACTAGGGCTAATACTAACAAGTTAAGTATGGTGTTGGATAGCCAAAGACCTAACAATGATAGATCAACTTTAGGATACCGATCTAATGTCTCCAAGGCTAAGGGAAAGTTTTATACTAGGGTTGCATATGACTATAGCAAGGGGTAGTCAATAAATGGCAAGGGAAAGCCATTTAATGGTAAGGAAAAGTTAACCAAGGACAAGGTGTCCAAGGTTAAGAAGGTTAGGTTTATCGACCAAGTGTTACCAGATGTGCACCAATGTGGCTTAGCAATTGTAGATGTGTCACCTAGGGAGGTGACCAAGGTTTAGAGCTCTAGGGGGAGCTCTAAGAGTCAATTTGGGACCCATGGCAAATGGATCTCAAGTGGATTTTACTTGGGAGTCTAGATTGGGTCATGAAATGTGCCAAACGGTTTGGAGATGGATTTGAGTCTCAATCTTAGGGAATTGGCACAATTGGGTTGTGTTTCATGGAAGGAAATATAACATTGGGGTCATACTTGGTTTTGGATGTATAGATGTCATATAAACCAATGCTAGGGATACATTGTGGGTTAGTATAGCCAAATACATCAAGAGAGAGCCAAAACTAGGACTTTAGATCAAGGTTCAATTGAACTATTTAGCTAGTTTTGAGTTTTATGTCAATCTTGGGATTAGTGACAGATACATTTTTTGATGTATTTTCCTAAGTAGACATGGGAAAAATAGACCTATCCATAAAATTTAGAGATTTTTGGATGTCTGTGAAATTTTTTATGCATTTTTAAAATTAGGTTCAGAATGTTGTTTGGGTTGAAATCAAGGTGACAGTCGGCTAGTATAGTTACCAGTCGACTGGTAATAGTATTTATCGAACATAGAATGGTTCTGTGGGTTCGTTTCGATAAGGGCAGTCGATTGGTACTTCTGACAGTTGACCGATACCAGTCTGAAATTATTTTCAGCAATGGATTTTTATCCGGTTAGTTAGTATAGGTGTATGAGATCCTAAGGGGATAAATACACTAGTTTAAAGTCAATTTGGATGATAAGTTTCCAACAAATGGGATATTGTTGGAGCTTTATGATATTAGGCAAAGGGGGAGAAGTAAGGTTTAGTTGGAAAAATCTTAAATGCCTTTGCATGAAATTCCTATCTCAATGGGGAGCATAGGTGTAGGGGTAGTCTTGTGATAGGTTCTTAAATAGCCCTGTGGTAAAATTCCAAGCTCAATGGGGAGCATAGGTGTAAGGGGAGCCTTGGAATAGGTTCCAATGCATGTTTACATTTTTGTTTCGGCGGTGTAAGTCCAAGTGTGTAGCCTTGGCAACATAAGTCTATTCGGTGGTATAAGTCCAAGTGTGTTACCTTGGCAACGTAAGTCCATTCAACAGTGTAAGTCCAAGTGTGTATCCTTAGCAACGTAAGTCTTATGTTTAGCATATTTATTTTCTATTATGTTTTCCCTAATTTAAATATATTGCTAAACATCAAAAAGGGGGAGATTGTTGGAGCAATCCCAATGGTCCGTGCGACCATGTGTTTTGGTGTTTGGGAAAATGATTTAAGTTATGTTCGCCCTTGTATTTTATATTTGTATATGAGTGTGCAGGTTTGCAGGATACAGATATGACTTAGCTTGATAGCTTTGGTTCTAGTGAAGGATGGAGCATCCTAAGGACCGTGGATAAGGCAATTAGGAGAAGGGCCAAGGGAAGCGACTTTGAGGTATACGCGAAGGATGACATTGGGGACGAGCCACAAGCTTGAATGCATCCGAGGGATGAGAGTCAAAGGAAGTAGGTTTGAAGTCAAGAGGTCAAGACTACAACAAAAAGTCAAGTGAGTCATAAGGGTGAGGGGTCGAGTGCTGAGAGATTGTACTCAGGTACCAGTCGATTGGTGGTTTCATTAGTCAACTAGTTCGGTCGATTGGGAGTGAACAGAAAACTTTTATTCACTCAGCTAGTGTAGATCAGTCGACTGGTGCTTTCACCAGTCGACTGGTATCGAGCCGTTGGGTTGTAACGGTCGAATATCCATAGAGAGCAGTTAACTGATAGTTTTAGCAGTCGACTGGTAGGCGAGGGTTTTCAATCCTTGGCCTATATAATCAAGGCTTTGGAGCTTGGTTAAGGTTGACCAAATTGGACTTGGTTAAAGTCTAATTAGTAGTATACCAGCGTCTTAAGTACTTGTATAATCTAAGAGATCTTGGTTGGAATTGTGATGAGTTTCTCCAAACACAAGGAGGCATGAGCTAGCCGGAGTTTGCTGAGGACTAATCCACCGACGGATTGAGGGATCGTCGACCTTACGGGCAGCCGTGGAGAAAGAGCAAGTTATTTCCAAACCACGTAAACAAACGTGTTAGCGGTTTGCATTTCTCTTCTTGTTTTTAGATTAACTTTCATATTCATATTAGTATTGTATTTCCGCTTGCGCACTAACGAATACGTATGAAGCAATCGATTTGGGGGCACGGACTATTCAACCCCCTTTCTAGCCGGCCACACAAGATCTCCAACACTAAGTTCCCGCTCCTCTTGGTGATTTTGAAGGTTGATTACTTATTGACTTGGACTGTCTCGTCAACCGACCTCTCCGATTTTGACTAGCCTTTCAGGAAATCTATCTTTATCACCGCATGAATTGACAAAATATTTCTATTGCACTCGAAATGAATATCTTATGAAAGAATGAAGCACATCAAATTACACTATAATTTTCATTTGAGAACATTAAAAGAAAAAAAAAAAAGATGTTGAGCGAGCCAAGACAAAAGATCAAGTAGTAAAGATATTCACATAAGCATGCTTAATTTTTTTTATTTTTTATCAAACTCAAATAACTCTTTGTATTAAAGATGGAAGCCAATTAAGTTTAAAGGAGAAGATGGAAGCTTTAAGTTTAAAGGAGGTGTATTTTGTTGAATACAATTATAAAGTAAAATTATTATTATTATTATTATTATTATCTTTTAAGATGATATAAATATGTATTCAAATGATAAATAAATGTTCTAATTAAATGATATAAAATTATGATAAATATATATATTAAATAATTAATAAAAAGTAAAAAAAAACTTAATTAATAATAATAAATAATATAAAATTTATTTAAATATAAATAATTATATAATAAAGGATATAATATAAGATATTATTATTATTATTATTATTTTTCTTTATTTTTTCCCTTCCATGATCCATCTCTACTGAAATTTCTTTACCACTCAAGAGTGGCATGCAGTAAAAAAAATTGTGGAATTTGTTTTTAATGCAATCATAGTCTTGTATTTGTAGTCCTTATAAAAAAGTGAAAGAAATTAAGAAAAACATTCTTAAACATAAATGATCATTTTATAATCTTTAGATAAATTCTATTGATTAATTAAAACCACTTTAATTAACGAAAGAATGTACTTAAATGCATTGCAATAAACAAAAGAATCGAATCAGTGTTCCTCTTGCATCTTTCTAGTCTCATTTATAATCATCCTTGCTCTCTCTTTTCCCTCTTTTCCACACGCATAGACAGGCCCTCTCACTACAACCAAGCTATAATGTTAGGGCAGTCCTAATTAACTAAATAGGTGGTCCTGAAGGGACCTACCTATTGTGTAATGATCCACTGCAGGTTCACAAAGGAATTATACCTGTTGGAATACAAGTATCGATGAGATGGAGACATCTCACTTCGCATTCCCCCTTTCCTCATCCCTCTCTTCGCTCTAGATTGATTTCTCAGGTATCTTCTCTGAGTCAGATAAGTTTTGGAGACAGTGCTCGTTTATTGCCTGCAAAGCTGCTGAGCAATGAATGGGTGAAATATTGCAGCAGCAGCGCTGCATGTTGTGCAGTAAATAAGAAAGACCACGCCAAGTTAATGTTTTGCATGCCGTGCACTATGAAGTTGGTGAAGATCAAGTTGCATCATTAATTTTTGGTGCAATAAATTGGCAGTTAGTGAGGTATCTGTTGGAAAAAATATTACGGGAGAAGAAGGGGAAGAGGAGGAGAGAATCTTTACGTGGAAGTGGAGGAAAATAAAAACAAAATGCACCATTTGTTTCATTTATGAAAAAAGTACATATTTATAGGTTTATTGAATAAGCATTAATAATCTAGATTTTTTTTTTAATTCTATTTCTACGAGACTCTTATCCTTATCATGACACCTCATCAAATTCTATCATATCACAAACTCTCATCAATAATTATCATCTCATTATTCTATCTTCATAAATTTTTATCAACAACTTTTATCTATAAAAATAAAGTTTAATTCTCAACCACCACTCTTAAACTTGATTTTGTGACTCAAGCAAATATTGCATTTTGATGAAGTCTTTAAATTTGAATGGCTTTGTAAAGATGTCAACAACTTAATCTTTAGTCTTCACATAGCCTAGCTCCACATCTTTGTTTTTCACATGTTAGCGAATAGAATGAAAACGAAAATCAATATGCTTACTTCTTTGATGATATACATGATTCTTTCCCAATGCAATTGCCAATTTGTTATCAATGCAAATTTGAGTTGCTTCATTTTGTTCAAATTTTATCTCCTTTAGCAAGATTCTTAGCCATATAGCATGACTAACACATGAGGATGCCACAATATACTCTGCTTCACAAGTGGAAAGAGTAACAATAGGTTATTTTTTTAACATCCAAGAGAATGTCGTATCTCCAACGAAGAATGCAAAGCCGGAAGTGCTTCTCCGGTCATCACAGTCTCCACCCCAATCACTATCCGAATATCCAACAAGTTGAGAATTGTTAGAGTGAGAATAAAACAATCTGTGATTCAGAGTATCTCGGACATAACGAAGGTTTCACTTGGCCTCCTTCCAATGAGTCTCTTTAGGCTCCTCCATGAACCTGCTTATAAGACTAACTCCATATAATATATCTGGTCGAGTGCAAGTTAGGTACTGCAAGCTTCCCACCAAGCTTTTGAAACATGTGGGATCAACCGTTTTTCCTTCGTCATTCTTGGATAGCTTTGTTCCGCAGTCCACCGATGTGTTAATTAGATTACAATCATCCATTCTAAATCTCTTGAGGACCTCCTTTGCATATTGTTCTTAAGTCATAAATATGTCATCAACTCCTTGTTTCACCTCCAAGCCAAGAAAGTAGGACATGTTGGTGCAATCGACCTAGAATTGATTAGGTATGATCATTATTTTGATGTGTGTATCAATAAGTTTAAGTTAGATTTCATATTGGTTTTAATATAATTAAGTCATGCAGGACTTGGTGAAACACACAAGCTTGGAAAATCTCATCTTATAGCTCAGGTCCTTAAAGATTGGTGAAGGATAGTGCATCTGAGGGACCGCGGACAAGGAGCAACGGAGTGAAGCTGAGGGAAGCGGACTTCAAGGCAACATGAAGGATGACACGAAGAAGAGCTGCAGGTTTGAGTGCATCTGAGGGACGAAGGCTGAGGAAGGCTTCAAGATGAGTGGGAGTGTGTAATTAGGGTCAGTCGACTGATAGTTATGACAGTCGACTGGTCGAGTCAACTGATCAGTCGATTGAGAGCGAACAGAGACATTCTATTCGCTTAGCCCATGACTACCAGTCGATTGATACTTTTACCATTCGACTAGTATAATGTCGTTGAGCTGATGACACACAGAATCCTCGCAGATTTGGTGGAATAGTATTCGTTACTTGCTACCAGTCGACTGATGGATTCATCAGTCAATTAGTGTCGGGGTTTTCAGCAACATATATATAAGGCTTGAGAGCTTGGGGAGAACATATCATCTGATACAAAAATACCGTTAAGCTCTCCAAGTGATCTCTAAGTCTCGAGTCTCTCCATCTCTTCTTTCTAAGCTCATCTTTAATCTTGTGAGAGGAAGAGATCATCTTGTGAAGGTTTCTCCACCTTCGTTCTTGGATCGAAAAGAAGATCATAGTGAAGCTTGATTGTGTGTGTGTGTGCCTTGGATTAGTCACCTCAAGGAGGTGGATGCTACTTGGAATTCTGTTCTGCTTCCCCTGTACAAAAATTTATACAAGCATAGAACTTTCCTAATAACCTATGTGTTCCTCATGAGTTAAACTTAAATTGGAAATGGAATTTAACATTTTTACTTCAAGTTCAACTCATGTGTCTTCAGTAGTTAAAATTTGGATTGCAAACGATACTTAACATTATTAATCCAAGTTCATCCCATGTTACAGAAGTTGATTAAATATCTATTTCAAGGATTGACTTCCAGGTTAAACATGGCGAGGCACTTGACCTTCTTGGATATGAGATCATCCACTACTTCCTAGACAAAGCCTTTCAAAGAAATTGAATATTTAAACTTCTTACAGTAACCCTAGGTTTAACTACAAAGACTTCAATAGAAGCACAAGATCAAAACACTAAATTGAAACACAAAACCGAAATCGCTAGCTGTTAACGTTCCACAAGTGTACGGATACGTCGTCAGTAATAAAGAAAGATATCGTATCCACAGGGACTGGTATTAACCACTAAAGATATCTCAACACAAATTAGATAAATAACTAATCAATTGATTTATAAAAGCTAGGTGGAACTATAGAAAATAAAACCTAGAAGTAAAAGCGTAAAAACAGGGATAAGGGTTATGATAAAGGATGTTCTAGGAGTTTTGGTTTCTTTGTAAAGTTATTCAATGTAAATGATCTACCAAATCTTATTACTCAATTGTCCTTCATTTGTAGAAGATTGCCGATTCTCTCTTGCAATAGACAGCCGGCCTAGGACTAAAATCTATATCTAATGTGATCAATTAGAAATGATTCCTATGATGTCCTTACATGGGCTTGCCTGTCATGTGTGTCCCTCGGATAATCAACATAGAAATTCATTACTTCTTATCCACATCAAGATATAAAAGATTAATGCATACAATCTATCCTATCTCCTTGAATGACCTTATTTCCCTTTCAAGATTATCCCTCAATCATCCTTACACAGGCTTGTCTGTCACGCACGCCCCTTGGATAATCGAATGAGGAATTACCTCTACAAGATCCACAAGACACTTAAACATTCAATCAAGTATGTTAATTAAGCCTAATCACATCAATCAACACAAGATCAAATAGATACAAATCAAGACCATATCATAGAAATAGAGAATTGGCAAATCCACAAGAGTTTACATCAAATCACATTACAAATACTCCCTCCATCCTAGAACAAAGAGATCTAATCCATAGAACAAGAAAAGAAATCCAAAGACAAGAAGATTACAAGCATCTTAATCCCCAAAATCCAAGAAGAGAAAGGGAAAAAAAGCTTATCTACGATGAAGAACGGTCTTCGGATCCAATCATCATTCCCGGAGTCGATTCATTGAAGATCTGCCCTTAGATCATCGGAAAATCCCTCCAAGAAGGTGAGGAATCACCCAAATCTCGTCCTCTCCCAAAAGGGAGAACTCCCACTTTTCAAATGAGGAAGAAACCCTTATATAGAGCTGGGGTTTGGACGCCACACGACCCCGAGACACGACTGTGTGAAGCTCACACGGCCTGGTCTATTCCCTTCACTGCCCAGGTGACACGGCCGTGTGATGCTCACACGGTCGTGGCTTGCTCTGCTACTGCCCCCTTGCATGATTGTGTAGATCTACACTGCCTGCTCTGCCTCTGGCTCTGAAACTCCTGCACGGCCATGCCTGGGACACGACCAGGGCTTTCTTGGCTTCTGGAAATGTTGCACAGCCGTGTGACACACACGACCATGCACTACTTAGGCTCTGGAATGGAAGGCTTGCACGACCGTGTAGATCTACACTGTCATGATCTGCTTGTCTTCAAAAATTTACACGATCGTGTGATACTCACACGTCCGTGCCCTTCCTCCTTCCTGCTGAGGATGCACGGGTGAGC
Source organism: Zingiber officinale (assembly GCF_018446385.1). NCBI lineage: Eukaryota > Viridiplantae > Streptophyta > Magnoliopsida > Zingiberales > Zingiberaceae > Zingiber > Zingiber officinale. The sequence goes on from NC_055991.1 coordinate 102,724,842, forward strand.
ACCACCACACAGCCTGAACACTCCTTCATTCTACCAGTGCTACAGGGGTGAGGATCACCACACGGTCTGGGCAACTCCCCATGATAGGGCCATGTGGCACTCAGGGATGGTACCTTCCTCCTTCGTTCAATTATAGATTTTGCCTCAAACATCAATTGTTCTCCAAAATCGACTCCTGCATACAAAAAATGCACAAAAGCAGATCTCCGAATAGAAAGAGTAAATATGCTAAAAGTAAAGCTAGAAGTACAAAAATACATAGATAAAGCATGCATAAAATATGTGAATGTGCATCAAAATATACTAAATAAGTGTATACAATCTACGCACATCACACCCCAAGACTTAAACTTTTGCTTATCCTTAAGCAAAAATACCGCAATCTTAATTCATATGCTCTACAATGCATTCATAATCCCTAATGAACTTTCCTAACTCTATCAAAAAGTTTCATTAACAAACATGATTATGGAAATAAGTCAAGTATGGCTCAAGCATAAGTCTCTTGTGCACAGTACAAAAAGTGGCCCAAACTTTTCAAGTTTTAATCTATGTCCTAGTCAAGTTGTTATCCAGATGAGTTCCTAATGTTTCCGGTGATAGACACTTACCTGCCACACACTTGGTTCATATTTCTCAATCAACCCAAGGTCTTAAAAGCGTGCTCAATCTCAAGAAAAGCTGAGCAGTCATTTCCCCAGTAACCTAACTCGGTCTCAAAGGGGTGACTTACTAGATTCCACTCATGACAACTATTTTTTATATCCCTTATTTACTTTTTTTTCACTTTATTTTTATATAAGTGTTTGCATTGTGCAAAACTTATTTAAAAATGTACTTTTAGCACAAATGCTGGGATATTTTGATTTTTTTTTTCAAATGAGCTTACATGATTTGAGCATCATCCAGTAACCAAAATGAAATTTGAGAAATCACCATGGAAACCAAGTACTAAGCACACAAGATGAATCATGACTATTTCAATGATATCAACTATCCAAGCTCAAGTATAGTGAAGGTAAGATCCTTAAGGTCAAGCTAAATTTCAAACTTATTTCCATATGATACTTAGCTTATTTCATTCTACCCAAGATAGAGAAAAAAAATACACTAAGCATACTACTAGCATTATTTACAATATCATGAATCAAGATAATAAACGTGTAACATTTTTACAAAAAGGACAAGAAAGCATATAAGTGAAGTTTGATGTTCTCAAGATGTATGCCACAAGGTATTTTTTCAAAAGACAGTCAAGTGACTATCAAAACAATCCAAGCAAAACAAGAACAAATGCAAAACAGAATAAACTGCAGAACAAAACAGAAAATGCAAAAATTTTCAGGTTTTCAAACCACCCTCCCCCCAGACTTAAACTTTTCATCATCCCGATGAAATCAATAAGGTGGAGGAGGTGGACGAGGGAAAGGAGGTCTACGTCGTTCCCCAATAGGAAAACTAGGAAAACCAGGGGTTTCACTTAGGAATTTATGATATTCATAAAGAGCATCTATTTGTTGGCTAGTAATACTCATGCCCTGCATAAAATCTCTCATTCTAGCTTGATCAATATCATAGTCCTGAACAAATTTAGCGATTTAACCTTGAAAGTTCCTCGTAAACTGAAAGTGATTTTGTACTTCTCTAAACTGGTCATCAGATAAAGAAAAGCGTCTTTCCAACATTGTTCGTTAGGTATTTTTCTTCTCATGAAGTGAGTCCAGAGATGCACGGAAATATGAAAAATCAAATCTGGAGGGACCCATACCATAAGCAAAAGAATGCATAATGGGCTCCGAATATCCAGAGGGCTACGGGTGTCTAGATGACGAGGGATCAAGGTGTGGCTCTGTGTATCCAGATATAGAAGGGACATTCTCGGGGTCTAAATCGGTAATTACCCAATTAGCAAGGTTGCGAATAGAAGTTCGTTCGGGACACGGAAGAGGTAAAGGAAAATCATTCGTCCTAGGAAATGTAAGACCATTCTCATCCTGACAAATTATTTTCATAGCAAGACATGCATCAATGTCTATCATGTCATTGCCATGGATGACTTCCAACCCATCTAAATCAAGCTCCAAATTAATAGCTATTTGAGTAATCAAACCACCAAAAATAATTGACCCTGAGGATGCCCTCTTGGCTCTCACTAAGGTTTGCAAAAAATGAAAATTGGAATCGAAATCAACTTTATGTAACATAGCCCACAAAGCGTAAAGCTCTACTTTCTTGATGACTCCATCACTTTCCCCTCTACCAAAAATAGTTTTACACATAACACGATGTTGGTATCTAAAGACGGGGTTTTGCATGTGAGAAACCTTAGCTCTAGAGGGCTCATAAGGTTGTTCTAATCCAGCGATCGAACTCCAAAATTGATTCTAATTAAACCTAGAATCAAACCTGCAAGAGTTACCCGTAGACAATCCAAAACAAGTGTTAAATTCACTAAATGTCCACTGAAACTCTTGATTCATAAGCCTAAAAGTTATCTTGCCAACATAATCATCCTCATTGGCAAAGTGAACATCTAATGAACTTAAAAACTCCAAAATAATGCGAGGATATGTACGTAGATGTGTGTACAAAATGCCATTCCAATCTAGGAACCTAATCATCCAATCTATATCATCTCTAATCTCTAGCATATCCAAAACGGTTGGGTCCATATATCTTGTACACATAATCTTTCTATTGACAAGAATCTCAAATCTAGATTTATGATCTGCATTTCTAAAAATGATATTGAATTCATTGTCGTTACCTTCGTCGCGCGCTATCCTCTTTCCTTTGCCTTTTGTTGGTTGTTTTCCTTTTTCCTTCGTTGGCTCCTTTCCTCTACTCGATCCACCACTTCCCTTGCGAAGCTTTTTCAGAATATTGGACATGTTGTCAAGATTAAGTGAGGAAGGGTGTTGTTTTTAGTTGGAGAAGCCATATCTTAAAGGTATAGATCTTGAGAGACAAGATCTTTGGCTAAAGAGTTTGAAGATCTTGGATATAGGAGATGAGAAAAGTCTAGATCTTGATGAAGTTTGTGGAGAAGAAAGAGTTTGAGATCTAGATTTGAAAAGGTTTAGGAGAAAGGTTAAAGAAGAAGGGAGTTTGGGGGAAAAGGATGTTTTGAGATGGTGAGGGTGTGTGGCTGACACGACCCAGGTATGGCCGTGTATAACAAACACGGCTAAGGCAATTACTCCACACAGGTCGTGTGGATCTACACGACCCCATCCTTCCTTTCCTCGGGAGACCTTGCACGACCGTGCTAATCAGCACGACCACAACCATCTCCTCCTTGGATAAATTTGCATAGCCGTGTAAGGGACACAACCGCTCCCTTTTCTTTGTCGGGTTGGTAAGCACGACCGTGCAAATATGCACGACCTCAGCCTTCTTCTTTTCGCTTCAGCTCACACGACCGTGTATCAGATACGGCTTCTTCTTGGTTTATCTTACACGACCGTGTCGGATTACACGGGCAGTACAGATTTTGCTTCTGGATCGTCACACGATCGTGTGTGGGACAAGGCCAAGACTCTTTCCTCCTCTGGACTCACCACACGGCCGTGTCTTATAGACACAGCCCAAGCATCCCCCTTCTCTATAGGATTCACCTGGGCGTGTATGACACACGACCAAGCTCTGTTTTGCTCCTAAAAGGTAATATCACTCCTTCCTTGCTTCTCCAACACTTCCATGCCCATGAAGAAGTCATGGCCAGTTCATGGAAGCAAAATTTCAACCTGAAAACAAAAGTAAAAACAATTTTAGAAGAACTAACTAATGAAATGAAAATTCAAACTAAAAATACTAAAAGAACCCTTGGGTTGCCTCCCAAGAAGCGCTTATTTAGGGTCTTTAGTTCAACCAATATGATCATTCCTCCATGTCAAGTACTACAAATCCATGGGAATTATACTCCCACCTACCTCTACTGGCACGTCTTCAACGATACCCATAGGGTACCTGCAGGAATGGTCAACTAGTTGCAGTGCCATAGTAGTAAGTTTAAAGTTTTTGAGACCTAATTTATTACAAATATAATAAGGAATGAGGCTAACACTTGCCCCTTAATCACAAAAAGCTTTCTCAATAAATTCACCTCCTATATTGCAAGGAATATAAAAGCTTCCTGGATCCTTCAGTTTTGGGGAAATGTTTCTTTCAAAAAGAGCACTACATTCCTCTATAAGCGCTATGGTCTCTATATCTCCTCTTCTTCTCTTACTTGACATGATTTTCTTCAAGAATTTGGCAAACTTAGGCATTTGTAAGATTGCATCAATGAGAGGAACTTCAACACATATCTCTTTGACTTTCTCCAAGAATTTGTCAAACTCTTCATCCTTCTTAAGCATAACAAGTCTTTGAGGAAAAGGGACTACTTGACTTTGTGAGCAAAGTGGAAGAGTCTTTTCAACCTTGGCGGTACTCTCCTTATCTTCTCGAACCTGGTTAGGTTCTTGTGTTGAAGGAGAAAGCTCTTCTTCAAAGTTCATCCCTTTTTGAGCAGTCACTTGGGGATCTCCCAAGGTCCGCCCGCTCCTAAGTTCAATTCGATTATAGTGCTCCATAGGATTAACATAAGGTTTTCCAGGAAGTTGACCTGGTGCTCTAGAAGATGAAGAAGCTAACTGGGCAATTTGACTATCCTGAATCTTTTGATGTTTTTCAGAATTATCCATTCTCTGAGTAAGCTTCAAAATATCTTGCTTCATTTCATTTTGATTTGAGATAATTTATTCAAACATCTTCTCAATTTTAGACATTGGAAAGTCTTGAAAAGATTGTTGTTGTTGAAAATTCTACTACCCAGACTGAAAATTAGGTCTTTCCCCCATAGATGGTCCTTGCTCTTGATTATTTCTATAAGAAAAATTAGGATGACTTTTCCACCCGGGGTTGTATGTATTTGAGTACGGGTTGTTTGTCTCTGATTAAGACCCATGATTGCATCACATTGTTCTAATTGATTGATTTGTGCAGAGATAGCTCCCAAAGGAAATGAGTCACTAGAGTGATCAGTACTCCCACATACTTCATAAGTAGATACAATGACATTGACCGTATTTGAATTAGTTCCCATGCTTTCTAATTTCTTTGTAAGAGCATCCAGTTTTGCATCCATTAAAGTGACTACATCAGCATCGAACTTCCCTATGCTTTTGTTGGGTTTACACAAGAATAGCCACCACTTCTCTCATTTGCCCATTGATGATGATTTTGTGCTACACTTTCAATTATTTCTTCAACTTCATCTAGACTTTTATTCATGAGTGCCCCTCCAGCAGCTGAATCTAAGGACAACTTAGTATGATAGTTAATGCCATTATAGAATGTGTGCAACACTAACCACTTCTCCAAGCCATGATGTGGGAATTGTCTGAGCATATTATTATATCTATCCCAAGATTCAAATAAATATTCTGAGTTAGCTTGTTTGAAACTTGCAATGAGATTCCTCATATAAGCCGTTTTACTAGGTGGATAGAATTTATCCAAAAATTGTTGCTCGCATTGTTCCCATGTGGTGATGCTATTTGGAGCTAAAGAGTTTAGCCATTGCTTTTTCTCTATACCCCTTGGCCTTAAAAGGTCTCTTGGTCATTTTTCCTTCCAAGCAAGATTCGCAGGTTGAAAAGTTTTACAACACTAATGAACCCAAGAGTCCATCGGCTATAAGCCTTTGAATCCTACTCAAGTTAATATGACCAATTCTTAGATGCCAAAGATATGTTTTGTTCATTTTTGAAGGTTCCTTTCTCTTATTAGAATTAGAGGATGTGTTATTAATTTCCATTTGTTGCTTTGCAGGAGTTTTTGGATTCAGAGTATATAAATTGCCAACTAATGTGCCGGAACAGATAATAATCCTATTTTTCTTGATAACCACTTTGTCATCAAAAGAAATAGCATATACATCCAAAAATAGTTTAGAAACTGAAATTAAATTCTTTCTAAAACATGGTACATAAAGACAATTCCTCAAAATCAAAGTTCTATTCCTATCAAATGATAAATAGACATCTCCTACTACAACAGCTGCCACTTTCGTAGCATTGCCCATGTAGACGGTTATCTCTCCCTCATATAGTCGTCGGGTTTCTCGGAACCCCTGCAATGAATTATAGACATGATCAGTGGCTCCTGTATCTACACACTAGGTACTGGTAGATAACACCGTTAAACATGTTTCAACTACTAGAGAATAAGATATACCTTTATTGTTCTCTTTCCTATGAGGACAGTCCGCCTTCCAATGTCTAGACTGCTTGCAAATAAAGCACTTGCTTTTCAACTTCTTTATTCCTACTTTTAGTCCAGTACCTAGAGATCGATTCACTTTCTTTGCTGAGCCAGCTTGTTTCTTCTTCTTCTTCATACCTTTTGGCTTAGAAGTAGAAACATTTTTAGCAAAGGGAATTTGAGAATTATGACGAAATAGCCCTTCTGTTGCCTGAAGTTCTGTCAGTAGTTCTGCCAATGAATAAATCCTTTTATTCATATTGTAGTTCAGGCGGAACTGCTCAAAACTTTTGGGTAGCGTTTGGAGAATAATATCAACCTAGGTTTCCCCATCGATTTCAGCTCCAATGATTTGTATCTTGTTCAAGTAAGTCATCATTTTGAGGATATGATCCGTTATGGGCGTCCCCTCTGACATGATGGTTGTCATTAAGTTTCTCATAGCCTCTTGCCGAGCAGCCCGATTCTGGTGTCCGAAGAGTTCCTTGAAATTGTACATCATGTTATAGGCAGTAGGCATGGACTGATGCTGATGTTGCAGCACATTTGACATAGAAGCCAAAATGTAACACCGCGTCATCTCATCTTGCTTGACCCATTTCTTATGATACTCAATCTCCTCTTCACTAGAATCACTGTTAGGCTCATTAGGGAAGACCTCTAACAGTACAAACATATAGCCTTCAGCAGTTAGGACAATGTCTAGGTTTCTTTTCCAATCTATGTAATTTGGACCAGTAAGTTTGTTCTCTTTCAGAATAATAGCCAGTGGGTTGAAAGTCATCCTAAGAATCATAAAATAAGTTTTGGCCAAAACTTTAGAATTTAGAATAATATTGAGTTCTCAAACAATATTATTTAAATTCACCAACACCTCAAAACACCATGAATTTTGTATGCCACGATATTGTGGACGTATACAAATTCAAACATTTGTAAGAGGAAATTTTACCCATTAATTTTATTCTTGTCAACCTAACTTTATGACAAATAAAATTAATAGTTGGTATTCCTTTGGTCACACAAATAATAGCAATGACTCCGATGGGGAGGATACTATTAAATGCACCTAAGTGTATATCATCCATTGATTGATTCATAGTCTCTGTCCTTCCTCTAATTAATTCTTACGATACGAAGCAAGAAGAAAAGAGTAATCTCTGGATACTACAATATTCTATGGATTTATACGCATGAGATATCCTCCAAATTCTTTCTTTCTATTTCTATAGTAAACTACTAATGGAACTTACTCTATAATATAATTTGAAATTTAAATTTGTTTGAATAATTTCTCTAAGTTATAAGTTTAAGTTAATAGAAGAAGTTCTATTTGTTCAATCAATTATTTCCCTATAATCTTTTCTCTCTTTTTTACTTGATACTTAGTCCATTAAATAGAATTATGCCCCTTCAGTTGGAGAAGATCACACACTCCTAAATAATTTACTATAACCATCCATAAAGGAAGTTTGATCTAGTGATTCGCAAACAAACTCATTCGATGTGGAGGAAGGCACTCAGAGACAACGCGCAAGTTTGTTTGCATCACTTACAAACAAGTAATGGAGACCATGAAATTTATTTATAAATCCCTCTTCCACTTAGTTATTTAAGATGGGGATTTTAACATGCACACACACACATCACAGCAATAAAAGCAATAAATATGGAAAAATAATTTTCCAACTATTATGGCCTCTAGCAGTCGCCAAAACTAGCCACCAGCACTAGGGCTCATGTCGTTACGTCCATCGAGCTTCCTTTTCTGCTATGACTCTGGTCCTCAAATAGCACTACGCCTCGCAAGGATACGATCTGCGACAAAAATAAAATTTTACATATATCGATCTTATATTCCACAAAGAAATGTACATAAAGTCTAGATCGAACAAAATATAAAATCCTAAAACTAATACAGCTCCTGCTATATTTAATAAATACAATCATGCACATATATAAAATGTCCTCGACATGTCCGAGGCTCCAATCACACATAATCACAATAGGCCATAATAGTTGGAGCCTGCAATCACAGAGTTAATCTATTTGCACATCCTACTATTATCCTGCCTAAAATATGTATGACATGTGCATAATTAAACTAAAAACCAAATACACAGAGGTATAACCTACCTCTGATACCAATTATTTGTTGCTACTCGGAATACCGTCCTAGTTCCCCTGTACAAAAATTTGTATAAGCATAGAACTATCCTAGCTACCCATGTGCTCTACTAAAGTTAAATTTGGATTGCAAGTGATGCTTAATATTATTAATCCAAATTTTCCTTTAGAAGTTAAACTTGGATTGGGAATGAAACTTAACATTCTTACTCCAAGTTCAATCGATGTGATCTTCCTAAGTTAAACCATATTATAGAAGTTATCAAATATCTATTTCAAAGATCAGCTTCCAGGTTAAACATAGTGAGGCACTAGGCCTTCTTGGGTATGGGATCTTCCACCACTTCCTAGACAATGCCTCATAAAGAAATCAGATATTTAACTTCTTATAGTAAACTAGATTTAACTATAGAGACCTCATTAGAAACACATTATCGAAACATGAAATCAAAAAATAAATATTGATAACAAAATGATAACTTAAAACCGATAACCTCTTGTATTTGGTTTTTCAAGATCTATACAAAAGATGAACTAGTTATGATGCGGAAACTAATAAATAGTTATACCTTTTGTAGCTTATAGACTTCTTGATCTTCTATTGTATTCCTCTCCTTCTCTTGGACGTCGTGTGGGCGACGATCTTCTAAGAGGAAATCCACCCAAGCTTCTTCTTTTGCTTCCAAGATCCGACCACCAACTAACCTCCAAGGGATGCTAGACAAGAGAGCTTCCTTCTCTTCTTCTTCTCCTTCAATCAATGGGACACCAAGAGATCTCCCACAATTGATGTCGCCAACCTCCAAGAGAGAAAACAAAAGGAGAGAAGAGAAAGAATAGAGCTAACCACCAAGGAATTGGAAGAGAAGAATAGAAGATGTGTTTTGGGGTGAGGCACCCCCTCCTTCTCTTTTATAATCCTTGGTCTTGGCAAAAAAAGAAAAGTTTTAAACATAATTAAAACTTCCTTATATTCCTTGCCAATGACTAAAAATGAAAGTTTTAAAATAAAAAATTAAAACTTCCTTTTAAACTTGTCATGGTCGGCCATATTCAAGTGCTCCAAACAAGGAAAGTTTTAAACACAAAATTAAAACTTCCTTATTTGAGCTCCGAACACGGGAAGCTCAAGCTCATCGGGAGACCAAAACCAATTCCTCCTCTCGGTCCCTATTGTAGCCTCTTATTTATAAAGCCTTATATCCACTTAGAGCCAAGCTTCTTACCCATCTCTTTGTGGCCGACCAAGCCAAGCATGGAGCCCAAGCTAGGGCCGACCAATCCAAAGGATGAAGCCAAGATCAATGGCCGGCCAAGCTTGGAGCCCAAGCAAGGTGGCCGGCCACACATTAAATAAAAGTGTGATTATAAATTTTAAAATCTTTCCTTATGTGGAAGCCATGGTTTTAAAAGAGAGTTTTAAATTTTAAAATCTTTCCTTTTATAGTTTTCTACAAAGGATTAAAAGAAAGGTTTGATATCTTTCCTTATTTTTAATTAAAAGGAAGATTTTAATTTTTGATAAAAACTTTCCTTTTTGTAACCATCCACATATTTTAAAAGAGAGATTTTAATTTATAAAATTTTCTTTTTATAACTAACAAGGGATTTAAAAGAGAAATTTTTTATTAAAGTTTCTTACTGGAAATAAATAAGGAATTTTTAATTTTGTGTTCAAAACTTTCCTTGTTTGGAGCACATGAATATGGCCGGCCATGACAAGCTTAAAAGGAAGTTTTAATTTTTTGTTTTAAAACTTTCCTTTTTAGTCATTGTCAAGGAATATAAGGAAGTTTTAATTATATTTAAAACTTTCCTTTTTTGCTAAGACCAAGGATTATAAAAGAGAAGGAGGGGGTGCCTCACCCCATAACACATTTTTTATTCTTCTCTTCCAATTCCTTGGTGGCCGGCTCTATTCTTTCTCTCCTCTCCTTTTGTTTTCTCTCTTGGAGGTTGGCGGCATCAATTGTGGGAGATCTCTTGGTGTCCGGTTGATTGAAGGAGAAGAAGAAGAGAAGGAAGCTCTCTTGTCTAGCATCCCTTGGAGGTTAGTTGGTGGTTGGATCTTGAAAGAAAAGGAAGAAGCTTGGGTGGATTTCATCTTAGAAGATTGTCGCCCACACAACGTCCAAGAGAAGGAGAGGAATACAATAGAAGATCAAGAGGTCTATAAGCTACAAAAGGTATAACTAGTTATTAGTTTCTGTATCATAACTAGTTCATCTTGAAAAAGCAAATACAAGAGGTTATCACTTTTAAGTTATCATTTTGTTATCAATTTTTATTTTTTTGATTTCATGTTTCGATAATGTGTTTCTAATGAGGTCTCTATAGTTAAATCTAGTCTACTATAAGAAGTTAAATATCCGATTTCTTTGTGAGGCTTTGTCTAGGAGGTGGTGGATGATCCCATGCCCAAGAAGGCCTAGTGCCTCGCCATGTTTAACCTAGAAGACGATCTTTGAAATAGATATTTGATAACTTCTGTGATATGGTTTAACTTAGGAAGATCACATCGGTTGAACTTGGTGTAAGAATGTTAAGTTTCGTTCCCAATCCAAGTTTAACTTCTAAAGGAAATTTTGGATTAATAATGTTAAGCATCGTTTGCAATCCAAATTTAACTTTAGTAGAGCACATGGGTAGCTAGGATAGTTCTATTCTTGTACAAATTTTTGTACAGGGGAACTAGGACGGTATTCCGAGTAGCAACCAATAATTGGTATCAGAGCAAGGTTATACCTCTGTGTGTTTGGTTTTTAGTTTAATTATGCACATGTCATACATATTTTAGGCAGGATAATAGTAGGATGTGCAAATAGATTAACTCTGTGATTGCAGGCTCCAACTATTATGGCCAATTGTGATTGTGTGTGAATGGACCCTCGGACATGTCGAGGGCATTTTATATGTGTGCATTATTGTATTTATTAAATACAGCAAGAGCTGTATTAGTTTTAGGATTTTACATTTTATTCGATCTAGACTTTATGTACATTCCTTTGTGGAATATAGGATCGATATATGTAAAATTTTATTTGTATCATGGATCATATCCTTACGAGTGTTGGCTGATACTCGGAATATCGTACCGGTTCCCTTGTACAAAAATTTTGTACAAGTTCTGAACCATTCCTAACAACCTATTGTGTTCTTTAGAAATTAAATTTGGAATCGCAAATGGAACTTAACATTATTGATTCCAAATTCAATTTGTCTGTTCTTAGTGGTTTAGACTTGGATCGTAAATGATGCTTAACATTATTGATCCAAAACTACCCATGTTATAAATTCAATTAAATATTAATTTCAGAGATCAGCTTCTAGGTTAAACATGGCGAGGCACTAGGCCTTCTTGGGTATGGGAGCATCCACCACTTCCTAGACAAAGCCTTTCAACGAAATTTAATATTTAATTTCCTTATAGTAACACTAGGTTTAACCAAAAGGAACAATCGAATCACAAGTTTGAAAAAACAAAAGAAACACAAACTTGAATCACAAATTCGAAACCTAGAATCATATGCCTCTTGTTTTTGGTATTTCAAGATCTAAACAAAAAGATGAACTAGTTATGATGCGAAAACTAATAACTAGTTATACCTGTTAGTGTATACTAAAAGTCTAGCTTTTGTAAATATTTTTTGAAATAAAAGAATCACATTGGTCAAATGTCTACATTTTATTTGTTAAGTGTAGTTGTTCAATTAATTTATATTGTAGATAACATGGGGTGTGGTGTCACACACAGAAAATCATATTATCAATTATTTATAAATCATAAATAGTTGCTCACGACTAAGATGGAAAGGAACAAACCATTAGAATAGTCGCAGTATAATTAGGTATTAGTTTATCTTGACTAATAAATTACACTAGTACACTCTAAGTGTATTGAGTAGGATCATTTTAGGTAAGTTCTTTTTATAACTGACTTAATAAAAGAACTAGACCTTAGTTATTATGGAAGTGTGTGCTCTTAATCCTAATATAATAACAAGCATATATATTTAGTATTTATTTCTTTAACTTATCAAAGGGTGAGATTTAGCTTGATAAATCAATAGACCCGATAAGTTGGGAAATGATATTCCTTATAGTATGCGTTGTTGATTATAGAAGGAAACTGTGTCCTAGTAATCTAGGTTGAGAATGCCCCCAAGAGGAGCTCATAAGGATTGTCATATTAAACCCTGCAGGTGGACTTAGTCTGACATGATAATAAGGTTGAGTGGTACTACTCTTGGACTTAGATATTAATTAAGTGAGTTGTCAGTAATTTACTTAATTAGTGGAGATTCATTATATTAAAAACAGGGAGACTAACACACTCATGATAAGAAGGAGGCCATAATGTAATTTGGGATTGGTGCGGTAGTGCAATAATAACTCTTTAGTGGAATGAGTTATTATTGATGAACTTGAGTTGTGTGTTCGGGGCGAACACGGGATACTGTAGCTCATCGGAAGGCCAAAACCAATTTCTCCTCTAGGTCCCTATCGTAGCCTCATCAATGCCTCTAATCCACGTATGAAAATCCCATCTTGATGTCTAAGAAGGGGTCGACCCATGGCATGGTGACCAAGCCAAAGGGGCTGGCCATATTCTCCTTGAGGTGGCCGGCCATATGCTTCTTTAAGGGGGCCGACCACATATTTCAAATAAGGAGGGATGTTTTGAATTTTTAAAATCTTCTCTTTGTAGATATCTACAAGTTTTAAAAGAGAGTTTTTAAAATATAAAACTTTCCTTATTTGAATTAAGCCACATGGTTTAAAAGAAATTTTAAAAGTTTTAAAACTTTCCTTTTTAACCATCCTCATGGTTTTAAGAAAAAAAGGAAGAGAATTTTTAAATTTGAACATTTTCTAACCATGTTAAAAAAAAAAGTAAATTTTAGAAGAGAAGTTTTAAATTTTAAAACTTGGTTTTAATTTTTAGAACTTTCCTTTTTTAACATTCACTTTAGGAAATTAAAAAAGTGCTTGTAAATTTTTATAAGAGTCTTTTCTTTGCTTATAAAATTTTTACAAAAGTTATTTCTTTCCTTTTATTGTGGCCGGCCACCCTTGCTTGGTGCCTAAGCAAGGGGCTGGCCAATCATGCCAATCAATCCATGTTTGGTGATTGAATCAATCAAGAGGAAAGAAAAGGAAAAATAAAAAGGGAAAAGGAAAAACAAGAGAAAGATTTTAATTTTTTATAAAAAGTCTTCCCTTATTTTCCTTGGGCAAGTAATATAAAAGAATGGGAGGGGAGGCCTCATGAGATAACAATTCTTATTCTCTTGTTGGTGATCCTCTTGTGTCCGGCCCTCTCTCCCTCTCTTTTCCCTTTGGTCTCTTTTTCTTCTTGGTGGTGGTGGTGGCCGAAACTTAGAGAAGGAGGAGAAGCTCTTTGGGTGGTGTTCATCTTGGAGGATCGTCGCCCTTACGACGTCCAAGGCGAGGCGAGGAATATGGTAGAAGATCTCGAGGTCATTAGTATACAAAGAGAAGGTATAACTAGTAATTTTCTTCCGTATCATGCTAGTTATTTTTCTTTGTATGAATTCCAAACACAAGAGGCATTAGATTCTAGTTTTTTGAATTTTTTATTCTAGTTTGTGTTTTTTTATTTTCAAATTTGTGATTCGATTGTTCCTTTTGGTTAAACCTTAAGTTATATAAGGAAATTAAATATTAGCTTTCCTTAAAAGACTTTGTCTAGGAAGTGGTGGTTGCTCCCATATTCAAGAAGGCCTAGTGCCTCGCCATGTTTAACCTGGAAGCTAATTTTGGAAATTAATATTTAATTAAATTTATAACATAGGTTGATTTGGATCAATAGTATTAAGTTCCGCTTGCGATCCAAATCTAAACCTTTAAAAATAGATAAGTTAAATTTGGAATCAATAATGTTAAGTTCTGTTTGCGATTCCTAATTTACCTTCTAAAGAACACAATAGGTTGTTTAGGAAAGGTTCGACACTTGTACAAAATTTTTGTACAGTGGAACCGGTACGATCTTCCTAGGACCAACCAACAATTGGTATCAAAGCTAGGGTTTGCCTCTGTGTGTTTTGGCTTTTCAAATTAATTATGTACATGTCATACATAATTTAGGCAGGATAATAGTAGGATGTGTTAACTTTATGGTTGCAGGCTCCAACTATTATGACATATAGATATTGTTGTTGGTTAGTCCTAAGAAAATCGTACCGGTTCCACTGTACAAAAATTTTGTACAAGTGTCAAACCTTTCCTTAAATAACCTATTGTGTTCTTTAGAAGTTAAATTAGGAATCACAGACGGAACTTAACATCATTGATTCCAAATTTAACTTATCTATTCTTAATGGTTTAGATTTGGATCGCAAGCGGAACTTAACACTATTGATCCAAATCCACCTATGTTATTAATTCCATTAAATATTAATTTCCGAAATTGACTTCTAGGACTGCATGGTGAGGCACATGGCCTTCTTGGATATGGGAGCAACCACCACTGCCTAGACAAAGCCTTTTAAGGAAAGCTAATATTTAATTTCCTTAAATAACTCTAGGTTAACAAAAAAGAACAATAGAATCACAAATTTGAAAAATAAAACAAAAGAAACACAAATTCAAAACAAATCCGAAAAACTCTAGAATCATATGCCTCTTGTGTTTGGTATTTCCAAAAATAACTATACAAAGAAAACTAGTATGATGCGGAAAATAATTACTAGTTATACCTTTCTTTGTAAGCAAATAACCTCTTGATCTTCTACCGTATTCCTCTTCTTATCCCGGACGTTGTGTGGGCAACGATCTACCGAGATGAGAATCCACCTAAGACACCTTCTTCTCCAAGCAAGATTCGGCCACCACAATTCTCCAAGAGAATTAGAGGTCCGGCCACCACCACCAAGCTCCAAGGGATGCAAGAAACAAAAACTCCTTTCTCTCCTTCTTCTCCTAGCTAGAACCGGCCACCATCAAGAGCTCCAAGAGAGGATAAAACCGGCCACTAAAGAAGAAGAGAAGAGGAGAGGGAAAACCTCTAGGGCCGGCCACACCAAGGAGAAAAGAGAGGAAGAAAAGAATAGAGTTGTTAGCCATGAAGGCACCTCTACCCCCTCTTTTATAATCCTTGGTCTTGGCAAATAAGAAAATTTAAATAAAAACTTCCTTAATTCTTTTGCCATGATTAAGAAAAATTAATTAATTAAAAAAACCAATTTATTTCTTAAACATCATGGCCGACCACTTTAAGGCTATAAACAATGAGAGTTTTAATTAATTAAAACTTCCTAATTTGTCTCCGGAAATTTTAAAAAAAAATTCTCCAATAATTTTTCCCTTCATGGTAGATTATAAAAAGAAATTTTATAAATTAAAATAATTCTTTTAAACATGTGGATAATTTCTAAAAAGGAAAGTTATCTTTAAAAAATTAAAATCTCCTTTCAATCTAGAAATAAGGAAAGATATCAAATCTTTTCTTAATCTCTTGTAGAAACTTATAAAAGAGATATTTAATTTTTAAACTCTCTTTGAAATCATGAACATAGTTTAAAAAGGAAAGTTTTCTTAAAATTAAAATCCACCTTTCAATCTACAAATAAGGAAAGATTTCAAATCTTTTCTTAATCTTTTGTAGAAAGCTATAAAAGGAAAGATTTAAATTTCAAACTCTCTTTTAAAACCATGATATCCACATAAGAAATAATTTTAATAAAAATCCCTTTTTATTTTCTAGTGGTCGGCCACCTAAGTTTGGGACCCAAGCTTTGGTCGGCCACCTAAATTTAGCTTCACCATAAGCTTTAGCCAGCCCAAGCTTGGGCTCCAAGGTAGCTTGGCCGACCACCTTAAGGTGGGTAGAAAGGTGGGTATTGGTGGGTATAATTCTCTGTATACAAGAGGCTACGATAGGGACCGAGAGGATGAATTGGTTTTGGTCTCTCGATGAAATTAAGCTTCTCGTGTTCGCCCCGAACACACAACTTAATTTCATCAATAATAATTCATACCACTAAAGAATTATTATTGAACTACCGCACCAATCCCAAATTACATTTTGGGCTCCTTCTTATTATGAGTGTGTTAATCTCCCTATGTTTAAGATGTCGAATGTCTACTAATTAAATGAGTTACTGACAACTCACTTAATTAATATCTTAGTTCCAAGAGTAGTACCACTCAACCTTATCGTCATGTCGGACTAAGTCCACCTGCAGGGTTTAACATGACAATCTTTATGAGCTCCTCTTGGGGACATTATCAACCTAGATCACTAGGACACAATTTCCTTCTATAATTAACAACACACACTATAAGTGATATCATTTCCCAACTTATCGGGCTTATTGATTTATCGAACTAAATCTCACCCATTGATAAATTAAAGAAATAAATATCAAATATATGTGCTTGTTATTATATTAGGATTAAGAGCACACACTTCCATAATAACTGAGGTTTTTGTTCTTTTATAAAGTCAGTATAAAAAGAAACGACCTCTAATGGTCCTACTCAATACACTCTAAGTGTACTAGTGTAATTATATAGTTAAGATAAACTAATACATAATTACACTACGACCTTCCAATGGTTTATTCCTTTCCATCTTGGTCGTGAGCTACTGTTTATAATTTATAAAGAACCAATAACACGATCTTCTGTGTGTGACACCACACACTATGTTATCTACAATATAAGTTAATTGAACATCTACATTTGGTATATATAAATGTAGACACTTGACCAATGTGATTCTTATAAATGTTTATACAAAAGCTAGGCTTTTAGTATACACTCCAACAATTGTGTGTGATTGGACCCTTGGACATGTCAAGGGCATTATTTTGTGTGTGCATGATTGTATGTATCAAATACAGCAGGAGCTGTATTAGTTTTAGAATTTTATTTTTTTGTTTGATCTAGAATACATGTACATTCCTTTGCGGAATATAGGATCAATATATGTAAAATTCTATATTTGTCGCAGATCGTATCCTTGCAAGGCGTGGTGCTATTGAAGGACCAGAGGCGTAGCGGAATAAGAAGCAAGAAAGATGCGACAACTGGACCCGATGGCAATGCTAAAGATGGCAGCAGCTAGGGTTGGAACATATGGAGGACTGTGATGGAAAAGGTCATAATAGTTGGAAAATTAATTTCCATATTTATTGCTTTTATTTACTGTAATGTGTGCATGTGCATGTGACGTATGCTAGCATAGGTTAAAATTCCTCACCTTAAATAACTAAGTGGGAGAGGAATTTTTTAAATACATTCCACGGTCTCCATTACTGGTTTGTAAGTGATACAAACAAAATTGCGCGTTGGCTCTGAGTGCCTTCCTCTATATCAGATGAGTTTGTTTGTGGATCACTAGATCAAACTTCCATTTTGGATGACTATAGGAAATTAATCAAAAGTGTGTGATCTTCCCCATCGGAAGGGGCACAATCTTATTAATGGACTAAGTGTCAAATAATGGTATACACTTAGGCACGTCTAATAGTATCCTCCCCATCGGAGTCACTGCTATTATTTGTGTGACCGAAGGAAAACCAACTATTAATTTTATTTGTCAAAAGTTAGGATGACAAGAATAAAATTAATGGGTAAAACCTTCTCTTACAAATGTTTGATTTTGTATACGTCCAGACTATCGTGGCATGCAAAATTCACGGTGATTTGAGGTGTTTGTTAATTTAAAATAGTATTGTTTGAGGAATCAATATTATTCTAAATTTAGAATCCTGACCAAAGTTTATTTTGTGATTCTTAGGATGACTTTCAACCCACTATACATTATATTGAAAGAGAACAGATTTACTGGTCCCAACTATATAGATTAGAAAAGAAACCTGGATATTATCTTAACTGCTGAAAGCTATAAGTTTGTACTGTCAGAGGTATGCCCAGAAACACCTAACAATGATTCCACCCCAGAGGAGATTGAGTATCATAAGAAATGGGTAAAGGCAGATGAGATGACGCGGTGTTACATTTTGACTTCAATGTCAAATGTATTGTAACATCAGCATCAGGACTTACCAACGACTTATGATATAATGAACAATCTCAAAGAACTCTTTGGGCACCAGAGTCGGACTGCTAGGCAAGAGGCAATGAGAAAGTTAATGACAACCACCATGTCGGAGGAAACACCCATTAGGGATCATATTCTCAAAATGATGGCTTATCTGAACGAAATACAAGTCCTTGGAGGTGAAATCGATGGGGAAACCTAGGTCGATATTATTCTCCAAACGCTACCCAGAAGTTTTGAGCAGTTCCGCCTGAACTATAATATGAACAAAAGGGAATATACATTGCTAGACAGAACTACAGACAGCAGAAGGTATATTTCGTAACAGTGCTCAGATTCACTATGCTGAAAATGGTTCTACTTCTAAGTCGAAAGGCAAGAAGAAGAAGAAACAAGTTGTTTCAACAAAGAAGGTGAATAAACCTCTAGGGAAATGACCAAAAGCTGGAATGAAGAAGCCGAAGGGCAAGTGTTTCATCTGTAAGCAGGCTGGACATTGGAAGGCAGATTGTTCTCATAGGAAAGAGAACAATAAAGGTATATCTCATGCTTTAGTAGTTGAAACATGTTTAGCGGTGTTATCTACCAGCACCTGGTGTGTAGATACAGGAGCCACTGATCATGCCTGCAACTCTTTGCAAGGGTTCCAGGAAACTCGATGACTATTTGAAGGAGAGATAACCGTCTACATGGGCAATGCTACTAAGGTGGCACCTGTTGCAGTGGGAGACGTCTACTTATCTTTTGATAGGAATATAAGTTTGGTTTTAAGAAATTGTCTTTATAACGACCCGACCCTTTGGCCTCTTGGGTGGCCCTTGCGACGGCCCACTGGCGGCCCCTTATGTCGTCGGCCCATTTGACGACCTCTCATGTCGTCGATCGACGACCCTTGGCCGTGCCGTTACTCACTAGGACTTCCCACCCCTGGTCAGTGGATTTTTGCCTCCCCCAGGATTCGAACTCTAGACCTCCAGACTAAGTAGTAGAGTTTATGAATCCTGGTAGCCAAGTGAGCGGCGAGTGAGCCAGGATTCATAAACTCTAGTACTTAAGCCTGGAGGTCTAGAGTTCGAATCCTGGGGGAGGCAAAAATCCACTGGCCAGGTGTGGAAAGTCCTACCAAATGGGTCGACGACATAAGGGCCGCCAGTTGGGCCGCCGCAAGGGCCGCCCAAGAGGCCAAAGGGCCGGGTCGTTAAATACCCAGTTTTAGAAAGAATTTAATTTCAGTTTCTAAACTGTATTTGGATGGATATTCTGTTTCTTTCAGTAACAACGTAGTTATAAAGAGAAATAGAGTTATTATTTGTTCTGGTGCATTTGTTGGCAATTTATATACATTAAATCCAATTTTTCCCATAAAGCAACAAATGGAAATTAATAACACATCTTCTAACTCTAATAAGAGAAAAAAACTTCGGAAATGAACCAAACATATCTTTGGCATCTAAGGCTTGGTAATATTAACTTATGTAGGATTCAAAGGCTTATAGCTGATAGACTCTTGGGTTCATTAGAGTTAGAAAACTTTCCAACCTATGAATCTTGCTTGAAAGGTAAAATGACCAAGAGACCTTTTAAGGCCAAGGGGTATAGAGCAAAAGATATGTTAGAGCTTATTCATTCTTATTTGTGTGGTCCTATGTCTATCCAGGCGAGAGGTGGTTTCGAATACTTTGTCTCTTTTATTGACGATTATTCGAGATATGGGTACATTTACTTGATGTATCGCAAGTCTAAGTGCTTTGATAAGTTCAAAGAGTACAAGGCTGATGTGGAGAAACGTCTTGGTAAAAGTATCAAAACACTATGGTCTGATCGTGGTGACGAATACCTCTTAGGAGAGTTTAGGAATTACTTATCAGAAGCCGGGATTCAATCCTAGTTGTCTACACCTGGTACACCCCAACAAAATGGTGTGGCAGAACGAAGGAATATGACTCTTATGGAGATGGTTAGATCAATGATGAGTTATTCAGAATTACCAAGTTCGTTTTGGGGATACGCTCTGGAAACAACAGCGTACATTCTGAACTTAGTACCGTCTAAATCAATATCTTCTACTCCCACAGAATTATGGAATGGGTGAAAGCCCAGTCTAAGACATATTCAGATTTGGGGTAGTCCAGCACATGTGCTGAAAGCAGATGCTGATAAGTTAGAATCTCGTACAGAAGTTCACGTGTTTGTGGGTTATCCTAGAGGAACGAAAGGTGGTTTATTTTATAGTCCTAAAGACCAGAAGGTCATTGTTAGCACCAATACCCAGTTTTTAGAAGAAGACTATATAATGGACCATAAGCCCAAAAGTAAAATTGTTCTAGAAGAAATTCGAGAGGACACGTCTACTTCAGTACCAATAGTACAAGATGAAGTACCACAAGAGACTACAACACGTGTCACACATGATACACAACCGCAGACAGTGCCTCGTCATAGTGGGAGGGTTGTGAGGCAACCAGAGAGATTCATATTTTTGGGAGAGTCTTCGGACTTGATTCCGGGTAAACATGAACCTGATCCCCAGACATATGATGAAGCACTCTAAGATATAGATGTAGTATCTTGGCAAAAGGCAATAAATTCTAAAATAAAGTCTATGTATTCTAATAAGGTCTGGGAGCTTGTAGAACCACAAGATGGTGTAAAAGCCGTTGGATAAAAGTGGATCTAGAAAAGGAAAAGTGGGACAAACGGGAAGGTAGAAACCTTCAAAGCAAGGCTTGTTGCAAAAGGTATACTTAGAAAGAGGGAATTGATTATGAGGAGACTTTTTCACCAGTAGCTATGCTTAAGTCTATCCGGATACTCTTATCCATTGTCACTCATATGGATTATGAGATTTGGCAAATGGATGTCAAGACAGCTTTTCTTAACGGAAGTCTTGAAGAAAACATCCATATGAAGCAACCAGAGGGATTCATTGAAAAAGGCAAAGAGCATCTAGTGTGTAAGCTGAATCGGTCTATTTATGGACTGAAGCAAGCTTCAAGATCTTGGAACATCTGGTTTAATGAAGTAATACAGTCATATGGATTTATTCAGTGTTCGGATGAGTCTTGTGTATACAAGAAGTGTAACGAAAACGTGGTGGTATTTCTTGTACTATACGTAGATGATATTTTGTTAGTTGGCAACAATGTCAAAGTGTTATCGGACATAAGGGTATGGTTATCCAAACAATTTGATATGAAGGACTTAGAAGAATGTATACACATTCTTGGGATCAAAGTCATAAGGGATCGCAAGAAAAGGATGTTGTGCCTATCTCAAGCTTCATATATAGATACAATCCTTGCTCGTTTTAGCTTGTAGAACTCCAAGAAAGGTTTCTTACCTTTTAGACATGGAGTAGCCTTATCTAAAGAAATACCTCCGAAGACATCAAAGGAGATAGAGGATATGAAGGCAGTTCCTTATGCTTCGGCTGTTGGAAGCCTAATGTATGCAATGATGTGTACGAGACCGGATATCTACTTTGCCATACACATGGTTAGCAGATATCAAAGTAACCCTGGACAGGGACATTAGACTACTGTAAAAAATATATTGAATTACCTGAGAAGGACTCGAGACTATATGATAGTTTACCAAGCAGATGATTTGCTCCCTGTGGGTTACACAAAATTGGATTTCCAATCAGATAGGGATAATAGTAAGTCTACATCAGGCTATGTGTTTACTTTAGGAGGTGGAGCCATTGCATGGAGGAGTGTTAAGAAGAAATATGTTTCAGACTCAACCATGGAAGCAGAGTATGTGGCAGCCTCTGAGGTAGCCAAAGAAGCTGTATGGCTCAGGAACTTCCTAATGGACTTAGATGTGATTCCTAGTTTACCCAAAATCATCACAATTTATTGTGATAATAGCGGTGCAGTTGCAAACTCGAATGAACCATGAGCCCATAAGGCGAGTAAACATATAGAGCGCAAGTACCACCTGATACGAGACATCGTCAAGCAAGAAGAAGTTGTTGTCACCAAGAATGCATCAGCAGATAACCTAGCAGATCCTTTCACTAAGGCCCTTCCGGTGAAAGCTTTTGATCGGCATATGGAAGGTGTAACAACCCGCCTTCTACTGACTAGGCAGTGAGGCCGATCGCTACATTATGCTGTGCTAAATTACTATTGCGGAAATCTGGATTGATTAAAATTTTACTAAACTGATTACTGTAAAATCTGAACTTAATATTCTAGGTGTACCTAGGAGTTGTACACATGCTAGGGAAGATAATCTATGCCTCTCGGATGTCCTGCTAGCTGTAATCAGGCATTTCAATCGATCCATGAATCGATTGGGCTGTCGGATCGATCCAGTGATCGATCCAGCTTGATACCGGCACGGAGAAAAACTCTGGATCGGTCGGCTGACCGATCCACAAGCTATCTTGTTTACGTATGCGGTGGATCGTTCTGGCCGATCCGAGTACCGATCGGTCGGTAGCCGATCTAGTGGCTCAGCGATCGGTCGGCTAACCGATCGGTGAGCTTCTCTCTGCTAACTCTGTTACGGTTGGATCGGTCGGTGACCGATCGATGCTAACAATCGATCGATCGTAGATCGATCTGGGTTTCTGATTTCGAACCAGAACCCCTTATTTCAACACTATTTCGTGCCTTAATCACATTACATGTTCTAAGATGGCTAGGAAACACTCTAACAACCACAACTAACATTCTAACATCATAAAGAACAATGTTCTAAGCATAATAGAGTGCATGGTTAACTAATTCATAGCGATCAACATACTAAAGTGCAAATTGCTAAAACACTAAAAGGTACTAATGTTTAAACAAAGCTTGCTAGAGTTCCCTAAGATCTTCTTTCCAAGTTCTTGCCCACACACATCTTCGTACCATTGCCCTCCAGCCTCCACTAGTCCATCTTTCCTTTACCTTTATCTGCAGTATAAGGAAAAGAAAGTATCTATAAGCTTTCGCTTAGTAAGAAACCATCTACCTCACTAAAACATGCATACGATGCATTTATACTTTTTAAAAAAAAACATGGTATCAAACATATGTCAAACTTGTTAAAACATGGCATACTGAAATCACTGAACATGAACACCAAAGCATGACATACAAAGCTAACCATAACTATCATGTGTAACAATGAAGAAAATGGAGCTGAACATGAATTAAGCTAGTCTGGAACTTAATTCAAACTCAACTAACGTAACTGATCTTTGTGAGTTTTGAAAAACTATAATATAATAGATTAAAATACATAATCATACTGCTAGTGGGCCCGACAACTGTACATGCTATGCGCGCATCCTTAACTAGACCCGGGGTTACAAATCCCGAATTTAGTAAGGTTTAATAGGTTATCTAAACCTAGGGACCGACTATGGGAGCCCAGCCCAATGGATATCTAATCCTGTACAGTGCCCCTACTAGAAGTAAAATACTGGATCATAGCTAATTAATTTACCTTGCTTTTACTAGGTTATCTAAACCTAGAGGTGACTATGGGTGCCCACCCATTGGACCGTAGTCCCATATATGCTGTGGCAAGGCTAACTAAACTATTTAAATGCTTCTATTGCATTTACTGAGATATTAAAATGCCTAAGTTGCATTTTTCTGTGCTAAATAATTTAATCGAACACTTAGTATGCACTAATTCGTATCCTTGTGCCGAAAGTCTACATATTACTAAACTAAAACATGGAATTCACACGGAAGCTACTTATACTGCAGGTGAGGGGTTTCTTACCTCCTGTTTGGATTTTCTTACGATTCTAATCGCTGGATTTCCGGAGGAGACGATCCTTTCGACGATCTTCTCGCGTCTATGCGTTCCTCTCGCGGAGGGGAGCGTCCTCGTGTCGATGTCGTCGCCGGAAAGTGTCCTTGGGCCGAACCTCAGCCTTCCTTGTGGTTGGCGCCGAGAGAGGGAGAGGAGAAGTGGGCGGCGGAATTAGGTTGGGGTGGAGAAAGCTACGATCCAAGAAAAATAACTCTTCACCTAATTATTTCCTATTTATATTAAGTGATAATTCCGGCCCAACTCCAACTTAAATAAAATTGTTTCCCTTTCCTTTCAGCACGGCCCAGCTGGGTTCACTTGGTTACCATGGTTCACCATAAGTCGTAGGACCCAATAGGTCTCGGGTTCAATTCCCGCTTAAGCTATTTTCGTTTTCTATTTATTTTTGCTACTTCCGTACTCTAAAAATTCCATAAAAATATTCTAAAATTCCAGAAAAATCATAGAATATTTCTAAAATAGTTTTGAGAATTTTTTGGCGTTACAATCCCCCATACCTTATAAAAAGTTCATCCTCGAACTTAGAATAATTCTGGGTACTTCTGTCTCATGCTGGCTTCTGTCTCCCAAGTTGCCTCTTCTGCTGTGTGACTGTGCCAAATAACCTTGACTAATGGTACTTCCTTGTTCCGCAATTTCTTAACTGCTCGGTCTATTATCTGAATAGGCCGACTGTCATAGCTGATGTCTTCGCAGAGGGGCTCAATCACCTGGGTGGCATCTGGAATATGCTTCTTCAGCATAGAGACATGAAATACATTGTGGACAGCTGACATTTCCTGGGGTAGCTCTAGCTCATATGCTACCTTGCCCACTCTTCTGCTGATAAGGTATGGTCCCACAAATCGGGGACTTAGCTTGCCCTTCTTCCCAAAACGCATTACTCCCTTCATGGGAGCTACTCTAAGGAACACTGAATCCCCAACTGAAAACTCCAAAGGTCTGCACCGTATATCAGCATAGCTTTTCTGGCGGCTCTGAGCTATCTCTATCCTCTGGCGGATCTGCTGTATAGCTGCTGTGGTATCTGCCACTAGATCTGTCTGAAGTTCTAGCTCTTTCTGTTCACCACTCTCATACCAGCAGATTGGAGATCTACACCTCCGCCCATAGAAAGCCTCATAAGGTGCCATACCGATAGTGGCCTGATAGCTGTTGTTGTATGCAAATTCTGCTAAACTCATATATTTGCACCAACTTCCTTTGAAATCTAGGGCACATGCTCGGAGCATATCCTTGAGTACCTGATTTACTCGCTCCGTCTGTCCATCTGTCTGCGGATGGAAGGTTGTGCTAAACTTTAACTTCGTGCCCAAAGCTGTCAGTACACACTCCCAGAAGTGTGACGTGAACCTGCTGTCTCTGTCTGAAATAATGGTTCGTGGGACTTCATGTAATCTAACGATCTCATTGAGATACAACTGAGCTAGCTGTTCCATGGAGTAGGATATCCTGATAGCTAAGAAGTGGGCTGATTTAGTCAATCTGTCGACTATTACCCACATGGTATCAAAACCATTCGTGGTTCTGGGTAATCCTACTATAAAATCCATAGAAATATCTTCCCACTTCCATTCTGGTATCTGTATGGGCTGCAAAACTCCCCTGGTCTCTGATGTTCTGCCTTAACCCTCTGACAGGTTAGGCAGGTGCTGACATATCGAGCGATGTCTGGCCACCAAAAACGTTTCTTCATGTCCTGGTACATTTTGGTGGAGCCAGGATGCATCGCATAGGGAGTCTTGTGAGCCTCGTCTAGGATTTTCCTCTGTAGTTCCTCCTAATCCGGAACACATAGCCTGTCACCAAAATACAACACCCCGCTATCTGATATTCTGAACTCTCCACCTTCTGATTCTGCTAAACCTTGCTTGATTCTCTGAATTTCATGATCCTGCTCCTGAGCTGTCTGGATGTCACCGAGCAAGGTAGACTCTAATGTCATAGTAGAGAGCTGTCCGACTATGAGCTCGAGATCGAAATCTGAGATCTCCTTCTGTAGGGGCGGTGACATGGCTGCTAGAGATAATAGGGTAGCGCTGGACTTCCTGCTGAGGGCATCTGCTACCCTATTCTCTTTTCCTGGGTGGTAGAGGATATCTATGTCATAGTCTTTGACCAGTTCTAGCCATCTACGCTGTCTCATATTCAGATCCTTCTGAGTGAAGAAGTACTTCAGACTCTGATGATCTGTATGCACTCTGCACTGAGCTCCATACAAGTAATGTCTCCAAATCTTGAGAGCGAACACCACTGCTGTAAGCTCAAGGTCATGAGTAGGATAGTTCTTCTCATAATCCTTAAGTTGTCTGGAGGCATAGGCGATCACCTTGCCATCTTGCATCAACACTGCTCCTAGTCCCAACTTCGAGGCATCACTATATATGTCAAAGCTATCTGCGTTCTCTGGTAGAGTCAGAATAGGTGCACTGGTCAATCTCCTTTTCAGCTCGCTGAAACTGTTCTCACAGTCCTCTGTCCACTGAAATTTTCTGTTCTTTCTGGTAAGAGCTGTCAGTGGGGAGGCTATCCTGGAGAAGTCCTCTACGAATTTCCTGTAGTAACCTGCTAATCCCAGAAAGCTTCTGATCTCACTGGCGTTCTTGGGTCTTTTCCAGTTGCTCACAGCTTCTATCTTACTGGGGTCTACCATGATACCATCCTTTGAGATGATGTGACCCAGGAAGGACACCTGATCTAGCCAAAATTCACATTTGGTGAACTTGGCGTACAGCTGATTCTGCTGAAGGGTCTGCAATACTATTTTCAGGTGCTCTGCGTGTTCTTCCTGAGTTCTGGAATAGATAAGGATGTCATCGATGAACACGATAACGAACCTATCTAAATATTCTCTGAATACCCTGTTCATAAGGTCCATGAAAGTAGCTGGAGCATTTGTCACGCCAAAGGGCATGACTACGAACTCGTAATGTCCGTATCTAGTCCTGAATGCTGTCTTGGGTATGTCCCCTTCTTTAACCTTCACCTGATGATAACCTGATCTGAGGTCTATTTTAGAGAACACTGCTGCTCCCTTTAGCTGATCAAACAGGTCATCTATTCTGGGAAGAGGATACCTGTTCTTGATTGTGACTTGATTCAGTGCCCGGTAGTCTATACACAGGCGCATGCTCCCGTCTTTCTTCTTCACGAACAATACAGGTGCTCCCCATGGTGAGTGACTAGGACAGATGAAGCCCTTGTCAAGCAGCTCCTGTAGTTGCTCATGAAGTTCCTTCAGTTCTGCTGGAGCCATGCGGTAAGGTGCTTTGGAGATAGGATTTGTACCGGGAATGAGCTCTATCTCAAATTCGATCTCCCTGTCTGGTGCTAGGCCTGGTAACTCTGGGAAGACTCTTGGGTAGTCACATCGACTCGGACCTCTGCTAGCTGTTGGTCCTTGTCCTGACTGGTGCTGACTACGTGTGCTAAGAACCCCATACATCCGAATCCATCAACGTCTGTGCCTTCATAGCTGAGAGAAACTTCTTGGCCTTTCTCCCGGGTTCTCCGACGAATTGAACTGTGCTTCCGCTTTCTATTTACGGCACTCGATGGAGGCACCGTATTTGATCAAGAAGTCCATCCGAAGATGGCGTCGTAGTCGGTCATATTAATCACTATCGGATCGCAAAGAGCTCTGCATGCGCTATAGTGACCGCCTTTGCTCGAGCCGGTCGTGGCGCCATGATTTCTCCCGAGGGTAGCGTCGTGAGGCGCTCGAGTACCTCTGAGAGTCTGCTAACTTCTCAGCAAATGCCCTGGATATGTATGAATGGGTTGCCCCAGTATCGAATAAGACAGTTATACTTTGCTGTAAAATACTAATCTGACCTGTAACAACTGTCGAGGCATTTGCTGCGTCCTCTCTAGTGAGTGAGTAGATCCTCGCATTGGTCGTAGCTGGAGGGGCTTCTAATCTGCCCTGGCTGATATGTGGACCATCTAAAGCGGCCTGCATCTGATGTAACTGAGCTGGCTGGCCTCCATCCTGAATCGGCTGTGGCTGAGGAAGACTGGTCTTGTTTGGACATTGCTTGGCCATATGGCCTTCCTGTCCACATTCAAAGCATCCTCATGTGCCCTTACGACAAACTCCAGGATGGAATTTCCCACAAGTAGCACACTTTGGATAACTGGGCTGCTTGCTGGCTGGCCCTCCTTTTGGGTAACTCCCTGGTTTGCGCTTGTTGCTGGAGTTCCCTTTCCAGTTAGAGCCATGGAAGCTATTGCCCTGCTGTTTTTGAGTGCCTGAGCCTCCTTGACCTTTAGCTTCTGAGAGGACTTGCTTCTGCTGCTTGATGCTATTCTGGTAATGCTTAGTGATTAGAGCACTGCTCACTAATTCTTCTGTGGTTTGTGGCCTATGAACGCCACCAGCCACGTTCATTGCTATTTCCGGCCTCAGCATCTTGAGCATCAACCGGATTCGTTCCCTTTCTGTGCTAACTAATTCATAGACAAGCCAACCTGTTGAATTTCTTCACGGCTTCCTCAACTGATAGGTTGCCCTGACGAAACTCAGTGAACTCGTCATAGTGACGGTTGGTGACCCGCATGTGAAAGAACTCCTCAAAGAATTCCTTCTCGAAGTCAGCCCATGTCATCTGGTTCACTGGGCACTTCGCTCTGATTCTCTCCCACCACATACGTGCATCTCCTGTCAGACAGAAGGAGGCGCACTTCACCTTCTCATGTTCTGGCCAGTCCAGAAGCTCCATCGTACTTTCTAGTGTTTTGAACCATGCCTAAGCATCCCATGGTTCATTGCTGCTTGAGAAATTCTCTAGCTTGACTCTCGCCTTTGGATCGAGATAGGCTTCTCTGCGTTCTCTTTGGGACTCTGGTGAGTGGATTTGGTGGAACCTCTAAGACCCTGGTGTTGCTAAGTTAGGCTCGGGGTGACAGTGGGGTGTTCTGCGACTAGCCTTTAAGGTGGCTATTTCTTGTTGATCAGGACTGCATGGCGAGCCACTAGTCTTTGTAGGGTAGGGAGTAGCCACCACTTCTTTGACAGTGGCTGGTGCCCTTCTAGCTGGGCGTCCTCGTGCCATTTCTAAAGACATGTAGGACATACATGACTAACACAAGCATAATAGAGAAACTATTGTTATCATGTTAACTACTATCATAAACAAGTATGCTTTAGTTATCTATAACAAAAAAGCAATAAACATACAAAGTGAGAAGTATTCTTACTTGGAAGCTGCAGGTACAATGCTGATGTGTGTGTAGGAAGTATGGAAACTGCTCTGATACCACTCTGTAACGACCCGCCTTCTACTGACTAGGCTGTGAGGCCGATCGCTACATTATGCTGTGCTAAATTACTATTGTGAAAATCTGGATTGATTAAAATTTTACTAAACTCATTACTGTAAAATCTGAACTTAATATTCTAGGTGTACCTAGGAGTTGTACACATGCTAGGGAAGATAATCTATGCCTCTCGGATGTCCTGCTAGCTGTAATCAGGTATTTCAATCGATCCATGAATCGATTGGGCTGTCGGATCGATCCAGTGATCGATCCAGCTTGATACCGGCACGGAGAAAAACTCTGGATCGGTCGGCTGACCGATCCACAAGCTATCTTGTTTCTGTATGCGGCTGGATCGGTCTACCGACTGATCTAGGAGTACACTGATCGGTCGATAGACCGATCCAGTGGCTCACTGATCGGTCGGCTAACCGATCAGTGAGCTTCTGTACTCTCTGCTAACTCTATGTTCGCGACTATCGATCTGTAGATCGATCTGGGTTTCTGATTTCGAACCAGAACCCCTGGTTTCAGCACTATTTCGTGCCTCAATCACATTACATGTTCTAAGATGGCTAGGAAACACTCTAACAACCACAACTAACATTCTAACATCATAAAGAACAATGTTCTAAGCATAATAGAGTGCATGATTAACTAATTCATAGCGATCAACATACTAAAGTGCAAATTGCTAAAACACTAAAAAGTACTAATGTTTAAACAAAGCTTACTAGAGTTCCCTAAGATCTTCTTTCCAAGTTCCTGCCCACACACATCTTCGTAGCATTGCCCTCCAGCCTCCGCTAGTCCATCTTTCCTTTACCTTTATCTGCAGTATAAGGAAAAGAAAGTATCTATAAGCTTTCGCTTAGTAAGAAACCATCTACCTCACTAAAACATGCATACGATGCATTTATGCTTTTTAAAAAAAAACATGCTATCAAACATATGTCAAACTTGTTAAAACATGGCAATAAAATCTGAACATGAACACCAAAGCATGGCATACAAAGCTAACCATAACTATCATGTGTAACAATGAAGAAAACGGAGCTGAACATGAATTAAGCTAGTCTGGAACTGAATTCAAACTCAACTAACGTAACTGATCTTTGTGAGTTTTGAAAAACTATAATATAATAGATTAAAATACATAATCATACTGCTAGTGGGCCCGACAACTGTACATGCTATGCGCGCATCCTTAACTAGACCCGGGGTTGCAAATCCCGAATTTAGTAAGGTTTACTAGGTTATCTAAACCTAGGGACCGACTATGGGAGCCCAGCCCAATGGATATCTAATCCTGTACAGTGCCCCTATTGGAAGTAAAATACTGGATCATAGCTAATTAATTTACCTTGCTTTTACTAGGTTATCTGAACCTAGAGGCGACTATGGGTGCCCACCCATTGGACCGTAGTCCCATATATGCTGTGGCAAGGCTAACTAAACTATTTAAATGCTTCTATTGCATTTACTGAGCTATTAAAATGCCTTAGTTGCATTTTTCTGTGCTAAATAATTTAATCGAACACTTAGTATGCACTAATTCACCAGTACCATATGTCAAGTTAAACTTGTTCCCTTTCTAATTAGTTCTAATTACCCTGTCGGGTAAGTTAGTTTTGGAGGTGCCAGCTATTCTGAATCCTCCCCCTACATTGTTAATAATTTTATTTAAATTTATAAATTAGATTTGAGTTATATTTAAATTAAGTTTAGTAAATAAAAGGTACTTGATTATAGCTTGGTTTGTAGTGTTTAAGTTTTACTTTAGACTTAAAACCCAAGTCTAGATTTCGTGATTTGACTAAATTATTGATAATCTTCTCTAATTTATCAATTTTATCTTTTAAAATATTATTTTGTATTTCTAATTTTCTAAAAGTTAATTTCTTATTTTTATTTGAATTAATTTTATTCATTACATTATTAGCATGCATATCTAATTTTGAAGATAAATCTATACTAGAGCAAGCAGGATTAGTTAAACTAGTGCAATCATGTGTTGCAAAAACTAGATTTTCATATAATGTAAATGTACTAACCTTGATTTCTCCCTCTGGATTCTTGGGTCTTCTTTCTGGGCATTGTCTTTTGCAGTGACCCATTTGTTTGCATTTGGAGCATTTAATGTGTTTCTTCCCTCTCCTGACCATTTTCTCCTTCTCCTCTGATTGTGCCGGTCGAGTCTTACGAGTGGGACATTCGCTTCTGCAGTGCCCTCTTTCCCTACACTTAAAATAGGTTATGAAAGATTTACAATTTGAATTTACAATTTTACCTTTTAGATCCGTGATAGGATCCTCCCCCTTGACTGTTGTCGTCTCGAATTCAGACTCAGATTTAGCAATTTCTTCTCTGGCCATTAGTGCTATGAAGTCGGTCTGATCTGATTCTTCTGAGTCTAGTACAGAGGTTGATTCTGGAAAGTCGTGTTCGAATTCGAACTCTGTTTTCTCTTGATCTTCTGACTCTGAAGGAATCTCATGAAGCTTGAGCAATTTCTCCCAAAGCTCCTTAGCATTGTTGAATTTTCCGACTCGATCAAGCTCTGAATTTGTTAGGCCGCATAGGAGAGTCCATGTTTCTTTTGCATTAACCTCGAATGTTCTTATTGTTTGTGCATCCCACTTGTCACAGGTGATGGGTACACCTTCTTCGGTGGGGAGAATAAATCCAATATGGATTATAGTCCATATTTCTGCTTCAGTCTTCAATTGGTGCACCATCTGGTCTTTCCAGTATCTAAAATTTTCGCCGGACAGAAGTGGTAGGCATGTGGAGTTGTACCCATCTTCGTAGGCCATTAAGAAGGAATCTCACAAAATAAACACAATAAAACTTGTTCTAAGACTTGGTCTTGGATTAGTAGTGCGGGAAAAAGATAGAAAAAGGAATTCACAAATTTCAAAAAAAAAAAATAATAATAATAAAATATTATTAAAAAATATTAAAAATATATTATTTTAAAATTTTCCAAATTCAATATTTTATCAATACTAATAAACCGTGAAGAGATGAAAATGAAATTTTTGAAAATAATTTTGGAGGGAAAAAAATGAAAGGAATACCAAATTCGATATAGGGGAAAATAATTTTACCCTATACGAACGAGAAAGCGACGAAAAAAAATACTCGAACGGTAGTTGTACCAATTCAGAGCAACCCCGCTCTGATATGAATTGTAGGATCGAAAAGAATTTAGATATCTCCACAATGGTATGATATTGTCCACTTTGGGCCTAGACCCTCATGGCTTTGCTTTTGGGCTCTCTCCAAAAGGCCTCATTCCAATAGAGATATCTTTTCTCTTATAACCCATAATCTTTCCCATGTGTTTTCAATATGGGATTATGTTTGTAAACTTGTAACACCAACAATCCCCCCCTCAAACAAAGGACCACAGGCTTCCTACGTCCGATCCTTGACCCACCAGGTCTTCCTGCCCCTCGGTCCACCCGACCTACTAGGACTTCCTTGTCTAGCCGCAACTAGGACTTCCTGCATGGTGTCTGGTCCTTTTGATCGAAAACAGGAGCCCCCTACTTTCTTTGTTCGAGGTGAATATTGTACCCACATGGCTCAATCAGACCATAGCTCTTGTGCACAGTCGCCGGTTAAAACTTCTGGCAATTCGAGCTTTGATACCAATTGTTGGATCGAAAGCGCTAGAAGGGGGGTGAATAGCACTCATGGCTTTCACTCGTTTCAGATTTGTAAAACTCGAGTAATGACGTAGCGGAAATAAAATAATCACACAGAGAGACACAATGAGTTATTTGGTTCGGAGTCTGTGGCGACTCCTACTTCAAGGCCCGCGATCGTTGATTGCTTTCGGTGGGCAACAATTATAGTATCATAAATTCAGTACAATTTGACATTACAACTAAGAGTACTTAGAAATAATGATACTAACAACAAAGAATAGTAGAATCGCAGCTCCTGGTTGTCGGGGCGTAGCTACGGCACTTCAGGGTCGTCTCTTGAGCAACCAACAGTCAAAGGATAGCTTTTTAATTGATGATTCAACCTGCTACTCGAAGCCTCCTTTTAAAGCCTGTTGGAGGCACCTCCAAGACCATCCAAGGCACCACCAGGCCTCCGAGTCACCCACGTGGATCACTGCTGAACTCGTCGCACCATATCAGCTTGAAGGCGCCTTCAAGCCACTCCAAGGCGCCTCTAAGCCTTGGTCCAAGGCGCCTCTAGCTCCATCCAAGGCACCTCCAGCACTGCTTCGCGGCCAGCTCACATTCTGCACTCGAGGCGCCTCCAAGCTCCATGGAGGCGCCTCGGACACTATTCATCTGAGGCTTGCCTTGCTCTTTTGTCCCTGCAAAGCATGTTAGTTCACCAAACACACACATACCCTGCAAGACAAAGTTAGCACACATAAAATATGACGAATTAAGTGATTGACAGTCATCGGACTATCCGGGTCTGACTTCGGATTTCCAACTGGAAACCCTAGGTTGACCCGACGCCTACTGTTCCCTCTACGGGGAACGCGTCCTCACCTACTCCCCTCAGGAGAGATTACATGGTGCCAGTCCGGTCCTCCAGACCGACTGGACTTTTCGACTAGGGTTACCACACCCTAGGACCTAGGGTTACCGCCCCCTAGGACCTAGGGTTACCGCCCCCTAGGGTTTTTCTCCACCTACGGTTACCACCCCCTAGGACCTAAGGTTACCCCCCCTTAGAATTATCCTCCACCTAGGGTTACCACCCCCTAGGACCTAAGGTTGCCGCCTCTTAGGGTTTTCCTTCACCTAGGGTTACCACCCCCTAG
This sequence comes from Zingiber officinale, assembly GCF_018446385.1. Taxonomy (NCBI): domain Eukaryota; kingdom Viridiplantae; phylum Streptophyta; class Magnoliopsida; order Zingiberales; family Zingiberaceae; genus Zingiber; species Zingiber officinale. The sequence continues at coordinate 102,759,089 of NC_055991.1, forward strand.
GGGTTTCACCTTGCCTAGCCGCAGCTAGGACTTTTGCCTAAGTATCACTTAGAACTTTCCTGCTAGCTCCATGAACCTTGTTAGATAGCACCACAGCTTAATTTTTAACCCTTTGCCATAATCAAAACTTAGGTTCAATCATCTGGTGCTCACTGCACCAACAATTGGTTTTGATCTCCCGATGAACTTGAGCTTCCCGTGTTCACCCCGAACACCCAACTCGAGTTTATCAATAATATCTCTTTCCACTAAAGAGTTATTATTGAACTACCACACCAATCCCATATTACTATATGGGCTCCTTCTTATCACGAGTGTGTTAGTCTCCCTGTGTTTAAGATATAGAATGCCCACTAATTAAATGAGGTACTGACAACTTACTTAATTAATATCTAGCTCCAAGAGTAGTACCACTCAACTTCATCGTCATGTCGGACTAAGTCCACTTGCAAGGTTTATATGTCAATCCTTATGAGCTCCTCAAGGGGACACATCAACCTAGATTACTAGGGCACAATTTCATTCTATAATCAACAACACACCATATAAATAATATCATTTCCCAACTTATTGGGCCTATTCATTAATCGAACTAAATTGCACCCTTTGATAAATTAAAGAAATGAATATTAAGTATGTGTGCTTGTTATTATATCACGATTATTATCACACACTTCCATAATAACAAAGGTCTTGTTCTTTTATACAGTCAGTATAAAAAGAACTTACCTTAAATGGTCTTGCTCAATACACTCAGAGTGTACTAGTGTAATTTTATAGTTAAGATAAACTAATACCAAATTACATTACAACTATTCCAATGGTTTGGTCCTTTCCATCTTAGTCATGAGCTACTATTTATAATTTATAAGGAATTGATAACATGATCTTCTGTATGTGACACCACACACCATGTTATCTACAATATAAATTAATTGAACAACTACACTTAACATATAAATATAGACATTTGACCAATGTGATTCTTTATTTCAAAATAAATGTTTACAAAAGCTAGGCTTTTAGTATACACTCTAACAATCTCCCACTTATACTAAAAGACTATGCTGTCGTAAACACTGCCATACATCTGATTCTCATTCCTTCAACATGCCGATCAAAAGCTTTCGCCGGAAGGGCCTTAGTGAAAGGATCTTCCAGGTTATCTGCTGATGCAATCTTGGCGGCAACAACTTCTCCTCGTTATACTGTTAGAGTGTATACTAAAAGCCTAGCTTTTGTATAAACATTTATTTAGAAATAAGAATCACATTGGTCAAATATCTATATTTATAAGATAAGTGTAGTTGTTCGATTAATTTATATTGTAGATAACATGGTGTGTTGTGTTACACACAGAAGATCATGTTATCAATTACTTATAAATTATAAACAGTTGTGACTGAGATGGAATGAAACAAATAATTGGAATAGTCGTAGTGTAATTAGGTATTAGTTTATCTTGACTGATAAATTACACTAGTACACTCTGAGTGTATTGAGCAGGATCATTTAAGGTAAGTTCTTTTTATATTAACTTAATAAAAGAACAAGACCTTAGTTATTATGGAAGTGTGTGCTCTTAATCCTAATATAATAACAAACACATATATTTAGTATTTATTTCTTTAACTTATCAGAGGATGAGATTTAGCTCGATAAATCAATAGGCCCAATAAGTTGGGAAATGATATTACTTATAGTTTGTGTTGTTGATTATAGAAGGAAATTGTGTCCTAGTAATCTAGGTTGATAATGTCCCCAAGAGGAGCTCATAAGGATTGTCATGTTAAACCCTACAGGTGGACTTAGTCCGACATGACGATAAAGTTGAGTGGTACTACTCTTGGACTAAGATATTAATTAAAGAGAGTTGTCAGTAACTCATTTAATTTTTAAAATACCGAAAATAGGCGAATAATCGTAAGGGAATTTTCCGAAATTTTTAGAAATTTTTTGGAAATTTTTCGGAGCTCGTACGGATAGGTTAACGGGGATAAAACGGGACCCGGGGAAAGCCTGTTTAGGCTACCCATTTAAGTGAGGAGAATTTTGAATTTTCTTTTATTCTTTCCTTTTCTTTTATTTATTTTTCTTTTCTCCTCCGTTTTTCCTTCCCTTGCGTACCCGAGCCCCACCCCCCTTCCTCGCCAACGCTATTTCCTCCGATCCCTAACCGCCGGAGCCCTAACCACCGGCCACGGTGGTTTTTCTTCCTTCCCTTCCACTTCTTCTTCTTCTCCTCTGCCCGAGCCGAACCATCCTTCCCTCATCTCTCGCGACGTAGGTTTTCTCTACACCGACGCCTTTGCCCTAATCTCTTCGCGTCGATCGCCTCTTTTCCCCGCCCGGAGTAGTGCCGATCCGGCGACGCCGTCTCTGTGCCCTAGCCGTCGTTACTGACACCGAGCAGGAGCCGAGCGATTCCTTGCCCTAGGTGCCGACGCCGCACCTCTCTGCCCTTCCTCGTGTGCCCTAGCCGAGCCCTGCCATAGCCGTGCCCTAGCTTGAAGTTGGCAGCCACGGTTCGATCTCTCTGGCGGCCATTGTGTTGCATTTCTCTGCCCTAGCGCCGCTGCCTCCCTTGCCTAATCCTTGCTTCATTTTCCCTGTGCTTTAGTTGTCTCTCCAGGTTGTGGACAGCGGTAAAACAGTCCGAGACCAGCATCTTGGTGACCACAACCTGCTGCCCGACACCACTGTCCACCCACTTGAGTTGGGTAAGTTTTGGAGTGGATACATTATGATCATTTGGTGTTGATTGATGTAATGGTTTCATGATCGATATTAGGATTATTAGATTTCTGTTGTAAATTGTTAGGGTAGGAGTTATAATTCAATTGGTACATATATGGGTTTATTGATTTTAGAAAGTGTAACGACCCACCTTCTACTAACTAGGCTGTAAGGCCGATCGTTACGTAATGCTGTGCTAAATTACTATTGTGGAAATCTGGATTGATTAAAATTTGACTAAACTGACTACTGTAAAATCTGAACTTAATATTCTAGGTGTACCTAGGAGTTGTACACATGCAAGGGAAGATAATCTATGCCTCTCGGATGTCCTGCTAGCTGTAATCAGGCATTTCAATCGATCCATGAATCGATTGGGCTGTCGGATCGATCCAGTGATCGATCCAGCTTGATACTGGCACGGAGAGAGACCCTGGATCGGTCGGCTGACCGATCCATAAACTACACCGCTTCTGTATGCGGCTGGATCGGTCTACCGACCGATCCAGGAGTGCACTGATCGGTCGGTAGACCGATCCAGTGACTCACTGATCGGTCGACTGACCGATCAGTGAGCTTTTGCACTCACTGTTCACCTCTGGATCGGTCGGCTGACCGATCCATAAACTCTCTATTCGCGCTTGGATTGGTCAGCTGACCGATCCAGCGGCACAACCTGGCTCTGATCGGTCTGTAGACCGATCTGGGTTCTGATCTCACCCTGAAACTCTGATTTCAGCACTCTGGCGTGCCAAAACCTCACACAACAATTCTAAAATCAATTGGAATATATTCTAGCAACTATTAACCAGCATTCTAATATAATTACTAACAAACTAAATAAATCTCCCATGGTTGAAATATTCTAAGGTCTAAAAATGCATGAAAGAAGAAATACTAAGAATTCAACTATTTAAGCTTGCTAAAACCCTTGAGGATCTTTTATTCCAGTTCCTGCCACACACACCATCTTTGCATTGAACTCCAGCTTCCTCTGCTAGTCCATTTTCCCTTTACCTTTATCTGCAGTATAAGGAAAGTAGAATCTGTAAGCTTAAAGCTTAGTAAGAAACCAACTACCTCACTAAAACATGCAACGATGCAAACATGCTTTTAAAGAATGCTATTTGAAAACATGTACTGGCATGGCATACTCTGGTTGCAAGCATAAACTAAAATAACTGAATATGTAAGCTGAAGCATGGCATAGCAGGCTAATCACATAGAACAATAATAGAGAACTAAGCTAACTAAAGCTAACCTGAAGCTGAAATCAAACTCAACTAACATAACTGATTTTATGAGTTTTGAAAACTAATAGCATAGTAGATCAAAATAATAATCATGTGTTGTTGGGCCCGACAACTGTACTTACTGTGCGCGCATCCCTAACTAAACCCGGGTTTGCAAGTCCCGAATTTAGTAGAATTTACTAGGTTATCTAAACCTAGGGACCGACTATGGGAGCCCAGCCCAATGGATATCTAATCCTGTACAGTGCCCTAACTGAAAATAAAATATTGAATCATAGCTAATTAATTTATTTTGCTGTTTCTAGGTTATCTGAACCTAGAGCTAGGTTATCTAAACCTAGAGGCGACTGTGGGAGCCCACCCATTGGACCGTAGTCCCATGTAAGCTGAAACTAGACTAATATACTGTTTTAAATGCTACTAATACATTTAACTGAGCTGTTAAAAATATCTGAGGTAGTATTTAGCTACACTAATCATTTTGTCGAACACTTGGTGTGCTCCAACTCTCCCCTCTAATAGGGAGACCACCTCTAGGCACCCGACAACATCTAGAGCCTCCAACTGAAGGAGAACAACGTGTCTGGCCCATCTAGAGGTGCTCAACTAGATCCCTAATCTACGAGGAGGGTTTAAACACACCCTGGGTGTCGATAAAATCTGCATATAGCTAAACTAAAGGCATGCAATCAAACGGAAGCTACTTATACTGCAGGTGAGGGGTTTCTTACCTCGTGTGCTAGATTTCTTACAAATCTAAGCGCTAGTTTTCGGTGGAGAAGGTCCCTTCGTCGATCTTCTCGCGTCTACGTGTTCCTCTCACGGAGGGGAGCGTCCTCGTGTCCGAGATGTCACCGGAAGGCACTCCTATGGCCCTAGGGATGAAACCCTAGGCTTGCTTGGGTGTTGGCGCCGAGAGAGGGAGGAGAGGAAGGGGTCGGCGGAAACTAGGGTGAGGAAGGAGATAGGTCACGTTAAAAAAAAATCATCTCCTCACTTAATAATTTTCCTATTTATATTAAGTGGGTAACTTCAGCCCAACTCTAATATAAATTTAATTGCCTCCCTTTCCTTTCAGCACGGCCCTGCTGGGTTCAACTGGTTACTAACATTATCCGTAAACTGTAGGTCTCGGGTTCAATTCCCGCTTAGGCCGTTTTTCGTTTATATTTATTTTTTGCTACTTCCGCTACTCTAAAAATTCTGGAAAAATATCTAAAAATTCCAGAAAAATCATACTATATTTCTAAAATAGTTTTGAGAATTTTCGGGCGTTACAGAAAGTTTGCTATTATATAATTGATTAACTCTAAGGAGAATAATGGATTAATTAGGGTTAAGCAGATTTAACTTTAATTATATGGTTAGTTAATAATCATCTTTGTCTGTGGCTATCTTAGATAGGTGGGTAAAATTGATTTAGATATTTAATTTATAAGTAAGTAGCTGAATTTGTTGGTCATGGAATTACAGGACTTTGACGCGAGACGAGTATCTCGGAGTCAGAATTGGACCTTTCTTTTGTCGGAGGCGGGTACTTTGACTTATGTCTTTTGATATGCATAATAAAGTGTTTAACATATAGCAATGATTGTGTTTTCCATTTGTTTCGGTTGGTCACTACATGATCTGTTACATGTTGTTTGTTTACTTATTATGCACTGCATGTTATTATTTATCTGACCATACATGCTTTAGGTAGTGACCCAACCATATGATACATTATGTTCAGGACCTAGGGGTTTAGTTGATACCCTATCTGTTTGTGTACCTTCAATCTGATACATTGACTTGTGGTGCACCTTTTATTTATGTATGGATCTTGCTATGCTATTCATGATATTGCCATGTTTAGTGTCATGCATCATCTTGCATGATTGCATGCTATGCGACTGTCTGCTCTATTATTGAGAGCGCATCGCTAGTTACATGTATCTGTACACACCACCACTCATGGGTTAGTGGTATATCAGACAGGTGTTTGACAGTTCTGCTGTTTGGCTCCGTTGGTCTGGTGACTCAGCGTGGTAGCCGGCAGACAGTTCCGCTCTATTTGGCTCCGTTGGTTTAGTGTAGTAGCGTTGTAGCCGGCAGGCAGTTGGACTTTGTTTGGCTCCGTTGGTCCGCTCATGGGTAGTGTGACTCACCGTAGTAGCCGGCAGAGAGTCCTCCCCGTCATCATGTACCGGGAGATGAGAGCATTGCGCTCCCCCATTTATTATTTTGGGGTAGGAGTATGTGTGTACTCCGACAGCATCCCGCCCACTCGGTCACTCATCAGGGGCAGTGATGTCAGAGTGCACGGTTGTCACAGCCCTACCCACTCGGACTCACCATTGTGTGTGAGATGGCTGACTGGCGTCAGGGGTGACCATGTCATTGGCATCATATGCATGATGCATTTATTGTTTGTGTTTGCTGCATTTACTTGCTGCATTTATTTGGATGCATATGATTGACATGCATACAGGATTATGACACTCTCGGTCTGATGACCCAGTTACCTTTATACCTTGATCCTGGTTAGTATAATTTTCTCCTGTTTTTGTTCCAGTTGCATTTATCCTTCTCGTATTCAGGAGACTGTACGCATGATTAGTGTTGTCTATTATTTACTTTATTTTGTATATCAGTTGTACCTGCTGAGTGTTGGACTCACCCCGCCTCCATTGTTGTTATATTTTTAGGTTGAGGCTGTCCGGAGCAGTTCCAGTCGCTAGTCCCCATCTGCACGTAGTGCTCGTCCTTTGCTGGTCTTGAGATATTATTTTATCTTAGTTTCTCTATCAGACTTTGTTTTTAGTCTTATATTGTATTACTTCTGGATATTGTATGGAGTCTTATCGTTTGATGGATTTTTGGTATAATTTGGATATATTCTACTACATGCCTGCCTGGACGGCAGAAGAGGTGAGTTCTTCGGATTTGAGCTTTACGAGTGTAGTTGAGTAGGGTTGATTTCGAGTCATCTTATTACTGCGTGGTTGTGTTAGCTAGAGGCTGAGAATTATATTAACTGCGTGGTGATTGTCTATTTATTATTGTTGTTTATTCCAGCCGCATGTGGTTGAAGTATATGAGGATATAGAAAAGTTTCAGATTGTCCGCCGTACAGGGGAGATGCTGTCGAAATTTTCTCGGACAAGGACTCCTCAGGGGCGTGACATAATTAGTGGGCATTCAATATCTTAAACATAGGGAGACTAACACACTCATAATAAGATGGAGCCCAAAATGTAATTTGGGGTTGGTGCGGTAGTTCAATAATAATTTTTTAGTGGTATGAATTATTATTGATGAAATTAAGTTGGGTGTTCAGGGCGAACACGGGATGCTTAATTTCATCGAGAGACCAAAACCAATTCCTCCTCTCGATCCCTATCGTAGCCTCTTGTATATAGAGAATTATACCCACTGCATACCCACTTCTTACCCACCCTTAGGTGGACGGCCAAGCTAGCTTGGAGCCCAAGCTAGGGCCGGCCAAAGCCAAGGGTGGAGCCAATTTAAGGTGGCTGGCCAAAGCTTGGATCCCAAGCTTAGGTGGCCGACCACTAGAAAATAAAAGGGATTTTATTTAAAATCTTTTCTTATGTAGATATCATGGTTTTAAAAGAGAGAGTTTAAAATTTAAATCTTTCCTTTTATAGTTTTCTACAAAAGATTAAGTAAAAGATTTGATATCTTTCCTTATTTGTAGTTAAAAGGAAGATTTTATTTTTTTAATAAAACTTTCCTTTTTTGTAACCATGTTCATGATTTAAAAAGAGAGTTTTTAAATTAAATATTTCCTTTTATAAGTTTCTACAAAAGATTAAGAAAAGATTTGATATCTTTCCTTATTTGTAGATTGAAATGATGATTTTAATTTTAGAAAAAACTTTTCTTTTTGGAAATCATCCATATGTTATAATAGAGAGATTTTAATTTATAAAATTTCCTTTTATAACCAACCATGAAGGGAAAAAATTATTAGAGCAATTTTTATCAAAAATTTCCGGATACAAATTAGAAAGTTTTAATTCTTATGTTAAAAATTTCCTTGCTTGGAGCTATGAGGTGGCCGGCCATGTGGATTTAAGAAAAGGAAATTGGTTTTAATTAATTAAATTTTCCTTTTCATGTCAAAGAAAATAAGGAAGTTTTTATTTAAATTTTCCTTATTAGCCAAGACCAAGGATTATAAAAGAAGGGGTAGGGGTGCCTTTATGTGTAACAACTCTATTCTATTTTCCTCCCTCTCTTCCTTGGTGGTGGCCAGCCCTAGACCTTGCTCTTCTCCTCTTCTCTTCTTCTTTAGTGGCCGGTTTCATCCTTCTCTTGGAGCTCTTGTTGGTGGCCAGTTCTAGCTCGGAGAAGAAGGAGAGAAAGGGGGGTTTCTTTCTAGCATCCCTTGGAGCTTGGTGGTGGTGGCCGAAACTCTTCATCTCAAGGAGGAGAGCTTGGCCGAAACTTGCAAGGAGGAAGAAGAAGGGTTTGGGTGGTTCTCATCTTGGTAGATCGTTGACCACACAATGTCCGAGATAAGAAGAGGAATACGATAGAAGATCAAGAGGTCGTTGCATACAAAGAAAGGTATAACTTGTAATTGTTTTCCGCATCATACTAGTTTTTCTTTGTATGAATTCCAAACACAAGAGGCATATAATTCTAGATTTCAAATTTGTGATTCAAGTTTTTTTTTTTTGTTTTTTGAATTTGTGATTCGATTGTTCTTTTTGGTTAAACCTAGGGTTATATAAGGAAATTAAATATTAAATTTCTTTGAAAGGCTTTGTCTAGGAAGTGGTGGTTACTCCCATATCCTAGAAGGCCTAGTGCCTCGCCATGTTTAACCTGGAAGCTGATTTCTGAAATTAATATTTAATTGAATTTATAACATAGGTGGATTTGGATCAATAATGTTAAGCATCGTTTGCGATCCAAGTGTAAACTATTAAGAACAAATAAGTTAAATTTGAAATCAATAATGTTAAGTTCCGTTTGCGATTCTAAATTTAATTTCTAAAGAACATAATAGGTTGTTAGGAAAGGTTCAACTCTTGTACAAAATTTTTGTACAGTGGAACCGGTACGATATTCCTAGGACCAACCAACAATTGGTATCAGAGCTAGGGTTTGCCTCTGTGTGTTTGGTTTTTAGTTTAATTATGCACATGTCATACATAATTTATGTAGGATAATAGTAGGATATGCTAACTCTGTGGTTGCAGGCTCCAACTATTATGGCTTATGGTTATTGTGTGTGATTGGACCGTTGGACATGTCAAGGGCATTTTATTGTGTGTGAATGATTGTATTTAACTAATACAGCAGGAGTTGTATTAGCCCTAGGATTTTACATTTACGTTCGATCTAGACTTGATGTACATTCCCTTATAGAATATAGGATCGATGTATGTAAAATTTTATTTTTTCTGTCGCGGACGTATCCTTGCATGGCGTGGTGCAATTGAAGGACCAGACGCGTAGTGGAAAAAGAAGCTCGATGGACCTGACGGCATGAACCCTAGTGCTAGTATCACGCGAATGACAGTGATGGAAAAGGCCATAATAGTTGGAAAATTAATTTCCATATTTATTGCTTTTATTTACTGTGATGTGTGCTTGCTAGGTTAAAATTTCTCACCTTAAATAACTAAGTGGGAGAGGGATTAGTAGATAAATTCCACGGTCTTCATTACTAGTTTGTAAGTGATGCGGCAAACTTGTGTGTTGGCTCTGAGTGCCTCCCTCCCCATCGGATGAGTTTGTTTATGGATCACTAGATCAAACTTCCATTTTGGATGATTATAGGAAATTAATTAGGAGCGTGTGATCTTCCCCATCGAAAGGGGCACAATCTTATTTAATGGACTAAGTATCAAGTAATGGTATACACTTAGGCACATTTAATAGTATCCTCCCCATCGGAGTCACTGCTATTATTTGTGTGACTGAAGAAAAACCAACTATTAATTTGCCATAAAGATAGGTTGACAAGATAATAAAATTAAAACCCCCTCTTACAAATGTTGAGATTTTGTATACATCCACACTATCGTGGCACACAAAATTCATGGTGTTTGAGGTAATTTTATTTGTCAAGTTGACAAGATAATAAAATTAATGGGTAAAACCCCTCTTACAAATGTTTGGTTTTGTATACGTCCATACTATCGTGGCATACAAAATTCACGGTGTTTGAGGTAATTTTATTTGTCAAGATAATAAAATTAATGGGTAAACCCCCTCTAACAAATGTTTGGATTTTATACGTCCACACTATCGTGGCATACAAAATTCACGGTGTTTGATGTAATTTTATTTGTCATAAAGATAGGTTGACAAGGTTATTAATGGGTAAACCCCTCCTCTTACAAATGTTTGATTTTGTATACGCCTACACTATCGTGGCATGCAAAATTCACGGTGTTTGAGGTGTTGGTGAATTTAAATGATATTGTTTTGATGAATCAATATTATTTTAAATTCAAAGTTTTGACTAACTATTTGATCAAAGACAGACCAACTATTAATTTTATTTGTCATAAAGTTAGGTTGACGAGATAATAAAATTAATCGATAAAATCTCCTCTTAAAGATTGAATTTGTATGCGTCCACACTAACGTGATATACAAAATTCACGGGGATTTTGAGTTGTTGGTCATGACCAAATATTTTTGTGATTCTTAGGATTTCAAATGTTAGTCAATCCCCTAGCTATTATACTATAGAATAGACTTAGTCGTCTCAATTATGATTGGAAACAAAACTTGGACTCTAAGGTGTACTGTCCTCTCAGAAATGAGAACAATAAAAGTGTATTTTATTCATTAGTTGTAGAAACATATTTAGTGGTGTTATCAACCGATACCTAGTGTGTAGATACAGGAGCCACTGATCATGTCTACAATTCATTGTAGGGTTCTAGGAAACCCGACAACTATATGAAAAGGGAAAACACTATCTACATGGGCACTACTGCAAAAGTAGCAGCTGTTGCAGTGGGAGATATTTATTCTCTGATAGGAATAAAATATGGATTTTGAGAAATTGTCTTTACGTACCAAGTTTAGAAAGAACTTGATTTCGGTCTCTAAATTATCAAAGAACTTGATGTTCTGTCTCTTTTGATAACAAAGTTGTTATCAAGAATAATAGGGAAGTTATCTGTTCTAGTACGTTGGTTGACAATTTATAATCCAATAACTCCCACGATGCAACAAATGGAAATTAATAACACATCTTCTAAATCCAATAAGAGAAAGGAACCTTTGAAAATGAACCAAACATATCTTTGGCATCTAAGGCTTGGACATATTAACTTAAGTAGGATTCAAAGGCTTATAGCTGATGAACTCTTGAGTTCATTAGTGGTGGAAAACTTTCCAACCTGTGAATCTTGCTTGGAAGGAAAAATGACTAAGAGACCTTTTAAGGCCAAGGGGTATAGAGCCCAAGATGTGTTAGAACTGGTTCATTCTGATTTGTGTGGTCCTATGTCTATCCAGGCAAGAGGTGGCTTCGAATACTTTGTCTCTTTCATAGACGATTATTCCATATACGGATACATTTACTTGATGCGCTGCAAGTCTAAGTGCTTTGATAAGTTCAAAGAGTACAAAGCTGATGTGGAGAAACGAGGACTATTATGGAAATAGTTAGATCAATGATGAGTTATTCAGAATTACCAAATTTGTTTTGAGAATATATTCTGGAAACGGAAGTAAACATAGTACCTTCTAAAGTTAGAACCCTCTACTCCCATAGAATTGTAGAATGGGCGTAAGCCTAGTCTGAAGCATATTCGGATTTGGGGTAGTTCAACACATGTGCTGAATGGAGACATTAATAAGTTGGACAGGAGTTCATTTTTTTATGAGTTATCCTAGAGAAATGAAAGGAGGTTTATAGTCCTTAAAAATCAGAAGGTCATTGTAAGCATCAATGCCCGATTTTTAGAAGAGGACTATGTAATGAACCATAAGCCCATAAGTAAATTTGTTCTTAAGGAAATAATAAAGGACACGTCTAATCTAGTACCAACTGTAAAAGATGAAATATCATAAGAAACTCCAATACGTATCACAAATGATACACAATTGCCCAAAGTGCCTCGTCATAGTGGGAGGGTTGTTAGGCAACCTGAAAGATTCATGTTTTGGGAGAGTCTTTGGACTTGATCCCTGGTGAACATGAACCTAATCCCCGGACATATGATGAAGCACTCCAAGATAAAGATGCAGCATCTTGGCAAAGAGTAATGAATACTAAAATAGAATCTATGCATTCTAATAGAGTCTGGGAGCTTATAGAACCACCGAATGGTGTAAAAGACATTGGATGAAAATAAGTCAACAATAAAAAAGGAGGGACAGATGGGAAAGTGGAGACTTTCAAAGCAAGGCTTGTCGAAAAAGGGAAACCTTCTGCCAGTAGACATACTTAAGTCTATCCAGACTCTTGTATCTATTGTTGCTCATATTGATTTGGCAAGTGGATGTCAAGACAACTTTCATTAATGAGGGTCTTGAAGAAAACATCCATTTGAAGCAACCAGAGGGGTTCATTGCGAAGGGCAAAGAGCATCTAGTATGTAAGCTTTATCGGCCTATTTATGGACTAAAGCAAAGCTTTAAGGTCTTCGAAAATCTGATTTAATGAAGTAATCCAAACCTATGGATTTATTCAGTGACCGGATGAGTCTTGTGAAGTGTGATGGAAATGTGATGGTATTTCTTGTACTATACGTATATGACATTTTTTGATAGTTGGAAACAATATCAAAGTGTTGTCGGAAGTAAGGGTATGGTTGTCCAAGCAATTCGATATGAAGGACTTAGGAGAATGTGCACATATTTTTGGGATCAAAGTAATAAGGGATCGCAAGAAAAGGATGATGTGTTTGTCCCAAGTTTCATATATCGATACAATCCTTGCTCGTTTTAGCATGTAATACTCCAAGAAAGGTTTTCTACTTTTTAGGCATGGAGTACCTTTATCTAAAGAGATGTCTCCGAAGACACCAAAATAGATAGAGGATATGGAGGCAGTTCCTTATGCTTCGGTTATCAGAAGCCTAATGTACGAGACTGGATATCTGTTTTGCCCAGGACATAGTTAGCAGATATCGAAGTAACCCAGGACCGGGACACTAGACTGCCGTAAAACATATATTAAAGTACCTTAGAGGGACTAGAGATTATATGCCAGTTTACAAGGCAGATAATTTGATCCCTGTGGGTTGCACGGATTTTGACTTCTAATCAGATAAGGACAATAGTAAGTCGACCTCGGGGTTTTGTGTTTACTTTAGGAGGTAAAGCTATAACAATGGAGGAGTGTTAAGCATAAATGTTTTTCGGACTCCACCATAGAAGCTGAGTATGTGGCAGCCTCTGAGGCAACCATAGAAGCTGAATGACTCAGAAACTTCATGATGGACTTAGATATGATTTCTGGTTTGTCCAAAAATTATTACAATTTATTGTAATAATAGTGGTGCAGTAGTAAACTCGAAGAAACCATAAGTCCATAAGGCAAATAAACACAATAGAGCGCAAGTACCACCCAATACGAGACATCGTATAACGAGAAGAAGTTGTTGCCGCCTAGATTGCATCAAATGATAACCTGAGAGATCCTTTCACTAAGGCCCTTAATGCAAGAGTTTTTTATGGGCATGTTAAAGGGTTGGGAATCAGATGTATGGCAGGGTATATGGCAGTATAGTCTTTTAGTATAAGTGGGAGATTGTTAGAGTATATACTAAAAGCCTAGCTTTTTGTATAAACATTTATTTAGAAATAAGAATCGCATTGGTCAAATATCTACATTTATAAGTTAAGTGTATTGTTAAATTAATATATATTGTAGATAACATGGTGTGTGGTGTCATACACAGAAGATCATGTTATTAATTCCTTATAAATTATAAACAGTAGCTCACGACTGAGATGGAAAGGAACAAACCATTCGAATAGTCGTAGTGTAATTAGGTATTAGTTTATCTTGACTGATAAATTACACTAGTATACTCTGAGTGTATTGAGCAGGACCATTTAAGATAAGTTCTTTTTATACTGACTTAATAAAAGAACAAGACTTTAATTATTATGGAAGTGTGTGCTCTTAATTCTAATATAATAACAAACACATATATTTAGAATTTATTTCTTTAACTTATCAGAGGATGAGATTTAGCTCGATAAATCAATAGGCCCGATAAGTTGGGAATGATATTACTTATAGTGTGTGTTGTTGATTATAGAAGGAAACTGTGTCCTAGTAATCGAGGTTGTTAATGTCCCCAAGAGGAGCTCATAAGGATTGTCATGTTAGACCCTGCAGGTGGACTTAGTCCGACATGACGATAAGGTTGACTGGTACTACTCTTAGACAAAGATATTAATTAAAGAGAGTTATCAGTAACTCATTTAATTAGTGGGCATTCAACATCTTAAACATAGGGATACTAACACACTGATAATAAGATGGAGCCCAAAATGTAATTTGAGATTGGTGCGGTAGTTCAATAATAATTTTTTAGTGGTATGAATTATTATTGATGAAATTAAGTTGGGTGTTCAGGGCGAACACGGGATGCTTAATTTCATCGAGAGACCAAAACCAATTCCTCCTCTCGATCCCTATCGTAGCCTCTTGTATATAGAGAATTATACCCATTGCATACCCACTACTTACCCACCCTTACGTGGCCAGCCAAGCTAGCTTGGAGCCCAAGCTAGGGCCGGCCAAAGCCAAGGGTGGAGCCAATTTAAGGGGGCCGACCAAAGCTTGGATCCCAAGATTAGGTGGTCGACCACTAGAAAATAAAAGGGATTTTATTTAAAATCTTTTCATATGTGGATATCATGGTTTTAAAAGGGAGAGTTTAAAATTTAAATCTTTCCTTTTATAGTTTTCTACAAAAGATTAAGTGAAAGATTTGATATCTTTCCTTATTTGTAGTTAAAAGGAAGATTTTAATTTTTTTAATAAAACTTTAGTTTTTTGTAACCATGTTCATGATTTAAAAAGAGAGTTTTAAAATTAAATATTTCCTTTTATAAGTTTCTACAAAAGATTAAGAAAAGATTTGATATCTTTCCTTATTTGTAGATTGAAAGGATGATTTTAATTTTAGGGAAAACTTTTCTTTTTGGAAATCATCCACAAGTTTTAATAGAGAGATTTTAATTTATAAAATTTCCTCTTATAACCAACCATGAAGGGAAAAAATTATTAGAGAAATTTTTATTAAAAATTTCCGGAAACAAATTAGGAAGTTTTAATTCTTGTGTTAAAACTTTCCTTGCTTGCAGCTATGAGGTGGCCGGCCATGTGGATTTAAGAAAAGGAAATTGGTTTTAATTAATTAAATTTTCCTTTTCATGGCAAAGAAAATAAGGAAGTTTTTATTTAAATTTTCCTTATTAGCCAAGACCAAGGATTATAAAAGAGGGGGTAGGGGTGCCTTCATGGGTAACAACTCTATTCTATTTTCCTCCCTCTCTTCCATGGTGGAGGTCGGCCCTAGACCTTGCTCTTCTCCTCTTCTCTTCTTCTTTAGTGGCCGGTTTCATCCTTCTCTTGGAGATCTTGTTGGTGGCCGGTTCTAGCTTGGAGAAGAAGGAGAGAAAGGAGGTTTTGTTTCTAGCATCCCTTGGAGCTTGGTGGTGGTGGCCGAAACTCTTCATCTCAAGGAGGAGAGCTTGGTCGAAACTTGCAAGGAGGAAGAAGAAGGGTTTGGGTGGTTCTCATCTCGGTAGATCGTTGCCCATACAACGTCCGAGATAAGAAGAGGAATACGGTAGAAGATCAAGAGGTCATTGCATATAAAGAAAGGTATAACTAGTAATTGTTTTCCACATCATACTAGTTTTTATTTGTATGAATTCCAAACACAAGAGGCATATAATTCTAGATTTTGAATTTGTAATTCGAGTTTATTTTGTTTTTATTTTCGAATTTATGATTCGATTGTTCTTTTTGGTTAAACCTAGGGTTATATAAGGAAATTAAATATTTGATTTCATTGAAAGGCTTTGTCTAGGAAGTGGTGGTACTCCCATATCCAAGAAGGCCTAGTGCCTCACCATATTTAACCTGGAAGCCGATTTCTAAAATTAATATTTAATTGAATTTATAACATAGGTGGATTTGGATAAATAATGTTAAGCATCGTTTGCGATCCAAGTCTAAACCATTAAGAACAGATAAGTTAAATTTGGAATCAATAATGTTAAGTTCCGTTTGCAATTTCGATTTTAATTTCTAAATAACCCAATAGGTTGTTAGGAAAGGTTCGACTCTTGTACAAAATTTTTGTACAGTGGAACCGATACGATCTTCCTAGGACCAACCAACATATACAATGTCTCGTATTGGGTGGTACTTGCGCTCTATGTGTTTACTTGCCTTATGGGCTCATGGTTCCTTTGAGTTTGCTACTGCACCAATAATTTTTGGGCAAACCAGGAATCACATCTAAGTCCATCATGAAGTCTCTGAGCCATACAGCTTCTATGACTGCCACATACTCAGCTTCCATGGTGGAGTCCGAAAAGCATATATGATTATCACTCCTCTATTGTTAAGGTTTTACCTCCTAAAGTAAACACAAAACCCCGAGGTTCACTTACTATTGTCCCTTTTAGATTGGAAGTTGGAATTCGTGTAACCCACAGGGAGGAAATCATCTACCTTATAAGCTAGCATATACTCTTTAGTCCTTTTTAGGTAGTTTAATATATGCTTTACGGTAGTCCAGTGTCCCAGTCCTGGGTTACTTTGATATCCGCTAACCATGCCCACGACAAAACATATATCCGGTCTCATTCACAACATAGAATACATTAGGCTTCCTGCAGTTGAAGAATAAGGAACTGCCTTCATTTCTTCTATATCTTTTGATGTCTTTGGAGACATCTCTTTAGATAAATATACTCCATGCCCAAAAGATAGAAAAACCTTTCATGGAGTCTTGTATGCTAAACGAGCTAGGATAGTATCGATATATGAAGATCGGGATAAGCACAACATTCTTTTCTTGTGATCCCTTATTACATTGATCCCGAGAATATGTGCGCATTCACCCAAGTCCTTTATATCAAATTACTTGGACAACCATACCCTTACTTCCGACAACACTTTGATATTGTTTCTTACTATCAAAAATGTTATCTATGTATAGTACAAGAAATACCACCACGTTTTCATCACACTTCTTGTATACACAAGACTCATCCGGACACTGAATAAATCCATACGACTGGATTACTTCATTAAATTAGATGTTCGAAGATCTTGAAGCTTGCTTCAGTCCATAAATAGACCGATTTAGCTTGCACACTAGATGCTTTTTGCCTTTTTCAATGAACCCCTCTGGTTGCTTCGTATGGATGTTTATTCAAGACTTTCATTAAGGAAAGCTGTCTTGACATCCATTTGCCAAACCTCATAATCCATATGAGCAGGAATAGATAAGAGTATCCGGATATACTTAAGCATAGCTACTGGCAAAAAGGTTTCCTCATAATTGATTCCCTCTTTCTAAGTATACCCCTTCGCAACAAGCCTTGCTTTGAAGGTTTCCACCATCCCATCTATCCCTCTTCTTTTGTAGATCCATTTACATCCAATAGCTTTTACACTATTTGATGGTTCTACTAGCTCCCAAACTTTGTTAGAATGCATAGATTCTATTTCTGAATTCATTGCTCTTTGCCAAGATTCTGCATCAATATCTTGGAGTACTTCGTCATATGTTCGAGGATCATGTTCATGTTTACCTGGATCCAAGTCCGATGACTCTCCCAAAAACATGAATCTTTTAGGTTACCTAACAACCCTCCCACTATGACAAGGCACTGTCTGTTGTTGTGTATCATTTGTGATACGTGTTGCAGTTTCTTGTGATATTTCATCTTGCACTGTTGGTACTAAAGTAGGCATGTCCTCTCTCATTTCTTCTAGAATAATTTCACTTATGGGCTTATAGTTTATTACATAATCTTCCTCTAAAAATCGAGCATTGGTGCTAACAATGATCTTCTGATTTTTAGGATTATAAAACAAACCACCTTTCATTCCTTTAGGATATCCCACAAATAGACAAAGTTCTGTACGTGATTCCAACTTGTCAGCGTCTCCCTTTAGCACATGTGCTGGACTACCCCAAATCTGAATGTGTTTCAGATTAGGCTTACGCCCATTCCATAATTTTATGGGAGTAAAGGGTACTGATTTAGAAGGTACCATATTCAGAATGTACACTAGATGTTTCTAGAGTATATTCCCAAAATGAATTTGGTAATTATGAATAATTCATCATCGATCTAACCATTTCCATAAGAGTCTTATTCCTTCATTCTGCCACACCATTCTGTTGGGGTGTACCAGGTGCAAACAATTTGGATTGAATCCCAGCCTCTGATAAGTAATCCTACACTCTCTAAAGAGGTATTCACCACCACGATCAGACCGTAGTGTCTTGATACTTTTACCATGACGTTTCTCCACATCAGCCTTGTACTCTTTGAACTTATCAAAGCATTCAAAATTGCGGCGCATCAAGTAAATGTACCTATATCTCGAATAGTCATTTATAAAAGAGATAAAATATTTGAAACCACCTCTTGCCTGGATAGACATAGGACCACACAAATCAGAATGAACCAATTCCAACACATTTTTGGCTCTATACCCCTTGACCTTAAAAATGTCTCTTGGTCATTTTAGCTTCCAAGCAAGATTCACAAGTTGGAAAGTTTTTCAACACTAATGAACCCAAGAGTCCTTTGAATCCTACTCAAGTTAATATGACCAAACCTTAGAAGCCAAAGATATGTTTAGTTCTTTTTCGAAGGTTCCTTTCTCTTATTAGATTTAGAAGATGTGTTATTAATTTTCATTTTTTGCATCGTGGGAGTTATTGGATTTAGAGTATACAAATTACCAACGAACGTACCAGAACAGATAACTTCCCTATTTATCTTGATAACACCTTTGCTATCATAAATTGTAACGTCCGCCCCTTCCGGGGGCGCTAAGGCTACCCCAAGGGACGGGGTTACTTACACCTACCTAACATACATGTGCATATGATCTCATGGCAGCGGAAGATATTTATTAAAATTTTCTTTCTATTTTATCATATGCATCTTTTTTCTTAAACGTGGCATGTGAACCATAAATCATACTAATATTCATGCATAACTTAATCTATATTAGCTACTTGAACATGAATCATGATCTTATAAATCTACTGACATGAAATAAGACATCATAAATGCATAACAAACTAGTTCAAGTTATCATCATAAACATAAGGTCCAAACTTAGCTCACATGCACAATTCAACCAAATAAAGTTTTTTTAAAACTAAATTAGATCTATCCACCATGCCACTTCCACACACACTTCCTGCCTTTCCTGCTGCTCCCCTTAGTTCATCCATTCCTTGCCTTTCTCTGCAGTACAAGGAAACATAAAAACTATAAGCCCTAAGGCTTAGTAAGTTCCTTTCCTACTCATAAAACCATAAATCATACGTACACATAAAACATATCATAGCATGTGAAGGACATAACATAATCACATCATAGCATGTGAGAACATAACACACAACATATCATAGCATGTGAGGACATATCATGAAACATATCATAGCATGTGAGGTCATAACATGAAACATATCATAACATGTGAATACATAACATGAACTAATAACATGATCATCCAAACATCATAAACATGATTCCAAAAGTAAATAAGTGTGAAGGAAAATCATATAACATGTACATGTAGATGCAAGATGTTCCTTTGAAAACATGCATAATGAAATGAACATATGCAACATGTGTTTTTTTTTTTTCATTTCATATACATACTTGAACATAATATCAACATAAGGGCCCGGCTTGTACCACATACATATATAAATACGCGCAATCCCTAGGACAGGGTAGCTAGCCCCGAACCTACTAGGGATCTAGGTCGGTTCATAGTCCGTCGACCTAGGGGCGTACTAAGGAGCCCATCCCTTTTTACGAGACTCGTTTCATAGACCATCGACCTCGGGGCGCTTATGGAGTCCACCCTTGGTACAAGCCATACAAAATGTAAAATAGCATGTCATACATATCATGTATCATATTCCTTATCATGTCATCATACATATCATGTTCATGTCTTATCATACATGCCATATCACGAAGAGAGCTCTTGATCCCAACTTAAGGGAAGCATCTCTTAGACTTTTCTTCTTACATAAGTCTTTCATAACATATCTCATAAACCATAACATGTTCTTATCATAACATAGAGCATAGCATTTATCATGTCATGAAGCATAGCATATCATCTTATGAAACTTAACATATATCATATCATGAAGCATAGCATATCATATCATGAAACTTAACATATATCATATCATGAAGCATAGCATATCATATCATGAAGCATAGCATATATCATATCATGAAGTATAGCCTTTATCATTCCATGAAACATCGCATATCATCTCCTATCATGAAGCATAACATATCCTATCATATCATGAAGCATGAAACTTAAACTAACCATATATCAAGGATCATACAACATGAGTAAACATAAGCATGCATAGTTAGGTTCAAAAACTTTTCCCTAAACCCCTTTTTCCAATCTTGGCCGAACCCTAAGGTTAGGGTTTTTAAACCTTAACTACCAAAAACATGAAACTTAACTAACCATAAATAATCATACATCATAGGAAAGCATAAGCAAACATGGTTTGATTTCAAGACCTTGCTCTAAGCCTCCTCTACTTACTTGGCCGAACCCTAGGGTGAAATTCTAAGGTTCATTTGTTCAACATTGTAGCATGAAAATCTTATCTAACCTCATACAAAAGATCATACATCATGTAGAAACACAACTAAGCATAATTAGTTTTCAAAACTTAGCTCTAAGCTCTAAATTCCATCTTGGCCGAAACTTACAGGTGGGGTTCCAATTCTTCTAATGAAACATGTGATATAAAGACTTCACCTAACCACATACAAGATATCATACCTCATGAATAAGCATCAACAAGCATGATTAGGTTTTAAATCTTGTCCCTAAGCTTCATATCTTATCTTGGCCGAACCCTAGGGTGGAATTCTAAGGTTCATTTGTTCAACATTGTAGCATGAAAATCTTATCTAACCTCATACAAAAGATCATACATTATGTAGAAACATAACTAAGCATAATTAGGTTAGAAAAACTTAGTTCTAAGCTTACATGCTAACTTGGCCGAAACCTACAAGTAGGGTTTCAAGTCTTCTAGTGCAATATGTAACATAAAGTCTTAACCTAACTTCATACAAGATATCATTCTCCATAAATGAACATAAACAAGCATGTTTAGGTTTTAAAGTTTAGCCCTAAGCCTCATATCTTATCTTGGCTGAAACTTCACTAGGGTTTTCATCTTTTTTTTTTTTATACAACATGAAGCATAAAAAGGAATATAAGCTATCAACACATAAGAGTTCATTCATCATAAGAGGGCATAAACAACATATTATCATTTAAGTTTCAAAAACCTTACTCCAAATTTCATTCCTATTCTTGGACGAAACTTGAGGATAAACTTATCCTAATTTTATACAACATGAAACATGAAAAACTTAAGCTATCAACATATAAGAAAGTCTAACAAGTTTTTAGAAGCATAAACAATATGTTTCTTTTTTTAAAGTTTTGCCCTAAACCTTATAACTCATCTTGGCCGAAACATTAGGTTAGAGTTCTTAAACTTTTTAATACCATATGAAGTATCCAACTTAGCTAACAACATATAAAAGATCCTATATCATGAAGGAACATAGACAAGCATGTTACCAAAAGAAACTTTGCTCTAAACCTTCTCCTTTTTGTCTTGGCCGAAACTTCAAGGTGAGGTTCTAAATTTTTTTTTTTTTTTGTACAACATAGAGCATAACTTGTAAACTTGTTTATCCTAAGTGACCACTAACCAATCTTGGCCAAAACTTGCAAGGAGATCTCTAAGATTTCAATAACATTCACATACAAGGAAAATCGATAGCTACTTGTACTGCAGTGAGGGGATACTCACATCCTCGCTTGATTTACTTAGGGAAGAAACCTTGCTTGTGGAGCCTTCCTAGAGAGGAGCTTCTCTTGATTAGGTTTCGGCAATGATGTGGAGGAGGAAAGTTCTTGGTCACGGTGGAGAGGAGGAGGGAGGAGGAAGATAAGAAAATGAAGTTTTTCTCTTTCTTTTCTCCTTTTATTCCTCATGAAAAGAAGAAGGGAAAATGAATTTTTACTTCTCTTTTCTTTTACTCATTCCTTAATGAAAAGAGAAAGCAGGAATCCTCTTTTCCTTTGAGAGGAAGAAGGAAATTCCAACTTCTCTTCCTAAATGAAAGAAACCCTCTCTTACTCTTAACTATATTGTCCCTTCTCTTCCTAACAATACATTCTCTTGATTCATTGGTTATCATATACATGTATCTAGTAAGAGGTCCAAGGTTCAAACCTTAGTCATCTCTTTTTGGTTCTATTTTTTTTTTTTTTTTTTTGCAAATTTCCATATAAGGCCTATTTTTAACCATGGTAAAATATATGAAATTGCTAGGAACCCTATGGTTGTTACAGTCCCCCATACCTCATAAAAGTTCGTCCTCGAACTTAAAATAGCTCCGGGTACTAAGGTGGCCTACGACTTCCTGCTGAGTGCATCAGCCACTTTGTTCGCTTTTCCCGGATGATAAAATATCTCGCAGTCATAGTCCTTGACTAGCTCAAGCCATCTTCGTTGTCTCATGTTCAGGTCCTTCTGTGTGAAGAAGTATTTCAGACTCTGGTGATCCGTATAAATCTTACACTATGCTCCATATAGATAATGCCTCCATATTTTAAGAGCAAAGACCATGGCTGCTAGCTCTAAATCGTGAGTGGGGTAATTTTTCTCGTGTTCTTTGAGTTGCCTAGAGGCATAGGCAATGACCTTGCCATTCTTCATGAGTACAACTTTGAGTCCTAATTTAGAAGCGTCGCTGTACATATCAAATCCTTCGTTGCCTTCCGGAAGAGTAAGAATTGGAGCACTGGTCAGTCTCCTTTTCAGTTCTGTGAAACTCTTCTCGCAGTCATCTGCCCATTCGTACTTCTTATTTTTCCGAGTGAGGGTTGTCATCGGGGCTGCGATTATGGAGAAACCCTCTACGAACTTCCGATAATAGCCTGCTAGTCCGAGGAAACTCCTGATTTCGCTGGCATTCCTTGGCCTATTCCAGTTACTGACGGCTTCAATCTTGATTGGGTCTACCATTACCCCATCCCTAGAGATAAGATGACCCAAAAATGATACTTGGTCGAGCCAAAATTCGCATTTGGAGAATTTCGCATACAGTTGCTTTTTCCGAAGAATTTGTAATACTATGTCCAGGTGTTCGGCATGCTCTTCTTGGGTTCTCGAGTAAATGATGATGTCATCGATGAAAACTATCATAAATTTGTCGAGATATATCGAGAACACCCGGTTCATCAGGTCCATAAATAGAGCAGGAGCATTTGTCACTCCGAAGGGCATTACTACGAACTCGTAATGCCCGTATCTTGTCCGAAAAGTCGTCTTCGGTATATCATTTTGTTTCACCTTTACTTGATGATAGCCAGATCTCAAATCAATCTTAGAGAAAACGGTGGCACCCTTCAACTGGTCAAACAGATCGTCAATCCGTGGTAAAGGATATCTGTTCTTGATTGTAACCTTATTTAGCGCTCGATAGTCTATGCACATTCGCATAGACCCATCTTTATTTTTCACAAACAGTACCGGAGCTCCCCATAGAGAGTGACTAGGGCGGATAAGTCCCTTGTCGAGTAACTCCCGTAGCTGTTCTTGAAGTTCCTTCAATTCAGCCGGCGCCATACGGTAAGGTGCTTTTGAGATCGGCTTCGTACCAGGAATCAATTCGATCTCAAACTCGATTTCTTGGTCAGGTGCTAACCCTGGTAGTTCATCAGGAAATACCTCTGGATAATTGCATACAACTCTGACATCTTCCGGCTTCAGCTCTTCTGCCTGACTTGTATCAACCACATGAGCTAGAAACCCGGTGCATCCATTGTCCAACATCTTCCGTGCCTTTAAAACTGATAGAAATTTTTTAACTTCTTTCTTGGTCTCTCCAATAAATTTGAAAGTCAGTTCTGCTTCAGGCCGAAAAATTACTTTTCTTTTACGGCACTCTATTGAAGCATCGTACTTACTCAGGAAGTCCATGCCCAATATAATATCATAATCCTGCATGTCAAGCACTATCAGATTACAGTAGAGTTCTCTGTCTACGATTCTGATGGGTGTGTCTCGGAGCATATGAGTGGATGGCATCACCTCTCCCGAAGGTAAAGTCGTTAAAAACTTGCAATCTAAGGCTTGGGGTTGCATGTCTATCTTTCTTTTGAAAGGTGTAGAGATAAATGAGTGTATTGCTCCAGTGTCAAATAATACAGTAGCATACTGACTGAAAACAAATATCTGACCTGTGACAACCGTAGAAGCATTGGCTGCATCTTCCTCGGTGATGGAGAAAATCCTGGCATTTGTCGTCACTGGCGGAGCTTCCAATCTCCCCTGGCTTATCTGTGGGACTTCTAATGCAGCTTGCATCAGGTGTAGCTGTGGGGGAACACCTCTGTTTTGGACATGCTGTGGAGGAGGTGTCTGAATCTGAGTAGGACAGTTCCGAGCCATATGTCCTTCAATTCCACAGTTGTAGCACCTATTTGTGCCTATACGGCAAATTCCTGGGTGCTTCTTCCCGCAGGTGGTACACTGAGGAAACATGAGTTGCTTGCTTGCTGGACCACCCTTGGAGTCATTCCATTGCTTCCTCTTGCCACTGTGATTTCCTTTCTAGTTGGTTCTGGTGCTCTGAGATTTCTGTCCTCCCGGCTGAGTTTGACTCTTGCCTTCGTTCATCGCCTTCTGATAGTGTTCGGTGATAAGGGCACTGCTGATTAATTCTTCGGCGGTCTGTGGTCTATTAACTCCGCCGACCACATTCAGAGCTATCTCAGGTCTGAGCATCTTCAGCATGAGTCTGACCCTTTCTCTTTCAGTGCTAACCAATTCTGGACATAAGCGTGCTAAACGGTTGAATTTCTTAACAGCTTCATTAACAGACAGATCGCCTTGTCGGAACTCAGTGAACTCATCATAGTGCTTATTTGTCACCCTCATATGGAAGAATTCTTCGAAAAATTCTGTCTCAAAGTCTGTCCATCTCATCTGATTTATTTGTCTTTTTGCTTTGACTCGGTCCCACCACATTCTGGCATCGCCCGTAAGGCAGAACGATGCGCATTTGACTTTCTCGTGTTCGGGCCAATCCAATAACTCCACTATGCTCTCCACAGTCTTGAACCAGGCCTGCGCGTCCCATGGTTCACAGTTACCGGATAATGTTTCTGGCTTCAGTCTCTGCCACTGAATCAGATATGCCTCCTGACGAACCACTGGAGCTGGGCCTACCGGTGGTGCAGGTGCCGGTGGCACTGGTGCAGCTACAGGTATAACTGGCATCGTATTCTGATTTCCAGGTGGGGTAGCAGTATTCCCCAGCTGATTCATTAGAGTAGTGATTATCTGTTGTTGTTCCGTAACCTGACGCTGGAGCTCAGTGACCACATGCATCAGATCCGGTGGAGGTACTGTTTCCTTTGCTCTAGTATTGCGTCTTCTAGCCATGCTTCTCTTCATGAATAATAACAAGGCTAGCATAAGTTATTATTATTCCTAATCTACCATCATGTATACTTAACCTAAAACTGTAACTTATCAAATAATAATAAAAAAAAAAGGAGTAGACATGCATACTATCAAAGCATTATTAAAGAATAGATTTAAGCATAAGAATCATAAAAAATTTAAGCATAAAATTCTTACTTGGAGTGGCAGGAAGTAGGCTTGATGTGTTTGTAGTGGAAGGTAAACCTGCTCTGATACCAAACTGTAACGCTCGCCCCTTCCGGGGGCGCTAAGGCAACCCTAAGGGATGTGGTTACTTACACCTACCTAACATACATGTGCATATGATCTCATGGCAGCGGAAGATATTTATTAAAATTTTCATTCTATTTTATCATATGCATCTTTTTTCTTAAACGTGGCATGTGAACCATAAATCATACTAATATTCGTGCATAACTTAATCTATATTTGCTACTTGAACATGAATCATGATCTTATAAATCTACTGACATGAAATAAGACATCATAAATTCATAACATACTAGTTCAAGTTATCATCATAAACATAAGGTCCAAACTTAGCTCACATGCACAATTCAACCAAATAAAGTTTTTTTTAAAACTAAATTAGATCTATCCACCATGCCACTTCCACACACACTTCCTGCCTTTCCTGCTGCTCCCCTTAGTTCATCCATTCCTTGCCTTTCTCTGTAGTACAAGGAAACATAAAATCTATAAGCCCTAAGGCTTAGTAAGTTCCTTTCCTACTCATAAAACCATAAATCATGCGTACACATAAAACATATCATAGCATGTGAAGGACATAACATAATCACATCATAGCATGTGAGAACATAACATACAACATATCATAGCATGTGAGGACATATCATGAAACATATCATAGCATGTGAGGTCATAACATGAAACATATCATAACATGTGAATACATAACATGAACTAATAACATGATCATCCAAACATCATAAACATGATTCCAAAAGTAAATAAGTGTGAAGGAAAATCATATAACATGTACATGTAGATGCAAGATGTTCCTTTGAAAACATACATAATGAAATGAACATATGCAACATGTGTTTTTTTTTTCATATCATATACATACTTGAACATAATATCAACATAAGGGCCCGGCTTATACCACATACATACATAAATGCGCGCAATCCCTAGGACAGGGTAGCTAGCCCAGAACCTACTAGGGATCTACGTCCGTTCATAGTCCGTCGACCTAGGGGCGTACTAAGGAGCCCATCCCTTTTTACGAGGCCCGTTTCATAGACCATCAACCTCGGGGCGCTTTTGAAGCCCACCCTTGGTACAAGCCATACAAAAAGTAAAATAGCATGTCATACATATCATGTATCATATTCCTTATCATGTCATCATACATATCATGTTCTTATCTTATCATACATGTCATATCATGAAGAGAGCTCTTGATCCCAACTTAAGGTAAGCATCTCTTAGGCTTTTTTTCTTACATAAGTCTTTCATAACATATCTCATAAACCATAACATGTTCTTATCATAACATAGAGCATAGGGTGTTACATGAAACATAGCATTTATCATGTCATGAAGCATAGCATATCATCTCATGAAACTTAACATATATCATATCATGAAGCATAGCATATCATATCATGAAACTTAACATATATCATATCATGAAGCATAGCAAATCATATCATGAAGCATAGCATATATCATATCATGAAGTATAGCCTATATCATTCAATGAAACATAGCATATCATCTCCTATCATGAAGCATAACATATCCTATCATATCATGAAGCATGAAACTTAAACTAACCATATATCAAGGATCATACAACATGAGTAAACATAAGCATGCATAGTTAGGTTCAAAAACTTTTCCCTAAACCCCTTTTTCCAATCTTGGCCGAACCCTAAGGTTAGGGTTTTTAAACCTTAACTACCAAAAACATGAAACTTAACTAACCATAAATAATCATACATCATAGGAAAGCATAAACAAACATGGTTAGATTTCAAGACCTTGCTCTAAGCCTCCTCTACTTACTTGGCCGAACCCTAGGGTGAAATTCTAAGGTTCATTTGTTCAACATTGTAGCATGAAAATCTTATCTAACCCCATACAAAATATCATACATCATGTAGAGACACAACTAAGCATAATTAGGTTTCAAAACTTAGCTCTAAGCTCTACATTCCATCTTGGCCAAAACTTACAAGTGGGGTTCCAATTCTTCTAATGAAACATGTGATATAAAGACTTCACCTAACCACATACAAGATATCATACCTCATGAATAAGCATCAACAAGCATGATTAGGTTTTAAATCTTGTCCCTAAGCTTCATATCTTATCTTGGCCGAACCCTAGGGTGAAATTCTAAGGTTCATTTGTTCAACATTGTAGCATGAAAATCTTATCTAACCTCATACAAAAGATCATACATTATGTAGAAACATAACTAAGCATAATTAGGTTAGAAAACCTTAATTCTAAGCTTACATGCTACCTTGGCCGAAACCTACAAGTAGGGTTTCAAGTGTTCTAGTGCAATATGTAGCATAAAGTCTTAACCTAACTTCATACAAGGTATCATTCTCCATAAATGAACATAAACAAGCATGTTTAGGTTTCAAATTTTAGCCCTAAGCCTCATATCTTAACTTGGCCGAAACTTCACTAGGGTTTTTATCTTTTCTTTTTTTTATACAACATGAAGCATAAAAAGGAATCTAAGCTATCAACACATAAGAGTTCATTCATCATAAGAGGGCATAAACAACATATTATCATTTAAGTTTCAAAAACCTTACTGCAAATTTCATTCCTATTCTTGGCCGAAACTTAAAGATAAACTTATCCTAATTTTATACAACATGAAACATGAAAAACTTAAGCTATCAACATATAAGAAAGTCTAACAAGTTTTTAGGAGCATAAAAAATATGTTTCTTTTTTTAAAGTTTTGCCCTAAACCTTATAACTCATCTTGGCCGAAACATTAGGTTAGAGTTCTTAAACTTTTTGATACCATATGAAGTATCCAACTTAGCTAACAACATATAAAAGATCCTATATTATGAAGGAACATAGACAAGCATGTTACCAAAAGAAACTTTGCTCTAAACCTTCTCCTTTTTGTCTTGGCAGAAACATCAAGGTGTGGTTCTAAATTTCTTTTTTTTTTGTACAACATAGAGCATAACTTGTAAACTTGTTTATCCTAAGTGACCACTAACCTATCTTGGCCGAAACTTGCAAGGATATCTCTAAGATTTCAATAACATTCACATACAAGGAAAATCGATAGCTACTTGTACTGCAGTGAGGGGATACTCACATCCTCGCTTGATTTACTTAGGGAAGAAACCTTGCTTGTGGAGCCTTCCTAGAGAGGAGCTTCTCTTGATTGGGTTTTGGCAATGGTGTGGAGGAGGAAAGTTCTTGGTCAAGGTGGAGAGGAGGAGGGAGGAGGAAGAGAAGAAAATGAAGTTTTTCTCTTTCTTTTCTCCTTTTATTCCTCATGAAAAGAAGAAGGGAAAATGAATTTTTCCTTCTCTTTTCTTTTACTCATTTCTTAATGAAATGAGAAAGCAGGAATCCTCTTTTCCTTTGAGAGGAAGAAGGAAATTCCAACTTCTCTTCCTAAGTGAAAGAAACCCTCTCTTACTCTTAACTATATTGTCCCTTCTCTTCCTAATAATACATTCTCTTGATTCATTGGTTATCACATACATGTATCTAGTAAGAGGTCCAAGGTTCAAACCTTGGTCATCTCTTTTTCGTTCTATTTTTTTTTTTTTACAAATTTCCACATAAGGCCTATTTTTAACCATGGTAAAATATATGAAATTGCTAGGAACCCTATGGTTGTTACATAAATAGACAGAATATCCATCCTTATATTGTTTAGAAACTGAAATCAAGTTCTTTCTAAAACTTGGTACGTAAAGATAATTTCTTAAAACTAATATTTTATTCTTATAAATATCTCCCACTGCAACAGCTGCTACTTCTGTAGTATTGCCCATGTCAACAGTGATTTCTCCTTCGTGTAGTTGTCGGGTTTCCTGGAACTCTTGCAATGATTTCAGACATGATCAGTGATTATTATATCTACACGCCAGGTACCGATAAATAACACCAATAAACATGTTTCAACTATAGAGAATAAGATATACCTATATTGATCTCTTCCTACTAGGACAGTCCGCCTACAAATATCCAGACTACTTGCAAATGAAGCACTTGCCTTTTGGATTCTTCATTCCTGCTTTTAGTCCAGTACCTAGAGATCATACAGTCTTGCTTGTCAACCCGATTCTAGTATCCGAAAAGTTCCTTGAGATTGTACATCATGTCATGGCCAGTAGGCATGGTTTGATGTTGATGTTGCAGCACATTTGATATAAAAGCCAAATGTAACTCTGCGCCATCTCATCTTCCTTGACTCATTTCTTATGATACTCAATCTCCTCTTTACTAGAATCACTATTAGGCACATTAGGGCAGACCTCTAACAGTACAAACTTATAGCCTTCAACAGTTAGGACAATGTTCAGGTTTCTTTTTCAATCTATGTAATTGGGACCAGTAAGTTTGTTCTATTTCAGTATTGAAAGTCATCCTAAGAATCACAAAAAAACTTTTGGTCAACACTAAATTTATAATAATATTGATTCCTCAAACAATGTTATTTAAATTTACCAACACCTCAAAACACCGTGAATTTTGTATGCCACGTTAGTGTGGACGTATACAAATTCAAACATTTGTAAGAGGAGATTTTACCGATTAATTTTATTATATTGTCATCCTAACTTTATGACAAATAAAATTAATAGTTGGTATTTCTTTGGTCACACAAATAATAGCAGTGACTCTGTTAGGGAGGATACTATTAAATGTGCCTAAGTGTGTACCATTACTTGATACTTAGTCCATTAAATAAGATTGTGCCCCTTCAGTTGGAGAAGAACACACGCTCCTAAATAATTTCCTATAATCATCCATTTAGGAAGTTTGATCTAGTGATCTGCAAACAAATTCATCCGTTGTGGAGGGAGGCACTCAAAGCCAACACTCAAGTTTGTTGCATCACTTACAAACCAGTAATGGAGACCGTGGATTTTTTTTTACTAATCCCTCTCCCACTTAGTTTTTTAAGATGAGAATTTTATCATGCACACACACATCACAGCAAATAAAGCAATAAATATGGAAAAACAATTTTATGACTATTATGGCATTTTCCATCACTGTCCTCCGTGTGCTGTCAACCCTAGCTGTTGCCATCTTTAGCCACCGCAATCGGGTCTAGTCGCTGCATCTATCTTGCTTCTTTTTCCGCTGCACCTCTGGTCCACAAATAGTACCACGCCTTGCAAGGATATGATCCGCGATAAAAATAGAATTTTACATATATCGATCCTATATTCCACAAAGGAATATACATGTAATCTAGATCGAAATAAAAATATAAAATCCTAAAACTAATACAGCTCCTACTGTATTTAATACATACAATCATGCACACAAATAAAATGCCCTTTACATGTCCAACGGTCCAATCACACACAATCTCTATAAGCCATACTAGTTGGAGCTTGCAACAACAAAGTTAGCATATCCTACTATTATCCTGCCTAAATTATGTATGACATGCGCATAATTAAACTGAAAACCAAACACATAGAGGCAAACTCTAGCTCTGATACCAATTGTTGGTTAATACTCGGAATATCGTACCTGCTCCCCTGCACAAAAATTTTGTACAAGTCCTGAACCATTCCTAACAATTTATTGTGTTCTTTAGAAATTAAATTTGGAATCATAAACGGAACTTAAGATTATTGATTCCAAATTCAATTTATCTGTTCTTAGTGGTTTAATCTTGGATCGCAAACGATGCTTAACATTATTGATCCAAAATCACACATGTTACAAATTCAATAAAATATTAATTTCAGAGATCGATTTTCAAGTTAAACATAGTGAGGCACTAGGCTTTCTTGGGTATGGGAGAATCCACCACTTCCTAGACAAAGTCTTTCAATGAAATTTAATATTTAATTTCCTTATAGTAACACTAGGTTTAACAAAAAAGAACAATCGAATAAGGAAAGACATCAAACCTTTCTCTTAATCTTTTGTAGAAAACTATAAAAGAAAAGATTTAAATTTTAAACTCTCTTTTAAAACCATGGCTTCCACATAAGAAAGATTTTAAAATAAAATCCTTTTAATTTATTGTGGCTGGCCACACCAAGCTTGGGTTCAAGCTAGGGTCGGCCACCTCTTTAAACAATCTCACCTTGGTTTGGCCGACCCTAGCTTGGGCTCCAAGGTAGGCTTGGCCGACCACCTTAAGGTGGGTAAGAAGGTGGGTATGGGTGGGTATAACACTTTATAAATAAGAGGCTACGATAGGGACCGAGAGGAGGAATTGGTTTTGGTCTCCTGATGAACTAGAGCTTCCCGTGTTCGCTCCGAACACCCAACTCGAGTTCATCATTAATATATCATTCCACTAAATTGTTATTATTGAACAACCGCACCAATCCCATATTACTATATGGGCTCCTTCTTATCTTGAGTGTGTTAGTCTCCCTATGTTTAAGATATAGAATGCCCACTAATTAAATGAGTTATTGAAAACTCACTTAATTAATATCTAACTCCAAGAGTAGTATCACTCAACTTCATCGTCATGTCGGACTAAGTCCACTTGCAGGATTTACATGACAATCCTTATGAGCTCCTCAAGGGGACATCATCAACCTAGATTACTAGGGCACAATTTCATTCTATAATCAACAATACACCATATAATTAATACCATTTCCCAACTTATCGGGCTTATTGATTTATCGAACTAAATCGCACCCTTTGATAAATTAAAGAAATGAATATTGAGTATATGTATTTGTTATTATATCATGATTAAGAGCACACACTTCCATAATAACAAAGGTCTTATTCTTTTATGTAGTCAGTATAAAAAGAACTTACCTTAAATGGTCCTGCTCAATACACTCAGAGTGTACTAGTGTAATTTTATAGGTAAGATAAACTAATACCAAATTACACTACGACTACTCTAATGGTTTGTTCCTTTCCATCTTAGTCATGAACTACTGTTTATAATTTATAAGAAATTGATAACATGATCTTCTGTATGTGACACCACACACCATGTTATCTACAATATAAATTAATTGAGCAACTACACTTAGCATATAAATGTAGACATTTGACCAATGTGATTCATTATTTCAAAATAAATATTTACAAAAAGGTAGGCTTTTAGTATACACTGTAACAGCGAGGCGTGGCGCTATTTGAGGACTAGAGGCATAGCAGATGTAACAACCACCCTTCTTACTACTACTACACTCTAAGGATGACCGTTACTTAACCACTAACTCTACTTAACCGGTGTGATCGAAACCACGAGGAATCCCTACCGAAAAATTTCGGCAGAATCTCCCCTGTACCGGTGACCATAAACATCAATACATACACAGTATACACAGCCACAGGTGGCTGGAACATATATCAAACACCCACGCAGTTCATATATAATCAAAATAACCAACTTTCGCAAAACACGATATAACAATCCAAATGACATGGAACTCAAAATGCATTCTCAATGTTTATTAATCACTACAATGCGGAAAACTCAACAACATCCCAAGTCTTTCCCATAGTCCTGGCATCACACACCATCCGCACCTCCTCGTCGTCTTCCTTTATCTGCAGTAAGAGGGAATATGCAATCTATAAGCAAAATGCTTAGTAAGCGCTATCTAACTCACATGTTATAGATATATGCATGTACATATATCTATAACATGATTTAACTGCTTACTTACTGAAGATTACTCATGCTCATCTAATAATAAAGGAATCAAACAGGCTGAAATGCTAAACATGTAAAGCTACTCATGCTCAGGAACTAGCAAAGAACAGTAAGCTAATCTAAATAACATGCTAGCATAAAAGAAAACTCAACTTGCTGCTTTTAAAACAAAATGAAACTTAGTTCATTTGTTCTAAACTTATTCTTTTATTTCACTTGTTTAAAAACTTCTTCTTTAATACTTTTATACTTATGTAAAACTTATTTTGTTCAAAAACTTATACTTATAATACTTCAAAATAATAATAAACTTTCTTCTTGGGCCCGGCAACTGTACTTGCTATGCGCGCATCCCTAACTAGACCCAAGGTAGCTAGTCCCAAATCTAGTAGGGTTAACTATTGTAACGACCCGGCCCATTTGGCGGCCCATTTGGTGACCCTCGGGTCGTCGACCGTCGACCGTGCCGTTACTACTAGGTTATCTAAACCTAGGGACGACTATGGGAGCCCAACCCAAGGACAACTGAGAGTCCAGTACAGTGCCACTGATAAAAGTAAAATACTTGTTATCTTTTAATACTTCTAATATATAATGCCTCGGCATTTTCTTTAGCACCTTGTGTGCCAAAATTCCTAAAGTCTCGACTTTGGGATCTACTTAAGGCCTTGGCCTTTTTTCCTTGCTTTTCTTTATCTTTCTTATACTTGTTAATACTTCTAAAAGAATGTTTCTTTAAAAAGAACTGAAATGTTTAAGCAAATTCTAACTTTGAAATGCTTAAACCAAAAATCTGCCTACTATGCTAATCAAATTATGTATATTAAGCTTAACAAAAAGTCTGATCTAAGATTAGAGTTCTGCATGCAAGACTCATCAAAATCTGTAAGCAATACTTATGAAAGTCCGCATATCATACAAGCTTAAACTAAATCTAAAACTTGTTGGAATTAAAACCTATACTGCAAAACTATTCAAAACTAAACAATTTGAATTGAGTTTCATGGCTGCAAAGGAACTTCAAAAACACCACTATTCTGCATCCAATAAACACTCTGCAACATGACTCAATCAAGGCATTTAAGACAAGTAGATCAACAATAACATGGTTCAGTCATAATATGTCTGCGTAGAGGGCATATAATTCCTTATATCAACAGTCCAAAGCATAAGACCTTAAGACAGTAAAATTATCATTCACGGAAACAATTACTACAGCTTCACAAATCCTGACCACACTTATAGCTACAACAGATACAAATAACAACATGAACTTAGAACTAAACTTGGGTATAAACAGTTAGAGCTTAAGGTAAATCATGTATAGGAATATGATGGAATTAAAGCTATACATACCAGAAGCCATAAATTCATATTAAAATAAAACCTATGTCATGCTTAAAGAGTTCGAAAATCTGCATTGTTTCTACAGGCTGCTCATGTTATTCCAATAGCAAATAAATTTAGAAATCTGCTCGTGCACATTTTAATAGCAAGGAAACTAGAAATAAAGGAATCAAATGTTTAAGGAAATCTAAATTTCTGCACTGCTACTGAAAGGAACTCAAACATGAATAATCATCTTGTTATGTGCCATGGCTATAATGGAAAACACAGAAAAGTGCCTCTACTTCAATCAACAAATCTTTACAGCATAATCCGAAATCTATAGAAATCCAAACCATATGCCCAACTATAGATAAACTAAAAATTCCTATAGAGAATTACTAAGTCTAAGTAATTGTTAGTATACTGCAAGGGTATACTATAGATAATATAGTAGACTAATTATCTGGGCACAGTTCGGTTCTCCGAACTAAATATCATGGAACAGCAGGTAATTACCCGTTCAGAGTAATTATAAAATTGCTTAAACATCTGCTTGACTTGTTACCCGTATAAAGGAAAATTCTGCATGCTACGAAATCAAGAAGGAAGCAAGAATTCGTAACCTTAATTCATGGCAGCAAGTAAAGGAAATCTCGGAACAATTCTACTGCAGGTGAGTAGCAACTTACATCTTATTGAACCTACAACCGAACGAAAGGAGGCTTCTAGGGTTTTCGGATAGCTCAAATTCTAGCGACTCCTTGCATCTCCGTGCTCTCCTCGACGAGGGAATCGTAAAGACAGGAAGAACTCGGATTGAACCCTTGGCCGACCACCGAGATGAAGCCCTAGCTTCGTTCTTCAATTTTCACCCGAGAAGAAACCGCCGCGGACGCGAGAGAGAAGAAGAGAGGGGAAAAAGCTAGGTCACGGGCAAATCTAACATTAACTTATCCCTTTTATCATCCCCAAGGTTCTGTTAACTTCCTTAAATAAAATTTCCTACCTTTTCTAAACAGAACTGATGGCTTGAACACCTGGTCAGCCGGGCTCACTTAAATCTTGGTTCGGCCGGAGGTCTCGGGTTCGAAACTCGGCTTGGACATTTTTTTGTCGATACTTCTTTCGTTTAGTAAAAATACCAAACGACCTCCAAAAATTACATAAAAATACTCTAAAATTTTTATAAAATCTCTAGAATATTTCTATAGTATTTCTAAATATTTTTAATTACTATTAGGACTCCAAATATTAAAATTTGGGGTGTTACAGCAGAAAAGGAAGCTCGATGGACACGACGACATGAGCCCTAGGGCTGGCGGCTAGTTTTGACAACTACTAGAGCTAGCAGCACACGAAGGACAGTGATGGAAGAGGTCATAATAGTTGGAAAATTATTTTTCCATATTTATTGCTTTGATTTGCTATGAAGTGTGTGTGTGCATGTTAAAATCCTCATCTTAAATAACTAAGTGGGAGGGGGATTTATAAATAAATTCCATGGTCTCCATTACTGGTTTGCAAGTGATGCAAACAAACTTGCGCGTTGGCTCTGAGTGCCTTCCTCCACATCGGATGAATTTGTTTGCGGATCACTAGATCAAACTTCCTTTATGAATGGTTAAAGGAAATTATTTAGGAGTGTGTGATCTTCTCCAACTGAAGGGGCATAATCCTATTTAATGGACTAAGTATCAAGTAATGGTATACACTTAGGCGCATTTAATAGTATCCTCTCCATCGGAGTCACTGCTATTATTTGTATGACCAAAGGAATACCAACTATTAATTTTATTTGTCGTAAAGTTAGGTTGACAAGAATAAAATTAATGGGGAAAACCTCCTCTTACAAATGCTTGAATTTGTATACGTCCACACTATCATAACATACAAAATTCACAGTGTTTTGAGGTGTTGGTGAATTTAAATAATATTATTTGAGGACTCAATATTATTCTAAATTCTATAGTTTTGGCCAAAACTTATTTTGTGATTCTTAGGATGACTTTCAACCCACTGGCTATTATTCTAAAAGAGAACAAACTTACTGGTCCAAATTACATAGATTAGAAAAGAAACCTGGACATTGTCCTAACTGCTGAAGGCTATAAGTTTGTACTGTTGGAGGTCTGCCCTAATGAGCCTAACAGTGATTCTAGTGAAGAGGAGATTGAGTATCATAAGAAATGGGTCAAGGCAGATGAGATGGCGTGGTGTTACATTTTGGCTTGTATCTCAAATGTGCTGCAACATCAACATCAGTCCATGCCTACTACCTATAACATGATGTGCAATCTCAAGAAACTCTTCGAACACCAGAATCGGGCTGCTAGGCAAGAGGCTATGAGAAACTTAATGACAACCACCATGTCAGAGGGGACACCCGTAAGGGATCATATCCTCAAAATGATGGCTTACTTAAACGAGATACAAATCCTTGTCACAGAAATCGATGGGGAAACCCAGGTCGATATTATTCTCTAAATGTTATCCAAACGTTTTGAGCAGTTCTGCCTGAACTACAATATGAATAAAAGGATTTATTCATTGGTGGAACTACTGACAGATCTTCAGGCAGTAGAAGGGTTATTTCGTCATAATTCTCAAATTCACTTTGCTGAAAATGTTTCTACTTCTATGTCAAAAGGCAAGAAGAAGAAGAAGAAGAAACAAGCTGGCTCAGCAAAGAAAGTGAATCAATCTCTAGGTACTGGACTAAAAGCAGGAATAAAGAAGCCGAAGGGCAAGTGCTTTATTTGCAAGTAGTCTGGACATTGGAAGGCGGACTGCCCTCGTAGGAAAGAGAACAATAAAGGTATATCTTATTCTCTAGTAGTTGAAAAATGTTTAGCGGTGTTATCTACCAGTACCTGGTGTGTAGATACAGGAGCCACTGATCATGTTTGTAATTCAGTGCAAGGGTTTCGGGAAATCCGACGACTAGATGAGGGAGAGAAAACCGTCTACACAGGCAATGCTACGAAAGTGGCAGTTGTTGGAGTGGGAGATATCTACTTATCATTTGATAGGAATAGAACTTTGATTTTGAGAAATTGTCTTTATGTACCAAGTTTTAAAAAGAATTTAATTTCAGTTTCTAAACTATTTTTGGATGGATATGTTGTTTCTTTTGATGGCAATGTGGCTATCAAGAAAAATAGGGTTATTATCTGTTCTGGTACATTAGTTGGAAATTTATATACTCTGAATCCAAAAACTTTCGCAAAGCAACAAATGGAAATTAATAACACATCCTCTAATTCTAATAAGAGAAAGAACCTTCAAAAATTAACTAAACATATCTTTGGCATCTAAGACTTGGTCATATTAACTTGAGTAGGATTCAAATGCTTATAGCTGATGGACTCTTGGGTTCATTAGTGTTGGAAAACTTTCCAACCTACGAATCTTGCTTGGAAGGAAAAATGACCAAGAGACCTTTTAAGGCCAAGGGGTATAGAGCAAAAGATGTGTTGGAATTGGTTCATTCTGATTTGTGTCGACCTATGACTATCCAGGCGAGAGGTGGTTTCATATATTTTATCTTTTTTATAGACGATTATTCGAGATATGGGTATATTTACTTGATGCGACGTAAGTCTAAGTGCTTTAATAAGTTCAAAGAGTACAAGGCTGATGTGGAGAAATGTCATGGTAAAATTATCAAGACACTATGGTCTGATCGTGGTAGAGAGTACATCTTTGGATAGTTTAGGAATTACTTATCAGAGGCTAGGATTAAATCGCAACTATCTGCACCTGGTACACCCCAACAGAATGGTGTGCCAGAATGAAGGAATAGGACTCTTATGGAAATGGTTAGATCGATGATGAGTTATTTATAATTACCAAGTTCATCCTGGGGATATGCTTTAGAAATGACAGTGTATATTCTGAAATTGGTACCTTCTAAATCAGTACCCTCTACTCCCATGGAATTGTGGAATGGGCGTAAGCCTAATCTGAGTCATATTCATATTTGGGGTAGTCCAGCACATGTGCTGAAAGGAGATACTGATAAGTTGGAATCTCGTACAGAAGTTTGGTTGTTTATAGGTTATCCTAAAGGAACGAAAGGTGGTTTGTTTTATAGTCCTAAAGATCATAAGGTCATTATTAGTACTAATGCCCGATTTTTAGAAGAGAACTATGTTATGAACCACAAGCCCATGAGTGAAATTGTTATAGAAGAAATGAGAGAGGGCATGCCTACTTTAGTACCAACAGTGCAAAATGAAATATCACAAGAAACTGCAACACGTATCACAAATGATACACAACTATAGACAGTGCCTCGTCGTAGTGGGAGGGTTGTGAGGCAACCTGAAATATTCATGTTTTTGGGAGAGTCTTCGGACTTGATCCCAAGTAAACATGAACCTGATCCATGAACATATGCCGAAGCGCTCCAAGATAAAGATGCAGCATTTTGGCAAAGAGCAATGAATTCAGAAATACAATCAATGTATTCTAACAAAGTCTGGGATCTAGTAGAACCATCAAATAGTGTAAAAACTATTGAATGTAAATGGATCTACAAAAGGAAAAGAGGGATTGACAGGAAGGTGGAAACCTTCAAAGCAATGCTTGTTGCGAAGGGGTTTACTCAGAAAGAGAGAATCGATTATGAGGAAACCTTTTTGCCAGTAGCTATGCTTAAGTCTATCCGGATACTCTTATCTATTGTTGCTCATATGGATTATGAGGTTTGGCAAATGGATGTCAAGACCGCTTTCCTTAACGGAAGTCTTGAAGAAAACATCCATACGAAGCAACTAGAGGGGTTTATTGCAAAGGGCAAAGAGCATCTTGTATGTAAGCTCAATTGGTCTATTTATGGACTGAAGCAAGCTTCAAGGTTTTGGAACATCCAGTTTAATGAGGTAATCCAGTATTATCGCTTTATTCAGTGTTCGGATGAGTCTTTTGTATACAAGAAGTGTGATGAAAACGTGGTGGTATTTCTTGTACTATACATAGATGACATTTTTTTAGTTGGCAACAATATCAAAGTGTTGTCGTAAGTAAGGGTATGGTTGTCCAAGCAATTTGATATGAAGGACTTGGGAGAATGCGCACATATTCTCGGGATCAAAGTAATAAGGGATCGCAAGAAAAGAATGTTGTGTTTATCCCAAGTTTCATATATCGATACTATCCTAGCTCATTTTAGCATGCAAGACTCCAAGAAAGGTTTTCTACCTTTTCGGCATGGAGTATCTTTATCTAAAGAGATGTCTCCGAAGACATCAAAAGAGATAGAAGAAATGAAGGCTGTTCCTTATGCTTCAGCTGTAGGAAGCCTAATGTATGGTATGTTATGTACGAGACCGGATATCTATTTTACCGTGGGCATGGTTAGCAGATATCAAAGTAATCCAAGACAGGGGCATTGGACTGCCGTAAAGCATATATTAAAGTACCTGAGAAGGACTAGAGATTATATGCTGGTTTACCAAGCAAATGATTTACTCCCTGTGGATTACATGGATTCTGACTTCTAATCAGATAGGGATAATAGTAAGTCTACATCAGGCTATGTGTTTACTTTAGGAGGTGGAGCCATAGCATGGAGGAGTGTTAAGCAGAAATGCATTTCAGACTCAACCATGGAAGCTGAGCATGTTGCAGCCTCTGATACAGCCAAAGAAGTTGTTTGGCTCAGGAACTATTTGATGGACTTAGGTGTGATTCCTGGTTTGCTCAAAATCATCACAATTTATTGTGATAATAGTGGTGCAGTAGCAAACTCGAAGGAACCATGAGCCCATAAGGCGAGTAAACACATTGAGCGCAAGTACCACCTGAAATGAGACATCATAAAGCGAGGAGAAGTTGATTACATCAGCAGATAACCTGGCAGATCCTTTCACTAAGGCCCTTCCGGTGAAATCTTTTGATCGGCATGTTGAGGGGATGAGAATCAGATGTATGGCAGTGTTTATGGCAGCATAGTCTTTTAGTATAAGTGGGAGATTGTTAGAGTGTATACTAAAAGTCTAGCTTTTTGTATAAACATTTATTTTGAAATAAGAATCACATTGGTCAAATGTCTACATTTATACTAAGTGTAGTTGTCCATTTAATTTATATTGTAGATAACATGGTGTGAGGAGACACACAGTAGATCATGTTCTCAAATCCTTATAAATTATAAATAGTAGCTCACAACCAAGATGGAATGGGACAAACCATTGGAGTGGTTGTAGTGTAATTTGGTATTAGTTTATCTTAAGTATAAAATTACACTAGTACACTATGAGTGTATTGAGCAGGACCATTTGAGGTAGTTTCTTTTTATACTGATTATATAAAAGAACAAAACCTCTGTTATTATGAAAGTGCGTACTCTTAATCATGATATAATAACAAACACGTATACTTAATATTTATTTCTTTAATTTATCAAAGGGTGTGATTTAACTCGTTAGATCAATAGGCCCGATAAGTTAGGAAATGATATTATTTATATGGTGTGTTGTTAATTATAGAATGAAGTTGTGTCCTAGTAATCTAGGTTGATGATGTCCCCTTGAGAAGCTCATAAGGATTGTCATGTAAACCCTGCAGGTGGACTTAGTCCGACATGACAATAAGGTTGAGTGGTACTACTCTTGGAGCTAGATATTAATTGAGTTGTCAGTAACTCATTTAATTAGTGGGCATTCAATATCTCAAACACAGGGAGATTAATGCACTCATGATAAGAAGGAGCTCATATTATATTATGGGATTGGTGGGGTAGTGCAATAATAACTCTTTAGTGGTATGAGTTATTATTGATGAACTTGAGTTGGGTGTTCGGGGCGAACACGGGAAGCTCAAGCTCATCG
Organism: Zingiber officinale; assembly: GCF_018446385.1. Lineage (NCBI taxonomy): Eukaryota > Viridiplantae > Streptophyta > Magnoliopsida > Zingiberales > Zingiberaceae > Zingiber > Zingiber officinale. The sequence goes on from NC_055991.1 coordinate 102,800,874, forward strand.
GGAGACTAAAATCAATTCCTCCTCTCTGTCTCTATTGTAGCCTCTTATTTATAAAGCCTTATATCCACTTAGAGCCAAGCTTCTTACCCATCTCTTTGTGGCCGGCCAAGCCAAGCATGGAGCCCAAGCTAGGGTCGGCCAAGCCAAAGGATGGAGCCAAGATCAATGGACGGCCAAGCTTAGAGCCCAAGCAAGGTTACTGGCCACACATTAAATAAAAGGGTGATTATAAATTTTAAAATCTTTCCTTATGTGGAAGCTATGATTTTAAAAGAGTTTTAAATTTTAAAATCTTTCCTTTTATAGTTTTCTACAAAGGATTAAGAGAAAGGTTTGATATCTTTCCTTATTTATAGTTAAAAGGAAGATTTTAATTTTTGATAAAACTTTCCTTTTTGATAACCATCCACATGTTTTAAAAGAGAGATTTTAATTTATAAAATTTTCCTTTTATAACCAACAAGGGATTTAAAAGAGAAATTTTTCTATTAAAATTTCTTACCGGAAACAAATAAGGAAGTTTTAATTTTGTGTTTAAACTTTCCTTGTTTCGAGCACTTGAATATGGCCGACCATGACAAGATTAAAAGGAAGTTTTAATTTTTTTTTTAAAACTTTCCTTTTTAGTCATTGGCAAGGAATATAAGGAAGTTTTAATTATGTTTAAAACTTTCCTTTTTTGCCAATACCAAGGATTATAAAAGAGAAGGAGGGGGTGCCTCACCCCATAACACATCTTCTATTCTTCTCTTCTAATTCCTTGGTGGTCGGCCCTATTCTTTCTCTTCTCTCCTTTTGTTTTCCCTCTTGGAGGTCGATGGCATCAATTGTGGGAGATCTCTTGGTGGCTGGTTGATTGAAGGAGAAGAAGAAGAGAAGGAAGCTCTCTTGTGTAGCATCCCTTGGAGGTTAGTTGGTGGCCGGATCTTGGAAGCAAAGGAAGAAGCTTGGGTGGATTTCTTCTTGGAAGATCGTCGCCCACACGACATCCAAGAGAAGGAGAGGAATACAATAGAAGATCAAGAGGACTATAAGCTACAAAAGATATAACTAGTTATTAGTTTCCGCATCATAACTAGTTCATCTTTTGTATAGATCTTGAAAACCCAAACTCAAGAGGTTATCGGTTTTAAGTTATCGTTTTGTTATCGATTTTTATTTTTTGATTTCATTTTTCGATAATGTGTTTCTATTGAGGTCTCTATAGTTAAATCTAGTTTACTGTAAGAAGTTAAATATCATATTTCTTTGTGAGACTTTGTCTAGGAAGTGGTGGATGATCCCATACCCAAGAAGGCCTAGTGCCTCGCCATGTTTAACCTGGAAGCCGATCTTTGAAATAGATATTTGATAAATTCTGTAATATGGTTTAACTTAGGAAGATCACATCGGTTGAACTTGGAGTAAGAATGTTAAGTTTCGTTCCCAATCCAAGTTTAACTTCTAAAGGGAAATTTGGATTAATAATATTAAGCATCGTTTGTAATCTAAATTTAACTTTAGTAGAACACATGGGTAATTAGAATAGTTCTATGCTTGTATAAATTTTTATACAGGGGAATTAGGACAGTATTTTAAGTAGCAACCAACAATGACATGATGCTCAATCTCAAGGAACTATTCGGACACCAGAATCGGGCTACCAGGCAAGAGGTCATGAAAAACATAATGACGACCACCATGACTGAGGGGACACCCGTGAGGGATCATATCCTCAAGATGATGACTCATTTGAATGAGATGAAAGTCCTTGGAGCTGAAATTGATGGGGAAACCCATGTCAATACCATTCTCCAAAAGCTGCCCAAAAGTTTTGAGCAGTTTCGCCTAAATTACAACATGATCAAAAGGGTTTATTCATTGGTGGAACTTCTGACAGAACTCCAAGCGGCAGAAGAGCTATTTCATAAAAGTTCTCAAGTTCACTTTGCTGAAAGCATTTCTGCTTCTAAGCCGAAAGGCGGAAAGAAGAAGAAGAAGCAAGTTGGTTTGGCAAAGAAAGTGATTCGACCTTAAGGGACTGGGCCGCAGGCAGGTGTGAAGAAGCTGAAAGGCAAGTGCTTCAAATGCAAGCAGTCTAGACATTGTGTAATAATCCAAATTTCCTCATTATGAATCATAATAATGCTTAAAAATATTTAGAAATGCTTTAGAAATATTCTAGAGATTTTTAGGGATTTTTAGAGTATTTTTATGTAATTTTTGGAGTTCGTTTGGTAATTTTACCAAAAGAAAGAAGTTTCAAAAAATAAAGAGGTTCAGCCGAGGTTCGAACCCGTGACCTCCGACCCAACCCGAGTCTTAAGCGAAGCGTGATGACCAAGAACCCAGCAGGGCCGTGCTGATTAGAATAGATAGCGAAATATATTTATGTGGTAGATAGTTAACAGAATATTGGATTTATAAAGGGAGAACATAGGGATTAATTTGCCGTAACCTAATTCCTTCCTCTCTTCCCCTCTCGCGCGCGCGGCGTTTTGTTCGGGCGGAAACAAGCCGGAGCTAGGGCATCGACTCCGGCGGTCCGCCAAGGGTCAATTTCAAGAGTCTTCCACACCATCGTGATTCCCTTGTCGAGGAGAACACGTAGGTGTGAAGAAGTTGCCAAGATTCCAAGCTATCCGAAACCCTAGAAGCCCCTCTTGTTCGGTTGTGAGTCCAAGAAGCAAGGTAAGTGTTTCTCACCTGCAGTAGGAGTAGTTCTGAACCCTTGTTCTTCTTGAATTCGAAGCATGTTGTAAAGATTTGTGATTTAGATTATTGGTGTCGTGAATCTCAAAGAAAGGAAGGAGATTTGTTGTTTAGCCTGTGGTTATTGTTTTCTTCAGGTTTTGAATTTAGTATTTTAGTTGGTTGAATTGGATTTTATTGTTTGTGACTTAATGAGCATGTTCGGGTTGCATGGAAGCTAGCAATTCTCTGTTTTTCTTTTGTTGCCGTGGCACATAGTATGAAGAACAATTATGTTTTTGGTTTACAGTAGAAATTATCCTTGCTAGTTGCCTTTTGGGTTCCTTGCCGTGGTATAGAACAGGGGGAAGGTGCTGGTTTTGTTTTGTAAAACTTGCTGCCATGAAACTTAATTCAAATTGTTTAGCTTTGAATGGTTGTGTAGAATATTGGTTTCTTTTGTTTCCTTGCTGTGGTACTGAACATGAAAATATTTAGTTTATGGTTTTAGCTTATGGTTTAGTATTCCAGTTCAGATCATGTTGTAACATGCTTAAATACCTCTATTGTTCTTTAAAGGTATAAGCTTTGCAAAGGTTTTACATGGATTTTATAATCCGAACCCTATATAGATTGCTTGTGACCTTAAATAGATTTAGTTTTGTGTTGAATAACTAAGCCTGAACAGCCCTTTGTAGCTGCTATACAGTTTATCTTACTGTTTAATTGTCGAGGCAATCTTTTATTAGAAGTATGCACAAGTAACAAGTATTTTATTTGAAAAGGCTAGTACCCGACTTCCGAGGTTGTCGTTAAACAAATCCAAGTGACCGTTTCCGAGGTCTCAACCCTGGTAAGATCAAGGTCTTTACCCTTGTAGAACTGGTGGCTCGCTACCTCAATTTTACTAGGGAGCACGCAATGGTACTACGCCTGGGCCCAAGAAAGAATTGATTATTATTTCCATGTATAAAAGTATAAGATTTTAAACAAGTGAAACAAGCTTCACATAGGTTTAAAATTCAGCAAGTTTAGTTTCCTTGTATGCTAGCATGTTGTCAGAACTTTCTTATTGTTGTTTGCTATCAGATGAGCAGCTTTACATGTTTAGCATTTCAGTATGTTCACATGCATATTCGAGTTTTTGTGAGTTAGATAGCGCTTACTAAGCAATTTTTGCTTATAGTTGCATTTCCTCTTACTGCAGATAAAGAAAAGGAAAAGCTATAGCAAAGGAAGGCGACAAGGAGGTGCGGATGAATGTGTGATGTTTGGACTATGGAAGCCTTGGGATTTAGTTTAATTATTCATTAAGACCTTGTATTCAGAATATTGGAACCATTCTTTCATGTTGTTAAATTTGCATTGGATATTTTATGTTTAGAACTCTTTCTTTTAATTGCTATGCACATTGGTTTATTATCTGAGTTGTATCATTGTTGCATACTTGTGTAGATTTATATATATAGTTTCTAGCATGTTCAGATTGATGTATAGTTTTAGTTGTGAACGTATGCTTGAGTAGTATGTTTTCCGCTGTTACATATTGTATGCTTTGAGTTTTGAGAGTTTTAAGCATAGATAATTTCATGTGAGCAACATTAGTTAAGCATAGTTAGTAGTCCAGTAGCGCTCCACCCTCACAGACTAGTAGTGAGGAGGGTGGGGTGTTATAAGTTGGTATCAGAGCGGTCCCCATTCTCCAACATCACACATCAGCACCAGCCTTGCCGTCTTCAAGTAAGAAAGTATATAAAAAAATTCTTTTATTTAGTATGTTTTTCTTTATTATTTGTATTATAGAGAAATCCTTAGAAGTATTGGATTATATGTGCAGAATAGGGAAGTGTTTAGAAGTGCTTACTCTTAAATGTTTAAAGTCAAGAATTTTGCTTAGTTTTCTCTTTTTACATAACTAGATGTCAAGAAGAGGACGTCCCCGTACCGCTCGTACTGAAGACCGAGCGCAGGAGAACGAAGAGCCCAGAACAACTGATATTGATCTCTCTGAAGTTGTTTCTCAACTCCAGAGACAAGTGGCAGAGCAGCAACAAGTGATCGTCAATCTAAAGGCTAATCAACAGCCAGTTCCTCCCACTTCTCCAACTATTAATGTGGAGACCCCAGTGGTGACTGAAGTTCCACCAGCTGCCCTGGAAGTCCCCACTACACCTAGAAGACAAGATGCATACCTGATACAGTGGCTGAAGCTGAAGCCAGAAAGCTTCTAGGGCACGACTGAGCCCTGGGATGCTCAGGCTTGGTTCAAGACACTAGAGAGCACCATGGAGCTTCTTGACTGGCCAGAAGTAAAGAAGGTCAGGTGTGCCTCTTTCTTCCTATCGGAAGATGCTCGTATGTGGTGGGAGAGAGTTAAGAGCAAGAGAGCAGTCAATCAGGTGAGCTGGTGTAACGACCCAATTTTCCCCTATTTCAAGTTCTAAAAGTCCATAAAAATATTTGAAAATACTTTTAAAATATTCTAGAGATTTTTAGGAATTTTTAGAGTATTTTTACGTAATTTTTGGAGGTCGTTTAGTAGGGTTACAAAAAGAAAAAAATTTTAAAAAAAAAAATGTTGAAGGTGAGATTCGAACCTATGATCTCGGGTCGGACTGACCCAAGCAAAACCGGCCCAACCAGCTGAGCTACACGATTTTTGTTAACCTTATATGGAGCGAAATATATATATGCAGTAGCTGGAACGTTTGAAATAAATTGAAGAAAAAGGGGCGCGACTGAGAATCGAAGCACATACCTCTGGCTTCGAGCAAAGCCCGACGGACCAACTGGGCTAGCGATCGTTGCTAATTAAATAGGCAGCGGCAAATATATAAGCTATAGTTGGAACCAAAAGTAACTCAAGTTATAAGGAGAGGACTTAAGTTATTTCCCGTGACCTAATTCCTTCTCACCTCTTCTCCTCTCACGCACGCGCGGCGCGGCGAGGCGATTTTCTGCTCTCGGCGGAAGAAAGGGCGACAGAGCTAGGTTTCCTCCTTCCGGCGCCGGCGAAGCTGTTTTCCGGCCAACCTCATCCGTGGTGGTCGTCCCGACAGAGAGGAGCACGCTTGAGCACAAGAGGAAGCCGAGGACTTCATCTTTCCGAAGCCCTAGTGTTCGTCCCGATTGGTTGTAAGTCCAAGTAAATCACGGTGAGTTGCTTCTCACCTGCAGTAGGAGTAGTTCCGCGAGTTTTTGGTGTTTTCCATGTGTTTTTATGGGTATGCCGTGAGAAGGGATTGAACTTTGAAATTCTACCGTGGATTGAGGTTTCGGATTAGATTTGCAAGCTTCTTTTTCTTTCTTCCTTGCAATTCTGCCGAGGCAATGAATCAGTTTATACAGTTTTGTTTTAAGTCTTCAGCAAGTTTAATTGGTCTGTTTTGTGCTTGCTGGTTTAGTTGGACAGTGAAGAAGTTGAAACGGGAAGGAAGAAACAATAAATAAATTAAATAGTCCTTTCTTTTGTTTTACCGGACACAAGATCCAAGGGATGGACTCCAAGTTGCCCCTAGGCACATGGCCTAGAAGTATCTTAGTAGTTTCGGGATTAGCTACCTCGATTCTTATTAAGAATGCGCGCAAAGTGGTACAATGCCGGGCCCAAGAGAAGTTGATTATTATTTTAAAGTATTAAAGTATAAGTTTTGAAACAAATGAAACAAGCTTCAAATATGTTTAGAATTAGAAAGTTTAGTTTCTTGTTATTTGAAGCATGCAGTAGTAGTTTCAATTGTTTCCTTGCTACTAGATTATTCAGCATGTTTAGCTTTACATGTTTAGTAGTTTTACATGTTTAGTAGCTTTACATGTTTAGTATGTTTCCTTGTTGGATTATGAGCATGATTAGCTATACATGTTTAGTATTTCAGTTAGTATGATTCCTTTATTGGATTTTGAGCATGAGTAGCTATACATGTTTAGTATTTCAGTTAGTATGATTCCTTTATTGGATTTTTGAGCATGAGTAGCTATACCTGTTTAGTATTTCAGTTAGTATGATTCCTTTATTGGATTTTTTGAGCATGAGTAGCTATACCTGTTTAGTATTTCAGTTAGTATGATTCCTTTATTGGATTTATGAGCATGATTAGCTATACATGTTTAGTATTTCAGTTAGTTTGATTCCTTTGCTATTTATGAGCATGAGTAGCTTTACATGTTAGCATTCAGTTTTAGCATGTTTTTATTTATATACATGCATATCGAGTTTTTGTGAGTAGATAGCGCTCACTAAGCTTTATGCTTATAGACTGCACTTTCTCCTACTGCAGATAAAGGAAAGGAAAAGATTTAGTAAGGAAGGCGACAAGGTGGTGGTGATGAAGGTGTGTGATGGCTGGACTATGGGGAGATCAAGAGTTTGCTAAGGAATTGTTAAGACTTTTTCGTTTACAGTTCTTTAGTTTTCTTTAAATGCTATTATGAGTCAAGATTGTAATTCAGTTTATTCCGCACTTGTAGTTGGGTTCTAGTGATGGAGTGAAATAGTTGTTTGCCATTGCTAGAGTAGTTTCCTCCTTTTATTTGTGATATTATACTGCGTGGTCGTGAAAATATATGACCAGCCGCCTGTGGCTGAGTATAGTTGTTTGTATTGTTGATTTGGTCACCGGTACAGAGGAGATTCTGCCGAAATTTTTCGGTAGGGATTCCCCTTGATTTTAATTATACCGGTTAAGTGGAGTTAGTAGTTAAGTAACGGTCACTCTTAGAGAGTAGTAGTAGTACTAAGAAGGGTGGTCGTTACAGTTGGTATCAGAGCATTGTTCCATTCTCCAGCATCACACACACATCAGCATCAGCCTTGCCGTCTTCAAGTAAGAAAGTATTTAAATTCTTTCTTTATTCTGCTTTCCATATTATTATTTGCAGTATAGAGTGATTGCTTATAAGTGCTTAAGTAAGATAAGAGTTTTTGCTGTTTTCTTTCTTCATATACAAATATGTATGTTTAGAAAGGATAGAGAAATGTTTAGAAGTACCTACTCATAGGTGTTGAAAGTCAAGAATCATGTATAAGTAAGATATATCTAGAAAGTATAGTGATAATTTTAAGTTTTCTTTTCCTCTGCCTGACCTGATGGCAAGAAGAGAACGTTCCCGTACCGTTCGTACTGAGAACCAAGATCAGGAGAACGAAAAGCTTAGATTAACTGAGCCCAATCTCTCTGAAGTTGTTGCCCAACTCCAGAGACAAGTAGTAGAGCAGCAACAAGTGATTGCCAATCTAATGGCCAATCAGAAGCCAGCTCCTCCCACTCCCCCAACCATTAATGTGGAGACCCCAGTGGTGACTGAAGTCCTATCGGTTGCCCTAGAAGTCGCCACAACACCTAGAAGACAAGAAGCATACCTCATCCAGTGGCTGAAACTGAAACCAGAAAGCTTCTAAGGCACGACTGAGCCCTGGGATGCCAGGCTTGGTTCAAGACACTGGAGAGCACAATGAAGCTTCTTGACTGGCCAGAAGTCGAGAAGGTCAAGTGTGCCTCTTTCTGCCTATCTGGAGATGCTCGTATGTGGTAGGAGCGAGTTAAGAGTAAGAGAGCAGTCAACCAGATGAGCTGGGTTGATTTCGAGACAGAGTTTTACGAAGAAGTCTTCCGTCAACGGATCACCAATAAACAGTATGAGGAGCTTATGGAATTCAGACAAGGTGACCTGCCAGTAGAAGAAGCGGTTAAAAGATTTAATAGGGTAGCTCACCTTTGCCTAGAGTTAGTAAGTACAGTGAAAGAATGAGTCAGACTGATGCTCCTAATGCTGAGACCGGAACTAACATCTAATGTGAGTAATGAAACTCACCGACCATAGAATGGTGAAGGGCTAGTCAACAGGGCATTAGTGAGCACTATCTAAACGACATCAAGGCACAACAAATGCAACACAAGCCAGTCAAGATAGAAGACAAGACAGTGGGGGAACAGAGACCCCAGTCAAGTAATCAGAACTGGAAGGACAAAGATAACAAGAAAGACCCAAGCAGGAAGATGTTCGGGTAGTCTGTGAGTATCCAGAAGGGCTACCTGGACTACCTCCCAACAGAGAAGTGGAGCCAATTTCAAAAGCTCTGTACCAAATTTCTCTAACAGAGCTAAAAGAGTTACAAGAACAATTTCAGGAGTTACTTGACAAGAGTCTCATCCGCCCTAGTCATTCACCCCGGGAAACTCCAGAGTTGTTCGTTAAGAAGAAAGACGGATCCATGCTAATGTGCATAGATTTTAGAGCGCTGAGCAAAGTACCAGTTAGGGACAAGTACCCTCATTCCATAATAGATGATCTATATGATCAGCTAAAAAGGGTAATAGTGTTCTCTAAAATAGACCTGTGCTCTGGGTATCATTAGTTGGAAGTGAAAGAAAGTGATACACCCAGGAAAAGCTAACAAAGTGGCTAATGCACTAAGTAGAAAATCCAGTGCATCCTTGATGTCTTTGTCATCATTAGCCCTACCACTGCAGAAAGAGTTGTCAGACTTTGGAATGGAAATTATTTATGGGCAACTCTCTGCATTGACCTTAGAGTCAACTCTGCTTGAGGATATACAGAGAAAGCAAAGTGAATATTCTGATATTCAAAAGATCAAGCAAGGGATACAAGAAGAAGGAAATTCGGAGTTTCGAGTATCAGACAGTGGAATTCTTTATCAGGGGAGCTGCCTTTGTGTCCCCAATGATGAAGAGCTGAGAAAGAAAATTTTAGAAGAAGCTCATAGTACACCTTATTCCATGCATCCTGGTTTTACCAAGATGTATCAAGACGTGAAACAGAGGTTCTGGTGGTCTGGACTCAAAGGAGATGTTGTAAAATATGTCAGTACTTGCCTGATATGCCAGAGAGTCAAAGCAGAACACCAGAGACCAAGAGGGATGCTACAACCTCTTCCAATACCAGAGTGGAAGTGGGAAGACATATCCATGGACTTTGTAACAGGTCTCCCAAGAACTACGAATGGACATGATGCAATATGGGTATTAGTGGATAGATTGACCAAGTGTGCCCATTTTCTAGCCATCAAGGTGTCCCACTCTATAGAGCAGTTGGCACAGTTGTATGTTAAAGAGGTGATCAGACTTCACGGAGTTCCTAAATCTATTGTTTCTGATAGAGATGGGCGCTTCACCTCTCACTTCTGGGAGTATATTCAGACTGCACTAGGCACCAAACTCAAGTTCAGCACAGCTTTCCATCCTCAGACTGATGGACAGACAGAGCGAGTAAACCAGATTCTAGAAGATATGCTCAGAGCTTGTGCACTAGATTTCAAGGGAAGTTGGTGCAAGTACCTGTGCTTAGCTGAATTTGCCTACAACAACAGCTATCAGGCCACCATCAAGATGGCTCCTTACGAGGCACTGTATGACAGGAAGTGCAGATCACTTATTTGCTGGCAAGAAGCGAGTGAAAGAAAAGAAATGGAAGTAGAGCTGGGCATTTAGACTGAGATGATAGATGAGACCACTCAGGCTATCCAGAAGATCAGACAGAAGATTGAGATTGCCCAGAGTAGGCAGAAAAGTTATGCTGACACACGCCGTAGGCCACTTGAGTTCCAAGTAGGGGATTCAGTTTTTTCTCAAAGTCGCTCCTATGAAGGGAGTGATGAGATTTGGCAAGAAGGGCAAATTAAGTCCTCGCTACGAAAGACCTTACCTGATCATAGAGAGGATTGGGAAGTAGCTTATAAGCTGGATTTACCACAAGACATGTCAGCAATGCACAATGTATTTCATGTCTCTATGCTAAAGAAGCGTATTCACGACCCTAGCCAAGTGATTCAGCCTCAGACAGTGCAGATCCAAGAGGATCTTAGCTATTAGTGCAGACCTACACAGATAGTGGACAGAGCAGTCAAGAGACTAAAAAACAAAGAAGTATCATTAGTGAAAGTCATCTGGCAGAACCAGAAGCACGAGGAAGTCACTTGGGAGCATGAGGACAGTATGAGACAGAGGTATCCAGAGCTATTCTAAGTTCGAGGACGAACTTTTTATAAGGTATGGGGAATTGTAACGACCCAATTTTCCCCTATTTCAAGTTCTAAAAGTCCATAAAAATATTTGAAAATACTTTTAAAATATTCTAGAGATTTTTAGGAATTTTTAGAGTATTTTTACGTAATTTTTGGAGGTCGTTTAGTAGGGTTACAAAAAGAAAGAAGTTTTTAAAAAAAAAAATGTTGAAGGTGAGATTCGAACCCATGATCTCGGGTCGGACTGACCCAAGCAAAACCGGCCCAACCAGCTGAGCTACACGATTTTTGTTAACCTTATATGGATCGAAATATATATATGCAGTAGCTAGAACGTTTGAAATAAATTGAAGAAAAAGGGGCGCGACTGAGAATCGAAGCACATACCTCTGGCTTCGAGCAAAGCCCAACGGACCAACTGGGCTAGCGATCGTTGCTAATTAAATAGGCAGCGGCAAATATATAAGCTATAGTTGGAACCAAAAGTAACTCAAGTTATAAGGAGAGGACTTAAGTTATTTCCCGTGACCTAATTCCTTCTCACCTCTTCTCCTCTCACGCACGCGCGGCGCGGCGAGGCGATTTTCTGCTCTCGGCGGAAGAAAGGGCGACAGAGCTAGGTTTCCTCCTTCCGGCGCCGGCGAAGCTGTTTTCCGGCCAACCTCATCCGTGGTGGTCGTCCCGATAGAGAGGAGCACGCTTGAGCACAAGAGGAAGCCGAGGACTTCATCTTTCCGAAGCCCTAGTGTTTGTCCCGATTGGTTGTAAGTCCAAGTAAATCACGGTGAGTTGCTTCTCACCTGCAGTAGGAGTAGTTCCGCGAGTTTTTGGTGTTTTCCATGTGTTTTTATGGGTATGCCGTGAGAAGGGATTGAACTTTGAAATTCTACCGTGGATTGAGGTTTCGAATTAGATTTGCAAGCTTCTTTTTCTTTCTTCCTTGCAATTCTGCCGAGGCAATGAATCAGTTTATACAGTTTTGTTTTAAGTCTTCAGCAAGTTTAATTGGTCTGTTTTGTGCTTGCTGGTTTAGTTGGACAGTGAAGAAGTTGAAACGGGAAGGAAGAAACAATAAATAAATTAAATAGTCCTTTCTTTTGTTTGGTTAGGAATAAAGAATGAGGTTAATCAAAGTTCTCTTATTCGGTAAGTAACCTGAAAGGATAGGAGGTGGTCTGTAAAATTGTATAGATCTATGATTCCGCAAAGGAAAGTTACAGTTTGTAGGTTTCGGTTTGTTTTTTTGATACTTGCTTCCATGAAACTTAAGAATTCTCATGAAGTTGTTTGGGTATTAGATCTACCATTATGTTTCATCTTTTACTGCTGTATTAAACGTATGCCTTTGCCTGCTTGTTGGCACTATTTTCTCAGACTTTGAATTTTGTTATCTAGCTCAATTGGATCGGGTATACCTCTTATAAGTTATAGTCCTTCACTGGACAACTATCTAAAGTGCTCACTGCTTTAGTACCCTTTCATCACATATGACATTGGCAGCAAACTTACTTGTTTTACTTATATGACATTGGTGTAAGACAGGGAGGTCATGAGTTTTCTTCTTGTAACCACAGAACCCTCTCCTTTGCCTTGGTCCTAGCGAAAGTAACCATTCCACTATGTTTGTCACAGTCAAGTTACAAGTTTAAGATTCAAAATTTACACTGTGATAGGATCTTCAGAATTTAATAGATTCCCTTATGAAAATAAGTTAAGTGTTAGGCATGTTCTGTTTCATTTACCTTAGCTGAGCATGTTTGGTTTTTATTTTTCTTTAGCTGAGCATATGCAGTGTTAGATCCCATTTTTATACCTTTCTTATGGATTTGAGCATGAGCAGTTCTCTTTATTTTTGCTGTATGCGAGCATGATTAGTTCTTTGCTTTGCTGTTTACGAATATAAGCAGTCTTCCTTATTTTGCTATTAGACGTTATTCATGCACTGTAGTTGTAGAATTGAATAAGCATTTTATTGAGCTTAAGTGCAGATTTTATAAATAAGCTATAAGCAAGAAAGACCAAGGTTTAGACTTGATTTCAATTCCAGAATATTGAATATCAAAAGCGCACACAAGGTGTTTGCTTAAATGCCAAGTAAGGGCAACTATAAAGAAGTTATAGTTAAAAAGAAAGTATTTTACTTTTAAAGGGCTTGTACCGGACACAAGATCCAAGGAATGGGCTCCAAGTTGCCCCTAGGCACATGGCCTAGAAGTATCTTAGTAGTTTCGGGATTAGCTACCTCGATTCTTATTAAGAATGCGTGCAAAGTGGTACAATGCCGGGCCCAAGAGAAGTTGATTATTATTTTAAAGTATTAAAGTATAAGTTTTGAAACAAATGAAACAAGCTTCAAATATGTTTAGAATTAGAAAGTTTAGTTTCTTGTTATTTGAAGCATGCAGTAGTAGTTTCAATTGTTTCCTTGCTACTAGATTATTCAGCATGTTTAGCTTTACATGTTTAGTAGTTTTACATGTTTAGTAGCTTTACATGTTTAGTATGTTTCCTTGTTGGATTATGAGCATGATTAGCTATACATGTTTAGTATTTCAGTTAGTATGATTCCTTTATTGGATTTTGAGCATGAGTAGCTATACATGTTTAGTATTTCAGTTAGTATGATTCCTTTATTGGATTTTTGAGCATGAGTAGCTATACCTGTTTAGTATTTCAGTTAGTATGATTCCTTTATTGGATTTTTTGAGCATGAGTAGCTATACCTGTTTAGTATTTCAGTTAGTATGATTCCTTTATTGGATTTATGAGCATGATTAGCTATACATGTTTAGTATTTCAGTTAGTTTGATTCCTTTGCTATTTATGAGCATGAGTAGCTTTATATGTTAGCATTCAGTTTTAGCATGTTTTTATTTATATACATGCATATCGAGTTTTTGTGAGTAGATAGCGCTCACTAAGCTTTATGCTTATAGACTGCACTTCCTCCTACTGCAGATAAAGGAAAGGAAAAGATTTAGTAAGGAAGGCGACAAGGTGGTGGTGATGAAGGTGTGTGATGGCTGGACTATGGGGAGATCAAGAGTTTGCTAAGGAATTGTTAAGACTTTTTCGTTTACAGTTCTTTAGTTTTCTTTAAATGCTATTATGAGTCAAGATTGTAATTCAGTTTATTCCGCACTTGTAGTTGGGTTCTAGTGATGGAGTGAAATAGTTGTTTGCCATTGCTAGAGTAGTTTCCTCCTTTTATTTGTGATATTATACTGCGTGGTCGTGAAAATATATGACCAGCCGCCTATGGCTGAGTATAGTTGTTTGTATTGTTGATTTGGTCACCGGTACAGAGGAGATTCTGCCGAAATTTTTTGGTAGGGATTCCCCTTGATTTTAATTATACCGGTTAAGTGGAGTTAGTAGTTAAGTAACGGTCACTCTTAGAGAGTAGTAGTAGTACTAAGAAGGGTGGTCGTTACAGCTGGGCCAACTTCGAGATGGAGTTTCACGAAGAATTCTTCCGCCAACGGATCACCAATAAACATTATAAGGAATTTATGGAATTCAGACAAGGTGATCTGCTAGTAGAAGAAGCAGTAAAGAGATTCAACAGACTAGCTCGTCTCTACCCAGAGCTATTAAGTACAAAGAAAGAACGAGTCAGACTGATGCTCCGAGTGCTGAGGCCAGAAATAGCACTTAACGTGAGTAGTGGGACTCACCGACCACAGACTGGTGAAGAGCTGGTCAGCAAGGCATTAGTCGCTGAGCACTATATGAACAGCATCAAGGCACATCAAATACAATTCAAGCCAGTCAAGATGGAGGACAAGACAACAGGGAGTCAGAAACCTCAGACAAGTAAGCAGCACTGGAAGGGCAAAGATAACAAGAGGAAACGGTGGAATATAGGAGGAAACCAAAAGGGAGGTTCTACAGACAAGCAGGCCAAGTTCCCTCCCTGCCCTAAATGTGGGAGAGTACATCCAGGATCCTGTCTTTTGGGTATGACTGGATGTTATTCGTGTGGTCAAGAAGGACATTTGGCTAAGGCATGTCCTAACAAGCTCAAAGCATCTCAGCAACAAGCAACACAATACGGGAACAAGCCTCAGTTACACTACATGCCTGCGACTCTGAACGGACCTCAGCTCAGTTAAGGAAGATTGGAAGCTCCACCAGTTTCAGCCAGTGCCAGAGTATTCTCCCTCACCAAAGAGGAGGCTGCTAGTGCTTCCATGGTCGTAACAGGTCAAGTAGTTATTTTTCAGCATTTAACTACTGTACTATTTGATATTGGGGCGACCCATTCTTTTATATTAGTATTCTTTGCCAAAGAATTTTAGAAGCCTATAGAAAGCATAAACTCTAAGTTTTTAATGACCCTACCTTCTGGGGAGGTCATGGAGTCCAACCAGTGGCTTCGAGCTATACCAGTCAGAATTTCAGACCGAGAGCTATATGTTGATCTAGTAGTCCTTGCGATGCAAGATTTCGATGTCATTCTGGGTATGGATTTCCTCAACAAGTACAGTGCTTCGGTGGACTGCTGCAGAAGGAAAGTGATTTTCAGCCCAGAAGGTGAACCATCCTTTGAGTTCACGGGAGTGCCGCAGAGAAAGACCCAGAAATCCCTCTCTTCCCTCACAGCTCACCAGATGTTAGCTAAAGGGTGTGCTGGTTTTCTTGCGCACATTGTGAATACAGAGGAATAAGAAGGACCCAAGCAGGAAGATGTTCGGGTAGTCTGTGAGTGTCCAGAGGTATTTCCAAAAGAGCTACCTGGACTACCTCCCAACAGAGAAGTGGAGTTTGAAATTGAGTTGGTTTCTGGCACTGGTCCAATTTCAAAAGCTCCGTACCGAATGTCTCCAGCAGAACTGAAAGAGCTACAATAATAACTCCAGGAGCTGCTTAACAAGGGTTTCATCCGCCCTAGTCATTCACAATGGGGAGCTCCAGTGTTGTTCGTCAAGAAGAAAGACGGATCTATGCGAATGTGCATAGATTATAGAGCACTGAACAAAGTAACAATTAAGAACAAGTACTCTCTTCCCGGAATAGATGATCTATTTGATCAGTTAAAGGGGGCAACAGTGTTCTCTAAGATAGATCTGCGCTCTGGGTACCATCAATTGAAAGTGAAAGAAAGTGATATACCCAGAACAGCTTTCAGGACCAGATACGGATACTATGAGTTTGTAGTCATGCCTTTTGGTGTGACTAATGCACCTGCGGTCTTCATGGACTTAATGAACAAGCTGTTTAGAGAATACCTTGACAAATTCGTCATCATGTTCATCGACGACATTCTGATCTATTCAAGAACCCCAGAGGAGCATGACACGCACATGAGAATAGTACTGCAGACCCTTCAGCAAAAGCAGCTTTATGCTAAATTCTCGAAGTGCGAGTTCTGGTTGGAGCAGGTGGCGTTTCTAGGTCACATCATTTCTAAAGAAGGTATCCAGGTGGATCCTGCCAAAATAGAAGCGGTCAATAACTGGAGTAGACCCAAGAACGCCAGGGAGATCAGAAGTTTCCTTGGTTTAGCTGGGTATTACAGAAAGATCGTGGAGGACTTTTCCAGGATAGCCTCTCCACTAACAGCCCTCACTAGAAAGAACAAGAAGTTTGAATGGTCAGACAAATGTGAGCAAAGTTTCCAAGCATTGAAGAAGAGATTGACCAGTGCTCCCATTCTGATTGTTCCAGAGAGTGACAAGAGTTTTGACATCTACAGTGATGCTTCCAAGATGGGCCTCGGAGCTGTTCTCATGCAAGAAGGGAAGGTTATAGCTTATGCTTCCAGACAACTCAAAGACTATGAGAAGAACTACCCCACTCATGATCTTGAGCTAGTAGCTGTGGTCTTTGCACTAAAACTCTGGCGACATTATCTGTATGGAGTTCAGTGCGGAATCTTCACCGACCATCAGAGTTTAAAGTATTTCTTTACCCAGAAGGATTTGAACATGAGACAGCGCAGGTGGCGAGAGTTGGTTAAAGATTATGACTGTGAAATCCTCCATCACCCAAGTAAAGCTAACAAAGTGGCAGATGCACTGAGTCGAAAGTCCAGTGCAACTCTGATGCACTTGTCATCATTAGCACTGCCACTGCAGAAGGAACTATTAGATTTTGGAGTTAAAATTGTTTATGGGCAACTCTCTGCATTGACCTTAGAGTCAACCTTGCTCGAGGGTATACAGAGAAAGCAAAGTGAAGATCCAGATATCCAAAAGATCAAGCAAGGGATACAGAAAGAAGAAAATTCAGAGTTTCGAGTATCAGACAGTGGAATCCTCTATCTGGGGAGCCGCCTTTATGTCCCAAATGAAGAGGAATTGAGAAAGAAGATTCTAGAAGAAGCTCATAGTACACCGTACTCCATGCATCCTAGTTCCACCAAGATGTATCAAGATTTGAAGCAGAGATTCTGGTGGTCTGGACTAAAGAGAGATGTTGCAAAATATGTCAGTACCTGCCTGACATGTCAGAGAATCAAAGCAGAACACCAGAGACCAGGAGGAGTTCTACAGCCTCTCCTAATACCAGAGTGGAAGTGGGAAGAAATATCCATGGACTTCATAACAGGTCTTCTAAGAACTACTAATGGATATGATGCGATATGGGTGATAGTGGACAGATTGACCAAGTCTGCCCATTTTCTAGCCATCAAGGTGTCCCAATCTATAGAGCAGTTGGCACAGCTATATGTTAAGGAAGTGATCAGACTTCATGGAATCCCGAAGTCTATCGTTTCTGACAAAGATGGGCGCTTCACCTCTCATTTTTGGGAGTGTGTTCAAAATGCATTAAGCACCAAACTCAAGTTCAGCACAACCTTCCATCCCCAGATTGATGGACAGACAGAACGAATAAATTAGATTTTAGAAGACATGCTCAGGGCTTGTGCATTATATTTTAAAGGCAGTTGGTGCGAGTATCTGTATTTAGCTGAATTCGCATACAACAGTAGCTACCAGGCCACTATCAAGATGGCACCTTACGAGGCACTGTATGGCCGGAAGTGTAGATCACCTATATGCTGGTTGGAGGCTGGAGAAAGAAAAGAGATGGAATCAGAATTGGGCAGGCAGACAAAGATGATAGAAGAAACCACACAGGCTATCCAGAAGACCAGATAGAGGATTGAGACTACCCAGAGTAGACAGAAAAGTTATGCTGACACTCGCCGTAGGCCACTCAAATTCCAAGTAAGGGATTCAGTCTTTCTCAATGTTGCTCCGATGAAGGGAGTAATGAGATTTGGCAAGAAGGGCAAGTTAAGTCCCCGCTACGTGGGACCCTATCCGATTACAGAGAGGATTGGGAAAGTAGCTTACAAGCTGGATTTACCACAAGACATGTCAGCAATACATAATGTATTTCATGTCTCCATGCTAAAGAAGTGTCTCCACAACCCTAGCTAAGTGATTCAGGCTTAGTCAGTGCAGATCCAGGAGGATCTTAGCTATGAGAGCAGACCTACACAGATAGTGGATAGAGAAGTTAAGAGACTAAGGAACAAAGAAGTGCCACTAGTGAAGGTCATCTGGCAGAATCAGAAGCACGAGGAAGTTACTTGGGAGCGTGAGGACAGCATGAGACAAAATTATCCAGAATTATTCTAAGTTCGAGGACGAACTTTTTATAAGGTATGGGGAATTGTAACAATCCAAATTTCCTCATTACGAGTCATAATAATGCTTAAAAATATTTAGAAATGCTTTACAAATATTCTAGAGATTTTTAGGGATTTTTAGAGTATTTTTATGCAATTTTTGGAGTTCGTTTGGTAATTTTACCAAAAGAAAGAAGTTTCAAAAAATAAAGAGGTTCAGCCGAGGTTCGAACCCGTGACCTCCGATCCAACCTGAGTCTTAAGCGAAGCGTGATGACCAAGAACCCAGCAGGGCCGTGCTGATTAGAATAGATAGCGAAATATATTTATGTGGTAGATAGTTAACAGAATATTGGAGTTATAAAGGGAGAACATAGGGATTAATTTGTCGTAACCTAATTCCTTCCTCTCTTCCCCTCTCACGCGCGCGGCGTTCTGTTCGGGAGGAAACAAGTCGGAGCTAGGGCATCGACTCCGGCGGCCGGCCAAGGGTCAATTTCAAGAGTATTCCACACCATCGTGATTCCCTGGTCGAGGAGAACACGTAGGTGTGAAGAAGTTGCCGAGATTCCATGCTATCTGAAACCCTAGAAGCCCCTCTTGTTCGGTTGTGAGTCCAAGAAGCAAGGTAAGTGTTTCTCACTAGCAGTAGGAGTAGTTCCGAACCCTTGTTCTTCTTGAATTCGAAGCATGTTGTAAAGATTTGTGATTTAGATTGTTGGTGTCGTGAATCTCAAAGAAAGGAAGGAGATTTGTTGTTTAGCCTGTGGTTATTGTTTTCTTCAGGTTTTGAATTTAGTATTTTAGTTGGTTGAATTGGATTTTATTGTTTGTGACTTAATGAGCATGTTCGGGTTGCATGGAAGCTAGCAATTCTCTGTTTTTCTTTTGTTGCCGTGGCACATAATATGAAGAACAATTATGTTTTCGGTTTACAGTAGAAATTATCCTTGCTTGTTGCCTTTTGGGTTCCTTGCCGTGGTACAGAACAGGGGGAAGGTGCTGGTTTTGTTTTGTAAAACTTGCTGCCATGAAACTTAATTCAAATTGTTTAGCTTTGAATGGTTGTGTAGCATATTGGTTTCTTTTGTTTCCTTGCTGTGGTACTGAACATGAAAATATTTAGTTTATGGTTTTAGCTTATGGTTTAGTATTCCAGTTCAGATCATGTTGTAACATGCTTAAAGACCTCTATTGTTCTTTAAAGGTATAAGCTTTGCATAGGTTTTACATGGATTTTATAATCTGAACCCTATATAGATTGCTTGTGACCTTAAATAGATTTAGTTTTGTGTTGAATAACTAAGCATGAACAACCCTTTGGAGCTGCTATACAGTTTAGCTTACTGTTTAATTACCGAGGTATTATTTTATTAGAAGTATGCACAAGTAACAAGTATTTTATTTGAAAAGGCTAGTACCCGACTTCCGAGATTGTCGTTAAACAAATCCAAGTGACCGTTTCCGAGGTCTCGGCCCTGGTAAGACCAAGGTCTTTACCCTTGTAGAACTAGTGGCTCGCTACCTCTATTTTACTAGGGAGCGCACAATGGTACTACGCCTGGGCCCAAGAAAGAATTGATTATTATTTTCAAGTATAAAAGTATAAGATATTAAACAAGTGAAACAAGCTTCACATAGGTTTAAAATTCAGCAAGTTTAGTTTCCTTGTATGCTCGCATGTTGTTAGAACTTTTTTATTATTGTTTGCTATCAGATGAGCAACTTTACATGTTTAGCATTTCAGTATGTTCACATGCATATTCGAGTTTTTGTGAGTTAGATAGCGCTTACTAAGCAATTTTTTCTTATAGTTGCATTTTCTCTTACTGCAGATAAAGAAAAGGAAAAGCTATAGCGAAGGAAGGCAACAAGGAGGTGCGGATGGATGTGTGATGTTTGGACTATGGAAGCCTTGGGTATAGTTTAAAGTTCATTAATATTTTGGGCTGTCGTAAAACATATATTAAAGTACCTGAAAAGGATTAGAGATTATATGCTGGTTACCAGGCAGATAACTTGATCCCTGTGGCTTACACGAATTCGGACTTCCAATCAGATAGGGACAATAGTAAATCAACCGCGGGGTATGTGTTTACTTTGGGAGGTGGAGTCATAGCATGGAGGAGTATTAAGCAGAAATGTGTTTCAGACTCCGCCATGGAAGCTGAGTTTATGGCAGCCTCTAAGGCAGCCAAAAAAGTTATATGGGTCAGAAACTTCTTGATGGACTTAGATGTGATTCCTAGTTTGCCCAAAGATATCACAATTTATTGTGATAGCAGTGGTGTAGTACCAAACTCAAAGGAACCACGAGCCCATAAGGCAAGTAAACATATAGAGCGCAACTACCACCTGATACAAGACATCGTAAAATGAGGAGAGGTTGTTGTCGTCAAGATTACATCACCAGATAACCTGACAGTTCCTTTCACTAAGGCCCCTAGAGCTTTTGATAACCATATTGACGGGATAGGAATCAGATGTATGACATCATTTATGGCAGCATAGTCTTTTAATATAAGTGAGAGATTGTTGGGATGTATACTATAAGCCTACCTTTTGTATGAACATTTGTTTTGAAATATTTTGAAATGAGAATCACTTTGGTCAAATGTATTCATTTTATATTTATATATATGTCAATGTCGTTGTCCATTTAATTTATATTGTAGATAACATAGTGTGTGGTGTCACACAGAAGATCATGTTATCGGTTCCTTATAAATTATAAATAGTGGATCACAACCAAGATGGATTGGAACAAACCATTAGAACGGTTATAGTGTAATTTGGTATTAGTCTGTCTTAACTATGAAATTACACTGGTACACTATGTGTGTATTGAACAGGACCATTTGAGGTTGTTCGATTTATACTGACTACGTAAAAGAACAGAACCTCTGTTATTATGGATGTGCGTCCTCCTAATCCTTATATAATAACAAGCATGTATACTTAGTATTTATTTCTTTGACTTATCAATGGGTGAGATTTATTCGTTAAATCAATAGGCCCAATGAGTTGAGAGATAATATTATTTATATGATATGTTGTTGATTATAAAAGGAAACTGTGTCCTAATTATTTAGGCTAATGATGTCCGCTTGAGGAGCTCATAAGGATTATCATGTAAACCCTGCAGTTGGACGTAGCCCGGCATGATAATAAAGTTGAGTGGTACTACTCTTGGAATCATATATTAATTAATTGAGTTGTTAGTAACTCATTTAATTAACGGACATACGATATCTTAGGCACAGAGAGATTAATGAACTAATGATAAGAAGGAGCCCATATTGTAATATGAGATTAGTGCGGTAGTTCAATAATAACCCTTTAGTGGTATGGGTTATTATTGATGGACTTGAGTTTGGTGTTGGGCCAAACATAGGAAGCCCGTGCCCATTAGGAGGCCTAAACCAATTCCTCCTATAGGTCCCTGTTGTAGCCTCTAAATAAAGGCTCGCATCCAACAATCCACAACTTGGTTTTGGTTTGGTTTTCTCTACCTTCCTAGGGCCGGCAGCAAGGCTATAAGAAGGATTAAGTAGTGCCCCCTAAAACCTATTTTTTCCCACAATTCTCTTCTCGCCTCCTAGGGCCGGCGGCACACATCCTCCTCCTTGTGGTCGGCGCACCTCACCTACTCCCTCCTTGTGGCCGGCGCCCCTCCCCTCCTCCTTTCTTAGGGTTGGCGCCCCTCCTTGTTAGGGCCGGTGCCCCTCCTTGCTAGGATTTCTTGGTGGGCGGCGGATTAGAGAAGAGGAAGAAGAGGAGAAGGAAGAAGATTAGTAGGTGCCCCATCCTTGAGTTTCCTGTTGGACCGAAAAGAATTTAGATATCTCCACAATGACATGATATTGTCCACTTTGGGCCTAGGCCCTCATGGTTTTGCTCTTGGGCTCTACCCAAAAGGCCTCATGCCAATGGAGATATCTTTCTCTTATAAACTCATGATCTTTTCCATGTGTTTTCAATATGGGACTATGTTTGCAACCTTGCAACCCCAACAATCCCCCCCTCAAACAAAGGACCATAGGCTTCCCACATCCGATCCTTGACCCACCAGGTCTTCCTGCCCCTCGGTCTACCCGACCTACTAGGACTTCCTGCCCCTCGGTCTACCCGACCTACTAGGACTTCCTGCCCCTCGGTCTACCCGACCTACTAGGACTTCCTTGCCTAGCCGCAACTAGGACTTCCTGCCCCTCGGTCCACCCGACCTACTAGGACTTCCTTGCCTAGCCGCAACTAGGACTTCCTGCCTGGTGTCTGGTCCTCTTGATCCGAACATAGGAGCCCCACTTTCTTTGTTCGAGGTCAATATTGCACTCACATGGTTCAATCAGACCATAGCTCTTGTGCACAGTCGGCGGTTAAACCTTCTGGCAGTCCGGACTCTGATACCAATTGTTGGACCGAAAAGAATTTAGATATCTCCACAATGACATGATATTGTCCACTTTGGGCCTAGGCCCTCATGGTTTTGCTCTTGGGCTCTACCCAAAAGGCCTCATGCCAATGGAGATATCTTTCTCTTATAAACCCATGATCTTTTCCATGTGTTTTCAATATGGGACTATGTTTGCAACCTTGCAACCCCAACATTTCCTTGGTGGCCGACGGTTTGGATCCAAAGAAAAGAAGGGTGATTTTGTCTTGGTAGATCGTCACCCACATGACGCCCAAGAAGAGGAGAGGAATACGACAGAAGATCAAGAGGTCTTTAGTTAAAAGGAAAGGTACAACTAGTTCTTTAATTCCGCTGCGTAATTTGTTAGTTTTCTTTGTATCGATTTTGAATACCAACACAAGAGGCCAACGATCTTGTACTTCGATCAAGGTGTACTTAGATCCATCAAGAACTTGCTTGATTGATCAAACACATGTCTGATCAAATATGCGGGTTGCTTGAAAAAGTTCTGTACTTATACAATTTTTGTACAAGGAAATTTAAACAGAACGAAATTCCAGCACCTTCATAACCTGCGTCATTATCATACCAGTGGTCTAGCATATGTCACTACGGTCGGCGGGATACCCATTGAGTTCACATCTGATATTTTGAGGTCATTCTTAGGGTGTTGGAGGTCTGCTAGCACATTCACGTGCTTTCCTCAGGTTGATGAACCCCTGACTAAGTTGCTTTCCCATGTTTCTATAGATATGATTCAACAATATTACTTTCATGCTCCAAGGGCTCCGCTTAAGTGCATTTTTGATGTCACACGCATGGCAGCTCCTAGTTACATCTTTTATAAAGTTGTCATTGCATGCCTCTTGCCCATTGTCACTAAAGGGCAAGCCAAGATTATACTCCCTCATTTGGTCATGATGTATGCATTTGAGCAGTGTCTCGATATTAATGTTGCTCTTCAGGTCTATTAGCCCATCATCCACTTTTCTAGACCGGTTCAAGGGAAGTTATACATGCCATTCTGTCATGTCTTGACATCATTTTTCATAACTAAAGGCATTGATATCACTCAGGGTGCATTGCATCAGTTGTCCAAGGATTTTGATCAGTTAGGGCCTCGACAGATATCTCTGGCACAGATTGAGCAGTGTGAGGGCGTCATGATCAGGATGATTTAGACTCGGACGATGCTATGGAGGAGGTCCTTGCCTCTGTTCCAGGAGTTGCACATATGTCCTTGCGCGAGTGGGTCCTTCACTTGGAGGAGTTTGTCCGTGAGGAGTTTCGGGGCGTTCGCCAGCAGCAGACAAAGATGTTTGAGATGATGCAGCGTTAGGATCTTGCCTACCATGACCTTTCGCCTCCTCCTTCACATGATGATGCTTAGGCTTGGTGTTTGCTTGTTTTTGGTTGGTGTCGGGTGCCTTTTGGCTTTGGCTTATTTATCTTCTATTCATCTCGAACACCTTTCATGTTGTTGTAGTATCTTTCTTTCCTGACTATCTATCTTTCTGACTTTGGATGCATACCTATGTATGCTTATTCGTATGACTTTTAGGTCTATCTCTTTTATCCTATCTATTGTTGGCTTTATTTGTTTGTGTGCCAGTGTGCTTAGTATACACTTGTGTTTTGCCTAGTGTTATGCCTATTAATGTGTGTAAAACTGTTATCTAATTAGATTACTTGGGTGGTAACACTGTGAAGGATCCTCATTTCACTTAGATAGCTTTTTTTGAATTATCGGAAAGGTTGGGTTTGTTGCTTCCCTTATCCTTTTGATGTATGTCAAAGGGGGAGAAAAAGTAAAGTTTAAGTTAGCAATTTATTTTTTAAAATTATGTGATAGAATTTAATGTTAAGGGGGAGCTTAGATTTTATGTGATAAAACATATGTTAAGGGGGAGTTTGGAGTTTATACTTCATGTTTACATTATGTTTAAAATTTTTATGTGATAAAGTATATGCTAAGGGGGAGTTTGGAGTTTATGCTTAATGTTTGCACTATGTTTATAATTCTCAAAGCTGTTTTTAGGTCTCACTTAAACATATTGCCACACATCAAAAAGGGAGAGATTGTTGGTACAATCGACCTAGAATTGATTGGGTATAATCATTGTTTTGATGTGTGTGTCAATAAGTTTAAGTTAGATTTCATATTGGTTTTAATATAATTAAGTCATCCAGGACTTGGTAAAACACACAAGCTTGGAAAGTCTCATCTTATGGCTCAGGTCCTTGAAGCTTGGTGAAGGATGGTGCATCCAAGGGACCGCAGACAAGGAGTAATGGAGTGAAGCTGAGGGAAGCGGACTTCAAGGCAACGTGAAGGATGGCACGAAGAAGAGTTGCAGGCTTGAGTACATCTGAGGGATGAAGGCTGAGGAGGAAAGCTTCAAGGGAAACTCTGGAGAGGATGAGTGGGAGTGTGTAATTAGGATCAACTGACTGATAGTTATGATAGTCGACTGGTCCAGTCGATTGATCAGTCAACTGGAAGCGAACAGAGACATTCTGTTAGCTTAGCCCACGATTACCAATCGACTGGTATAATGTCGTTGAGCTGATGACGCATAGAATCCTTGCAGATTTGGTGGAATAGTAGTTGTTACTTGCTACCAGCCGACTAATGGATTCATCAGTCGATTGGTGTCGGGGTTTTCAACAGCATGTATATAAGGCTTGAGAGCTTGGGGAGAACAGATCATCTGATACAAAAATACTGTTAAGCTCTCTAAGTGATCTCCAAGTCTAGAATCACTCAATCTCTTCTTCCTAAGCTCATCTTTAATCTTATGAGAGGAAGAGTTCATCTTGTAAAGATTTCTCCACCTTCATTCTTGGATTGAAAAGGAGAAGATCATAGTGAATCTTGATTGTGTGTGTGTGTGCCTTGGATTAGTCACCTCAAGGAGGTGGAGACCAAGTAAATCGAGGAGTTAGCCTTGCTTTCTTATTACTTGTCTATTTCATTACTAATGGATTCATCAGTCGATTGGTGTCGGGGTTTTCAACAGCATGTATATAAGGCTTGAGAGCTTGGGGAGAACAGATCATCTGATACAAAAATACTGTTAAGCTCTCTAAGTGATCTCCAAGTCTAGAATCACTCAATCTCTTCTTCCTAAGCTCATCTTTAATCTTATGAGAGGAAGAGTTCATCTTGTAAAGATTTCTCCACCTTCATTCTTGGATTGAAAAGGAGAAGATCATAGTGAATCTTGATTGTGTGTGTGTGTGCCTTGGATTAGTCACCTCAAGGAGGTGGAGACCAAGTAAATCGAGGAGTTAGCCTTGCTTTCTTATTACTTGTCTATTTCATTACTTTTTTTGCTTCTGCTAACAAATTGTAGGTAATAAATTGAAGAAAGGCTATTCACCCCCCCCTCTAGCTATACACAAAGGTCCTATCAGGACATAAGTCCCATATCAGTCATATCAAATGCTTTTGTCATAGCTTCCTTAAAAAGTTTTATCATTTGAGGTGAACTTCCTATTAAGATTAGATCATCTACATATAATGATACCAATAAAATGTTATCATTATCTGCTCTTACATAAAGAGCATGCTCACAAGGGCATTGCATAAAGCCATTTTCTTCGAAGTATGCACCAATTCTTGAATTTCATGCACTCGGTGCTTGCTTCAAGCCGTAGAGAGCTTTCTTCAATTTCAACACCTTTCTTTCTTGCCCCCTCTTGATGTAGCCAGTCGGCTGTTCAATATAGACTTCTTTTTCTAAGTAGCCATTAAGAAATGTTGATTTGGCATCAAGCTAAAATATTTGCCACTTTAGTCGAGCGGCTAAAGAGATTATCAACCTTATAGTCTTCATTCATGTAACGGGAGCAAATACTTCTTCGTAGTCAATGCCAACCCTTTGTTTGTTGCCTTTTGCCACAAGTCATGCTTTGTACTTTTCTATTTCTCCTTGAGTATTTTTCTTCACTTTATAAACCCACTTCACACCAATGGGTTTGTGGCCATCGGGCAAAGTAATAAGATGCCAAGTTTCATTCTTCTCAATTGCCTTCATCTCTTCATCCATGGCATTTTTCCATTTTCTATCTTTAATAGCTTCTTCAAAAGATACAATATCTTCATTAGCATAAAGACAAATGATATTAAGTGGAGTTGTCACCTCATATAATTCTCGAAGACTCGTTGTCTTTTGTGGTGGAGGATTTTCTTCATCCGAGGATGATGAAGAAGTAGGTGACGGTGGTGGAGTTGGTTCTTTCTCCTTCACTTGTTCTTCTTCTTGAATCATCACCATATTAGTGCTCCAATTCCAAGCACCATCTTCTTGAAATTCAACATCTCTACTTATGATAACCATTCTGTTCATTGAATTATAGAGTCTGTAAGATTTCGATCTTGCATTATAGCCAATGAAAATGCAAGGTAAGCTTTTGTCATCAAGCTTCGTTCTTCTTTGATCCAGAATGTGTGCATAGGCAATACACCCAAAAATCTTTAAATGAGATACACCTTAAGAAGCATGGACCAGATACAAGTCATGTGTATCTGGTCCATGCTTCTTAAGGTGTAATTCCTTTTAGATTCCTTGTAGGAGACCTATTTAGCAAATACACCACACAGTTTATGGCTTCGGCCCAAAATTCTTTAGCTACTTCTTTTGTATTTAGCATAATTCAAATCATGTCAAGAATAGTTCAGTTCTTCCTTTCAGCAACTCCATTTTATTGAGGGGAGTAAGGTGTGGTTAAAGGCCTCTATTGTAAGATATCGCAAATTAAATAATAAGGTTATTTGAGAAATAGCTTTATTGGATTTTTTTCAAAATTTTTATAAATCTTTCTAGATTTAAATGAAGGTCGTATGACTCATTTTAAGGGGATTAATCGGTGGAACTAATTGGACGTCGGTTTGGAATACCCAAAATAAGTAGGAGTTGGTTTGGGAATGGACTTAGACTTTAATTAATCTAACCTAAGGTTGGGATTAAAATTACTGTGACTTACCTTTAAAAGTCGAAATTCCCTTTCTTTTTCCCCCGATTTCATCCTTCCATTTTCCCGATCACTCTGCCACCCACTCCCTCGCGATCTCGCCTCACCGATGTCGAACTCGTGATTGCTAGCCATCTTTCTTCGCATGAGGCTAGGGCAACGTCTCCATTAGCTGTGTGAGAGCAGTTGACGCACCCCCTCTTGCGATCCTCTCTTCTTTCTCCCTCTTTCTCATGGATGACGCAACCGACACCGACGAAGGGCAATTCTGTCCTGACAATCTTGTTCAATATGTGTCGCCTGAGGAACATCGCAAAATCTTGAAGGTACTATCGTGTTCGAGCTATCTCCGACAGAGCGATCATTTCCTCGATCGTTTCTTGTGTGCCATCAACAGGGGGTCAGCTCTAGGGCATGGTGAGGGATTTGAATCGTGTCGCCCCCAGTCGGTTGACCTCCTTGTTCCTCCTCTATGATCTATTCATTGAAGGGTAGTCCGTATCTCCCCACCAGATGGATCAAATTAGGCGAAGCTTAGGTAAGCTTCATCTGGATTCGTATGGATTCAAGATCTTGCTTAATTGTTTCCATTTCACTATTCTTCCTGTTCTGGATTAGAGGATGGCAACGGATCGACTCATTGGTGGACTCCTCCTCTACCGATCACTATCCTCTCCACTTCTTGTAGCTGCTGAGGTTTCGGGTGAAGGGGTGGAGGGTCTGCTGAGGTAAGGTTTGATCAGTTTGTTAAGGTTCAGCTATTCTCTACTGTACAAATTGAGTTTTGGATTGATTCTTGGAAGGATAGGTGTGTGCCCTCTTGTAGCTTTTGGACAGGGAATCATAGGGTTGTGAGCTACTAGATTGCTACCATATCATAAGGTAAGTGATTTCTAGTGAGATACCTCTGTGATTTCCATTAGTATGTTTCTAAATTAGGTTATCTAATGGGATGTAGGGCTTTATTCTTGCTTAGATTTTCTAGTAGTGAATGGACGTATAGATATTGTTGGGATGTATACTATAAGCCTAGCTTTTGTATGAACATCTGTTTTGAAATATTTTGAAATGAGAATCACTTTGGTCAAATGATTACATTTTATATTTATATATATGTCAATGCAGTTATCCATTTAATTTATATTGTAGATAACATGGTGTGTGGTGCTACACAGAAGATCATGTTATCAGTTCCTTATAAATTATAAATAGTAGCTCACAACTAAGATGAATTGGGGCAAACCATTGGAACAATTGTAGTGTGATTTGGTATTAGTCTGTCTTGACTATAAAATTAGACTAGTATACTATGTGTGTATTGAACACGACCGTTTGAGGTTGTTTGATTTGTACTGACTACATAAAAGAACAGAACCTCAGTTATAATGAATGTGTGTCATCTTAATCCCTATATAATAACAAGCACGTATAATTAGTATTTATTTCTTTAACTTATCAATGGGTGAGATTTATTCATTAAATCAATAGGCCTGATGAGTTGGTAGATAGTATTATTTATATGGTGTATTGTTGATTATAGAAGAAATCTGTGTCCTAATTATTTAGGCTAATGATGTCCCCTTGAGGAGCTCATAAGGATTATCATGTAAACCTTACAGGTAGACTTAGTCCGGCATGATAATAAAGTTGAGTGGTACTACTCTTGGAATTAGATGTTAATTAATTAGGTTGTCAGTAACTCAATTAATTAATGGGCATACGATATCTTAAACACGGGGAGATTAATGCACTCATGGTAAGAAGGAGCCCATATTATAATATGAAATTGGTGCGGCAGTTCAATAATAAGCCTTTAGTGGTATGAATTATTATTAATGGACTTGGGTTGGGTGTTCAGGCCGAACATAGGAAGCCCAAGCCCATCAGGAGGCCTAAACCAATTCCTCCTCTATGTCCCTATTATAGCCTCTATATAAAGCCTCGCATTCACCCATCCACAACTTGGTTTTGGTTTGATATTTTCTTACCTTCCTAGGGTCGGCGGCAAGGCTATAAAAGGACTACGTGGTGGCCCCTAAAACAAAATTTTCCACAATTCTCTTCTCCTTCTTGTGGCCGGTGCCCCTCACCTCCTCCCTCCTTATGGTCGGCGCCCCTCACCTCCTCCCTCCTTGTGGCCGGCGCCCCTCCCCTTCTCCTTGCTTAGGGCCGGTGCCCCCTTCTCCCTTGGTGGGCGGTAGCTTGAAGAAGAGGAAGAAAAGGAAGAAGAGAAGAAGGTGCCCCATCCTAGAGCTTTCCTTGGTGGTCGGCGGTTTGGAAGAGAAGAAGGGAAGGGTGGTTTTGTCTTGGTAGATCGTCACCCACACGACGTTCAAGAAGAGGAGAGGAACACGGCAGAAGATCAAGAGGTCTTTAGCTACAAAGGAAAGGTACAACTAGTTCTTTAATTCCGCTGCGTAATTAGTTTAAGTTTTCTTTGTATCGATTTTGAATACCAACACAAGAGGCCAGCGATCTTATACTTTGATCAAGGTGTTCTTTGATCCGTCAAGAACTTGCTTGATTGATCAAACATATGTCTAATCGAACATGCGGGTTGCTAGAAAAAGTTCTGTACTTGTACAATTTTTGTATAGGAAAATTTAAACAGAACGGAATTCCAGTGCCTTTAGATATAACCCATATTGTTGCTAGATATTTAATTTAATTAATGGAAAGGGGCATTAATTAGGGTTAGCTAATGCATTATAGATAACTATTTCTTTTGGTACACGATTCATACATCATAGTATATGTATATAATTTGATACATTATATGATACAGGTGTTGGTTGCTACTCAGAATATCATACTGGTTCCCTGTACAAAAATTTTGTACAAGTCCCGAACCTTTCTTAACAACTTATTGTGTTCTTTAGAAATTAAATTTGGAATCACAAACAGAACTTAACATTATTGATTTCAAATTCAACTTATATGTTCTTAGAGGTTTAGACTTGGATCGTAAACGATGCTTAACATTATTAATCCAAATCCACCCATGTTACAAAGTTATTTAAATATTTATTTTAAAGATTGGCTTCCAGGTTAAACATGGCGAGACACTAGGCCTTCTTGGGTATGGGATCATCCACCACTTCCTAGACAAAGTCTTTCAAAGAAATTCAATATTTAATCTCCTTATAGTAACCCTAGGTTTAACCAATAAGACCAATCGAATCACAAATTCAAAAAACAAAAGAAACACAAAATCGATTGCTTAAAATCGTTAGCCTCTTGTGTTTAGTATTTCAAAATCTATTCAAAGAAAAATTAGTATGATGCGGAACAAGACAACTGGTTATACCTTTCTTTGTAAACAAAAAAATCTCTTGATCTTCTATTATATTCCTCTCCTTCTCTTGGACGTCGTGTGGGCGACGATCTACCAAGAAGAAATCCACGTAAGCCTTCTTCTCTTTCTCCAAGCTTCGGCCACCAAAGGGATCTAGACAAGAGAGCCTCCTTTCTCTTCTTCTTCTCCTCCTAGTAACCGACCACCAAGACTCCTAGAAGAATAGATGCCGCCGGCCACAAAGTGGAAATCAAAGGAGAAGAGAGAAAGGGAGAGGGACGACCACCAAAAGAAAAGAGAGAGGAACAATAGAATAGAGTTGTGTCTCATGAAGGCACCCTCCCCCTCTCTTATATAATCCTTGGTGAATCCAAAAAAGGAAAGTTTTATAAAAAAAATAAAACTTCCTTTAATTACTCTATATTGGCCGACCACCTCTTATAAAACCAAACAAGGAATGATTTTAAAGAAAATTAAAATCTCTCTTTTAAAATATCCCTTTTGTGGTTAGCTATAAAAGAAATGTTTTATAAATTAAAATCTCGCTCTTTTAAATCCTTTTATGGATATCTATAAAAGATAAGATTTAAAATTAAAACTCCTTTTATATCATGGTTACAAAAAAAGGAAAGTTTTGTCAAAAAATTAAAATCTTTCTTTCACATTATAGATAACTACAAATAAGGAAAGATATCTAATCTCTCTTTTAATCCTTTGTAGAAAATCTATAAAATGAAAGATTTTAAAATTTAAAACTCCCTTTTAAAACCATGTGGATGAAAACATAAAAGGAAAAATTTTATCAAAATTTTATTTTTAATAAAATCCCTCTTCCCTTTCACACTTGGTCGACCCCTTGCTTGGGCACCAAGCAAGGCTTGGTCGGCCCTAGCTCAAGTACCAAGCTTGGCTTGGCCGACCCCTTGCTTGGCCTCCAAGCAAGGATAAGGGTCGGCCCCTAGCATAGGCTAAGAGGCTAGGCTTTGGGTGGATATAAGGCTTCATATAAGAGGCTACAATATGGACCGAGAGGAGGAATTGGTTATGGTCTCCCGATGAACTTGAGCTTCCCATGTTCGCCCCGAACACCCAACTCAAGTTCATCAATAATAACTCATACCACTAAAGAGCTATCATTGAACTACCGCACCAATCCAAAATTAAATTTTGGGCTCCTTCTTATCATGAGTGTGTTAATCTCCCTGTGTTTAAGATATCGAATGTCTACTAATTAAATGAGTTACTGTCACTCACTTAATTAATATCTAACTCCAAGAATAGTACACTCAACTTCATTGTCATGTCGGACTAAGTCCACCTGCAGGGTTTACATGACAATCCTCATGAGCTCATCTTGGGGGCATCATCAACTTAGATTACTAGGACACAGTTCCTTCTATAACCAACAACACACTATATAAATAATATTATTTCCCAACCTATCAGGCCTTTTAATTTAACGAGCTAAATCTCACCCATTGATAAGTCAAAGAAATAAATATTAAATATACATACTTGTTGTTATATCAGGATTAAGAGTACACACTTCCATAATAACTGAGGTTCTATTCTTTTATGCAGTCGATATAAAAAGAACAACCTCAAATGGTCCTACTCAATATACTCTAAGTGTATTAGTGTAATTTTATAATTAAGATAAACTAATACCAAATTACACTACGCTCATTCCAATGGTTTGTCCATTTCCATTTTGGTCTTGAGCTACTATTTATAATTTATAAGGAACTGATAACATGATCTTCTGTATGTGACACCACACACTATGTTATCTACAATATAAATTAATTGAACAACTACACTAATCATATAAATGTAGACATTTGACCAATGTAATTCTTTATTTCAAAATAAATGTTTACAAAAAGCTAGGCTTTTAGTATACACTATGACAATAGGACCTTAATCGGTGATGAGCCGCGTGACTTGGGTGGTTCTATTAGATACGAGACATATTGAGGCGGGTATTTCTTTCTTGGTTTCTATTAGTTCTTTTGAACTTAGAGCATGGTTATTTTGGATGATTAGGCTGCTTTACCTTAAATTGTTTACGATTATTGCTTTCCTGCTTGATTTTTATACTTTATCTTTGAGGTAATCTAGTTATATTCTATATAGTCTCGTTTCTTGATACCTGAACTTTGTTGTATATACACATGTAGAGTATGTATCATAGGGATGTCTGGTTGATTTTGGTTAACATGCTGATTATGCATATCTTTGTTGATTGTATACATGATTGGTATGTGTTGTAGGAGTCATATGATTGACTGTCCATTTGCATGTAGTGTGTGTACACCTGTCCAGTGTGGTTATGGTGGGTTTCTTGTGGATTATACCTTTGTGGTTATGGGCATATGTGTTTTGTATGGCTATCGGAGGATTCTGGTTGATTATATCTATGTGATTATGTGTATGTGTCTGGTTGTGATATTGGAGGTATTATGTTGATTATACCTACGTTGTAGAGTACCTATGTGTATGGTTGGTACAAGCTTGATGTGCTACTTTATGTACTTTGTTGTTTAGTAGACACCAGTTGGATTTACCTATACCTATAGGTGTTAGATGGATTTTTATACTGGAGGTGTTTATGTGGATTGGGGATGTTGCATCGATGATGATCGTGCCGGCTTCATGATTATTTATCATGTTTATCATTCATTGCATGTTGATGACCATTGTCTCCCTTGTGGTGTGAGATAGTCATCAGTCATTTATAGTTGCCCATCCGACCATTGTGGGAGAGTGGTAGTTATTTAAAAATCAACTTAAATATTTTTCAAAATTAAAATCAACTTAAATATTTTTCAAAATTAAAAATCAACTTAAATAATTTTCAAAATTAAAAATCAATTTAAATATTTTTCAAAATTAAAATCAACTTAAATATTTTTCAAAATTAAAAATCAACTTAAATAATTTTCAAAATTAACTTAAATATTTTTCAAAATTAAAATTAACTTAAATATTTTTCAAAATTAAAAATCAACTTAAATAATTTTCAAAATTAAAATTAACTTAAATAATTTTCAAAATTAAAATTAACTTAAATATTTTTTAAAATTAAAAATCAACTTAAATACTTTTCAAAATTAAAATCAATTTAAATATTTTTCAAAATTAAAATTAACTTAAATATTTTTCAAAATTAAAATCAACTTAAATATTTTTCAAAATTAAGCTCAACTTAAATATTATTCAAATTAAAATTAACTTAAAATATTTTTCAAACTTTAAACATTTTTCAAAAATTCTTCAATTAAACGTTAAACCACCATACAAACACCCATAGAATTAACTAATTATTAACTCAGATTGGGTAAGATGCAAAATAAGGACTTACTTCAATCAAACTGTCTTTTGATCTATCAACTACTTTATGTGTAGGAATTGGATCAATGGTTGTTGGACAGTGGATTCTCCAGACATATGACTGGAGATAGGTTGAAGTTCACTAAGCTAAAACTAAAGAACCTAGGTTCAGTTGCTTTCGGCAACGATGGAAAACTGAAAGTAATCGGAAAAGGTAATATCGAACTTAACTCCGATTTTATTATTCAAAAAGTGTTATTAGTTGAAAATTTTAATTTTAATTTATTAAGTATAAGCCAATTATGCGATACTGGTTACTCAGTTACTTTTACCAAGTCCGAATGTATAGTCAAACATATTGATAATCCAAAAATCATACTTAAGGGCACTAGGAAAGATAATATCTACACCATTTATCTACCAACTCCCTCAATAAAGTGTTTGCTAACACAACAATAGGAAACTGAGTTGTGGCACAGGAGATTGGGTCACACTCACACGAGACTCATTTCAAAAATGAGTCAAAATGGACTAGTCAGAGGATTGCCCAAATTAAAAGTTATTGAAAATTCAATCTGTAATGCGTGTCAACAAGGAAAACAATCCAAGTCAACCCACAAGTCAACCAATCTAGTTAGAACTACTTGTTTACTTGAGCTCCTTCACCTAGACCTATTTGATTCACACTGAGCCAAGTCACTAAGCAAGAACCAGTATTGCTTAGTTATAATAGATGACTTCTTCAGGTTCGCCTGGGTAAAATTTCTAAAAACAAAAGATGAAACCTTTGAAATATTTAGTAATTTTTGCAAATTAACAGAAAATGAAAAAGATACTAAAATTAAAAGAATAAGAAGTGACCATGGAGGAGAATTTGAGAATCACAACTTTACTAAATTTTGTGAAATAAATGGGTACAAACATGAATACTCCTGCCCTAGGACTCCTCAACAAAATGGTTTAGTAGAACGTAAAAACAGAACCCTACAAGAAGCTGCTAGAACCATGTTAAATGAATATAAACTATCTAATCAATTCTGGGCTGAAGCAATTAGTACAGCATGTTACATTCAAAATAGAATTTTAATTAACAAGTTTCAAAATATAACACCCTATGAAATTTATTATAATAAAATTCCCAACTTAAACTATTTAAAAGTATTTGGGTGTAAAGTCTTCATTTTGAACACTAAAGACTGCTTAAGGAAATTTACATCAAAAACAACCCCGGGAATATTTTTAGGGTATTCAACAACCAGTAGAGCATATAGAGTGTATAACAAAAATA
The DNA here is from genome assembly GCF_018446385.1 of Zingiber officinale. Lineage (NCBI taxonomy): Eukaryota > Viridiplantae > Streptophyta > Magnoliopsida > Zingiberales > Zingiberaceae > Zingiber > Zingiber officinale. The sequence continues at coordinate 102,836,417 of NC_055991.1, forward strand.
CCCTAAAAGTAGAAGAAACAATAAATATAATATTTGATGAAGAAAATAAATTACCCAACACAATAAATGAAAATGAAAATACAGAAAATATTAGCCCAATAAACAGAGAAGATGACGAAATTCAACCTGAACCTATTGAATCTGAAGAATAAATCACTAACTCAAATGGTATACGACCAACTAGGACAAGCACAAATCACCCATCTGACCAAATTTTGGTTGACCCAACTGTAGGAGTCAGAACAAGATCATCTTATAGAAACCAGAGCCAAATAGCCTTGATTTCAAAAATCGAACCCAAAACCATAGAAGAAGCCCTACCAGACCCAGATTGGACTCTAGCAATGCAAGAAGAATTGGCCCAATTTGAAAGAAATTAGGTCTGGGAATTAGTGCCTAAACCCGTTAACAAATCCATAATTGACACTAAATGGGTTTTTAGAAACAAATTAAACGATCAAGGTGAAATAGTTAGAAACAAAGCTAGGTTAGTAGCTAAAGGATTCAGTCAAGTAGAAAGGTTAGACTATGACGAGACCTATGCTCTAGTAGCAAGACTTGAATCCATTAGGATGTTGCTGGCCTATGCAGCACACAGAGGATTCAAACTATTTCAAATGGAGATAAAATCCGCATTTTTAAACGGATTCATTAAAGAAGAAGTATATGTAGGTCAACCCCCAGGATTTGAGGACTTAGAACAACCAAATTATGTCTTTAAATTAAAAAAAGCCCTATACGGACTAAAACAAGCACCTAGGGCTTGGTATGAACGACTGCCCAATTACTTGATATCAAAAGGATTTAACCAAGGTCTAATAGACCCAACCCTTTTCGTAAAGACCTTATAAAATGATATTTTTATAGCCCAAATTTACGTTGACGATATTATCTTCGGTTCCACAAACTCTAAATTTCTAAAAGAATTCACCAAACTAATGGAAAATGAATTCGAAATGAGTCTGGTAGGAGAACTTAATTTTTTTCTTAGGTTTACAGGTTAAGCAAACTAAAGATGGAATTTACATTTATCAAACTAAATATGCTAAGGAATTAATTAGAAAATTTGGCATGGAAAACTCAAAAATAATCAATACACCAATGGCTACAAATGCTAAAATTGACTCAGACTTAGAAGGTAAATCAGTATACTTGAAATACTATCGAAGTGCGATAGGAAGTCTACTGTACCTAACTGCGAGTCGACCAGACATTATTTTTGCAGTAGGTATGTGTGCACGATACCAATCTTGTGCAAAAGAGTCTCACTTAACCCTTATCAAAAAGAATCCTTAGGTATGTTAAGGGAACTCTAAATGTAGGACTATGGTACCCTAGATCTGGCACCCTTGACCTAACCGGCTACTCTGACTCAGACTATGCCGGATGCAAGCTAGATAGAAAAAGCACAAGTGGTAGCTGTCAATTTCTAGGACAATGCCTAGTAAGTTGGTCAAGTAGAAAGCAACACTATGTTGCTTTATCTACCACTGAAGCTGAATATATAGCCTTAGATGAATGCACATCTCAGTTGCTGTGGATGATGCATACCCTTAAAGACTATCAACTGGAGTATCATAAAACTAAAATCTCAATTGATAATATAAGCTCAATAAATCTAACAAAAAACTCAATTCATCACTCAAGGACTAAACATATAGAAGTGAAGCACCATTTTGTAAGGGATCACGTAGCTAAGGGTGATATTGAACTCAACTATGTTGAGTCAAAATCAAACCTAGCTGACATCTTCACAAAGCCCTTACCTGAACTTGAGTTCAGTGCACTTAGAAGACAAATAGGAATGTGTTGGGTAGAATAGATATTAATTTTCAAAATTCACTATCTTACTTCAAAACTTATTCTTTTATTCTTTTCAAAATCTAGGAAAAATAATGATTTTAAAATCCCATTTTCTTAGAATTTTCAAAAATATGACTTAGCCTAGACTCTACCCTAGAAATCTTGTTCCCCCAGATTTAAGCCAGAGCATCTCACAAACACCTAGGTATACCTTGCTTGTGTTTGTAAAACATAGAATGGTGTGAGATGCATAGGGTACAGCCTGGACTCAAGAATGCTTATTTCTGTGCATCAATATGAGTCTGGGCGTTAAATACTTTATTAACAGTAATCAAGTCAAGTCTTCCAGCCTTAGTCAAATCTAATTGGACTAAATGACTTTACTTGACTAACCAAGTGAAAGTTGTTGCCCTCTAGGCAATCAGAAAGTAGCTAACGGTTAGACAGTTGGTGAAGGAAATGTTAAGCTTAAGCATGCTTTTACTTTAGGGCTCTGATACCTGATCAAAACAATTAAGTTAACAATTTAAATAAGTTAACAACTATTTAACTTGACTCATGCTTGGACTTAAGGACCAACTGAATAAATAACCTAAATTAAATCTTTAGTTACTCCCTCTTCGTCCTAAGATTTCATAAATTCTTATTCCTATTTTCTTCAAAATTATTTTTTTTAGTAACTTTTCAAACTGAAACTACACTTTCAAAATTTAATGTTTGCAAAAGGCTTAGCTAAGTGGCACAGATAGCAACCTTCAAACTTCACCATCTTTATGAATTTTTGCCTTGTTACTTATTAGATTCATTTTATACTTAGCTAAAAGTATTAAACACATAGTTCTCTACTTGCTAAGTGTTACACAGGCATTTGCTCTTTCAAAGAATAAATCTGTTTTTTTCTAAAAACTTAAAACTTGCTTTCAACTAGCTTTTTTTTTTTTGATATATGGCAAAGGGGGAGAGTAGGAAATTCAAATTCAAAAGTAAAAAAAATGTTGCTTTTATTAAGGGGGAGAGTAGGAAATCCAAAAGTAAAAGGAAGCCCTGTATTAAGGGGGAGCTTCACAAAGTTCAAGTGTTAGCTTAAGTTGTGCTTTTATTTGAATTTATACTTAAGCTTGCTCATTTAAAATTTGTTAATATAGTTGTTTTACTTAACTTTGAATTTGCGTTGGCATAATTAAAAAGGGGGAGATTGTTGGTGCGGAAAGCATCCGACGATCGAACCTGAGTTTTCATAATGGCAAAGGATTCAAAGTTAAGGTGTGTTGTGAACTGACATGCTTGATTGAGTGTTTCAGGTAAGTCCTAACTGTGGTTAGGCAAGGTAAAAACCCTAGGGGGTGGCAACCCTAGGTCATAGGGAGTGGTAACCCTATGCGAAAAGTCTTGGTGGCTCGAGTGCTTCAGGCAAAAGTCCTAGGGGGTGGTAACCATAGGTGGAAATCCTGGTGTCGCGAACCAGGTGGAAGACTGGACGGGTCGGGAAGCGGGCGTCCAGCAAAAATTCCGGAGGCATCGAACACCGAGCAAAAGTCCAGTCTATCTGGAGGATCGTACTGGCAAAAGGTAAAACCTCCTGAGTGGAGTAGGTGAGGACGCGTTCCCAGTAGAGGGAACAGTAGGCGTCGGGTCGACCTAGGGCTTCCGGTCGGAAACCCGAAGTCAGACCCGGACAGTCTGGTGACTGTCAAGTTTATTTATATATATTATCTTTTGTGTTCTAACTCTGTTTTGTAGGTAACTAACATTTTTATGCAGAGTTAGAACTGACCGGGATCGGTCGACCAAACCTTAGATTCGGTCGACCGAACCTCCAAGCTACCAGATCAGATCTCCAGAAGTTAGACCGGGTTCGACCAGGGATCGGTCGACCGGACCTCGGGATTGGTCGACCGAACCTAGGATAGGTGTCGACGGGATCAAGTCGAGGTGTGCGGGTCAGAGGAGACTGATCGGTCGACCGGACCCTTGGATCGGTCGATCGAACCCAGAGATAGAGTTTGACCAGATCGAAGCGGAGTGACGGATCGACGGATCAGATGCGGTGGAGATCATCTGATCAGTCGACCGAACATGAGGATCGGTTGACCGATCCGCTTCGGGTCAAACCTGATCCCAAGACTTGGGGATCTGGATCAAACCTTGCAAAGCTATAAAAAAAGGCCTCGAGGTGCAGCTCAATATATCGAATTCCGAACAGAAGTGTTGTGCTCTTGTGTGCTCCGTACGCTTCAACAATGCTCTGCTGCTACAACGAACTGAAAATCCAAAGCTCTTCTAGTTGATTGTTTGTTGGTATAAACTTTCTTATTTGCACTTAACTGTAATTGCTTCTAGCTTGTAATAATTCCGGATTTATAGTTGTTGCCCACGTAAAGCGATCAAGGATCGCGGGCCTTCGAGTAGGAGTCGAGCTAGACTCCGAACGAAGTAAATTCCCTGTGTCTTCTGTGTTTTGCCTTAACTTTCCGCTGCGTTTCTACTTTGTGTTTTAAATCGATAAAATAGCCACGAGCGCTATTCACTCCCCCCCCCCTCTAGCGCTTTCGATCCATCACTAGTCCTATTCTGCTCACTAGGTCGCTCAGTGTTCTGTCCTCCTCGACCACTCTGGAGTAGTGGGTCTGGAGGGTTCAATAGTCAGGGGGCTAGTGATGTGAGTAGTCAAGGACCCTGATGCTATATAGTTAGGTAACTACTTAGCGAACCATTCACCTCGACCGCTCTATAGCAGCGCATGTACTGGAGGCTAGTACGGTTTGTCATAGACTCAAGCCTCTCGGTCATACAAGGGTCGTGGTATCTGGAGAGGTGGCAAGTGAAGGGCTCTATAATTTCGTTCTATTTAAATTTCCCTATACAAAAATTGTATAAGTATAGAACTATTCCTAGCAACCCGCATGTTCGATTAGACATGTGTTTGATCAATCAAGCAAGTTCTTGATGGATCAAAGCACACCTTGATCGAAGTACAAGATCACTGGCCTTTTGTGTTGGTATTCAAAATCGATACAAAGAAAACTAACTAATTACACAGCGGAATTAAAGAACTAGTTGTACCTTTCTTCGTGGCAAAAGACCTCTTGATCTTCTATCGTATTCCTCTCCTCTTCTTGGACATCGTGTGGGCGACAATCTACCAAGACAAAAACCACCCTTCCTCTCATTTGTCCAAACCGCCGGTTACAAAAGGAGGCTCTAGGATAGGGCACCTTCTAATCTTCTTCTTCCTCTTCTTATTCTTCCTCTTCTCCAATCCGCTGGCCACCAAGGACGAGGGGGGGGGGGGGGCGCCGGCCACCAAGCAAAGAGGAGGGGAGGGGCGCCGACCACAAGGAGAAAAGAGGATTGTGGACAATTAGGTTTTAGGGGGCACCACCTACTCCTTTTATAACCTTTGCCGTCGGTTACAAAAAAAGAAAAATAACAGAATTCTGTTTAGAAAAAATCTCCCTTTCTATAACCTTGTCGTCGGCCCTAGAAGGATGGAGAAAACCAAACCAAGTTAAACCAAACAAAGTTAAATCAAACCAAGTTAAACCAAACCAAGTTATGGATGGGTGGATGCGAGGCTTTATATAGAGGCTACAACATGGACCTAATGGAGGAATTGGTTTAGGCCTCCTGATGGGCTTGGGCTTCCTGTGTTCGGCTTGAACACCCAATTCAAGTCCATCAATAATAACCCATACCACTAAAGGGTTATTATTGAACTATCGCACCAATCCCATATTACAATATGGGCTCCTTCTTATCATGAGTGTGTTAATCTCGCTGTGTTTAAGATATCGTATGTCCATTAATTAATTGAGTTACTAACAACCCAATTAATTAACATTTGATTCCAAGAGTAGTACAACTCAACTTTATTATCATGCCGGACTAAGTCCACCTACAGGGATTACATGATAATCCTTATGAAATCTTCAAGGGGGCATCATCAACCTAAATAATTAGGACACAGATTTCTTCTATAATTAACAATACACCATATAAATAATAGTATCTCCCAACTCATCGGACCTATTGATTTAACAAATAAATCTCACCCATTGATATGTTAAGAAAATAAATACTAAGTATACGTGCTTGTTATTATATAGGGATTAAGAGGATGCACATCCATAATAACAGAGGTTCTATTCTTTTATGTAATCAGTACAAATTGAACAACCTCAAATGATCCTGCTCAATACACACAAAGTGTACTAATGTAATTTTATAGTCAAGACAGACTAGTACCAAATTACACTACAACCGTTCCAATGGTTTACCCCAATTCATCTTGGTTGTGAGCTACTATTTATAATTTATAAGGAACCGATAACATGGTCTTCTGTGTGGCATCACACACCATGTTATCTATAATATAAATTAAATGGACAACTGTATTGACATATATATAAATATAAAATGTAAACATTTGTCCAAAGTGATTCTCATTTCAAAATATTTCAAAACAGATGTTCATACAAAAGTTTGGCTTATAGTATACATCTCAACAATCTCCCACTTATAATAAAAGACTATGCTGCCATAAATACTACGATACATCTGATTTCCATCCCCTCAACATGCCTATCAAAAGCTCTTGCCTGAAGGGCCTTAGTGAAAGGATCTGTCAGGTTATCTACTGATGTAATCTTGGCGACAACAACCTCTCCTCGTTTTACGATGTCTCGTATCATGTGGTACTTACGCTCAATGTGTTTACTTGCTTTATGAGTTCGTGGTTCCTTCGAGTTTGCTACTACACCACCGTTGTCATAATAAACCGTGATAACTTTGGGCAAATTAGGAATCACTTCTAAGTCCATCAAGAAGTTTCTGACCTATACAGCTTCTTTTGCTGCCTCAGAGGCTGCCACATACTCAGCTTCTATGGTGGAGCCTGAAACGCATTTCTACTTAACACTTCTCCATGCTATGGCTCCACCTCCCAAAGTAAACACATACCCCGAGGTTGATTTACTATTGTTTCTATCTGATTGAAAATCCGAATCTGTGTAACCCACAGGGAGAAAATCATTAGCTTGGTAAACCAACATATAATCTTTAGTCCTTTTCAGGTACTTTAATATATGCTTTATGGCAATCTAATGTCCCAGTACTGAGTTACTTTGATATCTGCTAACCATGCCAACGGCAAAACAGATATCCGGTCTTGTACATAGCATCGCATACATTAGGCTTCCTACAGCCGAAACATAAGGAATTACCTTCATCTCCTCTATCTCCTTTGATATCTTAAGACACATCTCTTTAGATAAAGGTACTCCATGTTAAAAAGGTAGAAAACCTTTCTTGGAGTTTTGCATGCTAAAACAAGCTTGGATAGTATTGATGTATGAAGCTTGGCATAAGCACAACATCATTTTCTTGTGATCCCTTATTATTTTGATCCCAAGAATTTGTCCACATTCTCCCAAGTCCTTCATATCAAACTGCTTGGACAACCATACCCTTACGTCTGACAACACTTTGACATTGTTGCCAGTGAGCAAAATGTCATCTACGTACAATATAAGAAATACCACCACGTTTCCGCCACTTTTCTTGTATACACAAGACTATTCCGGACACTGAATGAATCCATAAGACTGGATCACTTCATCAAACTGGATGTTCCAAGTTCTTGAAGCTTGCTTCAGTCCATAAATAGACCGATTGAGCTTCCATACAAGATATTCTTTGCCCTTCGCAATGAATCCCTCTGGTTGCTTTATATGAATGTTTTCTTCAAGACTTCCGTTAAGGAAAGTTGTCTTGACATCCATTTTCCAAACCTCATAATCTATATGAGCAGCAATAGATAAAAGAATCCATATAGACTTAAGCATGGCTACCGGCGAAAAGGTTTCCTTATAATTGATTCCCTCTTTCTGAGTATACCCCTCCGCAACAAGCCTTGCTTTAAAGGTTTCCACCTTCCCGTTTGTTCCTCTTTTTCTTTTGTAGACCCATTTACATCTAATGGCTTTTACACCATTTGGTTGTTCTACAAGCTCCCAGACCTGATTAGAATACATAGACTCTATTTCAGAGTTCATTACACTTTGCCAAGATGCTACATCTTTATCTTTGAGTGCTTCATCATATGTCTAGCGATCTGCTTCATGTTTACCAGGGATTAAGTCTAAAGACTCTCCCAAAAACATGAATCTATCAGGTTGCCCAATAACCCTCCCACTACGACGAGGCACTACCTGTAATTGTACATCATTTGTGACACGTGTTGCAGTTACTTGTGGTATCTCATCTTGTACCGTTGGTACTAAAGTAGAAGTGTCCTCTCTTATTTCCTCAAGAACAATTTTACTCATGGGCTTGTGGTTCATTACATAGTCCTCTTCTAAAAATTGAGCATTAGTGCTAACAATGACCTTCTGATCTTTAGGACTATAAAACAAACCACCTTTCATTCCTCTAAGATATCCCATGAACAAGCGAATTTATGTATGTGATTCCAACTTATCAGCGTCTCCCTTCAGCACATGTGTTGGACTACCCTAAATTCGAATGTGTTTCAAACTAGCCTTATGCCCATTCCACAATTTTGTGGGAGTAGAGGGTACTGACTTAGAAGGTACCAAGTTCAGAATGTACGCCGTCGTTTCCAGAGTATATCCCCAAAATGAATTTGGTAATTCTGAATAACCCATCATTGATCTAACAATTTCTATAAAAGTCCTATTCCATCGTTCCGTCATACCATTCTGTTGGGGTGTGTCAGGTGCAAACAATTGGAATTGAATCCCGACCTCTGATAAGTAACTCCTAAACTCTCCTAAGAGGTACTCTCCACCACAATCAGACCGTAGTGTCTTGATACTTTTACCATGACGTTTCTCCGCATCAACCATGTACTCTTTGAACTTATCAAAGTAGCTAGACTTACGGAGCATCAAGTAAATGTACTCATATCTCGAATAGTCATCTATAAAAGAGATAAAATATTCGAAACCACCTCTTGCTTGGATAGTCATAGGCCCACACAAATTAGAATGAACCAATTCCAACACTTATTTGGCTCTATACCCTTTTGCCTTAAAAGGTCTCTTGGTCATTTTTCCTTCCAAGCAAGACTCGCAGGTCAGAAAGTTTTCTACTACCAATGAATCCAAAGGTCCATCGGCTATTAACCTTTGAATCCTACTCAAGTTAATATGACCCAACCTTAGATGCCAAAGATATGTTTGGTTCATTTCGAAGGTTGCTTTCACTTATTAAAATTAGAAGATGTGTTATTAATTTCCATTTGTTGCATCGTAGGAGTTATTGGATAACCATCCTATTTTTCTTGACAACCACTTTATCATCAAAAGAAACAAAATATCCATCCATAAATAATTTAGAAACTGAAATCAAGTTCTTTCTAAAATATGGTACGTAAAGACAAATTTTCAAAATCAAAGTTTTATTCCTATCAAAAGATAAATAAATATCTCCCACTACAACAGTCGCCACTCTCGTAGCATTGCCCTTGTACACGGTGATCTCCCCATCATGTAGTCGTTTGGTTGCCTGGAACCCCTGCAATGAATTGCAGACATGATCAGTGGCTCCCGTATCTACACTATTGGATGCTACTCGGAATTCCATTCTGTTTCCCCTGTATAAAAATTTGTACAAGCACAGAACTTTTCCTAACAACCCATGTGTTCTTAAACTTGGATTGGAAATGAAACTTAACATTTTTACTCCAAGTTCAAACCATGTGTTCTTCATAAGTTAAACTTGTATTGGAAACGAAACTTAACATTTTTACTCCAAGTTCAACTCATGTGTTCTTCAAAAGTTAAACCATATTATAGAAGTTGATTAAATATCTATTTCAAGGATTGGCTTCCAGGTCATTGGCGAGGCACTCGACCTTCTTGGTTATGGGATCATCCACCACTTCCTAGACAAAGCCTTTCAAAGAAATTGAATATTTAAACTCCTCACAGTAAACCCTAGGTTTAACTAAAGAGACCTCAATCGAAGCACAAGATCGAAACACAAAATCAAAGTACAAAATTGAAACACAAAATCGCTAGCCTCTTGTGTTGGTATTTCAGGATCCATACAAAGAAAAACTAAACTAGTTCGCAGCGGAATAAAGAACTAGTTGTACCTTTCCTTGTAGCTAAAGACCTCTTGATCTTCTGCTGTATTCCTCTCCTCCTCTTGGACGTTGTGTGGGCGACAATCTACCAAGACAAAGACACCTGACCGTCTCCTTCTTTTAAATCTTTCGACCACCAAAGAATACAAAGTGAAGAGGCCTCCTCCTTCTTCTTCTTCTCCTCCAAGCAACTGACTACAAGGTGAAGGTCCTTCTCCAAGTGCCGCCAGCCCTTAAGATGAGGAAAGGGAAAAGAGGGTAGAGTCGGCCACAATAAATTAGAAGAGGAGCCTTGGTTCCTTTTATAATCAACAACACACCATATAAATATTATTATTTCTCAACTTATCGGGCCTATTGATTTAATGAATAAATCTCACCCATTGATAAATTAAAGAAATAAATACTGAGTATATGTGTTTGTTATTATATCGGGATTAAGTACACACATCCATAATAACAGAGGTTATGTTATTTTATGCAGTCAGTATAAAAAGAAACAACCTCAAATGGTCCTGCTCAATACACACATAGTGTACTAGTGTAATTTTATAGTTACGATAAACTAATACCAAATTACACTACAACCATTCCAATGGTTTGTCCCAATCCATCTTGGTTGTGAGCTACTATTTATAATTTATATGGAACTGATAACTTGATCTTCTGTGTGACACCACACACCATGTTATCTACAATATAAATTAATGGACAACTGCATTTAACTAAATGCATACATTTGATCAGTGTGATTCTCATTTCAAAATAAATGTTCATACAAAAATCTAGGCTTTTAGTATACATCCTAAAATACACATCATGTATCGGTAGATAACATCGCTAAACATGTTTCAACTACTAATGAATAAAATATACATTTATTGTTCTCTTTTCTGCGAGGACAGTCCACCTTCCAAAGTCAAGACTGCTTGCATGTGAAGCACTTACCCTTCGGCTTCTTCACACCTGCCTGCGGCCCAGTCCCTTGAGGTCGAATCACTTTCTATGCTGAACCAACTTGTTTCTTCTTCTTCTTTCTGCCTTCGGCTTAGACACAGAAACGTTTTCAGCAATGTGAATTTGAGAACTTTGATGAAATAACCCTTCTGCCGCTTAGAGCTCTGTTAGAAGTTCCGCCAACGAATAAACCTTTTTTTTCATGTTGTAGTTCAGGCGGAACTACTCAAAACTCTTGGGCAGCGTTTGTAGAATGATATCGACCTGAGTTTCCCCATCGATTTCAGCTCCAAGGACTTCCATCTCATTCAAATGAGCCATCATCTTGAGGATATGATCCCTCACGGGTGTCCCCTCAGTCATGGTGGTCGTCATTAAGTTTCTTATGGCCTCCTACCTAGTAGCCTGATTCTGATGTCCGAAGAGTTTCTTGAGATTGAGCATCATGCCATAGGCAGTGGGTAGGGCTTGATGCTGATGTTACAACACATTTGATATAGAAACCAAAATGTAATACCGCACAATCTCATCTGCCTTTACCCATTTCCTATGTCTCTCTATCTCCTCTTCACTAGAATCCTTATCAGGCACGATAGGATAGACCTCAAGAAGTACGAACTTGTATTCTTCAGCAGTTAAGACAATGTCTAAGTTTCATTTCTAATCAATATAATTTGGACCAGTAAGTTTCTTTTCTTTTAAAATAACATCAAGAGGATTGAAAGCCATTTTGAAATCCTGAGAATCACAAAATAAAATATTTGGTCAAAACTTTAGAATTTAAAATAATATTGATTCCTCAAACAATATAATTTAAATTCACCAGTACCTCAAAACACCATGAATTTCGTATGCCACTATAGTGTGGACGTATACTAATTCAAACATTTGTAAGAGGAGGTTTTACCTATTAATTTTATTATCTTATCAGCCTCACTTTATGACAAATAAAATTAATAGTTGGTTCATCTTCGGTCACACAAATAATAGGAGTGACTCCGATGAGGAGGATACTATTAAATGTACCTAAGTATACACCATTACTTGATACTTAGTCCATTAATTAGGATTGTGCCCCTTCAGATGGAGAAGATCACACATACCTAAATAATTTCCTATAATCATCCATAGAGGAAGTTTGATCTAGTGACCCGCAAAAAAACTCATCCGATATAGAGGAAGACACTTAAAGCCAATGCACAATTTTGAATGCATCACTTACAAACCAGTAATGGAGACCGTGGGATTTATTTAAATAATCTCTCTCCTACTTAGTTATTTAAATTGAGGAATTTTAACATGCACACACATCATAGCACACATCACAGCACATAAAACATCATATAAAGGCAATAAATATGAAAATAAAATTTCTAACTATTATGGCCTCATCCAACGCTGTCCTCCAATATGTCGCCAATGGATCACTATCCTCCAATATGCCGCCAATGGATCAAGACGTCATGTCTATCTCGCTTCCTTCTCCGCCGTGCCTCTGGTCCTCAAAATAGCACCACGCATAGCAAGGATACAAGCCGCAACAAAAGAAATAAAATTTATATTTATCAATCCTATATTCCATAAAGGAATTTACATATAATTTAGATCGAACAGAATGTAAAAAAATAATAATACGGCAACTGACCGTATTTAATTATTACAATCATGCAGACACAAACAACCTCGACATGCCCAAGGGTTCAAATCATACACAAACACACAAAGCCATAATAATTGGATTTAGGATGCCTGCAACCACAGAGTTAATCTATCTAGCACATCCTACTATTATTCGACCTAAACTTATGTATGAACAGTGCATAATTTAATCAAAAATCAATCACACAGAACTAGAAAACTTGCTCTGATACCACTTGAAGGGCACTGTAATTCTGTTCTGTTTAAATTTCTCTGTATAAAAATTGTACAAGTACAGAACTATTCCTAGCAACCCGCACGTTCGATCAGACATGTGTTTGGTCAATCAAGCAAGTTCTTGACGGATCAAAGCACACCTTGATCGAAGTACAAGATCGCTGGCCTCTTATGTTGGTATTCAAAATCGATACAAAGAAAACTAACTAATTACGCAGCAAAATTATAGAACTAGTTGTACCTTTCTTCGTAGCTAAAGACCTCTCAATCTTCTACCGTATTCCTCTCCTCTTCTTGGACGTCGTGTGGGCGACGATCTACCAAGACAAAAACCACCCTTCCTCTTGTTTCTCGAAACTGCCGGTTACAAAGAAAGAAAAATAACAAAATTCTGTTTAGAAAACATATCCCTTTCTATAACCTTGCCGTCGGCCCTAGGAGGATGGAGAAAACCAAACCAAGTTATGGATGGGTGGATGCGAGGCTTTATATAGACGCTATAACAGGAACCTAGAGGAGGAATTGGTTTAGGCCTCCTGATGGGCTTTGGCTTCCTATGTTCTGCCCGAATATCCAACTCAAGTCCATCAATAATAACTCATACCACTAAAGGGTTATTATTGAACTACCGCACCAATCCCATATTACAATATAGGCTCACTCTTTTCATGAGTGCGTTAATCTTACCGTGTTTAAGATATCGTATGTCCATTAATTAATGGAATTACTGACAACCCAATTAATTAACATCTAATTCCAAGAGTAGTACCACTAAACTTTATTATCATGCCGGACTAAGTCCACCTGCAGGATTTACATGATAATCCTTATGAGCTCCTTAAGGGGGCATCATCAACCTAAATAATTAGGACACAGATTCCTTCTATAATCAATAACACACCATATAAATAATACTATCTCCCAACTCATCGGGCCTATTGATGAATAAATCTCACCCATTGATAAGATAAAGAAATAAATACTAAATATACGTGCTTGTTATTATATAGGGATTAGGAGGACGCACATCCATAATAACAGGGGTTCTGTTCTTTTATGTAGTTAGTACAAATCAAACAACCTTAAATGATCCTGCTCAATACACACAAAGTGTACTTGTGTAATTTTATAATCAAGACAGACTAATACCAAATTACACTACAACCGTTCCAATGGTTTGTCCCAATCCATCTTGGTTGTGAGCTACTATTTATAATTTATAAGGAACTGATAATATGATCTTTTGTGTGGCACCACACACCATGTTATCTACAATATAAATTAAATGGACAACTGCATTGACATATATATAAATATAAAATGTAAACTTTTGACCAAAGTGATTCTCATTTCAAAATATTTCAAAACAGATGTTCATACAAAAGTTAGGCTTATAGTATACATCCCAACTGCGGGGGTGACCATGTGGCATGCATGCGCATTTGCATATGATTCGCGATGCATCTGTGGAGTTATATCTGCATACATGCCTATTATATACTAGTTGGATGTGATTATAAAATGTTACAGTTTTTTAAGATATGATTGTTGTAACATATGTGAAACTATTTTTAGGGTTATTGTGGAATAACCTTAGGAAAATTTTAAAGAATTTTTAGAAATTTTTCTGGGGTTAAACGGAGTTCATATGGCTCATTTTGAGGGGTAGATCGACGGGGCTAGATAGGGGCAGGTTTAGAATACCCATATTAAGTAGGAATTGATTAATGTTAAACTTAGGTTTTAATTAAGCTAACCTAAGGTTCGGATTAATTTCGCTATAAAGCCCCGAAGCCTTCCTATTCTCCTTCGACTTCTCTGTTCCTCCTCTGCTCCTCGCGATCTCAGACATCACGCGACCGAGCCCGGCGACTTCTTCTTCTCTCGATGGCGCCGGCGAGGAGGGGACCTCGGAGCTTCGAGAGGAAGAGAGGTTAGTGACAGCCGAACCCTCCTTCTCCCCGATTCCTTCCTCTTCTCTGATCTCGGTGAACAACGGCGACAGATCTCAATCGGTGGTTTTCGCCGGCAGTCGGGAGGGAATCGAGGGCATCGGCGTTGGATCTGGGCAGCGTCGGCCGAGTAGAAGAGGTAGCAACCATTGTCCCTTCCCGATCTCTTCTCTGTTCGTTAGCAAGAACAAGACCGATCGTGCCCTAGCCACGATCTTGAGGTAAGAGGTTTGGTTTTGCTTGTTGATCATGAAGTTTGAAACCCTAATCCATCCTTTGGGAATCGATACTGGTCATCTTTCTGGGAAGCAAAAGGTTGTGTGGTGATTCCGGCCACCACAGTTTGATTGGGTCGTTTCCTCCACCGGATCTGTGATCATCTCCGGCAATTGAAGAAGTAGAGGTAAGGGAATCAATTGGTTATTGTTGTTCACAGAATTTTTAGTGTTTTCCTGCTGTTCTGTTCTGATCTGATCAGTGAAGATGCTGGGTGTAGTTTACTGCTCGTGGGGGATAGATATATTATTGATTTCTTGCTCGGTTATCTTAATCGAACATTAAGGGCAGTATGTACTGTGTACTCCTTGATCCAGATAAATGATGGAAACAATAGGAATTAGGAATTGTTCTATGTAGTTGCTGGAAGGCTTTGAGTGTACTATGGTTACTGGAATTTTTGTAGATGGTATTGAAAAAGACTAATTAGCAGTGATTAAAGTAACCCAACTGTTGTAAGATTATGTTCGGTTGAGCTATCTCAATAATTGAGGATTGTAAGTGTGGATGAACCTAAATCTGAAATGGATTTCCATGATGTTTAGGTTCATTTCTTGTTAGGTGATATAGAAAGGGTTAGTGATAACTAAGATCGGTAATGGGAATTTGGTTTTTGGATGGGTAAGCTAAGTTGAAATTTAATCTACACTTACCAGTAGATAGGAGTAGGAATCGTGGTCAGCTATTACTTGAAAGTTGGCTAGTTACTTGTAAATTAATTCATCTATTTGTAGAGTACACATATATAGTTACATGAAATTGTATATGTGATACAGGACCTTGATTGACGACATTCTACGTGACGTGGGGTGATTCTGTCGATACGGGATACATTGAGGCGGGTATTCCTTTCTTATCTCCTATTTAGTTCTTTGAACTATAAAGCATGGTTATATTTGGATATGTAGGTTGCATTCCTTAAATCTGTTTATTGTTGTTTATCCTGCTTGTCACTTTTGTTGGACCCTTGATTTAATCTTGTTTAATTCATTACAGTCTCGACTTTTGACATCTTGACTCTGTACATATGTACATGTAGAGTTTGTATCATAGGGATGTCTGGTTTTTCGGTTCACATGTTGATCATGCATATTATTGAGTTAGTATATACGTGATGGGGTTGTGGTTGCTGGAGTTGTGTAGTTCTTTGACCATCTTATGTTGGGTTGTGGGTTTGTATGTTTGTTATGATTGGGAGGTGGTTTCTGGGGTTGCATGATTGATGATGGTATCTATATGGTGATTATTCACATCATGTTCATCATTCATTGCATACTGACGATTATAGTCTCCCTTGTGGTTGAGAGGGTCGTCGGTTGTGTGTAGCTGCCCTTTCTGCCATTGTTGGAGAGTGGTAGTTAGGAGTGGAGCTAGTCCTGTCGCGCTTACTCAGCTGCTCAGTATTGTTACTCTGTCAGCCTCGACCACTCTGGAGTAGTGGGTCTTGAGGGTACAGTAGTCAGAGGGCTTGGGTTGTGAGTGGTCAGGGACCCTTACTATGTAGTTAGATAACTACATAGTGTACCGTAGTCTCAGTCGCTTTATAGCGGTTACGTGCGTGAGGCTTGTACGGTTTGTCACAGACCCAAGCCTCTCGGTCATACCGGGGTCGTGGTGTCTGGAGAGGTGTCGGGGGTGACCATATGTCATGCATGCGCATTTTGCTTATGATGCGCGGTGCATCTGTGGAGGAACACTTGCATACATGACTAGTAGCTATTAGTTGCATGTGATTGTGTGATGTTGCACTTGTTTGAGCTATGTATGTTGCATATGGATGTCATGCCGCATACATGTCATTTACTTTACATATATTTGCAGTCGTATATGTATTGCACAGGTGTCAGGAGTATGTTGTTGACTCGGTGAGTTTCAGATTATGGTATCATGGTATTGGTTCTTTTCGGGTATGTACATTTATGTTATGTGCATTTATTATGTCAGGTGCATTCGTATACCATTGTTGTATTAGATATAGGTAGAGGTACTATACTTTTGATAGCATGATTCTATTCTTTACTTATGGAGACTGTATTCTTGATTCCTACTTTATTATGTGAACCATGCTTTATTTCTGTCCATTACCCGCTGAGTTACCTGTACTCACCATCCCGTCTATACCATTTTGATTTTCAGGCAGTAGATAGATGATATGGAGATGCTTGGAGCATATTGCCAGCCAGTCCCCTTTCCCGTGTCACATCCGAGGGATGAGTTTTGGTTTTGTTTCTCCTTATCCTCATTTCGTATTCGTTGTATTTTGAGTACAGATTATGTTTTGATACTTGTACTACGGACATCATATTTGTGATGCGTTTTGTGGACTTTTGTATTGGTGGGTTTCCCCTTCGACTTTCCATTGTGTTTTTGATATAGCCGTGTGGGCTACATATTAGTTGCATGATTGCTGTCATTTCTTTTATCCAGCCGAGTAGGCTGTGAATATTAACTGCGTGGTTGTGTTTCTTTTGTGCACATATATTCCAGCCGCGTGTGGCTGAGGTATTTTGTATGTATGTAAGGTTCAGATTGTCATCGGTACAGGGGAGATGCTGCCGAAATTTTTCGGTAGAGACTCACCCGGGGCGTGACAATTTATGGTATCAGAGCTTGTTTACGAGGCCTATTTCTTTTCGTGTTTTGGATTTTTGGAGGTTTTTGTTGTTTTTTGTTTTGGATTCTGAGGTTACGAGGTCTATTTCTCGGGTCTTGGATTTCCGAGGATTGCGAGATTTACGAGTTTTACGAGGATTACGAAGTTTACGAGGTTTTACACTCGGGATTCGTATTTTTCGATGTGACTGTTCGGATATCGGGACTAGGCAGCGACTGAATATCTCCAAGCTATTGGATGTAAGTAAATTTACTGTTCTAGTATAATTCTGTATTCTTACCTTGTTGTTAATATCAGGGATGAAGCGTGGGGATACAGCCCCTAGTCAGCGTCGTGGTCCAGGGCGACCACGAAAGACACCTATTGAGTCAGTAGAGTCAGAGCCAGTAGAGCAAGAGGCAGATTCTCTCAGGAATCCTACAGAGATTGATATTGATAGTCAGGGACAGACCCACCAGGTTCCTATGAGAGATCAGGGTTTCCAGCCTCAGGTGGTTTCCCCTATATTACCACCAGTGGTCCCTACCCCTGCTGCCACTCCTTGGGTGAGGGATAGAGCACGTATCCCACTATTAGCTCGATCGATAAAGGACCGATTCACCTTGTTCCATGGAGTTCCCGACCCGAGTGTTGCTCGTTCTTGGTTGGGAAATGTGGAGGACACGTTCGAGTATTTGTCGTGTACCGAGGAGGAAAAGGCTGAGTTAGCTGCGTACCATCTTCGAGATCAGGCTGTCACTTGGTGGAAATTACAGAAGGTACTATTGGGAGATCAGAGTATTACCTGGACTTTATTCCGAGATGCTTTCGAGAGACAGTATTTTCCAGCTCCTTATCGTATGGCTCGTCGACAGGAATTCTTAAATCTGAAGCAGGGGGATCGATCTGTGATGGAGTATGATGCGGAGTTTAACTGATTAGCTGAGTACTGTCCACAGCTTGTTGCTCAGGACAGCGATCGGTTAGACCAGTTTACCCAGGGCCTTGCGGCTTATATTCGTATCCGGATGTCTGGTTTTACTCCTAGCACTTACCGGGAGGCACTAGATAGAGCCTTGATGATTGAGATGACCCAGCAGCAAGTTTCCCAAGAGCGGGGAAAAGACAAACAGAAGGCGCAGGGTACAACTCCAAATCAGCAACAACAGAACAAAGGTCAGAAAAAGCGGAAGAAATGGCAGGGATCCCATTCTACTTCAGGAGAGTCTCATCAATTACCGAAGACAGCACGGTCGTCAGCTGATTCTTCTCGTCCCTCTCATCAGCATTGGAGGGATCAGTCCAGTGGATTAGTATTCTTTCAGTGTGGTGTAGAGGGTCACTCTAAGACCAATTGTCCATTGGGTCAGAATGTATGTCACTACTGTAAGCTTCCGGGACATAGGAGCCTTGATTGTTCTCTAAAGGCTCAGATGCAGGCTGCCAAGGTTGCTACTCAGGGTAGTCATATTACTCAGACTCGACGGCCGAAGGGACCGCAGAAGTCACAGGGTACTCCACATCAGCAAAGTATACCACCTTCTCAGGCACAGGTATACCATATCCAGAGTCAGCAGTACCCAGCAGTACCTGTGGCTATACAGTATTCCTCAGTTGTCCCGTCACATCAGATGCATCCGGTACCTCAGTATTTTCCGGCGCCACCTAGCTCTTGTCCAGTGATACAGCCTCAACAGCATGCTACCACCCACCAGTCTCAGCAGTTCACTACTACTCCACCAGCACCGTTTCAGACCACTACGGGAGTATCGCCATCGTGCCCGGAAGTGGGACGAGTGTATGCTATTACTCGAGAGGAGGCACAGCGGGCCGAGGGATCGGTCTTTCGGGGTATGATTACTGTTTATTCCTTTCCTGCTGAATTATTGATAGATACTGGTAGTTCCCATTCTTTTATTTCTCGGGTATTTCTGAGTAAGATTTGTAGATTACCGGTTCGTCGGACTCATACATTAGCGGTATCTTTGCCCTCGGGAGAGATACTAAATATCGGCCAGGAGATTAGAGATTGTCCATTGGATTTCGAGGGTCACACCCTTATAGTGGACTTACAGGTCCTGGATATGTTAGAATTTGACATCATTTTGGGTATGGACTGGTTGGTCAGATATTATGCTACCGTGGATTGCAGCTCGAGAGTGGTTACATTTAGACCTCCGGGTCTACCATCCTGGGTATTCATGGGTACCAAGGATGAGGGGATTTCGGTCATCTCAGCTATGCAAGCTCAGAGATTATTGTCTCAGGGATGTCGGGGGTATTTGTTATCTATGATTAAGATTGATCAGGATACTACCACACAGCTATCTGACATTCCTATAGTTCAGGAGTACCCTGACGTATTTCCAGAAGAATTACCCGGCTTGCCCCCGAAAAGGCAAGTGGAGTTCACGATTGAGTTGATCCCGGGGACAGCACCAGTGTCCAAGGCTCCGTATCGCATGGCACCTAAGGAGTTAGAGGAGCTAAAGGTACAGTTACAGGAGCTGCTGGATAGAGGGTTTATCCGTCCTAGTGTGTCTCCATGGGGAGCTCCGGTACTTTTTGTGAAGAAAAAGGACGGATCGATGAGATTATGCATCGACTATCGACAGCTGAATGCAGATACTATTAAGAACAAATATCCACTGCCACGTATTGAGGATCTGTTTGATCAGCTCAAGAATACTTGTGTGTATTCTAAGATTGACTTGCGCTCTGGCTATCATCAGCTCAGTGTGAGAGATTCAGATATACAGAAGACAGCCTTCCGTACTCGATATGGACACTATGAGTTCTTGGTAATGCCATTTGGGCTTACCAATGCTCCAGCAGTTTTCATGGATCTGATGAATAGGGTATTTCTTGAGTTCTTGGATCAGTTCGTGATTGTGTTCATCGATGATATTTTGATATATTCTCGATCCGAAGAAGAGCATGGGCGACATCTTCGTATAATATTGGAGACGCTCCAGCGAGAACGTCTCTATGCAAAATTCAGCAAATGTGCATTCTGGTTATCTTCTGTGGGTTTTCTGGGACATATTGTTTCTAGCAGTGGTATATCCGTGGACCCACAAAAGATAGAGGCTGTTACCAGTTGGGAGCAGCCAAAGTCTGTACAGGAAATTCGTAGCTTTCTTGGTCTGGCCGGGTATTACCACAGATTTGTTGAGGGCTTCTCTAGCATAGCTTTGCCGTTGACTCAGTTGACCAGGAAAGGGGTGAAGTTTTGCTGGACAGAGTCTTGCGAGACGAGTTTTCAGAAACTTAAGCGAAGACTCATTTCTGCACCTATATTAGTACTTCCTTCTGGAGATGATGGCTTCGTACTTTATACAGATGCATCCTTACAGGGGTTAGGCGCAGTACTCATGCAGCATGGACGGGTAGTTTCTTATGCCTCACGTCAGTTGAAAGAGCATGAGAAGAATTATCCAGTGCATGACCTGGAGTTAGCAGCTATTATATATGCGCTAAAAATCTGGAGACATCATCTATACGGAATCACCTTCGAGATATTCACGGATCATAAGAGTCTTAAGTATCTATCTACTCAGAAAGAATTGAACTTAAGACAGAGAAGATGGATGAAATTCTTGAAGGACTATGACTGTACGATCAACTACCACCCAGGGAAAGCTAACGTGGTAGCTGATGCGTTGAGTAGGAAATCCCGAGGAGTTCTTACCTGTCACCGTGTGGTGGTTACAGAACTGGTACAGAAATTTTCTGAGTTGGGATTAGTAGAGCAGGGTCAGACTGAGTGGGGTATTCTGTTATCTATGGTTGCCCAGTCACCCATGGTAGAGAGGATTAAAGAAGCTCAGGCTACAGATCAGCATCTGCAGTTTTTGTGTAGCAAAATTACCCCAGAACAGGGTTTTCTTGCGATGGAAATGGAATTCTATACTTCCGGGGGAGATTGTGTGTTCCTGAGCTACCTTCTTTGAGGGAGGACCTACTTCAGGAGGCACATCGATCCAGATTTGCGATTCATCCTGGTGGTACACGTATGTATAGGGATCTGAGACGTTCTTATTGGTGGGCTGGAATGAAGAAAGACATCGCAGATTTCGTTGCACGATGCCTTGTATGTCAGCAAGTGAAGGCTGAACATTAGAGACCCGCTGGTTTACTCCAGAAGATACAGATACCGGAATGGAAATGGGAGCATGTCACGATGGATTTCGTCGTGGGTCTACCCAGAACCCGGCGAACACATGATACGATTTGGGTGATCGTGGATCGATTAACCAAATCTGCTCATTTCCTTCCGATCCGTAGGACGGAGTCATTGGATCGATTGGCAGAGTTGTATTGTAGAGAGATTATCAGGCTTCACGGTGTACCTCTCAGTATTATTTCAGATAGAGATCCGCGATTTACTTCGCGATTCTGGCAGAGTTTACAGCAGGCTATGGGTACAGAGTTACGATTCAGTACCGCTTTCCACCCCCAGACAGACGGTCAGTCAGAGCGTACTATACAGACATTAGAGGACCTACTGAGATCATGTGTCATAGACTTCGGAGGTAGTTGGGAGGATCATTTACATTTAGTAGAATTTGCCTACAACAACAGTTATCATTCAGCAATACAGATGGCACCTTATGAGGCGTTGTATGGCAGAGCATGTAGATCTCCCACCTTATGGATGGAAGTTGGGGAAACACGGATTTTGGGGCCACAGAGTCTTCAGCGTGATGCAGAGATGGTTTGTACCATCAGGCGCAGGTTGTCAGAGGCTCAGGATCGGCAGAAGAGTTATGCAGATCGGAGACGGAGACCTTTAGAGTTTTCCGTTGGTGATTATGTATTCTTACGAGTATCCCCTATGAAAGGAGTAAAAAGGTTTGGGTTGAAGGGTAAGTTGGCACCTCGCTACATTGGACCCTTCCAGGTTCTCGAGAGGATAGGTGAGGTGGCGTATCGACTGGCGCTACCACCATCACTTACTGGAGTGCATGATGTATTCCATGTATCTATGTTGAGGAGATATGTACCGCACCCTTCGCATATTCTCACTGATGTATCAGTTGTACTTTAGCCGGATATATCTTATGAGGAGATTCCAGTTCGGATTTTGGACCGCAAAGAACGCTGGTTGCGGAACAAGATAATTCGACTGGTCAAGGTCGGATGGCGGCATCACTCAGATGAAGAAGCCACCTGGGAGTTGGAAGATAAGATGCGAGCCAGTTACCCACACCTATTTACTGAAGGTGAGTAAGGTTTATTTCAGTAACTAGAATAAGTTTATCTACTACTTCTTGCTTTTGTTGGTAGTGGTAAATTTGGGGACCAAATTCTTATTAGTGGGGGAGAATGTAACATATGCGAAACTATTTTTAGGGTTATTGTGGAATAACCTTAGGAAAATTTTTAAGAATTTTTAGAAATTTTTCTGGAGTTAAACGGAGTCCATATGGCTCATTTTGAGGGGTAGATCGACGGGTCTAGATAGGGGCAGGTTTAGAATACCCATATTAAGTAGGAATTGATTAATGTTAAACTTAGGTTTTAATTAAGCTAACCTAAGGTTCGGATTAATTTCACTATAAATCCCCGAAGCCTTCCTATTCTCCTTCGACTTCTCTGTTCCTCCTCTGCTCCTCGCGATCTCAGACATCACGCGACCGAGCCCGACGACTTCTTCTTCTCTCGGTGGCGCCAGCGAGGAGGGGACCTCGGAGCTTCGAGAGGAAGAGAGGTTAGTGACAGCCGAACCCTCCTTCTCCCCGATTCCTTCCTCTTCTCTGATCTCGGTGAACAACGGCGACAGATCTCAATCGGTGGTTTTCGCCGGCAGTCGGGAGGGAATCGAGGGCGTCGGCGTTGGATCTGGGCAGCGTCGGCCGAGTAGAAGAGGTAGCAACCATTGTCCCTTCCCGATCTCTTCTCTGTTCGTTAGCAAGAACAAGACCGATCGTGCCCTAGCCGCGATCTTGAGGTAAGAGGTTTGTTTTGCTTGTTGATCATGAAGTTTGAAACCCTAATCCATCCTTTGGGAATCGATGCTGGTCATCTTTCTGGGAAGCAGAAGGTTGTGTGGTGATTCCGGCCACCACAGTTTGATTGGGTCATTTCCTCCACCGGATCTGTGATCATCTCCGGCAATTGAAGAAGTAGAGGTAAGGGAATCAATTGGTTATTGTTGTTCACAGAATTTTTAGTGTTTTCCTGCTGTTCTGTTCTGATCTGATCAGTGAAGATGCTGGGTGTAGTTTACTGCTCGTGGGGGATAGATATATTATTGATTTCTTGCTCGGTTATCTTAATCGAACATTAAGGGCAGTATGTACTGTGTACTCCTTGATCCAGATAAATGATGGAAACAATAGGAATTAGGAATTGTTCTATGTAGTTGCTGGAAGGCTTTGAGTGTACTATGGTTACTGGAATTTTTGTAGATGGTATTGAAAAAGACTAATTAGCAGTGATTAAAGTAACCCAACTGTTGTAAGATTATGTTCGGTTGTGCTATCTCAATAATTGAGGATTGTAAGTGTGGATGAACCTAAATCTGAAATGGATTTCCATGATGTTTAGGTTCATTTCTTGTTAGGTGATATGGAAAGGGTTAGTGATAACTAAGATCGGTAATGTGAATTTGGTTTTTGGATGGGTAAGCTAAGTTGAAATTTAATCTACACTTACCAGTAGATAGGAGTAGGAATCGTGGTCAGCTATTACTTGAAAGTTGGCTAGTTACTTGTAAATTAATTCATCTATTTGTAGAGTACACATATATAGTTACATGAAATTGTATATGTGATACAGGACCTTGATTGACGACATTCTACGTGACGTGGGGTGGTTCTGTCGATACGGGATACATTGATGCGGGTATTCCTTTCTTATCTCCTATTTAGTTCTTTGAACTATAAAGCATGGTTATATTTGGATATGTAGGTTGCATTCCTTAAATCTGTTTATTGTTGTTTATCCTGCTTGTCACTTTTGTTGGACCCTTGATTTAATCTTGTTTAATTCATTACAGTCTCGACTTTTGACATCTAGACTCTGTACATATGTACATGTAGAGTTTGTATCATAGGGATGTCTGGTTTATTCGGTTCACATGTTGATCATGCATATTATTGAGTTAGTATATACGTGATGGGGTTGTGGTTGCTGGAGTTGCGTAGTTCTTTGACCATCTTATGTTGGGTTGTGGGTTTGTATGTTTGTTATGATTAGGAGGTGGTTTCTGGGGTTGCATGATTGATGATGGTATCTATATGGTGATTATTCACATCATGTTCATCATTCATTGCATACTGACGACTATAGTCTCCCTTGTGGTTGAGAGGGTCGTCGGTTGTGTGTAGCTGCCCTTTCTGCCATTGTTGGAGAGTGGTAGTTAGGAGTGGAGCTAGTCCTGTCGCGCTTACTCAGCTGCTCAGTATTGTTACTCTGTCAGCCTCGACCACTCTGGAGTAGTGGGTCTTGAGGGTACAGTAGTCAGAGGGCTTGGGTTGTGAGTGGTCAGGGACCCTTACTATGTAGTTAGATAACTACATAGTGTACCGTAGTCTCAGTCGCTTTATAGCGGTTACGTGCGTGAGGCTTGTACGGTTTGTCACGGACCCAAGCCTCTCGTCCATACCGGGGTCGTGGTGTCTGGAGAGGTGTCGGGGTGACCATATGTCATGCATGCGCATTTTGCATATGATGCGCGGTGCATCTGTGGAGGTACACTTGCATACATGACTAGTAGCTATTAGTTGCATGTGATTGTGTGATGTTGCACTTGTTTGAGCTATGTATGTTGCATATGGATGTCATGCCGCATACATGTCATTTACTTTACATATATTTGTAGTCGTATATGTATTGCACAGGTGTCAGGAGTATGTTGTTGACTCGGTGAGTTTCATATTATGGTATCATGGTATTGGTTCTTTTCGGGTATGTACATTTATGTTATGTGCATTTATTATGTCAGGTGCATTCGTATACCATTGTTGTATTAGATATAGGTAGAGGTACTATACTTTTGATAGCATGATTCTATTCTTTACTTATGGAGACTGTATTCTTGATTCCTACTTTATTATGTGAACCATGCTTTATTTCTGTCCATTACCCGCTGAGTTACCTGTACTCACCACCCCGTCTATACCATTTTGATTTTCAGGCAGTAGATAGATGATATGGAGATGCTTGGAGCATATTGCCAGCCAGTCCCCTTTCCCGTGTCACATCCGAGGGATGAGTTTTGGTTTTGTTTCTCCTTATCCTCATTTCGTATTCGTTGTATTTTGAGTACAGATTATGTTTTGATACTTGTACTACGGACTTCATATTTGTGATGCGTTTTGTGGACTTTTGTATTGGTGGGTTTCCCCTTCGACTTTCCGTTGTGTTTTTGATATAGCCGTGTGGGCTACATATTAGTTGCATGATTGCTGTCATTTCTTTTATCCAGCCGAGTAGGCTGTGAATATTAACTGCGTGGTTGTGTTTCTTTTGTGCACATATATTCCAGCCGCGTGTGGCTGAGGTATTTTGTATGTATGTAAGGTTCAGATTGTCATCGGTACAGGGGAGATGCTGCCGAAATTTTTCGGTAGAGACTCACCCGGGGCGTGACAATTTTTGCATATGATTGTCATGCTTCATACATGTTATTTATTATACATGTATATGCTATCGTATATATTGCACAGGTGTTACGAGCATATCTATTATTGCACTAGTAAGTATACTGATTATTGTACCATGTGTCGGTTCCAGATTGGGTATGTATTTATCATTATGTCAGTTGTGATTTGTGTAGTTGGTATGTCAGTTATGATTATGTATGGTTATTATGTTGATTATGTTAGATGGATTGATTGTGTCAGTATGATCATGTTCTTTATTCTCTACTGAGACTGTATACTTTGATCTCTATGTTTATTTCATATAGACCATGCATTATTTTGTCTATTACCCACTGAGTGACCCACACTCACCACCCCATTTGTATCTTTATGTTTTCAGGTAGTAGACAGATGATTGTGGAGTCACTTGGAGTATCCTATCTATCGGTCCTACGTCACATGAGAAGATGGTTTTACCTCACTCTTGTTTATCTGATATATATATTCGTTATTGTATTAGCGTTGTATTGGTGTTTATCCATGTGGCTATTTTATCATTTTTGGTGTTGTATTTGTGTTTAAGCTGTGCCGGCATGCATTGTATCTATTTGGTTTGTGTGTGCTTTTCTTTCATTTTTGCTGTGTTTTTAGTGCAGCCGTGTGTGCTATTTAATATATATAACCGCGTGGTTATGATTGTTTTGTTCCAGCCAAGTGGGCTGAGTATATAACTGCATGGTTGTATATATTCCTAAAGGCGTTGGAATTCCATTCTATTTCAATTTCCCCTGTACAAAAATTGTACAAGTACAAAACTTTTTCTAGCAACCCGCATGTTCGATTAGACATGTGTTTGATCAATCAAGCAAGTACTTGACGGATCATAGCACACCATGATCGAAATACAAGATCGATGGCCTCTTGTGTTGGTAGTCAGGATCGATACAAAGAAAACTAAACTAATTGCACAGCGGAATCAAAGAACTAGTTTTACCTTTCTTTTGTATCCAAATACCTCTTGATCTTCTGTTGTATTCCTTACATCTTCTTGGACGTCGTGTGGGCGACGATCTACCAAGACAACAAACACCCTTCCCTTCTTTTCTCCGAAACCGTCGGCCACCAAGAGAGGCTCTAGGATGGGGCTCCTTCTCCTCTTCTTCCTCTTTTCCAAGCCGCCGCCCACAAGGAGAAGAAGAGGCGTCGACCTTAGCAAGGAGGAGAAGAGGCGCCAGCCATAGCAAAGAAGAGGCGCCAACCCTAGCAAGGAGGAGGCGCCGACCCTAGAAAGGAATAGAAGAGAATTATGGGAAAATTAGGTTTTAGGGGGTGCCACCTACTCCCTTTTATAACCCTTGTTGTCAGCCCTAGGAAAGCAAGATTAACAAAATTGTGGATGGGTGGATGCGAGACTTTATATAGAGGTTACAACAAGGACCTAGTGGAGGAATTGGTTTAGGCCTCCTGATGGGCTTGGGCTTTCTGTGTTCGACCCGAACACTAAACTCAAGTCCATCAATAATAATCCATACCACTAAAGGGTTATTATTGAACTACCACACCAATCCAATATTACAATATGGGCTGCTTCTTATCTTGAGTGCGTTAATCTCACTGTGTTTAAGATATCGTATGTTCGTTAATTAAATGAGTTACTGACAACTCAATTAATTAACATATGATTCCAAGAGTAGTACCACTCAACTTTATTATCATGCCGGACTAAGTCCACCTGCAGGGTTTACATGATAATCCTTATCAGCTCCTCAAGGGGACATCATCAGCCTAAATAATTAGGACACAGATTTCTTTTATAATCAACAACACACCATATAAACAGTATTATCTCCCAACTAATCAGGTCTATTGATTTAACGAATAAATCTCACTCATTGATAAGTTAAAGATACGTGCTTGTTATTATATAGGGATTAAGAGGTCGCACATCCATAATAACAGAGCTTTTGTTCTTTTATGTAGCCAGTACAAATCAAACAACCTCAAATGGTCCTGCTTAATACACGCATAGTGTACTAGTGTAATATTATAGTCAAGACAGACTAATACCAAATTACACTACAACCGTTCCAATGGTTTGCCCCAATCCATCTTGGTTGTGAGCTACTATTTATAATTTATAAAGAACCGGTAACATGATCTTCTGTGTGGCATCACACACCATGTTATCTATAATATAAATTAAATGGACAACTGCATTGACATATATATAAATATAAAATGAAAACATTTGACTAAAGTGATTCTCATTTCAAAATATTTCAAAACAGATGTTCATATAAAAGCTAGGCTTATAGTATACATCCCAACAATCTCCCACTTATACTAAAAGACTATGCTACCGTAAATGCTGCCATACATTTGATTCCCTTCCACTCAACATGCCTATCAAAAGCTCTCACCGAAAGGGCCTTTGTGAAAGGATCTGCCAGGTTATCTGCTGATGTAATCTTGGTGACAACAACTTCTCCTCATTTTACAATGTCTCGTATCAGGTGGTACTTGCGCTCAATGTGTTTATTTTCCTTATGGACTCATGGTTCCTTTGAGTTTGCTACTGCACCACTGTTATCACAATAAATTGTGATAACTTTGGGCAAACCAGGAATCACATCTAAATCCATCAAGAAGTGATAGGGACAATAGTAAGTCGACCTCGGAGTATGTGTTTACTTTGGGAGGTGGAGCCATAGCATGGAGGAGTGTTAAGCAGAAATGTGTTTCAGACTCCACCATGCAAGCTGAGTATGTGGCAGCCCTTGAGGCAGCTAAAGAAGTTGTATGGCTTAGAAACTTCTTGATGGACTTAGATATGATTCTTGGTTTCCCAAAATTATCACAATTTATTGTGATAATAATGGTGCAGTAGCAAACTCAAAGGAACCATGAGCCCATAAGGCAAGTAAACATATTGAGCACAAGTACCACCTAATACGAGACATCGTAAAATGAGGAGAAGTTGTTGTCGCCAAGATTGCATCAGTAGATAACCTAGATCCTTTCACTTAGACCTTGTCACGCCCAAAGGAGTCCTTGCCAGACAAAAATCCGACAGCATCTCCCCTGTACAGGTGACAATCTGAAGCAATAAATACACATATAACATCTATATAATCATCAGCCCACACGGCTGGAACATACATAAAATAGAAACAACATAACCACGCAGTTTAATATACTCAGCCTACCCGGCTGGACAAAATGAAATAAACACAACCACGTAGTTAAATCACAGCCCACACGGTTAGAAATAAGCGCAGCAGAAAAACGAAGAGAAAACCCACAATCCACGACTAACGTTTACTAGCTAATTAGGCTTATACAACCACAAGATCACGGAAACAAAACACTACGAATCAAACTCCAAACACAGACCAATATACTAAAAATACAAGTAAAATGGAAGTAAAACCGATATAACGCAGGACCCAGGACTGGTAGTCGGCATCTCTCCAAGCATCATTACTCATCTACCTGCTACCTAGCGAAAGAAAATCATTTTAGGGGTGGTGAGTATTGGAACTCAGCGGGTAAAGAAAAAGATAGTGCATGAACATAACATATAAATAGAGAATGAGCCAACAGTATACAGTCTCACAAAGGGGATAGCAGATACTAAAACAGAACCATAATAAATGCTCTACCTGAAACCATATCCTAAGCTAGATATAGAAGTTCAGAAGTAGTACTATTCTGCTACAGTACTGCTCATAACTATAGAGGAAACATGTAAGGTATATACAAACTTCCAATAGGTAAGTCAGTCTAAACACCCACAACAGACATATATATATCTCAACATATATAAGCATATCAGCATAAGTCAGCAACAATAGCATAAGCTAGCAACAACAACATGAGTAAGCAACAACAGCATATGTAAACAGTAGTAGCCAAAGCAAGTATAATAACAGCGTATGCACGGATGGTCACCCCGCCCACCTCTCTGCACCACGACCCCTGTATGGTCGAGAGGTCGGATCAATGACAACTGTATCACCCAAAGGCCGCCACTCTCTCGAGTGACCGGATGGACAGGTGCTGAGTAGCTAACTAGCTACACAGCGAAGGGGGTCCCTGCTGCTCTCAACTCCAGCTACCACCAACTACAAGTGGCCGAGTGCGGCACGACAGGATAAGCGACATTAACTCCAGCTACCACTCTGTCGAGTGGCCGAGGATGCGGCCTTAGTCAACGACTCTCTCGACCGCAAGGAAAAATTGATCGTTGACATGTCTGCCATGATATGATGCACCAAATGCAATAGTCATCATATATATCTATATAAACAAGAATCAGGTATGCTATAGGAAGCCAGCATATTCAATACAAAATATAACTAAATAACAATCAAAATATGCAAACATGGTATCTAGTATCTGCTAAATATCATAGATGACAACAAGAGACTGTATGAATATAGAAACGAATAACTCAAAGGTTTGAGTGGAAGTATCAAGCGCAAATAAATAAGAGTGGAGTCAAGGTAAAATAGTCCTTATCCAAACATAGTTCATGCACCAAGTTCAAAGAACTAAAGAGACAAAGTAAGAAGTACCCGCCTTAAATGTAGACCGAGCTAAACAATCCCCATGTCGAAGTGCTCGTCTCGAATTACGGTCCTGTAAATCACATAATGTACAGTTTAACTAATTGTATATGACATTTACTAGCTAAACTAAATCCCAAATCTAAAAAGATATGTCTACTTCCTCTAATCTATCTAATCGTTGAATCCATTAAATTTGAGAATTAATCTCATTCATAACCCATCACCACTTATCACAATAACAATCTAATGATTTTCTATTAATGCTCATGAAATTATTGAAATCAACCTACCAACTGATTAACCCAACCATCATAGAAAATCTGAAATCAAACCCTACAATATAGAATACATATCATAACAAGGTTCTACCATACATCAAGTAGCAAATCCTAATCCTAAATTGATTAGGTAAAGCCAATTAGTCCAACCTATAAAATAGATCAGATACTACATTTATCTTTAACCAACAGATCAATTCATTATCCAATTCTCCAACCATCCTCTACGAGATTATATACCCACTAAATATAGAGGAGCCATGGATAAAATATACACTAATAAGGTTTTCAAATTCAGACTCACATAGCTTAGCTTTAATACCTCCGCTTCTTGATTCCATATCCCAACTTAAGGTGTCCGTTCTAAATCCATTGGGTCGTATTGGAAACAACATCCAACTCTGATCAAGCCTGGACTGCAACAAGGGTACATCACAACAATCCAAAGGAACACTTAACACAATTGATTTGATAAGAAGAAATCAAGGAGGCAAAAACATTAAAGGGCAAGTATACTGATAGATACCGAGATCGATCACGGTAGCTAACAACTCATTCCCTTCCCTTGACGGTGACACTAGAGCGCAACAAGGCTGAGATCAGTCGCGGTGTCAATGAGTTGGGCTGACAACAAAGGCACCTGGCAACGACGAAGCTAATGCTCACCGCTGGCATAGGAAGATCGCGTAGAGGAATCTTGGTGACCGTCGTGCGCAAGGACAGCCCGACTATCATCGTGTGTAGAGATGACTCGATGATGGCCAATAGGTGGGGTGCGATGCGGCAACGGCCTCGAACCAGGGAGAGATCGCCGGTTGTGGCTTGGCGGAGAAGCAGACCGGCGATGGCTGGGAGAGAAGAGAACCGACAGAGGAGGAGGGAGCGACGTCGGGCGACGGTGAGGAGGAAAAAGAGGAAGC
Organism: Zingiber officinale; assembly: GCF_018446385.1. NCBI lineage: Eukaryota > Viridiplantae > Streptophyta > Magnoliopsida > Zingiberales > Zingiberaceae > Zingiber > Zingiber officinale. Next base: position 102,868,343 of record NC_055991.1, read on the forward strand.
TCGGCGCCGCAGGGGAGGGGAAGTTAGGGCACGGCCAAGGGCAAGGGGTTTGGCACCGAGAGCTTAGGGGAGGAGTATTTGTTGGATCGAAAAGAATTTAGATATCTCCACAATTGCATGATATTGTCCACTTTGGGCCTAAGCCCTCATGGTTTTGCTCTTGGGCTCTCCCCAAAAGGCCTCATGCCAATGGAGATATCTTTTCTCTTATAAACCTATGATCTTTCCCATGTGTTTCCAATATGGGACTATGTTTGCAACCTTGCAATCCCAACAATCCCCCCCTCAAACAAAGGACCATAGGCTTCCCACGTCCGATCCTCGACCCACCAGGTCTTCCTGCCCCTCGGTCCACCCGACCTACTAGGACTTCCTTGCCTAGTCGCAACTAGGACTTCCTGCCTGGTGTCTGGTCCTCTTGATCCGAACATAGGAGCCCCCACTTCCTTTGTTCGAGGTTAATATTATACCCACATGGTTCAATCAGACCATAGCTCTTATGCACAGTCGGTGGTTAAACCTTATGGCAGTCCAGGCTCTGATACCAATTGTTGGATCGAGACCGCGCTAGAGGGGGGGTGAATAGCGCTCGTGGCTAAATCGTTCGATTATCGTAAAACTTATCGGAGTTAAAACAACGCAGCGGAATAAAAACAAGCAACACAAAAGACACAGAGTATTTTTACTTCGTTCGGAGCCTGTGACGACTCCTACTCGAAGGCCCGCGATCCTTGATCGCTTCCGGTGGGCAACAACTATAATTCCGAATATTACAAATTACACTGAAAGTATTTGAAATAAACTTGTACCGACAACTTAAGAAAGAAGAAGATTGGAGCTCCGAGTCGTCGGAATGTCGCAGCAGCACTTCGGAATGACTTTGTTAGCAGCACGTTGAAGAAGGAAAGCTTAGAAAGTTGTTGTACAGAGCTGCTGGTCGAAACCCCTTATAAAGGGTGTTCAAGGCGCCTTCTACTGTTCACCAAGGCGCCTTGAACATCCGAGTCAGCCGCGGAGATGAGGAGCGAACTGGTCGAATCTTATCACAGACTCAAGGCGCCTTCCACTGTTCACAAGGCGCCTTCATCTGTTCAAGGCGCCTTCCACTGTTCATCAAGGCGCCTTGAACAGCTTTTCGCAGCCAGCTCCTTGCCTTGCACCCGAGGCACCTCCAAGCTCCATGGAGGCGCCTTGGACATTGTTCATCCGAGGTTTTAAGTTGCTCCTTTGCACCTGCAAGATACGTTAGTCCCAAACACTACCCTGCAGCACAAAGTTAGCACATAATACAATAAATATTATAAATAAAGTATTTAACAGTCTCCGGACTGTCCGAGTCTGACTTCAGGTTTCCTACCGGAAACCCTAGGTCGACCCGACGCCTACTGTTCCCTCTACGGGGAACGCGTCCTCACCTACTCCACTCAGGAGATTTACCTGTTGCCAGTCCGGTCCTCCAGACCGACTGGACTTTCCGCCTAGGGTTACCACCCCCTAGGACCTAGGGTTACCGCCCCCTAGGGTTTTTCTCCACCTAGGGTTACCGCCCCCTAGGACCTAAGGTTGCCGCCCCTTAGGGTTTTCTTCCACCTAGGGTTACCGCCCCCTAGGACCTAAGGTTGCCGCCCCTTAGGGTTTTCCTCCACCTAGGGTTACCGCCCCCTAGGACCTAAGGTTACCACCCCTTAGGATTTTCCTCCACCTAGGGTTACCGCCCCCTAGGACCTAAGGTTACCCCCCCTTAGGATTTTCCTTCACCTAGGGTTACCACCCCCTAGGACCTAAGGTTACCCCCCCTTAGGATTTTCCCCTGCCTAACCGCAGTTAGGACTTCCCTGAAACACTCATACAACATATTAGATAACAAGGAATCTTAACTTTGAATCCCTTTGCCATTATCAAAACTGAGGTTCGATCGTCGGATGCTTACTGCACCAACAGTATTTATATTTAGAACTTAGGTTTCGATAAATCAAGACCTAAGTTTATTCCTCAATCAACTCCTATCTTTGGGTATTCCAAACAGGCTTTCCTCGAGCTTATGAATGCATCCCATCAAAATACGTCGCACGAGCTCCGAATAATTCCAGAAAATTTTCTAAAAATTCCTAAAAATTCCATGAAGGCTATTAGCCCATTAAACCTTATTATTTAATTACTATTTTATTCAGTATTTTACAGACCCTTCATGTGAGAGCTTTTGATGGACATGTTGAGAGGAAGGGAATCAGATGTATGGCAGCATATATGGCAGTATAGTCTTTTAGTATAAGTGGGAGATTGTTAGGATGAATACTAAAAGCCTAGCTTTTGTATGAACATTTATTTTGAAATGAGAATTACATTGGTCAAATGTCTATATTTAGTAAAATGCAGTTATCCATTTAATTTATATTGTAGATAACATGGTGTGTGGTGTTACACAAAAAATCATGTTATCAGTTCCTTATAAACTATAAATAGTAGCTCACAACCAAGATGGATTGGGACAAACTATTGGAATGGTTGTAGTGTAATTTGGTACTAGATTATCTTGACTATAAAATTAATCTAGTACACTATGTGTATATTGAGCAGGACCATTTGAGATTGTTCCTTTTATACTAACTGCATAAAAGAACATAACCTCTATTATTATGGATGTGCGTACTCTTAATCCTGATATAATAATAATGTTGGTTAGTCCTAGGAAAATGTACCAGTTCCACTGTACAAAATTTTTTTTTACAAGTGTCAAACCTTTCCTTAAATAACCTATTGTGTTCTTTAGAAATTAAATTAGGAATCACAGACGAAACTTAATATCATTGATTCCAAATTTAACTTATCTGTTCTTAATGGTTTAGATTTGAATCGCAAGCGGAACTTAACACTATTGATTCAAATCCACCTATGTTATTAATTTCATTAAATATTAATTTCCAAAATTGGCTTCCAGGACTACATGGCGAGGCACATGGCCTTCTTGGATATGGGAGCAGCCACCACCGCCTAGACAAAGCCTTTTAAGGAAAGCTAATATTTAATTTCCTTAAATAACTCTAGGTTAACCAAAAAGAACAATCAAATCACAAATTCGAAAAACAAAACAAAACAAACACATCTTCGAAACAAATCCAAAAATCTAGAATCTAATGCCTCTTGTGTTTGGAATTCATACAAAAGAAATACAACTAGTATGATGCGGAAATTAATTACTAATTATACCTTCCTTTTGTATGCAACGACCTCTTGATCTTCTACCGTATTCCTCTTCTTATCCCGGACATTGTGTGGGCAACGATCTACCGAGATGAGAATCCACCTAAGCCACCTTCTTCTCCAAGCATGATTCGGCCACCACAAATATTCCATGAATAGATGTGATTCGGCCACCACCACCAAGCTCCAAGGGATGCTTCCTTTCTCTCCTTCTTCTCCATGCTAAAATCTGGCCATCTTCAAGCTTCATGAGATTACAAGGTCCGACCAATGAAGAAGAAAGAAAAGGAAGAAGGAAAAATAATAGGGCCGGCCTCCATCAAGGAAGAAAAGAGAGGAAGAAAAATAATAGAGTCATTCACCATCAAGGCACCTCTACCCCCTCTTTTATAATCCTTGGTCTTGGCAAATAAGGAAATTTAATTAAAAACTTCCTTAATTCTTTTTCCATGAAAAGGAAAATTTTATTTAATTAAAAATAATTTTTCTTTTCATTATTACATGGCCGGCCACTTATTTCCCCAAAACAAGGAGAGTTTTAATTAAAACAAAAATTAAAACTTCCTACTTTGTTTTCAGAAATTTAAAAAATTTCTCCAATAATTTTTCCCTTCATGGTGGATTATAAAAAGGAAATTTTATAAATTAAAATCTTTCTTTTAAACATGTGGATAATTTCCAAAAAGGAAAGTTATCTCTAAAAATTAAAATCTCTTTTCAATCTACAAATAAGGAAAGATATCAAATCTTTTCTTAATCTTTTGTCGAAACTAATAAAAGAGAATACTTAATTTTAAAACTCTTTTAAATCATGAACATGGTTAAAAAGAAAAGTTTTCTTAAAAAATTAAAATCTACCTTTTAATCTACAAATAAGTAAAGATTTCAAATCTTTTCTTAATCTTTTGTAGAAAGTTATAAAATGAAAGATTTTAAATTTTAAACTCTCTTTTAAAACCATGATATCTACATAAAAAATAATTTTAATAAAAATCCTTTTTAATATTCTAGTGGCCAGCCACCTAAGCTTGGGACCCAAGCTTTGGTCGGCCACCAACTTGGCTCATCCACTTGGTCTTGGCTGGCCCTAGCTTGAGTTCCAAGCTAGCTTGGCCGGCCCCATTAGGATGGGTAAGAAGGTGGGTATGTGGTAGGTATAAATCTCTATATACAAGAGGCTATGATAGGGACCAAGAGGAGGAATTGGTTTTGGTCTCCCGATGAAATTAAGCTTCCCGTGTTCTCCCCGAACACACAACTTAACTTCATCAATAATAATTCATACCACTAAAGAAATATTATTGAACTACCGCACCAATCCCAAATTACATTTTTGGGCTCCTTCTTATTATGAGTGTGTTAGTCTCCCTGTGTTTAAGATGTCGAATGTCCACTAATTAAATGAGTTACTGACAACTCACTTAATTAATATCTTAGTCCAAGAGTAGTACCACTCAACCTCATCGTCATGTCGGACTAAGTCCACCTGCAGGGTTTAACATGACAATCCTTATGAGCTCCTCTTAGGGACAGTATCAACCTAGATTACTAGGACACAGTTTCCTTCTATAATCAACAACACACACTATAAGTGATATCATTTCTCAACTTATCGGGCTTATTGATTTATCGAACTAAATCTAACCCATTGATAAATTAAAGAAATAAATATCAAATACATGTGCTTGTTATTATATTAGGATTAAGAGCACACACTTCTATAATAACTGAGGTCTTTGTGTCTTTATAAAATCAGTATAAAAGAAACGACCTCTAATGGTCCTACTCAATACACTCTAAGTATGCTAGTATAATTATATAGTTAAGACAAACTAATACCTTATTACACTACGATCTTCCAATGGTTTGTTCCTTTCCATCTTGATCGTGATCTACTGTTTATAATTTATAAGCTACTGATAACATGATCCTCTATGTGTGACACCACACACCATGTTATCTACAATATAAATTAATTGAACAACTACATTTATCATAAATGTAGATATTTGACTAATGTGATTCTTATTTCTATATAAATGTTTATACCAAAAGCTAGGCTTTTAATATACATCCTAACAAAGCGCATATACTTAGTATTTATTTCTTTAATTTATCAATGGTTGAGATTTATTCGTTAAATCAATAGGCCCAATAAGCTGGGAAATAATATTATTTATATAGTGTGTTGTTGATTATAGAAAGAAACTGTGTCCTAGTTATCTAGGTTGATGATGTTCCCTTGAGGAGCTCATAAGGATTGTCATGTAAACCCTGCAGTTGAACTTAGTTCGACATGACAATGAAGTTGAGTGGTACTACTCTTGGAGCTAGATATTAATTAAGTGAGTTGTCATTAACTCATTTAATTAATGGACATTCAATATCTTAAACACAGGGAGATTAATGCACTCATGATAAGAAGGAGCCCATAATGTAATATGGGATTGTTATGGTAGTTCAATAATAACTCTTTAGTGGCATGAGTTATTATTGATAAAGTTGAGTTGGGTGTTCGGGTCGAACACAGGAAGTTCAAGGTCATCGGGAGGCCAAAACCAATTCCTCCTCTCAGCCCCTGTTGTAGCCTCTATAAAGTCTTGCGTTCACCCGTTTTGATTTTCCTTCTTACCCAAATGAGGGTCCGGCCACATCCGTGCTTGGTGCCCAAGAAAGGGGTCAACCAAGCCCTCTTGGTGCCCAAAATGTGGGTTGTCCAAGCCATGCTTGGTGCCCAAGCATGGGCCGGCCATACAAGAAGAGAAAAGGAAGTTTTGATGAAAACAAAATTTTATTAAAATCTTTCCTTTTATAGCTTTCTACAATTGATTAAAAGAGAGATTTTAATTTTGTTAAAATCTTTTCTTTTTTGTAGTTATCTACAATGGTTAAAAGAGAGATTTTAATTTTGTTAAAATTTTTCCTTTTTGTAGTTATCTACAATGGTTAAAAGAGAGATTTTGATTTTAACAGAGATTTTAATTTTGTTAAAATCTTTCCTTTTTGTAGTTATCTACAATGGTTAAAAGAGAGATTTTAATTTTGTTAAAATCTTTCCCTTTTTGTAGTTATCTACAATGGTTAAAAGAGATATTTTAATTTTGTTAAAATCTTTTTTTTTGTAATTATCTACAATTGTTAAAAGAGAGATTTTAATTTTGTTAAAATATTTCTTTTTTTTTTATAACCAACCATTATAGGAATAAAAGGAAGATTTTGTTTAAAACAAATTTTGTTATAATCTTTCCTTTTATAGCTATTAACAATGGTTTAAAAGAGAGATTTTAATTTTGTTAAAATCTTTCCTTTTTATAACCATCTACAATTACAAATAAAAGGAAATTTTATTAAAAACTTTCCTTATTAGCCGCTAGCAAAGATTATAAAAGAGGAGGAGGGAGGTGCCCAAAAACTAACACAACCAAGGCTCCTCTTCTAATTTCTTGTGGTCGGCTCTTCCCTCTATTTCCTTTCCTCTTCATAAGGGTCGGCGACATTTGGAGAAGGACCTTCACCATGTGGCCGGTTGCTTGGAGGGGAAGAAGAAGAAGAAGGAGGCCTCTTCACTTTGTATTCTTTGGTGGCCAAAAGCTTGGAAAAGAAGGAGAAGGTCGGGTGTCTTTTTCTTGATAGATCATCGCCCACACGACGTCCAAGAGGAGGAGAGGAATACAGCAGAAGATCAAGAGGTCTTTAGATTACAAAGAAAGGTATAACTAGTTATTTATTCTGCTGCATCCTAGTTTAGTTTTTATTTGTATGGATCCTGAAATACCAACACAAGAGGCTAGCGATTTTGTGTTTCGATTTTGTGCTTCGATTTTGTGTTTCGATCTTGTGTTTCGATTGAGGTCTCTTTAGTTAAACCTAGGGTTTACTGTGAGGAGTTTAAATATTCAATTTCTTTAAAAGACTTTGTCTAGAAAGTGGTGGATGATCCCATAACCAAGAAGGTCGAGTGCCTCACCAACGACCTGAAAGTCAATCCTTGAAATAGATATTTAGTCAACTTATGTAATATGGTTTAACTTCTGAAGAACACATGAGTTGAACTTGGAGTAAAAATGTTAAGTTTCATTTACAATCCAAGTTTAACTTATGAAGAACACATGGTTTGAACTTGGAGTAAAAATATTAAGTTTCATTTCCAATCCAAGTTTAAGAACACATGGGTTGCTAGGAAAAGTTTTGTTCTTGTACAAATTTTTATACAGGGTAAAAAGAACGGTATTCCAAGTAGTATCCAACATAGTCGACCGAACCAAGGATGGGAGTTGACCAGATTGAAGCCGGGGGATCGGATCGGATGAGGAGGTCATCTGATCGGTCGACTGAACCTCGAGATCGGTCGACCGAACCAAGGATAGGACTTGACCAGATCGAAGCGGAGCAAGCGGATCGGATGAGGAGGAGATCATTTGATCGGTCGACCGATCCGCTTTGGGTCAAACCTGATCTCGAGCTTTGAGGATCTAGATCAGTCCTGCAAAGGCTATAAAAGTAGCCTCGGGGAGCAGCTTCGAGATGAACGAAAACTGAACAACCTGTGCTCTTATACGCTGCTCTGAACTCTCCAACTACGCTCTACTACTCCGACACTCCGACAACTGATGACGATTTTCTCCATCTGTTTATACTGTCGGTATAATTCTTTATTCAGTACTTGTACTTTAAAATTGTAAAAGATTTACAGATTGATATTGATTACCCACTGAAAGCGATCAATGATCGCGGACCTTGGAGTAGGAGTCGCCTAAGGCTCCGAAACAAGTAAAAATACTCTTGTGTGTGTTTTATTTTTCGCCGCTTTACTCGAACATTTTCAAAAACGATAAGTGAAAGCCACAAGTGCTATTCACCCCCCCCCCTCTAGCGCGTCTCGATCCAACAGAGGTTTCTCAGCATCCTCAAGTAATTTTATTAATTGATCTGGATTCTCTGAACTTTCATATGCAATGTGTACCATATCTATAGGTTTATTAGCAGCAAAATAGTTTTCACATTCTCCAGCTGCATCATTCCCTTTCTTTAAATCCCCTAATACAGATTCTTCCCCATGTCATATCCATTTTTTGTATGTTAAGTCTATACCATTACAGTAGACATGTGCCCTTATGCTGTTAATATTATTATTCCATAGGTTACCACATTTTGTACAAGGACAAGGTATAGTAGTAGGATTAGCAGCATATTGCAGTGCAAATGCAAGAAAGATTCCACTCCAAGTTCAAACTCCTGTGATAATCTATCCTTTCACATCCATGCTTTGTCCATTTTGTTGTAGTAATGAATCAAAAATCTGTTAAAAATATCAAGACAATTACAACATGTTGGATCGAGATCGCGCTAGAGGGGGGGAGGGGGGGTGAATAGAGCTTGTGTCTTTCACGCGTTTCGGATTCGTAAAATAGCGAGTAATAAGGAGTGGAAATATAAAAGAACACAACGCAAACACAAGGTATTTACTTGGTTCGGAGCCTATGGCGACTCCTACTCTAAGGCCCATGCTCGTTGAGCGTTTACGTTGGGCAACAACTATAATTTTGAAAAAGATTACAAATTAAGTACAATCAACAATAGTAAAATATACCGATGACAAACAAGAAATAGTAGATTCAGAGCTTCGGGTCGTCGGTGTCAAGGTGTAGCTTCGTCGGAACTTCTTGTTAGCAGTTGGTTGCGTAAGGATTGCTTGGAAGGTCATGCCCCTAGCTGCTGGTCGAAGTCCTCTTAAATAGCTTGTTTAGGGTGCCTCCAATGCCCCATGGAGGAGCCTCAAATCCAAACTTTTATCCTGACTTCATCGCTGTCGATAAGCCTCTGCCGCTACAACTTATCCACCTGAGGGCGCCTCCAATGCCCCATGGAGGTGCCTCCAAGAAGCATTCCAAGGCGCCTCCAATGCCTATGGAGGTGCCTCCAGCTTCTCTTCATAGCCAGCTTTTGCCTTGTACTCGAGGCGCCTCCAAGCTCCATGGAGGGCGCCTCGGGTACTGTTCATCCAAGACAAACTTTGTGTTTTAGTCCCTGTAAGATATGTTAGTCCCAAAATATCCTACAGCACAAAGTTAGTACATAGTAAACATAATAAATAAAATGTTTGATAGCCTTCGGGCTGTCTGGTTCTAGCTTCGGATTTCCAACCAGAAATCCTAGGTCGAACCGACACCTACTGTTTCCTCTTCTGGGGAACGCGCCCTTACCTACTCCACTCAGGAGAGTTTACCTTTTGCTAGTTCGGTCCTCCAGACCGACTAGACTTTTGCTCGGCGCTCGAAGCTTCTGGTCTTCATGTTGGGCGTCCGGTCCATGACCCGTCCAGTCTTCCACCTAGTTCGCGACACCAGGATTTCAACCTAGAGTTACCGTCCCCTAGGATTTTTGCCCGAAGACCTCGACCCGCCAAGAATTCCCGCATAGGGTTACTGCCCCCTATGACCTAGGGTTACCTCCCCCTAGGGTTTTCTACTTGTCTAACCGCAGCTAGGACTTTTGCCTAAGTACACTTAGGATTTTTCCTGCAATGCTCATTCAACATATTAGTAAACAAAATACCTTAACTTTGAACCCTTTGACATAATCAAAACATAGGTTCGATCGTCGGATATTTTCCGTGCCAACACAACAATGGGCCATCTTAAATACTATTTCATATTGCCAGAATCAACAATTAACTTAGTATGACAGCATATCAACAAGCAAGCTCTAGATCAAAAGAAATGAAAAGTCTCACTTCCTAAACTTGACAAAAGCTAAATAAGAAGAGGAAAAAAGTGACTTAGTTTCAAATGGCTCCATGTAAGACGAGTTGTGAGATAAAAATATGTGTGCATCAAAACTAGAAGCACAACACAGACAATATTAAATACTGATAATCAGACAAATATTAAATAGTCATAACATCACAACATAAATTCAGATATTCTTCAACATTTTGGAATTTCATGGTTCCTTAGCCAACACAAATTCATGTTGTGGATTACTTTGCCAGCAGAAACAACATAAATTCATAATGCACATTATAGTTGTGCAAACATTCTTCAAAAAAAATTATCACAGTTTGAACTTAGCCAGGATAATCAATCAAATAAGAACCATGAAGCCTCATGCTAACTAGTTATTAAAAATTTAGATAAGAAACATAAGGGCAAAAAATAATGCAGCTTCTTTTTTGACTAAAAATGAACTTCAAAGATTATAAAAACAAGACTAAATGAATAGACTAGCCACCATAAGACTACAATGTAGAAGAGAATGAACGAGACCTATGTAATGACAGCAAGCCTGCCTAATCCTACCACAAGGACAAGTGAAGGTATCTTTCTAAAGAATCAAGTGCTAAGAACAACCAAGTCGATTAACCACCAATTTTATAGGATGACCCAAAACGAAGGAAGAATTATTACAGAGTATGCAGTTCATCAAGCAAACAGGGGCGAAGGAAGAACTATTACACTCACTCATTCAGCTAGAGTGGTGGCAGTGAATGCTGGACCGGAGATGGATGAAGGAAGCACTACCGAAATGTGAAGAAGGGCACCTCTTCTCACCCAAAGGGAGGAGGTGGAGGAGATGTTGTGTGGTTGGACGGAGCAGCAGGGGCGTCGTGTGTTGATCCCGATCGGGAGAGGTAGAGACATCGATCTAGGAAGGGGAAGAGGGAGATGAGGCTCAGAGAGATGACCGGACAGACGACGACAAGGAGAAAAGTGGTGGTGGTGTCGCCGATCTTCGTGTTGTGTGATGGAGAGCCGAGAAGCATCGGTTGAAGAAGTGTCGCGACGGGGGGTTAGGTTTTCGGTGGGGGGGTTTTGCTAAGTGAATTTTTTTTGCTAAGTATTGGGGAAAATTAATTAGTTTTTGGTATTTAACATCACTTTTAACTGCTTTTTTATAATACGATTTCATAGATAGGACAAGATAGCGCTTATAGACACCGAGTTTTAAAAAACACTATTAAAATCGGTGTCTATTACCAAAAAAAGGCACTCATAGACAACAGCTAAAAAACCGGTGTCTATGAGCGCAAATATGCACTCATAAACACTATTTTTTGAAAAAAATCGATTTAAAATACTAAAAGACATCAAAAATAGCTTAAAACTATTGTTGTTCCATCGGTGTCTATGAGCATTTTTCTTGTAGTGAAGAGATATAGCAAGAAAGGAAAGAAATCTAGATTAACCAAATCGAGATCATACTAATATCGAAACAATTCCCAACAACAATGCCAAAAACTTGATGGACAAAAGCACAAGTGGACGATTGTAGTCAAGTAATAAAATATCGATTCCATGGGGATTGTAAATAGAATACTAGCCAGAATTACAAAGTAGGTTATCTAAACAATAGAAATTCGTGAGAATCATGGGATAAATAAAATGAGTTAAGAAAACATGAGGAGTCTAAGAAGAAAATAAGTCTTGGGGAGCAATTCTAGAATTTTGGTTTCGCCACAATGATTGTTGACACCCTAAATACTATTCACTTTCTTACCTCGGTGTTGACACACATGAAGGTGGTCTATCCTATGGTAAATGGTATAGACTTTTGTAATTATATTGGTTGTGCTTATCCAAATGTGAAACCTAATTTTAAGGTAGCCTTACTAAAGCTATCGCTTTCTTAAGAAGGCCCTTATCACGATGTCCTACTATCCTTTAGGTGTTATCCTCTATTTCATGACAATGAATCATGGCAAACCCATTAGGCTCTATGATAGCCAATGATGCCCTAGTAAGGTTTCAGACTACTTTCGTGAACAACCCCTCAAGTCTCGTTCCTTATGGGTCAAAGAGATGGGTTCACCTTTCTATCCTTCCCTATGTCCCATGGGATATGAAGATGCATGATTAGTGCCATAATCATGTATGCACAATAATATCAGATCATGAATCAACAAATCAAGTGATAAAGAAAGTCGAATATATATAAAAAAAATAGTGTCAACAATGCATTGGGCTGCAATATCATCCTAGAATTAAGAGTACTACTCTATAGAGATGGAGTTACAACCAAAAAAAATAAAGAATAACACATTCTACAACTCAAAATCAAGGAGAAAAAGAGAAGATAATACGTAGTCATGTGCTGATCGTTGTCTTCAGAAGAACTCCAAGATCTACAATGGACGAAAACTCCGACGGGTCGTTGGAAATGACTCTCATAGGGTTCCCTATTGTAAGGAACTAGGGCACGCTTAAGCACATCGGAAAACTTCTAGTTCCTCCAGAAGATCCATGCGAAGGGAAAGACATGTTACAATCTATATTAAGTTTATATCATGATAGTATACCTTTGATGCATGCACATAAACTCCAAACAGCTTGGATCATAGCACGATCATACGTTCGCGCCTCTATTGTATCCACACGAACAAGTGTTCGTTTGTCTCACAAACTCATAAAGTGAAGAAGGCAACCACCTAAGGTTGCTAGCAACCTTGATAGAAGGGCTCTGACTAGAGGAGAAGAGAAGAGGAAGAAGAATGAAGAAGTACACCAAAATAAGAAAAAAAATGCTTAAGTATTTTCATCCAATTAAAATACTTAATGAGCATTAATTCAATTAATGATCATTAATGAATATTTACACTCCATTAAGGACCGCATTTGAACCTCTTCATTTTGAATTCAATTTTGAAAATTGAATGATTCATTGAATTTTTAAATTCAATAAATTAATCTCCATTAATCCTCTTAGTGAATGAATTCACTTGGGTTTAACTCAAGTCTAATCCACTCGAGTCTAACTCAAGTCCAATTCAATCGAGTTTTACTCAATTGATCTCATGCTATTTTAAATATAATGAATAACTATTTCATTAATTCGTATTGACTCCTTGAGTCTAGTTTGAATTGGATTCAATCCAATAATTAGATCCAATTGATTCAAACTAAATAAGTCCAATTCGGATTAAACTTAATCCAATGATTCATCATATGAACTCATCACCAAATCTACTTATTTTTTGTATCTGACCCAATATGTTCTCGTAACATTGACAATGTATCCAAATCAACATTTAAATGCATAAGCAATGAGTGACATCTAGCAAGACATCATTGCTACCCAAGTGACGAGAAAGTTGAGATCCGACCTAACTTATCCGTAGTTATTATCTTGTATGACTTGGTCCTTCTATCCTTGATATTTAGATTGATCAATGAGGCATAGACCGTGTCATCCTCTTATCAACCTTTTGTGTTTTTTGATCTCTAAGTAGACACACTCAATCAAATAAGCTCAATATCTCATATTGACTCATTTGCGCATGGTCATGCTTTCTTGTGTCCTACTAATCAAGGGCTCACAGATATCACTTTCGACATATGGAAGAGATAGATCCCATTTACATCACTCATATTCCTCCGTATAATTCATTGCATACCCAGTGATCGACTTTATTGTCCACCTTATTATAGGTGACGTTTACCGATACCAAAGTACACAACTCCTTATGTAGGGAATCGTAGTGACTTCAGGTCTAAGGACTATTCATACCAATAGTCACATGAGAATGTTTATGACACTCATATAACGATCTAAAATATTTTCATTGTGAGTCATTCAATATATATTCTCTAATATATACCCATGTGTCAACCTGATATCTCATATCCATGACTTGTGAGATTAAGTCATCCGTTGACCTACATGCTAGTCTCAACGCATTAATATTATCCTTGTATGTTAATACTTGATTAGGAATAGTTAAAAGTAGTGTTCCATGCATATCTACAATATCTCACTATCAATTCAACTAATTGATATGTTGTACCCAAGCACATTAATATACTTATTTAATCGACACTGAACTGAAATAAATATAATAACCAACTTTACCTTTTATTAATAATGAAATATGATACAAAATGAGGCATATACAATCATCTCATAATTGGTACTAGAGCTAATATTAACACCTATCACGGGAAAACACATCCTTCCTTAAAACAAAAGTCCCTTGGGGCCTTTTATAGTCCTCCAAATGTGACCAAATCTATAGATCCTACCAACGAGGCACAATGACGAGCCACGACCGTGTTGGGAGGCACTACTTTGTAGTGTTTTCCAAGTCAATAAAATAGGCCGTCGGACATGACCGTGCTAGGTGGCACAGCCTGACCATGTCTAGCTTTAGGTTGATGAACACGACCATGCCTATAGGCACGACCTAAGCATGTCGCAGGTTGAATTTCAATAGGAAGGGGCATGACTGTTCCTGTGGGCATGATCAACCCATGTCAAACTCTGTAAACTCTGTGGCTACTCTATTGGGCATCTAACTTCGTTTGGAGAAACATGCTTATGTCAAGGGACATGATCAGAGCATGTTTCTTACTAAACTCTATTTCGAAGGACTTTTTATTTTAATTAAGCGCTGATTTTACATCTTGTCAATCAAAAAAATGTAAAAAACAGTTCTCCAAATTTTAAGAGTGAAAACAATACAAAAGAGATGAAAGTATATGTGTAATATACTCACGTGATGAAATAGAATGCATGCAAAATAATAAAAAAAACTTTATATGAAATACTCACATTAATAGGCAAAATGAAACAAAATATCAACTCAAAAATGTACATAGTAGGGAAGATCTTTTGATATGCTCTTACTGATTATGAAATATTTGCTCATATATCTCTTATATGCAATACCAAAGTTTGTGGTATAATACTTATGTAGATTGATGTACTAATTCAAGAGCTATAATTATACATTTAATATTTGTGTAATTACTATATTATTTATTCGCCGGAAAAAACATGAACATTTAAAAGTATAGGTTTAGATTTTGCTTAAGAGAAAAGATAATTTTTTTACATTTAATTATATGTGTAAAATACCGGAAATAGGCGAATATGATTAAGGGAATTTTTCCGGAATTTTTGAAAATTTTTCGGGAATTTTTCGGAGCTCGTACGGATAAGTTCACGGGGATAAAAACGGAGTCCGGAAAAGCCTGTTTTGGCTACCCCAATTAAGTGAGAAAAAGTTGAATTTTTCTTAATTCTTTTCCTTTATTTATTTATTTTCTTTTTCCTGCATTTTTTTCGCCGTTTCCTCATTTCTTCTCCCCGACGCCGATCGCGCGCCGTCTCCTTGCCCTAACCGCCGGCGGCGGTTTCTCCTCGCCAAAGCTTTAAAACCCTCGGCCCAAGCTCGCTTTCTTCTTCTTCTCCTCTGCCCGAGCCTCACCCGACGCCACCACAGCGTGTAAGATACCGTAAAAGTAAATAAATATTATTGGACGGAAAATCTTATTGGATTTTTCAGGAATTTTTAGAAATTTTCTGGGAATTTTTCGGAGCTCGTACGGAGGGTTTGAGGGGATCGAACAGCGGGCACGGCTAAAGCCTGTTTGGAATACCCAATTAAAGTGGGATTTGATTGAGGAATTAACTTAGGTTTTAATTACCTAAACCTAAGTTTATAATCCCTAAATTTCCGACTCATCCTCCTCAACCCCGAGCCTTTCTCCTCTTCTCCCTCACGCACTACCCTCTCCGGCGATTTCTTCCCAGCGACGCCGAGCACGCCACCGCCCGCCGGTGTAACCTCGGCCGAGCCTCCCTCTCCCTCTCCCTCTTCCTCTCGAGGAGTGGAATCTTTCCCCTATCTCACGATTGATCCACCGCTGGCCCTCGAATCTGAGCGGAGCAACGGCGATTTCGTCAAGGAGGTCCATCAGTTCTTCCTCTCCACCAGATCTCGGTTCTTTGGCTTCGTCGGCATGGATCTGTCACGATCCTCCTCTTGATTTCCTCCGCCCGAGCCCTAGCGCCGTTGATTCTGATCAACCCACCGCCGGTCAAGAGGAAGAGGATCTAAACCCTAGATTCAATCCCTCGTTACCTCACCTATGTGTGCGGCTTTAATCACTGGAGCCCCTGTTCCAGACGAGGATCTGTTGAATCTTGATGTTATCTACATTGGCGTTGGCCACCTGTTGCAAGGAATTGTGGCCGGGCAGTGAACCATTGGAGATGGGGTTGTTGACATGGAATCAAGGTAGGCTTCATTCATAATCATAAAGATTCAAAGTTCTTGCCTAATTGGTCTCAATTGTGATGTTCTTCTTGTTTTAGAATAGAGAAAGGCATGGATTGTGGACTTTTCCCGTTGCCATTCACTGTCTCTTCACTTCTAGTAGCTGTGGAGGTCTCGGTTGAAGAGGTGGGGATCAATTTAGGTGAGTTTCCTTTGGTGATGTATCTCTAGATCCTTCTATTATTGCTCTGCTCTATCAGTGTTATTAATGGATATTAGATCATGTTTAGATTAGAGCACATGGAAGCATGTAGAGGGATTCGTTGTAGTTGGATGCTCTTGTGTTGGATTAATTGATGACTGGTAGGTTATGTTTGGAAAGATTGAAGGAGTTATAAGGAGATTTGATTAGTGATAGATTAGTGAGAATTAAGGAAATCAATTGAGATGTAGGTTGATAAGGATTGGTATTGTATTATGATGGAGATTTCATGATCTGGGTTTGTTTGGATAAATGGTGATTAGTGGTTTAGAAGGATTTATGATGAGTTTGAACTAGTGTTTGATTGATGATGATTTATGTGAATTGGATTTAAGACGTGTTAATTGTGAGATAGGATTGATTCATTTGTGTGTTTGGAGATTAGTGTGCATTTTGTTGATGTATTGGTTGTTGATGACGATGTTAGGTTGTTGTGGATTTATGATGGAGATTTAATTTTATGATAGGTTATTGTGGGTGGATTTCATTATGTGGTGGACTGGTATTTAAGAGATGGATTTGTTATTGGAATTAAATAATGTGTTGATTTGGAGGATTAGTCAGAGATCAGTTTTGATTGGAGTGATCCTATTGGGTTAGGGATTTTATTTAGCTATTTAATTCATATAAATTTAGCTAAATGAAATATAAATATATTGATCGCAGGACTTGGATTCGGGACGAGCGTCTCGACACGGGATTACTTGGCACGATCTACACTTTAAGGCGGGTATTTCTTCCTTTACCTCTATGTAGATTTTCTTATACTTAGTGCATGGTTGTTATCCGATGGATTAGACTGCTTTACCTTATATCATATCTGTTTATTGACTTCCTGCTAGAGACTTATGCTTGATCTTTGAGGTGTTCCATTTAATTCATATACAGTCTCAACTCTTGATATCTACTCTATGGTGATTACACGTGTAGAGTATGTCTTGTAGGGATTGTCGGGTGACTGGTATTATCATGCTGATTGGGTATATGATGTGGACTGTACATAGGTGGGTATGTGTATAGGAGTCATCGGGTTGACCGTGCATTTACATGTGGTGTGTATATCCGTATTTGTTATGTACTTTTAGAGGAGTGTGTTGATTGCACGTCTGTGGTTTATACACGTGTCCGATGTGTTTTCATTGGAGGATACATGTTGATTGTATATGTGGGGTTGTCCATGTATGTCTGATATGTTCATTGGGGATTATTGGTTGATTATACATGTGTAGTTGTATACATATGTTTGGTGGGATATGTGGAGGTATCATGACGATTATACTCATGTTGGAGGTATTTATGAGGTTTGGGATTGTTGCATGGATGATGATTATATATATATATCATGTTCATCATTCATTGCATCTGATGACCATTGTCTCCCTTGTGGTGAGAGAGTCATCAGTTGGTTTGGTTTAGCACCGCCCACTCGGCCACTCATGGGTAGTGGTAGTTGGAGCAGTTGCTGCTAGTCCTGTCGTGCCACCCGGTCACGAGGTTTAGTGAGATCCGGCGTTGTGAGCAGTCAGGGACCCTGATGCTATGTAGTTAGATAGCTACTAGCGGACTGTCCGCCTCGACCACTATATAGTGGGCTGGAGGGTAGTACAGTCGTCACGGCCATACAGGGGTCGTGGTGTCTGGAGAGGTGGCGGGGGTGACCATGGAGCATGCATACGCAGTTATTATTCCTGCATTTGATGCGCGGTGCATCTGCATTTGCATACATGCCTAGTAGATACTAGCTGCATGTGATTGTCGTTGTTGCACTTGATTGAGATATGGTTGTTGCATTTGGTTGCCATGCTGCATACATGTCATTTATTTTACATGTATATGCAGTCGTACTTATATTGCACAGGTGTCACGGGTATATCTGTTGCAGATTCAGTGAGTTTATTAATCTTTGTACCTTACGTCGATTCCGGATTGGGTATGTATCTGTCCTTATGTTAGTTGTGGTTTGTACAGTTTATATGTCAGGTTATTATGTCAGGTATGTTCAGATGCATTGATTATGATAGTATGACCATGTTCTTTATTCCCTACTGAGACTGTATACTTGTGATCTCCATGTTTTATGTATAGACCATGCACTATCTTTTCTATTACCCGCTGAGTTACCTATACTCACCACCGCATGTATATATTTATGTTTTCAGGTAGATGGTTGGAGTGTCGCTCGGAGTATCCTGTCTGCCGGGTCCTACGTCACATCCGAAGATCGTGCTTGTTTCCTTTGTATATTCTTTTCTTATCTTTGGCATTGTATTTGGGTTTAGCCATGTGGCTATCTTATTCTTTTGGTGTTGTATTTGTGGTTAAGCCGTGCCGGAATGCATTGTATCTATTTGTCTTGTGTGGGCTTTCTGTTTTCGTTTTTCCGCTGTGTTGGTTTTTAGTACAGCCGTGTGGGCTGTTTTATATATAACTGCGTGGTTGTGATTGTTTCATTCCAGCCGTGTGGGCTGTTATTATAACTGCGTGGTTGTGTATATAAATATTCCAGCCGCATGTGGCTGATGTATTTTGCTTGTAGTGATGCTTCAGATTGTCACCGGTACAGGGGAGGTTCTGCCGGATTTTTGTCTGACAGGAACTCCTTTGGGGGCGTGACAATTTAGTGGTATCAGAGCGGGTACGATGCCTACTTTGTTTTGTTTTGGATTTTCGAGATTTATCTGATACCAATTTTTGGTATCAGAGTAGGTACGATGCCTATTATTCGTGTTTTGGATTTCATGATTCGATTTTCTTGATGTGACTTTTCGGGTTTTTGGACCAGGCAGCAGCAGGACATCTCCAGGCCATAGGAGGTATGTTTGCATAATGTTATCATGCATTTCTGTTGGTGTATGTATTGTTGCTCATATAGTTATGACATGTGTTAGTACTTTTGTTAGTACTTGCCTATTTGTTTGTACCATACATTTCATGTGTAGGGTCAATCACTGATCACGGTTGACCTACTGGAGATCAAAGATTTACAGTCTCAGGGGATTTCCTCATATCATACTACTAGTTGGTTGAGAGTTAGAGTCCTATACTAGTCTTGGTTACTATTAGCTAGATGGTGGATGATATCTGTATACCCATGTTGACTCAGTTAGTAGAGTACCGGTTTACTCCTGTTGATGATTGATTTACTTGGTTGACTTGTGTAGTTATGGTTTGACTGATTTACCCTTGTTGACTTGGGTAGTGGTGGATCGATTTTACCTTAGTTGCTTTTGACGAGGATTGAGTTATCCTTATTAGATCAGTTAGTTGACGATCGATTTATTTAGCGGTTCGATCATTAGGCTATCGTCATACTCTATTTTTAGAGATTCTGATATTTGGGGTTACTTGTGCTTGGTTAGATATTTGGGAGATACATTTGAGTACATGACTCGTACCGGTGTAGAAAGGACTGAGTTGGCCGTATACCATTATCGGCTTAGTCAGTCTATAGAGGATCGATGTATCCTATTCTATGGGGACTTTGACTATGGATTGTCTGTACCTGGTTGGGGGGCTTAGAAGGTACATTCAGATAGGATACCGTACGGTGTGGGAAAGTGTAAAGCTACCTTCTTAACACTTATGAGATATATCCATTACTAGGGTGTATGAGTTGGAGAGTACATTTGGATATATGATTTGTACTGGCGTAGGAGAGTTGAAGTTAGCTACTTAACCTTTACGTGACCCGGTACCACGTGAAGGAAGAAGCAGGGAATGCTTTTTAGAAATCAGGTCACCACTTAGTGATTTCCTTGAGGTGTTTGGAGAGAGAGTAGTTCTCTACTTCTTTCGTCAGCACGATGGATTTTAAGGTGATGACTAGTAAACTCATCTAACGTTGCTCCATGGGAGATCCTGACTCATAGAGCTGTCGGATGTAGTTAGATATCCTTGATGTACCTAGTGATCTACGACCTGTAATGATACGGAGGTAGTGGTATTGGTTGAGTAATACCTAGGAGGTCCGACCGTAACTAGGTATAGTTTCAGATGATGATCTTTGAGGGGTAGAGCGTCGATTGACGAATATTTTGATCAACTATTCAGTTGTAGCATTCCTCTATCTTTGTGTTCATTGCTCGATACTGGAGGTTTCTGAACCTCAGGGTGGAGCAATCACAGTAGGATGGGGTACAAGACAATGATTAGACGACTCAGCTAATATTGTCTTTATCAGGTGGCTCAAGACCTTAACCATGTGATCATTTTACCAGATCTTGTAGTCTATATCTCAGTTTAGAGGGTTCGACCTTGTATCGATATTTGTCGAGGGACATTTATAGGATGATTATGAGGGTTGTAGAGATATCTTCTTGATGGGTAGACTCTTAGTCAGGAGATTGTGTGACCCTTTGATGTTGGATTGACAGTCATTTACTATGGATATTTGATTATCAGAAAGGATGAGGTGACGAGATTTGATAGACTTTTTAGATACATTTAGTTTGTTGGCAGTAGGTGTTGAGGGTTGGATGCTTTCGTTTTTCTCTATCATTGTTTAGGAGACTATGTAGTATGATTGATTGATGTTGAGGATGATTGGAGTTTGGGGGATATTGTGAGATCTGGTGTGGTGATATGTTATCTTTTGATGATCTATTAGTGGATATTTGATTTGATGATCTATTGTTTAGTATTTGATGTTGATAGACGTGAGGAGTAGCACTTATATGATATTTATGGATTTGGTGATTTATAGTTGGTGATCAGATTACAGACTTGTTCTTGATGATCTTATGGTTGAGTAAGCCTGTGGTACGTACAATATGAGTCCTTGGTGTTACCATTTAGGCATACCGTGCCTAGATGTTTACATGGACTCCGTGTACTTGGTATTCTTAGGGTTTGGATCAGTTTTTATTGTCTTTATTGGCGATGTTGTGATCTATTCCCGATCTGAGGTGGATCACGTACACTAGCTTCGCATAGTTCTAGAGATGTTTCGACGGGAACATCTATATGTGCAGTTAGTAGTACGTATTGTGATTGTCTTCTGCGAGATTTCTGGGACGCGTTATCTTTAGTAGAGAGATATTAGTGGATCCATGGGAATTAGAAGTTGTTACCAGTTGGAAGTAGTCGTAGTTTATACCAGAGACTCGCAGCTTCCTTTAGTTTGGCTGGATATTACTAGAGATTGATTGAGGGTTTTCTCTAGCATTGATATGTCGTTGACCGGATTGTCTAGGAAGAGTATGGAATTTTCCTGGATAGATGTTTATGAGATCAGTTTAGATAACTACATCATCTTAGTTATGCTTTCTAGTGTAGACGGATTTGTACTCTACACAGATGTATCGTATCTGGGAGATGGTGTAGTTCCGACGTGGTATGAGCAGAGCGGTCTCATATCAGTAGTTAGAATTCTCATGAAATGAGAATTTGATTTTTATTTTCATGAGAGATTATGTGTGTTTCCGAGTCACTTCTTATCCGAGAGGAGTTACTATAGGAAACACATTAATCTGGATTTGCGATACATTCGGGTGACATCTGATGTATGGAGATTTGGAGCGTTCTTATTGGTGGATTTTCATGAAGGAAGACATCGTGGATTTTGTAGCTTGATGTCTAGCGTGTCAGCACGTAGAGGCTGAATATCAGAGACTAGCAGGATTATCTTCGTTGTTTTGGATGCTAGAGTAGAGTGGGGAGCATGTTTTGACAGATTTGTCGTGGGATTATCCAGGACATTGAGATGATATGATGCCTTAGTTAATCATTGTTGGTTGACTAGTTGTCTCTTTAGCTATCGATTTGTAGGATAGATTCTTTTGGATTGAGTAGCAGGAGTATACTCTAGAGGGATTTCCAGACTGGATGATGTATCTCTGAGTATTGTTTTGGATGGAGATCAGTGATTTCATGTCATGATTTTGATTATGTTTACAGCAGACTTTGGATTAGGAGTTTCACTTTAGTATAGATTTTCATCTCAAACTGATGGATAATTTGAGCGATCTATATAGGTGTTGGAGGATTTATTGATAGTGGATTTTAGATTCTTGGGGTGTTTGATTTATCCACAGTTGGTTAGGTAACCGTGTGGGAATAACAGAAGTAGGGTGAGCTCATGACTCACAGAGTCATCCTTTAGGGTTGGAGATTGGTTCATGATATTTGGATGGAGTGGTATATGAGGAGGTTGATTGGTGGTTACTTTGGATGAGGATCCCTAAGTTGACCAGTAAATTTGAGGACCAAATTTTTATGAGTGGGGGAGAATGTAAGATACCGTAAAAGTAAATAAATATTATTGGACGGAAAATCTTATTGGATTTTTCAGGAATTTTTAGAAATTTTCTGGGAATTTTTCGGAGCTCGTACGGAGGGTTTGAGGGGATCGAACAGCGGGCACGGCTAAAGCCTGTTTGGAATACCCAATTAAAGTGGGATTTGATTGAGGAATTAACTTAGGTTTTAATTACCTAAACCTAAGTTTATAATCCCTAAATTTCCGACTCATCCTCCTCAACCCCGAGCCTTTCTCCTCTTCTCCCTCACGCACTACCCTCTCCGGCGATTTCTTCCCAGCGACGCCGAGCACGCCACCGCCCGCCGGTGTAACCTCGGCCGAGCCTCCCTCTCCCTCTCCCTCTTCCTCTCGAGGAGTGGAATCTTTCCCCTATCTCACGATTGATCCACCGCTGGCCCTCGAATCTGAGCGGAGCAACGGCGATTTCGTCAAGGAGGTCCATCAGTTCTTCCTCTCCACCAGATCTCGGTTCTTTGGCTTCGTCGGCATGGATCTGTCACGATCCTCCTCTTGATTTCCTCCGCCCGAGCCCTAGCGCCGTTGATTCTGATCAACCCACCGCCGGTCAAGAGGAAGAGGATCTAAACCCTAGATTCAATCCCTCGTTACCTCACCTATGTGTGCGGCTTTAATCACTGGAGCCCCTGTTCCAGACGAGGATCTGTTGAATCTTGATGTTATCTACATTGGCGTTGGCCACCTGTTGCAAGGAATTGTGGCCGGGCAGTGAACCATTGGAGATGGGGTTGTTGACATGGAATCAAGGTAGGCTTCATTCATAATCATAAAGATTCAAAGTTCTTGCCTAATTGGTCTCAATTGTGATGTTCTTCTTGTTTTAGAATAGAGAAAGGCATGGATTGTGGACTTTTCCCGTTGCCATTCACTGTCTCTTCACTTCTAGTAGCTGTGGAGGTCTCGGTTGAAGAGGTGGGGATCAATTTAGGTGAGTTTCCTTTGGTGATGTATCTCTAGATCCTTCTATTATTGCTCTGCTCTATCAGTGTTATTAATGGATATTAGATCATGTTTAGATTAGAGCACATGGAAGCATGTAGAGGGATTCGTTGTAGTTGGATGCTCTTGTGTTGGATTAATTGATGACTGGTAGGTTATGTTTGGAAAGATTGAAGGAGTTATAAGGAGATTTGATTAGTGATAGATTAGTGAGAATTAAGGAAATCAATTGAGATGTAGGTTGATAAGGATTGGTATTGTATTATGATGGAGATTTCATGATCTGGGTTTGTTTGGATAAATGGTGATTAGTGGTTTAGAAGGATTTATGATGAGTTTGAACTAGTGTTTGATTGATGATGATTTATGTGAATTGGATTTAAGACGTGTTAATTGTGAGATAGGATTGATTCATTTGTGTGTTTGGAGATTAGTGTGCATTTTGTTGATGTATTGGTTGTTGATGACGATGTTAGGTTGTTGTGGATTTATGATGGAGATTTAATTTTATGATAGGTTATTGTGGGTGGATTTCATTATGTGGTGGACTGGTATTTAAGAGATGGATTTGTTATTGGAATTAAATAATGTGTTGATTTGGAGGATTAGTCAGAGATCAGTTTTGATTGGAGTGATCCTATTGGGTTAGGGATTTTATTTAGCTATTTAATTCATATAAATTTAGCTAAATGAAATATAAATATATTGATCGCAGGACTTGGATTCGGGACGAGCGTCTTGACACGGGATTACTTGGCACGATCTACACTTTAAGGCGGGTATTTCTTCCTTTACCTCTATGTAGATTTTCTTATACTTAGTGCATGGTTGTTATCCGATGGATTAGACTGCTTTACCTTATATCATATCTGTTTATTGACTTCCTGCTAGAGACTTATGCTTGATCTTTGAGGTGTTCCATTTAATTCATATACGCCTCTCAACTCTTGATATCTACTCTATGGTGATTACACGTGTAGAGTATGTCTTGTAGGGATTGTCGGGTGACTGGTATTATCATGCTGATTGGGTATATGATGTGGACTGTACATAGGTGGGTATGTGTATAGGAGTCATCGGGTTGACCGTGCATTTACATGTGGTGTGTATATCCGTATTTGTTATGTACTTTTAGAGGAGTGTGTTGATTGCACGTCTGTGGTTTATACACGTGTCCGATGTGTTTTCATTGGAGGATACATGTTGATTGTATATGTGGGGTTGTCCATGTATGTCTGATATGTTCATTGGGGATTATTGGTTGATTATACATGTGTAGTTGTATACATATGTTTGGTGGGATATGTGGAGGTATCATGACGATTATACTCTTGTTGGAGGTATTTATGAGGTTTGGGGTGTTGCATGGATGATGATTATATATATATATATCATGTTCATCATTCATTGCATCTGATGACTATTGTCTCCCTTGTGGTTGAGAGAGTCATCGGTTTGGTTTAGTGCCGCACACTCGGCCACTCATGGGTAGTGGTAGCTGGAGCAGTTGCCGCTCGTCCTGTCGTGCCACCCAGTTACGAGGTTTAGTGAGATCCGGCGTTGTGAGCAGTCAGGGACCCTGATACTATGTAGCTAGATAGTTACTAGTGGACTGTCCGCCTCGACCACTATATAGTGGGCTGGAGGGTAGTACAGTCGTCACAGACCCAAGCCTCTCGGCCATACAGGGGTCGTGGTGTCTGGAGAGGTGGCGGGGGTGACCATGGAGCATGCATACGCAGTTATTATTCCTGCATTTGATGCGCGGTGCATCTGCATTTGCATACATGCCTAGTAGATACTAGCTGCATGTGATTGTCGTTGTTGCACTTGATTGAGATATGGTTGTTGCATTTGGTTGCCATGCTGCATACATGTCATTTATTTTACATGTATATGCAGTCGTACTTATATTGCACAGGTGTCACGGGTATATCTGTTGCAGATTCAGTGAGTTTATTGATCTTTGTACCTTACGTCGATTCCGGATTGGGTATGTATCTGTCCTTATGTTAGTTGTGGTTTGTACAGTTTATATGTCAGGTTATTATGTCAGGTATGTTCAGATGCATTGATTATGATAGTATGACCATGTTCTTTATTCCCTACTGAGACTGTATACTTGTGATCTCCATGTTTTATGTATAGACCATGCACTATCTTTTCTATTACCCGCTGAGTTACCTATACTCACCACCGCATGTATATATTTATGTTTTCAGGTAGATGGTTGGAGTGTCGCTCGGAGTATCCTGTCTGCCGGGTCCTACGTCACATCCGAAGATCGTGCTTGTTTCCTTTGTATATTCTTTTCTTATCTTTGGCATTGTATTTGGGTTTAGCCATGTGGCTATCTTATTCTTTTGGTGTTGTATTTGTGGTTAAGCCGTGCCGGCATGCATTGTATCTATTTGTCTTGTGTGGGCTTTCTGTTTTCGTTTTTCCGCTGTGTTGGTTTTTAGTACAGCCGTGTGGGCTGTTTTATATATAACTGCGTGGTTGTGATTGTTTCATTCCAGCCGTGTGGGCTGTTATTATAACTGCGTGGTTGTGTATATAAATATTCCAGCCGCATGTGGCTGATGTATTTTGCTTGTAGTGATGCTTCAGATTGTCACCGGTACAGGGGAGGTTCTGCCGAATTTTTGTCTGACAGGAACTCCTTTGGGGGCGTGACACAGCGCCCGACACCTCTGCCCTAGATCGGAGTTGAAGCCCTAGCTGCCGGCGACGCAATCGGCCACTTTCTCTTCCTTTCTTCCCTCCACCCGAAGCTGTTGCCGATTGTCTTCTTCTCCAAGCGCCGGCGACTCTGCCACCGCCGATTTTTCCCTTGTGCCCTAGCACTATCGCCGGCACAGTGGGTGCATCCCAGCCGCCGCCGCACCTTTGCATTCCGGCCACCAGGTTCTGCCGAGCCCTAGTCCTGATCTTCTTCTTGATATGTTTGATTTCAGCAGTGAGGGTTTATTCAACAGGATTGTGTGCTGTGGGTTGATACTGTGGTGTTGGAATTTTGATCGTGAGCTGAAGTAGGACTTGTTGTGGGATTGCTTTTGGTTTCCAGCAGCTACTTCATCCTGTAGCAATCAGCTTTGACTGTGAATTGAGGTAAGATTTAGGGATTTGATGCATGATGTAGAGGATGGTTAGATAGGTAAATACATTGAATTAGGTTGGAATTGGATTATTATGATGATGGATATGAAATAGGTTTATGGGTTGATATTGGAATTAAGGATGAACTTATTATTTAATTGGATTAGAATTTAGTTTGGCTAATTGTGTATGATAGAATTAGCTAAACTAGACATTATGTTGGATACAGGACTTTGACACGAGACGAGTATCTCGACGTCGTGTTCGGACCGGATTGGACCATTTTGTCGGAGGCGGGTACTTTTGACTTATGTCATTTGATATGCTTAGTAATTAAATTAACATGTTGCATTAATTGTGTTTCTTATCTGTTTCGGTTAATCACTACCCAAATCTTACATGCTTGATTGATTGATTGGTTTTGCATCTCAGGTATATTTTACCTGTTTATACATGCTTATAGGGGTAGTGATATGCCATGCTTGACCATGTTCAGGACCTAGGTTTTATACCTTCTGTATACCTTTGGATTGTTTTGGATTCGTTGACCTTTGATGCATTTTTATATATATGTGGATTAGGTCAGGATATTCTTGTGGTTAGTGCCATGCACCATTTGCATGATTGCATGCTGTGCGATAGTCCGCTCCATTATTGTTGAGCACATCGCCAGTTACATGGATCTGCACACACCACCACTCATGGGTTAGTGGTCGATTCAGCCTGAGTGTGTTGCAGGACTGTTAGGCACCGTTGGTCCGCTCATGGGTAGTGTGACACAACGTGTTATCCGGCAGGGATTCCTCCCGTCTTTGAGTACCGGGAGTTGAGAGCATTGCGCTCCCCATCTATGATTTGGGGTAGGAGGATAGGTGTACTCCGACATCCGTCCACTCGGTCACTCATCGGGAGTAGTGACAGAGTGCACGGTTGTCACGACCCTACTCACTCGGCCTCACTTTTGTATGAGATGATCGACTGGCGTCAGGGTGACCAGGGCGCATCATTGGCATCATATGCATGATGCATTTATTTCTTGTGTTTGTGTTTCTTATTTATATGCTGCATATTGTTTGGATACCTATGTTTGACATGCATACAGGATTCCCTATACCACTCGGACTGTTTGACCTTATACTCAGGACCTGGTTAGTACAGTATTCTCCTGTTTATTTCAGATGCATTCTTATCTTTCTTATCAGGAGACTGTACGCATGATTAGTGCTAGGTGTTATTTCTTTACTTTGCATATCAATTGTACCTGCTGAGTGTTGGACTCACCCCGCCTCCATTGTTGTTACTTTCAGGTTGATGCTGTCAGGAGGGAGTTCCAGTCGCTAGTCCCCACAGCACGTAGTGCTAGTCCTCTGCTGGGTTGAGTTGTTATTTTATTTTAGTTTTTCTCTATCAGACTTTGTTTTAGTCTTATTTTGGATTTTTCATATGGATATTGTATGGAATCCTTTCGTTTGATGGACCTTTGGTATGATTTGGATTTTTATTCTACTATATGCCTGCCTGGACGGCAGAAGAGGTGAGTTCGTCGGTTTTGAGCTTTACGAGTGTAGTGGAGTAGGGTGGATTTCGAGTCAGAGTACTATTGTTTTGTTTACTATTTTATTAACTGCGTGGTTGTGACAGCCAGAGGCTGAATACTTATATAAACTGCGTGGTGATTGGTTTTATTTACTGTTATTATTCCAGCCGCCTGTGGTTGAGGTATTTATGTATGTAGAAAAGTTTCAGATTGTCCACCGTACAGGGGAGATGCTGCCGAAATTTTCGCGGACAGGGACTCCTCTGGAGCGTGACAATATGTCAACTATTGTTCAAACTTATCTATTCGAAAAGATGTCAATATTCTACCTATTTTATTCAAAATATTACATCAAAACTATATATATGGCATATTGTGTTTATTATCCATTAGTTACATGTATATTAATTAATTACTCAATGGATTAAGCAGGTGCATGTTTGCATTAGTGGCGAACAACGTGCATGCATGGAAACACAGCGTTCTTGATGTAAGTAGCTTTTGACAGATATATATATTTCTCCATCTGCTCCATTAACTTCATGTGGCTTGCTTCTCCTTGTCTCTTCATGCCTCTCCATCCTTGACATGAGCTCTTCCGTCCCCTTCACCTTGTATATATCTGTGCTAGAATATATATGACCTCATGAGCGTCACTGCTGTGCTTTAATTTACCTCATGCTTTAAGCAATAGATATGTTTGATTAAGTATCGAATAGGTTTATAAAAACCCCTTTGCATTTTTCAATTGCACTCTTTGCCCAACACCTGTTCAGTTTGGATGTTTCTCCCTGCCCTGATCTCTAGCATATGACTGACTTCCAATAATCTTAGATTTGAAGTCTCCTATCCTTTCAGTATATTGTTGCCACGAAATTAAAAACATTCTTTCAACAACAAATTTTAAAAATATATATATAGAAAATTTAGATATTATTGTCATATAGTTTACGACATATATATTTGGTTCACAATTGTTTTTTTCTTCTTTAAAGTCAACTTATTTATTACTATTATCAATTATAGTAATAATTAACAAATCTTTCTTTTTATCTCTAACCAAGATATCTTTATATATCAGTTTAATTTGGATGTGAGAGAATCTTTATTTCAGTTGAGATACATAAAGTTAAACTCCTTCCAATAATAATAGTGCTATATATATTTGAACTTTCTTGATATTTGATTAGAAGCGCTTTGAATCTTGATCGCCTAACTATTAAAACTAAGGAATTATTGGTTAAAATTAAATTAATATGGAGCATTAATTTTTTTTTTTTGATAATCTAGGTGGCTTCGTCCGACTAAACTCCATCAGCAATATTATTTATTACTTCTAAATTGTATTTTGCTAATCAAACATGTTATTTATTATATGAATTAAATGTTAAATTATGGTTGTCACGGTATTCTCATCCAAGATGTCATCATATGAAATTTACATCATTGAAACAATTGCATATCGCTAAACAAGCTTATAATACATCATAAATTTCACAGCACCAACTTGGAAAATGTAAAACCATAGATCGACATCACAAATAATACTTAATTTTGGTCACCAATAAACCTTTGAGATCCACAAAACATTAAAATCCACTGGGGAAACAAACCACAAGATAAAATTATTCAAGTGTTAATACAACCAAAAAAATAAATTAAATGTCTCAACATGAAAATTAAACTTTATCAAAAACTTCTAAACCACACTTAAAAAATGTCATGAAGTAATCTCCATTTGAAGTCTGCTGTCGTTAAGAAACTAGATGTCAAAAAATACGGTTGTGAGCACAAATACTCCTAATGGACATCATTATGCAAACTGGCTTACTTGATCGTCTCCATTGATGGATTGTTGATGGATTTCACCTTCTATAATGAGGCTCCTCATTTAGCAACTTGTACAAGAAAGGACTTCATTTTCTCTTTCAATTTATTCATATATATCAAAAACTCACTTTGCCTTGCTTCTGGTCATTTTACCTAAAGCTAATGAACAAGTATTGCATGAAGTAAAGTCATGTGAAGATGGAAGTGAAAGATTAAGTCTCCAATTGGTGGGCTAAGCTAACATGTTAATTAATATCATACATCCACTATAAGAAAAAATGACGTCAGAAATGAAAAATTCTGTTTTTGAAAGTTATTCTTCTGTCTATAAATAATATTTAAGACGAAATATTTCGTTCAGAATAATTGTTAGTTAAAACCCCATGGTAAATTTTGAGATGAAAATGTTTCGTCTCTAATTTCAAAAATAGATTTAAAAATTGTTTGTAAATCTGATTTAATTTGAGCAAATGAAATTAATTTCAAATATAAATTCTATTTCTAATTTTATTTTAAATCTGTCATTAATCTGTCTTAAATTACATAACAAATATAATTTTAATATGTTTATAAATCTATTTATAATTATGTTTATAAATTCATATATAAATCCATTTTTTAAGTTATCACAAAATTTATATTATATTATATTTTTATATTTCTTACCTACATAACACTTTACTAGATTGAATCAAATATTTCAAACAAATTAAAAATATTTAATTTCTAATGCAAAAGTATCATACAATTAATATTGAAATAAATATAATTAATTTATAATACAAAAGTATCATACAATACAATTCCTATTTCCATTAACTGCACATGTCATACCTTTAAAAAGTGGAATCACCCTTTTAATACAACTTCTAACTGAATTTCCCACACTCACCATATGATACTCTTGAATATCTATGGACATGTTAATATTCATACTCATGTTTGCCATGCATTTGTCAAGTACTATCCTTCCAAGCTAGTTTCACGTAACAATTATTCTGGAAACTTCAGGTGAGTCCCTTTTGGATGTTCTATTTGGATTGCTCCCTTCTAGATTTTCAGGTGACTCCCTATCTTTCCAACCTTCTTGAGGAGCATGCATATTGATTAATTGAATGAGTTCCTACAAAATTTATTAGTCTATTAACAATCATCCTCATCAGGAACATGAAAGGGTGAAACTTGCATGCAAAACTTCAAAGAATGTATCAAAATCAAATAAACATAGTAAAAAAAATGTTATGTGGCAATTCCCATCTAAATATACAATAAAAAAATAGTAAATATTTATTTTTCACTAATCTAAGTCCATGGGAATG
Organism: Zingiber officinale; assembly: GCF_018446385.1. Lineage (NCBI taxonomy): Eukaryota > Viridiplantae > Streptophyta > Magnoliopsida > Zingiberales > Zingiberaceae > Zingiber > Zingiber officinale. Next base: position 102,899,801 of record NC_055991.1, read on the forward strand.
AGATAAAGTTGTGAAGGAATGGTACTAGATAGAATTAATCATTTTTTTTATGTTTGACTTTACTGAACATGCACATCTAACTTGGCAGCTCTACTGCAACCAAAAATTATGATTAATTTTGATCAAACTGTATTTAATCAAGCACCTCATAGAAAATATTAAGCACAACTTGACATGATGAGATCAGTTAAATGAAATATACTCAATAAGAAATGAGCAAATTGAAAATTGATGCAAATTTTTGATTATTTCTAACCAAGAACATCTATTTTATTCATGAAATAAATTGATGATTGTTATCCAAGACAGTCGCAGAAGCTTTAACATCTGATCTGGTTGCCAAATGCCAACTATTGTGATGCCAGCATGTACGTACCAGTTGGAAAACACAACTAAAATTCGCTACGATTGCTTGTGCAAAAACGTTTAATATATTTCCTGATCACAATCCTTTGTTCTCTCAGAATAAAAAAAAATAGGGCGACATATCTTATCCTCGTTCACCAAGCTTGAGTTCTGCAAATGAGCAACAAGTGATGCTCTACCTTGGATTCGTTCATATGCCAGAGAAGCAACCTTCTCACTGTTGAACTTCTCTAATTTATTTCCAATGAATGCCTGTACAAGTAAATAACTTTCAAATGCCTATATAAGTAAATGGCTAGATGGAACTTTTAAGTAACAGAGGTAAGAGGTAAGAGGTAAGAGGTAAGGGGAAGCAACAAACCTTATAAATGCATAACCTATATTTTTCTTCTGCACAGGTAGAAACAACATCAGTTTTAGCTAAAAGAAGATTTGTTATTAAATTACTAGTATTTAATCAAGTGTAGTCTAATTACCTTGAAATCAAGGCAAATACAAAAAATCATTAGTGCCTTTATGAGTTTTGTCTATTGAACCCAAAACCATCTTCGAGGTATGCCTAGAAGCAATTACAAATGTTACTATGTTTGTAATTTTGTAAAACCAACAAAGAAGAATAAACCTCTAGTATATTTTCTTTTTAGATAACTCACTTATTTGGAATATTATTTATCATAATTGTAGTTCGAGTATCTTCCCCTTTAATAATTTTGTCCAAGTCAAGTTAATACTGCTTATTATTATCTACTTGATTCCCTTGGTTGTCCGTGTTGGATCGTGAAAGATAAGTGAGGGGGGAGGGTGAATCTCGTTTAATTTAAAATCTTTTTGTTTCTTTCATAAAATTAGAGTATGCAGTGGAATAAAGTGAAACGAGAAAGACAAAAGACAAGTCTATTTTTTATATGGTTCGGAGCTTTTGACGACTTCTACTCCAAACCCGTAATTATCTATTGCTTTCGTTGGACAATCCACTAAATGATCAAAAAATATTACACTGAGTACAATATGCAAGTGAAATAAGGTATACCGATAACAAATGAATATAAGATGAAGTGTAGGTTGTCTGAAGCCTCCTGGCATTGTAGTAATCGTAGCTTACACAAGCAGTGAATGAGCACAACAAAAACTTGAAAGGCAGAAGTTTTATATGGTTCAGAGTTTGAGGGTTTCTTTTATATGTCTCGATCCGTCGACTAATAAGAGGTTCAGTCTGTTGGGTTTTTCGGGCCGCGAAAACCCCTTTTCGCGTCGCGGAAACCCCGAATCACCCAAAGCCATGGATCTCGTGCAAAGATTCGTAAACAAAATTTTTGAAAAACCTTTTTCTTGTACGAGTTTGTAAAAACTTTAGATCTACACTAAAGTTAAGATCATTACCCTTGTAGTGAAGCCCTTCGCGTTCCCGCTTGTCCAAGATGTCGCCGGATCTCGAGAGTGTCAACGTAGACACTCCTCCAATGATATCCACACGAACAAGGAGTGTCTCTCACACTCAAAGGATGGAGAAGAGAGCCCCAAGTGTGCTAGCACTTTCTAGAGCTCTCGAATGGGATTGAAAAGAAGAAAAGAATAAGGTACAAAAGGAAATCTTATACACTCACTAGTAGTATCCTTCCTTTGTGACCTTCACTCTTCCTTTGCTCTTGGATTCACTCAACCACCTTTTCCTCACCATGGAAGTCACGGCAACAGCAGCAAGAAGGAGGAAGAAAACTAGGAAGAAGATGACACCATTACCACACATCAATACACACTAAATGAAAAACAACTCATCCTTTAGTGTGGCCGGCCACACACATAACTCCCTCATTTAATGTGGCCGGCCACATTAAATGGGATGAGAGGTGTTGTAACCTCCATGAGGTGGCATGTGATGTGGCAAGGATGAGTCATCCTTATGATGTGGCAATACATCAAGTCAAACTTGATGTTTCAACTTCTACTTGGTCAAGTCAAACTTGACCAATTGTCTTCCTTGTTGAGTTCAATCCAACCTTTGATTCAAGTCAATTTCAATTTAATGAATCTCAATTCATTAATATAAATTGACTCAATTAATCAAATTTAAATTAGACTCATTCAACAATTGAATCTAATTGAGTCTAACTCAATAAGTCTAATTTGAATCCAATCTTTGGTGCATCATATGAACCTAATCCAATTGGTTCATCATATGAACCTAACCTCCATCCACTTGTTCTTTGTGTGTGACCCAATAGGTTCTTGTAACGTTGGCAATGTTTCTAAACTCCTTTAGAAACATAAGCAATGAGCGGCATCTAGCAATACATCATTGCTACCCAAGTTACAAGAAATGTTGAGATCCAACATCACCTTGTGACTACTAATTGTGACTCCTCACAATATGTGACATTGTCCTTCTATCCTAGATATCTAGATTGATCAATATGAGGCATAGACCGTGTCATCCTCTAATCAATCTAAATCTTGAACTCCAAGTAGACTCACTCGATCAAATGAGCTCAACATCTAATGTTGACTCATTTGGGCATGGCCATGCACTTAGTGGTCTCACTCTATCAAGAATACCGATGTCGCTCCCGTCATATAGGAGGGATAGATCCCATCTACATCACTCACATCCCTCTACATAATTCGTTATATACCCAGTAATCGCCTTTATAGTCCACCCAGTTACGGGTGACGTTTGACGAAACCAAAGTACATAACTCCTTATGTAGGGATCCATGGTGACTTCAGGTCTAAGGACTAATAGTCATACTAATAGCCACATGAGAAAGTATATGACACTCATATAACGATCCATGATACTTTCTCATGGCGGGTCATTCAGTATACATTCTCTAATGCATACCCATGTGTCAGCTTGATATCTCTATATCCATGACTTGTGAGATCAAGTCATCGAGCTGACCTACATGCTTGTCTTATTGTATTAACATTGTCCCTGAATGTTAATACTCGACTAGGAATGATTTAGAGTAGTGTTCCCTATATCATCTCACTATCGATTCAACCAATCGATTGATATAGGTAAGAACCTACTACTCAAGGACGCTATTATACTTAGTCTATTTGGCACTAATATAAATAAGTATAATAACCAAACAAATGCCTTTATTAATATACAAGAATATGATACAATGAGTCCATACAATCATCAAATGATTGGCTCTTGGGCTCTAACTAACAATCTCCCACTAGCACTAGTGCCAATCAGTATAGGCTCTAAGGCCTAATGACCTAGTGTGACCATCATGCTTCCTCTGTGCCAAAGCCTTGGTCAAGGGATCTGCGATGTTAGCCTCTGTAGGTACTCTGCAAATCTTCACATCTCCTCTATCGATAATCTCTCGAATGAGATGGAAGCGCCGTAGTATGTGCTTGGTCCATTGGTGTGAGCGAGCTTCGCTTGTGCTATAGCTCCATTGTTATCACAATAGAGCTCAACTGGGCCGATGCTAGGAACCACCCCAAGTTCATGATGAACTTGCAGATCCAACCGCCTCCTTTGCCTCGATGCAAGAATATACTACCTCTGTAGAATCGCCATCGTGTCCTTCGAACTCTTCCACTCACAAGACCACCATTTAAGCAAAACACGAACCCCGATCGCGATCGGTAATCATCCTGATCGGTCTGGAAGCTGGCATCACTGTAACCCTTTACAATTAGCTCATCATTGCCTCCATATATCAAGAAATATTCTTTAGTCCTTCTTAAGTACTTAAGAATATTCTTGACTGCTATCCAGTGACTTTCACCTGGATCTGACTGGTATCTGCTCGTCATGCTCAAAGCATACGAGACATCAGGTCGAGTACATAGCATGGCGTACATGATCGATCCTATGGCTGAGGCATAAGGGATCTGATCCATGCGGTCTCTCTCCTCTCTAGAAGAGGGACCTTGAGTCTTCGAAAGACTCACGCTATGTGACATTGGCAGAAATCCCTTCTTGGAGTTCTGCATGGCAAACCGTAGGAGTACCTTGTCAATGTATGTACTCTGACTTAGGCCAAGCAATCTCTTAGATCTATCTCTATAAATCTGAATCCCTAGAATGCGGGATGCCTCACCTAAGTCCTTCATTGAGAAGCAACTCCCTAGCCAGGTCTTGACAGACTGAAGCATAGGGATGTCCTTCCCAATGAGTAGTATGTCATCCACATACAATATGAGGAAGACAACTATATCCCCGACAACCTTCTTGTAGACACAAGGCTCATCTTCGTTCTTGATGAAACCAAACTGTTTGATTGCATCATCGAATCGAAGATTCCAGCTCCGAGAAGCTTGCTTTAGTCCATAAATGGACCTATGCAGCTTGCATACTCTGCTAGTATGCTGTGGATCTACAAAACCCTCAGGTTGTGTCATATACACATCCTCGAGTAGGTTTCCATTCAGAAACGCGGTTTTGACATCCATCTGCCATATCTCATAGTCATGGTAGGCTGCAATAGCAAGCATGATCCGAATAAACTTAAACATCGCTACTGGAGAAAAGGTTTCATCATAGTCAATACCATGAATTTGCTTGAAACCTTTAGCTACCAAGCGACCCTTATAGATAAGTCCATCCATGTCAGTCTTTCTCTTAAAGACCCACTTACACCCAATGGGTTTTACCCCTTCAGGTGGATCAACCAAAGTCCATACTTGGTTGGTGTACATGGAATCCATTTCGGATCTCATGGCTTCTAGCCATTTCTCAGAATCTGGTCTCATCACAGCTTCCTGATAGGTGGTAGGCTCATCCTCTATGAGCACAACGTCATCATGGTCAGACAAGAGAAATGAGTATCTCTCAGGCTGATGACGTACCATATCAGACCTGCGAAGAGGTATGTCTACTTGAACTGGTTGTTGTTCCTCAACTCTTTGTGGAACAACATCATCCACAACACTTTGTGGTTCCAGTTCAACTTCCATCGAGGCATCAGTGCTATTGTTCGCATCTTGAACTTCTTCAAGATCGAACGCGCTCCCACTAGTCTTTCTAGAAACAAAGTCCCTTTCTAGAAAGACCCCAGTCTTTGCCACAACTACCTTGTGCTGACTGGGAATGTAGAAGTAATATCCCTTGGTTTCCTTGGGATATCCGATGAAATAGCACTTGTCGGATTTGGGTCCTAATTTGTTTGAGACTTGACGTCGAACGTAAGCCTCACAATCCCAAATCCTCATGTAAGACACCTGGGCATCTCTCCCAGTCCATATCCTATATGGTGTCTTTATCACGGTCTTTGATGGAACTCGGTTGAGTATGAAAGCTGCCGTGTCTAGAGCATAACCCCAGAGGTATGTCGGAAGATCTGTGTGACTCATCATAGACCGTACCATATCTAATAAGGTACAATTCCTCCTTTCGGACACACCATTCCACTGTGGTGTTCCAGGAGGAGTGAGTTGGGATAGAATCCCACACTCAGCTAAATAGTCACGAAACTCATGGCTTAAGTATTCACCACCTCGATCTGATCGAAGTACCTTAATACTCTTGCCAAGCTGGTTCTGTACTTCATTCTTGAATTCTTTAAACTTTTCAAAGGATTCGGACTTATGTGTCATCAAGTACACATAACCATATCTACTGAAGTCATCAGTAAACGTGATGAAGTACCTATAACCGCCTCTAGCAGCGACATTGAAAGGGCCACATACATCACTATGTATGAGTCCTAACAGATCAGTCGCTCTCTCGCTGTGCCTACTAAAGGGAGTCTTGGTCATCTTGCCTCATAGGCATGACTCGCATATCTCATATGATTCTAAATCAAATGAGTCCAGCAAACCATCCTTATGGAGCTGGGATAAGCGCTTGTCATTTATATGACCTAAGTGATAGTGCCAGAGATAGGTGTGGTTCATATCGTTCGATTTGAACCTCTTAGTACTAACATTATAGATAGAGCTCTCAAGGTCTAGAATATAGAGTCCGTTCATCAGAGGTGCACTACAATAGAGCATATCGTTTAAATAGACAGAACAACATTTGTTCTTTATTATAAACGAGAATCCTTTCTTGTCCAAACAAGAAACTGATATAATGTTCTTAGTCAATGCAGGCACATAACAACAATCGTCTAACTCTAGTATAAGCCCAGAGGGTAGAGATAGAAAATAAGTCCCTACAGCAACAGCAGCAACCCGTGCTCCATTGCCTACCCGTAGGTCTATCTCGCCCTTTGTCAATGCTCTGCTATTTCTCAGTGCTTGTACACTAGTACAAATGTGCGAAGCACATCCGGTATCTAATACCCATGACGAAGAAATAGAGAGGTTGACTTCTATAACATTTATACCTGAAGTAGAAATCTTATTTCTCTTCTTGTTAAGATCTTCCAGGTATCCCGTGAAGTTCCTCCTCCAGTGCCCTGCTTGTCCTTGATATAGTTGACAAAGATGTGCAACCATATCGTAAGCACCCATCAACTCATGTTGCTTCTGAAGCTCAGAGTTCATGGTCGCGAGCATTAGACATGACACATCTAATGCGTCATCTTGATGCTTCTTGTAAGCATCTTTGTCAGCTCGCGGGGCATTGGCAGGAGGAGCCTCCGGAACGGGCTGCTCCAGAATGTACAGTTTACGTTCCTGAGTGAGAACTATTCTCAGGTTCCTGTACCAGTCCAGGAAATTTGCTCCGTTGAGCTTGTCCTTCTTAAGGACAGATCGCAGGGAGAAAATGTTCGTATTCGACGTCATGGCAATTCTACAACAGAAATAAATGCAGAAATAAGTATCATATTCTTTAAAATCATTTAATTAGGCCTTTAATTAAATGATGCTCCCACTAAATTCTATAATTCTTGTGGGACAAGATCCACATCATACTAACCCTTGAGTTAGCTTTGGCTAATACGCCCAAGGCTTAGTATGATCGGTAGGTAACGATTACCAATTACATCTCTATGCAACTCTTGTTTATAGAATCAATATCCGCATTTATATTAAAACTCGAGTTAGCTTTGGCTAATGAGAGTTAATATAGATGTGATTTTGACCTATCTTTTCCAACCGTTGGAATAATGCCTATAATTGACTCGATCCAACCGAGTAACTAGGAATACTCAATCTAATTGAGTTTATATTCACCCATGCGTTGATAGGCGGGACCAAGATTGTCCCTCCGTACCCTACCAAGATAATATGTATTGCTCTGCTTTGGCAGATTCAACAATACATGTGATCGAGGTAGTGATAGGTATCACGGCACGGTTAGGCATTTAGAGTTGGTTCGATCTAGATCTAATCTAATCGAGAAGGATGCATCTTGTGCACGACTTAGATCTAATCTAATGGCAAGGGTGCATCATGTGCACGACTTAGATCTAATCTAATCGTTAAGGCACTAATTAATTAATTAATTATTAAACATGCATCAGATACATAATAATTAATTAATTAATCTATTTGTGATTTAGTCATGGCCCTACTACGATTTTCTCAAGCCAATGAGAAGATCGAATGGTCAACCTAGGGTCAACAGCTTCTCCAAGCTCCTCCCTTGTGTTGCTCGTGCCCGCCTCGGAACTCCGTCTCGTGTGGACCCTCCACCGCTCCAATTTGTACATTACAATTTGAAACTCAAGTTACATTCGAGTCTAAATCTAATTTACAACCAGAATAAGAGAAAGGCACGACGCGCAGGCCGTGGAAAAAAAATAAAATACAGCACACACAATCATATGACGGCACGCAGGCCGTATTATGAATTACAACACAAATCCAATCTTATTGGGTATTTTGGGCCATGACTATCACAAATTAATATATAATTCAAAATTATATATTTTCATAATTTTCTATAATTTTAAAAATAATTTTCACAATTTTTATGAGTAAAATTTCCCGGCGGTCCCGTTTAGCGGTTTCGGGCGCAATCGCGGAACGGATCCCCTTGCGGGGCCCAGGGGCAGCGCCCCTACCCGCGATCTAACCATCGCGAGGGTTCCTTTGTGATCCAACAGCGCCTAAACCCACTGTCCCAAAACGATTTGGGTCGAGACATTGCCGTTTCGGAAAAATCTTCCCGGCGGATTCGTTTTTAGCGATATCGGGTGCAATCGCGGAGCAAATTCCCTTGCGGGGTTAGGGGCAATGCCCCTACCCACGATCTAACCATCGTGAGTTGCTCCTTTGCGATCTAATGGCACCCGACCCCGCTGTCCCAAACGGATTTGGGGCAAAACGAAGCCGTTTAAAAGAAAACTTTCCGGTAGCCGAAGCCTACAAGTGCCGAGACACTTGTGCTTCGCTTCTACGGAAAAATTACTCATAAAAACTCTAAAAACTCAATTTTTACAGAAAATCACAGAAGGTATATTTTTCATAAAAATACAAATGAACTCGTACAAGTCTTTGCACGTGGCTCTGATACCACTGTTGGGTTTTTCGGGCCGCGAAAACCACTTTTCGCGTCGCGAAAACCGCTTTTCGCATCGCGGAAACCCTGAATCACCCAAAGCCATGGATCTCATGCAAAGATTCGTAAACAAAATTTTCGAAAAACCTTTTTCTTGTACGAGTTTGTAAAAACTTTAGATCTACACTAAAGTTAAGATCATTACCCTTGTAGCGAAGCCCTTCGCGTTCCCGCTTGTCCAAGATGTCGCCGGATCTCGAGAGTGTCAACGTAGACACTCCTCCAATGATATCCACACGAACAAGGAGTGTCTCTCACACTCAAATGATGGAGAAGAGAGCCCCAAGTGTGCTAGCACTTTCTAGAGCTCTCGAATGGGATTGAAAAGAAGAAAAGAAGAAGGTACAAAAGGAAATCTTATACACTCACTAGTAGTATCCTTCCTTTGTGACCTTCACTCTTCCTTTGCTCTTGGATTCACTCAACCACCTTCTCCTCACAATGGAAGTCACGGCAATAGCAGCAAGAAGGAGGAAGAAAACTAGGAAGAAGATGACACCATTACCACACATCAATACACACTAAATGAAAAACAACTCATCCTTTAGTGTGGCCGGCCACACACATAACTCCCTCATTTAATGTGGCCGGCCACATTAAATGGGATGAGAGGTGTTGTAACCTCCATGAGGTGGCATGTGATGTGGCAAGGATGAGTCATCCTTATGATGTGGCAATACATCAAGTCAAACTTGATGTTTCAACTTCTACTTGGTCAAGTCAAACTTGACCAATTGTCTTCCTTGTTGAGTTCAATCCAACCTTTGATTCAAGTCAATTTCAATTTAATGAATCTCAATTCATTAATATAAATTGACTCAATTAATCAAATTTAAATTAGACTCATTCAACAATTGAATCTAATTGAGTCTAACTCAATAAGTCTAATTTGAATCCAATCTTTGGTGCATCATATGAACCTAATCCAATTGGTTCATCATATGAACCTAACCTCCATCCACTTGTTCTTTGTGTGTGACCCAATAGGTTCTTGTAACGTTGGCAATGTTTCTAAACTCCTTTAGAAACATAAGCAATGAGCGACATCTAGCAATACATCATTGCTACCCAAGTTACAAGAAATGTTGAGATCCAACATCACCTTGTGACTACTAATTGTGACTCCTCACAATATGTGACATTGTCCTTCTATCCTAGACATCTAGATTGATCAATATGAGGCATAGACCGTGTCATCCTCTAATCAATCTAAATCTTGAACTCCAAGTAGACTCACTCGATCAAATGAGCTCAACATCTAATGTTGACTCATTTGGGCATGGCCATGCACTTAGTGGTCTCACTCTTTCAAGAATACCGATGTCGCTCCCGTCATATGGGAGGGATAGATCCCATCTACATCACTCACATCCCTCTACATAATTCGTTATATACCCAGTAATCGCCTTTATAGTCCACCCAGTTACGGGTGACGTTTGACGAAACCAAAGTACATAACTCCTTATGTAGGGATCCATGGTGACTTCAGGTCTAAGGACTAATAGTCATACTAATAGCCACATGAGAAAGTATATGACACTCATATAACGATCCATGATACTTTCTCATGGCGGGTCATTCAGTATACATTCTCTAATGCATACCCATATGTCAGCTTGATATCTCTATATCCATGACTTGTGAGATCAAGTCATCGAGCTGACCTACATGCTTGTCTTATTGTATTAACATTGTCCCTGAATGTTAATACTCGACTAGGAATGATTTAGAGTAGTGTTCCCTATATCATCTCACTATCGATTCAATCAATCGATTGATATAGGTAAGAACCTACTACTCAAGGACGCTATTATACTTAGTCTATTTGGCACTAATATAAATAAGTATAATAACCAAACAAATGCCTTTATTAATATACAAGAATATGATACAATGAGTCCATACAATCATCAAATGATTGGCTCTAGGGCTCTAACTAACACAGTCGACTAAACTGATCCGTCAACTGATCACTATATCTGTTGACCGATCCTCTGTTCCTTCCTTGTTTGCTATGATTTGATCTGTTCGATCATTAAAATCTCATTGTTCTATCAATGGATCAAGATTTTTCCGTCGACTGAACCTTGCTCTCCCTATTTGTTCAAATCTGATCCGCTCAATCCCTGTGATCACGTTGTTCCATCGATTGATCAAACTTTATCTTTCAACTAAACAACTGTTTTCTTTTATGCTCTGATTCAAATGTCACTATTTTGATATTTCATTGATCTATCTACTGAACACATTTGTTCCATCAATGGAACCTTATTTTTTGTAAAATAGTGTTAGTAACATAAATAATAATTACCATACAAAATAAAGTTAGAACATAAACCTATAGAGCAAGATTAATGCAAATATAGTATGCATGAATGAGATAATAATGACTGTCTTGATCTCAACTTAGAAACCTCTTTTGGTTTCTTCAATTGGATCAATATCTAACGTTTATTCCTACTAGGATACAACCTCACTGCACTATCTCCAATATGTAACGACCCGACCCATTTGGCGGCCCATTTGGCGACCCTCGGGTCGTCGACCGTCGACCGTGCCGTTACTCACTAGGTCTTTCCACCCCTGGCCAGTGGATTTTTGCCTCCCAGAGTTTAGACTCGCAGCCGGCGCTACCGGCTGATCATAAACTCAGTGCTTAAGCTGAGGTCTAGAGTTCAACTCGGGGAGATAAAATCCGCCAGTGGAAAGACCTAGTGAGTAACGACCGACGACCCGAGGGTCAAATCGGTCGATAAAAAAGGCGTCTTTATTGTAACGACCGCCCTTTGGCCTCTTGCGGCCCCGGCCCATTTGGCAACCTCAATCGCGATGTCGTTACTCACTAGGACTTTCACCCCTGATTTTGCCGAGATTCAAACTCTAGATCTCCAGGCTTAAGTACTAGAGTTTATGAACCCTAGTAGCCAAGTGAGCGCCGCTCACTTGGCTACTAGGGTTCATAAACTCTAGTACTTAAGCCTGGAGGTCTAGAGTTCGAATCTTGGGGGAGGCAAAAATCCACTGCCAAATAGGCCGGCGACATAAGGGCCGCCAGTGGGCCTCCGCAAGGGCCGCCCAAGAGGCCAAAGGGTCGGGTCGTTACACAATAGCTTACCTTAGCACAACTACCAAACATCTAGTCCTCTTGATCTAACTTTCTCTACTCGGTGTCTGATCGATTGATCCACTAAGACTTTTTCTGCAATACTAAATTAACATAATTATAACAATAATATTAAAGCAAAATAGTGTTGATAAAATCATACTTAGGTTTATCAAAATCCACTGGTTCAGTCAACCTCGCATGGTTGATCGAAAACCATCTGGTCACATGTGCTTGGAGTTGATTCCTCCAAGACTTCTCACTACTTGGGGTTACCTTCCACTAGGTACCTAGGGATACCTTCGCCTAGGGTTCCATTGTCTGGCTTCACTCACTAGACCACCTATTCTCGCTCACTAGGACTTTCACTTTGCTTAGAGTTCACTCCTCCAAGACTTCTCAATACCTAGAGTTACCTCCCCCTAGGATTCATTACCTAGTGTTACCTCCCCTAGGAACCTAGGGTTACCTCCCCCTAAGATTTTCCTCATTATCTAGGGTTACCTACCCTAGGGTTGTCCTCTTGCCAAGTATCAGGTCACCTTGATCTGCTTAGATTTGCTAGTCACTCGATAGACTACTCATCACTTATATTCACTCAGTAGAGTACTCACCACTTACCAGTCATCTGCTCAACCTGGAATTGACTAGACCTCACACTTGACTAGGTCAATCTTAATTATTAAACATATTATCAAACATCAAAATTCTGGAGGTCAATTGCAACAACAGTCTGTTGGGGATCGGTGATCGGCTAGAATGGGGGTTGGATAACTAGGTCACCCCCAATTCGATTTCTTCTCTACATGGTTAGTTTGCACAAGCGGAAATGAAACTAAAACAATGAAAGTAATAAGTAAGAACACAAACACTAACACGATTCCATTACGTGGTTCAGAGATTGCTTGTTCCTACTCAACGACATGCCCTTGAGATGGATGAACCCTTAATCCTTTGGTGGATTAGTCCTCAGCAATTTTCAGATAGATCTTACTCCTTCTCGGTGGAGTATAACCTCTCACAAAGCTCTCTTCCTCTGACAAGATGGAACTTAGGTTTAGTGTAAAATACCGTAACAAAATAATAATGGTATAATAAGGTTTAATAGACGAATAACCTTAATAGAACTTTTAGAAATTATTAAAAAAAATTTTTGGTTGGTCCTAGGAAGATCATACTGGTTCCATTGTACAAAAATTTTGTACAAGTGTCGAACCTTTCCTAAACAACCTATTGTGTTCTTTAGAAATTAAATTAGGAATCGCAAATGAAATTAACATTATTGATTCCAAATTTAACTTATCTGTTCTTAATGGTTTAGATTAGGATCGCAAACGATGCTTAACATTATTGATCCAAATCCACCTATGTTATAAATTCAATTAAATATTAATTTTCAAAATTAGCTTCCAGGTTAAATATGGTGAGGCACTAGGCCTGTTGGGTTCGTCGGGCCACGAAAACCGCTTTTTCGCGTCGCGGAAACCCCGAGTCACCCAAAGCCATGGATCTCGTGCAAAGATTCGTAAACAAAATTTCAAAAAACCTTTTCTTGTATGAGTTTGAAAAACTTTAGATCTACACTAAAGTTAAGATCATTACCCTTGTAGCGAAGCCCTTCGCGTTCCCGTTTGTCCAAGGTACGCCGGATCTCGAGAGTGTCAACGTAGACACTCCTCTAATGATATCCACACGAACAAGGAGTGTCTCCCACACTCAAAGGATGGAGAAGAGAGCCCCAAGTGTGCTAGCACTTTCTAGAGCTCTCGAATGGGATTGGAAAGGAAGAAAAGAAGAAGGTATAAAAAAAATCTTATACACTCACTAGTAGTATCCTTCCTTTGTGACCTTCACTCTTCCTTTGCTCTTGGATTCACTCAACCATCTTCTCCTCCATGAAAAGTCACGGCAACCATCATCCAAGAGAGGGAAGAAGCAATGAAGAAGAAGATCTAATTACCACACATCAATTACACACTAAATGAAAACCTTTCATCCTTTAGTGTGGCCGGCCACACACATAACTCCCTCATTTAATGTGGCCGGCCACATTAAATGGAATGGGAGGTGTTGTAACCTCCATGAGGTGGCATGTGATGTGGCAAGGATGAGTCATCCTTATGATGTGGCAATACATCAAGTCAAACTTGATGTTTCTACTTCTACTTGGTCAAGTCAAACTTGACCAATTGTCTTCCTTGTTGAGTTAAATCCAACATTTGATTCAAGTCAATTTCAATTTAATGAATCTAAATTCATTAATATAATTTGACTCAATGAATCAAATTTAAATTAAACTCATTCAACAATTGAATCTAATTAAGTCTAACTCAATAAGTCTAATTTGAATCCAATCTTTGGTGCATCATATGAACCTAATCCAATTGGTTTATCATATGAACCTAATCTCCATCCACTTGTTCTTTGTGTGTGACCCAATAGGTTCTTGTAACGTTGGCAATGTTTCTAAACTCCTTTAGAAACATAAGCAATGAGCGGCATCTAGCAATACATCATTGCTACCCAAGTTACAAGAAATGTTGAGATCCAACATCACCTTGTGACTACTAATTGTGACTCCTCACAATATGTGACATTGTCCTTCTATCCTAGATATCTAGATTAATCAATATGAGGCATAGACCGTGTCATCCTCTAATCAATCTAAATCTTGAACTCCAAGTAGACTCACTCGATCAAATGAGCTCAACATTTAATGTTGACTCATTTGGGCATGGCCATGCACTTCGTGGTCTAACTCTATCAAGAATATTGATGTCGCTCCCGTCATATGGGAGGGATAGATCCCATCTACATCACTCACATCCCTCTGCATAATTTGTTACATACCCAGTAATCGCCTTTATAGTCCACTCTGTTACGGGTGACGTTTGACGAAACCAAAGTACATAACTCCTTAAGTAGGGATCCATGGTGACTTCAGGTCTAAGGACTAATAGTCATACTAATAGCCACATGAGAAAGTATATGACACTCATATAACGATCCATGATACTTTCTCATGGCGGGTCATTCAGTATACATTCTCCAATGTATACCCATGTGTATGCTTGATATCCTATATCTCTGACTTGTGAGATCAAGTCATCGAGCTGACCTACATGCTAGTCTTATTGCATTAACATTGTCCCTGAATGTTAATACTCGACTAGGAATGATTTAGAGTAGTGTTCCCTATATCATCTCACTATCGATTCAACTAATCGATTGATATAGGTATGAGCCTTCTACTCAAGGACGCTATTATACTTAATTTATTTGGCACTAATACAAATAAGTATAATAACCAAACAAATGCCTTTATTAATATACAAGAATATGATACAATGAGTCCATACAATCATCAAATGATTGGCTCTTGGGCTCTAACTAACTTCTTGGATATGGGAGCTGTTGGACCCCGTGGTAGTTTTGATGTGAACAACCAAGTTAGTTAGGTCCTGCGTTTTGTCTGAACCCTGTGTCTGAGTGTGCAGGAACTTAGGAGCGCAGGAAGTCGAGCGGAAGACGCAGTTAGCGAGAAGGACGGCACGGGAAGGGAGCCGACGGGCTCGGTGCGTCCGAAGGACGAGAGAGCTGCGGAAGAGTACTCCGGTGGAGCGAGAAGAACATGCGCGGCTTTCAAGGGACGAGAAGCCGGACGGAAGCCTGCTCGAGGAGAAGGCCGGGAACTAGGTTCGGGTGAGCCTATTCCCGATGGCCGTAATCACCCAAGGAGTCGAACCGGAGCAAGTCAACTGGAGTTGACTTGTCAACGATTCGGTCGACCGAACCTATTGATCGGTCGACCGAACCCTTCATTAACCGAAGCCAGCCGTTGGTTACACGTCAGTAACACATCTGCCAGCGGTGAAGTGATCGGTCGACCGAACCTCATGATCGGTCGACCGAACCCAAGTTTATCTAGAGACTGAGTCGAGCATTTTCTTCGGGCCAGCGCAGAGGAAGACCATTGGCCGATCGGTCGACCGAACCTAAGCTCGATCCACAGAGACTTCACCTAGATCGGTCGACCGAACCTGGGGATCGGTCGACCGATCCCTCTCGAGTCAAAATCTGATCCCGAAGATCAGGTCATCCGATAAGCTCTAGAACCCCTATATAAAGAGGGTCTCTAGCAGCTTTACAGTACAACGAATACGAACAAAATAGCAACTCTTGTACTCTCATTCTCTTAGCAACTACTGTGCGGTCAAAGTGTAAAAGGGTTCTCCGCCTTCATAGAAGGAGTTTTCTTACGGCGCTTTTCTTACTGCCCTGGATTAACAACCCACTTGGTTGTAACCAGGTTAATTTCTGTCTCCTTTTATTTCTGCAGTTAATTTTTATTGTTGCTTTATTTTAAGAGTTGAAAAGCTTTGAGGAGGGTTATTTTTACTTGCAGGCAATTCACCCCCCTCTTGCCGGTCCCCGCTACACCAACAAGTGGTATCAGAGCCTGACAGCCTCAGAAGGACTAACCGCCATCTGAAGCACAAAGATCAGAACAATGGCTGGCGCGAACATTCATCCCCCAAAGTTCGACGGAGATTTCGCTACATGGAAGCGAAAAATGGAGGTATTCTTTAAAACTGAATTTGATATACTTTTAATAATGAAATATGGATATGCAGCACTGAAAGATAAAGAAGAAAACAGTGGAGCAAAAAGGAACAAGTCGATTTTGTCGCCAACGGAAAGGCTGAATTCCACCTACTTAGCGTTCTGCCACCTCAGGAGGTAAATCGGATCGGAAGCTACGAATCCACGAAAGATCTCTGGGAAAAATTCCTAGAGCTTCATGAAGGTACTTCCGAAGCCAAGCTAGCAAGGCGCGACATCCTCCGGACGCGGTTGACGAACCTCCGGATGAACCAAGGCGAAAAGGTAGCGCAACTCCAAGCAAGGATCAAAGAGTTGATCACGCAACTAACCAATCTTGGAGAAGAAGTAACGAACCGGGACTCGATCCGGTACGCGCTCAACGCCTTCCCGTGAACTCCCGAGTGGGCCTCCTTAGTAGATGCGTACTACATCTCTAAGGATTTCGAGGTAAATACTCTAGAACATTTGTTTTCTACTTTTGAACTTCACGAATCTCGAGTTGCAGAGCCCAATGGAGTAGAAAAGATTAGTCAGAACATCGTTTTGAAGACAAGAACAAACAGTTTTGACTCCGAAGCCTCGATCAACGAATCGGAAGCGGCACTATTGGTAAGACGCTTCAATAAATTTTTTAAGTCTAATAAAGTTAGATCGCAGACAAAGAGGCATCAGCAAAAGAAAAAGGTGGTTCGTTGCTACAATTGCAACGAAGAAGGACATATCAAAGATGACTGCCCAAAGCTGAAAAGCAAAAGTAAAGAAAAGAGTAAGAAGCTAGCTCGACCCAAATACAACCTAAAAGCCACGTGGGAAGATTCATCATCCTTCGAATCCGAAGTCGAAGAATTCTCGGGACTAGTACTGATGGCCAACCATTAGCTAGAAGAAACGTCTAGCTCAGAAATGAGCATAGATGAAGGGGGAGGAACAACAGAAGAAGAAGAAAGTTGTGATGAAGGGGGAGCATCGCAAGATGAGGTAAGTAAGGTACGTGCCCTAAACCCTAAACAATCCTTTCGTTTTATTAAAGCTCTTTCTAAAGAATTAGATAAAGTAGAAAAGGAAAATGAATATTTGAAATCAAAAAATGAAGTTTTAAAATTAGAAATTAAAAAATTGAAAACTGATGCATGTTTTAAAAATGTTTTTCCACATTCAAAAATAAAGTTATATGGAAAATTAAATTGGTACATAAGGAAGCATCAGGGTCAACTTAGGAAAATACCAAAAAACTATGTACCCCCTAAGTTTTTGACCAACCCTGTAGGTAGGAACCTTTATTGGGTTCCAAAATCTTTACTGGTTTAAATTTCTCTTTTAGTTAAAAGCTTACAGTGAGAAAATTAAACATTGAGTTTCTTTATAGAAGCTTTGTCTAAGGAAGTGGTTGTTGCTCCAATAACCAAGAAGACCTAGTGCCTCGCCACGACTTGGAAGCCAAAATATTGAAATAAAAATATTTAATTAACTTTCTGATAAAAACATTAAAATTAGAATTAAATAATTCTTTGAAAAGTTTTTAAACATTTCCTTAGAAATTCTTTTTGGAAAATTCTGAAACTTCATTTTAACATGGAAAATCTTTCAAAACTTAGAAATTTTTTTAAACCTAACTCAGTTTTTATTAATTATTCTTTACTTAGAAATTGTTTAACTTTGAATTTTTTTTTCTTCTTGGAAATACTTGAATTCAAATTTGTTTGCACCCCGTTTTTGCTGTGATCAAAGGGGGAGAGAAAAGTACAAGTTTAGGGGGAGTTAGGAAAATTAAAAGTTTAAATTTTTAATATTTTTCTAAAAAGTGTTGCAATTTTATTTATTGCAAATCTTATGCTTAATATGCTAGTTTAGTAATTTTTCTTTAAAATTACTTTTTGTGTCTATTTTACCCTAACTTGAACTTGGGTTGATGCACATCAAAATGGGGGAGATTGTTGGACCCCGTGGTAGTTTTGATGTGATCAACCAAGTTAGTTAGGTCCTGCGTTTTGTCTGAACCCTGTGTCTGAGTGTGCAGTAACTTAGGAGCGCAGGAAGTTGAGCGGAAAATGCAGCTAGCGAGAGGACGGCACGGGAAGGGAGTCGACGGGCTCGGTGCGTTCGAAGGACGAGAGAGCTGCGGAAGAGTACTCCGGTGGAGCAAGAAGAACGTGCGCGGCGTTCGAGGGACGAGAAGCCGGACGAAAGCCTGCTTGAGGAGAAGGCCAGGAACTGGGTTCGGGTAAGCCCTATTCCGGATGGCCGTAATCACCCAAGGAGCCGAACCGGAGCAAGTCAAATGGAGTTTAATTGTCAACGGTTCGGTCGACCGAACCTATTGATCGGTCGACCGAACCCTTCATTAACCGAAGCTAGCCGTTGGTGACACGTCAGCAACACATCTGCCAGTGGTGAAGTGATCGGTCGACCGAACCTCATGATCGGTCGACCGAACCCAAGTTTATCTAGAGACTGAGTCGAGCGTTTTCATCGGGCCAGCGCAGAGGAAGACCGTTGGCCGATCGGTCGACCGAACCTAAGCTCGATCCACAGAGACTGCACCTGGACAGAAGACTGGGCAGGTACAGCAGGTTCGGTCGACCAAACCTGGGGATCGGTCGACCGATCCCTCTCGAGTCAAAACCTGATCCCGAAGATCAAGTCATCCGATAAGCTCTAGAACCCCTATATAAAGAGGGTCTCGAGCAGCTTTACAGAACAACGAATACGAACAAAATAGCAACTCTTGTACTCTCATTCTCTTAGCAACTACTGTGCGGTCAAAGTGTAAAAGGGTTCTCCGCCTTCATAGAAGGAGTTTTCTTACTGCGCTTTTCTTATTGCCCTGGATTAACAACCCACTTGGTTGTAACCAGGTTAATTTATGTCTCCTTTTATTTCTGCAGTTAATTTTTATTGTTGCTTTATTTTAAGAGTTGAAAAGCTTTGAGGAGGGTTATTTTTACTTGCAGGCAATTCACCTCCTTCTTGCCGGTCCCCGCTGCACCAACAGGAGCAACCACCACTTCCTAGATAAAGCCTTTTAAAAAAATTTAATATTTAATTTCCTTATATAACTCTAGGTTTAACCAAAAGGAACAATCGAATCACAAAATTGAAAAAAAAAAAAAAACACAAACTCGAATCACAAATTTGAAACTCTAAAATCATATGCCTCTTGTGTTTGGAATTCATACAAAGAAAAGTTAGTATGATGCGAAAAACAATTACTAGTTATACCTTCCTTTGCAAGCAAATAACCTCTTGATCTTCTACCGTATTCCTCTTTTAATCTCAGACGTTGTGTGGGCAACGATCTTCCGAGATGAGAACCACCAAGCTCCTTCTTCTCCAAGCTAGATTCGGCCACCACCAATTCTCCAAGAGAAGTATTGGTCCGGCCACCACCACCAAGCTGCAAGGGATGCAAGAGCAAAGCCTCCTTTCTCTCCTTCTCCTAGCTAGAACCGGCCACCAACAAGTGCTCCAAGGGAAGGATAATCCGGCCACTAAAGAAGAAGAGAAAAGGAAGGAATAGGGACGGCCACACACCAAAGAAAAGAGGAGGAACTATAGAATAGATGTTCTTTTTTGAAGGCACCTCTACCCCCTCTTTTATATTCCTTGGTCTTGACAAATAAGGAAATTTAATTGTTATTAAAATTTCCTTATATTCCATGCCTTTGGTTTTTAAGGAAAAATTAATTAAATTTTCCTTTTAACCATGCTATGGCCGGCCACATCCCAATGCTCCAAATAAGGAAAGTTTTAAACACAAAATTAAAACTTCCTTATTTGTTTCCGAAAATTTTAAAATTAAAATTTCTCTAATAATTTATCCCTTCATGGTTGGTTATAAAAGAAAATTTTATAAATTAAAATCTTTCTTTTAAACATGTGGTTGATTTCCAAAAATGAAAGTTATCTCTAAAATTAAAATCTCCTTTCAATCTACAAATAAGGAAAGATATATAATCTTTCTCTTAATCTTCTGTAGAAGACTATAAAAGAAAATATTTAATTTTAAAACTCTCTTTTAAATCATGAACATGGTTACAAAAAAAGGAAAGTTTTATCAAAATTAAAATCTTCCTCTCAATCTACAAATAAGGAAAGATATCAAATCTTTTCTTAATTTTTTTGTAGAAGGAAAGATTTAAATTTTAAACTCTCATTTAAAACCATGGAATCCACATAAGAAAAATTTTAAAATAAAAATACTTTTATTTTTCTAAGGGTCGACCACACCATGCTTGGGCTCCAAGCATTGGCTGGCCCCTACTTGGCTCAATCTTTGGGTCTTGGCCGGTCATAGCTTGGGCTCCATGTTGGTTAATCCTAGGAAAATGTACCGGTTCCATTGTACAAAAATTTTTTTTGTACAAGTGTCGAACCTTTCCTAAATAACCTATTGTGTTCTTTAGAAGTTAAATTAGGAATCGCAGACGGAACATAACAGCATTGATTCCAAATTTAACTTATCTATTCTTAATGGTTTAGATTTGAATCGCAAGCAGAACTTAACACTATTGATTCAAATCCACCTATGTTATTAATTTCATTAAATATTAATTTCCAAAATTAGCTTCCAGGACTGCATGGCGAGGTACATGACCTTCTTGGATATGAGAGCAACCACCACCGCCTAGTCAAAGCTTTTTAAGGAAAGCTAATATTTAATTTCCTTAAATAACTCTAGGTTAACCAAAAAGAACAATAGAATCACAAATTTGAAAAATAAGAAACACAAACTCGAAAAACTTATTCAAAAAATTAGATCTAATTGCCTCTTGTATTTAGAATTCTTACAAAGAAAATAACTAGTATGATGCGGAAGAAAATTACTAGTTATACCTTCTCTTTGTAAGTTAATGACCTCGAGATCTTCTGCCGTATTCCTCGCCTCGCCTTGGACGTCGTGTGGGCGACGATCCTCCAAGATGAACACCACCCAAAAGAGCTTCTCCTCCTTGTAATATTAGGCCACCACCACCACAATAGAAAAGAGAGCAAAGGGAGAAGAGAGGGAGAGAGGGGCCGACCACCAAGAGAGTCTCCAAGCCAAAGAATAAGAGTTGTATCTCATGAAGCCCCCTCACCCCTTCTTTTATATTATTTGCCCAACGCAAATAAGGAAAAACTTTTTACAAAAAATAAAATCATCCAAGAGTTTTTCCTTTTTCCTTTTTATTTTTCCTTTTCTTTCCTCTTGATTGAATCAATCACCAATTTTAATTTTGTGATAATTTTAATTAATTTAATATGGCCGGCCACTTGCTTGGGCACCAAGCAAGGTGGCCGGCCACCTCATCAAGGGGAAAAAGGAAATATATTTTTTATAAAATTTTACAAGAAAACTCTTATAAAATTTTACAAGTTCTCTTTCCTAAAGTAGGAGTTAAAAAAGGAAAGTTCTAAAAATTAAAATCATGTTTTAAAATTTATAACTTCTCTTACAAAATTTCATTTTTTAACATGATGATAGAAAATTTTAATTTTAAAACTTTTCTCCCTTTTTTTCTTAAACCATAAGGATGGTTAAAAAAAGAAAGTTTTAAAACTTTTAAAACTCTCTATTAAAACATGTGGCCAAATTCAAATAAGGAAAGTTTTTTTAAATTAAAATCTCTCTTTTAAAACTTATAGTTTTCTACAAAGAGAAGATTTTAAAAATTCAAAAACAACCCTCCTTGTTTGAATATTGTGGCTGGCCCCTTCATGCTTGGTCACCAAGCAAAGGGTCGGCCCCTATAAAGAGGATGTGGCCGGCCCTTGCTTGGTCACCAAGCATTGGACCGTCCCACTTCTTGGACACCAAGAAGAGCTTTACATTTGGATGGACTTGAGGCTATAATGAGGCTACGACAAGGATCTAGAGGAGAAATTGGTTTTGGCCTTCTGATGAGCTTGAGTATCCCGTGCTCGCCCCGAACACACAACTCAAGTTCATCGATAATAACTCATTCCACTAGAGAGTTATTACCGCACTACCGCACCAATCCCAAATTACATTATGGGCTCCTTCTTATTATGAGTGTGTTAGTCTCCCTGTGTTTAAGATTACGAATGCCCACTAATTAAGTAAGTTACTGACAACTCACTTAATTAATATCTAACTCCATGAGTAGTACCACTCAACTTTATTGTCATGTCGGACTAAGTCCACGTGCAGGGTTTAACATGACAATCCTTATGAGCTCCTCTTGGGGACATTCTCAACCTAGATAACTAGGACACAGATTCCTTCTATAATCAATAACACACACTATAAGTAATATCATTTCTCAACTTATCGGGCATATTGATTTATCGAGCTAAACCTCACACTTTGATAAGTCAAAGAAATAAATATTAAATATATGTGCTTGTTATTATATTAGGATTAAGAGCACACACTTCCATAATAACTAAGGTATAGTTCTTTTACTAAGTCAGTACAAAAAGATCTTATCTAAATGGTCCTACTCAATACACTTAAAGTGTATCAGTGTAATTTATTAGTCAAGATAAACTAATACTTAATTACACTACGACTATTCTGATGGTTTGTTCCTTTCCATCTTAGTCGTGAGCAACTTGTTTATAATTTATAGAGAACCGACAACATGATCTTCTAAGTGTGACACCACACTCCATGTTGTCTACTATATAAATTAATTGAACAATTACATTTAACAAATAAATATAGATATTGATCAATGTGATTCTTTTATTTTAACAAATAAATGTTTACAAAAGCTAGGCATTTAGTATAAATTCTAACAATCTCCCACTTATACTAAAAGACTAAGCTGCCATATCTGTTGCCATACATCTGATTCTCATCCTCTCCACATGCCGATCAAATGCTTTCGCTGGAAGGGCCTTAGTGAAAGGATCTGCTAGGTTATCTGCTGATGCAATCTTGGCGACGACAACTTATCCTCGCTTGACGATGTCTCGTATCAGGTGGTACTTGCGCTCTATATGTTTACTTGCTTTATGGGCTCGTGGTTCCTTCGAGTTTGCAACTGCACCGCTATTATCACAATAAATTGTGATGATTTTGGGCAAACCAGGAATCACATCTAAGTCCATTAGAAAGTTCCTGAGCTATACAGCTTCTTTGGCTGCCTCAGAGGTTGCCACATACTCAGCTTCCATGGTTGAGTCCGATACGTATTTTTGCTTAACACTCCTCCATGCAATGACTCCACCTCCTAGAGTAAATACATAGCCTGATGTAGACTTACTGTTGTCCCTATCTGATTGGAAGTCCGAATCCGTGTAACCCACAGGGAGCAAATCATCTGCCTGGTAAACTAGCATATAATCTCTAGTCCTTCTCAGGTACTTTAATATATGCTTTACCGCATTCCAATGTCCTTGTCCAGGGTTACTCTGATATCTGCTAACCATGCCCACGGCAAATCAGATATCAGGTCTCGTACACACCATTGCATACATAAGGCTTCCTACAGCCGAGGCATAAGGAACTGCCTTCATGTCCTCTATCTCCTTTGATGTCTTCGAAGACATCTCTTTAGATAAAGCTACTTCATGCCTAAAAGGTAAGAAACCTTTCTTGGAGTTTTGCATGCTAAAACGAGCAAGGATTGCATCTATATATAAAGCTTGGGATAGACACAACATTCTCTTCTTGCGATCCCTTATAATTTTGATCCCAAGAATGTGTGCACATTCTCCTAGGTCCTTCATATCAAATTTTTTGGACAACCATACCCTTACGTCCGATAATACCTTGACATTGTTGCCAATTAACAAAATATCATCTATGTATAGTACAAGAAATACCACCACATTTCCGTTACACTTCTTGTATACACAAGACTCATCCGGACACTGAATAAATCCATATGACTGGATTACTTCATTAAATCGGATGTTCTAAGATCTTGAAGCTTGCTTCAGTCCATAAATGGACCGATTGAGCTTACACACTAGATGCTCTTTGCCCTTTTCAATGAACCCTTCTGGTTGCTTCATATGGATGTTTTCTTCAAGATTTCCGTTAAGGAAAGATGTCTTGACATCCATTTGCCAAATCTCATAATCCATATGAGCGGCAATGGATAAGAGTATCCGGATAGACTTAAGCATAGCTACCGGCGAAAAGATCTCCTCATAATCGATTCCCTCTTTCTGAGTGTACCTTTTCGCAACAAGCCTTGCTTTGAAGGTTTCTACCTTCCCATCTGTCCCTCTTTTCCTTTTGTAGATCCACTTGCATCCAATGGCTTTTACACCATCAGGTGGTTCTACAAGCTCCAGACCTTATTAGAATACATAGATTCTATTTCGGAATTCATTACCTTTTGCCAAGATACTGCATCTATATCTCGGAGTGCTTCATTATATGTCCGGGGATCAGGTTCATGTTTACCCGGGATCAAGTCCGAAGACTCTCCCAAAAACATGAATCTCTCAGGTTGCTTAACAACCCTCCCACTATGATGAGGCACCGTCTGTGGTTGTGTATCATGTGTGACACATGTTGCAGTCTCTTGTGGTACTTCATCTTGTACTGTTGGTACTGAAGTAGACGTGTCCTTTCTAAGTTCTTCTAGAACAATTTTGCTACTGGGCTTGTGATCCATTATATAATCTTCTTCTAAAAATTGGGCATTGGTGCTAACAATGACCTTCTGGTCTTTAGGACTATAAAATAAACCACCTTTCGTTCCTCTGGGATAACCCACAAACACATAAACTTCTGTACGAGATTCTAACTTATCAGCATCTAGTTTCAGCACATGTGCTGGACTACCCCAAATCCGAATATGTCTTAGACTTGGCTTCTGCCCATTCCACAATTCTGTGGGAGTAGAAGATACTAATTTAGAAAGTACTAAGTTCAGAATGTGCACTGTTGTTTCCAGAGCGTATCCCCAAAACGAATTTGGTAATTCTGAATAACTCATCATCGATCTAACCATCTCCATAAGAGTCATATTCCTTCTTTCTGCCACACCATTCTGTTGGGGTGTACCAGGTGCGGACAATTGGGATTGAATCCCGGCCTTTGATAAGTAATTCCTAAACTCTCCTAAGAGGTATTCGACACCACGATCAGACCGTAGTGTCTTGATACTTTTACCTAGACGTTTCTCCACATCAGCCTTGTATTCTTTGAACTTATCAAAGCACTCAGACTTGTGGTGCATTATATAAATGTGTCCATATCTTGAATAATCGTCTATAAAAGAGACAAAATATTCAAAACCACCTCTAGCCTGGATAGACATAGGACCACACAAATCAGAATGAACCAATTCTAACGCTTCTTTGGCTCTATACCCCTTGGCCTTAAAAGGTCTCTTGGTCATTTTACCTTCCAAGCAGGATTCACATGTTGGAAAGTTTTCCAACTCTAATTGGACCCAAGAGTCCATCGGCTACAAGCCTTTGAATCCTACTTAAGTTAATATAACCAAGCCTTAGATGCCAAAGATGCGTTTGGTTCATTTCCAAAGGTTCTTTTCTCTTATTAGAGTTAGAAGATGTGTTATTAATTTTCATATTTTGCTTTGTGGGAGAAATTGGATTTAAAGTATATAAATTGCCAACCAATGCACCAGAACAGATAATCACTTTATTTCTCTTTATAACCACATTGTTACTAAAGGAAACTGAATATCCATCCAAATATAGTTTAGAAACTGAAATTAAATTCTTTCTAAAATTGGGTACATAAAGATAATTTATTAAAACCAATTTCCTATTCCTATCAAATGATAAGTAGACGTCTCTCACTGCAACAGTCGGCACCTTAGTAGCATTGCCCATGTAGACAGTAATCTCTCCTTCAAATAGTCGTCGGGTTTCCTGGAACCCCTACAAGGAATTGCAGACATGATAAGTGGCTCCCGTATCTACACACTAGGTGCTGGTAGATAACACCGCTAAACATATTTTAACAACTAGAGCATGAGATATATCTTTATTGTTCTGGTTCCTACGAGGAAAGTCTGCCTTCCAATGCCCTGTATGCTTGCAGATGAAGCACTTGCCCTTCGTCTTCTTCATTCCAGCTTTTTGTCCCTGAGGTTTATTCACTCTCTTTGCTGAAAAGACCTATTTCTTCTTTTTCTTGCCTTTCGACTTAGAAGTAGAATCATTTTCAGCATAGTGAATCTCAGAACTTTGACGAAATATTCCTTTTGCTGCCTGTAGTTCTGTCAAAAGTTCCGCCAACGTATACTCTATTTTGTTCATGTTATAGTTCAGGCGGAACTGCTCAAAACTTCTGGGTAGAGTTTGGAGAATTATATCAACCTGGGTTTCCCCATCGATTTCTCCTCCAAGAACTTGTATTTCGTTCAGATAAGCCATCATTTTGAGGATATGATCTCTTACAGGTGTCCCCTCAGACATGGTGGCTGTCATTAGTGTTTTCATTGTCTCTTGCCTAGCAGTCCGACTCTGGTGCCCAAAGAGTTCTTTGAGATTGTTCATTATATCATAAGTTGTTGGTAAATCTTGATGCTGATGTTGCAATACATTTGACATTGATGCCAAAATGTAACACCGCGCCATCTCATCAGCTTTTATCCATTTCTTATGATACTCAATCTCCTCTGGGGTAGAGTCACCGTCAGGTGCATCAGGACAAGCCTCAGTCAATACAAACTTATAGCTTTCAGCAGTAAGGACAATGTTCAGGTTTCTTTTCCAATCTATATAGTTGGGACCAGTAAGTCTGTTTTCTTTTAGAATAATGGCCAGTGGGTTGAAAGTCATCCTAAAAATCATAAAATAAATTTTGGTCAGAACTCTAAATTTAGAATAATATTGATTCCTCAAACAATATTATTTTAAATTAACCAACATCTCAAAACACCGTGAATTTTGTATGCCACGATAGTGAGGACGTATACAAATTCAACATTTGTAAAAGGAGGGTGTAACCCATTAATTTTATTATCTTGTCAACCTAACTTTTTGACAAATAAAATTAATAGTTGGTTTCCTTCGGTCACACAAATAATAGCAGTGACTCCGATGGGGAGGATACTATTAGGCGTGCCTAAGTGTATACCATTACTTGACACTAAGTCTATTAATAAGATTATGCCCCTTCTGATGGGGAAGATCACACGCTCTTAATTAATTTCCTATAGTCATCCAAAATGGAAGTTTGATCTAGTGATCCGCAAATAAACTCATCTGATATGGAGGAAGGCACTCAGAGCCAACGCGCAAGTTTGTTTGCATCACTTACAAACCAGTAATGGAGACCGTGGAATTTACTAAAATAAATCTCTCTCCCACTTAGTTATTTAAAGTGAGGAATTTTAAACTATCCTAGCATACATCAAATGCATATACACACATCACAGTAAATAAAAGCAATAAATATGGAAATTATTTTCCAACTATTATGATATTTTTCTGTTACTGACCTCCATGTGCTCCAACCCTAGCTATTGCCATCTTTAGCCACCGCCATCGGGTAGAGTCGTCGCATCCATCTTGCCTCTTATTCCGCTGTGCCTCTGGTGCTCCAAAAGTACCATGCCTCGCAAGAATCCGATCCGCGACAAAAATAGAATTTTACATATATCGATCCTATATTCCATGAGGGAATGTACATGTCTTCTAGATCGAACAAAAAATAAAATTCTAAAAATAATATAGTTCCTGCTGTATTTGATACATACTATCATGCACACAAATAATGTCGTTGACATGTCCAAGGGTCCAATCACACACAACATCAATAAGCCATAATAGTTGGAGCCTGCAACCAAAGAGTTAGCACATCTTACTATTATCCTGCCTAAATTATGTATGACATCTGCATAACCTATTTGAATTCTAAACACACAGAGGCAAACCCTAGCTCTGATACCAATTGTTGGTTAATCCTAGGAAAACGTACCGGTTCCACTGTACAAATTTTTTTTTGTACAAGTGTCGAACCTTTCCTTAAATAACCTATTGTGTTCTTTAGAAGTTAAATTAGGAATCGCAGACGGAACTTAACATCATTGATTCCAAATTTAACTTATTTTTTCTTAATGATTTAGATTTGAATTGAAAGCGGAACTTAACACTATTGATTCAAATCCACCTATGTTATTAATTCCATTAAATATTAATTTCCAAAATTGACTTCCAGGACTGCATAGCGAGGCACATGGCCTTCTTGGATATGGGAGCAACCATCACCGCCTAGTCAAAGCCTTTTAAGGAAAGCTAATATTTACTTCCTTAAATAACTCTAGGTTAACCAAAAAGAACAATCGAATCACAAATTTGAAAAATAAGAAACACAAACTCGAAAAACTTATTCGAAAAACTAGATCTAATTACCTCTTGTATTTAGAATTCTTACAAAGAAAATAACTAGTATGATGCGGAAGAAAATTATTAGTTATACCTTCTCTTTGTAAGCTAATGACCTCGAGATCTTTTGCCGTATTCCTCGCCTCGCCTTGGACGTCATGTGGGCGATGATCCTCCAAGATGAACACCACCCAAAAGAGCTTCTCCTCCTTGTAATATTCGGCCACCACCACCACAATAGAAAAGAGAGCAAAGGGAGAAGAGAGGGAGAGAGGGGTCGGCCACCAAGAGAGTCTCCAAGCCAAAGAATAAGAGTTGTGTCTCATGAAGCCCCCTCACCCCTTCTTTTATATTACTTGTCCAAGGTAAATAAGGAAAAACTTTTTACAAAAAATAAAATCATCCAAGAGTTTTTTTACTATATATGTGCTTGTTATTATATTAGGATTAAGAGCACACACTTCCATAATAACTAAGGTCTAGTTCTTTTACTAAGTCAGTACAAAAAGATCTTATCTAAATGGTCCTACTCAATACACTTAAAGTGTATCAGTGTAATTTATTAGTCAAGATAAACTAATACTTAATTACACTACGACTATTCTGATGGTTTGTTCCTTTCCATCTTAGTCGTGAGCAACTTGTTTATAATTTATAGAGAACCGACAACATGATCTTCTAAGTGTGACACCACACTCTATGTTGTCTACCATATAAATTAATTGAACAATTACATTTAACAAATAAATGCAGATATTGATCAATGTGATCCTTTTATTTCAACAAATAAATGTTTACAAAAGCTAGACTTTTAATATACACTCTAACACTCCAAGCTAACTTGGCCGGCCACCAAAGAGTGGGTAAGAAGGTGGGTATAGGTGGGTATAATTCTCTATATACAAGAGGCTACGATAGGGACCGAGAGGAGGAATTGGTTTTGGTCTTCCGATGAAACTAGGCTTCCCGTGTACGCCCCGAACACCCAACTTAATTTCATCAATAACAATTCATACCACTAAAGAATTATTATTGAACTACCGTACCAATCCCAAATTACATTTTGGGCTTCTTTTTATTATGAGTGTGTTAATCTCCCCGTGTTTAATATGTCGAATGTCCACTAATTAATTGA
This sequence comes from Zingiber officinale, assembly GCF_018446385.1. NCBI lineage: Eukaryota > Viridiplantae > Streptophyta > Magnoliopsida > Zingiberales > Zingiberaceae > Zingiber > Zingiber officinale. Next base: position 102,929,693 of record NC_055991.1, read on the forward strand.
GTTACTAACAACTCATTTTAATTAATATCTTAGTCCAAGAGTAGTACCACTCAACCTTATCGTCATGTCAGACTAAGTCCACCTGCAGGGTTTAACATGACAATCCTTATGAGTTCCTCTTGGGGGCATTATCAACCTAGATTTCTAGGACACAGTTTCCTTCTATAATCAACAACACACACTATAAGTAATATCATTTCCCAACTTATCGGGCATTTTGACTTATCGAGCTAAGTCTCACCCTTTAATAAGTCAAAGAAATAAATACTAAATATATGTGCTTGTTATTATATTAGGATTAAGAGCACACACTTCCATAATAACTAAGGTCTTGTTCTTTTACTAAGTCAGTACAAAAAGAACTTACCTTAAATGGTTCTACTCAATACACTCAGAGTTACTAGTGTAATTTATTAGTCAAGATTAACTAATACCTAATTACACTACGATTATTCCAACAGTTTGTTTTTTTCCATCTTAGTCGTGAGCTACTGTTTATAATTTATAAAGAATTGATAACATGATCTTCTGTGTGTGACACCACACACCATGTTATCTACAATATAAATTAATTGAACAACTATACTAAACAAATAAATGTAGACATTTGACCAATGTGATTTTATTATTTCAAAAATAGATGTTTACAAAAAGCTAGACTTTTAGTTTACACTCTAACAATTTTTGGGGAATTTTTCAGAGCCCGTATAGCGTATATTGAGGGGATAAATTTATATGCTTAGGAAAAGCCTATTGGGAATATCCAAAAATGAGAGTTGATTGAGGAATAAACTTAGGTTTTAATTTGCCTAAACCTAAGTTCAAGTTATAAATACCTAATCTCCTCTTCTCCTACCCGATCCCTTTCTCATGCCGTCCCTTTCTTTCCTCTTCCCAGATCTCCGTCGACCTTCTCTTCTCTTCCTCGCACCCCTCTCCACCTGATCTCACTCTCGGGCATGAAGCCGCTTCCCTTCTCCTTCGTGTAACGACCCAAATTTCCTTGTCTTAAGTTATAAAAGTCCTTATTAATATTTATAAATGCTATAGAAATATTCTATAGATTTTTATAAATTTTTAGAGTATTTTTATGCAATTTTTGGAGGTCGTTTGGTATTTTTACTAAACGATAGAAGTTTCGACAAAAATAATGTCCAAGCCGAGATTCGAACCGGAGACCTCGGATTAAGCAGAACCCTAAGCGAATCCGGCTGACCAAGTGTTCCGCAGGTATTTTGTGAAAGAGTAAGGTGCGAAATATTCTTAAGCAATAGTTGATAACAGAAATAACCTAAGTTATAAAAAGGGAATCATTTTCTCTCCCCGAACCCTAAAACCTTTCCTTCTCCCTCTCGTGCGCGCGGCGGCTTTTCTCAGGCGAAAATGCAACTGGGAGCTAGGGCTTCTCCGGCGGCCTGCCAAGGGAGATTTCCGGGAGTCTTTCACACCTTCTCTGTCGTCTTGTCGAGGGGAGCACACGGACGCGAAGAGATCGCTGAACGACGAGCCTCTCCGAAACCCTAGAAGCATTAGAAGTCTCCCCTTCAGTTGTAAGTCCAAGAACATGAATGTAAGTTGCTACTCACCTGCAGTAGGATAGCTCCAAATTTATTTGATTCCTCACTTTGCTTCCGAAGCACACATGAACCCTAGAATTTGTTTCTTCACTGCACAGCAAGCTTTTCTTCCACCGTGAACCCTAGTTTTCAGTTGGTATGCACATTAAGGTGCTTTAGTGCTTAAAACTTAGTATTAGGAAGTTGTGGTGATGAATGCAGAATTTTTATAAGTAAAATAACTTGATATTTTCATTTTCACTTCCTACTAATCATCTATGAGCATCAGTTGGATTTCTATGCTTTTATGGTCACTGATGACGAACTTGCACTGGAATCTATTAGCTATTGCTCTGGTATTCCAAAATACCTTAGTCTATTTGAATATCATGTGTTTTAGCTTTCTATGTACCAAGTAGTTTTTTTTACTTATTAAAATTATTTCTTGGCTTCAGCCTGTAACTTATGTGATTCTTTGTTTATCAGAAAATAAGATCTAAATGTTGGATTCTTTAATAAACTTCCTATCAAACGAAATAGACTTTATATAAGTTTCAATTCAGCAAGTTTGATTCCTTAAGTTTCAATTCAGCAAGTTTGATTCCTTAAGTTTCAATTCAGCAAGTTTGATTCCTTAAGTTTCAATTCAGCAAGTTTGATTCCTTAAGTTTCAATTCAGCAAGATTGATTCCTTTTGTTACAAATTCAGCAGGTTAGCTAATTTAGTTTTCTTTCAACAAGTTAGCTAATTTCAGTTATAGTTTTCTGTGCTATGTGATATGCACGAACAACATACATAGTGTATTCTGTAGCTTAGTTTTCCTTACTAAAACTGGGCACGAACAACCATACATAGTGTATTTTGTAGCTTAGTTTTCCTTGTTAATTCCATGAACATGATTAGCTTTAAGTTTAGTATTTCAACCTTGGATTTCCATGAGTTCTGAACAGGAACATCCTCGGTTTCTTTTAGCATGCAGTTTATACTTTACTTGCTAACTCCATGAACATGATTAGCTTTAAGTTTGGTATTTTTTTTTAGCCTCTGTTATTTAAGCATGCAGCCATATATTTTAATGGAATGATTATGTGTTCTATTAAACTGTTTAGGGGATTATGAGTAGCTATAAGTAAGAAAAGACCAAGGTCTTGATAGGATTCCTAAATTTTACGAATTGGGATCAGCAGCACACCAAGTGCTCAAAGAAATGCCAAGGCATTTTATTATAAGAATATTACAAGTTAACAAGTATTTTATTTTAAAGAGGCTAGTACCTGACTTCCAAGGTTGTCGTTAAATAAATCCAGGTGACCAATTCCAAGGTCTTGGCCCTGGTAAGACCAAGGTCTTTGCCCTCGTAGGACTGATGACTAGCTACCACAGTCCCTATTAGGGAGCGCGCATTGGTACTAAGCCTGGGCCCAAGAGAAGTTGATTATTATTTTGAAGTATTAAAGTATAAATTTTTGGAATAAATGAAACAAGCTTCACTTATGTTTAGAGTCAGCAAGTTTAGTTTCTTTTAATTCGAAGCATGCAGTATTAGTTTCATTTGTTTCCTGATTAGTTTATTGAGCATGACTAGCCTTGTCTTCCAGCATGTAGTTTTATCCTTGTATATCATGAGTATGCAAATTTTAGTGCTTGTTATTGAATATGCATGAGCAGATTTATTTCCTAGTTTCAGTACTTTTAACATGAGCAGTATTGAATCTTATTTCCATTTCTTTGCTATGGATTTGAGCATGAGCAGTATTGAATTATATTGCTATTTCTTTGCTATTAGATTAACATGAGCAGCTATATATATGCTTTATTCTTAGAGCATTTAGTTTCTAGTTCCTTCTCGTATGCATGCACATTCGAGTTTTTGTGAGTTAGACAGCGCTTACTAAGCATTCACTTATAGTTTGCATTTCCTCTTACATGCATAAAGGAAAGGAAAAGTTATAGCAAAGGAAGGCGACGAGGAGGTGCGGATTGTGTGTGATGCCAGGACTATGGGAGAGACTTGGGATGTTATTGAGTTTTCATGTTTTAGTGGATAAGAAACATTTGAGATGCATTTTATATTCCATGTCATTTGAGATTGTATTTTATACTCCAAGTCATTTGAGTTCATTCTTGTTTTAGATTGCATGCTGAGATGAGTTCTGATTAATAAGTAGATACTGTTGTGTTTGCATTGAGATATAGTGTGTATAGTTTCTGTTATTATGTGTTATATATACATGCCAGTATTGTATTGCATTTTAGTCCTGCTGTACTGCATACACTCTGTCGAAATTTTAAGTTTTCTGGAAAAAAAAGGTTAAGTACAGTTTGTCATACTAGTTAAGTAAGAATTTATAATAGTTAAGTAACAGCCACCCTTAGAGAGTAGTAGTAAGAAGGGTGGTCGCTACACTCCGCTCGTTGAAGCTCGATCCACCGTCGGTTGGGAATCTCAACCCTTATTTCCCTCACATCTCCTCCTTCTTCATCCGAGCTATCCCACATAGGGGCGACATAAGTCAAGGGAAGGGGCCCAAGATCCAGCCATCAATCCACTCGATCACCACCATAGTTGACCGATCATTAGGTTCCACCACCGCTAGAAGGGGTGGGTGAGTGGGACGACGCAGGAAGGGTTGAGCTACCCTCCCTTCGCTTGGTGACCTAATCGAAGCGGCAAATCCCTGGATGCTATCAGTGTAACACCCACGAAATGAAAAGTTATACATATGGGTAAATTCTTTATAAAAGGAAAATGGAAATAGAACCAAAAAGAAATAAAATAAAAAATAAAAAGAAAGAGAGGTTAAGGTTTGAACCTTGAACCTCCCACAAATGATAGAGTTAAATTAGTACATGATAACCACTAGAACCATGAATGACTTATGATTTGTAAAGAGTGGGAATTTTAGTTAAAAGTGAGAGTATGATTAAGTAAGGGAACAAGAGAAAGTCAAGTGGCTATTCTCCTCTTTCTCTTGGTTAAGATTAGAAGCAAGGAAAAGAGAAAGACAAGTTGTCTTTCTCCTCCCTTTGCTATTTTCGTGGGAATGAAGAGTGGAGAAGATGGAGAAGACAAGGGGATAAATTGGGACACTTTTTCCTCATTGGGAATAAATAAGAATGAGTGAAGAGAAGGGAAAGAAAAGTTTTGTTAATTTTTCCTCCTTCTTCCTCCTCGTTCTTTCTCCTTCTTCCTTCTCCACCGAGACATAGAGCTCTCTCTCCCTCATTTCCAAAATCCAAGCTAAGGTTTTCTCTCTAAGAAAACAAATTCCTAAGAAGGAGTCTCAAGGTTTACTCCTTACAAGAAAGAGAAAACAAAAGGGAGAACTAGGAAGAGAAGCTCCTTCTTCCTCCTCACAAGGGTACCACTTTATTTAGGAACAACAAGCGAAAGGATGTAAGTATCCCCTCACCTGTGGTACAAGTTGTTTATGTTTTCCATAAGATTAGAATGCTTGAAACCTAGGGTCACAATGTTGAACTTTCGGCCAAGTGTAGATGAAAGACCTAGGAAAGCTTAAGACCTAAACTAACCATGTTCACTATGTCCCTATGATATGTATGCTATGATAGGAGATTGGTTTGGTGTTCTTATACTTGTATGTTGCTTAAAACTTAATTTCATGCTCCTAAGATGTTCGACCAAGACATGAATAAAAGGTTTAGGGAAGTTCAAGACCTAAATAAGCATGTTCATTATGTTCTTATGATAAGTACCCTAGTATAGGAAGCTAGTTAATGTTCTTATGTTGTATGCTTACTTAAAACCTAGATCTATGATTTTGAACTTTCGGCCAAGTGTATATGAAAGACCTAAGAAAGTTTAAGACCTAAACTAACCATGTTCACTATGTCCTTATGATATGTATGCTATGATAAGAGATTGGTTTGGTGTTCTTATGCTTGTATGTTGCTTAAAACTTAATGTCATACTCATAAGGTGTTCGGCCAAGACTTGAATAATGGATTAGGAGAGGTTAAAAATTTAGGTTATCATGCTCATGACCTTCTTTATGAAATGGTATGAAAGATTCTAAGTGTTTGCATGCTTGTATGTCGTTGGAACCTAGTGGTATTACACTATAGGGTTTCAGTCATGATGTGAATGAAAGACCTAGGAGAGCTTAAAACTTAGTCTAACATGTTCATAACTCTCCTTAGGATATGATATGAAGCTAACTTAGGGTTATCATGTTTTGATATTGCTTGAAATCTAGACATATGTTTCTTTATGGTTCGGCCATGGTGAATTTTAGTGTTTAAGGAAGCTTTAAACTAAATCTAGCATGCTCATGATTTCCTTTATGATATGATATGGAGTTAGCTAGATATTCATGCTTGTATGTTGTTTAGAGCTTGATTTTCTTCTTCATGAACTTTCGGCCATGATCAAATTTAGGGTCCAAGAAGCTTAAAATTAAATCTAGCATGCTCATGAATTCCCTTATGATATGATATGAAGTTAGCTTGATATTTATGCTTGTATGTTGGTTAGAGCTTAATTCCCTTCTTCATGAACTTTCGGCCATGATAAGGATCAAGGCCTAGGAAAGATTAAAAAATTAGGTTAACATGCTTATGACTTTCCTTATGATATGATATGAAGTTAACATGAGATTCTTATGCTTGTATGTTGTTTAGAGCTTAAGTTCATACTCTTTGAACTTTCGGCCATGATGGGATTAGAAGCCTAGGTGTGCCTCACATGCTACGTTATGAATTAAGAGATGTTATTTAATGATTCCATGCATGATTATGTTTTTCTATGATAGGTGATGTGTTCATTTATACCTATGAACCATGCATAATAATGTGTCTTATGATGTGCTATATGCTCAAGTATGCATGTTTTATGATATGACAAGTAATATGCTCATTTATGTATGCTTATGATCCACGCATGATAATGTCTCTTATGATGTGCTATGTGCTCAAGTATGCATGCTTTATGATATGATAAGTAAAGGCCTAAGAGTTGCTTCCCTATTTGTTGGGATTAAGAGCACTCTCTATGATATGACAAGTGAAGGCCTAAAAGTTGCTTCCCCTTGGGGACTAAGAGCACTCTTCATGATATGACAAGATATGATATTCTATGTTATGACATGAACCATGATATGCTATTTTACTTTGTATGGCTTGTACCAAGGGTAGGCTCCATAAGCGCCCCTAGGCCGACGGACTATGAACGGGTCTAGTAAAAAGGGATGTGCTCCTTAGTACACCCCTAGGTCAACGGTCGTAGTACGGACCTAGTTCCCTAGTAGGTTCGGGGCTAGCTACCCTGTCCTAGGGATTGCGCGCATTTATGTATGTATGTGGTACAAGCCGGGCCCTCATGATGATGTTATGTTCAAGTACTATATGATATGTTTAAAGACATCTTGCACATGACATGACACATGTTTTAAAAGACATCTTGCATGATATGATTTATGATATGATATGCTATGCCCTTATGATTTATATGACATGATGCTCTTCTGATTTATGATATGATATGCTTTTATGATTTATATGACATGATGCTTTCTTTTATTGATGATATGATACATCATGATATTTCTTTATGATATGCTATGCCCTTATGATTTATATGACATGATGCTCTTATGATTTATGATATGATATAGCATGATGTTCTTTATGAGATGATATGTTATGATGCTATGTTTTCATAATATGATGTTAGATGATTATGTTTCCATTGTTATATGCATATGTGATTATGCTATGATATATGGTTTTTGTGAGTAGGAAAGGATCTTACTAAGCATGTATGCTTATAGCTTACTTTCCTTGTACCGCATATAAAGGCAAAGAATGGATGAACTAGGGGAGCCGCAGGAGAGGCAAGAGATGTGTGTGGTGGTGGCTCAGCTAAGACAAATAAAAGACCTGCTTATGTTATTTTTTTATGTTGACATGAACTAAGTTTATTTATGTTAATGTTCCGCATGACTTCATGATACTTCTGCTGTTTTACTTTAGAAAGAAATTTTAATATGCATGTATGTTTCCGCAAGTAGTAAAGTAACCCCGCCCTACTAGCAGGAGGGGCGAGCGTTACAAGTTGATATCAGAGCGAGGTTAGCCTTCCCGCTACACACACATCAAGCCTCCATCCTGCAGCTCCAAGTAAGACTTTCTGTACTTACTCTATTCTATTTATGTATGATAGGAAATGTTTTAGTATCCATGAACCTAAGTATGACTGATATGGATTTCCTTTATATATGATAAGCGATATTTAATGTGCACGAATATAAGTAGGGATGACTCTAGACTTATGCTAGCCTTATTGTTATTTATGAAAATAGATTTGGCTAGAAGATGTGGTAACAAGGCCGATGAGACAGTGACCCCACCAGATCTGACCCAGGTAGTCACAGATCTCCACCATCAGATCACGGAACAACAACAAGTAATCACTGCTCTGATGAATCAGCAAGGAAACCTTGTCACCCCACCAGCAAATCAGAATGCAGTGCCCGTCATACCAATAGTTGCACCAGTACCACCGGTAGCCCCTGCCCCAGTGGCCCGATAGGAGACCTACTTGATACAGTGGCTAAGGCTGAAGCCGGAGAACTTCTCGGGTACTTGTGAGCCATGGGACGCCCAAGCCTGGTTCAAGACGGTGGAAAGTATTGTGGAATTGCTGGACTGGCCCGTATCGGAAAAGATCAAATGCGTGTCATTCTATTTTTCCGGAGACGCAAGAATGTGGTGGGAAAGAGTTAAGGCTAAGAGACAAGTTAATCTGATGAATTGGACAGACTTCGAGACAGAGTTCTTCGAGGAATTCTTCCATATGCAAGTAATAAACCGGCATTACGACGAGTTCACCGAGTTCTAGCAAGGTGACTTATCAGTTAACGAAGCAGTGAAGCGCTTTAACCATCTTGCACGCCTCTGCCCAGAGTTAGTCAGCACGGAAAGAGAAAGGGTTAGACTGATGCTGAAAATGCTCCGACCCGAGATAGCATTGAATGTGGTCGGCGGAATTAATAGACCGCAGACTACAGAAGAACTGGTCAGCAGTGCCCTGATCACCGAACATTATCAGAAGGCGATGAACGAGAATAAGAATCAGGCATAGACGGAAGGACAGAAACCTCAGGGTACCAAAACGAGCTGGAAAGGAAACTCTAATGGAAAAAGGAAGCAATAGAACAACACTAAAGGAGGACCAGCAAATAAGCAACCTAAGTACCCTCAGTGTACCATTTGTGGGAAGCAGTATTCCGGAGTATGCCACAAGGGTACGAGAAAGTGTTACAGTTGCGGACGGGAAGGACATATGGCCAGAGACTGCCCTACCCAGTCCCAGACACCATCCCAGCAGTATAACCAGAACAGGAGTACCCCCTCACAGCTACACCTGATGCAGGCTGCCATTAAAGGAACTCCGATTAGCCAAGGGAGATTGGAAGTCCTGCCAGCTACGACGAACGCCATGGTTTTTTCTCTTACCAAAGATGATGTGGCGAGTGCATCTACAGTTGTCACAGGTCAGCTGCCTATTTTCAGTCAGTATGCTAATGTGTTATTTGATACTGGGGCAACACACTCGTTCGTCTCTACACCCTTCATGGAGAAATTAGAGATACCACCACAAGCCTTAAATGATAAATTCTTAACAACCCTGCCTTTGGGAGAAGTAATGCCATCTACTCATATGTTGCGAGCTGCACCCATCAGAATCACAGACAGAGAACTCTACTTTGACCTGATAGTGCTTGACATGCAAGATTATGACAGTATATTGGGCATGGATTTCCTGAGCAAGTACGGCGCTTCAATCGAGTGCCGTCAAAGAAAAGTGATTTTCCGACATGAAGATGAACCGATATTCGAGTTCATTGGGGAACCCAGGGAAAATTGGTGCTACGGGGCTGAAGATGTGACCAGACAACTCTCTACCCTGACTATAGCACCAACGCTGTTCGATGATGTATTGGAGAAGCAAACTCATGACCTAAGCATCCAGCGGATAAAGCAAGAAGTATTAGAGGGAGAGAATGACGGATTCTGTATCGCTGACAGTGGAATATTGTACCTCAAGGATCGTTTATGTGTTCCCAATGACCCGGAGTTGCGAAAGAAGATACTAGAAGAAGCCCACGCAATGTCCTATGCAATGCATCCGGGATCCACCAAAATGTACCAAGATTTGAAAAATAAATTCTGGTGGTCCGGTATGAAAAGAGATGTGGCTCAGTACGTCAGTACCTGCCTGACCTGTCAGAGGGTGAAAGCAGAACACCAGAGGCCTGAAGGATTACTGCAGCCTGTCCAAATTCCAGAATGAAAATGGGAAGATATCTCTATGGACTTTATTTCAGGATTACCTAAGACCACGAATGGCTATGACGCTATATGGGTAATCGTGGATAGATTAACCAAATCCGCCCATTTTCTAGCAATCAAGATGACTTATTCAATTGAGCAACTGGCTCAATTATATGTCAAGGAAATTATTAGATTACATGTGATTCCTAAGACCATCATTTCTGACAGAGATGGTCGCTTTGTTTCATAATTTTTGGAATGTGTTCAGAAGGCTCTTGGCACAAAGATATTGTTCAGTACTGCCTTCCACCCTCAGACCAACGGACAAATAGAAAGGGTGAAACAAGTACTAGAAGACATGTTATGGGCTTGCGCCTTAGACTTCAAAGGAAGCCGGTGCCGATATTTATGCTTAGCGGAATTCGCCTACAACAATAGTTACCAGGCTACTATTGGAATGGCGCCCTACGAGGCTCTGTACGGGAGGAAATGTAGATCCCCTATATGTTGGTACGAAGGCGGTGAAAAGAAAGAGATGGGATTCCAAACAGAGTTCATCGATAACACCACCCGTGCTATACAGAACATCCGTCAAAGAATAGAAACTGCTCAGAGTCGACAAAAGAATTACGCGGATAAGCGACGAAGGCCATTGGAATTCAGTGTCGGAGACTCAATATTCCTCAAGGTAGCTCTTATGAAAGGAGTAATGAGGTTTGGTAAGAAGGGAAAGCTAAGTCCGCGCTATGTGGGACCATATCAAGTTCTGAAAAGAATTGGCAAGGTAGCTTATGAAATAGAGCTGGCTCAGGAGATGTCAGCCATCCACAATGTGTTCCACGTTTCGATACTAAAGAAATGTATTCCAAGCACGGACCAAGTGATCGAACCACGGACAGTACAAGTGCAAGAGGACATAACTTATGAGAGCCGACCGGTTCAGATATTAGATCGAGATGTCAAAAGACTAAGGAACAAAGAAGTACCCGTAGTAAAGGTCATGTGGCAAAATCAACGGTTCGAAGAAGCCACTTGGGAACGAGAAGACGATATGAAACGGAAGTATCCAGAGCTATTTTAAGTTCGAGGACGAACTTTCTATGAGGTATGGGGTACTGTAAAACCCACGAAATGATAAGATATACGTATGGGTAAATTCTTTATAAAAGGAAAATGGAAATAGAACCAAAAAGAAATTAAAAAAAAATAAAAAGAAAGAGAGGTTAAGGTTTGAACCTTGAACCTCCCACAAATGATAGAGTTAAATTAGTACATGATAACCACTAGAACCATGAATGACTTATGATTTGTAAAGAGTGGGAATTTTAGTTAAAAGTGAGAGTATGATTAAGTAAGGGAACAAGAGAAAGTCAAGTGGCTATTCTCCTCTTTCTCTTGGTTAAGATTAGAAGCAAGGAAAAGAGAAAGACAAGTTGTCTTTCTCCTCCCTTTGCTATTTTCGTGGGAATGAAGAGGGGAGAAGATGGAGAAGATAAGGGGATGAATTGGGACACTTTTTCCTCATTGGGAATAAATAAGAATGAGTGAAGAGAAGGGAAAGAAAAGTTTTGTTAATTTTTCCTCCTTCTTCTTCCTCCTCCTTCTTTCTCCTTCTTCCTTCTCCACCGAGACATAGAGTTCTCTCTCCCTCATTTCCAATATCCAAGCTAAGGTTTTCTCTCTAAGAAAACAAATTCCTAAGAAGGAGTCTCAAGGTTTACTCCTTACAAGAAAGAGAAAACAAAATGGAGAACTCGGAAGAGAAGCTCCTTCTTCCTCCTCACAATGGTACGACTTTCTTTAGGAACAACAAGCGAAAGGATGTAAGTATCCCCTCACCTGTGGTACAAGTTGTTTATGTTTTCCATAAGATTAGAATGCTTGAAACCTAGGGTCACAATGTTGAACTTTCGGCCAAGTGTAGATGAAAGACCTAGGAAATCTTAAGACCTAAACTAACCATGTTCACTATGTCCCTATGATATGTATGCTATGATAAGAGATTGGTTTGGTGTTCTTATGCTTGTATGTTTCTTAAAACTTAATTTCATGCTCCTAAGGTGTTCGGCCAAGACATCAATAAAAGGTTTAGGGAAGTTCAAGACCTAAATAAGCATGTTCATTATGTTCTTATGATAAATACCCTAGTATAGGAAGCTAGTTAATGTTCTTATGTTGTATGCTTACTTAAAACCTAGATCTATGATTTTGAACTTTCGGCCAAGTGTAGATGAAAGACCTAGGAAAGCTTAAGACCTAAACTAACCATGTTCACTATGTCCTTATGATATGTATGCTATGATAAGAGATTGATTTGGTGTTCTTATGCATATATGTTGCTTAAAACTTAATGTCATACTCATAAGGTGTTCGGCCAAGACTTGAATAATGGATTAGGAGAGGTTAAAAATTTAGGTTATCATGCTCATGACCTTCTTTATGAAATGGTATGAAAGATTCTAAGTGTTTCCATGCTTGTATGTTGTTGGAACCTAGTGGTATTACACTATAGGGTTTCGGTCATGATGTGAATGAAAGACCTAGGAGAGCTTAAAACTTAGTCTAACATGTTCATAACTCTCCTTAGGATATGATATGAAGCTAACTTAGGGTTATCATGTTTTGATGTTGCTTGAAATCTAGACATATGTTTCTTTATGGTTCGGCCATGGTGAATTTTAGTGTCTAAGGAAGCTTTAAACTAAATCTAGCATGCTCATGATTTCCTTTATGATATGATATGGAGTTAGCTAGATATTCATGCTTGTATGTTGTTTAGAGCTTGATTTTCTTCTTCATGAACTTTCGGCCATGATCAAATTTAGGGTCCAAGGAAGCTTAAAATTAAATCTATCATGCTCATGAATTCCCTTATGATATGATATGAAGTTAGCTTGATATTTATGCTTGTATGTTGGTTAGAGCTTAATTCCCTTCTTCATGAACTTTCGGCCATGATAAGGATCAAGACCTAGGAAAGCTTAAAAAATTGGGTTAACATGCTTATGAATTTCCTTATGATATGATATGAAGTTAACATGAGATTCTTATGCTTGTATGTTGTTTAGAGCTTAAGTTCATACTCTTTGAACTTTCGGCCATGATAGGATTAGAAGCCTAGATGTGCCTCACATGCTACGTTATGAATTAAGAGATGTTATTTAATGATTCCATGCATGATTATGTTTTTCTATGATAGGTGATGTGTTCATTTATACCTATGAACCATGCATGATAATGTCTCTTATGATGTGATATATGCTCAAGTATGCATGCTTTATGATATGACAAGTAATATGCTCATTTATGTATGCTTATGATCCACGCATGATAATGTCTCTTATGATGTGCTATGTGCTCAAGTATGCATGCTTTATGATATGATAAGTAAAGGCCTAAGAGTTTCTTCCCTATTTGTTGGGATTAAGAGCACTTTCTATGATATGACAAGTGAAGGCCTAAGAGTTGCTTCCCCTTGGAGACTAAGAGCACTCTTCATGATATGACAAAATATGATATGCTATGTTATGACATGAACCATGATATACTATTTTACTTTGTATGGCTTGTACCAAGGGTGGGCTCCATAAGTGCCCCTAGGCCGACGGACTATGAACGGGTCTAGTAAAAAGGGATGGGCTCCTTAGTACGCCCCTAGGTCGACGGTCGTAGTACGGACCTAGTTCCCTAGTAGGTTTGGGGCTAGCTACCATGTCCTAGGGATTGCGCGCATTTATATATGTATGTGGTACAAACCAGGCCCTCATGATGATATTATGTTCAAGTGCTATATGATATGTTTAAAGACATCTTGCACATGACATGATACATGTTTTAAAAGATATCTTGCATGATATGATTTATGATATGATATGCTATGCCCTTATGATTTATATGACATTATGCTCTTATGATTTATGATATGATATGCTTTTATGATTTATATGACATGATGTTTTCTTTTATTGATGATATGATACATCATGATATTTCTTTATGATATGCTATGCCCTTATGATTTATATGACATGATGCTCTTATGATTTATGATATGATATAGCATGATGTTCTTTATGATATGATATGTTATGATGCTATGTTTTCACAATATGATGTTAGATGATTATGTTTTCATTGTTATATGCATATGTGATTATGTTATGATATATGGTTTTTATGAGTAGGAAAGGATCTTTCTAAGCCTGTGTTCTTATAGCTTACTTTCCTTGTACCGCATATAAAGGCAAAGAATGGATGAACTAGGGGAGCCGCAGGAGAGGCAAGAGATGTGTGTGGTGGTGGCTCGGCTAAGACAAATAAAAAGACCTGCTTGTGTTATTTTTTTATGTTGACATGAACTAAGTTTATTTATGTTAATGTTCCGCATGACATCATGATACTTCCGCTGTTTTACTTTAGAAAGAAATTTTAATATGCATGTATGTTTCCGCAAGTAGTAAAGTAACCCCGCCCTACTAGCAGGAGGGGCGGGCATTACAATCAGAGTTGTACTGTGGCCATAGTCCCCAACACACAGTTGCAACCAGCGTGGCAACTAGCCATCCATCTCTGCATTTCCTCCATATCACCACCTTGTCATCACGGATCCGTAGCTAAGGTTGGTTGGGACTCAGATGCTTGTTGTCAACACTGCTCTTGTGTCGATGCATGACTCATTTGGTTAAATTGATGATGCAGAATGTATGCTTGACGAAATTCCTTAATTCCTCTTGATGTCTCTATTCGTGCTGTCAGAGCCGTCACCGGCCACCTATTGCCGTGAGTCACTGTTGGATTAGTGAACAACCATTGGAGAAGAAGAAACAGCCTTGGGTAACGATTTTTTTGACCTAAGTTTGGTTGATCTACATTAGATATTCATATGTGAAATGTTGATTTGGGTATTAAGCCTTTGTGTGGTGTTGACTTGAGATTATTGTTTGGAAGGCAGTGGTTTCCTTCGATTCCGGCCATCCCATTGTCGATAGCTTGTAGCTAACATCACTGGATCTATTGTCATCACAGGCGGCTAGAGGAGAAGAAGAGGTAATGAGAATTAGGGACTTGTAGGTTATTTGTTAACTGGAATTGTGTAATTCACAGATTGGTTAGATGATTTTCATCTTATTAGCAAGATGCTCAGCTTATGATTAATTAGTAGATGAATATGGAGGTATTGATGAAATGAATTTGATATCAGATTAGGGTTATTAACAAGAGCTACTAGGTAGGGCAATAGATCTGATTTATCAAAGGGGAAATTAACCAAGGCTAACTAGTACATTGTAGATGGCTATTCATTTTCGTATGTCTTAGTTATTTGCAGCATATGAAATTAGCTAAAATTATACATACTGTTGCAGGACTCTGATTTACTACAAGCCGCTTGACGTAGGGAT
Organism: Zingiber officinale; assembly: GCF_018446385.1. Classification (NCBI taxonomy): domain Eukaryota; kingdom Viridiplantae; phylum Streptophyta; class Magnoliopsida; order Zingiberales; family Zingiberaceae; genus Zingiber; species Zingiber officinale. The sequence goes on from NC_055991.1 coordinate 102,944,944, forward strand.
CGCTTTTGACACGTGCTCTGATAAAGGTGGGTACCTTTGACTTATCTCCTTTTGATATTGTCATTACGATATGCACAGTATGTTATAGCTAGTAGTAGTTGTTATGTTTATATCTGCCTTGGTTTGTCACTAGTTGATACCTTGCTATACCTTTATTTTATATGATATGTGTTTAGGCCTATATCATCTTGATTCTTGCCCTGTTCACTTATGTTCATAGAAGTAGTGATATATGATGCATTCCTGGGTATAGGACTAACTACTAGTTTTACCTGGCATATGTACCTAGACATTATGATACCTAGTTTATTCTTATGGATTCATTGTTCCTTTTGGTACATATCGGATGGAGGTGCATATTGTCAGGGGTTACATGCTTAGTGGCATGCACCATCTTGCTTGATTGCATGTTGTGCGATTATTAGCTCCATTGTAGTTGACCACATTGCTAGTTACATGATCTGCACACACAACCACTCATGAGTTAGTGGTACATCAGGTAGGATGTGTGTAGTTACTCTGTCAGGGCTCCACTCGGCCGCTCATGTGTAGTGGTGATGTAGCATGGTAGCGGACAGGGATCCCTCCTCTTGACTATGACACAAGAAGATCAGAGCTTTGACTCCCTATTTAGTTGGGGTAGGAGGATAGGTGTACTCCGACAGCATCCTGTCCACTCGGTCACTGAGGAGTAGTGATGGTAGAGTGCACAATTGTCATAGCCCTACCCACTCGACCTCATCATCGCGATGACGGTGGTTGGCTGGTGTTAGGGGTGACCATGTCATATGCACCATATTGCATGGATTGCATTTATTTGTGTGTGATTGCTGCACTTTGGATGTTGCATTTTGGTGGATGCATATAATTGACATGCATACAGGAGACATTATGTATTTGGTCTCACGATCCTGCATCTTCTTGTATGGTTCACACTCTTATGTCAAGATAGGAGGTCCTGGTGAGTACAGTTTCTTCCGTTGTTCAGTTTGCTTTACCAGGAGACTTTACTACATGATTACGACTGATAGTTATATTACTATGCATGTTTGCTAGATACCCGCCGATTTCATTGAACTCACACTGTTAATTTTATTCCTATTTCAGGTTGAAGCCGTCAGGAGGTTCTAGCTAATAGTCCCCTCCACATGTCGCAATGGTTTCTGTTTTTAGTCTTTTGTTTCCTTGCTATGTGACCTATAATTGGTGATGTGTAGTTCTTACACTCATGGATTTTTATATCGAGTTTGGGTATGCTACCCTCGTTTTTCTGCTGCAAATGTTTCTCTTGGTGGGTTGTGTTTCTCTCGTTGTAGTGGAGTAGGTTATATATATCTGCAATGTTTTAATATCGTTTCACTTCTTTTTGTATTTTTTTTGTTAGCCGGAGGCTGTCTTTATTAAACTATGTGGAATGTTTTATTTACTTTATGATATATGTTCCTACCGTGTTGGCTGAGGATTGTGAGGCCCTGAGGGTTATGTATTCAAGATTCATATTGTCACAGGTACAGGGGAGATGTTGTCGGATTTTCATCGATAGGGGCTCCTCTAGGGGTGTGACAATTTATTTGGTATCAGAGCCCAGTTTTACGAGTCAATCTGGGTAATTTTGGATTCGTATGGATTTCCGTGGGTTTTCATGTTTCAGAATTCCGAGATATTCTTTGACGAGGTCATATTTAGAGACTTGGCGGCAATGGAACATCTCTAGACAACAAATAGGTAAAATAATTAAGTTTTATAATTTTGGTATCTGTAATAATACCTGGGTAATAATTTAACAGATATGAAGTAAAATACACGTGTTTTCGTATTGAGACATGGTTCAGGACGACCATGCAAGAGGGCGTTGGAATCTCTGGCGACGGAGTCACCAGAGATGTCTACAGGGATCGAGCCTGTCGATTAGGGATAGACTAGTCATGGTACCTTCACCAGAGGTACCCAGAGGGATTCTGACGGTTCTTTCCCTAGAGGTACCCACCTTGACCGTACCCGTCGGACCCACCCCTACAATATTCACGGTACCACCTGCGGCATACCCGGCCCCTCCACCTGCAATGCCTGCTGCTGCGTACACGGCACCTCCTCCAGCAGCACCTATGACATACCCAGCACCACCGCCACTGGTGCCTGCTATTACATACCCGACACCCGCACCAGCAGTACTAGTTACTCTTTATCCAGTACCACCACCTACCATACCTCCAGCCGCTCCTACCTATATTGACCTTGCAGCTCCACCAGTGGTATCTTCCCCGGCTTATGCAGCACCAGGGGTACCTTCCCCAGCCTATCCAGCGGTACCACCCATAGTATCAGCTCCAGTGGTTCCGCTAGCTCCTGTGGCAATCCTTTCTCACTCTACTGATATGATTGCGGCACGTGCTCGGATCCCAACTTTGGCAGAGTCAGTGAAAAGCCAATTTACACTATTCTGCGGGAAGACTAACCTGAGTGTGGCTCGGTCTTGGATAGAGACGATGGAGTGAATTTTCCTCTATATGGCTTGCTCCGAGTGGGAGAAGGCAGAGCTGGCTGCTTTCCATTTACGGGATGAGGTCGATATCTGGTAGGGCATACAACGCTAGATTATAGGCGAGCAGCACATCACTTGGGTGAGATTTAGGGAGGTCTTTGAGAACCGGTATTTTCCACGGTCATATCAGATGATGCGCCGTTAGGATTTTCTGAGTGTTCACCAGAACAACCGCACGGTGATGGAATATAATGCTAAATTTAATTAGTTAGTCATATTTTGTCCAGGGTTAGTTACTGAGGACAGGTCTCGTATGCTCCAGTTTGTCCAGACACTGGATGAACATCTTCAAGTAAAAATTAAAGGTTTTGGTAATTCTACTTGCGTAAAGGCATTGGATAGAGCCCTTATGATTGAGTCAGCTCAGTAGAGAGCGAATGCGGATAAGAAAAGGAAGCAGATAGATCATACTTCAAGATAGATCCAGCAGCCAAAGGCTACCGGACTATTGGAGTGTATACTAAAAGCCTAGCTTTTATAAACATTTATTTATGAAATAAAAGAATCACATTGGTCAATATCTACATTTATTTGTTAAATGTAATTGTTTAATTAATTTATATAGTAGACAACATGGTGTGTAGTGTCACACACAGTAGATCATGTTGACGGTTCTTTATAAATTATAAACAGTTGCTCACAACTAAGATGGAAACGAACAAACCATCGGAATAGTTGTAGTGTAATTAAGTATTAGTTTATCTTAACTAATAAATTACACTGGTACACTCTAAGTGTATTTAGTAGGACCATTTTAGGTAAGTTCTTTTTGTACTGACTTAATAAAAGAACTAAACCTTACTTATTATGGAAGTGTGTGCTCTTAATCCTAATATAATAACAAGCACATATATTTAATATTTATTTCTTTGACTTATCAAAGGGTGAGGTTTAGCTCGATAAATCAATATGCACGATAAGTTGGGAAATGATATTACTTATAGTGTGTGTTGTTGATTATAGAAGGAATCTGTGTCCTAATTATCTAGGTTGAGAATGCCCCCAAGAGGAGCTCATAAGGATTGTCATGTTAAACCCTGCAGGTGGACTTAGTCCGACTTGACAATAAAGTTGAGTGGTACTACTCTTGGAGCTAGATATTAATTAAGTGAGTTGTCAGTAACTTACTTAATTAGTGGACATTCGTAATCTTAAACACAGGGAGACTAACACACTCATAATAAGAAGAATCCCATAATGTAATTTGGGATTGGTGCGGTAGTGCGGTAATAACTCTCTAGTGGAATGAGTTATTATCGATGAACTTGAGTTGTGTGTTCGGGGCGAGCACAGGATACTCAAGCTCATCAGAAGGTCAAAACCAATTTCTCCTCTAGGTCCCTGTCGTAGCCTCATTATAGCCTCAAGTCTATCCAAAGAAAGGCCCATCTTGGTGTCCAAGAAGGGGGCCGGCCCAATGCTTGGTGACCAAGCAAGGGCCGGCCACATCCTTTTTATAGGGGCCGACCCTATTGCTTGGTGACCAAGCATGTAGGGGCCGGCCAAGATTAATTCAAATTGGAGGGGTGTTTTGAATTTTTAAAATCTTCTCTTTGAAGAAAACTACAAGTTTTAAAAGAGAGATTTTAAATTTTAAAACTTTCCTTATTTGAATTAGGCCACATGTTTTAAAAGAGAATTTAAAAGTTTTTAAAACTTTCCTTTTTTAACCATCTTCATGGTTGAAAAAAAGGAAGAGAAGTTTTAAAATTTAAATTTTCTATCATCATGTTCAAAAAGGAAATTTTATAAGAGAAGTTTTAAATTTTAAAACATGGTTTTAATTTTTAGAATTTTCCTTTTTTAACTTCTACTCTAGGAAAGAGAGCTTGTAAAGTTTATAAGAATTTTTCTTCTTGTAAAATTTATAAAAAAAATTATTTCCTTCCTCTTATAGGGGCCGGCCACCCTTGCTTGGTGCCCAAGCAATGTGGCCGGCCAAAAACAAAAAATAAAATCATCATCAATTAATTTTGGTGATTGATTCAATCAAGAGGAAAGAAAAGGAAAATTAAAAGTGAAAAGGAAAAGCTAGAGGAAGATTTTAATTTTTGTAAAAATTCTTCCCTTATTTTCCTTGAGCAACTAATATAAAAGAAGGGGTGAGGAGGCTTCATGAGAAACAATTCTTATTCTCTTGCTTGGAGAACCTCAAGTGGCCGACCCTCCCTCTCCCTTCTCTTTTCCCTTTTGCTCTCTTCTCCTTGGAGGTGGTGGTGGTGGCCAGATTTTAGAAGAAGAGGAAAAAGCTTTTGGGTGGTGTTCATCTTGGAGGATCGTCGCCCACACGACGTCCAAGGCGAGGCGAGGAATATGGCAGAAGATCTTGAGGTCATTCTACACTATCTATCCATATCCATAATCAAAATAATACATCCATATATAAAATAATAATAGAAAATCATGCATAAAGTCAAATATGATAGATTTATATCATATATATGTATAAATAAAAATATTTCATATATGTATAACCAATTTTGATATCTAGATAAAAGATATGAGCAAATGATGATCATCAATATCAAAAGGCATGGACTCCTGCAATATATATTAATACAATATTTATAAATTAGCATATTAGATTATAAAAGTAGAATAAATATATTTTTCATGATTTATGTATGATAAAAAAAATTGAGTTTTAGTTGAACAAACCTTATAAAAAGCTAATTTTTAGAATTTGATAGATCCTAAGTCTCCTGTGAATCAAAATGAAATGGAACTGATGGCGAAGGCAAATTAGTTATGAGCACTCACATATGAGCCATTAATAATCATGATCCTCAACTCGCTTTGATCCTCCTCAGCTCACCTCCGATCCTCCTTGGCTTGCCTTTGTTCCTTAGTAGTCATCCACTGATTGATCCTCTGATCCATTGAGGCAATTTGAGTGCGTAGTTTTTTATTTTTTTCATATTAAAGACTATACCTCAGTAGAAGAAGAGGAAGAGGATCCATCACGGCTTCTAGGAGTCCTCAAATGATCAAATACAACTTTGGCCTGTGAACTAAGGTCGTAGAGGGTAGAGTTTTTTATTCGTCCACCGATAACATCATAATATGTCTCATCTAGTGCATCAGTAGATAGAGGCTATGACTCCCCCTCTGTTGGTGGCTGAAATGTCTGAGTCATTCTATCTATCATTTGATCCTGTATGAAAAAATATAATATGAATATTATTTAATTTTATCATAATTACTAATGTTAATAAAGATAGAAACAATTAAATGTAATAAAGTAAAAAATCTTACGTGTATGGCATTCGATCTAGTATCAACAAGTGTCATCCTTCTTCTTGTGGGTCTTAATAAAGGCCTCCATACAAGTAGGTTAGTGGGCTAGTTCACATTCCTGTATACACAAATAATTTGAGATAAAATTATACAAATTTAATAATAAATACAAAATTTGCATATTTAACTTTAAATTAAACTCACCAAATCCATGGCATGCTTAACAATAGATTTGGATCCTGACGTATGCCAAGTTATTTCAGTACTCGAGCCACCAGACTCTTTATTTCTATTTACTCTTAGCCTTTTCAACATTTGTTTGATACCTTTTTATAGCCTAGGTGACCGTCTATGTACTCCATATCTTGGCTAACACATACGCCAGCCTAGTACCCTTCTTTCTAATATAATAAAAAAAAGTCTGTGTAAAGTTTGGAACAATAATTATTCCAAGTATCTTTAAATTGTTACTTGTGACCTTCCTCTTGTATATATCTTTTCTGTAATTATAAGTTGAGTCTAATATAATTAAAGGATAAATATATTATAGAATACCAAATATATTAAATATACTTATGAAAAAATCATTAAAATAAAATGACTTAGTCTCCTGGTCTACATGCCTCCATGTAGTACCAAAAGCGTAGACTCGTTCTTTGAATTTACCAGTGATATATATGGCAACTCAGTGGCCATCAAGGGTAAACCTAAAAGAAAAAATATTAAGATATGGGAAATATTATAAAGAAACTGATAGGTGAACTTGAATTACAAATAATAAAAAATACTTACGAGTCCCCAACAATTCATAGCACCTTGTAGCTACGAAGTGCTATTACCTACTGCTCTGCCATAATAATGTCTACAAAGTGACTTTATAACACATCATAATAAAGTTTATTGATATGATAATATAAATGCAAAATAATATGAAAGAATAACTTACTTGATGAATAATAATGCTAATATTTATTCATCATTAACATCTGACTAATCAACATTAGCAGTTTTCATGTCCTCATCGTTAGACTATGTTAGTTCAACAAAATTCTCACTGCTGGTGGAAGATATGGAAAATTAAATAATAAGTGTTATTAGATAAATAACTTTATTAGATTTTTCAAGATTTTTTTTAAAAAAAATTGGGATTTAAACATAGCTCATTTGGCACGTTTTAAGGGGATAAGTCTATTACGGGAAAGCATGTTTGGATATCCACTTAGGGTTTAATTAAATTAGACCTAAGTATACCTAGTATAAAAGCTCTCCTCCTCTCTTCATCATCACCCTAACCCCCTTTCTCTTCCCCGACACAGTCCATCTCTCCGATGCCAACATCCAGATCACGTCGGTGCTGATCTGCCCACCATCGATTGATCTTTCCATCTCCTCCATCAATCTCCAGAATATTTCCGGTGGTTGTCCTTCTCCCTGAGTCATCGTCCACATGAGTAGATCTTCGGCAAGAGGGAAAGGTCGAGCCCCAGCATCGATCTTCCCTCACTGTATCTCTGCCCATCGCATCTTCGATCTTCTAGTTGCTTTACTTTGGCCGACCACTTCCTCCTCCACTCCCCATGGCTTCTTGATCACGTCGGATCCCTACTCGGTGTCACCACACGATCGTGTCAAGTCCTTGCTTGGCATCATCGATTGATTGTGTCGATGCCACATTGTCATAGTTCACTTCTCTGCCTCAGCTTGGCATCACAGCAACCACTGCTAGTAATGGTCCTAACTGTGTGTCATCACCGGAGCACCTTCTACATGTAGAATTGAGATGTGATAGAAGGGGAGATGAATAGCACTCATGGCTTTCAATTTCATTTAAAAATAATCTCAGAGTAAGACATAGCAGAATAAAGAAAGAAAATAAAAAGCAAGAGCTAACACAGTTTGTTTTACTTGGTTCGAATTCTGTGACGACTCCTACTTCAAGGCTCACACTCGTTGAGTGTTTACTTTGGGCAATTCACTATCAGTTCATAAATCACAATTACAAAGATAATTACAATAACATATATTTTGAATGCTGTAAAAATTATACTAACGACTTCAAAATTCAGAGAGTCATGCTTTTGATTGTCGGAGTGGCGTCATGGAGTCACAGGGTCATCCTTGAAGCAGCGCACAAGAGAAGAATCGTAAGAATCAATTATATCTGATGAACTACTTGAAGAAGACATATATATAAGTTGTTGAAGGTGCCTTCAACCTTCCTGAAGGTGCCTACAACTCAGAAGTTTATCACCACAACATCAAAGATGATAACTTCCACAATCTGCGAAAGTTATCCCTTTGAAGGTGCTTATAAGCTCCTAGAAGGCACCTTCCATCCCTAATCCAAGGCGCCTTCAGGCACCTGGAAGGTGTCTCCAGCTCCCTCCCGCACGAAGCTTTGGCTAAGGCACCCGAGGCAACTACAATAGCCCTAGAGGCGCCTCGGACACTGTTCATCTGAGCATTTCCTTGTGCATCTCCCTTCCTGTAAGGCATATTAGTCCACAAACAAAACATACCTTATAAAACAAAGTTAGCATAATAAAATATGAATAATAAATTATTTGATAGCCTCCGAGCTATCCGATTTTGACTTTCAGATTTCTCAGAGACCTTAGGTTAAACCGACACCTACTATTCCCTCAACAGAGAACGCGCCCTCACCTACTCCTCTCAGGAGAAATTACCATTTTGCCATATCGGTCCTCCAGGCCATCTGGACTTTTGCTTAATATCTGAGACATCAGGTCTTTATGCTAAATGTCCGCTCCATGACCCGTCCAGAATTCCACCTAGTCCGTGACCACCAGGATTTTTACCTAGAGTCTCCGACTCTAAGATTTTGCCCAAAGTGCTCGACCTGCCAAGACTTCACCTTACCTAACTGTAGTTAGGACTTTCCACCTACCTAAAATCCACTAGGATTTTTACTTAAGAATACTTAGGACTTTCCTGTAAGCTCATTCATACTTGTTAGATAACACAACATCTTAACTTTTGAACCCTTTGCTATAATCAAAACATAGGTTCGATTGTCTGGTGCTCCCTACACCAGCAATCTCCCCCTTTTTGATTACAGCAATCTAATTCAAAAGTTAAGTAAAATAATAAAAAAAAATGCAACACATAGCCAAAGTTTAAGAGATTCATAACTTGATAGCTCACATAGAAAAAGTTAAGAGATTCATAATTTGGTATGCAACACATAGCAAAAGTTAAGAGATTCATAACTTGTTTGCTCCCCCCTTTGTCCCTTAACTTTCTTTCCTCCTTTAACTTTAGAATATTCTCTCCCCCTTTGACACATATCAAAATAATTTAGGGAGTGTTGAAAAACCAGATAATTTTAAAATATAATATTTTAGCTTGTTAAGTACTTAGAAAAATACTTTGTCTTTGAAAAATTACTTTGGAAAACATCCTTTTGAGATAGAATTCTTTTGTTTTGAAAAACTCTTATATGGAGAGTGGAAAATAAAAAATTCAAATAGGGAGTTGAAGAAGAAATTGTTGGTGCGGGAAGCATCCGACGATCGAACCTGAGTTTTGATAATGGCAAAGGATTCAAAGTTAAGGTTTGTGGTGATCTAACATGTTGAATAAGTGTTTTAGGAAAGTCCTAGCTGCGGTTAGGCAAAGGGAAAATCCTAAGGGGTGGTAACCTTAGGTCCTAGGGGGCGGTAACCCTAGGTGAGGGAAAACCCTAAGGGGCGGCAACCTTAGATCCTAGGGGGCGGTAACCCTAGGTGAGGGAAAACCCTAAGGGGCGGCAACCTTAGGTCCTAAGGGTGGCAACCCTAGGTGGAGAAAAACCCTAGGGGGCGGTAACCCTAGGTCCTAGGGGGTGGTAACCCTAGGCGGAAAGTCCAGTCGATCTGGAGGACCGGACTGGCATCAGGTAATCTCTCCTGAGGGGAGTAGGTGAGGGCGTGTTCCCCGTAGAGGGAACAGTAGGCGTCGGGTCGACCTAGGATTTTCGGTTGGAAATCCGAAGTCAGACTCGGACAGTCCGAAGACTGTCAGTTCTTCTTTACTATGATTTATCATATTCTAACACTGTCTTGCAGGGTATTTGCTCGGACTAACCTTGTTTTGCAGGAGAGGAACCTGCTGGAAAAAGGTGGTCCGGGCGCCCGGGATGGATCCGAGCGCCCGGAGGTCCAGGCGCCCGGAACAGGTCCGGGCGCCCGGGACCAAGTTTTATCCCTGCCGCGACTTCACCACGTGGAGCATCCTGGTTGGTTGGCCACGTCACACTCCAGGCGCCCGGAAGGGATCCAGGCGCCCGGAATGTCATATAAAAAGAGGGTCGAGGGAGCAGCTAAAGTGACAAGAAATTCTAAGCTTTCTTCTGTGAAGTGCTGCCATCGAGACCTTGAAGTGCTACGACTCGACGCCGACGACCCGAAGCTCAGACTCTTCGATCTTTCGTTGTCGGTATTAGTTTTCGCTTTACATAATTGCAATCTCTATTGTATTCCAGTTGTAATATTTTACGAGCTTATAGTTGTTGCCCATGGAAAGCGATCAAGGATTGCGGGCCTTCGAGTAGGAGTCGTCAAAGGCTCCGAACGAAGTAAACTCCCTGTGTCGTTCTGTGCTTGCTTTACTTTTTCCGCTGCGTTACTTAAGTTTACGATTCCGATATTTCGAAAAACGAAATAGCCACGAGCGTTATTCACCCCCCCTCTTGCGCTTTCAATCCATCAATTGGTATCAGAGCAGGGTCATTTTGAATCGGTGCAACCACCATTCAAAATATTTTCCGTGGTATTTTCAGATTTTTCGGAGTCGATTAGAATTTAGCTTCATAGCTATATTCTAATTCTTTTTTCTCGAATCGGTTTTCTGCTCGGAGTTGGTGCAGCACCACCCGAGTTCGTGATCCATTCTCTTCCTTTCGCACTACTAAGCCAGGACCAAGTCCTGGGACATTTTGTCAGTTGTTTTCTTTTTAGGTTGATCTGAAATGGCCCTTCAAGAAGGCTACAGTACAGCCCGCCCTCCGCTATTCACCGGAGATGACTTCGGGTACCAGAAGAGTCAGATGGAGGCATATCTCCAGACTCACTTTGAAGTCTGGATGATTGTCAAAACCGGACTCCAACTACCAACTGATAGCGCCGGCAAACCACTACCATACGAAGATTGGGACGCATCTCTGATTAAGAAGGTGGAAGCTAATGCCAAGGCAACCTGCACCCTCCAGTGCGGCCTATCAAAAGAAGAACTCAACCGCGTCGGCCCCTTCAACAGTGCCAAAGAGTTGTGGGAGAAGCTCATTGAACTTCACGAAGGGACATCCGACACCAAAGTAAGTAAAAGAGACTTAATTTTCAATAAATTATTTAACATCAAATTGCAGGAAGGTGAATCAGCTGCCCAACTCCATGCTCAGATTCAAGATCTGCTCAATGGTCTTCATGCAATTGGACAGAAGGTAGACAACCGGGACATCATAAGGTATTCTTTAAATGCTTTTCCAAGGAACACCTTGTGGGCATCCATGGTAGATGCCTACAAGGTCTCCAAGGACTTATCTACCATTAAGTTAGATGAGCTTTTTGCAGAATTTGAACTTCACGAACAGACTAATGCACGCCCGACCGAGAAAGGGTTGGCTTTGGTTGCAGGAACAGGGAGAACGCGCGAATCAAAAATCAAGCACAGAACCGAACCTGAGTCAGAGGAAGAACCAGATTCGGAAGACGACGATGAACTTACAACCGAAATAGTCAACTTGGTAAAGAAGCTCTGCAAAAAGAAGGGCATCAATAAAAAGGATGTCAGAAAGGCCATCCAGTTTAAAGAAGCCCAACCAAGCTCGAAGGTTAAATTCGAAGTGACCTGCTACGGGTGCAATCAGAAGGGGCACATCAAGGCAAACTGCCCGAACCAGAAGGATCCAAAGAAACCAAAGTGAAAGAAGGCATTGAAGGCAACATGGGATGAGTCTTCTTCCGAGGAATCCGACGACGAAGAACTAGAGCAGACTAACTTTCTCGCATTAATAGTCCGGGACTACACCAACGAATCCGGAAACGAGGACGAATCGGAAGCCGAGTCCGAGAGAAGCCACGGATTCGCATCCGTTTCCGAAGGGCTAAACCCCTCTGTAAGTCAAAATAGGTTATATTGCATAATTAATTATTTAATGCATAAAGTAGCTAAGTCCAAAATTCGAATCAAGTCGCTTCTAAAGGAGATAACACTCCTTAAAGAGACGACTAATAACGAATCCTCGACTGATCCAGTTCAGACTGGAACCTCAACTCAAGTTCAAAAACTTGAGGAAGATAATTCCAACCTGAAAAGTCAAGTCAAGGATTTGAAGACAACCTTAGAACGATTTTCCTTGGGATCCAAGAATCTTAACTTGATTCTTGGAACACAAAGGGCAATCTACAATCAAACTGGACTAGGATACAAAACGAAAAACAAATATAGGTCATACCTATCTCTCATACAAAGAACAAATAGAAAAATGGTCCAAGCATGGGTTGCCAAGTCCAACCTGATCAATCAAGTTGGACTTGGACAGTATTAGCTCCCTAAGGATCAAATACATTACCTCAATAGACCTTATCGAGGCTATGATCCAGGGGAAGCTAAAACGATAAAAATTCGAAATTAATTTAAAACTCAAAATTCAAAATTCGAAATTAGTTATTAAAATTAAAATTCAAAATTCGAAATTAATTATTAATTATTAAAATTCAAAATTCGAAATTAATTATTAAAATTCAAAATTCAAAATTAATTATTAAAATTCAAAATTCGAAATTAATTACTAAAATTCAAAATTCAAAATTCGAAATTAATTATTAAAATTCAAAATTCAAAATTCAAAATTCGAAATTAATTACTAAAATTCAAAATTCAAAATTCAAAATTCGAAATTAATTATTAATTATTAAAATTCAAAATTCGAAATTAATTATTAATTATTAAAATTCAAAATTCAAAATTCGAAATTAATTACTAAAATCAAAATTCGAAATTCAAAATTAATTATTAATTATTAAAATTAAAATTTTGAAATTAAATTAATTACTAAAATTCAAAAATTTAAATTCGAAATTAATTACTAAAATTCAAAATTCGAAATTAATTATTCAAAATTCAAAATTAATTCAAAATACAAAATCAATTATTCAAAATTAATTCAAAATAGAAGGAGGGTCCAGAATAGCTGGCAACTCCGAAATCTATTTACCCGACTGGGTAACCGAACTTAATCTACCCGAAATGGGTAAAAAGAGTAAATTACCCGACAGGGTAAGTAAGGATAGATTAAAAGGGTTAGATTTAACTTGAAACACAGTACTGGTGAAGTTTTTGGATGATAGTACGTTGGGGAAGCTTGGGCATCGCATGTCTAGGAAGATATGGCTTCGACCTGGTGCATTTGGCCAAGTGGAACTAACCGAAGCTACCCTTAAATGGATCCTAACTAGTTAGACCAAGGTTCAGTATTAAGTTCAATGGGTAGGACTATTTGGAAAACCTCAAAGGCATGGTTACTTTAATTAGCTCCTTGTGACTCACCATAGCCCAGAAGTTTATCCAAAGAACGCTTACTTGTTGAACCCAAAGCTAAACCCAAATCTAACATAAAGTTAAACTAAATCCTAAAAATTGAACTAATTCATCTCACAAAATGATAGGATCCCCTGATTGAAAACATAGATCAGGTGAGATGACTAAAATTTAAATATTTTCAAAATCAAAATCAAACTTAAATATCTCTCAATTAAACATCAAATCACCATACAAACACCAATAGAATTAACTCAGATTGGGTAAGATGCAAAATTAGGGACTTACTTCAATCAAACTGTCTTTTGATCCATCAACTACTTTATGTGTAGGAATTGGATCAATGGATGTTGGACAGTGGATGCTCCAGACATATGACTAGAGATATGTTGAAGTTCACTAAGCTAAAACTAAAGAACCTAGGATCAGTTGCATTCGGCAACGATGGAAAACTGAAAGTAATCGGAAAAGGTAATATCGAACTTAACTCCGATTTCATTATTCAAAAAGTATTATTAGTTGAAGATTTTAATTTCAATTTATTAAGTATAAATCAATTATGCGATACTAGTTACTCAGTCAATTTTACCAAGTCCAAATGTATAGTCAAACATGTTGATAATCCAAAAATCGTACTTAAGGGTACTAGGAAAGATAATGTCTACACCGTTTATCTACCAACCTCCTCAATAAAGTGTTTTCTAACACAACAAGAGAAAACTGAGCTATGGCACAGAAGACTCGGTCACACCCACACAAAACTCATTTCAAAAATGAGTCAAAATGGACTAGTTAGAGGGTTGCCCAAACTAAAAGTTATTGAAAATTCAATCTGTAATGCATGTCAACAAGGAAAACAAACCAAGTCCACCCACAAGTCAACCAATTCAGTTAGAACTACCTATCTACTTGAGCTCCTTCACCTAGATCTATTTGATTCACATGGAGCCAAGTCACTAAGCAAGAACCAGTATTGCTTAGTCATAATCGATGACTACTCCAGGTTCACCTGGGTAAAGTTTCTAAAAACAAAAGATGAAACCATTGAAATATTTAGCAATTTTTGCAAATTAACAGAAAATGAAAAAGATACCAAAATCAAAAGAATAAGGAGTGACCATGGAGGAGAATTTGAGAATCACAACTTCACTAAATTTTGTGAGATAAATGGGTACAAACATGAATACTCCTGCCCTAGAACCCCCCAACAAATGGTTTAGTAGAACGTAAAAACAGAACCCTACAAGAAGCTGCTAGAACCATGTTAAATGAATATAAACTATCTAATCAATTCTGGGCTGAAGCAGTTAGTACAGCATGCTACATTCAAAATAGGATTTTTAATTAACAAATTTCAAAATAAAACACTCTATGAAATTTATTATAATAAAATTCCTAACTTAAACTATTTAAAGGTATTTGGGTGTAAAGTTTTCATTTTAAACACTAAAGACTACTTAGGGAAATTTACATCAAAAACAACCCCGGGAATATTTTTAGGGTATTCAACCACTAGTAGAGCATATAGAGTATATAACAAAAATACCCTAAAAGTAGAAAAAACAACAAATATAAAATTTGATGAAGACACTATAAATGAAACTGAAAATACAGAAAATGCTAATCCAATAAACAAAGAAGATGACAAAATTCAACTTGAACCAATTGAATCTGAAGAACAAATCACTAATTCAAATGACACACGACCAACCAGAACAAGTACAAATCACCCATCCAACCAAATCTTGGGTGATCCAACTGTAGGAGTCAGAAGTAGGTCATCCTATAGAAACCAGAGTCAAATAGCCCTAATTTCAAAAATTGAACCCAAAACTATAGAAGAAGCCCTACCAGACCCAGATTGGACTATAGCAATGCAAGAAGAATTGGCCCAATTTGAAAGAAATCAGGTATGGGAATTAGTGCCTAAACCCATTAACAAAACCATAATTGACACTAAATGGGTTTTTAGAAACAAATTAAGTGATCAAGGTGAAATAGTAAGAAATAAAGCCAGGTTAGTAGCCAAAGGATTCAATCAAATAGAAGGGCTAGACTATGATGAGACCTATGCTCCTGTAGCAAGACTTGAATCCATTAGGATGCTGTTGGCCTATGCAGCACACAAAGGATTCAAGCTATTCCAAATGGATGTAAAATCCGCATTCTTAAACGGATTTATTAAAGAAGAAGTATACGTAGGTCAACCCCCAAGATTTGAGGACATGGAACATCCAAATTATGTCTTTAGATTAAAAAATGACCTGTACGGACTAAAACAAGCACCTAGGGCTTGGTATGAACGACTGTCCAACTATCTAATATCAAAAGGGTTCAACCAAGGTCAAATAGACCCAACCCTTTTTGTAAAAACCTTTGAAAATGACATCTTTATAGCCCAAATTTACGTCGATGATATTATGTTTGGATCAACCAACTCAAAATTTCTAAAAGAATTTACCAAACTAATAGAAAATGAATTTGAAATGAGTCTAGTAGGTGAACTTAATTTCTTTTTAGGGTTACAAATCAAACAAACCAAAGATGGAATTTATATTTATCAAACCAAATATGCTAAGGAATTAATTAGTAAATTTGGAATGGAAAACTCAAAAATCATTAATACACCAATGGCTACTAATGTTAAAATTGACTCAGACTTAGAAGGTAAACCAGTAGACTTGAAATACTATCGAAGTGCGATAGGAAGTCTACTGTACCTAACTGCAAGTCGACTAGACATCATCTTTGCAGTAGGTATGTGTGCAAGATACCAATCTTGTGCAAAAGAGTCTCACTTAACCCTAGTAAAAAGAATCCTTAGGTATGTTAAGGGAACCCTAAACGTAGGACTTTGGTACCCTAGATCTTGCACCCTTGATCTAACCGGCTACTCTGACTCTAACTATGCCGGATGCAAGCTAGATAGAAAAAGCACAAGTGGCAGTTGTCAATTTTTAGGGCACTGCCTAGTAAGTTGGTCAAGTAGAAAGCAACACTGTGTTGCCTTATCTACCACTGAAGCTGAATATATAGCACTAGGTGAATGCACATCTCAGTTACTATGGATGATGCATACCCTTAAAGACTATCAACTTGAATATCAAAAAACAAAAATCTCAATTGATAACATCAGTTCAATAAATCTAACAAAAAACTCAATTCATCACTCAAGGACTAAACATATAGAAGTGAAGCACCACTTTGTAAGGGATCATGTAGCTAAGGGTGATATTGTACTCAACTACGTTGAGTCCAAATCAAACCTAGCTGACATCTTTACAAAACCTTTACCTGAACTTGAGTTCAGTACACTCAGAAGACAAATAGGAATGTGTTGGGTAGAATAGGTATCTTCAAATCAGTCCTCTTAATGCTTTTTGGTTTAAAATTACATTTCTAAAATTCTAGGCAAAATTTTAATTTTTTCAAAATCCCTACTTTACTAGACTTTCTAAATTTGGACTTAGCCTAGGCTTTTCCCCTAGAAATCATGTTCCCCCAGGATTCAGCCAGAGCATCTCACAAACACCTAGGTTTACCTTGATTGTGTTTGTAAAACATAGAACGGTGTGAGATGCATAGGGTACAACCTGGACTCAAGAATGCTTATTTCTGTGCATCAATATGAGTCTGGGCGTTAAATATTTTATTAACAGTAATCAAATCAAGTCTTCCAACCCTAGTCAAATCTAACTGGATCAATTGACTTGACTTGACTAACCAAGTGAACACTGTTGCTGTCTAGGCAATCAGCAAGTAGCTAAAGGTTAGACAGTTGGTGAAGAAAATAATAAGTTTAAGCATGCTTGTACTTAAGAGATATGATACCTAATCAAAACAAATCTTAACTCATGCTTGGACCTTAGGGCTCTGATACCTTACTAAAATAAAATTTACAAACTATTAAGCACTAAGGCTAACGCTTCTCCCTTGCCTTAGGTATCTTTGAAATTCATTTATCTTAAAGCAGCTTTTCAAAAAGTTTTTCAAATTTAAAACTTTCAAGTCTCTTCTATTTAAATTTTTTTTTTAAATCTGTTAAAAAATTCACTAAGTTAAAAAGAGCTGAATATATCACAACGAAAAATCTCCTCTAGCAAAATCAATGTTTTATCTTGAAAAGTTAAGTTTTTTCAAAACTAGCTTATTTTTTATATATGGCAAAGGGGGAGAGTAGAGAAATTCAAAGAGAATAATTTAAACTTAAAAGGGGAGCTTATATTAAGGGGGAGTTTGTAATGCCCATTTTTTTTCCTTGTACTTATACCTTACTGCATATTATTACTTAACTTTGAATTTCGATTGCCATAATCAAAAAGGGTGAGATTGTTGGTGCGGGAAGCATCCGACGATCGAACCTGAGGTTTAATAATGGAAAAGGATTCAAAGTTAAGGTTTGTGGTGATCTAACATGTTGAATAAGTGTTTCAGGAAAGTCCTAGCTGCGGTTAGGCAAAGGAAAAATCCTAAGGGGTGGTAACCTTAGGTCCTAGGGGGCGGTAACCCTAGGTGAGGGAAAACCCTAAGGGGCGGCAACCTTAGGTCCTAGGGGGTGGCAACCCTAGGTGGAGAAAAACCCTAGGGGGCGGTAACCCTAGGTCCTAGGGGGCGGTAACCCTAAGCGGAAAGTCCAGTCGGTCTGGAGGACCGGACTGGCATCAGGTAATCTCTCCTGAGGGGAGTAGGTGAGGACGCGTTCCCCGTAGAGGGAACAGTAGGCTTCGGGTAGACCTAGGGTTTCCGGATGGAAATCTGAAGTCAGACTCGGACAGTCCGAAGACTGTCAGTTCTTCTTTACTATGATTTATCAGATTCTAACACTGTCTTGCAGGGTATTTGCTCGGACTAACCTTGTTTTGCAGGAGAGGAACCTGCTGGAAAAAGGTGGTCCGGGCGCCCGGGATGGATCCGGGCGCCCGGAGGTCCAGGCGCCCGGAACAGGTCCGGGCGCCCGGGACCAAGTTTTATCCCTGCCGCGACTTCGCCACGTGGAGCATCCTGGTTGGTTGGCCACGTCACACTCCAGGCGCCCGGAAGGGATCCAGGCGCCCGGAATGTCATATAAAAAGAGGGTCGAGGGAGTAGCTAAAGTGACAAGAAATTCTAAGCTTTCTTCTGTGAAGTGCTGCCATCGAGACCTTAAAGTGGTACGACTCGACGCCGACGACCCGAAGCTCAGACTCTTCGATCTTTCGTTGTCGGTATTAGTTTTTGCTTTACATGATTGCAATCTCTACTGTATTCCAGTTGTAATATTTTACGAGCTTATAGTTGTTGCCCACGGAAAGCGATCAAGGATCGCGGGCCTTCGAGTAGGAGTCGTCAAAGGCTCCGAACGAAGTAAACTCCCTGTGTCGTTCTGTGCTTGCTTTACTTTTTCCGCTGCGTTACTTAAGTTTACGATTCCAATATTTCGAAAAACGAAATAGCCACGAGCGCTATTCACCCCCCCTCTAGCGCTTTCGATCCATCAGAAATTTGTCTAAAAAATATAGTTTTTGAAACTTAGCTTTTCAAAACTTTATAGCTTTTCATTTAACAAAAAATACTTAGCCCTTTTGTAAAGCCTTGAAACAAACAATTAAGGAATACTTAAAGGTTAGTTTTGAAAGGATTTTATTTTAAAAAAAAAACTTAGCTAAATACTTAGCTTTGAAAAGATTTTCTTAAAAAGTTTAGCTAAATACTTAGCTTTTGAAAGATTTCAAACGAACCTTGTTAAGTACTTAGTTTAACCTTGCTTTTTTAAAAGTATTTAAGCTTGCCTTACAAAAATTGTTTAAACTTTCTTTTAAAAAATAGTTAAACCTTAAAAATTTAACTTCAAAAAAAAACTTAAAAGGATATTTGAGATTTTGAAAAAGGAATACTTTAACTTTGAGAAAATATTTAACCCAAACAAAATTTAGTGCCTTAACTCCTTTCACTCCCCCTTAATTAATGCCCTAAAAAAATATAATTAAGTGCCTTAAGTTTTAGGGTCCTAGAGTCCAAGTATGAGAGTTCAAAGTAAAAGAAAAAAAAATCTTCAAAACAACCATCTACTTTCCTTAAACAAGTGTCTAACATTTAGCTACTAGCTATTTACTATGAGGTAGAGTTTTCGCTTGGTTAGTCAAGTTAAGCAAGTATTCCAGTTAGTTTGACTAAAATGGATAACTTAACTTGATTAATTTAACTTGGTATTTATTGTCCAGACTTATGTTGATGCACAAACATAAGCATTCTAAAGTCTTGGAGTAACGACCACCCTTCTAACTACTACTATTACTCCCTAAGGTGACCGTTATTTAACTATTAACTCTACTTAACCGGTGTGATCGAAATCACGAGGAGTCTTTACCGAAAAATTTCGGCAGAGTCTCCCCTTTACCGGTGACCATAAACCGAGATATAAAAATAGTATACATCAGCCACAGGCGGCTGGAACATTTATCAAACACCCACGCAGTTAAATAAGCATCAACACACAAATATCTACTTACTAAACTGAACTCATCCTACATGCAACCTAGAACAAGAAAAAAACTCGAATGACACGGAGTGTAAAGTACAGTCTCAAATGTTTACAATAACTAAAATGCGGAAACTAAAAAAAAATAAGGAAAGAAGACTAAAGGAACTCCTTTCTAGTCCCAAGACTTCCATAGTCCTTGCATCACACACCATCCGCGCCACCTTGTCGCCTTCCTTTGCTAAATCTTTTCCTTTTCTTAATCTGCAGTAAGAGGAAATGCAATCTATAAGCAAAATGCTTAGTAAGTGCTATCTAACTCACAAAATCTCGATATGCATGTGAATATACTGAAAACTAAAACTAAATGCTCAAAAGGAAAACTACTCATGCTCATCTACTAGTAAAAGAAACAAACATACTAAAATGCTAAACATGAAAAGCTACTCATGCTTTTCTAATAGCAAAGAACAGTAAGCTAATCTAAATAACATGCTAGCACAAAAGAAAAACTAAACTTGTTGATTTTAAAACAAAGTGAAACTTAATTCATTTGTTCTAAAATTTATTCTTTTGTCTCACTTGTTTAAAACTTATCCTTTAATACTTTTTATACTTTTGTAAAAACTTATTTTACTTGTTCAAAACTTATACTTATAATACTTTAAAATAATAATCAACTTTCTTCTTGGGCCCGGCAACTGTACTTGCTATGCGCGCATCCCTAACTAGACCCAAGGTAAATAGTCCTAAATCTAGTAGGGTTTACTATTGTAACGACCCGACCCATTTGGCAACACATTTGGCGACCCTCGGGTCGTCGACCGTCGACCGTCGGTCGTGCCATTACTACTAGGTTATCTAAACCTAGGGACGACTATGGGAGCCCAACCCAAGGACAACTGAGAGTCCAGCACAGTGTCACTGATAAAAGTAAAATACTTGTTATCTTTTAATACTTCTAATATATAATGCATCGGCATTTTAACAAGCACCTTGTGTGCCAAAAATCTCTAAAGTTTTGACTTTGGGATCTACTTAAGGTCTTGGCCTTTTTCTTTCTCTTCTTTATCTTTCTTATACTTTTCTTAAACTCAGAGTACATAATACTTAACAAGATATGCACTATGATACTTAACAAAAACTGCACTAAAATTTTGTAGGGATAAACATAAGCAAACTATTGGTTCATGGTACGTGCACCCAAATCTATCTAAAAGTTTTAAGTTATCTTGAAGAACTAAACTCAACATAGAAATCAAGTCTCAACTTACTTAATCCTATCTAGAGTTTCAAGCCTATCAAGGAAAACAAGAACTCATCAAAATTCAATCTAGAAGCTAGCACACATGGTAGAGAACTAGATTAAAGTCCAGCACCTATAGCATAAATTTCGTAAGCATAACTGTTAAGAAAATTTCCAACAGATGATTCAAAGAGTTAACCTAATCATAGTGTCTTATCTAGCTTCTTAAATATCAATTATTTCTCCATCAAAGCCGAAATCTCAAATCCCTTTGAGTGGTTAAATTCTAAAAATCACTTCCCTTTTTCCTCCTATGACTTCAGATACCACCATGGTTTAATTATGATATCTATACTTCTTAAGATCTTCGAACCTTGATTTCTCTCTCAAGTAATTCAACAAATTGATTCTTGCAATCCTACTAATTTCTTAGTTAAGTTGACACTTCCACAAATCAAATTCAGAGAAGTTGCATGCTTTTGAATCATAAGAGGATAAGACAAGATAGAATACCAATAGACAAAGAGATAATAGTAAATTTAGTTGAGGTTTCTGGTTAGAAAATTTCTAAATGGATTGGCACTCAACGACTCCAAGTTGACACTTGATCAGGAATGGGGCTACAGATTATAATAGCTAACAATAAGCTTCAAAGACTGATCATCTACATTTCATAACATAAAACCAACCAAAATTAAGCTTGCTGAAATTTAAAACAGCCACTCAAGCATAAATCATAATTTGCATTACTCTATCGGTTGTGAACTAAACAATTCAATTCCATCACAGTCATTAGTTTCGTTCTGTAACAGTCCCATTGAGATCAATTCTATTCAATAACAGTCCCATGGCTTAACTCAAGAGTATAAACATATAAGAGCCTAAAATCTTAACGACAGCACAGTAGTAAATCAATACTTAAAGAGACCACCCAATAATATCATTAATCTATAAACATTTAATCTAACCTTTCTATTCAATCTTCGTTTCTCATTTCTGCCAGATAATTCAAACCCAATCCACAAGTCACAACAGACTCAATAAATTCCATTGCCAACAAATAAAATTCACAACCAGCTGCGCTAATAACCAAAAGCAGAATTCGATCAAGACTTGAAACATCTACCATAATCTGACCGAAATCTTCATGTGCTAGAAAAGAACCGGAACAAATCAAACCTTAATTCCCCTTCCTTCTTTTGAGATTCACGACAGAACATCCAAACTAAAAATCTTGCAACATGCTTCGAAATTAAGGAGAAAAGACCCGAAACCACTCTTACCACAGGTGAGTAGTAACTTACCATGATTCTTGAATTCAAACCGAAGGAGAAAACCTCTAGGGTTCGCGGAGAACTCGAACTTCCAATCCCTCTTCGTGTCCTCAAGCTCTCCTCGAAGAACCAGCCTCTATTCCATGAAGATCTCACGGAATTTGCTCTCCGCCAGTCGCCGGAAACGAAGCTAGGGCTTCGTTTGGTTTTGCTCGGCCAGAAACACCGCCGTCGCACGCGAGGAAGGAGAAGGGAAAAAACTAGGTCACGGGAAATAATCAAGCCCTATGTTCCTCCTTTATAACTTCAATATTCGGTTAACTTCTTTAAATAAATTTCCTACCTTTTCTAAACAGAACCGGCCGCATGAACACTTGGTTGGCTGCGTTTTACTTAAGGCGTGGCTCGTGGGTTCGAAACTCGGCTGCAACCATTTTTTTCTTCCTGTTTGTTTCCTATTCATTAACTACTGCTTAAATAGAATATTTCTCCTTCTTTAATAAGAAACACCCGCTGGAACAGTTGGTTAGCTGGATTCGGTTAAGGCTCGGTACAGGTCCGAGGTCCACGGTTTGAATCTTGACTTGAATATTTTTTTGTTGAAACTTCCTTCGTTTAGTAAAAATACCAAACGACCTCCAAAAATTACATAAAAATACTCTAAAAATTTCTAAAAATCTCTAGAATTTTTCTATATTATTTTTAAATATTTTTAAATTACTTTTGGGACTCGAAATGGAGAAATTTGGGTTGTTACAATTCTCCATACCTTATAAAAAGTTCATCCTCGAACTTAGAATAATTCTGGATATCTCTGTCTTATACTGTCCTTTACTAGTGGTACTTCTTTGCTTCTTAGTCTCTTAACTTCTCTGTCCATCATCTCCTATATCGCATTGTACTCATTAGTGGTCCTTGGAAGACTTGTTATAAAGTCCCCGGAGACTATAGGTGCATCAGTCACACCAATTGGATTGACTACAAATTCGTAGTGTTCATATCTGGTCCTGGAAACTGTTCTGGGTATATCACTTCCTTTCACTTCCAACTGATGGTACCCAAAGCGTAGGTCTGCTTTAGAGAACAATATTGCCCTCTTTAGCTGATCAAATAGATCATCTATTCTGGAAAGAGAGTACTTGTCCTTAACTGTTACTTTGTTCAGCGCTCTAAAATCTATGCACATCCGTATAGATCCGTCTTTCTCCTTAACGAACAACTCTGGAGCTCCCCGGGGTGAATAACTAGGGCGGATGAAACCCTTGTCAAGTAGCTCCTGAAGTTATTCTTGTAACTCTTTTAACTCTACTGGAGACATTCGGTATGGAGCTTTTGAAATTAGACTGGTGTCAGGAACTAACTCAATTTCAAACTCCGCTTCTCTGTTGGGAGGTAGTCCAGGTAGCTCTTCTAGAAATACCTCTGGATATTCATAGACTACCCGAACGTCTTCCTGCTTGGGTCTTTCTTGTTCTTCTGTATTCACAAGGTACGCAAGAAAACCAGTACCTCCTTTAGCTAACATCTGGTGAGCTATTAGGGAGGAGAGGAATTTCTGGGTCTTCCTCTTTGGTATTCCCGTGAACTCAAAGGATGGTTCACCTTTTGAATTCTATAAACTCTTCATTATGTTTATTAAGGATCCGTTGGCAGAAGAATTCTTCGTGAAACTCTGTCTCGAAGTCAGTCCAGCTCATCTGATTGACTACTCTCTTGCTCTTAACTCTCTCTCTCACCACATACGAGCATTTCCTGATAGGTAGAAAGAGGCACACTTGACCTTCTCGACTTTTGGACAGTCAAGAAGCTCCATGGTGCTCTCCAGTGTCTTGAACCAAGCCTGAGCATCCCAGGGTTTAATCGTGCCTGAGAAGTTTTCTGGCTTCATCTTTAGCCACTGTATCAGGTATGCTTCTTGTCTTCTAGGTGTTGTGGCGACTTCTAGGGCAGCTGATGGGACTTCAGTCACCACTGGGGTCTCCACATTGATGGTTGGGGAAGTGGGAGGAACTGGCTGTTGATTGGTCTTCAAGTTGGCAATCACTTGTTGCTGCTCTACTACTTGTCTCTGGAGTTGGGCAACAACTTCAGAGAGATTGGGCTCAGTTGATCTAAGCTCTTCGTTCTCCTGATCTTGGTTCTCAGTACGAACGGTACGGGGATGTCCTCTTCTTGACATCTAGTTATGCAGAGAAAAAGACTTGATATCTTCTCTATCCTTTCTAAACATACTTATGTATATGAATAAAAGAGAAACACAACTTCAATCTTACTAAAGCGCATATAAACAAATACTCTATACTGCAAATAATAAAGAAAGCATAAAAGGAAAACTTAAATACTTTCTTACTTGAAGACGACAAGGCTGGTGCTGATGTGTGATGCTGGAGAATGGGAACTGCTCTGATACCAACTGTAACGACCACCCTTCTTACTACTACTATTACTCCCTAAGGTGACCGTTACTTAACTATTAACTCTACTTAACCGATGTGATCGAAATCACGAGGAGTCCTTACCGAAAAATTTCGATAGAGTCTCCCCTATACCGGTGACCATAAACCGAGATACAAACATAGTATACATCATCCACAGGCGGCTGGAACATTTATCAAACACCCACGCAGTTAAATAAGTATCAACACACAAATATCTACTTACTAAACTGAACTCATCCTACATGCAACCTAGAACAAGAATAAACTCGAATGACACGGAGTGTAAAGTACAGTCTCAAATGTTTACAATAACAAAAATGCGGAAACTAAAAAAAAATAAGGAAAGAAGACTAAAGGAACTCCTTTTTAGTCCCAAGACTTCTATAGTCTTGGCATCACACACAATCCGCGCCACCTTGTCGCCTTCCTTTGCTAAATCTTTTCCTTTCCTTTATCTGCAGTAAGAGGAAATGTAATCTATAAGCAAAATGCTTAGTAAGCGCTATCTAACTCACAAAATCTCTATATGCATGTAAATATACTGAAAACTAAAACTAAATGCTCAAAAGGAAAACTACTCATGCTCATCTACTAGTAAAAGAAACAAACATACTGAAATGCTAAACATGTAAAGCTACTCATGCTTTTTCTAATAGCAAAGAACAGTAAGCTAATCTAAATAACATGCTAGCATAAAAGAAAAACTAAACTTGTTGATTTTAAAACAAAGTGAAACTTAATTCATTTTTTCTAAAACTTATTCTTTTGTCTCACTTGTTTAAAACTTATCCTTTAATACTTATTATACTTATGTAAAAACTTATTTTACTTGTTCAAAACTTATACTTATAATACTTCAAAATAATAATCAACTTTCTTCTTGGGCCTGACAATTGTACTTGCTATGCACGCATCCCTAACTAGACCTAAGGTAAATAGTCCTGAATCTAGTAGGGTTTACTATTGTAACGACCCGACCCATTCGGCGGCCCATTTGGCGACCCTCGGGTCGTCGACCGTCGACCGTCAGCCGTGCCGTTACTACTAGGTTATCTAAACCTAGGGACGACTATGGGAGCCCAACCCAAGGATAACTGAGAGTCTAGCACAGTGCCACTGATAAAAGTAAAATACTTGTTATCTTTTAATACTTCTAATATATAATGCCTCGGCATTTTAACAAGCACCTTGTGTGCCAAAAATCCCTAAAGTCTTGACTTTGAGATCTACTTAAGGTCTTGACCTTTTTCTTTCTCTTCTTTATCTTTCTTATACTTTTCTTAAACTCAGAGTACATAATACTTAACAAGATATGCACTATGATACTTAACAAAAACTGCACTAAAATTCTGTAGGGATAAACATAAGCAAACTATTGGTTCATGGTACGTGCACCCAAATCTATCTAGAAGTTTTAAGTTATCTTGAAGAACTAAACTCAACATAGAAATCAAGTCTCAACTTACTTAATCCTGTCTAGAGCTTCAAGCCTATCAAGGAAAACAAGAACTCATCAAAATTCAATCTAGAAGCTAGCACACATGGTAGAGAACTAGATTAAAGTCCAGCACCTATAGCATAAATTTCGTAAGCATAACTGTTTGGTATCAGAGCTTAAGTTTTACGATCGTTGTTTTTGTATTTTGGATATTTGGGATAACCTGATATCTATTGATATGGTATCAGAGCGCCAAAGTTTGGCGATACTTGTTTTGTTTCCGTGTGTTGGATTTTTTTTTTCGAGATTTATCTGATACCAATTTATTGGTATCAGAGCAGGGTGTGATACCTACTTTTAGTATTCTGGATATATTGTGCTATCCCAAGTTTGCGAGTCAAACTGGGTAGTTATTTTGGTTGCACGGATTTTCTATTACGTATATGTTCGAACTTCCGTTTCGGATTTTATTTTGGATTTCCGGTGATTTTCGTGTATGGAAGATGGAGGTCAATTTGGGGACTGGACAGCGACGGAACATCTCCAAACAGCAATTAGGTATGATGTTATCTTGGTAATTGTTGATACTTGTAGTAATATCTTTGATATAATTTAACAGATATGAGGCGATCTACGCGTATTGCTGCGAGACGTGGCGCTGGACGACCACGTACGAGGACCGCGGGATCTCTGGATACGCCAGAGATGCCTTCTGTTTATGAGCCTATCAACTAGGGACAGACTCAGCATGCTGCGGGCACGTCGGGCTCTCAGACCCCGATGGCTCCCTTAGGGGTACCTACCTCAGCTGCACCGACAGTATCCACTGCTACTGTATTTCCGGTACCACCAAGGGTACCATTGACATTTCCCGACACCAGCTCCAGCCCAGACTATGGCGTATTCGACACCACCGCCACCTGGGCCTACAGTGTACCCGATACCAGCGGCACCTGTGCTCCCAGTACATCTGGTGTACCCAGCAGCACCTGCATTAGGGATACCGGCTGCTCCATATTCGGTACCATTACCTACTGTACCCCCAGTCGCGGCCACCTATGTGTTGGTGCGGTTTGCACTAACGATTTAACCCAGGTTTTGATGAATGACAAATCAGGTTAAGTTAGCTTGTTATTTTCTAAACACTCTGATCGAGTGTGCAGGAAAAGTCCAGATAGGTCGACGGGTTGATCAGATGTCTGGCACGAAGCCCAGCTAGGTCGACGGGCTGACCGGATAGTTGGCGAGAAGTCTAAGCGGGTTGACGGGCTGACCGGACGCTTGGCGAGAAGCCCAGCTAGGTCGACGAGCTGACCGGATAGCTAGCAAGAAGTCCAAGCGGGTCGACGGGCTGACCGGACTCTTGGCGAGAAGTCCAGCTAGGTCGACGGGCTGACCGGATAGCTGGCGAGAAGTCCAGACGGGTCGAAGGGCTGACCGGACGTCTGGCAGGTAAGTGAGGTAAGTCACTGGAGGGGAGTGACTGCGAGGACGCGTTCCCGGGAAGGGAACATTAAGCGTCGATCCGGCTTAGATCCATTTCGGATATCTAAGTCGAGATCGTGACTAGATTCCGGTCTCGGAAAGACGGAATCTAAGTCATACTCTTTGCTATTACTTTGTTGAACTGTAATTATGCTAACACTATAGTTTTGCAGGATCTATTTTGTCTCGGACTAACCTTGTTTTGCAGGAAAGTTGTTCGCTGGAAAAAGGTGGTCTGGGCGCCCGGAGGAGATCCGGGCGCCCGGAGGTCCGAGCGCCCGGGAGGCACCCGGGCGCCCTGGAGGCAAAAATTATCCTGACCGCGCATCACCACTTGGAGCTCGCTGGTTGGACTTGCCACGTCTCACCAGGGCGCCTGGAAGGGATCCAGGGCGCCTGGAAGGGATCCAGGGCGCCCCGAGCTTCATATAAAAGATGGGGCGGAGGCAGAGATCAGAATCAACTCAGAACTCTTAGACTGCGTGCTCTACTGCTCTGCGCTCCTGCGACGCTAACAAAGATCCGACAATACGCTCTTTTCCTCGTCTTTAATTCTTGTCGGTATTTGTTTTATTTTTCATTAGCATTTCTGTACTTTAAATTGTAATAATATTCGAACTGCTAGTGATTGCCTAACGAAAGTACTCAAGGAGTACGGGCCTTCGAGTAGGAGTCGTCACAGGCTCCGAACGAAGTAAAAAGCATCGTGTTCATCTATCTAAGCTATTTTATTTCCGCTACGCTCAACGCTTTTATACTCGTTGTTTTTCGAATCGATATTCACCCCCCCCCTCTATCGACAT
Organism: Zingiber officinale; assembly: GCF_018446385.1. Taxonomy (NCBI): domain Eukaryota; kingdom Viridiplantae; phylum Streptophyta; class Magnoliopsida; order Zingiberales; family Zingiberaceae; genus Zingiber; species Zingiber officinale. Next base: position 102,973,403 of record NC_055991.1, read on the forward strand.
TTCACGATCCAACACTATGTTCACCCTACAGTGCCACCGACAGCATATGCTCCAGTTTACCCAGCAGCACCGGGAGTACCTCCTCCAGGTTATGCAGCAGTACCACCTGTAGCACCAGCTCCAGTGGTTCTGCTAGTTCCGACAGCCGTTCCGACACACCTCACTGACTTTGTCGCGGCACGAGCCAGGATTCCAGTGTTGGCAGAGTCGATGAAGAGTCGATTCACACTCTTCCGAGGAGACCGAGATCCGAGTGTGGCCTTATCTTGGATTGAGACTATGGAGCGGACCTTCTTCTATATGGCTTGCTCCGAGTGGGAGAAAGCAGAGCTGGCTGCTTTTCATTTACGGGACGCGGCTGACACCTGGTGGCTTACCCAGCGTTCTATCATCGGTGAGCAGAACATCACTTGGGCCAGATTCAGAGAGGCTTTTGAGAGCCGTTTCTTTCCACGAGCTTATCAGATGGCTCGCCGGCAGGATTTTCTGAGTTTGCGATAGAACAACCGGTCGGTGACAGAGTATAATACAGAGTTTGATAGATTGGCCAGATTTTGTCCAGAGCTAGTTGCTGAGGACAGTTCACGTATGCAGCAGTTCATTCAAGGGCTAGATGGACATTTGCAACTAAGACTTGTCGGTCTTGGTATCACATCTTATGCGGAGATGTTGGACAGAGCCCTCATTATTAAGTCTACTCAGCAGAGAGTTTTTCCGGATAGGAAAAGGAAGCAGCCGAGTCAGACATCTGGAAAGATTCAGCAGTCACAGGCTACACCACAGCAGAGTAGGCGTAGTCGGTTAGATCAGGGTACTTCTGGGGTATCTCGTAGGCCTCAGAAATCAGGGCAGTCTTCTTCAGGACGTTTCCGGTCTCCACAGCAGAACCGGAAACAACCCGCCAACGACATTCGGTGTTTCAGATGTGGGTCCAGAGATCACATCACCATAGCCTGTACTATGGAGCAGCCAGTTTGCTTTTATTGCAAACTGCCTGGGCACCAGAGTCGAGAGTGCCAGCTGAAGGCTCAGTATACTGCTCCCGGAGTTACTGCTCAGGGAGGACATCACAGTCAGTCAGGGTCTCGACGAGGAGGGCGGAGATTCCAGCCCTCAAATCATCAGCAGGGGACAGCTTCACCTACAGCAGCATTTGGCATGCATGGACAGGAGTACTCCAGTGCTTCCATAGCACCCCAGAGTTCTGTTCCGGGACCTTATTATCTGACATAGGGGCAGTATCAGATGCAGCCTCAGCCTCTAGGCCAGTACCAGACTCAGTCCCAGCCATCGGCACAGTATCAGTCGCCGCCTTCTCAGTCTTCTCTAGCACATTATCCAGCAGCGCCTCAATGGCAGGCTTCTGTCCAGCCACAGCCGCCGCTGGCAGCGTTGCCACCTCCTCCTCCGTCGGAGACTGGTCGTATACATGCGATTACCAGAGAGGATGCGCAATGAGCCGACGGATCCATTTTCCGCGGTATGATTTCCATTTATGCATTTACCGCTGATATATTAATTGATACTAGTAGCTCGCATTCTTTTATATCCTGTACCTTTATGCGAGAGATTGGTAGATTACCTACTGTTAGATCACAGCGATTGACTGTCTCCCTACCATCTGGTGATACTTTAGACGTCACCCAGGAGGTCAGAGGTTGCCCGTTAGACTTTGGCAACATGATACTTACGGTAGATCTTTTAGTATTGGAGATGGTCGAGTTTGATATCATTATTAGCATGGATTGGCTGTCAGTATATCATGCTACCGTTGATTGCCAGATGAGGGTGGTCACCTTCCGGCCTCCGAACCAACCCTCGTGGGATTTCACTGGCATCAGAGATGATGGCATATCGATCATTTCGGCGATTCAGGCTCAGAAATTGTTATCACATGGCTGTCAGGGTTTCCTATTATCTTTGATTAGTACAGACGACAACAGTAGTTCGCAGCTCTTCGACGTTCCAGTAATCCGAGAGTATCCGGATGTGTTTCCAGAGGAGCTACCTGGTTTGCCTCCTACAGGCCAGTGGAGTTCGCTATTGAGCTGATTCCGGGAACCGCGCCGACATCGAAAGCTCCGTATCGTATGGCACCAAAAGAGTTGAACGAGTTGAAGGTTCAACTCCAAGAGCTTTTAGACAGGGGATTCATTCACCCTAGTGTTTCCCCATGGGGTTCTCCGGTATTATTTGTCAAGAAAAAAGACGGCACTATGAGGTTATGTATTGACTACAGACAGCTGAATGCAGTGACCGTCAGAAATAATATCCATTACCACGGATCGAGGATTTGTTTGATCAGCTCAGAGGTACTTCAATGTATTCTAAGATTGATCTGCGATCCGGATATCATCAGCTGAGAGTCAGAGACTCAGATATTCAGAAGACAGCTTTTCGTACCAGATACGGTCATTATAAGTTTTTGGTAATGTCATTTGGGCTTACCAATGCTCCAACGGTGTTTATGGACTTGATGAACCATATTTTTATTAAGTATCTGGATCAGTTTGTTATCGTTTTCATTGATGACATATTGGTCTACTCGCATTCCGAGGAGGAGCATGCACAGCATCTTCGTATAGTCTTGGAGATTCTTTGACGGCATCAGCTGTACGCGAAGTTCAGCAAGTGTGCATTCTGGTTATCCTCAGTCGATTTTCTGGGACATGTGGTTTCTAGCAGAGGTATTTCAGTTGATCCTCAGAAGATCGAGGCTGTCACCAATTGGGAGCAGCAGAAGTCAGTGCAAGAGATCCGCAGTTTTCTGGGACTAGCAGGATATTACCAACGTTTTGTCGAGGGTTTTTTGCGTATTGCTATGCCGCTGACACGTCTTACCAGGAAAGGCGTGAAGTTCACGTGGTCCGAGGATTGTGAGACCAGCTTTCAGGAGCTGAAGCGGAGATTAGTGTCGGCTCCAGTTTTGGTCTTACCTTCTGGAGAGGATGGATTTGTACTCTATACCGACACTTCTCTACAGGGTTTGGGCGCTGTTCTGATGCAGCACGGCAGAGTAGTCTCTTATGCTTCTCGTCAGCTGAAGGAGCATGAGAAGAACTACCCAGTTCATGACTTGGAGTTAGCTGCCATCATCTTTGCTCTGAAGCTTTGGCGGCATCATTTATACGGTATTACATTTGAGATTCTCACTGATCATAAGAGTCTCAAATATATTTTCACTCAGAAGGAGCTTAATCTCCGATAGAGGAGATGGATGGAGTTCCTGAAGGATTACGATTGTACCATTAGCTACCACCCGGGGAAAGCTAATGTGGTTGCAGATGCACTCAGCAGGAAGTCCAGAGGGACTTTGGCTTGCCACCGGACTTCAGTCACGGACTTGATTCAAGGTTTCTCTGAGTTAGACCTTGAGGAGCAGGGACCGACAGAGCAGGGTATTCTGGTTACCATGGTTGCTCAGTCGTCGATCAGGATGAGGATCCGAGAGGCCCAGGCCAGTGATCAGCATTTGCAGTTTATTAGTAGTCAGATAGCTTCCGGGCAGCAGATCGAGTTCACACGAGACGAGGAGGGTATTATATACTTCCGAGGCAGGTTATGCGTACCTCAGTCTCATTCGGTCTTACAGGAGCTACTCCAGGAGGCACACCGCTCTCGATTTGCGATCCATCCAGGCGGGACCCGTATGTATCGAGACTTGAGGCGTTCCTATTGGTGGAACGGTATGAAGAAAGACATCGTGGATTTTATAGCTAGATGTCTTGTCTGTCAGCAGGTGAAGGCTGAGCACCAGAGACCTACAGGGTTACTTCAGCGGATTCCTATTCCTGAGTGGAAGTGGGATCACATTACCATGGACTTTGTGGTAGGGTTGCCGAGGACACGACGAGGCCATGACGCGATTTGGGTAATCGTTGATCGATTAACCAAATCCGCACACTTCTTAGTGATCCGGAGGACTGATCCTCTGGATCGATTGGCATATCTGTATTGTCGGGAGATTATCAGACTACATGGTGTTCCGTTGAGTATCATTTCGGATAGAGATCCATGGTTCACATCTCGTTTCTGGCAGAGTCTGCAGCAGGTCTTGGGCACACAGCTCCATTTCAGTACAGCCTTCCACCCACAGACAGATGGACAGTCAGAGCGGACCATTCAGACTTTAGAGGACCTGCTGAAGTTATGTGTTATGGATTTTGGAGGCAGTTGGGAGGACCATCTGCCGTTAGTAGAGTTTGCTTACAACAACAACTTTCATTCGGTTATCCAGATGGCACCGTTTGAGGCGTTGTATGGTAGACCTTGTCGGACACCCGTCCTCTGGGATGAGGTTGGAGAGGCCCAGTTGTTGGGACCTCATAGAGTTCAGCAGGATGGAGAGTTGGTCCGTACTATCAGACGGAGGATGTCAGAGGCGCAGGACCGCCAGAAGAGTTATGCTGATCGGAGACGCAGACCACTAGAGTTCTCTGTTGGTGACCATGTATTTCTGTGAGTTTCACCCACGAAAGGGGTGAAGAGATTTGGCCTCAGAGGTAAGTTAGCTCCACGGTATATTGGCCCTTTCGAGATCTTGGAGAGGATCGGAGCGGTAGCTTACCGACTGGCACTACCACCGTCCCTGGCAGGCGTGCACGATGTATTCCACGTATCTATGCTGCGGAGATACGTGCCCAACCCGACGCATGTGTTGGGAGATATTCCAGTTCCAGTTCAGCCTGACATTACATATGAGGAGATTCCGGTACGGATTCTGGATCGGAAAGAGTGTCAGTTGCGGAACAAGACTATCCGGCTGGTTAAAGTCGGATGGCAGCATCATTCGGACGAGGAGGCTACTTGGGAGCTCGAGGATACGATCCGAGCTCGATACCCCATCTTTTCACTTGAGGTATGTGATTTATTTACCGTTCAGCATTTATACTCTATATCTGTTGTTAGTACTTGCTGATGGTAGATAACGAAATTTGGGGACCAAATTTTTATTAGTGGGCGAGAATGTAAAATACCGGAAAATAGGCGAATATTAATAAGGGAATTTTCCGGAATTTTTAGAAATTTTTCGGAGCTCGTATGGACGAGTTAACGGGGATAAAAATAGGGCCTGGGAAAAAAAACCTGTTTTGGGCTACCCATTTAAGCGAGGAAATGTTTATTTCTTAAATTCTTTTTTCTTTTTATTTTATTTTCTCTTTTCCTTAATTCCTCCGCTTCTCTCCCTCGCGCACCCGTGCCGCTCCCTTCTTCTTCCCGACGCCGCCCTTCCTTTCTCCTCCTTGCCCTAACCGCCGGCGGCGGTTACTCCTCCTCGAGCATACAACCCCTCCGCCGAGCCCTCCTCTTCATCTTCTCCTCTTATCTGTGAAGCCGAGCCCTCCCGCCTAGCGCCGATCGCCTCTGTGACTAGCGTCACCGCCGACGCCGCCTCCGGATTTTTCCCTCCCTTCCTCTAGTCCGACGAGACACCGCCGGCCTTCCTTCTGCCGACGCCGCCATCTTCGACCCTAGCGTCGACCGCCCCTTTCACTGGAGAGTCGAGCCCTAGCCTCAGCCGCGACACCCATCTCTTCGGCGACATCCGAGCACAGCCGACCACCGTCCCTTTCTGCCCTAGCGCCAGTTCACTAGCATCCAGCGGCGAGTCTTTCTTCCATCTCGCTACTGCCTCCATATCGTCTCCCTCACTGTGGTCACGCCTCCTGTGCCCTACCTCCGAACCTTGCCTCCTTCTCAGAGCAGAAGTGGCTCGGCAGTGTGACAGCAAGGTAAGATTATTAGGTTGTTGTTGTATTGTGATCTCCATTTTTGATCTCATGTTTGATGTCCGACCAGTAAGGGAAAAACCTGCAAGGAGTTGTTCTAAGGACTTTTCTTGGGTCCGGTGGCCACCATCCAGTGACTACCTTTCTCCGGCAGCAAGATCCCTGCTGAAAAGTAAGGTAAGGTGATTAGGTTATTCTGGGAATTGGGGTATCTGTTGGAAATTAATTTCTTGAACCCCATTTTATGATATGGACAATGAATTGCAGGGCTTTACTTGGGTTTCTAGCAGTTGCTGGCGACTGACCTGTCTGGCTGTGATTTAACCGGAGAGGTTTAGTGTTGAGGTGATGAATAGAGGACTTGTTTCAATTTTATTAGCGTACACAGGAATTTGATATGTTTTGTAGTTGGACGATCATGTGAATGTCGATTAGGTTTATGTGTTTTTGAAATTAGGGTTTTTGCCCTAATTTAGGGTTAAAGAATTTATTTAGTTATTTATAGGAATTTAGCTAAATAATCGTATATCTATTGGTATTACAGGACTTTGACGCGAGACGGGTATCTCGACGTCGGACTTGGACGATTGGATCTTTCTTATTGGAGGCGAGTACTTTTGACTTATTGTCTTTGATATGCATAGTAGTGAAATTAACAAGTTGCATTAATTATGTTCCTCATTTGTTTCGGTTAATCACTACCCGATTACCTGTTACCTACTTGATTGATTGTTTGTTTTGCATTTCGTGTTGTTATGTACCTGATTACACATGCTCATAGGGGTAGTGATATAACCATACCTCACCATGTTCAGGACCTAGGATTGATACCTTATCTGATCAGTGTACTTTGATGTGATTTATTTACTATGGTGCACATTATATGTGTATGTAGATTTGTTCAGTATATTACCATGCTTAGTGTCATGCACCATTCGCATGATTGCATGCTGTGTGATAGATTGCTCCATTATTGTCGAGCACATTGCCAGTTTCATCACTGTTCGGTGCTCCGTTGTGACGCTCATGGGTAGCGTGACGCAGCGTGGTAGCACGTCAGTTTGCTCTTCCGGTGCTCCGTTGGTCCGCTCAGGGGTAGTGTGACGCAGCGTGTAGCACGTTAGAGATCCCTCCCCGTCATAGTGTACTGGGAGATGAGAGCATTGCGCTCCCCCATTTATGATTTGGGGTAGGAGTATGTGTGTACTCTGACAGCATCCCGTCCACTCGGTCACTCATTAGGAGTAGTGATGCAGAGTGCACGGTCGTCACAGCCCTTCCCACTTGGTCCCACTTTTATTGTGAGTTGGCTGACTGGCGTCAGGGGTGATCTGACATTGGCATCATATGCATGATGCATTTATTGCTTGTGTTTGTGTTTGCTGCATTTATATGCTGCATATTGTTTGGATACCTATGTTTGATATGCATACAGGTCTTCTATATCTTTCGGACTGTTTGTCCTTATACCCAGGTCTTGGTTAGTACAGTTTCTCTCCTGTTTACTTCGATTTGCATTTACCTTTATTTTTATCAAGAGACTGTACGCATGATTAGTGCTAGGTGTTGTTTCCTTACTTTGCATATCAATTGTACCTGCTGAGTGTTGGACTCACCCCGCCTCTATTGTTGATATTTTCAGGTTGAGGCTGTCCGGAGCAGTTCCAGTCGCTAGTCCCCATCTGCACGTAGTGCTAGTCCTCTGCTGGTCTTGAGTTGCTATTTTATCTTAGATTCTCTATCAGACTTTGTTTTTAGTATTGTATCGTTTTAATTATGGATAGTGTATGGATTCATATCGTTTGATGGATTTTTGATATGATTTGGATTTATTCTACTACATGCCTACCTGGACGGCAGAAGAGGTGAGTTCATCGGATTTGAGCTTTACGAGTGTAGTTGAGTAGGGTGGATTTTGAGTCATCGTATTACTGATATGTTTATTTCTATTAAACTGCGTGGAATGCCTGTGTGACTGTTTTATTTTTTTGTTATTATTCCAGCCGCATGTGGCTGAGGTATATAGTGATTGTAGAAAGTTTCAGATTGTCCGCCGTACAGGGGAGATGCTGCCGAAATTTTCTTGGACAGAGACTCTTCCGGGGCGTGACAATAACTGTTAAGAAAATCTCCAACAGATGATTCAAAGTGTTAACCTAATCATAGTGTCTTATCTAGCTTCTTAAATATCAATTATTTCTCTATCAAAGCCGAAATCTCAAATCCCTTTGAGTGGTTAAATTCTAAAAATCATTTCCCTTTTTCCTCCTATGACTTCAGATACCACCATGGTTTAATTATGATATCTATACTTCTTAAGATCTTTGAACCTTGATTTCTCTCTCAAGTAATTCAACAAATTGATTCTTGCAATCCTACTAATTTCTTAGTTAAGTTGACACTTTCGCAAATCAAATTCAGTGAAGTTGCATGCTTTTGAATCATAAGAGGCTAAGACAAGATAGAATACCAATAGACAATGAGATAATAGTAAATTTAGTTGAGGTTTCTGGTTAGAAAATTTCTAAATGGATTGGCACTCAACGACTCCAAGTTGACACTTGATCAGGAATGGGGCTACAGATTATAATAGCTAACAATAAGCTTCAAAGACTGATCATCTACATTTCATAACACAAAACCAACCAAAATTAAGCTTGCTGAAATTTAAAACAGCCACTCAAGCATCAATCATAATTTGCATTACTCTATAGGTTGTGAACTAAACAATTTAATTCCATCTGTCACGCCCCGAAGGAGTCCCTGTCCGAAGAAATTTCGGCAACATCTCCCCTGTACGGCGGACAATCTGAAACTTTTCTACAAGCACTATATACCTCAGCCACATGCGGCTGGAATAATAACAAAAATAAAGCAATCACCACGCAGTTTAATAGAAACAAACAAAGCAGTAATAAGATTACTCGAAAACAACCCTACTCAACTACACTCGTAAAGCTCAAATCCGATAAACTCACCTCTTCTGCCGTCCAGGCAGGCATGTAGTAGAACAAAACCAAATCATACCAAAATCCATCGACAAATATAATCCATACAAGCTCCAAGTATCTAAACAATACAACATCAAAACATAATCTAAAACATAAAATCAAAAGATAAGTAAATAGTCTAGTGGCTGCAGGGGACTAGCACTACGTGCAGTGGGGACTAGCGACTGGAACTGCTCCGGACAGCCTCAACCTGAAAATATAACAACAATGGAGGTGGGGTGAGTCCAACACTTAGCAGGTACAATTGATATGCAAAGTAAGGAAATAACACCTAGCACTAATCATGCGTACAGTCTCCTGATAAAAGAAAGGTAAAATGCAAACCGAAGTAAACAGGAGAGAAATTGTACTAACGAGGACCTGGGTATCAGGACAAACAGTCCGAGTGGTATAGAAATCCTGTATGCATGTCAAACATAGGTATCCAAACAATATGCAGCATATAAATGCAGCAAACACAAACACAATCAATAAATGCATCATGCATATGATGTCAATGTCATGGTCACCCCTGACGCCAGTCAGCCAACTCACAACAAAAGTGGGACCAAGTGGGTAGGGTTATGACGACCGTGCACTCTGCATCACTACTCCTGATGAGTGACCGAGTGGACGGGATGCTGTCGGAGTACATACATACTCCTACCCCAAATCGTAAATGGGGGAGCTCAGTGCTCTCATCTCCCAGTACACTATGACGGGGAGGGATCTCTAACGTGCTACACGCTGCATCACACTACCCATGAGCGGACCAACGGAGCACCGGAAGAGCAAACTGATGTGCTACCACGCTGCGTCATGCTATCCATAAGCGTCACAACGGAGCACCGAACAGTGATGACACTGGCGATGTGCTCGACAATAATGGAGCAATCTATCACACAGCATGCAATCATGAGAATGGTGCATGTCACTAAGCATGGTAATATACTAAATCAATCTATGGACATATAACGATGTGCACCATGGTGAACAAATCATATCAAAGTACACTGATCGAATAAGGTATCAATCTTAGGTCCTGAACATGGTGAAACATGGTTATATCACTACCCCTATGAGCATGTGCAATCAGGTACATAACGAGACGAAATGCAAAACAAACAATCAATCAAGCAGATAACAGGTAATCGGGTAGTGATTAACCGAAACAAATAAGAAACATAATTAATGCAACTTGTTAATTTCATTACTATGCATATCTAAGACAATAAGTCAAAAGTACCCGCCTCCGAAAATAGAAAGGTCCAATCCGACTCCGAGATACTCGTCTCGCGTCAAGGTCCTGTATATTAAACATAAGGTCTAGTTTAGCTAATTCTATCATACCACAATTAGCCAAATTAAATTCTAATCCAATTTAAGAAGTTCTAAATTGAATCCAACTAATCCATCCAACACAATTAATGAACCCTAAGTAAATAAATTCAGTTGGTCAACTAGGGTTAGTTCCTTAACCCTAATCATTTCTTATAGCCCTAATAACCATATCCCCTTCATAACTAAAATTAAATCTAGTTCGTATTCGGAATTACCTCCTCCACTTACCTAATTCTGAAGCCTCAATCAGTGATGTTACTGGCGAAACAGGGATAATTGCTGGAACCCAAGAAATAACCTGTGATTCACTGTCCATATCAAAAATGGAAATCAAGAAATCATCACACCAACCATAACCAAACTCTAGATCAATCTATGCTCCTTACCTCTATTCACAGCTAAGAGTGGCGGCTAAAATAGGGATGCCGGCTACTGCGATTCAAGGTAAACAGCTCTACGGTGGCAGCAAGCAGCACAGAAGCTAGTAGTAGCACTAGATCCAAATAAGTGGCTCGGCAGAACCTGATGGCCGGCGATGGTCAGAGGTGCACTGTGGGTTGCAGCCACCAATCGGCTGCAAGGGATGAGAGTGAAGTCGGCTAGGGCAGGGAGGAGTCTCGGCCGCGTCTACTGTGGGGGCGTCGCCGTTGTCCCGTGTGGTGGTGGCGGCAACGGAGCGACGTTAGGGAAGACGACAGTGGGTCGGCAGTGGCTCAAGCGACGTCGGTGCTTGGACAGGAAGGAAGAGGAGAGGAAGTAGATTGTCTCGGTGGCTGGCGGCTAGGGCACAGGGAAAGGGGTCGGCGTCGGCAGAGGAGAAGAAGAAGAATCCTTGTCGAGGGGTTTTTGTCGCGTGGGAGGGGAAGAAAGGAACCACCGAGGCAGTTAGGGCAAGGAGAGGGCACGGGCGGCGTCGGGGAGAAGAAACTGAGGAAACGGCGAAAAATGAAGGAAAAAGGAAAAATAAATAAAGAAAAAGAATTCAGAAAAATTCAACTTTTCCTCATTTAATTGGGGCAGCCAAAACAGACTTTTCCGAGCCCCATTTTATCCCCGTTAACTCGTCCGTACAAGCTCCGAAAAATTTTCGAAAAATTTCCAAAAAATTCCCTTATTAATATTCGCCTATTTCCGGTATTTTACGCCATCACAGTCATTAGTTCCGTTCTGTAACATTCCCATTGAGATCAGTTCTATTCAATAACAGTCCCATGGCTTAACTCAAGAGTATAAACATATAAGAGCCTAAAATCTTAACGACAGCACAGTAGTAAATCAATACTTAAAGAGACCACCCAAAAACATCATTAATCTATAAACATTTAATCTAACCTTTCTATTCAATCTTCGTTTCTCATTTCTGCCAAATAATTCAAACCTAATCCACAAGTCACAACAGACTCAATAAATTCCATTGCCAACAAATAAAATTCACAACCAGCTGCGCTAGTAACCAAAAGCAGAATTCGATCAAGACTTGAAACATCTACCATAATCTGACCGAAATCTTCATGTGCCAGAAAAGAACCGGAACAAATCAAACCTTAATTCCCCTTCCTTCTTTTGAGATTCATGGCAGAACATCCAAACTAAAAATCTTGCAACATGCTTCGAAATTAAGGAGAAAAGACCCGAAACCACTCTTACTGCAGGTGAGTAGCAACTTACCATGATTCTTGAATTCAAACCGAAGGAGAAAACCTTTAGGGTTTGCGGAGAACTCGAACTTCCTATCCCTCTTCGTGTCCTCAAGCTCTCCTCGAAGAACCAGCCTCTATTCCGTGAAGATCTCACGGAATTTGCTCTCCGCCGGCCGCCGGAAACGAAGCTAGTGTTGGAGTGTATACTGAAAGCCTAAGCTTTGTAAACATTCATTATGAATAAAGAATCACATTTGGTCTAATTATCTACATTTGTTTATAGTTGTTCATTTAATTTATATTGTAGATAACATAGTATGTGGTGTCACATACAGAAGATGATGTTATCAGTACCTTATAAATTATAAACAGTAGCTCACGACCAGAATGGAAAGGAACAAACCATTAGAAGGTCGTAGTGTAATTAGGTATTAGTTTATCTTGACTATATAATTACACTAGTACACTCAGAGTGTATTGAGTAGGACCATTTGAGGTCGTTCCTTTTATACTGACTTTATAAAGGAACAAAGACCTCAGTTATTATGGAAGTGTGTGCTCTTAATCCTAATATAATAACAAGCACATATGTTTGATATTTATTTCTTTAATTTATCAATGGGTGAGATTTAGTTCGATGAATCAATAAACCCGATAAATTGGGAAATGGTATCACTCATAGTGTGTGTTGTTGATTATAGAAGGAAACTATGTCCTAGTGATACTAGGTTGATAATGTCCTCAAGAGGAGCTCATAAAGATTGTCATGTTAAACCCTGCAGGTGGACTTAGTCCGACATGATAATAAGGTTGAGTGGTACTACTCTTGGACTTAGACATTAATTAAATGAGTTGTCAGTAACTCACTTAATTAGTGGACATTCGATATCTTAAACACAGGGAGACTAACACACTCATAATAAGAAGGAGCCCAAAAATGTAATTTGGGATTGGTGCGGTAGTTCAATGATAGTTCTCTAGTGGAATGAATTATCATTGATAAAATTAAAGTTGTGTGTTCGGGGCGAACACGGGATGCTTAATTTTATCGGGAGACCAAAACCAATTCCTCCTCTCGGTCCCTATCGTAGTCTCTTATTTATAGAGTACTATACTCACATATACCCACCTTCTATACCCACCTAAAGGGGGCCGGCCAAGCTAGCTTGGGAATCAAGCTAGGGCCGGCCTAAGCTTGGGTTTAAGGTGGCCGGCCCTAGCTTGAACCCAAGCTAGTAGGGCCGGCCATAATTAATTAAAAAGAAAATTTAATTTTAATGTTTATTATTATGTGGAAGATTTAATTTGAAGAGAATTAAAATTAAAATATCTCTCTTGTAAAAGATTTACAAAAGATTAAAGAAAGAGATTAGATCTCTTTCCTTATTTGTAGATTGGAGAGATGTTTTATTTTCTCTTTAAAATTATTCACATGTTAATAAAATTAAAATTATAGATATTTCCTTTTATTAACCATGAAGAGATTTTAAAGAGAAATTTTATTTTTTTAAAATTTCCGGAAACAAATAAGGAAAGTTTTAATTGTTGATTGAAACTTGTCCAATTTGCTTCCTATTGATTTGGCCGGCCATCATTGTTTAATTGGGGAAATATTATTTTATTTTTCTCAATTAAATCATGTCAAGGAAATTAAGGAAAATTTATTGTAATTAAATTTCCTAATTTACCTAGGCCAAGGAATATAAAAGAAGGGGTGAGGGTGCCTTCACAAGACACAACATCTATTATTCCTCTCCCTCTTTTGTTCCTTGGTGTGGCCGGCCATCATCTCCTTCTCTTCCTCTTGTGGTGGCCGAACCTCTCCCTCTCCCTTGGAGTTCTTGTGGTGGCCGGATACTACTCGGAGAAGAAGAAGAAGAAGGAGAGAAAGCTAGCATCTCTTGGAGCTTGGTGGTTGGTGGTTTCTCATCTTGGAAGATCGTTGCCCACACAACGTCCGAGGTTAGAAGAGGAATACGGTAGAAGATCAAGAGGTTTTTCTACAAGGTATAACTAGTAATTTCTATTTCCGCATCATGCTAGTTATTTATGGAAATAATACCAAATACAAGAGGCTTACGTTCTAGTATTTCGAATATGTTTTTTCGAAGTTGTGTTCTTTTGTTTCTTTCTTTTCCTTGTGATTTGATTGTTCTCTTTGGTTAACCTAAAGTTATTTTAGGAAATTAAATATTAGCTTTCTATTAAAGGTTTTGTCTAGTCGGTGGTGGTTGCTCCCATATCCAAGAAGGCCATGTGCCTCGCCACGTCGATCGGGAACCTTTATGGAAATTAATATTTAATGGAATTAATAACTTAAGGAGACTTGGGTCGAACGTGTTAAGTTCCCAGAGATCCAAGTCAAAACCTAAAAGAACAAATAGATTAAGTTTTGGATCAAACGTGTTAAGTTCCGCAGGAGATCCAAAATTTAATTTAAAAGAACACATGGTAGCTAGGAAAAGGTTCAGATCTTTGTACAAAATTTTTGTACAGTGGAACCTATAGGCTTTCCGAGTAGCAACCAACAATTGGTATCAGAGCTAGGGTTTTGCCTCTGTGTATTTGGTATTTAGTTTAATTATGCACATGTCATACATAATTTAGGCAGGTTAATAGTAGGATGTGCTAACTCTATGGATGCAGGATCCAACTATTATGGCTTTTAGTTAATTATGTGTGTGATTGGACCCTTGGACATGTCAAGGGCAATTTATATGTGTGTGCATGATTGTATTAAAATACAGCAGGAGCTGTATTTAGTTTTATTAGGATTTTATTTTTGATCTAGATACATGTACATTCCTTTTATGGAATATAGGATCAAAATGTAAAATTCTATTTATGTCGCGAATCGAATCTTGCAAAGCGTGGAACCTTCAAAGGACTAGAGGCGCAGCGGAACTCGGAGCAAGATGGATGCGACAGTTAGACCCGGTGGCGGTGGCCAAATATGGCAGCAGCTTCGGATGACAACACACGGAGGACAATTAAAGATAAAAGCCATAATAGTTGAAAATTAGATTTTCTATTTATTGCTTTTATATTGTGCTGTGTGTGCATGTTAGTTTACAAGTTTAGTAGGCTAGCATAGTTAAAATTCCTCATTTATAAATAACTAAGTGGGAGAGAGATTTTTAAGTAAATCCCATGGTCTCCATTACTGGTTTGTAAGTGATGCAAACAAGCTTGCGCGTTGGCTCTGAGTGCCTTCCTCCATAACGGATGAGCTTGTTTGCGGATCACTAGAACAGACTTCCATTTTTGGATGACTATAGGAAGTTAATTAAGAGCGTGTGATCTTCCCCAACGGAAGGGGCATAATCTTATTAATGGACTTAGTGTCAAGTAATGGTGTACACTTAGACACATTTAATAGTATCCTCCCCAATGGAGTCACTGCTATTATTTGTGTGACCAAATAATACCAACTATTAATTTTATTTGTCAAAAAGTTAGGTTGACAAGATAATAAAATTAATGGGTTAAAACCCTTCTTTTACAAATGTTGAATTTGTATACGTCCACACTAACGTGGCATACAAAATTCACGGTGTTTTAAGGTGTTGGTTAATTTAAAATAGTATTGTTTGAGGAATCAATATTATTCTAAATTTAGAGTTCTGACCAAAAGTTATTTGTGATTCTTAGGATGACTTTCAACCCACTGTCCATCATACTTCAACAAAATAGACTTACTGGACCAAATTACATAGATTGGAAAAGAAACCTGGATATTGTTCTTACTGCTGAAAGCTATAAATTTGTACTGACTGAGCATTGCCCTGATGCACCCACTGGTGAATCTACCCAAGAGGAGATTGAATATCATAGGAAATGGGTAAAAGCAGATGAGATGGCGCGGTGTTACATTTTGGCTTCAATGTCAAATGTATTGCAACATCAGCATAAAGATTTACCAACAGCTTATGATATTATGAACAATCTCAAGGAACTCTTTGGTCATCAGGATAGGGCTTCTAGACAAGAAGCTATGAGAAAGATAATGACAGCCACCATGCAAGAGGGTACTCCTGTAAGGGATCATATCCTAAACATGATGGCTTATCTGAACGAAATACAGATCCTTGGAGGAGAAATTGATGGGGAAACCCAGATCGATATGATCCTCCAAACCCTACCTAGAAGTTTTGAGCAGTTCCGCCTGAACTATAATATGAATAAAAGGATTTATTCATTAGGGGAACTACTGACAGAACTTCAAGCAGCAGAAGGGTTATTTCGTCACAATGCTCAAATTCACTATGCTGAAAATGGTTCTACTTCTAAACCGAAAGGTAAGAAGAAGAAGAAACAAACTGGTTCAGCAAAGAAAGTGAATAAATCTCAGAGTATGGGATTTAAAGCTGGAATGAAGAAGCCGAAGGGCAAGTGCTTCATCTGCAAGCAGGCAGGACATTGGAAGGCGGACTGTCCTCGTAAGAACCAAAACAAAGGTATATCTCATACTCTAGTTGTTGAAACATGTTTAGCGGTGTTATCTACCAACACCTGGTGTGTAGATACGGGAGCCATGATCATGTCTGCAATTCTCTGCAGGGGTTCCAGAAACCCGACGACTATCTGAAGGAGAGATTACCGTCTACATGGGCAATGCTACTAAGGTGGCAGCTGTTGCAGTGGGAGACGTCTACTTATCTTTTAGTAGAAATAGAAATTTGGTTTTAAGAAATTGTCTTTATGTACCCAGTTTTAGAAAGAATTTAATTTCAGTTTCTAAACTGTTTTTAGATGGATATTCAGTTTCTTTCAGTAACGATGTAGTTATTAAAAGAAATAAAGTGATTATCAGTTCTGGTGCATTAGTTGGCAATTTGTATATTTTAAATCCAAATTCTTCCACAAAGCAAAACATGGAAATTTATAGTTCATCTTCTAATTCTAATAAGAGAAAAGAACCTTGAAATGAACCAAGCATATCTTTGGCATCTAAGGCTTGGTCATATTAACTTAAGTAGGATTCAGAGGCTTATAGCCGATGGACTTTAAGTTCATTTGAGTTGGAAAATTTTCCAACTTGTGAATCTTGCCTGGAAGGTAAAATGACCAAGAGGCCGTTCAAGGCCAAGGGGTATAGAGCCAAAGAAGTGTTAGAATTGGTTCATTCTGATTTGTGTGGTCCTATGTCTGTCCAGGCAAGAGGAGGTTTTGAATATTTTGTCTCTTTCATAGACGATTATTCAAGATATGGATACATTTACCTAATGCGCCGCAAGTCCGAGTGCTTTGATAAGTTCAAAGAATACAAGGCTGATGTGGAGAAACGACTAGGTAAAAGTATCAAGACACTACGGTCAGATCGTGGTGGCGAATACCTCTTAGGAGAGTTTAGGAATTACTTATCAGAGGCCGGGATTCAATCCCAATTGTCTGCACCTGGAACACCCCAACAGAATGGTGTAGCAGAACGAAGGAATAGGACTCTTATGGAGATGGTTAGATCAATGATGAGTTATTCAGAATTACCAAATTCGTTTTGGGGATATGCTCTAGAAACAGCAGTATACGTTCTGAACTTAGTACCTTCTAAATCAGTTTCTTCTACTCCCATAGAATTGTGGAATGGGCGAAAACCCAGTCTAAGACATATTCGGATATGGGGTAGTCCAGCACATGTGCTGAAACCAGATGCTGATAAGTTAGAATCTCGTACAGAAGTTCGCGTGTTTGTAGGATATCCCAAAGGAACGAAAGGTGGTTTATTTTATAGTCCTAAAGACCAGAAGGTCATTGTTAGCACCAATGCCCAGTTTTTAGAAGAAGACTATATAATGGATCACAAGCCCAGTAGTAAAGTTGTTTTAGAAGAACTTAGAGAGGACATGTCTACTTCAGTACCAACAGTACAAGATGAAGTACCACAAGAGACTGCAACACGTGTCACACATGATACACAACCACAGACAGTGCCTCGTCGTAGTGGGAGGGTTGTAATACAGCCTGAAAGATTCATGTTTTTGGGAGAGTCTTCGGACTTGATCCCGGGTAAACATGAACCTGATCCCCGGTCATATGACGAAGCACTCCAAGATATAGATGCAGCATCTTGGCAAAAGGCAATGAATTCTGAAATAGAGTCCATGTACTCTAATAAGGTCTGGGAGCTTGTAGAACCACCTGATGGTGTAAAAGCCGTTGGATGCAAGTGGATCTACAAAAGGAAAAGAGGGACAGACGGGAAGGTAGAAACCTTCAAAGCTAGGCTTGTTGCGAAAGGGTACACTCAGAAAGAGGGAATCGATTATGAGGAAACCTTTTCACCGGTAGCCATGCTTAAGTCTATCCGGATACTCTTATCCATTGCTGCTCATATGGATTATGAGATTTGGCAAATGGATGTCAAGACAGCTTTCCTTAATGGAAGTCTTGAAGAGAACATCCATATGAAGCAACCAGAAGGATTTATTGAAAAAGGCAAAGAGCATCTGGTATGCAAGCTCAATCGGTCCATTTATGGACTAAAGCAAGCTTCAAGGTCTTGGAACATCCGGTTTAATAAAGTAATCCAGTCATATGGATTTATTCAAAGTCCGGATGAGTCTTATGTATATAAGAAGTGTAACGGAAACGTGGTGGTATTTCTTGTACTATACGTAGATGATATTTTGTTAATTGGCAACAATGTCAAGGTATTATCAGACGTAAGGGTATGGTTGTCCAAACAATTTGATATGAAGGACTTAGGAGAATGTGCACACATTCTTGGGATCAAAGTTATAAGGGATCGCAAGAAAAGAATGTTGTGTCTATCCCAAGCTTCATATATAGATACAATCCTTGCTCGTTTTAGCATGCAAGACTCCAAGAAAGGTTTCTTACCTTTTAGACATGGAGTAGCTCTATCTAAAGAGATGTCTCCACAGACATCAAAAGAGATAGAGGACATGAAAGCAGTTCCTTATGCTTCGGCTGTAGGAAGCCTAATGTATGCAATGCTATGTACGAGACCTGATATCTGTTTTGCTGTAGGCATGGTCAGCAGATATCAGAGTAACCCTGGACAAGGACATTGGACTGCGGTAAAGCATATATTAAAGTACCTGAGAAGGACTAGGGATTATATGCTAGTTTACCAAGCAGATGATTTGCTCCCTGTGGGTTACACGGATTCAGATTTTCAATCAGATAGGGACAATAGTAAGTCTACATCAGGCTATGTGTTTACTTTAGGAGGTGGAGCCATTTCATGGAGGAGTGTTAAGCAGAAATGCGTTTCGGACTCAACCATGGAAGCTGAGTATGTAGCAGCCTCTGAGGCAGCTAAAGAAGCAGTATGGCTCAGGAACTTTCTAATGGACTTAGATGTGATTCCTGGTTTGCCCAAGATCATCACAATTTATTGTGATAATAGCGGTGCAGTTGCAAACTCGAAGGAACCACGAGCTCATAAGGCGAGTAAACATATAGAGCGCAAGTACCACCTGATACGAGATATCGTGAAGCGAGGAGAAGTTGTCATCGCCAAGATTGCATCAGCGGATAACCTGGCAGATCCTTTCACTAAGGCCCTTCCGGCGAAAGCTTTCGATCGGCATGTGGAGGGAATGGGAATCAGATGTATGGTAGAAGATATGGCAGCTTAGTCATTAGTATAAGTGGGAGATTGTTGGAGTGTATACTGAAAGCCTAAGCTTTGTAAACATTCATTATGAATAAAGAATCACATTTGGTCTAATTATCTACATTTGTTTGTAGTTGTTCATTTAATTTATATTGTAGATAACATAGTATGTGGTGTCACATACAGAAGATGATGTTATCAGTACCTTATAAATTATAAACAGTAGCTCACGACCAGAATGGAAAGGAACAAACCATTAGAAGGTCGTAGTGTAATTAGGTATTAGTTTATCTTGACTATATAATTACACTAGTGCACTCAGAGTGTATTGAGTAGGACCATTTGAGGTCATTTCTTTTATACTGACTTTATAAAGGAATAAAGACCTCGGTTATTGTGGAAGTGTGTGCTCTTAATCCTAATATAATAACAAGCACATATGTTTGATATTTATTTCTTTAATTTATCAATGGGTGAGATTTAGTTCGATGAATCAATAAACCCGATAAATTGGGAAATGGTATCACTCATAGTGTGTGTTGTTGATTATAGAAGGAAACTGTGTCCTAGTGATACTAGGTTGATAATGTCCTCAAGAGGAGCTCATAAAGATTGTCATGTTAAACCCTGCAGGTGGACTTAGTCCGACATGATAATAAGGTTGAGTGGTACTACTCTTGGACTTAGACATTAATTAAATGAGTTGTCAGTAACTCACTTAATTAGTGGACATTCGATATCTTAAACATAGGGAGACTAACACACTCATAATAAGAAGGAGCCCAAAAATGTAATTTGGGATTGGTGCGGTAGTTCAATGATAGTTCTCTAGTGGAATGAATTATCATTGATAAAATTAAAGTTGTGTGTTCGGGGCGAACACGGGATGCTTAATTTTATCGGGAGACCAAAACCAATTCCTCCTCTCGGTCCCTATCGTAGCCTCTTATTTATAGAGTACTATACCCACATATACCCACCTTCTATACCCACCTAAAGGGGGCCAGCCAAGCTAGCTTGGGAACCAAGCTAGGGCCGGCCTAAGCTTGGGTTTAAGGTGGCCGGCCCTAGCTTGAACCCAAGCTAGTAGGGCCGGCCATAATTAATTAAAAAGAAAATTTAATTTTAATGTTTATTATTATGTGGAAGATTTAATTTGAAGAGAATTAAAATTAAAATATCTCTCTTGTAAAAGATTTACAGAAGATTAAAGAAAGAGATTAGATCTCTTTCCTTATTTGTAGATTGGAGAGATGTTTTATTTTCTCTTTAAAATTATTCACATGTTAATAAAATTAAAATTATAGATATTTCCTTTTATTAACCATGAAGAGATTTTAAAGAGAAATTTTATTTTTAAAATTTCCGAAACAAATAAGGAAAGTTTTAATTGTTGATTGAAACTTGTCCAATTTGCTTCCTATTGATTTGGCCGACCATCATTGTTTAATTGGGGAAATATTATTTTATTTTTCTCAATTAAATCATGTCAAGGAAATTAAGGAAAATTTATTGTAATTAAATTTCCTAATTTACCTAGGCCAAGGAATATAAAAGAAGGGGTGAGGGTGCCTTCACAAGACACAACATCTATTATTCCTCTCCCTCTTTTGTTCCTTGGTGTGGCCGGCCATCATCTCCTTCTCTTCCTCTTGTGGTGGCCGAACCTCTCCCTCTCCCTTGGAGTTCTTGTGGTGGCCGGATACTACTCGGAGAAGAAGAAGAAGAAGGAGAGAAAGCTAGCATCTCTTGGAGCTTGGTGGTTGGTGGTTTCTCATCTTGGAAGATCGTTGCCCACACAACGTCCGAGGTTAGAAGAGGAATACGGTAGAAGATCAAGAGGTTTTTCTACAAGGTATAACTAGTAATTTCTATTTCCGCATCATGCTAGTTATTTATGGAAATAATACCAAATACAAGAGGCTTACGTTCTAGTATTTCGAATATGTTTTTTCAAAGTTGTGTTCTTTTGTTTCTTTCTTTTCCTTGTGATTTGATTGTTCTCTTTGGTTAACCTAAAGTTATTTTAGGAAATTAAATATTAGCTTTCTATTAAAGGTTTTGTCTAGTCGGTGGTGGTTGCTCCCATATCCAAGAAGGCCATGTGCCTCGCCACGTCAGTACTGGGAACCTTTTATGGAAATTAATATTTAATGGAATTAATAACTTAAGGAGACTTGGGTCGAACGTGTTAAGTTCCGCAGGAGATCCAAGTCAAAACCTAAAAGAACAAATAGATTAAGTTTTGGATCAAACGTGTTAAGTTCCGCAGGAGATCCAAAATTTAATTTAAAAGAACACATGGTAGCTAGGAAAAGGTTCAGATCTTTGTACAAAATTTTTGTACAGTGGAACCTATAGGCTTTCCGAGTAGCAACCAACAGCTAGGGCTTCGTTTGGTTTCGCTCGGGCAGAAACACCGCCGTCGCACGCGAGGAAGGAGAAGGGAAAAAACTAGGTCACGGGAAATAATCAAGCCCTAAGTTCCTCCTTTATAACTTCAATATTCGGTTAACTTCTTTAAATAAATTTCCTACCTTTTCTTAATAGAACCGGCCGCGTGAACACTTGGTTGGCTGCGTTCTGCTTAAGGCGTGACTCGTGGGCTCGAAGCTCGGCTGCAACCATTTTTCCTTCCTATTTATTTCTTATTCATTAACTACTGCTTAAATAGAATATTTCTCCTTCTTTAATAAGAAACACCCGCTGGAACAGTTGGCTAGCTGGATTCGGTTAAGGCTCGGTTCAGGTCCGGGGTCCATGGTTCGAATCTTGACTTGAACATTTTTTTTGTCGAAACTTCCTTCGTTTAGTAAAAATACCAAACGACCTCCAAAAATTACATATAAATACTCTAAAAATTTATAAAAATCTCTAGAATTTTTCTATAGCATTTTAAAATATTTTTATATTACTTTTGGGACTCGAAATGGAGAAATTTGGGTTATTACACTTGGCTACCCTATGCATCTCACTCTATTCTAAGTATTTTTCATACACAAGTAAGGTATTCCTAGTATTCTTGTGAGATGCTCTTGATGAAACCTATGGGTACATACTTTCTAGGGGTAACTACCTAGGATAAGTCCAATCTTTTAAAAATACTAGTAAAATTGAAAATTTTGAATAAAATAATTTTTCCTAGAATTTTAAAACCAATCTGATTTTGAAAAAAAAATACTTTTGAAAAAGCAATACTATAAAAAGAATGATTTTGAATATTTTAGAATATATTCTACTAAGTATATACCTAATTATCTTTTAAGTATACTGAACTCAAGTTTAGGTAAGGGTTTTGTGAAAATATCAGATAGGTTTGACTTAACATAGTCAAGTATAAACAATATCACCCTTAGCTACGTGATCCCTTACAAAGTGATGTTTAACTTCTATGTGTTTAGTACTTGAGTGGTGTATTATATTTTTAATTAAGTTTATTGAACTTATATTATTAATTAACATTTTTGTATTTTTTATATTCTAATTGATAATCTTTTAAAGTGTCTATCATCTATAATAATTGAGATGCACATTCTCCCATGGTTAACATAGTATTTCTTTCTACTTGACCAGCTTACTAGGCACTAACCTAGAAGTTGGAAGCTTCTACTTGTACTTTTTCTATCTAGTTTATACCTAGTATAGTCTGAGTCAAAATACCCAACTAAGTCAAACGTACTAATCCTAGGGTACAAAAGTTCTACACTTAGGGTTCCCTTAATGCATCTAAGTATTCCTTTTACATTAGTTAAATGTGATTCTTTTACACAAGATTAGTACCCAACATACATACCTACTACAAATAAAATATTAGGTCAACTTGTAGTTAGCTATAATAAACTTCATATTACACTTCCATAATATTTTAAGTCTACTGATTTTCCTTCTAAGTCAAAGTCAATTTTACATTAGTTTCTATTGGGGTGTTTATATTTTTGGAATTTTCCATTCCACTTTTTTTAATTAATTCCTTAGCATATTTGGTTTGAAAAATATAAATTCCTTCTTTTGTTTATTTTATTTGTAAGCCTAAGAAAAAATTAAATTTTCCTACTATGCTCATTTAAAATTCATTTTCCATTAATTTAGTAAATTCTTTTAAAAATTTTGTATTGGTTGAGCCAAAAATTATGTCATCTACATAAATTTGAGTTATAAAAATATCTTTTTCTAAGGTTTTAATAAATAAAGTTTGATCTATTTTACATTGGTTAAACCTCTTAGATATTATGTATGTTGATAGTCATTTATACTAGGCCCTAGGTGCTTATTTTAGTCCATATAAGATTTTCTTTAACCTAAGGACATAGTTTGGGTGATCTATATCCTCAAATCCTGGGAGTTGATTTACATAAACTTTTTCTTTGATGAATCCATTTAAGAATGTGGACTTTACGTCCATTTTAACTTAAATCCTTTATGTGCTACATAGGCTAGCAGCATCCTGATGGATTCAAGTCTAGCCACAAGTGCATAGGTTTTATCATAATCTAACCCTTCTACTTGGTTGAATCCCTTTGCTACTAATCTAGCCTTATTTTTTACTATTTCACCTTTATCATCTAGTTTATTTCTAAATACCGACTTAGTGTCAATTATAGATTTACTTGTGGGTTTAAGTACAAGTTTTCATACTTGGTTTCTTTCAAATTAAGCTAGTTCCTCTTGTATTGCAATTATCCAGTCTAGGTAAGGTAAGACTTCTTATATAGTCTTGGGTTCAATTTTAAAAATTGGAGCTATTTGACTTAGTTTTCTATATAATAATTGAGTTTGAACTCCTATGGTTGAATCACCAAAAATTTAGTCAGATGGGTGATTGAAACTTATTCTAGAAGGTCTTATGTTAGGGTCAATATTTGGTTCTTGTGATTTACTTGATTCAAGTCTAATTTTACCATTTTCTGTATTTCTTATAATTTGATTATTTTCTTTGATTAAGCCAAGTAGGTTGTTTTCTTTATCAAAAATTATATTTCTTGTTTTTTTAACTTTTAGGATATTTTTATTGTTGACTCTATAGGCTCTACTAGTTGTTGAATTCCCTAAGAAGATCCCAGTAGAAGATTTAAATGTAAATTTATCTAAATAGTCTTTAGTATTTAGTATGTGGACTTTACACCCAAAAACGTTTATGTAATTTAAATTGGGTATATTATTATAGTATATTACATAGGGAGTTTTATTTCGCAATTTAATGATTAATATTCAATTTTGAATATAACATACCGTGTTTATTGCTTTGGCCCAGAATTGGTTATTTAAGTTGTATTCATTTAACATAGTTCTGCCGGCCTCTTGTAATATTCTATTTTTTCATTCTACTAGACCATTTTATTGGGGGGTTATAGGACATGAGAATTCATGATTGTATCCATTAGTTTGATAGAATTTGTTAAACCTATGATTTTCAAATTCCCCTCCATAGTCACTTCTAATTCTTTTGATTTTGGTATCTTTTTCATTTTCTATTAACTTACAAAAAGTCTTAAAGATCTCAAGGGTTTCATCTTTGATTTTTAAAATTTTACCCAAGTAAATCTTGAGTAATCATCAATTATGACTAAGCAGTATTGGTTTCTGCTTATGACTTACCTCCATGTGAATCAAATAGGTCTAAGTGTAGGAGCTCAAATATTGAGTTAGTTTGATTTAGGTTTGTTGACTTGTTGGTTAACTTAGTTTGACAAGCATTATAGAAATTTTTTTAATTTGGGTAGACCTCTAACTAAATCATTTTGACTCTTTTTTAAATGAGTTTGATATCAGTGTGACCCAATCTTTTGTGCCACAATTTAGTTTCCTCTTGTTATGTCAAAAGACACTTGAGTGAGGAGGTTGGTAGGTTACTTATGTAGGTATTCTTTTTTCTAATTCCCTTAAGTGTAATTTCAGGATTTTTAATATTTTTAATTACGCACTCAGAGTTTGAAAATGTTCCTAAGTATCTAGAGTCACACATTTGACTTATGCTAAGAAGTTAAAATTAAATTTATCAACTAATAGAACTTTTCGAATAATAAAATCGGAACTCGGTTCGATATTACCTGTTCTGATTACCTTGTTTCATCATTACCGAACGCAACTAACCCTAGATTTTTGAGTTTTAGGTTGGTGAACTTCAATCAGTCTCCAGTCATGTGTCTAGAACATCGACTATCCAACATCCATTGGTCCAAATCATTATGTTCCTACACATAAAGTATTTGATTTGGATTCAATTTAAAAGGATTATAAGATAGATTGATTGAGTTCAACCCCTAGGGCATTCCTTCTGCCTAGCTTCACTCACTAAGCCTTTCCTTCTGCCTAGCTTTGCTCACTAGGGGTTTCACCTGGCTTCACTCACCAGGATTTTCTTCTGCCTAGCTTCACTCACTAGGGTTTTCCTTCTGCCTAGCTTCACTCACTAGGATTTTCACCTGGCTTCACTCACCAAGATTTCCTTCTACCTAGCTTCACTCACTAGGACTTTCTTTTTGCCTAGCTTCACTCACTAGGGTTTTCACCTAGCTTCACTCACTAGGATTTCCTTCTTCCTAGCTTCACTCACTAGAGCTTTCACCTTGCTTCACTCACTAGGATTCTCCTTCTTCTTCCAACCTTCCCGTTGAACTTCCCAGTAAGTATCCGGTCAATCTTGACCTACCTGACTCTCCTTTATATCAAACTAGTCAAACCTTGACCAAAAGGAAATTGCACCAACAATCTCCCCAGAAGGACGATTGCACCTGCAATCTCCATACATTGTCAAACATTAAAACTCAACCATCAAAACTTAAGCTTGAGCCAACTCAAGCTTAGTCAAATTGGTCAATCTTGACCTAGGAAAATTGTACAAACATAAAGCTCCTAACATCAACAAAATAGTTAATAGGTGTTAACGTCCTAGTCCAAGATAGAGTAGATTTAACACAGATAAGATGCAAAGTCATTTATAACTTTTCATGATGCTTCTTAATGACAAACTTTTATTTATATATCAATTGAATCCATCTTCAGTTTTATATCGATTTGATCCTTGTAACACATCTAATTTTCATAATTTTAAAGAAAAAAAGTATAAGAAATCCATCTTGAAGTTTTGCTTTCTTTTTCTTTTTGAACCACACATAACTTCCAAATTTCAAGTATTTCCAAGCATTCAATAAGCACACATCAAATTTTAGCAAAGATTGTGGTCACATACGTGTAATGTTCTCATGAATTCTATAAATTTTCATATTCAATCAGTAATAAATTAGAAAATTGAGAAGATATCAACTGTAAAGCTCGCCAGCCGCATGCTAGCAGCCGACATTGTCTCTAGCCACATGCTGGCGGCTGACATAGTCACCAGTCGTGTGCTGTGTCGATCGTTAGTAGCCACCGACATTGGGAAGAGGGAGAGAGAGGGGAGGAAAGGATTTACAAGAGAATCACCAAAGTCAGAGGATATTGGGGAAGAATGGTCACACGTGTACGTAAGTGGAGATCAGGGTCTGGGTCGTGCCCTAAATTGGGATTACCGATGGAATCAAAATTCCGTCGATAATACCTAATGATATTACTGACGGAATATCAATTCTATCAGTAATACATTAAAGTTACCATCAGAAATGTGATTCCGTCGATAATCCCAAATATGTATTAGCGACGGAATCGATTTTCCGTCGATAGTACATTGAGATTACTGACGGAATCTCAATTCCGTCTATAATGTTAGAGTTTTTATTTTATATCCATGTTTTCTGACAAAAATTTTTTTTGATCGGGGAATACTGACGGAAAAATAATTCTGTCAGTAATCCATATTTTTTTTAGTCAACATTCCCAATTTTGAGAGAAAAGAGCCACTTTAAAATTTTACTATTGCTCTTAAAATAAAGACCTTAAAATAAAAATCTCAAACCTTGTATCCATAATGATATTTTTTATTCAACCTTTTAATTTTATAAACCTCTCCAAAAACCTTCCATTAGAGTTGCCCTTAAACCAAAAGCTTTTTTCTTCCCTCTCCAAACTTCTTGTTCTTTGTTGCATATGTTTAGAATGCTTGAAGGAAACAAAAGATCCAAACAAATTAAAATCCATTATCTGAGTTGAGGTGCATGTAAATGAATGAAAAAGATTCATACAAATTCATCTTATTCGGCAGCTCTGAAAAAGACGAGACATGCAATCAATGCCATAATAGTCAATACTAAAACATGCACCCACAAGCATTACTTTAATTTACACCTTCAAATTCTTCTCACGTAAAGTCCAGTTCACGCAATAGTTAACGCTGATAATTTGCTTGCATGGTTTCAAATTCACTCCTGTTCACTTCGCTCCAATGATTCTGCATGTCTTGCATGTTTCCTACAAATCCAAAGGGATAGAACCTCTTCTGTCATTACAAAGATGATGGACTCTTTTCATTTCTTGTTTTTTTTATAAAAAAATTTAATTAAATTATATAACGCGTAGTGATTGACCTTGCATGCATGCATGCTTTTTCCTATATTCTTCTTCTACTTATCCTTTTTCACACCTGCTCCTCTCCTTTTGACAAGGATTAATGTCTTTCTCCGTACGTTATTGATCTATGATGAGTTACCTCTTCCATATTGGTTAATCATCTTTTACCACTATGACAAGGATTGATCTCTTTCGTCCCTTGCAATTGATACTTTACCCCTAGTCGGCGTAGCCATATATCTTGTTCTTGGAACCTGATACAGACTCCTCGTCAGCATGCCATGCCATGCCATGCCCATGTCATATGGAGTTTCAGTATCAGGACGTGGCACTCGATCGACTTGTATAATGCCAAACTGTGGGTGATAAGAATATATGATTAAGGTTAAACTACAAGGAAGCTGAAGGATAGAGATTAATTAAACACGCAAGATTGAGGCCGACAATTTTCTAATTGTGCAGAAGATGATAAGCAGAATGGGCGTGCCAAACAAAAGCTAGCTCTTTGGCAGCCAGTGCAAGTAAACGACATTCCAAAGAACCCTTTGAAAACGATAATGTCGATCGTGAGTCTTTAGTCGGCTAAACCATTTAAAATAAATATATATCTTACATAAAAAAGGTCTCTATTAGATTTTTAGACTTTCGTGTGATGTAAAATCATAGTCCAACCATCCGTCCCGCTTGAATCAAATGACCAACTCAAATCAACTGGCTAGTAGGGTTGGCATGTGAGCTACTCATTTAGTCTGCTCATACCACATTGTATAGACCAACTAAATTCACTAAAAAAATCATTGATTTAGCAAAGGAAAAAAACATCCCAAACCTATAATAAAATTAGTAACAAAATTAAAAATCATCGCTAACCAGTAATAAAATAAGCAATATAAAAATTTCAACAAAATTTAACAATAAAAAAAATTTGTTACAAAATTCATTACAAATTATGTAAAATTTGCAATGAAACTGAAATTCATTATAAAATTTGCAATAAAACTAAAATTCATTGTAAAAATTTTGCAATGAATTTTAAAGTCGTCGCAAAATTTACAGTGAATTCAAAATTCATTGCAAATTTTGCGACAAATTTCAATTTCGTCACAAAATTTTGCTACAAATTTTAAATTCATTGTAAAATTTGTGACGAATTTAAAATTCATCGTAAAATTTATAATGAATTCTAAACCACTCTATCTTACCTAGACCAACCAAAGAAACTTAAAAGTTCAACCCAAAAAAAAGTACAATTTGACCTTTCATTTTAAACCAAAAAGAAATTACTCTTCCAAGTCTTTAATTTGAAACGATAGAGAAATTTACACGAAGTTTGGAGGCCTCCTTAGTACCATTTATACCAAAATTATTTGGTATTTTTGGTATATTAAAATTATAATAAAAATATATTTGCTCAATTGCATATTGCCCACTGAAATTATTTGGTATCAAATTCATCATAAATCATTGTTGCTAGTTTTCAAAAATCAACATCATTATGGTATTGGTTTTCGAAAAATAGCACCACAACTTTTGAAAACCAACACTGCAGTGGTGCTAAATTTTAAATCCAGCACCATTAGATAATTTATAACTAAAATTATTCAGTATTTCAATATATATCAAAATATAAAAAAAATAATAAATCTCACACCAATATTGATATCAAAAAGTTTGATATAGTATAATATTATATCAAAATTTTTGGTATACCAAAGTTTTCGATATGAACGAGATATATCCATATGATTTATACGGTATATCAAAATATTTTTATATTTTCTCACCCCTACTCTTTATCATTTGAACAATGTTGTCATACCATGATTAAAGTACTTATTTTAACCTATAAAGCGCCTTTTTGAATTTGTAAATCTAATTTAGATTACACTTTGATATATAGTCAGAGGTTGCTCCAATGTGTCCATCTCTACCTCATTATCTACTATGTTGGACAAAATATCAAAATAGCAATTTGGCTAAATATTTAAATTTACACTAGGATATTAAGGTTGAAGATATACTAATTATTAATGAACAAAATAAACAGAATGAACTATAATGTACTATAATTAATGTGTTAACATTAGTATTAAGGAGTTAATGAGTTACAATTGAGGAGTTAGTGGGTTAATGACTGAATTATTTTAACTTATATATTAACCTATAAATAAATTGTTTGTTAAGTGGAGCTGGAGATTATCTTTCCCATCTTTTCTATATTCTTCTCCTATTGTTATTGTGTGATTATATATATATATATATATATATATATATATATATATATATATATATATATATATAGAGAGAGAGAGAGAGAGAGAGAGAGAGAGAGAGAGAGGAAAGTCAAAGTGAAATCGATTTTTAAAAGTTTTGTGCAACCAACTATTTGTTAGCTAGAGCCCTAGAGCCAATCATTTGATGATTGTATATTGGACTTATTGTATCATATTCTTTATAAATAAAGGGCATTTGGATTTTGGTTATTATACTTACTTGTATTGGTGCCAAATAAACTAAGTATAATAATGTCCCTGAGTAGATGGTTCTCACCTATATCAATTGGTTGGTTGAATCGATAGTGAGATGATATAGGGAACACTACTCTTAATCATTCCTAGTCGAGTATTAACATTCAGGGACAATGTTAATGCAATAAGACTAGCATGTAGGTCAACTCGATGACTTGATCTCACAAGTCATGGATATAGAGATATCAAGTTGGCACATAGGTATACATTAGAGAATGTATACTAAATGACCCGCCATGAGAAAGTATCATGGATCGTTATATGAGTGTCATATACTTTCTCATGTGGCTATTAGTATGACTACTAGTCCTTAGACCTGAAGTCACCATAGATCC
The DNA here is from genome assembly GCF_018446385.1 of Zingiber officinale. Taxonomy (NCBI): domain Eukaryota; kingdom Viridiplantae; phylum Streptophyta; class Magnoliopsida; order Zingiberales; family Zingiberaceae; genus Zingiber; species Zingiber officinale. Next base: position 103,003,990 of record NC_055991.1, read on the forward strand.
CTACATAAGGAGTTATGTACTTTAGTTTCGTCAAACGTCACCCGTAACTGGGTGGACTATAAAGGCGATTACTGGGTATGTAACAAATTATGCGGAGGGATGTGAGTGATGTAGATGGGATCTATCCCTCCTATATGACGGGAGTGACATCGGTATTCTTGATAGAGTGAGACCACGAAGTGCATGGCCATGCCCAAATGAGTCAATATAGGATATTGAGCTCATTTGATTTAGTGTGTCTACTTGGAGTTCAAGATTTAGATTGATTAGAGGATGACACGGTCTATGCCTCATAATAATCAATCTAGATGTCTAGGATAGAAGGACACTTGTCATATATTGTGAGGAGTCACAATTAGTAGTCACAAGGTGATGTCGGATCTCGATATTCTTTTAACTTGGGTAGTAATGATGTGTTGCTAGATACCGCTCATTACTTATGTTCCTAAATGGGTTTAGGGCATTGCCAACGTTACAAGAACCTATAGGGTCACACACTAAGGATAATTAGATGGAGATTAGGTTCATATGATGAACCAAGAGGATTAGATTCATTTGATGAATCAAATTGGATTAAGAGTAATCCTAATTGGGCTAACTTGAGTTCGACTCAAGTTGATTCATGTGTTCAATGAGTCTAATTTAGATTTTGACTCATTGAATCAATTTAATTAAATGAATTAGATTCATTATATTAAGTTGGCTTGAATCAAATGGTTGGATTCGATCAACCATGGGAGAGATTTGGTCAAGTTTGACTTGACTTGAGAGGAAGATTAAAAGTCAAGTTAGACTTGACTTTATGCCACCTCATTGGTGAGTTGGCATTGAAGTGGACCAATGATGTTACTCCACATCATCATGGGTGCCACCTCATGGAAGTTACAAAGCCATTTTCTTAATAACTTCACATTAATTGCATTTAATGGGGAGTTACACTATGGGAAGTGGCCGGCCACTTTTGGTTTGAATGGGAATTCATTTTTCATTCAAGTGTGTATCTTCTTCCTTCTTCCTCTCAAGCTCTCCCTCTCCCTCTCCTCCTTGCTTGGCCGAATCTTACCAAGGTGCTAGCACACCTTTGTGTGAGGTTTTCTCCACCTACGTGTCCGTGTGGATACTTCTAGAGGACCGACGCTTGACGGTCTTGAGATCCGGCAATTCCTTGGACGAGCGGGAATGCGAAAGGGCACGCTTCAAGGTATACTTCTTAACACATAGATCTAGGAGTAGATCTAGATATTTAAAAACTCGTACTCGTAATTTTCGTTCGGTTTTCCTTGCACGGATCTGTAGGACCGTTAGAGTCGATAGAAGGGGGGGGGGGTGAATATCGATTCGAAAATTTAGAGTATAAACACAGCGGAAAAGTAAAATAGACACAGATGTTTTTTACTTCGTTCGGAGCCTGTGACGACTCCTACTCGAAGGCCCGTGGTCCTTGACCACTTTCGTTGGGAAATCACTAACAATTCGAATATAGTTACAAAAATGAACACAGGAACTGCTAGTGAAAATAAAGCAATACCGACAAGGAAATTAAATAACCGAAGGAGCGCTTTGTCAGAGCTTAGTTTGCGTCGCACTGAACGTCGAGCAGCAAGACCAGCAGTAGAAGAATTCTCAGATTGATTGATTCTAAAGCTCCTGTCTGGGGCTTCTTTTATATGCTGTTCCGGGCGCCTGGATCCCTTCCGAGCGCCTGGAATGTGACGTAGCTGCTCAACCCGAGATGCTCCACGTGGCGATGCGCAATCAAGATAAAGTTTGCCTCCCGGGCGCCCAGATCCCTTCCGGGCGCCCGGACCTCCGGGCGCCCGGACCCCTCTTCTCCAGAAAGTCCTTCTCCTGCAAGAAAAGGTTAGTCCGAGGCAAATGTACCCTGCAGGAAAGATTGTTAGCACAGTTTTCATAAACTCTAATACTTAAGCCTGGAGGTTTAGAGTTCGAATCCTGGGGGAGGCAAAAATCCACTGCCAGGGGTGGAAAGTCCTAGTGAGTAACGGCACGGCCGAAGGTCGTCGGTCGACGACATGAGAGGTCGCCAAATGGGCCGACGACATTAGGGCCGACGGTCGACGACCCGAGGGTCGTCAAATGGGCCGCCAAATGGGCCAAAGAGGGCCGGGTCGTTACACGTCCGGTCAGCCCGTCGACCCGTCTGGACTTCTCGCCAAGCGTCCGGTCAGCCCGTCGACCCGCTTGGACTTCTCGCCAGCTATCCGATCAGCCCGTCGACCTAGCTGGACTTCTCGCCAAGCGTCCAGTCAACCCGTCGACCCGCTTGGACTTCTCGCCAGCTATCCGGTCAGCCCGTCGACCTAGCTGGACTTCGTGCCAGACATCCGGTCAGCCCGTCGACCTGTCTGGACTTCTCCTGCACACTCGATCAAAGTGTCAGACAACAACAAAACCAACTTAACCTATTTGTCATTCATCAAAACCTGGGTTAAATCGTTAGTGCTAACCGCACCAACAATCTCCCCCTTTTTGATGGAATGACAACCTGGTTAAGTTAGTGAAAACATATGCAAGAAACAACATGCATTTATGTGGTTTTAAAGTTAGTTTGTATTTTCAAATTGGTTTAGCTAACTTAACCACCTAACCCTCCCCCTTTGGCATTCATCAAAAATAAGCAAGGGTAAACAATCATAGTATAGAGTTACTGTAAAAAGTAATCAGATTTTGAGACATATCTAAGTTTGGTTCAAAATTGAAAGATAAAAGTACAATTTTTAACACCAAGTTAAAAAAATAGTCAAGTTGACTTGGGGGAGACAAGTTGAATTTTGAAAAGTATAAATTTAAAGTTAATCAAGTTTAACTTTTCAAGCGTGTAAAAATTTTCAAATCAGGTTTTTCAAATTTACTTTTCATGTTTAAGTAACATTTACTTTTCAAAAAGGTAAATTTTCAACTTCGATTTTTCAAAATAAAGCAAAAATTAAACAAGTAAGAATAATTTTTCAAGAAGTAAAATTTTTGCCAAAATAAATTTTTAAGGCTAATTTGATAAAAGCTAAGTTTGGAAAGTTGAATTTTCAAGCATATGTTACAAAGCTGAATAAGTTTAAATTTGCAATATTCAACTTTTAAAATCAGGTTTAAAAATTAGGTGGGATTAAACTTAGTTAAATTTAACTTTTTGAAAACTGGTGTTTTAAAAATAAGTTAGTTTTAAAATAGATGTAAAAAAGCACACAAAATTTTAATTAATTTCTCCCCCTGAACTTGATACTTAAAATTTTAAAAATATTTGCTAAAAATATTCAAAGTAAATTTTTTTTTTCAAATGAGGTAGAATTTTCTAGAGAGATTTTGTAACGACCCAATTTTCCTTATTTTAAGTTCTAAAAGTCCATAAAAATATTTGGAAATACTTTTAAAATATTCTAGAGATTTTTAGGAATTTTTAGAGCATTTTTATGCAAATTTTGGAGGTCGTTTAGTAGGGTCACAAAAAGAAAGAAGTTTAAAAAAAAAAAAAAACGTTGAAGGGGAGACTCGAACCCAAGACCTTGACCCGAACCGAATCTCAGTCGAACCCAGCCCAACCAGCTGAGCTACAAGGTTTTTGTTAACCTTATAAGGAAAGAATTAAATTTATAGCATAGTTAAGCGATATTTTAGAAACCGAAAATAAACTTTGTAAATAAAGAGGTGCGCGGATAAGGATTCGAAGCCTAGACCCCTTGGGTTGGTTGAGAGCCGACTAACCTGCTGGGCTGCGCGTGTTTTATTAACCTAGCATGGAGAGAAATAGATTTAAGCATAGTTGGAAATCGAATTAAAACTAAGTTATAAAGGGTTAAGTGATTTTTCCGTGACCTAAACCTAAGCCTTTTCCTCTCTTTTTCTTTCCTCGACGGCGCGATTCTCCTCTCGGGCGAAACCGCAGCCAAGGCGAGGGTTTCCTCCTCTCGACGTCGGCGAGGCGTTTTCCGGCCGGTCTCCACCCGTGGGTGACCTTTCCGGCAAGGAAAGCTTGGGGAACACAAGGAAAAGGGAGAAACCGAAGCTCTACCGAAAACCTAGGGCGCTCCTCGTGTTGTAAGTCCAAGAACCACCGCTGTAAGTGCTTCTCACCTGCGGTAGGAGTAGCTCTCGGGGTTTTGTTTTGCATTTTTGTTGTGAAATGAACAATAGCAACCTTTTCATTCTAGCATATGGATTAGATTGCAACCCTTGCTTTAACAATTCGGTTTAAGTTTTTGGGTTAAGTTCTTTTGGCCATTTTAATGCACGGACAGAGTTTTGATGTTTTCCTTGATTGTCACAGCATGCTTTTTGGATGTTTTTACCTTACATTTCAAGCATGTCTAAGTAGCTATGCTTCTTTCCAATCATGGCATGATTAAAGAATGGTTAAGATTCAAAAATGTTTAGTTTCACAAGTTTGTCATTTGAAACCTGTTACTGCCGTGAGCTTCCTAAGACCATGTGGGTTGTTAATTCTGATTGAGTTTGTTTTGGATATATCCAGATACTTATTAGTGGCATATGGTTTTAGAATCCCGTGCATAATGTATATATGTGAGAAATACAAGCAAAGTAAGACTATGGTCACAAATTGATCTTGAATTCCAGAATTTAGAATCAAAGCACACTAAGTGCTTAAATAAATGCCAAGGCATTTTATTACAAGAAGTATTTAAAGAAGGATATAAAGAAAAGTATTTTACTTTTAAAAGGGCATGTACCGGACACAAGGTCCAAGGGATGGGCTCCAAGTTGCCCCTAGACATAAGGTCTAGAAGTGTCTTAATGGTTTTGGGATTAGCTACCTCAATTCTCATTAAGAAAGGCGCGCAAAGTGGTACAATGTCGGGCCCAAGTAAAGTTGAATATTATTTTTAAAGTATAAAAGTATTAATTTGGAAACAAACAAAACAAGTTCTTTTATCTAAGTTGCAAATTCTAGCAAGTTAAATTGTTGTTTTCCTTTAGAGATGCATGATGTAGTTCTATCTGCTATTTTCATGTTGAGCATGTACTCCCTGTTTTCTTTAATGCTTATGCATTCCTTATCGGATTTTATGAGTAGAAAGCACTTACTAAGCTTTTAGCTTATAGATACTATTTACCTCCTACTGCAGATACAGATAAGAGTAAAGGAAAAGCTAAAGTGTTATAGAGGAAGGCGACAAGGAGATGTTGGTGGTGTGTGTGTGATGCCGGATATGGAAGCTTGGGACCTTACTAGAAGAGTTTAGAAATTGTATTTGCTGGTGTTTATGTTACTGTTAGAGTAGAATTTATTTTGCATTACTAATTTCGTTATCTTCCTGTCATTTAGTTGGAATAACTGTTAAGCTGAGAACATGTTCCTTTTTCCTTATTCTGGCTTAGTTTTCAAGTTTTGTGAAGTAAGATCATATCTGATTGGAGTTTGATTTTTTTTATATAAGAAGTTCATATCTGATTTTTAGTTTGCAAACTTAGTTGGAAGTGTGAAGTGGTATGCTCAGTTGCTTTAGATTCTGTTATAGCATGAAATTTTCTGCAGTAAGATTTGGTTCTATGATCATCACAACATTCTTTTGATAGATATAGAAGCATGTTTTACATATGATCAGTAGCCCTTGTTTTATGGAAGGAAAACATGTGATGTTCGGATTACATCACATGCATTCTTGGTCTATGGAAGGAGTAGTAGTACATGTGATGTTCTGGTATGCATTCTTGTAGGGATCGAAGCTTCACCGAAATGCATATCAGAACAGTAGCAGTTACTTGCAGTGATGTTCTGATATGTCTTGTGATCGTTATAGTTGTGTTCAATAAATGAGCAGTAGGTTTAATTGGCCTTCTTTTATTTCTGTTCAGTTGTAGAATAAAATGAATGCAAGATATTAAAGGATGTAGCAAACAGTGGAGATACTTAAGCTTCATTTGTCTATATGTTATACTTGCTCGTTGATTCACTTATTTGCATGTTTGATAAAAAAAAAAATAAAGGTATCATGAAATGGTATGCTGCTATCTAGAGACATGTTCTGATATGCGATATGTTCAAATAGTTTAAAGTATCTCTAGTGTTAAAGTAAGTAGTACAAGTTATGTGTAGATAGTAGAAACAGTAGCGGTCACCCTCAGAGTAGTAAGGAGGGTGGCCGTTAGAGTTGGTATCAGAGCAGGTCCATTTTCCAGCAACACACACACATCAGCATCATCCTTGCCGCTTTCAAGTAAGAAAGTATTTAAGTTCTTTCTTTATTGCTTTCCTTTATTTACATTATCATTTGCAGTATGGATTGATAGTTATAAGTGAATGAGTAAGATAAGAGTTTTATTCTTTTAGCTATTTCCTTTCTTAATATATAAATTGGTATGTTTAGAAAGGGTAGAGAAATCATCAAATTTTCTTATTTGTGTAACTAGATGTCGAGAAGAGGACGTCCCCGTACCGCTCGTACTGAGGACCAAGTTCAGGAGGAAGAGAGGCCAGGCTCAACTGAGCCCAATCTTTCTGAAGTTGTTGCCCAACTTCAGAAACAAGTAGCAGAGCAGCAGCAAGTAATTGCCAATCTGATGGCAAATCAACAACCAGTTCCTCCTACGCCTCAAACAGTAACTGTGGAGACTCCAGTGGTAACTGAGGTTTCACCAGCTGCCCAAGGAGTCGTCACAGCATCCTAGAGACAAGAATCCTACCTCATTCAGTGGCTGAAACTAAAACCAGAGAGTTTCTCAGGCACAACTGAGCCCTGGGATGCCCAGGCTTGGTTCAAAACACTGGAGAGCATCATGGAGCTTCTTGACTGGCCAGAAGTCGAGAAAGTCAAGTGTGCCTCCTTCTGCCTGACTGGAGATGCACGTATGTGGTGGGAGAGAGTAAAGAGCAAGAGGGCAATCAATCAGATGAAATGGATTGATTTTGAGACAGAATTCTACGACGAGTTCTTTCGCCAAAAGATCACCAACAAGCACTACGAGGAGTTTATGGAGTTCAGACAGGGGGATCTGACAGTGGAGGAAGCAGTTAAGAGATTCAACAGGCTAGCCCGTCTCTGCCCAGAACTAGTGAGTACAGAGAAGGAGCGAGTCAGACTAATGCTTAGAATGCTGAAGCCTGTGATATCACTCAATGTGAGCAGTGGAACCCATCAGCCCCTGACTGGAGAAGAGTTGGTCAGTAGAGCCTTAGTAGCTGAGCACTACCTGAACAGCATGAAGGCACAAAGAGAGCAACACAAGCCAATCAAGATGGAGACCAAGACTGGGGGAAATCAGAAACCCCAGTTAAATAATCAGAACTGGAAAGGCAAGGGCACTAAAAGAAAGCAGTGGGATTCAGGAAGTAACCAGAAGGGAGGACCAGAAATCAAACAGACTAAGCTCCTTCCCTGCCCTAAATGTGGGAGAACACATCCAGGAGCCTGCCTCTTGGGTAAGACTGGATGTTATTCTTGTGGTCAAGAAGGACACATGGCCAAACAGTGTCCTAACAAGTTCAAAGCACCCCAGCCACAGCCAATACAATATGGAGCCAAGCCTCAATTACATTATATGCCTGCAGTTCTGGAAGGACCTCAGATCAGTCAAGGAAGGTTGGAAGCCCCACCAGTTCCAACCTTTGACAATGCCAGAGTATTCTCCCTTACCAAAGAGGAAGCTGCTGGTGCCTCCACGGTCGTAACAGGTCAAGTAGTTATTTTTCAGCATATAGCTACTGCACTATTTGATACTGGGGCGACCCATTCTTTTGTATCCATACCTTTTGCCAAAGAATTACAGGTACCTATAAGCCTGACAACCCTACCTTCTGGGGAAGTCATGGAATCTAGTCAGTGGCTTCGGTCTGTACCAGTCAGAATTTCAGACCGAGAGCTATGTGTTAATCTGGTAGTCCTCGCTATGCAGGATTTCGATATCATTTTGGGTATGGATTTCCTCAGCAAGTACAGTGCTTCAGTGGACTGCCGCAGAAGAAAAGTGATCTTTAGTCCAGAAGGTGAACCATCCTTTGAATTTACAGGAGTACCAAAGAGGAAGACCCAGAAATTCCTCTCTTCTCTCACAGCTCACCAGATGTTAGCTAAAGGGTGTGCTGGTTTTCTTGCATTCATTGTGAGTACAGAGGAAGAAGAAAGACCTAAGCAGGAGGAAGTTCGGGTAGTCTGTGAGTATCCAGAGGTGTTCCCAGAAGAGCTACCTGGACTACCTCCGAATAGAGAGGTGGAGTTTGAGATTGAAATGGTTCCTGGTACCGGTCCAATTTCAAAAGCTCCATATCGCATGTCTCCAGTAGAGCTAAAAGAGTTACAAGAGCAACTTCAGGAGCTACTTGACCAGGGTTTCATTCGCCCTAGTCACTCACCATGGGGAGCTCCTGTGTTGTTTGTCAAGAAGAAGGATGGATCTATGCGGATGTGCATAGATTATAGAGCTCTGAATCAAGTGACCATCAAGAACAGGTATCCACTGCCCAGGATCGATGATTTATTTGATCAATTGAAAGGGGCAACAGTGTTCTCCAAGATAGATCTGCACTCTGGGTACCATCAGTTAAAAGTGAAGGAGAGTGATATACCCAGAACAGCTTTCAGGACCAGATACGGACACTACGAATTCGTAGTCATGCCTTTTGGTGTGACTAATGCACCTGCAGTCTTCATGGACTTGATGAATAGAGTGTTCAGAGAATACCTCGACAAGTTTGTCATTGTGTTCATAGACGACATTCTAATCTATTCCAGGACCCCAGAGGAGCATGATGCGCATTTGAGAATAGTCCTACAGACTCTTCAGCAGAGACAGCTCTATGCTAAATTCTCAAAGTGCGAATTTTGGTTGGAGCAGGTGGCATTTCTAGGTCACATTGTTTCAAAAGAAGGCATTCAAGTGGATCCAGCCAAAGTAGAAGCGGTCAGCAACTGGAAGAGACCCAAGAATGCCAGGGAGATCAGAAGCTTCCTTGGTTTAGCTAGGTACTACAGGAAATTTGTGGAGGACTTTTCCAGGATAGCCTCTCCACTTACAGCCCTCACCAGGAAAGATAAGAAGTTTGAATGGTCAGATAAATGTGAGCAGAGTTTTCAAGAACTCAAGAAGAGACTGACCAGTGCTCCTATACTGACTGTTCCAGAGAGCGACAAGAGTTTTGACATCTACAGTGATGCTTCCAAAATGGGATTAGGAGCTGTACTCATGCAGGAAGGAAAAGTTATAGCTTATGCTTCCAGACAACTCAAAGACTACGAGAAGAACTATCCCACTCATGACCTAGAGCTGGCAGCTGTGGTCTTTGCACTGAAACTCTGGCGACACTACTTGTATGGAGTCCAGTGCAGAATCTTCACAGACCATCAGAGTCTTAAGTACTTCTTCACTCAGAAGGACTTAAACATGAGACAGCGCAGGTGGCTAGAGTTGGTCAAAGATTATGACTGTGAAATCCTCTACCACCCGGTAAAGCTAATAAAGTGGCGGATGCATTAAGCGAAAAGTCCAGTGCATCCTTGATGTCCTTATCATCATTAGCCCTGCCACTACAGAAGGAGTTGTCAGATTTCGGACTTGAAATTATTTATGGGCAACTTTCTGCATTGACCCTAGAGTCAACCCTGCTTGAGGATATACAGAAAAAGCAAAGTGAAGATCCAGATATCCAAAAGATCAAGCAAGGAATACAAGAAGAAGGAAATTCAGAATTTCGAGTATCAGACAGTGGAATTCTTTATCAGGGAAATCGCCTTTGTGTTCCCAATGATGAAGAGCTGAGAAAGAGAATTTTAGAAGAGGCCCATAGTACGCCATATTCTATGCATCCTGGTTCTACCAAGATGTACCAGGACGTGAAACAGAAGTTCTGGTGGTCTGGACTCAAAAGAGATGTAGTTAAATATGTCAGTACCTGCCTGACATGTCAGAGAGTCAAAGCAGAACACCAGAGACCAGGAGGAGTTTTACAACCTCTTCCAATACCAGAGTGGAAGTGGGAAGACATATCCATGGATTTCATAACAGGTCTCCCAAGAACCACAAATGGATATGATGCGATATGGGTGATAGTGGACAGATTGACCAAGTCTGCTCATTTTCTAGCCATCAAAGTGTCTCACTCTATAGAGCAGTTAGCACAGCTGTATGTTAAAGAGGTGATCAGACTTCACGGAGTTCCCAAATCTATTATTTCTGATAGAGATGGGCGCTTCACCTCTCACTTTTGGGAGTGTGTACAGACTGCACTAGGCACCAAGCTCAAGTTCAGCACAGCCTTCCATCCTCAGACTGATGGACAAACAGAGCGAGTAAATCAGATCTTAGAAGATATGCTCAGGGCTTGTGCACTAGATTTTAAAGGCAGTTGGTGCAAGTATCTGTGCTTAGCTGAGTTTGCCTACAACAACAGCTACCAAGCCACCATCAGGATGGCACCATATGAAGCATTGTATGGTAGAAAGTGCAGATCACCTATATGCTGGCAAGAAGCTGGAGAAAGAAGAGAAATGGAAGTAGAGCTGGGCATTCAGACAGAGCTGATAGAAGAAACCACTCAGGCTATTCAGAAAATCAGACAGAGGATTGAGACTGCCCAGAGTAGACAGAAAAGCTATGCTGACACACGCCGTAGGCCATTGGAATTTCAAGTAGGAGAATCAGTTTTTCTCAAAGTTGCTCCTATGAAGGGAGTGATGAGATTTGGCAAGAAGGGCAAATTGAGTCCTCGCTATGTAGGACCTTTCCTGATTACAGACAGGATTGGGAAGGTAGCTTACAAGCTGGAATTACCACAAGACATGTCAGCAATACACAATGTGTTTCATGTCTCCATGTTAAAGAAGTGCCTCCATGACCCTAGCCAAGTGATTGAGCCTCAGTCAGTGCAGATCCAAGAGGATCTTAGTTTTGAGAGTAGACCTACACAGATAGTGGACAGAGCAGTCAAGAGACTAAGAAGCAAGGAAGTACCACTAGTGAAGGTCGTCTGGCAGAACCAGAAGCACGAGGAAGTCACTTGGGAGCGGGAGGACAGTATGAGACAGAAGTATCCAGAGCTATTCTAAGTTCGAGGACGAACTTTTTATAAGGTATGGGGAATTGTAACGACCCAATTTTCCTTATTTTAAGTTCTAAAAGTCCATAAAAATATTTGGAAATACTTTTAAAATATTCTAGAGATTTTTAGGAATTTTTAGAGCATTTTTATGCAAATTTTGGAGGTCGTTTAGTAGGGTCACAAAAAGAAAGAAGTTTTAAAAAAAAAAAAAAACGTTGAAGGGGAGACTCGAACCCAAGACCTTGACCCGAACCGAATCTCAGTCGAACCCAGCCCAACCAGCTGAGCTACAAGGTTTTTGTTAACCTTATAAGGAAAGAATTAAATTTATAGCATAGTTAAGCGATATTTTAGAAACCGAAAATAAACTTTGTAAATAAAGAGGTGCGCGGATAAGGATTCGAAGCCTAGACCCCTTGGGTTGGTTGAGAGCCGACTAACCAGCTGGGCTGCGCGTGTTTTATTAACCTAGCATGGAGAGAAATAGATTTAAGCATAGTTGGAAATCGAATTAAAACTAAGTTATAAAGGGTTAAGTGATTTTTCCGTGACCTAAACCTAAGCCTTTTCCTCTCTTTTTCTTTCCTCGACGGCGCGATTCTCCTCTCGGGCGAAACCGCAGCCAAGGCGAGGGTTTCCTCCTCTCGACGTCGGCGAGGCGTTTTCCGGCCGGTCTCCACCCGTGGGTGACCTTTCCGGCAAGGAAAGCTTGGGGAACACAAGGAAAAGGGAGAAACCGAAGCTCTACCGAAAACCTAGGGCGCTCCTCGTGTTGTAAGTCCAAGAACCACCGCTGTAAGTGCTTCTCACCTGCGGTAGGAGTAGCTCTCGGGGTTTTGTTTTGCATTTTTGTTGTGAAATGAACAATAGCAACCTTTTCATTCTAGCATATGGATTAGATTGCAACCCTTGCTTTAACAATTCGGTTTAAGTTTTTGGGTTAAGTTCTTTTGGCCATTTTAATGCACGGACAGAGTTTTGATGTTTTCCTTGATTGTCACAGCATGCTTTTTGGATGTTTTTACCTTACATTTCAAGCATGTCTAAGTAGCTATGCTTCTTTCCAATCATGGCATGATTAAAGAATGGTTAAGATTCAAAAATGTTTAGTTTCACAAGTTTGTCATTTGAAACCTGTTACTGCCGTGAGCTTCCTAAGACCATGTGGGTTGTTAATTCTGATTGAGTTTGTTTTGGATATATCCAGATACTTATTAGTGGCATATGGTTTTAGAATCCTGTGCATAATGTATATATGTGAGAAATACAAGCAAAGTAAGACTATGGTCACAAATTGATCTTGAATTCCAGAATTTAGAATCAAAGCACACTAAGTGCTTAAATAAATGCCAAGGCATTTTATTACAAGAAGTATTTAAAGAAGGATATAAAGAAAAGTATTTTACTTTTAAAGGGCATGTACCGGACACAAGGTCCAAGGGATGGGCTCCAAGTTGCCCCTAGACATAAGGTCTAGAAGTGTCTTAATGGTTTTGGGATTAGCTACCTCAATTCTCATTAAGAAAGGCGCGCAAAGTGGTACAATGCCGGGCCCAAGTAAAGTTGAATATTATTTTAAAGTATAAAAGTATTAATTTGGAAACAAACAGAACAAGTTCTTTTATCTAAGTTGCAAATTCTAGCAAGTTAAATTGTTGTTTTCCTTTAGAGATGCATGATGTAGTTCTATCTGCTATTTTCATGTTGAGCATGTACTCCCTGTTTTCTTTAATGCTTATGCATTCCTTATCGGATTTTATGAGTAGAAAGCACTTACTAAGCTTTTAGCTTATAGATACTATTTACCTCCTACTGCAGATACAGATAAGAGTAAAGGAAAAGCTAAAGTGTTATAGAGGAAGGCGACAAGGAGATGTTGGTGGTGTGTGTGTGATGCCGGATATGGAAGCTTGGGACCTTACTAGAAGAGTTTAGAAATTGTATTTGCTGGTGTTTATGTTACTGTTAGAGTAGAATTTATTTTGCATTACTAATTTCGTTATCTTCCTGTCATTTAGTTGGAATAACTGTTAAGCTGAGAACATGTTCCTTTTTCCTTATTCTGGCTTAGTTTTCAAGTTTTGTGAAGTAAGATCATATCTGATTGGAGTTTGATTTTTTTTATATAAGAAGTTCATATCTGATTTTTAGTTTGCAAACTTAGTTGGAAGTGTGAAGTGGTATGCTCAGTTGCTTTAGATTCTGTTATAGCATGAAATTTTCTGCAGTAAGATTTGGTTCTATGATCATCACAACATTCTTTTGATAGATATAGAAGCATGTTTTACATATGATCAGTAGCCCTTGTTTTATGGAAGGAAAACATGTGATGTTCGGATTACATCACATGCATTCTTGGTCTATGGAAGGAGTAGTAGTACATGTGATGTTCTGGTATGCATTCTTGTAGGGATCGAAGCTTCACCGAAATGCATATCAGAACAGTAGCAGTTACTTGCAGTGATGTTCTGATATGTCTTGTGATCGTTATAGTTGTGTTCAATAAATGAGCAGTAGGTTTAATTGGCCTTCTTTTATTTCTGTTCAGTTGTAGAATAAAAATGAATGCAAGATATTAAAGGATGTAGCAAACAGTGGAGATACTTAAGCTTCATTTGTCTATATGTTATACTTGCTCGTTGATTCACTTATTTGCATGTTTGATAAAAAAAAATAAAGGTATCATGAAATGGTATGCTGCTATCTAGAGACATGTTCTGATATGCGATATGTTCAAATAGTTTAAAGTATCTCTAGTGTTAAAGTAAGTAGTACAAGTTATGTGTAGATAGTAGAAACAGTAGCGGTCACCCTCAGAGTAGTAAGGAGGGTGGCCGTTAGAGTTGGTATCAGAGCAGGTCCATTTTCCAGCAACACACACACATCAGCATCATCCTTGCCGCTTTCAAGTAAGAAAGTATTTAAGTTCTTTCTTTATTGCTTTCCTTTATTTACATTATCATTTGCAGTATGGATTGATAGTTATAAGTGAATGAGTAAGATAAGAGTTTTATTCTTTTAGCTATTTCCTTTCTTAATATATAAATTGGTATGTTTAGAAAGGGTAGAGAAATCATCAAATTTTCTTATTTGTGTAACTAGATGTCGAGAAGAGGACGTCCCCGTACCGCTCGTACTGAGGACCAAGTTCAGGAGGAAGAGAGGCCAGGCTCAACTGAGCCCAATCTTTCTGAAGTTGTTGCCCAACTTCAGAAACAAGTAGCAGAGCAGCAGCAAGTAATTGCCAATCTGATGGCAAATCAACAACCAGTTCCTCCTACGCCTCAAACAGTAACTGTGGAGACTCCAGTGGTAACTGAGGTTCCACCAGCTGCCCAAGGAGTCGTCACAGCATCCCAGAGACAAGAATCCTACCTCATTCAGTGGCTGAAACTAAAACCAGAGAGTTTCTCAGGCACAACTGAGCCCTGGGATGCCCAGGCTTGGTTCAAAACACTGGAGAGCATCATGGAGCTTCTTGACTGGCCAGAAGTCGAGAAAGTCAAGTGTGCCTCCTTCTGCCTGACTGGAGATGCACGTATGTGGTGGGAGAGAGTAAAGAGCAAGAGGGCAATCAATCAGATGAAATGGATTGATTTTGAGACAGAATTCTACGACGAGTTCTTTCGCCAAAAGATCACCAACAAGCACTACGAGGAGTTTATGGAGTTCAGACAGGGGGATCTGACAGTGGAGGAAGCAGTTAAGAGATTCAACAGGCTAGCCCGTCTCTGCCCAGAACTAGTGAGTACAGAGAAGGAGCGAGTCAGACTAATGCTTAGAATGCTGAAGCCTGTGATATCACTCAATGTGAGCAGTGGAACCCATCAGCCCCTGACTGGAGAAGAGTTGGTCAGTAGAGCCTTAGTAGCTGAGCACTACCTGAACAGCATGAAGGCACAAAGAGAGCAGCACAAGCCAATCAAGATGGAGACCAAGACTGGGGGAAATCAGAAACCCCAGTTAAATAATCAGAACTGGAAAGGCAAGGGCACTAAAAGAAAGCAGTGGGATTCAGGAAGTAACCAGAAGGGAGGACCAGAAATCAAACAGACTAAGCTCCTTCCCTGTCCCAAATGTGGGAGAACACACCCAGGAGCCTGCCTCTTGGGTAAGACTGGATGTTATTCTTGTGGTCAAGAAGGACACATGGCCAAACAGTGTCCTAACAAGTTCAAAGCACCCCAGCCACAGCCAATACAATATGGAGCCAAGCCTCAATTACATTATATGCCTGCAGTTCTGGAAGGACCTCAGATCAGTCAAGGAAGGTTGGAAGCCCCACCAGTTCCAACCTTTGACAATGCCAGAGTATTCTCCCTTACCAAAGAGGAAGCTGCTGGTGCCTCCACGGTCGTAACAGGTCAAGTAGTTATTTTTCAGCATATAGCTACTGCACTATTTGATACTGGGGCGACCCATTCTTTTGTATCCATACCTTTTGCCAAAGAATTACAGGTACCTACAGAAAGCATGAATTCCAAGTTCCCGACAACCCTACCATCTAGTCATGGCTTCGGTCTGTACCAGTCAGAATTTCAGACCGAGAGCTATGTGTTAATTTGGTAGTCCTCGCTATGCAGGATTTCGATATCATTTTGGGTATGGATTTCCTCAGCAAGTACAGTGCTTCAGTGGACTGCCGCAGAAGGTGAACCATCCTTTGAATTTACAGGAGTACCAAAGAGGAAGACCCAGAAATTCCTCTCTTCTCTCACAGCTCACCAGATGTTAGCTAAAGGGTGTGCTGGTTTTCTTGCATTCATTGTGAGTACAGAGGAAGAAGAAAGACCTAAGCAGGAGGAAGTTCGGGTAGTCTGTGAGTATCCAGAGGTGTTCCCAGAAGAGCTACCTGGACTACCTCCGAATAGAGAGGTAGAGTTTGAGATTGAACTGGTTCCTGGTACCGGTCCAATTTCAAAAGCTCCATATCGCATGTCTCCAGTAGAGCTAAAAGAGTTACAAGAGCAACTTCAGGAGCTACTTGACCAGGGTTTCATTCGCCCTAGTCACTCACCATGGGGAGCTCCTGTGTTGTTTGTCAAGAAGAAGGATGGATCTATGCGGATGTGCATAGATTATAGAGCTCTGAATCAAGTGACCATCAAGAACAGGTATCCACTGCCCAGGATCGATGATTTATTTGATCAATTGAAAGGGGCAACAGTGTTCTCCAAGATAGATCTGCACTCTGGGTACCATCAGTTAAAAGTGAAGGAGAGTGATATACCCAGAACAGCTTTCAGGACCAGATACGGACACTACGAATTCGTAGTCATGCCTTTTGGTGTGACTAATGCACCTGCAGTCTTCATGGACTTGATGAATAGAGTGTTCAGAGAATACCTCGACAAGTTTGTCATTGTGTTCATAGACGACATTCTAATCTATTCCAGGACCCTAGAGGAGCATGATGCGCATTTGAGAATAGTCCTACAGACTCTTCAGCAGAGACAGCTCTATGCTAAATTCTCAAAGTGCGAATTTTGGTTGGAGCAGGTGGCATTTCTAGGTCACATTGTTTCAAAAGAAGGCATTCAAGTGGATCCAGCCAAAGTAGAAGCGGTCAGCAACTGGAAGAGACCCAAGAATGCCAGGGAGATCAGAAGCTTCCTTGGTTTAGCTAGGTACTACAGGAAATTTGTGGAGGACTTTTCCAGGATAGCCTCTCCACTTACAGCCCTCACCAGGAAAGATAAGAAGTTTGAATGGTCAGATAAATGTGAGCAGAGTTTTCAAGAACTCAAGAAGAGACTGACCAGTGCTCCTATACTGACTGTTCCAGAGAGCGACAAGAGTTTTGACATCTACAGTGATGCTTCCAAAATGGGATTAGGAGCTGTACTCATGCAGGAAGGAAAAGTTATAGCTTATGCTTCCAGACAACTCAAAGACTACGAGAAGAACTATCCCACTCATGACCTAGAGCTGGCAGCTGTGGTCTTTGCACTGAAACTCTGGCGACACTACTTGTATGGAGTCCAGTGCAGAATCTTCACAGACCATCAGAGTCTTAAGTACTTCTTCACTCAGAAGGACTTAAACATGAGACAGCGCAGGTGGCTAGAGTTGGTCAAAGATTATGACTGTGAAATCCTCTACCACCCAGGTAAAGCTAATAAAGTGGCAGATGCATTAAGCAGAAAGTCCAGTGCATCCTTGATGTCCTTATCATCATTAGCCCTGCCACTACAGAAAGAGTTGTCAGATTTCGGACTTGAAATTATTTATGGGCAACTCTCTGCATTGACCCTAGAGTCAACCCTGCTTGAGGATATACAGAAAAAGCAAAGTGAGGATCCAGATATCCAAAAGATCAAGCAAGGAATACAAGAAGAAGGAAATTCAGAATTTCGAGTATCAGACAGTGGAATTCTTTATCAGGGAAATCGCCTTTGTGTTCCCAATGATGAAGAGCTGAGAAAGAGAATTTTAGAAGAGGCCCATAGTACGCCATATTCTATGCATCCTGGTTCTACCAAGATGTACCAAGACGTGAAACAGAAGTTCCGGTGGTCCGGACTCAAAAGAGATGTAGTTAAATATGTCAGCACTGCCGACATGTCGAGAGTCAAAGCAGAACACCAGAGACCAATACCAGAGTGGAAGTGGGAAGACATATCCATGGATTTCATAACAGGTCTCCCAAGAACCACAAATGGATATGATGCGATATGGGTGATAGTGGACAGATTGACCAAGTCTGCTCATTTTCTAGCCATCAAAGTGTCTCACTCTATAGAGCAGTTAGCACAGCTGTATGTTAAAGAGGTGATCAGACTTCACGGAGTTCCCAAATCTATTATTTCTGATAGAGATGGGCGTTTCACCTCTCACTTTTGGGAGTGTGTACAGACTGCACTAGGCACCAAGCTCAAGTTCAGCACAGCCTTCCATCCTCAGACTGATGGACAAACAGAGCGAGTAAATCAGATCTTAGAAGATATGCTCAGGGCTTGTGCACTAGATTTTAAAGGCAGTTGGTGCAAGTATCTGTGCTTAGCTGAGTTTGCCTACAACAACAGCTACCAAGCCACCATCAGGATGGCACCATATGAAGCATTGTATGGTAGAAAGTGCAGATCACCTATATGCTGGCAAGAAGCTGGAGAAAGAAGAGAAATGGAAGTAGAGCTGGGCATTCAGACAGAGCTGATAGAAGAAACCACTCAGGCTATTCAGAAAATCAGACAGAGGATTGAGACTGCCCAGAGTAGACAGAAAAGCTATGCTGACACACGCCGTAGGCCATTGGAATTTCAAGTAGGAGAATCAGTTTTTCTCAAAGTTGCTCCTATGAAGGGAGTGATGAGATTTGGCAAGAAGGGCAAATTGAGTCCTCGCTATGTAGGACCTTTCCTGATTACAGACAGGATTGGGAAAGTAGCTTACAAGCTGGAATTACCACAAGACATGTCAGCAATACACAATGTGTTTCATGTCTCCATGTTAAAGAAGTGCCTCCATGACCCTAGCCAAGTGATTGAGCCTCAGTCAGTGCAGATCCAAGAGGATCTTAGTTTTGAGAGTAGACCTACACAGATAGTGGACAGAGCAGTCAAGAGACTAAGAAGCAAGGAAGTACCACTAGTGAAGGTCGTCTGGCAGAACCAGAAGCACGAGGAAGTCACTTGGGAGCGGGAGGACAGTATGAGACAGAAGTATCCAGAGCTATTCTAAGTTCGAGGACGAACTTTTTATAAGGTATGGGGAATTGTAACGACCCAATTTTCCTTATTTTAAGTTCTAAAAGTCCATAAAAATATTTGGAAATACTTTTAAAATATTCTAGAGATTTTTAGGAATTTTTAGAGCATTTTTATGCAAATTTTGGAGGTCGTTTAGTAGGGTCACAAAAAGAAAGAAGTTTAAAAAAAAAAACGTTGAAGGGGAGACTCGAACCCAAGACCTTGACCCGAACCGAATCTCAGTCGAACCCAGCCCAACCAGCTGAGCTACAAGGTTTTTGTTAACCTTATAAGGAAAGAATTAAATTTATAGCATAGTTAAGCGATATTTTAGAAACCGAAAATAAACTTTGTAAATAAAGAGGTGCGCGGATAAGGATTCGAAGCCTAGACCCCTTGGGTTGGTTGAGAGCCGACTAACCAGCTGGGCTGCGCGTGTTTTATTAACCTAGCATGGAGAGAAATAGATTTAAGCATAGTTGGAAATCGAATTAAAACTAAGTTATAAAGGGTTAAGAGATTTTTCTGTGACCTAAACCTAAGCCTTTTCCTCTCTTTTTCTTTCCTCGACGGCGCGATTCTCCTCTCGGGCGAAACGCAGCCAAGGCGAGGGTTTCCTCCTCTCGACGTCGGCGAGGCGTTTTCCGGCCGGTCTCCACCCGTGGGTGACCTTTCCGGTAAGGAAAGCTTGGGGAACACAAGGAAAAGGGAGAAACCGAAGCTCTACCGAAAACCTAGGGCGCTCCTCGTGTTGTAAGTCCAAGAACCACCGCGGTAAGTGCTTCTCACCTGCGGTAGGAGTAGCTCTCGGGGTTTTGTTTTGCATTTTTGTTGTGAAATGAACAATAGCATCCTTTTCATTCTAGCATATGGATTAGATTGCAACCCTTGCTTTAACAATTCGGTTTAAGTTTTTGGGTTAAGTTCTTTTGGCCATTTTAATGCACGGACAGAGTTTTGATGTTTTCCTTGATTGTCACAGCATGCTTTTTGGATGTTTTTACCTTACATTTCAAGCATGTCTAAGTAGCTATGCTTCTTTCCAATCATGGCATGATTAAAGAATGGTTAAGATTCAAAAATGTTTAGTTTCACAAGTTTGTCATTTGAAACCTGTTACTGCCGTGAGCTTCCTAAGACCATGTGGGTTGTTAATTCTGATTGAGTTTGTTTTGGATATATCCAGATACTTATTAGTGGCATATGGTTTTAGAATCCCGTGCATAATGTATATATGTGAGAAATACAAGCAAAGTAAGACTATGGTCACAAATTGATCTTGAATTCCAGAATTTAGAATCAAAGCACACTAAGTGCTTAAATAAATGCCAAGGCATTTTATTACAAGAAGTATTTAAAGAAGGATATAAAGAAAAGTATTTTACTTTTAAAAGGGCATGTACCGGACACAAGGTCCAAGGGATGGGCTCCAAGTTGCCCCTAGACATAAGGTCTAGAAGTGTCTTAATGGTTTTGGGATTAGCTACCTCAATTCTCATTAAGAAAGGCGCGCAAAGTGGTACAATGCCGGGCCCAAGTAAAGTTGAATATTATTTTTAAAGTATAAAAGTATTAATTTGGAAACAAACAAAACAAGTTCTTTTATCTAAGTTGCAAATTCTAGCAAGTTAAATTGTTGTTTTCCTTTAGAGATGCATGATGTAGTTCTATCTGCTATTTTCATGTTGAGCATGTACTCCCTGTTTTCTTTAATGCTTATGCATTCCTTATCGGATTTTATGAGTAGAAAGCACTTACTAAGCTTTTAGCTTATAGATACTATTTACCTCCTACTGCAGATACAGATAAGAGTAAAGGAAAAGCTAAAGTGTTATAGAGGAAGGCGACAAGGAGATGTTGGTGGTGTGTGTGTGATGCCGGATATGGAAGCTTGGGACCTTACTAGAAGAGTTTAGAAATTGTATTTGCTGGTGTTTATGTTACTGTTAGAGTAGAATTTATTTTGCATTACTAATTTCGTTATCTTCCTGTCATTTAGTTGGAATAACTGTTAAGCTGAGAACATGTTCCTTTTTCCTTATTCTGGCTTAGTTTTCAAGTTTTGTGAAGTAAGATCATATCTGATTGGAGTTTGATTTTTTTTATATAAGAAGTTCATATCTGATTTTTAGTTTGCAAACTTAGTTGGAAGTGTGAAGTGGTATGCTCAGTTGCTTTAGATTCTGTTATAGCATGAAATTTTCTGCAGTAAGATTTGGTTCTATGATCATCACAACATTCTTTTGATAGATATAGAAGCATGTTTTACATATGATCAGTAGCCCTTGTTTTATGGAAGGAAAACATGTGATGTTCGGATTACATCACATGCATTCTTGGTCTATGGAAGGAGTAGTAGTACATGTGATGTTCTGGTATGCATTCTTGTAGGGATCGAAGCTTCACCGAAATGCATATCAGAACAGTAGCAGTTACTTGCAGTGATGTTCTGATATGTCTTGTGATCGTTATAGTTGTGTTCAATAAATGAGCAGTAGGTTTAATTGGCCTTCTTTTATTTCTGTTCAGTTGTAGAATAAAAATGAATGCAAGATATTAAAGGATGTAGCAAACAGTGGAGATACTTAAGCTTCATTTGTCTATATGTTATACTTGCTCGTTGATTCACTTATTTGCATGTTTGATAAAAAAAAATAAAGGTATCATGAAATGGTATGCTGCTATCTAGAGACATGTTCTGATATGCGATATGTTCAAATAGTTTAAAGTATCTCTAGTGTTAAAGTAAGTAGTACAAGTTATGTGTAGATAGTAGAAACAGTAGCGGTCACCCTCAGAGTAGTAAGGAGGGTGGCCGTTACAGATTTTAAAGAGAAGATTAAAAAATAACGCTTAAGGAGATAATTAAAAAATAAACCTCCCCCTGAATTTGATATTCCTTTATTAATCCTCCTTATTTATTAATTTTTCTAGGGGATTTAAAAGAAATTGAATCTCCCCCTGAATTGGTTACTCCCCTTAATTTAATATCTCCCTTTTAATACTAAGGTTTGGTTGTGTTAAATTTCAAAGCCCTAACACATTTGTCTAATTTAGTAATACATATATTATTATCTTATCCCTGGTATAACTGTTTATTTGAATTTGATTAATCAATTATTAATTAATTTTAGATTCAGGTGCTTAACTTTAGTTTAAGGTTAAATAAGATAAGATTTTATTAATTCAATAACAGTTAAGCATTATCAATAATTTATTGATTAGTTTTTACTTGATTTAATAATTTAATACTTAGTGAAATAATTTAAATTTCATGTTACTTGATTGAGTTGGTCAATGAAAGTGTTAGTTATAATTATTATTAAATTTTTTTTTTAAAGGGATTTCTAAAACAACATTTAAAAGGAATTTAAAATGATTTTTATAATATGTTTTATGTCAATTAACATATGTTTGATTCAGTTTTGATTTTAGATTTAAATTAATATTAGTGGTTAATTTAAGTTTAAGTTTAATTTTAAGTTTAAGTTGAAAATTTTAATTTTAATTGTAATTTCAATATTAAGTTTTAATTTAAGATTTAATTTTTAGTTAAGTCAAATTAAAAATTAATTTTAAGGTTAAAATGATGTGTAAGATAAAAAATGAGTTTAAAGTCAAAATAATAATTTTTAAAGTGAAAATAATCTATAGAAATAATTTATTATTACTATTTTTAAGTTAACAAAATTTCATTATAGTGAAAAAATAAGAAGAATTTTTCAAAATGATACATAATTTTTAAAATAGTTTTTAAAATAATTTTTAAAATAATTCTTAAAGAATTTTTAAAAGAGTTTTTAAAGAATTTTTCAAATTTTTAAAGAATTTTAAAAATAGTTTTTAAAGAATTTTACAAATAATTTTTAAAAAAATTTAAAAATAGTTTTTAAAGAATTTTTTAAATAGTTTTTCAGAATTAAAAAAAATAGTTTTTAAAGAATTTTTTAAAAAATAGTTTTTAAAGAATTTTTAAAATATTTTTAAAATAGTTTTTAAAGAATTTTAAAAATAGTTTTTAAAGCATTTTTCAAATTTTTAAAGAATTTTAAAAATAGTTTTTAAAGAATTTTACAAATTATTTTTTAAAAAATTTAAAAATAGTTTTTAAAGAATTTTTAAAATAGTTTTTTTTTTAAAGAATTTTTAAAAAATAGTTTTTAAAGAATTTAAAAAAATAGTTTTTAAAGAATTTTAAAAAATAGTTTTTAAAGAATTTTAAAAATAGTTTTTAAAGAATTTTAAAAAATAGTTTTTAAAGAATTTTAAAAATAGTTTTTAAAGAATTTTAAAAAATAGTTTTTAAAGAATTTTAAAAAATAGTTTTTAAAGAATTTTTAAAATAGTTTTTTTTAAAGAATTTTTAAAAAATAGTTTTTAAAGAATTTTAAAAAATAGTTTTTAAAGAATTTTAAAAAATAGTTTTTAAAGAATTTTTAAAATAGTTTTTTTTAAAGAATTTTTAAAAAATAGTTTTTAAAGAATTTTAAAAAATAGTTTTTAAAGAATTTAAAAATAGTTTTTAAATAATTTTAAAAATAGTTTTTAAAGAGTTTTAAAAATAGTTTTTAAAGAGTTTTAAAAATAGTTTTTAAAGAATTTTACAAATAATTTTTAAAAAATTTAAAAATAGTTTTTAAAGAATTTTTAAAATAGTTTTTTTTAAAAGAATTTTTAAAAAATAGTTTTTAAAGAATTTTAAAAAATCGTTTTTAAAGAATTTTAAAAAATAGTTTTTAAAGAATTTTAAAAATAGTTTTTAAAGAATTTTTCATATAATTTTTAAATTAAAAAAAATTAAGTTTAATTTTTAAATTAAATTTTTAAGAAAAAAAATTTAATTTTAATTTAATTTAATTTAATTTGAAATTCGAAATTTAATTTTAATTTGAAATTCGAAATTTAATTTTAATTAATTTTAATTTAATTTGAAATTTGAAATTTAGTTTTAATTTGAAATTCAAAATTTAATTTTAAGTAATTTGAAATTCGAATTTTAATTTTAATTAATTTTAATTTAGTTTGAAAATTAATTTATTCCTTATTCATCTCACCCGATCTAGATTATCAATCAGGGAATACTATAATTTTATGAGATGAATTAGATTTTATTACAGAGTTTGGTTTAACTTGTGTTAGATTCAGGTTTAGCTTTGGTCTCAACAAATAGGCATTCTTCAGATAAACTTCTAAGCTTGGTGAGTCACTTGGACGTCATTAGAAGTAACCAACCTTTCGAGGTTTTCCGAATAGTCCTATCCATGGAGCTTAGTACTAAACCTTGGTCTAACTAGTTAGGATCCATTTAAAGGTAGCTTCGGTCGGTTCCACTTAGCCAAATGCACCAGATTGAAGTCATATCTTTCTAGACATGCGATGTCCAAGCTTCCCCAACGTACTATCATCAAAAAACTTCACCAGTACCATTATTCAAGTTAAACTTGAACCCTCTTTAACTAGTCCTAATTACCCTGTCGGGTAGGTTGGTTGGGGTTACCCTTTTCGGGTAGGTTGGTTAGGGTTACCCTGTCGGGTAGGTTAGTTTTGGAGGTGCCAGCTATTCCCCTGAATTATTGGCCATAAATTTAGTTTTTAGTTCTGGTTTTATTATAGTTAAGTTTTGGTTAAAATTTAATGTTTAATTTGTAATTTAGATTCAAGTTTTTAATTTTGAATTAATTAAATTAGTCAAATTATCTTTCTTTAAGAGAATGTATTTAAAATTTTCTTTCATTTTCACTTTTATTAGGTTAATTGAATTATTTTTCTTTAATAGCTTATTTTTAAAGTTTAAGTTTTTATTCATTTTTAAATTTGAATTAATTAAATTGTTTGAATTATATTTCCTTAAAGGTTTATCTTTTAACCTTTTATTAATTGTTAATTTTGAATTTTTCAGATTATCTTTATTTAATATGTTATTCTTAACATTTAATTTTAATTTTGTTAAATTTAGTTTTGATTTTATCAAAGTGTTTGATTTTATTCTTATATTTTCTTTATTTTTTAAGTTGATATAATTAGTGGAATTTATTAGATTATTCTTATCGTTAAAATTTAATTTTTTATTAATTAAATTATCTTGGGTTTGGATAGGATTTTCTAGATTAATATTGTCTAGATTATTAAATAATTTATTAATTTTATCTAGATCAATATTGACCTTGTTATCTCTATCATTTGAGTTTTCAGATTTGTTTAGGTTCAAGTTTGAATTTTTTAAATTAATTGGATTTGTTTTATCAGATAATATCTTAGGGGTATTTTTGTAATTATTGTCAACTACATTGTTTTCACATATATTTTCAGAAATAACCAGATCAATGCTCATATTTTCTAAACTACTATTAGCAGGGGTATTTTGGTAAATATCACTAACCTTGAGCGCAACCCCTAATTCAGTAAGCTTTTTTATTGGATCTAACTCGAGTTCAGATTCGATTTTTACTTGATCCTCAAGCTCCATCGGCTCCTCGTGAAGTTTGATCAATTGGGTCCAAAGCTCATGTGCATCTTTGTACTTTTTTACTCTGCATAAAACATTGTTAGGTAAAACATTACAAATGATTTTACTTACATTTGTATTTAGTTCTGAGTTCTGAGAAGGTTTTCTCAATATCAGCCAATAATCAAAGTTTACGCTTCCTAAGAAGCATTCCATTAATCGCTTCCAATAGTTGAAATCTTGATCGTATGGTGGTGGTTCGTGGGGGTTCCGTCCTTCTTGAAGAGTCATTATTCTTGCACACAGAGAAACAGAAAAAAATCCCAAGACTTGGTCATGGATTAGCAGTGCTGAAAAAATAATATTTCACTATTTTCGAAAAAAATAATAAAATATTATTAAAATATTAATAAAAAATATTATTCCAAAATTTTGAAAATGTAATATTTTATCAATACTAAGCAACGGTGAAAAGATGATGATGTGTTTTTCAAAAACAGTTTTGGAGGGAAAAAACGAAAGGCGTAATATTTTAAAGACGAACGATATCTAATTTTTCTTTAAAAAACACCCCTCTTTGCCTGACTGGTGGTTGCACCAAATCAGAGCGGTACCTGCTCTGATACCACTTGTAGGACCGTTAGAGTTGATAGAAGGGAGGGGTGAATATCGATTCGAAAATTTAGAGTATAAACGCAGCGGAAAAGTAAAATAGACACAGATGTTTTTTACTTCGTTCGGAGCCTGTGACGACTCCTACTCGAAGGCCCGTGGTCCTTGACCACTTTCGTTGGGCAATCACTAACAATTCGAATATAGTTACAAAAATGAACACAGGAACTGCTAGTGAAAATAAAGCAATACCGACAAGGAAATTAAATAACCGAAGGAGCGCTTTGTCGGAGCTTAGTTGGCGTCGCACTGAACGTCGAGCAGCAAGACCAGCAGTAGAAGAATTCTCAGATTGATTGATTCTAAAGCTCCTGTCTGGGGCTTCTTTTATATGCTGTTCCGGGCGCCTGGATCCCTTCCGGGCGCCTGGAATGTGATGTAGCTGCTCAACCCGAGATGCTCCACGTGGCGATGCGCAATCAGGATAAAGTTTGCCTCTCGGGCGCCCGGATCCCCTCCGGGCGCCCGGATCCCCTCCGGGCGCCCGGATCCCCTCCGGGCGCCCGGACCACTCTTCTCCAGAAAGTCCTTCTCCTGCAAGAAAAGGTTAGTCCGAGGCAAATGTACCCTGCAGCAAAGATTGTTAGCACAGTTTTATAGATAAGAAAAGTATGACTTAGATTCCGTCTTTCCGAGACCGGAATCTAGTCACGATCTCGACTTAGACATCCGAAATGGATCTAAGCCGGATCGACGCCTAATGTTCCCTTCCCGGGAACGCGTTCTCACAGTCACTCCCTTCCAGTGACTTACCTTACTTACCTGCCAGACGTCCGGTCAGCCCGTCGACCCGTCTGGACTTCTCGCCAAGCGTCCGGTCAGCCCGTCGACCCGCTTGGACTTCTCGCCAGCTATCCGGTCAGCCCGTCGACCTAGCTGGACTTCTCGCCAAGCGTCCAGTCAGCCCGTCGACCCGCTTGGACTTCTCGCCAGCTATCCGGTCAGCCCGTCGACCTAGCTGGACTTCGTGCCAGACATCCGGTCAGCCCGTCGACCTGTCTGGACTTCTCCTGCACACTCGATCAAAGTGTCAGACAACAACAAAACCAACTTAACATATTTGTCATTCATCAAAACCTGGGTTAAATCGTTAGTGCTAACCGCACCAACAGGATCTACGGCTTTGGGTGATTCGGGGTTTCCGCGACGCGAAAAGCGGTTTTCACGACCCGAAAGACCCAACAGTGGTATCAGAGCAAAGTTCAAGGCTTGTACGAGTTTAATTTTTGATTTTATGAAAACTAAAGTTTCTGTAATTTTCTGTAAAATTATGATTTTTGGGTTTTTATGAGTATTTTTCTCGAGTAATCGAAGCACAAGTGTTTAGACGCTTGTAGGCTTCGACTACCGGGAAGATTTTTCCAAAACGGTGATGTTTCGACCCAAATCCGTTTGGGACAGCGAGCGAAGGCGCTGTAGGATCGCTTAGGAGCAACTCACGATGGTTAGATCGTGGGTAGGGGCACTCCCCCTAACCCCGCAAGGGGATTTGCTTCGCGATTGTGCCCAAAATCACTAATCGGGACCGCCGGGAAAATTCTTCTCAAAGGTTTCGTCCCAAATCGTTTTGGGACAGCAAGTTTAGGCGCTGTTGGATCGCAAAGAAACCCTCGCGATGGTTAGATCGCGGGTAGGCGCGCTGCCCCTGGCCCCGCAAGGGGATCCGTTCCGCGATTGATTGAATTTTAATTATGTTGATATTAATTTTGTGATAGTCATGGCCCAAAAACCCAATATGATTGAATGTGTTGTAATTCATAATACGGCCTGCGTGCCGTTATGTGTTTGCACGTGTTTTATGTTTTTATTTCTTTTTTCCGTGACCTGCGCGTCGTGCCTATCTCATATATTCTGGTTGTAAATTAGATTTAGACTCGAATGTAACTCTAGTTTCAAATTGTAATGTACAAATTGGAGCGGTGGAGGGTCCACACGAGATGGAGTTCCAAGGCGAGGCACGAGCAACACAAGGTGGTCAAAGGGAGGAGCTTGGAGCGGCAGGTCGGAGGCTTGATGTGTGTGTAGTGAGCTGGCAAAACTTGGCTCTGATACCAACCTGTAACGCCCGCCCTCCTTGCTAACCCTAAGGGGCGGGGCTACGATACTCCATGTACAGATTTTTCTTTTTAAAACAGCGGAAGACTTAAAATAATTTTCTTAGTTTAATAAAAAAATTTCTTTTGTTTTTCTTTTCATCAAATCCGAACTACACTATCACGGCATCAATAACATGATATCAAAATTAGTAGAAACATAACATCAAGTCACACATACGGTACTACAATTCATGATACCAAAGCATAGTTCTTTAAAAGTTTTTAAAGCAGGTTCTTATTTGGTTGCCTAGCCACTGCCACACACATCTCCTGGCCTCTCCTGCTGCTCCTTTAGCTCATCCAGCTTTTTCCTTTATCTGTGGTACAAGTAAAGTAAGCTATGAGCACTCATGGCTCAGTAAGTTCCTTTCCTACTCACCAAAACCGAAAATCATCACATGATCAAAGAATGTCTCAACATAACATAATCTCAACTAGTCATGGCATAACATATCATACTCTTTAAGCATATCATGCAACATAATAAAATCATAACTAGTCATGGCATATCATCTCTTAAAGCATAGCATGAAACATAACATAATCATATCTAATCATGGCATATCATAGTATCATCATAAGGTGGCATGGCATATCAAGCTCTTAAAGCATAGCATGAAACATAACATAATCATATCTAATCATGGCATATCATAGTATCATAATAAGGTGGCATGGCATATCAAGCTCTTAAAGCATAGCATGAAACATAACATAATCATATCTAATCATGGCATATCATAAATCATAGCATCATCACAACATAATCATAAGGTATATGCAATATGATTTTGAAAACATGTATCCGAAAAATATGTGTATGTCTCATGATCTTTAAAACCATTTCTTCTTACATATATACTTGAACATAATATCAACATAATCAGGGACCCGGCTTGTACCACACATAGATAAATCACGTAGATATGCGCACTTCCTAAGTATATCCAAGGTAGCAAGTCTTGAATCATACTAGGAACTAGGTCCGGATCACACAGCCATAGACCTAGGGGCGTACTAAGGAGCCCATCCCTTTGTTTTTACTAGCCTGGATCACACAGCCAAAGGCCTTGGGGCTGATTAGGAGCCCACCCTTGGTACAAGCCTTACAAAGTAAAGTAGCATGTATAAAAATGCATCATTTAGTCACATAGCATATCATAGAAGTATGCATCACTTAGGCATACATTATGTCATAAAAGTATGCATCACTTAGGCATACATCATATCATAAATAGTATGCATCACTTAGGCATACATCATGTCATAAAAAAGTATGCATCACTTAGGCATACATCATGTCATAAAAAGTATGCATCACTTAGGCATACATCATGTCATAAAAGCATGCATATTTTCACCACATAGCATATCATGAGAGCATGCATATTTTAGGCACATAGCATATCATCAAAGCATGCATATTTCTATCCACATAGCATATCATGAAAGCATGCATATTTTAAGCACATAGCATATCATCAAAGCATGCATATTTCTATCCACATAGCATATCATGAAAGCATGCATATTTTAAGCACATAGCATATCATCAAAGCATGCATATTTCTATCCACATAGCATATCATGAAAGCATGCATTTTTTAAGCACATAGCATATCATCAAAGCATGCATATTTCTAAGCACATATCATATCATGGAAAGTATAAATCACAAGCATACATGTTTAAGCATAAGGGTGTATCATGTGATTATACTATCATAAGAAACATGGTAACATAGTTAGCTTGGGTTCTAAGCTTCCTAATCCCTTGGGTTCTTATCATGGCCGAACCCTCCCTTAGATCTCAATTTAGGTAAAAACAACCTCCAAGCATGTGGAACCTAAATTATCATCACATCAATTTCATAGGAAGCATTATAAGCATGATTAACTTGGTTTCTAAGTTCTCCAAGTCCCTAAACTTCATGTGGCCGAACCCTATCAGGTGTGAAACAAGGTCCCAAATGTCATGAAAGCATGGAAACCTTAAACCATATTTATAGCATTTTTTCCAAGTAACATAGTAAGCATATTTGAGCTAGTTCCTAAGTTCTTCAAGCCCTTAACATATGTCATGGCCGAAATTTAACAAGTATTCATTAGGGATAAAAGCAAGCATACAAGCATGTGAACTTGAACTAACATCATGTATACATTCATAATAAGGCATCATACAATGGGTATGGCCGAAACTTACCCTAGCCTCATTTTAGGTCATTAAACAACATATAGCATGAGAACTTTGGCTTTCTACTTATCATATTTCATGTAGAGTGACATGAGCATATTTAATTTTTGTTCTAGGGTTTCTAGGGCATCTATCCCTTCATGGCCGAAACATACAATGGTCCATTTAGGTCATGGAAAAATTATACAAGCATGTGACACAATCAACATATTATCATATTTCCATAAGAAGCATTTTTAACACAATTGGTTTCAATTCTAAGGCCTCTAGGTCATTTAAACTCTACTTGGCCGAGACTCATCAGTGTTTAAATTTGCTTCAAATAGCCTAAAAGCATAGGAAGTCATACAAGTTTCATAGCATGTATAAAGACAAGCATAATAAACATACATGTGAATTGTGTCTTAGGCTTCCTAGGTTTCTTTCCTTTTCCTTTTATTTTTCCTCATGGCCGAAACCTACCAATCTCTAAACTAGGTTTTAAGTGGCCTAAAGCATGGAAAACCTAAGTAAGTTTCATGGCAAAAATTACTACGCACATCATATACAAATTTGGTTCATAAACAAGCTAGGACCCTTGTGATCTTACATGTCATATATCATGTAACTAAATTCTCTATACCCTAATTAAGCATGAGAGCATTAAACAACTTTCATATCTTAATATCACAGAGGTCTTGAGCATGTTAAAATTTTGTTTAAGCTTTTCTAAGCTATCCATCTTATCATGGCCGAAAATCATAATGAAGAGTTCATAAATTTCTAGCAATATTCAACATGCAATTCTTTAAGAGAACTCTATATTCTATCATATAAACATGGTTACCTAAATTTAAAGGTCTTCCTAACCCTAAGCTCTTTTCTTGGCCAAACATATGAGTGGATTTCTTTTGGTTCCAAGTAACTTACATGCAAGAAAAACCAATAAAAGACCCTTAGTAAATCATGGAGGGAATCTTGTACTAGTTTGGTTAAACAATGATTTCCCTAACCTCTTTAAAATATTTTTGGCCGAAATTCTAGGGTTAGGTACTCCTCTGACCAAGCATCATATAGGTATAAAAACATGAAGGAAAACCTTCCTACATAGCATAGAAAAATATCATGAAATGAGGACTTGTTTAAACCTTCCTAGATTTGAAAACTCTTCTTTGGCCGAATTTTTTTCTTAAATTCTATTCTAGGTTTTCTAATCCTCATAAAATCTGAAAAGCACATAAAACGCCTTGTACCACAGGTGAGGGGAAGCTTACTTCCTTTTCGCTTGTGGATCTAAGGTGTGGTGATGGAAGAAGTAGCCTCTTCTTCTAGTTCCCTTCTCTTGCTTCCCTTGCTAAGTCCTCCTTGTATCTTAGGCTTTCTTAGGAGAAAACCTTGGCTTGGGGCCGAAGATGGAGGAGAGGGGACTGAGGGTTTGGTGAGGGAGAGGGAGGATGAGGGAAAATGAGAGAAAAATAGAATTTTCCCTTTACATCATCTTTTTTTTTATATATATTAAGGGGGAAGAGGTAGCAAAATTGGTTTTTGCTTTCCTTCTCCTTTAACCCATTTTCTATTTTCTTTTATTTATTTTATTTTCTAATTTATTCTCATCATTAATGATGAGAACAAGGGGGAATAAATCCCCTTCATTCTCCATTTAATGTCACGGCAAGAGAGGGAAAAGAGAGAGAAAGGGAGGAAGGCAAGTTGTCTTTCTCTTGCTCTTTTCTTGCTTTCTCTTTTTAGATCTTTACTCCTATCTTTATCATGCATTCCCTTTCCTTGCTATCAATATCTTCTCTCTATCCCAATTGGTTTCTACTAATTAATTCTATAAATTATAATATAAATGGTTCAAGGTTCAATCCTTGACTACTCCCTATTTTTATTTTTTTTATTTCTTTTTGGTTCAACATTCTACTAATATTTTTATAAGGCAAATTCATCATTCTCTTATTTATCTTAAAAGCTTAGTGGGTGTTACAGTACCCCGTACCTCATAAAAAGTTCATCCTCGAACTTTAAAATAGCTCCTGGTACTTTAGTTTCATATCGTCCTCGCGTTCCCAGGTGGCTTCTTCGAATCGTTGATTCCGCCACAGGACCTTTTACTAAGGGTATTTCTTTGTTCCTTAACCTCTTGATTTCTCGGTCCAGAATCTGGATGGGTTTACTTTTGTAACTCAGGTCTTCCTGCACCTGTACCGACTGAGGCTCAATCACTTGATCTGTGCTGGGAGTACATTTCTTGAGCATCGATACATGGAACACGTTGTGAATGGCTGCCATGTCTGAAGGTAGTTCCAGTCTGTATGCGACTTGGCCCACTCTTTCTAAAATCCGGTACGGTCCTACATATCTTGGGCTTAACTTGCTCCTCTTTCCAAACCTCATTATCCCTTTTATTGGGGATACTTTAAGGAATACCAAATCTCCGGTACTGAATTCCAGCGGTCTGCGCCTTTTATCGGCATAATTCTTCTGCCGACTTTGAGCAGTATCTATTCGTTGGCAGATCTTCTGTATAGCTCGGGTGGTGTCATCGATAAGCTCCGTTCGGAATCCCATCTCCTTCTTTTCACCGTTCTCATACCAGCATATAGGGGACCTACACTTCCTCCCATATAGAGCTTCGTAAGGTGCCATTCCAATAGTAGCTTGGTAGCTATTATTGTAGGCGAATTCTGCCAGGTATAAATATCGGCACCAGCTCCCCTTGAAGTCCAGGGCACAAGCTCTTAACATATCCTCCAATATTTGATTTACTCTTTCAGTATGCCCATCAGTCTGTGGGTGGAAGGTTGTGCTAAACAACAACTTCGTACCGAGGGCCTTCTGAACGCACTCCCAAAAGTGCGAGACAAAACATCCGTCTCTATCAGAAATAATGGTCTTAGGGATACCATGTAATCTGACGATTTCCTTAACATATATCTGAGCTAGTTGCTCAGTTGAATAAGTCATCTTGATCGCCAAAAAGTGTGCAGACTTCGTCAATCTGTCCACGATCACCCATATAGCATCATATCCGTTTGTCGTCCTGGGTAAACCTGAAATTAAATCCATGGAGATTTCTTCCCATTTCCATTCTAGAATTTGGACAGGTTGTAGTAATCCGCCGGGTCTCTGGTGTTCATCTTTTACCCTTTGGCAGGTCAGACAAGTACTGACGTACTGAGCCACTTCTCTTTTCATACCGGACCACCAAAATTTCTTTTTCAGGTCCTGGTACATCTTAGTGGAGCCCGGGTGCATTGCATAAGGCGTTGTATGGGCTTCTTCCAGTATTTTCTTTCGCAACTTTGGATCCTCTGGAATACATAATCAATCCCTGAGGTATAATATTCCATCATCTGCGATACGGAACCCGTCATTCTTTCCTTCTGCGGTCTCTTGTTTAATTCTTTGAAGGCTCGGGTCCCTGGTTTGCTTCTCTAACATGTTCTCGAATAACGTTGGTGTTATGGTGAGGGTAGAGAGTCGTCCGGACATGGTTTCAACTAATGGATACGAAACATGTCTCAGTTTCTCGATGGATTCCCTCATCAATTCGCTTTCAGCATTGAATAAAATTCTAGCATACTGACTGAAATTAGATAGCTGACCTGTGACGATAGTAGAGGCGTTCGCCACGTCTTCCTGGATAAGGGAGTAGACTCTGGCATTTGTCACAAGGGGAGGGGCTTCCAATCTTCCTTGGCTGATTGAAGTCCCTTCTATGGCATCTTGCATCTGGTGAAGCTGTGCGGGGGCACTCCTGTTCTGAAAGTTCTGTGGAGGTGGTGCCTGAGGCTGAGTTGGGCAATTTCTCGCTAGATGACCTTCCTTTCCACAGCTATAGCACTTCCTGGTGCTTAGGAGGCATACTCCGGAATGCATCTTTCCACATGTGGCACACTAAGGGTACTTGGTTTGCTTATTGGCCGGACCACCTTTTGTGTTGTTCCACTGTTTCCTCTTCCCACCTGAGTTTCCTTTCCAGTCGGTTCTGGTATTGTGCGATTTTTGTCCTCCGGTCAGTGCTTGGTTCTTGCCCTTGTTCATTGCTTTCTGATAGTGCTCGGTAATCAGGGCACTGCTGACTAGCTCCTCTTCAGTCTGCGGTCTATTAACTCCGCCGGCTACGTTCAGAGCGATCTCGGGTCGGAGCATCTTTAACATTAACCGGACCCTTTCTTTTTCAGTACTGATCAGTTCTGGGCACAGACGTGCTAGGCGGTTGAACTTCTTGACGGCTTCGTTAACTGACAGATCACCTTGCCGGAAATCAGTGAACTCGTCATAGTGCTTGTTGGTCACTTGCATATGGAAGAATTCTTCTAAGAACTCTGTCTCAAAATCTGTCCACTGCATCTGGTTTATTTGTCTTTTCGCCTTTACTCGGTCCCACCACATCCGGGCATCTCCGGTAAGGCAGAACAACGCGCATTTGACCTTCTCGTGTTTATGCCAGTCCAGTAGTTCCATTATGCTCTCCACGGTCTTAAGTCAGGCTTGTGCATCCCATGGTTCGCAGTTTCCCGAGAATACTTCCGGCTTAAGCCTTTGCCACTGAATCATATAGGCCTCTTGTCGGACCATCGGAATAGGGGCTGTCGGGGGTACTGGCGCGGCTGTAGGTATAACCGGTAGTGTATTCTGATTTGCCGGTCGGGTAACCGGGTTGCCTTGCTGACCCATTAAGGTAGTGATCAGCTGCTGTTGTTCTGTGATCTGATGCTGAGGTCTGCGACTACCTGTGTCAAGTATGGTGGAGTCACTGTCCCCTCGGTTCGGGCATTGCGTGTCCTAACCATGTTGATCTAAATAATGACAAATAGACTAGTGTAAGTGGTTATCGTTTTTAGCCAATCTAACGTACTGTTTTGTTTCTATCTATTTGTTCTGGTATTATTCCTAACCTACTAATATGTAATCCTAATCTAAATTATAACTAAAAGCATAGAATAAAGCATCAAACATGAGCAAGCAAAACATGAAACTAAAGCATAAGCAACATAAGGAAAAATAAAGAATAGAGTGACAAGCAATATAACATAAAGAAATAAAGCATAAGCAATATAGCAAAGAAAATAAAACATAGGCAATATAACAAGGAAGAAAAATAAAGCATAAGTCATATCACGTGAAACTAAGCATAAGCATATAACAAGAAAATTAAGCATAAACATTCTTACTTGGAGCGGCAGGTCGGAGGCTTGATGTGTGTGTAGTGAGCTGGCAAAACTTGGCTCTGATACCAACCTGTAACGCCCGCCCTCCCTGCTAACCCTAAGGGACGGGGCTACGATACTCCATGTACAGATTTTTCTTTTTAAAACAGCGGAAGACTTAAAATAATTTTCTTAGTTTAATAAAAACTTTTCTTTTGTTTTTCTTTTCATCAAATCCGAACTACACTATCACGGCATCAATAACATGATATCAAAATTAGTAGAAACATAACATCAAGTCACACATACGGTACTACAATTCATGATACCAAAGCATAGTTCTTTAAAAGTTTTTAAAGCAGGTTCTTATTTGGTTGCCTAGCCACTGCCACACACATCTCCTGGCCTCTCCTGCTGCTCCTTTAGCTCATCCAGCTTTTTCCTTTATCTGTGGTACAAGGAAAGTAAGCTATGAGCACTCATGGCTCAGTAAGTTCCTTTCCTACTCACTAAAACCGAAAAACATCACATGATCAAAGAATGTCTCAACATAACATGATCTCAACTAGTCATGACATAACATATCATACTCTTTAAGCATATCATGCAACATAACAAAATCATAACTAGTCATGGCATATCATCTCTTAAAGCATAGCATGAAACATAACATAATCATATCTAATCATGGCATATCATAGTATCATCATAAGGTGGCATGGCATATCAAGCTCTTAAAGCATAGCATGAAACATAACATAATCATATCTAATCATGGCATATCATAGTATCATCATAAGGTGGCATGGCATATCAAGCTCTTAAAGCATAGCATGAAACATAACATAATCATATCTAATCATGGCATATCATAAATCATAGCATCATCACAACATGATCATAAGGTATATGCAATATGATTTTGAAAACATGTATCCGAAAAACATGTGTATGTCTCATGATCTTTAAAACCATTTCTTCTTACATATATACTTGAACATAATATCAACATAATCAGGGCCGCGGCTTGTACCACACATAGATAAATCACGTAGATATGCGCGCTTCCTAAGTATATCCAAGGTAGCAAGTCTTGAATCATACTAGGAACTAGGTCCGGATCACACAGCCATAGACCTAGGGGCGTACTAAGGAGCCCAACCCTTTATTTTTACTAGCCTGGATCACACAGCCAAAGGCCTAGGGACTGATTAGGAGCCCACCCTTAGTACAAGCCTTACAAAGTAAAGTAGCATGTATAAAAATGCATCATTTAGTCACATAGCATATCATAGAAGTATGCATCACTTAGGCATACATTATGTCATAAAAGTATGCATCACTTAGGCATACATCATATCATAAATAGTATGCATCACTTAGGCATACATCATGTCATAAAAAGTATGCATCACTAAGGCATACATCATGTCATAAAAGCATGCATATTTTCACCACATAGCATATCATGAGAGCATGCATATTTTAGGCACATAGCATATCATCAAAGCATGCATATTTCTATCCACATAGCATATCATGAAAGCATGCATATTTTAAGCACATAACATATCATCAAAGCATGCATATTTCTATCCACATAGCATATCATGAAAGCATGCATATTTTAAGCACATAGTATATCATCAAAGCATGCATATTTCTATCCACATAGCATATCATGAAAGCATGCATTTTTTTAAGCACATAGCATATCATCAAAGCATGCATATTTCTATCCACATAGCATATCATGAAAGCATGCATTTTTTTAAGCACATAGCATATCATCAAAGCATGCATATTTCTAAGCACATATCATATCATGGAAAGTATAAATCACAAGCATACATGTTTAAGCATAAGGGTGTATCATGTGATTATACTATCATAAGAAACATGGTAACATAGTTAGCTTGGGTTCTAAGCTTCCTAATCCCTTGGGTTCTTATCATGGCCGAACCCCCCCCCCCTTAGATCTCAATTTAGGTAAAAACAACCTCCAAGCATGTGGAACCTAAATTATCATCACATCAATTTCATAGGAAGCATTATAAGCATGATTAACTTGGTTTCTAAGTTCTCCAAGTCCCTAAACTTCATGTGGCCAAACCCTATCAGGTGTAAAACAAGGTCCCAAATGTCATGAAAGCATGGAAACCTTAAACCATATTTATAGCATTTTTTTCCAAGTAACATAGTAAGCATATTTGAGCTAGTTCCTAAGTTCTTCAAGCCCTTAACATATGTCATGGCCGAAATTTAACAAGTATTCATTAGGGCTAAAAGAAAGCATACAAGCATGTGAACTTGAACTAATATCATGTATACATTCATAATAAGGCATCATACAATGGGTATGGACGAAACTTACCCTAGCCTCATTTTAGTTCATTAAACAACATATAGCATGAGAACTTTGGCTTTCTACTTATCATATTTCATGTAGAGTGACATGAGCATATTTAATTTTTGTTCTAGGGTTTCTAGGGCATCTATCCCTTCATGGCCAAAACATACAATGATCCATTTAGGTCATGGAAAAATTATACAAGCTTGTGACACAATCAACATATTATCATATTTCCATAAGAAGCATTTTTAACACAATTGGTTTCAATTCTAAGGCCTCTAGGTCATTTAAACCCTACTTGGATGAGACTCATCAGTGTTTAAATTTTCTTCAAATATCCTAAAAGCATAGGAAGTCATACAAGTTTCATAGCATGTATAAAGACAAGCATAATAAACATACATGTGAATTGTGTCTTAGGCTTCCTAGGTTTCTTTCCTTTTCCTTTTATTTTTCCTCATGGCCGAAACCTACCAATCTCTAAACTAGGTTTTAAGTGGCCTAAAGCATGGAAAACCTAAGTAAGTTTCATGGCAAAAATTACTACGAACATCATATACAAATTTGGTTCATAAACAAGCTAGGACTCTTGTGATCTTACATGTCATATATCATGTAACTAAATTCTCTATACCCTAATTAAGCATGAGAGCATTAAACAACTTTCATATCTTAATATCACAAAGGTCTTGAGCATGTTAAACTTTTGTTTAAGCTTTTCTAAGCTATCCATCTTATCATGGCCGAAAATCTTAATGAAGAGTTCATAAATTTCTAGCAATATTCAACATGCAATTCTTTAAGAGAACTCTATATTCTATCATATAAACATGGTTACCTAAATTTAAAGGTCTTCCTAACCCTAAGCTCTTTTCTTGGCCGAAACATATGAGTGGATTTCTTTTGGTTCCAAGTAACTTTCAAGCAAGAAAAACCAATAAAAGACCCTTAGTAAATCATGGAGGGAATCTTGTACTAGTTTGGTTAAACAATGATTTCCCTAACCTCCTTAAAATATTTTTGGCCAAAATTCTAGGGTTAGGTACTCCTCTGACCAAGCATCATATAGGTATAAAAACATGAAGGAAAACCTTCCTACATAGCATAGAAAAATATCATGAAATGAGGACTTGTTTAAACCTTCCTAGATTTGAAAACTCTTCTTTGGCCGAATTTTTTTCTTAAATTCTATTCTAGGTTTTCTAATCCTCATAAAATCCAAAAAGCACATAAAACGCCTTGTTCCACAGGTGAGGGGAAGCTTACTTCCTTTTCTCTTGTGGATCTAAGGTGTGGTGATGGAAGAAGTAGCCTCTTCTTCTAGTTCCTTTCTCTTGATTCCCTTGCTAAGTCCTCCTTGTATCTTAGGCTTTCTTAGGAGAAAACCTTGTCTTGGGGCCGAAGATGGAGGAGAGGGGACTGAGGGTTCGGTGAGGGAGAGGGAGGATGAGGGAAAATGAGAGAAAAATAGAATTTTCCCTTTACATCATCTTTTTTTTATATATATATTAAGGGGGAAGAGGTAGCAAAATTGGTTTTTGCTTTCCTTCTCCTTTAACCCATTTTCTATTTTCTTTTATTTATTTTATTTTCTAATTTATTCTCATCATTTATGATGAGAACAAGGGGGAATGAATTCCCTTCATTCTCCATTTAATGTCACGGCAAGAGAGGGAAAAGAGAGAGAAAGGGAGGAAGGCAAGTTGCCTTTCTCTTGCTCTTTTCTTGCTTTCTCTTTTTAGATCTTTACTCCTATCTTTATCATGCATTCCCTTTCCTTGCTATCAATATCTTCTCTCTATCCCAATTGGTTTCTACTAATTAATTCTATAAATTATAATATAAGAGGTTCAAGGTTCAATCCTTGACTACTCCCTATTTTTATTTCTTTTTATTTCTTTTTGGTTCAACATTCTACTAATATTTTCTAAGGCAAATTCATCATTCTCTTATTTATCTTAAAAGCTTAGTGGGTTTTACAAAATCAGTTCAGGAGATCCTCAGTTTTCTGGGACTAGCAGGATATTACAGACTGTTCGTTGAGGGTTTCTCCCGTTTAGCTATGCCACTAACACGATTGACCAGGAGAGGCGTGAAGTTCACTTGGTCAGAAGCCTGTGAGACCAGCTTTCAGGAGCTGAAGCGGAGGTTAGAATCGACACCAGTTTTGTTTTTGCCTTCTGGAGAAAATGAATTCGTACTCTACACCGACACTTCTCTACAGGGTTTGAGCGATGTTTTGATGCAGCACGGAAGGGTAGTCTCCTATACTTCTCAGCAGTTAAAGGGGCATGAGAAGAACTATCCAGTTACATGATTGGAGCTGGCCGCCATTATATTTGCCTGGAAGATTTGGCGGCATCACCTGTATGATATTATATTTGAGATTCTCACTGACCATAAGAGTCTCAAATATCTGTTTACTAAGAAGGAACTCAATCTTCAACAGAGGAGATGGATGGAGTTCCTGAAGGATTATGATTGCACCATTAGCTACCACCCGGGGAAAGCTAATGTGGTTGCCGATGCACTCAGCAGGAAGTCCAGAGGGACTTTAGCTTGCCACCGAGTTGTGGTCACAGAGTTGATTCAGGGTTTCTCTGAGTTTGGCCTTGAGGAGCAGGGATGGACAGAGTAGGGTATTCTGGTGACCATGGTTGCTCAGTCATCGATCAGGATGAGGATTCAGGAGGCTCAGGCCGGAGATCAGCACTTACAGTTCATTAGCAGCCAGATAGCTTCCCGGTAGCAAACCGAGTTCACCCGAGATGATGCGGGTATTATATATATTCGAGGCCGATTATGTGTATCTCCATCTCACCCGGTCAGGGAGGAGCTACTTAAAAAGGCTCATCGCTCCAGATTTGCTATCCACCCCGGTGGTACCCGTATGTACCAAGATTTGAGGCGTTCTTATTGGTAGAACGGCATGAAGAAAGACATCGTGAAATTCGTAGCTAGATGTCTTATCTGTCAGCAGGTGAAGGCTGAGCACTAGAGACCTGTCGGATTTCTACATAGGATTCCTATTCCTAAGTGGAAATGGGAACATATCACTATAGACTTTGTGGTGGGTTTGCCTAAGACACTACGAGGCCATGATGCGATTTGGGTAATCATTGATCGATTAACCAAATCCGTGCACTTCTTAGCGATCCGGAAGACTGATTCCCTGGATCGGTTAGTAGATCTGTATTGCCGGGAGATCATCAGATTACATGGTGTCCCTTTGACTATTATTTTAGATAGAGACCCCCGATTCACGTCTCAATTCTAGCAGAGTCTGCAGCAGGCCTTGGGCACTCAGCTCCGTTTCAGTACAACTTTCCATCTGTAGAAAGATGGACAGTCAGAGCGTACCATTCAGACTCTAGAGGACTTGCTGAGGTCATATGTATTGGATTTTGGAGGCAGTTGGGAGGATCATTTGTCATTGGTAGAGTTTGCCTACAACAACAACTTTCATTCGGCTATCCAGATGGCACCGTTTGATGCGTTGTATTATAGGTCTTGTCGAACACCCACCCTCTGGGATGAGGTTGGGGAGGCCCAGTTGTTGGGACCTCATAGAGCTCAACATGAGGCAGAGTTGGTCCGTACTATCAGACGGAGGATGCCATAGGCGTAGGACCGCCAGAAGAGTTATGCAGATCGGAGACGCAAACCCCTGGAGTTCTCTACAAGCGACCATGTATTTCTGCGAGGTTCACCCACGAAAGGGGTGAAGAGATTTGGCCTCAGAGGTAAGCTAGCTCTGCGATACATTGGGCCTTTCCAGATCCTGGAGAGGATTGGAGCAGTAGTTTATCGTCTGGCACTACCACCGTCCCTGGCAGGTGTTCACGACGTATTCCATGTGTCTATGCTGAGGAGATACATACCCGACCCGACACATGTGCTGATAGATATCTCAGTTCCCGTTCAGTCTGACGTTACCTATGAGGAGGTTCCGGTATGGATTCTGGACAGGGAAGAGCGTCAGTTGCGGAATAAGACAATCCGACTGGTTAAAGTCGGATGGCAGCATCATTCTAACGAGGAGGCTACTTCGGAGCTCGAGGATACAATTCGAGCTCAATACCCCCATCTTTACACTTGAGGTGTGTGAGTTATTTTTTGTTCAGCATTTATACTTTCTATTAGTTGTTAGTACTTGCTGATGGGAGATAACGAAATTTGGGGACCAAATTTTTATTAGTGGGGGAGAATGTAAAATACCGAAAATAGGTGAGACACCATAGGGAAATTTTCCAAAATTTTTAGAAATTTTCTGAGAATTTTTCGGAGGTCGTATGGTGTAGGTTACGGGGATCAATTATGGGGCCCGAGGAAAGCTTGTTTAGGCTACTTCATTTAAACGAGAAAATGATTTATATTTCTTATATTTTTCTCTTTTCCTCTGTTTCTTACCCGTGCTCACCCGACGGTTTCCTTCTCCCCAAATCGTCGATGCTGACTTCCCTTTTTCTTCTCCCTGCGCCGAACCTCTCACTCAACAGCGCCTTCTCCTCGCCACTACCCGATTTCCCTTCCTCTCCCTTCTTCCTCTTCTTCTCTTCTTGCGCCGACACTGACTCCCCGACTATAGGCGCCTCCGATCTCCTCTTCGCGACCTTTTTCTTCTGCCATAGCGCTTGTGCCGTAGCTGCCCAGCACCGCCCTGTTGGTTGCTACTCGAAAAATCTATCGATTCCACTGTACAAAAATTTTGTACAAAGGTCTGAACCTTTTCCTAGCTACCATGTGTTCTTTTAAATTAAACTTGGATAGCCAGCGGAACTTAACACGTTTGATCCTAAGTTTAATTTATTTGTTCGTTTAGGTTTAGACTTGGATCTCCTGCGGAACTTAACACGTTCGATCCAAATCACCTAGGTCACAAAGTTGATTAAATATTAATTTCCAAATTTGGCTTCCAGGACTGCATGGTGAGGCACATGGCCTTCTTGGATATGGGAGCAACCACCACTGCCTTGACAAAGCCTCTTAAGGAAAGTTAATATTTAATTTCCTTAAATAACTCTAGGTTAACCAAAAAGAACAATCGAAGCACAAGTTCAAAAAGAAAACAAAAGAACACAACATCGAAAACTAATTCGAAACCTAGAATCATATGCCTCTTGTATTTGGTATTTTTACAAAGAAATAAAACTAGTATGATGCGGAAAACAATTACTAGTTATACCTTTCTTTGTGAACTTTTAATGACCTCTTGATATTCTACCGTATTCCTCTTCTAACCTCGGACATTGTGTGGGCAATGATCTTCCAAGATGAGAACCACCAAGGCACTTTCTTCTTCCTTCCTTCAAGTTTCGGCCAAGCAAAAACTTCCAAAGGATGAAGAACTTTTTTCACCAACCAAGCTCCAAGGGATGCAAGAAACAAGCCTCCTTTCTCTCCTTTTCTCCAAGCTAGATCTGGCCACTTCTATGTCTCCAAGAGGTGATGAAGTCTTGGCCACAAGAAGGAGAAGAGAGAAGGGGAAGGGGAACCTCTAAGGGCCGGCCACACCTAGGAAGAAAAGAGAGAAAGAAAAAGAATAGAGTCGTTCACTATGAAGGCACCTCTACCCCCTCTTTTATAATCCTTGGTCTTGGCAAATAAGGAAATTTTAATAAAAACATTATTAATTCCTTTGCCATGAAAAAGGAAAAATTATTTAATTAAAAATAATTTTCTTTTCATAATATCAATGGTCGACCACCTCTTTCCCCAAAACAAGGAGAGTTTTAATTAAAACAAGAATTAAAACTTCCTAATTTGTTTCCGGAAATTTATAAAAATTTCTCCAATAATTTTTATCCCTTCATTATTGATTAATAAAAAGGAAATTTTATAAATTAAAATCTTTTCTTAAACATGGGGATAATTTCCAAAAAGGAAAGTTATCTCTAAAAACTAAAATCTCCTTTCAATCTACAAATAAGGAAAGATATTAAATCTTTTCTTAATCTTTTGTAGAAACTAATAAAAGAGAATTCTTTTAATTTTTAAACTTTCTTTTAAATCATGAACATGATTAAAAGGAAAGTTTTTACCAAAATTAAAATCAACCTTTTAATCTACAAATAAGGAAAGAGATTTAGCTCTTCTCTTAATCTTTTGTAGAATCTTATAAAAGGAAAGATTTAAATTTTTAAACTCTCTTTTAAATCATGTTATCCACATAAGAAAAAATTTTAAAATTAAAATTCCTTTTTATTTTAATAGGGCCGGCCACCTAAGCTTGAGTTCAAGTTAGGGCCGGCCACATGAATTCACCCATGAACCAAGCCATGGCCGGCCCTAGCTTGGTCTCCAAGCTAGCTTGGCCGACCCCTATAGGATGGGTAAGAAGGTGGGTATAGTACTCTATAATTAAGAGGCTACGATAGGGACCGAGAGGAGGAATTGGTTTTGGTCTCCCGATAAAATTAAGCATCCCGTGTTCGCCCCGAACACACAACTTAATTTTATCAATAATACTTCATTCCACTAGAGAACTATTATTGAACTACCGCACCAATCCCAAATTACATTTTAGGCTCCTTCTTATTATGAGTGTGTTAGTCTCCCTGTGTTTAAGATGTCGAATGTCCACTAATTAAGTGAGTTACTGACAACTCATTTAATTAATATCTT
Source organism: Zingiber officinale (assembly GCF_018446385.1). Taxonomy (NCBI): domain Eukaryota; kingdom Viridiplantae; phylum Streptophyta; class Magnoliopsida; order Zingiberales; family Zingiberaceae; genus Zingiber; species Zingiber officinale. The sequence goes on from NC_055991.1 coordinate 103,048,201, forward strand.
AGTCCAAGAGTAGTACCACTCAACCTTATCGTCATGTCGGACTAAGTCCACCTGCAGGGTTTAACATGACAATCCTTATGAGCTCCTCTTGGGGGCATTCTTAACCTAGATTACTATGACACAGTTTCCTTCTATAATCAATAACACACACTATAAGTGATATCATTTCCCAACTTATCGGGCTTATTGATTTAATGAACTAAATCTCACCCATTGATAAATTAAATAAATAAATATCAAGTATATGTGCTTGTTATTATATTAGGATTAAGAGCACACACTTCCATAATAACTGAGGTCTTTGTTCCTTTATAAAGTCAGTATAAAAAGAAACGACCTCTAATGGTCCTACTCAATACACTCTAAGTGTACTAGTGTAATTATATAGTTAAAATAAACTAATACCTAATTACACTACGACCTTTCAATGGTTTATTCCTTTCCATCTTGGTCACGAGCTACTGTTTATAATTTATAAGGTGCTGATAACATGATCCTCTGTGTGTGACACCACATACCATATTATCTACAATATAAATTAATTGAACAACTACATTTATCATAAATGTAGACATTTGACCAATGTGATTCTTATTTCTTGATAAATGTTTATACCAAAAGCTAGGCTTTTAGTATACATCCTAACAATCTCCCACTTATACTAAAAGACTAAGCTGTCATATCTGCTACCATACATTTGATTCTCAACTCTTCAACATGCCCATCAAAAGCTCTTGCCTTAAGGGCCTTAGTGAAAAGATCTATAGGTCATCATCTGATGCAATCTAGGCAGCAACAACTTCTCCTCGTTTATACGATTTCTCGTATTGGGTGGTACTTGCGCTCTATTGTGTTTATTTGCCTTATAGACTCATGGTTTCTTCGAGTTTGCTACTGCACCACTATTATTACAATAAATTGTAATAATCTTTGGACAAACCAGAAATCATATCTAAGTCTATCTTGAGGTTATTGAGTCATTCAGCTTTTATGGCTACCTCAGAGGCTTGCCATATACTCAGCTTCTATGGTGGAGTCCAGAAAAACACCTATGCTTATCACTCTTCCATAGTTATGACTTTACCTCCTAAAATAAACACAAAATCCCGAGGTTGACTTAATATTGTCTCTATCCGATTGGAAGTCAAAATCCGTGCAACCCACAGGGACCAAATTAACTGCCTTGTAAGCTAGCATATAATCTCTAGTGCCTCAAAGGTACTTCAATATATGCTTTACTGCAGTTTAATGTCCTTGTCCAGGATTACTTTGATATCTGCTAACTATGCTCTTGGCAAAACAGATTTCTGATCTCGTGCATAGCATACATTAGGCTTCCGATAGCCGAAGCATAAAGAACTGGCTTCATTTCCTCTATCTCCTTTGATGTCTTCGGAGACATCTCTTTAGATAAAGCTACTCCAAGCCCAAAAGGTAAGAAACCTTTCTTGGAGTTCTGCATGCTTAAAACGAGCAAGGATTTTTTTGATATATGAAGCTTGGGATAAGTAAAATATTCTTTTCTTGTGATCCCTTATTACTTTGATCCCAAGAATATATACATTCTCCCAAGTCCTTCATATCGAATTGTTTGGACAACCATACCCTTACTTCTGACAACACTTTGATATTGTTTCCAACTACTAAAAATGTTATCTACGTATAGTACAAGAAATACCACCACGTTTCCATCACACTTTTTGTATACACAAGACTTATTCGGTTACCAAATAATTCCATAGGTCTAGATTACTTTGATAAACCGGATGTTCCAAGACCTTGAAGCTTTGCCTCAGTCCATAGACTGATTGAGCTTGTACACAAGATACTCTTTGCCCTTTGCAATGAACCCTTCTGGTTGCTTTATATGGATGCTTTCTTCAAGACTTCCATTAAGGAATGCTGTCTTGACATCCACTTGCCAAATAGATAAAAGAATCCGGATAGACTTAAGCATGGCTACCAGTGAAAAAGTTTCCTTTTTCATCAAGCCTTGCTTTGAAAGTTTCCACTTTCCTGTCTATCCATCTTTTCCTATTGTAGACCTATTTTCACCCAATGGCTTTTACACCATCTGGTGGTTCTACAAGCTTCCAGATTTGATTAGAATACATATATTCCAATTCTGTATTCATTGCTCTTTGCCAAGATGCTACATCTTTGTCTTGGAGTGCTTCATCATATGTCCGAGATCAGGCTCATGTTCATTTGGGATCAAATCCAAAGATTTTTTCAAAACATGAATCTTTTAGGTTGTTTGACAACCCTCCCACTACGATGATGTACTGTCTATAATTGTGTATCAATTGTGATATGTGTTGCAATTTCTTGTGATATTTCATCTTGTACAGTTGGTACTAGATTAGACGTGCCTTTTATTAAGAATAAATTTACTTATGGGCTTGTAGTTCTCTTCTAAAAATCAGTCATTGATGCTAACAATGACCTTCTGATTTTTAAGACTATAAACCTACTTTCATTTCTCTAGGATAACCCATAAACAAGTGAATTCCTATCCAACTTATCATTGTCTCTCTTCAGCATATGTGCTAGACTACCCGAATCCGAATATGCTTCAAAATAGACTTACGCCTATTCAACAATTCTATATGAGTAGAGAGTTCTGACTTTGGAAGGTACTATGTTCACTTTCTTTTTCAGAGTATATCCTTAAAACGAACTTGGTAATTTTCTGAATAACTCATCATCTATCTAATTATTTCCATAAGAGTCCTATACCTTCTTTCTACTACACCATTCTGTTGGGGTGTACCAGGTGCAGTTAGTTGGGATTGAATCCCTACTTTTGATAAGTGATTCCTAAATTTTCCCAAGAGGTACTTGCCACTACGATCTTACCATAGTGACTTGATACTTTTACTTTAACGTTTCTCCGCATCAGCCTTGTACTCTTTGAACTAATCAAAGCACTTAGTCTTGCGGCACATTAAGTAAATGTATTTGTATCTTGAATAGTTATCTATAAAATAGATGAAATATTCGATACTACCTCTTGTCTGGATAGTCATAGGATCGCACAAATCAGAATGAACCAATTCCAATGTATCTTTGGCTCCATACCCCTTATACTTAAAAGCTTCTCGGTTATTTTTTCTTCCAAGTAAGACTCGCAGGTTGGAAAGATTTCCACTACCAATGAACCCAAAAGTTCATCAGCTACCAATGAATCCTACTCAAGTTAATATAACCTAGCCTTAGATGCCAAAGATATAATTGGTTCATTTCCGAAGGTTACTTTCTCTTAAAGTTAGAAGATGTGTTACTAATTTCCATTTGTTGCATCGTGAGAGTTATTGGATTTATAAATTGTCAACCAACATACCAGAACAGATAACTTCCCTCTTTTTCTTGATAACAACTTTATTAAAAGAGGCAGAATATCAAGTTCTTTGAATAGTTTAGAAACTGAAAACTAGTTCTTTATAAACTTGGTACGTAAAGACAATTACTCAAAAATCCATGTTTTATTCTTATCAAAGGATAAACATCTCCCACTGCAACAGCTGCCACTTTTACAGCAGTGTCCATGTGGACGGTGTTTTTATTTTCATTTAGTTGTCGGGTTTCCTGGAACCCTGCAATGAATTACGGACATGATTAATGGCATCTGTATCCACACTCCAGGTTCTGGTAGATAACACCACTAAACATGTTTCAACTAATGAATTAAATACACCTATATTGTTCTTAGTTCTAAGAAGACAGTCAACCTTAATGTCCAAGTCCTATTTCCAATCATTACAATTCGGACTGCTAAGTCTTTTCTATAGTATAACAACTAGGGGATTGACAAACATTTTAAATCCTAAGAATCACAAAAACATTTGGTCAAGATCAATTCTTTAAAATTCCCATGAATTTTGTATGCCACGATAGTGTGGACGTATACAAAATCAAAGAGGAGATTTTATCCATTAATTTTATTATCTCGTCAACTTTACTTTATGACGAATAAAATTAATAGTTGATCTGTCTTTGATCAAATATTTGGTCAAAACTTTTTGAATTTAAAATAGCATTGATTCCTCAAATAATATTATTTAAATTCACCAACACCTCAAACACCGTGAATTTTGTATGCCACAATAGTGTGGACGTATACAAAATTTAAACATTTGTAAGAGGAGGGTTTTACCCATTATCTTGTCAATAAATCTTTATGACAAAATAAAATTACCTCAAACACCGTTGAATTTTGTATGCCACGATAGTGTGGACGTATACAAAATCAAACATTTGTAAGAGGAGTTTTTAATTTTATTATCTTGTCAACCTATTTATTTGACAAATTAATAGTTGGTTTTCTTCGGTCACACAAATAATAGCAGTGACTCCGATGGGGCGGATACTATTAAACGTGCCTAAGTGTATACCATTACTTGACACTAAGTCCATTAATAAGATTGTGCCCCTTCCGATGGGGAAGATCACACGCTCTTAATTAACTTCCTATAGTCATCCAAAATGGAAGTTTAAGCTAGTGATCCGCAAACAAGCTCATCCGATATGGAGGAAGGCACTCAGAGCCAACGCGTAAGCTTGTTGCATCACTTATAAACAAGTAATGGAGACCGTGGAATTTATTTAAAAATAAATCCCTCTCCCACTTAGTTATTTAAAGTGAGGAATTTTGACTATGCTAGCCTACTTAGCATGCATACTAACAAGCACACACAACACAGCATAAAAAGCAATAAATAGAAAAACTAATTTTCAACTATTATGGCTTTTATCTATTGTTGTCCTCCGTGTGTCGCCAACCCTATCTGCTGTCATCTTTGGCCACCGCCACCAGATCTAGTTGTCGCATCCATCTTGCTCCTTGTTCCGCTGTGCCTCTAGTCCTCGAAAGGTTCCACGCCTTGCAAGATTCGATCTGTGACATAAATAGAATTTTACATTTTTCGATCCTATAATCCTCGAAGGAATGTACATGTAAACTAGATCAAACATAAAATAAAATTTACATCCATCGATCCTATATTCCATAAAAGGAATGTACATGTAACTAGATCAAAAAAAATAAAATCTTAATAAAATTAAATACAGCTCCTGCTGTATTTATAATACAATCATGCACACACAATAAAATGCCCTTGATATGTCCAAGGGTCCAATCACACATAATAACTATAAGTCATAATAGTTGGATCCTGCATCCACAAAGTTAGCACATCCTACTATTATCCTGCCTAAATTATGTATGACATGTGCATAATTAAACTAATACCAAATACATTGAGGCAAAACCCTAGCTCTGATACCAATTGTTGGTTACTACTCTGAAAACCTATCGGTTCCACTGTACAAAAATTTTGTACAAAGGTCTGAACCTTTTCCTAGCTACCATGTGTTCTTTTAAATTAAACTTGGATAGCCTGCGGAACTTAACACGTTTGATCTTACGTTTAATTTATTTGTTCTTTTAGGTTTAGACTTGGATCTCCTGCGGAACTTAACACGTTCGATCCAAATCACCTAGGTCACAAAGATGATTAAATATTAATTTCCAAATTTGGCTTCCAGGACTGCATGGCGAGGCACATGGCCTTCTTGGATATGGGAGCAACCACCACCGCCTAGACAAAGCCTCTTAAGGAAAGTTAATATTTAATTTCCTTAAATAACTCTAGGTTAACCAAAAAGAACAATCGAAGCACAAGTTCAAAAAGAAAACAAAAGAACACAACATCAAAAACTAATTCGAAACCTAGAATCATATGCCTCTTGTATTTGGTATTTTTACAAAGAAATAAAACTAGTATGATGCGGAAAACAATTACTAGTTATACCTTTCTTTGTGAACTTTTAATGACCACTTGATCTTCCACCGTATTCCTCTTCTAACCTCGGACATTATGTGGGCAATGATCTTCTGAGATGAGAACCACCAAGGCACCTTCTTCTTCCTTCCTTCAGGTTTCGGCCAAGCAAAAACTTCCAAAGGATGAAGAACTTTTTCCACCAACCAAGCTCCAAGGGATACAAGAAACAAGCCTTCTTTCTCTCCTTTTCTCCAAGCTAGATCCGGCCACTTCTATGTCTCCAAGAATGAAGTCTCGGCCACAAGAAGGAGAAGCGAGAAGGGGAAGGGGAACCTCTAGGGGCCGACCACACCTAGGAAGAAAAGAGAGAAAGAAAAAGAATAGAGTCGTTCACTATGAAGGCACCTCTACCCCCTCTTTTATAATCCTTGGTCTTGGCAAATAAGGAAATTTTAATAAAAACTTTCTTAATTCCTTTTCCATGAAAAAGGAAAAATTATTTAATTAAAAATAATTTTCTTTTCATAATATCAATGGTCGGCCACCTCTTTCCCCAAAACAAGGAGAGTTTTAATTAAAACTTCCTAATTTATTTCCGGAAATTTATAAAAATTTCTCCAATAATTTTTATCCCTTCATGATTGGTTAATAAAAAGGAAATTTTATAAATTAAAATCTTTCTCTTAAACATGTGGATAATTTCCAAAAAGGAAAGTTATCTCTAAAAATTAAAATCTCCTTTTAATCTACAAATAAGGAAAGATATTAAATCTTTTCTTAATCTTTTGTAGAAACTAATAAAAGAGAATTTTTTAATTTTTAAACTTTCTTTTAAATCATGAACATGATTAAAAGGAAAGTTTTTACCAAAATTAAAATCAACTTTTTAATCTACAAATAAGGAAAGAGATTTAGCTCTTCTCTTAATCTTTTGTAGAATCTTATAAAAGGAAAGATTTAAATTTTTAAACTCTCTTTTAAATCATGTTATCCACATAAGAAAAATTTTTAAAATTAAAATTCATTTTTATTTTAATAGGGCCGGCCACCTAAGCTTGAGTTCAAGTTAGGGCCGGCCACATGAATTCACCCATGAACCAAGCCATGGCCGGCCCTAGCTTGGTCTCCAAGCTAGCTTGGCCGACCCCTATAGGATGGGTAAGAAGGTGGGTATAGGTGGGTATAGTACTCTATAATTAAGAGGCTACGATAGGGACCGAGAGGAGGAATTGGTTTTGGTCTCCCAATAAAATTAAGCATCCCGTGTTCGCCCCGAACACACAACTTAATTTTATCAATAATACTTCATTCCACTAGAGAACTATTATTGAACTACCGCACCAATCCCAAATTATATTTTTGGGCTCCTTCTTATTATGAGTGTGTTAGTCTCCCTGTGTTTAAGATGTCGAATGTCCACTAATTAAGTGAGTTACTGACAACTCATTTAATTAATATCTTAGTCCAAGAGTAGTACCACTCAACCTTATCGTCATGTCGGACTAAGTCCACCTGCAAGGTTTAACATGACAATCCTTATGAGCTCCTCTTGGGGGCATTCTCAACCTAGATTACTAGGACACAGTTTCCTTCTATAATCAATAACACACACTATAAGTGATATCATTTCCCAACTTATCGGGCTTATTGATTTATCGAACTAAATCTCACCCATTGATAAATTAAAGAAATAAATATCAAATATATGTGCTTGTTATTATATTAGGATTAAGAGCACACACTTCCATAATAACTGAGGTCTTTGTTCCTTTATAAAGTCAGTATAAAAGAAACGACCTCTAATGGTCCTACTCAATACACTCTAAGTGTACTAGTGTAATTATATAGTTAAGATAAGCTAATACCTAATTATACTACGACCTTCCAATGGTTTGTTCCTTTCCATCTTGGTCATGAGCTACTGTTTATAATTTATAAGGTACTGATAACATGATCCACTGTGTGTGACACCACACACCATGTTATCTATAATATAAATTAATTGAACAACTACATTTATCATAAATGTAGACATTTGACCAATGTGATTCTTATTTCTAGATAAATGTTTATACCAAAAGCTAGGCTTTTAATATACATCCTAACACGCTCGACACCTCCTGGCACAGCCGAGCCTCTCCCTCTTCGTGAGTTGCTGTCGTGCCATCAACGGACCTTGCTATGCCCTAGATTTAGCATCGCACCGCAGTCGGTCTCAGCCCTAGGGTCCTGACGCTGTCTTTGCCGTCGACGAACCTCCTGTTCCTCTCTGCCCTAGCGTCGGCAATCACTCTCCTCGCCTCTGCCAAATGTCGCCGGCCTCCCCTGTGCCCTAGGCTTCGTCTCCTCTTTAGAGTAAGGGTGTTCAGGTAGGGTAACAACAAGGTGAGTTGGGTTTCAGTTTGATCCGTAAACTCCACTGCTTGATCTTGTTCTTGATCCGTTTGATTCCTGCAGTGAGGTTCTTTTCTGAAGGATTGTGGGATGGCCTGGAGAGCTTCCTCTTCATCACAACAGCCACTGGATCCTCCTACACAGAGTGGCTATATATTTGGATTGGGGTAAGAAGTGTGTAGAATTTCATTTCATTTCTGAAATGATAGATTGGATTAGTTGATTCAGAATTATTATGTTAGCAGGAAAAGAGTGGGCAGCAGTAGATCATCTTTCGATGGTGAAAACCCTTTCAGTCGTGAGCCACCATTAGCTACAACAAATTTGGTGAGTTTGTAGGTTGATAAGGGTTCATGGATTGAGTTAAATTTAATTGAACTAACAAGGATGGATCCCTAATCAAATTAGGGTTAAGTTAGCTATTTGGTTCATGATAGATTTAGCTCACTATTTCATATTTGACCTAGTTGTACCATGCGTTATGTGGTTGCAGGACTTTGACGCGGGACGAGTATCTCGACGTTGGATTGGACTGGATTGGACCTGCTATTTAAGGCGGGTACCTTAACTTATCTTTGATAATGTCATGTTGATATGTTTAGTAGGTTATAACCTTTAGTAATGATTATGTTCGTCCTTGTTTCGGTATGTCACTACCGGATACCTGTTACATGCTTGTTTGCTCACCTATTATGCATTTTATGTTGGTACCCACATGGTTATATATATGCTCATAGAGGCAGTGACATGCCATGCCTTATTATGTTCAGGACCTAGGTTTTTATTTATACCATACCTAACTTGTGTACCTTAGATCTTCGGATCTGACCATTTATACTAGAGTACACATTTTATATATATATATATATAGATAGGCTCAGGATATTGTCATGCTTAGTGTCATGCATCATCTCGCATGATTGCATGCTGTGCGATAGTCTGCTTCATTATTGTTGAGCACATCGCCAGTTACATGGATCTGCACACACCACTACTCATGGGTTAGTGGTATGTCAGGCAGGTGTGTGGCAGTTCTGTTGTTAGGCTCCGCTGGTCCGGTGACTCAGCGTGGTAGCCGACAGACAGTTCTGCTCTATTCGGCTCTGTTAGTTTAGAGACGCAGCGTGGTAGCCGGCAGACAGTTTGCTCTGTTTGGTTCCGTTGGTCCGCTCATGGGTAGTGGACGCAGCGTGGTAGCCAGCAGGGATCCCTCCCCATCATCGTGTACCAGGAGATGAGAGCATTGTGCTCCCCCACTTATGATTTGGGATAGGAGGATAGGTGTACTCCGACAGCATCCCGTCCACTCGGTCACTCATCAGGAGCAGTGACGGCAGAGTGCATGGTTGTCACAGCCGTACCCACTCGGTCTCACCATCGTGTGTGAGATGGCTGACTGACGTCAGGGGTGACCAGGACATGTTATTGGCATCATATGCATTATTTGCATTTATTGTTTGTGTTTGCTGCACTTATTTGCTGCATTTGGATGGATGCATATGTTTGACATGCATACAGGATTTATGATACTCTTGGTCTAACGACCTGACTATTCTGATAGGAGGCCCTGGTGAGTACAGTTCTCTTCAGCCTTTTCTATTGTGCATTTCCAGCTTTTGTCTAGGAGAATGTACTCCATAGTTATTACTATTTGTTATAATTTTCTATACATGTCAATTAGGTATCTGCTGAGTTGTTGAACTCACCCTCGTGGGCACTATTTTTTCAGGTACCAGGTTGTTTATGGAGTTGCTTAGAGTATCCTGCCTGCCGGTCCCCACGTCATATCAGAAGACCTGTCTCTGCTTTTGTTTATTTCTATTTTGGTATATGAAATTTGTGTATTTAGCTTTGTGTTCCGGTTTTGTTTCTGTAGTGTTGTTTTGTTGTGTGTTGTAAGCCTAGCCGGCTAGCAGTCTTCATTTTTAGTTTGTATGTGTTGTCCATTGTATTTCCGCTGTGTTTGGTTTTGGTACAGCCGAGTGGGATGTTAGATTTACATATAATTGCGTGGTTGTGTATTTTATTGTATCAGTCGAGTAGGCTGCATATAAACTGCGTGATTGTGTGTATATTCCAGCCGCCTGTGGCTGAGGTATATTGTGTCTGTAGAAATGGTTCAGATTGTCACCCGTACAGGGGAGATGCTGCCGGAATTTCCTCTGGCAGAGACTCCCCCGGGGCGTGACATAAATCATATTACAAAAGATGATTAAACATTTATTTCAAAGATCGGCTTCTAGGTTAAACATGACGAGGCACTAGGCCTTCTTGGGTATGGGATCATCCACCACTTCCTAGACAAAGCCTTTCAAAGAAATTCAATGTTTAAACTTCTTACAGTAACCCTCAGTTTAATTAAAGAGACCTCAATAGAAATACAATATCGAAACATGAAATCGAAACACAAAATCGATAACAAAAATGATAGCATAAAATCGATAAACTCTTGTGTTTGGTTTTTCAAGATCTATACAAAGAACATAAACTAGTTATGATGCGGAAACAAATAACTAATTATACCTTTCTTTGTAGCTTATAGACCTCTTGATCTTCTGTTGTATTCCTCTCCTCCTCTTGGACGTCGTGTGGGTGACATCTACCAAGATAGAATCCACTCAAACCACTTCTTCTCCTCCAAGAAACTTGAGCCACCAAGGGATGCCAAAATAGGAAACTCCTTCTTTTCTTCTTCCTTACCTCCAAGCAACTGGCCACAACAAGATAAGCTTCCTCTCTTGTCGTCAGCCCTAAGGAAGAAAACCTCCTCTCTTGCCACCGGCCCTAGGGTGGAATGCTTCTTCTCTTGCATCACCGACCCTAGCTTGAATAAGGATGACAATTGCCGCCAGCCTCTAGGAGAGAAACCAAAGGGAGAAGAGAAAAGAAGAGTGGTCGGCCATCCAAGGAAAAGAGAGTAGGGAATAAAAGTATTTCTCATGAGGCACTCTCTTCCTTTCTTTTATAATCCTTGGTCATGACAAAAAAGATAAGTTTTAAATATTAAAACTTCCTTATTTGTGGCCTTCCTTTAAAAAAAGGAAATTTTAATAACAATTAAAATCTCTTTCTTTTAAATTTCCTATTGTACATTGCAACAAAAGGAAAGTGTTAAAATTAATCTCTCTCTTTTAAAACATGTAGACAACTACAAAAAGGAAAGATTAATTAAAACTTCTCTTTTTAAATTAAGGTTACAAAAAAGAAAAGTTTTATCAAAAATTAAAATCTCTCTTTTAAACATTATAGATAACTACAAATAAGGAAGGATTTTTATAAAATTAAAATCTCTCTTTAATCTGTTGTAGATAGTTATAAAAGGAAAGATTTTAAAATTTTAAAACTCTCTTTTAAAACCATGAGGATGGCTATAAAAGGAAATTTTAAAAATTAAAATTTCTCTTTTAAATCCCTTCATGAATGGCTACATAAGGAAAGATTTTAACAAAAATTAAAATCCCTTTTATTCTTCATGTGGACAACCCTTAGCTTGGACACCAAGCTTTGGCCGGCCACCTCTTGGCTCAAAATTAAAGCTTGGCCGACCCCCTTGCTCCAAGCAAGGATGCGTCAGTCTTATTACTTGGGTAAGAAGTGGACTTTATGGATACAAGGATTTATAGAGGCTACAATAGGGACCGAGAGGAGAAATTGGTTTTGTTCTCTCGATGAGCTTGAGCTTCCTATGTTTGCCCCGAACACCCAACTCAAGTTCATCAATAATAAGTCATACCACTAAAGAGTTATTATTGAACTACCGCACCAATCCCAAATTACATTTATGGGCTCCTTATTATGAGTGCATTAACCTCCCTGTGTTTAAGATATCGAATGTCCATTAATTAAATGAGTTACTGACAACTCACTTAATTAATATCTAGCTCCAAGAGTAGTACCACTCTACTTCATTGTCATGCCGGACTAGGTCTACCTTCAGGGTTTACATGATAATCCTTATGAGCTCCCTAAGGGGGCATCATCAACCTAGATTACTAGGACATAGTTTTCTTCTATAATCAACAACACACCATATAAATAATATTATTTCCCAACTTATCGGACCTATTGATCCAACTGAATAAATCTCACTCATTGATAAATTAAAGAAATAGATACTAAGTATATGCGCTTGTTATTATATCGGGATTAAGAGCACACACTTCCATAATAATAGAAGTCATGTTCTTTTATGTAGTCAGTATAAAAGAACAACCTCAAATGGTCCTGCTCAATACACTCATAGTGTACTAATGTAATTTTATAGTCAAACTAAACTAATACCAAATTATACTACAATCATTCCAATGGTTTGTTTCAATCCATCTTGGTTGTGAGCTACTTATTTATAATTTATAAGGAACTGATAACCTGATCTTCTGTGTGACACCACACACCATGTTATCTACAATATAAATTAAATGGACAACTATATTTAACATAAATGCAGACATTTGACCAATGTGATTTTTATTTCAAAATAAATATTTATACAAAAAGCTAGGCTTTTAGTATACATCCTAATAGCTTGGAAGCCTGGCAACGATACTGGAGGGGAAGGACATGGTGGTGGTGGCAGGTGGGATTGCGGTGCTCATGGAGGCAACAGAAATAGGACCAACAACTAGGAGAGAATTCACTATAAATTCCCCATATCCAAGGGCTCTTAGTGGGCGAAGGCGTAATTCCACCGCTGGTTGCACTATCACAGTCAGGCTCATCAAGGGCTAAGTGCAAGGTATCTCTTTTTCTTGTTTTTCCTTAACTCAATCTTCTAGTAATCGTCTTACCAACGTTGGAATTGCTTCGCAGGTGGCGATGCTACTGGGCTACTTGTGGGAACTACGGTACTAGAACTAATCTACGCCGGCGGAAGCAGGGTAAACATTACATGGTAATGTTAAGCACTGTATAAATTTTACCATTTTGTATACATTTTAAGCATTAATAGAGGACTGTTACTAGAAGTAATGGAGTCTTGAGTGGACTAGGGCAAGTCTGGGATTGTGAGTAGTCATGTGAATGTAATTTTAGTTGTTTAGTTGCTAACAGTCTAACAGTGTGCTTATATGTAAGTGGCCACTCCTACAACATTTTATAGATGTGTAATAGTAATATTGGTTTTGATAGAAAAATTTATGGGTCTCAATGAGGATTCTCTCATTTGGACAAGGTAAATACAAGAATTTTATCTAGCATAACTGAAAGTTTTCATGAAATTTAGATTGTCTGTAGTAGATGGTGTTTACTATGAGTTAAGAATAATTTCTTATAGTCGCCAATGCTTGTTGCATTGTTTCTCCAAAGGAGTGTCCAATGTGACCAAAGGAACTCAGTTGGGAACCAAAACCTAAACTTGTCTTTGTGACTCAAAAGAAACACTGGTTGAACCATATTTTCATTTAGAACACTAGATAAATCAGAGATTGGAGGTAGCTTTATATATAAGATGTTTTTTTACATATAAATTAATGCCTCAATGTTGCTGCTAATAACAATTTGTCCAATATTTTTTTTTGTACAAAGGCTCTCTTTAGTTTGAATAATGTAATTGGACATCCTGATGCATTGCAATCAGATAATGAAATGATAATGTTATTTCAGCACTTGGAAAAATATGCCAATTTTATTGTGATAGTATTGATAAAGCTAAGGTATTGTTATTGCTCATATTTCTTTGCAATTTTTTTTGTGTGCATTTCATGTGCTTTATGATTGTCAATTTTGTTGTTTGAAGACTTATCAAAATATTTCAATTTTCTTTTCTTTATAATTGTGTTTCCCTTTTTTTTGTTCTTGCATTTGGTAATTGTAATCAGCTAAAGCATCCAAAATTATGAACTTTTTGATTACTAATGGATGATATTATTTAGGTTAGATAAGGACATATTATGCATTTGTTTTATTTTGGTTTTCTGCGTGCGTTGCATCTTACCTATTTAAATTGCATCTCACCTATTTAAATCATTAACATTTCCTAATGCTAAAAAAGTGCCATTTTAGATTGAATTCACCAGAGAATTCTAAATATTGTTAGTTTTCAATTTTCCTTTTCTTAAGACTTTGTTACTTTTTCTATAAATGTTCTTTTGCCCTTCATTATTCGTGTACTGCATAATACTAATGAAGCATAATATTATTTGTTTTTTTGGTTTTATCAGGGGGAGATTTATCAACTATTACTTCAGTAACAAAGGGTTGCAAGGACATTCATGTATACACTAGAAATCATGCTGGTTATATGTACTTTCATATGTGTGTATTTTTTTATGAATAAATTCATGCAAATAATATTGTGTGTATTTTTTAAGTGAACTGAGGATTTTTTTTCAATTGGTCTTATTTTTTAGCATGTTTTTAATCTCCATGCAGGGGTGAGGTCTTTGGAAGTGGACTTGGAGAAGCAGAAGGTGGTGGTGGTTGTAGACAACATCATTCCATTTGAAGTCCTCATTGGTGTATCAAAGGTTATGCTTGCAAAGTTGTGGCTAGCCCCTTAGTTAATTGATTGCTTAGCAAGGATAATGCAAACTTATTCTCTCTGGTATGTTTTCTAGTAATTAAAAAAATCTTAGCATCAATCTATTTGAAATGCAAGCAAATTTATTTACGTACTTCTTAATGAGGTTTTGAAATCATTGTATCAATTTGTATTAGATAAGGCAAAGCTTCCAACTAGTTATCCTTTGGAGGACTCTAAAAATGAGAAAGTTCCATTGCTGACTTCAATAGAGGTCGAATCTACTAGACATGAGAATGAGAAACTACAAGTATTTTATATATGTTTGTAAGAAGTATTGTATATATGTTTTGAACTTCTAGCTTCCAACTTTTTTGCATTTGCTTATCAATTAGTGACTGGTACTTTGTGGAATGGTGAGCAACATCTTTAGACTTACCCACCACACATCACCTTTGATTCCTTACCTGGTTCTTCACCATAATTTTTGACCAAAGGAATGAACTCTTCATGTAGTCCAAATTATTTGGGATCTGTAGGTGCAGCGGAGGCCGGCAAGAGGGGGTAAATTGCTGAAAACAAAAATAAACTATACCCTCCTCGTGCTTTCAACTCAATTAGTGCAATAGTAAATAAAGCAGTAAAGTAATAAAGTAGTAAATAGAAAAGAAACAGGAATTTAACCTAGTTACAACCAAGGAGGTTGTTAATCCAGGGCAATGAGAAGCGCACTAAAAAGAATCTCCTTTACTGAAGGCGAAGAAACCTTTTACACTTTGGAAGCTTAGAACTATTGCTAGGAATGGCTACACAATTGATTGCTTGAGTTGTTATTGAATTCCTAGTTCCAGGGGCCTTTAAATAGCTTCTGGAAATCTGATCTCGAGGGTCCAAGGCGCCTCCATCGAGTAGGCGGATAAAACTTTATCCGCAGCGCAAACAGTCACTTTTGACCAGTCGAGGCGCCTTCAAGCTGGAGGCGCCTCCAAGCTGGCAGCTCGAAATTCCAGCTTGTTTCTTTGCTTCGCTTTGACTTCCGTCGCTTCGATCTTTTGGGTGATTGCGGCCAACCGGAATAGGGCTCACCCGAACCCAATTCCCGGCCTTCTCCTTGAGTAGGCTTCCGTCCAGCTTCTCATCCCTCGACCGTCGCGCACGTTCTTCTCGCTCCACCGAAGTACTCTTCCGCAGCTCTCTCATCCTTCGGACGCACCGAGCCCGTCTGCTCCTTCCCGTGTCATCCTTCTCGCTAGCTACGTCTTTCGCTCGACTTCCTGCGCTCCTAAGCTCTTGCACACTCAGACACAGGGATCAAACAAAGCAGGACCTAACCAACTTGGTTGATCACATCAAAACACCTACGGGGACCAACAATCTCCCCCTTTTTGATGTGCATCAACCCAAGTTCAAGTTAGGGTAAAAATAGACAGAAAAGTAATTTTAAAAGAAAAATTACTAAACTCACATATTAAGCATTAGTTTGCAATAATTAAAATTGCAACTATAAAAAGAATATTTTTAATTTTAAACAAAAAAATGTTCTCCCCCTAAATATGTACTTCTCTAAGCTTGTACATTTCTCTCCCCCTTTGATCACAGCAAAAATGGGGTGATAACTCAAAAAATATTTTAGAAAAATTTTTAACTTTAGATAAAATTTCTATTTAATAAAAATGATGTCTCAGAAAATTGATTTTTTTTAAAAAAATTTCTAAGTAAGAATAAGGTTTTTAAAAAAAAATTCTAAGTCAAATAAATTTTTGAATTTTTTAAAAAAAAAATTCAAGGCAAATGAATTTTTGAATTTTCCAAAAAAATTTCCAAGGAAAAATTAATTTTTAAAAATAATTCTTAGTAAAAATAACTGAGATTTAAAGAAAGTTCTAAGAAAAAAAAATCTATGACTTTTTCACAATAATTTCTAAGTCAAAATCGATTTTTTTTTTTTTAATTTTTCAAAAATGTTTGAAAAACTTTCAAAGCATTATTTAATTCTTGTTTAATGCTTTTTCAAAAAGTTAATTAAACATTTTCTTTCAATATTTTTGCTTCCAGGTCGTGGCGAGGCACTAGGCCTTCTTGGTTATTGGAGCAACAACCACTTCCTTAGACAAAGCTTCCATAAAGAATTTCAATGTTTAATTTTCTCACTGTAAGCTTTTAACTAGAAAAGAAATTTAAACTAGCAAAGATTTTGGAACCCAATAAAGGTTCCTTCCTACAGGGTTGGTCAAATACTTAGGGGGTACATGATTTTTGGGCACTTTTCTAAGTTGACCCTGGTATTTTCTAATGTACCAATTTAATTTTTCATAAATTCTTAATTTTGATTTAGGAAATTTATTTAAGCATACATCATGATATTTCAATTTCTCAATTTCAACTTTTAATTTTTCATTTTCTAACTTTAAATTATCATACTTTTCTACTGGGCATGCTTTTTCAAGGATCAATTTCAATTTAGTATTTTCTTTTTCTAATTGATCTAATTCTTTGGATAGAGACTTGATAAATTTAAAAGACTGAGTCGGGGTTAGATTGCGTACCTTACTTACCTGATCTGGTGGTACTCCCCCTTCTCTGCTGCTTTCTTCTTCTGATTCTCCTCCCCCTTCATCGATGCTCATCTCTGAGCTAGACGTTTCTTCTAGCTGATGGTTGGCCATCAGTGCTATTCCCGAGAATTCTTCGACTTTTGATTCGGAGGACGACGAATCATCCCACGTGGCCTTTAGGTTGTGTTTGGGTCAAGCTGGATTCTTACTCCTTTCCTTATCCTTCTGTTTTCTCTTCAATTTTGGGCAGTCCTCCTTGATGTGTCCTTCTTCGTTGCAGTTGTAGCAATGAATCGTC
The DNA here is from genome assembly GCF_018446385.1 of Zingiber officinale. Classification (NCBI taxonomy): domain Eukaryota; kingdom Viridiplantae; phylum Streptophyta; class Magnoliopsida; order Zingiberales; family Zingiberaceae; genus Zingiber; species Zingiber officinale. The sequence continues at coordinate 103,065,691 of NC_055991.1, forward strand.
CTTTTCTTTTGTTGATGCCTCTGCGATCTAAACTTATTAGTATTAAAAAATTTATTGAAGCGTCTTACTAGTAGTGCCGCTTCGGATTCGTCGACCGAGGCTTCTGAGTCAGAACCGTTTATTTTTGCCTTTAAGGCAATGTTCTGACTGGTCTTCTCCACTCCATTGGGCTCTGCAACTCGAGATTCATGAAGTTAAAAAGTAGAAAACAATTGTTCTAAAGTACTTACCTCGAAATCCTTAGAGATGTAGTACACATCTACTAAGGAGGCCCAATCGGGAGTTCTCGGGAAAGCATTGAGCGCATACCGGATCGAGTCCCGGTTCGTTACTTCTTCTCCAAGGTTGTTGAGTTGAGTTATCAGCTCTTTGATCCTCGCTTGGAGTTGTGCTACCTTCTCGCCTTGGTTCATCCGGAGGTTCGTCAACTGGGTCCGGAGGATGTCGCGCCTCGCTAGCTTTGCTTCGAAGGTACCTTCGTGAAGCTCCAGGAATTTTTCCCAGAGATCTTTCGCGGAGTCGTAGCTTCCGATCTGATTTACCTCCTGAGGCGGCAGAACGCTGAGTAGGTGGAACTCAGCCTTTCCGTTGGCGATGAAATCTGCTTGCTCTTTTTTCGTCCAGGTGTTATCCTCCTTATCTTTCGGAACTGCATAGCCATATTTCATTATTAAAATAATGTCAAATTTAGTTTTAAAAAATACCTCCATTTTGCGCTTCCATGTGGCGAAGTCTCCGTCGAACTTCGAGGGATGGATGTTCGCTCCGGCCATCGTCTTGATTGTAGTGCTTCAGTTGGCGGTTAGTTCTTCTGAGGCGATCAGGCTCTGATACCAATTGTAGGTGCAGCGGAGGACGGCAAGAGGGGGGTAAATTGCTGAAAATAAAAATAAACTATACCCTCCTCGTGCTTTCAACTCAATTAGTGCAATAGTAAATAAAGCAGTAAAGTAATAAAGCAGTAAACAGAAAAGAAACAGGAATTTAACCTGGTTACAATCAAGGAGGTTGTTAATCCAGGGCAATGAGAAACGCACTAAAAAGAATCTCCTTTACTGAAGGCGGAGAAGCCTTTTACACTTTGGAAGCTTAGAACTATTGCTAGGAATGGCTACACAATTGATTGCTTGAGTTGTTATTGAATTCCTAGCTCTAAGGGCCTTTAAATAGCCTCTGAAAATCTGATCTCGAGGGTCCAAGGCGCCTCCAACAAGGGTCCAAGGCGCCTCCATCGAGTAGGAGGATAAAACTTTATCCGCAGCGCAAACGGTCACTTTTGACCAATCGGAGGCGCCTTCATCAAGACTGAAGGTGCCTCAAAGGCAGATAAAGGTGCCTACATCAAGGCTGAAGGTGCCTTCAAGCTGGAGGCGCCTCCAAGCCTGATGGAGGCGCCTCCAAGCTGGCAGCTCGAAATTCCAGTTTGTTTCTTTGCTTCGCTTTGACTTCCGTCGCTTCGATCTTTTGGGTGATTGCGGCCAACCGGAATACGGCTCACCCAAACCCAATTCCCGGCCTTCTCCTCGAGCAGGCATCCGTCCGGCTTCTCGTCCCTCGAACGCCGCGCACGTTCTTCTCGCTCCACCGAAGTACTCTTCCGCAGCTCTCTTATCCTTCGGACGAGCTCGTCGGCTCCCTTCCCGTGTCGTCCTTCTCGCTAGCTGCGTCTTCTGCTCGACTTCCTGCGCTCCTAAGCTCCTGCACACTCAGACACAGGGATCAAACAAAGCAGGACCTAACCAACTTGGTTGATTACATCAAAACACCCACGGGGACCAACAGGATCAACTCCTTAATTTATTTCTACCTAGATTTCCATGTATCAACAATGTTTCTAGGAGGACAATATGGAGTTTGAACTACCTGATATTATTGGCCAAAACTACTTGTGGGAAATATATGTGCTACAATTTATTGCTTGTTTGAGATATTATTATCCTCCCTTTTATTCATCTTTTTTGTTTGCATATTAGCTATGAACTCTGGATGAGTTACATTTTTTTTTATTTACTCTAGCAGTTGTGTCAATTGTATCCACATAATCTAGAGCTTTGCAATTGTAACGCCCGCCCCTCCTGCTAGTAGAGCGGGGTTACTTTACTTAACCATTACTATTGCGAAAACATATATGCATATTAAAATTTCTTTCGAAAGTAAAACAGTAGAAATATCCTGAAGTCATGCGGGACAATAACATAATACACTTAATTCATGTCAACATAACAAAATAACATAAGCAGGTCTTTTATTTATCTTAGCCGAGCCACCACCACACACATCTCCTTGCCTCTCCTGCAGCTCCCCTAGGTCATCCATTCTTTGCATTTATCTGCGGTACAAGGAAAGTAAGCTATAAGCACACAGGCTTAGTAAGATCCTTTCCTACTCACAAAATCCAGATATCAAGCATAAACACATAAACATATAATCATGGAAATATGATCATCTAACATCATATGGTGAATACATAGCATCATAACATATTATCTCATAAAGAACATCATGCTAAATCCTATCATAAATCATCATGTCATATAAATCATAAGGGCATAGCATGTCATATCATAAATCATAAAAAACATCATGCTATATCATATCATAAATCAACATGTCATATAAATCATAAGGGCATAGCATGTCATATCATAAATCATAAAGAACATCATGCTATATCATATCATAAATTATCATGACATATAAATCATAAGGGCATAAATCATAAATCATATCGTGCAAGATGTCTTTTAAAACATGTATCATGTCATATGCAAGATGTCTTAAAACATATCATATAGTACTTGAACATAATATCATCATGAGGGTCTGGCTTGTACCACATACATACATAAATGCGCGCAATCCCTAGGACAGGGTAGCTAGCCCCGAACCTACTAGGGATCTAGGTCCGTACTACGACCGTTAACCTAGGGGCGTACTAAGGAGCTCATCCCTTTACTAGACTCGTTCATAGTCCGTCGGCCTAGGGGCGCTTATGGAGCTCACCCTTGGTACAAGCCATACAAAGTAAAATAGCATATCATGGTTCATGTCATAACATAGCATATCATAACTTATCATATCATGAAGAGTGCTCTTAATCCCCAAAGGGAAGCAACTCTTAGGCCTTCATTTATCATGTCATAAAGAGTGCTCTTAATCCCAACAAGAAGGGAAGCAACTCTTAGGCCTTTGCTTATCATATCATAAAGCATGCATATTTGGGCACATAACACATCCTAAGAGACATTATTATGCATGGATCATAAGCATACATAAATGAGCATATTTTTTGTCATATCATAAAGCATGCATACTTGAGCACATAGCACATCATAAGAGACATAATCATGCATGGTTCATAGGTATACGTAAATGAACACATCACCTATCATAGAAAAGACATGATCATGCATGGAATCATTAAATAACATCTCTTAATTCATAACATAGCATGTGAGACACATCTAGGCTCCAAAACCCATAATGGCCGAAAGTTCAAGAGTATGAACTTAAACTCTAAATAACATAAAAGCATAAGAATCTCATGTTAACTTCATATCATATCACAAGGAAAGTCATAAGCATGTTAATCAAATTTCTAAGCTTTCCTAGGTTTTGATCCTTATCATGACCGAAGGTTCATGAAGAAGGAAAATAAATTCCAAATAACATACAAGCATGAATACCAAGCTAACTTCATATTATATCATAAGGAGATTCATGAGCATGCTAGATTAAATTTTTAGCTTCCTTGAACCCTAAAGTTTGTTCATGGCCGAAACCTTCATGAGGAGGAAACCAAGCTCTAAGCAACATGCAAGCATAAATATCTAGCTAAATTCATATCATATCATAAGGAGATACATGAGCATGCTAGGTTAAATTTTTAAGCTTCCTTGAACCCTAAATTTGGATAATGGTCGAAACCTTCAAGAAGAGGAAACCAAGCTCTAAGCCACATGCAAGCATAAGTATCTAGCTAAATTCATATCATATAATAAGGAGATACATGAGCATGCTAGGTTAAATTTTTAAGCTTCCTTGAACCCTAAATTTGGATAATGGTCGAAACCTTCAAGAAGAGGAAACCAAGCTAGATATGAATAGCATAACATGGTTCATGTATCTCCTTATGATATGATATGAATTTAGCTAGATATTTATGCTTGCATGTGGCCGAAACCTTCAAGAAGAGGAAACCAAGCTCTAAGCCACATGCAAGCATAAATATCTAGCTAAATTCATATCATATCATAAGGAGATACATGAGCATGCTAGATTAAATTTTTAGCTTCCTTGAACCCTAAAATTTGCTCATGGCCGAAACCTTCATGAAGAGGAAAACAACTCTAAACAACACACAAGTATGAATATCAAACTAACATCAAAACATGATAACTCTAAGTTAGCTTTATATCATATCCTAAGGAGAGTCATGAACATGTTAGGCTAAGTTTTAAGCTCTCCTAGGTCTTTCATTCACATCATGACTGAAACCCCATAGTATAATACCACTAGGTTCCAACACATACAAGCATGCAAACACTTAGAATCTTTCATACCATTTCATAGAGAAGATTATGAGCATGATAACCTAAATTTTTAACCTCTCCTAATCCATTATTTCAAGTCTTGGCTAAACACTTTATGAGTATGGCATTAAGTTTTAAGCAACATACAAGCATAAGGACACCAAACCAATCTCTTATCATAGCATACATATCATAAGGACATAGTGAACATGGTTGGTTTAGGTCTTAAGCTTTCCTAGGTCCTTCATCTACACTTGGCCGAAAGTTCACAATTATAGATCTAGGTTTTAAGTAAACATACAACATAAGAACATTAACTAACTTCTTATACTAGGGTACTTATCATAAGGACATAATGAACATGCTTATTTAGGTCTTGAACTTCCCTAATCCTTTTATTCATGACTTGGCCGAACACCTTAGGAGCATGAAATTAAGTTTTAAGCAACATACAAGCATAAGAACACCAAACTAATCTCTTATCATAGCATACATATCATAAGGATATAGTGAACATGGTTAGTTTAGGTCTTAAGCTTTCCTAGTTCTTTCATCTACACTTGGCCGAAAGTTCAACCTTGTGATCCTAGGTTTTAAGCATTCTAATCTTATGGAAAACATAAACAACTTGTACCACAGGTGAGAGGATACTTACATCCTTTCGCTTGTTGATCCTAAAGAAAGTGGTACCCTTGTGAGGAGGAAGAAGGAGCTTCTCTTCCTAGTTCTCCCTTTTGTTTTCTCTTTCTTGTAAGGAGTAAACCTTGAGACTCCTTCTTAGGAATTAGTTTCCTTGGAAAGAAATCCTTAGCTTGGTTTTTAGAAATGAGGGAGAGAGGGCTCTATGTCTCGGTGGAGAAGGAAGAAGGAGAAAGAAGGAGGAGGAAGAAGAAGGAGGAAGGATTAACAACTTTCTTTTCTTCTCTCAATCCTATTTATTTCTCATGTAAATGAAACATGTCTTCATTCATCCCCTTAACCCCACTATCTCTACCCTCTCTTAATTCCCACGAAATTTGAGGAAAAGAAAGGAAGGAAAGCAACTTGGCTTTTGCTTGCTTCTTTCCTTAACCAAGAGGAAGAGGAGGTAAGCTACTTGGTTTTCTCTTGTTCCTTTAGTTAACTATCTTCTTACCTTTAACTACAATTTCCATTCTTTTATATTCATCTATTATTCATTACCCTAGTGGTTACCATACACCAATTTAACTCTATTATTTGTGGGAGGTTCAAGGTTCAAACCTTAACCTCACTTCCTTTTTATTTTATTTTGGTTTCTATTTTCATTTCTCTTTTTTTTCTTTTATTCTAACGGAAAAATACTCGTAGGTATAGCTTATCATTTCGTGGGTGTTACAGTACCCCATATCTCATAGAAAGTTCATCCTCGAACTTAAAATAGCTCCGGATACTTCTGTTTCATATCATCTTCTCGTTCCCTAGTCGCTTCTTCGAACCGTTGATTTTGCCACAGGACCTTTACTAAGGGTACTTCTTTGGTTCTTAGCCTTTTGACATCTCGATCCAATATCTGAACCGGTCGGCTCTCGTAGGTTAGGTCCTCTTGCACTTGCACTGTCCGTGGTTCGATCACTTGGTCCGTGCTCGGAATATATTTCTTTAGCATCGAAACGTGGAACACGTTGTGGATGGCTGACATCTCTTGAGGCAGCTCTATTTCATAAGCTACCTTGCCAATTCTTTTCAGAACTTGATATGGCCCCACATAGTGCGGGCTTAACTTTCCCTTCTTACCAAACCTCATTACTCCTTTCATAGGAGCTACCTTGAGTAATACTGAGTCTCTGACACTAAATTCCAATGGCCTTCGTCGCTTATCCGCATAATTCTTCTGTCGACTCTGAGCAGTTTCTATTCTTTGACGGATGTTCTGTATAGCACGGGTGGTATTATTAATGAACTCTGTCTGGAATCCCATCTCTTTCTTTTCGCCGCCTTCGTACCAACATATAGGGGATCTGCATTTCCTCCCGTACAGAGCCTCGTAGGGCACCATTCCAATAGTAGTCTGGTAACTATTGTTGTAGGCGAATTCCACTAAGCATAAATGTCAGCAGCAGCTTCCTTTGAAATCTAAGGCACAAGCCCGTAACATGTCTTCTGGTACTTGGTTCACCCTTTCTGTCTATCCATCGGTCTGAGGGTGGAAGGCAGTACTGAATAATAGCTTTGTACCAAGAGCCTTCTGAACACATTCCCAAAAATGTGAAACAAAGCGACCATCTCTGTCAGAAATGATGGTCTTAGGAATCCCATGTAATCTAATAATTTCCTTGACATATAGCTGAGCCAGTTGCTCAATTGAATAAGTCATCTTGATTGCTAGAAAATGGACGGATTTGGTTAATCTATCCATGATTACCCATATAGCGTCATAACCGTTTGTTGTCTTAGGTAATCCTGAAATAAAGTCCATAGAGATATCTTCTCATTTCCATTCTGGAATTTGGATAGGCTGCAGTAATCCTCTAGGCCTCTGGTGTTCTGCTTTAACCCTCTGACAGGTCAGGCAGGTACTGACGTACTGAGCCACATCTCTTTTCATACCGGTCCACCAGAATTTCTTTTTCAAATCTTGGTACATTTTGGTGGATCCCGGATGTATTGCATAGGGCGTTGAGTGGGTCTCTTCTAGTATCTTCTTTCGCAACTCCGGGTCGTTGGGAACACATAAACGATTCTTGAGGTATAATATTTCGCTGTCAGTGATACGGAATCCGTCATTCTTTCCCTCTATTACTTCTTGCTTTATCCGCTGGATGCTTAGGTCACGAGTTTGCTTCTCCAATACATCATCGAACAGCGTCGGTGCTATAGTCAGGGTAGAGAGTCGTCCGATCACATCTTCAGCCCCGTAGTACCCATTTTCCCTGGGTTCCCCAATGAACTCAAATATCAGTTCGGCTTCAGGTCGGAAAATCACTTTTCTTTGACGACACTCGATTGAAGTGTCGTACTTGCTCAGGAAATCCATGCCCAATATACTGTCATAATCTTGTATGTCAAGCACTATCAGATCATAGTAGAGTTCTCTGTCTGCGATTCTGATGCGTACGGCTCGCAGCATATGAGTAGATGGCATTACTTCTCCCGAAGGCAGGGTTGTTAAGAATTTGCCATTTAAGGGTTGTGGTGGTATCTCTAGCTTCTCCATGAAAGGTGTAGAGACGAACGAGTGTGTCGCCCCAGTATCAAATAACACATTAACATATTGACTGAAAATAGGCAGCTGACCTGTGACAACGGTAGAGGCACTTGCCACATCATCTTTGGTAAGAGAGAAAACCCTGGCGTTCGTCGTAGCTGGCGGGGCTTCCAATCTCCCTTGGCTAATCGGAGTTCCTTCAATGGCAGCCTGCATCAGGTGTAGCTATGAGGGCGCACTCCTATTCTGGTTATACTGCTGGGATGGTGTCTGGGACTGGGTAGGGCAGTCTCTGGCCATATGTCCTTCCCGTCCGTAGCTATAACACTTCCTCGTACCCTTGTGGCATACTCCGGAATGCTGCTTCCCACAAATGGTACACTGAGGGTACTAAGGTTGCTTATTTGCTGGTCCTCCTTTAGTGTTGTTCCATTGCTTCCTTTTTCCATTAGAGTTTCCTTTCCAGCTAGTTTTGGTACCTTGAGATTTCTTCCCTTGTATCTGCGCCTGATTCTTATTCTCGTTCATCGCCTTCTGATAGTGTTCAGTGATTAGGGCACTGATGACCAGTTCTTCTGTAATCTGCGGTCTATTAATTCTGCTGGCCACATTCAATGCTATCTCGGGTCGAAGCATTTTCAGCATCAGTCTAACCCTTTCTCTTTCCGTGCTGACTAACTCATGGCAGAGGCGTGCAAGACTGTTGAAGCGCTTCACTACTTCGTTCACTGATAAGTCACCTTGCCGGAACTCGGTGAACTCATCGTAATGCCGGTTCGTTACTTGCTTATGGAAGAATTCCTTGAAGAACTCTGTCTCTAAATTCGTCTAGTTCATCAGATTAATTTGTCTCTTAGCCTTAACTCTTTCCCACCACATTCTTGCATCTCTGGAAAAACTGAATGACACGCATTTGATCTTTCCCGATATAGGCCAGTCTAGTAATTCCACAATACTTTCCACTGTCTTGAACCAGGCTTGGGCGTCCCATGGCTCACAAGTACCCGAGAAGTTCTCCGGCTTTAGCCTTAGCCACTATATCAAGTAGGTCTCCTGTCGGACCACTGGGGCAGGGGCTACCGGTGGTACTGGTGCAGCTATTGGTATGACGGGCACTGCATTCTGATTTGCTGGTGGGGTGATAGGGTTTCCTTGCTGATTCATCAGAGCAGTGATTACTTGTTGTTGTTCCGTGATCTAACGCTGGAGATCTATGACTACCTGGGTCAGATCCGGTGGGGTCACCGTCTCATCGGCCCTATTACCGCGTCTTCTAGCCATATCTATTTTCATAAATAACAAGCATAAGTCTAGAGTCATCCCTACTTATATTCGTGCACATTAAATATCGCTTATCATACAGAAAGGAAATCCATATCAGTTATACTTAGGTTCATAGATACTAAAACATTTCCTATCATACATAAATAAAATAGAGTAAGTACAGAAAGTCTTACTTGGAGCAGCAAGACGGAGGCTTGATGTGTGTGTAGCGGAAAGGCTAAACTTGGCTCTGATACCAACCTGTAACGCCAGCCCCTCCTGCTAGTAGGGCGGGGTTACTTTACTTAACCATTACTATTGCGGAAACATATATGCATATTAAAATTTCTTTCGAAAGTAAAACAGTAGAAATATCCTGAAATCATGCGGGACAATAACATAATACACTTAATTCATGTCAACATAACAAAATAACATAAGCAGGTCTTTTATTTATCTTAGCCGAGCCACCACCACACACATCTCCTTGCCTCTCCTGCAGCTCCCCTAGGTCATCCATTCTTTGCCTTTATCTGCGGTACAAGGAAAGTAAGCTATAAGCACACAGGCTTAGTAAGATCCTTTCCTACTCACAAAATCCAGATATCAAGCATAAACACATAAACATATAATCATGGAAATATGATCATCTAACATCATATGGTGAATACATAGAATCATAACATATTATCTCATAAAGAACATCATGCTAAATCCTATCATAAATCATCATGTCATATAAATCATAAGGGCATAGCATGTCATATCATAAATCATAAAGAACATCATGCTATATCATATCATAAATCATCATGTCATATAAATCATAAGGGCATAGCATGTCATATCATAAATCATAAAGAACATAATGCTATATCATATCATAAATCATCATGTCATATAAATCATAAGGGCATAAATCATAAATCATATCGTGCAAGATGTCTTTTAAAACATGTATCATGTCATATGCAAGATGTCTTAAAACATATCAGATAGTACTTGAACATAATATCATTATGAGGGTCCGGCTTGTACCACATACATACATAAATGCGCGTAATCCCTAGGACAGGGTAGCTAGCCCCGAACCTACTAGGGATCTCAGTCCGTACTATGACCGTCGACCTAGGGGCGTACTAAGGAGCCCATCCCTTTACTAGACCCGTTCATAGTCCGTCGGCCTTGGGGCGCTTATGGAGCCCACCCTTGGTACAAGCCATACAAAGTAAAATAACATATCATGGTTCATGTCATAACATAGCATATGATATCTTATCATATCATGAAAAGTTCTCTTAATCCCCAAAGGGAAGCAACTCTTAGGCCTTCACTTATCATGTCATAAAGAGTGCTCTTAATCCCAACAAGAAGGGAAGCAACTCTTAGGCCTTTGCTTATCATATCATAAAGCATGCATATTTGGGTACATATCACATCCTAAGAGACATTATTATGCATGGATCATAAGCATACATAAATCAGCATGTTATTTGTCATATCATAAAGCATGCATACTTGAGCACATAGCACATCATAAGAGACATAATCATGCATGGTTCATAGGTATACGTAAATGAACACATCACCTATCATAGAAAAGACATGATCATGCATGGAATCATTAAATAACATCTCTTAATTCATAACATAGCATGTGAGGCACATCTAGGCTCCAAAACCCATAATGGCCGAAAGTTCAAGAGTATGAACTTAAACTCTAAACAACATACAAGCATAAGAATCTCAAGTTAACTTCATATCATATCACAAGGAAGGTCATAAGCATGTTAATCAAATTTCTAAGCTTTCCTAGGTTTTGATCCTTATCATGGCCGAAGGTTCATGAAGAAGGAAAATAAATTCCAAATAACATACAAGCATGAATACCAAGCTAACTTCATATTATATCATAAGGAGATTCATGAGCATGCTAGATTAAATTTTTAGCTTCCTTGAACCCTAAAGTTAGTTCATGGCCGAAACCTTCATGAGGAGGAAACCAAGCTCTAAGCAACATGCAAGCATAAATATCTAGCTAAATTCATATCATATCATAAGGAGATACATGAGCATGCTAGGTTAAATTTTTAAGCTTCCTTGAACCCTAAATTTGGATAATGGCCGAAACCTTCAAGAAGAGGAAACCAAGCTCTAAGCCACATGCAAGCATAAGTATCTAGCTAAATTCATATCATATCATAAGGAGATACATGAGCATGCTAGGTTAAATTTTTAAGCTTCCTTGAACCCTAAATTTGGATAATGGCCGAAACCTTCAAGAAGAGGAAACCAAGCTCTAAGCCACATGCAAGCATAAATATCTAGCTAAATTCATATCATGTCATAAGGAGATACATGAGCATGCTAGATTAAATTTTTAGCTTCCTTGAACCCTAAATTTGTTCATGGCCGAAACCTTCATGAAGAGGAAAACAACTCTAAACAACACACAAGTATAAATATCAAACTAACATCAAAACATGATAACCCTAAGTTAGCTTTATATCATAACCTAAGGAGAGTCATGAACATGTTAGGCTAAGTTTTAAGCTCTCCTAGGTCTTTCATTCACATCATGACCGAAACCCCATAGTATAATACCACTAGGTTCCAACACATACAAGCATGCAAACACTTAGAATCTTTCATACCATTTCATAGAGAAGATTATGAGCATGATAACCTAAATTTTTAACCTCTCCTAATCCATTATTTCAAGTCTTGGCCGAACACTTTTTGAGTATGGCATTAAGTTTTAAGCAACATACAAGCATAAGGACACCAAACCAATCTCTTATCATAGCATACATATCATAAGGACATAGTGAACATGGTTGGTTTAGGTCTTAAGCTTTCCTAGGTCCTTCATCTACACTTGGCCGAAAGTTCACAATTATAGATCTAGGTTTTAAGTAAACATACAACATAAGAACATTAACTAACTTCTTATACTAGGGTACTTATCATAAGGACATAATGAACATGCTTATTTAGGTCTTGAACTTCCCTAATCCTTTTATTCATGACTTGGTCGAACACCTTAGGAGCATGAAATTAAGTTTTAAGCAACATACAAGCATAAGTACACCAAACTAATCTCTTATCATAGCATACATATCATAAGGATATAGTGAACATGGTTAGTTTAGGTCTTAAGATTTCCTAGTTCTTTCATCTACACTTGGCCGAAAGTTCAACCTTGTGACCCTAGGTTTTAAGCATTCTAATCTTATGGAAAACATAAACAACTTGTACCACAGGTGAGGGGATACTTACATCCTTTCGCTTGTTGATCCTAAAGAAAGTGGTACCCTTGTGAGGAGGAAGAAGGAGCTTCTCTTCCTAGTTCTCCCTTTTGTTTTCTCTTTCTTGTAAGGAGTAAACCTTGAGACTCCTTCTTAGGAATTAGTTTCCTTGGAGAGAAATCCTTAGCTTGGTTTTTAGAAATGAGGGAGAGAGGGCTCTATGTCTCGGTGGAGAAGGAAGAAGGAGAAAGAAGGAGGAAGAAGAAGGAGGAAGGATTAACAACTTTCTTTTCTTCTCTCAATCCTATTTATTTCTCATGTAAATGAAACATGTCTTCATTCATCCCCTTAACCCCACTATCTCTACCCTCTCTTAATTCCCACGAAATTACAGGAAAAGAAAGGAAGGAAAGCAACTTGGCTTTTGCTTGCTTCTTTCCTTAACCAAGAGGAAGAGGAGGTAAGCTACTTGGTTTTCTCTTGTTCCTTTACTTAACTATCTTCTTACCTTTAACTACAATTTCCATTCTTTTCTATTCATCTATTATTCATTACTCTAGTGGTTACCATACACCAATTTAACTCTATTATTTGTGGGAGGTTCAAGGTTCAAACCTTAACCTCACTTCCTTTTTATTTTATTTTGGTTTCTATTTCCATTTCTCTTTTTTTTTCTTTTATTCTAACGGAAAAATACTCATAGGTATAGCTTATCATTTCGTGGGTGTTACAACAATTAGTGCTACTTTTATTATCCTCTAATCTTAACACACAGAAAAGTTTTTAAGAGTATTATAGCATAACTTAGAGACAACACAATTACTAGGATTGATGTTTTGGACAACGTTTATGATTTTCTGTGCATTTAGTCTCCTGTAATTTTGAATGTCTTGAGAAATAACTTTTTGTAGATTTTATTCCATTTGTATGATACAAATTGTTTATCAAGCTCTACGGTAGAGTTCCCAAAATTGTTCTTGTTGCAATGTCTTGAAAACTATGAAGCATACTAAAGCTTAATTTCCCGTTATTATTTTAATACTTCATTACTAGACTCCAACATATTGAATATCATAAGGTTATTTGACTAATTTCGTTAATTTATTTTATTTTACATTTTTTTCTTCTCAAGAGTAATGTAATATATCCTTGCTATGGTGTTGACTTGAAATATATCTTTATAGTTGGTCCTATCTATTTATTCATTATGCACTCCTTGTTGCTTATATTTCTTGTTCTTCAGAGATTTTAACAAACACCTTCAGCATTCTAGTGCATGTGCACTTTTAGTCTCTCATTAAAGATGTATATGAAAGAAAATCTATGCTATTTTCTTTAAGTTTATATCAACAGGAGTTTTATTTTTTATGTTTCACTTATTTTAGCTTAATCATAGTTCAATTATTTTTTTTTATCTCTAGATCTTTTTTTGTGTTTTATTTTTGGATAGGGCATTGTTCTTCCATAAGTCATCTCCGTCTTGTTAGTTAGAGCCCTAGAGCCAATCATTTGATGATTGTTGTATGGACTCATTGTATCATATTCTTGTATATAAATAAAGATATTTGTTTTTTGTTATTATACTTACTTGTATTGGTGCCAAATAACTAAGTATAAATAGCGTCCTTGAGTAGAAGGTTCTTACCTATATCAATCGATTGGTTGAATCGATAGTGAGATGATATAGGAAACACTACTCTTAATCATTCCTAGTCAAGTATTAACATTCAGGGACAATGTTAATACGATGAGACTAGCATGTAGGTCAACTCGATGACTTGATCTCACAAGTCATGGATATGGAGATATCAAGTTGACACATGGGTATGCATTAGAGAATGTATACTGAATGACCCGCCATGAGAAAGTATCATGGATCGTTATATGAGTGTCATATACTTTCTCATGTGGCTATTAGTATGACTACTAGTCCTTGGACCTGAAGTCACCATGGTTCCCTACATAAGGAGTTACGTACTTTGGTTTCGTCAAACGTCACCCGTAACTGGGTGAACTATAAAGGCGATTACTGGGTATGTAACGAATTATGCAGAGGGATATGAGTGATGTAGATGGGATCTATCCCTCCTATATGACGGGAGTGACATCGATATTCTTGATAGAGTGAGACTACTAAGTGCATGGTCATGCCCAAATGAGTTAATATGAGATATTGAGTTCATTTGATTAAGTGAGTCTACTTGGAGTTCAAGATTTAGATTGATAAGAGGATGACACGGTCTATGCCTCACATTGATCAATCTAGATGTCTAGGATAGAAGGACACTTGTCATATATTGTGAAGAGTCACAATTAGTAGTCACAAGGTGATGTTGGATCTCAACATTCTTGTAACTTGGGTAGTAATGATGTGTTGCTAGATACCGCTCATTACTTATGCTTCTAAATGGGTTTAGGAGCATTTCCAACGTTACAAGAACCTATAGGGTCACCACACAAAGGGCAATTAGATGGAGATTAGGTTCATTTGATAAACCTAAAGGATTAGGTTCATGTGATGAACCAAATTGGATTAAGAGTAATCCAAATTGAGCTAATTGAGTTGGACTCAATTTGGTTCATGTGTTAAGTGAGTCTAATTTGGACTTAGACTCATTTAATTAATTTAATTCAATGAATAGAGATTCATTAAATTAAAATTGACTTGAACTAATGGTTAGATTAGATCAACTAAGGGAGAGAAGTGGTCAAGTTTGACTTGACTTGAGAGGAAGATCAAGGGTCAAGTTTGACTTGACCATTTGCCACCTCATTGGTGAGTTGGCATTAAGTGGGCTTATGATGATGTGCCACATCATCAAGACCACTTCATGGTGTGCCACCTCATGAGGGAGATCAAGAGTTTTTGACTCTTGAAATTCCATGGAGTATATAACCACTCACTTGAAGGTGGTCGGCGACTTTGTGGAGTTACTAGCTTGAATTGATTTTTCATTCAAGTCATCTTCTTCCTCAAGCTCTTCTCTTCTCTCCCTCTCCTCCCTTGCCCGAACCCTAAAAAGGTGCTAGCACACCTTTTGTTTGGTCTCTCCATCTCTTGCTTGTGTGGATACACATAGATGAGTGTCTAGTTTGACACTTTCGAGATCCGACGAACTTTGGACGAGTGGGATTAAGCGAAGGGCTTCGCATCAAGGGTAAAGCTCTTCTCCTTTGTAGATCTAGTTTAGATCTAGATTAGAAAACTCATACTCGAAGTTTTACGAAATTTTAATCTTCACACGGATCCGTGGCATGGGAATTTCGGGGTTTCCGCAACGCAAAAAGCGGTTTTTGCGGCCCGAAAAACCCAACACGTCTACCTTGTTTTTATTATGTTCAATGATTGTTTACAAGAGCTATCAGCATGATTTGGTGGTCATGGCCTATTATCCTTGAAAAGTGAACTATGTTCCTATTATATTCACGATTCTACACTGAACTTTTGTTATCTTAATTTTTAAAAATATTTTATTTCTGATGAATTTTCCTATTTAATAATGACTCGGTAGTGTCACACCTCGAGGGAGTCTCTGCCGATGAAATTTCGACAGCATCTCCCCTATACGAGTGACAATCTGAAACATGCCTACAAGCCCTCAGGGCCTCTCAATCCTCGACCAACACGGTAGGAACATATACAATAATTAAATAAACAATCCACGCAATTTATATAGTACAGCCTCCGGCTGACAATCACACCCACACAGTTTAATAAAAAACCTACTCCACTACAACAAGGAAAACACAACCCACAACGTAAAAACTACTCAGCATAAAACATAGGCATCATACTCGAATCACAATATAAAATCCATGAGTGCAAGACACGCGCATCACCGGTATGTATATATATAACAAGAAAACAAAGACTGAAAATAGAAAACCGTCACAACACGAAGTGGGGACTAGTGACTGGAACCTCCTGACAGCTTTAACCTAAAATAGGAAATAAGCAACGGGGTGAGTTCAAGAACTCAGCGGGTATTAAGCTGATATGCCTAATAAGATATAGCTATCAGTAATAATCATGGAGTACAATCTCCTGATCAATAAAAGGAAATGCAAAAACTGAACAAATAAAGAAGTTGTACTCCCCAGGACCTCCTATCCGGATATATGGGTCGTCAGACTAAATACCTCATGTCTCTTGTATGCATGTTAATCATATGCAACCACAAAAATACAGCATTCAATATGCAGTAATCACAAGCAATAAATGCAATCCATGCATATGATGCAAATGACATGGTCACCCCTTACGCCAGTCAACCACCTCACACGCGATGGTGAGATCGAATGGGTAGGACTATGATAATTGTGCACTTTGCCATCCCTGCTCCTGAGTGACCGAGTGGACAGAATGCTGTCGGAGTACACCTATCCTCCTACCCCAAATAGAGTGGGGGAGCCAAAGCTTTCATCTCCCTATGCCATAGTCAAGAGGAGGGATCCTTTCCCGCTACCATGCTGTAGTCACCACTACCCATGAGCGGACCAATAGAGCCCTGACAGAGCAAATTTCACACACACCCTGCTTGAAATACCACTAACCCATGTGTGGTTGTGTATATGCAGGTCATGTAACTGGCGATGTGCTCAATAACAATGGAGCCGACAATCGCACAGCCTGCAATCATGCAAAATAGTGCATGACACTAAGCATGTAAATCTTGAAAATACTAGCCTCCTCATAATGTGTACCAAAAAGGAAACCAAGTCCATAATAATGATTTAGGTACACATGCAAGATGATAAACCTAGGTACACATGCCAAGTAATAAAACTGGGTACACAAGCCAAGTATATCTAGTAGCTAGTCATGTATCCGGTAATGTATTGTATGTCACTACATAAGTACACATGGCAAGAATAAAAAAGGACATACATATAAATAGGTATACTATAGGTATCAAGTATTGACATACCAAGCAAATATCAGCAGAACTATTACTACTAGTTATAACTCACTAAGCATATCAGAATGATAATATCAAAAAGATAAATCAAAGGTACTCACCTCAAAAATGGAGATCATATTCGAAATAGATCCCACGTCGAGACGCTCATCTCGAATCAAAGTCCTATAACAACATGTTATATTTAGCTAGTTACATAAGAAGTAAATAACTAAACAACTCCCTCACCTAATTAGAGTAACTCTAATCCAACATGGTTATAGATTAATTCCCTAATCAACCTTAACCATACTACAATTCTAATTAATATCAGCAACTTCTTCATCATTAATAGAAAATTAATCTCCACAAACAACCACCAGATTATATCATTCCAAATTCCAATTTCATATAATAAAATTAATTACCCACCTAATTTCCACTAATCAGATTCTAAATACATGAATGAAACAACATGGAATGGGGTTCTTGTTGCCTCATAGCTTCTTACTGTGGATGCTCACTGTCCTAGCAGCAACTCACAACAACAGGTGATCACCAATGGTGCTGCCAGTGCAAACAGAGGAGACAATAGGACTCTAGGCATTTCGTCAAACATATGTCCTGCATCACCAACATGACTGGCCAAAACAAGATACACCACTGCCTTCAAAACAATAATCCCCAAATCAATACCATATAAGGATCAAATACTCACCAACAAATCTTTTGATGAAGCAACAGAATAACCCTGGCGAGCAAGTGGAAAGAAGGATCGGTATGTGGGAGAGAGTTTCAGAGATTAACACTGCCCTCACAGAGCTAGCTCTGGCCCAGACCTAGCATCGATGGTCGCAGCTTCAACCCGACGAAGGAGATCGGTGAGATGACGGAAAGGAGATGAATGGCTCAATGCTGAAGCTTGCAATAATCCGTAAAGAGGAGGATCACTCACTCTTGAAGCTCCTAGGTTAGATCCACACCAGCGATGCCGAGGGGAGGAGACAAGAACCGGCGAAGAACGGGACAATCACGGTGAAGAGGAAGAAATAAATCGAGGCCGCTAATCAGGAAAAGATAAAGAAGAGGAAGGGGAAGAGTCTCGATGCCACGTCAGGTTGGGGAAAATGAAGAGGAGGTCGGCGCTGCTCAGCATCGCGAGAGGGAAAGGAGGAGACGACGTCGGGTGAGGGAGGAAGGCGTGGGTGAGGATGGGTTTAGGGCATGGGGAAAGAAAAGAGAAAAATAAAAGAAATATGTAAAAAAAATTAAACATTTCCTCATTCAAATAGGGTAGCTTAAACAGACTTTCCCCTAACCCAATAATTTATCCCCTTAACATATGTCATACGAGCTCCGATTAAATCTTAGAAAATTCCTAAAAATTTCTAAAAATTCTATTAAGGTTATTCCTCAAATAAACTTATTATTTAATTATTATTTTGTTTGATATTTTACATTCTCCCCCTATAATAAAAAATTTGGTCTCCAAATTTTTATTAATTACCATTAGCAAGTACTAACAATAGATAAATAGTATAAATGTTGAACGGAAAACTAACCCACATACCTCAAGTAAAAAGGTAGGGGTATCGAGCTCAGATCGTATCCTCGAGCTCCCAGGTAGCCTCCTCATCAGAATGATACTGTCATTCAACTTTAACCAACCGGATAGTATTGTTCCGCAGCTGACGCTCTCTATGGTGCAAAATTCGTATCGGAACCTCCTTGTAGGTAACTTCAGATTGAATGGGAACTGATATATCTGACAGAATATGTTCTGGGTCGAATACATATCTCCTTAGCATAGACACATGGAATACATCGTGAATGTCTACCAGAGACGGTGGTAGCGCCAGACGGTAAGTTACCACTCCAATCCTCTCCAAGATATGGAAAGGCCCAATGTATCGTGGAGCTAGCTTACCTCAAAGACCAAATCTCTTCACCCCTTTTGTGAGTGAGACTCTCAGAAATACATGGTCGCCAGTAGAGAACTCCAGGGGTCTACGTCTTTGATTAGCATAACTCTTCTAGCGGTCTTGCGCCTCGAACATCCTCCGTCTAATAGTACGGACCAACTCTTCCTCCTACTAAGCTCTTTGTGGCCCTAGCAGCTGGGCCTCCCCAACCCCCTCCCAGAGGGTGGGCATCCAACAAGGTCTACCATACAATGCTTCAAATGGTGTCATTTGGATAGCCGAATGATAGCTATTGTTATAGGCAAACTCTACTAATGGCAGGTGGTCCTCCTAGCTGCCTCCGAAATCCATAACGCAAGACCTCAGCAAGTCTTCTAATGTCTGAATGGTCCGCTCTAACTGTCCATCCGTCTATGGATGGAATGATGTTCTGAAACGGAGTTGTGTGCCCAAGGCCTACTGCAGACTCTGCCAGAATCAGGATGTGAACCTTGGGTCTCTATCCGATATAATGCTCAAAGGAACACCATGCAATCTGATGATCTCCCTGCAATACAGCTCTGCTAATAGATCCAGCGAATCGATCTTCTGAATCGCTAAGAAGTGTGCAGATTCGGTTAATCGATCAACGACTACCCAAATCGCGTCATGGCCTCGTCGTGTCCTAGGCAACCCCACCACAAAATCCATAGTGTTGTGCTCCCATTTCCACTCTAGAATAGGAATCCTCTGAAGTAATCCGATAGGTCTCTGGTGCTCAGCCTTCACCTGCTGACAGACTAGACATCTAGCTACAAACTCTGCGATGTCTTTCTTCATGCCATTCCACCAATAGGAATGCCTCAAATCTTGATACATGCGTGTTCTGCCTAGGTGGATCACAAATCAGGAGCGATGAGCCTCTTGAAGTAACTCCTCCAAGATCGAGTGAGACTGAGGTATGCATAACCTACCTCGGAAATAAATAACACCCTCATCATCTCGGGTGAACTCCATCTGCTGCCCAGAAGCTATCTGGCTGCCAATGGACTTAAGCGCTGATCACCGGCCTGGGCCTCTCGGATCTAAAGGCGCTGAAATTCCGTTCTATTTAAATTTTCCTGTACAAAAAAAAAATTGTACAAGAATAGAACTTTTCCTAGCAACCCGTATTTTCGATCAGACATGTGTTTGATCAATCAAGCAAGTTCTTGATGGATCAAAGCACACCTTGATGGAAGTACAAGATCACTAGCCTCTTGTGTTGGTATTCAAAATCGATATAAAGAAAATAAACTAATTACGTAGTGGAATTAAAGAACTAGTTGTACCTTTTCTTTGTAGCTAAAGAACTCTTGATCTTCTGCCGTATTCCTCTCCTCTTCTTGGACGTCGTGTAGGTGACGATCTACCAAGACAAAACCACTCTCCTTCTCTTCTCGGTTTCTAAACCGCCGGCTACAAAAGAAGCTCTTAGGATGGGGCGCCTTCTCTTTTTCTTCCTCTTCTTCCTCTTCTTCAACTTCTTCCTCTTCTCCAAGCCACCGCCCACCAAGGAATAGAAGAGGGGGTGTCGGCCCTAGCAAGGAGAGGGGTCGCCGACTCTTAGCAAGGGAGAAGGGAAGGGGCGCCGACCCTACGCAAAGAGGAGGGGAGGGGTGTCGGCCCTAGGTAAGGAGGAAAGGGAGGGGCGCCGGCCACAAGGAGGAGAAGAGAGAAAATTAGAAAGTTAGGTTTTAGGGGTCACCACCTACTCCTTTTTATAAGCTTGTCGTCGGTTACAAAGAAAGAAAAAATAACAGAATTTTGTTTAGAAAAAATCTAAACCATATTATGTTAAACCAAACCAAGTTTAACCAAACAAAGTTAAGTTAAACCAAACCAAGTTAAGTTAAACCAAACCAAACCAAGTTAAGTTAAACCAAACCAAGTTAAGTTAAACCAAACCAAGTTAAACCAAACTAAGTTAAGTTAAACTAAACCAAGTTAAGTTAAATCAAACCAAGTTAAGTTAAATCGAACCAAGTTGTGGATGGGTGGATGCGAAGCTTTATATAGAGGCTACAACAGGGACCTAGAGGAGGAATTGGTTTAGGCCTCCTGATGGGCTTAGGCTTCCTGTGTTCGACTCGAACTGTTGGGATGTATACTAAAAGTCTAGCTTTTTGTATCAACATAAGAATCACATTGGTTAAATATCTGCATTTATTTTAAATGCAGTAGTCCATTTAATTTATATTGTAGATAACATGGTGTGTGGTGCCACACAGAAAATCATGTTATCAGTTCCTTATAAATTATAAATAGTAGCTCACAACCAAGATGAAATGGGATAAACCATTGGAGTGGTTGTAGTATAATTTGGTATTAGTTTATCTTGACTATAAAATTACACTAGTACATTATGTGTGTATTAAGCAGGACCATTTGAGGTAGTTTCTTTTTATATTGATTACATAAAAGAACAAAACCCCTGTTATTATGGATGTGCATACTCTTAATTCTGATATAATAACAAGCACATATACTTAGTATGCATTTCTTTAATTTATCAATGGGTGAGATTTAGTTCATTAAATCAATAGGCCCGATAAGTTGGGAAATAATATTATTTATATGGTGTGTTGTTGATTATAAAAGGAAATTCTGTCCTACTAAATCTAGGTTGATGATGTCCCCTTGAGGAGCTCATAAGGATTATCATGTAAACCCTGCAGGTGGACTTAGTCTGACATGATAATGAAGTTGAGTGGTACTACTCTTGGAGCTAGATATTAATTAAGTGAGTTGTCAATAACTCATCTAATTAATGGGCATTCAATATCTTAAACAAATGGATATTAATGCACTCATGATAAGAAGGAGCTCATAATGTAATTTGGGATTGGTGCGGTAGTTCAATAATAACTCTTTAGTGATATTTGTTATTATTGATGAACTTGAGTTGGGTGTTCGAGACGAACACAGGAAGCTCAAGCTCATCGGGAGACCAAAACTAATTTTTCCTCTCGGTCCCTGTTGTAGCCTCTATAAAGCCTTGTATCCACAAAGTCCACTTCTTACCCAAGTAATGGGTTGGACACATCCTTGCTTGGAGCAAGGGGGGGTCGGCCAAGCATTAATTTGGAGCCAAGTAGTGGCCAGCCAAGCTTGGTGTCCAAGCTAGGGGTTGGCCACATAAGAATAAAAGGGAGTTTTTAATTTTGTGTTAAAAAATTTCCTTTTATAGCCATCCTCATGGTTTTAAAAAGAGAGTTTTAAATTTTAAAATTTTTCCTTTTATAGCTATCTACAAAAGATTAAAGAGATATTTTAATTTTGTTAAAATCTTTCCTTATTTGTAGTTATCTATAATGTCTTAAAGAGATATTTTAATTTTTGATAAAACTTTTCTTTTTGGTAACCATGATTTAAAAGAGAAGTTTAATTTTTAATATTTCCTTTTTTATAGATGTCTACATGATTTAAAAGAGAGAGATTAATTTTAAAACTTTCCTTTATTGCCATGTACAATAGGAAATTTAGAAAAGAGAGATTTTAATTGTTGTTAAAATTCCCTTTTTAAAGGGAGACCACAAATAAGGAAGTTTTAATTATGTTTAAAACTTTCCTTTTTTGCCATGACCAAGGATTATAAATGAGAGGGAGAGGGTGCCTCATGAGTACACAACCTAAGCCTTGCCCCCTCTCCTCTTCATTATGGTCGACACCCTTGTTTCTTCCCTAAGGGTCAGCGGATCACATCTCCTTTAATCCTTGGTGGCCGGCTCTCTTCCTTTCTCTTCTCTTTTGCTTTCTTCCCTTATGGCCGGCGGCACATCAAGCTCAATCTCCTTGGTGGCCGATTGTTTGGAGGGGAAGAATAAGAGAAGGAAATTTCCTATTTTAGCATCCCTTGGTGGCTGTTTTTCTTAAAGGCAAAGAAGTGGTTCGGGTGGAGTAATCTTGGTAGATCATTGCCCACACGACATCCAAGAGGAGAGGAATACAACAGAAGATCAAGAAGTCATTAGCTATAAAGAAAGGCATAACTAATTAATGGTTTCCACTTTGAATTAATTAGTTAGTTTTCTTTGCATGAATTCTGAAACACCAACACAAGAGGCTAGCGATTTTATGTTTTGATTTTGTGCTATCAATTTTATATTTTGATTTTATGTTTCAATCTTGTATTTCTATTGTGGTCTCTGTAGTTAAACCTAGGGTTACTGTAAGAAGTTAAATATCTAATTTCTTTGAAAGGCTTTGTCTAGAAAAGTGGTGGATGATCCAATAACCAAGAAGGCCTAGTGTCTCGCCATGTTTAACCTAAAAGCCAATCTTTGAAATAGATATTTAATCTGTTAGAGTGTATACTAAAAGCCTAGCTTTTGTAAACATTTATTTTGAAAGAAAGAATTACATTGGTCAAAAATGTCTACATCTATATGTTGAGTGTAGTTGTTCAATTAGTTTGTATTGTAGATAACATGGTGTGTGGTGTCATACACAGAAGATTATGTTATCAGTTCCTTATAAATTATAAACAGTAGCTCACGACTGAGATGGAAAGGAACAAACCATCAGAACAGTCATAGTGTAATTAGATATTAGTTTATCTTGACTATATAATTACACTAATACACTTAGAGTGTATTGAGTAGGACCATTTAAGGTAAGTTCTTTTTGTACTAACTTAATAAAAGAACAAGACCTTAGTTATTATGGAAGTGTGTGCTCTTAATCCTAATATAATAACAAGCACATATATTTAGTATTTATTTCTTTAACTTATCAAAGGGTGAGATTTAGTTCGATAAATCAAAAGGCCCGATAAGTTTGGAAATGATATTACTTATAGTGTGTGTTGTTGATTATAGAAGAAAACTGTGTCCTAGTAATCTAGGTTGATAATGTCCCCAAGAGGAGCTCATAAAGATTGTCATGTTAAACCCTGTAGGTGGACTTAGTCCGACATGACGATAAGGTTGAGTGGTACTACTCTTGGACTAAGACATTAATTAAAATGAGATATCAGTAACTCAATTAATTAGTGGGCATCCGATATCTTAAACACAGGGAGATTAACACACTCATGATAAGAAGGAGCCCATAATGTAATTTGGGATTGGTACGGTAGTGCAATAATAACTCTCTAGTGGAATGAGTTATTATTGATGAACTTGAGTTGTGTGTTCGGGGCGAACACGGGATACTCAAGCTTGTCGGGAGGCCAAAACCAATTTCTCCTCTAGGTCACTGTTGTAGCCTCATTAATACCTCATATCCACCCATGAAAAGCCCATCTTGGTGTCCAAGAGGGGGCTGGGTCAAGGCTTGGTGACCAAGCCAAGGGTCGACCACTATTTTCTCAAAGGGGGCCAGCCACAAGAAGTTTGAAGGGGGTCGGCCATATAATTCAAAGTCTGAGGGGTGTTTTGAATTTTTAAAATCTTCTCTTTGTAGATATCTACAAGTTTTAAAAGAGAGATTTTAAATTATAAAATTTTCCTTATTTGAATTAGGCCACATAGTTTAAAAGAAAGTTTAAAAGTTTTAAAACTTTTATTTTTTAACCATCCTCATGGTTTTTTAAAAGGGAGTTTTAAATTTGAAACTTTCTTTTTTTGTAACCATGTTAAAAAAGGAAATTTTAAATGAGAAGTTTTAAATTTTAAAACTTGTTTTAAAATAAAGAAAACTCTCCTTTTTTAACATCCACATTAGGAGATTAAAAGAGAGCTTATAAAATTTTATAAGAGATTTCCTTCTTTGCTTATAAAATTTTTATAAAATTTTATTTCCTTCCTCTTGGGGCTGGCCACCCTTGCTTGGTGCCCAAGCAAGGGGCTGGCCAGTCAATTAAATCAATCAAAGAGGAGAAAAAAGGAATTAAAAAGGAGGAAAGGAAAAACAAAAGGAAGATTTTAATTTTTTTTTTGTAAAAATCTTTCCTTGTATGCCTTGGGCAAGTATTATAAAAGAAGGGGAGGAGAGGCCTCATGAGACATCAATTATTATTATATTGCTTGTGCTCTCTCTTGTGGTCGGTCCTTCTCTTTTCCTTTCCCCTTGCTCTCTTTTTCCTTGGTGGTGGTGGTGACCGAATATTAAAGAAGAAGGAGCAGCTTTTGGGTGGTGTTCATCTTGGAGGATCATCGCCCACATGACGTCCAAGAGGAGGCAAGGAATACGGCAGAAGATCTTGAGGTTATTAGCATACAAAGAAAAGGTATAACTAGTAATTGTTTTCCACATCATGCTAGTTTTTCTTTGTATGAATTCCAAACACAAGAGGCATATGATTCTAGAGTTTCGAATTTGTGATTCCAGTTTGTGTTTTTTTTTTCGAATTTGTGATTCGATTGTTCTTTTTGGTTAACCCTAGAGTTATATAAGGAAATTAAATATTAGCTTTCCTTAAAAGGATTTGTCTAGGCGGTGGTGGATGATCTCATACCCAAGAAGGACTAGTGCCTCGTCATGCAGTCCTGGAAGCCAATTTTGGAAATTAATATTTAATTAAATTTATAACATAGGTGGATTTAGATCAATAATGTTAAGCATCATTTGCGATCCAAATCTAAACCATTAAGAACAGATAAGTTAAATTTTGAATCAATAATGTTAAGTTCCGTTTGCGATTCCTAATTTAATTTCTAAAGAATATAATAGGTTGTTTAGGAAAGGTTTGACACTTGTACAAAATTTCTGTACAGTGGAGCCGGTACGATCTTCCTAGGGTTTACCTCTGTGTGTTTGGTTTTCAGTTTAATTATGCACATGTCATACATAATTTAGGCAGGGTAATAGTAGGATGTGCTAACTCTATGGTTGCAGGCTCAAACTATTATGGCTTACAGATATTGTGTGTGATTGGACCCTTGGACATGTCAAGGGCATATTTGAGTGTGCATGATTGTATATATTAAATACAGTAGGAGCTTTATTAGTTTTAGGATTTTATATTTTGTTTCGATCTAGATTACATGTACATTCCTTTGTGGAATATAGGATCGATATATGTAAAATTCTATTTTTGTCGCGGATTGTATCCTTGCAAGGCGTGGTACTATTGAAGGACCAGAAGCGCAACGGAAAAAGGAAGCTCGATGGACCCGACGACATAAACCCTAGGGTTGGCAGCACGCGAAGGACAGTGATGGAAAATGCCATAATAGTTGGGAAATTAATTTTCATATTTATTGCTTTTATTTACTATGATGCGTGTGATGTGTGCTTGCTAGGTTAAAATTCCTCACCTTAAATAACTAAGTGGGAGAGGGATTTTTTTTTAAATTCCACGGTCTCCATTACTGGTTTATAAGTGATGCAAATAAACTTGCGCGTTGGCTCTGAGTGCCTTCCTCCATATCGGTTGAGTTTGTTTGTGGATCACTAGATCAAACTTCCATTTTGGATGACTATAGGAAATTAATTAGGAGAGTGTGATCTTCCTCATCGGAAGGGGCATAATCTTATTTAATGGACTAAGTGTCAAGTAATGGTATACACTTAGGCACATCTAATAGTATCCTCCCCATCGAAGTCACTGCTATTATTTGTGTGACCAAAGGAAAACCAACTATTAATTTTATTTGTCATAAAGTTATGTTGACAAGAATAAAATTAATGGGTAAAACCTCCTCTTACAAATGTTTGATTTTGTATACGTCCACACTATCGTGGCATGCAAAATTCACGGTGATTTGAGGTGTTGGTTAATTTAAATAGTATTATTTGATAAATCAATATTATTTTAAATTTAGAGTCTTGACCAAAATATATTTTGTGATTCTTAGGATGACTTTCAACCCACTGGCCATTGTACTAAAAGAGAACAAACTTACTGGTCCCAATTATATAAATTGGAAAAGAAACCTGGACATTGTCCTAACTACTGAGGGCTATAAGTTTGTACTATCAGAGGAGTACCCTAATGCGCCTAATGGTATGTCTACCCAAGAGGAGATTGAGAATCATAGGAAATGGGTAAAGGCAGATGAGATGGCGCGGTGTTACATTTTGGCTTCAATGTCAAATGTGCTGCAACATCAGCATCAGGATTTACCAACAACTTATGATATATTGAACAATCTCAAGGATCTCTTTGGTCACCAAGATTTGGCCGCTAGGCAAGAAGCTATAAGAAAGATAATGAGAGCCACCATGACAGAGGGGTCTCCCGTAAGGGATCATATCCTAAAGATGATAGCTTACTTGAATGAAATACAAATCCTTGGAGGAGAAATCGATGGGGAAACTCAGATCGATATCATTCTCCAAACGCTACCCAGAAGTTTTGAGTATTTCCGCCTGAACTATAATATGAATAAAAGGATGTATTCATTGGTGGAACTGCTGACAGAACTTTAGGCAGCAGAAGGGCTATTTCGTCATAATTCTCAAATTCACTATGCTGAAAATAGTTCTACTTCTAAGTCGAAAGGCAAGAAGAAGAAGAAACAGGCTGTTTCAGCAAAGAAGGTGAATAGACCTCAAGGTACAGGACAAAAAGCTGGAATGAAGAAGCTGAAGGGCAAGTGCTTCATCTGCAAGCAGTCAGGACATTGGAAGACAGACTGTTCTTGTAGGAAAGAGAACAATAAAGGTATATCTCATTCTCTATTAGTTGAAACATGTTTAGCGGTGTTATCTACCAGCACCTGGTGTGTAGATACGGGAGCCACTGATCATGTCTGCAACTCTTTGCAGGGGTTCCAAGAAACCCGACGACTATTTGAAGGAGAAATAACTGTCTACATGGGCAATGCTACTAAGGTGGCGGCTGTTGCAGTGGGAGACGTCTACTTATCTTTTGATAGGAATAGAAGTTCGGTTTTAATAAATTGTCTTTATGTACCCAGTTTTAAAAAGAATTTGATTTTAGTTTTTAAACTGTATTTGGATGGATATTCTGTTTCTTTCAATAACAATGTAGTTATAAAGAGAAATAGGGTTATTATCTGTTCTGGTGCATTGGTTGACAATTTATATACTTTAAATCCAATTTCTTCCACAAAGCAACAAATGGAAATTAATAACACATCTTCTAATTCCAATAAGAGAAAGGAACCTTCGGAGATGAACCAAACATATCTTTGGCATCTAAGGCTTGGTCATATTAACTTAAGTAGAATTCAAAGGCTTATAGTTGATGGACTCTTGGGTTCATTAGTGGTGGAAAACTTTCCAACCTGTGAATCTTGCTTGGAAGGTAAAATAACCAAGAGACCTTTTAAGGCCAAGGGGTATAGAGCCAAAGATGTGTTAGAACTGGTTCATTCTGATTTGTGTGGTCCTATGTCTATCCAGGTAAGAGGTGATTTCGAATACTTTATCTCCTTTATAGACGATTATTCAAGATATGGATACATTTACCTGATGCGTCGCAAGTCTGAGTGCTTTGATGAGTTCAAAGAGTACAAGGCTGATGTGGAGAAACGCCTTGGTAAAAGTATCAAGACACTACGGTCTGATCGTGGTGGCGAATACCTCTTAGGAGAGTTTAGGAATTACTTATCAGAAGCTAAGATTCAATCCCAATTATCCGCACCTAGTACACCCCAACAGAATGGTGTGGCAGAATGAAGGAATAGGACTCTTATGGAGATGGTTAGATCGATGATGAGTTATTCAGAATTATCAAATTCGTTTTGGGGATACACTCTGGAAACGACAGCGCACATTCTGAACTTAGTACCTTCTAAATCAGTACCCTCTACTCCCACAGAATTGTGGAATGGGCAAAAGTACTCTAGTCTGAGACATATTCAAATTTGGGGTAGTCCATCACATGTGCTGAAAGCAAATGCTAATAAGTTAGAATCTCGTACAGAAGTTCGCGTATTTGTGGGTTATCCTAGAGGAACGAAAGGTGGTTTATTTTATAGTCCTAAAGACCAGAAGGTCATTGTTAGCACCAATGCCCAGTTTTTAGAAGAAGACTATATAATGGACCACAAGCCCAGAAGTAAAATTGTTTTAGAAGAAATGAGAGAGGACACGTCTACTTCAGTACCACCAGTACAAGATGAAGTACCACAAGAAACTGCAACACGTGTTACAAATGATGCACAGTTACAAACAGTGCCTCATCGTAGTGGGAGGGTTGTAAGGCAACCTGAGAGATTCATGTTTTTGGGAGAGTCTTCAGACTTGATCCTGGGAAAACATGAACTTGATCCCCGGACATATGACGAAGCACTCTAAGATAAAGATGCAGAATCTTGGCAAAAGGCAATGAATTCTGAAATAGAATCTATGTATTCTAATAAGGTCTCGGAGCTTGTAGAACCACCAAATGGTGTAAAAGCTATTGGGTGTAAGTGGATCTACAAAAGGAAAAGAGGGACAGACGGGCAGGTAGAAACCTTCAAAGCAAGGCTTGTTGCGAAAGGGTACACTCAAAAAGAGGGAATCGATTATGAGGAGACTTTTTCATCGGTAGCTATGCTTAAGTCTATCCGGATACTCATATCCATTGCTGCTCATATGGATTATAAGGTTTGGCAAATGGATGTCAAGACATCTTTCCTTAATGGAAGTCTTGAAGAAAACATCCATATGAAGCAACCAGAGGGGTTCATTGAAAAAGGCAAAGAGCATCTAGTGTGCAAGATCAATCGGTCCATTTATGGACTGAAGTAAGCTTCAAGATCTTGGAACCTCCGGTTTAATGAAGTAATCCAGTCATATGGATTTATTCAGTGTCTGGATGAGTCTTGTGTATACAAAAAGTGTAACGGAAACGTGGTAGTATTTCTTGTACTATACGTAGATGACATTTTGTTAATTGACAACAATGTGACATAAGGGTATGGTTGTCCAAATAATTCGATATGAAGGACTTAGGAGAATGTGCACACATTCTTGGGATCAAAGTCATAAGGGATCGCAAGAAAAGGATGTTGTGCCTATCTCAAGCTTCATATATAGATATAATCCTTGCTCGTTTTAGCATGCAAAACTCCAAGAAAGGTTTCTTACCTTTTAGGCATGGAGTAGCTTTATCTAAAGAGATGTCTCCGAAGACATCAAAGGAGATAGAGGACATGAAGGCAGTTCCTTATGCTTCGGTTGTGGGAAGCCTAATGTATGTAATGCTGTGTACGAGACCGGATATCTGTTTTACCGTGGGCATGGTTAGCAGATATCAAAGTAACCCTGGACAAGGACATTGGACTACTGTAAAGCATATATTAAAGTACCTGAGAATGACTAGAGATTATATGCTAGTTTACCAAGCAGATGATTTGCTCACTGTGGGTTACACGGATTCAGACTTCCAATCAGATAGGGACAATAGTAAGTCTACATCAGGCTATGTGTTTACTTTAGGAGGTGGAGCCATTGCATGGAGGAGTGTTAAGCAGAAATGCATTTCAGACTCAACCATGGAAGCTGAGTATGTGGCAGCCTCTGAGGCAGCCAAAGAAGCTGTATGGCTTAGAAACTTCCTAATGGACTTAGATGTGATTCCTAGTTTGCCCAAAATCATCACAATTTATTGTGATAATAGTGGTGCAGTTACAAACTCGAAGGAATCACGAGCCCATAAGGCGAGTAAACATATAGTGCGCATGTACCACCTGATACGAGACATCATCAAACGAGGAGAAGTTGTTGTCGTCAAGATTGCATCAGCAGATAACCTGGCAGATCCTTTCACTAAGGCCCTTCCGGCAAAAGCTTTTGATTGGCATGTGGAGGGGATGGGAATCAGATGTATGGCAGCAGATATGGCAGCTTAGTCTTTTAATATAAGTGGGAGATTGTTAGAGTGTATACTAAAAGGCTAGCTTTTGTAAACATTTATTTTGAAATAAAGAATCACATTAGTCAAAAATGTCTACATTTATATGCTGAGTGTAGTTGTTCAATTAATTTATATTGTAGATAACATGCTGTGTGGTGTCATACACAGAAGATCATGTTATCAATTCCTTATAAATTATAAACAATAGCTCACGACTGAGATGGAAAGGAACAAACCATCATAACAGTCGTAGTGTAATAAGGTATTAGTTTATCTTGACTATATAATTACACTAGTACACTTAGAGTGTATTGAGTAGGACCATTTAAGGCAAGTTCTTTTTGTACTAACTTAATAAAAGAACAAGACCTTAATTATTATGTAAGTGTGTGCTCTTAATCCTAATATAATAACAAGAACATATATTTAGTATTTATTTCTTTGACTTATCAAAGGGTGAGATTTAGTTCGATAAATCAAAAGGCCCAATAAGTTGGGAAATGATATTACTTATAGTGTGTGTTGTTGATTATAGAAGAAAACTGTGTCCTAGTAATCTAGGTTGATAATGTCCCCAAGAGGAGCTCATAAAGATTGTCATGTTAAACCCTGCAGGTGGACTTAGTCCGACATGACGATAAGGTTGAGTGGTACTACTCTTGGACTAAGACATTAATTAAAATGAGTTGTTAGTAACTCAATTAATTAGTGGACATCCGATATCTTAAACACAGAGAGATTAACACACTCATGATAAGAAGGAGCCCATAATGTAATTTGGGATTGGCGCGGTAGTGCAATAAGAACTCTCTAGTGGAATGAGTTATTATTGATGAACTTGAGTTGTGTGTTCGGGGCGAACATGGGATACTTAAGCTCGTCGGGAGGCCAAAACCAATTTCTCCTCTAGGTCCTTATCGTAGCCTTATTAATGTCTCATATCCACCCATGAAAAGCTCATCTTGGTGTCCAAGAGGGGGCCGGTTCAAGGCTTGGTGACCAAGCCAAGGGTCGGCCACTATTTTCTCAAAGGGGGTCGGCCACAAGAAGTTTGAAGAGGGCCGGCCACATAATTCAAAGTATAAGGGGTGTTTTGAATTTTTAAAATCTTCTCTTTGTAGATATCTATAAGTTTTAAAAGAGAGATTTTAAATTATAAAACTTTCCTTATTTGAATTAGGCCACATGGTTTAAAAGAAAGTTTAAAAATTTTAAAACTTTCCCTTTTTAACCATCCTCATGGTTTTTTAAAAGGGAGTTTTAAATTTGAAACTTTCCTTTTTTGTAACCATGTTAAAAAAGGAAATTTTAAATGAGAAGTTTTAAATTTTAAAACTTGTTTTAAAATAAAGAAAACTCTCCTTTTTTAACATCCACATTAGGAGATTAAAAGAGAGTTTGTAAAATTTTATAAGAACTTTCCTTCTTTGCTTATAAAATTTTTACAAAATTTTATTTCCTTCCTCTTAGGGCTGGCCACCCTTGCTTGGTGCCCAAGCAAGGGGCCGACCAATCAATAATCAATCAAAGAGGAGAAAAAAGGAATTAAAAAGGAGGAAAGGAAAAACAAGAGGAAGATTTTAATTTTTTTTGTAAAAATCTTTCCCTGTATGCCTTGGGCAAGTATTATAAAAGAAAGGGAGGAGAGGCATCATGAGACATCAATTCTTATTCTATTACTTGTGCTCTCTCTTGTGGTCGGTCCCTCTCTTTTCCTTTCCCCTTGCTCTCTTTTTCCTTGGTGGTGGTGGTGGTCGAATATTAGAGAAGAAGGAGCAGCTTTTGGGTGGTGTTCATCTTGGAGGATCATTGCCCACACGACATCCAAGAGGACGCGAGGAATACGGCAGAAGATCTCAAGGTTATTAGCATACAAAGAAAATGTATAACTAGTAATTGTTCTCTACATCATGCTAGTTTTTCTTTGTATGAATTCCAAACACAAGAGGCATATGATTCTAGAGTTTCTAATTTGTGATTCCAGTTTGTGTTTTTTTTTTGAATTTGTGATTCGATTATTCTTTTTGGTTAACCCTAGAGTTATATAAGGAAATTAAATATTAGCTTTCCTTAAAAGGCTTTGTCTAGGCGGTGGTGGATGATCCCATACCCAAGAAGGACTAGTGTCTCGCCATGTAGTCCTGGAAGCCAATTTTGGAAATTAATATTTAATTAAATTTATAACATAGGTGGATTTGGATCAATAATGTTAAGCATCGTTTGTGATCCAAATCTAAACCATTAAGAACAGATAAGTTAAATTTGAAATCAATAATGTTAAGTTTCATTTGTGATTCCTAATTTAATTTCTAAAGAACACAATAGGTTGCTTAGGAAAGGTTCGACACTTGTACAAATTTTTTGTACAGTGGAGCCGGTACGATCTTCCTAGGACCAACCAACATAATCAACTTCTGTAATATGGTTTAACTTAGGAAGATCACATCGGTTAAACTTGGAGTAAAAATGTTTAGTATCGTTTCCAATCCAAGTTTAACTTCTGAAGAGCAACTTGGATTAATAATGTTAAGCATCATTTGCAATCCAAGTTTAACTTCAGTAGAGCACATGGGTGGCTAGGTAAAGTTCTGTGCTTGTACAAATTTTTGTACAGGGGAAACAAAATGGTATTCCGAGTAGCAACCAACAATTGGTATCAGAGCTAGGTTTTTGCCTCTATGTGTTTGGTTTTCAGTTAATTATGCACTTTTCATATATCAGTTTAGGCAGGATAATAGTAGGATGTGCAAATAAATTAACTCTGTGGTTGCAGGCTCCAACTATTATGGTCTATTGTGATTGTGTGTGATTGGACCCTCGGGCATGTCAACGACATTTTATATGTGTGCATGATTGTAATTATTTAATACAGCAGGAGTTGTTTTAGTTTTAAGATTTTACATTCTGTTCGATCTAGATTACATGTACATTCCTTCATGAAATATAGGATCGATAAATGTAAAATTTTATTTTTTTCGCGGATCGTATCCTTGCAAGGCGTGGTGTTATTTGAGGACCAGAGGCACAGCGGAAAAAAAGGAAGCATGATGGATGCGATGACGTAAACCCTTTGGTGGCAGCTAGGGTTGGTGGCATACGAAGGACAGTATTGGATGAGGTCATAATAGTTAGAAAATTTGTTTTCATATTTATTGCCTTTTATGCTGTGATGTGTGTGCTTGTGTTTATGTGCTAGTGTGCATGTTAAAATTCCTCATTCTCCATTACTAGTTTGTAAGTGATGTATTCAAACTTGTGTGTTGGCTCTGAGTGCCTTCCTCCACATCGGATGAGTTTGTTTGTGGATCACTAGATCAAACTTCCTTAATGGATGATTATAGGAAATTATTTAGGAGCGTGTGATCTTCTCCATCTGAAGGGGCACAATCCTATTTAATGGACTTAATATCAAGTAATGGTATACACTTAGGCGCATTTAATAGTATCCTCCCCATCAGAGTCACTGCTATTATTTGTATGATCGAAGAAAAATCAACTATTAATTTGCCATAAAGTTATGTTGACAAGATAATAAAATTAATGAGTAAAACCCCCTCTTACAAATGTTTGAATTTGTATACATCCACACTATCGTGGCATACAAAATTCACGGTGTTTGAGGTAATTTTATTTGTCATATTGATAAGATAATAAAATTAATGGGTAAAATCCCCTCTTACAAATCTTTGAATTTATATACGTCCACACTATCGTGGCATATAAAATTCACGGTGTTTGAGGTAATTTTATTTGTCATAAAGTTAGGTTGACAAGATAATTAATGGGTAAAACCCTCCTCTTACAAATGCTTGAATTTGTATACGTCCACACTATCGTGGCATATAAAATTCACAGTGTTTGAAGTGTTGGTGAATTTAAATGATATTGTTTGTGGAATCAATATTATTTTAAATTCTAAAGTCTTGACCAAATGTTTTGTGATTCTTAGGATGACCTTCAATCCCCTTGCTATTATATTGAAAGAGAACAAACTTATTGATCTCAATTACATTGATTGGAAACGAAATCTGAACATTGTCTTAACTGCTAAAGGCTATAAGTTCGTACTTTTTGAGATCTATCCAAGCTTTCCTAATAGTGATTATAGTAAAGAGGAGATTGAGTGTCATAAAAAATGGGTCAGGGCAGATGAAATGGCGAGGTATTACATTTTGGCTTCTATGTCAAATGTACTACAACATCAACATCAGGGCATGCCTACCGCTTATGACATGATGCGCAATCTCAAGGAACTCTTCGGACACCAGAATCGGGTTGTTAGGCAGGAGGCTATGAGAAACTTGATGACGACCACCATAACTGAGGGAACACCCGTAAGGGATCATATCCTCAAAATGATGGCTCTTTTGAATGAGATGGAAGTCCTTAGAGCAGAAATTGATGGGGAAACCCAAGTCGATATCATTCTCCAAACGTTGCCTAAAAGTTTTGAGCAGTTCCGCCTGAACTATAACATAAACAAAAGGGTTTATTCATTGGTGGAACTTCTGATAGAACTTTAAGCAACAGAAGGGTTATTTCGTCAAAGTTCTCAAATTCACATTGTTAAAAATGTTTCTACTTCTAAACTAAAAGGGAGAAAGAAGAAAAAGAAATAAGTTGATTCAACAAATCGATCTCTAAGGACTGGACCGAAAGCAAGTGTGAAGAAGCCGAAGGGCAAGTGCTTCACATGCAAGCAGTCTGGACATTGGAAGATGGACTGTCCTCTTAGAAAGGAGAACAATAAAGGTATATCTTATTCTCTAGTAGTTAAAACATGTTTAGTGGTGTTATCTACCAGAACCTGGTGTGTAGATATGGGAGCCACTGATCATGTATACAATTCATTGTAGGGGTTCCAGGAAACTCGACTACTATATGAAGAGGAGATTACCGTCTACATGGGCAATGCTACGAAAGTGGCGGCTATTGCAGTGGGAGATGTTTATCTATCTTTAGATAGGAATAAAATATTGATTTTGATAAATTGTCTTTATGTACCAAGTTTTAAAAAGAATTTGATTTTAGTTTCTAAAATTATGGATGGATATTCTATTTCTTTTGGTAAAGAAAATAGAGTAGTTCTGGTACGTTGGCTGACAATTTGTATACTCTAAATCCAATAACTCCCACAATACAACAAAATTCATTTTGGGGATATGCTCTCGAAACAGCAGTGAACATGGTACCTTCTAATTCAGTATCCTCTACTCCCATAGAATTGTGGAATGGGCGTAAGCCTAGTTTAAAGCATATTCGGATATAGGATAGTCCAGCACATGTGCTGAAGGGAGACACTGATAAGTTGGAATCACGAACATAAGTTCGCTTGTTTGTGGGCTATCCTAATGGAATGAAAGGTGATTTATTTTATAGTCCTAAAGATCAGAAGGTCATTGTTAGCACCAATGTCCGATTTTTAGAAGAGGACTATGTAATAAACCACAAGTCAATGAATAAAATTGTTCTTAAGAGAAGACACGTCTACTTTAGTACCAACGGTACAAGATGAGATACCACAAGAAACTGCAACACGTGTCACAAATGATACACAATTACAAATAATGCCTCATCGTAGTGGGAGGGTTATTTTTGGGAGAGTCTTCAAGACTTGATCCTTGGTGAACATGAACCTGATCCCTGGATAATGATGAAGCAAGAGATCTTGGAACATCCGATTTAATGAAGTGATCCTGTCTTATGGATTTATTCAGTGACCGGATGAGTCTTGTGTATACAAGAGGAGTGACGAAAACGTGGTGGTATTTCTTGTACTATACGTAGATGACATTTTGCTCATTGGTAATAATGTCAAAGTGTTGTCAGATGTAAGGGTATGGTTGTCTAAGTATTTTGATATGAAGGACTTGGGAAAATATGGACATATTCTTAGGATCAAAGTAATAAGGGATCGCAAGAAAAGGATATTGTTCTTATCGCAAGCTTCATACATCAATACTATCTTAGCTCATTTTAGCATGTAAAACTCCAAGAAAGGTTTTTACCTTTTCGGCATGGAGTACCCTTATCTAAAGAGATGTCTCCTCAGACATTAAAGGAGATAGAGGAGATGAAGGTGGTTCCTTATGCTTCGGCTGTAGGAAGCCTAATATATGCAATGCTATGTACAAGACTGGATATTTGTTTTACCGTGGGCATGGTTAGCAGATATCAAAGTCACCCAGGACCAGGACACTGGACTACCGTAAAGTATATATTAAAGTACCTAAGAAGGACTAGAGATTATATGCTAGTTTACAAGGTAGATAATTTGCTCCCTGTGGTTACACGGATTCGGATTGAATGGGACAATAGTAAATCGACCTCAG
This sequence comes from Zingiber officinale, assembly GCF_018446385.1. Classification (NCBI taxonomy): domain Eukaryota; kingdom Viridiplantae; phylum Streptophyta; class Magnoliopsida; order Zingiberales; family Zingiberaceae; genus Zingiber; species Zingiber officinale. The sequence continues at coordinate 103,102,768 of NC_055991.1, forward strand.
GATTTTGTGTTTACTTTAGGAGGTGGAGCCATAACAATAGAGGAGTGTTAAGAAGAAATGTGTTTCAGACTCCACCATGGAAGCTGAGTATGTGGCAGCCTTTGAGACAGTCATAGAAGTTGTATGGCTCAGAAACTTCATGATGGACTTAGATGTGATTCCTAGTTTGCCCAAAATTATTACAGTTTATTGTGATAATAGTGGTGCAGTAGCAAACTCGAAGGAATCACGAGCCCATAAGGCAAGTAAACACATAGAGCGCAAGTACCACCTAATACGAGGAGAGGTTATTGTCGCCAAGATTACATCAGAAGATAACCTGGCAGATCCTTTCACTAAGGCCCTTCAGCCAGAGCTTTTGATCGGCATGTTGAGAGGATGGGAATCAGATGTATGGCAACATATATGGTAGCATAGTCTTTTAGTATAAGTGAGAGATTGTTAGGATGTATACTAAAAGTCTAGCTTTTTGTATGAACATAAGAATCACATTGGTTAAATATCTGCATTTATTTTAAATGTAGTTGTCCATTTAATTTATATTGTAGATAACATGGCGTGTGGTGTCACACAGAAAATCATGTCATCAGTTCCTTATAAATTATAAATAGTAGCTCATAACCAAGATGGAATGGGATAAACTATTGGAGTGGTTGTAGTGTAATTTGGTATTAGTTTATCTTGACTATAAAATTACACTAGTACATTATGTGTGTATTAAGCAGGACCATTTGAGGTAGTTTCTTTTTATACTGACTACATAAAAGAACAAAACCCCTGTTATTATGGATGTGCATACTCTTAATCCCGATATAATAACAAGTACATATACTTAGTATGTATTTCTTTAATTTATCAATGGGTGAGATTTAGTTCGTTAAATCAATAGGCCCGATAAGTTGGGAAATAATATTATTTATATGGTGTGTTGTTGATTATAAAAGAAAACTGTGTCCTAGTAAATCTAGGTTGATGATGTCCCCTTGAGGAGCTCATAAGGATTGTCATGTAAACCCTGCAGGTGGACTTAGTCTGGCATGACAATGAAGTTGAGTGGTACTTGTCACGCCCCCAAAGGAGTCCCTACCGAAAAATTTCTGCAGCATCTCCCCTGTACCGGTGACAATCTGAAACACACATACATACAAAATACATCAGCCACATGCGGCTGGAATATATACACAGCCACGCAGTTTATATTCAGCCCACTCAGCTGGAACATAATAAAACACAACCACGTAGTTATATATATACAATGAATAGCCCACTCGGCTGCATTAAAAACCAACACAGCGAAAAAACGATAATGGAAAGCCCAATACAACACAAATCAGCACACTGCTAGCTGGCTAGGATTTATACAACAACCACAATAATAAATACAACAACACACCAAATACAGCAAATACCAAATACAAATAAAACATATACAAAACTCGGAACAGTCTTCGGATGTGACATAGGACCCGACAGACAGGATACTCCAAGAGACACACCAAATATCTAATTGCTACCTGAAAACATAAAGGTATAAATGTGGTGGTGAATATATGTAACTCAGTGGGTGATAGAAAGGATAGTGCATGGTCCATAAATAAACATGGAGATCAAAAGTATACAGTCTCAGTAGAGAATAAAGAACATGATCATACTATCATAATCAAGGCACCTGAACATATCTGACATAATAACCTGACATACAAACTGTACAAACTACAACTATCATAATGATAGATACATATCCAATCTGGAATCAACACATAGTACAATGATCAGTAAACTCACCGAACCTGTAACAGACCTCCTCGTGACACCTGTGCAATATAAATATGACTACATATACATGTAAAATAAATACCCCTCCGGCGAGATCCTTCACCTTCCGACACTTTTCCAAGGCTCCACCACTTGGGGTTCAAGCGGCAGCGACAGAGAAGTGTGCAGCAGTCCATCATCTCCAGCAACTTCCATTCGAGGAGGGTTTCCTCGGTGGAAGATCCGCTCACCACTATTGTTGTCAAAGCAAGCAGCAACCAGCAAAGTAGAGTGCTCTGTCCACCGGCTTTAGGGGTTCCGAGCCGGGTCTTCGTGTGACGACGAAGATAGTCGTTGGTAATCGGAAGCGGATGTGTGAATTGTGGTTGGATTAGTTTAAATTTTCATAGTTTAACTCTGTTAATTTTGTTAATTTGCTTGTGTTGAAGTTCTATTGTTGAATGCTTGTAGCTAATTTGACCTTTCATGTTTAAATTACACTTACTATGCTTAATTAGTTACACGCTTATAATGTGTTTGATGAAATGCTTCAACCAGTAGTTAGGTTTATTTTGATGCATTTTAACTTGTTTAATTCTTGCTTGTCTTATTCTTCCAATTTCTTTAAGTTTTAGTTTTGATTAAATGCAATTAGGATAGATTAGCTTAGGGTTTCTTTAATGTTTTAGGTTTTGTTACATGCTTTAGGTTTCATTACATTCTTAGTTTCGTTAATGTTTTACTCCATGTTATGCTCATTGATAGATAATCTTGTATCGTAGTGTGACAATGCGATGTAGGAAAATCTTCAATGGTTAGTTAGGGTAGACATAGTTTTCTTTACTTGCATTGTCTTTCATTTACTAGATTAGGTTTCATTTAATGCTTTGTCATTTTAGTCCTTAGTTTAATTGTGTTGATAATTAATCCATAGTGTAGTGTGACAATGCATTATGGATTAATTATTCACACTTAGTTAGATTTCATTCCAGCATTAGATTAGTTTCCTTCTTGTTCTGCTTTTAATTTGTTAGGTTTAGAATCAAAAATCCAAACCCCCATTTTCATATCAAAAACTCCAAAAATAGGAATAAAATACAATCCTAGATTACATCCTACTGTTTGTTCCTCGAGGTTCGATCTTGGGCTCGTTATTACAACATCATTGTGAAGATAAGGGGTTCATGGAATATACATTGTTAATTTGATTTACGAGTGTGACAGACATCATTATCAGCCACCATCCTAAATAGCACATTACCAAGCACTATTCTATACTCCTCTCAAGGAGATGGGTTGAGAGCAAAGGCCCCAAGTATCGTCTACTGGAGAGGCACTTGTCCGAGATTTATGCAAGGGGAAAGCCTCAAGGGTTAGTGGCTCTCCCAAGTGAATAAGTTTGTCATTCTCCTAAGAAATATTAGGAGACAAACTGTCAAACATTATCGCCCCTTGGTGATCGAGGAATATGGATGGTCAACTAATCTAGAAGACCACCTCCTTAAATTTAAAAATGTCTCCCTCCTTCATCAATATATGGATAGCGTGAAGTGTTGAGTGTTTGTCACCACACTCTCTGACTAAGCACAATGGTGGTTCAAATGACTACCGGCCTAATCCATCTGCTATTTTAAGGATTTTTACAAGGCTTTCTTCTACCATTTCGCTAGCAGTCATCGTTACCACAAAACCACCCTGAGCCTCTTTTCACTCATGCATGGGCTCAAGGAGAAGCTCATGGACTACATAAAAAAGTTCAATTAGGTGGCTATGGATGTTCCCTTTGTATATCCCGGTAGGCCGGCTAGAGGGGTGAATAGCCCTTCAAGTAGGTTAAAAAAATCTCTTACTTTTATTTAGCAAGGATGGACAATTAGATTAACCAAATATATGCAATTAACGTTAAAGAAAATAACTTAAAAAGAATAGGTAAAAAGGCCAGAGTTAACTTAGTTATAACCTATGTGGTTGTTAATCTAAGACGTTGAAAAGCTCACTAAAAACTCCTCATTGAAGGAGGAGAAGCTTTTACACACGTTGACAACTTAGAAAAGACTAGGAAAGTTAATACAGATGTTGTGGCTCAGTTGTTGTTAAGTTATAGCTCCATGAGACTTTTTATAGCCTTTTGAAAAATGTTACCATTACATGGAGGCTCCTCAAAAGAGGTCCAAGCTGCCTCCAAGAGGACAAATCTTTATCCTCTTCGTAATGGTAGACTAACAGCTACCGAAGGTGCCTCAATGGCTTGAGGGTACCTCCCAAAAAGGCACGAGCGTTTCTCAAAGGTTTTGAGGGCACCTTTGCTGCCCAACCTGGGTGGGGTACCTAGATAGGCAGCACCTCCACTACACTGCTCCTTTTGCTTGGGTGATTTTCATTATCAAGAATCGGGCTCACCCAAACTCATCTTACACCTTCTTCTCGAGCAATCTTCTACTATGCCTTCTCGTCCGTCAAAAATGTCATGTGCTTCCTTCTCATCTGCCAGGGTACTCTTCTATAGCACCTCATCTCTCGAATGCACCGAGCCCATCAACTCCCTTCTTGTGCTATCCTTCTCGCTAGTTGCGTCTTTTGCTCGACTTCTTGTGTTCCTAAGCTCCTGTACACTTAGACACAAGGATTAAACCCAACAAGACTTAACTTAACTCGGTTGTCCACATGTGACATGATTGGGATCGACCATATCATTGGCCTGTATGTTTTTTCGATGATATAGTCTTTACCTTTTCATCAAAAAAAAGAAAAATACAAAAAAAAGTTAGAAAAAATGATGAAAAGTTTGCTAGGAGATCATGAACAGAATTAACAGTAGTCTAATATTTTTCAAACATAATTTTGAAAAATATTCTAATTTTACTAATTAATTCTTTATTTTGATAAAAATAAATTAACAAATATTTTTCTATTTCAAAAAATCCTAAAAACTTTTGTCAAAATCAAACAGAAGTCAATAGATCAATAAAAAAATTTCATGTGAAAATATTTTTTATTTTAACAGAAATAAATCATTTCATTTATATAACCCTATTTTTAGAAAAATAAATATTAAAATAGATTTTAATCTATAAAAATCTTGCTAATTTTTCTATGTAAAACTGAATAAACATCTGTAGAAAAAATAAATTATTCAAAATTTGATTTTTGAGATTTTTTTAATATTAAAAATTAATTATTCGATAACTAATTCATAGAAAATTTCAAAAAAAAAATTAATCTAATAGATAATCTATTGTTCTATCATTATAAAAATTTTGAATACAAAATTTAAAGAAAAGGTTATTTTTCTAAGTAAAGCATTCTCTACCCTTGTAAATTGATTTAATGAAGGATTTAATTTAGACATGATTTTGAAATCCAATATAGGTTCCTACTTACTAGATTTATCAGAAACTTTGGTGGAATATAATTTATAGGAAATTTTTTAATTTATCCCCTATAATTTCTGATATACCAATTGAATCTACCATAATTACTAAAATTTAACTTGTGTAGAACATTTAATTTTAAGCATATATAGTCATTTTTCAAAGATTCTACTTATCCTTTCAATTTTCCCTTTTCAAATTTGAATTTATCAAAATCTTTTATTTGGCATGCATTTGCTAAGGTCAATTTTAATTATATATATTTTTTAATTTGCACATAATTCTAGAAAGTATTTTAATAAATTCATATAATTGTTTAGGAGATAAGGAGCGTACCTCACTTACCTTATGATATGATGTTCCTTCATTGTTGCTTCCATCCGTTGACGCTCCCCCTTCGTTGATGCTCATTTTTAAGGTACTTTCTTCATCCCTCTCATAGTTCGCCATTAGTGCCAATCCAACATAGGTCTTAATCTCTGATTCAGAAGACGATGATTCATCCCACATAGCTTTTAAATTTCTCTACTTCATTCGTCTTGGCCCTTTTTCTTTTTCTTTTTCTTTTTCTTTCCCCTTCCTCTTTAGTTTAGGGCAGTCATCCTTGATGTGTCCTTCTTCTTAGCAGTTGTAGCATCGAACCATACTTTTGCTTCGAAGGTGTTTCTTTGCCTATAACTTGTGAAATTTGTTAGATTTAAGAAATTTTCTAAAGTTTCTTACCATGAGGGTGGCTTCGTCTTCATCAATAGAAGCTTCAGAGTCTGGTTCATCCATTTTTTCCTTTAGGGCAATATTTTGATACATCTTCTTCCTTAGTTCTGCACATCTAGATTCGTGAAGTTCTAAAGTAGAAAATAAACTTTTTAACGAACTTACCTTTAGATCCTTAGAGATATAATAGGAGTTGATTATGGATGTCCACTCAGGTGTTCTTGGGAAAACGTTTAGTGCATACCTTAGCAAATCTTGGTTTGTTACCTTTTCTCTGAGATTCATAAGTATGTTGATCAACTCCTTCAATTTGTTGTGTGGTTGAGTGACTGACTCCCCTTCTTGTTGCTGAAGGTTTGTTAGTTGATTCTTAGGAGATGGAGTTCCGCTCACTCATTTGCTACGAGGTTAGTTTGTTCCTTCTTAGCCGGCAGAGATTCTTCTTTTTCTTCTCCTTGTTATCCTTGGGAGCTATAAACTGTATTTGATTATTAACAAAATTTTGAAATTGGTTTTGAAAAATGCTTCTATTTGCTTTTTTCACATCATGAACTCTCCCTCAAACTTAGGTGGGTAGATACTTGGTCCGACCATTGTCTCATTGCTTCAGTTGGTAGTAAGTCTTTGTGAGTTGGTTGGACTCTGATACAAATTAAAGGTCTTAGTAGGTCGGCTAAAGGGGGTGAATAGCCCTTCAAGTAGGTTAAAAAAAATCTCTTGCTTTTGCTTAGCAAGGATGCATACTTAGATTAAGCAATTATAAGCAATTAACATTAAATAAAACTTTAAAAGAATAGATAAAAAGACCAGAGTTTACTTGGTTAGAACCTAGGTGGTTAATTGATGTGCGTAGGTTTTATACACTTGTTTAGCATGTTTTGACGCGCATTCCTATATTTTATGTATGCTTTATCTATGCATTTTCATACTCCTTGCTTTACTTTTAGTATATTTACTCTTCTTTGTTCAGAGATCTGTTCTTGTATATTTTCTATCTACAGGAGTCAAATTTGGAGAGGAAATGATGTTCATGGTGAATTTGATCGACGAACAAAGGAAGTCAGCACCAACCATGTGTGTCACACGACCATGTCAAAGGAATAGGAAGGAAAATGGTCTTGGTCGTGTGGAGCAGACCGAGTGTGCAGCATCAGTAGAAGAGGGGGCTGACATGGCCATGTGGTATCACACGGCCATGTCACTTTTGAAGCAGAATGATAACATGGTCGTGTAGATCTACACGGTCGTGCAACCCTTCCAGAGGCCGAGCATTGCCAGGTCGTGTATTCCACACGGCCGTGCAACTTTTCCAGAGACCAAGATTGGCACGGTCGTGTGTGCCACACGGCCGTTTGAGCCGTCCAGAGGCAGAGCATGGCACATCCATGTGAATCTCACACGGCCGTGTGACTCTGGTTGAGAGCAAAGCAGGCGAAGCTGTGTGAGGTTCACATGGTCGTGACACGGGTCGTGTGGTGCCCAAACCCCTTGCTCTATATAAAGGGTTTCTCCCTCTTTGAAAGGAGGAGACTCTCCCTTTGGGGAGATCCAATCTGAAGGTTTTTCTCCATCTTTTGGATGTCAATCTGGTGATCTAAGGATGTCTCCATTCCTGATTCGACTCCGGTAGCAAGGATTGGTTATGAAGATTACTCATCGTCTCTAGATAAGCATTTCTTTTCTATCTTCTTAATTTGGATCAAAATGTTTACGATCTTCTTCTTGTCTTCGGATCTTTTCCTTTGTTTCATGGAATAGATCTTCTTGTTCTAGGATGGAGGGAGTATTTGTGATGTGAATTGATGTATGAATTCAAGGATTTGCCAACTTCTTGTTTCAATGATGTTGTTATGTTTTGAATCAATTCAATCTTATATAGATTGTTGTGTTTGGATCTAATTACCATTTTTGATTGGATGTTTGTAATACTTGTGGATCTTGTAAAGGAATTCTCTAGATTGTATGACCGAGGGGTATCGTGACAGGGTTGCCCCGTTAACGGACATCTTGGGGATTATCTTGAAGGGTGAAGCAAGAATCTACAGAGAAGTGGCATAGATAGATGAGTTGTTCCCTATATCTTGATGTGAATTGATTAGTGATGTGTTTCTATGTTGTATGACCGTGATAGAGCTGCCCAGCTAATGGACTTCATAGAGATCATGACTATTTAGTTGCTTAAGGTGTAGATATAAGTCCCTTGCCGGTGTTTTCTGCAGGACATAACCGACAACTTCTTACAAATGCATGACAATTGAGGATATAATTGGTAAAATCATATTGCATTGATAAGTATCACAAAGAAACCAAATCTCTTAGAACTTTTATAAAATCTAGTTTCTGCATTACTTTTCTATTTTAATTTTCTAGTTGCTTCTTAGTATGTGTAATTCCTAGTTGATTGTTTAACTAATTCGCTTTGAAATATCTTTAGTGGTTATAACTAGTCCCTGTGGATACAATATCTCTTATATTACTGACGACATAACCGTGCACTTACAGTGACGTACAAGTTTTTGGTGTCATTACCGGAGACTACGTTTATAACATTGTGTTGAAGCTTCTGTAGCAACGCAAGTTACCACTCCTGAAGGAAAAATGGATTTAGTTGAGCAAGCATTTGGTATGTCTGCTATATCCAATATCGCATCCTATGTATTTTGTAAGATGCTATATTTCAAAGGCACAGATACAGATTTTACAAAAGGTATATGCACGCTAATAATCCCACAAATTAGCAAAATGTGTATTTCTTTACTAAATTGATTATCATAACATCACATCGCGAATTAAAAATTAAAGAAAACGATGAGGTAAAGGTGATATTGAAAGAGGAAGGGTCAAGTGCTGGAATTGGGCCAATTGCAGGGGGTTGAGGTCTGGGGATTTTCGGAAGAGAAGCAGTAGCTATGTCCCTATGGAGAGCTTGTTTCAATAATATCAATAGCAGTGTGCATCTTGGAAAATATTCAAGGGATTTCTTAGGGGAATCTTCCTAATGTGCCCAATGAAGTTTGTCCTTATCTACAGAAGTAGGGAAAAAGGAAACTGCATTAGTAAACTAATGAAGTGGATATGGCAAATTAGGAATGAGATTCAAAACTACAGAACCTCCAAATCTTACAACATGATGGATGAACTGATAATATCAGTTAACTTATTAGCGTCTTGTAGCTGTTACCCAGAATGTTCAGGATGATGTGTGGAAAATACCGATAGTGGGTATCAGTCACAGCAAATTCAAGATAAGAAAAATGTCTACTTTTTTATCAAGGTTTGGATGCCCTTAGCTTTCCACCCAACATGAGGTGACATATTGGAGCATCCTCAAACAAGGTAGACTTGATAAGTGCTGCGACAGAGCATTGTCAATGGCTTCTTTTAAAGAGTTGCCCTTCAGCTAGGTGGACTACCAAGTGATGCTAAGAGTTGGAGAAAATTGACTAAATGTCAAGTTCCAAATGTTCAATAGTTGAATGATGAGAGCGAAGAGGAACTCAGATACTAGTATCAAGGAATTATTATCTGCTGGGGCAGAATGCAAAAGAAAGTTCTATACTTTCAACCTAATCTTCCCAAGTTTGAACTTGGTGATAGTAGAGGATTTAACCTTCTCCCAATGAAGCCTTGTCAATTCATCTTGGACTAAGTGTGGCATCTGGGCCTGAAGAGATTCTGAATTGAGTTCAGTAAGGTCAAGCTCTGGGTACAAAAGTATAGTTTGGCCAAAGTACATGTTGCTTGAACAAAGGACGGTGGGCACAACTAGGTAGACCGAGAGTGTGGCATGGATGTGCTCAAGGTTAATACAAGAAGATGGAAAAAACTAGAAGCAAAGAGAAATAGAAATGCTAATACTTACCAATGTGGAGACAAGAATTCTGAGAACTTGGTACTCAGACAAAGACCATAAATACAGTAGATGTAAAAAATTAAACTTCTCTGCTAAAGACCCTACTTATAAAGCTAGGTGTCATGCAAAGGAAGGCAAAGATCAGTAGAGGTGATGGGATGCCTCAAGGAGGTGATAGTTATGGGAGAACAAGAGTGTCATGTCCCGGAGGAGTCCCTGTCCGAAGAAATTTCGACAGCATCTCCCCTGTACGGCGGACAATCTGAAACTATCTGCATATCCATAAACCTCAGCCACATGCGACTGGAATAATAACAGTAAATAAACAATCACCCATGCAGTTTATATAATAAGTAAACAGAATAATAATACCCTGACTCGAAATCAACCCTACTCAACTACACTCGTAAAGTTCAAATCCGACGATAAGATCAACTTACCTCTTCTGCCGTCTAGGCAGGCATGTAGTAGAACAAATCTAAACCATACGAAAATCCATCAATCATAAGAATCCATACAATATCCAAATCCTCAAACAGAATAAGTCTAACACAGTCTAAATAACAAACCAAAAGATAAAAAAACAGCTGCAGGGGACTAGCAACTGGAACTCTCTCCTGACAGCATCAACCTGAAAAATAACAACAATGGAGGCGGGGTGAGTCCAACACTCAGCAGGTACAACTGATATACAAAGTAAGGAAATAACACCTAGCACTAATCATGCGTACAGTCTCCTGATATAAGAAGGATAAAAAATGCATCTGAAGTAAACAGGAGAGAAACTGTACTAACCAGGACCTGGGTATAAGGACAAACAGTCCGAGTGATATGAAAATCCTGTATGCATGTCAAACATAGGTATCCAAACAATATGCAGCACATAAATGCAGCAAACACAAACACAAGCAATAAATGCATCATGCATATGATGCCAATGATGCGTCCTGGTCACCCCTGATGCCAGTCGATCATCTCACACCCAATAGTGAGGCCGAGTGGGTAGGGCTGTGACAACCGTGCACTCTGTCGTCACTGCTCTTGATGAGTGACCGAGTGGACGGGATGTTGTCGGAGTACACCTATCCTCCTACCGCAAATCATAAATGGGGGAGCGCAATGCTCTCAACTCCCGGTACACGATGACGGGGAGGAATCACTGCCGGATAACACGTTGTGTCACACTACCCATGAGCGGACCAACGGTGCCTAACAGAGTCCCTGCTGCAACACACTCTGCCTGAATCGACCACTAACCCATGAGTGGTGGTGTGTACAGATCCATGTAACTGGCGATGTGCTCAACAATAATGGAGCGGACTATCGCACAACATGCAATCATGCAAATGGTGCATGGCACTAACCATAAAATATCCTGACCGAATCCATGTATATATAAAAGTGCACCATAGGTCAACGAATCAAATCAAATCAAAGGTACACAGAAAGGTATAAAACCTAGGTCCTGAACATGGTAAAGTATGGTATATCACTACCCCTATAAACATGTATAAGCAGGTAAAGTATACATGAAATGCAAAGCAAACAATCAATCAATCATATAACAGGTATTGGGTAGTGACTAACCGAAACAAATAAGGAACATAATTAATGCAACTTGTTAAATTCACTACTATGTATATCAAATGACATAAGTCAAAAGTACCCGCCTCCAATCGTAAAGTCCAATCTGGTCAAATCAAAAGTCGAGACGCCCGTCTCGAATCAGAGTCCTGCGCCAAACAATATACCAATATTTTATTTAACTAATTACATAATACAAATCCTCGGTAAATGTCTAATCCATTCATCAACTAGGGTTGACTTTGTTAACCCTAATCGTTCCACCTTCTAATTAGGATTTATTATATGTCTATTACATCACAGGTTCTAATCCAGATCTGACTTACCAATTATTTAATTCATTTAGGTTAAAGAATCCCCACCATTCTCCATCTATATCTGGATTTAAATCCCTGAGCAAAAGAAACTCAAATCAAAACTCACCTGAGTTAAATGCCTCAGCCGACAACTCACTGCCGGAGATGTTACTACCAAAAGCCTTCCAGCCAACACCACCCAGAGCCCACTCAAATTCTGGCCAACCACAGCTATCCACCGGTGGCTAGAGCACAGAAAGGAATCGACAATACGGCAATGACAAGAGATCGTCGCTGGAGCAGAAAGCTCAACTGAAGTAAGGCTAAAACTAGGGCACAGAACGTACCACTGGCGGCAATCTAAGGCAGAGACGGCGGAGGAGAGGAAGCTTCTGTGTGTGTCGGCGCCGCGACAAGGAAGTAGGGCACAAGGAGTCGGCTTAATCGGCACTGCTCGTGCGGTGTCGGCGGTGGTGGCGACTCGGGAAGGAGGAAAAGGAGAAAAGGTCGGCACTGCTCGGCGTCGGCGGAGGAGATCGGAGAGGGCGTCGGCACCTAGGGCTTGGCTCCGGGATGAAGAGAAAATGGAGTGGCGTCGGCTTCTCCCCTTGGTCACGGATTAAGCACGAGGGAGAGAGGAAAAACCGCCGCGACCGGCGGTTAGGGCTCGGAGGAGTCGGGCGCACGTCGAGGCTCGGGCACGCGTGGTTTCGGCGAGGAAGAGAGAACGGCGGAAATAAAAGAAATAAAAGAAAATAAAGAAAAGGAAATGTAAATATAAACATTTCCTCGCTTAAACGGGGTAACCTAAACAGGCTTTTCCGGGCCCCGTTTTTATCCCCGTTAACTCATCCGTACGAGCTCCGAAAAATTCCTGAAAAATTTCCAAAAATTCCGGAAAATTCCCTTATCAATATTTGCCTATTTTCAGTATTTTACATTCTCCCCAACTAATAAAAATTTGGTCTCCAAATTTCATTATCTACCATCAGCAAGTACTAACAACAGATATAAAGTATAAATGCTGAACGGTAAACAAAATCACATGCCTCAAGTGAAAAGATGGGGATATCGAGCTCGGATAGTATCCTCGAGCTCCCATGTAGCATCCTCGTCCGAATGATGTTGCCATCCAACTTTAACCAGCCGAATAGTCTTATTCCGCAACTGGCGCTCTTTCCGGTCGAGAATCCGTACCGGAACCTCCTCATAAGAAATGTCAGGCTAAACTGGAACTGGGACATCTGTCAGCACATGCGTCGGGTAATGTACGTATCTCCTCAGCATCGATACATGGAATACATCGTGAACGCCTGACAGGGACGGTGGTAGTGCCAGTCGGTAAGCTACCACTCCGATCCTCTCCAAGATCTTGAAAGGGCCAATATACCGCGGTGCTAACTTACCTCTGAGGTCAAATCTCTTCACCCCTTTCGTGGGTGAAACTCGCAGAAATACATGGTCGCCAACAGAGAACTCTAGTGGTCCGCGTCTCCGATCAGCATAACTCTTCTGGCGATCCTGCGCCTCTGACATCCTCCGTCTGATAGTATGGACCAACTCTGCATCCTGCTGAACTCTATGAGGTCCCAACAATTGGGCCTCTCCAACCTCATCCCAAAGGACGGGTGTCCGACAAGATCTACCATACAACGCCTCAAACGGTGCCATCTGGATAGCCAAATGAAAGCTGTTGTTGTAAGCAAACTCTACCAACGGCAGATGGTCCTCCCAACTGCCTCCGAAATCCATAACACATGACCTCAGCAGGTCCTCTAAAGTCTGAATGGTCCGCTCTGACTGTCCATCTGTCTGTGGATGGAAGGCTGTACTGAAACGGAGCTGTGTGCCCAAGGCCTGCTGCAAACTCTGCCAGAAACGAGACGTGAACCGTGGATCCCTATCCGAAATGATACTCAACGGAACACCATGTAGTCTGATGATCTCCCGAAAATACAGATCTGCCAATCGATCCAGGGGATCAGTCCTCTGAATCGCTAAAAAGTGCGCAGATTTGGTTAATCGATCAACGATTACCCAAATCGCTTCATGACCTCGTCGTGTCCTCGGCAACCCTACCACAAAGTCCATGGTAATGTGATCCCACTTCCACTCAGGAATAGGAATCCGCTGAAGTAATCCTGCAGGTCTCTAGTGCTCAGCCTTCACCTGCTGACAAACAAGACATCTAGCTACGAAATTCGCGATGTCTTTCTTCATGTCGTTCCACCAATAGGAACGCCTCAAGTCTCGATACATACAGGTCCCGCCTGGATGGATCGTAAATCGAGAACGGTGTGCCTCCTGGAGTAGCTCCTGTAAGACCGGATGAGACTGAGGTACACATAATCTGCCTCGGAAGTATATAATACCCTCCTCGTCTCAGAACTCGGTCACGCCTAAGCTATCCGTCGCTAATGAACCGCAATGCCGATCACCACTGGGCCTCTTGATCCTCGTCCGATCGACGATCGAGCAACCATGGTAACCGAATACCGCCTGCCGGTCCTCGCCTCAAGATCTAACTCGGAGAAACCTCGAATCAAGTCCGTGACTCAAGTCCGGACTTCCTGCTGAGTGCATCGGCAACCACATTAGCTTTTCCCGGGTGGTAGCTAATGGTACAATCGTAATCCTTCAAGAACTCCATCCATCTCCTCTATCGGAGATTAAGCTCCTTCTGAGTGAAAATATATTTGAGACTCTTATGATAAGTGAGAATCTCAAATGTAATACCATACAAATGATGCCGCCAAAGCTTCAGAGCAAAGATGATGGCAGCTAACTCCAGGTCATGAATTGGGTAGTTCTTCTCATGCTCCTTCAGATGACGAGAAGCATAAGAGACTACTCTGCCGTGCTGCATCAGAACAGTGCCCAAACCCTGAAGAGACGCGTCGGTGTAGAGTACAAATCCGTCCTCTCCTGAAGGTAAAACCAAAACTGGAGCCGACACTAATCTCCTCTTCAGCTCTTGAAAGCTGGTCTCGCAATCCTCGGACCACATGAACTTCACGCCTTTCCTGGTAAGGCGTGTCAGCGGCATAGCAATACGCGAGAAACCCTCGACAAAACGTCGGTAATATCCAGCCAATCCCAGAAAACTGCAGATCTCCTGAACTGACTTCGGCTGTTCCCAACCGGTGACAGCCTCAATCTTCTGAGGATCAACTGAAATACCTCTGCTAGAAACCACGTGTCCCAGAAAACCGACTGAGGATAACCAGAATACACACTTGCTGAACTTCGCGTACAACTGATGTCGTCTAAGAGTCTCCAAGACTATACGAAGATGTTGTGCATGCTCCTCCTCGGAATGCGAGTAGACCAATATGTCATCAATGAAAACGATAACAAATTGATCCAGATACTCCAGAAAAATGCAGTTCATCAAGTCCATAAACACCGCTGGAGCATTGGTAAGCCCAAATGGCATTACCAAAAACTCATAATGACCGTATCTCGTACGGAAAGATGTCTTCTGAATATTTGAGTCTCTGACTCTCAGCTGATGATATCCGGATCGCAGATCAATCTTAGAATACACTGAAGTACCTCTGAGCTGATCAAACAAATCCTCGATCCGTGGTAAAGGATATTTATTTCTGATGGTAACTGCATTCAGCTGTCTATAGTCAATACATAGCCTCATAGTGCCGTCCTTTTTCTTGACAAATAATACCGGAGAACCCCATGGAGAAACACTAGGGCGAATGAATCTCCTGTCTAAAAGCTCCTAGAGTTAAACCTTCAGCTCGTTCAACTCTTTTGGTGTCATACGATAAGGAGCTTTCGATGCCGGTGTGGTCCCCGGAATCAGCTCAATAGCGAACTCCACTTGCCTTCTGGGAGGCAAACCTGGTAGCTCCTCTGGAAACACATCATGGACCGGAGAGCTGCGAACTACTGCTGTCTTCAGTACTAATCAGAGATAATAGGAAACTGTAACAGCCGTGAGATAGCAGCTTCTGCGCCTGAATCGCCGAAATAATCGAGATGTCGTCATCTCTGATGCAAGTGAAACTCCACGAGGGTTGGTTCGGAGGCCGGAAGGTGACCACCCTCGTCTGGCAATCAACGGTAGCATGATATACTGACAGCCAATCCATGCCAAGTATGATATCAAACTCGACCATTTCCAATACTAAAAGATCTACCGTAAGTATCATGTTGCCAAAGTCTAACGGGCAACCTCTGATCTCCTGGGTGACGTCTAAAGTATCACCGGACGGTAGGGAGACGGTCAATCACTGCAGTCTAAAAGTAGGTAATCTACCAATCTCCCGCATAAAGGTACGGGATATAAAAGAGTGCGAGCTACCAGTATCAATCAATATATCAGCGGAAAATGCATAAATGGAAATCATACCGCGGAAAAAGGATCCGTCGGCTCGCTGGGCATCCTCTCTGGTAATCACATGTACATGTCCAGTCTCTGGCGGAGGAGGAGGTGGTAACACTGCCAGCTGCGGCTGGGCAGAAGCCTGCCACTGAGGCGGTGTTGGATAATGTGCCAGAGGCGAATGAGAGGACGGTGACTAATCACGATCGACCGAGTCTGCATCGCCTAGAGGCCGAGGTCGATCTCGACATCGCCTCGGCTTGATAATACGATCTCGAATGTAACTCGGGCTGCATGGAAGCACCGGAGTACTCGCCCAAACATGCCAACTGCAGTGAAGCTATCCTCACGACGATGTGAAGATTGGGATTTCGCCTCCTCGATATGCCCCTAATCGACTAGATTGTCCCTCTCGACCGACCTCCTAAGCCGCAGGCCGAGCCTTCACCGACAATCTCGGCTGGTGCTCAGCTTGCAATAAAAGCAACTGGGTCCCCAGAGCAAGCCGATAAGGTGATCTCGACCCACATCCAAACAAAGAGTATCGCCGGAAGGTGGTTGCCGGTTCTGCTGAGAAAACCGGAACCTCAAGAAGACCGCCGACTTTTGAGGCCTACGAGATACCCTGAAGTACTCTGACACTCTGCTGCTGTCCTGTCGTCGGTGTCTGTTGGATCTGTCCGGATGCCTGACCCGTATGCTTCCTCTTCCTGTCTGGAAATGCTCTTTGCTGAGCTAACTCTATCATCAAAGCTCGATCCAGTGCATCAGAGTAAGATACGATCCCTAAACCGGCAAGCCTTACTTGCAGATAACCATCTAGTCCCTGTATAAACTGCATCATGCGAGATCTGTCCTCCGCAACTAACTCTGGACAAAACTTAGCCAACCGGTTGAATTCAGTATTATATTCTGTCACTGAGCGATTGTTCTGCTGCAAACTCATGAAATCCTGTCGGCGAGCCATCTGATATGATAGTGGAAAGAAACGGCTCTCAAAAGCCTCTCTGAACTTGGCCCAAGTAATGTTCCGCTCGCCGATGATAGAACGCTGTGTAATCCACCAGGAGTTAGCCTCATCTCGTAAATGGAAAGCAGCCAGCTCTGCTTTCTCCCACTCGGAGCAAGCATATAGAAGAAGGTCTGCTCCATAGTCTCTATCCATGACAGGGCCATACTCGGATCAAGGTCTCCTCGGAAGAGAGTGAATCGAGTCTTCATCGACTCTGCCAATACTGGAATCCTAGCTCGTGCTGCGACAATATCAGTGAGCTGTGTCGGGACGGCTGCAGGAACTGGCGGAACCACTAGAACTGGTACTACAGGTGGTACCGCGGAATAAACCGGAGAAAGAACTCCCGGTGCTGCTGTATAAACTGGAGCATAAGTCATCGATGGTACTGCCGGGTGAACAAAAGTGGTCGCAGCTGGAGGTACAGTAGGTAGTGATACCGGATGTGGAGCAACTGCTGATACTGTAGGGACTGGGGGCACAGGTGCTACTGGTGTCGGGTACACTGTAGGTCCAGGTGGCGGTGGTGCCGGGTACGCCGTAGGCTGTGCTGGAGCAGATATCGGGAACGCCAATGGTACCCCTGATGGTACTGGAACTACAGTAGGGATAGGTACACTCGGCATAACCGAGGTAGGTACCTCTATAGGAGCCATCGGGGTCTAAGATCCCGACGCGCCCGCAATATGCTGAGTCTGTCCCTGACTGACAGGCTCATCAACAGTAGGCATCTCTGGCATATCCAGAGATCCTGTGGTCCTCGTACGTGGTCGTCCAGCACCACGTCTCGCTGCAATACGCGTAGATCTCCTCATATCTGTTAAGATATATTAGAGATATTACTACCAATATAACAATCATAAAATCAACATCATACCTATTTGTTGTCTGGAGATGTTCCATCGCTGTCCAGTCCCCAAATTGACCTCAAAATTCCAAACGAGAAAATCGTCGGAAATCCATATAAATCCGAAACGGAAATCCGAAACATAACCATAATGAAAATCCGAAAATGCCCAGTTTGACTCGCAAACCTGGCTCTGATACCAAATAAATTGTCACGCCCCGGAGGAGTCCCTGTCCGAAAAAATTTCGGCAGCAACTCCCCTGTACGGCGGACAATCTGAAACTTTCTACATATCCATATACCTCAGCCACATGCGGCTGGAATAATAACAGTAAATAAACAATAACCCACGCAGTTTATATAATAAGTAAACAGAATAATAATACCCTGACTCGAAATCAACCCTACTCAACTACACTCGTAAAGCTCAAATCCGACGATAAGATCAACTTACCTCTTCTGCCGTCTAGGCAGGCATGTAGTAGAACAAATCTAAACCATACGAAAATTCATCGATCATAAGAATCCATACAATATCCAAATCCTCAAACAGAATAAGTCTAACACAGTCTAAATAATAAACCAAAAGATAAAAACAGCTTGTGGTCTGCAGGGGACTAGCAACTGGAACTCTCTCCTGACAGCATCAACCTGAAAAATAACAACAATGGAGGCGGGGTGAGTCCAACACTCAGCAGGTACAACTGATATACAAAGTAAGGAAATAACACCTAGCACTAATCATGCATACAGTCTCTTGATATAAGAAGGATAAAAAGTGCATCTGAATTAAACAGGAGAGAAACTGTACTAACCAGGACCTGGGTATAAGGACAAACAGTCCGAGTGATATGAAAATCCTGTATGCATATCAAACATAGGTATCCAAACAATATGCAGCATATAAATGCAGCAAACACAAACACAAGCAATAAATGCATCATGCATATGATGTAATGATGCGTCCTGGTCACCCCTGATGCCAGTCGATCATCTCACACCCAATAGTGAGGCCGAGTGGGTAGGGTTGTGACAACCGTGCACTCTGTCGTCACTGCTCCTGATGAGTGACCGAGTGGACGGGATGCTGTCGGAGTACACCTATCCTCCTACCCCAAATCATAAATGGGGGAGCGCAATGCTCTCAACTCCCGGTACACGATGACGGGGAGGAATCCCTGCCGGATAACACGTTGTGTCACACTACCCATGAGCGGACCAATGGTGCCTAACAGAGTCCCTGCTGCAACACACTCTGCCTGAATCGACCACTAACCCATGAGTGGTGGTGTGTGCAGATCCATGTAACTGGCGATGTGCTCAACAATAATGGAGCGGACTATCGCACAGCATGCAATCATGCAAATGGTGCATTGCACTAACCACAAAATATCCTGACCGAATCCATGTATATATAAAAGTGCACCATAGGTCAACGAATCAAATCAAATCAAATGTACACAGAAAGGTATAAAACCTAGGTCCTGAACATGGTAAAGTATGGTATATCACTACCCCTATAAACATGTATAAGCACGTAAAGTATACATGAAATGCAAAGCAAGCAATCAATCAATCATATAACAGGTATTGGGTAGTGACTAACCGAAACAAATAAGGAACATAATTAATGCAACTTGTTAAATTCACTACTATGTATATCAAATGACATAAGTCAAAAGTACCCGCCTCCAATCGTAAAGTCCAATCTGGTCAAATCAAAAGTCGAGACGCCCGTCTCGAATCAGAGTCCTGCGCCAAACAATATACCAATATTTTATTTAGCTAATTATATAATACAAATCCTCGGTAAATGTCTAATCCATTCATCAACTAGGGTTGACTTTGTTAACCCTAATCGTTCCACCTTCTAATTAGGATTTATTATATGTCTATTACATCACAGGTTCTAATCCAGATCTTACTTACCAATTATTTAATTCATTTAAGTTAAGGAATCCCCACCATTCTCCATCTATATCTGGATTTAAATCCCTGAGCAAAAGAAACTCAAATCAAAACTCACCTGAGTTAAATGCCTCAGCCGACAACACACTGCCGGAGATGTTACTACCAAAAGCCTTCCAGCCAACACCACCCAGAGCCCACTCAAATTCTGGCCGACCACAGCTATCCACCGGTGGCTAGAGCACAGAAAGGAATCGACAATACGGCAATGACAAGAGATCGTCGCTGGAGCAGAAAGCTCAACTGAAGTAAGGCTAAAACTAGGGCACAGAACGTACCACTGGCGGCAATCTAAGGCAGAGACGGCAGAGGAGAGGAAGCTTCTGTGTGTGTCGGCGCCGCGACAAGGAAGTAGGCCACAAGGAGTCGGCTTGATCGGCACTGCTCGTGCGGTGTCGGCGGTGGTGGCGACTTGGGAAGGAGGAAAAGGAGAAAAGGCCGGCACTGCTCGGTGTCGGCGGAGGAGATCGGAGAGGGCGTAGGCACCTAGGGCTCGGCGTCGGGTCATAGTGGCGACGACACGACTAGGGCTCGGCTCCGGGATGAAGAGAAAATGGAGTGGCGTCGGCTTCTCCCCTTGGTCACGGATTAAGCACGAGGGAGAGAGGAAAAACCGCCGCGGCCGGCTGTTAGAGCTTCGACGGTTAGGGCTCGGAGGAGTCGGGTGCGCGTCGAGGCTAGGGCACGCGTGGTTTCGGCGAGGAAGAGAGAACGGCGAAAATAAAAGAAATAAAAGAAAACAAAGAAAAGGAAATGTAAATATAAACATTTCCTCGCTTAAACGGGGTAACCTAAACAGGCTTTTTCGGGCCCCGTTTTTGTCCCCGTTAACTCATCCGTACGAGCTCCGAAAAATTCCCGAAAAATTTCCAAAAATTCCGAAAAATTCCCTTATCAATATTTGCCTATTTTCGGTTTTTTACAAAGAGTTACCTCAAGAAATGAAGAAATGACTAGGAAATCAATAAAGATTTCATGTCAGATTCTAAATTGTAAAATCTTAATAAAAGAGGAGTAAATCAAGAAATGTAATTTTGTACCATGCTAGGCGGCATGACTGGA
Organism: Zingiber officinale; assembly: GCF_018446385.1. Taxonomy (NCBI): domain Eukaryota; kingdom Viridiplantae; phylum Streptophyta; class Magnoliopsida; order Zingiberales; family Zingiberaceae; genus Zingiber; species Zingiber officinale. The sequence goes on from NC_055991.1 coordinate 103,123,572, forward strand.
ATTTGTGGCCCGCTGGCCACTGTCCACTCAACACTAGCACTGTAGGCCACCGCAACTCGTGCTGGCCTCCATGAACTAGCGGAGGCGTGGTCGTGGTGACCTCTGCACGGTCATGGCGACTCAGAGAAAGACCATAAAAATGGTTCTCTACTAATGACCCTACTTATAAAGCTAGGTGTCATGCAAAGGAAAACAAAGATCAAAAGGATGGGATACCTTAAGGAGGTGATACTTATGGGAGAGCAAGAAATGACAAGGAAATCAATAAAGATTTCATATTAGATTCTACATTGTGAAATCTAAATATTAGGGGAATAAATCATGAAATAAAATTTAGCTCATAGCTTGCCTATCGCTCGCCACTGGCACTGTGGGCAACCCCGACTTACGGTACCCTCCACGAACTCGCGGAGGCGTGGTCATAGAGACCTCTGTGGGGTCGCAGCGGCTCAAAGAAAGACCATAAAAATAGTTCTATGCTAATGACCCTACTTATAAAGCTAGGTGTCATGTAAAGGAAGGCAAAGATTAGTAGGAATGGGATACCTCAAGGAGGTGATAGTTATGGGAGAGCAAGAAATGACAAAGAAATCAATAAAAATTTCATGTCGGATTCTACATTGTGAAATCTAAATAGGAGAGGAGTAAATCATGAAATAAAATTCCGTACCGTGCCGGACAACACGAGTAGAATTTGACATTATGTCTACTGCTCGGCACCAACACCATTGGTTGTCGCAATTTGTAGAGGCTATCACAACCTTACGAGATCACGATAACCTCCACAAGGTCACAAAGGCCACCACGATCGAGTGGTTTTTTTTTAATATTTAGGTTAAAAATTTTATTTTTTAATGGCTAATTTCTCTCCCTTATTAATTTTGTTTTGTTTCCTAATTTTTTTCTTTCGTTTATGCATTAACTTTTTTTCTTCCTTGTTAATTCTTTTCCTCTTTTGTCTATTATTTTTTCCCCTACGTAGGAAAAAAATTATATGGTTACTTTTTTTTTTCTTTGCTTATTTCTTTACCAGATAAATATAGGAAAACAGATTATTAAGAAAGATAAAAAAAATTAAATGTAATATAATTTCTAATTTTATAAAATATACTATAATTAATAAACTAAATTATTCTATATATAAATTTAATTTAATTTTAGTTAAATTGACTTTTACTTAATAAATATTAAATATTTTATGAGATAATATTAAAATTTAAACTCAACCTTACATTTCAAATATAACTCAATAATAAGCATTTATAGCAATCAAATATTAATAAAAATATTTTTAATTAATATATTTTATATTTTAAAAAATACCGAAACGATATCGGCACAACACAATACGGTATCAAAACTATATTGTTCCGATTATAAATTAAAATTTTGGCACCATTCAAAATTTAAATCTTAGAATAAATAATGTGGGCAAGATGAATTAATCATAGATAATCAAGATAGTGAAATGTGTGCTGAGTTGGATCACCATAGACAAAATGATAAGTGGTCCACCGGTCCAACAGCAGCTTGAAACAAAAGTCTCATCTTATTATTAACTAGGAATATCAGCACAAGTTTTTTTGTTAAGTATAACTACAACCATCAAACTTTATCCCACTAAGTGAAATCGGCTATATGGATCCTTCTACATCATTGGTGTAACGACCCGACCCTTTGGCCTCTTGGGCGGCCCTTGTGGCGGCCCAACTGGTGGCCCTTATGTCGTCGGCCCATTTGGCGACCTCTCATGTCCTCGACCGACGATCCTTTGGCCGTGTCGTTACTCACTAGGACTTTCCACCCCTGGCAGTGGATTTTTGCCTCCCCCAGAATTCGAACTCTAAACCTCCAGACTTAAGTACTAGAGTTTATGAATCCTAGTAGCCAAGTGAGCGCTCACTTGGCTACCAGGATTCATAAACTCTATTACTTAAGCCTGGAGGTCTAAAGTTCGAATCCTGGGGAAGACAAAAATCCACTGGCCAGGGGTGGAAAGACCTAGTGAGTAACGGCATGGCCAAATGGTCGTCGATCGACGACATGAGAAGGTCGCCAAATGGGCCGACGACATAAAGGCCGCTAGTTGGGCCGCCACAAGGGCCGCTAAAAGGATCAGGTCGTTACAATAAAAAGGCGCCTTTTTATTATAACGACCCGGCCCATTTGGCGACCCTCGGGTCGTCGACCGTCGACCATCGGCCGTGTCGTTACTCACTAGAACTTTCCACCCCTGGCTAGTGGATTTTTGCCTCCTCCAGGATTTAAACTCTAGACCTCCAGGCTTAAGTACTAGAGTTTATAAATCCTGATAGCCAAGTGAGCGCCTCTCACTTAACTACCAAGATTCATAAACTCTAGTACTTAAGCCTGGAGGTCTAGAGTTTGAATCCTGGGGGAGGCAAAAATCCACTGGCCAGGGGTGGAAAATCCTAGTGAGTAACGACACGGCCGACGGTCGATGACCTGAGGGTCGCCAAATGGGCCGCCAAATGGGTCGGGTCATTACAATTGAACTCTATTCCCTACTATATTATCATCTATATTTAAATAAATTTTATCTTATTTTATTATTATTGATCAAGTCTTTTTTAGTCTTCATCTTACTCATTTGATGTGCATACTTGTCATAGTTTCACATCGCCTAATCGGAACATTATTAGTTGTCTAAGTACATATTCGTACCATCTTGAACCAGAGGTTTCCCTCAATAGATACAACTCCGACTCTCTCTAATGCACTCATTTCTTATTTTGTCCATTCTCGTATGTCCACACATCCACCTTAACATCCTCATTTCTGTAATTCTTATCTTCTACTCATATGCTCGAGTCATAGCCCAACATAACAGGTCTAACTGTCGTTTGTAGAAGTACTTTACGATCACATAAAACATCTGACGCTCTCCTTCATTTCAACCATCTTACTATATAAGACATCTCTCACAATCCCTCCATCATTTTGTAAAAATTATCCTAAATATTTAAAACTTTTAGTTTCAGACATCTTGTCATCTCCTATCTTAACGATTATTTTATTATGTCTAATATTCAACAACAATAATAACAACTAACCTTATCCCACTAAGTGGAGTCGGCTATATGAATCCTTTTATGTCATTGAGCTCTATCTCCTATTATATCATCATCAATACTTAAATAAATTTTATCTTGTTTTATTGTTGCTAACCAAGTTTTTTTTTATCTTCTTCTTCCTTGTTTGATATGCGTGTTTGTCATAGTTTCACATCGCCTAACTGGAGCATTTATTGGTCATCTAAGAACATGTCCATACCATCTTAAACGTGTCTCTCAGAGTTTTTTCTAATAGATACACTACAAGAAAAAAGCCTAACAACAACAGTTTTTCACCGTTGTCGTAGGCCTTTTAGAACTGTTGTTAAATGCTGTGTTGTTAAAAGGGGTGCCCAAAGATAACAGTTTTTAATCGTTGTCTTTGAAGGCAAACACAACATTTTTACAACGGTGAAAAACTGTTGTCTTTTCCTTTAAAGACAACAGTTTTTCACCGTTGTCTTTGAGCGTCTACTTTTAATAATAGGGTCTTCAACAACAGTTTTAAACTATCTACGACAATGGTGAAAAATTGTTGTCTTTTGTAGATAAAAAATAAAAAAAATTAATACGTAATTTTTTAATATTATAAATCATTCAAAATACTAAATTTCAAAAATAAAATTTAATATACAATTTTCTAACATTCAGAAATAATATCTATAACATTCTGAAGAAATTTCATAAGCAACCAACAAAATTTCATAAGCAACCAACAAAATGATAACACTATTAAAACAAAGGTAGAACAATATAACACGAGATTTTCTACTTAGATGTCGGTGAAGAGGAGGGACTGCAGCTCCTAGTGCTTCTTAATTTGTTAAAGTCTCTCCATTTTTTTAGCTTGTCGGCATTCTTCCCAGTACTGTTGAGGACACCTATTCGAATAAAGATATATATTACAAATTAGAAACTAAACAGAAGTTCTAGTGTTTAAGTTAGAAACTAAACGGTCGAGGCTATGGGAGGAAGGGCAAGCATTAGGCGATGGTTCTCTGTGGTTTCTTTGATGCCACATCATTGAACAGAACAGAGGACAATCTTTAGGCTACAATAAACAAATATCTGCTAAAGAGGATACCATCCCACTTACTCTAAAGCCCGAGCAGCACCGAGTGCAATTTTGATCCGAGCATTCCATGACAGTGGTTCGTCTGAGAGATGGAGGAGTTCATACAGTGAACCATTCTTGTGAAAATCATACACCAACATTCTCTGTCCATACTCAGAACAATAACCTACCAGCTCTGTCAAATTTGTATGATGCAGAAGAGAAATATTTGTGACCAGATCAATGAAGTCGCCAGTTGATTTGCTTAGCAGGGACTTTGGATTTAGTTTCTTCATAGCCAAAATCTAAACAAAAATGTAGAATATAATCCAAAAGTCATACATGATATTCAATCAGTTGAGCAAACTAGTCGTGCCATTAAAACTCTTTAAATAGTGTTACCAAAATACATGGCAAATGATTAGATGAATCAGCTTTCCAGTGCAAACAAGATGGATGATTCTAAATTTTTCCACTATCAAACATGTGTCCGGAATAAATAAGAAGCTTTATTTTTGGTCATATTAATACCTTTCCGTCATCAAACTCTACCTTGAAAACACGACCAAAAGTGCCTTCGCGAATAAGATTGTCTTCGCTGAAGCTATCTGTAGCTATTTGCAAGTCAGCCACAGAATAAATAGTTGATTTGATACTTGTTACGTCCACCTTCTTTGTGATAAGTTTGCTTGAGCAATCATCTTCGTCAAATGATTTATAGTGATGAGGTTTAAGACTTGGTGGAGGAAGTGATGGCAACTTTTCTATGTCAAATATTGAGGATGTTCTATTCATCTCCTTCTCTGCAACATAAACTAAGTCATACTACAACCCAATTAAATGTGTGAACCGCAATAAGAATCCTAATGTAGTAATAGACCAGATTTTGCAGGACGCTTGTTATACCAACAAATGTGGAGTACCTTTAACTCTATCTGAATCTAGATGAGCATATAGCCGGTCTTGACCAAGATTTTCTTCGATCAAATTTTTTCTTCTCTTTCTCCAAATTAAAAAAAAAATGCAATTAATCCACCAATGAAGAAGACACCTGCAACACCTCCTGCTATTCCCCCTACACGTACACCGCTACCATGGCCAGTATTGGAGTTTTGAGCAGATGGAGATTGATTTGGTTGAGATGAACTATCCGTCCCAGAGCTCCAGTCATTATTATCAGTCCTACAGAATAGGATCCACAAATGAGCATTCAATTTATCCTCAATTAAATCATATGATAGCATGCAAGTTCATTTAGTACTCACTGAAGGTTATTAATCCCCTTTAACCGGTTAGGAATGGATCCATTGAAGTGGTTATTTGCAACATTCCTAAAGAAGGGTTACGAAAGTCAAATCTTTCTTGTAACCCAAATTAATTCTAATTTTGATATAAACTGGAAACTTTATTTATTACTTACAAACTCTGAAGGGTAAGATTGGCAAGGGCATTTATAGTACCAGTGAATTGATTGTTCTCCAAATATCTGAAAGTGGATGAAGAAATAGTAAGCATAACATTCTTCATGCAATTTGTATTAGGAGAAAGATTTTTAAAAAAAGGCCAAATGATAAGATATTATGTTAATGCTTGGAACATTCATTATTCCTCTTACAAGTTTGTAAAACTTGTCAGACTTCTGAAGCTTTGTGGAAGGGTACCATTAAGAGAATTGTAAGACATGTCCCTGCAATAAAAAGGCCCCTTTATCAGAGAGTGGAGTATGATAGAGTAGAAAGTATTCATGGACATGTAGGTTTGACAGTATTGAAGGCAAAACCATAATTATGAATAAGAAACTTATTTTGAGCAGATACAAGAGGTAAATGATATTGCATCACACAGAATATAAAGATAGTTGATATTAAGAAGTAAGTTTCTTCTCGAATGAAAATCTTGTCTACACTCACATTGTTGGGAGTTTGGAGAGGCCTTGAAAAATATCATCCAGATGTCCACGGAGTTGATTGTGAGCAAGATTTCTGTAGCCATTGACGCATTGCCTTATTTTACATTAATGACAATATCACATGATAAATTGAACTAGAGAATAAGGCTGCTCACAGAAGCTCCAATTTGGCCATATGAGAAACTGAATAGGGTATGCTTCCACCAAATTGATTATTGCTAAGATCTCTGCAGACAGGATTACCATTAGATGGGCACCTACAAAACTAAATGATAGTTGGAAGCATATTCAAACAACTCACAATCTAAGAAGGTTTGGCGGGAGGTTATAAGGTATCAAATTACCATTTCCTAGATTGTTTTGGTTCATATCCCTGTAACAAACTAGCATTGTGAGAATATTGAATTCCAAGAGGAATCTCTAAAAATTTTGCTAACTTACAGCTCCTCCAGCAAAGCCATTTGGTTCATATTATAGCCCAGTGTTCCAGATAGACCCAAACTTGACAATTTTCTGCTAGCACAAAAGGAAAGAGTGCATCAATCAGATAAGAAGCAAGCAAAACATACTAAGATTAAAATCACAAGTTATCACTCTCACATAGCTGTCACTGATGAGCCAGAGCATGTAATTCCCTGCCATGATTCCCCGCATGGATCACCACTTTGCTTCCAGCCTGATAGCTGTGGTGCTGAATTCAAACTCCCGAACAGAACATAGAGAGCAGAAGTTGCGCAGGGAGCATGAAAACTGAGTACAAGAATCAAGTTGAATTGGATAAAACAACAATTTCACCAGGCGTATTAGGTAAAACTCAGACCACGCAGTTCTTGTGGGATAACTGCAAAAATTTAAAACATTTCTTTTCCTGTTTTCTACTTATTGGATGAATACCTAGAATAATAAATCTGCTAAACAAGAGTCACAAGAAGAATAGGAAGCCTTAAAAAAAAATCTCTTTCGGCGACTAAATGAAGCAAACTAATCGATCAGCATCATAATTTACAGAAGGAAAAAAAATAAATCAACCTTTTGCAAACATGTGAATTTGGCACTTATCAACCAAAACACCAAGTCAGAAAAGCAATTCAAGAGTGCCAAGAAATTGTTCAAGCCCTTTCCAGGAGAAAGCACACATCAAACCCTCAACGAGACTATCAACTCACTCACCGTCGTTGGGATCGGTAGCGCCAAAAGCGAAGCTCGGATTTGGATCGCAAGTCTAGATGCAAACCAAAATGACCCAAATTGTGACGGCCCCTTCCGCCTTCCCCCGTGCCATTCTCCCAGCCATCGGAGAGCGAAAGCTTGCCTCCCCGTCGCATTGGACTCTATAAATCCCGTCGCCTTCGACTAATGATTTAAGTTAGGCCCTTCCTCCCATAGCCCATCGCCTAATGGTTCCCAGCAAGAGCGACGAGGAGCGTCTTTCGCGGAGGAGTCACGAAGGAGTCGGAGATAGGTTTTTATTCGTTGAAGAGTTACGGAGAAGTGAGTTTTAGGTTTTTTTTCATGAAGTTAAAAAAATTGTTGTTTTCAAGATTCAACAACATTCAATAGACAACAGTTTAATAAAACTATTGTGTTTTTAAGATTCAACAACATTCAATAGACAATAGTTTAATAAAACTATTGTATATTATCATATAAGCAACACTAAAAGACAATAGTTTTTTAAAACCGTTGTCTTTGACATACATTAGACAATAGTTTTTTGAAAAACTGCTATTATTTAAAAAATATTATGGTGAACAACAACAGTTTTCAATAAAATTGTTGTTAAATGAAAAAAAGACAATAATTTCTTGAAAAACTGTTGTCTATTAGGTGTGGTTAAATCCAAAATTTCTTGTAGTGATACAACTCCAACTTTCTCTCTAATACTTTCATTTCTTATTTTGTCCATCCTCGTATGTCCACACATCCACTTTAACATCCTCATCTGTAACGACCCGCCTTCTACTGGCTAAGCTGTAAGGCCGGATCGTCACATTATACTGTTGCTAGCTATTCTTAATGTGCGGAAACTGATCTGATTTAAAATTTTGCTAACTACTACTACTTCTTCTGCTGATTGCTATTAGATCTGAAATTCATGTTTAAACTACATCTTGAATGCTGTTCCCATGCTAAAGGAAGTAATCTAGACTTCACATATGAACAAGGACTGAAATAAGGGGTTTCCAGCTGTTATCAGGCCTCCCAATCGATCGGTGGATCGATTGGAGTGGTCTGATCGATCCACTGATCGATTCAGCTTGCTACTGTACACGGGGTAAATTCTGGATCGATCGGCTGATCGATCCAAAATTATCAATCGATCCAAGGATCGATTCCAGAGCTCTCTGTTCGCGACAGAAGTTTGTTGATCGATCCAGTGATCGATTCCAAGGCTCTCTGTTCGCGACAGAACGCGACCGGATCGATCAGCTGATCAATCCAGGAGCTTACTGTTCACGAGGAAAACTCCCCAATCGATCAGCTGATTGATTGAGGGCCTCCAATCGATCGGTGGATCGATTGGGGTTTCTGATTTCGTAGCTAAGCTCTGATTTCAGCACTGTTTTGTGCCAAGATCGCATACATAAGTTCTAAAATAACTGGAAAACATTCTAATAGCAAACAACTAGTGTTCTAAGCATGTCCACTAACCATCTAAGCATATCTTGCATAATTCGGACACTTAAATATCTAGAAATGCAGAAAAGTAATACTATAAGAAAATACTAAGTTCTAAAGGTTGCTAGTTTCTCCAAGGATCTTTATTCCAAGTTCCTGCCCACACACATCTTCGTAGCATTGTCCTCCAGCCTCCGCTAGTCCATCCTTCCTTTACCTTTATCTGCAGTATAAGGAAAAGAAGTATCTGTAAGCTTACGCTTAGTAAGAAACCATCTACCTCACAAAACATGCAAACGATGCATTTTATGATTTCAAAACATGCCACTTAACATATATATGCTGTCAATCAAAATCCAAGATGAAGATCATGATGAAAACACTAAACATGGCATAACATTAAACTAGGCATGACAACCAGTGCTAATCATAACTATTGTATTGTATCAACAAGAAACTCAACTGATACAAAAGCTGAGCTAAGCTAATACTACACTAATGCTAAAGCTGTATTGAATTCACATAACTATTTTGTGAAGTTTTAAAACTATTTATCATAAATAGATGAAAATACATAATCATGCTGCTGATGGGCCCGACAACTGTACTTGCTGTGCGCGCATTGCAAATTCTGAATCTAATAGGGTTTACTAGGTTATCTAAACCTAGGGACGACTATGGGAGCCCAACCCAATGGACATCTAGTCCAGTACAGTGCCACTGCTGAAAATAAAATACTGGTTATAGCTGAATTTTTCTTATCTTGCTATTTCTAGATTATCTGAACCCAGAGCTAGGTTGTCTGAACCTAGAGGCGACTGTGGGAGCACACCCATTGGACCGTAGTCCCATATAAGCTGTAATAAAACTGAACATGCTGTAAAAATGCTTCTATTGCATTTACTGAGCAATTATAATGCCTATAGTGGCATTTAACTGAGCTACACATTTTATCAAATATATGGTGTGCACTAGTTCACACCCTACATACTAAAATTCTGCACACAACTAAACTAAGACGTAAAACCTCAAAAGAGCTACTTATACTGCAGGTGAGGGGTTTCTTACCTCCTGCGCTAGATTTCTTACGATTCTAGTCGCTAGTTTTCTGGTGAAGACGATTCCCTTGACGATCATCTTGCGTCTACGTGCTCTTCTCACGGAGAGGAACGCCCTCGTGTCGGAGTCATTGCCGGAAGGTGCCCTTACGTCTCTAGGAGCGAAACCCTAGGTCTCTCGGGGCCTTGGTGTGCCGTGAGGTGAAGAAGAGGAGGGGGCGGCGTGAGGGTTGAGGAGGAGTTGCCGAAACATGTAAAACCAATCCCCACTTAAGTTTCCTATTTATATTAAGTGGTTAATTCGGCCAACTTAAATATAAATATAATTGGTTCCCTCTTCTTTCAGCACGGCCCTGCTGGGTTCACTTGGTTACTAGAGTCCTCTATAAGGCATAGGGCCCATAGGTCTCGGGTTCAATTCCCGCCTAGACCATTTTATGTTTCTATTTGTTTTTGCTACTTCCGCTACTCTAAAAATTCCATAAAAATATCCTAAAATTCCAGAAAAATCATAGAATATTTATAAAATTGATTTGAGAATTTTCGGGCGTTACATCATCTCTGCAACTCTCATATTCTGCTCATGTGCTCGAATCATAACCCTACATTTAGCTCCATATAACATAACAGATCTAACTGCGGTTTTGTTTTAGAGGTGTTTTACGATCACATAAAACACTCGACGCTCCCCTCCATTTCAACCATCTTGCTTGTATTCTATGTAAGACATCTCTCTCAATCCCTCCATCATTTTGCAAAAATGATCTTAAATATTTAAATCTCTCGGTTCCGGACAACTCGTCCTCTCCTATCTTAACAATTGTCTCATTACTTCTAATATTGTAAACTTAAATTTCATATATTCTATCTTTAATCTACTAAGCTTAAAACCTTTCTCTTCTAGTGTTTCTCGCCAAGATTCTAGTTTAGTATTTACTCTACATGTTTCATCTACCAAAATAATATCATCTGCAAATAACATGCACATGTGCACAGTAAATTCGTCCAGAATTAGTATAAAAAGATAGAGACTTAGAGTTAATCCTTGATGTAACCCTATCTTTATTGAAAATACTTCAGTTACTCAGCTTAAAATCTTTACTTTGGTTATTACATCCTCATACATATCCTTAAGTAGTTCAATATATGTTACGCTAGCATCTCTCTTTTCTAGAATTCTCCATATAATTTCTCTTGGGACTCTATCATAAGTTTTTTCCAAGACAATAAATACCATATATAGATATTATTTCTACTCCAGATATTTTCCAATTAATTATCTAAGAATATGTATAGCTTTTATTGTCAACCTTCCAAGAATGAACCCAAATTGATTTTTGGTCTCCTTCCTTAATCTTTTTTCTATTACTTTAATCCAAAGTTTCATGGTATGACTCATTAGTTTAATACCCCTATAGTTTGCATAATTTTGTACGTCTCCCTTGTTCTTATATAAGGGAATTCGAGTACCTATCCTCCATTGATCAGGTATTTTTTTTTTATTTTCAATATCATATTAAATAATTTTGTAAACCCTTCAATACCTTGTTTCCCTAAAACTTCTATACCTCTATCGGAATATCATCTGGTACCACGACTTTTCCATTGTGCATCCCATTTAAAGTTGTTCTACTTAAGTTTGAATTCTACGATAAAAATTAAAACTTCTATGCTAATTTAACCTACTTAAATTACCTAAGTTAAGTTGTTCACCTAAACCTTTACTTAAAAGTTGATGAAAATACCTCTTCCACAACTTTTATTTCTCCATCATTTACTAATACCCTATTATGTTCATCATTAATACATTTTATTTGGATAAGATCCCTTATTTTTCTTTCTCTCACTTTAGCTATTATATAAATGTCTCTTTCCCCTTCTTTTGTGTCCAATTTTTGATATAATCGTTCAAAAGTTTTATTCTTTGCTTCACTCACTACTTTCTTAACTTCTTTCTAGGCGATTGTATATTTTTTTAAATTTCCTCGTTCTTACAAATATATAATTTCTTATAAACTATTCGTTTTCCTTCACTTTCTCTTGTACTTTCTTATTCCACCACCAAGATTCCTTACTTAGTGGTGCATGTCCCTATGACTCACCGAGTACACTCTTAGCTACTATTTTCAATTTTGATACCATCTTATCCCATGTTATATTAGAGTTATCGTATATTTCAAGCATTACCTCTATCGAAATATCATCTGGTACAACATCGCTTTTCCATTGTATATCCCATTTAAAGTTTGTTCTACTTCTGAAGTTTAAATTCTATGATAAAAATTAAAATTTCTATGCTCATTTAACCTACTTAAATTACCTAAGTTGAGTTGGTCACCTAAACCTTCACTAAAAAGTTGATGAAAATACCTCTTTTATCACTTTTATTTCTTCATCGTTTACTAATACCCTATTACGTTCATCTTTAATACATTTTATTTGGATAAAATCTTTTATTTTCCTTTCTCTCACTTTATCTATTTCCCTTCTTTTGTATCCAATTTTTGATATAATCGTTCAAAAGTTTCATTCTTTACTTCACTAACTACTTTCTTAGCTTCTTTATGGGATATTGAATATTTTTTAAAATTTCCTCGTTCTTACAAATATATAATTCCTTATAAGCTATTAGTTTTTCCTTCACTTTCTCTTGTACTTTCTCATTCCACCATCAAGATTCCTTACTTAGTGGTGTATGTCCTACCGAGTACACTCTTAGCTATTATATTCAATTTTGATACCATCTTATCCCATGTTATATTAGAGTCATCGTATATTTCACCTAATGCTTCTACCTTCTCCTTAAATATATTTTGTCTCCCATCCTTTAACTTCCATCACTTAATTCTAGAACTCGTACATACTTTCTTTGTATTGATACTATGTTTGAGACGTATATCCAACACTACTAATCTATATTGGGTAGTTAAGCTTTCTCTAGGAATGACTTTGCAATCTTTACAAATCTTTTCTATCCTTCTTCCTAACCATAAGAAAGTCAATTTACGATTTATTATTCCCACTTTTGAATATGACTAAGGGAGATGTATTCAATGTTAGACTTTTAATTACTTTGAATGATTTTTGTAGATTTTAAAAGTCTAGATATTCTAGACTTTTATAAACTTTATAGAAATCTAGTGGTATCCAAATCAGATTTTTATAGAGTTTTAAAAAGTCATGTAGTATTCAAATTTGACTTTTTAAAACTCTATGAAAATCTTTTGGTATCCAAAGTTTCAATAGATTTTCATGGATTCCTTTAGAATTCCTTGGATACAAATTTTAACCAATAAGAGCTCTCCAAAACACTTGGTACAACTTAAAAAAAAATTAAAAAAATCTTCTCTTCACCCTTGAGATTTCTATAGATTTCTAATCGCCTTAATTTTTTACGAATAAGTTCTTTCTCTTCCCGCTCCTTGATTTTGATTATTTCTTTGATCTTAAAGGACCAATTTAATCATTCGTTCTCCATCAACCCACCACATATACCAGCCGACCCAATAATCCATAAGCTCTATAATATATTCTATTTTTTTCTTAAATTACTACAAAGGAACACTTCTTTCTACTCGTAAAATACAAGAGTACAAAAACATAAAACAACTTCTACCTTTTCAATCGCAACGTCATCAAGAATGACAACATGACATCTACATTCATATATTGGAGCAATTGTGGCAAGGCTAATTGCAGTACTACCAGCACTTCCTACTAGATCTAATTTGCTTGACTCATCCAATCCAACCTATTTATGCAACCTGTCTAATCCTACTACGGCCTATATCACACATGGAATATGTATTTTTTCGGAGTATTTAATGCAGTAAATATAGCAGAGGAATAAAAATTCCTTAGAATAAAATAAGGAATATAAGAATTTGATATTCCAAGTTCATGTTCATAATCAAACATGGAGCTCCTATTCCATAAGAATTCATAAGGACTAGAATAACTATTCTAACCAACCAAACACACATTGCAATAAGATAAATCAGGAGCAATTCCTACAAGGAAAACACATGCCCAGAAAACAATAAATATATTCAATAATAGGAAAAAGATAAGTTCGAATGTGGAGCAATGTTTATCATATCGGTAATAACGAAACTTATAGAATTTTTCTTTCCTATAAATCTACAAATTTTCATGAAGTTTACAAATATTTGTAAAAAACTTATAAAAAAGTCTATAGAACTCCATGTATTTCTTTTCACAACTATGTGAGATTCTATAAAAGTTAATAAAAATCTATCATTAAAAAAAATAATGAAAGTCATTCAATCTCTTAATTGAATACACCCCACTAAGTGTTCTTCTTTTTTCTTAAAAAATGTATTAGCTAATATAAGATCATATGCTATCACATACTAATATAGTTTTCCCTTCCTCATTTCTTGTTCCAAACCTATAACTCCCATGTACTCTCTCATATTCCTCATTTTTCACTCTGACATGCCCATTTAGATCACCTCCTATTAAAATCATTTCATTTTATGAAATATTTTTTAATATTTCATCTAAGTCATCTCAAACCTTGATTTAGAGCTTCATCTAATCCTACTTACGGTTCATATATGCTAATTATGTTCATAGTTTCTTTCGTTACTATTATATTAAGGGATATAATTCTATCCTCTTTTCTAACTACTCTTACAACTTCATCCTTTAACGAACTATCTACAATAATATCCACTCCATTTCTTGCTTTAATCTTTTTAGTGTACCATAACTTAAAACCTGAGTTCTCTATCATCTTTGCCTTCTTGTCTACCCATTTTATCTTTTATACATACAAAATACTAATTCTTATCCTAATCATCCTATCTACTACCTCCATTGATTTACTAATGAGAGTTCTTATGTTCCATATTCCAAATCTCAAGTTATTAGGTTTCCTATCATATTTGTTCTTATCCAACCTATGGTGTGAGAACTCTTACCTATTTAACACTACTACCAAGTTCTTATGGAGATGTAGCGGTCCTTGTTGATACGTTACAGTCGAACCCTGTAACGTGAACTCTTGCATATTTCGCACTACACCCGATTTCTAGAGATATAGCAGTCTTTGCAGAGGTGCTACAGTCGGACACTGCAACGTGTTCCTTCCGGGGAACAACCTAGCATTAGCACAATAGTTTAATGGATTCATTCATTGAATATTTGTCATAGTTTTAACGTTGGTTGGCAACCTAACTCAGCCCTCCTCCTTTATCCGGGCTTGGGACCGATCATGACCAATCATCATAACGTGTCTCATCTACCAAAATAATATCATCTACAAACAACATGCACTTATTTTGAATGTGTCAATTCGTGCATGATTTGTGTAAAAAAAAATAAAGACTTAAGTTTATCCTTGATATAACCCTATTTTTATTAAAAATACTTCAGTTAATCCGTCTGAAGTCTTCACTCTGGTCGTTACATCCTTATACATATCCTTAATTAGTTAAATATATGCTACGCTAACACCTTTCTTTTCTAGAATTCTCTGTATAATTTCTCTTTTATAATAAGTTTTTTTAAGTCAATGAATGCCAATTTGTATATCTTGCTTCTCCTCTCCATACTTTTCAATTTGTAGTCTGAGCAGATGTATAACTTCTATTGTCGACCTTCCAGACATTAACTCAAATTAATTTTCAGTTATCGTGATCTCCTTCCTTAATCTTTTTTTCTATTACTCTTTCTCAAAGTTTCATGGTATGACTCATTAGTTTAATACCCCTATAGTTTGCATAATTTTGTACATCTCCCTTGTTCTTATATAAGGGAACTAGAGTATTTGCCCTCCTTGATTAGACATTATTTTCATTTTCAATATCATGTTAATTAATTTTATAAGTCATTCAATACCTTGTTTCCCTAGGCACTTTCATACCTCTATCAGAATATCATCTAGTCCAATGAATTTTTCATTTTTCATCTCATTTAAATCTTGTTCTACTTTTGAAGTTTGAATTCTATGATAAAAATTTAAATTTCTATACTCATTTGACCCACTTAAATTACCTAAGTTAAGTTGGTCACCTAAACTTTATTAAAAAGTTGATAAAAATATCTCTTCCACCGCTATTTTATTTCTCCATCATTTACTAGTACTTTATTCCATTCATCTTTAATACATCTTATTTGGATAAAATCTCGTCTTACTCTCTCTCACTTTAGTTATTCTATAAATGTCTCTTACCCCTTCTTTAATATCCAATTTTTGATATAATCAGTCAAAAGTTCATTCCTTGCTTTCTTAGCCTCTTTCTTGGCTATTGTTTATTTTTTAAAGTTTTTCTCGGTCTCATAAATATATAATTTTTTATAGACTATTCATTTTTCCATCACTTTCTCCTGCACTTTCTCATTTTACCACCAAGATTCTTTATTTGGTGGTGCATGCCCTTTTGACTCACTGAGCACACTCTTGCTACTATTTTCAATTTTGATATCATCTTATCTTATGATGTATAAGAGTCATCGTATATTTCAACTAATACTTGCATTTCTATCTTAAATATGTTTTGCTTACTATCCTTTAACTTCAACCACTTAATTCTAGGAGTCGTGTATATTTTCCTTCAATTGATATTAATTTTTATAAATCTTTCTATCTCTCTTCATAATCATAAAAAAGTCAAGTTATGACTTATTATTTTCACTTTTGAATGTAATAAAGTATTCTTCTCTTTTCTTAAAAAATATATTAATTAGTATAAGGTCATATGCTATTTCAAAATTCAATATAGTTTTCCCCTTGTCATTTCTTGTTCCAAACTCATAATCCCATGCACCTTTTCATATTCCTCATTTTTCACTCCGGCATACTCATTTAGATCATTGCATATTAAAATCATTCATTTGGTAGAATGTTTTGTAATACTTCATCTAGGTCATCCAAAAACCTTGATTTGGTACCTTCATCTAATCTTACTTAAGGTGCATATATGTTAATTCCATTCATAGTTTTTTTTCGTCACTACTATCTTAAGAGTTATAATTCTATCTCCCTTTTTAACTATTTCTACAACTACATCCTTCAATGAACTATCTACAAAAATATTCACTTCATTTCTTGTTAACTCTTTCCTGTTTATCATAACTTAAAATCTAACTTTTTATCATCTTTGCCTTCTCACCTACTCATTTTGTCTCTTGTACACACAAAATACTAATTCTTCTATTAATCATCGTATCTATTGCCTCCATTACAACCTTTATTGCTTTACCAGCTAAGTAATATATAACAAATCTTCTCCACCTCTAACATCTTAAATCTCACTTTGGCCAATACACACACACTCATGCCACGTCAAACCCACCAATTTCCTTTAAGTCAACTTCACCCTCGAGCACCACTCTGACTCACACCATCTCATAAGATATCCATTGTCAAACCTGGGAATTTGGCCTAGTCCACCTCAAACAAGTCGCATCTGAGTAACATATGACAAATCTTCCCCACCTCTGACATCTTAAATCTCACTTTGGTCAATACAAACACACTCATGCCATGCCAAACCCTCCAATTTCCTTGAAGTCAACTTTGCCCTCAAGCACCACTCTGACTCACACCATCTCATAAGAAATCAATCATGAAACCTAGGAATTTGGCTTAGTCCACCTCAGTAACATATGACAAATCTTCCCCACCTGTGACATCTTAAATCTCACTTTGGCCAATATACACACTCATGCCACGTTAATTTCCTTGAAGTCAACATCACCCTCGAGCACCACTCTGACTCACACCATCTCATAAGAAATCCATCATGAAACCTGGGAATTTAGCCTAGTCCACCTCAAACAAGTCGCATGAGCTTGGCAAAATTGATTGTGTTGCCAAGCTCCACCTAAATGAACCAAACTTAATCCAATTCAAGCAAATTCAACCTAACTTTGACCATAGAACCAATGACTCTATCACCTTAATCTGCTCTAATCCACCACCCAACATCAAGGTTTGAGGTAGGATCAAAGTGTTGGTGCAATCGACCCAAGTTTGATCGGTACGATCATGGTTTTGATATGTGTGTCAAAGAGTTTAAGTTAGGCTTTCATATGTGTTTGATATGTGTGTTTGAGTCTTGCAGGACTTGGTGAAACACACATGAGAAGCTTGGTGCAACTAAGCTTGGGAAGCTCATCCTAGGGCTCGGATCCTTGAGTCGGTGAAGGATGGTGTGGAAGGCATCCGAGGGACCGCCGGACGAGGAGCAACGGAGTGGAGCCGACGGAAGTGGACTTCAAGGAAACGTGAAGGATGGCACGGAGAGGAGCCACGGGCTCGGGTGCATCTAAGGGACGAAGGCCGAGGAAGAGGACTTCAAGGGCGACTCCGAAGAGGATAAGTGTGTATGTGCAGTCTTAGCAGTCGACTGCGCAGTCGACTGACAGCGAACAAAAGTATTCTGTTCGCTCAGCAAACAACTACCAGTCGACTGCTAGTTTTAGCAGTCGACTGGTAAATGACCGTTGGTAGACCGTTGGTGCTGCAAAGTAGCCGTTGGCTACCTCCAACAGTAGCACCAGTCGACTGATGGTTTTGCCAGTCGACTGGTGCCGAGATGAGTTGATATGATGATCAACTCTCTCCTCTTATTTATAGGAAGCTTTGGGGCTTGAAAGAGGTTACTCATGCTTGTTAAATAACTCCTTAGCAATTGTCCAAAGCTTCCAAGTCATTCTCTTCCTCCTAATCTAAGTCTTTATCTTGTAAGAGGAAGAGAGCTTTGTGAGAGGTTATACTCCACCGAGAAGGAGTAAAAGCTAGCCGGAGATTGCCGAGGATTGATCTATCGAAGGATCAAGGGTTCATCCACCTTAAGGACACGCCATGGAGTAGGAGCAAGCAATCTCCGAACCATGTAAAGGATTTGTGTTAGTGTTTGCTCTTACTTGTTTATTTTCATTGCTTTAGTTTTCGTATTCCGCTTGCGTAACGAATCTTGTAGAGAAGAATCAAAATTGGGGGTGACCTAGCTATCCAACTCCCCTTCTAACCGGCCACCGATCCCCTACAAATAGTATCAGAGCAAGGACGCTCTTCAACGGACTAATCGCCAAGAAGAGCACTTCATTAAAATGACCGGCTCAAATATTCATCCACCTAAATTCGAAGGAGACTTCTCTTAGTGGAAGAAGAAAATAGAGATATTTTTCAATACCGATTTTGACATTATGCTAATCATGAAAAGTGAATTTGAAGAGCCCAAGGATGAACGCAATGAGACAATCGACATAACAAGATGGACCAAAAGGTAAAAAGAAGAGCATCTAGCAAATTTCAAGGCAATGCATCACCTACTACATGTTCTTCCACAACAAGAAGTAACAAGAATTGGAAACTATACAAGTGCCAAAGACTTGTGGGAAAAGCTATTGGAGCTTCATGAAGGGACATCGAAAGCAAAATTGGCAAAAAGAGACCTCCTTCGAACTCAACTCAACAATATCAAGCTTGAGAAAGGAGAAAAGGTATCAATTTTACATTCTAGAATTAAGGAAATTATTAATGGACTAACAAGTGTAGGTGAGACACTTTCAAATCGAGACATGATGATGAAAGCCCTAAATGCTTTCCCAAGAACCACAACTTGGAGCTCCATTGTAGATTCATACTACATATCAAAGGACCTAGAGAAATCCTCTCTAGATGAACTCTTCTCAACAATGGAGCTTCACGAAACAAGAGTTGAAGGATTAGATGGAGAAGCTCATAGATCAAGAGGACTAGCCCTTGTGGCAAACAAGGGAAAGGGAAAGAAGAAGAAATCTTCATCTCCACCATCCTCCGACTCCGAATAATCAAGCGCTTCAATGGATAGCGATCAAGAGGCATATATGGTAAGAAAAATGAGAAGAGTATTTAAAAGGTTTTCAACTAACAAATCTCATATCAAGAAAAACTCAAGAAGCAAAAGTAGAACAAGGAGGGTCATTTGCTACAATTGTCAATGAGAAGGACACATAAGAGATGAATGCCCCCTCTTAAAGAAGAAGGAAGAGAAGAAGAAGTCAAAAGAAAAAGGGAAGAAAGTCAAAAACCTAAAAGCAACATGGGATGATCCATCGTCATCGGAGGAAGAAGAGCACCATGTTTCCCATTTTGCTCTAATGGGAATTGATGATGTAGCCTCCACCTTATCCGAACAAGAAGAAGGAAGGAGCTCAAGTGAAGATGAAGAAGGGAGCTCAAGTGAAGGGGGAGGGCAAACTTCGGATTCGGACGTCTCGGTAAGTGAGGTATACAATCTTCCTCCTCATGTTTTAATTAAGATCATTAAAAGTACAAATGATGATTTGTTCAAGGCAAAAAAGACAAATAAAACCTTGAAAAATGACATTTGCATGCTTAAAGAAAAATTAGAATCCATGTCTATTAGGGATGATGATATGCATGCTTCTTCTACTAATTCAAATGATTCATGTTTAGAAGAAGAAAATAAGGCTTTAAGGGAAAAGGTAGAATACCTTACAAATGCCCTTAGAAAATTTGAAATTGGATCCAAAACCCTAAACATGATAATTGGGAGCCAAAGGGCAAGTTTTAAGAAAAATGGGTTAGGATATAATGAATCCAATAATGAAAAGACCTACCATTGTCTACTTGCTAGGGGCAATCAAAAACCAAGACCATAGATAGAAAATGGATCCACAAGAAATATTTGGTTAACCCAATTAGAAAGAATTTCTATTGGGTGCCAAAATCAATCCTCAAGGGTTAGAGGATTTTAGGTCAAGTCAACCATGGAAATCATAATTCAAATCCTTGAAAATGGTTGACTTGAGATCTTAAGGGGGAGCACTTAGCCTTGATAGAAATTCATGATCAAAAGGGCTAAGTAGAGGTTACCTTTATCTCACAATGATTCGCATTATTTTCTAACCATAAATGTGAGATATTAGGATGATACAAATAATTCACATATGTTTATGACATTTTGATGAGTTATGAAATGTATCAATTTTTAGTGATCATAGGCCAACTATAGGAAAAGTAAATGTTTAATTAATGGACATCTTGCCCATAGATCATAGTTGGACATTTCAAATGTTTTGAAAATAATTTTATGGTTTATTTACAGTGAATAGTTATTTTTGAAACATATGAATTCAAAACTAGGGTTTAATTTGATACAAACTTGAGTGATTTTCAAGGTATTTAAGTTTTTATCAAAACTTCAAAAATATGATGAATTTTTATGAAAACATATTTTTCCTAAATATATCACCTTAAAAGAAATATGTCTTCAAATTTCATGTTTTTTTGAATTTTCTAGAATTTTTTATGCATTTCTGAAGTTGGCTTCGGAAGGCTAAAATTCATATCAGTAATGTGTCAGTCGACTGCGACAGTTAGCAGTCAACTGGTATCTATTTTTCAGCATCTTCAAGAGCTGGTTTTGGGTCATGTTAAGTCCACATTGATACCTTGGTATGTGTACATGTTTGGTACAACTTTTGATGGTGTCAAAGGGGGAGAAATGGGAAGGTTTAAGTTAGAAACCTAATTGTGTGTCAAACTTGAAAATTAAGGTTGAAGAGCAAATGCTAAGGTGTTATGGGGGAGCTTGGGTATAATCTTTCATGTTTACATATTGCTTTTAATTTTCAATGTTATTATTTATGTCTAACTTAAACATATTGCCACACATTAAAAAAGGGGAGATTGTTGGTGCAATCGACCCAAGTTTGATCGGTACGATCATGGTTTTGATATGTGTGTCAAAGAGTTTAAGTTAGGCTTTCATATGTGTTTGATATGTGTGTTTGAGTCTTGCAGGACTTGGTGAAACACACATGAGAAGCTTGGTGCAACTAAGCTTGGGAAGCTCATCCTAGGGCTCGGATCCTTGAGTCGGTGAAGGATGGTGTGGAAGGCATCCGAGGGACCGCCGGACGAGGAGCAACGGAGTGGAGCCGACGGAAGTGGACTTCAAGGAAACGTGAAGGATGGCACGGAGAGGAGCCACGGGCTCGGGTGCATCTAAGGGACGAAGGCCGAGGAAGAGGACTTCAAGGGCGACTCCGAAGAGGATAAGTGTGTATGTGCAGTCTTAGCAGTCGACTGCGCAGTCGTAGTCGACTGCGCAGTCGACTGACAGCGAACAAAAGTATTCTGTTCGCTCAGCAAACAACTACCAGTCGACTGCTAGTTTTAGCAGTCGACTGGTAAATGACCATTGGTGCTGCAAAGTAGCCGTTGGCTACCTCCAACAGTAGCACCAGTCGATTGATGGTTTTGCCAGTCGACTGGTGCCGAGATGAGTTGATATGATGATCAACTCTCTCCTCTTATTTATAGGAAGCTTTGGGGCTTGAAAGAGGTTACTCATGTTTGTTGAATAACTCCTTAGCAATTGTCCAAAGCTTTCAAGTCATTCTCTTCCTCATAATCTAAGTCTTTATCTTGTAAGAGGAAGAGAGCTTTGTGAGAGGTTGTACTCCACCGAGAAGGAGTAAGAGCTAGCCAGAGATTGCCGAGGATTGATCCATCGAAGGATCAAGGGTTCGTCCACCTCAAGGACAAGCCGTGGAGTAGGAGCAAGCAATCTCCGAACCACGTAAAGGATTTGTTTTAGCGTTTGCTCTTACTTGTTTATTTTCATTGCTTTAGTTTTCGTATTCCGCTTGCGTAACTAACCTTGTAGAGAAGAATCAAAATTGGAGATAATCTAGCTATCCAACCCCCCTTCTAGCCGGCCACTGATCCCCTACATAAAGTTCCAGCAGGTTCACTATCTAACAAAGCCTTAGTAAAATCTAGAGAGAAACGTATGCTGCATTGATTTAAAGGTTCATATTGATTAGTAAATATAACTAAAAATAGTCATACTATGTGTTCTATGCAGATTCCTTACGGTGAGATGTGAATGCAAGAACACATTCTATTGTAAAACACACTGAGAACGTAAGCACGATTCTCTAGACTCGCATTACTTCTGTTCCAACGGAGGATATATGCTTATATGTGAGAGCACATTATCCAAACGGGCAGTCGCTTTGTGGTGAATGGTATCTTGCATCATGAAACTTTAATTAAACACTAAGAAACTATATATAATTCATACACACCACTTATACTCGTTTTGTGAAATGGAACTTTTGCAACCAGGCTAAGGAGTTCACAAGCTGCAACTTGTGAAAATATGTAGAATACAGACATGTTTTAAACAACTTTTCCATTTTTGGTTTCTAACCTAACCAACTGTAATAATTAAGATTATTAAACTTAGAAGTTTGGTTGCTGAGAACAAAATCAAAAGTTGCAGCATACCTGTTCTCTTATCATCCTTTCCCTTGGTTCTTTTGGATTTTCGAAAGCTTCGGGAAGTTTGATCAGACTCCTCACGGAATAATTTATTATACTTCTCCAGTAGCTTATTCTTCTCCTCCAATAAATCAAGGACTATATATGCATCTGCTACCTTCCTGACAATTGACTTAGTTGGATATTTCTTGCCAAATGACTCAAGTGACTAGAAGAGCTGCAAAGTTGGAATAGCATAAAGAGGAAATGTGAATTTCTGGAATTATTTGACTCCATAATCAACTCAAAACATCAAAAGGAAATTATGTTCAGATTATACAACCTCCTGAATAAAGTCTTGAAAACAATTTAAATACTGTGTAAATACCTATTTGTCAATG
The DNA here is from genome assembly GCF_018446385.1 of Zingiber officinale. Classification (NCBI taxonomy): domain Eukaryota; kingdom Viridiplantae; phylum Streptophyta; class Magnoliopsida; order Zingiberales; family Zingiberaceae; genus Zingiber; species Zingiber officinale. The sequence continues at coordinate 103,146,939 of NC_055991.1, forward strand.
GGCATATGTCAAGAAAGTGTACCTTTACAAGCCTTTCTAGCATGTTATTACGATAATAAATTGAAATCATAAGATCACAAAACCGCCAAGGAACTGAATGCAAATCATGGCTGATTTTCTTCATCCAAATTCTGTGAGCTTCCTCAGCCCTGTTGTCTTTTTCTAATGCACGAATTAGTTGCTCATATGTACCCATTGTTGTTCCTTGACCTTTGCTCAAAATCCACTTTATCACCTAAAGAAGATCATAGTTGATCTAATTCAATACTACAAGCTGAAAAGGGAATGTACAATAATAAAAAATGCTAAAATAGTACAATAATAACAAGACTTCAATTAAAAACATTTGAGTACTTCAATAGAAATACCTGCACAACTCTATGCCACTGTTCCTCCTTTTCAAGAACAAGAATAGCTTTTTTGAGTGAAACCAATGGAAAGCTATTCTCCCATGCCACCCAGGCATCAAGGGTACCATATACAGCTTCTTTGGATTCTTCAAGGGTCAGAAGCTAGGAAAGAATAACCAATAAAGTATATGTGACACACGATATGCTGGAGAAATTAAACATTTTTGCCAATATATTAGAATAAACAGATAACTATAGCTCCCCATGGAACAAACATACTCCGATTTTAATTGCTCAAACTTTAAACAGAAAATCACCCTTGGAGATGTTATACTGTAAGAATTACGTTGATAAACAGTACTTAAAGAATGGATATTTCATTATCCATATCATTATTGGTAAGGACAATTCCTTATTTCAAGTTTTTGATTACTTGTGAACCAATTTGTACAAAGCTTTTAATTGGAACTTATTCCTTCATAACTATTATCAAAAGAAAAATAAGAAATTCACATATTGTATTAACAAGGAATATTTGTTTCTCTGCTATAGAGATGTTCTTCCCTATATTTGATTCCGTTGCATTCTTGGAACTTGAAATTTGCAAATCCTGCACGCAGATGAATTTTAAACAATTATTCTTTCAGTTAAACTATAAAAAAACATATGTACCATTATTTGACATGATGTCAAGAAACAAATAACTTAAAGTATAATAATTTGTTTCATGAAATATTTGAATAAAAAATACAAAATTCTAGAATCTTAATATGACCAGTACTAACTTCATTCAATAACTAAAATCAATATCCACCTAAACACATGAGATAGACCTACTTCCCTTCTCAAATATCACTAAATATAATGTTTGAAGGAAAAATATCAAAAAAAAAAAAAAAACTAATATTAGCTTTAAAACTAAGCTCCACTTAGGGGGAAAATGTTTTTGAAATTTTATATTGAATAAAAAGAAAATTTCGAGGAACAAAATGTATTTCAATTTTCAGCCACTAAAAATTTATAAACATGTTTGCTAGATCGTCAATACTCTCTATGGCAATGGCATAGAATTGCACAATGGCATTATACAAAATATAATATTAGTGACCATCATGTACCTCTTGGAAAATCCTTCCAAATGATGGGTCAATTGCATATATATTGGGAAAACTTCAAAGCCTGCAATGTTGGTACTCATGGCGGTGAGTAAAAAAGAACGCCAACTCAGGACATCTACGACACGGTTCAGACTTCTGACTTAGTGCCTTAAGCATAAAGGTGAACTCTTGTAAGTAAGTCACCCACTTGACATGTCGCTTGATCAACTTGTGTTGACCATTAATGTACTTTAATGATTCATGATCAATAAACAAGATGAACTTCTATACTAGGTAGTATCATCAATGCTTTAAGAATTGCACGATGGCATAGAACTCCAAGTTGTAAGTAAAATAATTTTTCTTAGATCCGGAGAGCTTCTCGCTAAAGAAAGCAATTGGTCGCCTAAATTAACTCAGAACACTTATACCTATGTCGGATGCATCACAGTTGACCTCGAATAATTTATCAAACTCATAAAGGGTCACAACTAATGCTAAGTCATTCTCTGTTTGACCAATTGAAAGCTAGCCTCTGTTTCTTCAAACCAATTGAAAGCCCTTCCCTTGAGATACTCGGTGATAGGAATAATCAGAGTGCTGCAAGTTCTAATGAATCGGCAATAGAAATAAGACAAGCCATAGAAACTTTTGGCATTGTACAAGGTCCTCAGTTGAGGGCACTCCAATATTGCATCTGTCTTTGTTTGATCTGCATATACACCATCAGTAGACATAATAAAGCTGAGGAAAGTTATCGATGTAGTAAAAAAGAGCACTTCTTATTTACAAATAAGCACTCCGTTTTCAGCTTTTCGAAGACAACATGGAGATGATTGAAGTATGATGCCCATGTCAGACTGTAAACGAGGATATCATCAACCTATACCACCACAAACTTTCCCATAAAGGGTGGCAAAATCTGATGCACAAATCTCATGAAGGTGATGGGTGCATTGGACAGTCCAAAAGGCATCACCATCCACTCATATAGCTCATGTTGTGTCTCAAATGTCATATTCCATTCATCACCAGGCCTCATTCTGATCTAGTGATAGCCACTTTTAAGGTCAATTTTTTAGAAGACCTTAGAACCAAATAGCTGATCCAACATGTCGTCCAATCGGGGAATTGGAAATTGGTACTTCACTGTAATCTTGTTGATGACTCTACTATTAACACACATATGCTAGGAGCCATCCTTCTTCGGCACTAGTAGGGCACGAACTGTACAAGGCCCATGCTCTCTCAGATGTGTCCTTTTTCCAACAACTTCACCACCTGATGTTGCAATTCTTCAACTTCCTTAAGTCTAAAGCGATAATTTGGTCGATTAGGCAAAGCCAACTCCAGAACAAGGTCAATCTGATACTGGATATCTCGCATAGGCGATAGCCCAGAAGGAAGATATTCTAGCATCAACTCATTAAAATCTGCTAACAGCTGCTGTACTTTGGTCGATAACTTAGTGCCCATGGCAGGAGCAACGCTCTAGCACGGTGTTATGGTCCCGAGTGCAGGATCGAGTCACAAGTCGAGATCCAGATCCAAACTTGGTCATGCAATACATAAGGGCGAAGGGAGGAGGAAAGACTCATCCTAGGCAGAGTCCAATTGCTCAATTTTTTCTTGAGTAAGGGGGAAGGAAGGGGGAAAGACTCGTCCTAAACAGAGTCCAAATTACTCAATTTTTCTTTCTCTCTTTATTAATAATAACACTCCTTATATAAGGAGTCAAACGTGACACAATTCAAGAAATACGAACTCATAAAGGAAACAAGGAATCAAAAATAGAAAAACTAATTAGGTCATTATTTGTTTCTACTATAGCAGTAGTTAAATTAGGTCATTATTTATTTTCTACTAATTAGCCAATAGCTAATTTATTTCTACTATAGCAGTAACTAATTTGCTTCCAACTATAGCAGCGTCAAACAAAGGCATCTACCTCGGCGTCCAGATCATCACTCTCCTCCTCGATGCTGAGCTTGTCCTCAAGCTCAAAAGCGGGGTATAACACCACTAATAGCATGACGGGAACTTTCAAATCCACTTCCCCCACTTCCTCACCTTCCCTGTTATCATCAGACACTTCAATCCAAAACATGCATTTACACTTGTGACCCGTGGAGTAAGACTTATCATAGTTAAAACAAAGGCCCTTGGCTCTCCATTATGCCATCTTGACACGAGTCAAACGTTTGAAGAATGAAGTAGGTGGAGTCTCATTACTGATATCCCCCGTTGTCTTGGTCTTCGCTAAAGGAGGGTCTCCACTACTAGTGTTGAGCAACACCCTGCCTTGATGGAAGCACTGCTTCTGTTCTAATGCTCTGACCATATTCATTGTATTGCCTAGGTTTTCAAGCTTTTGTAATTTGATGTCGATACAGAGATCTTCGACTAGCCCTACAATGAACAAGTCAAACAACATGTTGTTGTGGTCAGAGGTCAGAGGTCCGAGCTCCGAGGTCCAGGCGAGGTGGGACTGGAACTGCCACTAGTAGCCTTCTACCGAGCATGTCTGGTTCAAATTTGCTAGCTCTCCCAGAGGGTTGTTGCTCATAAACGGCCCAAAGCGGATTTGACAATGGTTTTTGAATTTTCCAAGTCATATCTGGCTCTTCCTGTTCCATCTAATCAAACCAAAGTTGAGCTTCCCCTACCAAGTGGAAAGCAGCAAGGCTAACCTTATCGGTTTCTGTGGTTCTTTGGTTGACAAAGATTTTTTTACACCTTTTAATCCAAGCTAGTGAATCCTCTTCTCCAGAATAGGTGGAGAACTCCATCTTCGTATACCGCATAATCAGGGTGCCACTAATTAGTTGTTCAAGTTTGACCTCCGAGGCTTTAGAATAGCCACACTCCATGCTAGTAGAGCTGTTTGTGGTGGGCACTCGTTGTCGTCTTGTCTCTTGAACGGTACGGGATAACTCGGTCATTTGCTCCTCTACTCGGTGATGGAACGTGATTTGCTCCATGAAAACTTGTTGTTGCGAGGTCAATCTTTCCATGAAGACATCGAATTTGGATGTGATAGGATCTGTGTCACTTATAATCGGCTCTGACACCAAATTATTATGGTCCTAAATGTAGGATCGAGTCACAGGTCGAGACCCAAATACAAACTTGCTCATGCAACACATAATGGAGAAGGGAGGAGGAGAAACTCATCCTAGACATAGTCCAATTACATAATTTTTTCTTTAGTAAGGAGAGAAGGGTGGGGGAAAGACTTGTCCTAAACAGAATCTAAATTACTCAATTTTTCTTTCTCTCTTTATTAATAATAACACTCCTTATATAAGGAGTCAAACATGACACGATTTAAGAAATACCAACCCATAAAGGAAACAATGAATCAAAAATAGAAAAGTCAATTAGGTCATTATTTATTTCTACTAAAGCAGTAGTTAAATTAGGTCATTATTTATTTTCTACTAATTAGGTAATAGCTAATTTATTTCTATTAATAGTAGCTAATTAGGTAGTAACTAATTTGCTTGCAACTATAGCGGAGTCCAACAAAAGCGTCCACCTCGGCGTCCACATCACATGGTAGCAAAAACATATACAACTCCATGCTCCACTTCATCTAAAAACCTGGATATAGAAAACAAATTAGTATTTTTAACTACTGGAATTAGAGTAGTTCCTTCCCACCGCGGCGCTAACACAATTTTTTTCCCTTGATGTGAAGGGTATATGTCTCCCCAATAATACATAACACGCATCCATGACCACCACATCACACCAAGCACAATAAAAATTGACCAATTGAAAAGGAAACAAGGCATCATCGGTCTACTATTACCTCACTTTTTTTATTTAACTAGGATAACTTGTAAAGTTTAAGATAACGATATGCCTTTAGTTGTAATTTCTGGACAACCTCAGTGGATATTACGTTCTCACAACTATCACTATTGATGATCATCTTGCAGACTTTATCCACGATGGTGCAAGTAGTGTGAAAAATATTGGTTCTCAACCAATCATCCCCGAATTGGCCAGGTGACTATACAACTTCTATCATTATTGCGGAGGTTATATGAGATTGTTCATATGCATATAATAGAAGATTCCTCGGAGGATAACTATACAAATGCCAAACTGTACACCTTCCATTATTCGACATCTTCTAACACTAAATATTTCTTTTCATCTTATCATTGCAAGGTTATCCGAGGTGATATAAAAGGGGGGTTCTCTTCGTTGGAGGTACGTTTTACCCGTTTTACTTACCAAAACACAAGATTTCTCTCTATTATGCTCACTCAATTTTATCATAGTCCTTCTCCACTTTTCATTGGGTCACCTACTGACTTGTGCATTGGAGAGCCGATGTTAGGGATCCCTTGCCTGATTTTTGCTCTAACATTCCATTAGCTTGTTTGAGTGTGCGCATATAGGAGTCAGGCACTCAGAGCCCTTTTCCTTCTCTAGCTCATCACCTTTTTTCTAGTGCAAAGTCTTCTTCCGATTAATAGCGTCGTCACCTGCCCTGCGTGCTATCTCCTCCAGTTTCATACAGGATCACTTTGCATATAAGAAGTCTAACAAATAGTTGTTGCGATTATAAAGTTCAACCAAAGGTCAACTTTTATTAATTGATTGTTATGTGTAGAATATCATTTTAAGGGAGGGATTGCTAAGTCATGTGTTAGTGGTGCCCATGATTAAGCGTTAGTGGAGGTTAATGTTTGCATAATGGAGTTAGTGTGTTAATAATTGTATTAGGGCTTCCACATTGGTAGAATTTGTTGGATGTTATAACACTCAATTGGTATTAAAACTAATATGAGTAGGTGTTATAAGACCCACAGAATACAACGTCATTGAATGCGTTCAAAATTTTTTTATAAAAAAAATCTCACTATGGTGTGTGCATGCACGTGTTAGAGAGAGAAATCTATCGTGTGCTTTGCACACTTGATGGGTGAGAGTGAGGGTGGGCGTAGGGCTAGCTCACCCCACATGGGTTCAAAGCATGAGATGGGAGGGTACCCATGACCCTCCCATGTTTTTTTATTAAAAATATTATAAATGAAATTAAAAACCAATCAAATAAAATTAAATTGATGGAGTAACTAAAAATGGAATTATATTTATTTAATGTAAAATAAGAATAAAGATGAATGGGTAGACAAATGGATCCACAAATAATAAATGTTAATATTAAAATGAATATGAGAAAATAAATATGTTAATATAATTTATATATGACATGTGAACCTTACGTTTTTTTTATGAGCTGCTGTGTCATAATACCCACCAATGTGGATGCTTTACAAAGTTAGTGGTTAATGGATGAGAATGTAATAAGTTAATATTTATATTATGAAGTTAGTGGTTAGTGGATGGCGAGTTAATGAGTTAGGCTACGTTTGGTTGGGTGTAATGTAATCTAGCTTGTAATGTAATCAAATTTATAATGTAATGTAATGTAATCTTGATTACATTACTACGTTTGGAAATGTAATGTATGTAATATTTGATTACAAAGATGATTACATTCTTTTGTTTGGTATCTATTATTTTTTATCAGGAATGTAATTTGTATTATTATAAAATGACAAAAATGTCCTACGACCTCTACTGATGGTTGCCGCACTTCTGCCGGAGCTTGCGGTAGCTACCGGCCGCCACCGCCGGCCGCCAACCATCGTCGGCGGCCAGCAGCGGCGGTCGGCGGCCGGCAGCGGCGGTCGGCGGTCGACGGCGGGGGGCGGGGGCCGACGGTGGACTAAGGGTATATTCGGTATTTAAATTTTGGTGGGACAGTGACCTCGTAATGTAATCGGATTACATAGCATTTGCTTTGTAATCCAGATTACAAAACTTTATTACATTTTGTAATCCAGATTACATTACATTACAAGTTTAAAAGTGAAACAAACAAAATAATCTACCTTGTAATGTAATCAGGATTACATTACAAGGCAGATTACATCCTACCAAACGTAACCTTAATGTTAAAGAGATATGTGGTAAGAACTAATTTAACTATAAAGATAGAGGAAAAATCTATGTGGTTGTTATCATTCACTTGGTCTAAAATTTATTTTCTCTCATTTTTGAAGAAAAAAGTTAAATTTTTTTTTTCACAAATGAAGCTGAAAGATTTTACACTCGCCAGCAAATAAATTTAAACAATATAAATGGATCCATCGAATGACTTAATATCATAAATGATTCAAATTCTCGTTGTATGAGTGTTTACCCTACTTTTTCTGAAAAAAACTCTTTTTGTCTCAATGGAAGTTAACAATTATTATTTTTAGCTAGTGGAAAGCTTGAAATTTATCTTGAATTAACGTAAAATTCGGTTTCACAAATTTAGGAAAAAATGAAAGAAATCTCATATGGCTAATATTTCTAATTGTCTTGTTCTTATAAATTATGCAAAAGCTTGAAAATTCTAGGGCTTAAGGGTAAATTTACCCTAATTATTCGTGTAGACTCAAATATGATCCAGACCAATTATCTGGAAATCAATCCAGCCGTCAAAAATCCTAACTGGCCCAATCGTTTCCTATCTGCGAGCGGTTTGGAACATGGAAGAGGCCGTAGGGTTTATCCCTGGGGGAGTTCAATGGCTGTAGCGTTGTAGATCGCTGGGGAGAGCCATGGCTGTAGGATTGCTGATCGCCAAAGTTGTCAAGAGCATGGCTAATCGCCTCCAGCGTTCCCCTCACTCTCACATCGGTCAAACTCCGTCCGCCGCCGGTGTCTTCCGCTGCGTCGGATCCCTTCACACAACCACGTCCCATCTTTCTCACTCGCTCGATCATCGTGGCATTCCGAGTTCTGCTATCTATGTCTCCTCGCCGCGCCTTGGCCTCACTGAGCGCGTCTCCTCTGGCCTCCGTTCCGGCAAGGTCAGCTCGCCGTTTTTTATTATTTAGACACTTCTAGTTGATTAATTTGTGGGTGATAATTTTGATAAATTTTGTGCTCAATTTTAGAAAAAAATTGGATGCCATAAACTCAAAGGTGTGTTTTTTGCGGATAAGTTTCTTAGATTATGCTGGCTTTTTATGTAGTTAAAACAGAGTCGCACGAGAAATCAACTGGTTTGTTTCGATGGTTTTATTTTTTTTCAATGGTTTTATTTTTTTTCCAATGGTTTAGGCCTTCATTTCTGTAGTATATAACAACTTTGGGGGTGTTCACTTAAGGAATTTGTTATGGATCCAACCGATTGCAGCACACATCAAGGATCGGGCATCACAGTGACAATTAGCTTAGTGGCTGAGAGAGCACATTGCTTGGTCTTGGATCCATTTATTTGAGGCGTGATTTATTTACCAAATCTTTATATTCTTATACTAAGACTAGGTCTTCAAGTGTAGCTGAATCTTTGAATCTTTCCACTGAATCCTTTTCCTCAAAGATCTTTCTCTATTGATTAATCTAGATCTATGGTTTTTTTTTTCCAAGAGAAGGTTATTGATTTAACATTCCAAGGTTGTTTCCCTTCCTTTGGTCATGTTAGTCCTCCTTACCTCAAACTTTAAGGAGATGGATGCAATATCAAATTAAGCAATAACAAGTTATTGATTTCTTTTTCCTCCCTCTCTTCTCTCTATTTTCAATTTTGTTTTTTCAAATCTCTATTATCTCTCAACATCCCTCATCCTTTTTCTCTTTTAATCCAATCAAGACACTGGTTTAATTTTACCTTGATAATGCTAGTGTTGTATTTGATTACTTCTCACCATTGTTGATACTCGCCATTTCCCTCCTCCAAAAGCTATTGCCATCATTACTATTGTCGCCCAACCCCCTTATTGTTGCCTTATTGTTGCCGGTGGTGGTCAATTTGTTTGGTCCATAATGAAATTTTATAATATTTGTCTTCAAATCCCCTGCAAATTTTATCAATTTTCAAGAAAATCATCATATTCAATCTATAGAAAATTAATTATTATATTGTATTTTATTTTGAATGTTGAATATTACAATTAACACAATGTTGCCTTTAGGCCTTTAACTGCATCAATATATTTCTTTTTTCTTAATTCATTAATCTATACAAAATTGAAAGAAGATCCAAAATTCTAATCAAATATTTCTTTCTACTTCATATTAAACAATTGTGTTTTGTGAGCTTTTTTTGTGTCAGTATTGTTCTTCATCAACGAATGGAATGTTTGCAAACCTTCTTGTATGAATCACGAGTGCCTCTAATATTACTTGTTATGGTTGGAGATCACCCTAGAGTGGATATGTTTTGATTCTAGTTATTGAATTAAGTGTAGTACTGTTCATATTAAGATTCTAGAATTTTGTATTTTTTATTCAAATATTTCATGAAACAAATTATTATACTTTTAAGTTATTTGTTTCTTGACATCATGTTAGATAATGGTACATACGTTTTTTTATAGTTTAACAGAAAGAATAATTATTTAAAATTCATCTGCGTGCAGGATTTGCAAAATTCAAATTTCAAGAATGCAACGGAGTCAAATATAGGGAAGAACATCTCTATTGCAGAGAAACGAATATTCCTTGTTAATACAGTATGTGAATTTCTTATTTTTCTTTTGATAATAGTTATGAAGGAATAAGTTCCAATTAAAAGCTTTGTACAAATTGGTTCACAAGTAATCAAAAGCTTGAAATAAGGAATTGTCCTTACCAATAATGATATGGATAATGAAATATCCATTCTTTAAGTACTGTTTATCAACGTAATTCTTACAGTATAACATCTCCAAGGGTGATTTTCTGTTTAAAGTTTGAGCAATTAAAATCAGAGTATTTTTGTTCCATGGGGAGCTATAGTTATCTGTCTATTCTTATATATTGGCAAAAATGTTTAATTTCTCCAGCATATCGTGTGTCACATATACTTTACTGGTTACTCTTTCCTAGCTTCTGACCCTTGAAGAATCCAAAGAAGCTGTATATGGTACCCTTGATGCCTGGGTGGCATGGGAGACTGACTTTCCATTGGTTTCACTCAAAAAAGCTATTCTTGTTCTTGAAAAGGAGGAACAGTGGCATAGAGTTGTGCAGGTATTTCTATTGAAGTATTCTAATGTTTTTAATTGAAGTCTTGTTATTATTGTACTATTTTAGCATTTTTTATTGTTGTACATTCCCTTTTCAGCTTGCAGTATTGAATTAGATCAACTATGATCTTCTTTAGGTGATAAAGTGGATTTTGAGCAAAGGTCAAGGAACAACAATGGGTACATATGAGCAACTAATTCGTGCATTAGAAAAAGACAACAGGGCTGAGGAAGCTCACAGAATTTGGATGAAGAAAATCAGCCATGATTTGCATTCAGTTCCTTGGCGGTTTTGTGATCTTATGATTTCAATTTATTATCGTAATAACATGCTAGAAAGGCTTGTAAAGGTACACTTTCTTGACATATGCCCATTGACAAATAGGTATTTACACAGTATTTAAATTGTTTTCAAGACTTTATTCAGGAGGTTGTATAATCTGAACATAATTTCCTTTTGATGTTTTGAGTTGATTATGGAGTCAAATAATTCCAGAAATTCACATTTCCTCTTTATGCTATTCCAACTTTGCAGCTCTTCCAGTCACTTGAGTCATTTGGCAGGAAATATCCAACTAAGTCAATTGTCAGGAAGGTAGCAGATGCATATATAGTCCTTGATTTATTGGAGGAGAAGAATAAGCTACTGGAGAAGTATAATAAATTATTCAGTGAGGAGTCTGATCAAACTTCCCGAAGCTTTCGAAAATCCAAAAGAACCAAGGGAAAGGATGATAAGAGAACAGGTATGCTGCAACTTTGATTTTGTTCTCAGCAACCAAACTTCTAAGTTTAATAATCTTAATTATTACAGTTGGTTAGGTTAGAAACCAAAAAAGGAAAAGTTGTTTAAAACATGTCTGTATTCTACATATTTTCACAAGTTGCAGCTTGTGAACTCCTTAGCCTGGTTGCAAAAGTTCCATTTCACAAAACGAGTATAAGTGGTGTGTATGAATTATATACAGTTTCTTAGTGTTTAATTAAAGTTTCATGATGCAAGATACCATTCACCACAAAGAGACTGCCCGATTGGATAATGTGCTCTCACATATAAGCATATATCCTCCGTTGGAATAGAAGTAATGCGAGACTAGAGAATCGTGCTTACGTTCTCAGTGTGTTTTGCAATAGAATGTGTTCTTGCATTCACATCTCACTGTAAGGAATCTGCATAGAACGCATAGTATTACTATTTTTAGTTATATTTGCTAATCAATATGAACCTTTAAATCAATGCAGCATACTTTTCTCTCTAGATTTTACAAAGGCTTTGTTAGATAGTGAACCTGCTAGAACTTTGATCCTACCTCAAACCTTGATATTGGGTGGTGGATTAGACAGATTAAGGTGATAGAGTCAGTGGTTCTATGGTCAAAGTTAGGTTGAATTTGCTTGAATTGGATTAAGTTTGGTTCATTTAGTGGAGCTTGGCAACACAATCAATTTTGCCAAGCTCATGCGACTTGTTTGAGGTGGACTAGGCCAAATTCCCAAGTTTTATGATGGATTTCTTATGAGATGGTGTGAGTCAGAGTGGTGCTCGAAGGCGAAGTTGACTTCAAGGAAATTGGAGGGTTTAACGTGGCATGAGTGTGGGTATTGGCCAATGTGATATTTAAGATGTCACAGGTGGGGAAGATTTGCCATATGTTACTTATGTGACTTGTTTGAGGTGGACTAAGCCAAATTCCTAGGTTTAATGATGGATTTCTCATGAGATGGTGTGAGTCAGAGTGGTGCTTGAGGGCAAAGTTGACTTCAAGGAAATTCGAGGGTTTGGCGTGGCATGAGTGTGCGTATTGGCCAAAGTGAGATTTAAGATGTCAGAGGTGGGGAAGATTTGTCATATGTTACTCGGATGCGACTTGTTTGAGGTGGACTGACGGTTACCTTTGAAATTCCAAACATTGCGCCATTTAGTGTTAATGCAATACTTGATACAGGTGCCACATCCTGTTGCATTGACAAAAGGTGTATACCGGCGCAAGCTTTAGAAGAAAATTCTTATACAATAGTAATTAATGGAGTCAATTCAAAGCAGTCAGCTAATTGGAAGCTTAAAGGAGGACAAATGATAATCGGAGAAAACAAATTCAGGATTCCTTTTACATACTCCTTTGAAATGACCTTAGGAGAAGGAATACAAATGGTCCTTGGGTGCAATTTCATCATAAGTATGTAAGGAGGCCTAAGAACTATCATTACAAGACAGAACGCAGCCTCCGCAATAGAAGAATTAGAACTGGACGAAGAGGAATACTTGGACATAAAGGAGCAGGTATTCTTTGCTGGTAATCCATCAAGCACTAATATTTTGATGAAACATGGACCATTGCTTGCCAGACTTAGAGAACAAGGCTATATTGGAGAAAATCCCCTCCAACATTGGGCCAATAATCAAATTATCTGCAAAATTGATATCATTAACCCAGACATTACCATTCAAGACAAACCTTTGTCACATGTAACACCGGCGATGAGGCGGGCCTTTGATAAGCACGTTAAAGCCTTATTAAAGCTAAAAGTAATCAGGTTCAGTAAGTCAAGACACAGAACTATGGCCATGATTGTGCAATCCGGAACAAGTATAGATCCAGCCACGGGCAAGGAGATAAAAGGTAAAGAAAGAATGATGTTTAATTATCGTACCCTAAACGACAACACATATAAAGATCAGTATAGCTTGCCTAGGATAAATACTATTCCGAAGAAGGTAAGAAATTCTAAGATCTACTCAAAGTTTGATCTAAAGTCAGGATTCCACCAAATAGCTATGAATCCAGCCTCAATCCAGTGGACAACTTTTATTTGCCCCTCCGGGTTATATGAATGGTTGGTAATGCCATTCGGCTTAAAGAATGCTTCGGCGGTTTTCCATAGAAAGATGGACTTCTGCTTTAAAGGTACGGAGGAATTTTTAGCCGTCTATATTGATGATATTTTGGTTTTCTCAAAAACAGAGAAGGAGCATATTAAGCATCTTGTAGTTATGCTCAACATATGTGAGCAACATGGGTTGGTTTTATCACCAACCAAATGCAAGATTGCAGTACCAAGGATTGAATTTCTTGGGGCGGAGATTGGTGAAGGAAAGCTACGGCTACAACCGTATATCATAAAGAAGATTACTGAGGTACAGGACGACAAGCTTAAGGAAAAGAAGGGTATGAGGTCGTGGCTTGGTGTTTTAAACTATGCCAGAACATATATACTAAATCTAAGCTCAAAGCTTGGGCCGTTATATGAGAAGACGTCTCCTCATGGGGATAAAAGAATGAAGGCTTCTGATTGGGCCCTTGTAAAACAGATCAAAGCCCAAGTACAACAGTTACCAGATTTAGAGATCCCTCCTGAACATGCCTATATCATTATGGAAACAGATGGGTCAATAATAGGGTGGGGAGGGGTATGCAAATGGAAGCCCAATAAGGCTAACCCCAGAAATATGGAAAAGGTATTCGCCTACGCTCATGGAAAATTCCCCACAGTTAAATTTGTAATTGATTCAGAGATCTTTGCTGTAATGGAGACGATGAGCGCATTAAAGATTCATTTCCTAGACAAGGAGGAGATCACATTAAGAACAGACTGTCAAGCAATTATCGGCTTCCACAATAAATCTGTCAAAAATAAACCTTCTGGAGTACGATGGATAGCCTTCATGGATTTCATAACAGGCATCGGAATAAAGGTAAACTTTGAACATATTGATGGCAAGTTAAATATTTTTGCAGATAGCTTGTCAAGGTTAGTAGAAGATCAAGAGATGGTAGCAGTGCTGACAGAGGAAGGTCGGGGGGGCTCCACCCAATTCCCCTTACTAACAGAATATGAAGACCTAATTCATGACACTGCTAAAAGGATAATTCTCCAAGAAGAAAACCCAAAACGCCATAGGATGAAAGAAATTGAAGATCAAGCTATCAGAAATGCCTCCTTGGCAATAACTGAGTCGGAGCTTATCCAACAGATGAAAGAATATGATTTTAATCATAGAAGGCATCTGGGAGGTGGAAAAGAAAATTACTGGACGGAGAAGCTCCTAATTATTCAAGAAACACGAAAAGACCTTTGGAGAGCATCCAATGCTTTACGCGACGTCTATCGTGTAATACAGGAAACCCCACCATAGCTAGGAAGCAAGTGGTGAGCCCAAAATCCTACAGATGTAAAGTGGAAAGGATTGAGCCCCGGGGAGCCGTCCTTTCTCTAGTCACTATTAGCTGTAAAGTTACTTTATGTAAAATAAAGGTATGATGAGTCAGTATGTGCTGTAAAGTCCATAATAGCCGACAAAGGTGATGTGTAAGGACAATGGGGCTAAAGAAGGGCACCCGCTTCTTATCGTCACAACTTTGACGAAGCTATATAAGGACTATGAGTGTAAAGGTTTAGACACACTTGAACAATACCAAGGTGTTTATTCCTAAGTAATAGTTTTCGTGAGATTGTAAAACCTTTCCGAAGGTGAAATAAATTCTGAGCTTTGACTTGGGTTTCATTTCAAAATTATTTCATGGAAGGCGATCCTATTTTGGTATCAGAGCTTTGAGTTTTAAGCTCATGGCAGGCTAAAATTTTTTCTAGGTTCAAGGTGAAGGTAAGGGATTTTTGTGCCATTTAAAATAATATATGCTTGTTATTTATCCCTATTTACAAGAAGTTAATCGCAAGGCTGAAAGGTGGAGATTCGACAAACATCCTTGGTCTGGAGTTCCGCAAGGCTAGTAAGTGTGTAAGACGGTAAGCCGAAGGCCTTAATTGAGGATACTTCTTGGTAAGGATTACTAATATATTCAGATAAGCATATGATAAGGCGACCGAAGATAAGCATATGATAAGGCGACCGAATTTGTTAACTAAATGCAAAAGACTGCCGTATGCGTAAGCCTCCAAACGGAGCCATTAATCGGTGAGTATGAAAGTTTTATAAATTCCTAAGCTGTAAGTATGAGTATCTGATATATCACCTATGTCCGAAAGATTTGAGCAAAATATAAAAGAATGGTATAACAAGTCCCGAATCGTAAACCTTGAATACCTAGATCTTGCTGAAACATCAAAACCAAAAGTCTTGGAGTTAGCCCATATTATCAGGGAGTACTAATAACGCACCAGTTTGCTGTTGGGCCGACGGGAGAGTCCATGGCTCACTGTATTATCTTTTTATCTTCCTGATTTTTGCTCTAATAAATCCCGAATTTTGGTAAGGATTTGGAAATTCTGGTCGTTCTATTGCTGGTGGTCCCATCATGGTATCCTTTGGTGGATTATACTTTGAGATTGCTGATGATGAAGCAAAGAGGCCTTCGTCTTTCTTTTGGATAGGATAATCCATTTCCAAGCCTTCCTCTAGGTCCAGATGAGCTATCATCTGTTCATCAAAGACGTCTGGTTCAGCTGAATAAAAAGAAGTTGAAGAGTCATACCCACCACCTTCCGTATAGAATGGATTAATCCATTCGTCGCTGGGCATATCCTCCGCGAGAGCATATAGCCGCTGATAGGATGTTGAAGGATCAACAACCTTCTTTCGTGGTAGGAGTTTGTCCATCAAATTGGTCCAAGCTGTGGTTCCAAGCTGGACTGTCGGGGTAGTGGTCTGAACTACAGTCTGTTGATCGGTTGAACCAAAACCCCTGGTTCCTCTAACAGTATGTGGCAATTCGACCACTTGTACAATTTCTGGGGTGACTATTTTTTCCAAAATTAACTAAGCTATGACTTCTCCTTTGTTTAATATTATGTTACCATATGTCATATTAAACACAAGAATTTTAACTTCACCTCGGAAGTCACTGTCAATAACTCCTGCCCCAATGTATATCCTTGTGCGCCACGCAACTCCAGATCGTGGGGCTATGCGTCCATAATATCCTTCCGGTATTGCAAATGCTAAGTAGGGGTGTCAATTCGGGTGGGTCGGGTCAGGTTGGGTCGGGTTGAGTTTTTTTTTTTTTTTAACCCAACCCGAACCCGACCCGAACCCGAGTTCAACCCAAAACTCCTCAACCCGAACCCGAACCCGACCAACCCGATCAACCCGAACTCGACCCATATAACTCGAAAATCCGATTCAAAATGACTTTTTTGGGCTATTTTCCCTATAATTTTTCACTTTTATCTCAATACTCCATCATTATCATACAATCATGATATTAATATACATAAAAATATCTAAATTTTTAAAATAAAATTTGATTTAATCCAAAAAAAAACCCACAAAACCCTATATTTAAGCCAACCTGGGTCAACCCGGGTCAACCCGAACCCGACCCGATCCAACCTGAAAATTTTTTACTCTCCAACCCTCCAACCCGAACCCGAAAATGCCCAACCCGAACTTGATTTTTTTCGGGTCGACTCGGGTTGGGTCGTCGGGTCGGGTTCATTTTTGACACCCCTAACGCTAAGCCGGTCGGTATTAACTCTCGTTCACCTGCTTCAATTATATAGGAATGATTAAGAGTGAAATCATACCCTGCAGCTCCTGCCGTTCTTCTTTCTAGTATTATGACATCAGGATTTACTTTGGGGTATTCTTCCCTTAGCATTGCCAGAATTTCATTTTCTGGGGAGGTGATCTCCACATCTTCATGATGGGTCCTTTGAACTTCGCGGTCTTCAATTGTAGGAGTATACCTCTGGAACTGCATCAAAACACTGCCGTCTAGTAGTGCTCGGGTTTGTTCTCTAGTTGGTGCTACCGGGGCATCCGGAATCCCTGAGCACTATTAATACCACGGCCTGTATCTCGCCTATATAGGCATATATTCCGATCATTACGAGGCCCATATGTATATGGTAAAATCACGCCTCTCGTAAGACTTGATGGCTTTATTGTGTAACTAGTGGTAAGTCCACTTGATTTTGTTCAATACAAAGGATGTCTTCTTCAGAATAATGTTGATAGACCCTATATTGAGTGGGTCTAAATCCAGCTGAGTATAGAACTTCTGCCGGTACCATGCCAGCTCTTCTGGACCGTGAGATCTCCAATTGCTCTTCAAGACTTATTTGGCTCTTAATAGTACGCCTGAGCGTCTTTGGCTTGGCATTATCCTTTGCTGTATATTATAGAATCTTCGTTGGTTTGTCCGGTAATCCTTGATCTGATCCTCAGCACTAGAGACTTGAACTGTTGAGGTAGTTGATACTGCCGGTGGTCTTGCAGGATTCATTTCTTCTTCTTTTGCTGAAGAATATCCGATGGGTTGCGATAAACCAGAATTGAACCCCTTTTCTTGGGAATAATTGGTTCCGTTTGACCAAATTCCTAGGTTTGATGATGGATGTTTTATGAGATGGTGTGAGTTAGAGTGGTGCTCGAGGGTGAAGTTGACTTAAAGGAAATTGGTGGGTTTGACGTGGCATGGGTGTGAGTGTATCGGCCAAAGTGAGATTTAAGATGTTAGAGGTGGAGAAGATTTGTCATATGTTACTTAGCTAGTAAAGCAATAAAGGTTGTAATAGAGGCAGTAGATACGATGATTAATAGAAGAATTAGTATTTTGTGTGTACAAGAGACAAAATGGATAGGTGAGAAGGCAAAGATGATAAAAAAGTTAGATTTTAAGTTTTGATAAATAGGAAAGAGTAAACAAGAAATGAAGTGAATATTTTTATAGATAGCTCATTAAAGGATATAGTTGTAGAAATAGTTAAAAAGGGAGATAGAATTATAACTCTTAAGATAGTAGTGATGAAAGAAAACTATGAATGGAATTAACATATATGTAGATGAAAGTACCAAATTAAGGTTTTGGGATGACCTAGATAAAGTATTACAAAACATTCTACTAAATGAATGATTTTAATATGCAGAGATCTAAATGAGCATGTCGGAGTGAAAAATAAGGAATATGAAAAGGTGCATGGAGTTATGAGTTTGGAACAAGAAATGAAAAGGGGAAAACTATATTGAATTTTGAAATAGCATATGACCTTATACTAATTAATATATTTTTTAAGAAAAGAGAAGAATACTTGATTATATTCAAAAGTGAGAATAATAAATCGTAAATTGACTTTATGGTTAGGAAGAGAAATAGAAAGATTTATAAAGATTGATATCAATTGAAGGAAAATATACACGACTTCTAGAATTAAGTGATTGAAGTTAAAGAATAGTAAGCAAAACATATTTAAGATAGAAATACAAGTATTAGTTGAAATATACGATGGCTTTAATACATCATGAGATAAGATGATATCAAAGTTGAAAATAGTAGTAAGAGTGTGCACAGTGAGTCAAAAGAGTATGCACCACCAAATAAAGAATTTTGATGATAAAATGAGAAAGTGTTGGAGAAAGTGATGGAAAAACGAATAGTCTATAAAAAATTATATATTTATGAGACCGAGAAAAACTTAAAAAAATAAACAATAGACAAGAAAGAGGCTAAGAAAGCAAGGAATGAACTTTTGACTGGTTATATCAAAAATTGGATATAAAAGAAGGGATAAGAGACATTTATAGAATAACTAAAGTGAGAGAGAGTAAGATGAGATCTTATCCAAATAAGATGAATTATAGATGAATGCAATAGAGTACTAGTAAATGATGGAGAAATAAAATAGTGGTGGAAGAAGTATTTTTATCAACTTTTTAATAAAGTTTAGGTGACCAACTTAACTTAGGTAATTTAAGTAAGTTAAATGAGTATAGAAATTTAAATTTTTATTATAGAATTCAAACTTAAAAAATAGAACAAGCTTTAAATGGGATGAAAAATGAAAAAATCGTTGGACTAGATGATATTCTGATAGATGTATGAAAGTATCTAGGGAAACAAGGTATTGAATGACTTATAAAATTAATTAACATGATATTGAAAATGAAAAAAAGTCTAATCAAGGAAGGTAAGTACTCTAGTTCTCTTATATAAGAACAAGGGAGACATACAAAATTATGCAAACTATAGGGGTATTAAACTAATGAGTCATACCATGAAATTTTGAGAAAGAGTAATAGAAAAAAAGATTAAGGAAGGAGATCACGATAATCGAAAATTAATTTGGATTCATGTCTGGAAAGTCAATAATAGAAGTTATACATCTTCTCAGACAACAAATTGAAAAGTATGGGGAGCAAAAACAAGATCTATAAATTGGTATTCATTGACTTAAAAAGCTTATTATAAAAGAGAAATTATATAGAGAATTCTAAAAAAGAAAGGTGTTAGCGTAGCATATATTGAACTAATATGTACAAGTAACGACCATAGTGAAGACTTCAGATAAATTAACTGAAGCATTTTCAATAAAGATAGGGTTACATTAAGGATAAGCTTAAGTCTTTATTTTTTACACTAATCGTGCACGAAGACACATTCAAAATAAGTGCATGTTGTTTGTAGATGATATTATTTTGGTAGATGAGACACGTTATGATGATCGGTCCTGACCGGTCCTAAGCTCGGATAAAGGAGGAGGGTTGCGTTAGGTTGTCAGCCAGCGTTAAAACTATGACAAATATTCAATGAATGAATCCATTAAATTATTGTGCTAATGCTAAGTTGTTCCCTGGAAGGAACACGTTGCAGTGTTCGACTGTAGCGCCTCGACAAAGACTGCTATATCTCCAGAATTTGGGTGTAGTGCTAAATATGCAAGAGTTCACATTACATGATTCGACTGTAACGTATCAGTAAGGACCGCTACATCTCCGTAAGAACTTCGGTGTAGTGTTAAATAAGTAAGAGTTCTCATACCATAAGTTGGATAAGAACAAATATGATAGGAAAATTAATAACCTGAAATTTGAAACATGGAACATAGGAACTCTTACTAGTAAATCAATGGAGGTAGTAGATACGATGATTAGGAGAAGAATTAGTATTTTGTATGTATAAGAGACAAAATGGGTGGGCGAGAAGGTAAAGATGATAGAGAACTTGGGTTTTAAGTTATGGTACATCGAAAAAATTAAAGTAAGAAATGAAGTGGGTATTATTGTAGATAGTTCGTTAAAGGATGAAGTTGTAGGAGTAACTAAAAAAGAGGATAGAATTATAACCCTTAAGATAATAGTAACGAAAGAAATTATGAACATAATTAGCGTATATGAACCGCAAGTAGAATTAGATGAAACTCTAAATCAAGGTTTGAGATGACTTAGATGAAATATTAAAAAATATTCCACAAAATGAAATGATTTTAATAGGAGGTGATCTAAATGAATATGTCAGAGTGAAAAATGAAGAATATGAGAGGGTACATGAGAGTTATGAGTTTGGAACGAGAAATAAGGAAGGAAAAACTATATTAATTTGTGATAACATATGATCTTATATTAGCTAATATATTTTTTAAGAAAAGAGAAGAACACTTAGTGGGGTGTATTCAATCAAAAGATTGAATGATTTTCAATAATTTTTTTTTTAATGATAGACTTTTATGGAGTTGATAGATTTTTATTAACTTTTATAGAATTTTCCATAGTTGTGAAAAGAATTACATGGAGTTCTATAGACTTTTTTGCGAGATTTTTGTATACATTTGTAAACTTCATGAAAATTTGTAGATTTATAGGAAAGAAAAATTCTATAAGTTTCGTTATTGTCGATATGATAAACATCGCTCCACATTCGAACTTATCTTTTTCCTATTATTGAATATATTTATTGTTTTCTGGGCATGTGTTTTCCTCGTAGGAATTGCTCCTGATTTATCTTATTGCAATGTGTGTTTGGTTGGTTAGAATAGTTATTCTAGTCCTTATGAATTCTTATGGAATAGGAGCTCAATGTTTGATTACGAACATGAACTTGGAATATCAAATTCTTATATTCCTTATTTTATTCTAAGGAATTTTTATTCCTCTGCTATATTTACTGCACTAAATACTCCGATTATTAGGTCGACTGGTATAGGTGGTGGGTTGATAGAGAACGGATGATTAAATTGGTCCTTTAAGATCAAAGAAATAATTAAAATCGAGGAGTGGGAAGAGAAATGACTTATTCGTAAAAAAATTAAGGCGATTAGAAGTCTATAGAAATCTCAAGGGTGAAGAGAAGACTTTTTTTTTTTTAAAGTTGTACCAAGTGTTTTGGAGAGCTCTTATTGGTTAAAATTTGTATCCAAGGAATTCTAAAGGAATCCCTGAAAATCTATTGAAACTTTGAATACCAAAAGATTTTTATAGAGTTTTAAAAAGTCAAATTTGAATACTACATGATTTTTTAAAACTCTATAAAAATCTAATTTGGATTCCACTAGATTTCTATAAAGTTTATAAAAGTCTAGAATATCTAAACTTTTAAAATCTACAAAAATCATTTAAAGTAATTAAAAGTAATTAAAAGTAATTAAAAGTAATTAAAAGTAATTAAAAGTCTAACATTGAATACATCTCTCTTAGTCACATTCAAAAGTGGGAATAATAAATCACAAATTGACTTTTCTTATGGTTAGGAAGAAGGATAGAAATATTTGTAAAAATTGCAAAGTCATTCCTGGATAAAGCTTAACTACCCAATATAGATTAGTGTGTTGGATATACGCCTCAAACATAGTATCAATAGAAAGAAAATATATATGACTCCTAGAACTAAGTGATGGAAGTTTAAAGATGAGAAACAAAATATATTTAAGGAGAAGGTAGAAGCATTAGGTGAAATATACGATGACTCTAATATAACATGGGATAAGATGGTATCAAAGTTGAAAATAGTAGCTAAGAGTGTACTCGGTGGGATATGCACCATTAAGTAAGGAATCTTGGTGGTGGAATGAGAAAGTACAAGAGAAAGTGAAGGAAAAACGAATAACTTATAAGGAATTATATATTTGTAAGAACGAGGAAATTTAAAAAAATATTCAATAGCCTAGAAAGAAGCTAAGAAAGTAGTTAGTGAAGTAAAAAATGAAACTTTTGAATGATTATATTAAAAATTGGATACAAAAGAAGGGGAATAGATAAAGTGAGAGAAAGGAAAATAAGACATCTTATCCAAATAAAATGTATTAAAGATGAACGTAATAGGGTATTAGTAACGATGGAGAAATAAAAATGGTGGAAGAAGTATTTTCATCAACTTTTTAGTGAAGGTTTAGGTAACCAACTTAACTTAGGTAATTTAAGTAAGTCAAATGAGCATAAAATTTTAATTTTTATCATAGAATTTAAACTTCAGAAGTAGAACAAACTTTAAATGGGATGTACAATGGAAAAGCCGTGTTGTACTAGATGATATTTCGATAGAGGTAATGTTTGAAATATACAATGACTCTAATATAACATAGGATAAGATGATATCAAAATTGAAAATAGTAACTAAGAGTGTACTCGGTGAGTCACAGGGACATGCACCACTAAGTAAGGAATCTTGGTGGTTGAATGAGAAAGTACAAGAGAAAGTGAAGGAAAAAACGAATAGTTTATAAGGAATTATATATTTGTAATAACGGGAAAATTTTAAAAAATATACAATAGCCTAGAAAGAAGTTAAGAAAGTAGTGAGTGAAGCAAAAAATGAAACTTTTGAACGATTATATCAAAAATTGGATACAAAAGAAGGGGAAAGAGATATTTATATAATAGCTAAAGTGAGAGAAAGGAAAACAAGGGATCTTATCCAAATAAAATGTATTAACGATGAACGTAATAGGGTATTAGTAAACGATGGAGAAATAAAATTGGTGGAAGAGGTATTTTCATCAACTTTTTAGTGAAGGTTTAGGTGATCAACTTAACTTAGGTAATTTAAGTAGGTTAAATGAACATAATAATTTTAATTTTTATCGTAGAATTCAAACTTAAGTAGAACAAACTTTAAATGGGATGCATAATGAAAAAATCGTCGTACTAGATGATATTCCGATAGAGGCATGGAAATGTTTAGGAAACAAGGTATTGAAGGGTTTACAAAATTATTTAACATGATATTGAAAACGAAAAAAATGTCTGATCAATGGAGGATATATACTCGAGTTCCCTTATATAAGAACAAGGAAGACATACAAAATTATGCAAACTATAGGGGTATTAAACTAATGAGTCATACCATGAAATTTTAGAAAAATGTAATAGAAAAAAAATCAAGGAAGGAGACCAAAAATTAAATTGGGTTGATGCTTGGAAGGTTGACAATAGAAGCTATACATCTTTTTAGATAATTAATTGAAAAATATCGGGAGCAAAAAACAATATCTACATATGATATTTATTGACTTAGAAAAAACTTATGATAGAGTTCTAAGAGAAATTATATGGAGAATTCTAGAAAAGAGAGGCGTTAGCGTAACATATATTAAACTAATTAAGGATATGTATGAGGATGTAATAACCAAATTAAAGACTTTAGGCGGAGTAACTGAAGCATTTTTAATAAAGATAGGGTTACATCAAGGATTAGTTCTAAGTTCCAATCTTGTCACACTAATTATGGACGAATTCACTGCGCATATGTCAATGTTGTTTGCAGATGATATTATTTTGGTAGATGAAATACGTAAAGTAAATGCTAAACTAGAATCTTGGCGAGAAACACTAGAAGGAAAAGATTTTAAGCTTAGTAGATTAAATATAGAATATATGGAATTCAAGTTTACCATATTAGAATTAATGAGATAATTGTTAAGATAAGAGAGGACGAGCTGATGAAGGGATTGAGAGAGATGTCTTACATAGAATACAAGCAGGATGGTTGAAATGGAGGGGAGCGTCGAGTGTTTTATATGATTGTAAAGTACCTCTAAAACAAAGCCGCAGTTAGATCTGTTATGTTATATGGAGCTAAATGGTGAGCTATGATTCGAGCACATGAGCAGAAGATGAGAGTTGCAGAGATGAGAATGTTAAGGTGGATGTGTGGACATACGAGAATGGACAAAATAAGAAATGAGAGCATTAGAGAGAAAGTTGGAGTTGTATCTATTGAGGAAAAATTCTGAGAGACGTTTAAGATGGTATGGATATGTTCTTAGACGACCAATAAATGTCCCAATTAGGCGATGTGAAATTATGACAAATACGCATATCAAACGAGGAAGAAGAAGATCAAAAAAAGACTTGGTTAGTAACAATAAAACAAAATAAAATTTATTTAAGTATAGATGATGATATAGTAGGAGATAGAGCTCAATGACATAAAAGGATTCATATAGCCGACCCCACCTAGTGGGATAAGGTTTGATGTTGTTGTTGAATATTAGACGTAATAAAACAATCGTTAAGATAGGAGATGACGAGTTGTCCGAAACTAAAAGCTTTAAATATTTAGGATCATTTTACTAAATGATGAAGGGATTGTGAGAGATGTCTTATATAGTAAAATGGTTGAAATGGAGGAGAGCGTCAGATGTTTTATGTGATCGTAAAGTGTTTCTACAAACGACAGTTAGACCTGTTATGTTGGGCTATGACTCGAGCATATGAGTAGAAGATAAGAGTTACAGAAATGAGGATGTTAAGGTGGATGTGTGGACATACGAGGATGGACAAAATAAGAAATGAGTGCATTAGAGAGAGTCGGAGTTGTATCTATTGAGGGAAAACTCCGGTTCAAGATGACACAAATATGTACTTAGACAGCTAATAATGTTCCGGTTAGGCGATGTGAAACTCTGACAAGTATGCACATCAAACGAGTAAGATGAAGACTAAAAAAGACTTAATCAGTAATAATAAAATAAGATAAAATTTATTTAAATATAGATGATGGTATAGTAGGGAATAGAGCCCAATGGTGTAGAAGAATCCATATAGCTGATTTCATTTAGTGGGATAAAGTTTGATGGTTGTTGTTATACTTGGCAAAAAACTTGTGCTGATATTCCTAGTCAATAATAAGATGACACTTTTGTTTTAAGCTGCTGTTGGACCGGTGGACCACTTATGATTTTGTCTATGGTGATCCAACTCAACACACATTTCACTATCTTGACCATCTATGATTAATTCATCTTGCCCACATTATTTATTCCAAGATTTAAATTTTGAGTGGTGCCAAAATTTTAATTTATGATCGAAACAATATAGTTTCGATACCGTATTGTGTTGTGCCGATATAGTTTCGGTATTTTTTAAAATATTATTTTTATTAATATTTGATTGCTATTTTAATATTATCTCATAAAATATTTAATATTTATTAAGTAAAAATCAATTTAATTAAAATTAAATTAAATTTATATATAGAATAATTTAGTTTATTAATTGTAGTATATTTTATAAAATTAGAAATTATATTACATTTTTTTTTTTATCTTTCTTAATAATCTGTTTTTCTATATTTATCTGGTAAAGAGATAAGCAAAGAAAAAAAAGTAATCATATATTTTTTCTCTATGTACGGAGGGGAAAAAAATAATAGACAAAAGAGTAAAAGAATTAACAAGGAAGAAAAAAAGTTAATGCATAAACGAAAGAAAAAAATTAGGAAACAAAACAAAATTAATAAGGGAGAGAAATTAGCCATTAAAAAATAAAAATTTTAAACTAAATATTATAAAAAAGCCACTCGATCGCGATGGCTTTTGCAGCCTCGTGGAGGTTATCGTGATCTCGTAAGGTTGTGATAGCCTCTACAAATCATGACAACCAATGGTGTCGGTGCCGGGCAGTAGGCAAAATGTCAAATTCTACTCGTGTTGTCCGGCACGGTACGAAATTTTATTTCATGATTTACTCCTTTCCTATTTAGATTTCACAATGTAGAATCCGACATGAAATTTTTATTGATTTCTTTGTCATTTCTTGCTCTCCCTTAACTATCACCTCCTTGAGGTATCCCATTCCTACTAATCTTTGCCTTTCTTTGCATGACACCTAGCTTTATAAGTAGGGTCATTAGCATAGAACTATTTTTATGGTCTTTCTTTGAGGCGCTGCAACCGCACAGAGGTCTCTACGACCACGCCTCCACAAGTTCGTGGAGGCTACCACAAGTCGGGGCAGCCCACAGTGCCAGTGACGAGCGACAAACAAACTACAGGCGAAATATTATTTCATGATTTATTCCCCTAATATTTAGATTTCACAATGTAGAATCTAATATGAAATTTTTATTGGTTTCCTTGTCATTTCTTGCTCTCGCATAACTATCACCTCCTTAAAGTATCCCATCCATATTGATCTTTGTTTTCCTTTGCATGACACCTAGCTTTATAAGTAGGGTCATTAGTAGAGAACTATTTTTATGGTCTTTCTCTGAGTCGGCACGATCGTGCAGAGGTCACCGCGATCATGCCTCCGCTAGTTCGCGGAGGCCGGCGCGAGTTGCGGTGGCTCGCAGTGCCAGTGTTGAGTGGACGGTGGCCAGCGGGCCACAAATTTCAGTCATGCCGCCTAGCATGGCACAAAATTACATTTCTTGATTTACTCCCCTTCTATTAAGATTTCACAATTTAGAATCTGACATGAAATCTTTATTGATTTCCTAGTCATTTCTTCATTTCTTGAGGTAACTCTTGCTCTCCCATAACTATCACCTCCTTGAGGTATCCCATCACCTCTACTGATCTTTGCCTTCCTTTGCATGACACCTAGCTTTATAAGTAGGGTCTTTAGCAGAGAGGTTTCATTTTACATCTCCTGTATTTATGGTCTTTGTCTGAGTACCAAGCTCTCAGAATTCTTGTCTCCACATTG
Organism: Zingiber officinale; assembly: GCF_018446385.1. Taxonomy (NCBI): domain Eukaryota; kingdom Viridiplantae; phylum Streptophyta; class Magnoliopsida; order Zingiberales; family Zingiberaceae; genus Zingiber; species Zingiber officinale. Next base: position 103,174,009 of record NC_055991.1, read on the forward strand.
GTAAGTATTAGCATTTCTATTTCTCTTTGCTTCTAGTTTTTCCATCTTTCTTGTATTAACCTTGAGCATTTACTTTGGCCAAACTATACTTTTCTACCCAGAGCTTGACCTTACTGAACTCAATTCAGAATCTCTTCAGGCCCATATGCCACACTTAGTCCAAGATGAATTGACAAGGTTTCATTGGGAGAAGGTTAAATCCTCTACTATCACCAAGTTCAAACTTGGGAAGATTAGGTTGAAAGTATAGAACTTTCTTTTGCATTCTTCCCCAGCAGATAGAGAGCTCTTATCCCTCCAGCTAATTGTGTCATCATCTTACAATAATTCCTTGATACTAGTATCTGAGTTCCTCTTCGCTTTCATCATTCAACTATTGAACATTTGGAACTTGACATTTAGTCAATTTTCTCCAACTCTTAGCATCACTTGGTAGTCCACCTAGCTGAAGGGCTACTCTTTAAAAGAAGCCATTGACAATGATCTGTCGCAGCAGTTATCAAGTCTACCTTGTTTGAGGATGCTCTAATATGTCACCTCATGTTGGGTGGAAGGCTAAGGGCATCCCAACCTTGATAAAAAGGTAGACATTTTTCTTTACTTGAATTTGCTGTGACTGATACCCACTATCGGTATTTTCGACATATCATCCTGAACATTTTGGGTAACAGTTACAAGACGCTAATAAGTTAACTGATATTATCAGTTCATTCATCATGTTGTAGGATTTGGAGGTTCTGTAGTTTTGAATCTCATTCCTAATTTGCCATATCCGCTTCATTAGTTTACTAATGCAGTTTCCTTTTAACCTACTTCTGTAGATAAGGACAAACTTCATTGGGCACTTTAGGAAGATTCCCCTAAGAAATCCCTTGAATATTTTCCCAAGATGCACACTGCTATTGATATTATTGAAACAAGCTCTCCATAGGGACATAGCTACTGCTTCTCTTCCGAAGATCCCCATACCTCAACCCCCTGCAATTGGCCCAATTCCAGCACTTGACCTCATCATTTTCTTTAATTTTTAATTCGCAATGTGATGTTATGATAATCAATTTAGTAAAGAAATAAACATTTTGCTAGTTTGTGGGATTATTAGCGTGCATTTACCTTTTGTAAAATCTGTATGCGTGCCTTTGAAATATAGCATCTTACAAAATACATAGGAAGCGATATTGGATATAGCAGACATACCAAATGCTTGCTCAACTAAAGCCATTTTTCCTTCAGGAGTGGTAACTTGCGTTGCTGCAGAAGCTTCAACACAAATTGATAGCGGGCCGTCAGATGCAGAAATTGATTCGATGCTTTAAAATAGGGATGCAGCTGCAGAGGTGATTTTATCTCTCATCACAATTTTTTCTTAATTTTATTCTACTATTCCACTCCATTGTGCGACTATCTGCCGCAGATAGCAAGAATTCAAGAATATAGAGCTGTGCATCTCTTATGTGCATTCCTAAATCAAATTCAATGATCAAGTTTTGCGCTGCCCCTACACCAACCAATTATGCTCTAAATCTGGAGGCACGTTGTACTATTACCTCCAAATTTTTAGTAATGGGAGAAAGCTGAGCCTTCACCTTGATGGTAAATATTAGCTCCTGCAATGTAACATTTCTTCAAAACCATGAGGCAACTACATACTTGCAACCAACGCAGTAAGTGTGCAAGATGCCAAATGATTATTTGGACTCGTTATATTTTTTTATTTTGCATATCGTCTGCTTTTAGTAGAATGACTGGCAAAAAGCCATCTGTCTGAAGAAATGTGAAATAAGAGACCATCAATTCTGAAGAGAGTATTTTTCAAACAGCTTGAACATTGATGGCAAGCATCTGTGGGAACTTTTTATAACGTTATATTGCTACTTTGGTTGATGGAATCGTCCTATAATATTACATTCTATAAAGAATTTGATTGACAGTTAAATGCTTTTTTGTTGGTCCATTGAGATATCAATTTCTTCGAATTTGAGAGTTCCTACAATATTGCTTGTTAATGTTCTGCTGCTTGTAGATTTGATTGATGATAGATTAACACTAATGCTTTCTTATGTGCATGAATTGCTCAGCAGTAGATCGCTGAAGCTCATTTGTATCTCTTGAGATCAACTTGATGGAGGTATAAGATGAGGCTGCACCGAATTGCACCTGACAAAAAGATTAATCTGTTTTTTTTTTTTTACCATTCTTTGCTGAATAATAGCTCCTTGAAATGCAATCAAGGGAGAAAAATAGATAAAAATCCTTTCCACCCCTTAGCTTGAGCGGTCAGTTATAAATTGATTATTTATCTTTCTTTGTATAAATTAAGGATGGATTGTGGAAGACTTTTGGTATGAGCATAATTCTTGATAGATTTATAGGGCATAAGACAAAAACTTAAAGGTATGAAGCAGAAGTGCACAATTACATGGGTTGCACACAAATAGAAAATAAAATGTATGAACATGAAGCGACACGAGCGCAGGCTGGTCTGCATGCAAGGCTGGCAGCACAGCCCTGCAATCTACACATCGAACACGCATCCCACGCAATGAGCCATACAGAGATCACATAACAGGGTCATGCAACCCCGTAGAGAATACTAAGAAAATAACAATTTTGATAGAGCAAATACTAAGAAAATAATTACGAATGTGCTAGTTTATATATTTAGACAAAGTTAAATTATGTGATACTTATTGATAAGGTGCGTCAAGTGTGTATATATAAATTATTTAACACAAGTGTTGCAAGTGTAATATCTTAAGTGTTAATAAATAAATCAAGAACGATTGTATACTTGAAAAGTAAAAAAATATTTGCCCAAAAGAGAAAGAACTAGAAGCAAGATTTCTTAGCGATTAAAGATCTAAAGATTGGGTTTAATGTTGGTTAGATTAAGTACAGATTAAACCTTAGAGTTGACTTAATCAATTAGAACCATTGACTAAATATATTTCTTGTTCGATTAAAGCTTGAGTTGACTAGTCAATTGATCAAGATAAATAAAAAAGGAATACAACATTTATATTCGCCTCTATTTGTAACTTAATTGATCAATCAGTCACTTTGAGCAATTGACTAATATTTCTTTGAGTTGGCTCAAAAACCATTGCACTGTTAGAATAGGATGATTAATTGTCGATACAATTGATAATATAATTTTTTTATAGGAACAGTCTATTGATGGAGCATTAAGTCAACTAATGGAGTAGTTGAGCAATTGCAACAGAACGATTAGCTGTTACAATGACGGCGATCTGAAACTTCATGGAAGATCAATTGATTGATGGTTAATATAGTTGACTAATATGACTGGTAAATTGTTGCATGACAAAGAATAGTCAATTGGAAGCTCAACGCTGAACTAGTGTAGAGAAAATATTTTAAGACTTGGATGAAGTCTTGATCAAAGGACTATATATATGGAGTTAGAAGGCAACGAAATGAACAAATCCAAGTGCTTATGCGATATTATTTTCTGAAATCTTCACTCTATTCTCTTACTCTACTTGTAATACTTCTCTCGTGCTTATAGTTTCATTTGTAAAAGAAAACTTTATAAAGGGTTTTTCCACATTTAAAATATAGCTAAGAAAGAAAAAACTAATGAATTTTCATGGAGTGACCTGCTGAAGGGTTATAGACTATAGAGTAGGAAATAGGGACTACAAAATTATATAAATACTCTTGTTTGCATTTTCTTTATAGTTGTTTTCATGTTTATGTTTTTTGTTTGTATTTTTTTTTTTTTTTTTTTTGCCGCAGACTAATCCTATTGTAGAAGTTACTATTATTCACCCCTATCATCTGTTTACCCCTATCCTCTTTTTTTATCCTTCAGCGTGCACATCATTGACTCCTTATAAGGATCCAAAGAATACATTTAGACACTAAAGAAATTAATTTAGGTAAAAGAAACATTTGCATAGAACATTTGTAATATTACTTGTGATACTCTGAATTTGTCTTATTCTTATTTTATTGTAAGTAAGGTTTTCTTCAACTTTGGAAGATATTCAAAATGGAAAAAGGATAGAGATATTTTGGAAGTGATTCATCGACTAATTATAGGCCTTGGAATAAGCACTAGGAGTAGTTATGGACCACAAGTATTTGCATTACTTGTGTTTCATATTTTATCTTTTTGATATATTTCTACCGTGTACTTACTTGATTGTAGACATGAGTAAGCGATTCAAACAATCAATTATTCACCAGCTCCACTTTTATACTCTCACCTTTCAATCATATACACTGCAATGACAATGACTTCTTAACACATCAACCACTTGATGACATTGCAGTAAGGGAGAGAATACTTGAGAATTTCTCTTTAACGGATAGGATTATAAAGATAGAGGAAAAATCTATGTGGTTGTTATCATTCACTTGGTCTAAAATTTATTTTCTCTCATTTTTGAAGAAAAAAGTTAAATTTTTTTTTTCACAAATGAAGCTGAAAGATTTTACACTCGCCAGCAAATAAATTTAAACAATATAAATGGATCCATCGAATGACTTAATATCATAAATGATTCAAATTCTCGTTGTATGAGTGTTTACCCTACTTTTTCTGAAAAAAACTCTTTTTGTCTCAATGGAAGTTAACAATTATTATTTTTAGCTAGTGGAAAGCTTGAAATTTATCTTGAATTAACGTAAAATTCGGTTTCACAAATTTAGGAAAAAATGAAAGAAATCTCATATGGCTAATATTTCTAATTGTCTTGTTCTTATAAATTATGCAAAAGCTTGAAAATTCTAGGGCTTAAGGGTAAATTTACCCTAATTATTCGTGTAGACTCAAATATGATCCAGACCAATTATCTGGAAATCAATCCAGCCGTCAAAAATCCTAACTGGCCCAATCGTTTCCTATCTGCGAGCGGTTTGGAACATGGAAGAGGCCGTAGGGTTTATCCCTGGGGGAGTTCAATGGCTGTAGCGTTGTAGATCGCTGGGGAGAGCCATGGCTGTAGGATTGCTGATCGCCAAAGTTGTCAAGAGCAGCGTGCCTCCAGCGTTCCCCTCACTCTCACATCGGTCAAACTCCGTCCGCCGCCGGTGTCTTCCGCTGCGTCGGATCCCTTCACACAACCACGTCCCATCTTTCTCACTCGCTCGATCATCGTGGCATTCCGAGTTCTGCTATCTATGTCTCCTCGCCGCGCCTTGGCCTCACTGAGCGCGTCTCCTCTGGCCTCCGTTCCGGCAAGGTCAGCTCGCCGTTTTTTATTATTTAGACACTTCTAGTTGATTAATTTGTGGGTGATAATTTTGATAAATTTTGTGCTCAATTTTAGAAAAAAATTGGATGCCATAAACTCAAAGGTGTGTTTTTTGCGGATAAGTTTCTTAGATTATGCTGGCTTTTTATGTAGTTAAAACAGAGTCGCACGAGAAATCAACTGGTTTGTTTCGATGGTTTTATTTTTTTTCAATGGTTTTATTTTTTTTCCAATGGTTTAGGCCTTCATTTCTGTAGTATATAACAACTTTGGGGGTGTTCACTTAAGGAATTTGTTATGGATCCAACCGATTGCAGCACACATCAAGGATCGGGCATCACAGTGACAATTAGCTTAGTGGCTGAGAGAGCACATTGCTTGGTCTTGGATCCATTTATTTGAGGCGTGATTTATTTACCAAATCTTTATATTCTTATACTAAGACTAGGTCTTCAAGTGTAGCTGAATCTTTGAATCTTTCCACTGAATCCTTTTCCTCAAAGATCTTTCTCTATTGATTAATCTAGATCTATGGTTTTTTTTTTCCAAGAGAAGGTTATTGATTTAACATTCCAAGGTTGTTTCCCTTCCTTTGGTCATGTTAGTCCTCCTTACCTCAAACTTTAAGGAGATGGATGCAATATCAAATTAAGCAATAACAAGTTATTGATTTCTTTTTCCTCCCTCTCTTCTCTCTATTTTCAATTTTGTTTTTTCAAATCTCTATTATCTCTCAACATCCCTCATCCTTTTTCTCTTTTAATCCAATCAAGACACTGGTTTAATTTTACCTTGATAATGCTAGTGTTGTATTTGATTACTTCTCACCATTGTTGATACTCGCCATTTCCCTCCTCCAAAAGCTATTGCCATCATTACTATTGTCGCCCAACCCCCTTATTGTTGCCTTATTGTTGCCGGTGGTGGTCAATTTGTTTGGTCCATAATGAAATTTTATAATATTTGTCTTCAAATCCCCTGCAAATTTTATCAATTTTCAAGAAAATCATCATATTCAATCTATAGAAAATTAATTATTATATTGTATTTTATTTTGAATGTTGAATATTACAATTAACACAATGTTGCCTTTAGGCCTTTAACTGCATCAATATATTTCTTTTTTCTTAATTCATTAATCTATACAAAATTGAAAGAAGATCCAAAATTCTAATCAAATATTTCTTTCTACTTCATATTAAACAATTGTGTTTTGTGAGCTTTTTTTTTGTGTCAGTATTGTTCTTCATCAACGAATGGAATGTTTGCAAACCTTCTTGTATGAATCACGAGTGCCTCTAATATTACTTGTTATGGTTGGAGATCACCCTAGAGTGGATATGTTTTGATTCTAGTTATTGAATTAAGTGTAGTACTGTTCATATTAAGATTCTAGAATTTTGTATTTTTTATTCAAATATTTCATGAAACAAATTATTATACTTTTAAGTTATTTGTTTCTTGACATCATGTTAGATAATGGTACATACGTTTTTTTATAGTTTAACAGAAAGAATAATTATTTAAAATTCATCTGCGTGCAGGATTTGCAAAATTCAAATTTCAAGAATGCAACGGAGTCAAATATAGGGAAGAACATCTCTATTGCAGAGAAACGAATATTCCTTGTTAATACAGTATGTGAATTTCTTATTTTTCTTTTGATAATAGTTATGAAGGAATAAGTTCCAATTAAAAGCTTTGTACAAATTGGTTCACAAGTAATCAAAAGCTTGAAATAAGGAATTGTCCTTACCAATAATGATATGGATAATGAAATATCCATTCTTTAAGTACTGTTTATCAACGTAATTCTTACAGTATAACATCTCCAAGGGTGATTTTCTGTTTAAAGTTTGAGCAATTAAAATCAGAGTATTTTTGTTCCATGGGGAGCTATAGTTATCTGTCTATTCTTATATATTGGCAAAAATGTTTAATTTCTCCAGCATATCGTGTGTCACATATACTTTACTGGTTACTCTTTCCTAGCTTCTGACCCTTGAAGAATCCAAAGAAGCTGTATATGGTACCCTTGATGCCTGGGTGGCATGGGAGACTAACTTTCCATTGGTTTCACTCAAAAAAGCTATTCTTGTTCTTGAAAAGGAGGAACAGTGGCATAGAGTTGTGCAGGTATTTCTATTGAAGTACTCTAATGTTTTTAATTGAAGTCTTGTTATTATTGTACTATTTTAGCATTTTTTATTGTTGTACATTCCCTTTTCAGCTTGCAGTATTGAATTAGATCAACTATGATCTTCTTTAGGTGATAAAGTGGATTTTGAGCAAAGGTCAAGGAACAACAATGGGTACATATGAGCAACTAATTCGTGCATTAGAAAAAGACAACAGGGCTGAGGAAGCTCACAGAATTTGGATGAAGAAAATCAGCCATGATTTGCATTCAGTTCCTTGGCGGTTTTGTGATCTTATGATTTCAATTTATTATCGTAATAACATGCTAGAAAGGCTTGTAAAGGTACACTTTCATGACATACACCCATTGACAAATAGGTATTTACACAGTATTTAAATTGTTTTCAAGACTTTATTCAGGAGGTTGTATAATCTGAACATAATTTCCTTTTGATGTTTTGAGTTGATTATGGAGTCAAATAATTCCAGAAATTCACATTTCCTCTTTATGCTATTCCAACTTTGCAGCTCTTCCAGTCACTTGAGTCATTTGGCAGGAAATATCCAACTAAGTCAATTGTCAGGAAGGTAGCAGATGCATATATAGTCCTTGATTTATTGGAGGAGAAGAATAAGCTACTGGAGAAGTATAATAAATTATTCAGTGAGGAGTCTGATCAAACTTCCCGAAGCTTTCGAAAATCCAAAAGAACCAAGGGAAAGGATGATAAGAGAACAGGTATGCTGCAACTTTGATTTTGTTCTCAGCAACCAAACTTCTAAGTTTAATAATCTTAATTATTACAGTTGGTTAGGTTAGAAACCAAAAAAGGAAAAGTTGTTTAAAACATGTCTGTATTCTACATATTTTCACAAGTTGCAGCTTGTGAACTCCTTAGCCTGGTTGCAAAAGTTCCATTTCACAAAACGAGTATAAGTGGTGTGTATGAATTATATACAGTTTCTTAGTGTTTAATTAAAGTTTCATGATGCAAGATACCATTCACCACAAAGAGACTGCCCGATTGGATAATGTGCTCTCACATATAAGCATATATCCTCCGTTGGAATAGAAGTAATGCGAGACTAGAGAATCGTGCTTACGTTCTCAGTGTGTTTTGCAATAGAATGTGTTCTTGCATTCACATCTCACTGTAAGGAATCTGCATAGAACGCATAGTATTACTATTTTTAGTTATATTTGCTAATCAATATGAACCTTTAAATCAATGCAGCATACTTTTCTCTCTAGATTTTACAAAGGCTTTGTTAGATAGTGAACCTGCTAGAACTTTGATCCTACCTCAAACCTTGATATTGGGTGGTGGATTAGACAGATTAAGGTGATAGAGTCAGTGGTTCTATGGTCAAAGTTAGGTTGAATTTGCTTGAATTGGATTAAGTTTGGTTCATTTAGTGGAGCTTGGCAACACAATCAATTTTGCCAAGCTTATGCTACTGGTTTGAGGGGGACTAGGCCAAATTCCAAGTTTTATGATGGATTTCTTATGAGATGGTGTGAGTCAGAGTGGTGCTCGAAGGCGAAGTTGACTTCAAGGAAATTGGAGGGTTTAACGTGGCATGAGTGTGGGTATTGGCCAATGTGATATTTAAGATGTCACAGGTGGGGAAGATTTGCCATATGTTACTTATGTGACTTGTTTGAGGTGGACTAAGCCAAATTCCTAGGTTTAATGATGGATTTCTCATGAGATGGTGTGAGTCAGAGTGGTGCTTGAGGGCAAAGTTGACTTCAAGGAAATTCGAGGGTTTGGCGTGGCATGAGTGTGTGTATTGGCCAAAGTGAGATTTAAGATGTCAGAGGTGGGGAAGATTTGTCATACGTTAGTCGGATGCGATTTGTTTGAGGTGGACTGACGGTAACCTTTGAAATTCCAAACATTGCACCATTTAGTGTTAATGCAATACTTGATACAGGTGCCACATCCTGTTGCATTGACAAAAGGTGTATACCGGCGCAAGCTTTAGAAGAAAATTCTTATACAATAGTAATTAATGGAGTCAATTCAAAGCAGTCAGCTAATTGGAAGCTTAAAGGAGGACAAATGATAATCGGAGAAAACAAATTCAGGATTCCTTTTACATACTCCTTTGAAATGACCTTAGGAGAAGGAATACAAATGGTCCTTGGGTGCAATTTCATCATAAGTATGTAAGGAGGCCTAAGAACTATCATTACAAGACAGAACGCAGCCTCCGCAATAGAAGAATTAGAACTGGACGAAGAGGAATACTTGGACATAAAGGAGCAGGTATTCTTTGCTGGTAATCCATCAAGCACTAATATTTTGATGAAACATGGACCATTGCTTGCCAGACTTAGAGAACAAGGCTATATTGGAGAAAATCCCCTCCAACATTGGGCCAATAATCAAATTATCTGCAAAATTGATATCATTAACCCAGACATTACCATTCAAGACAAACCTTTGTCACATGTAACACCGGCGATGAGGCGGGCCTTTGATAAGCACGTTAAAGCCTTATTAAAGCTAAAAGTAATCAGGTTCAGTAAGTCAAGACACAGAACTATGGCCATGATTGTGCAATCCGGAACAAGTGTAGATCTAACCACAGGCAAGGAGATAAAAGGTAAAGAAAGAATGATGTTTAATTATCGACCTAAACGACAACACATATAAAGATCGGTATAGTTTACCTAGGATAAATACTATTCAAGAAGGTAAGAAATTCTAAGATCTACTCAGAAGTTTGATCTAAGTCGGATTCCACCAAATAGTGCTGAATCCACTTCGATCAAGGACAACTTTTTTTGCCCTGGGTTATATGAATGGTTGGTAATGCCATTCGACTTAAAGAATGCTTCATGGTTTTCCATGTAAAGATGGACTTCCGCTTTAAAGGTACGGAGGAATTTTTAGCCTCTATATTGATGATATTTTGCCTTTCAAAAACAGAGAAGGAGCATATTACATCCAGAAGTTATGCTCAACATATGTGAGCAACATGGGTTGGTTTTATCACCAACCAAATGCAAGATCACAGCATCAAGGATTGAATTTCTTGGGGCGGAGATTGGTGAAGGAAAGCTACTACTACAACCGTATATCATAAAGAAGATTAATGAGGTACAGGACGACAAGCTTAAGGAAAAGAAGGGTATGAGGTCGTGGCTTGGTGTTTTAAACTATGCTAGAACATATATACTAAATCTAAGCTCAAAGCTTGGGCCGTTATATGAGAAGACATCTCCTCGTGGGGATAAAAGAATGAAGGCTTCCTGATTGGGCCCTTGTAAAACAGATCAAAGCCAGGCACACAGTTACCAGATTTAGAGATCCCTCCGAACATGCCTATATTATTATGAGACAGATGGGTCAATAATAGGGTGGGGAGGTATGCAAATGGAAGCCCAATAAGGCTAACCCTGTGAATATGGAAAGGTATTCGCCTACGCCATGGAAAATTTCCCACAATTAAATTTGTAATTGATTCGTAGATCTTTCTGTAATGGAGACGATGAGCGATTAAAGATTCATTTCCTAGACAAGGAGGAGATTACATTAAGAACAGACTGTCAAGCAATTATCGGCTTCCACAATAAATCTGTCAAAAATAAACCTTCCGGAGTACGATGGATAGCCTTCATGGATTTCATAATGTGCATCGGAATAAAGGTAAACTTTGAACATATTGATGGCAAGTTAAATATTTTTGCAGATAGCTTGTCAAGGTTAGTAGAAGATCAAGAGATGGTAGCAGTGCTGACAGAGGAAGGTCGGGGGGGCTCCACCCAATTCCCCTTACTAACAGAATACGAAGACCTAATTCATGACACTGCTAAAAGGATAATTCTCCAAGAAGAAAACCCAAAACGCCATAGGATGAAAGAAATTGAAGATCAAGCTATGAAATGCCTCCTGGCAATAACGAGTTTGAGCTTATCCAACGGATGAAAGAATATGATTTTAATCATAGAAGGCATCCGGGAGGTGGAAAAGAAAATTACTGGACGGAGAAGCTCCTAATTATTCAAGAAACACGAAAAGACCTTTGGAGAGCATCCAATGCTTTACGCGACGTCTATCGTGTAATACAGGAAACCCCACCATAGCTAGGAAGCAAGTGGTGAGCCCAAAATCCTACAGATGTAAAGTGGAAAGGATTGAGCCCCGGGGAGCCGTCCTTTCTCTAGTCACTATTAGCTGTAAAGTTACTTTATGTAAAATAAAGGTATGATGAGTCAGTATGTGCTGTAAAGTCCATAATAGCCGACAAAGGTGATGTGTAAGGACAATGGGGCTAAAGAAGGGCACCCGCTTCTTATCGTCACAACTTTGACGAAGCTATATAAGGACTATGAGTGTAAAGGTTTAGACACACTTGAACAATACCAAGGTGTTTATTCCTAAGTAATAGTTTTCGTGAGATTGTAAAACCTTTCCGAAGGTGAAATAAATTCTGAGCTTTGACTTGGGTTTCATTTCAAAATTATTTCATGGAAGGCGATCCTATTTTGGTATCAGAGCTTTGAGTTTTAAGCTCATGGCAGGCTAAAATTTTTTCTAGGTTCAAGGTGAAGGTAAGGGATTTTTGTGCCATTTAAAATAATATATGCTTGTTATTTATCCCTATTTACAAGAAGTTAATCGCAAGGCTGAAAGGTGGAGATTCGACAAACATCCTTGGTCTGGAGTTCCGCAAGGCTAGTAAGTGTGTAAGACGGTAAGCCGAAGGCCTTAATTGAGGATACTTCTTGGTAAGGATTACTAATATATTCAGATAAGCATATGATAAGGCGACCGAAGATAAGCATATGATAAGGCGACCGAATTTGTTAACTAAATGCAAAAGACTGCCGTGTGCGTAAGCCTCCAAACGGAGCCATTAATCAGGTGAGTATGAAAGTTTTATAAATTCCTAAGCTGTAAGTATGAGTATCTGATATATCACCTATGTCCGAAAGATTTGAGCAAAATATAAAAGAATGGTATAACAAGTCCCGAATCGTAAACCTTGAATACCTAGATCTTGCTGAAACATCAAAACCAAAAGTCTTGGAGTTAGCCCATATTATCAGGGAGTACTAATAACGCACCAGTTTGCTGTTGGGCCGACGGGAGAGTCCATGGCTCACTGTATTATCTTTTTATCTTCCTGATTTTTGCTCTAATAAATCCCGAATTTTGGTAAGGATTTGGAAATTCTGGTCGTTCTATTGCTGGTGGTCCCATCATGGTATCCTTTGGTGGATTATACTTTGAGATTGCTGATGATGAAGCAAAGAGGCCTTCGTCTTTCTTTTGGATAGGATAATCCATTTCCAAGCCTTCCTCTAGGTCCAGATGAGCTATCATCTGTTCATCAAAGACGTCTGGTTCAGCTGAATAAAAAGAAGTTGAAGAGTCATACCCACCACCTTCCGTATAGAATGGATTAATCCATTCGTCGCTGGGCATATCCTCCGCGAGAGCATATAGCCGCTGATAGGATGTTGAAGGATCAACAACCTTCTTTCGTGGTAGGAGTTTGTCCATCAAATTGGTCCAAGCTGTGGTTCCAAGCTGGACTGTCGGGGTAGTGGTCTGAACTACAGTCTGTTGATCGGTTGAACCAAAACCCCTGGTTCCTCTAACAGTATGTGGCAATTCGACCACTTGTACAATTTCCGGGGTGACTATTTTTCCAAAATTAACTAAGCTATGACTTCTCCTTTGTTTAATATTATGTTACCATATGCCATATTAAACACGAATTTTTAACTTCACCTCGGAAGTCATTGTCGATAACTCCCCCCTAATGTATATCCTTGTGCGCCACGCAACTCCAGATCGTAGGCTATCCATCCATAAGGGTGTCAATTAGGGTGGGTCGGGTCGGGTTGAGTTTTTTGTTTTTTTTAACCCAACCCGAATCCGACCCGAACCCGAGTTCACCCCTACACTCCTCAACCCGAACCCGAACCCGACCAACCCGATCAACCCGAACTCGACCCATATAACTCGAAAATCCGATTCAAAATGACTTTTTTGGGCTATTTTCCCTATAATTTTTCACTTTTATCTCAATACTCCATCATTATCATACAATCATGATATTAATATACATAAAAATATCTAAATTTTTAAAATAAAATTTGATTTAATCCAAAAAAAAACCCACAAAACCCTATATTTAAGCCAACCTGGGTCAACCCGGGTCAACCCGAACCCGACCCGATCCAACCTGAAAATTTTTTACTCTCCAACCCTCCAACCCGAACCCGACCCGAACCCGAAAATGCCCAACCCGAACTTGATTTTTTTCGGGTCGACTCGGGTTGGGTCGTCGGGTCGGGTTCATTTTTGACACCCCTAACGCTAAGCCGGTCGGTATTAACTCTCGTTCACCTGCTTCAATTATATAGGAATGATTAAGAGTGAAATCATACCCTGCAGCTCCTGCCGTTCTTCTTTCTAGTATTATGACATCAGGATTTACTTTGGGGTATTCTTCCCTTAGCATTGCCAGAATTTCATTTTCTGGGGAGGTGATCTCCACATCTTCATGATGGGTCCTTTGAACTTCGCGGTCTTCAATTGTAGGAGTATACCTCTGGAACTGCATCAAAACACTGCCGTCTAGTAGTGCTCGGGTTTGTTCTCTAGTTGGTGCTACTGGGGCATCTGGAATCCCTGAGCACTATTAATACCATGGCCCTGTATCTCGCCTATATAGAGCATATATTCTGATCATTACGAGGCCCATATGCATATGGTAAAATCCTGCCTCTCGTAAGACTTGATGGCTTTATTGTGTAACTAGTGGTAAGTCCACTTGATTTTGTTCAATACAAAGGATGTCTTCTTCAGAATAATGTTGATAGACCCTATATTGAGTGGGTCTAAATCCAGCTGAGTATAGAACTTCTGCCGGTACCATGCCAGCTCTTCTGGACCGTGAGATCTCCAATTGCTCTTCAAGACTTATTTGGCTCTTAATAGTACGCCTGAGCGTCTTTGGCTTGGCATTATCCTTTGCTGTATATTATAGAATCTTCGTTGGTTTGTCCGGTAATCCTTGATCTGATCCTCAGCACTAGAGACTTGAACTGTTGAGGTAGTTGATACTGCCGGTGGTCTTGCAGGATTCATTTCTTCTTCTTTTGCTGAAGAATATCCGATGGGTTGCGATAAACCAGAATTGAACCCCTTTTCTTGGGAATAATTGGTTCCGTTCCCAAGGTTTGATGATGGATGTTTTATGAGATGGTGTGAGTTAGAGTGGTGCTCGAGGGTGAAGTTGACTTAAAGGAAATTGGTGGGTTTGATGGCATGGGTGTGAGTGTATCGGCCAAAGTGAGATTTAAGATGTTAGAGGTGGAGAAGATTTGTCATATGTTACTTAGCTAGTAAAGCAATAAAGGTTGTAATAGAGGCAGTAGATACGATGATTAATAGAAGAATTAGTATTTTGTGTGTACAAGAGACAAAATGGATAGGTGAGAAGGCAAAGATGATAAAAAAGTTAGATTTTAAGTTTTGATAAATAGGAAAGAGTAAACAAGAAATGAAGTGAATATTTTTATAGATAGCTCATTAAAGGATATAGTTGTAGAAATAGTTAAAAAGGGAGATAGAATTATAACTCTTAAGATAGTAGTGATGAAAGAAAACTATGAATGGAATTAACATATATGTAGATGAAAGTACCAAATTAAGGTTTTGGGATGACCTAGATAAAGTATTACAAAACATTCTACTAAATGAATGATTTTAATATGCAGAGATCTAAATGAGCGTGTCGGAGTGAAAAATAAGGAATATGAAAAGGTGCGTGGGTTATGAGTTTGGAACAAGAAATGAAAAGGGGAAAACTATATTGAATTTTGAAATAGCATATGACCTTATACTAATTAATATATTTTTTAAGAAAAGAGAAGAATACTTGATTATATTCAAAAGTGAGAATAATAAATCGTAAATTGACTTTATGGTTAGGAAGAGAAATAGAAAGATTTATAAAGATTGATATCAATTGAAGGAAAATATACACGACTTCTAGAATTAAGTGATTGAAGTTAAAGAATAGTAAGCAAAACATATTTAAGATAGAAATACAAGTATTAGTTGAAATATACGATGGCTTTAATACATCATGAGATAAGATGATATCAAAGTTGAAAATAGTAGTAAGAGTGTGCACAGTGAGTCAAAAGAGTATGCACCACCAAATAAAGAATTTTGATGATAAAATGAGAAAGTGTTGGAGAAAGTGATGGAAAAACGAATAGTCTATAAAAAATTATATATTTATGAGACCGAGAAAAACTTAAAAAAATAAACAATAGACAAGAAAGAGGCTAAGAAAGCAAGGAATGAACTTTTGACTGGTTATATCAAAAATTGGATATAAAAGAAGGGATAAGAGACATTTATAGAATAACTAAAGTGAGAGAGAGTAAGATGAGATCTTATCCAAATAAGATGAATTATAGATGAATGCAATAGAGTACTAGTAAATGATGGAGAAATAAAATAGTGGTGGAAGAAGTATTTTTATCAACTTTTTAATAAAGTTTAGGTGACCAACTTAACTTAGGTAATTTAAGTAAGTTAAATGAGTATAGAAATTTAAATTTTTATTATAGAATTCAAACTTAAAAAATAGAACAAGCTTTAAATGGGATGAAAAATGAAAAAATCGTTGGACTAGATGATATTCTGATAGATGTATGAAAGTATCTAGGGAAACAAGGTATTGAATGACTTATAAAATTAATTAACATGATATTGAAAATGAAAAAAAGTCTAATCAAGGAAGGTAAGTACTCTAGTTCTCTTATATAAGAACAAGGGAGACATACAAAATTATGCAAACTATAGGGGTATTAAACTAATGAGTCATACCATGAAATTTTGAGAAAGAGTAATAGAAAAAAAGATTAAGGAAGGAGATCACGATAATCGAAAATTAATTTGGATTCATGTCTGGAAAGTCAATAATAGAAGTTATACATCTTCTCAGACAACAAATTGAAAAGTATGGGGAGCAAAAACAAGATCTATAAATTGGTATTCATTGACTTAAAAAGCTTATTATAAAAGAGAAATTATATAGAGAATTCTAAAAAAGAAAGGTGTTAGCGTAGCATATATTGAACTAATATGTACAAGTAACGACCATAGTGAAGACTTCAGATAAATTAACTGAAGCATTTTCAATAAAGATAGGGTTACATTAAGGATAAGCTTAAGTCTTTATTTTTTACACTAATCATGCACGAACAGACACATTCAAAATAAGTGCATGTTGTTTGTAGATGATATTATTTTGGTAGATGAGACACGTTATGATGACTGGTCATGACCGGTCCTAAGCTCGGATAAAGGAGGAGGGTTGCGTTAGGTTGT
Organism: Zingiber officinale; assembly: GCF_018446385.1. NCBI lineage: Eukaryota > Viridiplantae > Streptophyta > Magnoliopsida > Zingiberales > Zingiberaceae > Zingiber > Zingiber officinale. The sequence goes on from NC_055991.1 coordinate 103,190,744, forward strand.
CAGCCAGCGTTAAAACTATGACAAATATTCAATGAATGAATCCATTAAATTATTGTGCTAATGCTAAGTTGTTCCCTGGAAGGAACACGTTGCAGTGTTCGACTGTAGCGCCTCGACAAAGACTGCTATATCTCCAGAATTTGGGTGTAGTGCTAAATATGCAAGAGTTCACATTACATGATTCGACTGTAACGTATCAGTAAGGACCGCTACATCTCCGTAAGAACTTCGGTGTAGTGTTAAATAAGTAAGAGTTCTCATACCATAAGTTGGATAAGAACAAATATGATAGGAAAATTAATAACCTGAAATTTGAAACATGGAACATAGGAACTCTTACTAGTAAATCAATGGAGGTAGTAGATACGATGATTAGGAGAAGAATTAGTATTTTGTATGTATAAGAGACAAAATGGGTGGGCGAGAAGGTAAAGATGATAGAGAACTTGGGTTTTAAGTTATGGTACATCGAAAAAATTAAAGTAAGAAATGAAGTGGGTATTATTGTAGATAGTTCGTTAAAGGATGAAGTTGTAGGAGTAACTAAAAAAGAGGATAGAATTATAACCCTTAAGATAATAGTAACGAAAGAAATTATGAACATAATTAGCGTATATGAACCGCAAGTAGAATTAGATGAAACTCTAAATCAAGGTTTGAGATGACTTAGATGAAATATTAAAAAATATTCCACAAAATGAAATGATTTTAATAGGAGGTGATCTAAATGAATATGTCAGAGTGAAAAATGAAGAATATGAGAGGGTACATGAGAGTTATGAGTTTGGAACGAGAAATAAGGAAGGAAAAACTATATTAATTTGTGATAACATATGATCTTATATTAGCTAATATATTTTTTAAGAAAAGAGAAGAACACTTAGTGGGGTGTATTCAATCAAAAGATTGAATGATTTTCAATAATTTTTTTTTTAATGATAGACTTTTATGGAGTTGATAGATTTTTATTAACTTTTATAGAATTTTCCATAGTTGTGAAAAGAATTACATGGAGTTCTATAGACTTTTTTGCGAGATTTTTGTATACATTTGTAAACTTCATGAAAATTTGTAGATTTATAGGAAAGAAAAATTCTATAAGTTTCGTTATTGTCGATATGATAAACATCGCTCCACATTCGAACTTATCTTTTTCCTATTATTGAATATATTTATTGTTTTCTGGGCATGTGTTTTCCTCGTAGGAATTGCTCCTGATTTATCTTATTACAATGTGTGTTTGGTTGGTTAGAATAGTTATTCTAGTCCTATGAATTCTTATGGAATAGGAGCTCGATGTTTGATTCTGAACATGAACTTGGAATATCAAATTCTTATATTCCTTATTTTATTCTAAGGAATTTTTATTCCTCTGCTATATTTACTGCACTAAATACTCCGATTAAATACATATTCGATGGGTGGTGGGTTGATAGAGAACGGATGATTAAATTGGTCCTTTAAGATCGAAGAAATAATTAAAATCGAGGAGTGGGAAGAGAAATGACTTATTCGTAAAAAAATTAAGGCGATTGAAGTCTATAGAAATCTCGAGGGTGAAGAGAAGACTTTTTTTTAAAGTTGTACCAAGTGTTTTGGAGAGCTCTTATTGGTTAAAATTTGTATCGAAGGAATTTAAAGGAATCGAAAATCTATTGAAACTTTGAATACGAAAAGATTTTTATAGAGTTTTAAAAAGTCAATTTGAATACTACATGATTTTTAAAACTCTATAAAAATCTAATTTGGATTCCACTAGATTTCTATAAAGTTTATAAAAGTCTAGAATATCTAAACTTTTAAAATCTACAAAAATCATTTAAAGTAATTAAAAGTAATTAAAAGTAATTAAAAGTAATTAAAAGTAATTAAAAGTCTAACATTGAATACATCTCTCTTAGTCACATTCAAAAGTGGGAATAATAAATCACAAATTGACTTTTCTTATGGTTAGGAAGAAGGATAGAAATATTTGTAAAAATTGCAAAGTCATTCCTGGATAAAGCTTAACTACCCAATATAGATTAGTGTGTTGGATATACGCCTCAAACATAGTATCAATAGAAAGAAAATATATATGACTCCTAGAACTAAGTGATGGAAGTTTAAAGATGAGAAACAAAATATATTTAAGGAGAAGGTAGAAGCATTAGGTGAAATATACGATGACTCTAATATAACATGGGATAAGATGGTATCAAAGTTGAAAATAGTAGCTAAGAGTGTACTCGGTGGGATATGCACCATTAAGTAAGGAATCTTGGTGGTGGAATGAGAAAGTACAAGAGAAAGTGAAGGAAAAACGAATAACTTATAAGGAATTATATATTTGTAAGAACGAGGAAATTTAAAAAAATATTCAATAGCCTAGAAAGAAGCTAAGAAAGTAGTTAGTGAAGTAAAAAATGAAACTTTTGAATGATTATATTAAAAATTGGATACAAAAGAAGGGGAATAGATAAAGTGAGAGAAAGGAAAATAAGACATCTTATCCAAATAAAATGTATTAAAGATGAACGTAATAGGGTATTAGTAACGATGGAGAAATAAAAATGGTGGAAGAAGTATTTTCATCAACTTTTTAGTGAAGGTTTAGGTAACCAACTTAACTTAGGTAATTTAAGTAAGTCAAATGAGCATAAAATTTTAATTTTTATCATAGAATTTAAACTTCAGAAGTAGAACAAACTTTAAATGGGATGTACAATGGAAAAGCCGTGTTGTACTAGATGATATTTCGATAGAGGTAATGTTTGAAATATACAATGACTCTAATATAACATAGGATAAGATGATATCAAAATTGAAAATAGTAACTAAGAGTGTACTCGGTGAGTCACAGGGACATGCACCACTAAGTAAGGAATCTTGGTGGTTGAATGAGAAAGTACAAGAGAAAGTGAAGGAAAAAACGAATAGTTTATAAGGAATTATATATTTGTAATAACGGGAAAATTTTAAAAAATATACAATAGCCTAGAAAGAAGTTAAGAAAGTAGTGAGTGAAGCAAAAAATGAAACTTTTGAACGATTATATCAAAAATTGGATACAAAAGAAGGGGAAAGAGATATTTATATAATAGCTAAAGTGAGAGAAAGGAAAACAAGGGATCTTATCCAAATAAAATGTATTAACGATGAACGTAATAGGGTATTAGTAAACGATGGAGAAATAAAATTGGTGGAAGAGGTATTTTCATCAACTTTTTAGTGAAGGTTTAGGTGATCAACTTAACTTAGGTAATTTAAGTAGGTTAAATGAACATAATAATTTTAATTTTTATCGTAGAATTCAAACTTAAGTAGAACAAACTTTAAATGGGATGCATAATGAAAAAATCGTCGTACTAGATGATATTCCGATAGAGGCATGGAAATGTTTAGGAAACAAGGTATTGAAGGGTTTACAAAATTATTTAACATGATATTGAAAACGAAAAAAATGTCTGATCAATGGAGGATATATACTCGAGTTCCCTTATATAAGAACAAGGAAGACATACAAAATTATGCAAACTATAGGGGTATTAAACTAATGAGTCATACCATGAAATTTTAGAAAAATGTAATAGAAAAAAAATCAAGGAAGGAGACCAAAAATTAAATTGGGTTGATGCTTGGAAGGTTGACAATAGAAGCTATACATCTTTTTAGATAATTAATTGAAAAATATCGGGAGCAAAAAACAATATCTACATATGATATTTATTGACTTAGAAAAAACTTATGATAGAGTTCTAAGAGAAATTATATGGAGAATTCTAGAAAAGAGAGGCGTTAGCGTAACATATATTAAACTAATTAAGGATATGTATGAGGATGTAATAACCAAATTAAAGACTTTAGGCGGAGTAACTGAAGCATTTTTAATAAAGATAGGGTTACATCAAGGATTAGTTCTAAGTTCCAATCTTGTCACACTAATTATGGACGAATTCACTGCGCATATGTCAATGTTGTTTGCAGATGATATTATTTTGGTAGATGAAATACGTAAAGTAAATGCTAAACTAGAATCTTGGCGAGAAACACTAGAAGGAAAAGATTTTAAGCTTAGTAGATTAAATATAGAATATATGGAATTCAAGTTTACCATATTAGAATTAATGAGATAATTGTTAAGATAAGAGAGGACGAGCTGATGAAGGGATTGAGAGAGATGTCTTACATAGAATACAAGCAGGATGGTTGAAATGGAGGGGAGCGTCGAGTGTTTTATATGATTGTAAAGTACCTCTAAAACAAAGCCGCAGTTAGATCTGTTATGTTATATGGAGCTAAATGGTGAGCTATGATTCGAGCACATGAGCAGAAGATGAGAGTTGCAGAGATGAGAATGTTAAGGTGGATGTGTGGACATACGAGAATGGACAAAATAAGAAATGAGAGCATTAGAGAGAAAGTTGGAGTTGTATCTATTGAGGAAAAATTCTGAGAGACGTTTAAGATGGTATGGATATGTTCTTAGACGACCAATAAATGTCCCAATTAGGCGATGTGAAATTATGACAAATACGCATATCAAACGAGGAAGAAGAAGATCAAAAAAAGACTTGGTTAGTAACAATAAAACAAAATAAAATTTATTTAAGTATAGATGATGATATAGTAGGAGATAGAGCTCAATGACATAAAAGGATTCATATAGCCGACCCCACCTAGTGGGATAAGGTTTGATGTTGTTGTTGAATATTAGACGTAATAAAACAATCGTTAAGATAGGAGATGACGAGTTGTCCGAAACTAAAAGCTTTAAATATTTAGGATCATTTTACTAAATGATGAAGGGATTGTGAGAGATGTCTTATATAGTAAAATGGTTGAAATGGAGGAGAGCGTCAGATGTTTTATGTGATCGTAAAGTGTTTCTACAAACGACAGTTAGACCTGTTATGTTGGGCTATGACTCGAGCATATGAGTAGAAGATAAGAGTTACAGAAATGAGGATGTTAAGGTGGATGTGTGGACATACGAGGATGGACAAAATAAGAAATGAGTGCATTAGAGAGAGTCGGAGTTGTATCTATTGAGGGAAAACTCCGGTTCAAGATGACACAAATATGTACTTAGACAGCTAATAATGTTCCGGTTAGGCGATGTGAAACTCTGACAAGTATGCACATCAAACGAGTAAGATGAAGACTAAAAAAGACTTAATCAGTAATAATAGAATAAGATAAAATTTATTTAAATATAGATGATGGTATAGTAGGGAATAGAGCCCAATGGTGTAGAAGAATCCATATAACCGATTTCATTTAGTGGGATAAAGTTTGATGGTTGTTGTTATACTTGGCAAAAAAACTTGTGCTGATATTCCTAGTCAATAATAAGATGACACTTTTGTTTTAAGCTGCTGTTGGACCGGTGGACCACTTATGATTTTGTCTATGGTGATCCAACTCAACACACATTTCACTATCTTGACCATCTATGATTAATTCATCTTGCCCACATTATTTATTCCAAGATTTAAATTTTGAGTGGTGCCAAAATTTTAATTTATGATCGAAACAATATAGTTTCGATACCGTATTGTGTTGTGCCGATATAGTTTCGGTATTTTTTAAAATATTATTTTTATTAATATTTGATTGCTATTTTAATATTATCTCATAAAATATTTAATATTTATTAAGTAAAAATCAATTTAATTAAAATTAAATTAAATTTATATATAGAATAATTTAGTTTATTAATTGTAGTATATTTTATAAAATTAGAAATTATATTACATTTTTTTTTTTATCTTTCTTAATAATCTGTTTTTCTATATTTATCTGGTAAAGAGATAAGCAAAGAAAAAAAAAAGTAATCATATATTTTTTTTTCTCTATGTACGGAGGGGAAAAAAATAATAGACAAAAGAGTAAAAGAATTAACAAGGAAGAAAAAAAGTTAATGCATAAACGAAAGAAAAAAATTAGGAAACAAAACAAAATTAATAAGGGAGAGAAATTAGCCATTAAAAAATAAAAATTTTAAACTAAATATTATAAAAAAGCCACTCGATCGCGATGGCTTTTGCAGCCTCGTGGAGGTTATCGTGATCTCGTAAGGTTGTGATAGCCTCTACAAATCATGACAACCAATGGTGTCGGTGCCGGGCAGTAGGCAAAATGTCAAATTCTACTCGTGTTGTCCGGCACGGTACGAAATTTTATTTCATGATTTACTCCTTTCCTATTTAGATTTCACAATGTAGAATCCGACATGAAATTTTTATTGATTTCTTTGTCATTTCTTGCTCTCCCTTAACTATCACCTCCTTGAGGTATCCCATTCCTACTAATCTTTGCCTTTCTTTGCATGACACCTAGCTTTATAAGTAGGGTCATTAGCATAGAACTATTTTTATGGTCTTTCTTTGAGGCGCTGCAACCGCACAGAGGTCTCTACGACCACGCCTCCACAAGTTCGTGGAGGCTACCACAAGTCGGGGCAGCCCACAGTGCCAGTGACGAGCGACAAACAAACTACAGGCGAAATATTATTTCATGATTTATTCCCCTAATATTTAGATTTCACAATGTAGAATCTAATATGAAATTTTTATTGGTTTCCTTGTCATTTCTTGCTCTCGCATAACTATCACCTCCTTAAAGTATCCCATCCATATTGATCTTTGTTTTCCTTTGCATGACACCTAGCTTTATAAGTAGGGTCATTAGTAGAGAACTATTTTTATGGTCTTTCTCTGAGTCGGCACGATCGTGCAGAGGTCACCGCGATCATGCCTCCGCTAGTTCGCGGAGGCCGGCGCGAGTTGCGGTGGCTCGCAGTGCCAGTGTTGAGTGGACGGTGGCCAGCGGGCCACAAATTTCAGTCATGCCGCCTAGCATGGCACAAAATTACATTTCTTGATTTACTCCCCTTCTATTAAGATTTCACAATTTAGAATCTGACATGAAATCTTTATTGATTTCCTAGTCATTTCTTCATTTCTTGAGGTAACTCTTGCTCTCCCATAACTATCACCTCCTTGAGGTATCCCATCACCTCTACTGATCTTTGCCTTCCTTTGCATGACACCTAGCTTTATAAGTAGGGTCTTTAGCAGAGAAGTTTCATTTTTTACATCTACTGTATTTATGGTCTTTGTCTGAGTACCAAGCTCTCAGAATTCTTGTCTCCACATTGGTAAGTATTAGCATTTCTATTTCTCTTTGCTTCTAGTTTTTTCCATCTTTCTTGTATTAACCTTGAGCACATCCATGCCACACTCTCGGTCTAGCTAGTTGTGCCCACCGTCCTTTGTTCAAGCAACATTTACTTTCGCCAAACTATACTTTTCTACCCAGAGCTTGACCTTACTGAACTCAATTCAGAATCTCTTCAGGCCCATATGCCACACTTAGTCCAAGATGAATTGACAAGGTTTCATTGGGAGAAGGTTAAATCCTCTACTATCACCAAGTTCAAACTTGGGAAGATTAGGTTGAAAGTATAGAACTTTCTTTTGCATTCTTCCCCAGCAGATAGAGAGCTCTTATCCCTCCAGCTAATTGTGTCATCATCTTACAATAATTCCTTGATACTAGTATCTGAGTTCCTCTTCGCTTTCATCATTCAACTATTGAACATTTGGAACTTGACATTTAGTCAATTTTCTCCAACTCTTAGCATCACTTGGTAGTCCACCTAGCTGAAGGGCTACTCTTTAAAAGAAGCCATTGACAATGATCTGTCGCAGCAGTTATCAAGTCTACCTTGTTTGAGGATGCTCTAATATGTCACCTCATGTTGGGTGGAAGGCTAAGGGCATCCCAACCTTGATAAAAAGGTAGACATTTTTCTTTACTTGAATTTGCTGTGACTGATACCCACTATCGGTATTTTCGACATATCATCCTGAACATTTTGGGTAACAGTTACAAGACGCTAATAAGTTAACTGATATTATCAGTTCATTCATCATGTTGTAGGATTTGGAGGTTCTGTAGTTTTGAATCTCATTCCTAATTTGCCATATCCGCTTCATTAGTTTACTAATGCAGTTTCCTTTTAACCTACTTCTGTAGATAAGGACAAACTTCATTGGGCACTTTAGGAAGATTCCCCTAAGAAATCCCTTGAATATTTTCCCAAGATGCACACTGCTATTGATATTATTGAAACAAGCTCTCCATAGGGACATAGCTACTGCTTCTCTTCCGAAGATCCCCATACCTCAACCCCCTGCAATTGGCCCAATTCCAGCACTTGACCTCATCATTTTCTTTAATTTTTAATTCGCAATGTGATGTTATGATAATCAATTTAGTAAAGAAATAAACATTTTGCTAGTTTGTGGGATTATTAGCGTGCATTTACCTTTTGTAAAATCTGTATGCGTGCCTTTGAAATATAGCATCTTACAAAATACATAGGAAGCGATATTGGATATAGCAGACATACCAAATGCTTGCTCAACTAAAGCCATTTTTCCTTCAGGAGTGGTAACTTGCGTTGCTGCAGAAGCTTCAACACAAATTGATAGCGGGCCGTCAGATGCAGAAATTGATTCGATGCTTTAAAATAGGGATGCAGCTGCAGAGGTGATTTTATCTCTCATCACAATTTTTTCTTAATTTTATTCTACTATTCCACTCCATTGTGCGACTATCTGCCGCAGATAGCAAGAATTCAAGAATATAGAGCTGTGCATCTCTTATGTGCATTCCTAAATCAAATTCAATGATCAAGTTTTGCGCTGCCCCTACACCAACCAATTATGCTCTAAATCTGGAGGCACGTTGTACTATTACCTCCAAATTTTTAGTAATGGGAGAAAGCTGAGCCTTCACCTTGATGGTAAATATTAGCTCCTGCAATGTAACATTTCTTCAAAACCATGAGGCAACTACATACTTGCAACCAACGCAGTAAGTGTGCAAGATGCCAAATGATTATTTGGACTCGTTATATTTTTTTATTTTGCATATCGTCTGCTTTTAGTAGAATGACTGGCAAAAAGCCATCTGTCTGAAGAAATGTGAAATAAGAGACCATCAATTCTGAAGAGAGTATTTTTCAAACAGCTTGAACATTGATGGCAAGCATCTGTGGGAACTTTTTATAACGTTATATTGCTACTTTGGTTGATGGAATCGTCCTATAATATTACATTCTATAAAGAATTTGATTGACAGTTAAATGCTTTTTTGTTGGTCCATTGAGATATCAATTTCTTCGAATTTGAGAGTTCCTACAATATTGCTTGTTAATGTTCTGCTGCTTGTAGATTTGATTGATGATAGATTAACACTAATGCTTTCTTATGTGCATGAATTGCTCAGCAGTAGATCGCTGAAGCTCATTTGTATCTCTTGAGATCAACTTGATGGAGGTATAAGATGAGGCTGCACCGAATTGCACCTGACAAAAAGATTAATCTGTTTTTTTTTTTTTACCATTCTTTGCTGAATAATAGCTCCTTGAAATGCAATCAAGGGAGAAAAATAGATAAAAATCCTTTCCACCCCTTAGCTTGAGCGGTCAGTTATAAATTGATTATTTATCTTTCTTTGTTTAAATTAAGGATGGATTGTGGAAGACTTTTGGTATGAGCATAATTCTTGATAGATTTATAGGGCATAAGACAAAAACTTAAAGGTATGAAGCAGAAGTGCACAATTACATGGGTTGCACACAAATAGAAAATAAAATGTATGAACATGAAGCGACACGAGCGCAGGCTGGTCTGCATGCAAGGCTGGCAGCACAGCCCTGCAATCTACACATCGAACCTACACATCGAACACAACCCACGCAATGAGCCATACAGAGATCACATAACAGGGTCATGCAACCCCGTAGAGAATACTAAGAAAATAACAATTTTGATAGAGCAAATACTAAGAAAATAATTACGAATGTGCTAGTTTATATATTTAGACAAAGTTAAATTATGTGATACTTATTGATAAGGTGCGTCAAGTGTGTATATATAAATTATTTAACACAAGTGTTGCAAGTGTAATATCTTAAGTGTTAATAAATAAATCAAGAACGATTGTATACTTGAAAAGTAAAAAAATATTTGCCCAAAAGAGAAAGAACTAGAAGCAAGATTTCTTAGCGATTAAAGATCTAAAGATTGGGTTTAATGTTGGTTAGATTAAGTACAGATTAAACCTTAGAGTTGACTTAATCAATTAGAACCATTGACTAAATATATTTCTTGTTCGATTAAAGCTTGAGTTGACTAGTCAATTGATCAAGATAAATAAAAAAGGAATACAACATTTATATTCGCCTCTATTTGTAACTTAATTGATCAATCAGTCACTTTGAGCAATTGACTAATATTTCTTTGAGTTGGCTCAAAAAACCATTGCACTGTTAGAATAGGATGATTAATTGTCGATACAATTGATAATATAATTTTTTTATAGGAACAGTCTATTGATGGAGCATTAAGTCAACTAATGGAGTAGTTGAGCAATTGCAACAGAACGATTAGCTGTTACAATGACGGCGATCTGAAACTTCATGGAAGATCAATTGATTGATGGTTAATATAGTTGACTAATATGACTGGTAAATTGTTGCATGACAAAGAATAGTCAATTGGAAGCTCAACGCTGAACTAGTGTAGAGAAAATATTTTAAGACTTGGATGAAGTCTTGATCAAAGGACTATATATATGGAGTTAGAAGGCAACGAAATGAACAAATCCAAGTGCTTATGCGATATTATTTTCTGAAATCTTCACTCTATTCTCTTACTCTACTTGTAATACTTCTCTCGTGCTTATAGTTTCATTTGTAAAAGAAAACTTTATAAAGGGTTTTTCCACATTTAAAATATAGCTAAGAAAGAAAAAACTAATGAATTTTCATGGAGTGACCTGCTGAAGGGTTATAGACTATAGAGTAGGAAATAGGGACTACAAAATTATATAAATACTCTTGTTTGCATTTTCTTTATAGTTGTTTTCATGTTTATGTTTTTTGTTTGTATTTTTTTTTTTTTTTTTTTTGCCGCAGACTAATCCTATTGTAGAAGTTACTATTATTCACCCCTATCATCTGTTTACCCCTATCCTCTTTTTTTATCCTTAGCGTGCACATCATTGACTCCTTATAAGGATCCAAAGAATACATTTAGACACTAAAGAAATTAATTTAGGTAAAAGAAACATTTGCATAGAACATTTGTAATATTACTTGTGATACTCTGAATTTGTCTTATTCTTATTTTATTGTAAGTAAGGTTTTCTTCAACTTTGGAAGATATTCAAAATGGAAAAAGGATAGAGATATTTTGGAAGTGATTCATCGACTAATTATAGGCCTTGGAATAAGCACTAGGAGTAGTTATGGACCACAAGTATTTGCATTACTTGTGTTTCATATTTTATCTTTTTGATATATTTCTACCGTGTACTTACTTGATTGTAGACATGAGTAAGCGATTCAAACAATCAATTATTCACCAGCTCCACTTTTATACTCTCACCTTTCAATCATATACACTGCAATGACAATGACTTCTTAACACATCAACCACTTGATGACATTGCAGTAAGGGAGAGAATACTTGAGAATTTCTCTTTAACGGATAGGATTTGAAAATATTGATTGTCAGGATGAGTTTTTATGTGTATTTTTTTGATTTACCTAGATGATCGATGGAAAACTTTCATGAAACAAAGTTGATCACCTAAGTTCAACGTTATCTGACCCGATTATTTTTTTTTAGTAAGGAAGAGAATACATGAAACCTCAAAGTGTGATAACAAAAAATTCTTCTATGGTAAGCCTAGTGAATTTTATGGCACCACATAGTGATAGATAGGTATTAGATTTGATGGAGATCCAAGTTGCAGCCAAGCAAGTTAAGGATGGAAATAAAGCTAACACTACAAAAAAAAAAACAATGATTTAAGATATTCAATCTAAAATTGCAACAAATTTCGCTTTGTTCACAACAAAACACTTTTCTTGGCCGAACCCTTGTTGGTCACACACCAACTTTCGGTCAAGGGTTAGGATTTGTCCAGGATTTGGCCGAGATATAAAATCTGGTCAAAACTCATAGTTTGGCCGAGATTCACAATCTGGCCGAGACTCATAGTCTGGCCGAGACTCATAATTTTTGCCAATCATAGAAAACCCTATCATGCAATTTCTATATCATATATAAAAATTATAATAACTTAGCATATCCCTTCGCAAGTGGCTCTGATACCACTGTTGGGATCTAGCGCGCCAAAGACGCGGAAACGCAGCGAAAAAAATACTAGATCCTCTTATCCAGCGGATCCATGCGAAGGGAAGAAACATATTTCTTGAAACTAATCTATGCTAAGCTACATGATAAGATTATACCTTTGAAGCGTGCTCACGATCTCCCAACAGCTCGGATCACAGCACGATCAAGCATTCGCGCCTCTACGGTATCCACACGAACAAGCCTTGCCTTCGTTTGTCTCACAAACTCAACAAGATGGAGAAGAACACAAAAAGGTTGTGCTAGCAACCTTAAGGGGTGTGTTCGACCAAGCAAGGGGAAGGAGGAAGAAGAATGCCAAGGGTCTCAAAATGAAAAAACTCTATAAAAAATATCATCCAAATGATATTTATAACCACCCATGGAATACCAAGAGTCTCCACCCTTTCATATTCCAATCCGATGGCTCAAAATCAACCATTCAATCCAATGGTTGAATTTTGACCATTTCAACTTCCTTTGTGAACTCAAGTTCACCCAATGAGTCTAACTCATTGATTAATTGAACTCAATCCAACGATTGGATCCATTTGAGTCTAACTCAACAAGTCCAATTCGGATTTCACTTAATCCAATGATCCATCATATGAACCTCTCTCCATATCAACTTGTTCTTAGTGTGTGACCCTGTAGGCTCTCGTAACGTTGGCAATGTATCCAAATCAATATTTGTGATACATAAGCAATGAATGACATCTAGAAAGGCATCATTGCTACCCAAGTGACGAGAAAGTCATGATCCAACCTAACCTTTCCGTGGCTATTATATTGTATGACTTAGTCCCTCTATCCTTGATATCTAGATTGATTAATGAGGCATAGACCGTGTCATCCTCTTATCAATCTTTGTGTTTCTTGATCTCCAAGTAGACACACTCAATCAAATAAGCTCAATATCTCATATTGACTCATTTGTGAATGATCATGCTTTCTTATATCCTAATAATCAAGGGGCCCACAGATATCACTTCCGTCATATGGAAGGGATAGATCCCATCTATATCACTCACATCCCTCCGCATAATTTATTGCATACCCAGTGATCGACTTTATAGTCCACCCTGTTACGGGTGACGTTTGACGATACCAAAGTATACAACTCCTTATGTAGGGAACCGTAGTGACTTCAGGTCTTAGGACTATTCATACCAATAGTCACATGAGAATGTTTATGACACTCATACGACGATCTATGAAACATTCTTATGGCGGGTCATTCAATATATATTCTCTAATATATACCCATATGTCAACCTGATATCTCATATCCATGACTTGTGAGATCAAGTCATCTGTTGACCTATATGCTAGTCTCAACGCATTAATATTATCCTTGTATATTAATGCTCGACTAGGAATAGTTAAGAGTAGTGTTCTCTACAATATCTCACTATCAATTCAACCAATTGATTATTATAGATAAGAACCTACTACCCAAGGACATTATTATATTTATTCAATCGGCACTGAACTGCAATAAATATAACAACCATAACCTTTGCCTTTTAATTAATAGTGATATATAATACAAAATGAGCCTTTTACAATCATCTCATAATTGCTAATACTAACAAAGTCTAGATCGAACATAAATGTAAAATCCTAGGGCTAATACAACTCCTGCTGTATTAGTTAAACACAATCATGAACACACAATAAAATGCCCTTGACATGTCCAAGGATCCAATCACACACAATAACCATAAGCCATAATAGTTGGAGCCTGCAACCACAGAGTTAGCATATCCTACTATTATTCTGCCTAAATTATGTATGACATGTGCATAATTAAACTGAAAACCAAACACACAGAGGCAAACCCTAGCTCTGATACCAATTGTTGGTTGCTCCTAGGAATATCGTACCGGTTCACCTGTACAAAAATTTTGTACAAGTCTTGAACCTTTCCTAACAACCTATTGTGTTCTTTAGAAATTAAATTTGGAATCGCAAATGGAACTTAACATTATTGATTCCAAATTTAACTTATCTATTCTTAGAGGTTTAGACTTGGATCGCAAACGATACTTAACATTATAGATCCAAATCCACCTATGTTACAAATTTAATTAAATATTTATTTCGAAAATCGGCTCCCAAGTCAAACATGGCGAGGCACTTGGCCTTCTTGGGTATGGGAACATCCACCACTGCCTCGACAAAGCCTCTTAACGAAATTCAATATTTAATTTCCTTATAGTAACCCTAGGTTTAACAAAAAAGAACAATCGAATCATAAGATTGAAAAAAAACAAAAGAACAAAAGAAACACAACTTTAAATCACAAATCCGAAAATCTAGAATCACTAGCCTCTTGTGTTTGGTATTTCAAAATCCATACAAAGAAAACTAGTATGATGCGGAATAGAATTACTAGATATACCTTTCTTTGTAAGCAACAATCTCTTGATCTTCTATCATATTCCTCTTCTTATCTCAGACGTTGTGTGGGCAATGATCTACCGAGATGAGAACCACCAAGCCTCCTTCCTTGCAAGTTTCGGCCACCAACTTTCAAGCTCCAAGGGATACTAGAACAAAGCCCCCTTTCTCTCCTTCTTCTCCAAGCTAGAACCGACCACTAATATCTCCTCTAGTGTTGATGCCGCCGGCCACCAAGGAAGAAGAGAAAAGGAGAAGAGCAAGCAACAAGGGCCGACCACCATCAAGGAAGAGAGGAGAGGAAAATAGAAGATAGTTGTGTCTCATGAAGGCACCCCTACCCTCTCTTTTGTATCCTTGGTCATGACAAATAAGGAAATTTAATTATAATTAAAATTTCCTTATCTTCCTTGCCATTGGTTAATAAGGAAAATTTAATTAAAAATTCCTTTTAACCCATGCTATGGCTGGCCACCAATAAGAGCTCCAAATAATGAAAATTTTAAACATAAAATTAAAACTTCCTTATTTGTTTCCGGAAATTTTTAAAATAAAAATTTCTCCTTTTTTAATTCCCTTCATGGTTGGTTATAAAAGGAAATTTTATAAATTAATATCTCTCTTTTAAAACATGTGGATGATTACAAAAAGGAAAGTTTTCTCCAAAATTAAAATCTTCCTTTTAATTACAAATAAGGAAAGATATCTAATCTTTCTCTTAATCTTTTGTAGAAAGCTATAAAAGGAAAGATTTAAATTTTAAACTCTCTTTTAAAATCATGACTTCCCCATAAGGAAAGATTTTAAATAAAATCAATTTTATTTTTATATGGCCGGTCACACCAAGCTTGGGCTCCAAACTTGGTGGCACACACGGTCGTGCCCAAACTTGGGTCTGGTAAGGCCACACGGCCGGTCATCACCACACGACCATATCATGACCCTTCACAAGTAGGGCCACAGGGCTAGTTAGGGTCACACGGCCCAGACCCCTCAGCAACTATAGAGTTTCTCTCAGCTCTGCTTCGCTCCAAACCATGGCTTAACAGTCGAAACAAGTTCATACTAGATTTCTGAATCGAGCGAAGTGTAAATAACAATGTCCTTAAAAGGTATAAAAAAAAGTAATGTCTGTGCTCTAAGTTAGGGTTTCAGTCAGGCAGTCATTACAGTTTGGTAATAGAGCGGTTCCATCCTTCCGCCATACACACAGAGCAAGCATTGATCATGCAGCTCCCAAGTAAGAAAGTATCTGCTCACAACTTTTATGCATTTTATTTTTGTTATGATTAGTAAGAAATGCTTGTTAAGATTCAACATGCTTATAGACGAAAGTAGTAATTATAACAAGTAGTAACGAGGAGTGGCTGACGTATGTTTTCACTGGTTTTGACTTATGATATGTAGAATGGCTAGAGGACGACCAGCTAGATAGCCGAGGTTTAATGAACCTCAACCAGGGGAAAATGAGTTTGCACCATAGCCCAATCTTTTAGAAGTAGTAGCTCAGCTTCAGAGACAAGTGGCTGAGAAGCAACAGGTTATTGCCGCCCTAACTGCTAACTAGCAAGCTTTCCCTGTGGTCCCACCGGAAATCAATATGGTAACACCTACTATAGTTGAAGTACCATCCGTTACACCTGTACCCTAGCAAAGGTGGTGAGGCAAGAAACATACCTCATATAGTGGAAAAAACTGAAACCAGAGAATTTCTCTGGCACCAATGAACCATAGGATGCTCAGACATGGTTCAAAACCTTGGAGAGTATAATGGAGCTACTGGACTGGCCGGAGGTAGAAAAGATTAAGTGTGTCTCCTTCTGCTTCACTGGGGATGTAAGAATGTGGTGGGAACAGGTCAAGGTAAAACAAAAAGTAGATAAAATGACCTGGTTTGACTTCGAGGTTGAGTTCTTCGAAGAGTTCTTCCATATGCAAGTCACGAACAAACATTACGATGAGTTAACAAAATTCTGGCAAGGAAGTTTATCAGTAGATAAAGCCGTGAAGAAATTCAATAGGTTGGCTCGCCTTTGTCCCGAGCAGGTCAGCACAAAAAGAGAAAGGGTAAAACTAATGCTCAAGATGCTGAGGCCAAAGATAGCTCTGAATGTAGCTGGCAAAATTAATAGACCGCAGACTGCAGAAGAGCTGATTAGTTGTGCCCTAATCACGGAGCATTATCTGAAAAGTATCAAGCAGCAGAAGCCAGTACTGATGGAGAACAAAGGTTAAGGGAGTTCTGGCACTCAGAAACCCCAGAGTCATGGGTCAACCTGGAAAGGGAACTCCAAGAGAAAGCAGTGGAGTAATAAGAAGGGAGGATCCGTAAACAAGCAACCTAAGTATGCCACATGTTCCACTGTGGAAAGATGCATCCTGGAATCTGTCGCAAGGGCACAAGTGGCTATTATACATGTGGTCAAGAGGGGCATATGACCAAGAATTGCCCGACCAAGATCAACCTTCCTCCTGCACAACCTATACAATATGGAGGTAAGCAGGCACAGCTACACCAGATGCAAGTCACATTGGAGGGTCCTCATATTAGCCAAGGTAGACTGGAAGCTCCACCAAGTTCTACAAATGCTTGAGTTTTCTCCCTTACCAGAGAGGAGGTAGCAAACGGCTCCACCGTTGTCACAGGTCAGATATGCACTTTTAATCAATATGCAACTGTGTTATTTGATACTGGGGCAATCTATTCGTTTGTCTCCATAGTATTTGCTGAAAGAATATGTATACCCCCGGAGGTCCTAAGTGGACAATTCTTGATGACACTACCCTCGGGAGAGATAATGACATCTACACACTGGCTGCGAGTTGTGCCAGTCAAAATTACAGATAGAGAACTGTACAGTGATCTGATCTTGCTGAACATGTCTAATTATGATGTTATTTTTGGGATGGACTTCCTGAGTAAGTATGGTGCTTCCATCGAGTACCGTAAGCGAAGGGTTCTATTCCAACATGAGGCAGAGTCTAAGTTTGAGTTCATCGGAGATTTAAAGAAGAGAACCCATAAATTTTTATCGGCCCTGAAAGCTCAGAAGATGTTAGCCAATAGATGTGCTGGGTTTCTAGCTCATGTGGTTAATACCCAGTAAGAAAGAAATCAAGAGCAAGAGGAAGTTAGAGTCGTGTGTGACTACCCAAAAGTGTTTCCCGATGAGTTGCCAAGTTTAGCGTCGGATAGGGAAATTGAATTTGGGATTAAACTCATCCCTGGTACCCATCCAATCTCAAAAGCACCCTACCGCATGGCTCCGCCAGAATTGAAAGAACTTCAGGGACAATTACATGAGCTACTCGACAAGAGCTTCATTCACCCTAGTCACTCACCATGGGGAGCTCCGATGTTGTTCGTAAAGAAGAAGGACAGGTCTATGCGAATGTGTGTGGACTACCGAGCGCTGAACAAAGTAACAATCAAGAACAAGTATCCCTTGCCGAGGATTGATGATCTATTTGATCAATTAAAGGGAGCCACAGTATTTTCCAAGATAGACTTGCGGTCCAGATATCATCAAGTGAAAGTGAGGGCAGATGATATACCGAAGACGACATTCTGAACGAGGTATGGACACTACGAGTTCATAGTCATGCTTTTTGGAGTGACGAACGCTTTGGCTATGTTTATGGATCTGATGAACAGAGTGTTCAAAGCGTATTTAGATAAGTTTGTAATCATCTTTATAGATGATATTCTTATATACTCCAAAAGTCAGGAAGAACATGCTGAACATCTGAAGACAGTATTACAGATTCTTCAGCAGAGACAGTTGTACGCGAAGTTCTCCAAGTGCGATTTTTGGCTCGATCACGTGTCCTTCCTAGGTCACATTATTTCCAAGGATGGGGTCATGGTAGACCCGACAAAAATAGAAGCTGTGAGTAACTGGAATAGACCCAGGAATGTCAGTGAAATCAGAAGTTTCCTTGGATTAACAGGCTATTATAGGAAATTTGTTGAGAACTTCTCAAGGATTGCCTCTCCATTGACAGCACTTATCAGAAAGAATAGAAAATTTGAATGGATAGAGGATTGTGAGAAGAGTTTCATTGAACTAAAAAGGAGACTGACCAGTGCTCTAATCCTGACTCTTCCAGAAAATGGCGAGAGCTTCGATATGTATAGCGATGCTTCTAAATTGGGACTCGGAGCTATACTGATGCAGAATGGCAGAGTCATTGCCTACACCTCGAGACAACTCAAAGATTATGAGAAGAACTATCCCACTCATGACCTCGAGTTAGCAGCAGTAGTCTTCGCTCTCAGTCTGGAGGCACTACTTATATGGAACTCAGTGCAAGATTTACACAGATCACCAGAGTCTGAAGTATTTCTTCACTCAGAAAAACCTAAACATGAGACAACGGAGATGGCTTAAGTTAGTCAAAGACTATGATTGTGAAATCCTCTACTATCCAGGGAAGGCGAACAAGGTGGCAGATGCGCTAAGCAGAAAATCTTGCGCAACTGTATTGTCCTTATCTGCCATGTCTCAACCCCTACGGAAGGAAGTAGTAAACTTTGGGCTAGAAATTATTACTGGGCAGCTCTCCATTTTGACACTAGTGTCAACTTTGCTTGATGATATACAGAAATGGTAGGATAAAGATTCTAATATTCAGAAGATCAAGCAGGGAATACAAGAAGGAGAAAATGGGGAGTTTCGAATATCAGACCGTGGAATGCTATATTATGGTAATCATCTTTATGTCCCTAATCAAGAAGAACTGCGAAAGAAAATTCTAGGTGAAGCCCATTGAACACCCTATGTAATGAATCCTGGTTCCACCAAGATGTACCAAAATTTAAAGGAACGCTTCTAGTGGTCTGGAATGAAGAGAGTGTTGCTAGATACATCAGTACCTGTCTGACGTGTCAACGAGTTAAAAGAAGAACATCAGAGACCAGGCGAAGTTCTGTAGCCTATCCAGATCCCAGAGTGGAAGTGGGAGGATATATTTATGGATTTTATAGTAGGATTACCCAGAACTATGAACGGTTATGATGCTATCTGGGTAATAGTAGACAGATTGACCAAGTCTGCTCATTTCCTAGCAATCAGAACATCCTAGTCTATTGAGTAGTTGGCACAATTGTATGTGAAAGAGGTCATCAGATTGCATGGAGTTCCCAAAACCATAATTTCTGAAAGAGATGGTCATTTTACTTTACACTTCTGGGAGTGTGTTAAGAGAGCTCTTGACACTAAGTTACGATTCAGCACTACATTTCATCCTCAAACTGACAGGCAAACAGAACGGGTGAACCAAATTTTAGAGGATATGCTACGGGCTTGTGCCTTAGATTTCAAGGGGAGCTGGTGTCGATACCTATACTTAGTAGAATTCACATACAATAATAGCTATAAAGCTACTATCAGAATGACACCCTATGAGGCTCTATATGGGAGGAGATGTAGATCTCCTATTTGTTGGTATGAAGGTGGTGAAAAGAAAGAAATGAGACTCCAGATAGACCTCATCGAAGACACCACCAAAGCTATTCAGAACATTCACCAGAGAATAGAAACTGCTCAGAGCTGGTAGAAAAGCTATGCGGATGTGCGCCGTAGACCGCTGGAATTTGAGGTTGGGGACTCAGTGTTCCTCAAAGTAACTCCTATGAAATGAGTGATGCGGTTTGGGAAGAAAGGAAAGTTGAGTCCATGATATGTGCCATACTTGATCACCAAAAGAGTTGGCATGGTAGCTTATGAGTTGGAACTACCTCAGGAAATGTCAGCTGTTCATAATGTATTTCATGTCTCAATGCTGAAGAAGCATGTTCCCAATGCAAACCAAGTGATTGAACCATAGACAGTACAAGTTCAAGAGGATCTCAGCTATGAAGGTCGACCTATTCAGATAATAGATTGAGAAGTTAAGAAACTGAGAAACAAAGAGATACCATTAGTAAAAGCGATGTGGCAAAGTCAATAGTATGAAGAAGCAACATGGGAACGCAAAGATAATATGAGATAGAAGTATCCATAATTGTTCTAAGTTCGAGGATGAACTTTTTATAAGGTATGGGGAATTGTAATGCCATAAATTTGTTAGAGTGTATACTAAAAGTCTAGCTTTTTGTATAGACATTTAAGAATCACATTGGTCAGATGCCTACATTTATATGCTAAGTGTAGTTGTTCAATTAATTTATATTGTAGATAACATGATGTGTGGTGTTACACACAGAAGATCATGTTATCAATTCCTTATAAATTATAAACAGTAGCTCACGACTGAAATGGAAAGGAACAAACCATTGGAATAGTCGTAGTGTAATTAGGTATTAGTTTATCTTGACTAAAAATTACACTAGTACACTCTGAGTGTATTGAGCAGGACCATTTAAGGTAAGTTCTTTTTATACTGACTTAATAAAAGAACAAGACTTTATTTATTATGGAAGTGTGTGCTCTTAATCCTAATATAATAACAAGCACATATATTTAGTATTTATTTCTTTGACCTATCAAAGGGTGAGATTTAGCTCGATAAATCAATAGGCCCGATAAGTTGGGAAATGATATTACTTATAGTGTGTGTTGTTGATTATAGAAGAAAACTGTGTCCTAGTAATCCAGATTCATAATGTCCCCAAGAGGAGCTCATAAGGATTGTCATGTTAAACTCTGCAAGTGGACTTAGTCCGACATGACGATAAGGTTGAGTGGTACTACTCTTGGACTAAGATATTAATTAAAATGAGTTGTCAGTAACTCAATTAATTAGTGGACATCCGACATCTTAAACACATGGAGAATAACACACTCATAATAAGAAGGAGCTCAAAATGTAATTTGGGATTGGTGCAGTAGTTCAATAATAATTCTTTAGTGGCATGAATTATTATTGATGAAATTAAGTTGGGTGTTTGGGGCAAACACAGGAAGCTTAATTTCATCGAGAGACCAAAACCAATTCCTCCTCTCGGTCCCTATCGTAGCCTCTTAATTATAAAGTATTATACCCACCCATACCCACCTTCTTACCCATCCTTATGTGGCCGACCAAGCCAAGCTTGGAGCCCAAGCAAGGGCCGACCAAGACATGGCTTGGATGGGTTGAAGTGTGGCCGGCCCTAGCTTGATTCCAAGCTTAGGTGGCCGACCACAATAATATTAAAAGGATTTTATTTTAAAATTTTTTCTTATGTGGATTCTATGGTTTTAAAAGAGAGTTTAAAATTTAAATATTTCCTTTTATAGCTTTCTACAAAAGATTTAGAAAAGATTTGATATCTTTCTTTATTTTTAGATTGAAAGGAAGATTTTAATTTTGAGAAAACTTTCCTTTTTTTGTAACCATGTTCATGGTTTTAAAAGAGAGTTTAAAATTTAAATCTTTCCTTTTATACCTTGCTACAAAAGATTAAGAAAAGATTTGATATCTTTTCTTATTTGTAGATTGGAAGGAAGATTTTAATTTTGAGAAAACTTTCCTTTTTTATAACCATGTTCATGATTTAAAAAGAGTGTCACGCCCCAGAGGAGTCCCTGTCTGAGAAAATTTCGGCAGCATCTCCCCTGTACGGTGGACAATCTGAAACTTTTCTACATCTCACAAATACCTCAGCCACAGGCGGCTGGAATAATAACAACAAAATAAAACATCACCACGCAGTTATATATAATCAAACAAAGTAGTAATACTCTGACTCAAAAACCACCCTACTCAACTACACTCGTAAAGCTCAAAACCGACGAACTCACCTCTTCTGCCGTCCAGGCAGGCATGTAGTAAAAAAAACACATCGAATAAAAATCCATCATCATCATCACAAAAATCCATACAACAACCAAGTATCCAAACAAATCAGGTCCACACATAATCAATAAATGCAAAACAAAACTAAACGATATATAAACCATCGAGGTCTGCAGAGATCTAGCACTACGTGCTGTGGGGACTAGCGACTGGAACTCTCTCCTGACAGCATCAACCTGAAAATAACAACAATGGAGGCGGGGTGAGTCCAACACTCAGCAGGTACAGTTGACATGTAAAGTAAATAAACAACACCTAGTACTAATCATGCGTACAGTCTCCTGATAAGAAAGATAAAAATGTATCTGAAGTAAACAGGAGAATACTGTACTAACCAGGTCCTGAGTACAAGGTCAAACAGTCCGAGGGATAAGGAAATCCTGTATGCATGTCAAACATAGGTATCCAAATAATATGCAGCATATAAATGCAGCAAACACAAATACAAGCAATAAATGCATCATGCATATGATGCCAATGATGCGTCCTGGTCACCCCTGACGCCAGTCGATCATTTCACACAATAGTGAGGCCGAGTGGGTAGGGCTGTGACAACCGTGCACTATGTCGTCACTACTCCTGATGAGTGACCGAGTGGACGGGATGCTGTCGGAGTACACCTATCCTCCTACCCCAAATCATAGATGGGGGAGCGCAATGCTCTCAACTCCTGGTACACGATGACGGGGAGGAATCCCTGCCGGATAACACGTTGTGTCACATTACCCATGAGCGGACCAACGGTGCCTAACAGAGTCCCTGCTGCAACACACTCTGCCTGAATCGACTACTAACCCATGAGTGGTGGTGTGTGCAGATCCATGTAACTGGCGATGTGCTCAAAAATAATGGAGCGGACTATCGCACAGCATGCAATCATGCAAATGATGCATGGCAATAACCATATAAACATCCTGACCTAATCCATATATATAGAAAAGTGCACCCTACGTCAAAGAATCATATCGAATCAAAGGTACACAGAAGGTATAAAAACCTAGGTCCTGAACATGGTGAAGCATGGTATATCACTACCCCTATAAGCATGTATAGACAGGTAAAGTATACATGGGATGCAAAATAAATCAATCAATCAAACATGTACCAAGATTTGGGTAGTGATTAACCGAAACAGATAAGAACACAATTAATGCAATATGTTAATTTCATTACTAAGCATATCAAAGACAAAAAGTCAAAAGTACCCGCCTCCGACAAAAGAAAGGTCCAATTCCGACTCCGAGATACTCGTCTCGCGTCAAAATCCTGTGTCACCAATATACGTACATTTATTTAGCTAGAACTCAACGAATAGCTAAATAAAATCTCAACGACCAATAGGATAAGATCCTAATCAAACTATTTCATATTTATCATCATAATAATCCAATTCCAACCTAATTCAATGTATTTACCAAATCTAACAATCCTCTACATCATGCATCAACTCCCTATGCCGTACCTCAAATCATAGCCTTGTTCAAGAACAAGAAACTGCTGGAATTTGTTGAAATCAACGTCTGCCAGATCCACGAAACCCCACACCTGCGGACCAGATCAGAAGGAAATCAAACATGCAACCAAATGTTCCAAATACGACCCACTCACCTTGTTGGCTCGGCAGTACAGTACCAGGGCACAAAGAGGGCAGCAAGGCAATGTTAGGGCACGGAAGCAAGCAGTCTCCAGTGATGGTCGGCACAGCTCAGTCAGTGGCCGGAGGCAAGAGGTGAGGAGATGTGTCGGCGGCGGTTCTAGGGCACGGCGACGGCGGCCGACATTGAGAAACCGGTGCCGGCAGTGGCGATGTCGGCTAGGCAAAGAAACTTGGTCGGCTGCCGGTGCTCGGAAGAGGAGAAGGCGTCGCCTAGGGCACAGTGAGGAGGTTGCAATAAAAATCGGAGAGAGGAAAATCTGGTAATGGCTGATATGGTACCTAATCCGCCAGAGAGGAAAGCTACCGGCCGACGATCTGAGCAGCACCACTAAAACATGAAAGGAGACACTGCCTCAAGACCGATGGAAGTCCAGCGGTTCAACCCTAGTGACGACGACGTCCGTGGCTGTAATCAACTCCCTCGGCATCGGCTGCTCGCGTGGATGAACGACGACGGCAGTGGCAACTGGTGTCGGCTATGGCGACGGCATCTGTCGGGTGACCTGGTTTTTTGGCTAGGGCACAAGGAAAAGGGGCCGGCGCTAAGGCTCGAATGGCATCGTCGTTGCCCGGCGGAGTGGAAAAGGCTCAAGTAGGTGTGCGGCAGTAGAGGAGAGATTAGGGCACAAGGGAAGGAAAAAGGGTCGAGTGCGGCTCGGGAGAGAAGAGAAAGAAGAGATGAAGAATCGCCGCGAGCGGTTAGGGCTCTGAGGAAGAAGACTCAGCGCGAGTTCGGCAGGGAGAAGGAGTGAACGACGACAACCAAAAACAAAGAAAAAGAAAATAAATAAAGAAAAAGGAATTAAGAAATTCAACTTTTCCTCTTTTAAATAGGGTAATCAAAACAGGCTTTTCCGGGCCCCATTTTGTCCCCGTTAACTCGTCCATACGAGCTCCGAAAAATTCCCGGATAATTTCCAAAAATTCCGGAAAATTTCCAAAAATTCCGGAAAATTCCCTTATTAATATTCGCCTATTTTCCGGTATTTTACATTCTCCCCCACTAATAAAAATTTGGTCCCCCAAATTTCGTTATCTATCATCAGCAAGTACTAACAACAGATATAGAAAGTATAAATGCTGAACGGTAAACTGAATCACATACCTCACATAAAAAGATGGGGATATCGAGCTCGGATCGTATCCTCAAGCTCCCAAGTAGCCTCCTCGTCCGAATGATGCTGCCATCCGACTTTAACCAGCCGGATAGTCTTGTTCCGCAACTGACGCTCTTTCCGGTCGAGAATCCGTACCGGAACCTCCTCATATGTAATGCCAGGCTGAACTGGAACTGGAATATCTGCCAGCACATGTGTCGAGTCATGTACGTATCTTCTCAACATCGATACGTGGAACACATCGTGAACGCCTACCAGGGACGGTGGTAGTGTCAGTCGGTAAGCTACCGCTCCGATCCTCTCCAAGATCTCGAAAGGGCCAATGTACCATGGAGCTAGCTTACTTCTGAGGTCAACTTCTTCACCCCTTTCGTGGGTGAAACTTGCAGAAATACATGGTCGCAAATGAGAACTCTAAGAGTCTCCAACTCCGGTCAGCATAACTCTTCTGGCAGTCCTGTGCCTCTGACACTCTCCGTCTAATAGTACGGACCAACTCTGCCTCATGCTAAGCTCTATGAGGTCCCAACACCTGGGTCTCTCAAACCTCATCTAGAAGGTGGGTGTCCGACAAGGCCTACCATACAACGCTTCAACGGTGTCATCTGGATAGCCGAAATGGAAGCTGTTGTTGTAAGCAAACTCTACCAACGGCAAGTGGTCCTTCCAACTGCCTCCGAAATCCATACACAAGACCTCAGCAAGTCCTCTAGAGTCTGAATGATTCGCTTTGACTATCCATCTGTCTAAGGATGGAAAGCTGTACTGAAACAGAGCTGCATGCCCAAGGCCTGCTGCAAGCTCTGTCAAAAACGAGACGTGAACCGGAGGTCTCTATCCGAAATAATAGTCAACGGGACACCACGTGATTTGATGATCTCCCGACAAAACAAATCTACTAATCGATCCAGGAAATCAGTCTTCCGAATCGCTAACGAGTGCGTGGATTTGGTTAATCGATCAACGATTACCCAAATCGCGTCATGACCTCGTCGTGTCCTCGGCAATCCCACCACAAAGTCCATAGTAATATGTTCCCATTTCCACTCAGGAATAGGAACCTGCCGAAGTAAGCCGGCAGGTCTCTGGTGCTCGGCCTTCATTCGCTGACAGACAAGACATCTAGCTACAAAATCCGCGATGTCTTCTTTCATGTCGTCCTTCATGTCGTTCCACCAATAGAAACATCTCAAATCTTGGTACATACGGGTACCGCCTGGGTGGACAGCAAATCATGAGTGATGAGCCTCCGGAAGCAACTCCTATAAGACCGGATGAGACTGAAGCACGCAAAATCTGCCTCGGTAGTGTATAACACTCTCCTCGTCTCGTGTGAACTCGGTCTACTGCCCGGAAGCTATCTGGCTGTAAATTAAACTGCAAATACTGATCAGCAGCCTATGGCTCTCGTATCCCTGTCCTGATCAACGACTGAGCACCCATGGTACCAAAGTACCCTACTCTGTCTGTCCTTACCCCTCAAGGACCAAATCGGAGGAACCTTAAATCAAGTCTGTGACCACAACTCGGTGGCAACCTAAAGTCCCTCCGGACTTTCTGCTAAGCGCATCGGCAACCACATTAGCTCTCCCCGGGTGATAGCTAATGGTACAATCATAATCCTTCAGGAACTCCATCCATCTCCTCCGTCGGAGATTAAGTTCCTTCCAAGTAAACAGATATTTGAGACTCTTATGGTCAGTGAGAATCTCAAATGTAATGTCATATAACTAATATCGCCAAATCTTCATGACAAAAATAATGACGACTTGCTCCAGATCATGTACAAGGTAGTTCTTCTCATGTTCCTTCAATCGACGAGAAGCATAGAAGACTACCATATCGTGCTGCATCAGAACAGCGCTCAACCCTGAATAGATGCATCGGTGTAGAGGACATATCCATCCTCTCCAGAAGGTAACACCAAAATCGGAGCCGACACTAGTCTCCGCTTCAACTCCTAGAAGCTGGTCTTGTCATCCTTAATCCAAGTGAACTTCACGCCTTTCCAGGTCAGACGTGTCAGTGACATAGCTATCCGAGAGAAACCCTCAACGTATCTCCGGAAATATCAAGCCAAACAAAGGAAGTTGCGAGCCTCTTTTATAGACCCCGTCTACTCCCAACGGTAACAACCTCGATCTCCTGTGGAACCACGATATACTCCTACTGATGTTCGTGTGTCTCAAACATCTCACAGAAGACAACCAAAATACGCACTACTGATCTTCACATCTAGATGTTTCAGTCGAAACATCTCTAGAACTATGCAAAGATAGTGTACGTGATACACCTCAGATCAGGAATAAAACATCACATCATCAATAACGATAACGAATTATGATCCAATATCCTAGGGATACCCAAATCATCTAGTCCATGAAAACATCTAAGGCTCCGCAAGCCCTAATGGTAAAACCAATACACATAATGTCCGTATCACAGACATTCCCAATCCATAAGATCCTCGACAATAAATCTGAAATATGATCACCAACGATATAAATCATCTAAGCATAGATCCTCCAGTGTGAGAGCAACGCTCCATCACAGAAAATACCACATATGTGGGAGCAACGCTCTACCACAAGAAATCCTCAATATGTAGGAGTAACACTCCACTACAAATAATCTATAACATGTATCTGCAATAGATATGGGAGCAATGCTCCGCTACAAGCAATCCGAAATATGTATATGTAGGCGATCCATAAGTGTCCAAGGCACCTAACTATCCAACTAGAGGCTGCACGAGACCACTCAACCACATATCACTGTGGGCAGCCAAAGGTATAAACAACCTAGTAAACAAATCAAATCCATAGTCAACTCTATCATCATCCTAGTGGGTTGGTCACCCACTAAATAGGAGAATTAGTTGACAGGGTTATACAACCAATAACATAATGTAGACACTCAACATTCTACATTCAACATAGGTAGAATCATCATGATGCTACCCACCATACACCTGGTACACATGCACACACAACATATGTATAATCGACATAATCGTCCAATTTATACACACCAAACACACTCATAGCACAGGTATAAATCAGTGTGATACCTCCAACAATACCTATCAAACCCGTGTGCATATATCAACATAGGTATAATCAACAATACACCTCAACAATACTCACATGACATATGTACACCTATGCCAAGAGTATAATCAACGTAATACTTCCAACAAATCATAATCGACACAAGTATACTCTCAAAACAATCATATAATAAACAAGATACCTCAAATATTACACCCAACACATCTGCACATATCACAACTCAGATTAGATCGATAAGATACATCCAATAAAACACTCAAACATATGTGCACATTCCACAACATAGTTTTTTATTAACAAATACCTCCAATAAACAATCAGATATGTATGTCTAACCACTCGAGTATAATCTACTAGAAACCCACAATAATCATATGTATAAATGTGTACAACCCAAAAGATAAAGTCAGATCTCAAGAACATCAAGACACTCTCATTTTTATCCTCAAAAATATCAGCCCACATAATATCAGATGAATCAGTCTCTACTCCCCATGAGAGCAAGTTAACATTCAAAACATCAAATCATTATTTATCCACATAGTCCAATATCAGAGGAAGCAAATATCAATTTTATCATCCTGTTAACTAATCACAACTAACCAGATTTATTAAAATCTCATAGGCACTCTAAACCATAAACTCTCTAGTACCCAATTTATAATCTGATCACCAACTATAATCATCAAACCTGTGAATATCATATATGACACTCACTATATCACCATCAACGTCCACCAAATAATAGAACATCAAAATATTTGACACTAATAGATCATCAAAACAAATATCCAGTAATAGATCATCAGACAACCACATAACATTTACTCTCATAAATCATTAAAAAAATCAACATATCACAATATCTGATCTCATAATATCCATCAACCTCAAATCATTCTCAACAATGATCAAGCATGGTAACTCCCAAATGAACAATTTTCATCGTATCGGGTACCCTAATATCCAAAAGATACGAGTATAAAAACTCTACTGACTAAGTCAACAGGAATATGTAGGTATCATCCATTAGCCAGCTAACAATAGCAGAGGCTGGTATGTGCCTCCATCTCCTACTAGTAGTAACAAAAGCTAAAACTACTGATGGTATGATATGAAAAATCACCAGAGACTATAATCTTTGATCTCTATTAGGGTCAACCAAGATCAGTGGCTAACCCATCACATGTAATATGGCTACAACAACCAGACAGGAAATAAAGATAAAGTGCTAATAGATGTCCTAACTATCATAAAATAAACATCATACCTATTTGCCATTTGGAGATGTTCCATCGCTGTCCAGTCCCCAACTTCTGACCTCAAAATTCCGAACGAGAAAATCGCCGGAAATCCATATAATCCGAAACGGAAGTCCGAAACATAATCATAACGAAAATCCGTACAAACCGAAATAGACATCTAAAAATCCAGAACACCAAAAGTAGGTATCCATAACCTGCTCTGATACCAATAAATTGGTATCAGATAAATCTCGAAAATCCAAAACACGGAAATCCAACAAGCGTCGCCGAACTCTGGCGCTCTGATACCAAGTAAATAAATTG
This sequence comes from Zingiber officinale, assembly GCF_018446385.1. NCBI lineage: Eukaryota > Viridiplantae > Streptophyta > Magnoliopsida > Zingiberales > Zingiberaceae > Zingiber > Zingiber officinale. The sequence goes on from NC_055991.1 coordinate 103,220,540, forward strand.
GTATCAGGTTATCCCAAACATAAAAAATACGAAAACAAAAGATCGTATAACCTGGCTCTGATACCACTAAATTGTCACGCCCCAGAGGATACCTGTCCGAGAAAATTTCGGCAGCATCTCCCCTGTACGGTGGACAATCTGAAACTTTTCTACATCTCACAAATACCTCAGCCACAGGCGGCTGGAATAATAACAACAAAATAAAACATCACCACGCAGTTATATATAATCAAACAAAGTAGTAATACTCTGACTCAAAAACCACCCTACTCAACTACACTCGTAAAGCTCAAAACCGACGAACTCACCTCTTCTGCCGTCCAGGCAGGCATGTAGTAAAAAAAACACATCGAATAAAAATCTATCATCATCATCACAAAAATCCATACAACAACCAAGTATCCAAACAAACCAAGTCCACACATAATCAATAAATGAAAAACAAAACTAAACGATATATAAACCATCGAGGTCTGCAGAGATCTAGCACTACGTGCTGTGGGGACTAGCGACTGGAACTCTCTCCTGACAGCATCAACCTGAAAATAACAACAATGGAGGCGGGGTGAGTCCAACACTCAGCAGGTACAGTTGATATGCAAAGTAAAGAAACAACACCTAGCACTAATCATGTGTACAGTCTCCTGATAAGAAAGATAAAAATGCATCTGAAGTAAACAGGAGAATACTGTACTAACTAGGTCCTGAGTACAAGGTCAAACAGTCCGAGGGATAAGGAAATCCTGTATGCATGTCAAACATAGGTATCCAAACAATATGTAGCATATAAATGCAGCAAACACAAACACAAGCAATAAATGCATCATGCATATGATGCCAATGATGCGTCCTGGTCACCCCTGACGCCAGTCGATCATCTCACACAATAGTGAGGCCGAGTGGGTAGGGTTGTGACAACCGTGCACTCTGTCGTCACTACTCCTGATGAGTGACCGAGTGGACGGGATGCTGTTGGAGTACACCTATCCTCGTACCCCAAATCATAAATGGGGGAGCGCAATGCTCTCATCTCCCGGTACACGATGACGGGGAGGAATCCCTGCCGGCTAACACATTGCATCACGCTACCCATGAGCGGACCAACGGAGCCAAACAAGGTCCCTGCTGCAACACACACTGCCTGAATCGACCACTAACCCATGAGTGGTGGTGTGTGCAGATCCATGTAACTGGCGATGTGCTCAACAATAATGGAGCGGACTATCGCACAGCATGCAATCATGCAAATGATGCATGGCAATAACCATATAAACATCCTGACCTAATCCATATATATAGAAAAGTGCACCCTACGTCAAAGAATCATATCGAATCAAAGGTACACAGAAGGTATAAAAACCTAGGTCCTGAACATGGTGAAGCATGGTATATCACTACCCCTATAAGCATGTATAGACAGGTAAAGTATACATGGGATGCAAAATAAATCAATCAATCAAACATGTACCAAGATTTGGATAGTGATTAACCGAAACAGATAAGAACACAATTAATGCAATATGTTAATTTCATTACTAAGCATATCAAAGACAAAAAGTCAAAAGTACCCGCCTCCGACAAAAGAAAGGTCCAATTCCGACTCCAAGATACTCGTCTCGCGTCAAAATCCTGTGTCACCAATATACGTACATTTATTTAGCTAGAACTCAACGAATAGCTAAATAAAATCTCAACGACCAATAGGATAAGATCCTAATCAAACTATTTCATATTTATCATCATAATAATCCAATTCCAACCTAATTCAATGTATTTACCAAATCTAACAATCCTCTACATCATGCATCAACTCCCTATGCCGTACCTCAAATCACAGCCTTGTTCAAGAACAAGAAACTGCTGGAATTTGTTGAAATCAATGACTGCCAGATCCACGAAACCCCACACCTGCGGACTAGATCAGAAGGAAATCAAACATGCAACCAAATGTTCCAAATACGACCCACTCACCTTGTTGGCTCGGCAGTACAGTACCAGGGCACAAAGAGGGCAGCAAGGCAATGTTAGGGCACGGAAGCAAGCAGTCTCCAGTGATGGTCGGCACTGCTCAGTCTGTGGCCGGAGGCAAGAGGTGAGGAGATGTGTCGGCGGCGGTGCTAGGGCACGGCGACGGCGGCCGACATTGAGAAACCGGTGCCGGCAGTGGCGATGTCGGCTAGGCAAAGAAACTTGGTCGGCTGCCGGTGCTCGGAAGAGGAGAAGGCGTCGCCTAGGGCACAGTGAGGAGGTTGCAATAAAAATCGGAGAGAGGAAAATCTGGTAATGGCTGATATGGTACCTAATCCGCCAGAGAGGAAAGCTACCGGCCGACGATCTGAGCAGCACCACTAAAACATGAAAGGAGACACTGCCTCAAGACCGATGGAAGTCCAGCGGCTCAACCCTAGTGACGACGGCGTCCGTGGCTGTAATCAACTCCCTCGGCGTCGGCTGCTCGCGTGGATGAACGATGACGGCAGTGGCAACTGGTGTCGGCTATGGCGACGGCATCTGTCGGGTGACTTGGTTTTTTGGCTAGGGCACAAGGAAAAGGGGCCGGTGCTAAGGCTCGAATGACATCGTCGTTGCCCGGCGGAGTGGAAAAGGCTCAAGTAGGTGTGCGGCAGTAGAGGAGAGATTAGGGCACAAGGGAAGGAAAAAGGGTCGAGTGCGGCTCGGGAGAGAAGAGAAAGAAGAGATGAAGAATCGCCGCGAGCGGTTAGGGCTCTGAGGAAGAAGACTCGGCGCGAGTTCGGCAGGGAGAAGGAGTGAACGGTGACAACCAAAAACAAAGAAAAAGAAAATAAATAAAGAAAAAGGAATTAAGAAATTCAACTTTTCCTCTTTTAAATAGGGTAGTCAAAACAGGCTTTTCCGAGCCCCATTTTGTCCCCGTTAACTCGTCCATACGAGCTCCGAAAAATTCCCGGAAAATTTCCAAAAATTCCGGAAAATTCTCTTATTAATATTCGCCTATTTTCCGGTATTTTACAAAGAGAGTTTTAAAATTAAATATTTCCTTTTATAAGTTTCTACAAAGGATTAAGAAAAGATTTGATATCTTTCCTTATTTGTAGATTGAAAGAAGATTTTAATTTTGAAGAAAACTTTCGTTTTTGGAAATCATCCACATGTTTAAAAGAAAGATTTTAATTTATAAAATTTCTTTTTATAACCAACCATGAAGGGATAAATTAATAGAGAAATTTTTATTTTAAAAATTTCTGGAAATAAATTAGGAAATTTTAATTTAGTGTTTAAAACTTTCCTTGCTTGGATGATCTATAGGTGGCCTGCCATATTGAGTTTGAAAGGGAAATTTTTTATTAAACTTTCCCTTCATTGGCTAAGAGAATAAGGAAGTTTTTTATAAAAACTTTCCTTATTTTCCAAGACCAAGGAATATAAAAGAGAGGGTAGAGGTGTCTCACCTCATGACTTATGTTCTAGTTTTCCTCTCTTCTATTTCCTTGGTTGGTGGCCGGCCCTTCACATCCTCTCCCTCTCCTATTCTTCTTCCTTGGTCGGCGACATCTACATCTCAAGGAGCTTGGTTGATGACCGGATCTTGTTTAAGGAAGAAGGAGAGATAAAAGGTTTTGTTTCTAGCATCCCTTGGAGCTTGGTGGTGTGGCTGAACCTCATCTATTCTTAGAATAATTGTGGTGGCCGAAACTCACAAGAAGAAGAAGGAAGCTTGGGTGGTTCTCGTCTCGGTAGATCGTCGCCCACACGATGTCCGAGATAAGAGAGGAATACGGTAGAAGATCAAGAGGTTGTTGCTTACAAAGAAATGTATTCGAAGTTTTTCGGATTAGATATTCAAAGTTGTGTTTCTTTTGTTTTGTTTTTCGATCTTGTGATTCGATTGTTCTTTTTGGTTAGACCTAGAGTTATATAAGGAAATTAAATATTGAATTTCGTTAAGAGGCTTTATCGAGGTAGTGGTGGATGTTCCCATATCCAAGAAGGTCGAGTGCCTCACCATGTTTGACCTGGGAGCTAATTTTTGAAATTAATATTTAGTTAAATTTATAACATAGGTAGATTTGGATCAATAATGTTAAGTTCCATTTGTGATCTAAGTCTAAACCTAAAAGAACAGATAAGTTAAATTTGGAATCAATAATGTTAAGTTCCGTTTGTGATTCCGAATTTAATTTCTAAAGAACACAATAGGTTGTTAGGAAAGGTTCGACACTTGTATAAAATTTTTGTACAGTGGAACCGGTACGATCTTCCTAGGACTAACCAACAATTGGTATCAGAGCTAGGGTTTGCCTCTGTGTGTTTGGTTTTCAGTTTAATTAAGCACATGTCATACATAATTTCGGCAGGATAATAGTAGGATATGCTAACTCTGTGGTTGCAGGCTCCAACTATTATGGCTTATGGTTATTGTGTGTGATTAGACCCTTGGACATGTCAAGGGCATTTTATTGTGTGTGCATGATTGTATTTAACTAATACAGCAGGAGCTGTGTTAGCCCTATGATTTTACATTTATGTTCGATCTACACTTGATATACATTTCTTTGTGGAATATAGGATCGAAGTATATAAAATTTTATTTTTATGTCGTGGATCGTATCCTTGCGAGGCGTGGTGCTATTGGAGGATCAGAGACGCAGCGAAAAAGGAAGCTCGATGGACCCGACGGTATGAACTCTAGGGCTGACAGCACGCGAAGGACAGTGATGGAAAATGCCATAATAGTTGGAAAATTAATTTCCATATCTATTGCTTTTATTTACTGTGATGTGTGTGATGTGTGCTTGCATAGTTAAAATTCCTCACCTTAAATAACTAAGTGGGAGAGGGATTAGTAGATAAATTCCACGGTCTCCATTACTGGTTTGAAAGTGATGCGACAAACTTGGTGTTGGCTCTGAGTGCCTCCCACCCCATCGGATGAGTTTGTTTGCTGATCACTAGATCAAACTTCCATTTTGGATGATTATAGGAAATTAATTAGGAGCATGTGATCTTCCCCATCGGAAGGGGCACAATCTTATTTAATGGACTAAGTATCAAGTAATGGTATACACTTAGGTACATTTAATAGCATCCTCCCCATTGAAGTCACTCCTATTATTTGTGTGACCGAAGAAAAACCAACTATTAATTTGTCATAAAAATATGTTGACAAGATAATAAAATTAAAACCCCCTCTTACAATGTTGAGATTTTGTATACGTCCACACTATCGTGGCATACAAAAATTCACGGTGTTTGAGGTAATTTTATTTGGCAAGTTGACAAGATAATAAAATTAATGGGTAAAACCCCTCTTACAAATGTTTGGATTTGTATACGTCCACACTATTGTGACATACAAAATTCACAGTGTTTGAGGTAATTTTATTTGTCATAAAGATAGGTTGACAAGGTTATTAATGGGTAAAACCCTCCTCTTACAAATGTTTGAATTTGTATACGTCCACACTATCGTTACATACAAAATTCACGGTGTTTGAGGTGTTGGTAGATTTAGATGATATTGGTTGAGGAATCAATATTATTTTAAATTCTAAAGTCTTGGCCAAATGTTTTGTGATTCTTAGGTTTTCAATCCCCTAGCTGTTATACTATAGAATAGACTTAGTAGTGTTGGAACCCCAAGGTTGTTTTGGTGTGATCAACAAGTTAAGTTAGGTCCTGTATGTTTCTAACCTTGTGTCTAAGTGTGCAGGAGCTTAAGAGCACAGGTAGTCGAGCGGAAGACACAGCTAGCGAGAAGGACGGTAGTTCGAGGGACGAGGTGCTGCGGAAGAGTACACCGGCAGACGAGAAGGAAGCGCGCGGTGGTTCCGAGGTACGAAAGCCGGAGTGGAAGATTGCTCGGGGAGCAAGAGACGCAGCTAGCGAGAAGGTCGACGACCGAGGGACGAAGACTGCTGATGAGTACGCCGGCGGATGAGAAGGAAACACGCGGCGATTCCGAGAGACGAGAAGCCGGAGGGAAGCCCGCTCGAGAAGACCGGAAATTGGGTTTAGGTGAGCCCTATTCCGGATGGCAAAGATCACCCAAGCAAACGGAACCGGAGTTGAAGACCCGGACCAAGGCAAAAGAAGTCAACCGGAGTTGACTTAGGGTCCGGGGCGCCCAAAACTGTTTGGGGTGCCCGGACCAGCCTGGGGCTCCCGGACTAGCCCGGGGCACCCGGAACCCTTCCGGGCGCTCGGAAGTGAGTTTTTGACCGGATCGAGCTTTGACTCGATCTGAACGTTGGGGGATAAAATTTATCCCCCCCAGGGCGCCCAGCACCCTTCCAGGCACCCCGACCAAGGCTATAAATATAGCCTTGGTCCAGAAGCTTTTAATCAGTTCAGAAATTGTAACAGCGCTTGTGCACTTTCCACTGTTTAGATTAGCTTCTCGCTTTTTGTGCTTCAATGCTATAAGAGGCTTCTCCGCCTGAAGGAGATTGATAGTGCGCTTTATCCTTTCCTTAGATTAATAACCTCCCCGGTTGTAACCAAGTATACAATTATGCCTCTTTCTTTTCTGCTTTTAATTTACTGCTTTGATTATTTTACAAGTGTTAGTTTGAAAAGTCGGGAAGGGTTTTTGTTTATCCTTTTTTTAGGGCTATTCAACCCCCCTTCTAGCCGGCCCAACGGTCCTACAAGTGGTATCAGAGCCGAGACGCTTTAGGAGGACTAACCGCCGAACGAAGCAACGAGATGGCCGGATCTAACATCTACCCGCCAAAATTCGAGGGGGACTTCGCAAGCTGGAAGAAGCGTATGGAGGTATTTTTTGGTACTGATTTCGATTTATTATTAACAATGGAACTCGGGTTTGAAGCTCCCGAAGGTAAAGTAAAATATCAATGGACGAAGAAAGAGCAGGCCGACTATGTGGCAAACAAGAAAGCAGAATTCCATCTGCTAAGTGTACTTCCACCACAAGAAGTCAACCGTGTCGGCACCTACAACTTGGCAAAGAAGCTTTGGGAGAAGTTCCTTAAACTACACGAAGGAACATCCGAAGCCAAGCTTGCGAGACAGGACTTACTTCGCAACCAGCTCACCAACCTCCGTCTTGAAGAAGGTGAAACAATTGCACATCTACACCCGAGGATACAGGAGCTCATCACCGGACTTTCGAATCTCGAAGAAGAGGTAAGTAACCGAGATTCGCTCAGGTACGCTTTAAATTCCTTTCCGAGAAATTCAAAATGGGCATCACTAGTAGATGCCTTTTATATTTCAAAAGACCTAGAAAAAATTTCTTTAGAAGAATTTTTCTCGACATTTAAAGTGCATGAATCAAGATGCGCAGGTTCGAAGGAGCCCAAGAACGACATCGCCCTCAAAGCATCGAGAGACGAACCTGAGTTAGAATCTTCTCTCGACGACAAGGAAATGGTAATGATGGTAAGACGATTTAAGAAGTTATACAATTCTAGAAAAACTAACCATCCACAGGGTAGAAAGAAAAGAACGATCCGCTGCTACCATTGCGACGAAGAAGGGCACGTCAAGGACAACTGCCCCAAGCTAAAGAACAAGGATAAAGAGAAGGGTATGAAACCTATTCAAAAGCGAAAGGCCCTAAAGGCGATGTGGGATGATACGTCATCTGAATCAGAAGTCGAAGCATTCTCCGGACTCGCATTGATGGCGAGTCATCAAGACGACGACTGCGATTCAAGCTCTTCCGATATGAGCATCGAGAGCATCGATGAAGGGGGAGTTTCGTCAGAAGAAAGCAGCAGTTCAGGGGGAGACACGGACAACGAACTCGACAAGGTAAGTCAGGTACGTTCTCTTCCTCCCGATAAACTTTTTAAATTCATTAAGTTATTAACTAAAGACTGCTGTAAATTAGAAAAGGAAATAAAAAATTTAAAAATAATTTTAGCTAAATCCTACCCTTTAGAAGAATTAGATAAATCAAAATTAGAAAATGAAAAATTGAAATTGGAAAATCAAAATTTGAAAATTCAAATAGACAACTTAAAAACTATACATGTTCATCTAAAACCAATTTTAGAAGATTTAATAATTTAAATTGGTACTTTAAATATCACCCGGGATAAATTAGGAACATTTCAAGAAAATATGTCCCTAAAAACTTTTTAGTTAATCTAGTAGGTTGGAACCTATATTGGGTTCCTAAATCATTCTTAAACTAAATTTTAAAATTAAAATTAGCGCTTTAAGTGAGAAAATTAAATAAAGAATATCTTTATGAGGCTTTGTCAAGGAAGTGATTGTTGCTCCAATAACCAAGAAGGCCTAGTGCATCGCTACGACCTGGAAGCCAAAATATTGAAATAAATGTTTAATTAACTTTCTGTCAAAGGATTAAAATTAGAATTAATTAATGCTTTCAAAGTTTTCCAAACATTTTTTTCAAAATATTTTTTCTTAGAAAAATACTTACGTGAAATTGACTTAGAAATCCAATTACATAGAAAAATTTTCTAAGATTAAGTTAGAAATTTTTTAAAACAAAAAAAAGAGAAATATTTTTTTCTAAGTCTTTAACTCTTAGATTGTTTTTCTTGGAACCCCATTTTTTTTGTGATCAAAGGGGGAGAAGGGAAAGTATAAGTCTAGGGGGAGGTAGATATATTTAATTTTTTTTTGTCTATCTTTTTACCCTTAAATTACAAATTAAGTTAGTTTACTTAATTTTATATCTATTTTAACCCTAGCTTAACTTGGGTTGATCACACCAAAAAGGGGGAGATTGTTGGAACCCCAAGGTTATTTTGGTGTGATCAACAAGTTAAGTTAGGTCCTGTGTGTTTCTAACCTTGTGTCTAAGTGTGCAGGAGCTTAGGAGCACAGGTAGTCGAGCGGAAGACGCAGCTAGTGAGAAGGACGGTAGTCCGAGGGACGAGGTGCTGCGGAAGAGTACACCGGCGGACGAGAAGGAAGCGCGCGGTGGTTCCGAGGGACGAAAGACGGAGCGGAAGATTGCTCGGGAAGCAAGAGACGCAGCTAGCGAGAAGGTCAACGACCGAGGGACGAAGACTGTGGACGAGAAGGAAACACGCTGCGATTCCGAGGGACGAGAAGTCGGAAGGAAGCCCGCTCGAGAAGACCGGAAGTTGGGTTCGGGTGAGCCCTATTCCGGATGGCAAAGATCACCCAAGCAAGCGGAACCGGAGTTGAAGACCTGGACCGAGGCGAAAGAAGTCAACCGAAGTTGACTTAGGGTCCGGGGCGCCCCGGGAGGTCCGGGGCGCCCGGAAGTGAGTTTTTGACGGGATCGAGCTTTGACTCATTCTGAATGTTGGGGGATAAATTTTATCCCCCAAGGGCGCTCGGAACCCTTCCAGGCGCCCCGACCAAAGCTATAAATATAGCCTTGGTCCAGAAGCTTTTAATTAGTTCAGAAATTGTAACAACGCTTGTGCGCTTTCCACTGTTTATATTAGCTTCTCTCTTTTTGTACTTCAATGCTGTAAGAGGCTTCTCCGCCTGAAGGAGATTGATAGTGCGCTTCATCCTTTCCTTGGATTAACAACCTCCCCGGTTGTAACCAAGCAAACAATTGTGCCTCTTTCTTTTCTGCTTTTAATTTATTGCTTTGATTATTTTACAAGTGTTAGTTTGAAAAGTCGAGAAGGGTTTTTGTTTATCCTTTTTTCAGGGCTATTCAACCCCTCTTCTAACCGGCCCAACGGTCCTACAAGTAGTCCCAATTATAATGATTGGAAACAAAACTTGGACATTAAGGCGGACTGTCCTCTCAGAAACTATAACAATAAAGGTGTAATTTATTCATTAGTTGTTGAAATATGTTTAGTGGTGTTATCTACAGGAACCTGGTATGTAGATACGGGAGCCACTGATCATGTTTGCAATTTATTGCAGGGGTTCCAGGGAACCCGACAACTAAATAAAGGAAAAAAATCACCGTCTACATGGGCTCTGCGACAAAAGTAGCAACTGTTGCAGTGGGAGGCGTTTATCCTCCGATAGGAATAAAACATGGATTTTGAGAAATTGTCTTTACGTACCAAATTTAGAAAGAACTAGATTTCAGTTTCTAAACTATTCAAAGAACTTGATATTCTGTCTCTTTTGATAACAAAGTTGTTATCAAGAAAAAGAGGGAAGATATTTGTTCTGGTACGTTGGTTGGCAATTTATATAAATCCAATAAACTTCCATGATGCAATAAATGGAAATTAATAACACATTTTCTAACTCTAATAAGAGAAAGAAACCTTCGGAAATGAACCAATCATATCTTTGACATCTAAGGATAGGTCATATTAACTTGAGTAGGATTCAAAGGATAATAGCCGATGAACTTTTGGGTTCATTGGTGGTGGAAAACTTTCCAACCTGCGAGTCTTACTTGAAAGGAAAAATGACCAAGAGGGCTTTTTAGTCTAAGGGGTATAGAGTAAAAGATGTGTTGGAATTGATTCATTCTGATTTGTGCAGACCTATGACTATCCAGGCAAGAGGAGTTTTCAAATATTTCGTCTCTTTTATAGACGACTGTTTGTGATGCGGGTACATTTACTTGATGCGCCGCAAGTCTAAGTGCTTTGATAAGTTCAAAGAGTATAAGGCTGATGTGGAGAAATGTCAAGGTAAAAGTATCAAGACACTACGGTGAGTTCGTAGTGGCAAGTACCTCTTAGGAGAGTTTAGGAGTCACTTATCAGAAGTCGGGATTCAATCCCAACTGACTGCACCTGGTACACCCCAACAGAATGGTGTAGTAGAACGAAGGAATAGGACTCGTATGAAAATAGTTAGATCAATGATGAGTTATTCAGAATTACCAAATTCGTTTTGAGGATATACACTGGAAACAGAAGTGAACATAGTACCTTCTAAGTCAGAACCCTCTACTCCCATAGAATTATAGAATGGGCGAAAGCCTAGCATATTCAGATTTGGGGTAGTCCAACATATGTACTGAAGGGAGACACTGATAAGTTGGAATAGGAGCTCACTTGTTTGTGGGTTATCCTAGAGAAACGAGAGGAGGTTTATAGTCCTAAAAATCAGAAGGTCATTGTTAGCACAAATGCTCGATTTTAGAAGAGGACTATGTTATGAACCACAAGCCCATAAGTAAAATTGTTCTTAAGGAAATTAGAAGAAGACATGTTTAAACTAGTACCAACTGTACAAGATGTGATACCACAAGAAACTACAACATGTGTCACAAATGATGCACAAATACAGACAGTGCCTCGTCGTAGTGGGAGGGTTGTTAGGTAACCTGAAAAGATTCATGTTTTGGGAGTCTTTGGACTTGATCCCTGGTGAACATGAACCTGATCCCCGAACATATGATGAAGCACTCCAAGATAAAGATGCAGCATCTTGGCAAAGCGTAATGAATACAAGAATAGAATTTATGTATTCTAATAAAGTCTGGGAGCTTGTAGAACCACCAAAAGACGTAAAAGTCATTGGGTCTACAATAGAAGAAAAAAGGGGACAGGCGGGAAGGTGAAAACTTTCAAAGCAAGGCTTGATGAAAAAGGAAAACCTTTTACCGGTAGCCATGCTTAAGTCTATCCGGATTCTTTTATCTATTGTTGCTCATATGGATTATGAGATTTGGCAAGTGGATGTCAAGACAGTTTTTCTTAATGGAAGTCTTGAAGAAAGCATCCATATAAAGCAACCAGAGGGGTTCATTGCAAAGAGCAAAGAGCATCTAGTATGTAAACTCAATCGGTCTATTTATGGACTGAAGTAAAGCTTCAAGGTCTTGGAACATCCGGTTTAATGAAGTAATCCAGACCTATGGATTCATTCACTATCCGGATGAGTCTTGTGTATACAAGAAGTGTGATGGAAACGTGGTGGTATTTCTTGTACTATACATAAATGACATATTTAGTAGTCGAAAACAATATCAAATTGTTGTCAGAAGTAAGGGTATGATTGTCCAAGCAAATTCGATATGAAGCATTTGGGAGAATGCACACATATTCTCGCGATCAAAACAATAAGGGATCACAGGAAAAGAATGTTGTGCTTATCCCGAGCTTCATATACAATCCCGTTTTAACATGCAAGACTCCAAGAAAGGTTTTCTACCTTTTAGACATGGAGTAGCTTTATTTAAAGAGATGTCTCCGAAGATTTCAAAGAAGATAGAGGACGTAAAGGTAGTTCCTTATGCTTTGGCTGTAGGAAGCCTAATGTATGCTATATTGTGGATGAGACCGGATATTTATTTTGCTGTGGGCATGGTTAGCAGATATCAAAGTAACCTAGGACCAGGACATTGGACTGCCATAAGGCATATAAGGACTAGAGATTACATAGATTTTGACTTCTAATCAGATAGGGACAATAGTAAGTCGATCTTGGGGTTTTGTGTATAGTTTAGGAGGTGAAGTCATAACTATGGAAGAGTGTTAAGCATAGGTGCTTTTTTGGACTCCACCATAGAAGCTGAGTATGTGGCAACCTCTAGGCAGCCATAGAAGCTATATCCCTCAGAAACTTCATGATGCACTTAAGACATGATTTCTGGGTTGCCCAAAAATTATTACAATTTATTGTAATAATAGTGGTGCAGTAGCAAACTCGAAGAAACCATAAGTCCATAAGGCAAGTAAACACAATAGAGTGCAAGTACCACCCAATACGAGAAATTATATAACGAGGAGAAGTTGTTGTTGGTCTCCGTGGGTGTTTTGATGTGATCAATCAAGTTGGTTAGGTCCTGCTTTGTGTTTGATCCCTGTGTCTGAGTGTGCAAGAGCTTAGGAGCGCAGGAAGTCGAGCGGAAGACGCAGCTAGCGAGAAGGATGGCACGGGAAGGGAGCCGACAAGCTCGGTGCGTCCGAAGGACGAGAGAGCTGCGGAAGAGTACTCTGGTGGACGAGAAGAACATGCGCGGTGTTCGAGGGATGAGAAGCTGGACGGAAGCCTGCTCGAGAAGAAGGCCGGAAATTGGGTTCGGGTGAGCCCTATTTCGGTAGGCCGGAATCACCCAAAAGAACTGAACTTCGGAAGATGAAGCAAGCAAGCTGGAAAAAGCTGCCAGCCAGCTTGGAGGCGCCTCCATTAGGCTTGGAGGTGCCTTCAGCTTGAAGGCGCCTTCAATGCCTGTTAGAGGCGCCTCGGACCTGGCAGAAGTGAACGCTGAGCTGTTTGGATAAAGTTTTATCCCCTCTCTCATTGGAGGCGCCTTGGACTTGTTGGAGGCACCTTGGACCCTCGGGATAGACTTTCCAGGAGCTATATAAAGGCCCCTGGAGCTAGGAAATAAACATCAATTCAAGCAATCAACTCTGTAGTAATTCCTAGCAACTAGTGAGTGTTCTAAGTGTGTAAAAAGGCTTCTTCACCTACAGTGAAGGAGACTCTGCTAGTGCGATCTTCGACTGCCTTGGATTAACAACCGTCTTGGTTGTAACCAAGTTAAAATTCTGTCTCTTTTAATTTCTGCTTTTAATTTTATTATAGATGCTTTATTTTTGAGTTGAAAGATCCGAGGAGGGTAGTTTTAATTATGTGCAGGCAATTCACCCCCCTCTTGCCGGCCTCCGCTGCACCTACAGTTGTTGCTGCCTAGATTGCATCAAGTGATAACCTGGAAGATCCTTTCACTAAGACCCTTAAGGCAAGAACTTTTGATGGACATGTTAAAGGGTTGGGAATCAGATGTATGGAAGGATATATGACAGCATAGTCTTTTAGTATAAGTGGGAGATTGTTAGAGTGTATACTAAAATTCTAGCTTTTTATATAAACATTTAAGAATCACATTGGTCAAATGCCTACATTTATATGCTAAGTGTAGTTGTTCAATTAATTTATATTGTAGATAACATGGTGTGTGGTGTTACACACAGAAGATCATGTTATCAATTCCTTATAAATTATAAACAGCAGCTCACGACTGAAATGGAAAGGAACAAACCATTGGAATAGTCGTAGTGTAATTAGGTATTAGTTTATCTTTACTAAAAAATTACACTAGTACACTCTGAGTGTATTGAGCAGGACCATTTAAGGTAAGTTCTTTTTATACTGACTTAATAAAAGAACAAGACCTTAGTTATTATGGAAGTGTGTGCTCTTAATCCTAATAGAATAACAAGCACATATATTTAGTATTTATTTCTTTGACCTATCAAAGGGCGAGATTTAGCTCGATAAATCAATAGGCCCGATAAGTTGGGACATGATATTACTTATAGTGCGTATTGTTGATTATAGAAGAAAACTGTGTCCTAGTAATCTAGGTTGATAATATCCCCAAAAGGAGCTCATAAGGATTGTCATGTTAAACCCTGTAGATGGACTTAGTCCGACATGACGATAAGGTTGAATGGTACTACTCTTGGACTAAGATATTAATTAAAATGAGTTGTCAGTAACTCAATTAATTAGTGGACATCCGACATTTTAAACGCAGGGAGAATAACACACTCATAATAAGAAGGAGCTCAAAATATAATTTGGGATTGGTGCGGTAGTTCAATAATAATTCTTTAGTGGTATGAATTATTATTGATGAAATTAAGTTGGGTATTCGGGGTGAACACGGGAAGTTTAATTTCATCGGGAGACCAAAACCAATTCCTCCTCTCGGTCACTATCATAGCCTCTTAATTATAAAGTACTATACCCACCCTGTTGAATCGAGACGCGCTAGAGGGGGGGGGGTGAATAGCGCTCGTGGCTAAATTTTACGTTTATCGGAATCGTGAAAATATCGGAGTTAAAACGCGCAGCGGAAAGTAAACAAACACACAAAGAGACAAGCTTTTTACTTCGTTCGGAGCCTAAGGCGACTCCTACTCGAAGGCCCGCGATGCTTGATCGCTTCCGGTGGGCAACAACTATAATCATGATAGAAATTACAAATTACACTGAAAGTATTGAAGTAAACTTGTACCGACAACTTAAGAAAGAAGAAGATTGAAGCTCCGGGTCGTCGGAATGTCGCAGCAGCACTTCAAAATGACTTTGTTAGCAGCACGTTGAAGAAGGAAAGCTCGGAACTTGATTGCTTGAGATGCTGGTCGAAACCCCCTTATAAAGGGTGCTCAAGGCGCCTTGAAGGCTGTTCAAGGCGCCTCCATGCTGCCTAGTCTTCCGCGTGGATTAGATCTGAACTGGTCGAACTTCATCCCTTGGAGGCGCCTTATACCCTGCTCAAGGCGCCTTCCAAGGCGCCTTACAATGATGCTTCACAGCCAGCTCAGCTTTTGCACCCGAGGCGCCTCCAAGCTCCATGGAGGCGCCTCGGACACTGTTCATCCGAGGCTTTAGGTTGCTCCTTTGCACCTGCAAGATACATTAGTCCGAAACCATATCCTGCAACATAAAGTTAGCACAATAAACATGATAAATGAAGTATAGATAGTCTCCGGACTATCCGAGTCTGACTTCGGGTTTCCGACCAGAAACCCTTGGTCGACCCGACGCCTACTATTCCCTCTGCGGGGAACGCGTCCTCACCTACTCCACTCAGGAGATTTACCTGTTGCCAGTCGATCCTCCAGATCGACTGGACTTTTGCTTAGCACTCGATGCTTCCGGACTTTCCGCTGGACATCCGCTTCCCCGGCTAGTCCAGTCTTTCACCTGGTTCGCGACACCAGGACTTTCCACCTAGGGTTACCGCCCCCTAGGACTTTTGCCTGAAGACATCGACCTACCAAGACTTTCCGCATAGGGTTACCACCCCCTTTGACCTAGGGTTACCACTCCCTAGGGTTTTACCTTTTTCCTAACCGCAGCTAGGACTTTCCTGAAATTCTTAAGTAGACTTGTTAGACTACAAAACATCTTAACTTTGAATTCTTTGCCATTATCAAAACACGAGTTCGATCGTCGGATGCTTCCCGCACCAACAATCTCCCCCTTTTTGATTATGGCAACTCAAATTCAAAGTTAAGTAAATAAACGAATAGATAGACATTTTTAGCACAGGCAAATCTGCTAAGTATAGATGAACAAGGTAACTAAAGCAAGTTTGCCCTATATGCTCCCCCTTAACTTTTTCTCCCCCTTAACTTTTGCCTCCCTAATTTTTTTAATTTTAACTTGAATTTATGTTCACATATTTACTTTTGCTACTCTCCCCCTTTGCCATAACTCAAAAATGAGCAATTATAGATATTTGATTGAGTTGTGCACAATTAATGTCAACAATTTAGCTATGTTCAATAAGGTGTGAAAGTTAAGGTCAATTGGAACTTAGCTTAAGTTTGAGGATAAGGTTATTTATTTATTTAAGTTTAGTTGGTCCTTAGGTTCAAGCATAAGTCATGTTTACTAGATTGATTTACTAGGTATCAGAGCCATAAAGAACAAAATATGCTTTTTAAAAAAATGAGTGTTCTTTACCAACTGTCTAACCTTTAGTTACTTGCTGATTGTCTACAGGACAGTAGCTTTCACTAGGTTAGTCAAGTTAAATTATTTTGGTCCAGATAGACTTGACTAGAGATGGAGAATTTAACTTGATTAATGTTTATTGCATATTTAACGCCCAAACTCATATTGATGAACAGATATAAGCATTCTTGAGTCCAGGCTATACCCTATGCATCTCACGCCGTTCTATGTTTGTCAATCACAATCAAGGTAAACCTAGGTGCTTGTGAGATGCTCTGACTTAATTCTAGGGGAACATGATATCTAGGGGGAAAACCTAGGTTAATTCCAGAATTTTAAAATCTAGGAAAAAATTGGAGTTTTGAAAACTGTTTTTTTCTAGAATCTGAAAAAAATAATAGAAATAATAGTAAGACATCTACTCTACCCAACACATTCCTATTTTCCTTCTAAGTCCACTGAACTCAAGTTCAGGTAAGGATTTTGTAAAGATGTCAGCTAGGTTTGATTTGGACTCAACATGGTTGAGTGCAATTTCACCTTTAGCTACATGATCCCTTACAAAGTGGTGTTTTACCTCTATATGTTTGGTTCTAGAATGGTGAATAGGATTTTTGGTCAGATTAATCGAGCTGATATTATCAATAAAGATTTTAGTATTTTTATTGTCTAGTTGATAGTCTTTTAGTGTATGCATCATCCATAACAATTGAGATGCACATTCTCCTAGAGCTATGTATTCAGCTTCTGTAGTGGATAAAGCAACACAATGTTGCTTTCTGCTTGACCAACTTACTAGGCACTGACCTAGAATTTGACAACTACCACTTGTACTTTTCCTATCTAACTTGCACCCAACATAGTCTGAATCAGAATATCCATAAAGGTCAAAGGTGCAAGTTCTTGGATACCAAAGTACTACATTTAGAGTTCCTTTAATATATCTAAGTATTCTTTTAACATATGTTAGGTGTGACTCTTTTGCACATGATTGGTATCTTGCACACATACCTACTGCAAATAGTATGTCAGGTCGACTTGCAGTTAGATAAAGTAAACTACCTATGACACTTCTATAGTATTTTGGGTATACAGGTTTTCCTTCAGGGTCAGAGTCAATATTTATGTTGGTTGCCATTGGAGTATTTATAATTTTTGAATTTTCCATTCTGAATTTTTTGATTAACTCCTTAGCATATTTAGTTTGATAAATGTAGATTCCATCTTTGGTTTGTTTTATTTGTAAGCCTAAGAAAAAGTTGAGTTCTCCGACCATGCTCATTTCAAATTCACTTTCCATTAATTTAACAAATTCTTTCAAAAATTTTGAATTAGTTGAACCAAAGATTATGTCATCAACATAGATTTGGGCTATAAAGATGTCTTTTCCTATAATTTTCACGAACAAAGTAGGATCGATTTGTCCTTGGTTAAATTCTTTGGATATTAAGTAATTAGATAATCTTTCATACCATGCTCTAGGGGCTTGTTTTAGTCCATATAGTGTCTTTTTTAATTTAAATACGTGATTGGGGTAGTCTATGTCTTCAAAACCTGGAGGTTGGCTTACGTAGACTTCTTCTTTGATAAAACCATTTAAAAAGGCTGACTTAACGTCCATTTGGTACAATTTGAATCCTTTATTGGCTGCATAGGCTAATAACATCCTAATGGACTCGAGTCTAGCTACTGGAGCATAGGTTTCATCATAGTCTAAGCCTTCGACTTTACTAAACCCTTTGGCTACTAACCTTGCCTTGTTTCTTACTATATTATCGTGATCATCCAACTTGTTCCTAAAAACCCATTTAGTATCTATTATTGATTTATCTATGGGTTTAGGTACAAGGTCCCAAACTTGGTTTCTCTCAAATTGGGCTAATTCTTCCTGCATTGCAATGATCTAGTCTGGATCAGGCAGGGCTTCTTCTATAGTTTTAGGTTCAATTTTAGAAATTAGAGCAATCTGACTAAGGTTTCTATAGGACGATCTAGTTCTGACTCCTAGGTTTGGGTCACCCAAAATTTGATCAGGTGGGTGAGAGGTGCTAATTCTAGTTGGTCTTATCTGTGAGTCAGAAACTGGTTCTTCTGACTCATTAAGATTAGGTTGGATTTCATCATCATCTACAGCTCTTGGATTAGTGTCAATATTTGTATTTATATTAGGTAAGTTGTTTTCTTCATCAAATATTACATTAGTTGTTTCTTCAACTTTCAAGGTATTTTGATTATATACTCTAAAAGCTCTACTGGTAGAGGAGTATCCTAAGAATATTCCTTGGTTAGATTTGGGTGTAAATTTTCCTAAGTAATCTTTAGTATTTAAAATGTGAACTTTACACCCAAATACCTTTAGATAGTTTAGATTGGGAATTTTATTATAGTAGAGTTCATATGCTGTTTTATTATGAAATTTATTAATTAAAATTCTGTTTTGAATGTAATTTGCAGTATTTATCGCTTCAGCCCAAAATTGATGATTTATGTGATATTCATTTAACATAGTTCTAGTTGCTTCTTGTAATGTTCTATTTTTATGTTCCACTAGTCCATTTTGTTGGGGGGTTCTAGGACATGAAAATTCATGTTGGTATCCATTTATTTTACAAAATTGGGTGAACTTATGATTTTCAAATTCCCCTCCGTGATTACTTCTTATTCTTTTAATTTTAGTATCTTTTTCATTTTCCGTTAAGTTGCAAAAATTACTAAATATTTCATAGGTTTCATCTTTTGTTTTTAGAAATTTTACCCAAGTGTACCTAGAGTAGTCATCAATTATTACTAAGCAATATTGGTTCTTGTTTAGTGATTTGGCTCCATGTGAATCAAATAGATCAAGGTGAAGGAGCTCAAGTATGGTGTTGGATCTTTCTAGGTTAGTTGACTTGTGGGTTGACTTGGTTTGTTTTCCTTTTTGACATGCATCACAGATTGAATTTTCAATAAATTTTAATTTGGGCAACCCTCTAACTAGACCATTTTGACTTATTTTTGAAATAAGTCTTGTGTGTGTGTGACCCAGCCTTCTGTGCCACAGTTGGGTTTCCTCTTGTTGTGTCAGGAGACACTTTATTGAGGATATTGATAAATCAATTGTGTAGATGTTATTTTTCCTAAGTCCCTTAAGTTTAATTTCTGGATTTTCAATATTTTTAACTAGACATCCAGATTTATCGAAATTAACTAGGTATCCGCTGTCACACAATTGACTTATACTTAGTAAATTAAAGTTAAAACTTTCAACCAATAAAACATTTAGAATAATAAAATCGGAACTAAGTTCAATATTACCTTTTCCGATTACTTTAAGTTTACCGTTGTTGCCGAATGCAACTGATCCTAGACTCTTGTACTTGAGTTTGGTAAACTTCAACTTATCTCCAGTGATATGTCTGGAGCATCCACTATCCAACATCCATTGATCCAATTCCTACACATGAAGTAGTTGAATTGGTTTCTTATTAATGGATTAAAGATAGCGTGATTGAAGCAGATTCCTTAAATTTTCTATCTTATTGTATTTAAGATAATTTAATAAACACTTATGTCTATTGAATTTTGAAGTTTTGAAATTTAAGTTTTTAAAATAATGAATTATTTAAGTTTTTAAAATAATTTTTTAAGTTTAAAATAATTTTGAAATTTAAGTTTTTGAAATAATTTTGAAATTTAAGTTTTTGAAATAATTTTGAAATTTAAGTTTTTGAAATAATTTTTGAAATAATTTTGAAATTTAAGTTTTTGAAATAATTTTGAAATTTAAGTTTTTGAAATAATTTTGAAATTTAAGTTTTTGAAATAATTTTGAAATTTATGTTTTTGAAATAATTTTGAAATTTAAGTTTTTTTTGAAATTTAAGTTTTTGAAATAATTTTGAAATTTAAGTTTTTGAAATAATTTTGAAATTTAAGTTTTTGAAATAATTTTGAAATTTAAGTTTTTGAAATAATTTTGAAATTTAAGTTTTTTTTGAAATAATTTTGAAATTTAATTTTTGAAATAATTTTGAAATTTAAGTTTTTGAAATAATTTTGAAATTTAAGTTTTTGAAATAATTTTGAAAGTTAAGTTTAAAATAATTTTGAAATTTAAGTTTAAAATAATTTTGAAATTTAAGTTTTTTAAAATAATTTTGAAATTTAAGTTTTTAAAATAATTTTGAAAGTTAAGTTTAAAATAATTTTGAAATTTAAGTTTTAAAATAATTTTG
This sequence comes from Zingiber officinale, assembly GCF_018446385.1. NCBI lineage: Eukaryota > Viridiplantae > Streptophyta > Magnoliopsida > Zingiberales > Zingiberaceae > Zingiber > Zingiber officinale. The sequence goes on from NC_055991.1 coordinate 103,241,062, forward strand.
AAATTTAAGTTTTAAAATAATTTTGAAATTTAAGTTTAAAATAATCAAGAATTAATTATCAGTTTGGTTTTAATTACTTAGTCATCTCACCCGATCTAAATTCTCAATCAGGGAATCCTATAATTATTGTGAGATGAATTGAGGTTCAATTTAAGGGTTTGGTTTAGTCTTGTGTTAGATTCAGGTTTAGCTTTGAGTTCAACAAGTAAGCATTCTTTGGATAAACTTCTGGGCTCTGGTGAGTCACAAGGAGCTCATTAAAGTAACCATGCCTTCGAGGTTTTCCAAATAGTCCTACCCATTGAACTTAATACTAAAACTTGGTCTAACTAGTTAGGATCCATTTAAGGGTAGCTTCGGTCAGTTCCACTTGGCCAAATGCACCAGGTCGAAGCCATATCTTCCTAGACATGCGATGCCCAAGCTTCCCTAACGTACTATCATCCAAAAACTTCACCAGTACTGTGGTTCAAGTTAAACTTATCCCGTTTTAATCTAACCTTAATTACCCTGCCGGGTAATCTATTCTTGTTTTACCCATTCCGGGTAAATTAGGTTCAGTTACCCTGTCGGGTAGTTCAGTTGGAGGTGCCAACTAGTTTGGATCCTCCATCTACTTTTCATTTTTATAATTTTGACTTGTTGAATTTTGAATTTGTAATTTAATTTCAAATTTTAAATTTTGAATTTGATTTTTAATTTTTAATTTTGAATTTGTAATTTAATTTTGAATTTTAAATTTTGAATTTGATTTTTATTTTTAAAATTTGAATTTGTAATTTAATTTTGAATTTTTAATTTAATTTCGAATTTTAAATTTTGAATTTTGAATTTGTAATTTAATTTTGAATTTTAATTTAATTTTGAATTTTAAATTTTGAATTTTATTTTTAATTTTTAATTTTTAATTCAATTTCGAATTTTGAATTAAGATCGTTTTCATTTTAGCTTTCCCTGGATCACGACCTCGATATGGTCTGTCGAGGTAGTATATTTGATCCTTCGGAACCCAGTATTGCCCAAGTCCAATTTGATTTATCAATTTGGACTTGGGGACTCATGCTTGGACTGATTTACTACTTTGTTTGTTTATTAAGGATAAATAAGATTTATATTTCTTTTTACTTTTATATCCTATCCCAGTTCTATTGTAGACGACTCTTTGTGTCCCAAGAATTAGATCCAAATTCTTGGAGCCCAGAGAGAACTTTTCTAAAGTAATTTTTAAATCTTTTAACTGATTTTTCAGATTTGAATTTTCTTTCTCAAGTTGTTGTACTTGAGTTGAATCTTCAGTTAAAGATTTTGAGTTAGTTACTCCTTTAAGAATGGTTACTTCTTTTAAAAGTGACTTAATTTTTAAATTTGACTTGGCTAATTTGCGAAGTAAATAATTGACTAAATTATTAAGCCTAGGAATACTTACAGCGGAGTCTGGCCCTTCGGAAATGGATGGGGATCCGTGGCTTTGCTCGGAGTCGGCTTCTGACTCGCTCTCGGATTCGCTGATCTGGTCCCGGGCCATCAATGCGAGTAAACTCGTTTGGTCGAGTTCGTCGTCTTCGTCCTCCGAAGAGGATTCATCCCAGGTTGCCTTTAGGACTTTCCTTCTTCTTTACTTCTTGGCTTCCTTTTGATTGGGGCAGTTGGCTTTTATATACCCCTTTTGGTTGCACCCGTAGCAAGTGACTTCGAACTTTATCTTTGAGTTCTGTTGAGCCTCCTTGGATTGAACTGTCTTCTTCAGATCTTTCTTGTTGAAGCCCTTCTTCTTCTTGTAGAGTTTCTTTACAAGATTCACAAATTAGCTGGCCAGTTCATCTTCCAAATCTTCTGAATCGGGTTCGTCTTCTGATTCCGATTCAACTTTTCGCCGTCCTCTTGATTCCCGTGTTCGACTCGTTCCTGCAACCAAAGCAATCCCTTTCTCGGATGGCTGTGCATTAGTTTGTTCATGGAGTTCAAATTCACTAAATAATTCGTCTAATTTTAAGGAGGACAAATCCTTAGAGACTTTATAGGCATCTACCATTGATGCCCATAATGTACTCCTAGGGAATGAGTTAAGGGCATACCTTATTATATCTCTGTTTTCTACCTTCTGCCCGATTCCATGTAGAGAATTTAGGATATCTTGAATTCGGGCGTGCAAAGAGCTTGCCGTCTTGCCTTCTTGCATTTTCAAATTGTATAGTTTATTTAGTAACAAATCACGCTTACTTACCTTGGTTTCCGAGGTGCCTTCGTGAAGTTCGATCAGTTTCTCCCATAGCTCTTTTGCGGAGGAGAATGGACCGACTCTGTTGAGCTCTTCTTTGGTAAGACCGCACTGAATGGTGCAGGTGGCTTTGGCGTCTGCTTCCACCTTTTTGATAAATGCTGGCTCCCAGTTCTCACAGGATGTAGGCTTATCGTCTGTATCAGTTGGTAGTTGCAGTCCTGTTTTGACAATCATCCAGGTGTCGAACTGGATCTTTAGATATATCTCCATTCTCCCCTTCCAATATCCGAAGTCTTCTCCGGAAAATAGTGGGGGATGAACGGTGCTATATCCTTCCTGTTGGGCCATTTAGATCTACAGAAACAGAAACAACAAGATCTATTCCAAGACTGAGTCTTGGATTAGTAGTGCGGGTAGGAAAAAAAGGAAAAAAACGAGCCCAAGTGGTATTGACCAACTTTGAGCAACTTCGATTTGAAAAAGAATTAGAGTATAGCTATGTGGCTAAATTCTAATTGACTCCGAACAAAATCACGAAAAAAAACTGTTTTGAATGGTGGTTGCACCGATTCAAAACAACCCCGCTCTGATACCAATTGTTGGATCGAGCCGCGCTAGAGGGGGGGGGGGGTGAATAGCGCTCGTGGCTAAATTTTACGTTTATCGGAATCGTGAAAATATCGGAGTTAAAACGCGCAGCGGAAAGTAAACAAACACACAAAGAGACAAGCTTTTTACTTCGTTCGGAGCCTAGGGCGACTCCTACTCGAAGGCCCGCGATCCTTGATCGCTTCCGGTGGGAAACAACTATAATCACGATAGAAATTACAAATTACACTGAAAGTATTGAAGTAAACTTGTACCGACAACTTAAGAAAGAAGAAGATTGAAGCTCCGGGTCGTCGGAATGTCGCAGCAGCACTTCGGAATGACTTTGTTAGCAGCACGTTGAAAAAGGAAAGCTCGGAACTTGATTGCTTGAGATGCTGGTCGAAACCCCCTTATAAAGGGTGTTCAAGGCGCCTTGAAGGCTGTTCAAGGCGCCTCCATGCTGCCTAGTCTTCCGCCTGGATCAGATCTGAACTGGTCGAACTTCATCCCTTGGAGGCGCCTTATACCCTGCTCAAGGCGCCTTCCAAGGCGCCTTATACTCCCTCCAATGGTGAACTTCACAGCCAGCTCAGCTTTTGCACCCAAGGCGCCTCCAAGCTCCATGGAGGCGCCTCGGACACTGTTCATCCGAGGCTTTAGGTTGCTCCTTTGCACCTGCAAGATACGTTAGTCCCAAACCATATCCTGCAACACAAAGTTAGCACAATAAACATGATAAATGAAGTATAGACAGTCTCTGGACTGTCCGAGTCTGACTTCGGGTTTCCGACCGGAAACCCTAGGTCGACCCGACGCCTACTGTTCCCTCTACGGGGAACGCGTCCTCACCTACTCCACGATCCTCCAGATCGACTGGACTTTTGCTCAGCACTCGATGCTTCCGGACTTTCCGCTGGACATCCGCTTCCCCGGCTAGTCCAGTCTTTCACCTGGTTCGCGACACCAGGACTTTCCACCTAGGGTTACCGCCCCCTAGGACTTTTGCCTGAAGACATCGACCTACCAAGACTTTCCGCATAGGGTTACCACTCCCTAGGGTTTTACCTTTTGCCTAACCGCAGCTAGGACTTTCCTGAAATTCTTAAGTAGACTTGTTAGACTACAAAACATCTTAACTTTGAATTCTTTGCCATTATCAAAACACGAGTTCGATCGTCGGATGCTTCCCGCACCAACACACCCATTCCCACCTTCTTACCCATCTTTATGTGGTCGGCCAAGCCAAGCTTGGAGCCCAAGCAAGGGCCGGCCAAGACATGGCTTGGATGGGTTGAAGTGTGGCCGGCCCTAGCTTGAGTCCAAGCTTAGGTGGCCGGCCACAATAATATTAAAAGGATTTTATTTTAAATTTTTTTTCTTATGTGGATTCCATGGTTTTAAAAGAGAGTTTAAAATTTAAATCTTTCCTTTTATAGCTTTCTACAAAAGATTAAGAAAAGATTTGATATCTTTCCTTATTTATAGATTGAAAGGAAGATTTTAATTTTGAGAAAACTTTCTTTTTTTTGTAACCATGTTCATGGTTTTAAAAGAGAGTTTAAAATTTAAATCTTTCCTTTTATTATTTTCTACAAAAGATTAAGAAAAGATTTGATATCTTTCCTTATTTGTAGATTGGAAGGAAGATTTTAATTTTGAGAAAACTTTCATTTTTTTGTAACCATATTCATGATTTAAAAAGAGAGTTTTAAAATTAAATATTTCCTTTTATAAGTTTCTACAAAGGATTAAGAAAAGATTTGATATCTTTCCTTATTTGTATATTGAAAGAAAGATTTTAATTTTAAAGAAAACTTTCCTTTTTGGAAATCATCCACATGTTTAAATGAAAGATTTTAATTTATAAAATTTCCTTTTATAACCAACCATGAAGGGATAAATTAATAGAGAAATTTTTATTTTAAAAATTTCCGGAAACAAATTATGAAGTTTTAATTTATTGTTTAAAACTTTCCTTTCTTGGATGATCTATAGGTGGCCGGCCATATTGAGTTTGAAAGGGAAATTTTTTATTAAACTTTCCCTTCATTGGCTAAGAGAATAAGGAAGTAAGACCAAGGAATATAAAAGAGAGGGTAGAGGTGCCTCACCTCATGACTTATGTTCTAGTTTTCCTCTCTTCTATTTCCTTGGTTGGTGGCCAACCCTTCACATCCTCTCCCTCTCCTATTCTTCTTCCTTGGCCGGCGGCATCTACATCTCAAGGAGCTTGGTTGGTGGCTGGATCTTGCTTAAGGAAGAAGGAGAGATAGGAGGTTTTGTTTCTAGCATCCCTTGGAGGTTGGTGGTGTGGCCGAACCTCATCTATTCTTGGAATAATTGTGGTGGCTGAAACTCACAAGAAGAAGAAGGAAGCTTGGGTGGTTCTCATCTCAATAGATTGTCGCCCACACGACGTCCGAGATAAGAAAAGGAATACGGTAGAAGATCAAGAGGTTGTTGCTTAAAAAGAAAGGTATAACTAGTAATTTTTTTATTCCGCATCATGCTAGTTTTCTTTATATAGTTTTGAAATACCAAACACAAGAGGCTAGTGATTCTAGATTTTTCGGATTAGATATTCGAAGTTGTGTTTCTTTGGTTTTGTTTTTCGATCCTGTGATTCGATTGTTATTTTTGGTTAGACCTAGAGTTATATAAGGAAATTAAATATTGAATATCGTTAAGATGCTTTGTCGAGGCAGTGGTGGATGTTCCCATACCCAAGAAGGCCGAGTGTCTCACCATGTTTGACTTGGGAGCCAATTTTCGAAATTAATATTTAATTAAATTTTTAACATAGGTAGATTTGGATCAATAATGTTAAGTTCCATTTGCGATCCAAGTCTAAACTTAAAAGAACAGATAAGTTAAATTTGGAATTAATAATGTTATGTTCCATTTGCGATTCCGAATTTAATTTCTAAAGAACACAATAGGTTGTTAGGAAATGTTCGACACTTGTATAAAATTTTTGTATAGTGGAACCGGTACGATCTTCCTAGGACTAACCTACAAAATTTCCTCTAGGTCAAAAGAGAAAAAATAAATAGGAGATAATAATAGAAATAAAAAATAGATTTATAAATAGCCTTGGGCTAGAATTGAACCAAGACCTTTTATTTAAGATTAGTTGAAGTTGCCATTAGGGTGGTGGTAAAACATCACATTGGAAATAGGAAACAATTGATTATAAGTAGATTTTGTGTGAAAAGATACTTCAACTTCCACCTAGTATAAAAGGGAAAAGAAGAGATGAAAATCTAGCTTTTCATCTTCCTCTTCTCCTCTCTGGCCAAAATCCCTCCTTTCTCCTTTCAAGTTTCGGCCAAGAAACCTAGGGCTTCAGGTCTTTAAGCTTTTCAAGGGAAGAATCTAAGGGGAGGGTCTCTCTCAAGGAAGTAGAATGTACAAGAAGGTGTCTTGGAAATTAGGGAGGGCAAGAGAAGATTGTCTTCCCTACATCTTATACTAGTAAGATTTAGCGAAAGGATGTAAGTACTTCTCACCTGCGGTATAAGTTGCTTCGTCAATGCATGTTGTAGTATGTATCTATGTAAGTTAAAAGAAGATTCATGCCATGATATGTTTTATGCATGTTAAAGGAGATAGATGTTATGATTGTAAGATGCCCTCTAAAGTTTGGGATTAAGAACACGTTTAGAGTATTTGATTTGCTTCCCATTAAGTTTTGAGACTAAGAAGCATAATCAAGTGCCCCAAGGTGCTTCCCTATAAGTGTGAGGGATTAAGTGCACACAAGGTGTTTGTTGAAATGATAAGTTAGTGCAAGTATAAGAAAGAAGTATTAAAAAGAAAGTATTTTACTTTAAGATGGCATGTACTGGCCATAAGGTCCATGGGTAGGCTCCTAGATCGCCCCTAGGCCCCTAGATCTCCTAGTAGTACCTTAATAAGTTCAGGATTAGCTACCTCGGACTTTATTAACGATGCACGCAAAGTGGTACAATGTCGGGCCCAAAGCAAGTGATTATTATTTTCACTAGTATGTAAGATACAGTTTTCAAAGCTTATTGATTTGTTAAAGTGAAAACATTATTAAGTTGAGAACTAGAGGTAGAGAGTGCAGGGTTTGATCTCTATAGCATAGAAAATTTTATGATTTTCATTGCATGGTTTTAAGTGGATATTTTGCATGATAAATTGATTTTAAAATGTATGCCATATACATATTTCCAAGTTATGTATTCTAGAATAAATGATTGTTAAGTGCATGTTTTGGGTTTCGCAAGCAGTTTGAAAAACATGTACTCTTTGAATGCATTGTTTTGTGAGTAGATGGTACTTATTAAGCGTTTGCTTATAGATTACTTTTCCTTATACTGCAGATAAAGGTAAAGGAAAACTCAAGTAAGGAGGGGCAGCAGGAGCAATGTTTGTTGGTGTGTGTGACGGAACAGTGGGAAGTGATCTTGGAACTTACTAGTGCATGGAATATGTTAGATTTTGGTACTGATGGACCTATTTTCTTATCCCGCTTAGTATAAAAATACTATTAAGAATTGTGTATGATGAAATTGACAGTTTGTTAGTAATTAGCATGTCAAAGACTCTTCCTAAAGAAATGGGAGAGAATGGTAAGCCAAGAGGGAGTACAAAGGGGAGAACCAACCTCCTCTGTAGTGCTGTGTGTGACCCCCTGCACGACCCGTGACACGACCGTGTGGGTTCACATGACCATCACCTGCTCCCTCTCGGCCAGGGTGACATGGCCGTGTGGATTCACACGGCCATCACCTGCTCCCTCTCGGCCGTGTGGTCAAGGTGCACCTCTTCTTCTCGGGTAAGATGACACGGCTGTGTGGTTTCACACGGTCGTGCACCCCTTCGTCACAGCCGAGGTGACACGGCCGTGTGAGCCACACGGCCGTGTGAGCCACACGACCGTGCACCCCTTCATCACAGCCGAGGTGACATGGCTGTGTGAGCCACACGGTCGTGCCCCTCTTCCTCACTGCCCAGGTGACACGGTCGTGTGGAAGCCACATGGCCGTGCCCTGCTCCAGCAGGGGAGGCCTTACATGGCCATGTGGCACACACGGACATGCCCAAACTTGGGTCTAGTAAGGCCACATGGCCGGTCATCACCACACGGCCATAGCATGCCCCTTCACGGGTAGGGCCACAGGGCTGGTTAGGGTCATACGACCCATACCCCTCAGCACCCTCAGCAACTATAGAGTTCCTCTCAGCTCTGCTTCGCTCCAAATCATGGCTTAATAGTCAAAACAAGTTCAGACTAGATTTCTGAATTGAGCGAAGTGCAAATAACAATGTCCTTAGAAGGTATTAAAAAAAAAGTAACGTCCGTGCTCTAAGTTAGGATTTCAGTCAGGCGGTCGTTACATTATTGTTGATAGGATTGCCTTCTATTGGTTTTTTCCTTTTGTGCAAGTGCAAAGAGTCAATACATAGAGTGGGTTAAGGAATGATGTTTTGATGCTGAGACAGGAGGTTCATTGTGTCACACCCCAGAGGAGTCCCTGTCCGAGAAAATTTCGGCAGCATCTCCTCGGTACGGTGGACAATCTGAAACTTTTCTACATCCTTACATACCTCAGCCACAGGCGGCTGGAATAATAAAAACAATAAAAATACAACCACACATTCCACGCAGTTTATATAACAAGTAAACTGAAAGATAATACCCTGACTCGAAATCAACCCTACTCCACTACACTCGTAAAGCTCAAATCCGATGAACTCACCTCTTCTGCCGTCCAGGCAAGCATGTAGTAGAATAAATCCAAATCCAAATCCATCGACATAATAAAATCCATACAATGTCCATAAGTAAAATAATCCAAAACATAACAAGTTCAAAACAGTCTAGAACAGAAAAGAAACCAAAAGAAAACCAATCATATCCTCGAGGTCTGTAGGGACTAACAACTGGAACTCTCTCATGACAGCATCAACCTGAAAATATCAACAATGGAGGCGGGGTGAGTCCAACACTCAGCAGGTACAATTGATATGCAAAGTAAAGAAATAACACCTAGCACTAATCATGCGTACAGTCTCCTGATAAAAATAAAGATAAATGCAAACCGAAGTAGACAGGAGAGAATCTGTACTAACCAGGACCCGGTATAAGGACAAACAGTCCGAAAGGTATAGAAGACCTGTATGCATGTCAAACATAGGTATCCAAACAATATGCAGCATATAAATGCAGCAAACACAATCACAAACAATAAATGCATCATGCATATGATGCCAATGTCATGGTCACCCCTGACGCCAGTCAGCCAACTCATAACAAAAGTGGGACCGAGTGGGTAGAGCTGTGACAACCGTGCACTCTGCATCACTACCCCTGATGAGTGACCGAGTGGACGGGATGCTGTCGGAGTACACACGTACTCCTACCCCAAATCATAAATGGGGGAGCGCAATGCTCTCATCTCCCGGTACGCTATGACGGGGAGGGATCTCTAACGTGCTACACGCTGCGTCACACTACCCATGAGCGGACCAACGGAGCACCGGAAGAGCCAAACTGACGTGCTACCACGCTGTGTCACGCTACCCATGAGCGTCACAATGGAGCACCGAACAGTGATGAAACTGGCAATGTGCTCAACAATAATGGAGCAATCTATCGCACAGCATGCGATCATGCAAATGGTGCATGTCACTAAGCATGGTAATATACTAAACCAACCTCTGGACATATAACAATGGGCACCATAGTGAATAAATCATCTCAAGATATACTGATCAATAAGGTATCAAACCTAGGTCCTGAACATGTGAAACATGGTTATATCACTACCCATGAGCATGAAAAATTAGGTACGAGATCAATACGAGATGCAAACAAACAACCAATCAAACAGGTAACATGTATTGGGCAGTGATTAACCGAACAAATAAGAAACACAATTAATGCAACATGTTAATTTCATTACTAAGCATATCAAAGACAATAAGTCAAAAGTACCCGCCTCCGAAAATAGAAAGGTCCAATTTTACTCCGAGATACTCGTCTCGTGTCAATGTCCTGTGTTAAATCGCACAGTTTAGCTAATTTAATTATAAACAAATAGCTAAACTAATTTCTAATCCACTGACCCGTTAGGGTTAGTTTCATTAACCCCAACTACACCGTTATACAACTTCTAAACCTAAATCAATAATTATTGCTAACACAACTAGCAATAATCTAACACAAAGATCAAAACCATAAACCTTACCTCAAATCAACCGGATCAAGAAGGAGGAAGTGGTGATCGACAACAGCAACTTTCCACAGCAAACAACCTAGTGTTGATGCTGGAACCAAGCAAATCCACAGATCTCAACAGAATGGAACAGAACCTCCTCTCTGCTGAATTCTTCCCTACCATTCGGATCAAGGTGAGACCAAGAACACCACAGAACATCATAGTAACCAAAACTCACCTCACTGATCTGAACCATACATACCCAATCAATCAAAATTATTGAAATCCAGAAATTTCTCATCCCTGCTTACCTTGAGGATCGCTGCTAGGACACGGGAACACTGGCGAGATGGTCGGCGTCGGCGCTGTGCCGAAACACGACAGAGAGGAAGAAGGGCACAGAGGAGTCGACCTCGCAGTGTGCAGCGGGGAGGAGCGGTGGTGGTGGCTCACGTGAGGAGATCGGCGAGGCAAGGGCTCGGCGTTACTCTCGTCTGCCGGCATCGGCTGTGGTGATCGGGCTGGCTAGGGCACAGAGAATGCCGGCGGCACCTCCGTGCGGCAGCGGCACAGCTAGGGCACTAGTGGCCAGCGCTAGGAACTCCACGACAAAGGCTATGGCTCCGGGTGGTCGACGGTGGCGCCGGCACTGGGGCACAGACGCGCTTGCGGTGGATCGGCAGTGGCGTCAGTGTGCTCGGCTAGGGCACCAAGGGGTGCGGCTCAGGAGGAAGAAAATGAAGGAGATGAAGAAGAAGTGTGTGGGCGGCGAGGAAGAAACCGTCGGGCCGGCGGTTAGGGCAAGGATCCGGAGGAAGGCTTGGCGTCGGCGCGAGTTCGGCTGGGAGAAGGAAGTTTAGGCACGGAAAGAAAAAGAAAATAAATGAAAAGAAAAGGAATTTGAAATAAATATTTCCTCGCTTAAATGGGTCGCCTAAACAGGCTTTTCCCGGCCCCGTTTTCATCCCCGTTAACTCGTTCGTACGAGCTCTGAAAAATTCCCGAAATTTTTTCAAAAATTTTGAAAAATTACCTTATTAATATTCGTATATTTTCGGTATTTTACATTCTCCCCCACTAATAAAAATTTGGTCCCCAAATTTCGTTATCTACCATCAGCAAATACTAACAACAGGTAAAGCGTATAAATGCTGAACAGTAAACTAAATCACATACCTCGAGTGAAAAGGTGGGGATATCGAGCTCGTATCGTATCCTCGAGCTCCCTAGTAGCCTCCTCGTCTGAATGATGCTGCCATTCGACTCTAACCAGCCGGATAGTCTTGTTCCGCAACTGACGCTCTTTCCAATCGAGAATCCGTACCGGAACCTCCTCATATGTAATGTCAGGCTGAACTGGAACTGGAATATCTTCCAGCACATGCGTCGGGTCAGGCACGTATCTCCTCAGCATCGACACGTGGAACACATCGTGAACGCCTGCCAGGGACGGTGGTAGTGCCAGTCAGTAAGCTACCGCTCCGATCCTCTCCAAGATCTCGAAAGGGCCAATGTACCGCGGAGCTAGCTTACCTCTGAGGCCAAATCTCTTCACCCCTTTCGTGGGTGAAACTCGCAGAAATACATGGTCGCCGACAGAGAACTCTAGTGGTCTTCGTCTCCGATCAGCATAACTCTTCTGGCGATCCTGCGCCTCTGACATCCTCCGTCTGATAGTACGGACCAACTCTGCATCCTGCTGAACTCTATGAGGTCCCAACATCTGGGCCTCTCCAACCTCATCCCAGAGGACGGGTGTCTGACAAGGTCTACCATACAACGCCTCAAACGGTGCCATCTGAATAGCCGAATGAAAGCTGTTGTTGTAAGCAAACTCTACTAACGGCAGATGGTCCTCCCAACTGCCTCCGAAATCCATAACACATGACCTCAGCAGGTCCTCTAAAGTCTGAATGGTCCGCTCTGACTGTCCATCTGTCTGTGGATGGAAGGCTGTACTAAATCGGAGCTGCGTGCCCAAGGCCTGCTGCAGACTCTGCCAGAAACGAGACGTGAACCGGGGGTCTCTATCCGAAGTAATAGTCAACGGAACATCACGTGATCTGATGATCTCCCGGCAAAACAGATGTACCAATCAATCCAGGAAATCAGTCCTCCGGATCGCTAAGAAGTGCGCGAATTTGGTTAATCGATCAACGATTACCCAAATCGCGTCATGGCCTCGTCGTGTCCTCGGCAACCCTACCACAAGTCCATGGTAATGTGATCCCACTTCCACTCAAGAATAGGAATCCGCTGAAGTAACCCTGCAGATCTCTGGTGTTCAGCCTTCACCTGCTGACAGACAAGACATCTAGCTACGAAATCCGCGATGTCTTTTTTCATGCCGTTCCACCAGTAGGAACGCCTCAAGTCTCGATACATACGGGTCCCGCCTGGATGGATCGCAAATCGAGAGCAATGAGCCTCCTGAAGTAGCTCCTGTAAGACCAGATGAGACTGAAGTACGCATAATCTGCCTCGGAAGTGAATAACACCCTCCTCGTCTCGTGTGAACTCGGTCTGCTGCCCGGAAGCTATCTAGCTGCAAATAAATTGCAAATACTGATCAGCAGCCTAGGGCTCTCGTATCCTCGTCCTGATCAACGACTGAGCACCCATGGTAACCAGAGTACCCTGCTCTGTCTGTCCTTACCCCTCAAGGCCCAAACCGAAGAAACCTTAAATCAAGTCTGTGACCACAACTCGGTGGCAAGCTAAAGTCCCTCCGGACTTCCTGTGTAAGATATCAAAAAATTTAAATAGATAGGGTTATTTGGGAAATAGCCTTATAGAATTTTTTCGGAATTTTTAGAAATTTTCTGGGAATTTTTCAGAGCTCGTAAGATGGGTTTTGAGGGGATCAATTTCGAGTACAGATAAGGCCTGTTTGGGATACCTGTTTAGGTGAGGAAATGTTTATAATTATAAGTTATTTTCTTTTCCTTTAATTCCCTTCCCAAGTGCCGTTTTCCCCAAACCCGACGCCGATCTCCTCCTCCCCGATTCCCTCTGCCCGAGCCCCTCTCCGGCGATTTCTCCTCTCCGCCTCTCGGTGTCGCCGGCGCAAGCAACCACCGGAGCTTTGCAGGGCGGGTTCTCCGTCCTCTCCCTCTTGAGGTGTGGATCCCTCCTCCCTTCCTCTCCCTCCTCTTCCTGCCCTAGATCGCCGACGGAGAGGTCTCGTCCACTGCGATTGAGTTCTTGCTGAGTTACCGGAGATAGGACGTTGGAGCTCGAAGGGTACCAATCATCTCCGGCAGAGTAGGCATCCTGGTGGTTGTTTCTTGCGAGCGATCGAGGTGATCCGGCGGAGCTAGGGCACGGCAGCGGGGGAATTGGTTCGCATCTCTCTCGGTAGATTGAGCTCTCTCAGTTCTTCTCCTCTATCTGTTCACTGGAGTTTGACTTGCAACTCCAAAATTGCTGGATCGAAGTGGGCGACATCACCAGGGAGAGTTTAATTGAGGTATGCTTCACCTTGAATCATACGGCTTCAAGATCTTGTTTGATTGATCTTCTTGGTGATGTTCTTTCTGTTCTGGAATAGAGAAAGCATTGGACCAGTATGTGGTGGATCTTCCCAGTTGCCGGTCACTGCCAAGTCCATTTCTTGGAGTTGTGGAGGTCTCGGCTGAAGAGTTAGGGATCTGTTTGAGGTGAGTTTAGTGTTGTGAATTAGGGTTTCAGCAAATCTTTTGCTATATGATTGGTTTTATGGATTGATCATTGGAAGAATTGATTATGGGTATCCTTTGTAGCTTCTTGCAGTGGGTTGTAGGGTTGTTAGCTACTGGTTTGCTGCCATCCCTCAAGGTAAGTGTCTACCACTAGTTTTCTTCCTAGTGTGAAATTGATTCATGGTTAAGGAATTGGAATTTAGCTTTGATATATTGATTTGGATTGAATCTTGGGCTGGTTAGCGGATTTAGAAGGCTTTGTGATGAGTTTGGATTAGTGTTTGATTGATGATGAATTATGTGGAAGAATTTTGTGTGTTGGATTTATGATGTTTGGTGGTCGATCAAATGGATTAAATGTTTAGGATTTGGAATTTGATTGTGATAAGTCGATTCGTGATGGTTATTTAGTAAATGATTTATGTAAATAGACACATGATCGTTATTGGTATGTGTTGGAGTGATTAGGGTTTGTATTGGGTTGGTATTTGTGGATATAGTGATTGGTTAATATAGATTGTTATTTGATCATTCTTTGGATTATTGGATTGATTGTTGGTTGGGTTTTAAATATGATGAGATTGATTATCAGATTTGATGGTTAGAGAGGGGGTCATGAGGATGATTATGCATGTTCGATGTATGATGTGTGGTGGATAATAATGGGATGTAATGGATGGATAATTTTCTGAATTAGAGTAGTGCCCATCTTGGAGTTTGTATTATGTGATGGTTTGATTAATTAGGGGTTGGTTGCATTTGATGAGTTCATGATTGTTATTAAGGATCATTGGATTATGTTTGGATTTAGGAAGAGTTGAATTTAAGGATGTGCCTATGATTTACTTTGGGTTGGATCATTTGGTGGAAACTAAACAGGGTTACCTAATCGACGTAGGATTAGGTATTGGGTTTAGGTTGTTGTTGATTATGTGATTAGCTAAACATTATATATATACCGTGTGATCGCAGGACTTGGATTCGGGACGAGCGTCTCGACATGGGATTTTCGGATGACGATCGACAGATAAGGCGGGTATTTCTTCCTTTACCTCTATGTAGAATTTCTTGTACTTAGTGCATGGTTGTTATCCGATGGATCAGACTGCTTTACCTTATATCATATCTGTTTGTTGACCTCCTGCTAGAGACTTATGCTTGATCTTTGAGGTGTTCCATTTAATTCATATACAGTCTCAACTCTTGATATCTACTCTATTGTGATTACACGTGTAGAGTATGTCTTGTAGGGATTGTCGGGTGGCTGGTATTATCATGCTGATTGGGTATATGATGTGGACTGTACATAGGTGGGTATGTGTATAGGAGTCATCTGGTTGACCGTGCATTTACATGTGGGGTGTATATCCGTATTTGTTATGTACTTTTGGAGGAGTTGTGTTGATTGCACGTCTGTGGTTTATACACGTGTCCGATGTGTTTTTATTGGAGGATATAGGTTGATTGTATATGTGGGGTTGTCCATGTGTGTCTGGTATGTTCATTGGGGATTATTGGTTGATTATACATGTGTAGTTGTATACATATGTTTGGTGGGATATGTGGAGGTATCATGACGATTATACTCATGTTGGAGTTATGAGGTTTGGGGTTGTTGCATGGATGATGATTATATATATATATCATGTTCATCATTCATTGCATCTGATGACCATTGTCTCCCTTGTGGTGAGAGAGTCATCAGTTGGTTTGGTTTAGCACCGCACACTCGGCCACTCATGGGTAGTGGTAGCTAGAGCAGTTGTCGCTAGTCCTGTCGTGCCACCCGGTCACGAGGTTTAGTGAGATCCGGCGTTGTGAGCAGTCAGGGACCCTGATGCTATGTAGTTAGATAGCTACTAGCGGATTGTCCGCCTCGACCACTATATAGTGGGCTGGAGGGTAGTACAGTCGTCACAGACCCAAGCCTCTCGGCCATACAGGGGTCGTGGTGTTCGGAGAGGTGGCGGGGGTGACCATGGAGCATGCATGCACTTTTGCATATGATGCACGGTGCATCTGGGGGTTATATTTGCATACATGCCTACTAGATACTAGTTGCATGTGTTTGTGGTATGTTGCATTTGTTTGCGATATGATTGTTGCATATGGTTGCCATACTGCATACATGTCATTTATTTTACATGTATATGCAGTCGTATCTATATTGCACAGGTGTCATGGGTATATCTGTTGCAGATCCAGTGAGTTTACTGATCATTGTACCATGTGTCGATTCCAGATTGGGTATGTATCCGTCATTATGTTAGTCGTGGTTTGTACAGTTTATGTCAGGTTATTATGTCAGGTATGTTCAGATGCATTGATTATGATGATATGATCATGTTCTTATTCCCTACTGAGACTGTATACTTGTGATCTCCATGTTTTATTTGTAGACCGTGCATTGTCTTTTCTATTACCCGCTGAGTTACCTATACTCACCACCGCATGTATATCTTCATGTTTTCAGGTAGATGGTTGGAGTGTCGCTCGGAGTATCCTGTCTGCCGGGTCCTACGTCACATCCGAAGATCGTGATTGTTTTCTTTTGTATATTCTTTTATTATTTTAGGCATTGTATTTGTGTATAGCCATGTGGCTATCTTAGGGTTTTGTTGTTGTGGTTATTGTATAAAGCCTAGCCGGCTAGCAGTGTGTTGTTTGTGTTGTATTGGGCTTTCCGTTTTCGTTTTTTCCGCTGTGTTAGTTTTCAGTACAGCCGTGTGGGCTGTTTTATATATAACTGCATGGTTGTGATTGTTTCATTCCAGCCGTGTGGGCTGTTATTATAACTGCGTGGTTGTGTATATAAATATTCCAGCCGCATGTGGCTGATGTATATTTCGTTTGTAGTGATGCTTCATATTGTCACCGGTACAGGGGAGATGCTGCCGGATTTTTGTCTGGCAGAGACTCCTTTGGGGGCGTGACAATTTAGTGGTATCAGAGCAGGTACGATACCTGCCTTGCTATGTGTTCTGGTTTTTCGAGATTTATCTGATACCAATTTTTGGTATCAGAGCAGGTACGATGCCTATTATTCGTGTTTTGGATTTTGTGTTTCGATTTTCTTGATGTGACTTTTCGGGTTTTGGGACCAGGCAGCAGCATGACATCTCCAGGCTATAGGAGGTATGTTTGCATATTGTTATCATTCATTTCTGTTGGTGTATGTATTGTTGCTCATGATAGTTAGCTATGACTTGTGTTAGTACTCTCTGGTTAGTACTTGCCTAGTTGATTATATTATGCATTTCATGTGTTGGGTCAATTACTGATCACGGTTGACCTAATGGAGATCAAGGATTACAGTCTCAGGGGATTCATCATATCATACTACCAGTAGTTTAGTGTCTATTACTACTAGTTGGTTGAGAGGTAGAGTCGTATACCAGTCTCGGTTATCATTAGTTGTGTAGTGAATGATATCTGTATACCCATGTTGACTCAGCTAGTAGAGTACCGGTTTACTCCTGTTGAGGATTGATTTACTTGGTTGACTTGTGTAGTTATGGTTTGACTTATTACCCTTGTTGACTTGGACAGTTAGGGTTTGATTTATCTTAGTTGGTTTTGTACGCCTGTTGTTTTGATTAGTAGAGTATTGATTTACTCCTGTTGGTTAGGTTAGTAGATTACCCTCCTTGACTTGGGTAGTGGTGGATCGATTTTACCTTAGTTAGTTTCATCAGTGGATGATTGATTTACTCTTGTTGGATCAGATAGTGTTGATCGATTTATTCTGTTGGTCCGACCAGTAGGGGACTGACTTACTCTATTTTTAGAGATTCCTATCTTTGGGATGTTTCATACTTGGTTAGATATTTGGCAGACACATTTGAGTGCATGACTTGTACCACTGTAGAGAAGACTGAATTAGTCGTATACCATTTTCGGCTTGGTCAGTCTGTAGAGGATTGTCGTATCCGATTTCATGGGGACTTTGACCATGGACTGTCTGTACCTGGTAGGATGACTTAGAAGGTACATTCAGATAGGATACCGTACAGTGTGGAAGAGTGTAAAGCTACCTGCTTAACACTTATGAGATATATCCATTACTAGGGTGTATGAGTTGGAGAGTACATTTGAATATATGATTTGTACTGGCGTAGGAGAGTTGAAGTTAGCTGCTTAACCTTTACGTAATCCGGTACCACGTGAAGGAAGAAGCAGAGAATGTTTTTGGAGATCAGGGCATTACTTAGTGATTTCCTTGAGGTGTTTGGAGAGAGAATAGTTCTCTACTTCTTCGTTAGCATGATGGATTATAAGGCGATGATCAGTCAACTCGCCTAACGTTGTTCCATGGGAGATCCTGACTCATGGAACTATTGGATACGATTAGATATCCTTGATATACCTAGTGATCTACGACCTGTAATGATACGGAGGTAGTGGTATTAGTTGAGTAATACCTAGAAGTTCCGATCATAACTAGGTATAATTTCAGCTGAAGATCTTCGAAGGGTAGAGCGTCGATTGACAAATATTTTGATCAGCTATTCAGTTGTAGCATTCCTCTATCTTTGTGTTCATTGCTCGATACTGGAGGTTTCTGAGCCTCAGGGTGGAGCAATCACAGTATGATGGGGTACAAGACAATGGTTAGACGACTCAGCTAACATTGTCTCTGTCAGGTGGCTTAAGACCTTGACCACGTGATCATTTTACCAGATCTTATAGTCTATATCTTATATAAGAGGGTTCGACCTTTTATCGATATTTGTCGAGGGACATTTATAGGATGATTATGAGGGTTGTGGAGATACCTTCTTGATGGGTAGACTTTTAGTCAGCAGGTTGTATGACCCTTTGACTTTGGATTGACATTCCTTTACTGTGGATAGTTGATTATTAGAAAAGATGAGATGATGAGATTTGACAGAATTTATGGATACATTTAGTTTGTTGGCGGTAGGTGTTGAGGGTTGGATGCTTTCATTTTTCTCTATCATTGTTTAGGAGACTATCTAGTATGATTGATTGATATTGAGGATGATTGAGATTGGTGGATATTGGGAGATCAGGTGTGGTGATATGTTATCTTTTGATGATCTATTAGTGGATATTTGATTTGATGATTTATTGTTTAGTATTTGATGCTGATAGAGACATGAGGAGTAGCACTTGTGTGATATTTATGGATTTGGTGATTTGTAGTTAGTGATCAGATCACAGATTTGTTGGGGATCTTATGGTTGAGAGTGTTTGTTATACGGATATTATGAGTCCTTGGTTTTACCATTTAGGCTTACAGTGCCCTAGATGTTTTTATGGACTCGATGTACTTGGTATCATTAGGGTGTTTGGATCAGTTTGCATCGTCTTTATTGGTGATGTTGTGATCTATTCTCGATCCGAGGTGGATCACGTACACTAGCTTCGTATAGTTCTAGGGATGTTTTGACGGGGACATCTATATGCGAAGCTTAGTAGTACGTATTGTGATTGTCTTTTGCGAGATTTCTGGACGCGTTGTCTTTAGTAGAGAGATATTAGTGGATCCATGGGAGTTAGAAGTTGTTATCAGTTGGAAGAAGTCATAGTCTATACCGGAGATTCGTTGTTCGTCTGGCTGGATATTATCGGAGATTAGTTGAGGGTTTATTCAGCATTATGCCGTTGACTGGACTGTCTAGGAATGGTATGAAACTTTCTTGGCTAGATGCTTGCGAGATCAGTTTAGATAGCTGCACATATCTTAGCCGTACTTTCTAGTGTAGACGGATTTGCACTCTACACAGATGTATCGTAATTGGGGTTTGGTGTAGTTCTGATGTAGCATGAGCGGAGTAGTCTCGTACCAGTAGTTAGAATTCTCGTGTAATGAGAATGAGATTCTTTATTGCCATGGGAGATTATGTGTGTGTTTCCGAGTCACTTCTTATCCGGGAGGAGTTACTGCAGGAAACACATTGATCGAGATTTGTGATACATTCGATTGATACCTGATGTATGGAGACTTGGAGCATTCTCTTTGGTGGAACGACATGAAGAGAGACATATCGCGGATTTTGCAGTTTGATGTCTAGTGTGTCAGCACGTGGAGGCTGAATATCAGAGATTAGCAGGATTATCTCCATTGATTTGAATACTAGAGTGGAGTTGGGAGCATGTTTTGATGAACTTTGTTGTGGGATTACCCAAGACATGGAGAGGATATAATGGTTTGGGTAATCATTGTTGGGCAACGTCTTACTCCCTAGCTATTGATTTGTAGGATAGATTCTTTTGGATTGAGTAGCTGGATTATACTCTAGAGGGATTTCCAGACTGGATGATGTATCTCTGAGTATTGTTTTGGATGGAGATCAGTGATTCATGTCATGGTTGTAATTACGGTTACAGCAGACTTTGAGTTAGGAGCTTCACTTTAGTATAGATTTTTACCCTTAGACTGATGGATAGCTGGACCGCCTTATACAGATGTTGGAGGATCTGAGGATAGTAAATTTTAGATTTTAGAGGTAGTTGATTTATCCACTGTTGGCTAGATGGCAGTGTGAGAGAAGCGGAAGTAGGGTGGACTCATAACCCACAGAGTCATTCTTTATGGTTGGAGATTTGTTCATCATACTTGGATAGAGTGGTATGCGAGTATGTTGCTTGGAGGTTATCATTGGATGAAGATCCCTGAGTTGACCAGTAAATTTGACGACCAAATTTTTATTAGTGGGGGAGAATGTAAGATATCAAAAAATTTAAATAGATAGGGTTATTTGGAAAATAGCCTTATAGAATTTTTTCGGAATTTTTAGAAATTTTCTGGGAATTTTTTAGAGCTCGTAAGATGGGTTTTGAGGGGATCAATTTCGAGTACAGATAAGGCCTGTTTGGGATACCTGTTTAGGTGAGGAAATGTTTATAATTATAAGTTATTTTCTTTTCCTTTAATTCCCTTCCCAAGTGCCGTTTTCCCCAAACCCGACGCCGATCTCCTCCTCCCCGATTCCCTCTGCCCGAGCCCCTCTCTGGCGATTTCTCCTCTCCGCCTCTCGGTGTCGCCGGCGCAAGCAACCACCGGAGCTTTGCAGGGCGGGTTCTCCGTCCTCTCCCTCTTGAGGTGTGGATCCCTCCTCCCTTCCTCTCCCTCCTCTTCCTGCCCTAGATCGCCGACGGAGAGGTCTCGTCCACTGCGATTGAGTTCTTGCTGAGTTACCGGAGATAGGACGTTGGAGCTCGAAGGGTACCAATCATCTCCGGCAGAGTAGGCATCCTGGTGGTTGTTTCTTGCGAGCGATCGAGGTGATCCGGCGGAGCTAGGGCACGGCAGCGGGGGAATTGGTTCGCATCTCTCTCGGTAGATTGAGCTCTCTCAGTTCTTCTCCTCTATCTGTTCACTGGAGTTTGACTTGCAACTCCAAAATTGCTGGATCGAAGTGGGCGACATCACCAGGGAGAGTTTAATTGAGGTATGCTTCACCTTGAATCATACGGCTTCAAGATCTTGTTTGATTGATCTTCTTGGTGATGTTCTTTCTGTTCTGGAATAGAGGAAGCATTGGACCAGTATGTGGTGGATCTTCCCAGTTGCCGGTCACTGCCAAGTCCATTTCTTGGAGTTGTGGAGGTCTCGGCTGAAGAGTTAGGGATCTGTTTGAGGTGAGTTTAGTGCTGTGAATTAGGGTTTCAGCAAATCTTTTGCTATATGATTGGTTTTATGGATTGATCATTGGAAGAATTGATTATGGGTATCCTTTGTAGCTTCTGGCAGTGGGTTGTAGGGTTGTTAGCTACTGGTTTGCTGCCATCCCTCAAGGTAAGTGTCTACCACTAGTTTTCTTCCTAGTGTGAAATTGATTCATGGTTAAGGAATTGGAATTTAGCTTTGATATATTGATTTGGATTGAATCTTGGGCTGGTTAGCGGATTTAGAAGGCTTTGTGATGAGTTTGGATTAGTGTTTGATTGATGATGAATTATGTGGAAGAATTTTGTGTGTTGGATTTATGATGTTTGGTGGTCGATCAAATGGATTAAATGTTTAGGATTTGGAATTTGATTGTGATAAGTCGATTCGTGATGGTTATTTAGTAAATGATTTATGTAAATAGACACATGATCGTTATTGGTATGTGTTGGAGTGATTAGGGTTTGTATTGGGTTGGTATTTGTGGATATAGTGATTGGTTAATATAGATTGTTATTTGATCATTCTTTGGATTATTGGATTGATTGTTGGTTGGGTTTTAAATATGATGAGATTGATTATCAGATTTGATGGTTAGAGGGGGGGTCATGAGGATGATTATGCATGTTCGATGTATGATGTGTGGTGGATAATAATGGGATGTAATGGATGGATAATTTTCTGAATTAGAGTAGTGCCCATCTTGGAGTTTGTATTATGTGATGGTTTGATTAATTAGGGGTTGGTTGCATTTGATGAGTTCATGATTGTTATTAAGGATCATTGGATTATGTTTGGATTTAGGAAGAGTTGAATTTAAGGATGTGCCTATGATTTACTTTGGGTTGGATCATTTGGTGGAAACTAAACAGGGTTACCTAATCGACGTAGGATTAGGTATTGGGTTTAGGTTGTTGTTGATTATGTGATTAGCTAAACATTATATATATACCGTGTGATCGCAGGACTTGGATTCGGGACGAGCGTCTCGACATGGGATTTTCGGATGACGATCGACAGATAAGGCGGGTATTTCTTCCTTTACCTCTATGTAGAATTTCTTGTACTTAGTGCATGGTTGTTATCCGATGGATCAGACTGCTTTACCTTATATCATATCTGTTTGTTGACCTCCTGCTAGAGACTTATGCTTGATCTTTGAGGTGTTCCATTTAATTCATATACAGTCTCAACTCTTGATATCTACTCTATTGTGATTACACGTGTAGAGTATGTCTTGTAGGGATTGTCGGGTGGCTGGTATTATCATGCTGATTGGGTATATGATGTGGACTGTACATAGGTGGGTATGTGTATAGGAGTCATCTGGTTGACCGTGCATTTACATGTGGGGTGTATATCCGTATTTGTTATGTACTTTTGGAGGAGTTGTGTTGATTGCACGTCTGTGGTTTATACACGTGTCCGATGTGTTTTTATTGGAGGATATAGGTTGATTGTATATGTGGGGTTGTCCATGTGTGTCTGTTATGTTCATTGGGGATTATTGGTTGATTATACATGTGTAGTTATATACATATGTTTGGTGGGATATGTGGAGGTATCATGACGATTATACTCATGTTGGAGTTATGAGGTTTGGGGTTGTTGCATGGATGATGATTATATATATATATCATGTTCATCATTCATTGCATCTGATGACCATTGTCTCCCTTGTGGTGAGAGAGTCATCAGTTGGTTTGGTTTAGCACCGCACACTCGGCCACTCATGGGTAGTGGTAGTTGGAGCAGTTGCTGCTAGTCCTGTCGTGCCACCCGGTCACGAAGTTTAGTGAGATCCGGCGTTGTGAGCAGTCAGGGAGCTACTAGCGGACTGTCCGCCTCGACCACTATATAGTGGGATGGAGGGTAGTACAGTCGTCACAGACCCAAGCCTCTCGGCCATACAGGGGTCGTGGTGTTCGGAGAGGTGGCGGGGGTGACCATGGAGCATGCATGCACTTTTGCATATGATGCATGGTGCATCTGGGGGTTATATTTGCATACATGCCTACTAGATACTAGTTGCATGTGTTTGTGGTATGTTGCATTTGTTTGCGATATGATTGTTGCATATGGTTGCCATACTGCATACATGTCATTTATTTTACATGTATATGCAGTCGTATCTATATTGCACAGGTGTCACGGGTATATCTGTTGCAGATCCGGTGAGTTTACTGATCATTGTACCATGTGTCGATTCCAGATTGGGTATGTATCCGTCATTATGTTAGTCGTGGTTTGTACAGTTTATGTCAGGTTATTATGTCAGGTATGTTCAGATGCATTGATTATGATGATATGATCATGTTCTTATTCCCTACTGAGACTGTATACTTGTGATCTCCATGTTTTATTTGTAGACCGTGCACTGTCTTTTCTATTACCCGCTGAGTTACCTATACTCACCACCGCATGTATATCTTCATGTTTTCAGGTAGATGGTTGGAGTGTCGCTCGGAGTATCCTGTCTGCCGGGTCCTACGTCACATCCGAAGATCGTGATTGTTTTCTTTTGTATATTCTTTTATTATTTTCGGCATTGTATTTGTGTATAGCCATGTGGCTATCTTAGGGTTTTGTTGTTGTGGTTATTGTATAAAGCCTAGCCGGCTAGCAGTGTGTTGTTTGTGTTGTATTGGGCTTTCCGTTTTCGTTTTTTCCGCTGTGTTAGTTTTCAGTACAGCCGTGTGGGCTGTTTTATATATAACTGCGTGGTTGTGATTGTTTCATTCCAGCCGTGTGGGCTGTTATTATAACTGCGTGGTTGTGTATATAAATATTCCAGCCACATGTGACTGATGTATATTTCGTTTGTAGTGATGCTTCATATTGTCACCGGTACAGGGGAGATGCTGCCGGATTTTTGTCTGGCAGAGACTCCTTTGGGGGCGTGACATCCCGCTAAGCGCATCGGCAACCACATTAGCTTTCCCCAGGTGATAGCTAATGGTACAATCAAAAATCCTTCAGGAACTCCATCCATCTCCTCTGTCGGAGATTAAGTTCCTTCCAAGTAAACAGATATTTGAGACTCTTATGGTCAGTGAGAATCTCAAATGTAACGCCATATAAATAATATCGCCAAATCTTCATGGCAAAAATAATGACGACTTGCTCCAGATCATGTACAGGGTAGTTCTTCTCATGTTCCTTCAATCGACGAGAAGCATAGGAGACTACCATATCGTGCCGCATCAGAACAGCGCTCAAACCCTGGATAGATGCGTCGGTGCAGAGGACATATCCGTCCTCTCTAGAAGGCAAAAATTCAAAATCGGAGCCGACACTAGTCTCCGCTTCAGCTCCTAAAAACTGGTCTTGTCATCTTCAGTCCAAGTGAACTTCACGCCTTTTCAGGTCAGGCGTGTCAGTGACATAACTATCCGAGAGAAACCCTCAATGTATCTCCGGAAATATCGAGCCAAACAAAGGAAGTTGCGAGCCTCTTCTATAGACTCCGTCTACTTCCAACGGTAACAACCTCGATCTCCTGTGAAACCACGGTATACTCCTACGGGTGACCGTGTGTCTCAAACATCTCACAGAAGATAATCAAAATACGCACTACTGATCTTCACATCTAGACGTTTCCATCGAAACATCTCTAGAACTATGCAAAGATAATGTGCGTGATACACCTCAGATCAGGAATAAAACACCATGTCGTCAATAACGATAACGAATTCTGATCCAATATCCTAGGGATACCCAGATCATCTAGTCCATGAAAACATCTAAGACTCCGCAAGCCATAATGGTAAAACCAAGACACATAATGTCCGTATCACCGACATTCCCAATCCATAAGATCCTCGACAATAAACAGATCTGATCACCAACGATATAAATCACCAAAGAATAGACCCTCCAGTGTGAGAGCAACGCTCCATCACATAAAATACCACATATGTGGGAGCAACGCTCTACCCCAAGAAATCCTCAATATGTAGGAGTAACACTCCACTACAAATAATCTATAACATGTATCTGCCATAGATATGGGAGCAATGCTCCGCTACAAGCAATCCGAAATATCTATATGTGGGAACTCCGCTCCACCACAAACGATCCATAAGTGTCCAAGGCACCTAACTATCCAACTAGAGGCTGCACGAGATCACTCAACCACATATCACTGTAGGCAGCCAAAGGTATAAACAACCTAGTAAACAAATCAAATCCATAGTCAACTCTATCATCATCCTAGTGGGTTGGTCACCCACTAATAGGAGAATTAGTTGACAGGGTTATACAACCAATAACATAATGTAGACACTCAGCATTCTACATTCAACATAGGTAGAATTATCATGATGCTACCCACCATACACCTGGTACACATGCACACACAACATATGTATAATCGACATAATCCTCCAATTTGTACACACCAAACACACTCATAGCACAGGTATAAATCAGTGTGATACCTCCAACAATACCTATCAAACCCGTGTGCATATATCAACATAGGTATAATCAACAATACACCTCAACAACACTCACATGACATATGTACACTTATGCCAAGAGTATAATCAACATAATACTTCCAACAAATCATAATCGACACGAGTTTACTCTCAAAACAATCATATAATAAACAAGATACCTCAAATATTACACCAACACATCTGCACATATCACAACTCAGATTAGATCGATAAGATACATCCAATAAAACACTCAAACATATGTGCACATTCCACAACATAATTTTTTTTAATTGACAAATACCTCCAATAAACAATCAGACATGTATGTCTAACCACTCGGGTATAATCTACTAGAAACCCACAATAATCATATGTATAAAGGTATACGACCCAAAAGATAAAGTCAGAATTCAAGAATCAAGACACTCTCATTTTTTATCCTCAAAAATATCAGCCCACATAATATTAGATGAATAAGTCTCTACTCCCCATGAGAGCAAGTTAACATTCAAAACATCAAATCATTATTTATCAACATAGTCCAATATCAGAGGAAGTAAACATCAATTTTATCATCCTGTTAACTAACCACAACTAACCAGATTTATTAAAATCTCATAGGCACTCTAAACCATAAACTCTCTAGCACCCGATTTATAATCTGATCACCAACTATAAACATCAAACCTGTAAATATCATACATGACACTCACTATGTCACTATCAACAACAACCCAAATAATAGATCATCAAAATAGTTATCCACTAATAGATCATCAAACAACCACATAACATTTACTCTCATAAATCATTAGAAATCAACACATCACAATATCTGATCTCCCAATATCCCTCAACCTCAAATCATTCTCAACAATGATCAAACATGATAACTCTCCAATGACCAATTTTCATCGTATCGGATACCCTAATATCCAAAAGATAAGAGTATAAAAACTCTACTGGCTAAGTCCACAGGAATATATAGGTATCATCCATTACCCAGCTAACAATAGCAGAGGCTGATATGTGCCTCCATCTCCTAATAGTAGTAACAGAAGCTAAAACTACTGATGGTATGATATGAAAAATCATCAGAGACTATAATCCTTGATCTCTATTAGGGTCGACCAAGATCAGTGGCTAACCCATCACATGTAATATGGCTACAACAACCAGACATGTAATAAAGATAAAGTGCTAATAGATGTCCTAACTATCATAAAATAAACATCATACATATTTGCCGTCTGGAGATGTTCCATCGCTGTCCAGTCCCCAACTTCTGACCTCAAAATTCCGAACTAGAAAATCGCCGGGAATCCATATAAATCTGAAACATAACCATAACGGAAATCCGTATAAACCGAAATAGACATCCAAAAATCCAGAACACCAAAAGCAGGTATCCATAACCTGCTCTGATACCAATAAATTGGTATAAGATAAATCTCGAAAATCCAAAATACAAAAATCCAACAAGTATCGCCAAACTTGGCGCTCTGATACCATATCAATAGGTATCAGGTTATCCCAAATATCTAAAATACGAAAACAACGATCGTAAAATTTGTGCTGTGATACTACTAAATTGTCACGCCCCAGAGGAGTCCCTGTCCGAGAAAATTTCGGCAGCATCTCCCCTGTACGGTGGACAATCTGAAACTTTTCTACATCCTCACATACCTCAGCCACAGGCGGCTGGAATAATAAAAACAATAAAAATACAACCACACATTCCACGCAGTTTATATAACAAGTAAACAGAAAGATAATACCCTGACTCGAAATCAACCCTACTCCACTACACTCGTAAAGCTCAAATCCGATGAACTCACCTCTTCTGCCGTCCAGGCAGGCATGTAGTAGAATAAATCCAAATCCAAATCCATCGACATAATAAAATCCATACAATGTCCATAAGTAAAATAATCCAAAACATAACAAGTTCAAAACAGTCTAGAATAGAAAAGAAACCAAAAGAAAACCAATCATATCCTCGAGGTCTGTATGTTAGAATTTTTCGGGCCACGAAAACCGCTTTTCGCGTCGCGGAAACCCCGAAACACCCTAGCCAAGGATCTCGTGCAAAGAAAAATCCGATTCGAAAAATCCACGTATTTATATCATGCTTAATACCCGAATATGTTAGATCTACTCCTAGATCTATAGTTTAAAGAAAAAAACTACCTTTGATGCGTGCCCTTCGCTTATCCCGCTCGACTAAGGTTGAAGTTGGATCTAGAGGGCACAAAGTAGAGCCCCTCTATATGTGTCCACACAAGCAATTAGGTGGAGAAGATGACCGAAACAAGGTGTGCTAGCACCTATGTGGTTTTCGGCCAAGAAGAGGAGGAAGAGAGGGAGAGGTTGCCGAGAGCACCAAGGAAGAAGAAGAATAAAAAAAATTGAATTCAAAAATTCAATCAATCCACCATATCATGTGGCCGGCCACATAAATGTCATTAAGTGGGCAATTAATGCTCTTAATTGCCCCCTTAATGTGGCCGGCCACTCATGGGTAACCTCCCATGAGGTGGCAAGCATGAGGTGGCATGGTGATGTGTAGCATCCCCATTGGTTCTCCCATGCCACCTCATCAAATGTGGTGGCATTCAAGTCAAGTCAATATTGACTT
The DNA here is from genome assembly GCF_018446385.1 of Zingiber officinale. NCBI lineage: Eukaryota > Viridiplantae > Streptophyta > Magnoliopsida > Zingiberales > Zingiberaceae > Zingiber > Zingiber officinale. Next base: position 103,269,463 of record NC_055991.1, read on the forward strand.
TCAACCTTCCTAATTTGGCCAAAGTCAAACATGACCAAATTAACTCCCTTAATTGATTTATCCAACATTTGGATCATACTTGAGTCTAACTCATAGTCAAGTCAAACTTGTGGATTTAGGTCAAGTCAAACTTGCCTTTTATAGACTTTCCATATTTAGCCAAGTCAAACTTGACTTCATCTTTCCTCTTGGTTCATCATATGAACTAGTCTCCATCTATTGCTCTATGTGTGTGACCCTATAGGTTCTTGTCAACGTTGGCAATGTCCCTAAATCCAATTAGGGACATAAGCAATGAGAGGTATCTAGCAACACATCATTGCTACCCAAGTTACAAGAATGTTGAGATCCAACATCACCAATATGACTAATAATTGTGACTCTCACAATATGTGACATTGTCCTTCTATCCTTGATATCTAGATTGATCTTATATGAGGCATAGACCGTGTCATCCTCCAATCAATCTAAGTGTCTTGAACTCCAAGTAGACTCACTATAATCAAATAAGCACAATATCACATATTGCCTTATTTGGGCATGACCATGCACTTAGTGATCTCACTCTATCAAGACTATGATATCACTCCTGTAATATAGGAGGATAGATCCCATCTACATCACTCACATCCCTCCGCATAATTTGTTACATACCCAGAATCGCCTTTATAGTCCACCCAGTTACGGGTGGCGTTTGACGAAACCAAAGTACATAACTCCTTATGTAGGGAACCATGGTGACTTCAGGTCTAAGGACTAAAGTCATACTAATAGTCACTTGAGAAAGTATATGACACTCATATAACGATCCATGATACTTTCTCATGGCGGGTCATTCAGTATACATTCTCCAATGTATACCCATGTGTCAACTTGATATCTCATATCCATGACTTGTGAGATCAAGTCATCATGTTGACCTACATGCTAGTCTCAATGCATTAACATTGTCCTTCTATGTTAATACTTGACTAGGAATAATTAAGTGTAGTGTTCTCTATATCATCTCACTATCGATTCAACTAATCGATTGATATAGATATGAACCTACTACCCTAGGACATTATTATACTTATTTATATAGCACAAATACACACAAGTATAATAATCACAATGCCTTTATTTATATATCAGAAATATATGTACAAGAATATGATACAAAGAGTCCAAAAAAAATAACCATCACATGATTGGCTCTAGGGCTCTCACTAACAATGGATTGGCTCTAGGGCTCTCACTAACAATCTCCCACTAGCACTAGTGCCAATCACTGTAGTATCTAATACCCAATGACCTAGTGTGACCATCATGCTTAGTCTGTGCCAAAGCCTTGGTCAAGGGATCTGCGACGTTAGCCTCTGTGGGTACTCTGCAAATCTTCACATCTCCTCGATCGATGATCTCTCGAATGAGATGGAAGCGCCGTAGTATATGCTTTGTCCGCTGGTGTGAGCGAGGTTCCTTAGCCTGCGCAATAGCTCCATTGTTGTCGCAGTAGAGCTCTACGGGATCAGATATGCTAGGAACCACCCCAAGCTCAGAAATGAACTTGCGGATCCAAACTGCCTCCTTTGCTGCCTCTGATGCAGCAATATACTCAGCCTCCGTTGTAGAATCTGCAACTGTGTCCTGCTTCGAACTCTTCCAGCTCACAGCTCCACCATTCAAGCAGAACACGAACCCTGACTGCGATCTGTAATCATCCTGGTCAGTTTGGAAGCTAGCATCAGTGTAACCCTTTACAACTAGATGCTCATCACCTCCAAATATCAAGAAATAATCCTTAGTCCTTCTCAAGTACTTAAGGATATTCTTGACCGCAATCCAGTGATGCTCACCTGGATCTGACTGGTATCTGCTCAAAGCATACGAGACATCAGGACGAGTACATAACATGGCGTGCATGATAGATCCTATGGCCGAGGCATAGGGGATCTTATCCATGCGGTCCCTCTCCTCTCTAGAAGAGGGACTTTGAGTCTTCGAAAGACTCACACCATGTGACATCGGCAGATTTCCCTTCTTGGAATTCTGCATGGCAAACCGAAGTAATACCTTGTCAATGTATGTATTCCGACTTAGGCCAAGCAATCTCTTAGATCTATCTCTATAGATCTTAATGCCTAGAATGCAGGCTGCTTCACCTAAGTCCTTCATTGAGAAACAATTCCCTAGCCAAGTCTTCATAGCTGTAGCGAGGAAATGTCGTTCCCAATGAGAAGTATGTCATCCACATACAATACGAGGAAGACAATTGTGCTCCACTAACCCTCTTGTAGACACAGGGTTCATCTTCGCTCTTGATGAAACCAAACTGTTTGATTGCATCATCGAATCGAAGATTCCAGCCCCGAGAGGCTTGCTTTAGGCCAGCTTGCATACTCTGCTAGTATGCTGTGGATCTACAAAACCCTCAGGGTGTTCATGTACACATCCTCGAGGAGGTTTCCATTCAGAAACGCTGTCTTGACATCCATCCGCCGATCTCATAATCATGGTAGGCCGCAATAGCAAGCATAATCCGAATGGACTTAAACATCGCTATTGGAGAGAAGGTTTCATCATAGTCAATACCATGAATCTGCTTGAAACCTTTAGCTACCAATCTACCTTTATAGGTATGAGTAAGTCCGTCCATGTTAGTCTTTCTCTTAAAGACCCACTTACACCCAATGGGTTTGACCCTTCAGTGGATCAACCAAGGTCCAAACTTGGTTGGTGTACATGGAATCCATTTCGATCTCATGGCTTCTAGCCATGACTCGGAATCTGGGCTCACAGCTTCTCGATAGGTGGTAGGCTCATTCTCAATGAGCATAACGTCATCCTGGTCGGGCAAGAGAAATGAGTATCTCTCGGTGACGACGCACTATCGACCTGCGAAGAGGTAGGTCTACATGAACAGTTGTTGTTCCACAACTTCTTGTGCAACAATCTCATCATCCACAACTCTTTGTGGTTCCTGTTCAGTATCCATCAATGGCTCAGTGTTTTGGTCGTTGTCTTGAACTTCTTCAAGATCAAACGAACTTCCACTAGCCTTTCTAGAAACAAAGTCCCTTTCTAGAAAGACCCCAGTCTTAGCAACAAACACTTTGTGCTGACTAGGAATGTAGAAGTAATATCCCTTAGTTTCCTTGGGATATCCTATAAAATAACACTTATCGATTTGGGTCCCGTTTATGCGAGACTTGACGTCTAACGTAAGCCTCACAACCCCAAACCCTCATGAAAGACATCTTGGGACTCCTCCCAGTCCATATCGTATATGGTGTCTTCATGACCGCCTTTGATGGAACACGGTTAAGTGTGAACGCTGCCGTGTCCAGAGCATATCCCCAAAAGGATATAGGAAGATCTGCGTGACTCATCATAGATCGTACCATATCTAATAAGGTACGATTCCTCCTTTCAGATACACCATTCCACTGTGGTGTTCCAGGAGGAGTGAGTTGGGATAGAATCCCACACTCTGCTAGATAGTCACTAAACTCATGGCTTAAGTATTCTCCACCTCGATCTGATCGAAGTATCTTAATACTTTTGCCGAGCTGGTTTTGTACTTCATTTCTGAATTCCTTGAACTTTTCAAAGGATTCAGACTTATGTGTCATCAAGTACACATAACCATATCTACTGAAGTCGTCAGTAAATGTGATAAAGTACCTATAACCACCCCGAGCAGCGATATTGAAAGGGCCACATACATCACTATGTATGAGTCCTAGCAAGTCTGTCGCTCTCTCGCTATGTCCACTAAAGGGAGTCTTAGTCATCTTGCCTAGAAGGCATGACTCACATGTCTCATATGATTCAAAATCAAATGAGTCCAGCAAACCATCCTTATGGAGCTGGGACAAGCGACTCTCGTTTATGTGGCCTAGGCGGCAATGCCAGAGATAGGTTGGGTTCAACTCATTTGATCTCAACCTCTTGGTACTCACGTTATAGATAGGGCTCTCTAAATCTAGAATATAGAGGCCATTCATCAGATGTGCACTACAATAGAACATATCTTTCAAATAAACAGAACAACATTTGTCCTTTATTATGAATGAAAAACCTTTATTATCTAAACAGGAAACTGAAATAATATTCTTTGTTAGTGCAGGGACATAACAACAATTATCTAGTTCCAATACAAGCCCAGCGGGCAGAGATAGAAAATATGTTCCTACAGCAACAGCAGCAACCCTTGCTCCATTGCCTACTCGTAGGTCCACCTCGCCCTTTGCCACTTCTCAGCGTCTGCACATTAGTACAAATGTGAGATGCACATCCAGTATCTAATACCCATGATGTAGAAATAGAAAGGTTGACTTCTATAACATTTATACCTGAAGTAGAAGCCTCGCTTCTTTTCTTCTTAAGATCCTCCAGGTAGATCTTGCAGTTCCTCTTCCAGTGCCCTGTCTGACCACAGTGGAAGCAGGTAGCATCCTTTTGCACCCCGCCCTTGGGTTTGAGTGCTGAAGAGCTGGCTTTGCCCTTGGTCTGGGTCTTACCCTTACCCTTGGGCTTCCACTTGCCCTTACCCTTGCCCTTTTGTACCATCAGGACGGTACTGGTCTTGGTAGTGGTGAGATTGGGCTCAGCAGTTCTCAACATGTTGAGCATCTCGGGCAGTGGTTTGTCTAATTCGTTCATGTTATAGTTCATGACGAATTGACGGTAACTTGCCGGCAACGATTGCAGGATCAAGTCAGTGGCCAGCTCTTGGCCCAATGGGAACCCCAACCTCTCTAGGTTCTCGACGTACCCAATCATCTTGAGTACGTGAGTTCCTACAGGGGTTCCCTCTTTCATCTTACATGAAAAGAGGGCCTGAGTCACTTCAAACCTCTCATGTCTGGCTTGCCCTTGATATAATTGCTTAAGATGGCCAATCATATCAAAGGCATTCATGTTCTCGTGTTGCTTCTGAAGCTCAGAGGACATGCAGCATAGCATTAGGCACGACACGTCTAACGCATCGTCTTGATGCTTCTGATGAGCATCCTTAATGCTACGAGCGGCAGAGGCTGGTGGTGCTTCAGGAACTGCTTGCTCCAGAACGTACAGCTTACGTTCCTGCATGAGGACTATCCTCAGGTTCCTGTACCAGTCCAGGAAGTTAGCTCCTGTGAGCTTGTCCTTCTCAAGGACAGATCGTAGGGAGAGAGTGTTCGCGTTTGGTGACATGGCAATCTACAACATATTAAACATGCAGAGAATCAATATCATATTCTATCATCTAATTAGGTCTTTAATTAAATGATTCTCCCACTGAATTTTGTGGGACAAGATCCACATCATACTACATCTTGAGTCAGCTTTGGCTGAATCGCCCAAGACCTAGTATGATCGGTAGGTAGCTAATTACCAATTACATCTCCATGCAACTCTTGTTTATAGGATCAAGATTTAACTTTTACAAATAATCTTGAGTTAGCTTTGGCTAAATCGCCCAAGATTATTTATAAACGTGATCTTGTCCTACCTTTCCAACTATTGGAATACGCCTATAGCTTCACTCGATCCAATTGAGCTTTGCTAGCTACTCAATCTAATTGAGCTCAATCTAACCCGAGCGTGATAGGCGGGACCAAGGTTGTCCCTCCGCATCCTACCAAGATTAAATGCGTTGCTCTGCTTTGGCAGATACGACAATCGCATATGATCGAGGTAGTGATGGGTATCATGGCCCGGTAGGCGTTTACGAGTTGATTTCGATTTAGATCTAATCTAATCGACGATGTGCATCATATTTAGGCGTAAATTAAATCTAATTTAAATCCTAAATGTGTATTGTGCACATCAAGATGTGGTTCCCACATCACATGTGCATCACATACACTCATGCATATTCTATTCTACACAAACATGCATCACATACACATAAGCAAAAATAAAATATATACATTTAAATTATGTGATTGGTCATGGCCCTACTAGGATCCTCTCTAGCCAAAGAGAAGATCCAATGGTCATCCTAGGGTCTAGGTGGCAGCTTCTCCAAGCTCCTCCTTCCGATCCCCATGTGTTGCCGGCATGCTCCCGCGAGTCCGTCTTCTCCGGAATTTCGTCATCTTCAAATTTTGTACATTACAAAATTTATACTCGAGTTACATTCGAGTCTTAAAACTAATTTTTACAGAAATAAAATAATGGAAAAAGGCAACACGCAGGTCGCATCCACAATACAGCACACACAACACATGACGGCACGCAGGCCGTATTATGAATTACACGCATAATTTTTCATAAAAATTCTGGGACTTGGGCCATGACCAACACATACTGTACATAATTCAGAATTGTGTATTTTTTTTTTATTTAAAATTTTTCTACTGATTTTTCTGAATTTTTGAGTCCCTTCTCCACGGCGGTCCCGCTAAGCGGGTTTCGGGCGTAATCGCGGGACAAGGCCCCTTGCGGGGTTAGGGGCAGCGCCCCTATTCGCGAAATAACCTTCGCGAGTGTCCTCTTGCGATTATACAGCGCCCTTACCCGCTGTCCCAAAATCTATTTGGGTGAAACTTGCCGTTTCGGAGAAATTTTTCTCGATGACAAAAGTGTACAAGTGCTTCGCACTCGTTCTTTCGCCTCTACGAGAAAAATACCCAAAAATTCCTAAAATTTAGAAAAATCACAGAAACTTAAAAGCATCTAAATTTTGTATCTAATACAGAAAAAAAATAAATAAATACGTGCTTCGCACGATGGCTCTGATACCACTGTTAGAATTTTTCGGGCCACGAAAACCGCTTTTCGCGTCGCGGAAACCCCGAAACACCCTAGCCAAGGATCTCGTGCAAAGAAAAATCCGATTCGAAAAATCCACGTATTTATATCATGCTTAATACCCGAATATGTTAGATCTACTCCTAGATCTATAGTTTAAAGAAAAAAACTACCTTTGATGCGTGCCCTTCGCTTATCCCGCTCGACTAAGGTTGAAGTTGGATCTAGAGGGCACAAAGTAGAGCCCCTCTATATGTGTCCACACAAGCAATTAGGTGGAGAAGATGACCGAAACAAGGTGTGCTAGCACCTATGTGGTTTTCGGCCAAGAAGAGGAGGAAGAGAGGAGAAGTTGCCGAGAGCACCAAAGAAGAAGAAGAAATCAAAAAATTGAATTCAAAAATTCAATCAATCCACCATATCATGTGGCCGGCCACATAAATGTCATTAAGTGGGCAATTAATGCTCTTAATTGCCCCCTTAATGTGGCCGGCCACTCATGGGTAACCTCCCATGAGGTGGCAAGCATGAGGTGGCATGGTGATGTGTAGCATCCCCATTGGTTCTCCCATGCCACCTCATCAAATGTGGTGGCATTCAAGTCAAGTCAATATTGACTTTCAACCTTCCTAATTTGGCCAAAGTCAAACATGACCAAATTAACTCCCTTAATTGATTTATCCAACATTTGGATCATACTTGAGTCTAACTCATAGTCAAGTCAAACTTGTGGATTTAGGTCAAGTCAAACTTGCCTTTTATAGACTTTCCATATTTAGCCAAGTCAAACTTGACTTCATCTTTCCTCTTGGTTCATCATATGAACTAGTCTCCATCTATTGCTCTATGTGTGTGACCCTATAGGTTCTTGTCAACGTTGGCAATGTCCCTAAATCCAATTAGGGACATAAGCAATGAGAGGTATCTAGCAACACATCATTGCTACCCAAGTTACAAGAATGTTGAGATCCAACATCACCAATATGACTAATAATTGTGACTCTCACAATATGTGACATTGTCCTTCTATCCTTGATATCTAGATTGATCTTATATGAGGCATAGACCGTGTCATCCTCCAATCAATCTAAGTGTCTTGAACTCCAAGTAGACTCACTATAATCAAATAAGCACAATATCACATATTGCCTTATTTGGGCATGACCATGCACTTAGTGATCTCACTCTATCAAGACTATGATATCACTCCTGTAATATAGGAGGGATAGATCCCATCTACATCACTCACATCCCTCCGCATAATTTGTTACATACCCAGTAATCGCCTTTATAGTCCACCCAGTTACGGGTGACGTTTGACGAAACCAAAGTACATAACTCCTTATGTAGGGAACCATGGTGACTTCAGGTCTAAGGACTAAAGTCATACTAATAGTCACTTGAGAAAGTATATGACACTCATATAACGATCCATGATACTTTCTCATGGCGGGTCATTCAGTATACATTCTCCAATGTATACCCATGTGTCAACTTGATATCTCATATCCATGACTTGTGAGATCAAGTCATCATGTTGACCTACATGCTAGTCTCAATGCATTAACATTGTCCTTCTATGTTAATACTTGACTAGGAATAATTAAGTGTAGTGTTCTCTATATCATCTCACTATCGATTCAACTAATCGATTGATATAGATATGAACCTACTACCCTAGGACATTATTATACTTATTTATATAGCACAAATACACACAAGTATAATAATCACAATGCCTTTATTTATATATCAGAAATATATGTACAAGAATATGATACAAAGAGTCCAAAAAAAATAACCATCACATGATTGGCTCTAGGGCTCTCACTAACAATGGATTGGCTCTAGGGCTCTCACTAACACTGTAGGGACCAGCAACTGGAACTCTCTCCTGACAGCATCAACCTGAAAATATCAACAATGGAGGCGGGGTGAGTCCAACACTCAGCAGGTACAATTGATATGCAAAGTAAAGAAATAACACCTAGCACTAATCATGCGTACAGTTTCCTGATAAAAATAAAGATAAATGCAAACCGAAGTAGACAGGAGAGAATCTGTACTAACCAGGACCCGGTATAAGGACAAACAGTCCGAAAGGTATAGAAGACTTGTATGCATGTCAAACATAGGTATCCAAACAATATGCAGCATATAAATGCAGCAAACACAATCACAAACAATAAATGCATCATGCATATGATGCCAATGTCATGGTCACCCCTGACGCCAGTCAGCCAACTCATAACAAAAGTGGGGCCGAGTAGGTAGAGCTGTGACAACCGTGTACTCTGCATCACTACCCCTGATGAGTGACCGAGTGGACGGGATGCTGTCGGAGTACACACGTACTCCTACCCCAAATCATAAATGGAGGAGCGCAATGCTCTCATCTCCCGGTACGCTATGACGGGGAGGGATCTCTAACGTGCTACACGCTGCATCACACTACCCATGAGCGGACCAACGGAGCACCGGAAGAGCTAAACTGACGTGCTACCACGCTGTGTCACGCTACCCATGAGCGTCACAACGGAGCACCGAACAGTGATGAAACTGGCAATGTGCTCAATAATAATGGAGCAATCTATCGCACAACATGCGATCATGCAAATGGTGCATGTCACTAAGCATGGTAATATACTAAACCAACCTCTGGACATATAACAATGGGCACCATAGTGAATAAATCATATCAAGATATACTGATCAAGAAGGTATCAAACCTAGGTCCTGAACATGTGAAACATGGTTATATCACTACCCATGAGCATGAAAAATCAGGTACGAGATCAATACGAGATGCAAACAAACAACCAATCAAACGGGTAACATGTATTGGGCAGTGATTAACCGAACAAATAAGAAACACAATTAATGCAACATGTTAATTTCATTACTAAGCATATTAAAGACAATAAGTCAAAAGTACTCACCTCCGAAAATAGAAAGGTCCAATCTGACTCCGAGATACTCGTCTCGCGTCAAAGTCCTGTGTTAAATCGCACAGTTTAGCTAATTTAATTATAAACAAATAGCTAAACTAATTTCTAATCCACTGACCCGTTAGGGTTAGTTTCATTAACCCCAACTACACTGTTATACAACTTCTAAACCTAAATCAATAATTATTGCTAACACAACTAGCAATAATCTAACACAAAGATCAAAACCATAAACCTTACCTCAAATCAACCGGATCAAGAAGGAGGAAGTGGTGATCGACAACAGCAACTTTCCACAACAAACAACCTACTGTTGATGCTGGAACCAAGCAAATCCACAGATCTCAACAGAATGGAACAGAACCTCCTCTCTGCTGAATTCTTCCCTACCATTCGGATCAAGGTGAGACTAAGAACACCACAGAACATCATAGTAACCAAAACTCACCTCACTGATCTCAACCATACATACCCAATCAATCAAAATTATTGAAATCAAGAAATTTCTCGTCCCTGCTTACCTTGAGGATCACTGCTAGGACACGGGAACACTGGCGAGATGGTCGGCATCTGCGCTGTGCCGAAACGCGGCAGAGAGGAAGAAGGGCACAGAGGAGTCGGCCTCGCAGTGTGCAGTGGGGAGGAGCGGTGGTGGTGGCTCACGTGAGGAGATCGGCGAAGCAAGGGCTCGGCGTTACTCTCGTCTGCCGGCGTCGGCTGTGGTGATCGGGCTGGCTAGGGCACAGAGAATGCCGGCGGCACCTCCGTGCGGCAGCGGCACGGCTAGGGCACTAGTGGCTAGCGCTAGGAACTCCACGGCAAAGGCTAGGGCTCCGGGTGGTCGACGGTGGCGCCGACACTGGGGCACAGACGTGCTTACGGTGGATCGGCAATGGCGTCGGTGTGCTCGGCTAGGGCACCAAGGGGTGCGGCTCAGGAGGAATAAAATGAAGGAGATGAAGAAGAAGTGGGTGGGCGGCGAGGAAGAAACCGCTGGGCCGACGGTTAGGGCAAGGATCCAGAGGAAGGCTTGGCGTCGGCGCGAGTTCGGCAGGGAGAAGGAAGTTTAGGCACGGAAAGAAAAATAAAATAAATGAAAAGAAAAGGAATATGAAATAAATATTTCCTCGCTTAAATGGGTCGTCTAAACAGGCTTTTCCCGGCCCCGTTTTTATCCCCGTTAACTCATTCGTACGAGCTCCGAAAAATTCCCGAAATTTTTTCAAAAATTCCGGAAAATTACCTTATTAATATTCGTATATTTTCGGTATTTTACACATTGTAGTTGGAAGATGTTAATGTTACTCATGTTACATTGGGAAAGAGATAAGCAACATACAGGGGAAATAACATAAATTAAGAGGATAATCATATAGATAACTAAAAACACAGTGATTCTCCTACTCGTAGATTGAACTTTTTGCATAAGATTTTCTTAGCAAGGAAAAAGAGTGAAACTCCTAGTCTTTTTTCAGTCAAGCAATCAAAATGCTAACCTTGTAATTTGGTGAACTTCATTTGGTTAATTAATGATTACATGGAAGAACTCCTTTGTATTGTTTGCAAATCTTCACATTTGGTTTCTAGTGATATATTAAAATGAATGCAGCACAACATTATGGTTCCTTTTACATTTGGTTTCCATAATTATTGTGATCATTTGTTTAGAGAACATTAGTTATATTAAAATGATGTTTTTAATATTATTATTACCAATGATATATTTTTGCATGAAGCTCAAGATAGGGATAAAATACATGTAACTGACCAAGCTTGATAATGTTGACATTGATTATGACTAGAGTAAGTTTTGTCTGTTATATTTTGATTGATGACCAATCAATCTGTCTGGACATACTGGAGGGAATGAGAATGTTTAAATGAGGGCTTCAACAAATAGCTTAAGTTTTGGGGATAACTGTTCACGTACTTGATCTTAACATAGTATCCTCTATATATCCACTACTTCCACCTATGTCTTGGAATACAAACAAATAATTTAAAGTCAAATGGATCACAACTCTTTTCTTTGCCAGATGAAATCAAAGATAAATGGAACTGGATCCATTAAAACAACTCATAAGACGAATTATGATCAAGGCAATGGACCAAATTAGGTTCTTGTTATAGGAAGCGCCTTGCTGAGCACACTTTCGATTAAGCTTGGATGCCAGCTGAAATGAATCCTTGATAACAAACAGCAAGGGAAAGTCAACAAGGGTCTGATGTGCCCCTCTGTACACTAGCATAATTTTATTTTGTAGTTCAACCCTCCTGACTGTTCAAGTTCTCTCAGAAACCTGGAAATCTAAAGCTAACAGGAGATCAAGAGCCCATCAATTGCAACAGATATCTATCTTTTTGCTCAAGACGAGGGAAACCGTTCCCAATTTCTTTCAGGTATGCTTACCATGAGCTAGACATAGAATGAATATGAAGGGTAAATGAAATGCTTGCATATTATAATAATGGAAAGTATTTTCCAATGCTTAGCATCTACTTTCTTCTGGGTATTAATGTTAGTGATAGCATTTGTTTACTCTGAATAAAATCTTGTTGACCATAGTGAAAGAAAACTTGTTATTGTCTTAGAGCAAATATTACTGATCCTGTCCGAACCAGGAGTCAACGGAAGCTGGAGGTGTGGCACTTCTTGCTGGATCCTCGAGTGCTCCGGCGAACCTGCAGCAAAATCGAGCCGGGAGGGGTGTCCCGGCGACGGCCCTCCGACGCTCGAGTCAGGCGAGGAATAACAAAAAGGTGGCCTCAGGATCAAGACTCGCGTACCTCCGGTGAAAAAAAGGAGACCTTATATAGACCTCTCGAAGGAGCCTGGGCGCGCCAATCAAAGCAATCACCTGCTTTCGACCATGCCCAGGTATGGGTCTGTCAGAAAGACCATGCCCAGGTATGGGTCTGTCAGAAAGACGTCCATAAGGCTATACCGCTACTGTACCAACCTCTCCATGATGTGACGGCGAGATCCTCCATCGTGCACTCTTGTGTACGGCGTAATCATCAGACATGCCTTTGCTGACATCCCATATCCTGAGCCGAACGAATAGGCCGCTCAGCTAATCTTTGCATCCTCGCTCTTATCCTGGACGAGCGGACCACCCGCTAGGCCCTCGGTCCTAGCCGGGCGGACACCCGCTCGGCCATTCAGTCTTCCCGCCTTGGCGTCGGAAACCCAAGCCCATGGCTGGGTTATCTTTGGTTCCGCTCGGACCTACTCAGCTGCTCGGTGCAGCCATTAACCGCTTAGTCAGCCCTACATCTGTCCTCAAGCTGAGACCCTTCAGGAAGTGGATCCCCCATTCTTACCGCCGGATCACTTGCCTTCCCTTCAAGTCTAGTCGAAGGAGGCAGTGAGTCCGACTGACTGGACTATGTGTCCGAGTGGCGTCTATTTGTAAGGTCGGCCAGAAATATCCAGCTAGCAAGATCTTCTTAGCTAGTGATCGTCCGCCCGGATGTCCTCCACACGATCCTTGATGTACCTCTTGGAGGATGTAAGCTGAGTCCTCCGAGCTCACGCATTTCAACAGCGGGCGAGAGAAAGCCTTCTTATAGAGCTGATCGCCAATGAGTGTGAACCGACCGGCTCTCCTCCTGAGCAGCTGAGCTTCATCCCGATCGACCGATGTGTCTCCCGAGCGGAGGAACTCTATGATGGGTGTCCTCTAGTCGCTTGGAAACGTGAGGCCTTCCATCCGGTCGACGTGCGCCACCAACAGTACTTTTTCAATTGGTTGCTGAATGACAACCGGCGTTATTGAGCTTGCGAGTTTGGCTAACTCGTCGGCTGCCTGGTTCTCCGTTCGGGGGATCTTCTGAATAAGAACCTCTCGGAAAGTAGCTTTGAGTTTTTCAAAGGCCTCAACGTAGAGTTTAAGCCGAACGCTGTTGATCTCAAAGGTGCCAGAAAGTTGCTGAGCGGCCAACTGTGAATCCGAATAGAGAGTCACCCGACCGGCACCCACATGCCGTGCTGCCTGCAATCCGGCTATGAGGGCCTCATACTCTGCTTCATTGTTGGTAGCTTTGTAATCCAGCCGGACGGATAGGTGCATCTTTTCTTCTTGAGGTGAGAGCAGCAATATTCCAATCCCACTTCCGAGCCGAGTGGAGGACCCATCCACATATATTCTCCACATAGCTTCCGGCTCTGGCCTTTGCACTTCGGTCACAAAATCAGCCAAGGATTGCGCTTTGATCGCCGAGCGGGGCTGGTATTGGATGTCGAATTCACTTAGTTCTGTTGTCCACTTAATGAGCCGTCCGGACGCTTCTGGATTCAACAGTACTCTTCCTAGTGGACTGTTCGTCCGGACAATGATGGTGTGAGCCAAGAAATATGGTCGAAGGCGCCGAGCGGCTAGAACCAAAGCAAAGGCCAACTTCTCGAGCCCGGTGTAACGAGATTCAACATCTTTTAAAATGTGGCTCAGAAAATACACCGGCTGTTCCTCGCCGCTGGACCTTACAAGTGCCGAGCCTACAGCATGCTCGGTTGAAGACAGATAAACATAAAGTGACTCACCCCCGATCGGCTTGGCTAGTACAGGCAGGGAATTAAGATATGTCTTCAATTCTTCGAATGCTCGATCGCATTCCTCGTCCCAGTGAAATTTAGTGGCCTTGCGCAAAATTTTGAAGAAAGGGAGGCTCCGGTCGGCAGTTTTGGAGATGAATCTGGACAATGCGGTTATCCGACCGGTCAACCGTTGCACTTCCCTTGTATTTTTTGGAGGCGGCATGTCTTGTAGAGCTTTCACCTTGCTGGGATTTGCTTCGATTCCCCGCTCGGTCACTATGTACCCCAAGAAGCGCCCTCCTTTTGCTCTGAACAAGCACTTCTGGGGATTTAGCTTGACTCCATATTTGCGCAGCGTTCGGAAGGTTTCTTCCATGTCCTTGAAGAGATCGGCCGCTCGGACGGATTTGATAAGAATGTCGTCCACATATACCTCCAGATTCCGCCCGATCTGCTCCCTGAACACTTTGTTCATCAAGCGTTGATAGGTGGCCCCGGCATTCTTCAATCCGAACGGCATCACATTGTAGCAATATGTGCCGTCGGCAGTCACGAAGCTGACTTTTTCTTGATCTTCACGGGCGAGCGGCACTTGATGATAGCCTTGGTAGGCGTCGAGCATACATATTAACTCGCAGCCGGCCGTAGAGTCCACCAGCTGATCTATCCGGGGCAGGGGATAAAAATCTTTGGGGCATGCTTTGTTTAAGTCCCTAAAGTCGATGCAGACTCTCCACTTGTCGCCCGGCTTGGAGACTAATACTACGTTAGCCAGCCAGCTCGTGCGTATATGACCGGCCTCGAAGTTTCTCTACTTCCGCCGGATGATGACATTCGCTCGACGCTCTATCTTTTGCTTTACTGGCCGGGCGTCCGATCGGACATGCAACTCATGTGCGCTATGCTCGGCGAGATTCCGGCAATTCATGTCGACCAGACGAAGACATCATGATTTCGTTGGAGGCATTGGATCAGCTCCTCCTTCTCCTCCGGATCAGAGGCGATAAAAGTCGTGGCCTCCGATCGGGTTGGATGGATCTGAACCTCCTCCTTTTCATCATAAATTAAAGCAGGAGGTTTCTCGATTATGGCGTGTACCTCGATCCGGGGCGCCTTCCGAGCGGAACAGGCTTCTGCTCGGATCATCTCTATATAGCACCGCCGAGCTGCTAGCTGATCTCCCCGTACTTCTCCCACTTTGTCCTCCACGGGGAACTTGATCTTTTGATGGAAGGTTGAGACGACTGCTCGGAATTCGCTGAGCGCCGGTCGTCCCAAAATGACGTTGTAGGACGAAGGAGAGTCGACCACCACGAAGTTTATTGTCCTAGTCCTCCTGAGCGGCTCTTCTCCCAACGAGGTAGCCAGTCGGATTTGTCCGACCGGCTGCACTTCGTTACCCGTAAACCCATAGAGCGGCGTTGTCATGGGCAGCAGCTCGGCTCGATCAATTTCCAGCTGATCAAACGCCTTCTTGAATATAATGTTGACTGAGCTCCCTGTGTCAACAAATATGCGGTGAATAGTGTAATTTACTATTACCGCTTTAACGAGCAGAGCATCGTCGTGGGGCACTTCAACTCCTTGTAAGTCCCCGGGCCTGAAAGTGATTTCCGGTCCACTTGCCCGCTCTTGGCTGCAACCGACTGCGTGGATCTGGAGCTGCCGGACGCCCGCCTTTCTGGCTCGATTGGAGTCTCCTCCGGTCGGCCCGCCGGCAATAACGTTGATCTCGCCCCGGGAAGTATTGCTCCTGTTTTCCTCTTCCCGAGTGGACGGTCGGGACCGTTCTCTGGACGCCCGGCGATTCTCCTGTCTCGGAGATCGGTGCCGATCGGGCGTCTGTTGATGTCGCCTCTCGGTGCGGGTCCGGTCGGCTTCATGGGTCCTTTGTCTCCTGTCGCTGGGAGGAGACCGTCGTTCGGCATTCCTGGGAACGGGATTAGCCACGAAAGGAAGACTTCGACAATCCCTCGTGTTGTGCGTATCCGTCCGGTGGAAGGAGCAGAACATAGGGGTCCACCTCTTCTTTGGCTTGGGCCGAGCGGCAGCTACCTCTTGTACTTGGGACCTCACCCGAGGGGAGCGGATTGCTTCGGCCCTTACTCCTCTCGGCGGTTGATGAGCGACGTGCTATTTTCGTTCGGCATGAATAGGTGCCCGCTTGGTTGGAGTTTCCTTTTTCCGGGCGGCTTGCGCTTCTTCCACGTTTATGTATTCGTTGGCTCGATGTAGCATGTGATCATAATCTCGGGGCGGCTTTCGGATGAGCGCCCGGAAGAAGTCCCCATCCACAAGGCCTTGCGTGAAGGCATTCATCATCGTCTCCGATGTGGCCGTTGGAATATCCATCGCCACTTGATTGAATCGCTGGATGTAAGCTCGAAGCGATTCTCTCGGCTCTTGCTTGATGGCGAACAAGCTGACACTTGTCTTCTGATAACGCCGACTGCTAGCGAAGTGGTGGAGGAAGGCCGTTCGGAAGTCCTTGAAGCTAGTGATGGATCCGTCCGGCAGCCTCCGAAACTACCGTTGAGCCGATCCAGAAAGTGTGGTAAGAAAGACTCGGCACTTTACGCCATCTGTATATTGATGGAGCGTAGCTGTGTTATCAAACTTACCCAGATGATCATCCGGGTCCGTTGTTCCGTTGTACTCGCCGATCGTCGGAGGCACGTAGTGCTTGGGTAGAGGGTCTTGTAGAATAGCCTCCGAGAATTGGCGATTGATCCGCTCAGGAGATGAGTCCGCCCGGGGGCTTTCCCTTTTCTGTCATCTCGCCTTGGCATTTCGTCTGAAGAAGATCCTCTATCTCTTCGAGCTGGTACGGCTTGAGGGGTGTGAAATAAGGCCCGATGGAATGCAACGGTGGCTTGAGGTGCTTCTGCTCGGCCACCCGACGCAGATGTTGCTTGTTGCTCCGGCCGCTCGGCGGCTGCTTTCTGTTTTTGCTCCACAAGTTTGGCGGCCCTTATCTCGACCAGAGCTTCGAGTTCTTCCGTCGAAAGCGCCACCGTGTGTTGTCGTCCAGCCTCATCCATTGTTTCCAGTCGGATGCAGGAGCGTTCCCACATACGGCGCCAAATTGATCCTGTCCGAACCAGGAGTCAACGGAAGCTGGGGGTGTGGCGCTTCTTGCTGGATCCTCGAGTGCTCCGGCGAACCTGCAGCAAAACCGAGCCGGGAGGGGTGTCCCGGCGACGGCCCTCCGACGCTCGAGTCAGGCGAGGAATAACAAAAAGGTGGCCTCAGGATCAAGACTCGCGTACCTCCGGTGAAGAAAAGGAGACCTTATATAGGCCTCTCGAAGGAGCCTGGGCGCGCCAATCAAAGCAATCACCTGCTTTCGACCATGCCCAGGTATGAGTCTGTCAGAAAGACCATGCCCAGGTATGGGTCTGTCAGAAAGACGTCCATAAGGCTATACCGCTACTGTACCAACCTCTCCATGATGTGACGGCGAGATCCTCCATCGTGCACTCTTGTATACGGCGTAATCATCAGACATGCCTTTGCTGACATCCCATATCCTGAGCCGAACGAATATGCCGCTCGGCTAATCTTTGCATCCTCGC
The DNA here is from genome assembly GCF_018446385.1 of Zingiber officinale. Classification (NCBI taxonomy): domain Eukaryota; kingdom Viridiplantae; phylum Streptophyta; class Magnoliopsida; order Zingiberales; family Zingiberaceae; genus Zingiber; species Zingiber officinale. The sequence continues at coordinate 103,287,246 of NC_055991.1, forward strand.
TCTTATTCTGGACGAGCGGACCACCCGCTCGGCCATCGGTCCCAGCTGGGCGGACACCCGCTCGGCCATTCAGTCTTCCCGCCTTGGCGTCGGAAACCCAAGCCCATGACTGGGTTATCTTTGGTTCCGCTCGGACCTACTCAGCTGCTCGGCGCGGCCATTAACCGCTTAGTCAACCCTACATCTGTCCTCAAGCTGAGACCCTTCAGAAAATAGATCCCCGATTCTTACCGCCGGATCAATTGATCCTATGACCTTTTTTACACAATACACTTTTTTAAAAGATCTGTTCTTGATCTAGGTCTTTTTCCTTCTGTCCTGTTACGAGTTATAACTTATCTAATAAAATGCTTGCTCTTTTTTGTCGTTTGTTACAAATACGCCAATAACAAGGTTACAAGACTGAAATGATAGAATCAAATTGAAGCCCTTATAAATAAGATACAGAAAATGGATGAATGTTATGTATTGAGGTTTCTTGATCTAAATAGTGTTAATTAAAAGTTTTGATGGTTATTGTGATCTAATCAATATTAGTACATTATTCGATACAGAGATTTCAAGTGGTGGCATGCAATCCAGAAGCTCATTAAAAGTTTAATATTTTTATTAAACTTGACATGAACCAAAGCATCTTATTTAAAAAGCCTAACAGCTTATAGGGGAGAACATATATTCTGAGCAATGCAGTTCCCTGCCACAAATGCCTAAGCATACACATATGCAGCTAGCTAGATTGCTCATCAAAAGTATGGCCATCTAATCCCACATATTAAAGCTAACCACATACAAGGGCATGCATATGCTATAACTTCCGTCTTGTAAAATTTAGATATTTTGTTATAGTTGGAGTGACATCATTTCTTATAATTACTTTATCTTTATCAGTATTTCAACCCTTGGAAAGCAAAATGATTCACTAGAAAACTTCTGATCTATTTCAGTTAAGGAATGTGATTTTAGGAAGGAAGTTCATATAGAGACTCTAAGAATTCTAAGGAAAGCAAGGAAGAGAAGAAGAACACAGAATTTAATAACTGTAGATTGAGGTAAGGAAGCATGTCCATGCTTTTGGAATCAAGGTGCTCTAACCATAGAGATCTCAAATAAAGTATTGTAAATTTGTGTTGCAATAGAACGTTAAATGAGGAATCAATTAGAATACTTTCTTATGTAGCACTGATCTTGCAAATACTCTTCCTATTAGCTAAAATCATCTCTCAATATTGTGGTCCAAGTTTGGTGAAAAGTTTTTGGCACTTCTTCAAAGCCTTCTGAAGTCAAATAGCATATCTATATTCTAAAGACAAACATTATTGTCCACAGAAATAGGTGTATGCTTGTAATTCATTTTAGGTTGTATTCAATGTTTCACCTTTTCATCATCAAATAGCCATACTTTTTTATCTCTACTGACCTGAAATTTTAATTATAATGTTCCAAAACAAATAGCTAATAAGGAAAAAAAAAATCATTTTTCACTAATATTGTTTATATGCTGTGTATATAAAGAAGAGTGTGTTGGATCAAAAGTGTTAGGGGGGGGGGGGGGGGAATAGCGCTCGTGGCTTTTTCACGTTTTTCGGAAATCGTTTGAGTAACTAAACGCAGCGGAAAGTAAATGCAAACACACACAGAAGACACAGTCGAATTAATTCGTTCGGAGCCTAGCTCGACTCCTACTCGAAGGCCCGCGGTCCTTGACCGCTTTCGGTGGGGAACAACTATATACCGCAAATCTTTACAAGTGAATAAGTACAAGTATTAAACTTTAAAAGATTATACCGAAAAATACAAAGATGAATGAAGTGGTTGTCGATTGTCGAAGTAGCAGAGTCTAGTTGATGCTTTCGGAGCAGCGTACAAGATCACACGTTCTTCTATTCGAATTGATGTTTTGAGCTGCACCTCGAGGCTTCCTTTTATAGCTCTACAAAGTCTGATCCAGATCCCCAAACTTCGGGATCAAGTTTGACCCGACACGGATCGGTAGACCGATTCCAATGTTCGGTCGACCGATCAGGCGATCTTCTCCCATCCGATCCGCCCGATCCTCTCGCTCCGCTGGTCAAACTTTATCTGAGGTTCGGTCGACCGATCACCGTTTTCGGTCGACCGATCAGCTGTTCTGACTCAGCCCAGTCAGCTTGATCCAGTCCACACCAAACCCAGGTTCAGTCGACCGATCACGAGTTCCGGTCGACCGATCCCCTGGTCGAGCCCGGTCCAACCTCTGGAGATCTGATCTACTGGCTTGTGGGTTCGGTCGACCGATCTCGGTCACTTCTAACTCTTCACAAAAAGGTTAGTCTCCTGCAAGACAGAGTTAGAGCAAAATGGATAGTATGTAAACAAATGAATTGACAGTCTTCGGACTGTCCGGGTCTGACTTCGGGTTTCCGACCAGAAACCCTAGGTCGACCCGACGCCTACTGTTCCCTCTACGGGGAACGCGCCCCCACCTACTCCACTAAGGAGATTTACCTGATGCCAGTCCGGTCCTCCAGACCGACTAGACTTTCCGCCTAGGGTTACCGCCCCCTAGGGTTTTTCTCCACCTAGGGTTACCGCCCCCTAGGGTTTTTCTCCACCTAGGGTTACCACCCCCTAGGACCTAAGGTTGCCACCCCTTAGGATTTTCCTCCACCTAGGGTTACCACCCCCTAGGGTTTTCCTCCACCTGGGGTTACCACCCTCTAGGGTTTTCACCTGCCTGGCCGCAGCTAGGACTTTTGCCTAAGTATCACTTAGGACTTTCCTGCAAGCTCCATGAACCTTGTTAGATAATACCACAGCTTAACTTTGAGCCCTTTGCCATAATCAAAACTCAGGTTCGATCATCTGGTGCTTACTGCACCAACAATCTCTCCCTTTTTGATTATGACAACCTTGGTTCAAAGTTAAGTAAAATATAACATTAAATAAAGGAATAAATAATGAAAGTTAACCATGAGTATCAATGCAATTTAAAGTTTATGCTACCCCTTTCATTATGTTTAATTTCTTAATTTCTTAACTTTGACTTTTCTCTCTCCCTTTGACATAAATCAAAAAGAATTAACAAAAGAGAGAAATAGTCTATTTAATTTTAAGCTCCCCCTAAAGGGTAGCATAGTTAAGTACTTAGACTTTGATAAAAAAAATTTGGTTAAATACTTAGCTTAATTTATAAGGCTTTTAAAAATAATAGTTTTGTCACATATTTAGTCTTAAAAATACTTAGCTTTTCAAAAAGACTTGTTTTGAAAAACACTTAGCTAAATTTGAAATGCTTAGCTATGTTTTCAGCTTAAAAATGATTGCATTGAGAAAACACTTTTCCGGATAGCTAAGTTTAGAACATAAGTTTAGTTTAACGAAAACTTGTTTAAGCTTGAAAAATACTTAATTTAAGGATAGATAACGTAGTCAAAATATTTTCAAAAGTATATTGACTTGATTTTTCAAAGAAAACTTAGTCGAATTTGAAATAGTTTTGAAGAGAACTTAGTTAACGTTGTTCGAAAGATACTTAATTAAATTTGAAAAAACTTTCGAAGAAATATTTAGTTAACTTTAAAAAACTTTTTGAAAGAAATATTTAGTTAACTTTTTAAACTAGAAAATGATTTTAACAAAAGTATAACCAAATTTGAGATAATTTTGAAAGACCATATAATACTAAGTTAAATTTGAAAAGTTTTTTTTTTTTGAAAGATATTTAATTAAATTTGAAAAGCTGAGTTTGAAAAAAAACTTAGCTACATTTGAAAAGTTTTTCAAAAGTTACTTGATAATTTGACTCAGTTCACTCCCCCTTAATTAATGTAAAAATGAATTCCTAAGGTCTAAACATGTCTTCAAAGGTAATTATTTTCCTAATTTACCATCTCACCCATTCTAGAATTGTCACGCCCCAAAGGAGTCTCTGTCCGAAGAAATTTCGGCAGCATCTCCTCTGTACGGCGGACAATATGAAACTTTCTACATATCTCATATACTTCAGCCACAGGCGGCTGGAATGATAACAAAAATAAAAAAAACAAACACCACGCAGTTTATAAAGATATTCAGCCTCTGGCTGTCACAACCACGCAGTTAATAATAGTAATCAATCATAGTAGGACTCTGACTCGAAATCCACCCTACTCCACTACACTCGTAAAGCTCAAATCCAACGAACTCACCTCTTCTGCCGTCCAGGCAGGCATATAGTAGAATAAAAAACCAAACCATCCAAAGATCATCAAACGGTAACAATCCGTACAATATCCATAAATAAAATCCAAAACAAAACTAAAACATAGTCTGATGGAAGAAAAACCAAAATAAAGCAAATAACAACCTAGTAGAGAACTAGCTCTACGTGCAGATGGGGGGCCAGCGACTGGAACTGCTCCGGACAACCTCAACCTTGGAGGCGGGGTGAGTCCAACACTCAGCAGGTACAACTGATATGCATAATAAAACAAATAACAGACAACACTAATCATGCGTATAGTCTCACGAATATGAGGAGGATAAATGCAACTGAAATGAAATCGAAGATAACTGTCTTGACCGGATCAAAATATAAAGGTAACAGGTCGTCAGACCGAGTGAGTCATAATCCTGTATGCATGTCAATCAATGCATCCAAACAAATGCAGCATATAAGTGCAGCAATCACAAGCAAATAAAAATGCAATAAATGCATATGTCAACCCCATACTCTGAAATCAATGCTCCTGTGCAATGATAGAGTAAACGGGATGCTGTCGGAGTACTCCTGTCCTGTGACCCCAAATCATAAATGGGGGAGCTCAATGCTCTCATCTCCCAGTACACGATGACGGGGAGGATATCTCTGCCGGCTACCACGCTGAGTCTCCTGACCAACGGAGCCAAACAAAGTCCACCATCTGCCGGCTACCACGCTGCTACCCTAAATGCCAACGGAGCCAAACAGAGCGGAGCTGACGGCGCCAAACAGCAGAACCGCCACACACCAGCCAGATATACAAATCCATGGGTGATGTGTGCAGTACATGTAACTGGCGATGAGCTCAACCAAAGTAGAGCCGACAATCGCACAGCATGCAATCATGATGCATGATACTGAACATGGCAATCTCATGAATAACATGGCATGATCCATATAAATAGATACAAAGTGTGTACCACAAGAAGACGTATCTAATAGAAGGTACACAAATCGAAGAGGGTATCAAATAAACCCTAGATCCAGAATATAACAGAGCATGTGGTTAGGTCACTACCTAAGGCATATGTGATCAGGTAGATAATATGCAGTGCAGAATAAATAAACAAACAACATGTACTAATCATGTAGTGACCAACCGAAATAAACAGGTAACACAATTACTGTTATATGTTAAACATATTATCATGCATATCAAAAGACATAAGTCAAAGTACCCGCCTCCGATAAAATGGTCCAAATCCGGACTCCGAGATACTCGTCTCGTATCAAACTCCTGTATCACAAATAGAAATATATTTTTATTTAGCTACAACTCTTCCAAATAGCTAAATAAAATCTCAAATCCTAACTTAGGGCAAACCCTAATCACATTACCCTCATTCTTCTCACACAAATTCATCTACACATGATCATCTAGCTAAAATAATCGAATTACACTATGATCTACAACGAAGACCAAAAACCAAATACCTTACCTTGATTCCTAGCACTGTTGCTGCTGAATGAATTTAAATGTCGTAACAGAAAGTCCACAGCACAGCCTTTCTTGGCTGGAATTCTTCACAAACAGAACAAGATGAGATCCGGCAAGATGATCACAAATCAAACCATGCATAATCTCTACTGACCTCTACAGAAAATGCACACTTCCTAAATTAAATCTCACACAACGAAAGATAGCAGCAAATCAAATTGATCAGGAGATACTGCTCACCTCACTGCTGTCTGGTTGAATCCGGCAGAACAAGTGTGCAAGCAGTCGATGCTGCCAGAAATAGAAACACTGCTGGAATCAAGAGGATTCACTAAACAACCACCAACTGGATTTTCAATTCACTCAAAAGATCCCCAATCCCCTTCAATCGAAGCCACTTATGGCTCTGTGAACTGCTCGGGAAGGAGGAACAAAGGAATCGTTCGGCTGTGGAGATCCCAGGGCACTGCGTAGAGAAGGCCGTCGCTAAGGATGAGGAGGAAGATGAAAAGAGGCTTCGATCGGTGGCAGTGTTGCTCGACTAGGGCAGAGGAATCCTTGCGTTACTCCCTGCTCACCGGTGGCGATGCAGGCGCAGAGGAAGAAGAAGAAAATCGGGCAGAGGCTAGGGCTTCGATGTAGGCGAGACAGACTCGGCGGCGGTGGCTTCTGTGGACGGCGTCGGAAGAGGAGAGGGGGAAGGGCTCGGGTGCGCGAGGGAGAAGAACAGAAACGGCGATTAATGAGGGATTTTCGGCGACAATGTAAATAAAAAGGAATAAGAAATAAAAAGGAAAAAGATTTATAAATATAATCTTCTCCTCTCTTAAATAGGGTAGCCTAAACAGGCTTTTCCGGGCCCCGTTCTGGTCCCCGTTAACTCGTCCATACGAGCTCCGAAAAATTTCCAAAAAATGTCCAAAAATTCCGGAAAATTTCCTTATTCATAATCGCCTATTTTCGGTATTTTACATTCTCCCCCACTAATAAAAATTTGGTCCCCAAATTTCATTATCTACCATCAGCAAGTACTAACAACAGATATAGAGTATAATTGCTGAACGGTAAACTAAATCACATACCTCATGTGAAAATGTGGGGATATCGAGCTCAGATCGTATCTTCGAGCTCCCAAGTAGCCTCCTCGTCTGAATGATGCTGCCATCCGACTTTAAACAGCCGGATAGTCTTGTTCCGCAACTGACGCTCCTTCCGGTCGAGAATCCGTACCGGAACCTCCTCATAAGAAATGTCCGGCTGAACTGGAACTGGAATATCAGCCAACACATGTGTCGGGTCAGGAATGTATCTCCTCAGCATGGATACGTGGAATACATCGTGCACGCCTGACAGGGACGGTGGCAGTGCCAGTCGGTAAGCTACTGCTTCGATCCTCTCCAAGATCTCGAAAGGACCAATATACCGCGGAGCTAGCTTACCTCTAAGGCCAAATCTCTTCACCCCTTTCCTGGGTGAAACTCGCAAAAATACATGGTCGCCAACAGAGAACTCTAAGAGTCTCCGACTCCGGTCAGCATAACTCTACTGGCAGTCTTATGCCTCTAACATCCTCCGTCTGATAATACGGATCAACTCCGCCTCATGCTGAGCTCTATGAGGTCCCAACAATTCGGCCTCACGGATTCTCGTCCTGATCGACGACTGAGCATCTATGGTAACAAGAATACCCTGCTCGGCCTATCCCTGCTCCTCAAGGTCTAACTCGGAGAAACCCTGAATCAAGTCCGTGACCACAACTCGGTGGCAAGCTAAAGTCCCTCTGGACCTCTAGCTAAGTGCATCGGTAACCACATTAGCTTTTCCCAAGTGATAGCTAATGGTACAATCATAATCCTTCAGGAACTCCATCTATCTCCTCGGTCGAAGATTAAGTTCCTTCTGAGTGAACAGATATTTGAGACTCCGATGGTCAGTGAGAATCTCAATGTAATATCATACAGGTACTGCCGCCAAATCTTCAGGGTAAAAATAATAACAGCCAACTCCAGATCAAGAACTGAGTGTTTTCTTCTCATGCTCCCTCAACTATCGAGAAGCATATAAGAATACTCAACCGTGCTGCATCAGAACAGCACTCATACCCTGTAGAAACGCGTCGGTGTAGAGGACAAATCCGTCCTCTCCAGAAAGTAAAAACCAAAAATCGAAGCCGACACTAGTCTCCGCTTCAGCTCCTAGAAGCTGATCTTGAAATCCTCAGTCTAAATAAACTTCCCGCCTTTCATGGTCAGGCGTGTAAGTGACATAGCAATCCGTGAGAAACCCTCAACGTATCTCCGGAAATATCGGCCAAACAAAGGAGGTTGCGAGCTTCCTGTACAGATTCTGTCTAATCCCAACGGTAACAACCTCTATCTCCTGTGGAACCACGGTATACTCCTACTGGTGACCGTGTGTCTCAAACATCTCATAGGAGACAACTAAATCAGCACTACTGATAATCACATATAGATGTTCTCATCGAAACATCTCTAGATCTATGCAAAGGTGATGTGCGTGACTCACCGCGGATCCGAATTAGATCACAACATCGTCCACAAAGACAATGGAAACCGATCCAATCATCCTCGATATACCAGGATCATCGAGTCCCTGAAAATATCTAAGGCACTGAAAGCCTATAGGGCAAAACCAAGACGCATAATGTCCGTATCACAGACATTCCTATACATAAGATCTACGATAATAAATCGAAAAATCTGATCATCAATAACATAAATCACTAAACAATAAATCCTCCAGTGTGAGAGCAACGCTCCATCACAGAAACATCACATATGTGGGAGCAACGCTCTACCACAAATAATCTGAAATATGTATCGCAATAAATATAGGAGCTATGCTCCGCTACTAGTAATCCGTAATATGTGGGAGCAATGCTCCACCACAAAACAATACATAAGTGTCCCAAGTCACCTAACTATCCAGCTAGAGACTGTACAAGATTTCTCTACCACAAATCACTGTGGTTAACCTAGGCTATAACAACCTAGTAAACTAATCAAATCCATCATCATCTCTATCAGCATCCTAGTGGGTCATCCACTGATAGTAGAACTAGTTGATGAGTTAATCCAACAGATGACATAATGCAGTCACTCCACATTCTGTATTCAGCATAAGTAGAATCATCATGCTGCTACCAATATAAACCTAGCACACGTGCTCACACAACATATATATGATCGACATAATCCTTCAGTTAATACACACCAAACTTACTCTCATCATAGGTATAAATCATCGTGATATCTCCAACAATGCATACCGAACCCGTGTGCAAAATCATCATAGATCAAGTCAACAATACACCTCAAACAACACTCACATAACATGTAGTATAACCATCATATACTTCCAATAAATCATACTAAATCCAGGTGTGCTCACAAATCAAACATAATCAAAAAGATACTTCAGATACCACGCCAAACACATATGTGCGTATCATAACTCAAATTAAATCAACAAAATGCCTCCATCAAAACACCACCGAGGTACTTGTACTACAACTCGGATTTAATCGACAGGATATCTTCAATAATACATTCAGATACATACCCCGAACTACATATCTATGATCCACAAGAAACCTTCAATCATATCAGAACATGGATACATATACTACTTGCAAATGGACAGTCTACCACAGGACTCCTACAACACATAACAACCATAATATGCATACAACATAGACATGCAAAATCAACATACCAGCTCAATCAAAGACCAACCTTATACTACCAACACTCATGGGTTACGGGTATATCTAAACCAAATTCATGCATATGTATCAAGCATGAATACATCAATCAAAAGCAACCCAAAATAGAGCAGCCTAATCATCCAGTAACAACCCTGCTCTAGGTTCAAAGGAACTGGTATCGGACAAGAACGATATACACACCGTGGTATAACATTGCCAGTCAATGTCATACACTACCAAGACTATATCCAATGGGAAAAATTTTATCATCATAAATTCAAATGTACTCTCCCAGTATACACTAGTAACGATTGTATCCCATAAGTGTTAAGCAATTAGCTCTACACTTCCTTACACCAGCGGGGTCACATATCCCAATGCACCCTCTAAGTTATCCCACCAGGTATATACAGTCCACGGTCAAAGTCTTCATAGAATATGATACATCGATCCTCTATAACCTATCCAAGCCGACAATGATATACGGCTGAATCCGTCCTTTCCACGTCAGTACAAAGCATGTACTCAAATGTGCTCTAGATACATAACTAAGCACAAACAACCTAAAGGTTCAAACCTCTAAGAATAGAGTATGACAATCCTCTACTGATCAACCAACAAAACTAAATCATTCATCTACTAACTAATCAAGAATACCTTAATCCTCCACAAGCAACTAAGGTATATCAAACCACGATCAAATGGTATACTACATTATCAAATAACTAAATCAGTTCATGGATCAATTCAACACTAATACATCATCTCAAACTAGAGAATGTCAATCCACATAATATCACATGAATAAATGTGTACGACCCAAAAGAAAAAGCTAGAATTCAATATCATCAAGACACCCTCATTTTTTTTTTTATCCTCAAAAATATCAGCCCACTAATATCAGATGAATAAGTCTCTACTCTCCATGAGGGTAAGTTAGCATTCAAAACATCAAATCATTATTTATCCACATAGTTCAATATCAGATGAAACAAATATCAATTTTATCATCCTGTTAACTATCCATAACCAACCAGATTTATTAAAATCTCATAGGCACATTTAACCCTAAACTCTCCAGAACTCAATTTTTAATCTGATCACCAACCATAATCATCAAACCTGTGAATATCATAAATGACACTCACTATGTCACCATCAATGACAACTCAAATATAAATCATCAAAATAGTTATCCACTAATAGATCATCAAAACAAATAACTAGTAATTGATCATCAAACAACCACATAACATTTACTCTCATAAATCATTAGAAATCAACATATCATAATATCTGATCTCACAATATCCCTCAACCTCAAACCATTCTCAACAATGATCAAACATGGTAACTCCCCAAATGAACAATTTTTCATCATATCGGGTACCCTAATATCCAAAAGATATGAGTATAAAACCTCCACTGGCTAAAACAACATAAATATGTAGGTATCATCCACTACCCAGCTAACAATAGCAGAGGCTGGTATGTGCCTCCATCTCCTACGAGTAGTAACAGAAACTAACACTACTGATGGTATGATAAGAAAATCACTAGAGATAATAATCCTTGATATCTATTAAGGTCAATCATGCTCAATGGATAACCCATCACATATAATATGTGCTACAACATCCAGACAAGTACTAAAGATAAAGTGCTAATACATGTCATAACTATCAAATTAAACATCATACCTATATGCCGTCTGGAGATGTTCCATCGCTGTCCAGCCCCCAAAATTGACCTCGGAATTCCGTACGAGAAAAACAAACACCGGAAATCCATATAAATCCACAACGGAAGTCCATAACATAATCGAAACGGACAAATCCGTGCAACCGAAAATAACTGCCCAGACTAATCTGTCTCACAACTAGGGCTAGTATAAAAATGTCCAAAATACCAAACGCAGGTATCACACCCTGCTCTGATACCAATGAATTGGTATCAGATAAATCCCGAAAATCCAACACACGGAAATCAAATAAATATCGCCAAACTTTGGCGCGCTGATACCCAATAAACTGATATCAGATTATTCAAAGTATCCATAATACGAAAACAAAGATCGTAAAAATCCAGAACACACAGCAAGTATCGTATACCTGCTCTGATACCACTAAATTGGTATCAGATAAATCTCGAAAATCCAAAATATAAAAATCCAACAAGTATCGCCCAACTTGGCGCTCTGATACCAAGTAAATAAATTGGTATCAGGTTATCCCAAACATCAAAAATACGAAAACAAAAGATCGTATACCTTTGCTCTGATACCACTAAATTGTCACGCCCCAAAGGAGTCTCTGTCCGAAGAAATTTCGGCAGCATCTCCTCTGTACGGCGGACAATATGAAACTTTCTACATATCTCATATACTTCAGCCACAGGCGGCTGGAATGATAACAAAAATAAAAAAAACAAACACCACGCAGTTTATAAAGATATTCAGCCTCTGGCTGTCACAACCACGCAGTTAATAATAGTAATCAATCATAGTAGGACTCTGACTCAAAATCCACCCTACTCCACTACACTCGTAAAGCTCAAATCCAACGAACTCACCTCTTCTGCCGTCCAGGCAGGCATATAGTAGAATAAAAAACCAAACCATCCAAAGATCATCAAACGGTAACAATCCGTACAATATCCATAAATAAAATCCAAAACAAAACTAAAACATAGTCTGATGGAAGAAAAACCAAAATAAAGCAAATAACAACCTAGTAGAGAACTAGCTCTACGTGCAGATGGGGGGCCAGCGATTGGAACTGCTCCGGACAGCCTCAACCTGAAAATATCAACAATGGAGGCGGGGTGAGTCCAACACTCAGCAGGTACAACTGATATGCATAATAAAACAAATAACAGACAACACTAATCATGCGTACAGTCTCCTGAATATGAGGAGGATAAATGCAACTGAAATGAAATCAGAAGATAACTGTACTGACCGGATCAAAGTATAAAGGTAACACGTCGTCAGACCGAGTGAGTCATAATCCTGTATGCATGTCAATCAATGCATCCAAACAAATGCAGCATATAAGTGCAGCAATCACAAGCATATAAAAATGCAATAAATGCATATGTCAACCCCATACTCTGAAATCAATGCTCCTGTGCAATGACAGAGTAAACGGGATCTTGTCGGACTCCTGTCCCGTGACCCCAAATCATAAATGGGGAGCTCAATGCTCTCATCTCCGGTACACGATGACGGGAGGATATCTCTCAACTACGCTGAGTCTCCCGACCAACGGAGCCAAACAAAGTCCACCATCTGCCGGCTACGCTGCTACCCTAAATGCCAACGGAGCCAAACAGGCGGAATCGATCACGGCCGCCACACCGAGTCGCGACCAACGGAGCCAAAACAGAACCGCCACACACCCGGATATACAAATCCATGGGTGATGTGTGCAGTATGTAATGGCGATGAGCTCAACCAAAGTAGAGCCGATAATCGCACAGATGCAATCATGATGCATGATAATGAACATGGCAATCTCATGAATAACATGGCATGATCCATATAAATAGATACAAAGTGTGTACCACAAGAAGACGTATCTAATAGAAGGTACACAAATCGAAGAGGGTATCAAATAAACCCTAGATCCAGAATATAACAGAGCATGTGGTTAGGTCACTACCTAAGGCATATGTGATCAGGTAGATAATATGCAGTGCAGAATAAATAAACAAACAACATGTACTAATCATGTAGTGACCAACCGAAATAAACAGGTAACACAATTACTGTTATATGTTAAACATATTATCATGCATATCAAAAGACATAAGTCAAAGTACCTCCGATAAAATGGTCCAAATCCGGACTCCGAGATACTCGTCTCGTATCAAACTCCTGTATCACAAATAGAAATATATTTTTATTTAGCTACAACTCTTCCAAATAGCTAAATAAAATCTCAAATCCTAACTTAGGGCAAACCCTAATCACATTACCCTCATTCTTCTCACACAAATTCATCTACACATGATCATCTAGCTAAAATAATCGAATTACACTATGATCTACAACGAAGACCAAAAACCAAATACCTTACCTTGATTCCTAGCACTGTTGCTGCTGAATGAATTTAAATGTCGTAACAGAAAGTCCACAGCACAGCCTTTCTTGGCTGGAATTCTTCACAAACAGAACAAGATGAGATCCGGCAAGATGATCACAAATCAAACCATGCATAATCTCTACTGACCTCTACAGAAAATGCACACTTCCTAAATTAAATCTCACACAACGAAAGATAGCAGCAAATCAAATTGATCAGGAGATACTGCTCACCTCACTGCTGTCTGGTTGAATCCGGCAGAACAAGTGTGCAAGCAGTCGATGCTGCCAGAAATAGAAACACTGCTGGAATCAAGAGGATTCACTAAACAACCACCAACTGGATTTTCAATTCACTCAAAAGATCCCCAATCCCCTTCAATCGAAGCCACTTATGGCTCTGTGAACTGCTCGGGAAGGAGGAACAAAGGAATCGTTCGGCTGTGGAGATCCCAGGGCACTGCGTAGAGAAGGCCGTCGCTAAGGATGAGGAGGAAGATGAAAAGAGGCTTCGATCGGTGGCAGTGTTGCTCGACTAGGGCAGAGGAATCCTTGCGTTACTCCCTGCTCACCGGTGGCGATGCAGGCGCAGAGGAAGAAGAAGAAAATCGGGCAGAGGCTAGGGCTTCGATGTAGGCGAGACAGACTCGGCGGCGGTGGCTTCTGTGGACGGCGTCGGCAGAGGAGAGGGGGAAACCGCCGGTGCCGGCGGTTAGGGCAAAAAGGAAACTCGGCGCGAGGAGTGGGCTCGGGTGCGCGAGGGAGAAGAACAGAAACGGCGATTAATGAGGGATTTTCGGCGACAATGTAAATAAAAAGGAATAAGAAATAAAAAGGAAAAAGATTTATAAATATAATCTTCTCCTCTCTTAAATAGGGTAGCCTAAACAGGCTTTTCCGGGCCCCGTTCTGGTCCCCGTTAACTCGTCCATACGAGCTCCGAAAAATTTCCAAAAAATGTCCAAAAATTCCGGAAAATTTCCTTATTCATAATCGCCTATTTTCGGTATTTTACAAGAATATCAAGCATGTTCATCTTATGAGTGAGTGTGAGATGGAGTTGTCTTTATTTTAATTTAAAAAAATAAGTTTAAATTTGATTTTCAAATGAATGAACATTTAGAATTTTCATGAATATATTAAATATTAATACTTTGATTGAAATTAATTCGCTTTTAAAAATTAATTATGATTGGAAACTTAATAATTAAAGAATTAAATAAGATTTTTGACATTATATAGAATTAAATAAGATTTACGATTTTAAAATTAATGATTTCAAAATGATTTTAAAATGATTTTTATATGATTTTGAAATAATTTTCAAAAATATTTTCAAATAATTTTTGAAATAATTTTTAAAATAAATTTTGAAATGATTTTGAAATAGTTTTCAAAATGATTTTTAAAATAAATTTTTAAAATGATTTTTTAAATAATTTTTCAAATAATTTTAAAAATGATTTTTAAAAGAATTTTTCAAATAATTTTTAAAATGATTTTTAAAATAATTTTTCAAATAATTTTTAAAATGATTTTTAAAAGAATTTTTCAAATAATTTTTAAAATATTTTTTTAAAGAAATTTTCAAATAATTTTTAAAATGATTTTTAAAAGAATATTTCAAATAATTTTTAAAAGAATTTTTCAAATAATTTTTAAAGGAATTTTTCAAATAATTTTTAAAATGTTTTTTAAAGAATTTTTCAAATAATTTTTAAAATGATTTTTAAAATAATTTTTCAAATAATTTTTAAAATGATTTTTTAAAATAATTTTTCAAATAATTTTTAAAATATTTTTTAAAGAATTTTTCAAATAATTTTTAAAATATTTCATTTGAAAAAAAATAATATTAATTACGAATTTATTTTGAATTTGAATTAATTATAATTATGAATTTAGTTTTGAATTTGAATTAATTTTAATTATGAATTTAATTTTGAATTTGAATTAATTTTAAATTTGAATTTCTATTCCTTAGTCATCTCACCCGATCTAAATTTTCAATCAGGGAATCCTATAATTTTTGTGAGATGAACTATGGTTCAATTTTAGGGTTTGGTTTAACTTTGTGTTAGATTCGGGTTTAGCTTTGGGTTCAACAAGCAGACATTCTTTGGATAAACTTCTGGGCTATGGTGAGTCACACGGACATCATTAAAGTAACCATGTCTTCGAGGTTTTCCAAATAGTCCTACCCATTGAACTTAGTACAAAACCTTGGTCTAACTGGTTAGGATTCATAAAGGGTAGCTTCGGTCAGTTCTACTTAGCCAAATGCACCAGGTCGAAGCCATATATTGCTAGACATGCGATGACTAAGTTTCCCCAACGTACTATCATTCAATACTTCACCAGTACCGTGTGTCAAGTTAAACCTAGCCCATTTTAATCTATCTTTAATTACCCTGTCGGGTAGTCTACTCTTGGTTACCCTTATCAGGTGAATTAAGTTCGGAGGTGCCAGCTATTCTGGAGCCTTCCTTTGGATTTTAATTTGATTTTGATTTAATTTAACTCGAATTTAACTTGATTTTAATTTAATTTGAATTTTAAGTTTACTTAATTTGATTTCCTTTTTAGCTTATTTCATAGTATTTAAGTTTTACTTTAGACTTGTAATCTAAGTCTAGATTTTGTGATTTGACTAAATTATTAACAATCTTCTCTAATTTATCAATTTTATCTTTTAAAATATTATTTTGTATTCCTAATTTTCTTAAAGTTAATTTCTTATTTTTACTTAATAATTTTGAGTTATTCTTGTTTAGATATGAATCAAATTTAATCATGGTATTATTAGCATGCGTATCTAATTTTGAAGAAAAATCTATACTTGAGCAAGCAGAATTAGTTGAACTACTGCCATGTGTTGTAAAAACTGGATTTTCATATAATGTAAATTTATTTACCTTGATTTCTCCCTCTGGATTATTGGGTCTTCTTTCTGGGCATTGTCTTTTGCAGTAGTCCATTTGTTTGCATTTGGAGCATTTAATTTGTTCCATCCCTCTTTTGATCATTTTCTCCTTCTCCTTCGATTGTACTAGTCGAGTCTTATGAGTAGGACACTCATTTTTATAGTGCCCTCTCTCCCTACACTTAAAACAAGTTATGTGACATTTGCATTTTAAATTTACAATCTTACCTCTCAAATTCATGACAGGATCCTCCCCCTTGACTGTTGCCACCTCGAGTTCAGACTCAGATTCAGCAATGTCCTCTTTGGCCATTTGTGCTATGACATCGGTCTGATCTGATTCTTCTGAGTCTGGTTCGGAGGTTGACTCTGGAGATTCGTATTTGGGTTTGCAGTCTTGTTCAATTTCTGACTTTGAAGGAATCTCATGAAGTTTAAGTAGTTTCTCCCAAAGCTCTTTAGTAGTGTCGAACCTTCCGACTCGATCAAGCTCTGAATTTGATAGTCCGCCCAGGAGAATACATGTTGCCTTTGCATTTGTCTCGAAGTTTCTTATCGTTTGTGCATCCCACTTGTCATAGGTGATGGATACACCTTCTTCAGTTGGGAGAATGAGTCCGATCTGGACTATGGTCCATGTCTCCACTTGGACTTTCAGTTGGTACTCCATCTGGTCTTTCCAGTAACCAAAATTTTCGTTGGACAGGAGTGGTAGGCTTGCGGTGTTGTATCCATCTTCATAGGTGTTCGCTCTCCGCAAGTGTACGGAAATGTCGCAAGTAATATAAAAGATTATCGTATCCACAGGGACTGGAATAAGCACTAGAAATGTCTCAATGTGAATTAGCTAAACAACTATCCAACCGTTTCAAAAGCAAAGTAAAGGTAAACAAATCTAATCTTAAAGATCAACAAACAAGAATTTAGTGTTTTGGGTTATGATAAAAGGAGATTCTAGGAGTTTCGGTTTCTTTGTAGGATTTCTCGAATGTAAATGGTTCACCAATTCTTATCCCTCAATTGCCAAACATGTAGAAAGTTGCCGGTTCTCTCTTGCAATAGACAACCGGCTAAGGACTGAGAAATGTATCTTAATAGGATTAATTAGACATGAACCTATGTTGTCCTTACACAGAAGTGCACCTATTACTATGCCTTCCTCGGATATCAACGTAGAAGCCCATGACTTATTAATCTATCAAGATACAAGAAACTAATCACAAAATCCATCCTACTCTCTTGAATATTCCTATTTCCTCTTCAAGATTATCTCTCAAACGTCCTTACACGGGCTTGCACCTGTCACGTGGATCCCTCGGATGATCGAGTGAGAGTTTATCTTTACAAAGTCCATAAGAAATCCAAAAAATTAATCAAGAATGAGAATTAAGCACGAATCACCATTAATCATTTAAGATCTAATCGATACAAGCAAGATAATGTCATTGAAACAAGAAAATGGCAAATCCATAAGAGATTACATCAATCCATCATACAAATACTCCCTTCATCCTAGAATACAAGATCTACTCCATGAATCGAGGAAGAAAATCCGAAGAAATAAAGAATACAAGAATTTCTTAAATCCCCAATCCAAGAAACCAAGAAAAGGGGAAAAGAGAAAACTTATCTACGAAGAAGCTCCGTCTTCGGATCCAATCCTCGCTCCGGAGCCGAAATCGTCAAGAGCTCCCCTTGAATCGCCCAGAAATCCTCCCAAGATTGGGAGGAAACCACCAAATCTTGCCTTCTCCCAAAGGGGGAGAGATCCCCTTTCAATTCATGAAGGAGGGTTTAAATAGAGGAGGGAATCGGGCGCCACACGGCCCCGTGACACGGCCGTATGAGATTCACACGGCCATGTCCAGTTCCTTCTCTGCCAAAGCTGCACGGCCGTGTGATTCCACACGGCCTCTCGCTCATGGAAATATTACGGTAGTGTGGTGCACACACCGCTTGGTCTCTGGAAAACTCACATGACCGTGTAGATCCACACGGCGATGTAAGGCTTCTGCTCTGGTTGGCTTCAAATCTTGACACGGCCGTGCGAGGTTCACACGGCCATGTCATCTTCCTCTTCTGTTGGTGCCAAACTCCACACGGCCCGAGCTCCATACCAGTGCAGGGCCGTGTGAGGTACACGGCCCGGTGCTTTCTCCCTTCGTTTCCTCCAAGGCTTGCCCAAACATGTAGATTCTTCACCAAATCGACTCCTGTATACAGAAAATGCACAAAAAGCAGATCTCCGAACCAAAAGAGTAAATATGCTGAAAGGAAAGCTGGAAGTATAAAAATGCATAGATCAAGCATGCTCAAAATATGTAAATGTGCGTAAAAACATGCATAAAAGAGTATATAATCTACGCACATCACACCCCCAGACTTAAACCTTTGCTTGTCCTCAAGCAAAATGCTGCATTCTAAATTCATATGTTCTACAACACATTCATAAAACCTAGTGCACTTTCCTAACTCTATCAAAAAGTTTCATTAACAAGCATAATCATGGAAACGAGTAAAGTATGGTTCAAGCATAAGAATCTTGTGCACAGTGTAAAAAGTAACTCAACACCCTTCAAGTTTCAATCCATGTCCTAGTCAAGTCGTCATCAAATTTGAATTCCTAATGTTTCCAGTGAAAGACAAGTAACCAGTGATAGGCACTTACTCACCATTCACTTGGTTCATATTTCTCAACTAACCCAAGGTCTCAAAGGTGTGCTCAATCTCAAGAGAAGCTAAGCAGTCATTTCCCAGTAACCTAACTCGGTCTCAAAGGGGTGACTTGCTAGATTCCACTCATGACAACTATTTTTTATATCCCTTTTTTTTTTTTACGTGTTTGCATTGTGCAAAACTTATTCACAAATGTACTTTTAGCACACATGTTGGGATATTTTGATTTTTCCAAATGAACTTAATGATTTGAGCCTCATCCAGTAACCAAAATGAAAGTTGAGAAATCACCATGGAAATCAAGTACTAAGCAAACAAGATGAATCATGACTATTTCAATGACATCAACTATTCAAGCATCAAGCACAAGTGTAGTGAAGATAAAATCCTTATGGTTGAACCAAAACTAAAACTCATCACCATAAGATTCTTAGCATATTAATGCTTCCCAAGATAGAAAAAAGAACTACACAAAGTTTACTACTAGCATCATTCGAACATCATGGATCAAGACAATAATCGTGCTAACATTTCACTTGAATCCAAGAAAGCATATAAGTGAAGATTTGATGTTCTCAAATTTTTTTTTTTTGCCATGATTATTTCAAAAACAAGCAAAATAAAGCAACAAGCAATGAAAATAAGAACAAACATGAAAAACTAACAAAAACTAAAAACTGAAAACCAAACTAAACAGTACATGACACCCCCCCCCAGACTTAAACTTTTCATCGTCCCGATGAAATCAGTATGGTGGAGGAGGTGGAGGTGGACGAGGGAAAGGAGGTCTACGACGTGGTTGGCCAATAGGAAAACCTGGAATCTCACCCAAGGATCTATGATACTCATATAAAGCATCTACTTGTTGGCTAGTAAGCGTCATACTCTGCATAAAATCTCTCATCCTAGCCTGATCAGTATCATAATCCTGCACAAACTCAACCACTTGACCCTGAAAATTCCTCGTAAACTGAAAATGATTTTGTACCTCCCTAAACTGATCATCAGATAAAGAGAAGCGCCCCTCCAACATTTTTCGTTGGGATTCTTGCTTCTCATGAAGTGATTCTAGAGACGTACGAAAATCTGAAAAATCAAACCTAGAAGATCCCGTGCCATATGCAAAAGAATGCCTAGCAGGCTCCATGAAACTAGAAGGCTGCGTGTGTCCAGATGACGAGGGCTCATGATGTGGCTCAGTGTCTCCAGGTATAGAAGGGTTATCCTCAAAATCTAACTCAGAAATTACCCAATTAGCCGGGTTACGAATAGTAGTTCGTTCAGGAAAAGGAAGGGGTAAAGGAGAACCACTCCTCCTAGGAAACGCGAAACCATTCACATCCCGAACGATCATTTTCATAGCAAGACATGTATCAATGTCAATCATGTCATTACCATGAATTATTTCCAACCCATCAACATCAAGATTTAAATTATAAGCTATTCGGGTAATCAAACCACCAAAAACAATCGATCCCGATGATGCCCTAGCCGATCTCAATAAGGTTTGAACAAAATGAAAACCAGAGTCAAATTCAATCTTATAAAGCATAGCCCATAAAGCATAAAGCTCTATTTTTTTAACCACCCCATCACTCTCTCCCCTACCAAAAATAGTTTTACTCATGACTCTATGTAGATACCTAAAGATGGGGTTTTGCATATGGGAGGCCTTAGCTCTTGAAGGCTCATAAGGTTGATCTAACCCAGTTATTGCATTCCAAAAATGATTCCAATTAAACCTTGGATCAAACCTACGAGGGCTCTTGGTGGTTATTCCAAAACAAGAATTAAAGTCACTAAATGCCCATAGAAATTCTTGATTCATTAATCTAAAAGAGATTTTTCCAAAATAATCATCTTCATTAGTAAAATGGACATCCAATGAACTTAAAAATTCCAAAACAAGACGAGGATATGTAGGCAAATGTGTGTACATAATATCACTCCAATCCAAAAACCCAATCATCAAATCTACATCTTCCCTAATTCCAAGCATATCAAGAACAGTTGGGTCCATATATCTAGTACACACTATCTTTCTATTGACAAGAATTGCAAATCTAGTTACTTGATCATCATTTCTAAACACAATATTGAATTCATTGTCATTACCTTCGTTGCGTGAAGTCCTTTTGCCTTTGCCCTTCACTAGTTGTTTTCCTTTGTCCCTTGATGGCTCCTTCTCTTTGTCTCCACTAGATCCACCACCTCCTTTGCGAAGTCTCTTCAAAATATTGGACATCTTGATGAGTTTAGATAGGGGAAGAATTATCTAGAGTTGTGGAACTCAAAGAACAAAACTTCAAAGAACAAAAGATCTTAGGTTAAGAGAACAAAAAGTCCAAGTCTTAGAGAGGAGGAGAATCGGATCTAAGAGATCTTGAGAGATTAGAGAGGAGTTTTTAAGAAATTAGGAGAGAAAGATATGTTTTGGAGAGTTGGGGGTGTGCGGAACACGGCCAAGATCTGGCCGTGTGAGGTAGGAAGAAGACTTTAATAGTTCTCCTACACGGGCCGTGTAGATCTACACGGCCTCCCCATCTTTCCTCTCGGGATTCTTTACACGAGCCGTGTAGATCCACACGGCCTCCCCCTCTTCCTTCTCTGGATTCCTCGCACGGCCGTGTCTGGGACACGGCCTCTCCATCCTTCCTCTCGGGATTCTTTACATGGTCGTGTTTGAGACACGGCCTAGATCATTTTCTCCTCGGAAGATGCTACACGGCCGTGTCTGGATGACACGGCCTAAGCACTTCCCTTCTCTGCAACTTTTGCCTGGCCGTGTATAGCACACGACCGAGCTCCGTTTTGCACCTAACCTGAAAACAAAATCAAAAGAATGCATCAAGTTAAAAGAAATTTAGATGCAGATCAAAATTAACTAAAAGAACCCTTGGGTTGCCTCCCAAGAAGCGCTTGTTTAAGGTCTTTAGCTTGACCAAACTTTATCATTCGCTTCTTTTCCTCGCCCTTGGAGGACAGATATACTTTTCATTTTTGTTGGGAGATCTTCTCCCAACATCTTCCACCACATTATCTCCTTCATTTGGTGGCCTTCCATGAGGATGGAAATTCCATTCCTCAAGTTTATAAATGCTTGTCCTGCTACAAGCATTTAAAAGAGACGAGACATGGTTAGAGATATTAGATAAATCATATTCCAACTTTTCCTTACCAATTACCAAAGAAAGCTTATGATTTTTGACATCAATTATAGCTCCAGCTGTAGCAAGGAAAGGTCTTCCTAATATGATAGGAATCCTAGGGTCCTCTTCCATGTCCAACACGACAAAATCTGTGGGAATAACATTCCCATCCACCTCTACTGGCACATCTTCTATAATACCCAAAGGGTACCTGCAGGAATGATCGGCAAGTTAAAGTGTCATAGTAGTAAGTTTAATATTTTTGAGACCTAATTTATTACAAATTGAATAAGGAATGAGGCTAACACTCGCCCCCAAATCACAGAAAGCTTTTTCAAAAAATTCTTTTCCTATGTTGCAAGGGATATAAAAGCTCCCTGGGTCCTTCAGTTTTGGAGAAGTGTTCTTCTCAAAAATAGCACTACATTCCTCACTAAGCGCAATGGTCTCGACCTCTCCTCTTCTTCTCTTGTTTGACATGAGATCCTTCAGGAATTTGGCAAATCTAGGCATTTGTAGAATAGCATCGATAAGAGGTACCTCTACACAAATTTCCTTAACTTTTTCTAGAAACTTGCCAAATTCTTCATCTTTCTTGAGCATTGTAAGTCTTTGAGGAAAAGGGACAGCTTTGCTCTGATGGTTCAGTGGAAGAGTTTCTTCAACCTCAATGGTACTCTCCTCATTAGCTTGAATCTGATTTGGTATAGGAGGAGAGAGCTCTTCTTCTTTTTGTATCCCTTTTGAAGCAGTCGCTTGGGAGTCTCCCAAGGTCCGTCCGCTCCTAAGCTCAATTCTATTGCAATGCTCCATAGGATTCACATCAGGTTTTCCTGGAAGTTGTCCTGGCACTCTGGATGAAGAGGAAGCTAGTTGGGCAATTTGACTATCCTGGATCTTTTGATGCTTTTCAGAATTATCCATCCTCTGAATGAGCTTTGCTAAATCTTGCTTCATTTCATTCTGACTTGAGATAATTTCTTCAAGCATCTTTTCAACATTTGACTTTGGTAAGCCTTGAGAAGATAGATGTTGAAAATTTTGTTGCCCAGCTTGGAAATTTGGTCTTGCCCCCATAGATGGTCCTTGATCTTGATTATTTCTGTAGGAAAAATTTGGATGACTCTTCCATCCAGGGTTATAAGTATTTGAGTATGGGTTGTTCTGCCTTTGATTGTAACTCATGATTGCATCGCATTGTTCAAGTTGATTGATTTGTGCAGTGATAGCTCCCAATGGACATGAGTCATTTGAATGCTCTGAACTCCCACATACTTCACAAGATGTACTAATAGCATTGACCATATTAGCACTAGCCCCCATATTCTCAAATTTCTTTGTAAGAGCGTCCAATTTTGCAGATAAAAGAGTGACTGCATCTACATCAAACTTCCCTGATGCTTTAATTGTTGGGTTTACAGAAGAATAGCCACCACTTCTTTCATTTGCCCATTGATGATGATTTTGTGCTACACTTTCAATGATTTCTTCGGCTTCATCTAAGCTTTTATTCATAAGTGCCCATCCAGCAGCTGAATCAAGGGACACTTTGGTATGATAATTGATACCATTATAAAAAGTATGCAACACTAACCATCTTTCCAACCCATGATGTGGGCATTGTCTGAGCATGCTATTATATCTATCCCATGCTTCAAAAAGAGATTCTGAGTCAGTTTGCTTGAAGCTTGCAATTAAATTCCTCATATGAGCTATTTTTCTTGGTGGATAGAACTTATCAAGAAATTGTTGCTCATACTGCTCCCAAGTGGTGATGCTATTAGGGGCCAAAGAATTCAGCCATTGCTTTGCCCTATCTCTTAGAGAAAACCCAAATAACAATAATCTAACTACATCTGAAGGAACTCCATTCATTTTCATGGTACCACATATTTCATAAAAGACCTCTAAGTGTTGATTAGGGTCTTCATGAGGTCCTCCACCAAATTGGTTCTGCTGCACCATAGATATGATTGCGGGTTTGATCTCAAAGTTATTAGCTTCCACTGAAGGTCTTGAAATACTAGATCGAAAACCTCTTGCATAGGGTGCTGCATAATCCTTAAGTGGTATATTTGCCATGTTCAAATGTTCCTGTTCTTCAATTTGCCTTTGCAGAATTCTTCTTTTATGGAAAGTTCTATCAATCTCAGGGTCAAAAGGAAAGAATTCCCCTGCAAAGTTAGATCTTCGCATACACAAGAACAAGATAGCAGATAGCAATTCGACAGAAAAAGAAAAATATAAGAATAAAAAATGCAGAATTGAATTTATAGAAAAAGAATTAACAAGAAGTGAAAGTTATACAAGAAAGTAAAAACAGAAATCTAATGATTAGTTACAACTATGCAATATGAAAGAAAAACAAATGTTATGTTTAGTCTAACTCAATTGATAATTCCTAATATTATAGCGCACTCCCCAGCAACAGCGCCAAAAACTTGTTCGCTCTCCGCAAGTGTACGGAAATGTCGCAAGTAATATAAAAGATTATCGTATCCACAGGGACTGGAATAAGCACTAGAAATGTCTCAATGCGAATTAGCTAAACAACTATCCAACCGTTTCAAAAGCAAAGTAAAGGTAAACAAATCTAATCTTAAAGATCAACAACAAGAATTTAGTGTTTTGGGTTATGATAAAAGGAGATTCTAGGAGTTTCGGTTTCTTTGTAGGATTTCTCGAATGTAAATGGTTCACCAATTCTTATCCCTCAATTGCCAAACATGTAGAAAGTTGTCGGTTCTCTCTTGCAATAGACAACCGGCTAAGGACTGAGAAATGTATCTAAATAGGATTAATTAGACATGAACCTATGTTGTCCTTACACAGAAGTGCACCTATTACTATGCCTTCCTCGGATATCAACGTAGAAGCCCATGACTTATTAATCTATCAAGATACAAGAAACTAATCACAAAATCCATCCTACTCTCTTGAATATTCCTATTTCCTCTTCAAGATTATCTCTCAAACGTCCTTACACGGGCTTGCACCTGTCACGTGGATCCCTCGGATGATCGAGTGAGAGTTTATCTTTACAAAGTCCATAAGAAATCCAAACAATTAATCAAGAATGAGAATTAAGCACGAATCACCATTAATCATTCAAGATCTAATCGATACAAGCAAGATAATGTCATTGAAACAAGAAAATGGAAAATCCATAAGAGATTACATTAATCCATCATACAAATACTCCCTTCATCCTAGAATACAAGATCTACTCCATGAATCGAGGAAGAAAACCCAAAGAAATAAAGAATACAAGCATTTCTTAAATCCCCAATCCAAGAAACCAAGAAAAGGGGAAAAGAGAAAACTTATCTACGAAGAAGCTCCGTCTTCGGATCCAATCCTCGCTCCGGAGCCGAAATCGTCAAGAGCTCCCCTTGAATCGCCCAGAAATCCTCCCAAGATTGGGAGGAAACCACCAAATCTTGCCTTCTCCCAAAGGGGGAGAGATCCCCTTTCAATTCATGAAGGAGGGTTTTAATAGAGGAGGGAATCGGGCGCCACACGGCCCCGTGACACGGCCGTATGAGATTCACACGGCCATGTCCAGTTCCTTCTCTGCCAAAGCTGCACGGCCGTGTGATTCCACACGGCCAGAACCCTTCTGTTCACTGGAAATATTACACGGCCGTGTGGTGCACACGGCCACAGCCTGCTTGGTCTCTGGAAAACTCACATGACCGTGTAGATCCACACGGCGATGTAAGGCTTCTGCTCTGGTTGGCTTCAAATCTTGACACGGCCGTGCGAGGTTCACACGGCCATGTCATCTTCCTCTTCTGTTGGTGACAAACTCCACACGGCCCCAGCTCCATACCAGTGCAGGGCCGTGTGAGGTACACGGCCCGGTGCTTTCTCCCTTCGTTTCCTCCAAGGCTTGCCCAAAGATGTAGATTCTTCACCAAATCGACTCCTGTGTACAAAAAATGCACAAAAAGCAGATCTCCGAACCAAAAGAGTAAATATGCTGAAAGGAAAGCTGGAAGTATAAAAATGCATAGATCAAGCATGCTCAAAATATGTAAATGTGCGTAAAAATATGCATAAAAGAGTATATAATCTACGCACATCAATAGGCCATTTAAAAACCTAGCACGCAATATAAACACAAACTTGTTCCAAGACTTGGTCTTGGATTAGTAGTGTAGAATAGAGATAGAAATAGCAATTTACAAATTTTGAGAAAAAGAATAATAAAAAAAATATTATTAAAATAATATAAAAATATTATTTCAAAATTTGCTAAATACGATATTTCGGTAATCCCAATCAATTGTGAAAAGATGAAAAAGAATTTTTAAAAAATAGTTTTGGAGGGAAAATGAAAGGCGTAAGGTTTTATTTTTAGCCTAAATAGACGAAAAAGCCACAAAAGAAATGCTCGAATGGTGGTTTCACCTATTCGAAGCGGCCCATCTCTGATATCAATTGTTGGATCAAAAGCGCTAGAGGGGGGTGAATAGTGCTTGTGGCTTTTTCACGTTTTTCGAAAATCGTTTGAGTAACTAAACGCAGCGGAAAGTAAATGCAAACACACACAGAAGACACAGTCGAATTACTTCGTTCGGAGCCTAGCTCGACTCATACTCGAAGGCCCGCGGTCCTTGACCGCTTTCGGTGGGCAACAACTATATAGCGCAAATCTTTACAAGTGAATAAGTACAAGTATTAAACTTTAAAAGATTATACCGATAAATACAAAGATGAATGAAGTGGTTGTCGATTGTCGGAGTAGTAGAGTCTAGTTGAAGCTTTCGGAGCAGCGTACAAGATCACACGTTCTTCTGTTCGAATTGATGTTTTGAGCTGCACCTCGAGGCCTCCTTTTATAGCTCTGCAAAGTCTGATCCAGATCCCCAAACTTTGGGATCAAGTTTGACTGACGCGGATCGGTCGACCGATCCCAATGTTCGGTCGACCGATCAGGCAATCTTCTCCCATCCGATCCGCCCGTTCCTCCCGCTCCGCTGGTCAAACTTTATGTGAGGTTCGGTCGACCGATCACCATTTTCGGTCGATCGATCAGCTGTTCTGACTCAGCCCAGTCAGCTTGATCCAGTCGACACCAAACCCAGGTTCGGTTGATCGATCACGAGGTCCGGTCGACCGATCCCCTGGTCGAGCCCGGTCCAACCTCTAGAGATCTGATCTGCTGGCTTGTGGGTTCGGTCGACCGATCCCAAGGTTCGGTCGACCGATCCCGGTCACTTTTAACTCTACACAAAAAGGTTAGTCTCCTGCAAAACAGAGTTAGAGCAAAATGGATAGTATGTAAACAAATGAATTGACAGTCTTCGGACTGTCCGGGTCTGACTTCGGGTTTCCGATTGGAAACCCTAGGTCGACCCGACGACTACTGTTCCCTCTACGGGGAATGCGTTCTCACCTACTCCACTAAGGAAATTTACCTGATGCTAGTCCGGTCCTCCAGACCGACTGGACTTTTCTCCTAGGGTTACCACCCCCTAGGACCTAGGGTTACCGCCCCCTAGGATTTTTCTCCACCTAGGGTTACCGCCCCCTAGGGTTTTTCTCCACCTAGGGTTACCACCCCCTAGGACCTAAGGTTGCCGCCCCTTAGGGTTTTCCTCCACCTAGGGTTACCTCCCCCTAAGACCTAGGGTTACCACCCCCTAGGGTTTTCCTCCACCTAGGGTTACCTCCCCCTAGGACCTAGGGTTACCACCCCCTAGGATTTTCACCTGCCTAGCCGCAGCTAGGACTTTTACCTATGTATCACTTAGGACTTTCCTGCAAGCTCCATGAACCTTGTTAGATAACACCACTGCTTAACTTTGAGCCCTTTTCCATAATCAAAACTCATGTTCGATCATCTGGTGCTCACTGCACCAACAGAGTGGACACACTAATTGATACTAAACGAACAAGCAAATATGTACATGTATGGTTGATATGCCAATAATTTATTACCTCTCTTTGTTCTCATCTTTTGCTTTGATATGTCAATACCTAATATACATCCATATGTTATCTTGCTGATTGAACATTTTGTGAATTTAGTTATAGGTATTGATGTGGTGTCCTTATAATTTTGTTATAAGGAGCATGTTTAGATAATTTTGTTATCTTGCTGTCCTCATCTTTTGCTTTGATATGTCTATAGCATGTTGACTGGAATTATGAGTATGTTTTGTATATAAAGACATTTTTCCATGAACAAAGCATATATCAAATGGAAGCTACGTGTATATAAAGACATTTTGTTATCTTGTTGTCCTCATTTTTCATTGATCTAATAGACAAGCACTGGCAGAGTAAACTTATTCTTCGAATTTAAAGCTACATGCATAAGTTTTCCAATGGAAGTTACCAGGACAACTCTAAGTTGGTTAAATTGCTTGTACTGCATAAATTTGTATTGCATAAGTTTTATTTCTTAGGCTATAAGTTGGTTATATTGCTTGTATTTTATGTATATTTATATGAATAAATCTAAATATAGAATTCTGGATTTCTGGAATTGAGTGTTGTCCTAGAATTGCTTTATATTTTATGTAGATTTTATGTAGATTTTTCTCTTCCATTTTGCAGACATTGAGTATTGTCATGGAATTTTGGAAATCCTTCTCTCATGTCTAGATATTAGAGTTATGCGAAATATTTATTCTCTTGTTACAGTTCATGCAGTACGTACTACAATTTTCTTTTTTCTTATATTGATAAGTTTTGTTTAATTTTTCTCTTGCAGGTACGTAACTCGGGCAATTCGTGACGCTTGAGATTTTGGTGGTTTGTTAGGTTGTAGATTGCCTTGCTAATGTGTAAAAGCCATATGGAGAATAGTAATGGAAAACATGTGATTTATGGTTTGATGAGTACAACTCAGTTTGTATATTTTGTAATATGTGTGGCATGGCTACAAGATGATTTATGGACGTTTATTTGGGATTTAATGTAGTAAATATTTAGTTTTTTATTGGTAGTTTGCTTATACTAAAAACATATTTGTTGTTTTGTATTATCATGTTACAACATGAACATTAAAGACAATGGTTAGAAACGTTGTAAAAAATACGTAACCACAACGAAATTTTTTTATGAAAAGTGATAAAAGACAACGGTTTTATCCGTTGTAAAACATATTACAATTATATACTACAACAGTTTATAACTGTTGTAAAATCCAAAACGAGTAAATATTATCTATCACAACGGTTTATATTTATTGTAAAAAGAGTCTACCATAACGGTTTATATCTACCACAACGTTTTATATCTGTTGTAAAAAGGGTCTACCACAACAGTTTATATCTATTGTCGAAATTATCTACCATAACGATTTTAAAATGATGTTATATAGGGAAATTTTTTTTTAGCATATAAACCACAACGGATAAAAACCATTGTCGAATGTCTACAAAGACAATAGATTCAAAACTGTTGTCGTAGGGCATTGCCTTTTACAATGCTGCCAGTTACAACGATTTTTTGACCCTACGACAACGGATAATATCCGTTGTCGTAGGCCATTTTTGTTGTAGTGTATGTTTAGTGTACCTCTTTTCTCTATCTTAAGTAGCATGATATGAGCTAAGTATTGTATGGAAACAAATTCGAGTTTTGGCGTAACCTTAAGGATTCTATTATCACTTTACTTGAGCTTGAATAGTTAATATCATTAGAATAGTCATGATTTATCCTATTTGTTTAGTACTTAGTTCCCATGGTGATTTCTCAAACTACATCTTGGTTACTGGATGATGCTCGAGTCATGCAAGCTCATTTGGAAAAATTAAAATATCCCAACATTTGAACTTATATG
This sequence comes from Zingiber officinale, assembly GCF_018446385.1. Lineage (NCBI taxonomy): Eukaryota > Viridiplantae > Streptophyta > Magnoliopsida > Zingiberales > Zingiberaceae > Zingiber > Zingiber officinale. The sequence goes on from NC_055991.1 coordinate 103,317,260, forward strand.
CATTTGTGTTCAAGTGTTGCATCTTGCAATCACTAAATAAAAAAATTAAATAAGGGACATAAAAAACAGTTGTCGTGAGTGGAAACAAGCAAGTTATCCCTTTGAGACCAAGTTAGGTTACTGGGGAAATGACTTCTATGTTTCTCTTGATATCGAGCACGCCTTTGAGACCTTGGGTTGATTGAGAAATATGAACCAAGTGTGTGGCAGGTAAATGCCTATCACCGGGAACATTAGGAACCTGATTGGATGACGACTTGATTAGGACAAAGATTGAAACTTGACGAGTTTAGGTCACTTATTGCACTGTGCACAAGAAACTTATGCTTAGGTCATGCTTGAGTTATTTCCACGATAATGCTTATCGATGAAACTTATAGATAGAGTTAGGAAAGTGCACTAGGGATTATGATGCATTATAAAACACATGAGTTTAGATTACGACATTTTTTTTTTAGGATAAGCAAAGGTTTAAGTCTGGGGGTGTGATGTGCATAGGTTATATACAACCGCAAGTGCACGATTTCATCGTCAGTAATAAAAAGATATCAAATCCACAGGGACTGTCGATTAAGCACTAGTTAATTTCACACGGTGAATTATCTAGACAAACGTAAGATTGGTTGGAAAAGAAAGTAAGAGAAAGAGAAGAGAGAATGTAAAGAGTAGAGAAAGAGGGAGAGTTGGATTTGGGGATGGATAGATAATAGGATTTTGGTTTCATTGTGATGTTAGTTAATGTCCCTATGCATTGTTCATCTTCCTAACTCCATGCTTATACTCGTGTAGGAGTTCTAACTAGAGTCCGGTACAATCCCGCGAAGATCGCACCGAAGAGTTTGTTAGTTAGAGCCCTAGCGCCAATCATTCGATGATTGTTGTATGGACTCATTATATCATATTCTTATATATATAAAAGAAATTTGTTTATGGTTATTATGCTTACTTGTATTGGTGCCAAATAACTAAGTATAATAGCATCCTTGAGTAGAAGGTTGTTACCTATATCAATCGGTTAGTTGAATCGATAGTGAGATGATATAGGGAACACTACTCTTAATCATTCCTAGTCAAGTATTAGCATTCAAGGACAATGTTAATGCGACGAGACTAGCATGTAGGTCAACTCGATGACTTGATCTCACAAGTCATGGATATGGAGATATCAAGTTGACACATGGGTATGCATTGGAGAATGTATACTGAATGACCCGCCATGAGAAAGTATCATGGATCATTATATTGAGTGTCATTTACTTTCTCATGTGGCTATTAGTATGACTATTAGTCCTTGGACCTGAAGTCACCATGGTTCCCTACATAAGGAGTTGCATACTTTGGCTTCGTCAAACGTCACCCATAACTGGGTGGACCATAAAGGTGATTACTGGGTATGTAACAAATTATACGGAGGGATGTGAGTGATGTAGATGGGGTCTATCCCTCCTATATGATGGGAGTGACATCAATATTCTTGATAGAGTGAGACCACTAAGTGCATGGCCATGCCCAAATGAGTCAATATGAGATGTTGAGCTCATTTGATTGAGTGAGTCTACTTGGAATTCAAGATTTAGATTGATTAGAGGATGACACAGTCTATGCCTCACATTGATCAATCTAGATGTTAAGTATAGAAGGGCACTTGTCATATATTGTGAAGAGTCACAATTAGTAGTCACAAGGTGATGTTGGATCTCAACATTCTTATAACTTGGGTAGTAATGATGTGTTGCTAGATACCGCTCATTACTTATGCTTCTAAATGGGTTTAGGAGCATTGCCAATGTTATAAGAACCTATAGGGTCACACACAAAGGGAAATTAGATGGAGATTAGGTTCATTTGATGAACCTAAAGGATTAGGTTCATGTGATGAACCTAAAGGATTAGGTTCATGTGATGAACCAAATTGGATTAAGAGTAATCCAAATTAGGCTAATTGAGTTGGACTCAATTTGGTTCATGTGTTAGATGAGTCTAATTTGGACTTAGACTCATTGAGTCAATTTAATTCAATGAATATAGATTCATTAAATTAAAATTGACTTGAACCAATGGTTAGATTTGATCAACCATGGGAGAGAAGTGGTCAAGTTTGACTTGACTTAAGTAGGAAGATGAAGAGTCAAGTTTTGACTTGATTTTGACTTGACCAATGCCACATCATCAAAGCTTCTTCATTTGGTCAAGTTTGACTTGACCAAATGCCACCTCATGGAGGAGATCAAGAGACTTGACTCTTGATATTCCATGGGGGTTAAGAAGGATAAAGTGGTCGGCCACTTTGGATGTAAGTTACAAGAGTGAATTGATTTTCATTCAAGTGTTCTTCCTCCTCTCAACCTATCTTCGCTCCCTCTCTTCCTCCTTGACGTGACCATCAAAGGTGCTAGCACACCTTTTTGTTTGGTTTTCTCCATCTCTTGCTTGTGTGGATACACATAGAGGAGTATATACTTTGATACTCTCGAGATCCGGCGAACCTTGGACGAGCGGGATTAGCGAAGGGCTTCGCTCCAAAGGTATACCTTCTGATCTTGTAGATCTAGTGTACATCTAGGCTTAGAAAACATGTATATAAAATTTTAATACTTCGCACGGATCCGGTGGCATGGGGTTTCGGGGTTTCCGCAACGCAAAAAGCAGTTTTTGCGGTCCGAAAAACCTAACAGTGGTATCAGAGCCACATGCGAAGCGTATACATGTTTTAATTTGTATTTTTATGAAAATTAGAGATCTGTGAATTTCTGTAAATTTACTATTTTTAAATATTTTATGAGTATTTTTCTCGTAGAAGCGAAGCACAAGAGTTTAGACACTTGTAGGCTTCGACTACCGAGAAAATTTTTCCGAAACGGCAAGGTTTCGCCCCAAATTGTTTTGGGACAGCGGGCTAAGGCGCTGTAGGATCGCTAAGGAACACTCGCGATGGTTATATCGCGGGTAGGAGTGTTGTCCCTGACCCCACAAGTGGCTTCGTTCCGTGATTGCGCCCGAAAATCGCTAAACTGGACCGCCGGGAATTTTTACTCATAAAAATTGTAAAAATTGTAAGAAAAATTACAAAAATTTATAGAAATTACATAATTTAGAATTATGTATTATTTTGTGATGGTCATGGCCCAAAAGACCTAATTTTATTGGATATTATTATGTGTTGTAATTCATAATACGGTCTGCGTACCGTCATGTGATTGTGCATGTTGTATATGATTCACGACCTGCGCGTCGTGCCCTTCTATTTATTAATTCCTGTTGTAAATAGTTTAGACTCGAATGTAACTCGAGTTTCACCTTTTGTAATGTACAAAAATGAGGCGGTGGAAGGTCCACTCGAGACGGAGTTACGAGGAGGGCGCGAGCAACACAAGGCGGTCAAAGGAAGGAGCTTGAGAAGCTGTTGACCTTAGGTTGACCATCCGATTTTCTCATTGGCTTGAGAAGATCGTAGTAGGGCCATGACTAATCACAAAATATTAATTAATTGCTTGTGTGTGTATATGTGATGCATGCTAAAATAGTAATTAATTAGCGCCTTAACGATTAGATTAGATCTAAATCGCGTACATGATGCGCCCTAATGATTAGATTAGATCTAAATCGCGTATATGATACACCTCGTCGATTAGATTAGATCTTAATCACGTCAACTCAAAAATACCTACCGTGTCGTGATACCTATCACTACCTCGATCACATGTTGTTGTTGAATCTGCCAAAGCAGAGCAACACATATTATCTTGGTAGGGTACCGAGGGACAATCTTGGTCCCGCCTATCAACACATGGGTGAGTACAACTCAATTAGATTGAGTAACTAGTTAACTCAATTGGATCGAGTTTAACTATAGAGATCAACACATGCTTATCCTTGAAGCGAGACGTCCTTGGAAGCACTCCCTTACTCCCAAGGGGAGCCAAAGATTTTTGAAAAGGGGAGAAAAACCCTTTTTATAGGGCAGTGTAAAATATCGAAAAAGGAAGAATAACCATAAGGAAATTTTTTAGAATTTTTAGAAATTTCTGGGAATTTTTCGGAGGTCGTATGAACGGGGATCAATTTTAGGGCCAAGGGAAGGTATGTTTAGGCTACCCCATTTTAACGAGGAAAAGTTTATTTTTTTAATTCCTTTTCTTTTTCTTTTTTTTTCATTTTCGTCGTTTCCTTCATTTCCTCCCCCGCGTGCTCGATGCCTCCCCTAACCATTCCTTTCCCAACCGGCGCCGCAAAATCGCCACACGCCTCGCAATTAAACCCATCGCTGATCCCCTCTGTTCCTTCTTCTATTCCCCTCTCACGAAGTTGAGCAGCACCGAAGCCTCCTTCTCTTCCTCTTCGCCAAGCGATGGCACCAATCACCACCACAGCCGACGTCGACCTTGATCCGCCCGTTTCCCATCTCTTCCTCGGCCACCTCCGCATGGACGCACCCCGGCAGAGCACCCCCTCACTGATCTCTTCTCATCTGCCCTCTTCCATGCCCTTATTCTCTACTGCCGAGCCTCTCCCTCTTCGTTAGTTGCTGTTGCACCATCGATGGACCTCAGCCCTAGATCACCGGCGTCGATTGGGGCTCAGAGCATAGAGGTGAGGATCCGGATTTGGCGATGATCTCTGGAGGCGGCAAATCAAGGTAAGGCAGTGAAGAGAAGTTTATGGATTCGAGGATCTAATTGGTTTTTCGGCTTGTGACCTTCTTCCTGTTCTACACTAGGAGGAAGATCTTGGATCAAATTCTTACTGCATTTCCTGATAAGTTATTGCTCTTCTTCCTTGCTGCTGACCTAGGGTTCCTGTTGAGGTAAGATTAGGTTGTTAGATAGGTTATTGCTTGATTTGTGATCCCCACTTATCGATATCAACTCGATCGGATATATAGGGAAGGATTTTAGCAAGATTTTGTGTGTTGTGGATCAACAAGCACGACTGTGAAGTTGCTTGTTCTAGTTCCAATAGCAAACACCCTTCACCAGCAGTAATCAGCGACTGTGAATACGACTGTGAATTGAGGTAAGGTGTAGGGGAATTTGATACAAATTGGTTAAGTGTGAATTAGGTTTATGTTTATGTGTTGATTAGGGTTTTTCCCTATTTAGGGTTAGAGATTTTATTTAGCTATTTATAAGAATTGTAGCTAAATAAAAATGTATATATATTGGTGACACTGGACTTTGATGCGAGACGAGTATCTCGACGTCGGATTTGGATTGGATTGGACCTTTTTATTGGAGGTGGGTACCTTGACTTATCTATTTTAGATATTGTCATGTTGATATGCTTAGTACTATTTTAACAAGTAGTAATATTTATGTTCACTGTTGCATCGGTATGTCATTATCTATTACCTTAGCATGCTGTATTTTTTTCTTGCTGTTACATTCATGTTCCTTTGATTATATATAACTTTAAGGTAACGACATACCATGTTATATTATGTTTAGGACATTGATCTATTTTACCAAACCTGACCTGTGTACCTAGATCATATTATTTGATCCATATATCTTTTGGTACACATTTTGGTAGAGATGGATAGGATCAGGATATTTCCATGCTTAGTGTCATGCATCATCTCGCATGATTGTATGCTGTGCGATTGTTGGCTCTATTATTGTTGAGCACACCACCAGTTACATGGCTCTTCACATACAACCACTCATGGGTTAGTGGTTTCTATCAGGCAAGGTGTGTTACAGCAGGTTGCTCTGTCAAGGGCTCCATTGGTCCACTCATGGGTAGTGTGACGTAGCGTTTTAGTAAGACAGGGATCACTCCTCTGGACTGGCTCAGGGAGATGAGAGCATTGAGCTCCCCCACTTATGATTTGGGGTAAGGAGGATAGGTGTACTCCGACAACATTCCGTCCACTAGGTCACTCATCAGGAGCAGTGATGGTAGAGTGCACGATTGTCACAACCCTACCCATTCGGTCTCACCATCGTGTGTGAGACGACTGACTGACAATAGGGGTGACCAGGACATGTCATTGGCATCATACGCATTGATACATTTATTGCTTGTGTTTGCTGCACTTATATGCTGCATATTTGATGGATGCATATGTTTGGCATGCATACAGGATTTATGATACTCTGGGTCTAACACCCTTGTTATCCTTATACCAGGTCCTGGTTAGTATAGTTTTTCTCCTATTTATTTTAGTTTGCATTTATCATTCTTATATCAAGAGACTGTACGCATAATTATGGCTATTTGTTATTCCTTACTATGCATGTCAGTAGTTACCCGCTGAGGAGTTGACTCACCCCATTGTTATTACTATTTCAGGTTGAGGTTGTTCGGGATCTCCAGTCGCTAGTCTCCCTGCAGATCGCAAGGATGTGTGTTTTATCTTTTGGTTTTTCTTATTAACTATCTAAAATGTGTTGTAGACTTGTTCTGGATTTTAGCACTTGGATCTTGTATGGTCCTTTATTATCGTTGGGTTTTATTTGGATATGTTTTGCTACATGCCTACCTGGACAGTAGAAGAGGAGAGTTGATTTTATTTATGTCGTTGTGATTTGTATTTTATGGGTGTAGTTGAGTAGGATTTTTGAGATGGTTTTCCTTATCGTTGCATTAGTTTAGTTTTACTATTAAACTGCGTGGGTGTTTGCTTATTTTTATTGTTATTGTTCCGGTCGTGTTGGCCGAGGTATCTGGATGGTTGTAAGAAGTTTCAGATTGTCACCCGTACAGGAGAGATACTGTCAAAATTTCTTCTAGCAGGGACTACTTGGGGAGTAACAATTTATTTGGTATCAGAGCTAAGTTTACAAGTCAAACTGGGCATTTTTAGATTTGTACGGATTTCCGTTATGTTCGTGTTTTGAAATTTCATTTTGGATTTGTATGGATTTCCATTGATTTTCTCGTACAGAATTCCGAGGTTATAAAAGGGGGATTGGACAGCGACGGAACATCTCTAGATGACAAATAGGTATAAAGGTAATTTTATAATTTTTCTACTTGTAGTAATATTTGAGTTATAACTTAACAGATATGAGGAGATCTACATGAGTAGCTGCGAGACGTGGTGCTGGACGGCCACGTAAGAGGACTTTGGAATCTTTGGCAACGGACTCGCCAGAGATCCCTACTGGGTTTGAGCCTGTCGGTCAGGGATATACTCAAGATACTACGGGTGAGTCGGGCTCTCAGACTCCGATGGCTTCATTAGAGGTACCCACCCATACCGTATATACTGTACCACTTGTGGCAAATCCGATACGTCCACCAGCAGAGCCTACTGCATACCAGGCACCACCGCCACTTGAACCTATAGTGTACCCAGCACCCGCATCAGCGGTACCGGTTGCTCCATTTCTGATACCACCAGCTACCGTACCTCCAGTCGCGGCCACCCATCTTGACCCTGCAGTACCACCAGTGGTATATGTCCCAGTTTATGCAGCAGCACCGGGAGTACCTTCCCCGGTATATCCAACGGTATTACTTGTAGCACAATCTACAGGGATTCTGCCAATTCCCACATCGATCCCTACCCACCTCACAGATATTGTCGCGGCACAAGCCCGGATCCCAACATTGGCAGAGTTGATGAAGTATCGATTCACACTATTCCGAGGAGAGACAAATCCGAGTGTGGCCCAGTCCTGGATAGAGACCATGGAGCGGACCTTTTTCTACATAGGTTGCTCTAAGTGGGAGAAAGCAGTGCTGGCTGCTTTCCATTTACGGGATGAGGCCGACACCTAGTGGGTTACACAGTAATCCATCATAGGCGAGCAGAACATCACCTGTGCCAGATTCAAAGAGGCATTTGAGAGCCGCTACTTCCCACAGGCATATCAGATGACTCGCCGGTAGGATTTTCTGAGTCTACGACAAAACAACTGCTTGTTGACAGAGTACAATGCCGAGTTTAATTGGTTGGAAATATTTTGTCCAGAACTAGTTGCTGAGGATAGTTCCGGTATGCAGCAGTTTATTCAGGGACTGGATGGACATCTACAAGTAAAGATTGCCGATTTTGGGAACTCATCTTACATAGAGACACTGGACAGAGCCCTGATGATAGAGTCAGCTCACCAGAGAGCATATCCGGACAAGAAAAGGAAGCAGAAGGGTCAGACATCAGGGCAGATCTAGCAGGCACAAGCGACCGGACAACAGTAGAGTGGTCACAGTCGGCCAAGTCAGGGTACTTCTAGGGCTTCTGGTCAGCCTCAGAAGTCGAGGCGGTCTTCATCAGGACATTTCCGGCCTCCTCAACTGACCCGGAAACAAACCGCCAATGACGTCCACTGCGCCCGGTGTGGGTCCAGAGAGCACACCACTTCAGCCTGCACCTTGGGACAGTCAGTTTGCTATTATTGCAAACTGCCTAGGCACATGAGCTAAGATTATTCGCTGAAGGCTCAGCATATTGCTTCCGGAGTTTCTGGTCATGGAGTTCAACTCAATCATATAGGGACTCAACGAGGAGGGCACAGAGCCCAATCTTCACATCGTCAGCAGAGGACAGCTTCCCCTATAGCTGCTACTTATGGTACCACAGAGTTCTGTCATGGGATCGCCATATCAGCTGCAGCTTTAGCCCCTAGCCCAGTATTGGCAGCCTCAGCCTCTGGTTCAGTACCAGAAGCAGTCACAGCCACCAGTACAGTATCATTCACAGTCCTCTCTTCCACCTTTGGTCCCGTATCCAACACCGCCTCAGTGGCTGGCTCCTGCTCAGATGCAACCGCCGCTGGCAGCGCTACCACCTCCACCTTCGCCAGAGACTGGACGAATTCATGCGGTCACCAGAGAGGATGCGCAGCGGGCCGACGGATCCGTTTTCCGCGGTACAATTTCCATTTATGCCTTATCTGCTGATATGCTGATAGATATTGGTAACTCACATTCTTTTATATCCCGTACCTTTATGAGGGAGATTGGTAGAGTTCGCTTACAACAACAACTTTCATTTGGTTATCCAGATGGCACTGTTTGAAGCATTGTATGGCAGGCCTTGTCAGACACCCACCCTCTGGGATGAGGCTGGGGAGGCCCAGTTGCTAGGGCCTCATAGAGCTCAGCAGGAGGCAGAATTAGTTCGTACTATCAGACGGAGGATGTCAGAGGCGCAGGACCGCCAGAAGAGTTATGTTGATCGGAGACGGAGACCCCTGGAGTTCTCTACCGACGACCATGTTTTTTTGTGTGTTTCACCCATGAAAGGGGTGAAGAGACTTGGCCTCAGAGGTAAGCTAGATCTGCGATACATTGGACCTTTCCAGATCTTGGAAAGGATTGGAGCGGTAGCTTATTATTTGGCACTACCACCATCCCTGGCAGGCGTTCACGATGTGTTCCATGTGTCTATGTTGAGGAGATATATATCAGACCCGACACATGTGCTGACAGATTTCTCAGTTCCTATTCAGTCTGACGTTACCTATGAGGAGATTCCGGTATGGATCCTGGACCGGCAAGAGCGTCAGCTACGGAACAAGACTATCCGGCTAGTTAAAGTCAGATGACAGCATCATTCGGACAAGGAGGCTACCTGGGAGCTCAAGGATACGATCCGAGCTCGATACCCCCATCTTTTCACTTGAGGTATGTGGATTAATTTATCGTTCAACATTATACTCTTTACATGTTGTTAGTACTTGCTAATGGTAGATAACGAAATTTGGAGACCAAATATTTATTAGTGGGGGAGAATGTAAAATACTGAAAAAGGACGAATAACCATAAGGGAATTGTTTGAAATTTTTAGAAATTTTCTGAAAATTTTCGGAGGTCGTATGATGTAGTTCATGGGGATCAATTTTGGGGCCAAGGGAAGACCTGTTTAGGCTACCCCATTATAACGAGGAAATGTTTATTTTTTTTAATTCCTTTTCTTTTTCCTTTTTCTTCATTTTTGTTGTTTCCTTCGTTTCCTCCCCCGCGTGCTCGATGCCTCCCCTAACCATTCCTTTCCCAACCGGTGCCGTAAAACCGCCGCACGCCTCGCAATTAAAGCCATCGCCGATTCCCTCTGTTCCTTCTTCTCTTCCCCTCTCATGACGTCGAGCAGTGTCGAAGCCTCCTTCTCTTCCTCTTCGTCGAGCGACGCCGCTGATCGCCACCATAGCCGACGCCAACCCCGATCCACCCGTTTCCCCTCTCTTCCTCGGCCACCTCTACACAAACGCACCCCAGCAGAGCACCCCCTCACTGATCTCTCCTCATCTGCCCTCTTCCGTGCACTAGTTCTCTACTGCCGAGCCTCTCCCTCTTCATGAGTTGCTGCCACGCCATCGACGGACCTCAGCCTTAGATCGTCGGCGTCGATTGGGGCTCAGAGAATAGACGTGAGGATCCGGAACTGGCGACAATCTCTGGAGGTGGCTAATCAAGGTAAGGTAATGACGAGAAGTTTATGGATTCGAGGATCTAATTTGGTTTTTCGTCTTGTGACCTTCTTCCTGTTCTACACTAGGAGAAAGATCTTGGATCAAATTCTTGTTGTATTCCCTGATCAATTATTGCTCTTCTTCCTTGCTGCTGACCTAGGGTTCCTGTTGAGGTAAGATTAGGTTGTTAGATAGGTTATTGCTTGATTTTTGATCCCCACTTACCGATATCAACTTGATCTGATCTGTAGGGAAGGATTTCAAAAGGATTTTGTGTGTTGTGGATCAACAAGCACGGCTGTGAAGTTACTTGTTCTAGTTCCAGTAGCAAACAACCTTCACCAACAGCAATCAACGACTGTGAATACAGCTGTGAATTGAGGTAAGGTGTAGGGGAATTTGATACAAATTGGTTAAGTGTGAATTAGGTTTATGTTTATGTGTTGATTATGGTTTTGCCCTAATTTAGGGTTAGAGATTTTATTTAGCTATTTATAAGAATTGTAGCTAAATAAAAATGTATATATATTGGTGACACAAGACTTTGACGCGAGACGAGTATCTCGACGTCGGATTTGGACTGGATTGGACCTTTCTATTAGAGGCGGGTACCTTGACTTATCTATTTTAGATATTGTCATGTTGATATGCTTAATAATATTTTAACAAGTAGTAATATTTATGTTCACTGTTGCATCAGTATGTCATTATCTATTACCTGAGCATGATATATTTATTTCCTGTTGTTGCATTCATATCCTTTGATTATATATGACCTTAAGGTAATGACATACCATGCCATATTATGTTCAGGACATTGATCTATTTTACCATACCTGACCTGTGTACCTAGATTATATTATTTGATCCATATATCTTTTGGTACACATTTTGGTAGAGATGGATAGGATCAGGATATTTCCATGCTTAGTGGCATGCATCATCTCACATGATTGCATGCTGTGCGATTGTTGGCTCTATTATTGTTGAGCACATCACCAGTTACATGGATCTGCACACACAACTACTCATGGGTTAGTGGTTTCTATCAGACATGGTGTGTTGCAGCAGATTGCTCTGTCAAGCGCTTCGTTGGTCCACTTATGGGTAGTGTGACGTAGCGTTGTAGTAGGACAGTGATCCCTCCTCTAGACTGACATAGGGAGATGAGATCATTGAGCTCCCCCACTTATGATTTGGGGTAAGGAGGATAGTGTTGGATCGAGACCGCGCTAGAGGGGGGGTGAATAGCGCTCGTGGCTATTTTCAACGATTATCGGAATCGTAAGAGTTAAAACGCAGCGGAATAAAGAAAACAAGCACACAAAGACAGGAGGATTTACTTCGTTCGGAGCCTTGATCGACTCCTACTCGAAGGCCCGCGATCCTTGATCGCTTTCCGTGGGAAACAACTATAAGCTCGCAAAAACTATTACAAACTAATTACAACTCAAAGCAGTATAAGATTATACCGACACCAAAAGACTAAATCTGAAGCTCCGGGGTGTCGAGGTGTCGTTGCAGCACTTCAGGATCGTCTCGTAGGCAGCTTGTAGCAAACAGTTCACTTGGAAGAAGATATTTGAAGCTGCTGGTCGAGACCCCTTATAAAGGGGGTTCAAGGCGCCTTATACTGTTCATTAAGGCGCCTTGAACGAGCCGAGTCACCCGCGTGGATCAGCACTGACCTGGTCGAACTCTATCTGGTTCAAGGCGCCTTCAGCCTATCCAAGGCACCTTCAACCTCCGGTCCAAGGCACCTTGATCTCCATTAATGGCGCCTCCAGTCTGCTGCGCTGGCCTTTTCCTGGCTCGCACCCGAGGCGCCTCGGCACTGTTCATCCGAGGTCTTTTTTGTGTTTTGGTACCTGCAAGTATGTTAATCCAAAGATACCTGCAGCGCAAAGTTAACACAAAATAATAGTATGAATATGAAGTTATGACAGTCTCCGGACTGTCTGAGTCTGACTTGGTTTTCAGTAGGAAACCCTAGGTTGGTCCGACGCCTACTGTTCCCTCTACGGGGAACGCGTCCTCACCTACTCCTCTCAGGAGATTTTACCTGTTGCCAGTACGATCCTCCAGATCGACTGGACTTTTGCTCGGCACTCGATGCTCCCGGACTTTCTGCTGAACATCCGCTTCACCGGCCAGTTCAGACTTTCACCTGGTTCGCGACACAGGACTTTCCACCTAGGGTTACCACCCCCTAGGACTTTTGCCTGAAGCCATCGACCTGCCAAGGCTTTCCGCATAGGGTTACCACCCCCTATGACCTAGGGTTACCACCCCCTAGGGTTTTACCTGGTTCGCGACACAGGACTTTCCACCTAGGGTTACCACCCCCTAGGACTTTTGCCTGAAGCCATCGACCTGCCAAGGCTTTCCGCATAGGGTTACCACCCCCTATGACCTAGGGTTACCATCCCCTAGGGTTTTACCTTGCCTAACCGCAGTTAGGACTTTTGCCTAAGTATCACTTAGGACTTTCCTGCAAGCTCCATGAACTTTGTTAGATAACACCACCACTTAACTTTGAGCCCTTTGCCATAATCAAAACTCAGGTTCGATCATCTGGTGCTCACTGCACCAACAGATAGGTGTACTCCGACAGCATCCCGTCCACTCGGTCACTTATCAGGAGCAGTGATAGCAGAGTGCATGGTTGTCATAGCCCTACCCACTCGGTATCACCATCGTGTGTGAGACGGTTGACTGGCAATAGGGGTGACCAGGACATGTCATTGGCATCATACGCATTGATGCATTTATTGCTTGTGTTTGCTGCACTTATATGCTGCATATTTGGTGGATGCATATATTTGACATGCATACAGGAATATGATACTCTGGGTCTGACGCCCTTGTTATCCTTATACCAAGTCCTGGTTAGTACAATTTTTCTCCTATTTATTTCAGTTTACATTTATCATTCTTATATCAGGAGACTATACCCATAATTATTTCTATTAGTTATTTCTTACTATGCATGTCAATACTTACCCGCTAAGGAGTTGACTCACCCCGTTGTTATTACTATTTCAGGTTGAGCCTATCCGGGGATCTCTAGTCGCTAGTCTCCTTGTAGATCGCAAGGATGTGTGTTTTATCTTTTGGTTTTTCTTATTATAGTATCTAAACTGTGTTGTAGACTTGTTCTGGATTTTGGCACTTGGATCTTGTATGGTCCTTTATTATCATTGGGTTTTATTTGGATATATTCTGCTACATGCCTGCCTGGACGGCAAAAGAGGTGAGTTGATTTTATTTACATCGTTGTGATTTGTGTTTTATGAGTGTAGTTGAGTAGGACATAGGTTTTGAGCTTTATGGTGTAGTTGAGTAGGATTTTTGAGATGGTTTTCCTTATCGTTGCATTAGTTTAGTTTTACTATTAAACTGCGTGGGTGATTGCTTATTTTTATTGTTATTGTTTCAGCCATGTTGGCCGAAGTATCTGGATGGTTGTAGGAAGTTTCAAATTGTCACCCGTACAGGGGAGATGCTGTCAAAATTTCTTTTGGCAGGGACTACGTAGGGCGTGACAGGCAGGGCATGGGCGTCACATGGCCCGTGACATAGCAGTGTGGATCCACACAGCCTTACCCGACTTCCTATCGGGTTGAGTCACATGACCATGTGGCTCACACGGTCGTGGCCTTCTTCTACACTGTTGGCTTCACACAGCTGTGTGGGTTACGCGGCCGTGACCTTCTTTACCTCTGGAATGTTGGCACAAGGAGGTTCACATGGTTGTGTGTGTCACACGGCCTGGGCACGCACAGCATTTGGAGAGATGGCACGGTCGTGCCATTTGGCACAGCAAGTGCCTGCTTGGCCTTTGAATTTTTGGCACAACCATGCCATTTGGCACGAACATGTGCTGCCTGGCCTCTGAGAGATTGGCACGACCTTGTGGGTCACACGACCGTGGCTTGATTTCTTCTGAAGTTGTTCCTGTGTGCGTTTTCGCTCCCTTTACGCTCCAAATAGCGTCCTATAAATCAAAACAAGCAAAGAGTAGATCTCCGAACAGAATGTAATGGAAGTATGACATTATAATGAAATAGGGTGCAATAAACATAGATTATTCTTATGAAATATAAGTAGATGTGCGTCAAAATATGCATAAAAATATATATAATCTACACACATCACACCCCAAGACTTAAACCTTTGCTTGTCCTCAAGTAAAAATTGCATCTAAACACATGTGGTTAAATAGTGCATCATAATCTCTAGCAAGTCAATCTAATCCTATCAAATGATTTCATTGGTGAGCAAGATACAAAAGTAGTTTAAACATGACCTAAGTAGTAGTCCTCCTTGCTCAGTGCAATGGTGGCCTATGTTTATCAAGTTCCAATCCTTAAGCCTAGTCAAGTCGTCATAGAACTGTATTCCTTATACTCCTAGCGATAGGCACTTACCTGCCACACGCTTGGTTCATCCTTCTCAATCTACCTAAGGTCTCAAAGGATATCAAGAGAAACATAGCAGTTATTTCCCCAGTAACCTAACTCGGTCTCAAAGGGGTAACTTGCTAGTTTCCACCCATGACAACTGTTTTTTATATCTCTTATTCATTTATTTTTTTTATTTATTTTTTCATCATTTTTTAAAGTGATTGCAAGATGCAACACTTGAACACAGATGCACATAAATGCAAATGTTGGGATATTTAAATTTTTTCAAATGAGCTGACATGATTTGAGCATCATCCAGTAACCAAAATGTAATTTGAGAAATCACCATAGAAACATTAGTACTAATCAAGTTCTATGAATCATGACTATTTTCAGAGTTTTCTACCATCAAAACTAAGTAAAGTGTATAGAGGTCCTAAAACAAGGTCAATACTTAAAATCTTACAGAAAAAACATTACTCACTTCATGCTATCATAGATAGAAAAAGATAGATCACTAAACATATTAGCACCATAAGTAATACATAAACCACATAAAATCTAGAATAAATATGCTAGTATTTTGCAATAACGAATAAACAATCATGATGTGATGAATGATGCAACTAGCAAAAAATTTTATTATGCAAAAAAAATGAGCAAAAAGTAAACTAAACCAAATGCATCTAATGCATGCCCCCATACTTAAACTTTTCATTGTCCCAATGAAAACTAAAAATAATGTAGAGGAGATTTAAAGTAAGAGAAGTTACCAAATGATGCGTGCCAAATACCTATGTCATGAACTTCTCCATCATGTCGTTGCCCTCCTCCTAATCTTTGAGTCCTATAAAAGAAGATAGACAATAAAAATTAAGTAGAGGGTACAAGTTTATTATATAAAGAAAGAAATAAAACTAGACAGAACAAAAGACATAAATAAAAATAAGGAAAATGAACTTCGGTTGCCTCCCAAGAAGCGCTTGTTTAAGCTCATTAGCTCGACCACCTCATTAGATTCATCTAAATCTTACTCTTGGAGGGGTAAGATATTTCAATATCCTCCTGCTATAATTCTGTAAGTGCACGGATTCATCGTCAGTAATATAAAAGATTATCGGATCCACAAGGACTGGTTATAAGCACTAGTGATGGCACACTTAGGATTAGCTACACTATCGATGGTTATAAGTAATCTAAGAAAAGATATTAGAAAGAGAGGAATGAGAACTAGCAACGAGAAGAAATCAACCTGGTTAATGAAGAGTTCTAGGAGTTCGGTTTCATTGTGGTGGTATTGATGTATCTCATACTATCCTATACTCATTGTCCATCGGCATGCATTCGTCGGAAGCTAAAGCAACTATCTTTGAGCATCAAACAAAGATGATCCCTATGAAATACTATTACGATTAACCCCTGTCACTAGGGTGCCTCGGTAGATCACAAGGACACGACTCTTACCGATGTTATCAAGGATAGAAATAAGAAGCTAAGTTTGGTCTCTTACTTCCTTGTAAAGGAGTCGCCTCTCCTTTCAAGGAAGTACCCTAGATGTCCGTGAACGAGTTACCCCTGTCACTAGGGCCCCTCGGGTGTTGGATCTAAGATATTCCCCTTACGAGGTTGGCAATTCCTATACAATCAATCAACACGACAAAGAGATCGAGTAGTCGAAACAAAGCAAGCAAAATCATCCAATGAATATAAACGTAATATGAGTTTTACATCAAAACCAATCCACAATTACTCCCTCGTCCTAGAACAAGGACTCTACTCTATAGACATTGGAGAAAAACCCGAAGACATAGTAAATCTAAACATACAATCCTCAAAAACTAAAAGAGAAAGAAGAAGTATGCTTATCTAATGACGATGAGTGATCTTCGGATCCAATCCTTTGCTTCTGGAGTTGATGTGGTGATGAAAGGTCACTGGATCGATGTCCTGGACGGTGTGGAATGACACCAGAGTGATTCTCCTCTCGACTCCCAGCTCTCCCCCTCAAAAAGGGGTAAAAAACCCTTTTTATAGGCTAGGGCTCGAAGCGACGGCTCGGTGCGGCGGCGCGGCACGGCGCGGCAGCACGAACGTGCAAGGATGGCATGACTGTGCCATTTCTTGGCACTGGATGTGCTGCACGGCCGTGCCAATTAGCACAGACGTGTGATGCAGGGACTCGACTTCTGGGGACACGGCCGTGTAGGGTTGCTCGGTCGTGTGCTGCTTGGCCTCGGTCATAGGGGGATAGGGGGCACGGCCGTGCAGGGTTGCATGACCATGTTCTGATCTGCCTCTAGATTGGTCGCAAGGCTGTGCAAGGGTTGCACAGCCATGCACTTCTCCACTTCTGTTTGGCCACACGGTCGTGCAAGGTTTGCACGGCCGTGCTCTCTAGCTCACTCCAGTGCGCCGACAACCGCTATTTTCCCTCCGAAAGTTGTTCCTGTCAACACAAAATCAAACAAAGAGTAAATATCTATGCAAAAGAATATATATGATGAGTACATGATAAAAGAGGCGATCATACAAAGAATACGTACGTATAAAGTAAGTGAATGTGCGTAAAAGCATGTATAAACCATCATAATATTTACGCACATCACAACCCCAGACTTGAACCTTTGCTTGTCCTCAAGTAAAATACTACAAACTATGTTCATGAGCGCCTGTCAGTGTTTCATAATCCCTAGTGCATTCACCTAACTCTATCAACTAGTTTCATTGATAAGCATATTTGTGGAGTTACCTAAGTATGGCCTAAGCATAAGTCCATGTGCTCAGTGTAATAAGTAGTTAAAACTCTTCAAGTTTCCATTCTTTGTCCTAGTTAAGTCGTCATACAATTGAGTTCCTAATGTTCCCAGTGATAGGCACTTACCTGCCACACACTTGGTTCATCTTTCTTAAGTTACACAAGGTCTCAAAGGATACTTCTCGGAATCAAGAGAAACATAACATTTGTTAGAGTGTATACTAAAATCCTAGCTTTTTGTAAATATTTTATTTTGAAATAAAGAATCACATTGGTCATATGTCTACATTTATATATTAAGTGTAGTTGTTCAATTAATTTATATTGTAGATAACATGGTGTGTGGTATCACATACAGAAGATCATGTTATCAATTTCTTATAAATTATAAACAGCTGCTCACGACTGAGATGGAAAGGAATAAATCATTGTAATAGTCATAGTATAATTTCATATTAGTTTATCTTGACTATAAAATTACACTTGTACACTCAGAGTGTATTGTTACGTTCCGCAAGTGTACGAAAATGTCGCAAGTAATATAAAAGATTATCGTATCCACAGGGACTGGAATAAGCACTAGAAATATCTCAAAGCGAATTAGCTAAACAACTAATCAATTGGTTTCAAATGCTAAGGATGAAAAACAAATCTAAAATGAAAGACTATCAAACAAGAATTTGGGGGTTTGAGTTATGATAAAGAGAGGTTCTAGGAGTTTTGGTTTCTTTGTAAGATCTCTTGAATGTATATGGTTTACCAATTTTTGTTTCTCAATTGTCTAAAAATTGTAGAAAGTTGTCGGTTCTCTCTTGCAATAGATCACTGGCTTAGGACTGAAATTGTACTTAAATATAATCAATTAGATATGAACCTACGTTGTCCTTACACAGGATTGCACCTATTACTATGTTTCCCTCGGATATCAACATAGAAGTTCATATCTTCTTAACCCATAAAGATACAAGGATTGAATCATAAATCTATCCTACCCTCTTGAATATTCTCATTTCCCCTTCAAGATTATTGATAACGATGTCTGTCACACTCGTAAATCAAATTGTACAAATGTATTTCCACTGAGCCCCTTAATTTCACAATAACGTTGTAGTAACGAGCCCAAGATCGATCTCTCAAGGAACCAACGATAGGATGTAATCTTAGGATTGTTTCTTATTCCTATTTTTGGGGTTTTTAACATGAAAATGGGGTTTTAAACTTTGAAGCTAATTCTAATGAAAAGAAAACAATAAGAACTAATCTAATGCATAAATGAAACCTAACTATGTGTCAATGATCAAACCATAATGCATTGTCACCCTACATTATAATTAAACCATCAACACACTTAAACTAAATATGAAATAAAAATGCAATTAATCTGATCTACAACACCAATTAAAACCCTAACTTAAAACTACCCAACTAAACAATTAATCAAGCACAAATTAAACACAATTAAACTTCAACAAGGTAATGAAATGCTAAATTACTTGCATAAAAACATAACAAACATAAAAATAAATCTGTATCAAGCTACAAAACAGGAATAAAATGAAATTAACCCTAACCGATCCAATCTCTCAACCAATCTAACAAGCAACACACTCTTGCCCTCACACAAGAGTGCCAAAGTCGAGACCACCCAACTCTGGGCCTTAATGAAGAACCTCAGCTGCGTCTCAGTTCAAGGAGTACTCAACAACGCTGACAGACCACCCCCGACGAGCTAGAACAACCCGGAACCCCATGAATGGCCGAAAATCTGGATTTCTGCTACTCGGAGCTCTCTGGATCTGGGATGATGTTGCGGACTGCGGATGGGCATCGGATGAAGCTCAATAACGCCGGCGGACCACCTCCAAGCGCCACTAATGGGAATCAGAGTCGCCGATTGGAAGACCACCTCCAAATCAGGCTGGAACAGAGGAGATCCGAGAGAAGACTTCCGCCGGAGGGAACACCCGCCGATGGATCCAGATAATCGGGATGACGATGTCGTAAAGCTCTACAATGAGGTTGAAGCTTGAAAGAGTTGATCGGAGAAGGAAAGGGGCTGAAATCCGGAAGAAGACGTGCGCCAGGACGTAGCTGCGCTGTGGAGGATCGACGAAAACACTGTAGCTTCTCTTTTGAATCAGATCTGGATCTGATCGGACGGCTGGGATTGATTTGGAGCTAAATCAATGGTGAAAGTTTGCCCAAAATCTGATCTGAAGGTACTGATCTTGCTCTAGGGTCTGGATCTACTTTTCCTTAAGTCGGATCGACCAGATCATCAATGGATGGCCCAGATCTGCCCTATCTTCAATGAATGGTCCCGATTAATTCAGGCTGGATCAATATCTAGATGAACTCAGATCTGGATCAAAGCTTCTGGATCTTCATCAATGGCTCAGATCTGCTCCCCATTAGGTTGGATCGGCCAGATCTTCAACGGATGGTTCAGATCTCTCATATTCTTGATAAACGGCCCATAATGCTTCAAAGCTTGATCTTCTCGTTTGAACTCTGATTCGAGCCCAATTTCGGTCCAAATAGATCCAAATCCAAGATCCTTTGATGCCTACAAAATAAGAATCAAATATTAGCATCAAATAACACAAAAATATAATAATTTATAATTAGGTCCAAAATAGATACAATGCACAAAATATGATGTAACCATGATTTAAACCTATAAAATCAACATCAAACCATGCATATATGAATCAAAATAATGCAATGAAATCATGGTTATCAATTATCCCCCAAACATCCTTACAAGGGCTTGCACCTGTCACGTGGATACCTCGGAAAATCGAGTGAGGGTTTATCCCTACAAAGTCTATAAGGTATCCAAAGGATCAATCAAGAATGAGAATTAAGCCCTAATCATAATTAATCATTCAAGATCCAACCGATATAAACTAGGCAATATCATAGAAAATAAGAAATGGAAAATCCACAAGAGTTTACATCAATTTATCTCACAAATACTACCTCCATCCTAGAACAACAAGATCTACTCCATAAAACGAAGGAAGAAGACCGAAGATAAGAAGATTACAAGCATTCTTCAATCCCAATCCAAGAAGAGGAAAGAAAGAAAACTTATCTACAATATAGCTCCATCTTCAGATCCAATCCTCGCTTCCAGAGTCGAATTTGCCAAGATCTCCCTTTAGATCGCCCAAAAATCCTCCCAAGAATGGGAGAAATCCACCAAATCTTGCTTTCTCCCAAAGGGGAGAAGATCCCCTTTCAAATCTCCAAGGAGGCCTTAAATAGGGGGAAGCTTTTGGGCGCCACACGGCCCCGAGGCATGGCCGTGTGAGTTCACACGGCCAGAGCCTTTCCCCTCTCTACCATCTATACACGGTCGTGTGTGGTACACGGTCGTGGACAACTCTCTTCAAGACCTCCAAGCACGACCGTGTAGATCCACACGGCCTGGACTGCCCCAGCTTCTGGAAACTTGGCACGGCCGTGTGGTGCACACAGCCAGAACATTTTTAAGCTCTGGGAACCCTGCACGGCCGTGTGGTGCACACGGCCCGGGCCTTCTTAGTCTCTGGAAACCTTACACGACCATGTAGATCCACACGGCCATGTAAGGATTGAACTCTTATTTGCTTTAAAACTTGACACGACCGTGTGAGGTTCACACGGCCTGGACTTCTTCCTTTGCTGTTACTATCACACGGCCTCTGAACTCCACACGGCCAGAGCTCCCTACCAAAGCAGGGTCGTGTCTGGTATACGACCAGGTGCTTTCTCACTTGCTTAGCTCATAAGATTTATCCAAGAATGCAGAATCTTCACCAAATTCGACTCCTATGTACAGAAAATGCACAAAAGCAGATCTCCGAACAAAAAGAGTAAATATGCTAAAAGGAAGACTGGAAGTACAAAAATGCATAGATCAAGCATGCTCAAAGTATGTAAATGTGCATCAAATCATGTATAAAAGTATATAAAATCTACGCACATCACACCCCTAGACTTAAACCTTTGCTTGTCCTCAAGCAAAATGTTACAATCTAAATTCATATGTTCTACAACGCATTCATAAACCCTAATGTACTTTCCTAACTCTATCAAAGAGTTCCAATAACAAGCATAATCATAGAAACAAATCAAGTATGGCTCAAGCTTAAGCATCCTGTGCACAGTGTAAAAGGAACTCAAAAACCCTTCAAGTTTCAATCTATGTCCTAGTCAAGTCGTCATCAAATTTGAATTCCTAATGTTTCCGGTGAGAGACAAGTAACCAGTGATAGACACTTACTTGCCACTCACTTGGTTCATATTTCCCAATCAACCCAAGGTCTCAAAGGTGTGCTCAATCTCAAGAGAAACTAAGCAGTCATTTCCCTAGTAACCTAACTCGGTCTCAAAGGGGTGACTTGCTAGATTCCACTCACGACAACTATTTTTTATATCCCATATTCACTTTTTTTTTTCAATTTTTTTCATAAACATTTGCATTGTGCAAATCTTATTTCACAAGTGTACTTTTAGCATAAATGTTGAGATATTTTGATTTTTCCAAATGAGCTTGCATGAGTTAAGCTTCATCCAGTAACCAAAATGAAGTTTGAAAAAATCACCATGGAAACCAAGTACTAAGCAAACAAGATGAATTATGACTATTTCAATGATATCAACCATTCAAGCATCAAGTCAAAGTGTAGTGAAAATAAGATTCTTAAGGTCAAGCCAAAACTAACGCTCATCTCCATATGATTCTTAGCTTATTTCATGATACCCAAGATAGAGAAAAGAAGTGCATAAAGCTTACTACTAGCATCATTTACAACATCATGAACCTAGATAATGAACGTGCTAGCATTTTATTTTGAAGACAAGAAAGCATAAAAGTGAAGTTTTGATGCTCTCAAGATGTTTGCCAAAATTATTTCAAAAACAAAAACAAAAACTCAAGCAAGACAAAAAACTACACATGCAGAAAACAAAAAGAAATCAGGTTTGACACCCCCCCCCCCCACCCGGACTCAAACTTTTCATCATCCCGATGAAATCAATATGGTGGAGGTGGAGGAGGTGGATGAGGAAAAGGGTGTCTACGACGTGGCTGACCAACGGGAAAACTCGGGAAACCAGGAGTTTCGCTTAGAATTACATGATACTCAAACAAAGCATCAACTTGTTGGCTAGTGACACTCATGCTCTGCATAAAGTCTCTCATTCTAGCTTGATCAGTATCATAATCCTGGACAAATTCGGCCACTTGACCCTGAAAATTCCTTATGAACTGAAAGTGCTCTTGTACTTCTATAAACTGATTATCTGATAAAGAGAAATGACCTTCCAACATTCTTCATTGGGCATCATGCTTCTCGTGAAGCGATTCTAGAGAAGTACGGAAGTCAGAAAAATCAAATCTGGAGGAACCCGTACCATAAGCAAAAAAATGCCTAGCAGGATCCGGATGTCCGGAAGGCTATGGGTATCCAGATGTCGAGGGTTCAATGTGTGGCTCTGTGTCTCCGGATATAGAGGGAACATACTCGAGATCGATATCGGTGATTACCCAATTAGCAGGGTTACGAATAGACGTTCGTCCAGGACAAGGAAGAGGTAGAGGAAAACCATTCCTCCTAGGAAATGCAAACACATTCTCATCCCGAACAATCATTTTCATGGCAAGACATGCATCAATGTCTATCATGTCATTGCCATGAATTATTTCCAACCCATCTAAATCAAAATCTAAATTGTAAGCTATTCGGGTAATCAAACCACCAAAGACAATTGATCCCGATGATGCCCTTGCGGCTCTTAACAAGGTTTGTACAAAATGAAAACCAGAATCGAAATCAACCTTATTAAGCATGGCCCATAAATCATAAAGCTCTATCTTTTTAACTACCCCATCACTCTCTCCCCTACCAAAAATAGTTTTGCTCATAATTCTATGTAGGTACCTAAAAATGGGGTTTTGCATATGAGAAGCCTTAACTCTTGAAGGCGCATAAGGTTGATCTAACCCAGTTAATGCATTTCAAAAGTGATTCCAATTAAACCTTTAATCAAACCTACGAGGACTACCGGAAGACAATCCAAAACAAGAATTAAAATCACTAAATGTCCATTGAAATTCTTGATTCATCAATCTAAATGAAAATTTTCCAATATAATCATCCTCGTTAGTAAAATGGACATCTAATGAACTTAAAAACTCCAAAACAAGATGAGGATATGTAGGCAAATGTGTATACATAATATCACCTCACTCTAAAAAACCAATCAACAAATATACATCTTCCCTAATTCCAAGCATATCAAGAACAGTTGGGTCCATATACCGAGTACACACAATCTTTCTATTGACAAGAATTGCAAATCAAGTAATTTGATCATCATTTCTAAATACAATATTGAATTCATTGTCGTTACCTTCATTGCGTGATGTCCTCTTTCCTTTGCCCTTCATCGGTTGTTTTCCTTTATCCCTAGATGGTTCCTTCTCTTTATCTCCACTGGATCCACCACCTCCTTTTCGTAGTTTCTTCAAAAGATTGGACATCTTGTTGAGTTTAGATGAGGGAAGGGGCTATTTAGGGTTAGAGAAGTAAGATCTCAAAGAAACAAATTTTTGAAGAACAAGATCTAAGGTTAGGAGAACAAAGATCTTGAGTGTTGGAGAGGAAAAGAATATGGATCTAAGAGAGTTTTAGGAAAAGGTTGAAGAAAAGAGGGATTTTAAAGAGATTGAGAGAAAAGAATATGTTTTAAGAGAGGTGGGTGTATGCAGGACAAGGCCAAAACCTGGCCGTGTAAGGAGAACACGGCCTCTTAAGGGCTTCTCCACACGGGCCGTGTAGATCTACACGGCCTCTCCCTTTTCCTCCTCGGCTTTACTCACACGGCCGTGTCTAGGACACGACCTTCTGAGTTCTCTTCTCTGGATTCGGTACACGGCCGTGTTTGGTACACGGCCGATGCAAGCTTTTGCTCTGATTTCTCCACACGGCCGTGTCTGGAACACGACCATGCTTCCCTCCTTCTCTGCAGACTTCACACGACCGTGTCTGGTAGACACTGCCAGATCCTTTTCCTTCTCTGCATCCTTTGCCTGGTCGTGTGCAGTACACGATCATGCCCTGTTTTACTCCATTTGATGTTTACTCTCCTAATCCACTTCTCCAATACTTCCATTCCCATGAAGAAGTCATGGCCAGCTCATGGAAGTAGATTTCAACCTGAAAACAAAACTAAAACATAGTGAAAACAAACTAAAAACACAACAACGAATTTATACTAACTAAAAGAATCAATCTGGAGGATGAGGTTCAGAAAAATACAACCTTTGTACCTCTTCTAATTCCATACCATGAATATATTTTTTTCAAGCGTTGACCATCTACCTTAATTATCCCAAGCTCCTTTTTCCAAATATCTACAGCCCCAAAAGGATAAACCTTCTTTACCTCAAATGGACCCATCCACCTTGACTTAAGCTTCCCTGGAAAAAGCTTTAATTTTGAATTGAACAACAAAACTAAATCTCCTACATTAAAATATTTACGAAGAATGTGCTGATCATGCCATTTCTTCGTCCTTTCCTTGTAAGATTTAGCATGCTCATATGCATCCATCCTTAATTCATCAAGCTCATTTAACTGAAGCTTCCTTTTCTCTCCTGCTTCCTTTAGATCAATGTTCAAATTTGCAATTGCCCAATAAGCCTTATGTTCTAGCTCAACTGGAAGATGGCAAGGTTTTCCATAAACCAACCGGAATGGAGTCATTCTAATGGGAGTTTTATAAGCAGTACGATATGCCCATAAAACATCATATAATTTTAATGCCCAATCCTTTCTTGAGGTGGATACGGTCTTCTCTAATATGGATTTAATCTCCCGGTTAGATATCTCTGCTTGACCATTAGTTTGAGGATGATAAGGTGTTGCTACTTTATTCTTCACTCCATATTTTCTGAGTAAATTTTCAAATTGTTTTTCTATAAAGTGCGATCCTCCATCACTAATGACCGCCTTAGGCACCCCAAATCTTGGAAAGATTATACTCCTAAATAATTTGATAACTATTTTCGCATCACTCGTAGGAGATACCACAGCTTCCACCCATTTGGACACATAATCCACCGCCACAAGAATAAACCTATTCCCATATGAAAGAGGGAAAGGTCCCATGAAATCTATTCCCCATACGTCAAATGGCTCAACCTCAAGAATGTAATTCAACATCGTTTCATTCCTCTTAGTTATATTCCCAGTTCTCTGACACTGATCACAAGACTGAACAAACATCTTAGCATCTTTGAATAAGGTTGGCCAATAAAATCCTGCTTGAAGAATTTTTGTAATCGTTTTTGAACTACCCAAATGTCCTCCATAAGATGAAGAATGACAATGAAACAGGATATCTCTAACTTCTTCTTCAGGCACACACCTTCGATAAATCACATCATTACACTTCTTGTATAGGAGAGGTTCATCCCAAACATAATTCTTAACTTCTGAAAAAAACTTTTTCCTTTGTTGATAAGAGAAATTCGGGGGTAACACTCCACTAGCAAGGAAATTTACAAAATCTGCATACCAAGGTGTTTTAACACTTGATAAAGCTAATAAGTGTTCATCAGGAAAAATGTCATCAATAGGTAAATCAAAATCTACTTCTTTTTCTGAATTTTGAGATATTCTGGATAAATGATCAGCTACTACATTTTCAGCTCCTTTCTTATCCCTAATCTCAAGGTTGAATTCTTGTAGTAATAAAATCCATCTGATGAGCTAGGTTTAGCATCTTTCTTTCCCAGTAAATACTGGATAGCCGCATGATCAGTATATACAATTACTCTTGAACCCACTAGATAAGATCTAAATTTATCAATAGCGAATACCACCGCTAGGAGTTCTTTCTCTGTAGTAGAATAGTTTACTTGAGCTGCGTCAAGTGTTTTACTTGTATAATGGATTGCATGTAAAACCTTATTCCTTCTTTGTCCTAAAACTGCTCCTACAGCAAAGTCACTAGCATCACACATTATTTCAAAAGGAAGATCCCAATCTGGGGCTTGAATAACTGGAGATGTTGTAAGAGCACTCTTTATTTTGTTGAAAGCTTCAGTTCATTCACTATCAAAATAAAACTCAACATCTTTAATCAATAGATTAGTTAATGGATTGGAGATCCTTGAGAAGTCCTTAATAAAACGTCTATAAAAACCATCATGCCCTAAAAAACTCCTAACTCCTTTTACATTGATGGGTGGGGGTAACTTCTCTATCACTTCCACTTTTACTTGATCTACTTCAATACCACGCTTTGAAATTTTATGTCCCAAAACTATTCCTTCCTTAACCATGAAATGACATTTTCCCCAGTTTAATACTAGATTTGTATCTTCGCATCTTTGAAGAACAGTAGAAAGATTTGACAAACAAGAATCAAAGTCATTTCCATAAACTGAGAAATCATCCATGAATACTTCCATAATTTTTTCTATTAAATCTGAAAAAATTGCCATCATACATCTCTGAAAAGTGGCTGGAGCATTACAAAGCCCAAATGGCATACGACGATAAGCAAAAGTGCCATAAGGACAAGTAAAAGTAGTCTTCTCCTGGTCTTGAGGATGAATTGGAATTTGGAAAAATCCTGAATATCCATCCAAGTAACAAAAGTATGAGTGTTTAGCTAATCTTTCAAGCATTTCATCAATAAATGGTAGAGGGAAATGATCCTTCCTAGTTTCTTTATTCAACTTCTGATAATCAATGCACATTCGCCACCCTGTCACTGTACGTGTTGAAATTAGCTTATCATCTTCATTCTTGATAACAGTCATTCCCCCTTTCTTTGGAACCACATGAACTGGACTTACCCATTCACTATCCGAAATTGGGTAAATGATCCCTGCATCAAGAAGTTTAAGTACTTCCTTTTTTACCACCTCTTTTAAGTTTGGATTTAATCTCCTTTGATGCTCAATTGAATTCTTGTACCCCTCTTCAAGTAAGATTCTATGCAGACAGAGAGAAGGACTAATCCCTTTTATATCATCAATCGTATATCCAATTGCCTTTCTATGCAGCTTTAATTCCTCTATCAGTCTCTTTGTTTCAAATTCATTTAGATGAGCATTAATTATAACTGGATAAGTAGAATTTGGCCCAAGAAACTCATATTTGAGATTTGGTGGTAAAGGTTTAAGTTCAAGTTGAGGTGGTACTATTTCTGGTAAAGCTGGCTCTTGTTCTATCAACTTAATCTCCTCTTTAACCAATCTCTCTTCTAAATACTCTTCATTTTCTGAAAGCAAATCTTCCTCTCTATAATCACAAAGACATTCCTCTTTTTCTATTGAAAATATTTTTTCATCAAATATTTTTGATAATGATTCACAGCACCAAGGGAATAATATTTGAAAATCACTTTGATTCAAAATAAACCCTTTTTCACCATTCTCCTTTTCTCTAATAATATCAACTGTTAGGAATGAGTTATCTTGCTCTGACCAATCATTGGAATTTTGTGTAATTCTGCAAACTATCTCATAGGCCTCTTCTAAATTCTTTTTCATAAATGATCCTCCAGATGCTATATCCAGTTGATTTTTACTTGAGAAAGAAAGCCCAACATAAAACAAATGCATTATTAACCATTTCTCAATTCCATGATGTGGACATAATTGCAAAAAGGAAGAATATCTTTCCCAAGCTTGATATAATTCTTCTCCATCTAATTGCTTGAAATTCAAAATTTGACTTCTCAAATAGGTAGTCTTCTTTGGAGGGAAATATCTATCCAAGAATTTTTGCTCTAACTCATCCCATGTTTTAATACTTTGAGATTTTAGAGAATTATACCATCTTTTTGCATCATCCTTCAAACTAAAAGGAAAAACAAGCAGCTGTATAACATCAGATGGAACCTCTTCGTATTTCAGAGTATAACAATATCTATAAAACTCCATCAAGTGTGAATAAGGGTTCTCAATCTCCAATCCTCCAAACTGAGTTTTTTGAACCATTGAAACAAAAGATGGTTTGAGTGTAAAATTTCTTGCTTGTATATTAGGGTAGACAATTGGTCCCAATTCTTTTGCGGACCTTGGAGCTCCATAATCCCCTAATGACCTACACACCATGTTTAAGTCGCACAATTACGAAGACAAAATTCTAAAGATTTTTTTTTTACTATACAAATGAAAAAAATAAAAAAAATATTATGTTTAGTCTAACTCAATTGATAATTTCTAATGTTATAGCGCAGTCCCCGACAACGGCGCCAAAAACTTGTTACGTTTCGTAAGTGTACGGAAATGTCGCAAGTAATATAAAAGATTATCGTATCCACAGAGACTGGAATAAGCACTAGAAATATCTCAAAGCGAATTAGCTAAACAACTAATCAATTGGTTTCAAATGCTAAGGATGAAAAATAAATCTAAAATGAAAGACTATCAAACAAGAATTTGGGGGTTTGAGTTATGATAAAGAGAGGTTCTAGGAGTTTTGGTTTCTTTGTAAGATCTCTTGAATGTATATGGTTTACCAATTCTTGTTTCTCAATTGTCTAAAAATTGTAGAAGGTTGCCGGTTCTCTCTTGCAATAGATCACTGGCTTAGGACTGAAATTGTACCTAAATATAATCAATTAGATATGAACCTACGTTGTCCTTACATAGGATTGCACCTATTACTATGCTTCCCTCGGATATCAACATATAAGTTCATAGCTTCTTAACCCATAAAGATACAAGGATTGAATCATAAATCTATCCTACCCTCTTGAATATTCTCATTTCCCCTTCAAGATTATCCCCCAAACGTCTTTACACGGGCTTGCACCTGTCACATGGATTTCTTGGAAAATCGAGTGAGGGTTTATCCCTACAAAGTCTATAAGGTATCCAAACGATCAATCAAGAATGAGAATTAAGCCCTAATCACAATCAATCATTTAAGATCCAACCGATACAAACTAGGCAATATCATAGAAAACAAAAAATGACAAATTCACAAGAGTTTACATTAATTTATCTCACAAATACTCCCTCCATCCTAGAACAACAAGATCTACTCCATAAAACGAAGGAAAAAGACCGAAGATAAGAAGATTACAAGCATTCTTCAATCCCAATCCAAGAAGAGGAAAGAAAGAAAACTTATCTACAATATAGCTCCATCTTCGGATCCAATCCTCGCTTCTGGATTCGAATTCGCCAAGATCTCCCTTTAGATCGCCCAAAAATCCTCCCAAGAATGGGAAGAATCCACCAAATCTTGCTTTCTCCCAAAGGGGAGAAGATCCCCTTTCAAATCTCCAAGGAGGCCTTAAATAGGGGGAAGCTTTTGGGCGCCACACGGCCCCGAGGCATGGCTGTGTGAGGTTCACACGGCCAGAGCCTTTCCCCTCTCTGCCATCTATACACGGTCGCGTGTGGAACACGGCCGTGGACAACTCTCTTCAAGACCTCCAAGCACGGCCGTGTAGATCCACACGGACTGGACTGCCCCAGCTTCTGGAAACTTGGCACGGCCGTGTGGTGCACACGGCCAGAACACTTTTAAGCTCTGGGAACCCTATACGACCGTGTGGTGCACACGGCCCGGGCCTTCTTAGTCTCTGGAAACCTTACACGGCCATGTAGATCCACACGGCCATGTAAGGATTGAACTCTGATTTGCTTTAAAACTTGGCACGGCCGTGTGAGGTTCACACGGCCTGGACTTCTTCCTTTGTTGTTGCTGTCACACGACCTCTGAACTCCCTTTCAAGGAGTCGCCTCTCCTTTCACACGGTCTCTTACTTCCTTGTGAAGGAGTCGCCTCTCCTTTCAAGGAAGTACCCTAGATGTCCGTGAACAATTTACCCCTGTCACTAGGGCCCCTCGGGTGTAGATTCCCCTTACGAGGTTGGCAATTCCTATACAATCAATCAACACGACAAAGAGATCGAGTAGTCGAAACAAAGCAAGCAAAATCATCCAATGAATATAAACGTAATATGAGTTTTACATCAAAACCAATCCACAATTACTCCCTCGTCCTAGAACAAGGACTCTACTCTATAGACGTTGGAGAAAAACCCGAAGACATAGTAAATCTAAACATACAATCCTCAAAAACTAAAAGAGAAAGAAGAAGTATGCTTATCTAATGACGATGAGTGATCTTCGGATCCAATCCTTTGCTTCTGGAGTTGATGTGGTGATGAAAGGTCACTGGATCGATGTCCTGGACGGTGTGGAATGACACCAGAGTGATTCTCCTCTCGACTCCCAGCTCTCCCCCTCAAAAAGGGGTTAAAAACCCTTTTTATAGGCTAGGGCTCGACGCGGCGGCTCGGTGCGACGGCGCGGCGCGGCGCGGCAGCACGACCGTGCAAGGATGGCACGACCGTGCCATTTCTTGGCACTGGATGTGCTGCACGTCCGTACCAATTAGCACAGACGTGTGATGCAGGGACTCGACTTCTGGGGACACGGCCGTGTAGGGTTGCTCGGTCGTGTGCTGCTTGGCCTCGGTCATGGGGGGATGGGGGGCACGGCCGTGCAGGGTTGCATGACCATGTTCTGATCTGCCTCTAGATTAGCCGCAAGGCTGTGCAAGGGTTGCACAGCCATGCACTTCTCCACTTCTGTTTGGCCACACGGTCGTGCAAGGTTTGCACGGTCGTGCTCTCTAGCTCACTCCAGTGCGCCGATAACCGCTGTTTTCCCTCCGAAAGTTGTTCCTGTCAACACAAAATCAAACAAAGAGTAAATATCTGTGCAAAAGAATATATATGATGAGTACATGATAAAAGAGGCGATCATACAAAGAATACGTACGTATAAAGCAAGTGAATATGCGTAAAAGCATGTATAAATCATCATAATATTTACGCACATCACACCCCCAGACTTGAACCTTTGCTTGTCCTCAAGTAAAATACTACAAACTATGTTCATGAGCGCCTGTCAGTGTTTCATAATCCCTAGTGCATTCACCTAACTCTATCAACTAGTTTCATTGATAAGCATATTTGTGGAGTTACATAAGTATGGCCTAAGCATAAGTCCTTGTGCTCAGTGTAATAAGTAGTTAAAACTCTTCAAGTTTCCATTCTTTGTCCTAGTTAAGTCGTCATACAATTGAGTTCCTAATGTTCCCAGTGATAGGCACTTACCTGCCACACACTTGGTTCATCTTTCTTAAGTTACACAAGGTCTCAAAGGATACTTCTCGGAATCAAGAGAAACATAACATTTGTTAGAGTGTATACTAAAATCCTAGCTTTTTGTAAATATTTTATTTTGAAATAAAGAATCACATTGGTCATATGTCTACATTTATATATTAAGTGTAGTTGTTCAATTAATTTATATTGTAGATAACATGGTGTGTGGTGTCACATACAGAAGATCATGTTATCAATTTCTTATAAATTATAAACAGCTGCTCACGACTGAGATGGAAAGGAATAAATCATTGTAATAGTCATAGTTTAATTTCATATTAGTTTATCTTGACTATAAAATTACACTTGTACACTCAGAGTGTATTGTTGCGTTCCGCAAGTGTACGGAAATGTCGCAAGTAATATAAAAGATTATCGTATCCACAGGGACTGGAATAAGCACTAGAAATATCTCAAAGCGAATTAGCTAAACAACTAATCAATTGGTTTCAAATGCTAAGGATGAAAAACAAATCTAAAATGAAAGACTATCAAACAAGAATTTGGGGGTTTGAGTTATGATAAAGAGAGGTTCTAGGAGTTTTGGTTTCTTTGTAAGATCTCTTGAATGTATATGGTTTACCAATTCTTGTTTCTCAATTGTCTAAAAATTGTAGAAGGTTGTCGGTTCTCTCTTGCAATAGATCACTGGCTTAGGACTGAAATTGTACTTAAATATAATCAATTAGATATGAACCTACGTTGTCCTTACACAGGATTGCACCTATTACTATGCTTCCCTCGGATATCAACATAGAAGTTCATAGCTTCTTAACCCATAAAGATACAAGGATTGAATCATAAATCTATCCTACCCTCTTGAATATTCTCATTTCCCCTTCAAGATTATTGATAACGATGTCTGTCACACTCGTAAATCAAATTGTACAAATGTATTTCCACTGAACCCCTTAATTTCACAATAACGTTGTAGTAACGAGCCCAAGATCGATCTCTCGAGGAACCAACGATAGGATGTAATCTTAGGATTGTTTCTTATTCCTATTTTTGGGGTTTTTAACATGAAAATGGGGTTTTAAACTTTGAAGCTAATTCTAATGAAAAGCAAACAATAAGAACTAATCTAATGCATAAATGAAACCTAACTATGTGTCAATGATCAAACCATAATGCATTGTCACCCTACATTATAATTAAACCATCAACACACTTAAACTAAATATGAAATAATGAAATGCAATTAATCTGATCTACAACACCAATTAAAACCCTAACTTAAAACTACCCAACTAAACAATTAATCAAGCACAAATTAAACACAATTAAACACAATTAAACTTCAACAAGGTAATGAAATGCTAAATTACTTGCATAAAAACATAACAAACATAAAAATAAATCTGTATCAATCTACAAAACAGGAATAAAATGAAATTAACCCTAACCGATCCAATCTCTCAACCAATCTAACAAGCAACACACTCTTGCCCTCACACAAGAGTGCCAAAGTCGAGACCACCCAACTCTGGGCCTTAATGAAGAACCTCAGCTGCGTCTCAGTTCAAGGAGTACTCAACAACGCCGACGGACTACCCCCGACGAGCTAGAACAACCCGGAACCCCATGAATGGCCGAAAATCTGGATTTCTGCTACTCGGAGCTCTCTGGATCTGGGATGATGTTGCGGACTGCGGATGGACATCGGATGAAGCTCAATAACGCCGGCAGACCACCTCCAAGCGCCACTAATGGGAATCAGAGTCGCCGATTGGAAGACCACCTCCAAATCGGGTTGGAACAGAGGAGATCCGAGAGAAGACTTCCGCCGGAGGGAACACCCGCCGATGGATCCAGATAATCGGGATGACGATGTCGTAAAGCTCTACAATGAGGTTGAAGCTTGAAAGAGTTGATCGGAGAAGGAAAGGGACTGAAATCCGGAAGAAGACGTGCGCCAGGACGAAGCTGCGCTGTGGAGGATCGACGAAAGCACTGTAGCTTCTCTTTTGAATCAGATCTGGATCTGATCGGACGGCTGGGATTGATTTGGAGCTAAATCAATGGTGAAAGTTTGCCCAAAATATGATCTGAAGGTACTGATCTTTCTCTAGGGTCTGGATCTACTTTTCCTTAAGTCGGATCGACCAGATCATCAATGGATGGCCCAGATCTGCCCTATCTTCAATGAATGGTCCCGATTAATTCAGGCTGGATCAATATCTAGATGAACTCAGATCTGGATCAAAGCTTCTGGATCTTCATCAATGGCTCAGATCTGCTCCCCATTAGGTTGGATCGGCCAGATCTTTAACGGATGGTTCAGATCTCTCATATTCTTGATAAACGGCCCATAATGCTTCAAAGCTTGATCTTCTCGTTTGAACTCTGATTCGAGCCCAATTTCGGTCCAAATAGATCCAAATCCAAGATCCTTTGATGCCTACAAAATAAGAATCAAATATTAGCATCAAATAACACAAAAATATAATAATTTATAATTAGGTCCAAAATAGATACAATGCACAAAATATGATGTAACCATGATTTAAACCTATAAAATCAACATCAAACCATGCATATATGAATCAAAATAATGCAATGAAATCATGGTTATCAATTATCCCCCAAACATCCTTACAAGGGCTTGCACCTGTCACGTGGATACCTCGGAAAATCGAGTGAGGGTTTATACCTACAAAGTCTATAAGGTATCCAAAGGATCAATCAAGAATGATAATTAAGCCCTAATCATAATTAATCATTCAAGATCCAACCGATATAAACTAGGCAATATCATAGAAAACAAGAAATGGCAAATCCACAAGAGTTTACATCAATTTATCTCACAAATACTCCCTCCATCCTAGAACAACAAGATCTACTCCATAAAACGAAGGAAGAAGACCGAAGATAAGAAGATTACAAGCATTCTTCAATCCCAATCCAAGAAGAGGAAAGAAAGAAAACTTATCTACAATATAGCTCCATCTTCAGATCCAATCCTCGCTTCCAGAGTCGAATTTGCCAAGATCTCCCTTTAGATCGCCCAAAAATCCTCCCAAGAATGGGAGGAATCCACCAAATCTTGCTTTCTCCCAAAGGGGAGAAGATCCCCTTTCAAATCTCCAAGGAGGCCTTAAATAGGGGGAAGCTTTTGGGCGCCACACGGCCCCGAGGCATGGCCGTGTAAGTTCACACGGCCAGAGCCTTTCCCCTCTCTACCATCTATACACGGTCGTGTGTGGTTCACGGTCGTGGACAACTCTCTTCAAGACCTCCAAGCACGACCGTGTAGATCCACACGGCCTGGACTGCCCCAGCTTCTGGAAACTTGGCACGGCCGTGTGGTGCACACGGCCAGAACACTTTTAAGCTCTGGGAACCCTCCACGGCCGTGTGGTGCACACGGCCCGGGCCTTCTTAGTCTCTGGAAACCTTACACGACCATGTAGATCCACACGGCCATGTAAGGATTGAACTCTTATTTGCTTTAAAACTTGACACGACAGTGTGAGGTTCACACGGCCTGGACTTCTTCCTTTGCTGTTACTGTCACACGGCCTCTGAACTCCACACGGCCAGAGCTCCCTACCAAAGCAGGGTCGTGTCTGGTACACGACCAGGTGCTTTCTCACTTGCTTAGCTCATAAGATTTATCCAAGAATGCAGAATCTTCACCAAATTCGACTCCTATGTACAGAAAATGCACAAAAGCAGATCTCCGAACAAAAAGAGTAAATATGCTAAAAGGAAGACTGGAAGTACAAAAATGCATAGATCAAGCATGCTCAAAGTATGTAAATATACGTCAAATCATGCATAAAAGTATATAAAATCTACGCACATCATGTATTGAACTGGACCATTTAAGGTAAATTCTTTTTATACTGACTAAATAAAAGAACAAGACCTTTGTTATTAAGGAAGTGTGTGCTCTTAATCATGATATAATAACAAGCACATATTCTTAATATTCATTTCTTTGATTTATCAAAGGGTGCTATTTAGTTTGATAAATCAATAAGCCCGATAAGTTGAGAAATGATATTATTTTTATGGTGTGTTGTTGATTATAGAATGAAACTGTGTCCTAGTAATCTAGGTTGATAATGTCCCAAAGAGGAGTTCATAAGGATTTTCATGTAAACTCTGCAGGTGGACTTAGTCCGACATGACAAAAAGGTTGAGTGGTACTACTCTTGGAGCTAGATATTAATTAAGTTAGTGTTCAATAACTCATTTAATTAGTGGACATTCGATATCTTAAACACAAGGAGACTAACACACTCATGATAAGAAGGAGCCCAAAATGTAATTTGGGGTTGGTGCGGTAGTTCAATAATAATTCTTTAGTGGTATGAATTATTATTGATAAAATTAAGTTGGGTGTTCGGGGCGTACACGGGAAGCTTAATTTCATCGGGAGACCAAAACCAATTCCTCCTCTCGGTCCCTATCGTAGCATCTTATTTATAAAGTGTTATACCTACCTATACCCACCTTCTTACCCAACCTTAGGTGGTCGTCCAAGCAAGCTTGGAGTCCAAGCTTGGGCCGGCCAAGCCAAAGGTTGAGCTAAGTTAAGATGGTCGGCCCTAGCTTGGAGCCCAATCTTGGTGTGGTCGGCCATATAAAAATAAAATGGATTTTATTTTAAAATCTTTTCTTATGTGGAAGGCATGGTTTTAAAAGAGAGTTTAAAATTATAAATCTTTTCTTATTTGTAGTTAAAAGGAATATTTTAATTTTTGATAAAACTTTCCTTTTTTGTAACTATGTTCATGATTTAAAAGAGAGTTTTAAAAATTATAAATCTTTCCTTTTATAACTTTCTATAAAAGATTAAAAGAAAGATTTAATATCTTTCCTTATTTGTAGATTTTAAAAGGAAGATTTTAATTTTGAAGAAAACTTTTATTTTTGGAAATCATCCATATGTTTTAATAAGAGAGATTTTAATTTATAAAAGTTTCCTTTTATAACCAACCATGAAGGAAAAATTAATAGAGAAATTTTTATTTTAAAAATTTCCGGAAACAAATAAGGAAGTTTTAATTTTGTGTTTAAAACTTGCCTTATTTGGAGCAATTATAGGGGCCGGCCATAATAAGGGTTAAAAGGAATTTTTAATTAAAATTTCCTTATTAACCAATAGCAAGGAAAATAAGGGAGTTTTAATAATAATTAAATTTTCTTATTTTCCATGACCAAGGATTATAAAAGAGAGGGAGGGGGTGCCTCCATGATATAACTCTCTCTTCTATTTTCCTCTCCTCTCTTCCTTGGTGTGGTCGGCCCTCTCCTTTTGTCTTCTCTTCTTCTTGTGGCCTAACATATCTCTTGGAGTTTGGTGGTGGCCGGTTCTAGCTTGGAGAAGAAGGAGAGAAAGGAGGCTTTGTTCTCGCATCCCTTGGAGCATTAAGGTTAGTGGCCGAAACTTGCAAGGAGAAGGAGGCTTGGTGGTTCTCATCTCGGTAGATCGTTGCCCACACAACCTCCGAGATAAGAAGAGGAATACGATAGAAGATCAAGAGATTGTTACTTACAAAGAAAGGTATAACTAGTAATTCTTTTCCGCATCATACTAGTTTTCTTTGTATGAATTCCAAACACAAGAGGCTAGTGATTCTAGGTTTCGAATTTATGTTTCAATTTGTGTTTCTTTTCTTTTTCGATCTTGTGATTCGATTGTTCTTAGTGGTTAAACCTAGGGTTACTATAATTAGATTGAATATTGAATTTCTTTGAAAGGCTTTGACGAGGCAGCGGTGGATGATCCCATACCCAAAAAGGCCTAGTACTTCGTCATGTTTGACCTGGAAGCCGATCTCAGAAATAAAAATTTAATCAAATTTGTAACATAGGTGGACTTGGATCAATAATGTTAAGTATCTTTTGTGATCCAAGTCTAAACCTCTAAGAACAGATAATTTAAATTTGGAATCAATAATGTTAAGCTTTGTTTGCGATTCCTAATTTAATTTCTAAATAACACAATAGGTTGTTAGGAAAAGTTCAGGACTTGTACAAAATTTTTATACAGGGGAATTGGTATGATATTCCGAGTAGCAACCAACAATTGGTATCAGAGCTAGGGTTTGTCTCTGTGTGTTTGTTTTTCAGTTTAATTATGCACATGTCATACATAATTTAGGCAGGATAATAGTAGGATATGCTAACTCTGTGGTTGCAGGCTCCAACTATTATGACTTATGGTTATTGGGTATGATTGGACCCTTGGACATGTCAAGGGCATTTTATTGTGTGTGCATGATTGTATTTAACTAATACAGCAGGAGCTATATTAGCCCTAGGATTTTACATTTATGTTCGATCTAGACTTGATGTACATTCCCTTGTGGAATATAGGATCGATATATGCAAAATTTTATTTCTTTCGCGGATCGTATCTTTATGAGGCGTGGTGTTATTGGAGGACCAGAGGCGCAGTAGAAAAGGAAGCTTGATGGACCCGACGGCATGAACCCTAGGGCTGGCAGTACATGAAAGACAGTGATGGAAAAGGCCATAATAGTTGGAAAATCAATTTCCATATTTATTGCTTTTATTTACTGTGATGAGTGTGATGTGTGCTTGCTAGGTTAAAATTCCTCACCTTAAATAACTAAGTGGGAGAGAGATTTTTAAATAAATTTCACGGTCTCCATTACTGGTTTGTAAGTGATGCAAACAAACTTGCACGTTGGCTCTTAGTGTCTTCCTCCATATCGGATGAGTTTGTTTGCGGATCACTAGATCAAATTTCTATTTTGGATGATTATAGGAAATTAATTAGGAGCATGTGATCTTCCCCATCGGAAGGGGCACAATCTTATTTAATGGACTAAGTATCAAGTAATGGTATACACTTAGGCACATTTAATAGTATCCTCTCCATCAGAGTCACTGCTATTATTTGTGTGACCGAAGGAAAACCAACTATTAATTTTATTTGTCATAAAGTTAGGTTGACAAGAATAAAATTAATGGGTAAAACCTCCTCTTACAAATGTTTGATTTTGTATATGTCCACACTATCGTGACATACAAAATTCACGGTGATTTGAGGTGTTGGTAAATTTAAATAATATTGTTTGAGGAATCAATGTTATTTTCAATTTAGAGTCCTGACCAAAGTTTATTTTGTGATTCTTAGGATGACTTTCAACCCACTGGCCATTATACTGAAAGAGAAAAAACTTACTGGTCCCAATTATATAGATTGGAAAAGAAACCTAGACATTGTTCTTACTACTAAAGGCTATAAGTTTGTACTGTTAGAGGTCTGCCCTAATGTGCCTAATAGTGATTCTAGTGAAGAGGAGATTGAGTATCATAAGAAGTGGGTAAAGGCAGATGAGATGACGCGGTGTTACATTTTGGCTTCGATGTCAAATGTGCTGCAACATCAGCATCAGGACTTACCAATTGCCTATGACATGATGAACAATCTCAAGGAACTCTTCGGACACCAGAATCGGGCTACTAGGCAAGAGGTAATGAGAAAATTAATGACTGCCACCATGACAGAGGGTACACCCATTAGGGATCATATCCTAAAGTTGATAGCTTACTTGAATGAGATACAAATTCTTGGAGCTGAAATTGATGGGGAAACCTAGGTCGATATTATTCTCTAGACGCTGCCCAAAAGTTTTGAGTAGTTCCGCCTAAACTACAATATGAATAAAAGGATGTATTCATTGGCAGAACTACTGACATAACTTCAGGCATCAGAAGAGTTATTTCGTCATAATTCTCAAATTCACTTTGCTGAAAATGTTTCTACTTCTAAGTCGAAAGGCAAGAAGAAGAAGAAACAAGATGGCTCAATAAAGAAAGTGAATCGATCTCTAGGTACTGGACCAAAAGCTGGAGTGAAGAAGCCGAAAGGCAAGTGCTTCATCTGCAACCAGGCTGGACATTGGAAGGCAGACTGTCCTCATAGGAAAGAGAATAGTAAAGGTATATCTCATTCTCTAGTAGTTGAAACATGTTTAGCGGTGTTATCTACCAGCACCTGATGTGTAGATACGGGAGCCACTGATCATTTTTATAACTCTTTTCAGGGGTTCCAGGAAACCCAACGACTATTTGAAGGAGAGATAACTGTCTACATGGGCAATGCTACTAAGGTGGCGGCTGTTGCAGTGGGAGATGCCTACTTATCATTTGATAGGAATAGAAGTTTGGTTTTAAGAAATTGTCTTTATGTACCCAATTTCATAAAGAATTTAATTTTAGTTTCTAAACTGTATTTGGATGGATATTCTGTTTCTTTTAATAACAATGTGGTTATCAAGAGAAATAGGGTTATTATCTGTTCTAGTGCATTGGTTGGCAATTTATATACTTTAAATCTAATTTCTCCCACAAAGCAACAAATGAAAATTAATAACACATCTTCTAACTCTAATAAGAGAAAAGAACCTTCGGAAATAAACCAAACATATCTTTGGCATCTAAGGCTTGGTCATATTAACTTAAGTAGGATTCAAAGGCTTATAGCTGATGGACTCTTGGGTTCATTAGTGGTGGAAAACTTTTCAACCTGTGAATCTTGCTTGGAAGGTAAAATGACCAAGAGACCTTTTAAGGCCAAGGGGTATAGAGCCAAAGATGTGTTAGAATTGGTTCATTCTGATTTGTGTGGTCCTATGTCTATCCAGGTAAGAGGTGGTTTCGAATATTTTGTCACTTATATAGACAAGTATTCGAGATATGGATATATTTACTTGATGCACCACAAGTCTGAGTGCTTTGATAAGTTCAAATAGTACAAGGCTGATGTGGAGAAACGTCATGGTAAAAGTATCAAGACACTACAGTCTGATCGTGGTGGCGAATACCTCTTAGGAGAGTTTAGGAATTACTTATCAGAGGCCGGGATTCAATCCCAATTGTCCACACCTGGTACACCCCAACAGAATGGTGTGGCAGAATGAAGGAATAGGACTCTTTTGGAAATGGTTAGATCGATGATGAGTTATTCAGAATTACCAAATTCATTTTGGGGATAAGCACTGGAAACGACAGCACATATTCTGAACTTGGTACCTTCTAAATCAGTACCCTCTACTCTCATGGAATTGTGGAATCAGCGAAAGCCCAGTCTGAGACATATTCAGATTTAGGGTAGTCCAGCACATGTACTGAAAACAGATGTTGATAAGTTGGAATCTCATATAGAAGTTCGTGTTTTTATGGGTTATCCTAGAGGAACGAAAGGTGGTTTATTTTATAGTCCTAAAGATCAGAAGGTCATTGTTAGCACCAATGCTCAGTTTTTAGAAGAAGACAATATAATGGACCACAAGCCCATGAGTAAAATTATTCTAGAAGAAATTAGAGAGGACACGCCTACTTTAGTACCAATAGTACAAGATAAAGTACCACAAGAAACTGCAACATGTGTCACAAATGATGCATAGTTACAGACAGTGCCTCGTTATAGTGGGAGGGTTGTTAGGCAACCTGAAAGATTCATGTTCTTAGGAGAGTCTTCGGACTTGATCCCTGGTGAATATGAACCTGATCCCCGGTCATATGACGAAGCACTCTAAGATAAAGATGTAGCATCTTGGCAAAGAGCGATGAATTCTGAAATAGAATCTATGTATTCTAATAAGGTCTGGGAGCTTGTAGAACCACCACATGGTATAAAAGCCATTAGATTCAAGTGGATCTACAAAATGAAAAGAGGGACAGT
This sequence comes from Zingiber officinale, assembly GCF_018446385.1. Taxonomy (NCBI): domain Eukaryota; kingdom Viridiplantae; phylum Streptophyta; class Magnoliopsida; order Zingiberales; family Zingiberaceae; genus Zingiber; species Zingiber officinale. The sequence continues at coordinate 103,358,651 of NC_055991.1, forward strand.
TAGGAAGGTAGAAACCTTCAAAGCAAGGCTTGTTGCGAAAGGGTATACTCAGAAAGAGAGAATCGATTATGAGGAGACCTTTTCACCATTAGCTATGCTTAAGTCTATATGAATACTTTTATCCATTTCCGCTCATATGGATTATGAGGTTTGGCAAATGGATGTCAAGATAGCTTTCCTTAACGGAAGTCTTAAAGAAAACATCCATATGAAGCAACCAGAGGGGTTTATTGCAAAGGGCAAAGAGCATCTAGAATGTAAGTTTAATCGGTCTATTTATGGACTGAAGCAAGCTTCAAGATCTTGGAATATCCAGTTTAATGAGGTAATCCTAACTTATGGATTTATTTAGTGTCCAGATGAGTCCTGTGTATACAAGAAGTGTAACGAAAACGTGGTGGTATTTCTTGTACTATACGTAGACGACATTTTGTTAATTGGCAACAATGTCAAATTGTTAACGGACGTAAGGGTATGATTGTCCAAACAATTTGATATGAAGGACTTAGGAGAATGTGCACACATTCTTGGGATCAAAGTCATAAGGGATCGCAAGAAAAGGATGTTGTGCCTATCTCAAGTTTCATATATAGATACAATCCTTGCTCATTTTAGCATGCAAAACTCCAAGAAAGGTTTCTTGCCTTTTCGGCATGGAGTAGCTTTATCTAAAGAGATGTCTCCGAAGACATCAAAGGAGATAGAGGACATGAAGGCAGTTCCTTATGCTTCAACTGTTGGAAGCCTAATGTATGCTATGTTGTGCACGAGACCAGATATCTGCTTTGTCGTAGGCATGGTTAGCAGATATCAAAGTAACCCTAGACAAAGACATTGGATTGCTGTAAAGTATATATTAAAGTACTTGAGAATAACTAGAGATTATATGCTAGTTTACCAAGCAGATGATTTGCTCCCTATGGGTTACACGGATTCAGACTTCCAATCAGATAGGGACAATAGTAAGTATATATCAGGCTATGTGTTTACTTTAGGAGGTGGAGCCATTGCATGGAGGAGTATTAAGCAGAAATGCGTTTCAGACTCAACCATGGAAGCTAAGTATGTGGCAGCCTCTGAGGCAGCCAAAGAAGTTGTATGGCTTAGGAACTTCCTAATGGACTTAGACGTGATTCCTGGTTTACCCAAAATCATTACAATTTATTGTGATAATAGTGGTGCAGTTGCAAACTCGAAGGAACCACGAGCCCATAAGGTGAGTAAACACATAGAGCGCAAGTACCACCTGATACGAGACATCGTAAAGCGAGGAGAAGTTGTTGTCGCCAAGATTGCATCAGCGGATAACCTGGCAGATCCTTTCACTAAGGCCCTTCCGGCGAAAGCTTTCGATCGACATGTTGAAGGAATGGGAATCAGATGTATGTCAGCGTTTATGACAGCATAGTCTTTTAGTATAAGTAGGAGATTGTTAGAGTGTATACTAAAAGCCTAGCTTTTTAAAAATATTTTATTTTGAAATAAAGAATCACATTGGTCATATGTCTACATTTATATGTTAAGTGTAGTTGTTCAATTAATTTATATTGTAGATAACATGGTGTGTGGTGTCACACACAGAAGATCATGTTATCAATTCATTATAAATTATAAACAGCAACTCACGACTGAGATGGATAGGAACAAACCATTGTAATAGTCGTAGTGTAATTTCGTATTAGTTTATCAAAACTAATAAATTATTCTAGTACACTCTGAGTGTATTGAGTTGGACCATTTAAGGTAAGTTCTTTTTATACGGACTTGATAAAAGAACAAGACCTTAGTTATTATGGAAGTGTGTGCTCTTAATCCTAATATAATAACAAGCACATATATTTAGTATTTATTTCTTTGACTTATAAAAGGGTGAGATTTAGCTTTATAAATCAAAAGGCCCGATAAGTTGGGAAATGATATTACTTATAGTGTATGTTGTTGATTATAATAGGAAACTGTGTCCTAGTAATCTAGGTTGAAAATGTCCCCAAGAGGAGCTCATAAGGATTGTCATGTAAACCCTACAGGTGGACTTAGTCCGATATGACGACGAGGTTGAGTTGTACTACTCTTGGAGTAAGATATTAATTAATTGAGTTGTCAGTAACTCATTTAATTAGTGGACATTTGACATCTTAAACACAGGGAGATTAACACACTCATAATAAGAAGGAGCCCAAAAATGTAAATTGGAAATGGTGCGGTAGTTCAATAATAATTCTTTAGTGGTATGAATTATTATTGATAAAATTAAGATAAGTGTTCGGGGTGAACATAGGAAGCTTAATTTCATCGGGAGACCAAAACTAATTCCTCCTCTCGATCCTTATCGTATCCTCTTATTTATAAAGTGTTATACCCACCTATACCCACCTTCTTACCCAACCTTAGGTGGCCGGCCAAGCAAGCTTGGAGTTCAAGCTTGGGTCGGTCAGCCAAAGGTTGAGCCAAGTTAAGGTGGCAGGCCCTAACTTGGAGCCCAAGCTTGGTGTGGCCGGCCATATAAAAATAAAAGGGATTTTATTTTAAAATCTTTTATTATGTGGAAGACATGATTTTAAAAGAGAGTTTAAAATTATAAATCTTTCCTTATTTGTAGTTAAAAGGAAGATTTTAATTTTTGATAAAACTTTCCTTTTTTATAACCATGTTCATGATTTAAAAGAGAGTTTTAAAAATTATAAATCTTTCCTTTTATAACTTTCTATAAAATATTAAAAGAAAGATTTAATATCTTTCCTTATTTGTAGATTTTAAAGGGAAGATTTTAATTTTGAAGAAAACTTTCCTTTTTGGAAATCATCCACATATTTTAATAAGAGATATTTTAATTTATAAAAGTTTTCTTTTATAACCAACCATGAAGGGAAAATTAATAGAGAAATTTTTATTTTAAAAATTTCTGGAAACAAATAAGGAAGTTTTAATTTTGTGTTTAAAACTTGCCTTATTTGGAGCAATTATAGGGGCCGACCATAATAAGGGTTAAAAGGAATTTTTAATTAAATTTTCCTTATTAACCAATGGCAAGGAAAATAAGGGAATTTTAATTATAATTAAATTTTCTTATTTGCCATGACCAAAGATTATAAAAGAGAGGGAGGGGGTGCCTCCATGATATAACTCTCTCTTCTATTTTCTTCTCCTCTCTTCCTTGGTGTGGCCGACCCTCTCCTTTTGTCTTCTCTTCTTCTTGTGGCCGGACACATCTCTTGGAGCTTGGTGGTAGCCGGTTCTAGCTTGGAAAAGGAGAGAAAGGAGGCTTTGTTCTAGCATCCCTTGGAGTATTAAGGTTAGTGGCCGAAACTTGCAAGGAGAAGGAGGCTTGGTGGTTCTCATCTCGGTAGATCGTTGCCCACACAACGTCCGAGATAAGAAGAGGAATATGATAGAAGATCAAAAGGTTGTTGCTTATAAAGAAAGGTATAACTAGTAATTCTTTTCCGCATCATACTAGTTTTCTTTGTATGAATTCCAAAAACAAGAGGCTAGTGATTCTAGGATTCGAATTTATGTTTCGATTTGTGTTTCTTTTCTTTTTCAATCTTGTGATTCGATTGTTCTTAGTGATTAAACCTAGGGTTACTATAATTAGATTGAATATTGAATTTCTTTGAAAGGCTTTAATGAGGCAGTGGTGGATGATCTCATACCCAACAAGGCCTTGTGTCTCGTGTTAGAGTGTATACTAAAAGCCTAGCTTTTGTAAACATTTATTTTTGAAATAAAGAATCACATTGGTCAAATGTCTACATTTATGCTAAGTGTAGTTGTTCAATTGATTTATATTGTAGATAACATGGTGTGTGGTGTCACACACAGGAGATCATGTTATTAGTCCCTTATAAATTATAAACAGTTGCTCACGACAAAGGTGGAAAGGAACAAACCATTGGAATAGTCGTAGTGTAGTTAGGTATTAGTTTATCTTGACTAATAAATTACACTAGTACACTCTGAGTGTATTGAGTATGACCATTTAAGGTAAGTTCTTTTTATACTGACTTGATAAAAGAACAAGACCTGAGTTATTATGGAAGTGTGTGCTCTTAATCCTAATATAATAACAAGCACATATATTTAGTATTTATTTCTTTGACTTATAAAAGGGTGAGATTTAGCTCGATAAATCAAAAGGCCCGATAAGTTGGGAAATGATATTACTTATAGTGTGTGTTGTTGATTATAATAGGAAACTATGTCCTAGTAATCTAGGTTGATAATGTCCCCAAGAGGAGCTCATAAGGATTGTCATGTAAACCCTGCAGGTGGACTTAGTCCGACATGACGATGAGGTTGAGTGGTACTATTCTTGGACTAAGATATTAATTAAATGAGTTGTTAGTAACTCATTTAATTAGTGGACATTTGACATCTTAAAAACAGGGAGATTAACATATTCATAATAAGAAGGAGCCTAAAAATATATATTGGGAATAGTGCGGTAGTTCAATAATAATTCTTTAGTGGTATGAATTATTATTGATGAAATTAAGTTGGGTGTTCGGGGTGAACACGGGAAGCTTAATTTCATCGGGAGACCAAAACTAATTCCTCCTCTCGGTCGCTATCGTAGCCTCTTCTATATAGAGAATTATATCCACCTATACCCACCTCCTTACCCAACCCAAGGGGGCTGGCCAAACAAGCTTGGAGTCCAAGCTTGGGCCGGCCAAGCAAAGGGTTGAGCCAAGATTGAAGTGGTCGGCCCTAGCTTGGAGCCCAAGCTTGATGGCCGACCATATAAATATTAATAGGATTTTTATTTTAAAATCTTTCCTTATATGAAAGTCATGATTTAAAAGAGAGTTTAAAAATTAAATATTTCCTTTTATAGCTTTCTACAAAAGATTAAGAAAAAGATTAGGTATCTTTTCTTATTTGTAGTTAAAAGGAAGATTTTAATTTTGTAAAAAAACACTTTCCTTTTTTGAAATCATCCTCATGTTTTAATAGAGAGATTTTAATTTATAAAATTTCCTTTTATAACCATCCATGAAGGAAAAAATTATTAGAGAAATTTTATTAAAAATTTTGGAAGCAAATTAGGAAGTTTTAATTCTTGTGTTATTAAAACTTTCCTTACTTGGAGCTATGAGGTGGCCGACCATGTTGGTTTAAGAAAAGGAAATTGGTTTTAATCAATTAAATTTTCCTTTTCATGGCAAAGAAAATAAGGAAGCTTTTATTAAATTTTTCCTTATTTGCCAAGACCAAGGATTATAAAAGAGAGGGAGGGGTGCCTTCATGGTACACAACTCTATTCTATTTTCCTCTCCTCTCTTCCTTGGTGGTGGTCGGCCATAGCTCCTTGCTCTTCTTCTTTTCTCTTCCTCCTTGGTGGCCGGCGGCATCAACACAAGAGGAGTCCTTGGTGGTCGGTTCTAGTTAGGAGAAGAAGGAGAGAAAGGAGGCTTTGCTCTTGCATCCCTTGGAGCTTGAAGGTTGGTGGCCGAATCTTGTAAGAAGGAAGGAGGTTTGGTGGTTCTCATCTCAGAAGATCGTTGCCCACACAACATCCGAGATTAGAAGAGGAATACAGTAGAAGATCAAGAGGTTGTTTACTTGCAAAGAAAGGTATAACTAGTATTTGTTTTCCGGATCATGCTAGTTTTTTCTTTGTATGAATTCCAAACACAAGAGACTAGTGATTCTAGATTTCCGGATTAGATATTCGAAGTTGTGTTTATTTTATTTTGTTTTTCAAATTTGTGATTTGATTGTTCCTTTTGGTTAAACCTAGAGTTATATAAGGAAATTAAATATTAGATTTCATTAAAAGGTTTTATCTAGGAAATGGTGGATGCTCCCATACCCAAGAAGGCCTAGTGTCTCGCCATGTTTAACTTGAAAGCCAATTTCTGAAATTAATATTTAATTGAATTTGTAACATGAGTGGATTTGGATCAATAATGTTAAGCATCATTTGCGACCCAAGTTTAAACCACTAAGAACAGATAAGTTTAATTTGGAATCAATAATGTTAAGTTCCGTTTGCGATTCCGAATTTAATTTCTAAAGAACACAATAGGTTGTTAGGAAAGGTTCGACACTTGTACAAAAATTTTGTACAGTGGAACCGGTACGATCTTCCTAGGACCAACCAACACCTCGCCATGTTTGACCTGGGAGCCGATCTCAGAAATAAATATTTAATCAAATTTGTAACATAGGTGGATTTAGATCAATAATGTTAAGCATCGTTTGCGATCCAAGTTTAAAACTCTAAGAACAGATAAGTTAAATTTGGAATCAATAATGTTAAGCTCTGTTTACGATTCCTAATTTAATTTCTAAAGAACACAATAGGTTGTTAGGAAAGGTTCAAGAATTGTACAAAAATTTTGTACAGGGAAAACGGTACGATATTCCGAGTAGCAACCAACAACATTCATTTCCCCAGTAACCTAACTCGGTCTCAAAGGGGTGAATTGTTAGTTTCCATTCATGACAACTATTTTTTATCCCTTATTATTATTTTTTTGTTTCTTTTTTTTTGGTGTTGTGTAGCACTAATCACACATGCGGGATGCATATGTCAGGATTTAGATTTTTCCAAATGAGCTTCCATGATCCGAGGTCATCTAGTAACCAAAATGTAAATAAGAAATCCCCATGGGAACATAAGTACTAAACAATTTGGATAAATCATAACCATTCCAAAAATATTTCTACTATTCAAGCTTAAGTACTTAGGTGTAGTGTAAATAAGATCCTTAAGGTCAGGCCAAAACTTATACCAAACTTCGTACAATACTTAGCTTATTTCATGCTACTAGAGATAGAGAAAGGAGATACATCAAACATACTAACATTATCTTGACAACTCATAAACTAAGAAAATGCTAGTCATTTTGCTATCGGATAAGTAGCAGAAAAAATAGAAGGTTTGATGTTCTCAAATATGCCTCAAAACCAGAAATGCGAATAAACCAAGCAAAGTGCAAATGAGATGCAATTAAAAACATGAAATTAGAAAAATGCAGATAAACAAAATAGACTAAAAATAAAAATTTGCAAAGCAGAAAGAAAATGCAAAAAAAAAAAAACTCGAAAACTCGACTCAGGTTATGCAGACAAACACAACACCCCCCTCCCCTAGACTTAGATTTTTCATCGTCCCGATGAAATCAATACGGTGGCGGGGGTGGGAGATAAGGGGGTCCCCGATGTGTATCAGGAGAAAATCTAGACATACCAGGAAGATGGCCAAGGTGTTGATGATATTGATATAGGGCATCTACTTGTTGTCTAGTGATATCCATATCATCTATAAAATTTCTCATTCTTTCCTGGTCAACGTCATAGTCCTGAACAAACTCTGTCACCTGACTATAGAAGTCCCTAGTGAACTGAAAATGATCCTGTACCTCCCTAAACTGGTCATTAGATAACTTAAAGCGACCCTCCAACAATCGTTGTTGGGTATTTTGCTTCTCATGAAGGGAATCTAAAGAGACACAGAAGTCAGAAAAATCAAACCTAGAGGATCCCGTGTCATATGCAAAAGAGTGTCTAGGAGGTTCCGGATATCCGGAAGGCTGCGGGAATCCTGATGACGAGGGCTCTTGGTGGTACTCAGGTTCTTCTACAATGGAGGGTACAATCTCGGGGTGTAAATCAGTAATCACCCAATTCACGGGGTTGCGAACTGAAGTACGCTCGAGGCAAGAAAGGGGTAATGGAAAACCATTGGTTCTATGGAAAGCAAACACATTCTCATCCCGACAAATCATCTTCATAGCAAGATAAGAATCGATGTCGATCTTATCATTACCATGAATCACTTCTAATCCATCAAGTGCACAACCTATATTGAATGCTAATTGGGTGATCAATCCACCAAACACTATCATCCCCGAAGATGCCTTAGCTGCCCTCAACAAAGTTTGCAAAAAATGAAATCCAGAATCAAAATCAACTTTATTTAACAACGCCCAAAGGGAATAGAGTTCTATCTTTCTAACCACCCCATCACTCTCTCCTCGACCAAATATCGTTTTGCTCATCACTCGGTGAAGGTATCTAAAGGTCGGGTTTTGCATGTGGGATGTCTTGGCTCTAGAGAGTTCATAAGGGTCTTTTGATTCGGTTATTGATGTCCAAAATTCATTCAATCTTATTTCATCACTAAATCCTCGGGCACCACCAATGGGTAAATTAAAACAATTATTGAAATCGCTAAAAGCCCACCGAACTTCTTTATTCATTATCCTAAAAGTTATGACCCCCACGTAGTCATCCTCAGAAGAAAATTTAACATCAAGTGAGCTCAGAAATTCAAGGACTAGCCGTGGGTAAGTCGGTGCATGAGCGTACATAATATCATTTTAATCTAAAGAGCTTATCATCCAATCTACATCATCCCTAATTCCTAAAATGTCCATAGTAGTGAGATCCATATATTTAGTGCACGTAATTTTCCTAGCTACAAGGATATCATATCTAGCTTTTTGTTCATGATTTCTAAAAATAATATTGAACTTGTTATCGTTACCTTCGTCGCGTGCCACCCTTTTTCCTTTGCCTTTTGAAGTAGAAGCCTTCCCTTTGCCTTTCTCACCTCCCGGTGCATCTCCTTCGCCAGATCCACCGCTTCCTCGATGAAGTCTCTTCAAGATCTGTGACATGGTGCAAGGTTTTGAGGAATTTCCTGTGAATGGGTCTTGAGGATGGAAGAGGAGGAGAAGGAAGGAAAAATAGGGAAGTTTCTTCTCTCTTTTCGGATTTGTAGCTTGAAGAAATGTTAGATCTAGATGTAGATCTAAGAAAAGTGAGCTCTAGAGGTGGGAACTTAGGGTTTGATGAGTTGTAGTGGAGAGGAGAAGGCTTTTGGGAGAGAAGGAGATGGAAATAGGATTTTTTGGAGGGGTGGGCGGTGCACACGGGTAGGGGCACCACCGTGTCTTATAGACACGGCCGGGTTTGGTGGGGCTCTGCACGACCATGCCGATTGACACGACCTCCTCTGTTCTCCCTTCTGCCAAGATCACACGGTCATGCCAATTGGCACGGCCCTGTCCTTCCTCTTCTCTGACAAGTCTCACGGCCGTGCCAATTAGCACGACCCGAGTCATCTCCTTCTCTGGCAGTCTCACACGGCCTCGTCGTGTGGCATGGCCTGTGTCCTTCTTCCCTCTGCATAGGCCACACGGTCGTGCAAGGTTGCATGGCCCGTGGCCTTCATCCTTCTGTTGGCTTCACACAACCGTGTGGGATCACACGACCGACTCCTTTAGGCTCACAGTGACTCGCCTTTCGCTCTTTCGATTCCTCTGACGCCTCCATGCCCATGAAATGCTCACGGTCAGCTCGTGGGGGCTTTGCACACCCTGAAAACCAATATCCAAAAATAAAGAAATAATAAAAATACTCCACTAAACTCACCAAAGCTAGAACAATGAACTACAATGAAAGGAAGAAAAAAAACCCTTGGGTTGCCTCCCAAGAAATGCTTGTTTTAGGTCTTTAGTTCGACCCTGTTTCAGTTAATGCGGACTAAACCTGTGGAAGCATGGCTCTCCCCCTAGAATTAATGCTCCAGTCTGTGCCTTCAGTTTCGCTCGTGCAGGATAAATATATTTCTTATTGCTCGCTGGGAGAACTCTCATGGAAACTGCACTCCTCAACTTTGTGTATGTTGATCTTGCTAGAATTACCCCAATAAGAGAGGTTGCAGATGGAGGAATCAGATAAATCAAATTCGATCTTTTCTTTTCCGATCTCCAAGGATAACCCGTGACTTTTTACATCGATGATAGCTCCAGCTGTGGCAAGGAATGGTTTTCCAAGGATGATCGGTATCTTGGGGTCTTCCTCCATATCCAATATAATGAAATCTATGGGAACTGTATATCCACCCACTTCTACTGGCATGTCTTTCACTATTCTCATTGGGTATCTGCATGAATGGTCAGCTAATTGCAGTGCCATAGTGGTCAGTTTAATGTTCTGGAGGCCCAAATTCTTACATAAAGAGTACGGAAGTAGGCTAACACTGACCCCCCAAGTCATAGAAAGCTCTTGGTATGAGTTCAGAATCAATTATGTATGGTATGGAGAAACTTCTTGGATCCTAAAGCTTTGGTGGAGAATTTTCCATAAGGAGAGCGCTACAATTCTCTGTTAATGCTACAGTCTTGAAGTCGCCCTTCTGCCTCCTATTAGATAAAATACCCTTTAAGAACTTTACGAACTTCGGCATTTGGTGTACTGCATCTATCAGTGGTACTTCTATGCAAATTTCCTTGATCTTCTTCAGGAATCGGTTGAACTCTTCATCCTTCTGGGAGGTTATAAATTTCTAAGGGAAAGGAATCATCTGACTCTGTAGGGGAACTTGAAGAGTTTCTTCAACCTTTTTAGTAGCCTCCTCTTCATCCCTGTTTTGAGTATGATTGGGCATTAGGGAGAGGGCTCTTTCTCTGAGTCAGATTCCTTCTGAGTAATAATTTGGGGGTCTCTCACAGTACGTCCGCTCCTCAGCTCAATGCGGTTGCAATGTTCCACCGGATTTAAATATGACTTCCCTGGAAATGTACCCTGTGCTCTTGAGATGGATTGGGATATCTGGGCTATCTGACTATCTTGCATCTTTTGATACTTTTCAAAATTTTCCATTCTCTGAGTTAACATCTTGATCTCATTCTTCATCTCCTTTTGCTCTAAGAGAGCTTCTTCAAGCATCTTTTCAATTCTGGACAATTATGAAGGTTGCTGTTGAAAAGTTTGTTGTCCTGATGAGTAGTTCTGCTGCCCAGGTGAGTAGTTCTGTTGTCCAGGTTGATAGCTCTGCTGTCCAGGTTGGTAGCTTTGTTTTGCTGGCCCTTGATCCTGATTGTTCCGGTATGAGAAGTTTGGGTGATTCCTCCAACCTGGATTGTATGTATTGGAGTACGGATTGTTTTGCCTTTGGTTGTAGCTGACTATTGCATCACACTGCTCAAGTTGGTTTATCTGTGTTTGTATTAGCCCTAACGGGCAAGTATCTTGGACATGATTCGTACTTCCACAAGTTTCGTAAACACAAACTATCGCATTGGATGTGTTGCTGTTGTTCCCCATGGCCTCAAACTTCTTGGTCAGAACGTCCAACTTTGCAGACATGAGAGTGACTGCATCTATGTCGAATTTCCCTAACACTTTTTTGGGTTCCCTGAGAAAGAACCACCAAACCTTTCTGATGTCTACTGATGGTGATTCTGTGCCACATTCTCTATGATCTCTTCAGCTTCATCAATGCTCTTTTTCATCAGTGCTCCTCCTGCTGCAGAATCGAGGGATACCTTCGTGTGATAGTTGATTCCATTATAAAAGGTGTGTAGAACCAACCATTCCTCAAGGCCATGATGGGGGCACTGTCTCAGCATACTCTTGAATCTGTCCCAGACTTCAAATAATGATTCTGAGTCTAGCTGTTTAAAGCATGCAATCAGATTCCTCATGTGGGCAGTTTTGCTTGGTGGATAGAATTTGTTCAGGAATTTCTACTCACACTGCTCCCAGGATGTAATGCTATTTGCTGAAAGGGAATTTAGCCACTGCTTGGCTCTGTCTTTCAGGGAGAATCCGAAGAGCAATAACCTTACTGATTCTGGAGGGACTCCGTTCACTTTCATAGTGCCGCAGATCTCGTAGAAAAGCTCTAAGTGGTGGTTTAGGTCATCATGCGGTCCTCCTTCGAATTGATTCTGCTGAACCATGTGAATTACTGCAGGCTTTATCTAAAAGTTGTTAGCTTCGATTGGCGGTCGAGTGATGCTAGACCGAACCCCTCGTGCATAAGGTGCTGCATAATCCTTCAACAATTTATCAGCCATCTCTGAAGATTCCTGTGCTGCTTGGAATGTCTTCTGTAGGTTTCTTCTCCTCAAGAAAGTTCTATCAATCTCTGGATCAAATGGTAGGAGCTGTCCTGAAAGATTAGCTCTTCGCATGCAAAAATAAAATATGAACTATAGTAAAGAAGAGAAATGAAATAATGTTATTTTTGGTGTTTTTAATAAAAATGCAGAAAGTAAAGAAAAACAAGAGTAAAATTATTTATCTCTAAATGTAAACTAGAGAAAAGATAAAGGAAAAGAAAACAAAGTCTAGTCAAATCTAATATAACTATCACCAATGTTATAGACGCAGTCCCCGGCAACGACACTAAAAACTTATTAAGATTCCGCAAGTGCACGGATTTGTTGTCAGTAATATAAAAGATTGTCGAACCCACAAGGACTGGTTATAAGCACTAGTGATGGCACACTTAGGATAGGCTACACTATCGATGATTATAAGTAATCTAAGAAAAGATATTAGAAAGCGGGGAATGAGAACTAGCAACGAGAAGAAATCAACCTGGTTAATGAAGAGTTCTAGGAGTTCAGTTTTATTGTGGTGGTATTGATGTGTCTCATACTATCCTATACTCATTGTCCATCGGCATGCATTTGCCGAAAGCTAAAGCAACTATCTTTGAGCATCAAACAAAGATGATCCCTATGAAATCCTGTTACGGTTAACCCCTGTCACTAGGGCACCTCGGTAGATCACAAGGACACAACTCTTACTGATGTTATCAAGGATAGAATTAAGAAGCTTAGTTTGGTCTCTTACTTCCTTGTGAAGGAGTCACCTCTCCTTTTAAGGAGGTACCCTAGATGTTCGTGAACGAGTTACCCCTGTCACTATAGCTCCTCGGGTGTACGATCTAAGGTATTCCCTCTACGAGGTTGGCAATTCCTACACAATCAATCAACATGACAAAGAGATCGAGTTGTCGAAACAAAGCAAGCGAAATCATCCAATGAATATAAACGTAATATGAGTTTTACATCAAAACCAATCCACAATTACTCCCTCGTCCTAGAACAAGGACTCTACTACATAGACGCTGGAGAAAAATCCAAAGACATAGTAAATCTAAACATACAATCCTCAAAAGCTAAAAGAGAAAGAAGAAGTATGCTTATCCAATGACGATGAGTGATCTTCGAATCCAATCCTCTGCTTCTGGAGTTGATGTGGTGATGAAAGGTCACTGGATCGATGTCCTGGATGACGTGGAATGACACCAGAGTGATTCTCCTCTCGACGGCTCACCTCCCAGCTCTCCCCCTTGAAAAAGGGTTAAAAACCCTTTTTATAGGCTAGGGCGCGACGCGGCGGCACGACCGTGCAAGGATGGCACGGCTGTGCCATTTCTTGGCTCTGGATGCGCTGCACGGTCGTGCCAATTGGCACAGCCGTGTGATGCTGGGACTCGGCTTCTGGGGATACGGTCGTGCAGGGTTGCATGGCCGTGTTCTGATTTGCCTCTGGATTGGCCGCACGACCGTGCAAGGGTTGCATGGCCATGCACTTCTCCTCTTCTATTTGGCCACATAGCCGTGCAAGGTTTGCATGGTCGTGCTCTCTAGCTCACTCTGATGCGCCGACAACCGCTGTTTTTGCTCCGAAAGTTGTTCCTATCAACACAAAATCAAACAAAGAGTGGATATCTATGCAAAAGAATATATATGATGAGTACATGATAAAAGAGGCGATCATACAAAGAATACGTACGTATAAAGCTAGTGAATGTGCATAAAAATATGCATAAACCATCATAATATTTACGCACATCACCTCCTACCATGAGCTCTTATTATGGAGAGAGTTTTCATTAAAGGAGCTGCAAAGTAAAGTATAGCTCTCTCCATCTTCGTCTTCTTGAAACTTCCTTCAGGAAGTCGAAGATGGTTCAGATTGAGCTTCCAATTTTCAACCCAAGTGAAATCTGCACACCCAAAAGAAAAACATACCTCCCATATACATGTTAAATAAGTAAGAACTAGAACCATATCAAGTTTAGTTAAGTAGTTATAAGAAATGGAATCACATCCAACAAAATCAATCATAGGTACCTTTATAAAATTTCTTAAAAGATCACTAGAATTACTAACCTTGCATTGTTGAGATGTACATGAAAGTTCTAAACAAGTGGACGTGACCCCTTCAGAATTACGTAGTGGTTCTAGCTCTGGTTTGAGTGGTGGTGCCTCTAAAAGTTATGATTCTTGGGACTTTGCTTCTATTGCACAAGTTCCTACACATTTATCATCAACAAATTCCATTCTTACAACTTCCATAGTGTCAATTGGTTTTATGATCAAAGAAGGTAATTCTTGGGACATTTCCATCATAGTACATGTCCCTGCACTTGTATTCACATCATCAACATAAGTGGTGAAGAGTCCACTAACATCAATATCATCAATAGAAATATCAATAGCTTTATTAGAAATTTGGAGTAATATTCATAAAGCTATGATCCCCCGTTGCACCATTATCTCTTCACAATCTTGTGTTGTGGTCTTCATCTGACTTGGTGCAGGAATATTTGGATTTTGAGAGTCCTCCAAGTCAACCGGCTCATCTAATTATGAATGATGTGGTATATCTAATGATGAATTATCATGAAACTCTGATGAATTCTGATTTAGTGGGAAGTATGCTCAACATTTTGTATGTAGTTATAGTCCAAATTTTGATGATTCATCCAAAATTGATTATAATATTGAGGCGGATCAGAGATCTGCTACTGGGATAGTGACTTCTCACTCTGCTATAGAATTAGCTAGGGCTGAAGGTTCTAAATTTGATAATCTCCCCAATCATAGCCATAAGTATCAGGAACTTGCTCATATGTATCTTGATGTTGAGGTTGAATCAAATACTAAAGTTCCGGAGTAATAGCAGTTTTTTGGAAAAAGTGGCAAATAGCAGCTGGATGAGACGTGCTTCCACACACTCCACAAAAGAAATCAAATTGGTGATCTTCTGATTCATAATTTTCATCAATGGGAGATCTTGCTCTTGTGCTCATGGGTGTGAAAGATTCTCTCGAAGTCTTACTTGACATGTTAGTGCTTAAGATATCTAAAAAAATTATAAGGAAAACTAAAAATGCAGAATTAAAGATAAGAAATAAAATGCATAATGAAAATAAGAAAGAAAATGTAAAAAAGAAAAAAGAAAATTGTCTAAAGTAACTCATATGTTAATTAACTAATATTAATCAAAAATAGTCCCAGGCAACGGTACCAAAAACTTATTATGCAACCGTAAGTGCATGGCTTTATCGTTAGTAATAGAAAAATATTGAATCCACAGAGACTGTTGATTAAGCACTAGTTAACTTCGCACGGTGAATTATCTAGACAAATGTAAGATTAGTTGGAAAAGAAAGTAAGAGAAAAAGAAGAGAGAATGTAAAGAGTAGAGAAAGAGGGTGAGTTGGATTTGGGGATGGATAGATACTAGGAATTCAGTGTCGTTGTAATGCTAGTTAATGTCCCTATGCATTGTTTATCTCCCTAACTCCATGCTAACTACGACACACAACTCCTTATATCTTATGGGCAAGTGCCTTAGCATACTGTCAGTCAGCCTCATATCCAGTTGGATTTAAGGGACTTTGCTCCCCATTTTTACGATACAACTCTCAATATACAGTCAATCTGCCTAAAGTGCTGATAAGATTTAAGAGCCTCAACACCCCACTCAGTACTAATACACACAGAATAAACCCGATCGGCTCCAACAATGATCGGGCAAAGTAAAATTCTAGATTAGAATATGTAGTATTCATTAAATATGCAAGCATTACATTAGATATGATTAGTCAAAACTGGAAAGCCTTAGGTAAATCAAAACGTGGATGGAAATGCACTAAGTCTTAGATTATTTTCCTGGATTTGGTAGCACGTCATGGTCGAAATCTTATCTGGATTATCATGCATGTACTGGATATATGCTATTAATCTGTTGCACACGCCAAGAAACGTTTACGTTGGTATGGACGAGTTCTAACCACATAATAAAGCGTCATGGGACTTGGTCAGTTAATCAAACCTTTAATTTCTTGTGCACAGAAAGGCATATAAAGGAGCAGGTGATCGAAGACTATAAGCATTAATTAGTTGAAGCAGAAGGAAAGCCAGCGTGATAGACTTTTCAACTTGATGTCTCACCAAGTTAGAACATTTCAGACCCTGTTAAATAATCTGCATCTGTAAACCCTATCCCATCTAAGCTCTCAACGCATTCACCATTAAGTACCTCATCAATGCAATTATAATAAAAGGTGATTATGCGTTAACCAAGATACCTTTCACAACCTGTCCTTAAATTATGGGGGGAGGGAGATAAATCAGTTTATAGTCCACCAGGCTAGGGTTGGGAGTTCCTTCGGTGCAATATTGGCTAATAAAATCACTAATTTCCTGTGTACGGAATTAAAGGCATCATCATCAGAGTAGATGATAAGGGGCAGGTGATGAAGACTATAAACATTGATTGCTGCAGAAGGAAACCCACTGTAATAGACTTTTCAATTTAATCTCTTGCCCAAGTAAGAATGTTTCAAACCTAGCT
Organism: Zingiber officinale; assembly: GCF_018446385.1. Lineage (NCBI taxonomy): Eukaryota > Viridiplantae > Streptophyta > Magnoliopsida > Zingiberales > Zingiberaceae > Zingiber > Zingiber officinale. The sequence goes on from NC_055991.1 coordinate 103,375,055, forward strand.
AGTTACCCGCATCTGTTCTATATAAACCCATCACCTCTAAGCTCTCAATTCATTCACCATTAACTTCCTCAATACAAGCACCAGTACTGAGAATTCAAGCTAGGCATGGCTGTTAAACTCCTCCTCATTGCACTCCTTGCCTTGGCTTCCTCCAGTGCAATATTGGCTTCCGATCCTAGTCCCCTGCAGGACTTCTGCGTCGTTGATCGACACTCAAAGGGTATGCATGCATGTGACTTTTCTCTCGATCGTTTAACAAAATCCTCCTCACCAGCATTATATATGTCGATATTTTAATTTGCAGTATTCGTCAATGGATTTCCATGCAAGAACATAAACGACGTGAAAGCGGAAGACTTCTTCCTTAGCGGCTTTGATAGGCCCGGCAACACCACCAACAACGTCGGCTTCGCTGTCACCCAAGCAAACGTGAACCAAATCCCAGGGTTAAACACACTCGGCGTCTCCTTGGCTCGCATTGACTATGGGCCTAATGGTCTCAACCCTCCTCACACCCACCCACGCGCCACGGAGGTCCTCACCGTGATAGAAGGAGAGCTCTACGTTGGCTTTGTGACCTCCAACCTCAATGGCGGCGGTAACCGCCTATTCACCAAGAATCTGAGAAAGGGTGATGTGTTTGTGTTCCCGCAGGGCCTCATCCATTTCCAGTTTAATAGAGGGAAAACTAATGCGATCGCGTTCGCCGGTCTCAGTAGCCAAAACCCAGGCGTCATCACTATCGCCAACGCTGTGTTCGGGTCGAAGCCACCCATTTCTGATGATGTGCTCGCCAAGGCTTTCCAAGTGGACAAAAACCTTATTGACTGGCTCCAGGCGCAGTTCTGGACCGACAATTACAACTAATAGAAACCTGCTTTCGAATAATCATATACCAGCTTTTCGTTATTTAGGCCATATGTATTGGCAGTTGACAATAAGAGCCAACAGTGGCGGCACTACTGTTAGCATGTGATGTTATAATTATTTATATCAGTTGAGAATTTAAGATCATATATGTAATGAAATAAGAAGACAATAAAATCCGGTTGGGTTTATATATAAATACTAATTACTACGAGGACCTACATATATAGGTTTCGCGTTTGATATATAAGTTTGGTATTTAAAATGCATGCATCCGCATAAGTTTTTTTGAGATCCCATCATCCAAACGTTCCGAGTTCGGGTCACCGGACTGCTCCTTCTGCTTATTAAATTACGGGACCACGAATCCACGATTGGATTGCAATGCATCCAATTGATAGGTAAGCAAACAGGTGCGAAGAATCGGACACGACCCCGGACATAAAATTGAGTAATTGAATCCAGGTTAATGAATCCAAAGATATCTGACTTTTTTAAATTGAGCAATTGAATCCAAGTTAATTAATATAAGATAAGATGGACTTGATCTTGTTGGAGAAAATTACGTTTTCAGTCTTCGGTTTTGTAATTTATTTTTTTTCTAATTTTAATGTTGTTATGGGTTAATTTATATTTTTAGTTCAATAACTTTTAATATTTTCTAATTTTAGTCTTTTGTTTATGGTCAGAATACTGAGTTATAAATTAAATTTTGGGATTTTATTTTTTTATGACTAAAATTTTTTGAAAAATTTAATTTCAACTCAACATTCTGACGGCTAATTGGGTATTTTCACATGAGAAATTTTAATTTTAGAGAAAAAAATTAAAATTATAAAATATTATAAGTTATTGGTAAATTGGCTCATAACATAAGAGGGATTAAAATTGGAAAAATGTCAGGACCGAAAAAGTAATTTCCACTTTTATTTGTAGATATCATTTTATCAACTTATTAATTAATATTATTAACTAAATTTATTCTAAAAAGTAATCAAATATCAAATTGAAACAAGGGGTAATCATTATTTAAGATTGAACCAAACAACATTCAATTATATTTTATTCTCTATAATTTTGATTATGTAATTATCTATTAATCATATAACTAAGATTATACATAATAATTTGAACCAAACATACCCAAGAATATACCTTAGAGTAGGTCTAATGCATTTTAAAATCACCATCTAAACATACCACTGGGTATGCTTTACCTTGATTATTCTATCAATGTCTCACATGTCATATTTGTATTTAGGGTCACCAATCACTGTGTAGAAAGTGCAATTGATGTAGTTAGAGGAGTTAGATTGAGTCAAAATGGTCACCCTTACATTCTTGACATTTCCTAGCTAGATTGCTCATTTTCCCGTGTTTTAAGGCCTCATCCATTATGGATTTTTGGGTAAAAGTTCTTAATGGATGTAGAGGACTCAAATTGAGTCAAAAATGGTTACCTTTACATTAATTACATTTTTGATTCTTCTCATATTCATTTTCCTTGAATTTGAAGCCTATATACCCTTGAATGACCTTTGACAAAAGTACTTGATGGACTTGAAGGACTCAGATTGAGTCCGAAGTCACCATTCCATTCTTGACAACCGCGTCATTTTTCCTATGCTCAAAATTTTATGCATTTGAGATCTTTATGCCTGACAATAATATTTTAGTAAAAAAAACTCTTCATGAATATGGAAGCTTGAAACTGAGTTCAAAAAGGCATTTTTACATTTATGATTTTCTCATCATTCTTTCTATACTCAAATTCTCTGCATTTAAGCCCTTTATGCTCATTGATGATTTTGAGAGAGAAAAAAAAATCTTTAATGAAGCTAGAGGACTTAGATTGAGTCTAAAAGGACATCTTTTATATTCATAGCATTCTCCCCGTTCTTTCCATGTTCAAATTCCTTGTATTTGAGTTCATTTATGAACATTAATGATTTTTGTAAATCCTGATATACCTAGAGGACTCAAATTGAGTTCGAAAGGTCATCTTTGTTGGAACTTTGATGAGGCTAAATGGAGGCTGAATATCCAATTGCATTTAATTGCTTGTTCGATTCTATAATTGTGTTAGTATGCAATGGAAATATAAAAACAAACACTAAACATAAACAATTTAAATACTAGTCTTTTCGTAGTTTGGAACTTCAAATTCCTACTCCACTAAGCCATCAATGAGTCATTCTAAAAAAAAATCTCTTTAATTATATTTTCTTCTTCTCAAATGTTTTTTTAGAAATAAAGAAACCTCTTAAAATCTAAGCTTACAATGAGCAAGAAGATATAATTTACAACATAAAGAAACAATTACAAGATGAAATTCTTCTTTTGGCTTATTTTCATTTACTATCACTTACTTTCATATGCATAATTACTCAAGAACTCTGTGAAAATCTCTTCTTGTTTGTTTTCTTATAGCTTTCTTATTATAAATAGTTACTTGTTGTTTTTCGCTAGATCAATTGATTACCAACTTACCCCCATCAACCAATCTTGTGACTGCTTCAGCTGGAGTTGGTTGTACCTACATCTAGTCAACTTGATTCTCCAATGACTACTTGAGACAACTAAGTTAACATGTTGTAAAAACATTCACATCAATTACCCTAAATTAAACTTTTATCTTAAATTTTACATTTTACATTAAAAAAACATCCGCATCAGGTACCCTACTCATTTCCCTAAATATACATTTTATGAATAGTAGTTCTTTAAATTTAGGGAATGGAATCCATTCCCTAAACATTAAAATACTATTTCTCTCTCCTCCCTTTAATAATAAAAAATTTCTCTCCCCTTCCTCTAATAATAAAAAATTTCTCTCTCCTTTATCTCTTTCCTCCATCTAATAATAAAAAGAGTAATGATACGCTCAAGGAAAAAAAAACTCAAGGAAAAGCTCAAGGATAGATACATAAAGTCATGGCCCACCATTTCACTTTTTGTGGGCTCCATCACTTTATGTGTCTATCTTTAAACTTTTCCTTGAGTTTTTTTCCTTGAGCATATCATTTTTCTAATAAAAAATATGAAGGAAAGAGAAAAAATAATAAAAAAATAAATATATGATAAATTATAGGGAAACTGATGTATCATGTGGTGAAAATTAGATATCTAAATTTAATAAAGTAGTTTTTTTACCCTAAATTTTAGATTTTGGATGAGAATACTGATGTGGATCCTCTAATATATGGGTCATCTGACGGCTGCAACTTGATCATCTTGGATCAATAGGATTCCTACTATTTTATTAGTCGATTTTTCTTGTTCATTAGCATACTAATTTTATGTAATATATCAAAAATATAAATAATTAAAAATTTGATATAATTAAAGTATTTTAAGAAAAATAACCATATTTTAATGGATAAATTATCAGTAAATAAGATTATATTAATTTTTAAAATTTATTAAAAATTTTATGGATTTTATAGGAGCCATTTAAAATTTACAGAGATAAACTAATAAGATAAAAAGTCTGTATAAAAATATCTATTTAAAACAAGAGTTGATTAGAGTTATTTAATTAAAAACCTAAGTTTACCTTCCATCTTCTTCGCCGTTTCCCCTCTGCTTCTCGCTGCAGCAATCGTCGCACCGAGCCCCACCACCGACTCCGCGTTCCCCCGCCGCCGCCCACTGACCGACCATCTCCCTCCTTCCCGAAGTCTAGCCGCCAGACGACATCTCCTCCCGATCCCAACATCACTACCGCGTCGGCTCAGATTCCCCATCGACGTGCCCTAGTTTCCTAGTGCCGAGCCTTTCTTCCTACCGCGTCACTGCGACGTCCCGATTCACCGATGTTGTTGATCAGTGTCGCCGTCACTGGGAGAAGGAGAATCGACAAAGGGATTAGGCCAATCTTTCCCCTCTCTGTCGCGGGTTGCCGATGCCCCAGATCGACTGTGGCGTAGGCTAGAACCACCTCCAAGGAGTACTGGTCACCACGGGTCCTGCTGCCAGCAACCACACTCAAGGAGGGGGGTCGACAATTTTAACAAGCTCTCCCACACCAGACCAAGATACAAGCGGAGAAGAAAAAGAAGAGGCTTAGTAGCGAGAAGGAGTTAAGGCATGTTCTATACTTTATTATCCTTTAACTAGTTCCCTAAATTCATGCACGTTTAGACACCATGATAGATTAAGTGATAATTATGGAATTTGGTTAGTTGTGATGGTGTTTATGTTTCTACCTAGTTCTTATCAAGGTGACCTTTCATGCTCTATCTAGGTTTCAGATTCTAGTGTGGATGAATTCGGATTTAGGTTTTGATTGTGCTCATTTTATTTCCTAACATGTAGTGTGAGTGTTCGTAATATTATAGTTGTGAGAGTAAGTTCATTGATTAGCATGTAGTGTTGTAGAAAGAAGAGATGTAGATGTATGTTATGCTCTATAGCTAGTTCTAGGCTGCTGTGCAAGATGTAGGTTTTATCGTTAGTAATGTTTGTGTGTAGAATGTTGTTTGTACTAGGTGTATGATGCTAATTTGAATTGGTATTATGTATTAGTTATGTATGTTGTATCAGATTGTATTAGTATGGATGTGTTGTTTAATAAGTTGTAGATGTATAATAGTGCGCTATGATTAAAGTGTAGTAATTTAAGAGTTAACTGAGCGTGTTTGTTGTGTTGAGTGAGATTGTTATATATGTGTGAGTGTGTAGAGGTAGTGCTGATGAGGTTAAGTTATCTGATGTGGTTGTAGTGAGTTGAAGTAGTGCAGTAAGAGTTAATTGTGCGATTAGTTGGTTTTTAGTGATGTGTTTAGTAGGTATGGTTAAGAGCAGTAGTTGCAGAGTTTGAGTAGATATGTGGTTTAATGTTCGATGACATGGGTATAGGCTATTTGTTTATTGTAGTTGTGTGCGTTTGATGTATTGTTTAAATAAGCTGTTTGTATTAGTTTTATAGTTGTTTATTTAATATGTATAGAGTGATTGCTGTTTAGTGAGTGTATATATAGTTGAGCAGTTAGTAGTTGAAGCCATGTTTTTCTCGTATTATGTTTTTTTAGTTCCTTAAATTCATGTATGTTTAGTTCCCTTGAGGATGTTAGGAGGCCTTGAAATCCACAGGATTTGGGAACCTTATGAGTTTGTTAGTTTCGATTTTATTAGTTTTCCACGCTATGAAATCCTCTTTATTGATGATATCTTTGAAGGTTAAGTTAGGTTCGGCTCCACAGGATTTGGGAACCTTATGAGTTTGTTAGTTTCAAAGGGTGAATCAAGTGGTTTTCAAAACCTCGTACTTTTTGGTTTTGAAATCACGAGTATGCGCAGCAAAAATTAAAAAGACGAACAACACAGGAAAGCACAAGTGGTTTTACTTGGTTCGAAACTTTCGGCGACTCCTATTCCAAGACCCAGGTCCCGTGGACCTATCGATGGATAATCCACTAAAAACCTTTTTCGGTACCTCCTAAAGAGGGAATCGAGTACAGAGAAAGTTCGGAGAAGTGTAACAGACTACACTTTCTATTTGTAGAATTTAATTACAACTAGAAATCTTGTTATCGATATTTAGGGAATTGATGTGAAAGCGCTCGTGTCGGAGTTGGTTTGCCTGTCACGATCGGAAGTCCTCGGAGCAAACGTCGGATGCAACAACTTTGTAGCAGAGTCGTAGCAGGAGCCCGAAGTAGTCGAAGCCTCAAATGGACGCGTAGTAGCTCATATATTTGTTGTTTTTTAATGTCTTCTCGAGACAACCTTATAAAAGGCATGGAAGGCGCCTCCAATGAGGCAAGTTCAATCCCGAACAACCCAACACTTATTCGCTGCGACGTCAAAAATTTATTCTATGGAAGGCGCTTTCCATAGCTATGGAAGACGCCTTTTATGAACAGTACAAATGCACCTTCACTGTTTAACCCGAAGATAATTTTCTTCTCTTTGCCCTACAAAACAATGTTAGTCCAAAATACCCTGCAAAATAAGTATTAGGACAATTTGATAATAACAAATAGTAGTAATTAGTTCATGTTCATCCAGGATTAGAAACTAGTCAAGGTCTTAGTTTAGGGATTCCAAATGGACCTAAACTGGATCAACGTCTATTGTCCCTTCAATCGGGACGTGTCCTCACTTGGTCACTCTCCTCGAGTGACTTACCTTAACTTACTAGTTTGTCAGACATCCGGTCATCCCGTCGATTTACCTGGACTTCATGGCAACTATCCGGTCGACCCGTTGACCTAGATAGACTTCTTGCCAGATATCGGATCAGCCCGTCAACCTATTTGGGCTTCGTACCAACTATTCGGTCAGCTCGTCGACTTAGCTGGATTTCTTGCCAGATATATGGTTAGCCCGTCGACCTCTCTGGACTTCTTCTGCACACTTAATCAAGTTGTTAGATCACAAACAAAACCTAACATAACTTGTCATTTATCAAAACTTGAGTTAGATCGTTAGTGCAAAACTGCACCAACAATCTCTCCTTTTTTATGCAATGACAACCTAGGTTAAGTTAGGAAAAAAACATGCAAAAAAATAGACAAAGAATATGGTTTAACTTATTCGAATTTAATTCAACTTTAACCCTTTAACCCTCCCCCTTTGATATTCATAAAAAAAAAAAGGAATAGATATTTAAGCAAAAGATGTGCTAAGAAAAGTAAAAAGAAAAGAAAATTTGTGCAATAAATAGTTTTCAGGATTACTTGAGAAAGGAAAAAAATATATAACCATTAAAACTTTTTTTGAAGAAAAAAACATATTTTATAAAATATGTTCAAAAATAGTTTTGAAAGCACTTAGCATTTCAAAATGATAAAGAAAACAACTTATTAAAATTTTCAAAGTAAAAAAATAAGTTTTGAAAAGAACCTTTTCAAAACTTTTTCAAAATGTTTTTAAGACATTTTATAAAGCAGAATTTTTTTTTAAAAGATATTTTTTAAAATAAATTTTAAAACATTGTATATTAGTATTTTCACAAGGCTAATAAAGTTGAAAATACTTCTAAAATCTACTAACTTTAAGGGGTGTCAACAATAATTTTGAAAATGCCAAGTTTTCCAAAAAAAACTTTAAAAGTTTTTAAAACAAAAAGTTAAAATGTTAAATGCTACACCATTTAAAATTGTTTTAAAGTAGTTTGGAAAAATTGAAATAGTTTTTAAAATAATTTTTTAAAACATGTAATAATTTTAAAAATGGATTTTTGAAAGAGTAAAACAAAATTTTGTTAACTTATTTATCCTCCTCCTGAACTTAAGATTACTTCAAAATAATCTAATCAACTATGAATTGTCCTTAACTATATAATCGTTAGTTACTAACTAATTATCAGAAGATAGCAGTGTTCACTAGGTTAGTTAGGTTAAGTCATTTTATCCAGTTGGTGTTTGACTAAACTGGATTACTTAACCCAATCACTCTACATTTGGTATTTAATGTAGGATCGTTGCGCTAGAGGGGGAGGGGGTGAATAACACTCATTTTAAAACTAAACTCGGAGATAGGCAGCGAAATAAAGAAACAACAAAATAATCGCAAATACCAAGAGTTACTTGGTTCGGAGCCCGTGACGACTCCTAATCCAAGGCCCGCACGTAAGAGTGCTTTCGATGGATAATTATTAATCAATCAAAAGAAGTACAAGTACGATGATTGATTACAAGACTTAAAGAATATCAACGACTCGGAAACAAAGATCTTCAGCACGGTGGTCGTCAGGACAACTTTTGAGTGTCGAGGAAGCGTTTTCATAGCAGTGCAAAGAAGGGAAAGTTGTTTGGAATGTTGTTCTTCATCTTATGGTCGAGACCGCCTTATATGGCATGTTGAATGCACCTTCAACACCATTGGAAGGTGCCTCCATTTATATATTTTATCCCTAAATCCGTGGTGTCGATAAACTCCGCTTTCTGCGAACTTCATCTGTCCAAAGGCGCCTTCAAACTCCATAGAAGGTGCCTTGAATATTGTTCATCGGATGAGCCTTCAAGCTCCATGGAAGGCGACTTCAAACACTGTTCATCCGAGGTTCTTTTGTACTTTCCACTTTTTGCAAGGTATATTAGTCCAAATACAAAATATACCCTGCAAAATAAATTTTAGCACAATAAAATATGAAATAATAAATTATTTTGACAGTCTCTGGAATGTCTGGTTTTGACTTTGAGTTTCGTTATAACTCTAGGTCGAACCGACGTCTACTGTTCCTTCTTCAGGAAACGCGTCCTCACCTAGTTCTCTCAGGAGAGTTTACTTGTTGCCAGACCGGTCCTCCATATCGACTAGATTTTTACTCAGCGTTCGAGTCTTTAGGACTTTTCTGCTAGACGTCCGATCCTCGACCCGTTCAGTCTTTCACCTGGTTCGCGACCACCAAGATTTTCACCTAGAGTCCTCGACTCTAAGGTTTTGATCAAAGTACTTGACCTGCCAAGACTTTCCATATAGGGTTATCATCCCCTAGGATTTTCTACCTGCCTAACTACCATTAGGACTTTTGCTTAAAAACACTTAGAACTTTCCTGCAAGTTTATTCAGACTTGTTAGACAACAAGTAACCTTAACTTTGAACCCTGTGCAATTTGCAAAACATAGGTTCGATCGTCTGATACTTCTCGTACCAATAATCTCCCCTTTTTTTATTATGACAATACAATTCAAAGTTAAGTGAAATATATAACAATATGTAGGAAAGAAAATGTAATAATAAAGACATGCAGAATATGGAACAAGTTAAGGACACTTTAATTTGATTTTTAGCTCCCCTTAAGTTTCTCCTTAATTTGCTCTTAGCTTCCCCTTAATTTTTTTTTTCTTAACTTTAGCTTTTTTTACCTCTTTGATATATATCAAAAACACTTTTGAGAGAGTTGAAAATACTTTTAAATAGACTAAGATTTTGAAAGTTTTAAAAAACATTGAGTTATGAAAAATAAAACACTTAGACTTAGTTAAGTACATAGCGTTTAAATTTTCAAAGAAAAGAGAAATAATTTTGAAATTAAAAAACTTTAACTTGTCAAAGAAAAAAGAGTTTAAAAAAACTTTAACCCCCTTTTTTATTTTATTTTTTAAATTTTAAATTTTCACTCCCCCTAGATTAATACCAGAAAAAAATTTAGTGTCCTAGAGTCTAAGCATGAGAAAGAAGAAAAAAAAAATTCAACATGAACATCTTTTTTTCCTAACAAAATGTCTAACCTTTAGCTACTAGTTGTTTTACCATGAGATAGTAGTTTTCACTTGATTAGTCAAATTAAGTAGGTGTTTAAGTTAGTTTGACTAAGCATCGATAATTTAATTTGATTAATTTAGTTTTGATATTTATTGTCCAAACTTATGTCGATGCATAGACATAAGTATTCTGAAATTCATGCAGTACCCTATGCATCTCACACCATTCTAAGTATTTTTCATATACAAGAAAGGTAATCTTAGTGTGTGTAAAATACGGTACCCAAATAATAATTAAATAATAAGGTTAATGGACGAATAACTTTACCAAAATTTTTAGGAATTTTCAGAAATTTTTTAGAAATTTTTCTGAATTTAAACGGATTATGTATGACAAATTATGAGGATGAATCGGTTAGGCAGAGGAGACCTGTTTAGAATACCCAATTAAAGTGAGAGTTAATTGAGGAATAAGCTTAGGCTTTAATTGATCAAACCCCAAATTTTATTCGCTAATTCCTCTCCTATTTCTCCCGATCCCTTTTCTCTTCCTCATCTTCGTCGACTTCCTCATCTTCGTCGACGTCTTCTTCCTCTGCCCCTCCCTCTCGCGATGCCGAACGGCACCAAGCCTCTCCTCTTCATCCCGTCGCCGACCACATTTCCCTTCTCCTCTTCCGTCGCGTGCCCTAGCCTTCACCCAACGCAACATCTCTTCTCCTCTTTATCTTCCCCAACCGGCGCCGTCTCGATTCCTCTCCTCTTCCTCTGTCGACACAAAAACAACTCATGGAGCTACCCGATTGCCGACTGTCCTCACTGGACTGCCGTCATTCCATCGTTGGCCTTTCTTTCTGTCACGCCCCAGAGGAGTCCCTGTTCGAAGAAAATTCGGCAGCATCTCCCCTGTACGGGTGACAATCTGAGGCATTACTACATACAAAATATACCTCAGCCACACTCGGCTGGAATATATATACAAAATATAAACAACATAACACGCAATTTAATATACTCAGCCTACCCGGCTGAACAAAATAAATACAACCACGCAGTTAATATACACAGCCTACCCGGCTGGATAAAAATGAAATAAACCATATGACATAATACAACAGCCCACACGGCTGAACGTAAACACACAACAGCGGAAGACATAAAGCGATACGAACGTAAAACACAGACCAACTCATACAATACCAAAATCACTGTATACTAAAAATACAAGTAAAGTGGAAATAAAACCGATATAACGCAGGACCCAGGACTGGCAGCCGGCATCTCTCCAAGCATCCATGACTCATCTATCTGTTACCTGACGAAAGAAAACCATTTTTGTGGGGTGGTGAGTATTGGAACTCAGCGGGTAAAGAAAGAGATAGTGCATGAACATGACATATAAATAGAGAGTGTCAACAGTATACAGTCTCATAAGGGAAATAGCAGATATTATAATAAAACCAAAATAAATGCTCATACCTGAAACCATATCCTAGACTAGGTATAGTAGGTCAGAACTGGTACTAATCTGCTACAGTACTGCTCATAACTATAGAGGTAATAAGCAAGGTATATACAAATTTCCAATGACTAAACATTTATAATGAGAATATATCTCAACACAAGTAAGCATATCAGCATAAGTGAACAACAACAGTAAGCAATAACAGCATATATAAACAGCAGCAGTCATAGCAAGTATAATAACATCGTATGCACGGATGGTCACTCCCGCCCACCTCTCCGCACCATGACCCCTGTATGGTCGAGAGGCCGGGTCAGTGACAGACTGTACACCACTCCAGCTACCACTCACACAAGTGGCGGAGGGGACAGTTGCATAGTAGCTAACTAACTACATCTGCGACGGGGTCCCTACTGCTCGTACTCCAGCTACCACTCACACGACTGGCCGAGTGTGACACGACAGGACAAGCGGCATCAACTCCAGCTACCATTCTCTCGAGTGGCCGAGGATGCGGCATGCATGCAATGACATGATGCGAACAATGCAACAGTCATCATATATATATATATAAGCAGAAACAAGTATGTTACATGAAACAAGCATGCTCAATACGGTACATAAACAAACAACAGTTAAAGCATACACATATGATATTTAGTATCTGCTACGGATCATGGACAACAAGAAAAGACTGTATGGATATAGAAACGAATTTCTCAAAGATTGCGTGGAAGTATCAAGCGCAGGAAAGTATGAGTGGAGTCAAGGTAAACAGTCCTTATCCAAAATAATTCATGCACTAAGGTCAAAGTACTAAAAGAAAACAAAGCAAGAAGTACCCGCCTTAAAAGAAGATCGTATCAAACCAAATCCGACGTCGAGACGCTCATCTCGAATTAGAGTCCTGCAAATTATATATTATACAATTTAGTTAACAAATAAGTAATAAGTGGCTAAACCTAAAGATCCAAACCCTCAGGAAAAAAAAAACCCTATTCAAACTGATCATTAATTATCCTCAATTAATGATTAGCTTCCACAACTCTTATCTATGAACCCTTAATTACAATCTATTCAATTCGGCCAACAAGGAAATGTACGAATCCAACCCATCACCACTAATCACAATATTAATCTAATATTCCCAATGCTATCATGTATTCCTCTAAATCAATCAATTACAAACGAACCAAACCTCTACCGAAAATAAAATCGAATCTCATCCCTAATCCAAATCCAATTAGGAAACTACACTTTAACTATATCCAATAATCCAACATTTCTTTTACATCAAATCTCCTTAAAATACTTCCAAATTTGTCGGAAATTACTACAGCCAACACTAGAGATCAAAACTCGATGTTTAACCATTTTAATCACCACAAATCTGTCCGAAATGTCACAGCCAATACAAGGTAACAAAACTCGATGAATAGCCCGTCCCAATCAAGCAACTCTATCTGAAACTTCGAAATCATTAAGGAAAAGCCAAAATCATCTTGGAAATGCATTAAAACTAACTGAATTTGCCCCAAAAACTGTTGATGCCCACAGTAACCAAAAACAACATTGGATCCAATCCCCCACTTCCCAAAACCCATAACTAGAGAGATTATACCTGCTAGATCAATTAGGGCACAGATGTGTTGGCGGCAAGGCTCTGTTTGGGCTGATCTGGAGTCGACCCAAACTTGTGTGGCACAGCGGAGGTGGAAGCAACTGGCTGGGGCCAACCTAGGGTTCGACTGTCACCGGGATGAGCAACACCGGCGCAATCGGGTGTTGAGGCGGCTGTGGTGCTCGCGTGAGGACAAGATCGCCGGCTGTGATGGCTCGAGAAAGGAGGTCGCCGGCTGCTGTGTGTTCGCGTGCGAGGAAGAGAACTTGGGGACAAAAGGGGTCGGCCGGAACCGAGAGAGAAGAAGGGAGAGGTGACTGTGGCTTCAGTGCCAGGGCACGGGAGCTCGCGAGAGGGAGAGGGGAAGGATGGGTCGGCGGCGATGAAGAGAAGTTGGGAGAGGGAGGGGCGGCGGTGAGGTCTCAGCGACAAAGAGGAAGAGGGAGGAAGGGAATCGACATTTTTCATATGGTTAGGGCACGGTAATAGTACTAGGTATATATATAATTTTGAACTTAGGGTTAGGTAAATTAAAACCTAAGTTTATTCCTCAATCAACTCTTATTTTAGGGATCTCTAAACAGACTTTTTCTCGAGCCCATAAATGCATCATCTTAAAATACGTTGTACGTGCTCCGATTAATTCCAGAAAAATTTCTAAAAATTTCAAAAAATTCCAATAAAATTATTTGTCAAATAACTCTATTTTTAATTATTATTTTATTGTCGTATTTTACACTTTCGGCCACAAGTAAGAGATCCAACACCCTTCGATTGTGCTGAGCCTTATTTCCCGATTCCACTGCTGCCCTCACTTCCTCTTCTCATTTCTCTCCCGTGCCCTAGATCTTCGCTTGGCATTGTTGTTTGCAGTTGTGCATCATCGGAACATTGTTGTCCGATCTCAGTCGATCCATTGTTGCTAGATCCAATCGATGTTGTCTCCCTCTACTCGTTGCCACAGTCCGTGCCGTGGCTGTTCAGCCATCCAGACATGGCCATTGATCAGTTTCGGTAATCATTGATGTTGTTTCCACCTTCAACCACTGATGTAGCCTGTACTCTGCAAGCTACTGCCGTCATCAGTCGTTGCTCCAACTGATGAGCCATTGCCATCGGGTTTTTGTCACTTGTCGAGCTGCTGCGCCACTAGAGAAGAAGTTGTAATATGCTGGTAGGCCAGTGATCACTCGTGGGGAAGAGGAAAAAAGGGTAATAAATATCTTGAACTAAGCTTATTTGACTTATGCTACTTTCGATTGGAAGTTGAAATTCAGATATGGAGGTGTTGATTGTGTTTTAGGATTTGTGTGGAGATCCACGGCTGCATTATAGCTCCGGTCATGAATCCTCAGTAGCAAGCTCCTTCGGCTGAGTCAACATCGAAGTCTTTGGATTTGGGTAAGTTTGGTTGATGGTTTATGCATTGATCTAATGCAATTTGATTTTGGAAGAATTATGAATATCTATTCTAATGTTGGGGTGGATTATGAAAGAGATAAATTAATTCATGATGCCTAGTTGATTTAAGACATGAAGTAAATTATGTGTTGATTTGAGTAGGAATGAAGTGAAGAAATTGTGGATTGAGATAAACCTAATTGGATTCATGAATTAGGTTAATTATTTCGATTAGGGTTTTTCCTAATTAGATTGGGAAGTTTATTTAGCTATTTACTACATCTGTAATTAGCTAAATATGTTATGTGATTTGTAGGACTTTGATTCGAGACGAGCGTCTCGACGTAGGATTTCTGGATACGATTTTCTATTGAGGTGGGTATCTCTTGACTTATCTTTTATGATATTATCACTTTGATATGTATAGTAATTTATAACTAGTAGCAATGATCATGCTAAGATTTGCCCTTGGTATGTTACTATTTGATACCTATAATATGTTTTGTTTGTTGCCTGTTTTGTATCCATGTTTATATTTTGATTATTGTCATGTGTACCTTAATTGTAGAGGAAGTGACATACTAGACTTCACTGAGTATAGGACTAGTTTATGGATTTTATTATCTAGCATGTGTACTTAAATCTGTTATACCTAGGTCATGATATGATTTATTTTCCTGTTTGGTACATATTATGTGGAGGTGATTATGGTTAGGATTTACATGCTTAGTGTCATGCACCATCTTCCATGATTTCATGCTGTGCGATTGTCAGCTCTATTATTGTTGAGCGCATCGCAAGTTACATGATCTGCACACACAATCACTCATGGGTTAGTGGTATATTAGGCAGGGTGTGTGCAGTTTGCTTTGCTAGTGCTCCGCTGGTCCACTCATGGGTAGCGTGACGTAGCGTGGTAACACGACAGGGATTCCTCCTCTGGACTGACTCAGGGAGATGAGAGTATTCCGCTCCCCCACTCTGTTTGGGGTAAGAGAATAGGTGTACTCCGATAGCATCCTGTCCAGTCGGTCACTCAGGAGCAGTGATGGCAGAGTACAAAATTGTCATAGCTCTACCCACTCGATCTCACCATCGCGTGTGAGATGGCTGACTGGCATTAGGGGTGACACATGTCATTTTGCATCATATTGTATGATTGCCAGATCGATGATCAACGCTTATAATCCATTGGCAGCCAGATAGTTTCCGGGGAGCAGACAGAGTTCACCCGTGATGACGAGGACATTATTTATTTCCAAGGCAGATTATGCGTACCTCAATCTCACTTGGTCTTACAGGAGCTACTTCAGGGGGCTCATCGCACTCGATTTGCGATCCACTCAGGCAGAACTCGTATGTATCGAGATTTGAGACATTCCTATTAGTGCAACAACATGAAGGAAGATATCGCGGAGTTTGTAGCTAGATGTCTACTCTGACTATGGATTTTGTGGTAGGATTGCCTAGGACACAACGAAGCCATGACGCGAGTTGGGTGATCGTTGATCGATTAACCAAATTCGTACTCTGATTATTGATTCGGAAGACCGATTCTCTGGATTGATTGACAAAGCTGTATTGTCAAGAGGTTATCAAATTGCATGGTGTTCCTTTGAACATTATATCGAATAGAGACCTACGGTTCTCGTCCCAGTTCTGGCAGAGTCTACAACTGGCATTGGGCACACAACTCCGACTTAGAACAGCTTTCCATCCTTAAACAGATGGATAGTCAGATGGACCATCCAGACTTTAGAGGATTTGTTGAGGTCTTGCGTTATGGATTTCGGAGGCAGCTGGGAGGACCACTTGCCATTAGTAGAATTCGCCTACAACAACAGCTATCATTCAGCTAACCAGATGACACCGTTTAAAGCGTTGTATGGTAGATCTTGTCGGACACCCACCCTCTAAGAGGAGGTTGGGGAGGCCCAGCTCCTATGCCCCCATAGAGCTCAGCAGGAGGCAGAGTTGGTCCGCACTATCAGACAAAAGATGTCCAGATGCGCAAGACCGCCAGAAGAGTTATGCGGATCAGAGATGTAAACCCCCGGAGTTCTTTGCTGGCGATCATGTATTCCTGAGAGTCTCACTCACGAAAGGGGTGAAGAGATTTGACCTCGGAGGCATTCACGATGTATTCCATGTGTCATGCTGAAGAGATATGAACCCGGCCCAGCACATATTCTGTCAGATATATCAGTTCTCATTCAGTCTGTCATTACCTATGAGGAGGTTCCGGTACGGATTCTGGATCATAAAGAGCGTCAGCTGCGGAACAAAATTATCTGACTGGTTAAAGTCGGATGACAGTATCATTCTGACGAGGAGGCTACTTGGGAGCTCGAGGATAAAGATCTGAGCTCCATACCCCCACCTTTTTACTTGAGGTATGTGGGTTAATTTCCGTTCAACATTTATATTATCTATCTATTGTTAGTACTTGTTGATGGTAAATAACGAAATTTGGGGATCAAAGTTTTATTAGTGGGGGAGAATGTAAAATACGGTACCCAAATAATAATTAAATAATAAGGTTTAATGGATGAATAACTTTATCGAAATTTTTAGAAATTTTCAGGAAATTTTTAGAAATTTTTTTTGATTTAAACGGAGTCTGTATGACAAATTATGAGGATGAAACGGTTAGGCAGAGGAGGCATGTTTAGAATATCCAATTAAAGTGAGAGTTAATTGAGGAATAAACTTAGGCTTTAATTGCTCAAACCATAAGTTTTATTCGCTAATTCCTCTCCTATTTCTCTCGATCCCTTTTCTCTTCCTCATCTTCGTCGACTTCTTCTTCCTCTCCCCCTCCCTCTCGCGATGCCGAACAGCGCCAAGCCTCTCCTCTTCATCCCGTCACCGACCACATTTCCCTTCTCCTCTTCCGTCGCGTGCCCTAGCCTTCACCGGACGCAATGTCTCTTCTCCTCTTCATCTTCCCCAACCAGCTCCGCGTCGATTCCTCTCCTCTTCCTCTGTCGACACAAAAACAACTCACGGAGATGCCCGATCGTCTACTGTCCTCACTCGACTGCCGTCATTCTATCGCCGGCCTTTCTTTTGACCACAGGTAAGAGATCTGACACCCTTCGATTGTGCCGAGCCTTATTTCTCGATTCCACTGCCGCCCTCACTTCCTCTTCTCCTCATTTCTCTCCCGTGCCCTAGATCTTCGCTCGACATTGTTGTTTGCAGTTGTGCATCATCGGAACATTACTGTCCGATCTCAGCCGATCCATTGCTGTTAGATCCAATTGATGTCGTCAGTCAGTGTCGTGGTTGTTCAGCCATCCAGACGTGGCCATTGATCAATTTCGGTAATCATTGATGTTGTTTTCACCTTTGACCACTAATGTAGCTTGTACTCTGCAATTGTTTTGGTGGGAGCCAAGCCATTGTCGTCATCAGTCGTTGCTCCAACTGATGAGCCATTGCCATCGGGTTTTTGTCACTTGTCGGGCTGCTGCGCCGTTAGAGAAGAAGCTGTGATATGCTTGTAGGCCAGTGATCACTCGTGGGGAAGAGGAAAAAAGGGTAACAAATCTCTTGAACTAAGCTTATTTGACTTATGTTACTTCCGATTGGAAGTTGGAATTGAGATATGGAGGTGTTGACTGTGTTTTAGGATTTGTGTGGAGATCCACGGCTACATTGTAGCTTCGCTTATGAATCCTCGGTAACAAGCTCCTCCGGCTGAGTCAATATCGAAGTCTTTGGATTTGGGTAAGCTTGGTTGATGGTTTATGCATTGATCTAATGCAATTTGATTTTGGAAGAGTTATGAATATTTATTCTAATGTTGGGGTAGATTATGAAAGAGATAAATTAATTCATAATGCCTAGTTGATTTAAGACATGGAGTAAATTATGAACCTAATTGGATTCATGAATTAGGTTAATTATTTCGATTAAGGTTTTTCCTAATTAGATTGGGAAGTTTATTTAACTATTTACTACATCTGTAATTAGCTAAATACGTTATGTGATTTGTAGAACTTTGATTCTAGACGAGCGTCTCGACGTAGGATTTCTGGATACGATCTTCTATTGAGGTAGGTGGGTATCTCTTGACTTATCTTTTATGATATTGTCACTTTGATATGCATAGCAATTTATAGCTAGTAGCAATGATCATGCTTAGATTTGCCCTTGGTATGTCATTATTTGATGCCTATAGTATGTTCTGTTTGTTGCCTATTTTGTATCCGTGTTTATATCTTGATTATTGACATGTGTACCTTAGTTCTAGAGGAAGTGACATACTAGGCTTCATTGAGTATAGGACTAGTTTATGAATTTTATTATCTAGCATGTGTACTTAGATCTGTGATACCTAGATCATGGTATGATTTATTTTCTTGTTTGGTACATATTATGTGGAGGTAATTATGGTTAAGATTTGCATGCTTGGTGTCATGCACCATCTTGCATGATTGCATGTTGTGCGATTGTCGGCTCCATTATTATTGAGCACATCGCTAGTTACATAATCTACACACACAACTACTCATGGGTTAGTCGTATATCAGGCAGGGTGTGTGCAGTTTGCTTTGCCAGTGCTCCGCTGGTCCACTTATGGGTAGTGTGACGCAGCGTGGTAGCACGACAGGGATCTCTTATCTGGATTGATTCAGGGAGATGAGAGCATTGCGCTCCCCCACTCTGTTTGTGCTAGGAGGATAGGTGTACTCCGACAGCATCCTGTTCACTCGGTCACTCAGGAGCAGTGATGGCAGAGTGCACAGTTGTCATAACCCTACCTACTCGGTCTCACCATCGCATGTGAGATGGCTGACTGGCGTCAGGGGTGACACATGTCATTTAATTTCATATTGCATGATTACATTTATTGCTTGTGGTTGCTGCATTTTGATGTTTGCATATGATTGACATGCATACAGAAGACATGAGGTATTTGGTCTGACGATTGTATGTTCCGAATAAGATGCATATGATTGACATGCAAACAGAAGACATGAGGTATTTGGTCTGACGATTGTATGTTCCGAATAAGATGCATATGATTGACATGCAAACAGAAGACATGAGGTATTTGGTCTGACGATTGTATGTTCCGGATAAGAGGCCCTGGTGAGTACAGTTTTTTCAGCATTTTTAGTCTGTATTTCCTACTTTGTTCAGAAAACTGTACTGCATGATTATTTCTATTAGTTATATTTTACTAGGCATGTCAGCTTGATATTCGCTGAGTTCTTTGAACTCACATCGTTGAGTTATTTCTATTTCAGGTAGCAGAAATTTTTGGAGTCGCTTGGAGTATCCTGTCTATCGGTTCCCACGTCACATCTGAAGACTTATTTCTGGTTTTCATTTGTACTTTATTTGATCTATGTTTTTGGTTTACTTAGCAATGTAAATTTAGGTTTTGGTTCCGGAGTGTTCTGATGTGGTGTTTTGTATTGTTTGTGGTGTTGTGTAAGTCTAGCCGGTTAGCAGTCTTATGTTTTGTTTGTAATGGTTTTCTATCGTTTTCGTTGTATTTTTGATATTTTGATTCAGCCGAGTGGGCTGTTAGATGTATATATAACTGCGTGGTTTTATTTATTGTTGTTACAGTCGAGTGGACTGATTATAAACTGCGTGGTTTTGTATATATTCCAGTCGTATGTTTCTGATATATATCTGTGGATGTAGAAATGATTCAGATTGTCACTGGTACATGATAGATGTTGTCGGATTTTTCTCTGGTTGAGACTCTTCATGGCGTGACAGTGTGCTTGAGAGATGCTCTGGCTGAAACTTGGGGTACATGTTTCTAGGGGAAAAGTCCTAAACTATTTCCAATCTTTGAAAATACTAGTAAAATTAGGAGTCTTGAAAATAATTTTTCTAGAATTTTAAAACATGGTTTTGAAAAAACTTGATAAAATGAGTGATTTCCAAACTATTTCCAATTGGCACGACCGTGTGAACCAACCCGAGAGGGAGAAGGGAGAGGCCGTGTAGATCTACACGGCCCGTGTGGAGTGGAGTTGTTCAAGCCGTGTCCCCCACACATCCCCTTCACCTCCATACCTTTTTCTCTCCCAAACTCCTCTCTTCTCCAACCTTTCTTCCAAATCTTCTCAGATCTAGATCTCAAACTCTTCCTTTTCCTCGAACTTTATCAAGATCTAGATTCATCTTTTCTCCTATACCTAAGATTTCCAACTCCTTACCCAAAGATCTTGTTCTTCAAGACCTAATCCTTCAAGATCTAATTTCTCCAACCAAGAACAGTACCCTTCTCCATTTAAACTTGACAATATATCCAATATTTTGAAGAGATTACGCAAGGAAGTGGTGGATCTAGTGGAGGGAAAGAGTCAACAAAGGATAAAGGAAAACAACCAATGAAGGGCAAAGGAAAGAGGACCGCACGCGACGAAGGTAATGACAATGAATTCAATATCATTTTTAGAAATGAAGATTATAAGACTAGATTTGCAATTCTTGTCAATAGAAAGATTACGTGTACAAGATATATTGACCCAACTGTTTTAGACATGCTAGGAATTAGAGAAGATGTAGATTGGATGATTGGGTTCCTTGATTGGAATGATATATTGTACTCACATCAATCTACGTATCCTCGTATTATATTGGAGTTTCTAAGCTCATTAGATGTCCAATTTGTCAATGAAGATGATTATGTTAGCAAAATAATATTTAGGCTAATGAACCAATAATTTCAGTGGACATTTAATGATTTTAATAATTATTTTGAATTGTCTACCGGTTACTCTCGTAGGTTTGATTCTAGGTGTAATTGGAATCATTTTTGGAACTCGATCACTGGATTAGAACAACCTTATGAGCCCTCTAGAGCTAAGGCTTCTCACATGCAAAACCCCATTTTTAGATACTTACATCAAGTCATGAGTAAAATTATTTTTGGTAGGGGGGAGAGTGATGGAGTTGTTAAGAAAGTAGAGTTTTATTCTTTATGGGCTATGCTACATAAGGTTGATTTTGATTCAGGTTTTCATTTTCTTCAAACTTTGGTGAGAGCCGGGAGAGCATCTTCGGGATCTATTGTTTTTGGTGGTATGATTACTCAAATAGCTTATAACTTGGAGCTTGATTTAGATGGATTAGAAGTCATCCATGGCAATGACATGATAGACATTGATGCATGTCTTGCCATGAAAATGTTTGTCCGGGATAAGAATGATTTTGCATTTCCTAGGAGGAATGGTTTTCCTTTACCTCTTCCTTGTCCCAAACGAACTTCCGTTCGTAACCCTGCTAATTGGGTAATCACTGATTCAGACCCCGAGAATGTTCCTTCCATATCCGGAGACACAAAGCCACACCTTAAGTCCTCATCATTTGGACACCCGCAGACCTCCGGTCATCCGGATCCTGCTAGGCATTCTTTTGCCTATGGTAAGAGTTCCTCCAGATTTGACTTTTCAGATTTTTGTGCATCTCTAGAATCACTTCATGAGAAGCAAAATGCCCAACAAATAATGTTGGAATGCCGCTTCTCTTTATCAGATGATCAATTTAGAGAAGTACGAAATCATTTCCAGTTTACGAGGAATTTTCAAGGTCAAGTGACTGAATTTGTTTAGGACTATGATATTGATCAAGCTAGAATGAGAGATTTCATGCAGGGCATGAGTGTCACTAGTCAACAAATTGATGCTCTGTATGAATATCATAGATTCCTGGGTGAAACTCCTGGTTTTCCTAGTTTTCCTATTGGGGCACGACGTAGGCCTCCTTTCCCTCATCCACCACCTCCTCCACCATATTGATTTCATCGAGACGATGAAAAGTTTAAGTTTGGGGGGGGGGGTGGTTTGCAAACATGAAATTTTTTGCATTTTTCTGTTTTGTTCTGCATTTTATTTTGTTTGCATTTGTTCTTGTTTTGCTTGGATTGTTTTGATAGTCACTTGACTGTCTTTTAAAAGCTTTGTGGCATACATCTTGAGAACATCAAACTTTCCTTATATGCTTTCTTGTCTTTAAGTGAAAATGTTAGCACGTTCATTATCTAGATTCATTGTGTTTCAAATGATGCTAGTAGTATGCTTAGTGTATCTCTTTTCTCTATCTTGGGTAGCATGAAAGAAACTAAGTATCATATGGAGATAAGTTTTAGTTTTGGCTTGACCTTAAGGATCTTATCTTCACTTCACTATACTTGAGCTTGGATTGTTGATATCATTGAAATAGTTATGATTCATCTTGTTTGTTTAGTACTTTATTTTCATAATGATTTCTCAAACTTCATTTTGGTTACTAGATGAGGCTCAAATCATGTAAGCTCATTTGGAAAAATCATAATATCCCAACATTTGTGGTAAAAATACATTTGTGAATAAGATTTGCACAATGCAAATACTTATGAAAAAAAAGTGTGAAAAAAGAAGAAAAAAAAATGAATAAGGGATATAAAAAAATAGTTATCGTGAGTGGAATCTAGTAAGTCGCCCCTTTGAGACCGAGTTAGGTTACTGGGGAAATGACTGCTTAGCTTCTCTTGAGATTGAGCACGTCTTTGAGACCTTGGGTTGATTGAGAAATATGAACCAAGTGTGTGGCATGTAAGTGTCTATCACCGGTTACGTGCCTATCACCGGAAACATTAGGAACTCAAATTTGATGACGACTTGACTAGGACGAAAATTAAAACTTGAAGGGTTTTGAGTTATTTATTGCACTGTGCACAAGATACTTATGCTTGAGCCATTCTTGACTTGTTTTCATGATCATGCTTGTTAATGAAACTTTTTGATAGAGTTAGGAAAATGCATTAGGGATATGAGTGTGTTGTAGAACATATGAATTTAGATTGCAGCATTTTGCTTAAGGACAAGCAAAGGTTTAAGTCTGGGGATGTGATGTGCGTAGATTGTATACTCTTGTTTAGCATGTTTTGACGCACATTCGCATACTTTGCACATGCTTTATCTACGTATTTTCATAATTCCAGCTTTGCTTTTAGCATATTTACTCTTTTTGTTTGGAGATCTGCTTTTGTGCATTCTTTATACACAGGAGTCGATTTTGGAGAAGAAATGATGTCCGAGGGAAGCAAACCAAAAGAGGAAGGCACCATCCTTATGTGCCACACGACCCTGCCATGGGGGGTTGCCCTGGTCGTGTGAGGTTCACCACCTGTGTGGTTGCGGCAGGAAAGGGAGTGGCCATGGTCGTGTGAGCTACACACGACCGTGCCCAGTTTTGAAGCCAACAGGAGTCAGGTCGTGTACACCACACGGCCTTGCAAGCTCTCCAGAATTGAAGCAGTGCTCGGCCGTGTATATCTACACGGTCGTGCAACATTTCCAGAGGCCAAGAACGCTCTGGCCGTATGCACCACACGACCGTGCAGGAGCTCCAGAGCCGGAGGCAGTGAAGGCCGTGTAGATCTACACGGTCGTGCAAGGGGAGCAGTGGCAAAGCAAGCCACGACCGTGTCTCACACACGGCCGTGTGAGACAGGCAGAGAAGGGAGTAGCACAGGTCGTGTGAGGTTCATACGGTTGTGTCTCGAGGTCGTGTGGCGCCCAAACCCTTGCCCTATATAAGGGTTTCTTCTTCATTTGAAAGGGGGATCTTCTCCCTTTTGGGAGGAACAAGATTTGGGACGTTCTTACACCTTCTTGGAGGGATTTTCCGGCGATTCAAGGGCAGATCTTCATCGTTTCGACTCCGGAAGAGAGGATTGGATCCGAAGAACGTTCTTTATTGAAGATAAGCTTTTCTTCTATTTCTTTCTTGGATTTGGGAATCAAGATGCTTGTAATCCTCTTGTTTTCGGTTTCTTTCCTTGTTCTATGGATTAGATCTCTTGTTCTAGGATGGAGGGAGTATTTGTAATGAAGATTTGATGTAAAACTCTTGTGGATTTGTCGATTTCTTATTTATATGATTTTGTCCTGTTTGTACCTATTCAATCTTGTGTGGATTGTTGTGATTTAGACCTAATTCCCATTCTTGATTGAATATTTGAATACCTTGTGGATCTTGTAGAGGTAATTCCTCATTCGATTTTCCAAGGGACGTTCGTGACAGGAACAAGCCCGTGTAAGGACGTTTGAGGGATAATCTTGAAGGTGAAATAAGGTCATTCAAGAGGGTAGGATAGATTGTATGCATTAATCTTTATATCTTGATGAGGTTGTGAAGTGATGAATTCTTATGTTGATTATCCGAGGGACGCACATGACAGACAAGCCCGTGTAAGGACAACATAGGTTTCATTCCTAATCAATCACATTTAGATATATTTCAATCCTAGGTCGGTTGTCTATTGCAAGAGAGAACCGGCAACCTTCTACAAATGACGGACAATTGAGAATAAGATTTGGTAGATCATTTACGTTGAAGAACATTACAAAGAAACCAAAACTCCTAGAACATCTTTTATCACAGCCCTATTTCTTGTTTCTATTCTTTTATTTCTATATTTTGTTCTTCATAGTTACACTTAGTTCCTGTAAATCAATTGATTGGTTGTTTAGCTAATTCGCGTTGAGAAATCTTTAGTGGTTATTCCAGTCCCTATGGATACGATATCTTTTATTATTACTTACAACATTTTCGTACACTTGCGAAACGTCAACACGTACAAGTGCATAGGATGTTCTGTTCGTGATCTTCTAAATCTGCTTCCCGAGGCTCCTTTTATAGGCTCCGCAAGACTGATCCAGATCCTCGAAGCTCGGGATCAGGTTTGACCCGAAACGGATCGATCGACCGATCCCCACGTTCGGTCGACCGATCAAATGATCTCCTCCTCATCTAATCCCCTCGCTCCGCTTCGATCTGGTCAACTCCTATTTTTGGATCGGTCGACCGATCCCAAGGTTCGGTCGACCAATCCCCTGGTCGAACCCGGTCTGCAGTTTGGAAATTTGATGTTGCTACTTGGAGGTTCGGTCGACCGATCATGACGTTCAGTCGATCGATCCCAATCGATTCTAACCCTGCACACAAATATTAGTCTCCTGTAATACAGAGTTAGAACATATAATATATATGTTGACAGCCTTCGGACTGTCCGATTCTGACTTCGAATTTCTGATCGGAAACCCTAGGTTGAATCGACGTCTACTGTTCCCACTTCTGGGGAACGCGTTCTCACCTACTCCACTCAAGAGAAGTTACCTTTTGTCAGTTCAGTACTCCAGACCGACTGGACTTTTGCTCAGCGTCCGATGCTTCCGGTCTTTATACTAGACGTCCGGTCCACGACCCGTCCAGACTTCCACCTGGTTCGCGACACCAGGATTTCAACCTAGGGTTACCACCCCCTAGGATTTTTGCCTGAAGCTATGATCCGCCAAGACTTTCCGCCTAGGGTTACCACCCCCAAGGACCTAGGGTTACCGCCCCCTAGGGTTTTCCCCTTACCTAACCGCAGCTAGGACTTTTGCCAAAGAAACCTTAGGTCTTTCCTGCAAAGCTCATTCAACATATCAGATAACAAAACACCTTAACTTTGAACTCTTTGACATAATCAAAACATAGGTTCGATCGTCGGATGCTTCCTGTACCAAACATCACTCATTTGAAGGCAACTTGAGGAAGGTCATAATTTGCCTGTGTTCCCTAGTCGATGGGTTCTAAGATGGACTTGCTTTTGGATTTTGACAAAGGGGTGGAGCGTATGGTAGAAAGAGGGTGCATCGGGTCGACTCGTGGAGGCATCAAATAAGAAACGAGTTGCGTAGGAATAGTGCCAGTTGGCAACTCGGACAAGGAACGAGTTCGATCAGAAGAAGTGGGGTTAGGCTGACTGACTGCTCTCTTAGGAACTGCAGAGGTATAACTTTCTCCCCAATTGGAAGGTGGTCATATAGCCGATGCAATGGCAGATATTGGGGGAGCGGATGTCGTCAATCAGATAGATGCTTCCGTTCAGAGTCTCCTACGGCGCTGACGCTGCAACAACGGCTCGGTCAAAGTTGACTCCGAAGTGATTGCTATGGGTATTAGAGAAGGGCGTTTTGGAGGCAGTTCCTCAGTGTCAGCGGAGACATCAATCCCCACTACTATACTTGCTCCTTCTTCGTTGGTCGGCGATTCAGAAGGCTCAATCGTTAGGAGACTGTGGCTCTCTAGCTCGCGGCTCCTCAAACTTCGAGTTCCTCATCAGCTAACTTAGTGGAGTCACTTAGCAAAGCCTTCCACATTACTTTAGCTGCTAAAATGAAAAGGGCAGTCGAAAGAGTCGGGCAGCCGAGCACAAATGTGACTCAGCTCAAATATGTATAGCATGCCCTCAAGCAGCAATTTATGTATATGATACTTTAGCTCGGTCAGTTGAGCGACGACTTCAAGGTAGACTGGCTCCCATCTATATCTACTCAGCTTAGAAGGGTTGGGTAGCTCCATTTGCCAGTCGGTCAGGAAGACTGCTTGGTTGGAGAGTCGGAGGTAGAAATTATGGGACTGACAACCCTTATTAGATGAAGACACTTTATAAAAATACACAACACCCACTCAGACTTAAAAGAAAAAGACTCCTGGCTAAGATTGTTTTGGGTAATAAAAATAATGAAATATGCGTGTGTATAAAGGAATTTTGTATAAATGGAACAACACTACAACCCTATAGAGTAGCCTAAAGGAATTAGGCAATAGTTGCTGTAGGGAGATGTGGAAATATCTATAAACTTTAAAAAAAAAAAAATGGGGGTATCGGAAAATGGAGGTTGGTATAGAGTTGATCCTTAAAAAAAGTAAAAAAAAAAAAAAAAAACCAGCTAGAGGTGTGTGGGGACTGTTATAGGCCGAAGGGATGATAATTTGATGATCGAAGGGGATGTGGTACGTGAATTTCATTTGGTCTACTTCATCGCCATTGAAATCGGATGAAGTGGAGGTGTACAACAAGCCAAGGATAGACGAAGGTGGAGAAGGTTAAGAGGTCATAAGGAAAAGAAGATGAAGATCAAAAGTTGGGAAAAAGAAGATGAAACTTATTGAAAGTTGATCGCCAGCGACAAGTAGGAGATGAGAAAAAAGAAGATGAAGACGAATTTTCAAACGATACAATGACCAAAGAAATACCGACCTTAAAAACCCTAGTTAAGGGTATAGGAATTCGTCTGATCAAGGACATAAAAGGCGAGATTTTATTTGGGCCGTCAAATTTGAAAAGGTAGCTGTCACCTCGAATCCCAATAGTTGTCTGTCACACCGAATATTCGACGACTTGAGAGTGTGGCACGTGACAATAAATCATAGGGTGCATTTATGAGAAACGGAAGTAATCAGTAGGCTCATGATGAAAAAGCATGTCTGACATGCCTTGCATTAATAATAGGGGATTTGATCAGTTCCCGAGAAATTAGAATGATGCCAACTGTAATCCAGAGGCACTGTGAAAAATTGAAGTCTGCTCGGGAAAAAGAAGAAGCACAGAGAGACAACAACTAAGTACCGATGGTATTTGAGTCAAACGACACCATACTAAGAATCCTTCAGTCGGGGAATAAAAAATTCACTAAGCAACTATAGATGAGGATAGTGGATGTTCAAGCTGAGCAGCAATCAAGAAAGCAAAACGCCCGACCAGAAATGAGGATTATAAATAATATTAATAGTCTAGTCAGTCAGGCATATAGTCTCCTTTAAGTAAACTTGGAGGGGAGACTTGTGATACGGTAATAAGGGTGGAGCGCCCCCCCCCCCCCCCCCCCCAAAAAAAAAAGATCAAAGCAAGGAAGAACGACTGTTGTGGTAGTCAAAGTCAAGAAGTGGTCAGAGTCGCCAACAGGAGCAGGGCTGCGCCTGAACCAGTCATATGGTTGATCGGGCTTGGAATTGCCAATTGGACTTAGGGGGCTGAGTGGACCTCAAATCTCGAGTGTGGATCCTCTTACATGTAGGCAGTGCACATGGAGTAGCAAGAACTTGGCCAACCAAGCCTTCAGATCGACTAGACTTCATGTCTGAACTTATGACATGCAGACCAGACTTAGGACTAAGTATTGATTGCCTCAACCAACTGCTCCAACCGATCAAACATATGGGATGATCAGACATATGGTGTATGCAAGGCAAATGAAGGGTCTGAATGAAGACTAGGTTACTTATTATGTTATACAAGATCGAGTTGACGGTTCTCTGGAATGGTGGTCAGTCGACCCCTTATGGGCCCCAAAACCCAACAACTTCATACTCTTTTTTAAAAGTTTGTGCCATGAAGGACAGAGAATATCCTATAGATAAATCATTCTTTGAAGCTTCAGCCTATCAAATCACAGAGATTTACATACTTATTTAAGGAAAGGTGTCAGGGTTACTTTATGACCTGTCCTTTCTTAGGAATACTTTAGAATGTGTGCACAGACACAATAGTGACATAATAAAAAGGGTCTCCATTTATAGGCGAAGGTATGCAATACTCTATAATTCAACACGCTCTTTTGTTACTGTTCGACTTCAATATTTTCTCTTCACAAACCGATCACTGGCTTGAGCATCGGAGAGTAAACGCCGGAGACCCTTTCTCTATCCCAGCACTAACGCTCTTTGTGTCACGGACTCCACTTGGTAACAGCAGAGTCACGTTCCTAGCCAACCATCTTCATAGCTTTCGGACAGGATTAGCAGTCTTAACGTTCATTTGGTATAGCTCTAGGTCATAATGAGCTATAAGTGTCATGATTACCTTAAAGGAGTCTTTCGTTGACACAAACTAAAATGTCTCCTTGTAATCGATATCCTCCTTTTGAGTGAATCCATTGGCGACTAGGCATGCCTTGTACTTTTTGACATTACCATGTGAATCACATTTGATTTTAAATATCAATTTACAACCAACAGGTTTCATACCTTCAGGCAATTCTGCAAGTTCCCAAATGTCGTTATCCGCCATAAACTTCATCTCTTCCTTCATGGCATTGATCTATTTTCCAGATGAGGGCATTATTTGATTTCTTGAAATGATGTGGGATCATCTTCTAACATAATGTTAAATTCATACTCTTGGAGATATACATAATCACGAAATATTGTGGATCTCCTCTCTCTAATTGATTTTCTTAGTGATAATTGATCTTGAGGTGATTGGGAGTTATTCTCAATCATAGGAGGGAATACTTCTATTTGAGATGATGTATCTTCCAAATGAATTAGAGGTGACATAGAAATATCATGACCAACTACCCCTTCTAGTGCAGCTTCAACTATATGTGGAACGGTAACCATTTCACTACCAACTGCATTAGTAGTTATCATATTAGAATCACTAATGTTCTCCTCAAATGATATTTTCCTAGTTTTATCACTCCCACCATCCCTAATGAATTTGGCATTACCTGTCTCGAAAAAGGATCTACTCAAGGGATTATAGAACTTGAAACTTCATGAGTTTTCAGAGTATCTTACAAAGTGGCAACTAACGGTTCTTAAGTCTAATTTCCTTTTGTTAGACATATAAGGCCTAGTTTCAGCTGGACAACCGCAAACATGTAGATGTCTTAGACTAGACACTCTATCTGTCCACAACTCATATAGGGTTTTCGTTACTATCTTACTAAGAACTTTATTGAGTAGATAAATTGTAGTCTTGAGTGCCTCATCCAATAAGGACTCTGACACAGAAAAAAATACAATCATACTTCTCACCATGTCCTTAAGGGTCTGATTTCATCACTCTGCTACACCATTCATCTGAGGTATCTCAGGCATAGTATATTACATCACGATACCGCACTCAGTAAGGTCATCTACAAATGGCCCAAAACATTGTTCATCGATCCGTCAGACCTACCATAGTATTCACTACCACGGTCTGATCTTACGACCTTAATCTTCTTACCAAGTTAATTTTCAACTTCGACTTTGAAGATTTTGAACATGTCCAATGATTGCGACTTTTCATAAATAGAACTTATAAAGTATGCTTGACTATTCCAAGAAGCCTTAGGGAATGGTCTACATATATCTGTATGTATAAACTTTAAGACTCCATTACTCCGCCTTGAACCCTTATTACTCTTATTAGTTCTTTTCCCCTTGATACACTCAATGTATACTCAAAATCTGACATATCAAGGGAATCGAGAATTTCTAGTAACATTAATCTTTCTAAGCGTTGTTTAGAGATATGTCATAAATGCCTATTCCACAACATGGATCAATTCTCATTTGTCACACCATGCTTCATACTTATACTATGCATCACAAGATTATTCGTAGAAGTTTCAGTGTCCAATCTATATAGTTTGCCAATTAAAGAAACAACACCACACAAGATAGGATTTTGAAAAATACTAAAATTTTCACTTCCAAATGAACAAGTGTATCCAGATTTGTCCAAACATGAAATAGAAATTAAATTCTGTTTAAAAACGGCATTACAAATGTATTTTTCAAATTCAAAAGTACATTGTTCCTCGAACAAACTCTAAAGACACCTATTGTCTCTACTTTTTCCTTCTTGTCCGTTCTCATTTAAATGAATCTTTCGACATCAATTAACATTCGGCTAGTGAAACAACCCTGCATAATTACACTTTGTGAGTAGTTGCACCAGTATCCATCCACCAAGTGTTATTATGTATAGTAGCTAGGTTAACTTCTGAACTAACCAAATTGAGAAGTATACCTTCGTTGACACGTTAGTTATCGTGTCTAGGGAAATCCTTCTTTAGATGATCTTTCTTTTTACAAAAGAAATAAGTTGGATCCGAATCTTGCTGCTTTTGAACCTTATGCCCTGAAGTCTCAGTTACTGCAAGTTGTTTACCCTTACTCTTACCATTACCCTTCTTCTTTTTCTTGTTTGAATACTGAGATGAGGTTGCATGGTGAGCACTTTGAGATGTGTCACATCTCAATCTCTCTTCTTCCTATACACACTGAGCTATGAGCTCATTTAGTGTTCATTTCTCCTTTTGAGTATTATAGCTAATCTTAAAAGGAGTGAATTGTGTAAGCAGAGAGATTAAGATAAGGTTCACAAGGACACTTTCAGACATGTCTAACTTTAGTGTCTTATGTCTTGTAACCAAGTTGGATATCTCCATGATGTACTCCATAATATTACCCTTCCTGTGTACCATATAGACACTAACTCCGTGAGAAGTATAGTAGTCTCAACATTTTCGTTTGAGACGAATCGATCTGCTAATTCCTTAGGGAAGGTTTTAGCATCCTCCTTCTCAATTATCGAACCCTTAAGTGATTCCGGATTTGACATTCTCATGATCATTAGACTCGTGCGATTAGATCGCTCCCATTTGTCAAAGTTCACCTTTTGATCCACCAGTGTTTTAAAAATCGGCCTAGGTGGCCACCTAGATGTCGGATAGGTGCTAGACACCAACCAGCCGCACCAAAAATATGCTAGTCGGCCAACCTAGGCAGCCTTGGAGCTTAGACAGGATTAGACAACCTTATGCTAGTCTAACTAATCGATTGAATCGTCAATTTTCATGATTTTTTTTAGTTTGAGGTTTTAAATTTAAAGCTCAATTAAAAAAACTGAAATGTAACTTTTTTTTATATGCTCTAAACTTTAGTCCAACAAGGGAATCGATTTGTTGGCTTGCCCTAGTGGTTAGTACCAAATTTCATCTTCATCGTACTGAGTAACTAGAGTTGCAGAAATTAGAGTGAATAAAGAAGCCCACATTTCTAAGAAACTAGAAAGTTAAAAGGCTGGAGAAATCGATTTGAAGAAAAATTTGTTGTTTAATCTTTCCTAGCAACTTGGACGTGATTGAATTAAAGGTTGACCAAAGTCTCATCCGTTAGAAACGTCATTTTATCAGACAACCCCGAAGAAACTCTAGAGTAAGAGAACTTCGCGAGGATGATTTTACATCCGAAGAAGAAAATGATCACAATAATAATATTGAGTTTGTGTCTGATAAAGAACAAGTTATTAAAAATTATGGAGAAGTAGAATAAATTTATGATATTTTATTAGTTATGTAATTCTATACTCATTTTAAACTTGATGTTATTGTGTTAGATTTATAGAATGTGATTTATTATGTAATTTATGTTGATACCGTAAAATCCGCCTAGCGACGTCTAGTCACTGCCTAAGCGACCTAGGCACTAGGCGTTAGTCTAGCACCCGACTAGCGCCTAGAAAATTTTAGAACCTTATGATCCACAGTGAAATCGCCAGTTAAAGATGCAAGGCGATCATGCCTAAATGCAAAATCTAGATCCATGCAACCCAATAAGACTTTAATATGTTTTTTTTCATTATCCAAAGTTTGTGCCAGTAAGTACAGAGATGTTATTCAAATTAGTAGACATTAAAAGTACTACATAAACCAAAGCAAAGAATATAGTTCAATTTAACAAACAAGGCATGTATCTTTATAGTTGTGAAATAACAAAATGCAACAAACAAAATATGTAACTATATGAGCAATAATAAATATATCTAGTGCAACATTACATTAAGTCTTTAGACTAAATTATAACTTGCTATTGATGCTCTCTAAATAACTCATGATTACCTTCATCTGCCACATAACTCGTCTTCCTTTAGTCCGACACATTATGCGCATGATACTTTTTTCATGAGCTTCCTTAGTTAGCTTATTTTTTCTAGCATCACTCACAATACTTATAATCAGCCACACAGTGTCTCTTCCTTTGTGCCGACACACCATGTGCATGATCAGGAAGTTTAACTTAATTTGCGAGCTTCCTTAAGCATATATCTGACATAAGAATGATTTTCTTTTGGGCCAATCACTCTTAGCATGAGTGCACATCCCTCTACACTAATACTCCTAGCTTCAATAGTTCTCGCTTTGGCGATAGTATAGGTTCGACTAAGTAGCAAGAGTGAAGAAGAATCTAGGGTGAAACTACTAAAAACTAAGCTTTATCAATCGATTGGTATTAAATATCAATTAATTGACACCTTTATTAATCAATCAAGAATGGATGGGAATCGATTCATACGTGCGTTAATCGAATGTTCAATCAATTGAACACACATAAATTGATCTCCTAATCAATCCAGAAGACTTTTGTTTGCACGTTCATCCTCCCTAATCGATCAATTGACGAATGTCAATCGATTCACTAATCAATTCAGAAACCCTCTGTAGACAATCCAGTAAACACCAATCGATTAGCTGATCGATTAATGAACCTCAAACGATCAGCCGATCAATTTAGAAGCACTCTGTGGACTTCCTTACGAACTTCAATCGATTGACTTATCGATTAGTGAACACCAATTGATCAACCGATCAATTCGAAAGCCCTTCTGTGGGTTTCAACGATTCTAAAAATCGATTGGCTACTCATGGTGATCGATTGACGAATTCAAATCGATCACCCAATCAATTTGGGAATCGTTCGTCGCGATTAGGCAATCCCAATCGATTGACTCCTCATGCTGATTAATCGGTAAACACCAATCGATCAACTGATCGATTTTGGACCCCTCTATTCATGAACCTAGGCATCACAATCGATTCAACTTTACATCAATCGATTGATAAACATCAATCGATCAACTGATCAATTCAAGAACCCACTGTTCGTGAATTCGCGATTCCTAATCGATTGGGAAATTTGATTTCTAAACGTGATTTTCAACCGTAAAATCGTGCCACCAATTGTGTTCTTCGCAGATAATACAAAAAACTCGATTTATAGGTTAAATCCTAATCTATCCATGCTATATTCAACGAATATATATTAATTTCGCTCATCCATATGGACTCAAATGTAAAAATTGATGTATACATACCAAAACGTTGAAAAATAATTCTTACGCCTTAAAATTTAATAAGAAGTTAATCCTAAACTCTGATACCAATGGTTAGAATTGCAATACATCATGAATGAACGAAAGAATGCATCTACAACAAGATCTAGCTATTAAGCACAATAGAAAATCAAAACAATAGCTAGCAAAAGCTTACTTGAATCCCTCGCAAAACTATCGCTTCTTACTTGTCACTGAAAATCCCGTGAATGTAGCAGATGTCTTCCACAAGATTGAGCCGACAAACACCATGCTCCTTCTCAATGGGGGAGAAAAAGCAAGAGAAAGAGAGCTAGGTTCAACATGCCCTAATTAAATCAATCTTTTCCTTTATATACATGGCCCAACCTACGAGGACTATCCACCATAAAACTCATCCCTCATTAATAGTCCATCAATGTTAATGAATCAGGTTATTGGATCTACACATTGAATATATATCTATTTAATCTAAATCCCCTTTATATGCAATTAAGCATTAAATCACTTAATTAGGATTTAATTTCCTTAATGACAATTAATTATGCATATGTTAATCAAGTGTAAATATATTTTATGGAGATTAAGCTCACCCATATGAACTTAATTGAATTTAGTCTACCTATATAGACTTAATGCTACATGCAATTCTAACGTAAAACTAGTTACAAGTTCTTATATCAAAACTAACTTTCAATGTGGTTAAATATATCATTTTTTCTAGTACACTAAAGTTTAGACAATTCTAATTATTACTACTTCAAAGACAAGAATTGAAACTTAGAAATATTAAATTACATAATATCCTAGTCATAATTTCTCAATTTTAATAGAATATGACAAAAGGTGATTCGCTCGTCCTCAGTACCCCGTCAATCTATCCCTAGACCAATACAGAGGAGATAAATTACGAGTAACTAATAGTCATTAGTGCAGGTGACAAGGCATGAGGGAGAGACATGCTCAGACACGTCAAGTTTTGATCCCAATACCTTATGTAACAACACCTCATATCTTAACTACTGCACCGCCCCGAGAGAACCTCAATTTTGATAGAATGCAAGTTGTATACATTATGAACTCAATTTTGATTAAATAATCTCATCCCTAATCAATCCCATCCCAGACCTATATACATGCTCAACTTGGCATAATGCTATGATCAGTTTTCTATTATAGTTGTATCCTTTGTTTCACTCAAACATTGAGTTTCATATTGCACGTATTGTTCTTATTGTCCAATATAAGGTGACAAGGAAAAATGTAAACTATCACTTGGGTGACTGATGAATACATAGATTACGATATATTTGCCAAATAGAACATGAGATTTAAATTTTCTTACGCGCATCACTGAAATAAAATAAATAAATAACTATATCAAAAGAGAGCAGGAAACTTGATATCAAAAGAAAAGGAAAACAAATTAAAGCTGCATGCTTCAGCCCATTCATTCAACTACAACAAAACAATGAACAGCTATGATGTCAGAACTAATTAGCAAATAATTCTAAATATCCTCAGATATTCAGATGCATACAGGGATCCCACTGGCTAAAGACCTAGCATTGTGTTAAATAATCATGCACAAGGAATTCCACAAGTGTTCAGTAATAAAAGCCAAAACCCTAATCCTTCTACCGAAACACACAAGCAGCATGTTATATCTAAGATCAGTAAAAGAGAAACAAAACCATAGCTGATAAACTAAATCTATCAGCAGGATTAAAGACGGAAAAATGAGGAAATGCTCATAGGGTAGGGATACCAAAAAAAAAAAAAAGAAAAGCATATTACTTTTTGATTCTTCATTAGCTGACCTACAAAATGATCTGACAAGATTTGAGATATATAATCCTTCCATCTTATCATCCCCCATCTGAGAAGTTCAATAAAATCCAACAATTGTTAGTGTACCATCTGACAATCATATTAAACAACTGAAAACCCTACCTCCAAGGGGCCTCTCTTGGCATTGCATCTCTGACATTTTCAAATTCAAAGAAAGCATATTGTACCAATTAGGTAAACGTCGACAATATCATACAATCCTTTCCCGTAAAGAGTTGAAGATAAAGAAACAAATAGATACAGAGAAGATATACAAATTTTAAATCTGCTGATAATTAGGGCAAATAATATTCACGGGAACAAGGTGATGAAATATGTCATATTCCGGATCTGTCACCCAACC
The DNA here is from genome assembly GCF_018446385.1 of Zingiber officinale. Taxonomy (NCBI): domain Eukaryota; kingdom Viridiplantae; phylum Streptophyta; class Magnoliopsida; order Zingiberales; family Zingiberaceae; genus Zingiber; species Zingiber officinale. The sequence continues at coordinate 103,411,473 of NC_055991.1, forward strand.
AGCCAACATGTAGTGATGGAAATGTCTATTTTATGAGCAATATACCGTCAAATGTCAGTAGATGTTTCATCTTCATTAACCTTTTTATTGCAACACAGATGTAGTGCTGGAAGGAACGAGTTGAGCCTTTCCCTGAGCACTGGTGAGATCGAATTACAAGAAATCAGAGGATCCAATGAATGTACCACGCCTTTTCTGAGCAATAAATTAATAGATGCTGAAACACTCCCAGCAAGCATCTCTCTGTGATGAACATCATAGTTATCTACTAGCAGAAACAAAAACTCTAGCAGCATATGTGTAATATCAACATACTGTGGCACAGAATTTACCATCAAAAGCATTGCAGGTTCAATGTTCATGATATTGTCAAACTTTTCATCAAAAAACAACTAGTCATAAAACAAAGCAAGCTTTGCATTTGCCTCATAATAATTCCTCCTGCAAGACTTCAGAAGCCAACCAATGACCGCCCACCTCGATATGACATTAGAATGAATTATCTCATTCGAAGGATGGTGGACACAACATATGAAGCGAACTATGTCACTTATCATAGACTCACTACCAGGCCAATATAAGTGCTTCTTGACAAACCATGCTTGGTACCTTTTCTGGCTCCCCCATTTCACAAAGGTGAGCAAAAACCTCAATTGGCTTTCCATTTGAGGACTGATCCTCAGCGAGAAAAAGTGTGATGGTGTTCTTCTCCAATAAAGGTTGGACAGACTGGAAAATTCTAAAACCTGGAAACTTTTAGGATCAAATAGCAGATCCTTCCAAATGTCCTTGAACTCAGGAATATAGGTCACATCTTGTAGAATGCGGACAAGATCTCTACCAATATGCATAGACAACTGAAAGTGTTCTCTCAACGCCTTGACACAAAAGTCAATCTCCATCCTCTTCAGCTCTTCCAACTTGAAGCTTCCTCCTAACCTAAAATGATCTGCTAACAACCTGAGATAGACATACAATGCACTTGAGAGGACTATAGGCTCCTCCACCAACCAATCCCAATTGTTAGACAATATTTTAAGAACCTCGACACTCAACCACAAATTGGACTCGCTGAAATCCCCTCCAGTAATCTGCCTCATGAGAGAAATGAACAAAGTTTCGATCTTTTCGGCTGAGACGTGGATCAGCATTGAGCACACCCAGAGCAGCTGACATTTAGGAACCTCCAACAGCCTGGAGAAGGATTCATTGCAAAGTTTGAGGATGGAGGTGAAAATCTCATATCCGTCCACAACAATGGCGTGAAGGTGGGTGAGGTGCACTTTAGCAAGATGCGGTTGTGCCAGTATGCCGAAAGCAATTGCATGATTCAATTGGGAGTACTCGGGAGGAAATGGGATCGTAAGAGGAAAAGGGGGTTTCAACTGGTTCTGCAGGAGAAGGAATGCTTCTCTGAGGGACTTTTCGATGGGATTCTCCGCTTCGTGGGGAACGGTTCGAAGCAGCCTTTCGGGGCACATACCGAATTATTAGCCTAAAGAAGCAATTACAGAAAAGTCGGAAGAACAACTCACAAGTCTATCACTACCCGCCTGCATCAGATTTGGGATCTTGGGTGACCAAAATGAAGCTTCATCGTGGCCACAGTTCTAGGGCAGCGGCAGGCGCTCGAGCCTATTCGTTTCAGGAGAGAGGCTACTGCTGGATCTCCCGAATCGATATTTCGTGAAGGGAAGAGGAACCACTGTCAGTTGGGTAAAGGAAGATTTCGGTGGCTTGACATGGAAGAAGAAGAGGATTCGCCGACGGGAGGTGGCCGAAGGGTCTCGTGTTGTGAACTGGAAGAGAAGCCGAAACAAAAAAAAAAAAAAAACGCCCAGGGTTTAGTTTCTTTTTTGAAACTACCCCGAGAAATTTTGTTATTGTCAGAAAAACCCATTCTTTGATTTTGTTTCGAAATCGCCATTTAGGGGTCATTTTGGTTCAGGATTATTCTTAATATTCTTGGTAGTTATTAATAAAAATCTTATATATATATATATATATATATATATATATATAAAAGAAAATTTGCATGCATTCCTTATTGGTAAATACAATTTTGCATGCAATCTCCATTGAAAAAATTCTTTGTTTTCACTTCTTAATCTAATATATTTACCTAATTGCCTATGATATTTTAAGTATAAAAGTCTAAAAATAAGTATAAATCCTTTTAAATTCAGTACATTAAATTAGAATCTAGTATATTTTCTATCAAATTGAGTACGATTCTTTTTCCACCTTAATTTGAAAATATACTAGATTTTTTTTAAATGGTACTCAATTGGATGGAAAATATACTACATTTTCTTTAAATGATACTCAATTGGATAAAAAATATACTAGATTTTTTTTCAAATGGTACTGAATTTAGGAGCAATTATATTAAATAGGAAAAAAGTCATACTCAATTAAATAGAAAATATATTCGATTCTAGTTTAAAATGCTGAATTTAATAAGAATTATACTCATTTTTAGATTATTTATACCTAAAAAATATGAAGTGCAATTTTAATAGAAAATATACTCGAATATACTAGATTTTTTTAAATGATACTCAATTGGATAGAAAATATACTAGATTTTCTTTTTACATGATCTTGAATTTAAGAGCAATTATATTAAAACAGGAAAAAAATATATTCAATTTAATAGAAAATATACTCGATTCTAATATAAAGTGCTGAATTTAAGAGGAATTATACTCATTTTTTGACCTTTTGTACCTAAAAATTTGAGGGACAATTATGTCACAATATTTGCATGAGGGAGTTGAAGCAAATAAAACTTTACATAGGGAGTGGAAATAAAGTTTTTTATGAGTGAGGATTACATGCAAAATTCAAATTATCATTGGAGATTTTTCACCACTTTACCGTATATATATATATATATATATATATATATATATATATATATATATATATATATATATATATATATATATATATATATGATATCCTGCGCGCTCGTACAGTGCGCGACTGTGCGCGCACAGAGGATATCAATTGTTTTTATTTTTTTTATTTTTAATTAAAAATAATTAAAATATATATATATACAGCGCAGGATTTCAGCATTTTTTTCTTTTTAATTCTTTTTTTTAATTTTTGAATTAAAAAAAATAATTAAAATTTTTTTAAAAAATTTAATTTTTAGGGTTCAGACTTTGGATTATAGTATCGAAGTTATTTTTTTTTTATTTTACCTATAGGGTTCAAGTTTTGGGTTATAGTATCAAAGCTATTTAGGGTTCAGGTTTTGGATAATAATATTAAAGCTATTTTTTTTTAAATTTTACCTCTAGATTCAGGCTTTGGTTATAGTATCAAAGCTATTTTGTTTTTTAAATTTTACCTCTGGGGTTCAGGTTTCCCAATTAAATTATAGTGTTTGGTTTTAAAAAAATATTAAAATAAAATTAATTTAAGTATTTATTGTTTATTGTAATATGTTGAGGGGATATATTAATGTATTAGAAATTTATATAAGGAAATGTTAATTTTTTAAATTGATTATTTTTTAATTTAAAATATTAAAAAATAAAAAAATTTAAAAAATAAAGCTTGATCTCCTGCGTGACTGTACGTGTCGCGCAGGAGATCAACATATTATATTATATTATATATATATATATATATATATATATATATATATATATATATATATATATATAAAAGAAGTAATTGCCGATAATAAAAATATTTACCATATGGGTTTTGAGTTTTGACGATTTAAAAGTTAATAATTTTTTTTCTAAGATTATCCTTCAATTTTTTTTCTCCGCACAGGTGACATTGCCCGTGGGAGGGAAGCGGCGACTGGGCGGAGGGAATCGAAGCTCGCTAGGCGCCGAGGAGGCGAGGTTGCAGTTGGCGCATTGACCATCGACCACTAACGTCGCGTCCTTGCACGCCTTCTTCACCGCCCAGGCTTCCTTGAACGTCACTTGTCGTTCAGAGGACTGCAAGAAGGGAGGAATGGAAGAGGCTGAGTTGACTTCGGCGATGAGGAGCAGTGCCGGCGGGAGATTATTGGTTCACGAAAGAACAACCGCACTGTAGGAGGTGGATATGACAATCAAAGGCGAAGAAATTTAGAAGAAGAAACCCTTGCTCAAAGCTGTAGTGGCGTCACAAGCGATTGCAGCTGGACTTCGGTTGTGTTCCTATGCAAGCTTAAAAAAAAAATGAGAGTTTAGTAGGAGGAGGGCTTAAAGAAGAGATCTGGAGGAGAGATCTAAGTGGCAAGGTGTGTCATAACAGAAGGAAGGATTCTGCAGTTGTGTATGTCACATGTCTAGTAGTCTTTTTCAACATGAACAAACATTGTGATAGATCCCGCTCATAAACATTGACGAGTGAATTATTGGTAATTTGACTCTATTACCAATTTAATTATCAATCGTTGAGTAACAACTAGGATGATGATGTGATTGGAAATTTAGACAGAGATAAACAAGAAGAAGAGGGTTAAAATAATGATTAGGAGGTTCTCCGGCATAGCAATTCCGACATTGAAGTCAGAGGATGAAGAAGATGAGTATTAGGGTTTTGATGTATGTAGATGTGTGTATGTACTTGGATACCAAAAAGGGTTACTTTTTATAAGAAGACCACATACTTTTTTCCTTCTATTCCTTTTTCCACGTTATCATTATTTAATTCCTTAAATAATGTGAGACTTAATCACGTCGTTGCATTTTTCTAAAATAATCCGAGATTTGCGTGATAATTATCTTTTTCCTGAAATAATCCGATTTTGTGTGATGACTTATTCTTTTCCTAAAATGATCCTACCTCCTATGTTGCCAAGAGGTTAGGAAGTCAAAGGGGTAGTGATCCAAGAGTTGAGAGTAGGGAGGCTAAGGAACAAGGAGGGTCGAGAGTCGGGGCCCGGAAGGGCAGAGAGTCGGAGGCCGGAAGGGCCAAGAGTCGGGAGTTGGAAGGCTAATGATTCCGGAGGTTCGAGAGGTCAAGAGGCCCGAAAGTCAAGAGACTAAGGAGCTAGGAAGTCCGAGAGACCGAGAGGCTAAAGAGCCGGATGACCTGAGAGTTGGGAACTGGGATGCTAAGGAGCTGAGAGACCTTAGACTTTTCTTTGTTAGAACCATCTTAACAATTTTCATCACTCTTCTCTTTTTCACGTGGTGTCTACTGATCATTTCCTGGATTAGTGGCCTTGGTGCAATCGATGAATAGCATACCACCTTATATGACACTACTTTAGCTTGCTAAGATTTTAATTTTTATGAGTTGAATCTTTGGTGCTTGCAAATAGAATAGTTACTTAGGACAACATCTTCACTATAGGACAACATGAAATCAAAAAGTTTCCTCCCTTCCAACTTACAGAGAAAAGTTCTCCCTTCTCTCTAGAATTCCTAAAGACAAAGTGGTTGGAAGTTAGTTAGGCCGCTTGCGAGTGCTCTCTGGCAAGCTCTCTCCCCTCACTAATGATGAGGGACGCAGGAAGGGCAATGGCGGCACTTCCTGTTGTGGTGGGGCGTGGTTTCTCAGTTCGTTAATAGAGTTTGAGGGACGCAAGTTGTTGCTCAGTATCAAAGAGTGCAAGTTGGTTTTCTCTTACACTCTCTTGTGTTTCTCTCTTTCTCCATCTTTGTGGCCTTTGCTTCTCGAGTCTCTAGATCAGATTTTCATTTTCGGGAGTATGTAAGTGCACAAACAACGACGTTTGGCATTGTGGGTTGTCGGCGTGGAGGTTTCCAATCCTCACGGCCATTGTGTTGTTGGGTTTTTCTTCACTGAAACTTTCTCTGGTGATCACTGAATCCTCCTCTGGCCTAGGAAGAAGAAGACAAAGTTGGTAGGTGAGGTCCACAAGGAGACAAAATTGCTATATAAAAAAAAATAATAATAAAATATAGACATTAGGACGAAAAAATTAACAATGATTTACAAAATGATTATAAAAACAAAACCAATAAAATCAGTCATAGGTGGTCGTTTCTGTTAGTCACCATTAGAAACGGTTAATTGGTATAATTTTTAAAGTGGTTGTAAAAATATTTTTGTTAGCCACCATTAGAAATGGTTAATTTGATCGTTTCTATAAGTTGCATTTAGGAGCAGTTAAGACTGCTTTGAAGACCGCATACGAGATTAAAAAAATAGCGTATGGTAATGATCAAATCCCTATTTTCCTCTCTTCTTAGTTGGATGTAGGTGGTGATTATCGTAGATTTGCACAGCAAGCAGCCTAGTTTTCTTTCCATTTTTGGCATTTGCATTTGGATCCAGGCTATACAAAAGCTTCTCCAATCTGTTGCTTACATCAAAATGGCAAGGAGAAAGTTTTCCACTACAATAGATAGGCCCTAGAATCAATCAACATCACAAATTGGTTTCCAATCTACTGGCGTGGTTAGTAAAAGACAAATTAGGATGTTGATGTCTCTGGGAAGATGGCTAGCAAGGCTGCTGCAGTTTTAGTAATGTGGTGGCAAACTTGGATGCTGAGGTGTCACGGGCAGTTGTGGTGGTTGGGCCCACTATGAGGGTTGGCCCATCAAGACCAATGGGTGCGGAGCCTATTGGACAGAGTGAGAATGTAATATCGGCACTGGGTGTGGCTGCAAATACAAGAAATCTAGGTAAGGAGCAGGCCACACAAGTGGATCATGGCAATCATGGCCTAATCTATTCAAAGACAATGGGAAAACGAGCATGACAGTCCCTCTACATCAGTTCAAAACAATCGGGCATCAAATTTAAATTGAGATTAACAATATTGATACTCTGGAGCATTCAATGGGTCATTACTTGGTAGGTGTTTCATGGGGAGACATTCGAGACGCGATGGTGTGGAGCTCATTACAAATCGTTGGGGTGTTCCTAGTAATTTCTTCATGCATAAGAGTGGATGAGTTGTTTACAAATTTGACAAAATAGAGGATAGGAATCATATTCTACTTGGAGGCTCATACTTTACTTTTGGTATTCCATTATTTTTGAAGCATATGATGATTTATTTCCTCTTTAATGAAGATGGTCGATATATCCCAGCTTGGATTTAAATTCATAGTTTTCCTCCGGATTGTTGGACTCTGAGAGTACTTAGTTTGATCAATTCAAAAATTGAAAAGCATTTGTATATGGACAAGTTAACATAGACTTGGGAGAGGCTCACATACACCCAACTTCTTTTGGAGATAGATGTGCAAGCGGAGATAGTACTTGAGGTGCCTATTGCCTTACCTACCATAGCACAGGTTGAGTTGAAGGTTAACTATGAAGTTAGGTTGATTTTTTGTACCGATTGCAATCGAATTGGTCACAGGAGAGGAGAATGCAGAAAAATGGCTACTCCTAGAGATACACATGAAGGGGAGAGGGTAGGACATTCCCAATTGATTTGTCAGCGATTCTGATCACGGTAACAATGTAGGACTAAAGCATCGAGCAAGTCGGCTAACATTAATGGTGTAGGCAGTGTAGTGGCAGCAACATGCACTGGTGACATGGCCTTGGTGCTAATTGAGGGCCCACCACCGATTGCATTGGTGCCCAAACAAGTTGTATAGCTTACCACATGGGGGCTGGTGTAGGTAATCAGTGTCCCAGTGTAGAGGCGGTGGCCTAGCAGCAAGGTTTGACAAGTGCGGTAGCTGTGTAGTAGCTACTTGCTACATATGGGTCTAGTGCGGGAAAATAGCATATCATCTCCTTGCTATAGGGCTTGGCAAATGCGGCAATTGTGCAACAGCTATCCGCACATGGTGTTGTTATAGGAAAATAGCTAACCAATAACTCACCAAAGGCCTTGGTGGAACACATGATGCAGCTTGGGCGGCTACTAGCTCCAATAGTGCTAATAGAGGTACAAAGTGTTAGAATGTATACTAAAAACCTAGCTTTTTATATAAACATTTATTTAGAAATAAGAATCACATTAATCAAATGTCTACATTTATATGCTAAGTGTAGTTGTTCAATTAATTTATATTGTAGATAACATGGTGTGTGGTGTCACACACAAAAGATCATGTTATCTGTTCCTTATAAGTTATAAAAACTAGCTCATGACTAAGATGGAAAAGAACAAACCATTGGAATAGTCATAGTGTAATTTGATATTAGTTTATCTTAATTATAAAATTACACTAGTACACTCTGAGTGTATTGAGCAGGACCATTTAAGGTAGTTTCTTTTTATAATGACTGCATAGAAGAACAAGACCTTTGTTATTATGGAAGTGTGTGCTCTTAATCATGATATAATAACAAGCACATATACTTAATACTTATTTCTTTAATTTATCAAAGGGTGCGATTTAGCTCGTTAAATCAATAGGCCCGATAAGTTGAGAAATGATATTATTTATATAGTGTATTGTTGATTATAGAATGAAACTGTATCCTAGTAATTTAGGTTAATGATGTCCCCTTGAGGAGCTCATAAGGATTGCCATGTAAACCCTACAGGTGGACTTAGTCCGACATGACGATAAGGTTGAGTGGTACTACTCTTGGAGCTAGATATTAATTAAGTGAGTTGTCAGTAACTCATTTAATTAGTGGACATTCTATATCTTAAACACAGGGAGACTAACACACCCATGATAAGAAGGAGCCTATATAGTAATATGGGATTGGTGCGGTAGTGCAATAATAACTCTTTAGTGGAATGAGATATTATTGATGAACTTGAGTTGAGTGTTCGAGGCGAACACAGGAAGCTCAAGTCCATCGGGAGACCAAAACCAATTTCTCCTCTCGGTCCCTATCATAGCCTCTTAATTATAAAATTGTTGGAGTAATATGACCTCCAATCCCCCTAACACACCCAGCATGTTCTTTAGAATCTAGTGCGTTTGTGAGGATATCTTTCCTAGCCCCTTCAAAGCGCAGCGCCCCCTCCTTTTTTTGTTGAACGTAATCATCCTAACATGCCCAGACAAACAAAATAGTTACTAACAACAAAATTAATCAATAAAAAATAGTTATTTTTCATGTATCACATACAATCTTTTTTGCTGTAATTTTGAGATCATCGCCTTCAAATTCACCCTCCTTATTGGCTCGTCCTCTCTTCCAAACAATAGCTCGATTTATATCATCATCATTACATAAATCAGATGCTTACAAAAAAAATGAATCATGCCCTGTTCCTACAAAATCAGATTCAAAAATAAACCACCAGCTTCAACATACTCATAATTTCGTCAGCGAAACGTGGATATCCTTTACGGGACAGCCGATGAGGGTATACGTTCTGCCTTCTTCTATTCTTTTGTTCATCACTTACTCTCTACTTAAAAATTAAAATCAATTAAGTTCACTATCAACATTCAAAATATATATATGTGAACTTTAATGCAAATTGTCTGTGGTGTAGAGAAAAAATAGCAATCTATGGAAGGTTCAAGGAAACAAACAGTTAGAGAACCCTTAGCCTTAGAATTACACAAGGAAACAATTAATGTTATCTGTTAGAAGTATTGTTATAACAATTATCTCTTCTATTAAGAAACAAAGCAAATAAAAGAGAGATAATGTTATCTAAGCCATTATCAAAAACATATTGCTTGTTTCTTCGACTTTATGTTATCATAAAAGTAAAGATTTCAGAAAGGAGTAAAAGTATGGGTTTTTTCAGAAAGTGGAGAACTAGAAATTTTAAAACTGACAGCGAATAAATGAATCACACTATGTTAAATAAAGATCCTATTGTAGAACATCAGTTAAGGACCATTAGGACTATCTTCTAAAAATTAAAATCAATTATGAATCTTACCCTGAAGTCGGGAGACATGCGAGTTATTACAAAGGAACTCCAATCCTCTAGTGAAATACCATAGCCAATCGGGGGATCTTTCAACTCATCAGGTTTATCTAGCTTGCTGAAAATAAACTTTTGAGTGAGAAAAGCTTTATATTGACGCCATTTATTATTTGCTGAATTTAAACATCCTTTCCTCCAGGTTGGGTCAATATTGTACGTCAGCTGTAAAACACATCAAAAATTTAACAAGAACGTTAAATATAGCATAACCACAGCCTATTGCTCATTTAAGTTCTCAAAGCATTCTAACTTACATTCACCGATTCCCATATTAACTCTTTAACATCATTTGGCACCTGCTTCCATGATTTGTAAGTTATTGAGATCTTTTCTCGAACGAGAACGCTAATGTAGCTTTGCATTTCACCCGCAAATTCTCCAACTGGCTGTCCAATTTTATTGAAGCTAACATCCTTTTTAATTCCTTGGACCCTTAGCCTAACAAGCCTATCCAAACGTGTACGCCCCCTCGATGTTCTAGTTGACTCCGTTTCTGTAGATTTCATTGAAGTTTGACCCTCGCAACTATTGTTAGTGGTAGAATATGAAGAACTTTCTTTAGCCTTCTGAATCCTCAGTAATCTCTTTGCATTAGCTGCCATATTGTCCACATCCAAATTCTGATGAGAACCCTATTTCCTGTAAAAGGCAGCAACCTGTTAGGCATTTAAATTATAGAGAAAATAAAGCGAGAATGAAGACAAATGATAGTTATATTACAATAAGAATAAATATGTTAACAAAATAGATCAACAAATAAAATTTACACACAGGTTAAACAATAGATTACACTTAATTATTGTCAATCCATGTCCCATCACAGTCTTCACGAACGCATGATGGTTCATTTTCATCTATGGCGTCAACATCCATTGATTCCATTGATATAAACCCTCCTGTGAAACTTGGATAGTGGATTGTAGTATTTTCCAACTCATCACCATTTATGTATTCCATGTGATCCCTAGTAGGAGTGGCAAGTACAACATGCCATGCAGGATCTTGAGGATCTTCAATGTAGAATATCTGCTTTGCTTGACTCCCTAAGATAAAAGAGTCAGATTTAAATTCAATTCTGTTGAGGTTTACCAACGTGAAACCAAGGTCATCAACTTTAATACCAGTATTATTCTCAACCCAATTACATTTAAACATCAGAACTTGAAAATTGTGATAATCGAGTTCCCAAATTTCTTGAATAACTCCATAGAAAGTCATGTCCGACACAATTGGATTTTTGTCCTTCGCACTAGCAACTTGCATTGTCTGTGCAACTAAGCTTACTCCGGAGTTTTGAACAGCTCGTGTATCATCGTGCTCTTTTGTATGATATGTAACTCCATCAATCAAATAACTAGAGTACTTCAACACTTGATTGCTAGGTCCGCGCGCTATCCACTTCAATCTTTCTGATATTTGAGAACTGGAATTGCCAACTGCTCTCACACGATCACGTAACCAGCCAATAAACGTCCGGTTATGCTCATCTTGTAGCCACTTTTTGGATTTGGCTTTATGAGGAAAGCTTGAGTTCAAAAATTCCATGTGCTCCCTAATGAACAGATTAGGGATAAGTTAACTAATGGAATACTAATAAGTTAATTAGTAGAACGTAAGAACAGTGCAATAAATATAAATAAGTAAGAGAATTACTCGATATAAGGATTAACGTCAACATCATTTTCCAAGACATAACGATGTGCTTGATGCAACTCATCATGACAAGTTGAGTGTAATATTGAGCTAGATAGAGGCCTAGTAAGTTGTACTTGCTGATACCTTGATGAGATCCCAATTGTATGCACACTAGACATGTAATCCGAGCAAACTTCCACAGCCTCTTCAGCAATATAACATTCGGCTATACACCCTTCAGGACGATTGTGATTTCGGACATACCCTTTCAAGATCTTCATGAATCTTTCAAATGGGTACATTTGCCTATACCAAACCGGTCCACACAATTTGACCTCCCGTACAAGATGAACGGTTAAATGAATCATTATATCAAAAAAAGATGGGGGAAAATATTTTTCAAGTAAACACAACACTGTCACAATCTCTCTTTGCAAATCATTCAACTTCGAGACATCTATCACTTTATTACATAGCACGTTGAAGAAGCCACAAAATCAAGTGATAGTATCTCTAACATGTTTAGGCAAGACATCACGGATGACGACTGAAAGTAATTGTTGCATCAAAGTGTGTTAGTCATGTGACTTAAGGCCAATAAGTTTCAAGTCTTTCATCGACACTAGATTTTTAACATTGGATGAATATCCTGTGTGGACCTTTATTCCAAACAAAGATTTGCAAAGTTTTCTTTTCTCATCCTTACTTAGTGTATAACAAGCCGCTGGTAAAAAGGTTCTCTTCTCCCCCATCTTTGGTGCCAAATCAATCCTCAAATTCATCTCCACAAGGTCTAGTCTTGCAGCTACTCCATCCTTTGATTTTCCAAGAATGTCAAGCAAAGTACCGATCAGACTTTCACATACATTTTTTTCAATATGCATTACAAATAATCAAGTTCAAAGAATATAGATTTCTTTTTCCAGCATGATACAGTTTCACCTTGCTTTAACTGAAACTTCCCATTTGCTTTTCCCGAACGATAATTAATTCTTTCAACTCGATCCAAAATTTCATGCCCAGTTAATGGTTTCGGTGCGGGGTTAAGCTCTGGGTTCCCATTAAATGCTTTTTTTTTGCCTTCGATAAGGATGATTTGTAGGAAGAAATCTTCTATGGCCTGTATAACTCATTTTTCTACTATGCTTCAACCTTGTCGAATATGTTTCTTCACCACAAATAGGACATGCACAATATCCTTTCACAACACAACCTGACATGTTCCCATATGCAGGAAAATCATTGATTGTCCATAGTAAGACAGCCCTAAGTAAGAAATTCTCTTCTCGACATCCATCATATGCATCAACACCTATATCCCATAATCTTTTTAAGTCATCGATCAAAGGTGCTAAGTAAATGTCAATATCATTTCCCGGTTGTTTGGGACCTGAAATCAACAAAGTCAGCATCATAAATTTTCTCTTCATACACAACCATGGAGGAAGGTTGTAAGTGATCATCACAACTGGTCAACAACTATATGCAGAACTCATCAAACTATGGGGATTAATCCCGTCTGCTGATAATGCCAATCTAAGATTTCTAGGTTCAGTAGCAAAATCTGGCCACTTATGATCCACTACTTTCCAAGTGGGCGCATTTGCCGGATGACGCAAGTAACCGTCAAGTACTCTTTTATCAGCATGCCAAGTTAAATCCTTACATATCTCCTTGTTCCGAAATAATCTTTGAAATCTTGGAATAGGCGGGAAGTACCAAAGGACCTTTGTAGGAACTCCATTTATCATACCTTTTTTACCCAACTTCCACCTAGACATCCCACATACAGGACAATTAGTCAAATTCTCATGCTCCTTCTGGTATAAGATACAATCATTAGGGCAAGCATGAATTTTCACATAATGCATCCCTAATGCACATAAGCTTTTCTTTGCATCATACAATGATGAAGGCAATTCATTATCATCAGGAAGCATTTTTTCAAACAAACTTAGTAAATCTGTGAAACTTTTGTCACTCCAACTATATTTTGCCTTCAAGTTATACAATTTCACAAGTGCAGATAACTTTGTAAATTTGGCACACCCCGGATATAAAGGTTTATCAGCATCTTCAAGTAGCTTATGAAATTGGTTTGGATTCTCTGCATAACTATCAAATGCAGCATGTACCATATCAATAGGTTCCTCGCCAAAAGATTTCTGTTCATCTTTCATTGAGTTATTGTATTCAGTCTTTTCACCATGCCAAATCCATTTATGGTATGTTAAATCTATACCATTACAACACAAATGTGCCCTTATAATGTCAACATTTCTCTTCTGCAGATTACCACATCTTGAACATGGGCAAGGTATTTCATTCGGATCAGTAGCATTTCGTAATGCAAATTGCAAGAAAGACTCTACCCCAACCTCATATTCATGTGATAACCTATTCTTTGACATCCAATCTTTGTCTATTTTTTATAACTATCAGCCCGAAACGCGTCAAAACCTACCTTCAAAAAACTATACATCATACAACAAGTTCAAAACACAATCTCAAGTACCAAATACTATAATAAAACATTCAAGGTAATAGAGTAATACACGACATAAACCAACCAGACAGAAATGTGTTGTGTGATTTTGTGAGAACTAATTAATAAATAAATGGTGATATTAACAAATCTTGGGTGTACATATATACAAGAGGATCAATTGGAAAGATTATTGGCTAACAAACCCTCACCCTAGTTGTTACAATGCCTCTCAACTATTTGGTCATGTTATTATCTCAACTCTTGATCTAATCTAATGTTTGCGTTTATGTTAAAAAATACATGTGTCTTGATCTAATCTAATTATTTTTTTGAAAAATTATTCCAGCAGAAAATTAAATGAGCATAAATAATAAAGATGACATTAATTAATTACTAAAATAATGAGAAAAAAATAATGAACTTCAGATTATGAAATTCAATAAGAGAACAAGCTATAATTCAATGTGTAAAGGATGTAAAAAATATAAACTTGCAGTAGATAAGAAAAAAAACCTAAAAATGAGCATGAACGTACAAAAGTGTCAACATATGTCTAAAGAGCCAAAGGAAACAAAATTAAAAGTGTATTGAGCAATTACCACAAGAAACCAACTCCGTTCACATGGAACAGAACAAAAAGCCAAGAAGCTCATGGAAATGGGAAGAACAATCAAACAGGCAATGTGCGAAACAACTATAAACTTCAATCAGTAATCAAAACAAAAAGGAAGGACTTTCTTCATTTCCCTTCTACCAATTTTCTGTTCCCCCAAATTCCATCTCCGTCCATCAAGTGGCAAGCCGTGCAAGACCTAGAAAACCTATCCGAACACACTATTTCGACCAATAAAAGTGAATAATAAACAGAAATCGATGCTTAACACCAACACCTTCAGAGATCAAACACCACAAACTTTGACATATGAGCAGGCAAATGGCATGATGAAACAAGTCAAAAAGCTACAAATAAGAAGAAAAGAGAATGTTGAGCTTGCAGATACAAGCATAGTGGAATCAAAAGTAGGTTTTAATTTTGAGACAACATTTATGAACGAAGACAAGACCTAGGTTATGAATCTACCTTGACTGTGGCTCTAGCACAAATCCAAAGAAGACAAGACCTAGGTTATGAATCGACGGACTAGGAGTGCAACCTTTGCCGAAGAAATACACCTCGTCCGATCAAAAGGTTCCACGAGCGAAAGAAGCAGCAATGGAAGGTCAAAGGGCCTCGTCGAACTCAGAAACCCGCTCACCAGGGAACGAGAGGAGCACACCGTCGTGGAGGAAGATCTAGGGGAGGCGTGAAGAGATTGTATGAGGAGAGGGAAAGAAAATTGCCTTAGGTTCGCGAGCGCGAAGGAAAAACACGACGCCGAAAAGAAAACAGTGAGGGAAAGGAAAACAACGAGGGGGGAAAATGACCAAATTAAATTACAACGGTTTTTTCAAAACTGTTGTCGTAGCCGCTAAAAACGCGGATAAAGACAACGGTTTATAAAACCGTTGTAAAAAGTGTTGTCGTTTTAAAAAAATATTGCTCAATGAAAATAGTTTTGCCAAAACTGTTGTCTTTTATATTTAATGGGGAGTTCAAAGACAACGGTTTTGGCAAAAACCGTTGTCTTTGAGCAAATACGCAATGCTTTCTCTTAAAACCGTTGTCGTAGGGGTGTTGTCGTTTGCAGTTTTTGTTGTAGTGTTGGCTTTGCCCCTATAGAGGTTCCTTGGTCTTGATTGCCCCGATAAGAAAAATTCGTATGATTCCTCCACCCAGGGTTGTTTGTGTTGGAGTATGGATTATTCTGCCTTTGGTTGTAACTGATTATTGCATTGCATTGCTCAAGTTGATTTATTTGTTCAGATATTGGCCCTAGGGGGCAAGTTTCTTGAGTGTGGTCCGAACCTCTGCAAGTCTCGCACACACATACAATTACATTGGATGTGTTGTTCCCCATGGTCTCAAACTTTTTGATCAGAGTATCCAACTTTGCAGACATGAGCGTGACTGCATTTACATCAAATTTTCGTAATGCCTTGATTGGATTTCTAGAGAAGGGGCCTCCAGATCTTTCAGATGCCCACTAAGGATGGTTCTGGGCTTTATTTTCTATTATGTCTTCATCTTCATCTAAGCT
Organism: Zingiber officinale; assembly: GCF_018446385.1. NCBI lineage: Eukaryota > Viridiplantae > Streptophyta > Magnoliopsida > Zingiberales > Zingiberaceae > Zingiber > Zingiber officinale. Next base: position 103,427,542 of record NC_055991.1, read on the forward strand.
TTTGTTCATTAACGCCCCTCCTACTACAGAATCGAGAGACACCTTTGTGTGATAGTTGATGTCATTATAGAATATATATAGCACCAACCACTTTTCAAGCCCATAATGGGGATACTGTCAGAGCATACTCTTGAATCTGTCGTATGCTTCAAATAATGACTCTGAGTCTGTATGTCTGAAACTCGCTATTAAGTTCCTCATGTAAGTTGTTTTGGGTGGTGTGTAAAATTTATCCAAAAATCACTGCTCACATTGTTCCTAGGATGCAATATTGTTCGTTGGCAAGGAATTAAGACACTACTTGGTTCTGTACCTCAGAGAAAATCCAAAGAGAAGTAGTCTCACCATCTCCGATGGAACTCCATTCACCTTCATCGTGCTACAGATCTCATAAAAGTGTTCCAAGTGTCGGTTCGGGTCATCATGTGGTCCTCCAAATTGACTTTGCTGAACCATGTAGATTACTGCAGGCCTAATCTCAAAGTTGTTAGCTTCAATTTGTGGTGTGGTGATGCTAGACCGAAGCCCACGTGCATAGGGTGCTGCGTAGTCTTTCAAAGGTTTGTCAGCCATCTCAGATGCTTCTTGTTCTGCTTGGAGTCTTTGTAACTTTCTTCTTCTCAGGAAAGTTCTATCGATCTCTGGGTCGAATGGCAGAAGTTCTCTTGAAAGATTAGCTCTTCGCATGCAAGAACAAGGTATTGAATATTCTATGTGTGATAAGGAAATGAAGGTTTTTTTTTTCAAAAATAGATAGTAAAATACAGAAATAAAATTGCAGAAAAAATAAAAAGTAAAATGTAGAGAAAAGCAAAGAAAATAAGATTTAGTCTAACTCAATATTATTATAACTAATGTTATAATTGCAATCCCCGGCAACGGGGGGCCAAAAACTTGTTACGTACCGCAAGTGCACGGTTACGTCATCAGTAATACAAAAGATATTGAACCCATAGGGACTGGTTATAAGTACTAGCTATCGCTCACGTAGAATTAGCTAAACTATCAATGGTCTGAAGTTATCTATTTGGAAGGAAAGATAAAACATAGAAGGAAGATGAAAGAACTAGAGGTAAAGTTGTTTATCTCGGTTTGAGGAATATTCTAGGAGTTTGATTTCATTGTGGTGTGTACTAATGTATCACGATCTACCATTTTCCTATCTTCAATTAACGTGCCCTTATAAGAAGCTAGAGTTATTTTCTCTAAGTATTGAATAGAGATGATCCCTGTGAAAGGCTATAACGGTTAGCCCTTCTCACGAGGGCACCTCGGTCATAAATCACAGGAATACATGACTAGTTAATAACAACAAAGATAAAGATATAAGTTCAGCATGGTTTCCTACTTCCTTATGAGGGAGTTGCTTCTCCTTTCAAGGGAATATTCTAGACGTCTGTGAACGAGTTACCCCACTGTCATTAGGGCCCCTCAGGTATACGATCTAAAGTACTCTCTCTACCAGATTTGCAATCCCTACACAAACATTTAATCTACATGGCAATCAAACACGAGCAATCCTCATGCATGCAAATAGAATAGATACAAGAGCAAGTTAATATCACATAATAGGTAAAGGCATAAACATGAGTTGTTACATTGTACCCTTAACCACAACTACTCCCTAATCCTAGAACAATGAATCTACTCCATAGATGAAAGAGGGAACCCAAAGACATCATGATATATAGCATTCAATTCCAAATTAAGAGAAAGAAGGAAGAGAAATGCTTATCCAATGGCGCCAAGTGATCCTTGGATCCAACCCTTTGCTTCCGGAGTTGATGTGATTATGAAGACACCCTTGAATCATCGAACGGAGGCCCGGGATGGCGTGGAATGACACCCAAGTGATCTTTCTTCGAATGGCTACCTCCTCCCCCTGAGAAGAAGTTTAGAACCCCTTTTATAGGGTAGGGCACGAGCACGACATGACCCATGCCACGACCATGCGGGATCGCATGACCAACTCCTTCTTGGCTGCGGGTTAAGTGGCATGGTCGTGTGAGATCCACACGGTCGTGTTCTTCTCTGTCTCGGGATGCTTCACACGACCATGTAAGGTTACACAATCGTGTTCTCCTTCTCCTTTGGATGTGTTGCACAGCCGTGTAAGGTTACACGACCATGTTCTCCTCCTATGGATGTGTTACACGACCGTGTAGGGTCACATGACCAGTGTCGGTTAGCCTTTTGCTTTGCTCCCAGTACGTCGACGATCACTACTTTTGCTCCAAAAGTCATTCCTGTCAACACAAATGCACACAAAGAGCAGATATCCAAAATAGAAGAGTAATTATGCTGTAAACATGATAAAGAGTGTAAGAATGCATAAATCCATCATGAATCAAATACATGAATGTGCGTCTAAACATGCATAAAATATTATAAGATCTACGCACATCATTTGGTACAACCCCATAAAAGTCGCACAGGAGAGTCCACCCAAGTTCTAACGCCATTAAGTAAAGAAGTAACTCTAGAAAATTCGATTAAAGGGTTATCCTCTGTCACAGGGCTCCCCGATCATACGTTCCTAGAGTTATCTAATTTACTTCCTAATGGTAGATTAATGCAATTAAGTAGAAAAGGTAACCTAGAAAGTCTTGTTAAGAGAGAATCCTTATCACTAGGAGCCCCTTGTCATACGTTCCTATATCACACAGGTTACTTCCTAACATTAATTTGGAAGAACCCTCTAAACTCTAATTAACATCCCTAGTAGAGCATTAATCCGATTTCAAGAAAATGTCATAGAAAGTAAGGGATACCTTCTATCACAAGGTCTCATGGTCTTACAATCCAAGGCTCTTCCTCTACATGGTGATCAAAACCTTACATCCACATGAATTGACCTCACGCACATTTCGTCAAACACATACAAGGTGTTAGAGTGTATACTAAAAGCCTAGCTTTTGGTATAAACATTTATCTAGAAATAAGAATCACATTGGTCAAATGTTTACATTTATGATAAATGTAGTTGTTCAATTAATTTATATTGTAGATAACATGGTGTGTGGTGTCACACACAGAGGATCATGTTATCAGTACCTTATAAATTATAAACAGTAGCTCACGACCATAATGGAAAGGAACAAACCATTGGAAGGTCGTAGTGTAATTAGGTATTAGTTTATCTTAACTATATAATTACACTAGTACACTTAGAGTGTATTGAGTAGGACCATTAGAGGTCGTTTCTTTTATACTGACTTTATAAAGAAATAAAGACCTCAGTTATTATGGAAGTGTGTGCTCTTAATCCTAATATAATAACAAGCACATATATTTGATATTTATTTCTTTAATTTATCAATGGGTGAGATTTAGTTCGATGAATCAATAAGCCCGATAAGTTGGGAAATGATATCACTTATAGTGTGTATTGTTGATTATAGAAGGAAACTGTGTCCTAGTGATCTAGGTTGAGAATGTCCTCAAGAGGAGCTCATAAGGATTGTCATGTTAAACCCTGCAGGTGGACTTAGTCCGACATGACGATAAGGTTGAGTGGTACTACTCTTGGACTAAGATATTAATTAAATGAGTTGTCAGTAACTCGCTTAATTAGTGGACATTTGACATCTTAAACACAGGGAGACTAACACACTCATAATAAGAAGGAGCCCAAAATGTAATTTGGGATTGGTGCGGTAGTTCAATAATAGTTTTTAGTGGAATGAATTATTATTGATGGAATTAAGTTGTGTGTTCAGGGCGAACACGGGAAGCTTAATTTCATCGGGAGACCAAAACCAATTCCTCCTCTCGGTCCCTATCGTAGCCTCTTGTATATAGAGATTTATACCCACCACATACCCACCTTCTTACCCAACCAATAGGGGCCGGCCAAGCTAAGCTTGAAGCTCAAGCTTAGGGCCGGCCAAGCCTATTAAGGTGGCCGACCAATAGCTTGGAGCCCAAGCTTAGGTGGCCGGCCACATCATATTAAAAAGGATTTTTTAAAAATTATTTCTTATGTGGATATCATAGTTTTAAAAGAGAGTTTAAAAATTAAATCTTTCCTTTTAAAGCTTTCTACAAAAGATTAAGAAAAGATTTGAAATCTTTCCTTATTTGTAGATTGAAAGGAGATTTTATTTTTAAGAAAAACTTTCCTTTTTGACCATGATAATAATTTAAAAGAGAAGTTTAAAAATTAAATATTCTCTTTTATTAGTTTCTATAAAAGATTAAGAAAAGATTTGATATCTTTCCTTATTTGTAGATTGAAAAGAGATTTTAATTTTTAGAGATAACTTTCCTTTTGGAAATTATCCACATGTTTAGAAGAAGAATTTTAATTTATAAAATTTCCTTTTTATTAACCAATCATGAAGGGATAAAAATTATTAGAGAAATTTTTATAAATTTCTAGAAACAAATTAGGAAGTTTTAATTCTTGTGTGAATTAAATTTTCCTTGTTTTGGGGAATTAGAAGTGGCCGGCCATTATTATTAAAAGAAGAAAATTGTTTTTTAATTAAAATAATTTTTCTTTTTTATGACAAAAGAATTAAGGAATTTTTTATTAAAATTTCCTTATTTGTCAAGACCAAGGATTATAAAAGAGGGGGTAGAAGTGCCTTCACGGGTGAACAACTCTATTCTGTTGGAGCAATCCCAATGGTCCGTGCGACCATGTGTTTTGGTGTTTGGGCAAAGGGTTTAAGTTAGGTTCACCCTTGTATTTGATATGTGTATTTGAGTTGTGCAGGTTTGCAGGATACACATATGACTCAGGTTGATGGCTTCGGGTCCGGTGAAGGATGGAGCATCCGAGGGACCGTGGACAAGGCAGCGAGGACAAGGGCCGAGGGAAGCGACTTCGAGGCATACGCGAAGGATGGCATTGGGTACGAGCCGCGGGCTTGAATGCATCCGAGGGACGAGAGCCAAAGGAAGTAGGCTTGAAGGCAAAAGGTCAAAGCTGCAAAGGAAGAATCAAGTGAGTCATAAGGGTGAGGGTACGAGTGCACGAGAGATTGTACTCGGAGTAAAATCCTAGTTTTTAGGGTTTTACTGTAGCAGTACTGTAGCGTTACTGTAGCGCTACTGTAGCAGTACTGTAGCAGTCGACTGCATGTTTTAGCAGTCGACTGGTGCAGTCGACTGGGGCAGTCGACTGGCAGCGAACAGAATGTAACGGTCGAATTTCCACAGAGGGCAGTCGACTGCATGTTTTAGCAGTCGACTGGTAGGCGGGGTTTTCTAACCCGTGGCCTATAAAACCAAAGCTTGGGAGCTTGGTTTGAGTTGACGAAATTAGTGGTGGGTAACCTCTAATTAGTAGTCAACTAGTGCCCTAGCAATCCAAGTGCTCTTGATCGAGTTGTGGTGAGGTTTCTCCACCGACAAGGAGGATTGTGCTAGCCGGAGTTTCCGGGGATTAATCCATCGACGGATTGAGGGATCGTCCACCTTACGGACAGCCGTGGAGTAGGAGCTTTATCTCCGAACCACGTAAATCGGCGTGTGTTGGTTTGTTTGCTCTTTCTTATTCTTGTCTTTAGTTTAGCTTGTTTGTTTTGTATTTCCGCTGCGCAAGCTAACATCGTAGGAGAAGCGACTATTTGGGGGCGCCGTCTATCCAACCCCCCTTCAAGCCGGCCGTCCGATCCCCAACATATTCTTCTTCTCCTCTCTTTTCCTCCTTGGTGGCCGGCCCTAGCTTCTTCCTCTTCTCTTCTTCTTATGGCCGGCGGCAACCTCTCTTGGAGCTCTTGATGGTGGCCGGTTCTAGCTAGGAGAAGAAGGAGAGAAAGGTGGTTTTGTTTCTTGCATCCCTTGGAGCTTGGTGGTGGTGGCCGGACCTCTACTTCTCTTGGAGAATTGTGGTGGCCGAAACTTGCAAGGAAGAAGAAGGTGCTTGGTGGTTCTCATCTCGGAAGATCGTTGCCCACACAACGTCCGAGGTTAGAAGAGGAATATGGTAGAAGATCAAGAGGTCTTTTTAGAAGGTATAACTAGTAATTTTTCCTTTCCGCATCATGCTAGTTATTTATGGAAATAATACCAAATATAAGAGGCTTACGATTCTAGTATTTCGAATATGTTTTTCGAAGTTGTGTTCTTTTATTTTTCTTTTCCTTGTGATTTGATTGTTTCTTTTGGTTGACCTAAAGTTATTTTAGGAAATTAAATATTAGCTTTCCATAAAAGGTTTTGTCTAGTCGGTGGTGGTTGTTCCCATATCCAAGAAGGCCATGTGCCTCGCCACGTCAGTACTGGGAACCAATTATGGAAATTAATATTTAATGGAATTAATAACTTAGGTGATTTGGATCAAACGTGTTAAGTTCCGCAGGAGATCCAAGTCTAAACCTTAAAGAACAAATAGATTAAGTTTTGGATCAAACGTGTTAAGTTCAGCGATCCAAAATTTAATTTAAAAGAACACATGGTAGCTAGGAAAAGGTTCAGACCTTTGTACAAAATTTTTGTACAGTGGAACCTCTAGGTTTTCCGAGTAGCAACCAACAATTGGTATCAGAGCTAGGATTTTGCCTCTGTGTATTTGGTATTAGTTTAATTATGCACATGTCATACATAATTTAGGCAGGTTAATAGTAGGATGTGCTAACTTTGTGGATGCAGGATCCAACTATTATGACTTTTAGTTATTATGTGTGTGATTGGACCCTTGGACATGTCAAGGGCATTTATCTGTGTGTGCATGATTGTATTAAAATACAGCAGGAGCTGTATTTAGTTTTATTAGGATTTTATATTTGATCTAGATACATGTACATTCCTTTTATGGAATATAGGATCAAAAATGTAAAATTCTATTTATGTCGCGGATCGAATCTTGCAAAGCGTGGAACCTTCTAAGGACCAGAGGCGCAGCGGAACTAGGAGCAAGATGGATGCGACAGCTAGACTCGATGGCGGTGGCCAAATATGGCAGCAGCTTGGGATGACAACACACGGAGGACAACTAGAGATAAAAGCCATAATAGTTGAAAATTAGATTTTCTATTTATTGCTTTTATATTGTGCTGTGTGTGCATGTTAGTATACATGACTAGTAGGCTAGCATAGTTAAAATTTCTCGTTTATAAATAACTAAGTGGGAGAGAGATTTTTAAATAAATCCCATGGTCTCCATTACTGGTTTGTAAGTGATGCAAACAAGCTTGCGCGTTGGCTCTGAGTGCCTTCCTCCATAATGGATGAGCTTGTTTGTGGATCACTAGAACAGACTTCCATTTTTGGATGACTATAGGAAGTTAATTAAGAGCGTGTGATCTTCCCCAACGGAAGGGGCATAATCTTATTAATGAACTTAGTGTCAAGTAATGGTATACACTTAGACACATCTAATAATATCCTCCCCATCGGAGTCACTGCTATTATTTGTGTGACCAAATGAAACCAACTATTAATTTGTCATAAAACTAGGTTGACAAGATAATAAAATTAAAGGGTGAAAACCCCTCTTACAAATGATTGATTTTGTATACGTCCACACTAACGTGGCATACAAAATTAACGGTGTTTGAGATAATTTTATTTGTCATAAAGATACGTTGACAAGATAGTTAATGGGTAAAACTCTCCTTTTACAAATGTTGAATTTGTATACATCCACACTAACGTGGCATGCAAAATTCACGGTGTTTGAGGTGTTGGTGAATTTAAATAATATTGTTTGAGAAATCAATATTTTATTTTAAATTCAAAAAGTTTTGACCAAATATTTGATCAAAGACAGATCAACTATTAATTTTATTCGTCATAAAGTAAAGTTGACGAGATAATAAAATTAATGGATAAAATCTCCTCTTTGTTTTTGTATACGTCCACACTATCGTGGTATACAAAATTCATGGGGATTTTAAAGAATTGATCTTGACCAAATATTTTTGTGATTCTTAGGATTTAAAATGTTTGTCAATCCCCTAGTTGTTATACTATAGAAAAGACTTAGTAGTCCCAATTGTAATGATTGGAAATAGGACTTGGACATTAAGGTAGACTGTCTTCTTAGAACTAAGAACAATATAGGTGTATTTAATTCATTAGTTGAAACATGTTTAGTGGTGTTATTTACCAGAACCTGGAGTGTAGATACAAATGCCATTAATCATGTCCGCAATTCATTGCAGGGTTCCCGGCAACTAAATGAAAATTAAAACACCGTCCACATGGGCACTACTGTAAAAATGGTAGCTGTTGCAGTGGGAGATGTTTATCTTTTGATAAGAATAAAACATGGATTTTTGAGTAATTGTCTTTACGCACCAAGTTTAGAAAGAACTAGTTTTCAGTTTCTAAACTATTCAAAGAACTTGATATTCTGCCTCTTTTAATAACAAAGTTGTTATTAAGAAAAAGAGGGAAGTTATCTATTCTGGTACGTTGGTTGGCAATTTATAAATCCAATAACTCCCACGATGCAACAAATGGAAATTAGTAACACATCTTCTAATTTTAAGAGAAAGCAACCTTCGGAAATGAACCATTAATATCTTTGGCATCTAAGGCTAGGTTATATTAACTTGAGTAGGATTCATTGGTAGCTGATGAACTTTTGGGTTCATTGGTAGTGGAAATCTTTCCAACCTGTGAGTCTTACTTGGAAGAAAAAATAACCAAGAAGTTTTTATGTTTAAGGGGTATGGAGTCAAAGATATATTGAAATTGGTTCATTCTGATTTGTGTGATCCTATGACTATCCAGACAAGAGGTAGTATTGAATATTTCATCTATTTTATAGACAACTATTCAAGATACAAATAAATTTACTTAATGTACCGCAAGACTAAGTACTTTGATTAGTTCAAATAGTACAAGGCTGATGCGGAGAAATGTTAAAGTAAAAGTCACTATGGTTAGAACATAGTGGCAAGTACCTCTTGGGAGAATTTAGGAGTCACTTATCAGAAGTAGGGATTCAATTCCAACTAACTGCACCTGGTACACCCCAACAGAATGGTGTAGAAAAAGGAAGGTATAGGACTCTTATGGAAATAAGTAGATTGATGAGTTATTTAGAATATTACCAAAATCATTTTTAGGATATACTCTGGAAACGGAAGTGAATATAGTACCTTCCAAAGTCAGAACTCTCTACTCATATAGAATTGCTGAATAGGCGTAAGCCTATTTCGAAGCATATTCGGATTCAGGTAGTCCAGCACATATGCTGAAGAGAGACAATGATAAGTTGGACAGGAATTCACTTGTTTGTGGGTTATCCTAGAGAAATGAAAGTAGGTTTATAGTCTTAAAAATCAGAAGGTCATTGTTAGCATCAATGACCGATTTTTAAGAAAAGGACTATGAAATAAACCACGTGCCCATAAAAAAATTTGTTCTTAAGGAAATAATAAAAGACATGTCTAATCTAGTACCAATTGTACAAGATGAGATACCACAAGGAAACTACAACACGTATCACAAATGATACACAATTGCAGAAAGTGCCTTGTCGTAGTGGGAGGGTTGTTAGGCAACCTAAAAAGATTCATGTTTTGGGAGAGTTTTTGGACTCGATCCCTGGAGGACATGAACCTGATCTCCGGACATATGACGAAGCACTCCAAGATAAAGATGCAATATCTTGGCAAAGAGTAATGAATAACAGAATTAGAATATATGTATTCTAATAAAATCTGGAAGCTTGTAGAACCACCAAATGGTGTAAAAGCCTTTGGGTATAAAAAGGTCTATAATAGGAAAAGAGGGATAGACAGGAAGGTAGAAACTTTCAAAGCAAGGCTAGATGAAAAAGGAAACTTTTTCACTGGTAGTCATGCTTAAGTCTATCCGGATACTTTTATCTATTTGGTAAGTGGATGTCAAGACAACATTCCTTAATGGAAGTCTTGAAGAAAGCATCCATATAAAGCAACCAGAAGGGTTCATTGCAAAGGGCTAAGAGTATCTTGTGTGCAAGCTCAATCAGTCTATGGACTGATGCAAAGCTTCAAGGTCTTGGAACATCCAGTTTATCAAAGTAATCAAGACCTATGGATTTATTGAGTAAACAGATAAGTCTTGTGTATACAAAAGGTGTGATGGTAATGTGGTGGTATTTCTTGTACTATACGTAGATAACATTTTTGGTAGTTGGAAACAATATCAAAATGTTGTCAGAAGTAAGGGTATGGTAGTCCAAATAATTCGATATAAAGGGCTTGGGAGAATGTATATATTTTTGAGATCAAAGGATCGCAAGAAAAATATACTTATCCTAAGCTTGATACATCGGAAAAATCCTTGCTCGTTTTAAGCATGCAAAACTCCTAGAAAGGTTTCTTACCTTTTAAGCATGGAGTGTCTTTATCTAAAGAGATGTCTCCGATGACATCAAAGGAGATTGAGGACATGTAGGCAGTTCTTTATGCTTCGGCAGTTAGACAACCTAATGTATGCTATGCACGAGATCAGAAATCTGTTTTGCCAAGGGCATAGTTAGCAGATATCAAAGTAACCCTAGACAAGGACATTGGACTGCAGTAAAGCATATATTAAAGTACCTTAGAGGAACTAGAGATTATATGTTAGCTTACAAGGCAGTTAATTTAGTCCCTGTGGGTTGCATGGATTTTGACTTCCAATCGGATAGGGACAATAATAAGTCAATCTCGGGGTTTTGTGTTTACTTTAGGAGGTAAAGTCATAACTATGGAAGAGTGATAAGCATAGGTGTTTTTCTGGACTCCACCATAGAAGCTGAGTATATGGCAAGCCTCTGAGATAGCCATAAAAGCTGAATGACTCAATAACCTCAAGATAGACTTAGATATGATTTCTGGTTTGTCCAAAGATTATTACAATCTATTGTAATAACATTGGTGCAGTAGCAAACTTGAAGAAACCATAAGTCTATAAGGTAAGAAAACACAATAGAGCGCAAGTACCACCCAATACGAGAAATCGTATAAATGAGGAGAAGTTGTTGCCGCCTAGATTACATCTGATGATAACCTAAGGTCCTTAAGGCAAGAGCTTTTTGAAAGGCATGGGAATCAGATGTATGGCAGCAGATATGACAGCTTAGTCTTTTAGTATAAGTGGGAGATTGTTAGAGTGTATACTAAAAGCCTAGCTTTTGGTATAAACATTTATCTAGAAATAAGAATCACATTGGTCAAATGTTTACATTTATGATAAATGTAGTTGTTCAATTAATTTATATTGTAGATAACATGGTGTGTGGTGTCACACACAGAGGATCATGTTATCAGTACCTTATAAATTATAAACAGTAGCTCACGACCATAATGGAAAGGAATAAACCATTGGAAGGTCGTAGTGTAATTAGGTATTAGTTTATCTTAACTATATAATTACACTAGTACACTTAGAGTGTATTGAGTAGGACCATTAGAGGTCGTTTCTTTTATACTGACTTTATAAAGAAACAAAGACCTCAGTTATTATGGAAGTGTGTGCTCTTAATCCTAATATAATAACAAGCACATATATTTGATATTTATTTCTTTAATTTATCAATGGGTGAGATTTAGTTCGATGAATCAATAAGCCCGATAAGTTGGGAAATGATATCACTTATAGTGTGTATTGTTGATTATAGAAGGAAGCGTGTCCTAGTGATCTAGGTTGAGAATGTCCTCAAGAGGAGCTCATAAGGATTGTCATGTTAAACCCTGCAGGTGGACTTAGTCTGACATGACGATAAGGTTGAGTGGTACTACTCTTGGACTAAGATATTAATTAAATGAGTTTTCAGTAACTCGCTTAATTAGTGGACATTTGACATCTTAAACACAGGGAGACTAACACACTCATAATAAGAAGGAGCCCAAAATGTAATTTGGGATTGGTGCGGTAGTTCAATAATAGTTCTTTAGTGGAATGAATTATTATTGATGGAATTAAGTTGTGTGTTCGGGGCGAACACGGGAAGCTTAATTTCATCGGGAGACCAAAACCAATTCCTCCTCTCGGTCCCTATCGTAGCCTCTTGTATATAGAGATTTATACCCACCACATACCCACCTTCTTACCCAACCAATAGGGGCCGGCCAAGCTAAGCTTGAAGCTCAAGCTTAGAACCTAAAGGTTGGCCTTAAGGTGGCCGACCAATAGCTTGGAGCCCAAGCTTAGGTGGCCGGCCACATCATATTAAAAAGGATTTTTTTTAAAAAATTATTTCTTATGTGGATATCATAGTTTTAAAAGAGAGTTTAAAAATTAAATCTTTCCTTTTAAAGCTTTCTACAAAAGATTAAGAAAAGATTTGAAATCTTTCCTTATTTGTAGATTGAAAGGAGATTTTATTTTTAAGAAAAACTTTCCTTTTTAACCATGATAATAATTTAAAAGAGAAGTTTAAAAATTAAATATTCTCTTTTATTAGTTTCTACAAAAGATTAAGAAAAGATTTGATATCTTTCCTTATTTGTAGATTGAAAAGAGATTTTAATTTTTAGAGATAACTTTCCTTTTGGAAATTATCCACATGTTTAGAAGAAGAATTTTAATTTATAAAATTTCCTTTTTATTAACCAATCATGAAGGGATAAAAATTATTAGAGAAATTTTTATAAATTTCTAGAAACAAATTAGGAAGTTTTAATTCTTGTGTGAATTAAATTTTCCTTGTTTTGGGGAATTAGAAGTGGCCGGCCATTATTATTAAAAGAAGAAAATTGTTTTTTAATTAAAATAATTTTTCTTTTTTATGACAAAAGAATTAAGGAATTTTTTATTAAAATTTCCTTATTTGTCAAGATCAAGGATTATAAAAGAGGGGGTAGAGGTGCCTTCACGGGTGAACAACTCTATTCTTCTTCTCCCCTCTTTTCCTCCTTGGTGGCCGGCCCTAGCTTCTTCCTCTTCTCTTCTTCTTATGGCCGGCGGCAACCTCTCTTGGAGCTCTTGATGGTGGCCGGTTCTAGCTAGGAGAAGAAGGAGAGAAAGGTGGTTTTGTTTCTTGCATCCCTTGGAGCTTGGTGGTGGTGGCCGGACCTCTACTTCTCTTGGAGAATTGTGGTGGCCGAAACTTGCAAGGAAGAAGAAGGTGCTTGGTGGTTCTCATCTCGGAAGATCGTTGCCCACACAACGTCCGAGGTTAGAAGAGGAATACGGTAGAAGATCAAGAGGTCTTTTTAGAAGGTATAACTAGTAATTTTTCCTTTCCGCATCATGCTAGTTATTTATGGAAATAATACCAAATACAAGAGGCTTACGATTCTAGTATTTCGAATATGTTTTTCGAAGTTGTGTTATTTTATTTTTCTTTTCCTTGTGATTTGATTGTTCTTTTTGGTTGACCTAAAGTTATTTTAGGAAATTAAATATTAGCTTTCCACAAAAGGTTTTGTCTAGTCGGTGGTGGTTGTTCCCATATCCAAGAAGGCCATGTGCCTCGCCACGTCAGTACTGGGAACCAATTATGGAAATTAATATTTAATGGAATTAATAACTTAGGTGATTTGGATCAAACGTGTTAAGTTCCGCAGGAGATCCAAGTCTAAACCTTAAAGAACAAATAGATTAAGTTTTGGATCAAACGTGTTAAGTTCCGCAGGCAATCCAAAATTTAATTTAAAAGAACACATGGTAGCTAGGAAAAGGTTCAGACCTTTGTTCAAAATTTTTGTACAGTGGAACCTCTAGGTTTTCCGAGTAGCAACCAACACAAGGTACAACATACATAGAACATGATATAAACACTTCATAGCATAAGAAAATATCTAAATACATAGTTTATACATCTATAATCACATCATAACTACCTCCTATAGGATTGAAAAGAATTTAGATATCTCCACAATGGTATGATATTGTCCACTTTGGGCCTAAGCCCTCATGGTTTTTCTCTTGGGCTCTACCCAAAAGGCCTCATGCCAATAGAGATATCTTTTCTCTTATAAACTCATGATCTTTCCCATGTATTTTCAATGGGGACTATGTTTGCAACCTTGCAACCCCAACAATCCCCCCCTCAAACAAAGCATCACAGGCTTCCCACGTCCGATCCTCGACCCACCAGGTCTTCCTGCGCCTCGGTCCACCTGACCTACTAGGACTTCCTTGCCTAGCCACAACTAGGACTTCCTGCCTGGTGTCTGGTCCTCTTGATCTGAACACAGGAGCCCCCACTTTCTTTGATCAAGGTCAATATTGTACCCACATGGCTCAATCAAACCATAGCTCTTATGCACAGTAGGCAGTTAAATCTTCTGACAATCCGAGCTCTGATACCAATTGTAGGATCGAAAAGAATTTAGATATCTCTACAATGATATGATATTATCCACTTTGGACCTAAGTCCTTATGGTTTTTCTCTTGGGCTCTACCCAAAAGGCCTCATGCCAATGGAGATATCTTTTCTCTTATAAACTCATGATCTTTCCCATGTATTTTCAATGTGGGACTATGTTTGCAATCTTGCAACCCCAACACCTCCTACATCCTAGATCTAGAGATCTACTCCATCACAAGAGAATACAACCAAAAAATAATGAAAATAACAAACTGCATGTCTAGGAAGATATGACTTCGACCTGGTATATTTGGCTAAGTGGAACTAGCCGAAGCTACGCCTTACGGATCCTAACCAGTTAGACCAAGGTTTTATATTAAGTTCAATGGATAGGACTATTTGGAAAACCTCGAAGGCATGGTTACTCTAATGATGTCCAGGTGACTCACCATAGCCCAGAAGTTTATCCAGAGAATGTCTGTTTGTTGCACCCAAAACTAAACCTGAATCTATCACAAAGTTAAACTAAACTATAAAATTGAACCTAATTCATCTCACAAAATTATAGGATTCTTTGATTGAAAATTTAGATCGAGTGAGATGACTAAGGAATAATTTTAAAATTAAAATTAAAATTAAAATTGAATTTCGAATTAAAATTAAAATTAAATTAAAGTAAAATTAAAATTAAAATTAACTTTAAACTTAAAAATTATTTTTAACTTTAAACTTAAAAAATATCTTAAAAATTATTTTAACATAAAAATTATTTTAAAATTATTTTAACTTAAAAAATTATTTTAACATAAAAATTATTTTAACTTAAAAAATAATTTTAAAAATTTTTTTAACATAAAAATTCTTTCAAAAATTATTTTAACTTAAAAATCATTTTAAAAATTCTTTTAAAATTATATTAAAAACTTTTAAAAATCATTTTAAAAATTATTTTTTTAAAAAAAAATTTTAAAAATCATTTTAAAAATTCTTTTTTTAAAAAAAAACATTTAAAAATCATTTTAAAAATTCTTTTAAAAATTCTTTTAAAAACTTTTAAAAATCATTTAAAAAATTCTTTAAAAAATTATTTAAAAAAAAACTTTTAAGAATTATTTTAAAAATTCTTTTAAAAACTTTTAAAAATCATTTTAAAAATTCTTTTAAAAATTCTTTTAAAAACCTTTAAAACTAATTTTAAAAATTCTTTTAAAAATTATTTTCACTTAAGCTTTGTTGGATCGTTCTTTGAGCAACACATGGAAGAAGGGTTGCAATTTCAAGTGTTATCTAAGCTGATGCTCGAACAAGGCTTAAATAGCCTATTGAGGGCACCTCCAACCGCATGGAGGGTGCCTCCAACCGCTGAAATTGCAGTGTTGATAAGCTCCTGCATCCTTGCTGCTTTTCCACCTGAGGGTGACTCCAAGCTCCATGGAGGGCACCCTCCATCCAGTTGTTGGTTGCTACTCGGAATATCGTACTGGTTCCCCTGTATAAAAATTTTGTACAAGTCCCGAACCTTTCCTAACAACCTATTGTGTTCTTTAGAAATTAAATTTGAAATCGCAAACAGAACTTAACATTATTGATTCTAAATTCAACTTATCTGTTCTTAGAGGTTTAGACTTGGATCACAAACGATGTTTAACATTATTGATCAAAATCCACCCATGTTACAAAGTAGATTAAATATTTATTTCAAAAATCGGCTTCCAGGTTAAACATGGCGAGACACTAGGCCTTCTTGGGTATGAGATCATCCACCACTTCCTAGACAAAGCCTTTCAACGAAATTCAATATTTTATCTTCTTACAGTAGCCCTAGGTTTAACCACCAAGAGCAATCGAATCACAAGATTGAAAACAAAAGAAACACAAAATCGAAACATAAAATTGATTGCCTAGAATCGTTAGCCTCTTGTGTTTGGTGATTCAAAAATTCGAACAAAGAAAACTAGTATGATGCGGAATAAGACAACTAGTTATACATTTCTTTGTTAACAAAAACCTCTTGATCTTCTATTGTATTCCTCTCCTTCTCTTAGACGTCATGTGGGCGACGATCTACCAAGAAGAAATCCACCAAAGCATTCTTCTCTTCCTCCAAGTTCCGGCAACCAAAGGGATCTAGACAAGAGGGCCTCCTTTCTCTTCTTCTTCTTCTTCTCCTCTTAGTAACCGGCCACCAAAGCTCCTAGTAGATTTAATGCCACCAGCCACAATGTGGAAAACAAAAGGAGAAGAGAGAAAAGAAGAGGGCCGGCCACCAAAGGAAAAGAGAGAGGAACAATAGAATAGAAGTTGTGTACCATGAAGGCACCCTTTACCTCTCTTTTATAATCCTTGGTGAATCCAAAAAGGGAAAGTTTTATAACAAAAAATAAAACTTCTTTTTCTATTCATGACATGGTCGTCCACCTCTTACAAAACAAACAAGGAAAGATTTTAAACAAAAATTAAAATCTCTCTTTTAAAATATCCCTTTTGTGGTTAGATATAAAAAGAATATTTTATAAATTAAAATCTCTCTCTTTTATATCCTTTTATAGATATCTATAAAAGATAAGATTAAAAATAAAACTCCTTTTATATCATGGTTACAAAAATGGAAAGTTTTCTTAAAAATTAAAATCTTTCTTTTAACATTATAGATATCTACAAATAAGGAAAGATATCTAATATCTCTTTTAATTCTTTGTAGAAAATCTATAAAAGGGAAGATTTTAAAATTAAAAACTCTCTTTTAAAACCATGTGGATAAAAACATAAAAGGAAAGATTTTATCAAAATTTTATTTTTAATAAAATTCCCTTTCCTTTCCTTACTTGGCCGGCCACTTGCTTGGGCACCAAGCAAGGCTTGGCCGGCCCTAGCTTGAGCTCCAAGGTTGGCTTGGTCGGCCCCTTGCTTGGGCTCCAAGCAAGGATAGGGGTCGGCCCCTAGCATGGGATAAGAGGCTAGGCTTTGGGTGGGTATAACATTATATATAAGAGGCTACAATAGGGACCGAGAGGAGGAATTGATTGTGGTCTCCCGATGATCTTGAATTTTCCGTGTCTGCCCCGAACACCCAATTCAAGTTCATCAATAATAACTTATACCACTAAAGAGCTACTATTGAACTATGACACCAATCCCAAATTACATTATGGGCTCCTTCTTATTATGAGTGTGTTAATCTCCCTGTGTTTAAGATATCGAATGCCCACTCATTAAATGAGTTACTGATAACTCACTTAATTAATATCTAGCTCCAAGAGTAGTACCACTCAACCTTATTATCATCTCGGACTAATACCACCTATAGGGTTTACATGACAATTCTTATGAGCTTCTCAAGGGGACATCATCAACCTAGATTACTAGGACATAGTTTCATTCTATAATCAACAACACACCATATAAATAATATCATTTTCCAACTTATCTAACCTATTGATTTATTGAACTAAATCGCACCCTTTGATAAATTAAAGAAATAAATATTAAGTATACGTGCTAGTTATTATATCATGATTAAGAGTACACACTTCCATAATAACAGAGGTCTTGTTCTTTTTAAAGAGTCAGTATAAAAAGAAACTACCTCAAATGGTCTTGCTCAATACACTCATAGTGTACTAGTGTAATTTATTAATCAAGATAAACTAATACCTAATTACACTACAACCACTCCAATGGTTTGTCTCATTCCATCTTAGTTATAAGCAACTGTTTATAATTTATAAGGAACTGATAACATGAACTTCTGTGTGTCTCCTCACACCATGTTATCTACAATATAAATTAAATGGACAACTACACTTAGCATAAATGTAGACATTTAACCAATGTGATTCTTATTTCTAAATAAATGTGTATACAAAAGGCTAGACTTTTAGTATACATTCCAACAATCTCCCACTTATAATAAAAGACTATGCTGCCGTATACATTGTCATACATCTGATTCTCATCCCCTCAACATGCCGATCAAAATCTCTCGCCGGAAGGGCCTTAGCGAATGGATCTGCCAGGTTATCTGCTGATGCAATCTTGGCGACAACAACTTCTCCTCGCTTTACGATGTCTCGTATCAGGTGGTGCTTGCGCTCAATGTGTTTACTCGCCTTATGGGCTCGTGGTTCCTCCGAGTTTGCTACTGCACCGCTATTATCACAATAAATTGTGATGATTTTGGGCAAACCAAGAATCACATCTAAGTCCATTAAAAAGTTCCTAAGCCATACAACTTCTTTGGCTGTCTCAGAGGTTGCCACATACTTAGCTTCCATGGTTGAGTCTGAAACACATTTCTGCTTAACACTCCTCCATGCTATGGCTCCATCTCCTAAAGTAAACATATAGCCTGATGTAGACTTACTATTGTCCCTATCTGATTGGAAGTCAGAATCCGTGTAACCCACAGGGAGCAAATCATCTGCTTGGTATACCAACATATAATCTCTAGTCCTTCTCAGGTACTTTAATATATGCTTTACGACAGTCCAATGTCCCTGTCCTGTATTACTTTGATATCTGCTAACCATACCCACGGTAAAACAGATATCTGGTCTCGTGCACAACATAGCATACATTAGGCTTCCTACAGTTGAAGTATAAGGAATTGCCTTCATCTCTTCTATCACTTTTGATGTCTTTGGAGACATCTCTTTAGATAAAGATACTCCATGCCGAAAAGGTAGAATACCTTTCTTGGAGTCTTGCATGCTAAAACGAGTTAGGATCGTATCGATATATGAAGCCTGGGATAAGTACAACATTCTTTTCTTGCGATCCCTTATTACTTTGATCCTGAGAATATGTCCACATTCTCCCAAGTCCTTCATATCGAATTGCTTGGACAACCATACCCTTACTTCCGACAACACTTTGATATTGTTTCCAACTAACAAAATGTTATCTACGTATAATATAAGAAATACCACCACGTTTCCATCACACTTCTTGTATACACAAGACTCATTTAGACACTGAATAAATCCATATGACTGGATTACTTCATTAAACCAGATGTTCCAAGATCTTAAATCTTGCTTCAGTCCATAAATCGACCGATTGAGCTTGCACACTAGATGCTCTTTGCCCTTTGCAATAAATCCTTCTGGTTGCTTCATATGGATGTTTTCTTCAAGACTTCCGTTAAGGAAAGCTGTCTTGACATCCATTTGCCAAACCTCATAATCCATATGAGCAGCAATAGATAAGAGTATCCGGATAGACTTAAGCATAGCTACTGGTGAAAATGTTTCCTCATAATCGATTCCCTCTTCTGAGTATACCCCTTTGCAACAAACCTTGCTTTGAAGGTTTCCACCTTCCCGTCTGTCCCTCTTTTCCTTTTGTAGATCCATTTACATCCAATAGCTTTTACACTATTTGATGGTTCTACTAGCTCCCAGACTTTGTTAGAATACATAGATTCTATTTCTGAATTCATTGCTCTTTGCCAAGATACTGCATCTTTATCTTGGAGTGCTTCGTCATATGTTCGGGGATCAGGTTCATGTTTACCTGGGATCAAGTCTGAAGACTCTCCTAAAAATATGAATCTCTCAGGTTGCCTTACAACCCTCCCACTACGATGAGGCACTGTATGTAGTTGTGTATCATTTGTGATACATGTTGCAGTTTCTTGTGATATTTCATCTTGCACTCTTGGTACTAAAGTAGACGTGTCCTCTCTCATTTCTTCTAGAACAATTTCACACATGGGCTTATGATTTATTACATAGTCTTCTTCTAAAAATTGGGCATTCGTGCTAACAATGACCTTCTAATATTTAGGACTATAAAACAAACCAGCTTTCGCTCCTTTGGGATAACCTATAAACAGGCAAACTTTTGTACAAGATTCCAACTTATCAGTATCTCCCTTTAGCACATGTGCTGGACTACCCCATATCCAAATATGACTCAGCCTAGGCTTACGCCCATTCCACAATTCCATGAGAGTAGAGGGTACTGATTTAGAAGGTACTAGGTTCAGAATGTACACTGTCGTTTCTAAAGCATATCCCCAGAATGAATTTGATAATTCTGAATAACTCATTATCGATCTAACCATTTCCATAAGAGTTATGTTCCTTTGTTCTGCCACACCATTCTGTTGGGGTGTACCAGGTGCAGACAATTGGGATTGAATCTCAGTCTCTGATAAGTAACTCCTAAACTCTCCTAAGAGGTACTCTCCACCATGATCAGACCGTAGTGTCTTAATACTTTTACCATGACATTTCTCCACATCAGTCTTGTACTCTTTGAACTTATCAAAGCACTCAGACTTGCGGCGCATCAAGTGAATATACCCATATCTCGCATAGTCGTCTATAAAAGAGACAAAATATTCGAAACCACCTCTTGCCTGGATAGTCATAGGCATACACAAATCAGAATGAACCAATTCCAACACTTCTTTGGCTCTATATCCCTTTACCTTAAAAGGCCTTTTGGTCATTTTTTCTTCCAAGAAAGACTCGCAGGCCAGAAAGTTTTCCACTGCCAATGAACCCAAAGGTCCATCGGCTATTAACCTTTGAATCCTACTCAAGTTAATATGCCCCAACCTTAGATGCCAAAGATATGTTTGGTTCATTTCCAAAGGTTGCTTTCTCTTAGTAGAATTAGAAGATGTGTTATTAATTTCCATTTATTGCATCGTGAGAGTTATTGGATTAAGAGTATACAAATTACCGACCAACGCACCAGAACAGATAACCATCCTATTTTTCTTGACAACCACTTTGTCATCAAAAGAAATAGTATATCCATCCAAAAATAGTTTAGAAACTGAAATTAAATTCTTTCTAAAACTTGGTACATAAAGACAATTCCTCAAAACCAAAGTTCTATTCATATCGAATGATAAGTAAACGTCTCCCACTGCAACAGCCGCCACCTTTGTAGCATTGTCCATGTAGACGGTTATCTCTCCTTCATATAGTCGACGGGTTTCCTAGAACCCCTGCAATGAATTATAGATGATCCGGTAGTAAGAATATGGGACCCCGTCCTGTGGAGTCAACGCCACGTGGAAGTCAAAGTGGCAGTTGTCCATCCGGGGAGGGCCGGGTCCGACCGACCGGTCGGCTGTCCGGTGGAATCGAACGTCCGGAAATGGATGGGTCCGACCGACTAGCCGACCGCCTGGTGTTCGACTGATGGTTAAAGGCGCCCTGTCAAAATCAGGGTTCCGACGCTTAGTGGAGAAGATCGCAGGACCGAGCGGACTGCACGCTCGGCCAAAGCCATAAGGTAACGTACTACTAATAGTCTCCACAAAGCACGTGATGGAGAATCTCCCCAAGTAAACCATCGCATATGTCCGGCCGGATGTTGAGGGAACTGTCCGGCCGGACGCCATATATGGAGCAGGGAGGAAAGGACAAGGAACATCTTCTGACAGCTGTCATGCTCTAGGACTAGGCCGTACTCCAAACCTTATGACAGGGGGTTCCGCTGTCCCATCGAAGACGTGCTTGTACTGTAGCAGTATGGGGTCAGGTAAGCTCACTGACAGGCCTTTACTAGGGTATGGGCTGAGGACACGTGTACACCTTGGTATGTGTGCACCCGCTTCTCCACATCCCTATATAAAGCCTCTCATCCTTCGCCGGAGGTACGCTTTCTACGAGTTTTGGAGCCACTTTTTCTCTCTTGAGCTTCGCCTGACTTGAGCGTCGGAGGGTCGCCGCCGGGAACCCCTTCCCGGCCCGACTTCTGTGTAGGTTCGCCGGAGCTTCGTGCTACCAGTCGAAGATCCACGTCAACAGTCGAAAAGCGCCCCGTGCCCAGCGTCCGTTGATTCAGTATTCAGACATGATCAATTTGGCGTCGTCTGTGGGAACGCTCCTGCATCCGACCGGAAACAATGGACGAGGCTGGACAACAACACACGGTGACGTTTTCGACGGAGGAACTCGACGCCCTGATCGAGATAAGGGCCTCCAAGCTTGTGGAGCAAAAACAGAAAGCCACAGCCGAGCGGCCAGAGCAACAAGCAACGTCAGCGTCTGGTGGTCGAGCGGAAGCACCGCCGGCCACCGTTGCATTTCATCGAGCCCTATTCCGCACCCCTGAAGCCGCAGTAGCTCATAGAGATCGGGGGTCTTCTTCGGATGAAATGCCTAGACGGGATGACAGAAAAGGAAAAGCCCCCCGCACGGACGCATCGCCTGAGCGAATTAATCGCCAATTTTCAGAGGCTATTCTACGAGTTTTGGAGCCACTTTTTCTCTCTTGAGCTTCGCCTGACTTGAGCGTCGGAGGGTCGCCGCCGGGAACCCCTTCCCGGCCCGACTTCTGTGCAGGTTCGCCGGAGCTTCGTGCTACCAGTCGAAGATCCACGTCAACAGTCGAAAAGTGCCCCGTGCCCAGCGTCCGTTTATTCAGTATTTGGACAGGATCAACAGACATGATCAGTGGCTCCTGTATCTACACACCAGGTGCTGGTAGATAACACCGCTAAACATGTTTCAACTACTAGAGAATAAGATATACCTTTATTGTTCTCTTTCCTACGAGGACAGTCCGCCTTCCAATGTCTAAACTACTTACAAATAAAGCACTTACCCTTCGGTTTCTTTACTCCTGCTTTAAGTCCAGTACCTAGAGATCGATATACTTTCTTTGTTGAGCCAGCTTGTTTCTTCTTCTTCTTGCCTTTCAACTTAGAAGTAGAAACATTTTTAGCAAAGTGAATTTGAGAATTATGACGAAATAGCCCTTCTGCTGCCTGAAGTTTTGTTAGTAGTTCCGCCAATGAATAAATCCTTTTATTCATATTATAGTTCAGGCGGAACTGCTCAAAACTTTTGGGTAGCGATTGGAGAATAATATCAACTTGGGTTTCCCCATCGATTTCAGCTGCAAGGATTTGTATCTCGTTCAAGTAAGCCATCATTTTGAGGATATGATCCCTTACGGGTGTCCCCTCTTTCATGGTGGTTGTCATTAAGTTTCTCATAGCTTCTTGCCTAGCGGCACGATTCTGGTGTCCGAAGAGTTCCTTGAGATTGTACATCATATTATAGGTAGTAGGCATATCCTGATGCTGATGTTGTAGCACATTTGACATGGAAGCCAAAATATAACACTGCGCCATCTCATCTACCTTGACCCATTTCTTATGATACTCAATCTCCTCTTCACTAGAATCACTATTAGGCTTATTAGGGCAGACCTCTAACAGTACAAACTTATAGCCTTTAGTAGTAGTAGTTAAGACAATGTCCAGGTTTCTTTTTCAATCTATGTAATTGGAACCAGTAAGTTTGTTCTCTTTCAGAATAATGGCCAGTGGGTTAAAAGCCATCCTAAGAATCACAAAATAGGTTTTGGTCAATACTTTAGAATTTAGAATAATATTGAGTCCTCAAACAATATTATTTAAATTCACCAACACCTCAAAACACCGTGAATTTTGTATGCCACGTTAGTGTGGATGTATACAAATTCAAACATTTGTAAGAGGAGATTTTACCCATTAATTTTATTCTTGTCATCCTAACTTTATGACAAATAATATTAATAGTTGGTCTTCCTTTGGTCACACAAATAATAGCAGTGACTCCGATGGAGACGATACTATTAAATGTGTCTAAGTGTATACCATTACTTGATACTTAGTCCATTAAAGAGGATTGTGCCGCTTCAGTTGGAGAAGATCACACGCTCCTAAATAATTTCCTATAACCATCCATAAAGGAAGTTTGATCTAGTGATCCGCAAACAAACTCATCCGATGTGGAGGGAGACACTCAAAGCCAACGCGCAAGTTTGTTTGCATCACTTACAAACCAGTAATGGAGACCGTGGAATTTATTTATAAATCCCTCTCCCACTTAGTTATTTAAGATGAGGATTTTATCATGCAAGCACACATCACATGCACACACACATCACAGTAAATAAAAAGCAATAAATATGGAAAAATAATTTTCCAACTATTATGGCCTCTTTTATCACTGTCCTCCGTGTGCTGCCAACCCTAGCTGCTGCTATCTTTAGCCACTACAATCGGGTCTAGTCATCGC
The DNA here is from genome assembly GCF_018446385.1 of Zingiber officinale. NCBI lineage: Eukaryota > Viridiplantae > Streptophyta > Magnoliopsida > Zingiberales > Zingiberaceae > Zingiber > Zingiber officinale. The sequence goes on from NC_055991.1 coordinate 103,451,765, forward strand.
ATCTATCTTGCTTCTTATTCCGTTGCACCTCTGGTCCTCAAATAGTACCACGCCTCATAAGGATATGATCCGCGATAAAAATAGAATTTTACATTTATTGATCCTATATTCCATGAAGGAATGTACATGTAATCTAAATTGAACAAAAAGTAAAATCCTAAAACTAATACAGTTCCTGCTGTATTTAATACATACAATCATACACACACATAAAATGCCCTCGACATATCTGAGGGTCCAATCACACATAAACTCATTAGGACCATAATAGTTGGATCTAGGATGCCTACAACCACAGAGTTAATCTATTTACACATCCTACTATTATCATGCCTAAAATATGTATGACATGTGCATAATTAAACTGAAAAACCAAACACACAGAGGCAATATCCTAGCTCTGATACCAATTATTGGTTGCTACTCGGAATATCATACTGGTTCCTCTGTACAAAAATTTTGTACAAGTCCCGAACCTTTCCTAACAACCTATTGTGTTCTTTAGAAATTAAATTTGGAATCGCAAACAGAACTTAACATTATTGATTCCAAATTCAACTTATCTATTCTTAGAGGTTTAGACTTGGATCGCAAACGATGCTTAACATTATTGATCCAAATCCACCCATGTTATAAAGTTGATTAAATATTTATTTCAAAGATCGACTTCCAGGTTAAACATGGAGAGGCACTAGGCCTTCTTGGGTATGGGATCATCCACCATGTTATGATTCTGCAAGTGCACGAATTCGTCGTCAGTAATATATAAGATTGTCGAACCATAGGGACTGTTGATTAAGCACTAGAAATGTCACAAAGTAAGTTATCTAGATGGTCGAAAGTTGGCTTTGGCGCTTGCAAACTAACGAGAGTGATTGAAGAGAGAAAGAGAAGGAGAAGAGAATTGATCTTGGAGGGAATTGAGCTTTGGGAAATGGATTCTAGGATTTCGATTTCATTGTGGTGGAACCTGATGCATCATGTTCTACCTTTTACTCATTGTCAATCAACATACCTTCGCCGGAAGTTTAAGCTACTATCCTTAAGTACTAATCAGAGAAGATCCCTGTGAAATCTTATTACGGTTAACCCCTGTCACTAGGGTACCTCAGTAGATCACAAGAATACAAATCTAATCAGTATCATTAGGGATAGAGATAAGGGTTTGGTTTGGTCTCTTACTTCCTTGTGGAGAAGTTGCCTCTCCTTTCAAGGGAATATCCTAGACGTCCGTGAACGGGTTACCCCTGTCACTAGGGCCCCTCGGGTGTACGATCTAAGATCCTCTCTTTATAAAATTAGCAATTCTTACACAATCAATTAACATGACAAGGCAACAAGTCTCATGCATATCAAATAGAGACAAAGCAAGAGAAATCATCCAACAAGTAAAGGCACGAACTTGAGTCTTATATCAAACCCTATCCAAAACTACTCCCTACATCCATAGAAAAGGATATCTACTCCATTGCGAGAGAGGAACAACCCCAAAACATAAAGAAAAGCACACTTACAATCCTTGATGTGAGAAGGGGAAGAAGAGATGCTTGCCGAAGTTTCCGATGTCTTGGTGATGCCTCCTTGCTCTGGAGACGGACGGAACGTCAAGAGATGGCGGCGGATGAAGTTCTAGGGTTTTCCCCGATGGGGAGAACCCTTTCCCAAGGAGAGGGGGTGAAATCCCAAAACCCCAAGATGATCAAGAATGGGGTTCTTGACCCTTTTATACCTCCTCCAAGCTGTCTAGGAAAATCAGGATTACAGGGGTCCGGTAAACCAAGTTTTTCACCCATTAAACTAGATTTTCTCATGATTTACCCTGAACTAAAGTTGTAGATCTTGAAATTATCTTCAATTTTATACTTGGATCGTGCCCTGGCTCCAACCGAGCCGAAAGTTATAGCGGTTCGAAGTTTGGTCTACGGTTTGGGCGGAGGTCCAGTTGAACCCGCAGTTGGGAGGCACAGTTATGCCATTTAGCACGAGCAGACAATGCTTTCTCTCTATTGGATCTGAAGCAAAGTTGTAGATCTTGAAGTCAGCTATGTTTCAATATAAAGAACATCCCGAAACTCTAACGGAACGCAAAGTTATGGCCAAATTATGAACGGTCTGTAATCTACCCAGAATTCAGTTTTGGCGTGGCACGACCCGTGTTCTTCGTCACACGGCTGTGTGGAATCCACACGGCCTCACACGGCTTCCTCTCGGATTGAGTCACACGACCATGCGAGATTGCATGGCCGTGGCCTTCTACTTCTCTGCTAAGGTCACACGACCGTGACCTTCTCTACCTCTGGAATGTTGGCACGACCGTGTGTTGCTTGGCCACGGGATGATTGGAACGACCAAGGCCTTCTTCAAATCTGGATTACAAGAACGGTCGTGCCATTTGGTACTGCTGGAACATGCTATGGCCACATGGTCGTGTGGCCTACACGACCCAAGTGCTTTTGCTCCATTTTCGTTCCAAATAACGTCTTGTCAACAAGAAAACACACAAAAGAGCAGATCTCCAAACAAAAGAGTATTTATACTGAATATATGCTAAGAGAGGTGAATATGCACAGAATATACGTGAATAAAGTAAGTGAATGTGCGTCAAAACATGTATAAATAATCATAAGATCTACGCACATCACACTACTTCCTAGACAAAGCCTTTCAACTAAATTCAATATTTTATCTCCTTACAGTAACCCTAGATTTAACCACCAAGAGCAATCGAATCACAAGATCGAAAAATAAAAGAAACACAAAATCGAAACATAAAATCGATTGTCTAGAATCGGTAGCCTCTTGTTTTGGTGATTCAAAAATCCGAACAAAGAAAACTAGCATGATGTGGAATAAGACAATTAGTTATACCTTTCTTTGTTAACAAAAACCTCTTGATCTTCTATTGTATTCCTCTCCTTCTCTTGGGCGTCGTGTGGGCAATGATCTACCAAGAAGAAATCTACCAAAGCCTTCTTCTCTTCCTCCAAGCTCCGGCCACCAAAGGGATCTAGACAAGAGGGCCTCCTTTCTCTTCTTCTTCTCCTCCTAGTAACCAGCCACCAAAGCTCCTAGTAGACTTCATGCCGCCGGCCACAATGTGGAAAACAAAAGGAAAACAGAGAAAAGAAGAGGGTTGGCCACCAAAGGAAAAGAGAGAGGAACAATAGAATAGAAGTTGTGCACCAAGAAGGCACCCTTTACCTCTCTTTTATAATCCTTGGTGAATCCAAAAAGGAAAGTTTTATAACCAAAAAATAAAACTTCCTTTTCTATTCATGACATGGCCGACCACCTCTTACAAAACAAACAAGGAAAGATTTTAAACAAAAATCAAAATCTCTCTTTTAAAATATCCCTTTTATGGTTAGCTATAAAAAGAATATTTTATAAATTAAAATCTATCTCTTTTAAATCCTTTTATGGATATCTATAAAAGATAAGATTAAAAATAAAACTCCTTTTATATCATGGTTACAAAAAAGGAAAGTTTTATTAAAAATTAAAATATTTCTTTTAACATTATAGATATCTACAAATAAGAAAAGATATCTAATCTCTCTTTTAATCCTTTGTAGAAAATCTATAAAAGGAAAGATTTTAAAATTAAAAACTCTCTTTTAAAACCATGTGGATAAAAACATAAAAGGAAAGATTTTATCAAAATTTTATTTTTAATAAAATTCCCTTTCCTTTCCTTACTTGGCTGACCACTTGCTTGGGCACCAAGCAAGGCTTGGCCGGCCCTAGCTTGAGCTCCAAGCTTGGCTTGGCCGACCACTTGCTTGGGCTCCAAGCAAGGATAGGGGTCGACCCCTAGCATGGGCTAAGAGGCTAGGCTTTGGGTGGATATAAGACTATATATAACTATCTCAAATGGTCCTGCTCAATACACTCATAGTATACTAGTGTAATTTATTAGTCAAGATAAACTAATATCTAATTACACTACAACCACTCCAATGGTTTATCCCATTCCATCTTGGTTGTGAGCAACTGTTTATAATTTATAAGGAACTGATAACATGAACTTCTGTATGTCTCCTCACACCATGTTATCTACAATATAAATTAAACGGACAACTACACTTAGCATAAATGTAGACATTTGACCAATGTGATTCTTATTTCTAAATAAATGTTTATACAAAAGACTAGGCTTTTATTATACATTTCAACACCAGCATCTAGGGTGCCTCCAAGCTCCATGGAGGGTACCTCAGGATTGTTCATCCGAGACTTTTCTTATTTAATTTCCATCCTACAAGGCATGTTAGTCTATAAACAAAGTATACCCTACAAAACTAGGTTAGTACAATAAGATAAAAAAAAAGTTATTTTGACAGTCTTTGGACTGTCCATTTTTGACTTCAAATTTCACCTCCAGAAACCCTAGGTCGAACCGACGCCTATTGTTCCCTCATCGAGGAACGCGCCCTCATCTACTCCACTCAGGAGAGTTTACCTGTTTGCCAGATTGATCCTCCAAACCAACTGGACTTTTGCTCAGCATCCGAAGCTCTAGGACTTTCTGCTGCACGTTCACTCCACGACCTATCCAGTCTTCCACCCGGTTGGCGACACCAGGATTTCAACAAAGAGTCCTCGACTCTAGAGTTTTTGCCCGAAGCCTTCGACCCCCAAGACTTTCCTGTTGGGATGTATACTATAAGCCTAGCTTTTGTATGAATATCTGATTTGAAATATTTTGAAATAAGAATAACTTTAATCAAATGTTTGCATTTTATATTTATATAAATGTTAATGCAGTTGCTCATTTAATTTATATTGTAGATAACATAGTGTGTGGTGTCACACAGAAGATCATGTTATCGGTTCCTTATAAATTATAAATAGTAGCTCACAACCAAGATGGATTGGGGCAAACCATTGGAACGGTTATAGTGTAATTTGGTATTATCCTATCTTGGCTATAAAATTACACTAGTACACTATGTGCGCATTGAGCAGGACCATTTGAGGTTGCTTGATTTGTATTGACTATATAAAAGAACAGAACCTTTGTTATTATGGATGTACATCCTCTTAATCCCTATATAATAACAAGCACATATATTTAGTATTTATTTCTTTAACTTATCAATGGGTGAGATTTATTCGTTAAATCAATAGGCCCGATGAGTTGGGAGATAATATTGCTTATATGGTGTGTTGTTGATTGTAGAAGGAATCTGTGTCCTAATTATTTAGGCTGATGATGTCCCTTTGAGGAGCTTATAAGGATTATCATGCAAACCCTGCAGGTGGACTTAGTCCGGCATGATAATAAAGTTGAGTGGTAAATAAGATGTTAATTAATTGAGTTGTCAATAACTCATTTAATTAACGGACATACGATATCTTAAACACAGGGAGATTAATGCACTCATGATAAGAAGGAGCCCATATTGTAATATGGGATTGGTACGGTAGTTTAATAATAACCCTTTAGTGGTATGAGATATTATTAATGGACTTGAGTTGAGTATTCGGGCCGAACACAGGAACCCAAGCCCATCAGGAGGCCTCAACCAATTCCTCCTCTAGGTCCCTATTGTAGCCTCTATATAAAGCCTCGCATCCACCCATCTGGTTTGGTTTTGTTTTGGTTTTCTCTTCCTTACCTAGGGCCGGCGGCAAGGCTTATAAAAGGGAGTAAGTGGCGCCCCCTAAAACCTAATTTTTCCCATAAGCATCTCCTCCTTTGCTAGGGCTGGCGCTGCCCCTCCTCTTTGTTAAGGGTCGGCGCCCCCTTCCTCCTTGCTAAGGGTCGGCACCCCCTCCTCCTTGGTGGGCAGCGGCTTGGAGAAGAGGAAGAAGACAAGAAGGAAGAAGAGGAGAAGGCACCCCATCCTAAAGCTTCACTTGGTGGCCGGCGAATTGGATCCAAAGAGGGGAAGGGTGTTTGTTGTCTTGGTAGATCATCACCCACACGAAGTCCAAGAAGAGGAGAGGAATACAGCAGAAAATCAAGAGATCTTTAGCTACAAAGGAAAGGTACAATTAGTTTTTTAATTTCGCTGTGTAATTAGTTTAGTTTTCTTTGTATCGATTTTGAATACCAACATAAGAGGCCAGCGATCTTGTACTTCGATCAAGGTGTGCTTTGATCCGTCAAGAACCTACTTGATTGATCAAACACATGTCTGATCGAACATGCGGGTTGCTAGGAAAAGTTCTGTACTTGTACAAGTTTTGTACAGGGAAATTGAAACAAAACGGAATTCTAGCGGCTTCAAGTGGTATCAGAGCGAGTTTTCTGGTTATGTGTGATTGATTTTTGGTTAAATTATACACTGCTCATACATAAGTTTAGGTAGGATAATAGTAGGATGTGCTAGAAAGATTAACTCTGTGGTTGCAGGCATCCTAGATCCAACTATTATGGCTTTGTGTGTTTGTGTATGATTTGAACCCTCGGGCATGTCGAGATTGTTTTGTGTGCATGATTGTAATAATTAAATTCAGTCAGTTGCTGTATTATTTTTTTTACATTCTGGTCGATCTATATTACATGTAAATTCCTTTGTGGAATATAGGATTGATAAATGTAAATTTTTATTTTTTTTATTACGGATTGTATCCTTGCTATGTGTGGTACTATTTTGAGGACCGGAGGCACGACGAAGAAGGAAGCAAGATAGACGTGACGGCTTGATCCATTGGCGGCATATTGGAGGGAAGCGATGAATGAGGCCATAATAGTTGAAAAATTTATTTTCATATTTATTACCTTTATATGTTGTTTTTATGTGCTGTGATGCTTTGTACTGTGATGTGTGTGCATGTTAAAATTTCTCAATTTAAATAACTAAGTAAGAGAGGGATTATTTAAATAAATTACACAGTCTCCATTACTAGTTTGTAAGTGATGCATTCAAACTTGCGCGTTGGCTTTAAGTGCCTTCCTCCATATCGGATGAGTTTGTTTGTGGATCACTAGATCAAACTTCCTCCATGGATGATTATAGGAAATTATTTAGGTATGTGTGATTTTCTCCATCTGAAGGGGCATAATCCTAATTAATGGACTAAGTATCAAGTAATGGTATATACTTAGGTACATTTAATAGTATCCTCCCCATCGGAGTCACTGCTATTATTTGTGTGACCGAGATGAACCAACTATTAATTTTATTTGTTATAAAGTTAGGTTGACAAGATAATAAAATTAATGGGTAAAACCTCCTCTTACAAATGTTTGAATTAGTATACGTCCACATTATCGTGGCATACAAAATTCACGGTGTTTTCAGGTGTTGGTGAATTTAAATTTTATTGTTTGAGGAATCAATATTATTTTAAATTCTAAAGTTTTGACTAAATATTTTATTTTGTGATTCTTAGGATTTCAAAATGGCTTTCAATCCTCTTACTGTTATTTTAAAAGAAAACAAACTTACTGATCCAAATTATATTGATTGAAAATGGAACTTGGACATTATCTTAACTGCTGAAGAATACAAGTTCGTACTTCTTGAGGTCTGTCCTAGCTTGCCTGATAAGGATTCTAGTGAAGAGGAGATAGAGAGACATAGGAAATGGGTCAAGGCAGATGAGATGGCGCGGTGTTACATTTTCGCTTCTATGTCAAATGTGCTGCAACATCAGAATCAGGCCATACCCACTGCCTATGACATGATGCTTAATCTCAAGGAACTCTTCGGACACCAGAATCGGGCTGCCAGGCAAGAGGCCATGAGAAACTTAATGACGATCACCATGACTGAGGGGATACCCGTAAGGGATCATATCCTCAAGATGATGACTCATTTGAATGAGATGGAAGTCCTTGGAGCTGAAATCGATGGAGAAACCCAGGTCGATATCATTCTCCAAACGCTGCCCAAGCGGAACTTCTGACAGTTCCGCCTGAACTATTTCGATGTTTTGAGCAGTTCCGCCTGAACTACAACGTGAACAAAAGGGTTTATTCGTTGGTGGAACTTCTGACAGAACTCCAAGCGACAGAAGGGTTATTTCATCAAAGTTCTTAAGTTCACATTGCAGAAAATGTTTCTACCTCTAAGACAAAAGTTGGAAAGAAGAAGAAGAAACAAGTTGATTCGGTAAAGAAAGTGATTCGACCTCAAGGGACTAGGCCGCAGGCAGTTGTGAAGAAGCCGAAAGGCAAGTGCTTCACATGCAAGTAGTCTGGACATTGGAAGGTGGACTGTCCTCGCAAAAAGGAGAATAATAAAGGTATATCTTATTCATTAGTTGTTGAAACATGTTTAGTGGTGTTATCTACCGGTACTTGGTGTATAGATACGGGAGCCACTGATCATGTCTGTAATTCATTGTAGGGGTCCAGGAAACCATACGACTACATGAAGGGGAGATCACCGTCTACATGGGCAATGCTACGAGAGTAGCGGCTGTTGCAGTGGGAGATGTTTATTTATCTTTTGATAGGAATAAAACTTTGATTTTGAAAAATTGTCTTTACATACCATATTTTAGAAAGAACTTGATTTCAGTTTCTAAATTATTTATGGATGGATATTCTATTTCTTTTGATGACAAAGTGGCTGTCTGTAACGCCCAAAAATTCTCAAAACTGCATTAGGAATATTCTATGATTTTTCTGGAATTTTTAGATATTTTTCCGAAATTTTTAGAATAGCGGAAGTAGCAAAAATAATTAGAACCGCAAAATAGCTTAGGCAGGAATTGAACCCGAGACCTATTGTTTACGGATAATTCTAGTAACCAGTTGAACCCAGCAGGGCCGTGCTGAAAGGAAAGGGAGGCAATTAAATTTGTATTAGAGTTGGGCTGAAATTACCCACTTAATATAGATAGGGAATTTAATAGGTGAAGAGTTATTTTTTTTAACGTGACTTTTCCTTCTCCTCACCCTAGCCACGCCGCCCCCTTCCCTCTCCTTCTTTCGGTGCCAACCACAAGAAGAAACCTAGGGTTCCTTTCCTAGGGCTTCAAGGGCACCTTCCGGCGACATCTCCGACACGAGGACGTTCCCCTTCGCGAGAGGAACGCTTAGACGCGAGAAGATTGTCGAAAGGATCGTCTCCTCCGGAAAATCTCGCGATTAGAATCGTAAGAAAATCCAAACAGGAGGTAAGAAACCCCTCACCTGCAGTATAAGTAGCTTCCGTGTGAATTCCATGTTTTAGTTTAGTAACATGTAGACTTTCGGCACAAGGATGTAAATTAGTGCATACTAAGTGTTCGATTAAATCATTTAGCACAGAAAAATGCAACTTAGGCATTTTAATAGCTCAGTAAATGCAATAGAAGTATTTAAATAGTTTAGTTAGCCTTGCCACAGCATATATGGGACTACAGTCCAATGGGTGGGCACCCACAGTCGCCTCTAGGTTCAGATAACCTAGTAAAAGCAAGGTAACTTAATTAGCTATGATCCAGTATTTTACTTCCAGTAGGGGCACTGTACAGGATTAGATATCCACTGGGCTGGGCTCCCATAGTCGGTCCCTAGGTTTAGATAACCTAGTAAACCTTACTAAATTCGGAATTTGCAACCCCGGGTCTAGTTAAGGATGCGCGCATAGCATGTACAGTTGCCGGACCCACTAGCAGTATGATTATGTACTTTAATCTATTACATTATTAGTTTTTCAAAACTCACAAAGATTAGTTATGTTAGTTGAGTTTGAATTCAGCTCCAGTCTAGCTCAGTTTATGTTCAGATTAGTTAGTTTTCTGTTGATACCAATGATAGTTTATCATTAGCTTCATTGCCATGATCAGTTTACTTCTATGTGTTGTATGCCATGCCATGCTTAGCATATTCAGTATGTATTTCCATTAGCATGTTTTAAAAACATAATTTGCATCGTATGCATGTTTTGTGAGTTAGATGGTTTCTTACTAAGCTTAAAGCTTACAGATACTACTTTCCCTTATACTGCAGATAAAGGTAAAGGGAAGATGAACTAGCAGAGGAAGTTGGAGGTCAATGCTACGAAGATGTGTGTGGGCAGGAACTTGGAAAGAAGATCTTAGGAAACTCTAGCAAGTTGTTTAAACATTAGAACTTTTCAGTGTTTTAGTATTTTGTACTTTGGTAAGTTAATTGTCATGAATTAGTTAACCATGCACTTGATTATGCTTAGAACACTTCTATTATGATGTTAGAATGTTATTTGTTAGTGGTAGAGTGATTCCTAGTCATTTTAGAACTGGTAATAGGATTGAGGCACGAAACAGTGCTGAAATCAAAGTTTCAGTGCGAAATTAGAAACTCCGATCGATCTACGGATCGATCAGAGTTGAGTTGTGTCACTGGATCGGTCAGCTGACCGATCCAGTCGCGAACAGAGAGTTTATGGATCGGTCAGCTTGATACTGGCACGGAGAAAAACTCTGGATCGGTCGGTTGACCGATCCATAAGCTATATTGCTTCTGTATGCGGCTGGATCAGTCTACCGACCGATCCAGGAGTACACTGATCGGTCGGCTTGACCGATCCAGTGGCTCACTGATCGGTCGGCTGACCGATCGGTGGTCTTTCTCCGTGCCAGTATCAAGCTGGATCGATCACTGGATCGATCCGACAGCCCAATCGATTCATGGATCGATTGAAATGCCTGATTACAGCTAGCAGGACATCCGAGAGGCATAGATTATCCTCCCTAGCATGTGTACAACCCATAGGTACACCTAGAATATTAAGTTCAGATTTTACAGTAATCAGTTTAGTAAAATTTTAATCAATCCAGATTTCCGTAATAGTAATTTAGCACAGCATAATGTAGCGATCAGCCTCACAGCCTAGTCAGTAGGAGGCGGGTCGTTACAGAGTGGTATCAGAGCAGTTTCCATACTTCCTACACACACATCAGCATTGTACCTGCAGCTTCCAAGTAAGAATACCTCTACTTTATTTATATTTCTTGCTTTCTTGTTATAGCTCATGTTTATAGATAACTGATGCATGTTAGTATGTGATAGTATATAACATGATAGCAATAGTTATACAATTATGATTGTATTAGTTATGCATGCCCTGTCCTCTATGTCTTTAGAAATGGCACGAGGACGCCCAGCTAGAAGGGCATCAACTACTGAGCCCCAGCTTGAGGCAGGCAGTTCAGTGCCTCCCCCAGACCTTACAGCACTAGTGGCTCAGTTACAGCAGCAGCTAGCTGAACAGCAACAGGAAATAGCCACCTTAAAGGCTAGTCAGCAGAACACTCCCACTGTCACCCCGGAGCCTAACTTAGCGGCACCAGTGGTCTTAGAGGTTCCACCAGTCCAGCCTACGGCACCAGTAGCCCCAGCAGCAGGAACGCAGAGAGAAGCCTATCTGATTCAGTGGCAGAGAGTCAAGCCAGAAAATTTCTCAGGCAGCAATGAACCATGGGATGCTCAGGCATGGTTCAAAACACTGGAAAGTACGATGGAGCTTCTGGACTGGCCAGAACATGAGAAGGTGAAGTGCGCCTCCTTCTGTCTGACAGGAGATGCACGTATGTGGTGGGAGAGAATCAGAGTGAAGCGCCCAGTAAACCAGATGACATGGGCAGACTTCGAGAAGGAGTTCTTTGAAGAATTCTTTCACATGCGGGTTACAAACCGCCACTACGATGAGTTCACTGAGTTTCGTCAGGGCAACCTATCAGTGGAGGATGCCGTGAAGAAATTCAATAGATTGGCTCGTCTATGCCCTGAACTAGTCAGCACAGAGAAAGAAAGAGTCCGGTTAATGCTCAAGATGCTGAGGCCGGAAATAGCAATGAACGTGGCTGGCGGCGTTCATAGGCCGCAAACCACCGAAGAACTAGTTAGCAGTGCTCTGACCACTGAGCACTACCAGAATAATATTAAGCAGCAGAAGCAAGTTCTCTCAGAATCCAAAGGTCAAGGAGGCTCAGACACTCAGAAACAGCAGGGCCACAGCTCCAACTGGAAAGGGAACTCCAGCAACAAGCGCAAACCAGGGAGTTACCCAAAAGGAGGGCCAGCCAGCAAGCAACCCAGTTATCCAAAGTGTGCTACTTGTGGGAAATTCCATCCTGGAGTTTGTCGTAAGGGCACACGAGGATGCTATGAATGCGGACAGGAAGGGCATATGGCCAAGCAGTGTCCAAACAAGACCAGTCTTCCTCAGCCACAGCCGATTCAGTATGGAGGTCAGCCAGCTCAGTTACATCAGATGTAGGCCGCTTTAGATGGTCCACATATCAACCAGGGCAGATTAGAAGCCCCTCCAGCTACGACCAATGCGAGGATCTACTCACTCACCAGAGAGGACGCAGCAAATGCCTCGACAGTTGTTACAGGTCATATTAGTATTTTACAGCAAAGTACAACTGTCTTATTCGATACTGGGGCAACCCATTCATACATATCCAGGGCATTTGCTGAGAAGTTAGCAGTACCTCCAGAGGTACTCAGTAGCCAGTTCCTTACGACGTTACCCTCAGGAGAAATCATGGCGTCTACGCACTGGCTCAGAGCAGTGTCGGTCACTATAGCAGACAGAGAGCTCTTTTGCGATCTGATAGTGATTAATATGACCGACTACAACGTCATCTTCGGGATGGACTTCTTGATCAAATACGGTGCCTCCATCGAGTGCCGTAAACAGAAGGTCATATTCCAACCTGAAGCAGAAGCACAGTTTGAATTCTTCGGAGAACCCAAGAGAAAGGCTAAGAAGTTTCTCTCAGCTATGAAGGCACAGAAATTAATAGATTCAGGATGTACGGGATTTTTAGCACACGTAGTCAGCACCAGTCAGGACAAGGACCAACAGCTAGCAGAGGTCCTAGTCGTATGTGACTACCCAGCGGTCTTCCCTGAAGAGTTACCAGGCCTAGCACCAGACAAGGAGATCGAATTTGAGATAGAGCTCATTCCCGGTACAAATCCTATCTCCCAAGCGCCTTACCGCATGGCTCCAGCAGAACTAAAGGAACTTCATGAGCAACTACAGGAGCTGCTTGACAAGGGCTTCATCCATCCTAGTCACTCACCATGGGGAGCACCTGTATTGTTCGTGAAGAAGAAAGACGGGAGCATGCGCCTGTGTATAGACTACAGAGCACTGAACCAAGTCACGATCAAGAATAGATATCCTCTTCCCAGAATTGACGACCTGTTCGATCAGCTAAAGGGAGCAGCAGTGTTCTCTAAAATAGACCTCAGATCAGGTTATCATCAGGTGAAAGTCAAGGAAGGGGATATACCCAAGACAGCATTCAGGACTAGATACGGGCATTACGAGTTCGTAGTCATGCCCTTTGGCGTGACAAATGCTCCAGCTACTTTCATGGACCTTATGAACAGGGTATTCAGAGAATATTTAGATAGGTTCGTTATCGTGTTCATCGATGACATCCTTATCTATTCCAGAACTCAGGAAGAACACGTAGAGCACCTGAAAACAGTATTGCAGACCCTTCAGCAGAATCAGCTGTACGCCAAGTTCACCAAATGTGAATTTTGGCTGGATCAGGTGTCCTTCCTGGGTCACATCATCTCAAAGGATGGTATCATGGTAGACCCCAGTAAGATAGAAGCTGTGAGCAACTGGAAAAGACCCAAGAATGTCAGTGAGATCAGAAGCTTTCTGGGATTAGCAGGTTACTACAGGAAATTCGTAGAGGACTTCTCTAGGATAGCCTCCCCACTGACAGCTCTTACCAGAAAGAACAGAAAATTTCAGTGGACAGAGGACTGTGAGAACAGGTGAAAAGGAGATTGACCAAAGGCACCTATTCTGACTCTACCAGAGAACGCAGATAGCTTTGACATATATAGTGATGCCTCGAAGTTGGGACTAGGAGCAGTGCTGATGCAAGATGGCAAGGTGATCGCCTATGCCTCCAGACAACTTAAGGATTATGAGAAGAACTATCCTACTCATGACCTTGAGCTTGCAGCAGTGGTGTTCGCTCTCAAGATTTGGAGACATTACTTGTATGGAGCTCAGTGCAGGGTGTATACAGATCATCAGAGTCTGAAGTACTTTTTCACTCAGAAGGATCTGAATATGCGACAGCGCAGATGGCTAAAGTTGGTCAAGGACTACGATATAGACATCCTCTACCACCCAGGGAAAGCCAATAGGGTAGCAGATGCACTTAGCAGAAAGTCCAGTGCTACCTTATTATCTCTAGCAGCCATGTCACCGCCCCTACAGAAGGAGATCTCAGATTTCGATCTCGAACTCATAGTTGGGCAGCTCTCTACTATGACCTTAGAGTCGACCTTGCTTGGTGACATCCAGACAACTCAGGAACAGGATCCTGAAATTCAGAAGATCAAGCAAGGATTAGCAGAAACAGAAGGTGGAGAGTTCAGAATATCAGATAGCGGGGTGTTGTATTTTGGCGACAGATTGTGCGTTCCAGATCAGGAGGAACTCAGAAGGAAGATTTTAGATGAGGCTCATAAGACTCCCTATGCGATGCATCCAGGCTCCACCAAAATGTACCAGGACTTGAGGAAGCGTTTTTGGTGGCCCGGGATGAAGAGAGACATCGCTCGATATGTCAGCACCTGCCTAACCTGTCAAAGGGTTAAGGCGGAACATCAGAGACCAGGGGGAGTTTTGCAGCCCATACAGATACCAGAATGGAAGTGGGAAGACATTTCTATGGATTTATAGTGGGATTACCCAGAACCACGAATGGTTTTGATACCATCTGGGTAATAGTCGATAGATTGACTAAATCAACCCACTTCTTAGCTATCAGGATATCATACTCCATGGAACAGCTAGCTCAGTTATATCTCAAGGAGATCGTTAGATTACATGGAGTCCCACGAACCATTATTTCAGACAGAGACAGCAGGTTCATGTCACACTTCTGGGAGTGTGTACAGACAGCTTTGGGCACGAAGTTAAAGTTTAGCACAGCCTTCCATCCGCAGACAGATGGACAGACGGAGCGAGTAAATCAGGTACTCGAGGATATGCTCCGAGCATGTGCCCTAGATTTCAAGGGAAGTTGGTGCAAATATCTGAGTTTAGCATAATTTGCATACAACAACAGCTATCAGACCACTATCGGTATGGCACCTTATGAGGCTCTCTATGGGCGGAGGTGTAGATCTCCAATCTACTGGTATGAGAGTGGTGAATAGAAAGAGCTAGAACTTCAGACAGATCTAGTGGCAGATACCACAGCAGCTATACAGCAGATCCGCCAGAGGATAGAGACAGCTCAGAGCCGCCACGGCGCAGACCTTTAGAGTTTTCAGTTGGGGATTCAGTGTTCCTCAGAGTAGCTCCCATGAAGGGAGTAATGCGTTTTGGGAAGAAGGGCAAGCTAAGTCCCAGATATGTGGGACCATACCTTATCAGCAGAAGAGTGGGCAAGGTAGCATATGAGTTAGAGCTACCCCAGGAAATGTCAGCTGTCCACAATGTATTTCATGTCTCTATGCTGAAGAAGCATACCCCAGATGCCACCCAGGTGATTGAGCCCCAGTCGGTACAGATCCGCGAAGACCTCAGCTATGACAGTCGGCCTATTCAGATAATAGACCGAGCAGTTAAGAAATTGCGGAACAAGGAAGTACCATTAGTCAAGGTTATTTGGCACAGTCACACAACAGAAGAGGCAACTTGGGAGACAGAGGCCAGCATGAGACAGAAGTACCCAGAGTTATTCTAAGTTCGAGGACGAACTTTTTATAAGGTATGGGGGATTATAACGCCCGAAAATTCTCAAAACTGCATTAGGAATATTCTATGATTTTTTTGGAATTTTTAGATATTATTCCAGAATTTTTAGAATAGCGGAAGTAGCAAAAATAATTAGAACCGCAAAATAGCTTAGGCGGGAATTGAACCCGAGACCTATTGTTTACGGATAATTCTAGTAACCAGTTGAACCCAGCAGGGCCGTGCTGAAAGGAAAGGGAGGCAATTAAATTTGTATTAGAGTTGGGCTGAAATTACCCACTTAATATAGATAGGGAATTTAATAGGTGAAGAGTTATTTTTTTTAACGTGACTTTTCCTTCTCCTCACCCTAGCCACGCCGCCCCCTTCCCTCTCCTTCTCTCAGTGCCAACCACAAGAAGAAACCTAGGGTTCCTTTCCTAGGGCTTCAAGGGCACCTTCCGGCGACATCTCCGACACGAGGACGTTCCCCTTCGCGAGAGAAACGCTTAGACGCGAGAAGATCGTCGAAAGGATCGTCTCCTCCGGAAAATCTCGCGATTAGAATCGTAAGAAAATCCAAACAGGAGGTAAGAAACCCCTCACCTGCAGTATAAGTAGCTTCCGTGTGAATTCCATGTTTTAGTTTAGTAACATGTAGACTTTCGGCACAAGGATGTAAATTAGTGCATACTAAGTGTTCGATTAAATCATTTAGCACAGAAAAATGTAACTTAGGCATTTTAATAGCTCAGTAAATGCAATAGAAGCATTTAAATAGTTTAGTTAGCCTTGCCACAGCATATATGGGACTACGGTCCAATGGGTGGGCACCCACAATCGCCTCTAGGTTCAGATAACCTAGTAAAAGCAAGGTAACTTAATTAGCTATGATCCAGTATTTTACTTCCAGTAGGGGCACTGTACAGGATTAGATATCCACTGGGCTGGGCTCCCATAGTCGGTCCCTAGGTTTAGATAACCTAGTAAACCTTACTAAATTCGGGATTTGCAACCCCGGGTCTAGTTAAGGATGCGTGCATAGCATGTACAATTGCCGAGCCCACTAGCAGTATGATTATGTACTTTAATCTATTACATTATTAGTTTTTCAAAACTCACAAAGATTAGTTATGTTAGTTGAGTTTGAATTCAGCTCCAGTCTAGCTCAGTTTATGTTCAGATTAGTTAGTTTTCTGTTGATACCAATGATAGTTTATCATTAGCTTCATTGCCATGATCAGTTTACTTCTATGTGTTGTATGCCATGCCATGCTTAGCATATTCAGTATGTATTTCCATTAGCATGTTTTAAAAACATAATTTGCATCGTATGCATGTTTTGTGAGTTAGATGGTTTCTTACTGAGCTTAAAGCTTACAGATACTACTTTCCCTTATACTGCAGATAAAGGTAAAGGGAAGATGAACTAGCAGAGAAAGCTGGAGGTCAATGCTACGAAGATGTGTGTGGGCAGGAACTTGGAAAGAAGATCTTAGGAAACTCTAGCAAGTTGTTTAAACATTAGAACTTTTCAGTGTTTTAGTATTTTGCACTTTAGTAAGTTAATTGTCATGAATTAGTTAACCATGCACTTGATTATGCTTAGAACACTTCTATTATGATGTTAGAATGTTATTTGTTAGTGGTAGAGTGATTCCTAGTCATTTTAGAACTGATAATAGGATTGAGGCACGAAACAGTGCTGAAATCAGAGTTTCAGTGCGAAATCAGAAACTCCGATCGATCTACGGATCGATCAGAGTTGAGTTGTGCCACTGGATCGGTCAGCTGACCGATCCAGTTGCGAACAGAGAGTTTATGGATCGGTCAGCCGACCGATCGGTAGACCGATCCAGACGCATACAGAAGCAATTGAGTTCAGATTGAAATGCTCCGTGCCATGGATCGGTCAGCCGACCGATCCAGGGTCTTTCTCCGTGCCAGTATCAAGCTGGATCGATCACTGGATCGATCCGACAGCCCAATCGATTCATGGATCGATTGAAATGCCTGATTACAGCTAGCAGGACATCCGAGAGGCATAGATTATCCTCCCTAGGATGTGTACAACCCCTAGGTACACCTAGAATATTAAGTTCAGATTTTACAGTAATAAGTTTAGTAAAATTTTAATCAATCCAGATTTTCGCAATAGTAATTTAGCACAGCATAATGTAGCGATCAGCCTCACAGCCTAGTCAGTAGGAGGCGGGTCGTTACACTGTCAAGAAAAATAGGATGGTTATCTGTTCTGGTGCGTTGGTTGGTAATTTGTATACTCTTAATCCAATAACTCTCATGATGCAACAAATGGAAATTAATAACACATCTTCTAATTCTAATAAGAGAAAGCAACCTTCAGAAATGAACCAAACATATCTTTGGCATCTAAGGTTGGGTCATATTAACTTGAGTAGGATTCAAATGTTAATAGTCGATGGACCTTTGGGTTCATTGGTAGTGGAAAACTTTCTGACCTGTGAGTCTTTCTTGGAAGGAAAAATGACTAAAAGGCCTTTTAAGGCAAAGAGATATAGAGCCAAAGAAGTGTTGGAATTGGTTTATTCTGATTTGTGTAGGCCTATGACTATCCAGACAAGAGGTGGTTTCGAATATTTTGTCTCTTTTATAGACGACTATTCGAGATATGGGTACATTTACTTGATGCGCCACAAGTCTGAGTGCTTTGAAAAGTTCAAAGAGTACAAGGCTGATGTGGAGAAATCTCATGGTAAAAGTATATAGACACTACGGTCTGATCATGGTGAAGAGTACCTCTTAGGAGAGTTTAGGAGTTACTTATCAGAGACCGAGATTCAATCCCAATTTTCTGCACCTGGTACACCCTAACAGAATGGTGTGGCATAACGAAAGAATATAAATCTTATGGAAATGGTTAGATCAATGATGAGTTATTCAGAATTACCAAATTTGTTTTAGGGATATGCTCTGGAAACGACGACGTACATTCTGAACTTGGTACCTTTTAAATCAGTACCCTCTACTCCCACAGAATTATGGAATGGGTGTAAGCCTAGTTTGAAACACATTCGGATTTGGGGTAGTCCAGTATATGTGCTGAAGGGAGACGCTGATAAGTTGGAATCACATACAGAAGTTCACTTGTTCATGGGATATCCTAGAGGAGCAAAAGGTGGTTTGTTTTATAATCTTAAAGATCAGAAGGTCATTGTTAGCACCAATGCCTGATTTTTAGAAGAGGACTTTGTAATGAATCACAAGCCCATGAGTAAAATTGTTCTTGAGGAAATAAGAGAGGACACTTCTACTTTAGTACCAACAGTACAAGATGAGATACCACAAGTAACTACAACACGTGTCACAAATGATGCACAATTATAGATAGTGCCTCATCGTAGTGGGAGGGTTGTTAAACAACCTGAAAGATTCATGTTTTTAGGAGAGTCTTCGGACTTGATCCCTGGTGAACATGAAGCTGATCCCTGGACATATGATGAAGCACTCCAAGATAAAGATGTAGCATCTTGGCAAAGTGCAATGAACTCTGAAATACAATCTATGCATTCTAATCATGTCTGAGAGATTATAGAACCACCAAATGGTGTAAAAGTCATTGGAGGTAAATGGGTCTACAAAAGGAAAAGAGGAATAGATGGGAAGGTGGAAACCTTTAAAGCGAGCCTTGTTGAGAAGGGGTATACTCAGAAAGAGGGAATCAATTATGAGGAAACAGTTTTCGCCGGTAGCCAAGCTTAAGTCTATCCAGATTCTTTTATCTATTGCTGCTCATATGGATTATGAGGTTTGGCAAATGGATGTCAAGATAGCTTTCCTTAACTGAAGTCTTGAAGAAAACATCTATATGAAGCAACCAGAGGGATTCATTGCGAAGGGAAAAGAACATCTTATATATAAGCTCAATCGGTCCATTTATGG
Organism: Zingiber officinale; assembly: GCF_018446385.1. Classification (NCBI taxonomy): domain Eukaryota; kingdom Viridiplantae; phylum Streptophyta; class Magnoliopsida; order Zingiberales; family Zingiberaceae; genus Zingiber; species Zingiber officinale. Next base: position 103,471,288 of record NC_055991.1, read on the forward strand.
ACTGAAGCAAGCTTCGAGATCTTGGAACATCTGGTTTGATGAAGTGATCCAGTCTTATGGATTCATTCAATGTCCAAATGAGTCTTGTGTATACAAGAAAAGTGATGAAAATATGGTGGTATTTCTTGTACTATACGTAGATGACATTTTGCTCATTGGCAATAATGTCAAAGTGTTGTCAGACGTAAGGGTATGGATGTCCAAGCAGTTTGATATGAAGGACTTGGGAGAATGTGGACATATTCTTGGGATCAAAGTAATAAGGGATCGCAAGAAAAGGATATTGTGCTTATCCCAAGCTTCATACATCGATATTATCCTAGCTCGTTTTAGCATGCAAAACTCCAAGAAAGGTTTTCTACCTTTTCAGCATGGAGTACCTTTATCTATAGAGATGTATCCTAAGACATCAAAGGAGATAGAGGAGATGAAGGCAGTTCCTTATGTTTCGGCTGTAGGAACCCTAATGTATGCGATGCTATGTACGAGACCGAATATTTGTTTTGTCGTGGGCATGGTTAGCATATATCAAAGTAACCCAGGACCGGGACATTGGACTACCGTAAAGCATATATTAAAATACCTGAAAAGGACTAGAGATTATATGCTAGTTTACCAGGCGGATGATTTGTACCCTGTGGGTTACACAAATTAGGACTTCCAATCAAATAGGGACAGTAGTAAATCAACCTCAGGATATGTGTTTACTTTGGGAGGTGGAGTCATAGCATGGAGGAGTGTTAAGTAGAAATGTGTTTTAGACCCACCATGAAAGCTGAGTATATGGCAGCCTCTAAGGCAGCCAAAGAAGTTGTATGGATCAGAAACTTCTTGATGGACTTAGATGTGATTCCTGGTTTGCCCAAAGTTATCACAATTTATTGTGATAATAGTGGGGCAGTTGCAAACTCGAAGGAACCACGAGCCCATAAGGCAACTAAACACATTAAGTGCAAGTACCACCTGATACGAGACATCATAAAATGAGGAGAGGTTGTTATCTCCAAGATTACATTAGTAGATAACCTGGCAAATCCTTTCACTAAGGCCCTTCCGGTGAGAGCTTTTGATAGGCATGTTGAGGGATGGGAATCAAATGTATGACAACATTTATGGCAGCATAGTCTTTTAGTATAAGTGGGAGATTGTTGGGATGTATACTATAAGCCTAGCTTTTGTATGAACATCTATTTTGAAATATTTTGAAATGAGAATCACTTTGGTCAAATGTTTGCATTTTATATTTATATATATGTTAATACAGTTGTCCATTTAATTTATATTGTAGATAACATGGTGTGTGGTGCCACACAAAAGCTCACAACCAAGATGGATTGGGATAAACCATTGGAACGGTTGTAGTATAATTTGGTATTAGTCTGTCTTGGCTATAAAATTACATTAGTACACTATGTGTGTATTGAACAGGACCATTTGAGGTTGTTTGATTTGTACTGACTATATAAAAGAACATAACCTCTGTTATTATGGATGTGCGTCCTATTAATGCTTATATAATAATAAGCATGTATACTTAGTATTTATTTATTTAACTTATTAATGGGTGAGATTTATTCGTTAAATCAATAGGCCCGATGAGTTGGGAGATAGTATTGTTTATACAGAGTGTTGTTGATTATAGAAGGAGTTTATGTCCTAATTATTTAGGCTGATGATGTCCCCTTGAGGAGCTCATAAGTATTATCATGTAAACCTTACAGGTGGACTTAGTTCGGCATGATAATAAAGTTGAGTGGTACTACTCTTAGAATTAGATGTTAATTAATTGAGTTGTCAGTAACTCATTTAATTAACGGACATACGATATCTTAAACACAGGGAGATTAACGTACCCATGATAAGAAGGAGCCCATATTGTAATATGGGATTGATGCGGTAGTTTGATAATAACCCTTTAGTGGTATGGGTTATTATTGATGGACTTGAGTTGAGTGTTCGAGCCGAACACAGGAAGCCCAAGCCCATCAGGAGGCCTAAACCAATTCCTCCTCTAGGTCCCTGTTGTAGCCTCTATATAAAGCCTCGCATCCACCCATCCGGTTTGGTTTTGTTTTGGTTTTCTCTTCCTTACCTAGGGCCGGCGACAAGGCTTATAAAAGGGAGTAAGTGGCGCCCCCTAAAACCTAATTTTCCCACAAGCATCTCCTCCTTTACTAGGGTAAGCGCCGCCCCTCCTCCTTGCTAAGGGCCGGCGCCCCCTCCTCCTTGGTGGGCGGCGACTTAGAGAAGAGGAAGAAGACAAGAAGGAAGAAGAGGAGAAGGCGCCCCATCCTAAAGCTTCACTTGGTGGCCGGCGGTTTGGATCCAAAGAGGGGAAGGGTGCTTGTTGTCTTGGTAGATAGTCACCCACATGACTTCCAAGAAGAGGAGAGGAATACAACAGAAGATCAAGAGGTCTTTAGCTACAAAGGAAAGGTACAACTAGTTCTTTAATTCCGTTGCGTAATTAGTTTAGTTTTCTTTGTATCGATTTTGAATACCAACGCAAGATGCCAGCGATCTTGTACTTCGATCAAGGTGTGCTTTGATCCATCAAGAACTTGCTTGATTGATCAAACACATGTCTGATCGAACATGCGGGTTGCTAGGAAAAGTTCTGTACTTGTACAAGTTTTGTACAGGAAAATTGTAACAGAACAGAATTCCAGCACCTTCATTTCTATCTAGGGTTACCACCCCTAGGACCTAGGGTTACCACCTTCTAGAGTTTTCCACCTGCCTAACCTCAGTTAGGACTTTTGCCTAAGTATACTTAGGACTTTTCTGCAATCTCATTCCAACTCGTTAGACCACAAATAACCTTAACTTTGAACCCTTTGTCATTATCAAAACTCAGGTTCGATCGTTAGATGCTTACCACACCAACAATCTCCTCCTTTTTGATTATGGTTACAAAATTCAAAGTTAAGTAAACCATAATTTGATTATGAAAACATAAATGTGTACAAGTTAAAAAGATGTAACATCAAGGTTCAAGAAATCAAGTTGCAATTAAAAAGTAATATTTAAATGTAATATTTAGAACAACTTATGACAACAAGTTGCAAGTTGTATCTCCCCCTTAATCACTTATTCACTTTTTCCTCCCCATTAATTACTTAACTCTCACTTTTTCCTCCCCTTTGCTATATGTCAAAAAAACAAACAGAGAGAGGGTTGTAAAATGACATAGCTTTGAAAATAACTTACCAAAAATTTGAAATAAAATTAAAGAATTTTATTAAAACTTAACTGAGTACTTCAGTTTTAAAAGATGTGGATAAAAAGCTAAGTGAAGTACTAAAAAATATTTATAGAAAGCTTAGTTAAGGTAAAAAATTTTATAAAAATACTTATCTTTAAATATTATTTTGTTTAAACACTTAGTTTAAAAATAACTTTGTTTAAACGCTAAGCTTTAAAAATGATTTTTGTTTGAACACTAAGTTTTAAAAATAATTTTTGTTTAAACATTAAGCTTTAAAAATAATTTTTTATTTAAACATTAATCTTTTTTTTTAAAAAAAATGTTTTAAACACTAAAAAAATTGTTTTAAACACTAAGCTTAAAAAAATTGTTTTAAACACTAAGCTTTAAAAAAATGTTTTAAACACAGCTTTTAAAAAATAGTTTTAAATACTAAGCTTTAAATACTAAGCGTAAAAGTAATTTTTGTTTAAAACTAAGCTTAAAAATAATATTTGTTTAAAACAAAAAACACTGAAGGTTTGAATAAAAAAAAGAACTCTAACTTGGCTTCTTTTACTTCCCCTTGATTAATGTTAGCCAAGTTTCTAGAGTCCAAGCATGAGTAACAAAGATTTTACCTTTAAATAAATGTCTAACCTTTAGTTACTAGCTATATATCATGAGGTAGTAGCTTTCACTTGGTTAGTCAAATTAAGTAAATGTTCCAGTTAGTTTGACTAAGCTTGGATAACTTAATTTGATTAATTTAAATTTAGTATTTATTGCCTAGACTTATGTAGATCCACAGACATAAGTATTCTGAAGTCCAGGTAGTACCCTTTGCATCTTACACCATTCTAAGTGTTTTTCATACACAAGCAAGGTAATCCTAGTGTGCTTGTGAGATGCTTTGGCCGAAACCTAGGGGTACATGCCTCCTAGGGGGTAGAGAACTAGGCTAACTCCAAATTTTGAAACACTAATAAAATTAGAATTTTAAAAATATTTTCCTAGAATTTTAAAGAATATTTGAAAGTATTTTTGAAAAGTAAAGAGGAAAATAGACTTTATTCTACTAAGCACATCCCTATTTGTCTTCTAAGTGCACTGAACTCAAGTTCAGGTAAGGGTTTTATAAAAATATCAACCAGGTTTGACTTGGACTTAACATAGTTAAGTACAATGTCACCCTTAGCTACATGATCCCTTACAAAGTGATGTCTCACTTCTATGTGTTTAGTCCTTGAGTGGTGAATCAGGTTCTTGGTTAAGTTAATTGAACTTATGTTATCAATTGAAATTTTTTATTTTTATATTCTAATTGATAGTCTTTTAAGGTATGCATCATCCATAATAGTTGAGATGCACATTCCCCTAGTGCTATGTACTTAGCTTCAGTAGTGGATAAAGAAACACAATGTTGCTTTCTGCTTGACCAACATACTAGGCACTGACCTAGAAATTGACAGTTACCACTTGTGCTTTTTCTATCTAGTTTTCACCCGGCATAGTCTGAGTCAGAATAGCCAATTAGGTCAAATGTGCAAGTTCTAGGGTACCAAATTCCTACATTTAGGATTCCCTTAATATATCTAAGTATTCTTTTAACATTTGTTAGGTGTGACTCTTTAGCACAAGATTGATATCTTGCACAAATACCTATTGCAAATAGAATGTCAGGTCAACTTGCAGTTAGGTAGAGTACACTCGCTATCGCAGTTCGATAGTATTTTAAGTCTACTGGTTTTCCTTCTAAGTTAGAGTCAATTTTAATATTAGTTGCCATTGGGGTATTTATATTTTTAGAATTTTCCATGTCAAATTTTTTAATTAATTCCTTAGCATATTTTGTTTGAAAGATATAAATTCCTTCTTTGGTTTGCCTAATTTGTAAACCTAAAAAGAAGTTGAGTTCCCCAACTAAGCTCATTTCAAATTCACTTTCCATTAATTTGGTAAATTCTTACAAAATCTTAGTATTAGTTGAGCCAAAAATTATATTATCTACGTAAATTTGGGCTATAAAGATATCTTTTTCTAGGGTTTTTACAAATAAAGTTTGATGTATTTGACTTTGTTTAAACCCTTTAGTTATTAGATAAGTTGATAGACATTCATACCAAGCCCTAGGTGCTTGTTTTAGTCCATTTAGGGCTTTCTTTAACCTAAAGACATGGTTTGGGTGGTCCAAGTCTTCAAATCTTGGGGGTTGACTTACATACACTTCTTCCTTGATGAACCCATTTAAAAATACAGATTTTACATCCATTTGGTATAACTTGAATCCTTTATGTGTTGGTGCGGGAAGCATCCGACGATCGAACTTTAGTTTTGATAATGGCAAAGGGATTCAAAGTTAAGATTACTTGTCATCTAATATGTTCATGGAGCTTGCAGGAAAATCCTAAGTGATACTTAGGCAAAAGTCTTAGCTGCGGTTAGGTAAGGTGAAAACCCTAGGGGGTGGTATCCCTAGGTGAAGAAAAAAAACCTAAGGGGGGTAACCTTAGGTCCTAGGGGTTGTAACCCTAGGTGGAGAAAAACCCTAAGGGGTGGCAACCTTAGGTCCTAGGGGGCGGTAATCCTAGGTGAAGAAAAACCCTAGGAGGCGGTAACTCTAGGTCCTAGGGGGTGGTAACCCTAGGAGGAAAGTTCAGTCGGTCTGGAGGACCGGACTGGCATCAGGTAACTCTCTTGAGTGGAGTAGGTGAGGACGCGTTCCCCGTAGGGGGAACAGTAGGCATCCGGTCGACCTAGGGTTTCTGATTGGAAATCCGAAGTCAAACCCGGACAGTCCGATGACTGTCAAACTCTTAATTTATCATCTTTATATCAGTTCTAACTTTGTCTTGTAGGGTACCGTATTGTTTTGGGACTAACATATCTTGTAGGTACAAAAGGAACAAGTTAAGCCTCGGATAAACAGTGTTCGAGGCGCCTCCATGGAGCTTGGAGGCACCTCGGGTGCAAGCCGAAGCCAGCTATCCAGAGGAGCTAGAGGCGCCTCGGACGTAGCTGGAGGAGCCTTGGACTAAGGCTTGAAGGTGCGTTGAAGAGGCTTGAAGGCGCCTTAAACCAGATAAGGTGCGACCAGTTCTGTGCTGATCCACGCGTGCGACTCAGCGACCTGGAGGCGCCTTGGACAGGCTTGGAGGTGCCTTCAGCACAGTATAAAAGATGGTCTCGAGGCAGAACTCAATCAATCAAGTTCTAAGCTTCCTTTCTTCAATGTGCTGCCAACGATTGACCTAGAAGTGCTGCGAATTGACACCGACGACCCGGAGCTCCGAATCTTCAGTTTTTCCTACTGTCGTTGGTATAATTTAGTCGTCGCTTCTTTTAATCATTGTACTTCATCTTGTAAACACATTTACGAGCTTATAGTTGTTGCCCATCGGAAGCGATCAATGATCGCGGGCCTTGGAGTAGGAGTCGCCATAGGCTCCGAACCAAGTAACTCCTCGACTACTTGTGTGATTGTCTTTTTGTTTCCGCTGCTTTAACTCTCGAATGATTTTCTACTCCGAAACGTAAAATATCCACGAGCACTATTCACCCCCCCCTCTAGCGCTTTCGATCCAACAATTGGTATCAGAACGGGGTCGTTTTGAATCGGTGCAACCACCGTTCAAGTAATTTGTTCGTGGTATTTTCAGTTTTACGGAGTCAATTAGAATTAGCTTAAAAGCTAAATTCTAATTATTTTTCCTTCGAATCGGCTTTAACTCGAAGTCGGTGCAACATCACTTGAGTTCGTTATTTTATTAAACTTATTCCTGCACTACTAATCCAAGACCTAGTCTTGGAACATCTCTTCCTTTGTGTTTGTGTAGATCTGTTAAATGGCACTTCAAGAAGGTTATAGCACCGCTCGACCACTGCTCTTCACCGGAGATGATTTCAGGTACTGGAAGGGCAGGATGGAGGCGTACTTGCAAACCCAGTTCGAAGTCTGGATGATCACCAAGACAGGACTTGAACTCCCACTAGACTGCTCAAGTAAATTAGTGTCATACCAGAACTACGACGCATCCTTAATAAAGAAAGTTGAGGTGAACGCAAAGGCTACTTGCATACTCCAGTGTGGACTGACCAAGGAGGAACTCAACAGAGTTGGACCATTCTCCAGCGCAAAAGAGCTATGGGAGAAGCTGATTGAACCCCACGAGGGCACCTCCGACACCAAGGTAAGCAAAAGAGATCTATTACTTAATAAATTGTATAATCTGAAAATGCAGGAAGGTGAGACGGCTAGCCAGCTCCACGCCCGAATTCAAGAACTACTCAATGGTCTCCATGCGATCGGACAGAAGGTAGATAACTGGGACATCATAAGGTACTCTTTAAATGCCTTTCCGAGGAACACCTTGTGGGCATCTATGGTAGATGCCTACAAGGTTTCTAAGGACCTCTCTACTATTTAATTGGACGAGTTGTTTTCTGAGTTTGAGCTTCACGAATAGACTAACTCACGTCCGGCCGAGAAAGGGTTGGCTTTGATTGTAGGTACAGGAAGAGCACGCGAAACAAAGTTAAAATGTAGAACTGAACAAGACTCAGAAGACGATGACGAACTCACAAGCGAATTCATCAACCTAATGAAAAAACTCTACAAAAAGAAGGGCTTCAACAAAAAGGGCATCAAAAAGGCCATCCAGACCAAAGAATCCCAAACAAGCTCAAAGGTCAAATTTGAGGTGACTTGCTACGGGTGCAATAAGAAGGGGCACATCAAGGCGAACTGCCCGAACCAAAAGGATCCAAAGAAACCAAGAAGGAAGAAGGCTCTGAAGGCCACTTGGGATGAATCTTCTTCCGAGGAATCCGACGACGAAGAAATCGAGCAGGCGAGCCTCCTCGCATTGACAACCCGGGACTACACCAAAAGCGAGGACGAATCGGAAGTCGAGTCCGAGAGAAGCCACGGATCCGTATCCCTATCCGTTTCCGAAGGGCCAAACCCCTCTGTAAGTAAAAGTCATTTATACAGTTTAATCAATTACTTAATGCATAAAGTAGCTAAGTCCAAAGTTCGAATCAAGTCGCTTCTAAAGGAGGTAACACTCCTTAAAGAAGTGACTAATTCCGAATCATTGACTGATCCAGCTCAGACTGGAACCTCAACTCAAGTTCAAAAACTTGAGAAAGAGAATTCCAACCTGAGAAGTCAAGTCAAGGATTTAAAGACTACCCTAGAACGGTTTTCTTTGGGGTCTAAGAACTTTGACCTAATCCTTGGGACTCAAAGAGCCGTTTACAATAGAACTGGACTAGGTTTTAAATCTAGAAGGAAATATCGATCTTACCTATCGTTAGTCAACAAATCAAATAGTAAACTAGTCCAAGCATGGGTACCCAAGTCCAACCTGGTCAATCAGGTTGGACTTGGTTAATACTGGGTCCCCAAGGATCAAGTACATTACCTTGATAGACCTTATCGGGGCTATGATCCAAGGGGAGCAAAAAGAAAAGTTATTTTAACTAGAAAATAATTAAATTAGTTCAATTATCTTTAATTAAATTTAAATTATATTAATAAATTATCTTAACAAACAAATAAATTAATTAAATTATTTTAATAATTAAATTAAAATTTAAAGGAAAATCAATAATGGAGGCTCCAGAATAGCTGGCACCTCCAAAAAGGAACCTACCCGACAGGATAACTAACCGCAATCTACCCGGCAGGGTAATTATGACTAGAATAAAAAGGGGCTAAGTTTAACTTAATCCACGGTACTGGTGAAGTATTGGATGATAGTACGTTAGGGAAGCTTAGTCTATGCATATCTAGGAAGATATGGTTTCGACCTGGTGCATTTGGCTAAGTGAAATTGACCGAAGCTACCCTTTATAGATCTTAACTAGTTAGACCAAGATTTTGTACTAAGTTCAGTGGATAGGACTATTTGGAAAACCTCGAAGGCATGGTTACTTTAATGATATTAAAGTGACTCACCATAGTCCAGAAGTTTATCCAAAGAATGTCTATTTGTTGAGCCCAAAGCTAAACCTGAATCTAACATAAAGTTAAACCAAACCATATAATTGAACCTAACTCATCTGACAAAATTATAGGATCCCCTGATTGAGAAATCTAGATCGGGTGAGATGACTAAGGACAAAACTTTAAAATTAAAATTAAAATTAAAATTGAATTGAATTTAAATTAAAATTAAAATTAAATTAAAATTAAATTGAATTAAAATTAAATTACAATTAAAATTAAATTGAATTAAAATTAAATTGAATTAAAATTAAATTAAATTTAAATAAAATTAATATTTTCCAAATGTAATTAATTTAATATTATTTCAAAATTTAATTAATTTAATATTCTTTCAAAATGTTAATTAACTTAATATTTTTTTAACTTAAACATTTTTCAAAATTTAATTAATTTAATATTCTTTCAAAATATTTTTAACTTAAACATTTTTCAAAATTTAATTAACTTAATATTTTTTAAAATTTAATTAACTTAATATTTTTCAAAATTTAATTAACTAAATATTTTACAAAATCTAATTAACTTAACATTTCTCAAAATTTAATTAACTTAAACATTTTTTCAAAATTTAATTAATTTAATACTCTTTCAAAATTTAATTAACTTAATATGTTTCAAATTTTAATTAACTTAAATATTTTTAAAATTTTATATTTTTTAAAATTTTAATTAACTTAAATATTTTTCAAAATTTAATTAACTTAATATTTTCAAAATTTAATTAACTTAGTATGTTTCAAATTTAATTAATAATTAACTTAAACATTTTTCAAAATTTAATTAACTTAAATATTTTTCAAAATTTAATTAACTTAAATATTTTTCAAAATTTAATTAACTTAAATATTTCTCAAATTCAATTAACTTAAATATTTTTCAAAATTTAACTAACTTAAATATTTTTCAAATTTAATTAATTAATACTTTTTCAAAATTTAACTAACTTAATATTTTTCAAAATTCAAAATTACCTAAAAAAAACCTGTTAAACACGTAGTCGCGCGTAAGAGGCGCCTCCCACACGAGGGAGGCGCCCTCAATCACGGCGGGAAGTCTCCCGCCGCCTTAACTAAAGGCGCCTCGGATGCTCTCCGAGGCGCCTCCAACAGCCTTAAATCCCGAATTTCAGAAAGGAACAGAATACTTTCTGTTCATTCACGACGCAAGTTCCACACGATTTATCTCTCAAAATCCAGCGATTTCTTCCCTCTAAGGCGCCTTCAACCCATCCAAACTCCTTCAATCATCCTACAATGCCTCCTAGGTATATCTTCAACCATCCTATTGTCCTTATATGTTATTTGTATGCATTTTATGTTATATGTTGCATAAATCAGAAAACGCTGACATGTTGATCCTACAACGGCTAGGATCTCGTCTACGGATCCAAGATTCCCCTCTGAGCGGCATAGGGTAGATTTTGCTAGATTTACATTTGAATCCATTAAACCTAGGTACGTAGGTAGGTCATTTTTTGCCCAGTTCTGTCACCCCGCGACCCAGATGATAGAACACTATCAGTTAGAGAAACTGGTTTACTGCAACACTACAGTAAACCAGGATTTGTGTGCACAGTTCTATCACAACCTCAAGAAGGTTGATGATGGCACGTATTCCACCAGAGTTGGTGGAACAGACATCCAGTTTACTCCCTCCCTGATTCGCACTAGTTTAGAGCTTTGGGAGTCTACATGTACATTCCTATTCTACCCGGGTAGGGATCTACCATTCGGTGATCCCTATTCCCATATCACATTAAACACCATCCATATGCATTTTTTTGGGGGAGGAGAGACCATTTGGCCTGACTGAGTTTAGGTCAACTCTTCTTAGGGTTCAGGACTACGTTATGTACAGAGTCCTGACAGCATGCATTTTGCCTATCACATCTCGGGATATCACGAAGATACGATCCTCTCACTCATTCTTTCTGTACGCCCTGAGTCAGCGTTTAGGTATAGATATTACACTGCATATGTTCCACAACATCATACATGCATCTAGTACAGTCACATCAGAAGTTGTCCACATGCCCTACTGTCATATCTTGACTCAGATTGATTTCCTCCCTCAGGTCAAACACGGCCGTAGGTACACTTATCCCCCTTACACTATACGATGAGTTAGGGCAGCGTAGTCTTTGGTTAGCCAGTATAGAGGTCACCGCTGAGGGGATTCTAGCCTGGAAGGGTCGGCCACAGCCAGCCGCTGCTCCTATTGCTCCAGAGGACGAGGATGCACTGCCCGACATTGTCCTGGGCGAGAGAGAGGAGTGGCCCGACTTCTTAGCTGAGGAGTTCTTCGGAGATCCAGTACCTTCTACCTCTGCTGGGCCTTCCACTTCAGCCGGACCCTCGACTTCGGCTCCACTCTCCATCGAGGACAGACTCGCTCATCTCGAGGTTCAGTCCATTCAGACACGACGGGCTGTTCTTGATAGTCATCGCTTCCTCCGATCCCTACGATCTGAGATAGCTGAAAAATTCGCTTCTCTACAGGGTGAGATACGTCGCCAGGGACAGTCTGCACCGGAGCAGCCCCATGCACCACCTCCAGCTGACGACCCTCCAGCTGATGACCCTACTCTTTGACGCTATCATCTCATGCATTGTACCCTGGATTTTACACACAGACACCTTCATCTTCCAGTCTAGTTGTACTCAATTACTCTACTTATTTTGTGCTTACCAGTCGTACTTGTGCTTAGTAAAATTCAGCTACTTACCAATCTTCTTTTGCTTAATTCTGCACACATAGAAATGTGATTGAGTAGAATAGATCTTGATTTTTAAACAAATTTCCTACATCTATCTTAAATGTTTTTTTAATCTTAAAATTATCTTTTAAAATTCTAGAAAAATAATGTTTTCAAAATCCCAATTTCATTAGTTTTTTAAATTTGGACTTAGACTAGGAATTTTCCCCTAAAAATCATGTTCCCCTAGCTTCAGCCAGAGCATCTCACAAACACACTAGGCATAATTTGTTTGTGTTTGAAAGAAACTTAGAACGACGTGAGATGCATAGGGTACAACTTAGACTCCAGAATGCTTATATCTGTGCATCATAGTGAGTCTGGGCATTAAAAACCAACTTTACATTAATCAAGTTAAATGATCCAGCCCTAGTCAAATCTAACTTGATTACTAACTTAACTTGACTAACTAAATGAAAACTGGTGCCCTCTAGGTATTCAGTCAGTAGATGAAGGTTAGACAGTTGGTTAAGAATATTAACACTGCAAATTGACTCAGCTAGCGCTTTAGGGCTCTGATACATTGTAAAAGAAAATTGAATAATTTAACTCAGCTCATGCTTGGACATTAGGGTCTTAGACTCCTCCATTGCCTTTAAGGATCTTCAATTTATTAAAAATTTATTTTTAACTTCTATAGCCATCCAATCAAAGGACTTTTTGAATTTTATTTCAAAAATTAAGTTAACCCAACTTTTTAAGCTTTTAAAAAAGACTATTCAAAATTAATGGTTTTTAAAAGGCTTTAAAAATTTTACGAAATATTTTTTTCAAAAAGGCCTCTCCAATAGCAAAACTTAGCCTATTATTTTCGAAACTCGCCTTTCGAAAATCATTTGTTTCAATCTTTCAAAACTTAACCTAAGTTTGCATAAATTTTGGCTAAGTACCTCTCAAAACTAAGTACTTTCAAAAGCATTTCAAGCTTTAGCAGCTAAATATTTTTCAAAAATCTTTCAAATCGAACTAAATATCTTTCCAAAAAGTTTTTTCAAGATTTGCTAAGTATTTGTTCAAAGTTTAACTAAATGTTTTGATATCAAAAATTAGCTAAGTTACTTTTCAAAGTCAATATAATTTTATCTTAGCTAGTTTTAAACGAAAAAGTTATGTTTTAAAAAAAAATTCTCTTACTTAGCTAAAGGTTCTACAATGATTATTAATTCAAAAAAAAAAAAAACTAAGTGCTTATCAAATTTTGGTTAACCCTCTATTTTTCCTTCTCTAAACTTTTTTTGAAAAGATAAGTTTCTCAAAATAAGCTAAGGCCATTCTTACTTATTTATTTTTGATATATGGTAAAGGGGGAGAGTAGAAGAAATTCAAAAGGAAATTAAAGAAAGTTTGAATTAAAGAAAGTTTATAAATTTAAGCAGAGTACGAGGTGCAGTGGAAGAGTACACCGGTGGATGAGAAGAACCTACGTGATGTTCGAGAGACGAGAAGCCAGAGCGGAAGCTTGCTCGAGGAGAAGGTCAAAAATTGGGTTCGGGTGAGTCCTATTTTGGTTGGCTGCAATCACCCAAGTGAACGGAGCAGCGGAAGATCCAAAGGAAAGATGGAGTTATTTATACACTGAAGATAGATATATAGGGCGCCCTCCATAGCATTGAAGGTGCCCTCCATAGCCTTGAGGGCATCCTCCATAGCCTTGAGGGCGCCCTCGACCTTCCAAAGTGATCGTTCACAGCGGATAAAGTTTTATTCGTGCCGCCTCGCTGGAGGCGCCCTCCATACCCTTGGGAGGCACCCTGAAGCTGTAGATAGAATTTCCAGGAGCTATAAAAAAGCCCTTGGAGTTAAGAAATAATCAATCAACTCTTGTATCAACTTCCTAGCAATAGTCTCAGCGTTCAAAGATTGTAAGAGGCTTCTCCACCTACACAAAGGAGTTTTTCTAGTACTGTCAGTGTCTTGGATTAACAACCACCACCCCGGTTGTAACCAAGTAAAATTCTGAGTCTCTTCTTTTATTTCTTTTATTGTTTATTTTTATTATACTATTGCTACTAACCCAAGTCCAAAGTTTGAGAAAAGTCTTGATTTATTTTTCAAGTTATTCAACCCCCCATCTAGCCGGCCTACCCGGACCTATAATTGGTATCAGAGCCAAGGACGCTTCAGGAGGACTAACCGCCAAATGAAGCACACGAGATGGCCAGATCAAGCATTCGTCCACCAAAGTTCAAGGGGGACTTTGGGAACTGGAAAAAGAAGATTGAGGTATTTTTCAAGGCTGATTTTGATTTTTTTTTTTTTGATAATGGAGGTTGGTTTTTCAACACCCGAAGGTAAAGATAAATTCCACTGGATAAAGAAGGAACAAGCAAACTTCGTGACAAATGGAAAAGCAAAATTTCATCTACTGAGCGTCCTACCGCCACAAGAAGTCAACCGGATCGGAGCTTAAGAGTCCACCAAGGAGCTCTGGGAAAAATTCCTGGAACTTCACGAAGGAACCTCGGAGGCAAAACTTGCGAAATGGGACTTACTGCGCAACCAAATCAGCAACCTCCGATTAGAAGAAGACGAGACTGTAGCACATCTTCACTTAAGGATCAAGGAACTAATCAACGGTCTTTCTAATCTTGGAGAAAAGGTAAGCAACCAAGATTCGCTAAGGTATGCACTTAATGCTTTCCCTAGAAATAAAGAATGGGCATCATTAGTGGATGCCTATTACATCTTTAAGGACCTAGAATTTGTTACTTTAGATGAATTATTCTCTACTTTTGAAGTTCATAAAACAAGATGTGCATATTCAAAGAAGGAGTCAAAGATCAATATTGCTCTTAAGGTAAAAATGGACGAACAAGAATCAAAATCCTCCTTCAATGAAGATGAAATAGCGCTAATAGTATGTAAGTTTAAAAAATTATTTAAATATAAGAAATTTAATCAGTGCAGGGTAGAAGAAGAAAAAAAATAAAATACTACCACTGCGATGAAGAAGGGCATGTAAAAGACAACTGCCCTAAATTGAAGAAGAAGGACAAAGTCAAAGAGAAGAAGCTTGTCCAAACGAACAAACACAAGACCCTAAAGGCGACGTGGGACGATACGTCGTCCGAGTCAGAGGTCAAAGCTTTCTCCGGACTTGCATTGATGGCAAGTCACCAAGAAGTCGAACATGAAGCAAGCTCGTCTAAAATGAGCATCGATGAAGGGAGAGCATCAACAAAAGAAAGTAGCAGTTTAGGGGGAGCAACGGACAATGAGATCGACAAGGTAAGTAAGGTACGATCTCTCCCACCTACAAATTGTTTAAATTTGTGAAGTTATTAACTAAAGAATGTTGCAAGCTAGAAAAAGAAAACAAAGATCTGAAAATACAATTGTCCAAAGCATGTCCACTAGATTTATATGATAATCTGCAAATAGAAAATTAAAAATTAAAAATAGAGATAGAAAATCTGAAAAATCATGCATGTTCATACAATGAAAATATTAGGAAATATAGAAATCCGAACTAGTATCTTAGATTTCATAAAGGTCAAATTAGGAAAATTTCTAAAAGTTATGTACCCCGTAAATTTCTAATTAACCAAGTAGGAAGGAACCTATATTAGGTTCCTAAAGAATATTTGAATTAAAATCTCCGTTAGGCTTTCAGATAGTAGATTAAATATTTAAATTCATTAAGCGGCTTTGTCTAGAAGTGGTTGATGATCCAATAACCAAGAACGCCTAGTACCTCGCCACAACCTGGAAGTCAATTTCTGAATTGATTATTTAATTGACAAACTGATAAGCATAAAATAGTTAATTAAATTAAATGCTTTCAATTTTTGTCAATGATTCAACATTTATTAAAATATATTTTACTTAACTTGCTAACTTCACTTAGAAATTTTTTCAAATTTCACTTAGAATTTTTTTTTAAAAGTTTTTCTAGTTAAAACTATTTTTTTTTACCCTTAGATTTTATTGAGTACCCCAATTTTTGTGTGATCAAAGGGGGAGAAGGTAAGATTATGTCTAGGGGGAGATAGTTTAAAATTTTAAAATTTGAAAATCTTTGCACCTTATTGCATAATTGTAACTTTATTTACTTAGTATTGCAATTATATTTCTTTACTTTATAATTGTTTTACCCTAACTTAACTTGGGTTGCTCACATCAAAAAAGGGAGAGATTATTGGATCCCCAAGGTTATTTTTGGTGTGATCAACTAAGTTAGGTTAGGTCCTGTTTTGGTTTAATCCCTGTGTCTAAGTGTGCAAGAACTTAGGAGCACAGGAAGTCGAGCAGAAGACACGGCTAGCGAAAAAGACGGTACGGGAGAGAGCCGACGAGCTCGGTGCGTCTGAGTGACGAGGTACCGTGAAAGAGTACACCAGTGAATGAGAAGAACGTACGTGACATTCAAGGGACGAGAAGCCGAAGCAGAAGCATGCTCGAGGAGAAGGCCAGAAATTGAGTTCTGGTGATCCCTATTTCGGTTGGTCGCAATCACCCAAGCGAACGAAGCAGCAAAAGATCCAAAGGAAAGCTGGAGCTATTTATACGCTGCAGGTGGAGGGCACCCTCCATGATGTAGAGGGCACCCTATGATATAGAGGGTACCCTCCATAGCATTGAGGACGCCCTCCATAACCTTAAGGGCATCCTCGACCTGGCCAAAGTGATCGTTCGTAGTGGATAAAGTTTTATCCATGCCGCCTCGCTGGAGGCACCCTCCATACCCTTGGGAGGCACCCTCAAGCTGTAGATAGAATTTCTAGGAGCTATAAAAAAGTCCCTGGAGCTAGGAAATAATCAATCAACTCTTGTATCAACTTCCTAGCAATAGTCTGAGCGTTCAAAAATTGTAAGAGGTTTCTCCACCTACACGAAGGAGTTTTTCTAGTGTTGTCATTGTCTTGGATTAACAACCACCCCGGTTGTAACCAAGTAAAATTCTAAGTCTCTTCTTTCAGTTCTTTTATTGTTTATTTTTATTATACTATTACTGCTAACCTGAGTCCAAAGTTCAAGAAAGGTCTTGATTTATTTTTCAGGCTATTCAACCCCCCTTCTAGTCGGCCTACCCGGACCTACAGAACGCTCAGCAGATGGAACTCTGCTTTGTCGTTTGCCATGAAGTCAGCCTGCTCTTTCTTCGTTCACTGGTATTTTTCCTTGCCTTCAGGTGCTACAAAGCCAAATTTTATTATTAAAAGTAATTCAAAATCAGTTTTAAATAATACCTCCATTTTCTTTTTCCAGCTCGTGAATTCTCCCTCAAACTTTAGTGGGTGGATGTTCGATCCGGCCATCTCGTGTGCTTCGTTCGGCGATTAGTCCTCCTAAAGTGAACCCACTCTGATACCACTTGTTAGGACCCATGGCGGCCGACTAGAGGGGGGTGAATAGTATTGGTGCAAGCGACACCAGAATCAAACCTAAGTTTTGATGTTGTCAAAGGTTCAAGTTAAGTCTTGTTGTGATCTAATAAGTTGACTGAGTATGTAGGCTGTTTACTCAACCGAGAAAGACCTAGTTGGAGGCTAGGCAGGAGAAATCTTAGCAGATTATGGAACCTAGGTGAAAGTCCAAGTGGGTTGAGGGGACCCGACGCTTGACAGTGTGATCGAGAGGTCTGGAGGACCGAAGATCAAGAGAAAAGTCCTGGCGAGCCGATCAAAGCTAAGTGAAAAGTCCAAACTAGATCTGGAGGATCTAAGTTTGGTAGGTAAGTTGAGGTAAACAACTAGAGGAGAGACAGAGAGGTCGGGTTCCCTAAGAGAACAACCTTAGGTCAATGATCCAACTAAAAAAATCGGGAAAGTTTCCAAGTTGAGATCAAGACAGTTCTACTGTCTTTTATATTACTCATGCATTTATAATATTATTGTGCTAACATCTGTTTTGCAGGATGTTTTGTCTAACACTGTTTTGTAGGTCCGGCTGGATCGGTCGACTGAACCAGTGAATAGGTTGACCGAACAAGGAGAGATCAAAGCAGTGTTAAGATCATACTAGAACAGACCGAGTCCGATCAAGCCTTGATCGGTCGACCGAACAGTAAGATCGGTCGACCGAATCATGATGACTTAGCACAGGCCAGTTCATCAGCATTGATCAGAAGCAAATGGTAAAGCGGATCGGTCGACCGAATCAATCAACATTAACACAGTAATAATTGTGGATCTCGAAAAATCTCGACGAATAGGGAAGGAGCCTGTTCAGTCAACCGAAAAGAGAGATCGGTCAACCGAACCCTTAATGAGCAGTTAATGCAAAAGATCGAGCCAGCGTCAGACTCCAGCCAGGAAGGAAAGGAGCTAGTTCGGTCGACCGAACAAAGGGATCGGTCGACCGAACCTCAAAGGCACTTATAAAAAGGGGCTCGAGGTTTGAGGCAAAAATAACTTTCTAATTACAAAAAAAAGGGCTCACCTCTGCGCAAGTTGTTCGTACTGCAAGCTCACTGCAACTCTTCAAACTACTCCATCCGGAAGTACTGACCGAGCTTCAAATTCTACATTTAGTCGGTATATTAATTTTTAGCTTGCATTGTATTATTTCATTAGTAAGATAGTAGAATTGTTACTATCATACTCATTTGTACGATTTGCTTCTTTCCGAAGATTTCGAAAAGAAGGGTTACAGTGGATTGCCCATCGATGCGGTCAAGGACCGTGGACCTTCAAGTAGGAGTCGATCTAGACTCTGAACGAAGTAAATGAACTTGTCTTTTATTTTAATTTCCGCTGCACGATTCTGATTTCCAAATAAAAAGAAAAGTTTTAAAAGAGTGTGATATTCACCCCCCCCCCCCCTCCTCTATCGCACTTATTCGATCCAACAAATAGCCCCTGCACAAATTAAGCTAATGAACCTTTCTTGACTTATAACTTAATTAAAATAACACTTGCATAAGAATAATAAAAGAGACTAAAAGGAAAGAGGCACAGCAGATTTACTTGGTTACAACCAGGGAGGTTGTTAATCCAAGGCAGATGAAGTCGCACTAATTTCTCCTTCAGGAGGAGAAGTCTCTTTACAGCAATGAATGCATAGAAACATAAAGCTAAACAGAAAATTGAACGAGTACAAGTGTTGTTTCTCCTTTTTTTTGTTCTTTTTGTTCTATTTAGCTTCTGGGAGCATGACTGCTTATATAACCCTGCTCGGGGCACCTGGAAGGGTTCCAGGCCCTTGGAATGAGATAATACTTTATTCCTAGCGCAACAGTACATGTGACATCAAATTTGGTTAAGTTTCTGGTTCCAGGCACCCGGAAGGGTTCTGGACGCTCGGAGTCCTGGCTCCCTAGACTCGTCCGAGTGCCCCGAGCCCCAGAAGACAACCTTTTGCTAAATTTTAGTCTTGCCCTCCTACTTCGGTTCCACTCACAACGGTCCAGGTCTTCCGCTCTAGCTCCGCTCGCTTGGGTGATTTCGACTCTGGAATAAGGCTCACTCGAACCCAACTTTCGGTCTTCTCGAGCAAGCTTCCACTTAGGCTTCTCGTCCCTCGGAAACACTGCGCGCCTCCTTCTCATCTGCCTGCGTACTCTTCCGCAGCACCTCATCTCTCAGACACACCGAGCCCGTCGACTCTCTCCCGTGTTGTCCTTCTCGTTAGATGTGTCTTTTTCTCGACGTCCTGTGCTCCTAAGTTCCTGCACACTTAGACATAAGGTTAAACAAAACAGAACCTAATATAACTTGGTTGATCACATCAAAACTACTTTAGGGTACCAACATTATATAGTTAGATAACTACATAGTAAAATTACCGTCTCGGCTACTCTATAATGACTAGAGGGTAGTAGTTATCATGGACCCAACCTATCGGACCATACAGGAGTCGTGGTGTCTTAAGAGGTGGCGGGGGTGACCATGGTGCATGCACATGCATTTTTGCATATAATGTGCGGTGTATCTCTTGAAGATATATCTACATTTGCTTGTGATTATTGCATTTGTTTGAGATATCGTTGTTGCATATGGTTGTCATGCTTCATACATGTATATGCTATTGATTATATTGCTCAGGTGTTATGAGTAGATATATTGCTGACTACTAGTAAGTTTACTGATCACTATACCAGTTGTGTCAGTTTCAGATTAGGCAGATGCATTGATTATGTCAATATGATCATGTTCTTATTTTCCTACTGAGACATTATACTTTGATCTCCATATTTTATATAGTTCATGCACTATCTTGTCTATTACCCGCTGAGTGACCCGCACTCTCCACCGTATTTGTGTATTATCTTTTTTCTAGATAGCAGATATATGATTGTGGAGTCGATTGAAGTATTCTGTCTATCAGTCCCACATCACATCCGAAGATGGTTTCTGATTTTGTTTCCTGTTTTACTTGCATTATGTTTTATGGATTTGACATTGTATGACTTCGATTTTGTTTTGGAGTTTTGCTATGTTGGTCTTGTATTTGCTTTGTTGTGGTTATGTAAAGTCTAGTCGACTAGTAGTCCATCGTTTTTAGTTTATGGGCTTTCCTTTCATTTTTTATTGTGTTTCTAGTACATCCATGTGGGATGTTTATTATATAACTACGTGGTTGTGATTATTTTGTTCAATGCAAGTGAGATGTGTATATAACTACGTGGTTGTGTATATTCCAACTGTGTGAGTTGTTGATTATAACTTGTGAGTAGTCTTGTGGTATTGTATACATATTTCATTTGTCACTATTATCAGAGAGATACTGTCTGTTTGATGGACAAGAACTCCTCTGGGATGCGACGACTAATTTGATTTATGATAATTATAAAATTCTTAATAGATTTTTTTCTAATAAATCTCCTTAATTTTTTAATTATTTTTTATTTAAATTTCAATTGATTTTTTTAAAATTTTGAATTTTAGTATTAGTAAAAGCTGACTAAATTCTTTTAAGTTTTTTCATACATTTTGCATACCGAGAATCCTATTTTCTAACCGGCATATTTATATTCAAGTAATAAAAAAGAAAATATAGGACTCTAATTTTTTAACAGAATAAAAATACTTAAACTTAAAGAAATAATAAAACTTGATTTATGTCTTTTATTTACAATTTGATGATACTTTAAAGTTTGATATTATTATGGCTTTTTTACTAGTAACTTTGTGAAATTATGAAAGTACATAGGTTAGTTGAAAAATGATGAAATCATGTATGCTATACCAATTTTATCCTTGTAACTGTTTTCAGTCGAATCAATATTTTTTATCAGTTGAATCATTTTTTTCATCAACCGATTTCGATCAAAATCGGTTGATCAGTCGATTTTGGGACCTAGAAATCTTATAATTATATGAAACTAGTTCCTATATGTTCATCTAGTTCTCCTGATTATATTTATATCTTAAAATATCAATTTGACCAGATATATTGAAAGGAATAATTTTTTGAACATGAAAATATGTTAAAAAAACTAATTCATATTCAAAAAATCATTGATCATAATATATTAGGTCAAATTGATGTTTAAGAACATGAATATAATCATGAGAACTAGATAAACACATAAAAATTAATTTCATGTCAATCAAAGATCATTTGCTATCAAACCATTTTTCCCAAAATAGATTTTTTAAAAATCGATTTTGAAATCTATCTTGAACAGTAATATTTTTTTTAAAAAAATTGATTCATGTTCAAACGAACACTGCGCTTAATATATTATGTCAAATTAATATTTGAGGGTATTTATATAATCAAAAGAACTAGATGAACACATAGATATCTAGTTTCATATTATTCCGAGGTTTCTAGGTCCATTAGCTGGTTTTAGACAATTTTAGCCGAAAATGGCTAATGGAATTAGAGATCTCAAAATGACATGAAATTAATTCCTATGTATTCATCTAGTTCTCTTGATTGTAAAAATACCCTCAAACATTAATTTGACGATATATTGATAGCAATAAATTTTTTTGAACATGATAATGTGTTCAAAAAACTAATTCATGTTCAAAAATCATTGTTCTCAATATATTGGGTCAAATTGATATTTGAGAGCATGAATATAATCAACAGAACTAGATGAACACAGAAGAATTGATTCTATGTCATTCCGAGATCTCTAGATCCATCATCTAGTTTTGGCCGAAATTGGCTTATGGATGAATTTTTCAAAAATCGATTCGACTCGAAAAAAAAATTAGTCGAATCAATTTCCAATAGATTTTTCAAATAGTTTGGAAATCAATTCGACTGAATATTTTCCAGTCGAATCAATTTTCAAAAAATCCATCCATCAGCCAATTTTAGACAAAACCAACTGATAGACGGGCTCATGGATCTAAAAACTTCAGAATAATATAGAATCAATTCCTAAGTGTTCGTCTAGTTCTCTTAATTATAAAAATACCATCAAATATCAACTTGACCTGATATATTTAGAGCAATAATTTTTTGTACATAAATATATTTGAAAAACTAATTCGTGTTTAAAAGTCACTGCTCTCAATATATTAAGTCAAATTACTGTTTGAGGGAATGGATATAATCATAAGAACTAGAAGAACTCATAGGACAGTTTCATTTCATTCCGAGCTCTCTATGTCCATCAATTGATTTTAGGTTCATTCGGTCAAAATCGGTTGATGGACCTAGATAACTAAAAAAACTAATCCATGTTCAAAAAATCATTGCAAGCCCAGGTTCATTGTGTTCGTCTAGTTCTCTTAATTATATCCATGCCCTCAAATATCAATTTGACTCAATATATTGAAAGCAATGATTTTTTGAATATGAATTAATTTTTTAAGTTCTCTAGGTGCATCAATCGATCTTGACTGAATGAACCTAAAATCAATTGATGGACATAGAGAGCTCAGAATGAAGTGAAACTATATCTGATGAGTTCTTCTAGTTCTTATGATTATATTCATACCCTCAAATATCAATTTGACATAATATATTGGGAGCAGTGATTTTTTAAACACGAATTAGTTTTTCAAACATATTTGTGTACAAAAAATCATTACTCTAAATATATCAGATCAAATTGATATTTGAAAGTATTTTTATAATCATGAGAACTAGACGAAAGTATAGAAATGATTTCATATCATTCCGAGGTCTCTAGGCCTATGAGTCCGACCATCAGTCAATTTTGTTTGAAATCGGTTGATGGATGGATTTCCCAAAAATTGATTCGACAGGAAAATATTCAGTCGAATCGATTTCCAAACTATTTGAAAATTTCATCGAAAATCAATTCGACTAATTTTTTTTTTCCAGTCGAATCGATTTTCGAAAAATTCATCAATCAGCCGATTTCGACTAAAATTGACTGATTGTCGGGCTAATGGACCTAGAGATCTCGAAATGACATGAAATCAATTCTTATATGTTTGTGTAGTTCTCTTGATTATATATATGTCCTCAAATCTCAATTTGACCTGATATATTGACAACAATGATTTTTTGAACACGAATTAGTTTTTTTAACACATTTTTACATTCAAAAAATTATTATTATCAATATATTGGGTCAAACTGATGTTTAAGAGCATTTTTATAATCAAGAGAACTAGATGAACACATAGGAATTAATTGCATGTCATTTTGAGGTCTCTAATTCCATCATCCATTTTCAGTTAAAATTGTCCAAAATCGGCTGATCCTAGAGACCTCAAAATAATATGAAATTAGGTCTCTATGTATTCGTCTAGTTCTCCTGATTATATAAATGCCCTCAAACATCAATTTGAAATACTATATTGAGTGCAGTGTTTGTTTGAACACGAATCAATTTTTTTTAAATATTACTGTTTACGATAGATTTCGAAATCGATTTTTAAAAAATCTATATTTTGGAAAATCGTTTGATAGAAAAACGATCTCTGATTAACATGATATCAGTTTTTATGTGTTCGTCTAGTTCTCATGATTATATTCATGCTCTTATGATTATATTCATACTCTCAAACATCAATTTAACCCAGTATATTGAGAGCAATGATTTTTTGAACATGAATTAATTTTTCGAACTCATTTTTATGTTCAAAAAATCATTGCTCTCAATATATCCGGTCAAATTTATGTTTGAGGACATGAATATAATCAAGAGAACTAGATAAACACATAGGAACTGATTTCATATAATTCCGATATCTCTAGATCTTGAAATCAATTGATCCATCGATTTTGATCGAAATCAACTGATAAAATGATTCGACTGATAAAAAATATTGATTTGATTGAAAATAATAACAAAGGTAAAATCGGTACAGCATATGTGATTTCATCATCTTTCAGCTAACCTACATACTATGATAATTTCACAAAGTTACCACATTTAGTAAAAAGCCGGGATTATTACCTAAAAGATAAACCCTAAACCGTTAACTTTTATTTAGATTAATGAGAATGAGCATCTAAAAAAATAATTAGTCCAAATTAAAAAAATTACGTAAGAGATTATTCTCAGATATTGAAAAACTAGTCAGCATCTTGAACTTATTTATGAGCTTAGTTACAAAAGTCAATACAAGAAAATAATAAACTACACTAAAAATCAAATAGCTTATAAACTATTTCGAAGGGTGATGTTAACGAGCATGAGAAGGGAATCAGTTTCAATTTTTCCCCTTAAATTGCTAAAATTTCTTACCAAGAAAGAAAAGAATTAACCGACTTTGCGTTGAATGAATAAGGAACATTATGTTATGTTGTTATTGAGGAAGAGGGCCGCTATTTAATATCAAATGGATAAGGAATCCGTATTTCTTGTTGCTATCGAGGAGAAAGACATATCTTTTGAAAGTCGAATTATGGACCAGCAAGAGAAAGGACATGAGATATGAAGAAAAAAAAGAGTGTGAGAATATCAATAATATATTATTATTATAATATTTATTATCTCATTAAAATATGAGGTTCATTGTCAAATATTTATTATAATAATTATTTTTTTTTATCATATTCATTTTAACATTAATATTTATTATTTATAGATTCATCTTTCATTTAATCATCTTAAAATTATATTATATTAAATTAATATATTTTTAAAATATTTAAATTATTATTATTATTATTATTTAATAAAAATATTATTTTTTAAAAATTACTATTTTAAAAATAATATTTAATTTTTATCATTTAAAAAAATTAAAAAATTTAAAAATAAAAAATAAATGAGAGGGGACCGTTTAAAGACATTAATATTTTTGAATGTCTATTCTCTTTAATAAGTAATTATAATATGAGAAATGATATTTGTCGTGACAATTCACCATGACAACTTGTCGTGACACACTCACTGATCGGTCTATAGACCGATCAGGAGGTAACCTGATCGGTCTACAGATCGATCAATAATTCTCGATGAATGTGTCGCGGTAAGTTATCGCGGAAAATTAAATTGGTATTATAATATTAACACCTATTACATGTGGCTATGAGAGGAAGAGCGTGGAACATTGATGAGGGAGAGGAAAGGGGTGAGATCACCGGCAATTATGAGGGAGGAAAAGGATGTACATTATTTATAGATAAGCACGGAAGAGAAAGCGTCGGTTGGATTTAAAAAATTAAGATATATCATTAAAGAAAATAATTAATTTAGAAAACATATATAATAAATAAAATTAAAATAAGTGTCTAAAATTAAAAGTGCAAAATAGCTTTTTTAGAATTCAATATGGAGGAAGAATAGTGTCTAATTTTTTTTAAAATAATTAATTTAAAAATAATATAAATAATATTAAAGCATCTACAGTGGAGCTTTGGGCATAATGGGTCAAATAAAGGAAGCTTCGCGTAACGGGAGAATCTAATCTAAATCCGTTCCATTAATAGACTCTTACGGATACCCTAATACATGTTGAAAACTTCTCATGATGGTAAAAGATGAATACGTTCGTCCTCAGCACTTTCGTCAATCCATCCCATGGTCAACACGGAGGAAGTAAATCACAGATAATTATTAATCTTTGAAATATTTATTAATACATAAAAAAAATATTTATCTCGATTTTACTAAAATTCAAATTTCAAATTTCAAATTTCATTATAATAATATTTCATATGTTAATCATTAAATTGATCCGACGGGACATTCTTAAGTGTTCTGCTTCTATAGAATCGTGTGAAGTTTATACCAATCACGCCCTACTTAAATTGACCCACAATCATAATAGAAGAAATTTGTCGGTCCACGATTCATTAGCCACTTCCATGGATCTCCACGTTTTCTTTCTTCCGATGACTGCCATGGGGCACCTTATCCCCATGCTCCAGTTAGCCCACCTCTTCTCCACCCGCCGCGGCGTCCGAGCCACTGTCGTTGCCCCTGCCGCCGCCATCCCTCTCATCCAACCCACCCTCCGCCACCACCCTATTCAACTGCTTCCGCTCGGGGACTCCGACGCTGACGCACTTCCTTTGGTCACCCACCCTCAGAACAATAAGTTCACGCCTGAAATGGTCGCAGCGATTCTCCGCCTCGAGGCTCCCTTCGTGCAGCTCCTACGCGATCACTGTCCAGACTGCATCGTTGCCGATCTACACTACTCGTGGGCTTCTTCCGTAGCGGAAGAGCAGGGCATCCCGAGGCTCCAATTCACCGGCGCCGGCTGTTTCGCCACTGTCCTGTTGGCGACGATCGGCTTGCAATCTAAATTGATCCTTCCCGATCACGACGACCGACGGCCCTTCCTGATCCCCGGGCTCCCGAAGGAGATCCACCTTACGACGTCGCAGCTCCCTGAATTCGTCACCCACCCGACCGAAACCCTGCGGGTCGCCGATAGCGCACAGTGTTTTGGGATGGTCATTAACACCTTCGACGATCTCGAGCGAGACTACATTCTACATGCCAAGAAATACAGTGGCATGAAGATTTGGTGCCTCGGTCCCTTCTCTCTCTCGCAACCGGAGGTAGTGGCTTCCAACTGCTCCGACGAGCTCATGCGATGGCTAGATTCAAAGAAACAGAGATACTCGGTGCTCTACCTCTGTTTCGGAAGTCTCGGCCTACTCACCACCACCCAACTCCGGGAAATCGCTCTCGGCCTACAGGCGTCCCTTGTTGACTTCGTCTGGGTGGTGCGCGACGCCGGAGACTCGGCAGAGTGGCTGCCCGAGGGTTTCAACGAGCGGGTGATGAGTTCGGGAAAAGGAATGATTCTGAAAGATTGGGTTCCGCAGCGTTTGATCCTGAACAATGAGGCGGTCGGGGGGTTCGTGACGCATTGCGGGTGGAACTCGTGCCTAGAAGCGGTGGCTGCCGGCGTGCCGATGGTGACGTGGCCTCTGCACTCGGATCAGTTCCTGAACGAGAAGCTTCTCGTGGAGGAGTTGAGGATCGGGGTGCCGGTGGGGGCGACCGTGTGCAGTCTCAAGGCTGATGAGAGGAATTTGGTGAAGGCAGAAGCGATAAGGAAAGCGGTGGGAGAGGTGATGGGGAGCGGGGAGGAGGTGCAGGCGAGGAGGGAGAGGGTGGCGACGCTGAGAGAAATGGCGGCGAAGGCGGTTGTGGAAGGAGGAACGTCTTATTCGGACATGGACAATCTGCTTGACGACTTGATTAGCCTGAAAGCCGGTCGTCGACTGGCCATGCATTCACCCGTACAATAGTTGTTTGGGTCCTATTTGTGTGATGACTTTTTTCACTCTGTGGTGTTCTAAATAATTTCTCAGTATAAAAATATCAAATTTAAATATGCAAGTGTGTGCTTAGAAGGCGATGAAGGAAGGGGAGGAAAAGGTTAAAACAGAGGAAGAGAAATTTTTAATCTCGTTAGGGAATGAGTGAGCTAAGGAGGTAAAGGGGAAGAAAGAGTTCAACTTTAACTTTGAGAGAGGAGGAAAAGAGGCCAAATACCTTACACTCTGATTTGAAATATAAAAATTTATTCTAAAATTATCCCTATTTCTAAGCCGGGCCTCATATCAGTATTCATTTTTGCCTCCAAGAGCTTGAGGAACTCCACAAAGAGAACGAATCCTTCCCGTCACGGCCATGGCTAGCTGCTATCCACAACCTCTTGACCTCCATTTCTTGCTGATCCTTCTCCCAGCGGATGGCTACGTCCTGCTGGTCCTCCGCCTCCACTTCCGCCTCGTTGGCTGAGGTAGACTACTGGACGGAGTGGGAGTAGGTGGAGGAGAAGCAAGTTTGTAGCCAGCGCCCCTCGGCGGTGGAGGAAGCATAGGGTGAGAGGAAGGTGAGAAGTGTGCAGTGGGTGTTCATGGGCAGCCCCGACGTGGCACAGAGGCATGTGCTTTCCATGCTCATCCGGAGCTCCTCGACGTCCCCTACATCTCCATGGGATCTCTCATACGCAAGGAGCTCAATTCCAATTCCTCCATCTACAAGAAGGTCTCTCCTTTTTCTTGATTTCACATCCAGACTTATCGGATTTTGAATCTTGAAATTTCAATGATTTTCCCCCTTCCTTGGAAAGGAAAATTAAAGGTTGTTGTTTGGTTCCGATCTCAATTTATTTCTTGATTATACTTTTTATTTTATTTTATTTTGTAAAATATGGATTTACTGGAGTCGAACTGGAAGATAAATTTAGTTATTAATTGGATCCAAACAGGATAGCTAACAATTCAAGCTAGTTTGCAGGATTGTGATATGTTGAAAGAAGATAAGATTGGTCACACATTAGATTTTGCTAGTTTGTGAGATTAGTAGGGAAGAGCTTGTATGAATACTACTTTGTCTGTATTATCAGTTGATTTAAAAACTTATGATTATTTTTTATAGAGATTATTGCTTGAAATGATTTCGTTTAGAATTCTGATATCAGTTTGAATTCAGATAAAACTATCCAAACAAATATAGCTAACCTTTCAAACCACTTTTTAAGATCTAGTTTGAATTCAGATAAAACTATCCAAACAATATAGCTGGTCTTTCAAACCACTTTTCAGGATTGAGATCTATACAATGGAAGGTTGATGGGTACATATATTAGATCTGCTCAATCGTAAAATGGTGTTGGGAAGAGTATACTAGCTTATCTTTTATCCCAAGTGAAATGTGAATATTTTTATAATTTAATATATATATATATATATATATATCTTTTATCCCAAGTGAAATGTGAATATTTTTATAATTATATATATATATATATATATTTAATTTTCATTTTTTTTTCTTCCCAATAAAATAACACATGTTATGTTAATGTACTTTCTCTTCTTCTCAAATAAGAGAAACATAACTATTTTACTTCTCCTCTTTTTTTCCTTCCTACCTCTCCCTTCCTCTTTCGTTAATGAACTTCCTCTCTCCTCATCCAATGTCACGCCCCGGAGGAGTCTCTGTCCGAAGAAATTTCGGCAGCATCTCCCTTGTACGGCGGACAATCTGAAACTTTTCTACAAGCACTATATACCTCAGCCACATGCGGCTGGAATAATAACAATAAAAGAAAACAAACACCACGCAGTTAATATCAAATTCAGCCTCTGGCTGACACAACCACGCAGTTAAAAATAAAGCAGCCCACTCGGCTGTACCAAAACCAAAACACAAAACTGCTAGACGGCTAGGCTTACACAACCAATAACAAATACAAAACACCACATAACAACATCAACACTCCAAAAACAAAACCGGAGTATAGAGCTAAACAAACTGATACATAAACAAACAAAACATACGTGAAACCGATATGTCTTCTGATGTGACGTGGGGACCAGCAGACAGGATGCTCCAAGCGACACCATAAATAACCTGGTACCTGAAAAAGATAGTATCAACGGGGGTGAGTTCAACAACTCAGCGAATACCAATGGACATGAGTAGTAAGATATATCTAACAGCAACAAACATGGAATACAGCTTCCTAATCACATATATAGGGAATACGCAAAACTGAAAGGTAACTGAGGAAGCTGTACTCACCAGGAACTCCTATCCAGACAATAGGGTCGTCAAACCAAAAGTGTCAATAATCCATGCAGTCAAAAGTATGCATCCAACAAAATGCAGAACCAAATGCAAGAAACACAATCATAAGAATATAAATGCATCAATGCATATGATGCTAATGATGCGCCCTGGTCACCCCCGCCACTACCATCTCACACAAATGGTGAGACCGAGTGGGTAGGGTCGTGACAACCGTGCACTCTGTCACTGCTCTCGATGAGTGACCGAGTGGACGGATGCTGTCGGACTCCTGTCCCGTGACCCCAAATCATAAATGGGGAGCTCAACTCTCATCTCCTAAGACAAGACGACGGGAGGACATCTCGGCCACCACGCCGAGTCACCGACCAACGGAGCAACAGAGTCCACCGTCTGCCGGCTACTACGCTACACTAAATGCCACGGAGCCAAACAGAGCAGAACTGCCGGCTACCACGCTGGGTCATATGACCAACGGAGCCAAACAGCAGAACCGCCACACACCTGCCTGATATACCACTAAACCATGAGTGGGGGTGTGTGCAGTACATGTAATTGGCGATGGGCTCAACCATAGTGGAGCCGAAAATCGCACAGCATGCAATCATGATGCATGTCACTATGCATAACAAAAACTGATCAACATAACCATATCCATGTATACAAAATGGGTACTGTAAAAGCGATGGTCACATACCAAAATCTAGAGTACACAGGTCAGATAGAATATCAAAAAAAACCTATGTCCTGAACATAATAAGTATGGAATATCCTGATCAGCATAGAAAAATCCATATATATATAATATGGGTACCACAGTATCAGTAGGTCAAATCCACGGATCTAGGGTATACAAGTCCTCTAAGGTATAACAACCTAGATCCTAAACATATCTCCTTCCATAACATATGTACCAACAATATGCACATATCAAGAATCAAGGTCTAGGTACACGAATCATATATGATATACAAATAGAGGTACACAAGCCAGTCATGGCATAAAACCTAAGTATCAGATAATCTCGATACACATGACTGAAACCAAAAGTCCAGAACCTAGTCCTAACCTCAGTAAAACATGGTATGTCACTTATTCTAGAAACTAAGATACTCATGGTAATACAGTACTCATGGCAATAAATCACATGATATAAACACGGATACGTCACAGGCGATAAACCTAACATGTTATGGATATCAAACAGTGACATACCAAAGACAAACATGTTCATTGCTTGTAGTTATAAAATACTATGCATATCCAAAGACAATATCATAAAAGATAAGTCAAGAGGTACCCGCCTCCAATGTAGATCGTGTTGTATGTCCTCTAATTAGAGCTCTTGTCTCGAATCAAAACCCTGAAATAAATATACAATCAATACTTAGGTTTATCGTAGATCGGATAATGCAAGCCGAAACCTCAATAAATCCAATCTTATGACCTCACCCTTTTCTTCCAAAACTCATCCAACACCTGATAATCATTTTCTGTTAACATAATCCACCTTAACAATTCCTCAAATAAATGATTACTAATGAATCTAAATCTGTAACTAAACTCTAGTTAAATCCACAACTGGAAATGAAATCAAATCTCCAATCTCAACAGATTAATAAATTCAAAATCAATTAAAGATTATCAACTAGATGTTTAATCGGATTCAGTTCCTTACCCAAACAAACATCCAACTTCCTTCTTCCCAACCTTGCTAGTTGATCCACATCACACAACCCTGCAGAAAAGAACCTTACTGTTGGAATTAAACGAATCAAGAACAAGACCAAGCAATGGAGTTTACGGATCAATCATCAACCCAACTCACCTTACCGTTACCTTACTTAAATCCCAAACTGGATTCTACAGCAACCTCCCCTCCAAATGAAATCTGTGAGGAACAAGAGTTGTTGGCCTCTGCCGGAATTGGTGTCCTATCCAGTGGTGAACCCGAGCAACAAACCTCCATGCCACAGAGATCGCCGCAGCGTCGAGGAGGACTCCTTGCGCCGCTGCTCGACAAGGCGACGGCCGACGGAGCAGAGAGCAGTGGGCAAGGGAAAATCTCGGTGGCTGTCACAGAAGAGATCGCGACCGGCGCTAGGGTCCGGCTGTGAGTCACATCGGCTGTAGGGTGTCAGTGGCAGCACAAAGGGGAGAAGGCGTCGGCTAAGGCAACCGGCGGCAGTTCCACGCGGCGTCGGCGCTGTGCAGAGGCTCTGGATGTCGCGGCGTCAGTGAGGAAAAAAGAAATAGAGGAGGAGAAGAGCAGGTAGAGAAGAGAAATCGGCTCGGAGAAGATGAGAAGTGGAGAAGAAGAAAGGGGCGTCGGTTAGGGCACGGGCGTGAGAGAAGAGAAGGCGCGAGGAGGTAAAGAAAACGACAAAAAAAAAGAAAATAAGAATAAAAGAAAAACAAATAAAAAGGAAAAGAAAAATAACTTTTCCTCACTTAAATGGGATAGCCTAAACAGGCTTTCCCGGGCCCCATTTTATCCCCGTTAACTCGTCCATACGAGCTCTGAAAAATTCCAGAAAAATTCCCTAATTATTATTATCTATTTTCCGGTATTTTACATTCTCCCCCTCTAATAAAAATTTGGTCCCCAAATTTCGGTATCTACCATAAGCAAATACTAACAACAGGTAAAGCGTATAAATGCTGAACGGTAAATTAAACCACATACCCCAAGTGAAAAGATGGGGGTATCGAGCTCGGATAGTATTCTCGAGCTCCCAGGTAGCCTCTTCGGCTATATGATGCTGCCATCCGACCTAACTAGTCGGATAGTCTTGTTCCGCAACTGACGCTCCTTCTGGTCCAAAATCCGTATCGGAACCTCCTCGTAAGTCACGTCAAGCTGTACGGGAACTGAGATATCTGTCAGCACATGTGTCGGGTCAGGTACGTATCTTCTCAGCATAGATACGTGGAACACATTGTGAATGCCTGCTAGAGACAGTGGTAGCGTCAGACGATAAGCTACGACTCCAATCATCTCCAAGATCTGGAAAGGACCAATGTATCGCAGAGCTGGCTTACCTCTGAGGTCAAATCTCTTCACCCCTTTCGTGGGTGGAACTCGCAGAAATACTTGGTCGCCAATAGAGAACGCTAGGGGTCTG
Source organism: Zingiber officinale (assembly GCF_018446385.1). Lineage (NCBI taxonomy): Eukaryota > Viridiplantae > Streptophyta > Magnoliopsida > Zingiberales > Zingiberaceae > Zingiber > Zingiber officinale. Next base: position 103,504,198 of record NC_055991.1, read on the forward strand.
CATCTCTGATCAGCATAACACTTCTGGCGATCCTGCACCTCTGACACTCTCTGTCTAATAGTACGGACCAACTCTGCCTCATGCTGAGCTCTATGAGGTCCCAACAACTGGGCCTCCCCAACCTCAACCAGAGGGTGGGTGTCCGACAAGGTCTACCATACAACACTTCAAACGTTCGCATCCGGATAGCCGAACGCAAATCGTTGTTGTAGGCGAATTCTACCAATGACAAATGGTCCACCCAACTGCCTCAAAAATCCAATACACGTGACCTCAGCAAATCCTCTGGAGTCTGTATGGTCCGCTCTGACTGTCCATCTGTCTGCGGATGGAAAGCTGTACTGAAACAGAGCTGTGTACCCAAGGTCTGCTGCAGACTCTGCCAATCGATCCAGAGGATCAATCCTCCAGATCGCTAAGAAGTGCGCGGATTTGGTTAATCGATCAACAATTACCCAAATCGCGTCGTGTCCTCGTCGTGTCCTCAGCAACCCTATCACAAAGTCCATGATAATGTGATCCCACTTCCACTCAGGAATAGGAATTCGCTGAAATAAACCGGCAGGTCTCTGGTGCTCGGCCTTCACCTGCGGACAGACAAGACATCTAGCTATGAAATCCGCGATGTCTTTCTTCATACTGTTCCACCAGTAGGAACGTCTCAAATCTAGATACATACGGGTTCCGCCTGGGTGGATCGCAAATCGAGAGCGGTGAGCCTCCTGAAGTAGCTCCTGTAAGACCGGATGAGACTGAGGTACGCATAATCTATCTCGGAAGTATACAATACCCTCCTCGTCTCGTGTGAACTCGGTCTGCTATCCGGAAGCTATCTGACTGCAAATAACCCACAAATACAGCCTAGGGCTCTCTGATCCTCGTCCTGATCGACGACTGAGCAACCATGGTAACCAGTCTATGACCACAACTCGGTGGCAAGCCAAAGTCACTCTAGACTTCCGGCTAAGTGCGTCGACAACCACATTAGCTTTTCCTAGGTGATAGCTAATGGTATAATCAAAATCCTTCAGGAACTCCATCCATCTCCTCTGTCGGAGATTAGGTTCCTTCTAAGTAAAACAGATATTTGAGACTCTTATGGTCAGTGAGAATCTCAAATGTAACGTCATATAAATAATGTCGCCAAATCTTCATGGCAAAAATAATGGCGACTAGCTCCAGATCATGTACAGGGTAGTTCTTCTCATGCTTCTTCAACCGACGAGAAGCATAGGAGACTACTCTATCGTGCTGCATCAAAACAGCGTCCAAACCCGGTAGAGATGCATCGGTATAGAGCACAAATTCGTCCTCTCCAGAAGGTAAAACCAAAAATCGGAGCCGACACTAAACTCCGCTTCAGCTCCTAAAAGCTGGTCTTGCAAACCTCAGCCCAAGTGAACTTCACGCCTTTCCTGATCAGGCGTGTAAGTAGCATAGCAATCCGTGAGAAACCCTCAACGTATCTCCGGAATTATCGAGCCAAACAAAAGAAGTTGCGAGCCTCTTATATCGACTCCGTCTACTCCCAACGGTAACAACCTCGATCTCCTGTGGAACCACGGTATACTCCTACTGGTGACCGTGTGTCCTAATCATCATCACATAAGACAATCCAAATAAGCACTACTGATCATCACATATAGATGTTCTCGTCGAAACATCTCTAGATCTAAGCAAAGGTGGTGTACGTGACTCACCGCGGATCCGAAATAGATCACAACATCGTCAACAAAGACAATGAAAACCGATCCAAACATTCTAGGGATACCCAAATCATCGAGTCCATGATAACATCTAAGGCTCTACAAGCCCTAATGGTAAAATCAAGATACATAATGTCTGTATCACAGACATTCCTAACCATAAGATCCACAACAATAAACAGACCTAATCACCAACGATATATAATCACCAAAGAATAGAACCTCCAGTGTGAGAGCAATGCTCTATCACACGAAATACCACATATGTGGGAGCAACGCTCTACCACAAGAAATCCTCCATATGTGGGAGCAACGCTCCACCACAAATAATCCAAAATATGTATCCACAATAAATATGGGAGCAATGCTCCGCTACAAACAATCCGCAATATGTAGGAGCAACGCTCCACTACAAAACAATTCCTAAATATGTGGGAATCCAGAATATGTGGAAGCTACGCTCTACCACAAACGATCCATAACATGTGGGAGCTACGCTCTACCACAACAATACATAAGTGCCCAAGCACCTAACTATCTAGCTAGAGACTGCACAAGATCTCTCTACCACAGATCAATGTGGTTAGCCTAGGGTATAACCACCCAGTAAGCAAATCAAATCCATAGTCAACTTTATCATCCTCCTAGTGGGTCGGTCACCCACTAATGGGAGAATTAGTTGACAGGGTAAAACAACCAATATCATAATGTAGACATTTAATATTCTACATTTAACATAGGTAGAATCATCATGATGCTACCAACCATACATCTGACACACATGCACACACAACATATGTATGATCGACATAATCCTCCAATTGGTACACACCAAAAAATACTGACATCATAGGTACAAATCACCGTGATACCTCCAACAATGTATACCGAACCCGTGTGCATATATCATCGTAGGTAAAATCAACAATACCCCTCAAACAACACTCACATGACAAATATACACATATGCCAAGAGTATAATCAACATATACTTCCTATAAGGCATACTAAACTCAGGTGCACTCACAAATCAAACCTAATCAACAAGATACTTCCAATAAGACACTCACACCCATGTGCACATATCACGACACAGATTTAAAACGATAAGATACCTCCAGTAAAACAATCAGATACGGGTAAAATCTACTAGAAACCCACAACAATCAGACTGGAAAAGTATACCCACAAAAATCATCATCTGGACAAATATACACCCACTACATGCAATTTAAACCATCCATCATAACACTCCTACAACACATAATAATCATATGTACACACTACATAGATATGCAGAATCAGCATATTTAATCCAATCAACCTGATATTCCTTATTCTACCTTCTAAGTTATCCATCTAGGTACATACAGTCAAAAATTAAAGTACCCCAAGGAATAGGATACAACGATCCTCTATAGACTGACCAAAATCGACAATGATATACGATCAACTCAGTCTTTTCCACGTCAGTACAAAACATGTACTCAAATGTGCTCTAGATACCAAACTAAGCACAAACAACCCAAAGATCAGCATCTCCATAAAATAGGGTATGATGGTCCTCTACTGATCGGTCCAACAAAACTAAATCGGCCATCTACCAACTGATCAAGATTACATTAACCCCCTTCAAGCAACTATGGTAAATCAAACTTCTACTGACCGATCTCACAAGAGTAGATCAATTATCTACTAATGAAATTAACTAAGATAACATGGTATACTACTGGCTAGGTCAACATAAAGATATAAATACTATCCACTACCCAGCTATTTAAAAGCAGAGGCTGGTATGTGCCTCAATCTGCTAACCAACTAGTAATAACATAAGCTAAAAACTACTAGTGTATGATATGATAAATCACCAGAAACTATAACCCTTAATCTCTATCAAGGTCGATCATCATCAGGGTTTTACCTAATACATGAAATATCTACTATCTCAACTAGACAGGTACTAGTAAAGAGTGTTAATACATGTCACAAACTATAATAGTCAACGGTGCATATACTAACAAAAATGTAGGATAACAGTATACCAACATACCTCCTATAGCTTGGAGATGTCCTGCTGCTGCCAGGTCCCAAAACTCGAAAAGTCACATCGAGAAGACCAAAACAGAAAATCCGAAACACGAAAATAAGACTCAAGCCGATCTCTGATACCAAATAAATTGATATCAGATAAATCTCGAAAATCCAAAACACATAGCAAGTATCGTATACGCTCCGATACCACTAAATTGTCACGCCCGAGAGGAGTCTCCGTCCAAGAAATTTCGACAGATCTCCCTGGACAATCTGAAACTTTTCTACAAACACTATATACCTCAGCCACATGCTGGAATAATAACAATAAAAGAAAACAAACACCACGCAATTAATATCAAATTCAACCTCTGTCTGACACAACCAAGCGTACCTACTGCAAAACCAAAACACAAAACTGCTAGCCGGCTAGGCTTACACAACCAATAACAAATACAAAACACCACATAACAACATCAACACTCCAAAAACAAAATCGGAGTATAGAGCTAAACAAACTGATACATAAACAAACAAAACATACGTGAAACCGATATGTCTTCTGATGTGACGTGGGGACCAGCAGACAGGATGCTCCAAGCGACACCATAAATAACCTGGTACCTGAAAAAGATAGTATCAACGGGGGTGAGTTCAACAACTCAGCGAATACCAATGGACATGAGTAGTAAGATATATCTAACAACAACAATCATGGAATACAGCTTCCTAATCACATATATAGGGAATACGCAAAACTGAAAGGTAACTGAGGAAGCTGTACTCACCAGGAACTCCTATCCAGACAATAGGGTCGTCAAACCAAAAGTGTCAATAATCCTGTATGCAGGTCAAAAGTATGCATCCAACCAAAATGCAGCAACCAAATGCAGCAAACACAATCATAAGAATATAAATGCATCAATGCATATGATGCTAATGACTGTCCTGGTCACCCCGACGCTCAGCCATCTCACACACAAATGGTGAGACCGAGTGGGTAGGGCTGTGACAACCGTGCCGTCACTGCTCTCGATGAGTGACCGAGTGGACGGATGCTGTCGGACTCCTGTCCCGTGACCCCAAATCATAAATGGGGAGCTCAATGCTCTCATCTCCAGACAAGATGACGGGAGGACATCTCACGGCTACCACCGAGTCACCCGACCAACGGAGCCAAACAGAGTCCACCGTCTGCCAGCTACTACTAAATGCCAGCGGAGCTAAACAGAGCGAACCGATGCCGGCTACCACGCCGGGTCATATGACCAACGGAGCTAAACAAAGAACCGCCTACACCTGCTGATATACCACTAAACCATGAGTGGGGGTGTGCGCAGTACAATGGCGATGGGCTCAACCATAGTGGAGCCGAAAATCGCAAAGATGCAATCATGATGCATGTCACTACGCATAACAAAACCGATCAACATAACCATATCCATGTATACAAAATGGTACTCAGTAAAAGCGATGGTCACATACCAAAATCTAGAGTACATGTCAGATAGAATATCAAAAAAAACCTATGTCCTGAACATAATAAGTATGGAATATCCTGATCAGCATAGAAAAATCCATATATATATAATATGGGTACCACAGTATCAGTAGGTCAAATCCACGGATCTAGGGTATACAAGTCCTCTAAGGTATAACAACCTAGATCCTAAACATATCTCCTTCCATAACATATGTACCAACAATATGCACATATCAAGAATCAAGGTCTAGGTACACGAATCATATATGATATACAAATAGAGGTACACAAGCCAGTCATGGCATAAAACCTAAGTATCAGATAATCTCGATACACATGACTGAAACCAAAAGTCCAGAACCTAGTCCTAACCTCAGTAAAACATGGTATGTCACTTATTCTAGAAACTAAGATACTCATGGTAATACAGTACTCATGGCAATAAATCACATGATATAAACACGGATACGTCACAGGCGATAAACCTAACATGCTATGGATATCAAACAGTGACATACCAAAGACAAACATGTTCATTGCTTGTAGTTATAAAATACTATGCATATCCAAAGACAATATCATAAAAGATAAGTCAAGAGGTACCCGCCTCCAATGTAGATCGTGTTGTATGTCCTCTAATTAGAGCTCTTGTCTCGAATCAAAACCCTAAAATAAATATACAATCAATACTTAGGTTTATCGTAGATCGGATAATGCAAGCCGAAACCTCAATAAATCCAATCTTATGACCTCACCCTTTTCTTCCAAAACTCATCCAACACCTGATAATCATTTTCTGTTAACATAATCCACCTTAACATCGGCTGTAGGGTGTCAGTGGCAGCACAAAGGGGAGAAGGCGTCGGCTAAGGCAACCGGCGGCAGTTCCACGCGGCGTCGGCGCTGTGCAGAGGCTCTGGATGTCGCGGCGTCAGTGAGGAAAAAAGAAATAGAGGAGGAGAAGAGCAAGTAGAGAAGAGAAATCGGCTCGGAGAAGATGAGAAGTGGAGAAGAAGAAAGGGGCGTCGGTTAGGGCACGAGCATGAGAGAAGAGAAGGCGCGAGGAGGTAAAGAAAACGGCAAAAAAAAAGAAAATAAGAATAAAAGGAAAACAAATAAAAAGGAAAAGAAAAATAACTTTTCCTCACTTAAATGGGATAGCCTAAACAGGCTTTCCCGGGCCCCATTTTATCCCCGTTAACTCGTCCATACGAGCTCTGAAAAATTCCCGAAAAATTTCCAAAAATTCCAGAAAAATTCCCTAATTATTATTATCTATTTTCCAGTATTTTACATCCAAACTGAGGCTTAGTTCAGTATCATTAAACCTACGGTATGATACATACAAATAATTCATGAAAATATTTTATTCTAACACAATGATTTTTAACACGGAAAAAGTCAGCACAACAAGTGTGGATTTAAGATTTCTTAGCACGTGGACATAGACTCCGTTGGATATAAGTGATGTGAATGGATAAGAGGTAGAAGAGAAAAGAGACTCCATTGTGAATGAGACTTTAGTCCCACATTGAGAGTTTCATGGCGTGTTGGTTGGTTTATATTGATTCACATACATTGAGGATGTGAGCAAATGCATTGGGAGATGCTCTCTCGGGGCAAAATTTATCCAAGTGGAACAATCAATATTTGGCACGTAAATCTTTTGCTACTATGTAACAGATGCATTAAATTTGAAATTAATGTAGAATCAAAACGGTCAAGTGATAATGAGTGAAACGGTGGACATTTCACTGCTCGACGAGTAATGGTCATTAATCGACCATTAACGCTGCCAATGATCTGAGCTCCTATATAATGAGGCTGCGATCACAGGCAGAGGACACATACAGCAACACAAGCAGAAGTTCTCCACCTTCATTCCCCTCCTGTTCGGCAGAGTGCCAGTGATAACAACTCGGTCACTTAGTTCGCCATAACCACCAGTGTTTTGTGGGAATCACGGTCAACCATTGTATCCTTAGAAACAGACGACCCGAGTAAGCCTCGAAGCATAGCCAGAGGTGGGTGAATATGTTTCAAGGAAACTACGACTCTCACAGGCCTTGGTCCTTTTTCCCGCTCGGGTGACATTGTTCACAAACTGAGCTTCCCGGTCGGTTGCTCTCCCGCTCAGGCTCCTCTCCTCGTCCACCCGCTCGGTCGCTCTACTATTTTCTCAACCAGCCACTATCCAGTTCAACCGCTACACCTGCTCGAATTGCTCTGTCCGATCAGCTGCACTACCTAGTCAGTCCACTCGGTCTCTCGCTCAGACTTCTTGGACAGTCATTCGCTCGAGCAACCTCTCTGTTCATCTGCTCTACCTGCTCGACAGATATATCACTCGGTCGACGCTCAGTCGATCTACCACTCAGCCTCTCTGCCGACCTGTCAGTCGCCTATGACATTAGGCTCTCGGCCTCTATGCCCTACCAGCTACTTGGCTACCTCGCTCGGCCTCTACGTCTGCTCGGCTAGCCACTCACTCGATCTGCTCTGAAACCTGCTGCTCGATGACTTAGCTCGCTCTGCTGATTGGTCGATCTGCCCGCTCGGCAACACAGACCTGCTGCTAGGCCGATCTGCCCACTGAGCAACTCAGACCGCTCTGCTGCTCTTCAGCACATAGCAGAAACTAACTTCTGCTGGCAGCCTGAGATTATCTGCTTAGGTCATCTTGACTATAAGTTGAGTTTAATTCAGTGTGGTTTAAATTCAGCTAATACCCCGTAAATCTTCGACAATAATTATTTTTGTCCAACAATCTTGAAACATACTCAGTTCTGTTGAGATGGCCATAGAACATAATGTTAATGTGCAATAGACTCAACACTTGAAGGCTCCCTCCGCCCCAATTGGAACTGTGCCAATCAATCATGGGGAAAAGTAAAAAAAGTTCAGTGGACTGAACTTCAAGAGGTGGCAGCAGAAGATGCTCTTCTACTTGACTACACTCAACCTGACTATGTTCTTGACCGAGAACCCTCCCAAGCGTGCTGAAGATGCTGATGCGCACACCATCATTGCAGTGGAGGCATGGACTCATTCTGAGTTCCTTTGCTGAAACTACATCCTCAACTACCTTGTCGACTCACTATACATTGTGTATAACATCAAGAGAATGACTAAGGAGCTGTGGGAGTCCTTGGACAAGAAGTACAAGACAAAGGATGCAGGGGCCAAGAAGTTCATAGTGGGCCGATTCCTAGACTACAAGATGGTTGACTCCAAGACGGTGATTAGCCAAGTCTAGAAGTTTCAGGTGATCTTGCACGTGATCCACTCAAAAAAGATGGTTCTGAGTGAAACCTTCTAGGTGGCTGCTATTATTGAGAAGCTGCCCCCTCCCCCCATGCTGGAAGGACTTTAAGAACTATTTGAAGCACAAGCGGAAGGAGATGAATGTGGAGGAACTCATTGTTCGACTTCGCATCGTGGAAGACAACAAGAGTTCAGAGAGAAAGTTGTTCTCTCAGGCTACTGTGAAAGCCAACATGGTCGAGCATGGTTAAAGCTCAAAATGGAAAAACTCCAAGTCTTCCAAGATAGGACCTAGAGGAGGCATCAATAAGAAAAAGCTCTCTGGGAAGTGCTTCAACTGTGATAGAGTGAGTCACAAATCTTTGGAGTGCAGGAAGTCGAAGAAGAAGCAAGAGGCCAACCTGAACGAAGGACTAGAAATGGACGACCTCTGCACAGTGATCTTAGAACTAAACCTGGTCAGTTCAAACTCGCGGCAATGGTGGATCAATACTGGAGCTACCAGACATGTGTGCTGCAACAAGGAGCTGCTCCACAACTTTGAAGAAGTCATTGGAGACAAACTGTTCATGGGGAACTCAGCAACTTCGGACCTCATGGGCCAAAGAAAGGTGGTGCTGAAGATGACCTCAGGCAAGGACCTTATTCTGAACAATGTACTGATGCTCCGGAGATTCGAAAGAATCTAGTGTTTGGATCATTGTTAAACAAGCATGGCTTTTGCATTGATTTTGAGTCGAACAGAATTATATTATCCAAGAATGGAATGTTTGTAGGAAGGGCCTATGTATCTAATGGGCTATTCAAGCTCAATGTAATGACCATTAGGCATAAGATAAATAAAAATGAAAGCTCTTCTACTTATATACTTGAATCTTCATGTTTGTGGCATGGTAGATTAGGACATGTTAACTACGATGTGTTGCGTAGATTAATAAATATGTAAAGCATACCTACATTCTACCTTGACCCAAAACATAAGTGTAAGATTTGTGTTGAAGCGAAAATGACAAGGTCATCTTTTCAACAAATTGAAAGAAGTAACAAACCACTTGACCTAATCTACACTGATGTGTGCGACCTCACTTTTGTAGATGATAACACAAAATACTTTTATATGTATCTTCTCAAAAGTAAGGATGAAGCTATAGAGAAACTTGCTCTCTATAAGAATAAGGTTGAAAACTAGCTTAATAGAAAGATTAAGGTGGTTCGAAGTGACCGAGGCGGTGAATATATATCATCATTTGTTGAGTTGTGTGTTGAACATGGGATTAAACACGAAACAATAGCTCCTTATACTCCTCAGCAAAATGGAGTTGCTGAGCAAAGAATCAAACTCTAAAGGAGATGATGAATGCACTTCTATTAAGCTCTAAATTGTCAAAATTCATGTGGGGGGAAGCTGTGTTAACAGCTAGTTACTTTTTAAATAAGGTGCTCCAAAAGAAAATAGATAAGATCCCTTATGAGTTATGGAATGAAAGACAACCGTCCTACAAATACTTACGAATGTGGAGGTGTCTTGCCAAAGTGTTGGTACCTGATCCGAAAAGCATTAAGATAGGACCAAAGACTATTGATTGCATATTTATTAGATATGCACAAAATAGCAGTGCGTATCAATTTTTTGTGTATTAGTCACAAATACCGGATATACACAAGAACTCAATAATAGAATCGAGAAATGCCTCATTCTTCAAGCACGTATTTCCATATAAGACCCGAGAGGATGCTAGCTCCTCAAAATGGGCATATGAAACACAAGGTGAAGAAGATGATGAACCAATCAAGGTTGAGCTTAGACGGAGCAAAAGAGCTCAAGTAGAAAAATCCTATAGATCGTATTTTATCAATTTTATGTTGGAAAGTAAGCCCCGAAATTACTCAAAAGCAGTAAGCTCTTCTAATGGATCTCACTAAAGAGAGACAATTGCATCTAAGATATAGCCTATCTTGCAAAATCACACTTGGAAACTTATGGATATTCCTCCGGGAAGTATACCACTAGGGTACAAGTGGATTTTCAAGAAGAAAATGAAGTTAGATGGTATAATTGATAAGTACAAGACCAGATTGGTAATCAAAGGATACCGATAACTAGAATGCCTTGATTACTTCGATACATATTCTCCGATATCGAGAATAACTTTTATTAGAGTCTTGTTAGCTATTGCCGCTCTATGGAATCTCAAAATACATCAGATGGATGTAAAGATAGCCTTTCTAAATGGGTATTTAGAAGAGGAAATCTATATGGAGCAACCTGAGGGGGTTTCTATGTCAGGACAGAAAAATAAAGTTTGTAGATTGGTGAAGTCATTATATGGCTTAAAATAAGCACCAAAGCAGTGACATGAGAAATTTGATAATGCCATGAAGGAATGTGGATTTAAGATTAATGAATGTGATAAATGTATCTACATGAAAGCCATAGAGAGTGACTATGTCATCTTGTACCTATATGTAGATGGCATACTTATCATTGGGAGTAATGATAAGATAATCAAATCTAATAAAGATATATTGAACTTAAGATTTGACATGAAAGACATGAGCCTAGCTGATGTGATTTTAGGAATAAAAATTTTTAGAATGACAGAAGGACTTATTGTTAGTCAGTCCCATTACGTGGATAAAATTCTTGAGAAATTCACCAAGGGTGATATTGCGTTGGCATGAACGCCGATAGATACGAACCAACATCTATCAAGAAATTGAGGTGAAAGTATATCTCAGCTAGAGTACTCTCGAGTGATTGAAAGTTTGATATACCTGATGAGTTGTACATGACCAAACTTGGCCTATGTAGTAAGTAAACTGAGTAGATACACGAGTAATTCTCGTGTTGAGCACTGGAAAGGGATAACAAGAGTACTGATGTACTTAAGGTATATTCGTGAATATGGTTTGCACTATACGATATATCTTGTTGTGATCAAAGGATACAACGATGCAAGTTGGATATCTGATATAAAAGACTCTAAGTCTATGAGTATATATGTATTCACTCTAGCAGGTGCAGTCATTTCCTGAAAATCTTCTAAACAAACCGTAATAACCAAATCCATGATGGAATCTGAGTTTGTAGCTCTTGACAAATATAGTAAAGAGACTGAATGACTACGACAATTCTTAGAAGATATTCCTAGATGGCCGAAAACCTGTGTCGACGATTTGAATACATTGCAATAGTCAATCAATAATTGGTCGGACATAGAGTCATCTATATAATAGTAAAACTAGGCATATATGTCGTAGACATAATACCATTAGATAACTACTCTCAATGGGAGTTATCACGGTCGACTATGTGAAGTTAAAGGATAATATAGCGGATCTACTAACCAAATGGTTAAATCGAGAGTTAGTTGCAAGCTCATCACAAGGAATGTGCTTGATGTCGTTGTCAGTGATCAATGCAGAGGACACCCAACCTATGCTGACTGGAGATCTCAAGAACTAGGTTCAAAGGGATAACTAATTTACACTAACTAGACACATTGTGGGGAACGACCCAATGAATCAGTGAAGGATGGAGGTTAAGCACACAACTTTTAATAATCCAAGAAGAGTAATGTGGAATACTCTTAAGGGATCACCTATGTGAGAAAGAAGTGGGGCCGTTTCGAAGAGAATTAGAGGCACAATTCTTAGAGCTTCTCATAGAACCAGACGTGTTCATGGCCAAGAATGAACATACTCATGAGCACTAAGTTGTATTAGGGAGTCTTGCGTAATATTTGTCACTGCTTACACAAACGACAGTATAGTTCAAGGACATTGTGTCTACTTTCAGCCAGTAAGCAACCAGATCTTCATAAGGGAAGGTTCAAAGGGTAAAACCTACCTATCCTATACTTGACTTAAATGTTGAATGTTATCATATACCCTATCTCCATTCATGTGAGGGATTGTTGGATATAAGTGATGTGGATGGAGAAGAGGTGGAAGAGAAAAGAGACTCCATTGTGAATGAGACTTTAGTCTTACATTGGGAGTTTCATGGCATGTTGGTTGGTTTATATTGATTCACATACATTGAGGATGTGAACAAATACATGAAGAGAGGCTCTCTCTCATGTGTGGGTGCGCAGGAAGAGGTGCAAATTCAAGGCCTGAATTGCACTGAACCATGTTGACTCGTGTGCAGGCACGACCTGCACGCATAGAATGTCGGACCGGTAGGGGCAAAATTTACCCAAGTGGAACAACCAACATTTTGTCATGTAAACCTTTTGCTGCTGTGTAATGGATGCATTAAATTTGAGATTAATGCAGAATCGAAATGGTCGAGTGATAATGAGTTAAATGGTGGATGTTTCACTGCTCGGCAAGTAATGGTCATTAATCGACTATTGACGTTGTCGTTGATCTAAGCTCCTATATAAAGAGGCTGCGATCACAGGCAGAGACACACACAACAACACAAGGAAAAGTTCTCCACCTTTGTTCCCCTCCTCCTCTGTCGTGCAACTCCTGCTCGACAAAGTGCTCGTGATAGCAATCGGGTGTCACTTAGTTCGTCATGACCACTAGTGCTTGGTGGGAATGAGGGTCAACCATTGTATCATGGGAAACATACGACTCGAGTAAGCCTCAAACCACAATCGGAGGTGGGCAAATATGTTTCAAGGAAATTGCTATTCTCGCAGGCCTTGGTCCTTTTTCTCACTCGGGGCGACACTGTTCACAAACTAAGCTTCCCGGTCAATTGTTCTCCTGCTCGGGCTCCTTTACTTGTCTAGCCGCTCGGTTGCTCTACTATTTGCTCGACCGACCACTATCCAGTTCGACCGCTATGCCTGCTCGAACTACTCTATCCGATCGGCTGCACTACCCAATCGGTCCACTCAGTCTCTCGCTTAGACTTCTCGGACAATCACATGCTCGGGCAGCCTCTCTGTTCGATCGCTCTGCCTGCTCGACAAATCTATCACCCGGACGGTGCTCAGTTGATCTGCCACTCAGCCTCTCTGCCGACCTATCAGTCGCCCGGGACATTAGACTGCTCGGCCTCTCTGCCCTACCAGCTACTTGGCTGCCTCGCTCGACCTATACGTCCGCTCAGCCAGCCACTCACTCGGTCTACTCCGAAAGCTACTGCTCGACGACTCAGTCCGCTCTACTGCTTGGCCAATCTGCCCGCTCGACAACACAGACCTGTTGCTCGGCCGATCTGCCCGCTTGGCAACTCAGATCGCTCTGCTGCTCTTCGGCACGTAGCAGAAACCAACCTCTGCTAGCAGCTTGAGACTATCCACTCAGGTCATCTCGACTATAAGTTGAGTTTAATTTAGCATGATTTAAATTCAATTAATACCCTATAAATTTCTGATAATAAATTAGTTGTATCCAATAAATCCCACCATGTGCAAAATTTTAATGAGATTAATGTGTCTATCACCTTTTGTCACATTTAGATGGGTCAGAATCGTAATCAGCCCACCATGAATATTTAAATCATCAGTCCATATAAGTTTTTTTTTTTTTTAATGTTGGCAATATTTTTTTATTTTTTAAAATTATTTGATTATTTTATAATTATTATTCTTCAAATTCTATAAATAATCTACACTATTATATTATACATATCTTTATATAACTTTTCTACTTTTTATCTCAAAATTTAGCTTGTTTTTTACTTCGAGTAATTTCAAATTCGGATTTTGAATATTGAATTTAACCCGAGCCATTTCCGACAATTGAGACGCAAGATAATGAAACCTTGATGAATATTTTTATTAAATATTTGAGAAAATCACTTTTCAATCTTAAAATACGTGTAAAATACAAATATTACAATATATATACTTTATAATGTCAATTAGATGGATTATGAATAATTAAAGTGACACGAGTACTTGTTTGGAGTCGGTCATGCCCTCAAGGTTATTGATACACTGATAAAATATTCAAATTATCATCTAAATATTTACGATTAGAATCTTAATTAAAATAAATTTATAGAAATTTTTTCTTCAAATGAGACACGTAACTAAAGGATATTAGGCTTCTAGGTTGTCCGTTACGAGCGCTTCCCGATTTATCTTAGTGGTTGGTGGAAAATTTTGTGGGACCGGATCGATCATCCCAGACTCAACGTTACTAACTTGATTATTTTTTTTTTTTTGAGTCGATCATTCTTAAATATAATTATTTTAATTTTTATAGAATAATAGAAGTATTAATTATAATTTATTTAAAAATTATAATATTAAATTAAGAAAAACATTACATAAATTGACTGTTATCAAATAATTTTTTTAATTTAAATTTTAAATACATAGGTGAGTTTTTTTTTTAAATCAAAAATCACTTACCCTGGTTGTTAAATGTATTCTCCGAGCCATACTTATATAATTAAAAAATTAATAAAATATGATATAAAAATAAATAATAAAATATCTTTATATTTTTTATATTTGAAGTGACATTTGTTAGGGTCAAAATATACTAGAGGGGGGTTTAGGGTTTAGGGTTTAGGATTACTTCTTGATGATGATATGCAGCGGAATGTACAAGAAACAAAAATACAAGGCTAACAGAAGGATTTACTTGGTATCCACCTCAAGCAGAGGTGACTAATCCAAGGATCCACACGCGACACACTCTTCACTAATGAAATCACTCCTTTACGATAACTATCGAAGGCAGAGAAGCCTTACAACACTCTCAGTACAAGAAGAAAGAAATGGAAACAAATACAATTGAAATCTTATAAGATTTACACTGGAAACTCTAACCCTAACCCTAACTTCTTCTTCTTGTTGTAGATCGCCTCTTGACTTGGACGTGCACCAGCACTTGCCTCCAAGAACCTTCAAGAACTGGTGGTAAGAGCTCGGAGAAGTCGCTGTGTAGATCAGAGAAGAGTCGGGTGAAGAACTGCGAAGGAAATTGCACGCCAACGGCTATAACCTGCGCAACCGTCGGATCCCAATTGATTGAATTGCTCTCAATCGATTGGGGAGGCTTTGAATCGATCGGTCGATTGATTCAGAATGTCTCTGTGCTCTCTGGAAATCGCCTAAATCGAATCGATTGCCCGATCGATTCAAGATCTATCGCGATTTTCCAGCCTCCCAATCGATTACCCGATCGATTGGAGGCTCCCAATCGATCAGGCGATCGATTGGGAGGGTCTCTATGCTCGTGGCGATAGTTCTCAATCGATCACTCGATCGATTGGGCTAAGGTTTCTTCGCGGCACCCATCCAATTGATCAACCGATCGATTGGACTATAATTAAATCGATCGGTTGATCGATTGACTCATTGTTGACTTACCAAATCAAGTCTAAAGACCCTAAAAACCCAACATTCGATCAACCATGATCTGTTGGGACATCATGTCTAGCATCTGGTCACCCTCGACTGACTAAAATTGTTTTAAAATGCTAAAATTAGGCTTTTCTAGCCAAAATCAGCATTTTCAATCGATTGGGGGTTGGGTCTCAATCGATTGAACCTGATTCAATCAATCCATGGATCAATTCAGGAAGTGTGAATCAATCGAGGAATCGATCCAGCGAGCTTTTGCTCGCGATAACACTTTCTCAATCGATCACCCAATCGATTGAGGCACTCCAATCGATCGGGTGATCGATTGAAGCCCTGATTTTCTGAAGTTTGATTTCAGTGAACTTCATAAACTCCCCAAAAATTCTACAAAATTCTAAAAATCATGAAAATTCATGTAGATATTACTTAGGGTATATATTATCAAGGAAAAATAGTTTTCTAAGAAAATACTTCCTATTTTCAAAGATTGACACAAACTTGAAAGGCTGTAAAAACTTTAGTGTTTTCTTCTAGTTTGTGTCTAACTTTTCAATGATAATTACTATCAAAAGATAGTTTTCACCAAGGTTTTCCAAAAGAATTTTAAAATTATTTTCAAAATCAATATCTAACCATGTTCTTTGGACTCAATGCACATGACTTGTACATTAGCTTTCCCAATGATTGGAATACACATAACTATGTGTTTTGATTAAACCAAAACTCAACTAGATGCACTAAATCAACATCTTGAGTTTTGTTCATCATCCTAACATCTCACTCTTATCTAATATGTACTAAAACACATACAAGTCACCTTATAGTTCTTTATGAGATATAAAGTTTAGTTTTGCCCTAAACTAGGGATCATGCATATCTATCTAGGCATTTTGAATTATGAACATCCACCTAGGATGTTACTTGTTAGTAAATGTCATTTGTCCTTAATTGCAAGGAATTAAAAATAATACAAGATGAGTTATGGCATACATCAAAATGAATAATTTTCAAAAGAAAATTTGCTATAACTACATGATGTATGTATGACATGACATGGTATTTTTATTTGTTTTTCAAAATAAGTATAAGTGCCAAAAATGATGTTGTAACGACCACCCTTCTTACTACTACTAGTCTCTAAGGGTGACCGTTACCTAACTACTATTCTACTCACTAGTGTCACTTATGCTATTATTAGCGACACTTAGATTTATCACGACCCTAGAGGAATTCCTACCGAAAAATTTCGGCAGAGTCTCCCCTGTACCGGTGACCAAATCAACAATACAAACACTATATACACAGCCACAGGCGGCTGGAACATATTTTTCCACACCCACGCAGTAATAATAACACAGTAAGTAAAAGAAAATTATTCTAGCAATAGTAAACAAATATCTAACTCCAACAATAGGACATATCAAGCTACAAGTACGGAATAAACTCAATTACAATCCCAACTTCATAATAGTATTTAAACTAAAAGAACTCTAAATAGGAAAGTCTTGATAATTCCTTAACAAACTCTTGATCTCCCCATAGTCCAGCCATCACACACCTTCATCACCACCACTTTGTCGCCTTCCTTTCATAATTTAGCTTTTCCTTTATCTGCGGTAGGAGGAAAAAGAAATCTATAAGCGAAACGCTTAGTAAGTACTAAACTATCTCACAAAAACTCGACGTGCATAAAAATGCAAACGATACTGAAACTGAAATGCTAAAAGAAAAGCCACATGTACTCATCTAATAGCAAAGTACTCAAATAAATTGCATACTCATGATATACCAGAATAAAGCTGAATACTGGAAATAAAACTAAACATGCTCACTAAACTGATAAGAAAAGTAATGAAACTCATGCTGTATGCTTAGAATTAAAGGAACTAAACTTCTGTTGATTCTAAACATAGGTGATACTTGTTTCATTTACTTATAGCTTTATACTTGAAATTAATCTTTTAATTTCTTTTACTTTTACTTTTCTTTCTTCTTCTTTTTCTTTGGGCCCAGGCTTAGTACCATCTTATGCGCGCTCTCTAATAGTGACTGAGGTAGCGAGCCTCCAGTCCTATGAGGATAAAGACCTCGGTCTTACCAGGACCAAGACCTCGGAATTGGTCACCTGGATTTGTTTAACGACAACCTCGGAAGTCGGGTACTAGCCTCTTACTTTAATTTACTTATTATCTTTTCTCCTCTAGACCTTGGTCTTTTTCTTACTTGTAGTTACCCATAATCCTCAAAAGGTTTAATAGGGCACACAATTATTTCACTAAAATACATGGCTATTCATCTTATTAAAATAGCAAAAACAACTAACTATATGCTTCAGATTAAAGAGCTATTAAAAGCTATCTAACACATATATATGCATATGTATCAAAACAGGAAACTAGAAACTGAATTATAATTCGATACTGCTCATGCTATTCGAATACTGCAAGTGTATCTAACAAGTAGAGAATTGCAACTAACTGAGCATGCTATAAAAATAAAGCAAGCAAATCAAACTACAAGATAAGCTTAATAGCTGTTCATGTTCAAGAAAACCAATAAACTAACCCTACATGCTTTAAATAAAGGCTGTCCTTGGATAAGAAATTACTCAAGCTTACTTATGAAACTTTCATGCTTAAAAAACAAAGCTGTGAAATTATGAATTTCGGATTGAAATGCTAAGGAACTAAGCAACTGAAATGCCAAGCAACCAAATACTAGAATGCTAGAAAAATAACACAACAAGCTAACTCCAAATCATAAAACAAGGTTGTTCATGTTAAACTAAAACTAAACTTGACATGAAACAAATTCTAAAGGAATAGAGTACTGCCCGATATATGAAATCTGCACTTAATAGGTCTACACTCCTAAGTTATTTCCAACAAAGCAAAAACATAAGGAAAGGATGATTTCTGCTGTAATCAAAAGTTAACACATGATATACTAAAGCATATGTTGTTCATGTCCAGTTAATAGCATAGATCAACCAATTCCTAATGGTCACTGTAAAGAGCTTCTACTGTAAACCCAAGTCACAATTGCTCTTCACGCAATGTGCCACAACAACAGAAGGAAACAGGAAGAACAATGCTAGCTTCCATACAACCCGAACATGCCAACTAAAATACTAAGTGCAAGCCTGAGGAACAATTCCTCATGCTCTACATGAAGCTTTACATGGACTGTAAAACTTAAACTGTAAAAACAATTCGAAACCATAACACTCTACACGAAACATAGCATGATCATCAAGGTCACAACCTAAAAACAAATACTTCTTAAACATGTTGTGCTTAGCAAAGAAAACCCAACCGTAATGCTTAAACGAGTCAATGGGAATCTGTTCACGCTCGGCAAGGAAAAGAAGGAAGCAAAATTTCGGAAACAGGTGAGTAGTACTTACCCCTTGATTGCTTGGACTTACAACCGAGAGGGAGAGGCGGCTAGGGTTCCGGGTGGAGCTTGAAACTCGGCGGCTCCTTTGTGCTTCCGAGCTCCCTTCGTCGGGATGACCACCCATGGGTGAAGACTGGCCGGAAAAGGGCTTCGCCAGTGCCGGAGAACAAAGCCCTAGCTTTGCTGCGTTTCCGCCCGTGTCCAGAAGCGCCGACACACACGTGAGGAGAAGAGAAAGGAATTAGGGTTTGGGAAAGAAATTAAACCCTTTATAACCTAGGTTTTATTTCTGCCCTTTACTATAACTTAAATACATCTCGCTACATACTTGGTTAACAAGTCACGCGCAGCCCAGTTGGTTGGCTACGTTCGGTTAAGTCGAGTTCGGCCGGAGGTATTGGGTTTGAGTCTCAACTTCCACATTTTTGGTCAAAACATACTAAACGACCTCCAAAAATTACGTAAAAATACTCTAAAAATCTCTAGAATATTTTAAAAGTATTTCTAAATGTTTTTGAAGACATTTAGAACTCGAAATAGGAAAAATTGGGTCGTTACAATAAAAAGGCGCCTTTTATTGTAACGACCTGACCCTCTTGGCCCATTTGGCGGCCCATTTGGCGACCCTCGGGTCGTCGACTGTCGGCCCTTATGTCGTCGGCCCATTTGGCGACCCTTGGCCGTGCCGTTACTCACTAGGACTTTCCACCCCTGGCAGTGAATTTTTTACCTCCCCCAGGATTCGAACTCTAAACCTCCATGCTTAAGTATTAGAGTTTATGAATCCTGGTAACCAAGTGAGATTACCAGGATTCATAAACTCTAATACTTAAGCCTGGAGGTTTAGAGTTCGAATTCTGGGGGAGGCAAAAATCCACTGCCAGGGGTGGAAAGTCCTAATGAGTAACGGCACGACCAAGGGTCGTCGGTCGACGACATGAGAAGTCACCAAATGGACCAACGACATAAGGGCCAACGGTCGACGACCCGAGGGTCGCCAAATGGGCCAAGAGGGTCGGGTCGTTACAGATGTCATGACATATGATGGGCAAACAAAGCATGCTAATTTAGCTTAAATAAAATACCTAGATTACCTATCTAAGTGTCCTTAAATCCTTAGCTAAACCTAAGAATAATCCTAGATTGTCCATATTTTCTTAAGAAACTCCCTAAGCTCAACTTGACATTGTTGGTGCAACTTTAGGTCAAGGTTGACCTGGTTGACCAGACTTGAGTTGACTTGACTCCAGTTGTGTTTTGATGTTTAACGAGTTATGTTTGACAATGTTTGACGTGAACAGAAAAGTTATACCTTGATGTTTTACAAGGATACAAGCTTGGGAGATTGTGGGTGCAACCCGTGGTCAAGGTTGACCTGGTTGATCCGAGGTGAGTTGACCTGACTCGGAAAAGTCCAAGCAGGGAGCTTGGCACGGGAAAAGTCCAAGCAGGGAGCTTGGCATGGGAAAAGTCCAAGCAGGGAGTTTGGCATGGTGAAAAGTCCAAGCAGGGAGCTTGGCACGGGAAAAGTCCAAGTATGGAGACTTGGCACGGAGAAGTCCAAGTATGGAAGCTTGGCACATGGGAAGTCAGAGAGGGCTCGGTAGCTCGTTCTCCGGACTGTGGTCAGAGAGGGCTCGGGAGCTCGTTCTCTGGACTGAATGGAAGTCGGAGAGGGCTCGGCAGCTCATTCTCCGAACTGTGGTCAGAGAGGGCTTGGTAGCTCGTTCTCTGGACTGGATATGGAAAGTCCTGGTGAGTGAAGCCAGGCAGACGGATAAGTCCTGGTGAGTGAAGCCAGGCAGTGGGAAAGTCCTGGTGAGTGAAGCCAGGCAATTGTGAAAACCCTAGTGAGTGAAGCTAGGTGAAAGTCCTGGTGAGTGAAGCTAGGCAGTGGGAAAGTCTTGGTGAGTGAAGCCAGGCAGTTGGAAATGTTGGAACCCCAAGGTGTTTTGATGTGATCAAACAAGCTAAATTAGGTCCTGCGTTTGTTTAACCCTTGTGTCTAAGTGTGCAGGAGCTTAGGAACACAGGAAGTCGAGCGGAAGATGCGGCTAACGAGAAGGACGGCACGGGAGAGAGCCGACGGGCTCGGTGCGTCCGAGGGACGAGGTGTCTGCGAAAGAGTACACCGGTGGACGAGAAGAGCGTGCGTGGCGCTCGAGGGACGAGAAACCAGGAAGGAAGGCTGCTCGATGAGAAGGCCGGAACATGGGTTCGGGTGAGCCCTATTCCGGAAGGCCGAGATCACCCAAGCTAACGGAGCCGGAGCGAACAGACCCGGACCGAAAAGAGCTAAATCGGAGCAGTAGAATCGGACCACAAAAAGTCAACAAAGTTGACTTAAGGGGTCCGAGCGCCCGGAATCATTTCGGGTGCCCTGGGCACTATTGAGGGTCCGGGCGCCCGGAATCCCTC
The DNA here is from genome assembly GCF_018446385.1 of Zingiber officinale. Taxonomy (NCBI): domain Eukaryota; kingdom Viridiplantae; phylum Streptophyta; class Magnoliopsida; order Zingiberales; family Zingiberaceae; genus Zingiber; species Zingiber officinale. The sequence continues at coordinate 103,525,782 of NC_055991.1, forward strand.
CGGGTGCCCGGAGCTGACTTTTGACCAGGATCGCGTCAAACGCGATCTGATCGTTGGGGGATAGAATTTTATCCCCTCCAGGGCACCCGAAACTCCTTCCAGGCGCCCGGACCAGTACTATAAATATAGTACTGGTTTGCACATTCAGATTAACTACTTGTAATCCAGTGCTTTCATTTGTGTTATTTCTTTCTGTGCTTTCAACGCTGTAAGAGGCTACTCCGCCCAGAGGAGAATCAATTAGTGTACCTTCTTTGCCTTGGATTAGCAATCCTCTGATTGCAAACCAAGTAATTCCTCTGTGTCTACTTTCTGTCTTAATTAGTCTCTGTCATTTTAATTACAAGTTCTTTTAAGTTAGTTGAATATCCGAGAAAGGTTTTTGGTTTTATTTTTGTAGGGCAATTCACCCCTCCCCTCTTGCCGACCTCCAAAGGGACCAACAAGTGGTATCAGAGCTAGGCGCGCTTCAGGAGGACTAACCGCAGATCGAAGCAACAAAGATGGTCGGACCAAGCATTGTTCCACCAAAATTCGAGGGAAACTTCGCAGACTGGAAGCGTCGTATGGAGGTATTCCTAAAAACAGATTTTGAAATTCGGTTTATCATGAAATATGATTTTGTAGCTCCAATAGATAAAGATGGAAAAGAAAAAGAAGAGAGCGATTGGACAAAGAAGGAGCAGAATGAGTCGGTAGCAAACAGACGTGCGGAACATCACCTGTTGAGCGTGTTACCGCCTCAAGAGGTCAACCGCATCGGAAACTATTTATCTACTAAAGAACTTTGGGAGAAGTTCTTGAAACTCCACAAAGGCACGTCCGAAGCAAAGCTCGCTAGAAGGGACATCCTCCGCAACAAACTGATGAACATCCGTCTGGAGAAAGGTGAGAAAGTAGCTGGTTTACACGCAAAGGTAAAAGAACTAGTTACTGGTCTCGAGAACCTCGGTGAAACGATAACAAACCGGGACACTATACGCTACGCGCTCAACGCGTTTCCAAGAACTCCGGAATGGACATCAATCGTCGACGCCTACTACATCTCAAAAGACCTGGAGGTAAGCACTTTAGAAGAGTTGTTTTCTACTCTTGAATTGCATGAAACTAGGTATGCAGGAACGACAAAGGATACAACCCAGACTATGGCGCTGAACGCAACCCAGAAGGATAAACTCGAGTCAGACTCCGAAGACGATCAAGAAGCATACATGGTAAGAAATTTTAAAAAGTTTTTTAGATCTAATAAATTTAAACTGCAGAATAAAAGGAATCAAAAAGGTGGAAGAAAGGTGCGGTGCTACCAGTGTCAGAAGGAGGGACACCTAAAAGAAGACTGCCTAGAACTCAAAAAGGCCAAAAGGAAGTCTCCCAAGAAACACAACCTAAAAGCAACTTGGGACGACACTTCTTCATCCGAATCAGAAGCTCAAGAATATGCCGGGATAGCACTAATGGCAAGCTACGATAGACAAAGTATATCAGAACCTAGCATCGATGAAGGGGGAGCGACCTCGGATGAAAGTAGTGAAGCAGGGGGAGATTCAGGCTTCAAGTCCGACATGGTAAGTGAGGTATGCCTCTTACCCCCTGATCAGCTTTACTCTGGTATCAAAGCTATGACTAAATCCATGTATAAATTAGAAAATAAAAATGCCAAATTAGAAAATGAAATTCTAGAAACAAAGAGAATTTTGGGAAAATCATGTCTTATAGAGGATTTTGAAAAATTAAAAATTGAAAATGAAAAACTAAAAGAAGAAATAGAAAGATTGAAAAAATCTAATGGTTCAAATATTTCTACTTTTAGAAATTATAGAGTTTTAAATTGGTATTATAGATTTCATCAAAGTCAAATTAGAAATATATCAAAAATCTATATACCTAGGAAATACTTGGTTAATCCTGTAGGTAGGAACCTCTACTGGGTTCCAAAAACCTGTTTAATTTAAAATTAAAGTCAGACTTAGCATTTTCAGCAAGGAAATTAAACAACTAATTTCTTTATGAGGCTTTGTCTAAGGAAGTGGTTGTTGCTTCAATAACCAAGAAGGCCTAGTGCCTCGCCACGACCTGGAAGCCAAGTATCGAAATGAAAAGTTTAATTGACTAACTGAAAAAGCATTAATTTAAATTACTTAATGCTTTAAAAAGAGTTATTCAATTTGTGTTAGAAAATATTTAAATTTTTTTTTTTTGTTAACTTAACTTAGAAATTTTTATGAAAACTAACTCAGAATTTTTTTTTTTTAAAAAAAATAGAATAGTTTTTTTATGAATATTAAATTAGAATTTTTTTTTGGGAATGTTGAAATAAGTTTCAAACTTAAATTTTTTTTAACTCTTATGACTGTTTTTTATCTGAAAAAATGTTTTCCTTTTCTCGAAAGAAAGATTCTGAAGAGTATTTTTACTTAGAAATTTTTTAATATGTTACACTTTAAGCTATTTTTTAATTTACCTTAGACTTGTTTATAACCCCAATTTTTATGTGATCAAAGGGGGAGAAGTATGTTAAGTCTAGGGGGAGGTAATATAATTTTTCATTTGCAAAAATTATTGGACTTATTTGAATATAAATTATTTTTATTTCATATGTTTACCCTAACTTAACTTGGGTTGCTCACATCAAAAATGGGGAGATTGTTGGAACCCCAAGGTGTTTTGATGTGATCAAACAAGCTAAGTTAGGTCCTGTGTTTGTTTAACCCTTGTGTCTAAGTGTGCAGGAGCTTAGGAACACAGGAAGTCGAGCGGAAGACGCGGCTAGCGAGAAGGACGGCACGGGAGAGAGCCGACAGGCTCGGTGCGTCCGAGGGACGAGGTGTCCGCGGAAGAGTACACCGGTGGACGAGAAGAGCATGCGCGGCGCTCGAGGGACGAGAAACCAAGGGAGGCGAAGGCCGGAACATGGGTTCGGGTGAGCCCTATTCCGGAAGGTCGAGATCACCCAAGCTAACGGAGCCGGAGCGAACAGACCCGGACCGAAACGAGCTAAATCGGAGCAGTAGAATAGAACCACAAAAAGTCAACAAAGTTGACTTAAGGGGTCCGGGCGCCCGGAATCATTCCGGGCGCCCTGGGCACTATTGAGGGTCCGGGCGCCCGGAATCCCTCCGGGCGCCTGGAGCTGACTTTTGACCAGGATCGCGTCAAACGCGATCTGATCGTTGGGGGATAGAATTTTATCCCCTCCAGGGCGCCCGGAACTCCTTCCAGGCGCCCGGACCAGTACTATAAATATAGTACCGGTTTGCACATTCAGATTAACTACTTGTAATCCAGTGCTTTCATTTGTGTTATTTCTTTCTGTGCTTTCAACGCTGTAAGAGGCTACTCCGCCCAGAGGAGAATCAATTAGTGTGTCTTCTTTGCCTTGGATTAGCAATCCTCTGATTGCAAACCAAGTAATTCCTCTGTGTCTACTTTCTGTCTTAATTAGTCTCTGCCGTTTTAATTACAAGTTCTTTTAAGTTAGTTGAATATCCGAGAAAGGTTTTTGGTTTTATTTTTGTAGGGCAATTCACCCGTCCCCTCTTGCCGGCCTCCAAAGGGACCAACAGGAAAGTCCTGGTGAGTGAAGCCGGGCAGATTGGAAATCCTGGTGAGTGAAGCCAGGTGAAAACCCTAGTGAGTGAAGCTAGGTGAAAGTCCTGGTGAGTGAAGCCGGGCAAGGGAAAATCCAGATGGATCAAGGGTGATCGGACATCTGGTGTTGAGAAGGTCAAGTAGGTCAAGGGAGTGACCGGATACTTGACACGAAGAGAAAAGTCCAAGTGGGTCAAAGGGATTGACCGGACACTTGGTGGGGAGTCTTAGCAGGTCAAGGGAGTGACCGGATGCTAAGCATGATGTACCAAGAGGTCAAGGTTGACCGAATATTGGTTTGGACTTGGTTTGGGCAAAAACCAAGACCTGGATCTTTCTGGAGACCGATCAGAAAGCGATCAGTGTGCCTCTGTGAGCTTACTGATCGGTCTGGTGACCGATCAGCAAGAAGCCTGATCGGTCAGGGTACGCACAGAGAGTTGGGCAACTCTCTGTGAAAGCATTCTGATCGGTCTGGGGACCGATCAGCATAGAGCCTGATCGGTCCCCACGACCGATCAGATCAGCCCCAGACCGATCAGGGTGATGCCTGATCGGTCTGGTCCTAGCCGTTGAGAGACAACGGCTAGATTCTTCTGCTGTCTTTGGCCTCTGTTCTTCTCGCAGGTGGATGCAGGCTATAAAAGGGCTGAGGGCTTCTACAGTGGAGTTTCTCTCTATTTCTTCCTCTTCTTCCTACTGACTGCTGAAGTATTTTCTGCTTGAGCTTTGTTGAGCTCTTCTTCGCTGAAGCTTTGCGTGAGCTTCCCTCGGCTGGGACTTCAACTGGACAGTTGGTGCTGTGGTTGGATTCCTGTGAAGTTGCTGCTTCATCCAGTCGACAAGAAGGCAAGCTAGGGTTATTACATTTTTGTATTGTACTTAGTTTCCTGCTGTATTCTTGTACTCCTGTTTATCTTGCTGTTGCAAGACATTGTGGCGAGGTTTCTCCACCCAGAAGGAGTGATTATTAGCCGGGTTTCCGGGGTCTCATCCACCGATGGATTGATAGGCTTCGTCCACCTTACGGACACGCCGAGGAGTAGGAGTATATCTCCGAACCTCGTTACATCGACGCGTGTTGAGGTTTGATTTCTCCGCTTTCGTTTCTATTATTTTTATTTCCGCTGCGCTAACCTTGATTTGTAGAAAGAAACGCGAATTTGGGGGCGGCTATTCACACCCCCCCTCTCTAGCCGCAATCCATCGATCCTAACAAGTGGTACCAGAGTGAGGTCGCTCTTCGTTGGATCAACACCCGGGGGAGCACGAGCTAGAGAATGGAGTTATTTGGAGAAGACGTCACAATTCCACCTTTCTACGATCGCGACGACTTCGCGTTTTGGAAGGTAAGAATGAAGTACTTTCTTATGACTAACCTTGAAAATTGGAGTTGTGTTCAATTAGGTTTCAAGCCTCCGATGGACAAGAAAGGAGAAACCCTAGAGAAGAAGGAGTGGACCAAGGAACAAGTCCACCAATCCCTAGTCAACGATGAGGTATTGAAAATTTTTGAATTTTCTTTACCTAATGATGTTTTGTGTAGGATAGGTGGATATAACGATGCCAAGGAGTTGTGGAACAACTTGGCAAAGTTCCATGAGGAGAACTCCACTTCAAGTCATGAAGAGGAATCAAGTGAGCCAAGTAGCTCACTTCATGGAGGAATGGATTTAGAAGTTGAGGACCACTCAACATCTAAAGAAGAAGAGGAGGAGAGTTCTTCTTCAAGTTCGGAGCAAGAAGAAGAAGCTTCTACCTCCGGAAGGGATGAAGGAGAGAGCGTTCATCCATCCTCAACTCTAGGTAACTCAAGCCATTTAGTTTCTAGCAAATTACACATAATGTGTTTTGAGTGTAGGGAATTTGGACATTACAAGAGTAAATGTCCAAAGAGGGTTAGAAAGACTCCACCGGCGCCAAAGGTCAAGGAAGCCGGAGTCCCAACACGTAAGGGCAAGGAGCACGTGGTGTGCTTCCAATGCAAGCGAAGGGGACACTATAGGAGTCAATGTCCGAGGGGGAGGCAACCTCACAAGGACAAGAGACCGAGCACGTCAATAGGGGGAGCGAAGGCAAACTCTAAGGTAACATTTAAGTCTCACTCTTGCAATAAGACACATGCTAGTAGTTTTGTTGCAATTGTTAATAATGATAAGCATGTTAACTTTAGGAACCAATATATGTGCTTAGGTGCTAAACATGTTAGCCTAGGTAAGGACAACACTAGAAATGTCAATCCTAGGATTAACTCATCTAAGGTTAGGGAGAACCTAGGTAGAAATCTCAAATCAACTAGACACATGCCTAGGAATACCTCAAAGAAAAATGATAAATTAAAGCTTGAGGTATTAGAGAAAGAAAATCTAGTCTTGAGGTCAAGACTTGACTCTCTAGAAAAGGCTCTTAAGGATTTGACTCTAGGGTCTAGGGGTCAAAAACCCAAGTCCAAGGACAAGAGAGGTTTGGGTCACAAACCTAAGACTCAAGTGGTCAAGCCCACTTATCATAATGCTCCATTCGATTATGGAACAAGACCTAGGGCTAGAAAGACCATCACCAAGGTCACAAGGGGAGTCACCCCTAGAGTTGATCTTGATGAGTCCCAAATGACCAAGGCTTTCAAGCGTAGGAGGGTCATTAGGAGGGTTGCTAGGGAAGTCATCCCTAGTGAATATTTAGTGAACCCAATGAGCTCAAATAGGTATTGGGTTCCTAGGAGCGTGATTTCATCACGCTAGATGAGTTAGGGTGTGCCAACCTTACTTGAATAGGTAGTTAACCTAATCATGGCAAAAGGTGGCACTTTAGGAATTTTCAAGGTGTAATCAAGCCTTGAAAATGAAATGGAAAGTTATTCCTAAGATAATTAGGATGTGCCAACCACATTTGAGGAATTTTCTAGAGTCAATCTAGTTGGCACATAGTGATCTAAAAGTCTTGAGGATATGATTTTAGGTCTATTACACTTAGGAATATAGAATTTATGGCAAAATGATCAAAATTATCAAAAATGGCAACTAAGGCTAGAATTAGGTATTTTCTATACCTTGACATGTTATTTGCCATATATTGTTTGCCATATGCCATGTTATGACATCATATTTAATCTATGATCATTTGAAATGTCATGATAATGCTTAGGTTATTTATATGTCATGCTTTATTTAAGTTTCATACTTTATGCCATGACATCATGACATTGGCACATGTTATTATGTATAATATCATTTTATGCCATGTCATCATTTCTTGCATTTATAATCAATGAAATTGATTTAAGGTTAAAAACACAATTTGATATGGAGATCAAATTGATGTTTAGAAAATGCATGAGACCTTAGCCTAAGATAACCTAAACCCATATCTCACACCAAAATTGACTTGGATGTGTTTGATACACCTTAGATGTGTGTGAGATATTAGGATGATGAGTTAGGATCAAGGTGCATGGTTCTTGTACCTAGATGAGCCTAATTCAAAATTGGGGATCATAGGGAAAGCTTATGTACAAGTCATGTACATTTAGCCCAAAGATTGTGGTCCTAAATTAAATGGTTTAAAATCATTTCAAAATTGATTTGAAAAACCTTGATGAAGCTTTTCTAGTGATAGCATTCATCATTGAGCAAAGTGATACAAAGATGAGTTAACTTTGAGCTATTTCAAAGACTTTTGAACTTTGTATCAATATTTGAAAATGGAACTTATCTTCATAGAAAACTATTTTTCCATGATAGTATATGTTATGAGGAGTGTATCCTCAAAATTTTACAATTTTTAGAATTTTCTGTGATTTTCTAGAGGTTTCTGAATTTCGGGAGAAGAAATCAGAAATCAGAAATCAGAGTTGTGGACCGATCAGAAGGGAGTCTGATCGGTCTAGATCGGTCACCGGACCGATCCAGTCTGTCTGGTGACCGATCAGGGCGTGCCAAATTGCTGAAATTCGACTGGTTGTCTGAAATTTCAGCTCGGGAGTTGGTATTTTGAAGGTTTGAAACTCTCCAAGACATTGTTGGTGCAATGGTCAAGGGGGAGTTGACCTTTAGGGGGAATTTTACCTATTAGTTAAGGGGAGTTGACTTTTAGGGGGAGTTTTTACTCCTAAAGACTTGAGTGATATGGGATTATCACTAAGTTAATTGTTGGACCTTAGTATCAAGGGGGAAATTAAGAGTTTCAATGAAAGGTATGGGACTTTCATTAGGAAGAAACTTTTGACCTTGATTCACTCTTCTTGATGTGTGTCAAAAAGGGGGAGAGTAGAAAGGAGATAGGAGAATGTCTAGAGAATGTTCAGGGAAGAACATTGGAAAACCTAAGTTAGGTTATCGGGTTAACCTAACTTGATTATGGGTTTGATTATGGGTTTTGTCAAACATCAAAAAGGGGGAGATTGTTGGTGCAACCTTAGGTCAAGGTTGACCTGGTTGACCAGACTCGAGTTGACTTGACTCGAGTTGTGTTTTGATGTTTGACGAGTTATGTTTGACAATGTTTGACGTGAACAGAAAAGTTGTACCTTGATGTTTTACAAGAATACAAGCTTGGGAGATTGTGGGTGCAACCCGTGGTCAAGGTTGACCTGGTTGACCCGAGGTGAGTTGACCTGACTCGGAAAAGTCCAAGCAGGGAGCTTGGCACGGGAAAAGTCCAAGCAGGGAGCTTGGCATGGGAAAAGTCCAAGCAGGGAGTTTGGCATGGTGAAAAGTCCAAGCAGGGAGCTTGGCACGGGAAAAGTCCAAGTATGGAGACTTGGCACGGAGAAGTCCAAGTATGGAAGCTTGGCACATGGGAAGTCGGAGAGGACTCGGTAGCTCGTTCTCCGGACTGTGGTCAGAGAGGGCTCGGGAGCTCGTTCTCTGGACCGGATGGAAGTCGGAGAGGGCTCGGTAGCTCGTTCTCCGAACTGTGGTCAGAGAGGGCTCGGTAGCTCGTTCTCTGGACCGGATGTGGAAAGTCCTGGTGAGTGAAGCCAGGCAGACGGATAAGTCCTGGTGAGTGAAGCCAGGCAGTGGGAAAGTCCTGGTGAGTGAAGCCAGGCAGTGGGAAAGTCCTGATGAGTGAAGCCAGGCAGTTGTGAAAACCCTAGTGAGTGAAGCTAGGTGAAAGTCCTGGTGAGTGAAGCCAGGCAGTGGGAAAGTCCTAGTGAGTGAAGCCAGGCAGTTGGAAAGTCCTGGTGAGTGAAGCCGGGCAGATTGGAAATCCTGGTGAGTGAAGCCAGGTGAAAACCCTAGTGAGTGAAGCTAGGTGAAAGTCCTGGTGAGTGAAGCCGGGCAAGGGAAAATCCAGATAGATCAAGGGTGATCGGACATCTGGTGTTGAGAAGGTCAAGTAGGTCAAGGGAGTGACCGGATACTTGACACGAAGAGAAAAGTCCAAGTGGGTCAAAGGGATTGACCGGACACTTGGTGGGGAGCCTTAGTAGGTCAAGGGAGTGACCGGATGCTAAGCATGATGTACCAAGAGGTCAAGGTTGATCGGATATTGGTTTGGACTTGGTTTGGGCAAAAACCAAGACCTGGATCTGTCTGGAGACCGATCAGAAAGCGATCAGTGTGCCTCTGTGAGCATACTGATCGGTCTGGGGACCGATCAGCAGGAAGCCTGATCGGTCCCCGGGACCGATCAGGGTACGCACAGAGAGTTGGGCAACTCTCTGTGAAAGCATTCTGATCGGTCTGGGGACCGATCAGCATAGAGCCTGATCGGTCCCCACGACCGATCAGATCATCCCCAGACCGATCAAGGTGATGCCTGATCGGTCTGGTCCTAGCCGTTGAGAGACAACGGTTAGATTCTTCTGCTGTCTTTGACCTATGTTCTTCTCGCAGGTGGATGCAGGCTATAAAAGGGCTGAGGGCTTCTACAGTGGAGTTTCTCTCTACTTCTTCCTCTTCTTCCTACTGACTGCTGAAGTATTTTCTACTTGAGCTTTGTTGAGCTCTTCTTCGCTGAAGCTTCGCGTGAGCTTCCCTCGGCTGGGACTTCAACTGGACAGTTGGTGCTGTGGTTGGATTCCCGTGAAGTTGCTGCTTCATCCAGTCGATAAGAAGGCAAGCTAGGGTTATTACATTTTTGTATTATACTTAGTTTCCTGCTGTATTCTTGTACTCCTGTTTATCTTGCTGTTGCAAGACATTGTGGCGAGGTTTCTCCACCCAGAAGGAGTGATTATTAGCCGGGTTTCCGGGGTCTCATCCACCGACGGATTGATAGGCTTCGTCCACCTTACGGACACGCTGAGGAGTAGGAGTATATCTCCGAACCTCGTTACATCGACGCGTGTTGAGGTTTGATTTCTCCGCTTTCGTTTCTATTATTTTTATTTCCGCTGCGCTAACCTTGATTTGTAGAAAGAAACGCGAATTTGGGGGCGGCTATTCACACCCCCCCTCTCTAGCCGCAATCCATCGATCCTAATAGACATTTCTTTTACTCTTAATTTGTTGTGCCAATTAAAATTACACATATCATCTGCCTTGTAAGCTAGTATACAACTCTAGTCCTTCTCAGGTACTTTAATATATGTTTTACGGCAGTCCAGTGTCCCGGTCCTGGATTACTTTGATATCTACTAACCATGCCCACAGCAAAATAGATATCTGGTCTCGTGCATAGTATACATTAGGCTCCCTACAGCTGAAGCATAAGAAACTGCCTTCATTTCTTCTATCTCTTTTAATGTCTTCAGAGACATTTCTTTAGATAAAGATACTCAATGCCGAAAAGGTAGAAAACCTTTCTTGGAGTCTTGCATGCTAAAATGAGCTAGGATTGTATTGATATATGAAGCTTGGGATAAGCACAACATTCTTTTCTTGCGATCCCTTATTACTTTAATCCCGAGAATATGTGCGCATTCTCCCAAGTCCTTCATATCAAATTGCTTGGACAACCATACTCTTACTTCCGACAACACTTTGATATTGTTTCCAACTAACAAAATGTCATCTACGTATAGTACAAGAAATACCACCACATTTCCATCACACTTCTTGTATACACAAGACTCATCCTGACACTGAATAAATCTGGATGTTCTAAGATCTTGAAGCTTGCTTCAGTCCATAAATCGCCCGATTGAGCTTGTACACTAGATGTTCTTTTCCCTTTGCAATAAACCCCTCTGGTTGCTTCATATGGATGTTTTCTTCGAGACTTCCGTTAAGGAAAGCTGTCTTGACATCCATTTGCCAAATCTCATAATCCATATGAGCAGCAATAGATAAGAGTATCCGGATAGACTTAAGCATAGCTATTGGCGAAAAGGTTTCCTCATAATCGATTCCCTCTTTCTGAATATACCCCTTTACAACAAGCCTTGCTTGGAAGGTTTCCACCTTCCCGTCTGTCCCTCTTTTCCTTTTGTAGATCCATTTACATCCAATAACTTTTACACTATTTGATGGTTCTACTAGCTCCCAAACTTTGTTAGAATACATAGATTCTATTTCTGTATTTATTGCTCTTTGCCAAGATGCTGCATCTTTTATCTTAGAGTGCTTCGTTATATGTCCAGAAATCAGGTTCATGTTCACCAGGGATTAAGTCTAAAGACTCTCCCAAAATATGAATTTTTCAGGTTACCTAACAACCCTCCCACTACGATGAGGCACTGTCTGTAATTGTGCATCATTTGTGATACGTGTTGCAGTTTCTTGTGGTATCTCATCTTATACTGTTGGTACTAGATTAGACGTGTCCTTTATTATTTCCTTAAGAACAATTTTACTCATGGGCTTGTGGTTCATTACATAGTCCCATTCTAAAAATGGGGCATTGGTGCTAACAATGACATTATGATCTTTAGGACTATAAAATAAACTACATTTCATTCCTCTAGGATTACCCACAAACAAGCAAACTTCTGTACGTGATTCCAACTTATCAGTGTCTCCATTTAGCACACGTGCTGGACTATCCTAAATCCGAATATGCTTCAGACTAGGCTTACGCCCATTTCACAATTCTATGGGAGCAGAGAGTAAAGACTTAGAAGGTACCATATTCAGAATGTACATTGCTGTTTACAGAGCATATTCCCAAAATGAATTTGATAATTCTTAATAACTCATCATTGATCTAACCATTTCCATAAGAGTTATATACCTTTATTCTGTCACATCATTCTGTTGGGGTGTACCAGGTGCAGTTAGTTAGGATTGAATCCCAACTTCTAATAAGTGACTCCTAAACTCTCCCAAGAGATACTTACCACTACGATCTCACCGTAGTGTCTTGATACTTTTACCATGATGTTTCTCCACATCAGCCTTGTACTATTTGAACTTATCAAAGCACTCGGACTTGTGGTGTATCATGTAAATGTACCCGTATCTCGAATAGTCATCTATAAAAGAGACAAAATATTCGAAACCATCTCTTGCCTGGATAGTCATAGGTCCACACAAATCAGAATAAACCAGTTCCAACACATCTTTGGCTCTATACCCCTTAGTCTTAAAAAGCTTCTCGGTCATTTTTCCTTCCAAGCAAGACTCGTAGGTTGAAAAGTTTTCCACCACCAATGAACCCAAAAGTCCATCGGCTATTAACCTTTGAATCCTACTCAAGTTAATATGACCTAGCCTTAGATGCCAAAGATATGTTTGGTTCATTTCCGAATGTTGCTTTCTCTTATTTAAATTAGAAGGTATTAATTTTCATTTGTTGCATTGTGGTAGTATTGCGTACCAGAACAGATAACTTCCATATTTTTCTTGATAACAACTTTGTCATCAAAATAGACAGAATATTCATCCTTAAATAGTTTTAGAAACTGAAATCAAGTTCTTTCTAAAACTTGGTACGTAAAGACAATCAATGTTTTATTCCTCTCAAAGGATAAACATTTCTCACTGCAACAGCTACTACTTTTGCAGCAGTGCCCATGTAGACGGTATTTTCCCTTTATATAGTTGTCGGGTTTCCTGGAACCCCTGCAATGAATTGCATACATGATCAGCGGCTCCCGTATCTACACACTATGTACCGGTAGATAACATCACTAAACATGTTTCAATAACTAATGAATAAAATACACCTTTATTGTTCTCATTTCTAAGAGGACAACCCACCTTAGTGTCCAAGTTTTGTTTCTAATCATTATAATTGGGACTAGTAAGTGTATTCTCTAACATCTAGGGGATTAAAAAACATTTGAGATCCTAAGAATCACAAAAATATTTAGTCAAGACAATACCTCAAAATCCCTGTAAATTTTGTATGCCTCGTTAGTGTGGACGTATACAAATTCAAACATTTGTAAGAGGAGATTTTATCCATTAATTTTATTGTCCTGTCAACCTATCTTTATGACAAATAAAATTAATAGTTGATCTGTCTTCGATCAAATATTTGGTCAAAACTTTAGAATTTAAAATAATACTTATTCCTCAAAACAATATCATTTAAATTCACTAACACCTCAAATACCGTGAATTTTATATGTCATGTTAGTGTGGTCGTATACAAATTCAAACATTTGTAAGAGGAGGGTCTTACCCATTAATTATCTTGTCAACCTTAAATTATCTCAAACACCATGAATTTTGTATGTCACGATAGTGTGGACGTATACAAATTCAATTATTTGTAAGAGGAGGTTTTACCCATTAATTTTATTTTGTCAACCTAACTTTATGACAAATAAAATTACCTCAAACACCATGAATTTTGTATGCTACATTAGTGTGGACGTATACAAATTCAAACATTTGTAAGAGGGGATTTTACCTAGCTTTATGACAAATTAATAGTTGGTTTTTTTCTTCGGTCGCATAAATAATAACAGTGACTCCGTTGGGGAGGATACTATTAAATGTGCCTAAGTATGTACCATTACTTGATACTTAGTCCATTAAATAGGATTGTGCCCTTTCAGTTGGAAAAGATCACACGTTCCTAAATAATTTCCTATAATCATCCATTTAGGAAGTTTGATCTAGTGATCTACAAGCAAACTCATCCGTTGTGGAGGAAGGCACTCAGAGCCAACACGCAAGTTTGTTTGCATCACTTACAAACCAGTAATGGAGACTGTGGAATTTATTTAAAATCCCTCTCCCACTTAGTTATTTAAAGTGAGGAATTTTAACCATGCAAACACACATCACACACATCATAGTAAATAAAAGCAAAAATATGGAAATATAATTTTTCAACTATTATTGCCTCTTCCATCATTGTCCTCCGTGTGTTGCCAACCCTAGCTGCTGCCATTTTTAGCCACCGCCATGGGGTCTAGTTGTCGCATCTATCTTGCTTTTTTCCACTGTGCCTCTGGTCCTCAAATAGTCCCATGCCTCGCAAGGATACGATCCGCAACAAAAATAGAATTTTACATTTATCAATCATATATTCCACAAGGGAATGTACATGTAATTTAAATCGAAACATAAATGTAAAATCCTAAAACTAATATAGCTCCTGTTGTATTTAATACATACAATCATGCACACACACAAAATTCCCTCGACATGTCCGAGGGTCCAATCACACACAATCACATTAGGGCCATAATAGTTGGATCTAGGATGCCTGCAACCATAGAGTTAATCTATTTGCACATCCTACTATTATCATACCTAAAATATGTATGACATATGCATAATTAAACTGAAAAACTAAACACACAAAGGCAATATCCTAGCTCTGATACCAATTGTTGGTTGCTACTCGGAATATCGTACTGGTTCCCCTGTATAAAAATTTTGTACAAGTCCCGAACCTTTCCTAACAACCTATTGTGTTCTTTAGAAATTAAATTTGGAATCGCAAACAGAACTTAACATTATTGATTCCAAATTCAACTTATCTGTTCTTAGAGGTTTAGACTTGGATTGCAAATGATGTTTAACATTATTAATCCAAATTCACCCATGTTACAAAGTTGATTAAATATTTATTTCAAACATCGACTTCTAGGTTAAACATGGCGAGACATTAGGCCTTCTTGGGTATGGGATCATCCACCACTTTCTAGATAAAGCCTTTTAAAGAAATTCAATATTTAATCTCCTTATAGTAACCCTAGGTTTAACCACTAAGAACAATCGAATCACAAGATCGAAAAAAATAAAAGAAACACAAAATCGAATCATAAATCCGAAACCTAGAATCGTTAGCCTCTTGTGTTTGGTATTTCAAAAATTTGAACAAAGAAAACTAGTATGATGCGGAATAAGACAACTAGTTATACCTTTCTTTGTTAACAAAAACCTCCTAATCTTCTATTGTATTCCTCTCCTTCTTTTAGACGTCGTCTGGGTGATGATATACCAAGAAGAAATCCACGAAAGCCTTCTACTCTTCCTCCATGCTCCAACCACCAAAGGGATCTAGACAAGAGGGTATCCTTTCTCTTCTTTTTCTCCTCCTAGTAACCGGCCACCAATGCTCCTTGTAGATATGATGTCGCCGGCCACAATTTGGAAAATAATAGGAGAAGAGAGAAAGGAAGAGGGTTGGCCACCAAAGGAAAAGAGAGAGGAACAATAGAATAGAAGTTGTGTACCATGAAGACATCCTTTACCTCTCTTTTATAATTCTTGGTGAATCCAAAAAATGAAAGTTTTATAACAAAAATAAAACTTTCTTTTCTATTCATGGCATGGCCGACCACCTCTCATCAAACAAACAAGGAAAGATTTTAAACAAAAATTAAAATCTCTCTTTTAAAATATCTCTTTTGTGGTTAGCTATAAAAGGAATATTTTATAAATTAAAATCTCTCTCTTTTAAATCCTTTTATGGATATCTATAAAAGATAAAATTTAAAATAAAACTCCTTTTATATCATGGTTACAAAAAAGTAAAGTTTTCTTAAAAATTAAAATCTTTCTCTTAACATTATAGATATCTACAAATAAGGAAAGATATCTAATCTCTCTTTTAATCCTTTGTAGAAAATCTATAAAAGGAAAGATCTTAACATTAAAACTCCTTTTATATCATGGTTACAAAAAAAGGAAAGTTTTCTTAAAAATTAAAATCTTTCTCTTAACATTATAGATATCTACAAATAAGGAAAGATATCTAATCTCTCTTTTAATCCTTTGTAGAAAATCTATAAAAGAAAATATTTTAAAATTAAAACTCTCTTTTAAAACCATGTGGATAAAAACATAAAAGCAAAGATTTTATCAAAATTTTATTTTTAATAAAATTCCCTTTCCTTTCCTTACTTGGTCGACCACTAGCTTGGGCACCAAGTAAGGCTTGGCCGACCGTAGCTTAAGCTCCAAGCTTGGCTTGTCCAACCCCTTGCTTGGGCTCCAAGTAAGGATAGGGGTCGACCCCTAGCATAGGCTAAGAGGCTAGGCTTTGGTTGGATATAAGGATTTATATAAGAAGCTACAATAGGGACTAAGAGAAGGAATTGGTTTTGGTCTCCCGATGAGCTTGAACTTCCCGTGTTCGTCCCGAACACCCAACTCAAGTTCATCAATAATAACTCATACCACTAAAGAGCTACTATTGAACTACCGCATCAATCCCAAATTACATTATGGGCTCATTCCTATTATGAGTGTGTTAATCTCCTTATATTTAAGATATCGAATGCCCATTAATTAAATGAGTTATTGACACTCACTTAATTAATATCTAGCTCCAAGAGTAGTACCACTCAACCTTATTATCATGTTGGACTAAGTCCACCTGCAGGGTTTACATGATAATCCTTATGAGCTCCTCAAGGGGGCATCATCAACCTAGATTACTAGGACACAGTTTCCTTCTATAACCAACAACAGACCATATAAATAATATTATTTCCTAACCTATCGGGCCTTTTGATTTAACGAGCTAAATCTCACCTATTGATAAGTCAAAGAAACAAATACTAAGTATACATGCTTGTTGTTATATCGAGATTAAGAGTATACACTTCCATAATAACTGAGGTTATGTTCTTTTATGCAGTCAGAATAAAAAGAACAACCTCAAATGGTTCTGCTCAATACACTCATAGTGTACTAGTGTAATTTATTAGTCAAGATAAACTAATACTTAATTACACTTCAACCACTCCAATGGTTTGTCCCATTCCATCTTGGTCATGAGCAATTATTTATAATTTATAAGGACCTGATAACATGAAATTCTGTGTGTGTCCTCACACCATGTTATCTACAATATAAATTAAATGGACAACTACACTTAGCATAAATGTAGACATTTGACCAATGTGATTATTATTTCTAAATAAATGTTTATACAAAAAGCTAGGCTTTTAGTATGCATTCCAACACTTAGAAGTCTTAGTTACTTTTGTCGTTGCAAAGATACTCCTAGGGATAACTTTCCTTGTATCCTTGACTTGACCGCTAGACCTAAGATTGGTTCCATAGCTATATGGAACCCTATGATAAGAAAGCACACCCTTCTTGGTTTTAAGTTTGTATCCCAAACCCCTATGACCATTGGATGACCCTTGTTGTTTTTCTAGACCTAGTTTATGCTCATTTTATTCTTTTAGGATAATTTCCATCCTTTTTAGGGTCTTTTCCATTTTATCAAGCCTTGACCTCAATGCTTGATTTTCTTTCCATAAATCCCTAGATTTTAGTTTTTCATTAAATCGTTGAGCTTTTTATTTTTAGGCTTATACCTAAGGTTCTTAGTGTTATTGCCTAAGTTGTTATTTATCTTCCTAATCTTAGGTGTGGTAGTTTTAGCATGAAGAGCTACATGTTTTTCCTTAATGCTATCATGCTTGCTATTTTTATGGTAAATGACATTAAAATGATAAAAACTTGAACTAGCATGCTTTTTACTGTTTGTCAAAGGAATGGGTTCAATAAATGATACCTTGGGTTTTACCTTAGAAGCTCCCCCTTGACTTGTGCTTCCTCCTTTGATTTTGACCGCTTTCTTCCCCTTTGGACATTGGCTCCGATAATGCCCTTTTTGATTACACAAGAAGCACACAATGTGCTCCTTGCTCTTCTTAGTTGTGGAGGCGGTCTCCTTAGGCTTCTCCTTGCCCTTTGGTGTCATTTGACCCTTCTTCTTGGCCAATTTTGGGCACTTACTCTTGTAGTACTCATGTTCCCTACACTCAAAATATATAATATGATTTTTATTTTTAATTGAAATATTTTTACCTTCACATGTAGGGATGACACATGATCCTCCATTTGATGTCTCTTGATCTTTGGAGGATGCATCATCTTCTTCTCCACTTGACCTGGATGTAGAAGCTTCTCCTTCTTCTTGATCCGGTGTCAACGAAGGTCACTCCCCCTCAATCCTAGAGGTGGAGGCTTCTTCATCTTCATCTCATATATGGGACAAGAAGTATGTTCCCTCCTTTCCCTTTTCATTGCATTCCTTTGAAGATGAGGCCTCTTGGACTTCTTCTTCGGAAGTTGAGCATCTCTCAACTTCGGAGTCCTCTTGCTCTTGATCTTGATCCACTGAGTCACCCTCTTTGGATTCTTCTTGATTTGGTACAGTGGAGGGGATCTCATGAATCTGTGCCAATTTTCTCCAAAGCTCCTTGGCATCCTTGAATTCTCCAACTTGAGCCAAAATATTGCTTGGTAACAAATTGACCAATAGCTTGGTCACTTTGTCATTTGCCTTGATCCTTTGAATTTGCTCTTGGCTCCATTTGCTCTTCTTGAAAATTTTACCCTTTGAATTTGTTAGAGCTTCAAAATCTTCCATTAGAGAAAATCATTGCTCTATCTCCATCATAAGAAAATTTTCGATCCTTGATCTCTAAAGATTGAAGCTTGTGGATACAAATGGTGGAGGCACCCTCGTGTTGAATCCGAATCCATCTCCAAATTCCATTTGAAGTTGAGCTTGATGAAATCTTTGACTTAAAGAATTTTGCTCCAACTTCTTCACCCTCTACCCTTGTTGCCCCTTCTGGTGATAATTTCGGTGAAGAGCGACCTCGCTCTGATACCGCTTGTTAGGGTCAAAATGTGCTAGAGAGGGGGTGAATAGCTCGTCGCGCTCGTTGTAGCTTGATTTTTGATGATGATATGCAGTAGAATGTACAAGAAACAAAAATACAATGCTAACACAAGGATTTACTTGGTATCCACCTCAAGCAGAGGTGACTAATCTAAGGATCCACACACGACATATTCTCCACTAATGAAATCACTCATTTATGGTAACTACCGAAGGCGGAGAAGTCTTACAATACTCTCAGTACAAGAAGAAAGAAAGGGAAGCAAATACAATTGAAATCTTACAAGATTTACAATGGAAACCCTAACCCTAACCCTAACTTCTTCTTCTTGTTGTAGATCGCCTCTTGACTTGGATGTGCACCAGCACTTGCCTTTAAGAACATTCAAGAACTGACGATGAGAGCTAGGAGATGTCGCTCTGTAGATCAGAGAAGAGTCAGGTGAAGAATTGCGGAGGAAATCTCACCCTAACGGCTACAACCTGTGTAACGGTCAGATCCTAATCGATTGAATTACTCTCAATCGATTGGGGAGGCTTTAAATCAATCGGTCGATCAATTCAGAGTGCCTTTGTGCTCTCTGGAAATCGCTTGAATTGATTGCCTGATCGATTCAAGATCTATCACGATTTTCCAGCCTCCCAATCGATTACCTGATTGATTAGAGGCTCCCAATCAATCAGGTGATCGATTGGGAGGGTCTCTGTGCTCACAGCGATAGTTCCCAATCGATCACTTGATCGATTGGGCTAAGGTTTCTTCGCGGCACCCATCCAATCGATCAACCGATCGATTGGACTATGATTAAATCGATCGGTTGATCGATTGACTCACTGTTGACTTGCCAAATCAAGTCTAAAGACCCTAAAAACCTAACATTCGATCAATCATGATCTGTTAGGACATCATGCCTAGCATCGGGTCATCCTCGACCTGTTAGAGTGTATACTAAATGCAAAGCTTTTTGTAAACATTTATTTTGAAATAAAGAATCACATTGGTCAAATGTCTATATTTATGCTAAGTGTAGTTGTTCAATTAATTTATATTGTAGATAACATGGTGTGTGGTGTCACACACAGAAGATCATGTTATCGGTTCTTTATAAATTATAAATAGTAGCTCACGACTAAGATGGATAGAAACAAACCATTGGAATAGTCGTAGTGTAATTTGATATTAATTTATCTTAACTATAAAATTACACTAGTACACTCTGAGTGTATTGAGCAAGATCATTTAAGATAAATTCTTTTTATACTGACTTAATAAAAGAACAAGAACTTTGTTATTATGGAAGTGTGTGCTCTTAATCCCGATATAGTAACAAGCACGTGTATTTAGTATTTATTTCTTTGACTTATCAAAGGGTGAGATTTAGCTCAATAAATCAAGAGGCTCGATAAGTTGGGAAATGATATTACTTATAGTGTGTGTTGTTGATTATAGAAGGAAATTGTGTTCTACTAATCTAGGTTGATAATATCCCCAAGAGGAGCTCATAAGGATTGTCATGTAAACCATGCAGGTGGACTTAGTCTGACATGACGATAAGGTTGAGTGGTACTACTCTTGGACTAAGATATTAATTAAAGTGAGTTGTTAGTAACTCATTTAATTAGTGGGCATTCGACATCTTAAACACAGGGAGATTAACACACTCATAATAAGAAGGAGCCCAAAATGTAATTTGGGATTGGTGCGGTAGTTCAATAATAATTCTTTAGTGGTATGAATTATTATTGATGAAATTAAGTTGGGTGTTCGGGGCGAACACAGGAAGCTTAATTTCATTGGGAGTCCAAAACCAATTCCTCCTCTCGGTCCCTATCGTAGCCTCTTATATATAGAGAATTATATCCACCAAATACCCACTTCCTACCCACCCTTAGGTGGTCGGCCAAGCAAGCTTGGAGCCCAAGCTTGGGCCATCCAAGCCAAAGGCTTGAGCCAAGTAGGGTGGTCGGCCATAGTTTAGAGCCCAAGCCTGGTGTGGCCGGCCATATAAAAATAAAAGAATTTTAATTTTAAAATCTTTGTTTATATGGAAGCCATGATTTAAAAGAGAGTTTAAAAATTAAATATTTCCTTTTATAGTTTCTACAAAGGATTAAGAGAAAGGTTTGATATCTTTCCTTATTTGTAGTTAAAACGAAGATTTTAATTTTGAAGAAAACTTTCCTTTTTGGAAATCATCCACATGTTTTAATAGAGAGATTTTAATTTATAAAAATTTCCTTTTATAACCAACTATAAAGGGAATTTTTTAAAAGAGAAATTTTTATTTTAAAAATTTCTGGAAACAAATAAGAAAGTTTTAATTTTGTGTTTAAAACTTGCCTTATTTGGAGCAATGAAGGGGACGGCCATGTGAATGGTTAAAAGAAATTTTTAATTAAATTTTCCTTATTAACCAATGGCAAGGAAAATAAGGGAATTTTATTTATAATTAAGTTTCCTTATTTTCCAAGACCAAGGAATATAAAAGAGAGGGCAGAGGTGCCTCACCTCACAACATATCATCTAGTATTCCTCTCCTCTCTTCCTTGGTGTGGCCGGCCCTATACTTCTCCTCTTCTCTTCTTCTTTAGTGGCCGGTGCATCCCTCTCTTGGAGAAGAAGGAGAGAAAGGAGGCTTTGCACTTGCATCCCTTGGAGCTTGAAGGTTAGTGGCTGAAACTTGCAAGAAGGAAGGTGTCTTGGTGGTTCTCATCTTGGTAGATCGTTGCCTACACAACGTCCGAGATAAGAAGAGGAATATGATAGAAGATCAAGAGGTTGTTGCTTACAAAGAAAGGTATAATTAGTAATTCTATTCCGCATCATACTAGTTTTTCTTTGTATGAATTTTGAAATACCAAACACAAGAGGCTAGTGATTCTAGGTTTTGGATTTGTTTCGAATTTGTATTTCTTTGTTTTTCGATCTTGTGATTCGATTGTTCTTTTTGGTTAAACCTAGGGTTACTATAAGGAGATTAAATATTAAATTTCTTTGAAAGGCTTTATTGAGGCAGTGGTGGATGTTCCCATACCCAAGAAGGCCAAGTGTCTCGCCATGTTTGACCTAGGAGCCGATCTCTGAAATAAATATTTAATTGAATTTGTAATATGGGTGGATTTGAATCAATAATGTTAAGTACCATTTGCGATCCAAGTCTAAACCTCTAAGAACAGATAAGTTAAATTTGGAATCAATAATGTTAAGTTCTGTTTGCGATTCTATATTTAATTTCTAAAGAACACAATAGGTAGTTAGGATAGGTTCAGGACTTGTACAAAATTTTTGTACAGGGGAACCGGTACGACATTCCGAGTAGCAACCAACAATTGGTATCAGAGCTAGGGTTTGTCTCTATGTGTTTGATTTTCAGTTTAATTATGCACATGTCATACATAATTTAGGTAGAATAATAGTAGGATATGCTAACTCTATGGTTGCAGGCTCCAACTATTATGACTTATAGAGATTGTGTGTGATTGGACCCTTGGACATGTAAAGGGCATTTTATTTGTGTGCATGATTGTATGTGTAAGATATCGGAAAATTAAATAATAAATATTATTGGACGGAAAAATTTATTGGATTTTTCTAGAATTTTAGAAATTTTTCGGGATTTAAACGGGGTCCGTATGACCCGTTTTGAGGGGATGAATTCGGGGTACAGTGGAGGCCAGTTTTGGATACCAAATTAAGTTGGGAGTTGATTTGAGAATTAACTTAGACCTTAATTAAACTAACCTAAGTTTAATTAACCTATGCTAATATACCTAATCGGCTACTCCTTTCCCCCATTCTTCCTCTCCCGATTTCCCTATTCTCGCGCGACTCTCATCTTCCCCGACCCATCTCCTCGCCCGATCGCCAGCCACCGCGAGCTCACCTCCGGCAACGACCTTCTCCTCCAGCGTGCCTCAGTCGGTTCTCCCTCCGATCTTATCCGGTTGCTGCCCCTCTTTCCTTTTGATCTCGCGGATACTGATCGCCCTTCTTCTCGGCGTCGCCACGATCGTGTCGACCGGCCACGAGCTTGCAACCAGCAACAATCTCTTACTCGGGCGCCCTTCATCATCAGTGGAATTTTGATTACCTTACTGCTAAGATTCCAGCCGCCCTCTTGATCCCGACGTCGTAGCTATGCCGGCACAATTTCTCCATCAACCGTGCCCTAGAAATGATCTTGGAGGTAAGTGGTTAGATCTGGCTGTGAATTTGAGCGTTCAATCTTCTTTATAGTGTTGATTTGGGTAATGGTTTTTGGGAGGCAGTGACGGTGTGTTGGTTTCGGCCACCACAGCTCCATTAGGGATCATTTTCTTCGTCGGATTTGTGATCAACACCAGCGACTGAAGAGAAAGAGGTAATGGGTGCTATTCTTGTTGTTGGATTTTTGGTGAGGAATAGATTGCCCGGTTGATTTCTTGTTCTTCCTGTTTTAGAATAGAGAAAGGCATGGATTGTGGACTTTCCCTGTTGCCATTCACTGTCTCTTCACTTCTAGTAGCTGTGGAGGTCTCGGATGAAGAGGTGGAGGTTGGTTAAGGTGAGACAGGTTCTGTTTGTGAAGAGTTCAGTAAATCAATTGCCCTACAGCTAAGTGTTGGATTTGATTTTGGAAGGAATTGGTTTAGGACTTCTTTGGTAGCTGTCGACAGAGATCTAGTTGGGCTGTGAGATTCGGGATTTGCTGCCATCCCTCAAGGTAAGTGTCTACCACTAGTTTTCTTCTTAGTGTGAAATTGATTCATGATTAAGGAATTGGAATTCAGCTTTGATTTATTGATTTTGATTGAATCTTGGACTGGTTAGTGAATTTAGAAGAATTTATGATGAATTTGGATTAGTGTTGGATTGATGATGAATTATGTGAGTTGGATTTAAGATGTGTTGATTAGTGAGTTTTGGATGAATTAATAGATTATGGATTAAGGAAGTAAGTAATCTATTTCGATTAGGGCTTTCCCTAATTAGATTGGGGAGTTTATTTAGCTATTTGCTACCTACGTAATTAGCTAAATATATATTATGTGATCGCAGGACTTGGATTCGGGACGAGTGTCTCGACGCGGGATTATTTGACACGATCGACAGATAAAGGCGGGTATTTCTTCCTTGCCTTTATGTAGATTTTATTGAGCTTAGTGCATGGTTTTATGAGGTGGTTTAGGATGCTTTATCTTATATCGTGTTCGTTTGTTGCTTTCCTGCTTGATACCGATGCTTGACCCTTGTGATGATCTATTTAATTCTTATACAGTCTACACTTTGAATTATCTATACTCTGTGGTATTTGTGTACATGTAGAGTATGTATGGTAGGGATTACTTCGTTGGTGGTATTCATATGAGGCTTGTCCATCCGTATGTCGTGTATACTTCTGTCCGGTGTGATGATTGGAGTTGTGTTGATTGTATGTCTGTGGTTTATACACGTGTTTGATGTGTTTTTACTGGAGGATAAATGTTGATTGTACACGTGGGGTTGTGTAGGTGTGTCTGTTGAGGTTATTGGAGATTTTTGGTTGACTATACATGTGTAGTTATATACATATGTTTGGTGGGATATATGGAGATATCATGATGATTATACTCATGTTGTGGGACACTTAGGTGGATTTAGAGTTGCATGGAAGATGACGGTGTCCGTATCATGATTATATATATATATCATCATGTTCATCATTCATGTCATACTGACGACTATCGTCTCCCTTGTAGTTGAGAGGGTTGTCAGTCTTTTATAGCCGTCCATTCGGCCACTGATGGAGAGTGGTAGTTTGGAGTAGAGCTAGTCCTGTCGCGCTTACTCAGCTGCTCAGTGTTCTGTCAGCCTCGACCACTCTGGAGTAGTGAGTCTTGAGGGTACAGTGTCAGAGGGCTAGAGATGTGAGTGGTCAGGGACCCTTAGCTAGGTAGTTATATAACCGCCTATAGCGGTGTTTGTACTGGAGGCTAGTGCGGTTTGTCACGGACCCAAGCCTCTCGGCCATACAGGGGTCGTGGTGTCTAGAGAGGTGGCGGGGGTGACCATGGAGCATGCATGCACATTGGCATTTGATGCGCGGTGCATCTTTGGAGATATATTTGCATACATGCCTAGTAGATACTAGTTGCATGTGTTTGTGGTATGTTGCATTTGTTTGCGATATGATTGTTGCATATGGTTGTCATGCTGCATACATGTCATTTATTTTACATGTATTTGCAGTCGTATTTATATTGCACAGGTGTCACGGGTATGTCTGTTGCAGATCCAGTGAAGTTACTGATCTTGGTATCTTGTGTCGATTCCAGATTGGGTATGTATCTGTCATTATGTTAGTTGTGGTTTGTACAGTTTATGTCAGGTTATTATGTCAGGTATGTTCAGATGCATTGATTATGATAGTATGATCATGTTCTTATTCCCTACTGAGACTGTATACTTGTGATCTTCATGTTTGTTATTGACCATGCACTATCTTGTCTATTACCCGCTGAGTTACCTATACTCACCACCGCGTGTATATCTTTATGTTTCAGGTAGTTTGTAGATGGTTGGTGTCGCTCGGAGTATCCTGTCTACCGGGTCCTACGTCACATCCGAAGACCGTGCTTATTTTCTTTTGTATATTCTTTTCTTATTTTTGGCATTGTATTTGTGTATAGCCATGTGGCTATCCTATGGTTTTGGTGTTGTATTTGTGTCTAAGCCGTGCCGGCATGCATTGTATTTATTTGTGTTGTGTGGGCTTTCCTTCGTTTTTCCGCTGTGTTTTGGTACAGCCGTGTGGGCTGTTTTATATATAACTGCGTGGTTGTGATTGTTTCATTCCAGCCGTGTGGGCTGTTATTATAACTGCGTGGTTGTGTATATAAATATTCCAGCCGCATGTGGCTGATGTATTTTGCTTGTAGTGATGCTTCAGATTGTCACCGGTACAGGGGAGATGCTGTCGGATTTTTGTCTGGCAGAGACTCCTTTGGGGGCGTGACAATTTAGTGGTATCAGAGCGGGTACGATACCTGTTTTGTTTTGTGTTCTGTTTTCGAGTTTGTCTGATACCAATTTTTGGTATCAGAGCAGGTATGATGCCTGTTATTCGTGTTTGGATTTCGTGATTCGATTTTCTTGATGTGACTTTTCGAGTTTTGGGACCAGGCAGCAGCAGGACATCTCCCGGGCTATAGGAGGTATGTTTGCATATTATTAGCATACATTTCTGTTGGTGTATGTATTGTTGTCCATGATAGTTTCTTATGACATGTGTTAGTACTCTTCTGTTAGTACCTGCTTATTTGCTTGTACCATGCATTTCATGTGTTGGGTCAATCACTGATCACGGTTGACCTACTGGAGATCAACGTTTTACAGTCTCAAGGGATTCGTCATATCATACTACTAGTTGTTTTAGTGTCTACTACGACTAGTTGGTTGAGAGTTAGAGTCACATACCAGTCTAGGTTATTATTAGTTGGATAGTGGATGGTATTTATATACTCATATTGACCCTGTTGGTAGAGTATTGGTTTACTCCTATTAGTTCGGTCAGTTTAGGATTGATTTACCTGGTTGACTTGTGTAGTTATGGTTTGACTTATTACCCTTGTTGACTTGGACAGTTGGGGTTTGACTTATCTTAGTTGGTTTTGTGATCCTATTAGTTCGGTCAGTAGAGGATCGATTTACCCTTGTTGACTTGGGTAGTGGTGTATCGATTTACCTTAGTTAGTTTCATCAGTGGATGATTGATTTACTCTTATTGGATCAGTTAGGAGATGATCGATTTATTTTGTTGGTCCGACCAGTAGGGTACTGACTTACTCTATTTTTAGAGATTCCTATCTTTGGGATGTTTCATACTTGGTTAGATATTTTGATTTGTACCGCTGTAGAAAAGACTGAATTAGTCGTATACCATTTTCGGCTTGGTCAGTCTGTAGTGGATCGTCGTATCCGATTCCATGGGGACTTTGACCATGGACTGTCTATACATGGTAGGATGATCTAGAAGGTACATTCAGATAGGATACCGTACGGGGTGGAAAAGTGTAAAGTTACCTGCTTAACACTTATGAGATACATCCATTACTAGGGTGTATGAGTTGGAGAGTACATTTGGATATATGATTTGTATTGACATGAGAGAGTTGAAGTTGGCTGCTTAACCTTTACGTGACCCGGTACCGCGTGAAGGAAGAAGGAGAGAATGTTTTTGGAGATCAGGTCATCACTTAGTGATTTCCTTGAGATGTTTTGGAGAGAGAGTAGTTCTTTACCTCTTTCGATAGCATGGTGATTTATAAGGCGATGACTAGTAGACTCGCCTATCGTTGTTCCATGGGAGATCCTGACTCATGGAACTATTGGATATGATTAGATATCCATGATGTACTTAGTGATATATACCCCGCAATGATGCGGAGGAAGTGGTATTAGTTGAGTACTACCTAGGAGGTCTGATCGTAACTAGGTATAATTTTAGATGATGATCTTCGAAGGGTAGAGCGTTGATTGACGAATATTTTGATCAGCTAGTTAGTTATAGTGCTCCTCTATCGTTGTGTTCATTGCTCGATACTGGAGGTTGTTGAACCTCAGGGTGGAGCAATCACAGTATGATGTAGTACAAGACAATGGTTAGACGACTCAGCTAACATTGTCTCTATCAGGTGGCTCAAGACCTTGACCCCGTGATCATTTTACCAGATCTTGTAGTCTATATCTCAGATTAGAGGGTTCGACCTATTATCGATATTTGTCGAGGGACCTTTATAGGATGGTTATGAGGGTTGTGGAGATATCTTCTGGATTGATAGATTCTTAGTCAGGAGATTGTGTGACCCTTTGACTTTGGATTGATATTCTTTTACTATGGATATTTGATTATCAGAAAGGATAAGATGATGAGATTTGGCAGACTTTATGGATACATTTAGTTTGTTGGCAGTGAGTGTGGAAGGTTGGATGGTTTCCTTTTACTCTATCTTTGTTTAGGGGATTATCTGGTATGATTGATTGATATTGAGGATGATTTTAATTGATGGATATTGGGAAATCAGGTGTGGTGATATGTTATCTTTTGATGATTTATTAGTGGATATTTGATTTGATGATCTACTATTTGGTGTTTGAGGTTGATAATGACATGGAGTGTTGTATGTCTGTGATATTTATGGATTTGTTGATTTATAGTTGGTGATTAGATTACAGACTTGTTGTTGGGGATCTTACGGTTGAGTGAGCCTGTTGCCCTTGGCGTTACCATTTGGGCAGACAGTGCCCTAGATATGTATGTTGACTCAATGGATTGGGTATTCGTAGGGTGGTTGGATCAATTTTCATTGTCTTCATTGATGATGTTGTGATCTATTTTCGATCCGAGGTAGATCACGTACACTAACTTCGTATAGTTCTAGAGATGTTACGACGAGAACATCTATATGTGAAGTTAGTAGTACGTATTGTGATTGTCTTTTACGAGTTTTTGGGACGCGTTGTGTTTAGTAGAGGGATATCGGTGGGTCTACAGGAGATAGAGGATGTTATCAGTTGGGAGTGGGCGTAGTCTATACCGGAGATTCGCTATTCCTTTCATGGTCTGGATGGATATTACTGGAGATTAGTTGAGGGTTTTCTCCAGCATTTATGCCGTGGACGGGACTGTTCAGGATGAGTATGGAATTCTCCTGGATAGACGCTTACGAGATCAGTTTCAGGAGTGAAACGAAAAGTTATTAACTGCACCGTCTTAGTTGTACCTTCTAGTGTAGACGGATTTGTACTCTACACAGATGTGTCATACCGAGATTTAGTGTAGTTTCGATGTAGCATGAGCAGAGTAGTCTTGTGCTAGTAGTTAGAATTCTCAGGTAATGAGAATTAGATTCTCTTTCTTCGTGGGAGATTATGTGTGTTTCTGAGTCACTTCTTGTCTGAGAGGAGTTACTGCAGGAAACACATTGATCTGGATTTGCGATACATTCGGGTGCACCTGATGTATGGAGATTTGGAGCATTCTTATTGTGAAACGGTATGAAGAATGACATCGTGGATTTTGTAGCTTGATGTTTAGTGTATCAGCGAGGCTGAACATCGGAGACCATCAGGATTATTTTCAGGATTATTATGTTATGGGATTGTCTCCATTGATTTGGATACTAGAGTGGAGTTGGGAGCATATTATGATGGATTTTGTTGTGGGATTATCTAGGACATGGAGAGGATATAATGGTTTGGGTAATCATTGTTGGATGATGACTTAGCTTTCTAGCTATCGATTTGTAGGATAGATTCTTTGGGATTGAGTAGTAGGATTATACTCTAGAGGGATTACCGGACTGGATGATGTATCTCTGAGTATTGTTTTGGATGGAGATCAGTGATTTCATGTCATGGTTCTGATTATGGTTACAGCAGATTTTGGATTAGGAGTTTCACTTTAGTATAGATTTTCGTCTCAGACTGATGGATAGTTTGAGCGCTCTATACATGTGTTGGAGGATTTATTGATAGTGGATTTTGGATTTTAGAGGTGTTTGATTTATCCACAGTTGGCTAGATTGCAGAGTGAGAGTAGCGGGAGTAGGGTGAGTTCATAGCTCACAGAGTTGTCGCTATTCACTTGGAGGCGGATCATCATGGTGGGAGTTTCGTTCATTTTACTTGGATGATACTCTTGAGTGTGGATCCCTGAGTTGTCCAGTAAATTTGGGGACCAAATTTTTATTAGTGGGGGAGAATGTAAGATATCGGAAAATTAAATAATAAATATTATTGGACGGAAAAATTTATTGGATTTTTCTAGAATTTTAGAAATTTTTCTGGATTTAAACGGGGTCCGTATGACCCGTTTTGAGGGGATGAATTCGGGGTACAGTGGAGGCCTGTTTTGGATACCAAATTAAGTTGGGAGTTGATTTGAGAATTAACTTAGACCTTAATTAAACTAACCTAAGTTTAATTAACCTATGCTAATATACCTAATCGGCTACTCCTTTCCCCCATTCTTCCTCTCCCGATTTCCCTATTCTCGCGCGACTCTCATCTTCCCCGACCCATCTCCTCGCCCGATCGCCGGCCACCGCGAGCTCACCTCCGGCAACGACCTTCTCCTCCAGCGTGCCTCAGTCGGTTCTCCCTCCGATCTTATCCGGTTGCTGCCCCTCTTTCCTTTTGATCTCGCGGATACCGATCGCCCTTCTTCTCGGCGTCGCCACGATCGTGCCGACCGGCCACGAGCTTGCAACCAGCAACAATCTCTTACTCGGGCGCCCTTCATCATCAGTGGAATTTTGATTACCTTACTGCTAAGATTCCAGCCGCCCTCTTGATCCCGACGTCGTAGCTACGCCGGCACAATTTCTCCATCAACCGTGCCCTAGCAATGATCTTGGAGGTAAGTGGTTAGATCTGGTTGTGAATTTGAGCGTTCAATCTTCTTTATAGTGTTGATTTGGTTAATGATTTTTGGGAGGCAGTGACGGTGTGTTGGTTTCGGCCACCACAGCTCCATTAGGGATCATTTTCTTCGTCGGATTTGTGATCAACACCAGCGACTGAAGAGAAAGAGGTAATGGGTGCTATTCTTGTTGTTGGATTTTTGGTGAGGAATAGATTGCCCGGTTGATTTCTTGTTCTTCCTGTTTTAGAATAGAGAAAGGCATGGATTGTGGACTTTCCCTGTTGCCATTCACTGTCTCTTCACTTCTAGTAGCTGTGGAGGTCTCGGATGAAGAGGTGGAGGTTGGTTAAGGTGAGACAGGTTCTGTTTGTGAAGAGTTCAGTAAATCAATTGCTCTACAGCTAAGTGTTGGATTTGATTTTGGAAGGAATTGGTTTAGGACTTCTTTGGTAGCTGTCGACAGAGATCTAGTTGGGCTGTGAGATTCGGGATTTGCTGCCATCCCTCAAGGTAAGTGTCTACCACTAGTTTTCTTCTTAGTGTGAAATTGATTCATGATTAAGGAATTGGAATTCAGCTTTGATTTATTGATTTTGATTGAATCTTGGACTGGTTAGTGAATTTAGAAGAATTTATGATGAATTTGGATTAGTATTGGATTGATGATGAATTATGTGAGTTGGATTTAAGATGTGTTGATTAGTGAGTTTTGGATGAATTAATAGATTATGGATTAAGGAAGTAAGTAATCTATTTCGATTAGGGCTTTCCCTAATTAGATTGGGGAGTTTATTTAGCTATTTGCTACCTATGTAATTAGCTAAATATATATTATGTGATAGCAGGACTTGGATTCGGGACGAGTGTCTCGACGCGGGATTATTTGACACGATCGACAGATAAAGGCGGGTATTTCTTCCTTGCCTCTATGTAGATTTTATTGAGCTTAGTGCATGGTTTTATGAGGTGGTTTAGGATGCTTTATCTTATATCGTGTTCGTTTGTTGCTTTCCTGCTTGATACCGATGCTTGACCCTTGTGATGATCTATTTAATTCTTATACAGTCTACACTTTGGATTATCTATACTCTATGGTATTTGTGTACATGTAGAGTATGTATGGTAGGGATTACTTCGTTGGTGGTATTCATATGAGGCTTGTCCATCCGTATGTCGTGTATACTTCTGTCCGGTGTGATGATTGGAGTTGTGTTGATTGTATGTTTGTGGTTTATACACGTGTTTGATGTGTTTTTACTGGAGGATACATGTTGATTGTACACGTGGGGTTGTGTAGGTGTGTCTGTTGAGGTTATTGGAGATTTTTGGTTGACTATACATGTGTAGTTATATACATATGTTTGGTGGGATATATGGAGATATCATGATGATTATACTCATGTTGTGGGACACTTAGGTGGATTTAGAGTTGCATGGATGATGACGGTGTCCGTATCATGATTATATATATATATCATCATGTTCATCATTCATGTCATACTGACGACTATCGTCTCCCTTGTAGTTGAGAGGGTTGTCAGTCTTTTATAGCCGTCCATTCGGCCACTGTTGGAGAGTGGTAGCTAGGAGTGAAGCTAGTCCTGTCGCGCTTACTCAGCCGCTCAGTATTCTGTCAGCCTCGACCACTCTGGAGTAGTGAGTCTTGAGGGTACAGTAGTCAGAGGGCTAGAGATGTGAGTGGTCAGGGACCCTTAGCTATGTAGTTATATAACTACTTAGCTGACCGTTCGCTTCGGCCGCCTATAGCGATGTTTGTACTGGAGGCTAGTACGGTTTGTCACGGACCCAAGCCTCTCGGCCATACAGGGGTCGTGGTGTCTAGAGAGGTGGCGTGGGTGACCGTGGAGCATGCATGCACATTGGCATTTGATGCGCGGTGCATCTTTGGAGATATATTTGCATACATGCCTTGTAGATACTAGTTGCATGTGTTTGTGGTATGTTGCATTTGTTTGCGATATGATTGTTGCATATGGTTGTCATGCTGCATACATGTCATTTATTTTACATGTATTTGCAGTCGTATTTATATTGCACAGGTGTCACGAGTAGGTCTGTTACAGATCTGGTGAGTTTACTGATCTTGGTATCTTGTGTCGATTCCAGATTGGGTATGTATCTGTCATTATGTTAGTTGTGGTTTATACAGTTTATGTCAGGTTATTATGTCAGGTATGTTCAGATGCATTGATTATGATAGTATGATCATGTTCTTATTCCCTACTGAGACTGTATACTTGTGATCTTCATGTTTGTTATTGACCATGCACTATCTTGTCTATTACCCGCTGAGTTACCTATACTCACCACCGCGTGTATATCTTTATGTTTCAGGTAGATGGTTGGTGTCGCTCGGAGTATCCTGTCTACCGGGTCCTACGTCACATCCGAAGACCGTGCTTATTTTCTTTTGTATATTCTTTTCTTATTTTTGGCATTGTATTTGTGTATAGCCATGTGGCTATCCTATGGTTTTGGTGTTGTATTTGTGTCTAAGCCGTGCCGGCATGCATTGTATTTATTTGTGTTGTGTGGGCTTTCCTTCGTTTTTCCGCTGTGTTTTGGTACAGCCGTGTGGGCTGTTTTATATATAACTGCGTGGTTGTGATTATTTCATTCCAGCCGTGTGGGCTGTTATTATAACTGCGTGGTTGTGTATATAAATATTCCAGCCGCATGTGGCTGATGTATTTTGCTTGTAGTGATGCTTCAGATTGTCACCGGTACAGGGGAGATGCTGTCGGATTTTTGTCTGGCAGAGACTCCTTTGGGGGCGTGACAGTATGTATTAAATATAGAAGGAGCTGTATTAGTTTTTAGGATTTTGCCTTTTTATTTCGATCTAGAATACATGTACATTCCTTTATGGAATCTAGGATCGATATATGTAAAATCCTATTTTTGTCGCGGATCGTATCCTTGCGAGGCGTGGTACTATTTGTGGACCAAAGGCACAGCGGAAAAGGAAGCAAGATGGATGCAACGACTGGACCCGATTGCGGTGGCTAAAGATGTCAACAGCTAGGGTTGGCAGCACATGGAGGGCAATGATGAAAAAAGCCATAATAGATGGAAAATTAATTTCCATATTTATTGTTTTTATTTACTGTAATGTGTGTGTGCATGTGCTTGCATAGTTAAAATTCCTCATCTTAAAAAACTAAGTGGGAGAGGGATTAGTAAATAAATTCCACGGTCTCCATTACTGGTTTGTAAGTGATGCAACAAACTTGTGTGTTGGCTCTGAGTGCCTCCCTCCACAACGGATGAGTTTGTTGTGGATCACTAGATTAAACTTCCTTTATCGATGGTTATAGGAAATTATTTAGGAGCATGTGATCTTCTCCAACTGAAAGGGCACAATCCTATTTAATGAACTAAGTATCAAGTAATGGTATACACTTAGACGCATTCAATAGTATCCTCCCCAACGGAGTCACTGCCTTTGTTTTGTGTGACCAAAGGAAAATCAACTACTAATTTTATTTGTCATAAAGTTAGGATGACAAGATAATAAAATTAATGGGTAAAACCTCTTACAAATGTTGATTTTGTATACGTCCACACTAACGTGGCATACAAAATTCACAATATTTTGAGGTGTTGGTAAATTTAAATAGTATTATTTGAGGAATCAATATTATTCTAAATTTAGAGTCTTGACCAAAAGTTTATTTTGTGATTCTTAGGATGTCTTTCAACCCACTGGCTATTATACCGAAAGAGAACAAACTTACTGGTCCCAATTACATAGATTGGAAAAGAAACCTGGACATTGTTCTTACTGCTGAAGGCAATAAGTTTGTACTGTTAGAGGTCTGTCCTAATACGCCTAATAGTGACTCTAGTGAAGAGGAGATTGAGAATCATAGGAAATGGATAAAAGCATATGAGATGGCGTGATGTTACATTATGGCTTCAATGTCAAATGTGCTACAACATCAGCATCAGGACTTGCCAACTGCCTATGATATGATGAACAATCTCAAGGAACTCTTCAGACACCAGAATCGGGCTGCTAGGCAAGAGGCAATGAGAAAATTGATGACAGCCACCATGACAGAGGGTACACCCGTTAGGAATCATATCCTAAAGATAATGGCCTACTTGAACGAAATACAAATCCTTGGAGCTGAAATCGATGGGGAAACCCAGGTTGATATTATTCTCCAAACGCTACCCAGAAGTTTTGAGTAGTTCCGCCTGAACTATAATATGAATAATAAGATGTATTCATTAGCAGAACTACTAACAAAACTTCAGGCAGCAGAAGGATTATTTCATCAAAATTCTCAAATTCACTTTGCTAAAAATGTTTCTACTTCTAAGTCAAAAGGCATGAAGAAGAAGAAACAAGCTGGCTCAGTAAAGAAGGTGAATAAACCTCTAGGTACAGGACCAAAAGTTGGAGTGAAGAAGCCAAAGGGCAAGTGCTTCATCTACAAGTAGTCTAGACATTGGAAGGCGAGCTGTCCTCGTAGGAGAGAGAATAATAAAGGTATATCTTATTCCCTAGTAGTTGGAACATGTTTAGCGGTGTTATCTACTAGCACCTGGTGTGTAGATACAGGAGCCACTGATCATGTCTGCAATACATTGCAGGGGTTCCAGGAAACCCGTCGACTATATGAAGTAGAGATAACCGTCTACATGGGCAATGCTACGAAAGTGACGGCTGTTACAGTGGGAGACGTCTACTTATCATTCGATAGGAATAGAAATTTGATTTTGAGAAATTGTCTATATGTACCATCTTTTAGAAAGAATTTAACTTCAGTTTCTAAATTGTTTGTGGATGGATATTCTGTTTCTTTATATGACAAAGTAGTTATCAAGAAGAATAGGGTTATTATCTATTCTGGTACATTAGTAAGCAATTTATATACTCTAAATCCAATTTCTCCCACAAAGCAATAAATGGAAATTAATAACACATTTTCTAATTCTAATAAGAGAAAGAAACCTTCAGAAATGAACCAAA
Source organism: Zingiber officinale (assembly GCF_018446385.1). NCBI lineage: Eukaryota > Viridiplantae > Streptophyta > Magnoliopsida > Zingiberales > Zingiberaceae > Zingiber > Zingiber officinale. The sequence goes on from NC_055991.1 coordinate 103,560,693, forward strand.
CATATCTTTGGCATCTAAGACTTGGTCATATTAACTTAAGTAGGATTCAAAGGCTAATAGCCGATGGACTCTTGGGTTCATTAGTGTTGGAAAAATTTCCAACTTGTGAATCCTGCTTAGAAGGTAAAATGACTAAGAGACCTTTTAAGGCCAAGAGGTATAGAGCTAAAGATGTATTAGACTGGTTCATTCTGATTTGTGTGGTCCTATGTCTATCCAGGCAAGAGATGGTTTCAAATACTTTATCTCTTTTATAAATGATTATTCGAGATACGGATACATTTACTTGATGCGCCGCAAGTCTGAGTGCTTTGATAAGTTCAAAGAGTACAAGGCTGATGTGGAGAAACGTCATGGTAAAAGTATCAAGACACTACGGTCTGATCATGGTGGCGAATACCTCTTTGGAGAGTTTAGGAATTATTTATCAGAGGCAGGGATCCAATCCCAATTATCTGCACCTGGTATGCCCCAACAAAATGGTGTGGCAGAACGAAAGAATATGACTCTTATGGAAATAGTTAGATCGATGATGAGTTATTCAGAATTACCAAATTCATTTTGGGGATTTGCTCTAGAAACAGCAGTGTATATTCTGAATATGGTACCTTCTAAATCAGTACCCTCTACTTCCATGGAATTGTGAAATGGGCGTAAGCCTAGTCTGAGTCATATCCAAATATGGGGTAGTCGAGCACATGTGCTGAAGGGAGATACAGACAAGTTGGAATCACGTATAGAAGTTTGTCTGTTTGTGGGATATCCTAAGGGAACGAAAGGTGGTTTATTTTATAATCCTAAAAATCAGAAGATCATTATTAGCACCAATGCTAGATTTTTAGAAGAAGATTATGTAATGAACCATAAGCCCATGAGTGAAATTGTTCTAGAAGAAATTAGAGAAGATACGTCTACTTTAATACCAACAGTATAAGATGAAATATCACAAGAAGCTGCAACACGTATCACAAATGATACACAACCATAGATAGTGTCTCGTCGTAGTGGGAGGGTTGTGAGGCAACCTGAGAGATTCATGTTTTTGGGAGAGTCTTCAGACTTGATCCCTGGTAAGCATGAACCTGATCCCCGGACATATGACGAATCACTCCAAGATAAAGATGTAGTATCTTGGAAAAGAGCGATGAACACTGAAATAGAATCTATGTATTCTAATAAAGTCTGGGAGCTTGTAGAACCATCAAATAGTGTAAAAGCTATTGGATGTAAATGGATCTACAAAAGGAAAAGAGCGACAGATGGGAAGGTAGAAACCTTCAAAGCAAGGCTTGTTGCGAAGGGGTATACTCAGAAAGAGGGAATCGATTATGAGGAAATATTTTCGCCAGTAGCTATGCTTAAGTCTATCCGGATACTCTTATCTATTGTCGCTTATATGGATTATGAGGTTTGGCAAATGGATGTCAAGACAGCTTTCCTTAATGGAAGTCTTGAAGAAAACATCCATATGAAGCAACCAGAGGGGTTCATTGAAAAAGGCAAAGAGCATCTAGTGTGCAAGCTCAATCGGTCCATTTATGGACTGAAGCAAGCTTCAAGGTCTTGGAACATTCGGTTTAATGAAGTAATCCAGTCATATGGATTTATTCAGTGTCCAGATGAGTCTTGTGTATACAAGAAGTGTGATGAAAACGTGGTGGTATTTCTTGTACTGTATGTAGATGACATTTTGTTAGTTGGAAACAATATCAAAGTGTTGTCGGAAGTAAGGGTATGGTTGCCCAAACAATTCGATATGAAGGACTTACGAGAATGTGCACATATTCTTGGGATCAAAGTAATAAGGGATCACAAGAAAAGGATGTTGTGCTTGTCCCAAGCTTCATATATCGATACAATCCTTGCTCGTTTTAGCATGCAAGACTCCAAGAAAGGTTTTCTACCTTTTAGGCATGGAGTAACTTTATCTAAAGAGATGTCTCCGAAGACACCAAAGGAGATAGAGGACATGAAGGTAGTTCCTTATGCTTCAGTTGTAGGAAGTCTAATGTATGCTATATTGTGCACGAGATTGGATATCTGTTTTACCGTGGGCATGATTAGCAGATATCAAATTAACCCTGGACAAGGATATTATACTGCTGTAAAGCATATATTAAAGTACTTGAGAAGGACTAGAGATTATATGTTGGTTTACCAAGCAGATGATTTACTCCCTGTGGGTTACACGGATTCTGACTTCCAATCAGATATGGACAATAGTAAGTCTACATCAGGCCATGTGTTTACTTTAGGAGGTGGAGCCATTGCATGGAGGAGTGTTAAGCAGAAATGCGTCTCTGACTCAACCATGGAAGCTGAGTATATGGCAGCCTCTGAGAGAGCCAAAGAAGTTGTATGGCTTAGGAACTTCCTAATGGACTTAGATGTGATTCCTGGTTTGCCCAAAATTATCACAATTTATTGTGATAATAGCGGTGTAGTAGCAAACTCGAAGGAACCACGAGCCCATAAGGCAAGTAAACATATAGAGCGCAAGTACCATCTGATACGAGACATCGTAAAGCTAGGAGAAGTTGTTGTCGCCAAGATTGCATCAGTGGATAACCTGACAGATCCTTTCACTAAGGTCTTTCCTGCAAAAGCTTTCGATCGACATATTGAAGGAATGAGAATAAGATGTATGACAACATTTATGACAGCATAGTCTGTAAAATACTGGAAATAGACGAATATTAATAAGGAAATTTTCCGAAATTTTAGAAATTTTTCTGGAACTTTTCGGATCTCGTATGGATGAGTTTACGGGGATAAAACGAGGTTCCGGAAAAGCCTGTTTAGGCTACCCCATTTAAGCTAGGAAATGTTTATAATTATACTTCCTTCTTTTATTTCTTTATTTTTCTTCATTTTCTTCTTTCCCCGCCGAACACTGCTCGTGTGCCCTAACCTCCTTGCGCCGACGTCGTTTCTCCTCAAAAACCACCACGACGATCCTTTCTCTCCTCTTCTTTTCTTCTTCGTCGCAGAATCCCATCTTCTCTCCTTTGCACGGTGCTGATCAGATCGTCTTCCTCATCGACGGCGCCACTTCGAGCCGTTTATTCTCTCCTCTCGGCGCCTTCTCTACCCGACAGCGACGCCGCCGAAGACTCGGCTCAAGTCTCTGCCCCGATCTCTAGCAACGCCGTCCCTCTGCCCTACTGTTGGTTGCCATTTTTCCTCTTGTGTCGATCATCACCGTGCCCTTGCTAGTAGCCGGCGTCGCACGGAGCAGTGCCATCCCACACTATGCCGCCTCTCCTCTGTTCTTGAGAAATCCTTCGTTGTGGTGGAATTAGGTCACGGTTAAGGTAAGGCAGTGATGAGAAGGTTAGGGATTTGAGGATCTTGATTGATCTCGGATCAGTTTCCTATTCTGTTGGTTTGATTTGTAGGTTGTTTTAGTAGTAGGATGTTAACAAATTATGTTTGATCTGTGATCTTCTTACCAGCAGCACTGAAACCAGTGTCACCAGTGGGTTGGATCAAGAGCAGAGGATTTGAATCAAGGTAAGAAGTAGAGTAATTGTTACATGTTGATGAGTTAGATTCATGTATTGGATTAGGAATATATTGGATTAATCCATGTTTAGGTATGATCTTGATACCTATTGATAATTTATTCATCATTAGGTTGTGTAGAAAAATTAGGTTATATGGATATAGGTTTTGGATTTTTATCAAAAGGGTTGTTTGGGGTTAAGGTAATTAACCCTAATTAACCGTTAGAAAGGTTGAGGGAAATGGTTTAGGGTTTATCCCTAAATTTCTATTTAGGATTTATTTAGCTGTTTGTTTGTATTCTAGCTAAATAAAAGTAAATGTATTTTTGTTTACACAGGGCTCTGATTCGAGACGGTATCTCGACGTCGGATTTGGATATTCCTATTGGAGGCGGGTACTTTTGACTTATGTCATTTGATATACATAGTAGTGAATTTAACAAGTTGCATTAATTATGTCCTTTATTTGTTTCGGTTAGTCACTACCCAATATCTGATACATGATTGATTGATTGCTTGATTTGCATCCCATGTATACTTTATTTGTTTATACATGTTTATAGGGGGTAGTGATATGTCATGCTTCACCATGTTCAGGACCTAGGTTTTATACCTTCTGTGTACCTTTGATTTGATTTGATTCGTTGACCTATGGTGCACTTTTATATACACATGGATTAGGTCAGGATATTTTGTGGTTAGTGCCATGCACCATTTGCATGATTGCATGCTGTGTGATAGTCCGCTCCATTATTGTTGAGCACATCGCCAGTTACATGGATCTGCACACACCACCACTCATGAGTTAGTGGTCGATTCGAGCAGAGTGTGTTGCAGCAGGGACTCTGTTAGGCACCGTTGGTCCGCTCATGGGTAGTGTGACACAATGTGTTATCCGACAGGGATTCCTCCCCGTCATCGTGTACCGGGAGTTGAGAGCATTGCGCTCCCCCATTTATGATTTGGGGTAGGAGGATAGGTGTACTCCGACAGCATTCCGTCCACTCGGTCACTCATCAGGAGTAGTGACGACAGAGTGCACGGTTGTCACAACCCTACCCACTCGGCCTCACTATTCTGTGAGATGATCGACTGGCGTCAGGGGTGACCAAGACGCATCATTGGCATCATATGCATGATGCATTTATTGCTTGTGTTTGTGTTTGCTGCATTTAAATGCTGCATATTGTTTGGATACATATGTTTGACATGCATACAGGATTTCCCAATACCTCGGACTGTTTGACCTTATACTCAGGTCCTGGTTAGTACAGTTTCTCTCCTGTTTACTTCAGATGCATTTTTATCTTTCTTATATCAGGAGACTGTACGCATGATTAGTGCTAGGTGTTATTTCCCTACTTTGTATATCAATTGTACCTGCTGAGTGTTGGACTCACCCCGCCTCCATTGTTGTTATTTTCAGGTTGATGATGTCCGGAGGGAGTTCCAGTCGCTAGTCCCCACTGCACGTAGTGCTAGACCTTTGCTGATCATGAGATGTTATTTTAGTTTTCTTTATCAGACTTTGTTTTAGTCTTGTTTTGGATTTTACATATGGATATTATATGGAATTCTTCCGTTTGATGGACTTTTGGTATGATTTGGATTTTATTCTACTACATGCCTGCCTGGACGGCAGAAGAGGTGAGTTCGTCGGATTTGAGCTTTATGAGTGTAGTTGAGTAGGGTGGATTTCGAGTCAGAGTACTATTGTTTGTGATTACTATTATTAACTGCGTGGTTGTGATAGCCAGAGGTTGAATATCTATATAAACTGCGTGGTGATTGTTTTTTATTTATTATTATTATTCCAGCCGCCTGTGGCTGAGGTATATGTGTTATGTAGAAATTTCAGATTGTCCGCCGTATAGGGGAGATACTGCCGAAATTTCTTCGGACAGGGGCTCCTCTGGGGCGTGACAATTTAGTGGTATCAGAGCCAGGTTTTGCGATTTTTGTTTTCATATTTTGGATATTTGGAATAACCTGATACCAATTTATTTGGTATCAGAGCGCCAGAGTTCGGCAACGCTTGTTGGATTTCCGTGTGTTGGATTTTCGAGATTTGTCTGATACCAATTTATTTGGTATTAGAGCGGGTTATGATACCTGCTTTTGGTGTTCTGGAGATTTATCGGATACCTGTTGTTGGTATTCTGGATATTTGGGTTAGCCAGGTTTGCGAGTCAAACTGGGCATTTTCGGATTTTCGATATGGATATGTTTCGGATTTCCGTTTCGGATTTATTTGGAATTCCGGCGAGATTCTTGTTCGGAATTTTGAGGTCAAAAGTTAGGGATTGGACAGCGACGGAACATCTCCAGACAGCAAATAGGTATGATGTTTATTTTATGATTTTTATACTTGTAGTAATATCTGTAATTTAATTTAACAGATATGAGACGATCTACTCGTATTGCTGCGAGACGTGGTGCTGGACGACCACGTGCGAGGACCACGGGATCTCTGGATATGCCAGAGATGCCCATTGTTAGTGAGCCTGTCAGTCAAGGACTGACTCAGCATGCTGCGGGCACGATGGGCTCTCAGACCCCGACGGCTCTTATAGAGGTACCTACCTCGGTTGTGCCGAGCGTACCTATCCCTACAGTAGTTCCGGTACCATCAGAGGTACCATTGGCGTACCCGACATCTACTCCAGCACAACCTACAGCGTATTCAGTACCACCGCCACTTGGATCTACAGTGTACCCGACACCAGTGGCACCTGTGCCTACACCATATCCGGTACCATTACCTACCGTACCTTCACCTGCGGCCACTTATGTTCACTCGGCAGTACCACCGACGGCTTATGCTTCAGTATATACAGTAGCTCCTCCGGTTTATTCAGCGGTACCACACAGTATCGCTCCGGTGTTTTCGGTTCTGCGATCGTCCCGACTCACGATATTGTCATTGCACGATCTAGGATTCCGGCATTGGTGAGTCGATGAAGACTCGTTTCACTCTTTTCCACGGAGATCTCGATCCAGTATGGCTCTGTCATGGATAGAGACTATGGAGCGAACTTTCTTCTATATGGCTTGCTCGAGTGGGAGGAAGCGGCGCCTACCATTCTGGATGAAGCTAATGCAGGTGGATTACTCGTTCTATTATTGGTGGCGCAGCGTCCGTGGACCGAGTTCGAGAGGCTTTTGAGCCACTTCTTTCCTTGTCTTATCGGATGGCTCGGCGAGATTTTATGAGTCCGAGGCGAACAACCACTCGATGACCAGTATATCTTGAATTCCACGGTTGGCTAAGTTTTGTCGAGTTAGTTGCGGAGGACGAACTCGTAATCTGATTTATTCGAGGTTGGATGGTTATCTGCATGTACGACTTGCCGGTTTAGGGATCACATCTTACTCTGATGCACTGGATCGAGCTTTGATGATAGAGTTAGCTCAGCAGACAGCATATCCGAACAGGAAAAGAAAGCATACGGGTCAGACATCAGGGCAGATCCAGCAGACACAGGCGACAGGACAGCATCAGAGTAGTCGCAGACGGTCAGGTCAGAGTTCTTCTGGGGTATCTCGTAGGCCTCAGAAGTCAGGGCGGTCTTCTTCAGGACGTTCCCGGTTTTCTCAGCAGAGCCGGCAACCATCTTCCAGCGATACTCATTGTTTCGGATGTGGATCCAGAGATCACCTCACCCCAGCTTGCTCTCTGGGACAGTCAGTTTGCTTTTATTGCAAACTGCCGGGGCACCAGAGCCGAGATTGTCAGCTGAAGGCTCAGCACACGGCTTCCGGAGGGTCAGGTCAGAGGGGACAGTCTAGTCAGTCAGGGGCATATCGAGGAGGGCAGAAAGCCCATTCTTCACATCGTCAGCAGGGAGCAGCTCCCACTGTAGCAGCTGCATTTGGCATGCTTGGACAGGAGTACTCTAGTGCTTCTGTAGCACCCCAGAGTTTTGTTCCAGGACCTTATTATCCGACTCAGGGGCAGTACCAGACTCAGTCCCAGCCAGCTGCACAGTATCAGTCACCATCCTCTCAGTCTTCTCTGGCACATTGTCCAGCAGCGCCTCAGTGGCAGGCTTCTGCCCAGCCGCAGCAGCCGCTGGCAGCGTTACCACCTCCTCCTCCGCCAGAGACTGGACGTGTTCATGCGATTACCAGAGAGGATGCGCAGCGAGCCGACGGATCCGTTTTCCGCGGTATGATTTCCATTTATGCATTTTCCGCTGATATATTGATTGATACTGGTAGCTCGCACTCTTTTATATCTCGTACCTTTATGCGGGAGATTGGTAGATTACCTACTGTTAGATTGCAGCGATTGACTGTCTCCCTACCGTCCGGTGATACTTTAGACGTCACCCAGGAGATCAGAGGTTGCCCGTTAGACTTTGGCAACATGATACTTACGGTAGATCTTCTAGTATTGGAGATGGTCGAGTTTGATATCATTCTTGGCATGGATTGGCTGTCAGTATATCATGCTACCGTTGATTGCCAGACGAGGGTGGTCACTTTCCAGCCTCCGAACCAACCCTCGTGGAGTTTCACTGGCATCAGAGATGATGGCATCTCGATTATTTCAGCGATTCAGGCGCAGAAGCTGCTGTTACACGGCTGTCATGGTTTCTTATTATCTCTGATTAGTACTGAGGACAGCAGTAGTGCTCCGACGTTCTGTAGTCCGGGAGTACCCGGATGTATTTCCGGAGGAGCTACGGTTTGCCTCCCGAAGGCGGTGGAGTTCTATTGGTGATCGGGGACCGCACCGACATCGAAAGCTCCTTATCGTATGGCACCAAAAGAGTTGAACGAGCTGAAGGTTCAACTCCAGGAGCTTTTGGATAGGAGATTTATTCGCCCTAGTATTTCTCCATGGGGTTCTCCGGTATTATTTGTCAAGAAAAAGGACGACACTATGAGGTTGTGTATTGACTACAGATAGCTGAATGCAGTGACCGTCAGAAATAAATATCCTTTACCACGGATCGAGGATTTGTTTGATTAGCTCAGAGGTACATTAGTGTATTCTAAGATTGATCTGCGATCTGGATATCATCGGCTGAGAGTCAGAGACTCAGATATTCAGAAGACAGCTTTTCGTACCAGATACGGTCATTATGAGTTTTTGGTAATGTCATTTGGGCTTACCAATGCTCCAGCGGTGTTTATGGACTTGATGAACCGCATCTTTCTGGAGTATCTGGATCAGTTTGTTATCGTTTTCATTGATGACATATTGGTCTACTCGCGTTCCGAGGAGGAGCACGCACAGCATTTTCGTACAGTTATGGAGATTCTTCGACGGCATCAGCTGTACGCGAAGTTCAGCAAGTGTGCATTCTGGCTATCTTCAGTCGATTTTCTGGGACACGTGGTCTCTAGCAGAGGTATTTCAGTTGATCCTCAGAAGATCGAGGCTGTCACCGGTTGGGAGCAGCCGAAGTCAGTTCAGGAGATCCGCAGTTTTCTGGGATTGGCTGGATATTACTGACGTTTTGTCGAAGGTTTCTCGTGTATTGCTATGCCATTGACACATCTTACCAGGAAGGGCGTGAAGTTTACGTGGACAGAGGATTGCGAGACCAGCTTTCAGGAGCCGAAACGGAGATTAGTGTCGGCTCCAGTTTTGATTTTACCTTCTGGAGAGGATGGATTTGTACTCTACACCGACGCGTCTCTACAGGGTTTGGGTGTCGTTCTGATGCAGCACGGCAGAGTAGTCTCTTATGCTTCTCGTCAGCTGAAGGAGCATGAGAAGAACTACCCAGTTCATGACCTGGAGTTAACCGCCATCATTTATGCATTGAAGATTTGGCGTCATCATTTATACGGTATTACATTTGAGATTCTCACTGATCATAAGAGTCTCAAATATATTTTCACTCAGAAGGAGCTTAATCTCCGACAGAGGAGATGGATGGAGTTCCTGAAGGACTACGATTGTACCATTAGCTACCACCCGGGGAAAGCTAATGTGGTTGCCGATGCACTTAGCAGGAAGTCCAGAGAGACTTTGGCTTGCCACCGGACTTCAGTCACGGACTTGATTCAGAGTTTTTCTGAGTTAGACCTGGAGGAGCAGGGATCTACAGAGCATGGTATTCTTGTTACTATGGTTGCTCAGTCGTCGATCAGGACGAAGATCCGGGAGGCACAGGCTGGTGATCAGCATTTGCAGTTCATTAGCAGTCAGATAGCTTCTGGGCAGCAGACCGAGTTTACACGAGACGAGGAGGGTATTATATACTTCTGAGGCAGATTATGTGTACCTCAGTCTCATCCGGTCTTACAGGAGCTACTCCAGGAGGCACACCGTTCTCGATTTACGATCCATCCAAGCGGGACCCGTATGTATCGAGACTTGAGGCGTTCCTACTGGTGGAACGGTATGAAGAAAGACATCGCGGATTTCGTAGCTAGATGTCTTGTTTGTCAGCAGGTGAAGGCTGAGCACCAGAGACCTACAGGGTTACTTCAGCGGATTCCTATTCCTGAGTGGAAGTGGGATCACATTACCATGGACTTTGTGGTGGGTTTGCCGAGGACACGACGAGGCCATGACGCGATTTGGGTAATCGTTGATCGATTAACCAAATCTGCGCACTTCTTAGCGATTCGGAGGACTGATCCTCTGGATCGATTGGCAGATCTGTATTGTCGGTAGATTATCAGACTACATGGTGTTCCGTTGAGTATCATTTCGGACAGAGATCCACGTTTCACGTCACGTTTCTGGCAGAGTCTGCAGCAGGCCTGTTGGATCGAGACGCGCTAGAGGGAGGGTGAATAGCGCTCGTAGCTATTTTGTTCGATTATCGGAATCGTAAGAATTATCGGAGTAATTAAGCAGCGGAATAAAACAAAATAAGTACACAGAGACAGGAGGATTTTTTACTTCGTTCGGAGCCTTGATCGACTCCTACTCGAAGGCCCGCGATCCTTGATCGCTTCCGGTGGGCAACAACTATAAGCTCGATAAAATGATTACAAGATGAAGTACAAGTAAATGGAAAAACTAGTTATACCGAAGACAAGAGTAGAATTTTGAAGCTTCGGGTCGTCGGAGACTTGTGGCAGCACTTCCGGGCGTCTTTCAGAGCAGCACATTGAAGAGAGAAGACTTAGAATGCGTTGTTGTGAAGTGCTGGTCGAATCCCCTTTATAAAGGGTGTTCAAGGCGCCTTGAGGGTTGTTCAAGGCGCCTCCATGCTGCCTGGTCTTCCGCGTGGATCAAAACTGACCTGGTCGAATTTCATCCATTCAAGGCGCCTTCTATCCCTCTCAAGGCGCCTCTCAAGGCGCCTCCCAAGGCACCTTCTGCCTTCTTCAAGGCGCCTCCAGTGGTGCTTCGAAGCCAGCTCAGCTTTTGCACCCGAGGCGCCTCCAAGCTCCATGGAGGCGCCTCGGACACTGTTCATCCGAGGCTTTAGGTTGCTCCTTTGCACCTGCAAGATACGTTAGTCCCAAACACAATCCTGCAACACAAAGTTAGCACAATACACATGATAAATGAAGTATAGACAGTCTCTGGACTGTCCGAGTCTGACTTCGGGTTTCCAACCGGAAATCCTAGGTCGACCCGACGCCTACTGTTCCCTCTTCGGGGAACGCGCCCTCACCTACACCACTCAGGAGATTTACCTGTTGCCAGTCGATCCTCCAGATCGACTGGACTTTTGCTCAACACTCGATGCTTCCGGACTTTCTTGCTGGACATCCGCTTCCCCGGCTAGTCCAGTCTTTCACCTGGTTCGCGACACCAGGACTTTCCACCTAGGGTTACCACCCCCTAGGACTTTTGCCTGAAGACATCGACCTACCAAGACTTTCTGCATAGGGTTACCACCCCCTAGGGTTTTACCCATTGCCTAACCGCAGCTAGGACTTTCCTGAAATCCTCAAGTAGACTTGTTAGACTACAAAACATCTTAACTTTGAATTCTTTGTCATTATCAAAACACGAGTTCGATCGTCGGATTCTTCCCGCACCAACAATCTCCCCCTTTTTGATTATGGCAACTCGAATTCAAAGTTAAGTAAACAACCGAATCGATAAACGTTTTTAACACAGGCAAATTTGCTAAGTTTAGATGAACACAGTAACTAAAGCAAATTTGCCCTATATGCTCCCCCTTAACTTTTGCTCCCCCTTAACTTTTGCTCCCCCTTAACTTGAATTTACATATTTGCTACTTTACCTATATGCTCCCCCTTAACTTTTGCTTCCCCTTAACTTGAATTTACATATTTGCTACTCTCCCCCTTTGCCATATATCAAAAAATGGGCAAAAATAGACATTGAATTGTACAGGAATTTACTGAGGTCAACAGGTTAGCTATGTTCAACAGGGTTTGAAAGTTAAGGTCAATTGGAACTTAGTTTCAATAATATTCTAAGTTTTAGGACAAGGTTATTCATTTAAGTTCAGTTGGTCCTTAAGTCCAAGCACAAGTCATGTTCACTAGATTGATTTACTAGGTATCAGAGCCATAAAGAACAAAAACATTCTTAAAAAGAAAATTGAGTATCCTTTACCAACTGTCTAACCTTTAGTTACTTGCTGATAGTCTACAGGACAATAGCTTTCACTAGGTTAGTCAAGTTAAGTTATTTTGGTCCAGATAGACTTGACTAGAGCTGGAGAACTTAACTTGATTAATGTTTATTGCATATTTAACGCCCAGACTCATATTGATGCACAGATATAAGCATTCTTGAGTCCAGACTATGCCCTATGCATCTCACGCCGTTCTATGTTTTTCAATCACAATCAAGGTAAACCTAGATGTTTGTGAGATGCACTGACTTAATTCTAGGGGAACATGATATCTAGGGGGAAACCCTAGGCTAATTCCATAAAATTTTAAAAATCTAGCAAAATTGGAGTTTTGAAAACTATTTTTCCTAGAATTTAAAAAAAATAATAAAACCTATGCTCATAAAATATAGCACATAAAACTGAGTAATAACATGTCTAATCAATTTAAAACATCCAAGATACATCAAAAAGATCCCAGATGTCAATAATATGTCAAGGCAGGTGAAAAGATAGAATCAAGCAGGTGGATCGTCCGCTGGAGGATCGGCTAGGTGCTGCTCAGGTGGCGGCTGAGGCTGTCCCTGACGCCGAAGCTCGCCTCGAAGAGATGCGAAACCAGCAGCTATCTCAGATCGCATAGTCCGAAGAAAACGATGACTGTCTAATACAGCTCGCCGCGTCTGTGTGGACTGGATCTCAAGTCGAGTGAGTCTATCCTCGACAAAGAGTGGTGCTGAAGATGACGGCCCGGCTGAAGAGGAGGGTCCGGCAGCGGTGGAAGGATCTGTGAAGAAGTCCTCTGCCAGGAAATCAGGCCACTCCTCATCTGCATCAGGTGCACCCTCGGCCTCTGGAGTACCAGGGGCAGCAGCTGGTGGTGGTCGGCCCTTCTAGGCCAGAATCCCCTCGGCAGTGACATCTGCCCCTGCTTATCTAAGGCTATGCTGACCGACCTCATCATAAAGGGTAAGTGGGATGAGAACCCCTCTAGTAATGTCTATCCTAGAGCTGGAGAATATCTGGGTCAGGATATGACAATAAGACATATGAACTACTCCAGATGTAATTGTGCTAGATGCAAGGATAATGTTATGAAACATATGGAGGGCTATGTCTATGTCCAGGCGCTGGGTGAGGGCGTACAAGAAGAACGAGTGGGACGGTCGCATCGTCGAGACATCTCGAGATGATAAGGGTAGAATACAAGCTATCAGGACTCTGTACATAGCATAATCTTGAACTCGAAGAAGAGTGGATCTGAACTCAGTCAGGCCTAAGGGTCTCTCCTCCCCAAAAAAATGCATGTAAATGTTGTCTAATGTAATGTGGGAATAGGAGGCACCAAAGGGTAGGGTCCTACTCGGATAACTTAAAAATGTACACTCAGACTCCCTAATCTCTAGGCTGGTGCGAAGTAGTGATGGAGTGAACTGAAGGTCAGTACCTCCTACTCTGGTGGTATAAGTTCGATCATCAACCTTTTCAAGGTTGTGATAGAACTGGGCACATAGATCTTGGTTGACAGTAGTGGTGCAATCAACCAGTTTATCCAAATGATAGTGGGTTATCATTTGGATAGTGGGTTGACAATATTGGGACAAGAACTCCCTACCAATATATCTAGGTTTGATTGACTCAAAGGTAAACCTAGAGAAATCTATCCTATGCTGTTCCGAGGGGAATCTCGGGTCCGTGGAAGGGGCCCTTGCTGGTGTGGTATCCACAATACGACGCTTCCTATTTTTGACATTATGCAAGAAAAATTGCAAAACTAGCAAAGAATATAGGATTTAAGCAATTAAAGAAGGGTTTAGATTGTACCTAGGAGGCATAGCTAGAAATTAAAGGGAAGGAAATAGGTAGAAGGCGCCTTGGTTTGGAAGAATCCGAAGAAATCGACGACTTGCGGCGAAACACGAACAGAAGCAAAAATGATTCTGTTCGTGACAAAAGAGAGGTTTTAAGGCGCCTTAAGATCCATTTAGGGCGCCTTTGGAGGCGCCTTAAGGGCTTCTTAAGGCGCCTTAAGTGGGTGGCGGGAAATTTCCCGCCGCTGCTTGAGGGCGCCTCCTCTTAGGTGGAGGCGCCTTCGGATGCTACGTGTTTTTTTTTTTTTAAATAATTTGAAATTTAAGTTTTTTAAATAATTTTGAAATTTAAGTTTTTAAAATAATTTTGAAATTTAAGTTTTTAAAATAATTTTGAAATTTAAGTTTAAAATAATTTTGAAATTTAAGTTTTTTGAAATTTAGGTTTTTAAAATAATTTTGAAATTTAGGTTTTTAAAATAATTTTGAAATTTAAGTTTACAAAATAATTTTGAAATTTAGGTTTTTAAAATAATTTTGAAATTTAAGTTTACAAAATAATTTTGAAATTTAAAATTTTTTTTTAAAATAATTTTGAAATTTAAGTTTTTAAAATAACTTTGAAGTTTAAGTTTTTAAAATAATTTTGAAATTCAAGTTTTTTAAAATAATTTTGAAATTTAAGTTTTTAAAATAATTTTGAAATTTAAGTTTTTAAAATAATTTTGAAATTTAAGTTTTTAAAATAATTTTGAAATTTAAGTTTAAAATAATTTTGAAATTTAAGTTAAAATTTTTTTTGAAATTTAAGTTTTTAAAATAATTTTGAAATTTAAGTTTTTAAAATAATTTTGAAATTTAAGTTTAAAATAATTTTGAAATTTAAGTTTAAAAATAATTTTGAAATTTAAGTTTAAAATAATTTTGAAATTTAAGTTTAAAAATAATTTTGAAATTTAAGTTTAAAATAATTTTGAAATTTAAGTTTTTAAAATAATTTTGAAATTTAAGTTTTTAAAATAATTTTGAAAAATAATTTTGAAATTTAAGTTTTTAAAATAATTTTGAAATTTAAGTTTTTAAAATAATTTTGAAATTTAAGTTTTTAAAATAATTTTAAGTTTTTTTTTAAATAATTTTGAAATTTAAGTTTTTAAAATAATTTTGAAATTAAAGTTTTAATTTGAATTAATTACCAGTTTGATTTTAATTACTTAGTCATCTCATCCGATCTAAATTTTTAATCAGTGAATCCTATAATTTTTGTGAGATGAATTATGGTTGAATTTTTAGGGTAAGGTTTAACTTTGTGTTAGATTCAGGTTTAGCTTTGGGTTCAACAAGTAGGCATTCTTTGGATAAACTTCTGGGCTATGGTGAGTCACAAAGAACTCATTAAAGTAACCATGCCTTCGAGGTCTTCCAAATAGTCTTACCTATTGAACTTAATACTAATCCTTGGTCTAACTAGTTAGGATCCATTTAAGGGTAGCTTCGGTCAGTTCCACTTGGCCAAATGCACCAGGTCGAAGCCATATCTTCCTAGACATGCGATGCCCAAGTTTCCCTAACGTACTATCATCCAAAAACTTCACTAGTACTATGGTTCAAGTTAAACTTATCCCGTTTTAATCTGACCTTAATTACCCTGCCGGGTAATCTATTCTTGTTCTACCCATTCCGGGTAAATTAGGTTCAGTTACCCTGTCGGGTAGTTCAGTTGGAGGTGCCAGCTAGTTTGGATCCTCCATCTATTTTTCAATTTTGAATTTTGAATTTATAATTTTTAATTTAATTTTGAATTTTGAATTTAGAATTTTTAATTTTGAATTTTTAATTTCGAATTTTGAATTTAGAATTTTAAGATCGTTTTCATTTTAGCTTTCCCTGGTTCACGGTCTCGATATGGTCTGTCGAGGTAGTATATTTGATCCTTCGGAACCCAGTATTGGCCAAGTCCAACTTGATTGATCAATTTGGACTTGGGGACCCATGCTTGGACTGATTTACTACTTTATTTGTTTATTAGGGATAAATAAGATTTATATTTCTTTTTTACTTTTATATCCTAGCCCAGTTCTATTGTAGACGGCTCTTTGTGTCCCAAGAATTAGGTCCAGATTCTTGGATCCTAAAGAAAACCGTTCTAAGGTATTTTTTAAGTCTTTTACCTGATTTTTTAAACTTGAATTTTCCTCCTCAAGTTGTTGAACTTGAGTTGAATCTTCAGTTTGAACTTGATCAGGTAAGTATTTTGAGTTAGTTACTCCTTTAAGAATAGCAACCTCTTTTAGAAGTGACTTTATTTTCAGATTTGATTTGGCTAATTTGCGAAGTAAATAATTGACTAAATTATTAAGCCTAGGAATACTTACAGCGGATTCTGGCCCTTCGGAAACGGATGCGGATCCGTGGCTTTGCTCGGAGTCGGCTTCTGACTCGCTCTCGGATTCGATGATCTGGTCCCGGGCCATCAATGCGAGTAAACTCGTTTGGTCGAGTTCGTCGTCTTCGTCCTCCGAAGAAGATTCGTCCCAGGTTGCCTTTAGGGCCTTCTTTCTTCTTTGCTTCTTGGCTTCCTTTTGGTTGGGGCAGTTGGCTTTTATATGCCCCTTCTGGTTGCACCCGTAGCAAGTGACTTCGAATTTTACCTTTGAGTTCTGTTGGGCTTCCTTAGTTTGAACTGCCTTCTTCAGATCTTTCTTGTTGAAGCCCTTCTTATTCTTGTAGAGCTTCTTTACAAGATTCACAAGTTCGCTGGTCAGTTCATCTTCTGAATCTTCTGAATCGGGTTCGTCTTCTGATTCCGATTCAATTTTTCGCCGTCCTCTTGATTCCCGTGTTCGACTCGTTCCTGCAATCAAAGCAATACCTTTCTTGGATGGCAGTGCATTAGTTTGTTCATGGAGTTCAAATTCGCTAAATAACTTGTCTAATTTTAAGGACGACAAATCCTTAGAGACTTTGTAAGCATCTACCATTGATGCCCACAATGAACTCCTAGGA
This sequence comes from Zingiber officinale, assembly GCF_018446385.1. Lineage (NCBI taxonomy): Eukaryota > Viridiplantae > Streptophyta > Magnoliopsida > Zingiberales > Zingiberaceae > Zingiber > Zingiber officinale. The sequence goes on from NC_055991.1 coordinate 103,577,526, forward strand.
AATGAGTTAAGTGCATACCTTATTATATCTCTGTTTTCTACCTTCTGCCCGATTCCATGAAGGGAATTTAGGATATCTTGAATTCGAGCGTGTAAAGAACTTGCCGTCTCACCTTCCTACATTTTCAAATTGTATAGTTTATTAAGTAACAAATCACGCTTACTTACCTTGGTTTCCGAGGTGCCCTCGTGAAGTTCGATCAGTTTCTCCCATAGTTCCTTTGCGGAGGAGAATGGACCGACTCTGTTGAGCTCTTCTTTGGTAAGACCGCACTGGATGGTGCAGGTGGCTTTGGCGTCAGCTTCCACCTTTTTGATAAATGCTGGCTCCCAGTTCTCACAAGATGTAGGCTTACCGTCGGTACCAGTTGGTAGTTGCAGTCCTGTTTTGACTATCATCCAAGTGTCGAACTGGATCTTCAGATATATCTCCATTTGCCCCTTCCAATATCCGAAGTCTTCTCCGGAAAATAGTGGGGGACGAACGGTGCTATATCCTTCTTGTTGGGCCATTTAGATCTACAAATATAGAAACAACAAGATCTATTTCAAGACTAAGTCTTGGATTAGTAGTACGGGAGGAAGGAAGAAAAAAATAACAGGCTCAAGTGGTATTGACCAACTTTGAGCAGAAAATCGATTCGTGAAAAGAAATTAGAATATAGCTATAAGGCTAGATTCTAATCGACCAAAAAAAATGAAAATACCACGTGAAAATTGTTTTGAATAGTGGTTACACTGATTCAAAACGACCCCGCTCTGATACCGATTGTTGGATCGAGACGCGCTAGAGGGGGGGTGAATAGCGCTCGTGGCTATTTTGTTCGATTATTGGAATCGTAAGAATTATCGGAGTAATTAAGCAGCGGAATAAAACAAAACAAGTACACAGAGACAGGAGGATTTTTTACTTCATTCGGAGCCTTAATCGACTCCTACTCGAAGGCCCGCGATCCTTGATCGCTTCCGGTGGGAAACAACTATAAGCTCGATAAAATGATTACAAGATGAAGTACAAGTAAATGGAAAAACTAGTTATACCGACGACAAGAGTAGAATTTTGAAGCTTCGGGTCGTCGGAGACTTGTGGCAGCACTTCCGGGCGTCATTCAGAGCAGCACGTTGAAGAGAGAAGACTTAGAATGTGTTGTTGTGAAGTGCTGGTCGAATCCCCCTTATAAAGGGTGTTCAAGGCGCCTTGAGGGCTGTTCAAGGCGCCTCCATGCTGCCTGGTCTTCCGCGTGGATCAAAACTGACCTGGTCGAATTTCATCCATTCAAGGCGCCTTCTATCCCTCTCAAGGCGCCTCTCAAGGCGCCTCCCAAGGCGCCTTCTGCCTTCTTCAAGGGTGCTTGAGCCAGCTCAGCTTTTGCACCCGAGGCGCCTCCAAGCTCCATGGAGGCGCCTCGGACACTGTTCATCCGAGGCTTTAGGTTGCTCCTTTGCACCTGCAAGATATGTTAGTCCCAAACACAATCCTGCAACACAAAGTTAGCACAATACACATGATAAATGAAGTATAGACAGTCTCCGGACTGTCTGAGTCTGACTTCGGGTTTCCAACCGACGGGGAACGCGTCCTCACCTACTCCACTCAGGAGATTTACCTGTTGCCAGTCGATCCTCCAGATCAACTGGACTTTTGCTCAGCACTCGATGCTTCCGGACTTTCTTGCTGGACATCCGCTTCCCCGGCTAGTCCAGTCTTTCACCTGGTTCGCGACACCATGACTTTCCACCTAGGGTTACCACCCCCTAGGACTTTTGCCTGAAGACATTGACCTACCAAGACTTTCCGCATAGGGTTACCACCCCCTATGACCTAGGGTTACCACCCCCTAGGGTTTTACCCTTTGCCTAACCGCAGCTAGGACTTTCCTGAAATCCTCAAGTAGACTTGTTAGACTACAAAACATCTTAACTTTGAATTCTTTGCCATTATCAAAACACGAGTTCGATCGTCGGATGCTTCCCGCACCAACAAGGCCTTGGGCACACAGCTCTGTTTCAGTACAACCTTCCATCCACAGACAGATGGACAGTCAGAGCGGACCATTCAGACTTTAGAGGACCTGCTGAGGTCATGTGTTATGGATTTCGGAGGCAGTTGGGAGGACCATCTGCCGCTGGTAGAGTTTGCCTACAACAACAGCTTTCATTCGGCTATCCAGAAGGCACCGTTTGAGGCGTTGTATGGTAGACCTTGTCGGACACCCGTCCTCTGGGATGAGGTTGGAGAGGCCCAGTTGTTGGGACCTCATAGAGTTCAGCAGGATGCAGAGTTGGTCCGTACTATCAGACGGAGGATGTCAGAGGCGCAGGACCGCCAGAAGAGTTATGCTGATCAGAGACGCAGACCACTAGAGTTCTCTGTTGGCGACCATGTATTTCTGCGAGTTTCACCCACGAAAGGGGTGAAGAGATTTGGCCTCAGAGGTAAGCTAGCTCTGCGGTACATTGGCCCTTTCGAGATCTTGGAGAGGATTGGAGCGGTAGCTTACAGACTGGCACTACCACCGTCCCTGTCAGGTGTGCACGATGTATTTCATGTATCCATGCTGAGGAGATATGTACCCGATCCGACGCATGTGCTGGCAGATATTCCAGTTCCAGTTTAGCCTGACATTACTTATGAGGAGGTTCCGGTACGGATTCTCGATCGGAAGGAGCGTCAGTTGCGGAACAAGACTATTCGGCTGGTTAAAGTCGGATGGCAGCATCATTTGGATGAGGAGGCTACTTGGGAGCTCGAGGATACTATCCGAGCTCGATATCCCCATCTTTTCACTTGAGGTATGTGATTTATTTACCGTTCAGCATTTATACTCTATATCTGTTGTTAGTACTTGCTGATGGTAGATAACGAAATTTGGGGACCAGATTTTTATAAGTGGGGGAGAATGTAAAATACCGGAAATAGGCGAATATTAATAAGGGAATTTTCCGGAATTTTGGAAATTTTTATGGAATTTTTCGGAGCTCGTATGGACGAGTTTACGGGGATAAAACGAGGTTCCGGAAAAGCCTGTTTAGGCTACCCCATTTAAGCTAGGAAATGTTTATAATTATACTTCCTTCTTTTATTTCTTTATTTTTCTTCATTTTCTTCTTTCCCCACCGAACACTGCTCGTGTGCCCTAACCTCCTTGCGCCGACGTCGTTTCTCCTCAAAAACCGCCACGACGATCCTTTCTCTCCTCTTCTCTTCTTCTTCGTCGCAGAATCCCATCTTCTCTCCTTTGCACGGCGTTGATCATATCGTCTTCCTCATCGACGGCGCCACTTCGAGCCGTTTCTTCTCTCCTCTCGGCGCCTTCTCTACCCGACAGCGACGCCGCCGAAGACTCGGCTCAAGTCTCTGCCCCGATCTCCAGCAACGTCGTCCCTCTGCCCTACTGTTGGCTGCCAATTTTTCCTCTTGTGCCGATCATCACCGTGCCCTTGCTAGTAGCCGGCGTCGCCCGGAGCAGTGCCGCTCCTCACTGTGCCGCCTCTCCTCTGTTCTTGAGCAATCCTTCGTTGTGGTGGAATTAGGTCACGGTTAAGGTAAGGCAGTGATGAGAAGGTTAGGGATTTGAGGATCTTGATTGATCTCGGATCAGTTTCCTGTTCTGTTGGTTTGATTTGTAGGTTGTTTTAGTAGTAGGATGTTAACAAATTATGTTTGATCTGTGATCTTCATACCGGCAGCACTCAAACCAACGTCACCAGTGGGTTGGATCAAGAGCAGAGGTTTGAATCAAGGTAAGAAGTAGAGTAATTGTTACATGTTGATGAGTTAGATTCATGTATTGGATTAGGAATATATTGGATTAATCCATGTTTAGGTATGATCTTGATACCTATTGATAATTTATTCATCATTAGGTTGTGTAGAAAAATTAGGTTATATGGATATAGGTTTTGGATTTTTATCAAAAGGGTTGTTTAGGGTTAAGGTAATTAACCCTAATTAACCGTTAGAAAGGTTGAGAGAAATGGTTTAGGGTTTATCCCTAAATTTCTATTTAGGATTTATTTAGCTGTTTGTTTGTATTCTAGCTAAATAAAAGTAAATGTATTTTTGTTTACACAGGGCTCTGATTCGAGACGGTATCTCGACGTCGGATTTGGACATTCCTATTGGAGGCGGGTACTTTTGACTTATGTCATTTGATATACATAGTAGTGAATTTAACAAGTTGCATTAATTATGTCCTTTGTTTGTTTCGGTTAGTCACTACCCAATATCTAATACATGATTGATTGATTGCTTGATTTGCATCCCATGTATACTTTATTTGTTTATACATGCTTATAGGGGGTAGTGATATGTCATGCTTCACCATGTTCAGGACCTAGGTTTTATACCTTCTGTGTACCTTTGATTTGATTTGATTCGTTGACCTATGGTGCACTTTTATATACACATGGATTAGGTCAGGAGATTTGTGGTTAGTGTCATGCACCATTTGCATGATTGCATGCTGTGCGATAGTCCGCTCCATTATTGTTGAGCACATCGCCAGTTACATGGATCTGCACACACCACCACTCATGGGTTAGTGGTCGATTCGGGCAGAGTGTGTTGCAGCAGAGACTCTGTTAGGCACCGTTAGTCCGCTCATGGGTAGTGTGACACAACGTGTTATCCGGCAGGGATTCCTCCCCGTCATCGTGTACCGGGAGTTGAGAGCATTGCGCTCCCCCATTTATGATTTGGGGTAGGAGGATAGGTGTACTCCGACAGCATTCCGTCCACTCGGTCACTCATCAGGAGTAGTGACGACAGAGTGCACGGTTGTCACAGCCCTACCCACTCGGCCTCACTATTCTGAGAGATGATCGACTGGCGTCAGGGGTGACCAGGACGCATCATTGGCATCATATGCATGATGCATTTATTGCTTGTGTTTGTGTTTGCTGCATTTATATGTTGCATATTGTTTGGATACCTATGTTTGACATGCATACTGGATTTCCCAATACCTCGGACTGTTTGACCTTATACTCAGGTCCTGGTTAGTACAGTTTCTCTCCTGTTTACTTCAGATGCATTTTTATCTTTCTTATATCAGGAGACTGTACGCATGATTAGTGCTAGGTGTTATTTCCCTACTTTGTATATCAATTGTACCTGCTGAGTGTTGGACTCACCCTGCCTCCATTGTTGTTATTTTCAGGTTGATGCTGTCCGGAGGGAGTTCCAGTCGCTAGTCCCCACTGCACGTAGTGCTAGACCTCTGCTGATCATGAGATGTTATTTTAGTTTTCTTTATCAGACTTTCTTTTTGTCTTGTTTTGGATTTTACATATGGATATTGTATGGAATTCTTCCGTTTGATGGACTTTTGGTATGATTTGGATTTTATTCTACTACATGCCTGCCTGGACGGAAAAAGAGGTGAGTTCGTCGGATTTGAGCTTTACGAGTGTAGTTGAGTAGGGTGAATTTCGAGTCAGAGTACTATTGTTTGTGATTACTATTATTAACTGCGTGGTGGTGACAGCCAGACGCTGAATATCTATATAAACTGCGTGGTGATTGTTTTTTATTTATTGTTATTATTCCAGCCGCCTGTGGCTGAGGTATATGTGTTATGTAGAAATTTCAGATTGTCTGTCGTACAGGGGAGATGCTGCCGAAATTTCTTCGGACAGAGGCTCCTCTGGGGCGTGACATAGTCTTTTAGTATAAGTGGAAGATTGTTAGAGTGTATACTAAAAGCCTAGCTTTTTGTAAACATTTATTTTGAAATAAAGAATCACATTGGTCAAATGTTTACATTTATGCTAAGTGTAGTTGTTCAATTAATTTATATTGTAGATAACATGGTGTGTGGTGTCACACACAGAAGATCATGTTATCGGTTCTTTATAAATTATAAATAGTAGCTGACGACTAAGATGGATAGGAACAAATCATTGGAATAGTCGTAGTGTAATTTGGTATTAGTTTATCTTAACTATAAATTACACCAGTGCACTTCGAGTGTATTGAGAAAGACCATTTAAGGTAAATTCTTTTTATACTGACTTAATAAAAGAACAAGACCTTTGTTATTATGGAAGTGTGTGCTCTTAATACTGATATAGTAACAAGCATGTGTATTTAGTATTTATTTCTTTGACTTATCAAAGGGTGAGATTTAGCTTGATAAATCAAGAGGCTCGATAAGTTGAGAAATGATATTACTTATAGTGTGTGTTGTTGATTATAAAAGGAAATTGTGTTCTACTAATCTAGGTTGATAATATCCCCAAGAGGAGCTCATAAGGATTGTCATGTAAACCCTGCAGGTGGACTTAGTCCGACATGACGATAAGGTTGAGTGGTACTACTCTTGGACTAAGATATTAATTAAAGTGAGTTGTTAGTAACTCATTTAATTAGTGGGCATTCGACATCTTAAACACAGGGAGATTAACACACTCATAATAAGAAGGAGCCCAAAATGTAATTTGGGATTGGTGCGGTAGTTCAATAATAATTCTTTAGTTGTATGAATTATTATTGATGAAATTAAGTTGGGTGTTCGGGGCGAACACGGGAAGCTTAATTTCATCGGGAGACCAAAACTAATTCCTCCTCTCGGCCCCTATCGTAGCCTCTTATATATAGAGAATTATATCCACCAAATACCCACTTCCTACCCACCCTTAGGTGGCCGGCCAAGCAAGCTTGGGCCGGCCAAGCCAAAGGCTTGAGCCAAGTAGGGTGGCCGGCCATAGCTTGGAGCCTAAGCTTGGTGTGGTTGACTATATAAAAATAAAAGGATTTTCATTTTTAAAATCTTTCCTTATGTGGAAGCCATGATTTAAATGAGGGTTTAAAAATTAAATATTTTCTTTTATAGTTTCTACAAAGGATTAAGAGAAAGGTTTGATATCTTTCCTTATTTATAGTTAAAAGGAATATTTTAATTTTGAAGAAAACTTTCCTTTTTGGAAATTTATGGCATTACAATTCCCCGAACAAGGTGGCAGATGCACTAAGTTCGAGGATGAACTTTTTATAAGGTATGGGGAATTGTAATGCCATAAATTTCCTCTAGGTCAAAAGAGCAAAAAAAATAGGAGACAATAAAAGAAATAAAAAATAGATTTATAAATAGCCTTGGGCTAGAATTGAACCCAAGACCTTTTATTTAAGATTAGTTGAAGTTGCCATTAGGGTGGTGGTAAAGCATCACATTGGGAATAGGAAACAATTGATTATAAGTAGATTTTGTGTGAAAAGATGCTTCAACTTCCACCTAGTATAAAAGGGAAAAGAAGAGATGAAAACCTAGCTTTTCATCTTCCTCTTCTCCTCTCTAGCCGAAATATCTCCTTCCTCCTTTCAAGTTTCGACCAAGAAACCTAGGGCTTCAAGTCTTTAAGCTTTTCAAGGGAAGAATTTAAGGGGAGGGTCTCTCCCAAAGAAGTAGAACGTGCAAGAAGGTATCTTGGAAATTAGGGAGGGCAAGAGAAGATTGTCTTTCCTACATCTTATATTAGTAAGATTTAGCGAAATGATATAAGTACTTCTCACCTGCGGTATAAGTTGCTTCGTCGATGCATGTTGTAGTATGTATCTATGTAAGTTAAAAGAAAATTCATGGCATGATATGTTTTATGTATGTTAAAGGAGATAGATGTTATGATTGTAAGATGCCCTCTAAAGTTTTAGGATTAAGAGCACGTTTAGAGTATTTGATTTGCTTCCCATTAAGTTTTGGGACTAAGAAGCATAATCAAGTGCCCCAAGGTGCTTCCCTATAAATGTGAGGGATTAACTGCACACAAGGTGTTTGTTAAAATGACAAGTTAGTGCAAGTATAAGAAATAAGTGTTAAAAAGAAAGTATTTTACTTTAAGATGGCATGCACTAGACACAAGGTCCATGGGTGGGCTCCTAGAACGCCCCTAGGCCCCTAGATTGCCTAGTAGTACCTTAATAAGTTTGGGATTAGCTACCTCGAACTTTATTAAGGATGCGCGTAAAGTGGTACAATGCCGGACCCAAAGCAAGTGATTATTATTTTCACTAGTATGTAAGATAAAGTTTTCAAAGCTCATTGATTTGTTAAAGTGAAAACATTATTAAGTTGAGAACTAGAGGTAGAGAGTGTTGATGCGGGAAGCATCCGACGATCGAACTCGTGTTTTGATAATGGTAAAGGATTCAAAGTTAAGATGCTTTGTAATCTAACAAGTCTGCTCGATTATTTCAGGAAAGTCCTAGCTGTGGTTAGGCAAAAGGAAAACTCTATGCGGAAAGTCTTGGCAGGTCATAGGGAGTGGTAACCCTATGCGGAAAGTCTTGGCAGGTCGATGGCTTCAGGCAAAAGTCCTAGGGGGTGGTAACCCTAGGTGGAAAGTCCTGGTGTCGCGAACCAGGTGAAAGACTGACTAGTCGGGAAGAGGATGTCCAGCAGAAAGTCCGGAAGCGTCGAGTGCTGAGCAAAAGTCCAAGCGATCTGGAGGATCGCACTGGCAGCAGGTAAATCTCCTGAGTTGAGTAGGTGAGGACGTGTTCCCCGTAGAGGGAATAGTAGGCGTCGGGTCGACCTAGGGTTTCCGGACGGAAATCCGAAGTCAGACCCGGACAGTCCGGAGACTGTCATTACCTGTTATTATATTTTCTGTTGTATTGTGCTAACTTTGGTGTTGCAGGATATTGTTTGGGACTAACATGTCTTGCAGGTACAAAATAATGAAGTTTTCCCTCAGATGAACAGTGTCCGAGGTGCCTCCATGGAGCTTGGAGGCGCCTCAGGTGCAAAGCTGGAGCTGGCTGCGAAGCACCTTGGGAGGCACCTTGAAGGAGTCATAAGGCGCCTTGGAAGGCACCTTGAATGGGGCATAAGGCGCCTTGAGCAGATAAACTTCGACCAGTTCAAGCTTGATCCACGCGGGTGACTCGGCAGTATGGAGGCGCCTTCGGAGGCTTCCAAGGCGCCTTGAACACCCTTTATAAGGGGGTTTCGAGCAGCACCTCACCTCATTCAATTCCAAGTGATTCTCTTGCCACGTGCTGCTCCAAAAGACGTTTCGAAGTGCTGCTACTCGTGCCCGACGACCCAGAGCTCCGAGATCTCATTTTCCGTCATCGGTATAGATTTATTTAACGCATTTATTGTAATACTTAGTTTGTAATAATCGTGCTTATAGTTGTTGCCCACCGAAAGCGATCAAGGATCGCGGACCTTCGAGTAGGAGTCGTCACAGGCTCCAAACGAAGTAAATCCTTCGTGTTTGTGTTTCATTATTTCATTTCCGCTGCTTTAATTTCTAAATGAGTTTTTACGATTCCGATAATCGAACAAAATAGCCGCGAGCGCTATTCACCCCCCCCCCTCTAGCGCGTCTCGATCCAACAATTGGTATCAGAGCGGGGTAGCGTTGATCTGGTGTAACCACCAATCACGCAATTTTGCAGTGTTTTTTTTCAGAGTCAACTGAAATTAGTATTCTTACTATATTCCAGTTTTTTTTCATATCGATTTCGCTCGAAGTTGGTGCAACACCACTCGAGTTAGTTTTGTTATATACTTTACTCCCGCACTACTAATCCAAGACGTAGTCTTGGGACATATTTTCCTTTTTCTTTGCATATTCTCTTAATGGCACATCAAGAGGGATTCAGCACTGTCCGTCCCCCGCTCTTCTCCGGAGAAGATTTCGGATACTGGAAGGGACGGATGGAGACGTTCCTAAAAATCCAGTTCGAAATGTGGATGATCATTCGAACTGGATTTCAACTCCCAACTGGCACTGATGGGAAACCTACCCCCTGCGAAGACTGGGAACCATCTTTCATCAAGAAAGTGGAAGCCAACGCCAGAGCTACGTGCACCCTCCAGTGTGGACTAACCAAAGAAGAGCTCAACAGAGTCGGTCCATTCTCATCAGCAAAGGAGCTTTGGGAAAAGCTGATCGAACTCCACGAGGGCACCTCGGAAACCAAGATAAGTAAGCGTGATTTACTACTCAATAAATTGTATAACTTAAAAATGCAGGAAAATGAGACGGCAAGCCAGTTACACGCGCGAATTCAAGATATCCTTAACTCCCTTCACGGAATCGGGCAAAAGATAGAAAATAGGGATATAATAAGGTATGCTCTTAATTCATTTCCAAGGAGTACATTGTGGGCATCAATGGTAGATGCCTACAAAGTCTCCAAGGACTTGTCTTGTTTAAAATTAGATGAATTATTTAGTGAATTTGAACTTCATGAACAAACTAATGCACAGCCAACCGAGAAGGGTATTGCTTTGGTTGCAGGTACTAGTCGAACACGGGAACCAAGAGTACGGCGAAAAATTGAACCGGAATCAGAAGACGAACCCGACTCAGAAGAGGAAGAAGACGAACTAACCAGCAAACTCGTGAACCTCATGAAGAAGCTCTACAAGAAGAAGAAGGGCTTCAACAAGAAAGACCTGAAGAAGGTGGTACAATCCAAGGAGGCCCAACCGAGTTCTAAGGTAAAGTTTGAAGTTACCTGCTACGGGTGCAACTAGAAGGGGCACATCAAAGCTAACTGCCCCAACCAAAAGGAAGCCAAAAAGCAAAGAAGAAAGAAGGCCCTTAAGGCGACGTGGGACGAATCTTCTTCGGAAGACGACGACGACGAACTCGATCAGACGAGTTTACTCGCATTGATGGCCCGGGACCATATCGTCGAATCCGTGAGCGAGAACGAGTCAGAGGCCGAGTCTGAGCAAAGCCACGGATCCGTATCCGTTTCCGAAGGGTCAGACTCCACTGTAAGTATTCATAATTTAGTCAATTATTTATTACGCAAATTAGCTAAGTCGAACCTTAAGATTAAGTCACTTCTAAAGGAAATAGCTGTCCTTAAAGAAGTGACTAACTCTAAATCCGTACCTGATCAAGTTCAGACTGAAAATTCTACTCATGTTCAAAAACTTGAGGAAGAAAATTCAAGTTTGAAAAATCAGGTCAAGGATTTAAAAAATACCTTAGAATGGTTTTCTTTGGGCTCCAAGAATCTTGACCTAATTCTTGGGACACAAAGAGCTGTTTACAATAGAACTGGGCTAGGATATAAAACTAAAAAGAAATATAGATCTTATTTATCCTTAATAAACAAACAAAATAGTAAATCAGTCCAAGCATGGGTCCCCAAGTCCAATTTGGCCAATCAAGTTGGACTTGGTCAATACTGGGTCCCGAAGGATCAAATACACTACCTCGATAGACCATATCGAGGCTATGATCTAGGGGGAGCAAAAAGAAAAACGATCTTAATAAAATAAAATTAAAAAATTCAAAATTAAGTTATAAATTTAAAATTCAAAAATCAAAATCAAAATTAAAAATTCAAAATTAAATTATAAATTTAAAATTCAAAAATCAAAATCAAAATTAAAAATTCGAAATTAAAAATTCGAAATTAAATCATAAATTTAAAATTCAAAAAATCGAAATCAAAATTAAAAATTCGAAATTAAATTATAAATTTAAAATTAAAAAATCAAAATCAAAATTAAAAATTCGAAATTAAATTATAAATTTAAAATTCAAAAATCAAAAACAAAATTAAAAATTCATAAATTTAAAATTCAAAAATCAAAATCAAAATTAAAAATTCGAAATTAAATTATAAATTTAAAATTCAAAAATCAAAAACAAAATTTAAAATTCAAAATTAAATTATAAATTCAAAAATCAAAATCAAAATTAAAAATTCGAAATTAAATTATAAATTTAAAATTCAAAAATTCAAAATCAAATTAATAATTCGAATTCAAAGTAAATAAAATATAGATGGAGGATCCAGAATAGCTGACACCCCCAACTGAACTACCCGACAGGGTAACTGAACTTAATCTACCCGAAATGGGTAAAACAAGAGTAGATTACCCGGTAGGGTAATTAAGGTTAGATTAAAACGGGCTAGGTTTAACTTGACTCACAGTACTGGTGAAATTTTTGGATGATAGTAAGTTAGGGAAGCTTGGGCATCGCATGTCTAGGAAGATATGGCTTCGACCTGGTGCATTTGGCCAAGTGGAACTGACCGAAGCTACCCTTAAATGGATCCTAACTAGTTAGACCAAGGTTTAGTACTAAGTTCAATGGGTAGGACTATTTGGAAAACCTCGAAGGCATGGTTACTTTAATGAGTTCCTTGTGACTCACCATAGCCCAGAAGTTTATCCAAAGAATGCTTACTTGTTGAATCCAAAGCTAAACCTGAATCTAACACAAAGTTAAACCTTACCCTAAAATTCAACCATAATTCATCTCACAACAATTATAGGGTTCCCTGATTGAAAATTTAGATCGGGTGAGATGACTAAGAAATTAAAAATTTAAAATAATTTCAAAATGATTTTAAAAACTTAATTTCAAAATGATTTTAAAAACTTAATTTCAAAATGATTTTAAAAACTTAATTTCAAAATTATTTTAAAAACTTGATTTTAAAAATTATTTTAAAAAATTAATTTCTAAATTATTTTAAAAACTTAATTTCAAAATGATTTTAAAAACTTAATTTCAAAATTATTTTAAAAACTTAATTTCAAAATTATTTTAAAAACTTAATTTCAAAATTATTTTAAAAACTTGATTTTAAATATTATTTTAAAAACTTAATTTCAAAATGATTTTAAAAACTTAATTTCAAAATTATTTTAAAAACTTAATTTCAAAATTATTTTAAAAACTTGATTTTAAAAATTATTTTAAAAACTTAATTTCAAAATTATTTTAAAAACTTGATTTTAAAAATTATTTTAAAAACTTGATTTTAAAAATTATTTTAAAAACTTAATTTCAAAATGATTTTAAAACTTAATTTTAAATGATTTTAAAAACTTAATTTCAAAATTATTTTAAAAAACTTAATTTCAAAATGATTTTAAAAACTTAATTTCAAAATTATTTTAAAAACTTAATTTAAAAATTATTTTAAAAACTTGATTTTAAAAATTATTTTAAAAACTTAATTTCAAAATGATTTTAAAAACTTAATTTCAAAATTATTTTAAAAACTTAATTTCAAAATTATTTTAAAAACTTAATTTTAAAATTATTTTAAAAACTTAATTTCAAAATGATTTTAAAAACTTAATTTCAAAATTATTTTAAAACTTAATTTCAAAATTGATTAACTTATTTTTCAAAATTATTTTTCACAAATTAACTTAAAAATATTTTTGTCAAAATTTAATTAACCTAAAATATGTGAAATATGTGTTAACTTAAAACTAATTCAACCTAATTAAAAATTAAAAAATAAATAAATAAATAATTTAAAGGGACACGTGACACACGAATGAAGGCGCCTCCCTCACGGGGGAGGTGCCCTCAACAGCGGTGGGAAATTTCCCGCCGCCTACGTAAGGCGCCTTAAGGTACACTTTAAGGCGCCTCCAAAGGCGCCCTAAAGAGCCCTTCAAGGTGCCTTAACCTTTCCCTTTTGCCACGAACAGAAGCATTTCCTTCTGTTCGTGCTCTGCCGAAACACAGCTCAGCCCGAGTATTTTCCCAACCAAGGCACCTTCTACCCATCTCTTCCCCTTTCATTCCTAGCTATGCCTCCGAGGTATAACCTAAACTCTTCTCAATCATCTATTTCCTAAAATCTTTGCTAGTTTTGCAATTTTTTCTTGTATAATGTCAACAATAGGAAGCGTCGTATTGTGGACTCCACACCATCCAGGGCCCCTTCCACAGACCCTCGATTCCCCTCGGAACAGCATAGGATAGATTTCGCTAGGTTCACCTTTGAGTCTATTAAACCTAGATATATTGGTCGGGAATTTTTGTCCCAATACTGTCAACCCACAATCCAGATGATAAATCATTATCATCTAGATAAACTGGTTGACTATACCACTACAGTCAACCAAGATCTGTGTGCCCAGTTCTATCACAACCTTGAAAAGGTTGATGATAGTACCTATTCCACCAGAGTTGGTGGTACTGACCTTCAACTTACTCCCTCCTTACTTCGCACTAGCCTAGAGCTTAGGGAGTTCCAGTGTACATTCTTATGTTACCCGAGTAGGAACCTACCCTTTGGTGATCCCTATTCCCACATTACCTTAGATGACATCTACATGCATTTCTTTGGGGAAGAGAGACCCTTGGGCCTGACCGAGTTCAGATCCACTCTTCTTCGTGTTCAGGATTATGCTATGTACAGAGTCCTGACAACTTGCATACTACCCATCTCATCTCGAGATGTCTCGAAGATGCGACCGCCTCACTCGTTCTTTCTGTATGCCCTTAGCCAGTGCCTAGATATAAACATAGCCCTCCATATGTTTCATAACATTGTTCTTACATCTAGTACAGTTACATCTGGAGTAGTTCATATGCCTTACTGCCATATCCTGACCCAGATATTCTCCAGCTCTAGGATAGACATCACTAGAGGGGTATTCATTCCGCTTACCATTTATGATGAGTTCGGTCAGCGTAGCCTTAGATTAGCGGGGGCAGAGGTCACTGTCGAGGGGATTCTGGCCTGGAAGGGCCGACCACCACCAGTTGCTGCCCATGGTGCTCCAGAGGCCAAGGACGTACCAGATGCGGATGAGGAGTGGCTCGATTTCCTGGCAGAGGACTTTTTCACAGATCCTTCCACCTCTGTCGGACCCTCCACATCAGCCGGTCCTTCATCTTCTGCACCACTCTCTATCGAGGGCAAACTCACTTAACTCGAGATCCAGTCTACTCAGACGCGACGAGCTGTGCTAGATAGCCATCGCTTCCTTCGATCTATGCGATCCGAGATGGTTGCTGGTTTCGCATCTCTCCGAGGTGAGATTTGGCGTCAGGGACAGCCTCAGCCGCCACCCAAGCAGCCTCTAGCCGATCCTCCAGCTGACGATCCACCGACTTGATTCCATCTTTTAGACTGTCTGGACATGTCATTCACTTCTTGGATTTGCCTATCTTACTCATCTTTTGGATTGTATCTTGGAGTTGATTATCTGATATTTAGCTGCCTTAAATTTAATTGAGTACTTATGTGTTATTTTTATTTTTTCCAAAAGTGTGAGTATAATTTCAAAATAACTTTTAAATTGGTTTTAAAGATATAGGAAAAATAATGATTTTAAAATCCCATTTTCCTAGAAGTTTCAAAAAGTTGGATTTTACTTAGGCCCTCCCCCTAGAAATCATGTTCCCCTAGACTTAAGCCAGAGCATCTCACAAACACCTAGGTATACCTTGCTTGTGCTTGCAAGACATAGAATGACGTGAGATGCATAGGGTACAGCCTAGACTCAAGAATGCTTATATCTGTGCATCAATATGAGTCTGGGCGTTAAACACGTAATATACATCAATCAAGTCAAGTCTTCCAACTCTAGTCAAATCTAACTGGACCAAATTGACTTAACTTGACTAACCATATGAAAACTGTTGCCCTGTAGGCAATCAGCAAGTAGCTAAAGGTTAGACAGTTGGTAAAGGATACTCAGTTTTCTGCTCAAGCATGTTTAATCTTTAGGGCTATGATACCTCTTAAAGTTAATCTATTGAACTTGACTCATGCTTGGACTTAAGGACCAACTGACTTTGAATAAATAACCTAAACCAAATTTTTAGCTACTCTACTCCCTCCTTGTCCTAAAATTTAATAAGTATTGTTTAAAAAAATAATAATAAAATAAAGCTAATTTTTTTTCTTAACCTAGCTATAACTTTCAAAATCTAATACTTGCAAAGAGCTAAGCTAAGTTCCAATCCTTATGTTCAGAATTTTAAAACTTAGCTCACTTTGAAATCTACCTTTGTAAACTCTTGCTTTCCTAAGTAAAGCACAGTTTTGCAAAACTTAACTCATTGCTTTCAAAAAGTAGAAAGGCGACTTCAAAAATTTTTTCTCCTACGTAAAAATTATAGTTTTAACTGTCAAAAGGATCCACCTTCTAGTAGTTTCAACTAAGTTTCCAAAGAGCTAAAAGTAAGAAATGATAAACTGTTAAGTGTTTTCAAAATCTTGTTATCCCTCTTTAAAAATCAAATGACTATTTTTGCTTATTTTTGATATATGGCAAAGGGGGAGAGTAGCAAATTCAATTCAAATACTCGAATAATTGTAAAAATCAAAGTCGAAATAATGAATATTAAAAGGGGAGTAACAGTTAAGGGGGAGTATACTTTAAATTCATAAAGTTTACTTTAGCAAAATTGCTAAGCTTGCTTTAAATGTTTTCATCTATTCGTGATTACTTAACTTTGAATTTGAGTTGCCATAATAAAAAAGGGGGAGATTGTTGATGCGGGAAGCATCCAACGATCGAACTCGTGTTTTGATAATGGCAAAGGATTCAAAGTTAAGATGCTTTGTAATCTAACAAGTCTGCTCGAGTATTTCAGGAAAGTCCTAGCTGTGGTTAGGCAAAGGGAAAACCCTAAGGGGCGGTAACCCTAGGTCATAGGGGGTGGTAACCCTATGCGAAAAGTCTTGGCAGGTCGATGGCTTCAGGCAAAAGTCCTAGGGGGTGGTAACCCTAGGTGGAAAGTCCTGGTGTCGCGAACCATGTGAAAGACTGGACTAGCCGGGAAGTGGATGTCCAGCAGAAAGTCCGGAAGCGTCGAGTGCTGAGTAAAAGTCCAGTCGATCTGGAGGAGACGCGTTCCCTGTAGAGGGAACAGTAGGCATCGGGTCGACCTAGGGTTTCCGGACGGAAATTCGAAGTCAGACCCGGACAGTCCGGAGATTGTCATTACTCTGTTATCATATTTTCTGTTGTATTGTGTTAACTTTGGTGTTGCAGGATATTGTTTGGGACTAACATGTCTTGCAGGTACAAAATAATGAAGTTTTCCCTCGGATGAATAGTGTCCGAGGCGCCTCCATGGAGCTTGGAGGCGCCTCGGGTGCAAAGCTGGAGATGGCTGCAAAGCACCTTGGGAGACACCTTGAAGGAGTCATAAGGCGCCTTGGAAGGCACCTTGAATGGGGCATAAGGCGCGTTGAGCAGATGAACTTCGACCAGTTCAAGTTTGATCCACGCGGGTGACTCGGCAGTATGGAGGCGCCTTCGGAGGCTTCCAAGGCGCCTTGAACACCCTTTATAAGGGGGTTTCGAGCAGCACCTCAACTCATTCAATTCCAAGTGATTCTCTTGCCACGTGCTGCTCCAAAAGACGTTTTGAAGTGTTGCTACTCGTGCCCGACGACCCAGAGCTCCGAGATCTCATTTTTCGTCGTCGGTATAGATTTATTTAACGCATTTATTGTAATACTTAGTTTGTAATAATTGTGTTTATAGTTGTTGCCCACTGAAAGTGATCAAGGATCGCGGGCCTTCGAGTAGGAGTCGTCACAGGCTCCGAACGAAGTAAATCCTTCGTGTCTGTGTTTCATTATTTCATTTCCGCTGCTTTAATTTCTAAATGAGTTTTTACGATTCCGATAATCGAACAAAATAGCCGCGAGCGCTATTCCCCCCCCCCCCCCCCATCTAGCGCTATTTTAACAGTCGGCGGTTAAACCTTCTAGCAGTCCGGGCTCTGATACCAATTGTTGGATCGAGACGCGCTAGAGGGGGGGAGAATAGCACTCGCGGCTATTTTGTTCGATTATCGAAATCGTAAAAACTCGTTCAGAAATTAAAGCAGCGGAAATAAAATAATGAAACACAGAGACACAGGGGATTTACTTCGTTCGGAGCCTGTGACGACTCCTACTCGAAGGCCCGCGATCCTTGATTGCTTTCGGTGGGCAACAACTATAAGCACGATTATTACAAACTAAGTATTACAATAAATGCGTTAAATAAATCTATACCAACGACGGAAAATGAGATCTCGGAGCTCTTGGTCGTCGGGCACGAGTAGCAGCACTTCGAAACGTCTTTTGGAGCAGCACGTGGCAAGAGAATCACTTGGAATTCAATTAATTGAAGTGTTGCTCGAAACCCCCTTATAAAGGGTGTTCAAGGCGCCTTGGATGCCTCCGAAGGCGCCTCCATACTGCTGAGTCACCCGCGTGGATCAAGCTTGAACTGGTCGAAGTTCATCTGCACAAAGTGCCTTATACCCCATTCAAGGCGCCTTCCAAAGCGCCTTATGACTCCTTCAAGGCGCCTCCTAAGGTGTTTCGCATCCAGCTCCAGCTTTGCACCCGAGGCGCCTCCAAGCTCCATGGAGGCACCTCGGACACTGTTCATCCGAGGAAAAACTTCATTATTTTTTACCTGCAAGACATGTTAGTCCCAAACAATATCCTGCAACACAAAGTTAGCATAAAACAACAATATGAATATGATAAAGAATATTATGACAGTCTCCAGACTATTCGGGTCTGACTTCGAATTTCCGTCCGGAAATCCTAGGTCGACCCGACGCCTACTGTTCCCTCTACAGGGAACGCATCCTCACCTACTCCACTCAGGAGATTTACCTGCTGCCAGTGCGATCCTCCAGATCGACTGGACTTTTGCTCAGCACTTGACGCTTCCGGACTTTCTGCTGGACATCTGCTTCCCGGCTAGTCCAGTCTTTCACCTGGTTCGTGACACCAGAACTTTCCACCTAGAGTTACCACCCCCTAGGACTTTTGTGTAACGACCACCCTTCTTACTACTACTACTCTCTAAGGATGACCGTTACTTAACTACTAACTCTACTTAACCGGTATGATTAAAAATCACATGGAAACCCTACCGAAAAATTTCGGCAGAATCTCCCCTGTACCGGTGACCATATTCAACAATACATGCAATATATACACAGCCACAAGCGGCTGAAACACACAAAAGGAATAACATCACCACGCAGTTTAATGAAATCAAATCATGCAAGTGATGAATAGCGGAAAAATAAAAACATACAATTAACTAACAGCGGAAGACTAAATGACTCATCTAATACATTCTTAATAAATGGCAATCTTAATAAATTCTTAAACTAAGTCCCAAGGCTTCTATAGTCCTGGCATCACACACCATCCGCGCCACCTTATCGCCTTCCTTGCTAAATCTTTTCTTTTCCTTTATCTGCAGTAAGAGGAAGTGTAGTCTATAAGCAAAATTTGCTTAGTAAGCGCTATCTAACTCACAAAATCATGAATGTGCATGTATACGAAAAGAACTAGAAACTATATGCTCTAAAAAGAAATAAAGCATAAACATAACTGCTCATGTCAAACTAATAGCAAAGAAAAGCTAAGGAATCTACTCATGTAATTCTAATAGTTAATCATGCTACTCATCTAATAGGTAAACATGAAAACTACTCATCTACTAGATAAACATGGTAGAATAAGGAACTAAACTTACTGATTTTTAGAACTATATGAATCTTATTTCATTTGTTCTAAACTTAATCTTTAATACTTTATGTTTATGTAAAACTCGTTTTACTTGTTCAAAAACTTATACTTATAATACTTCAAAATAATAATCAACTTCTTCTTGGGCCCAGGCATAGTACCATCTTATGCGCGTTCCCTAATAGGTTGGGGTAGCGAGCCACCAATCCTAAAAGAGCAGACCTCGGTCTACCAGGGCCAAGACCTGGATTTGTTTAACGACAACCTCGGAAGTCGGGTACTAGCCTCTTCTTAAAAGTAAAATACTTATAATCTTAATTACTTCTTCTTTAAATGCCTCGGCATTTTAATAGGCACCTTGTGTGCCAAAAATCCCTAAAGTCTTGACTTTGGGATCTACTTAAGGCCTCGGCCTTTTCTTTCTTTTCTTTATCTTTCTTATACTTTTCTTCATCTTTCTTATACTTTTCTTATAAAAGAATGTCTCTTACAAAACTGAAATGTTTAAACAAATTCTAACACTGAAATGCTTAAACAAAAATCTGTATACATAACATAAATCTGCATGCAAAGCTTAACAAAAATCTGCATATTAAGCTTATCTAAAATTTGCATACTAAGCTTAACAAATCTGCATACTAAGCTTATCTAAAATCTGCAAGCAATACTTGCGAAAGTCTACATATCATACAAGCTTAAACTAAATCTCAAACTTGTTAGAACTAAAAACCTTAAATCTTGCTACAACAGAACTAAAAGAAAGAGAGCAAGGAATGCATGCTACTCAATAATCTCTAGCTATTCCAAAGCTGTACAGTGTAATCCGAAAGCAAAGAAAACAAAGCACACTAATTACTCTTAAACTTCTAGCCGTTCTAATGCTGTACAGAAAATCTAAAGCAAGGAAAACATTATAATTCAATACTACTCATGCTATTCTAGTAGTAAGGAAACTACACATGCTTAACTAATAACACATAGGGAAAGTCTAACAACGTGTTAGAATAAAGAGAGATTATAACCTGCTGAACTGGAAATAAGAAACTTGAAAACTGAAGCTATAAAAACTAATCACCAACTAAAAGCTAGGGTTCGGATGGAAGCAAGCCTAAGCACAATCTGATGACTAGAATTCGGATCATAGCAATTGAAACATCCAAGGTACAAACTGAAATCTGGCTTGCTAAACTACAAACTGAAAATTTGGCACAGCTGAAAATTAAAAAGAAACAATCGAATCCCCTTTAGAAATGCTACAACAGGACACTCAAAAGGAGCATTCAAATCTGAAACTACTAGCAGGTTCCGTAAAGCACATTCCGAAAGCAAAGAATGGAAGCCAAAGCTCGAAACTACAAGTCTAAATCTGATCAGTGTTTCGAAAGCAACAGGTCTACTGAAACGTCAACGATCAAAACTTAAGACTCCACAATATGGACTTCCCAAAACTCAACCAGTGAGAAGAAACACGGCACATAAAACTCAACCAAAAGCCCTAAATCTGTGATTATAACCACACCCTATCTCAACCTCCTATAAAAAACTCACGGCAGAAAATTCAAAGGGAATCACTGCCCCATTCGACAAGCTCCGGAAAAACAGAATGCTAACAAGAAATCCGAACACATGTCGAAACTAAACAAAAAGGAACCCAAATTGCAACTACTCAGCAATACATGATCCGAAACACAAGAAAAACGATTTGCGGCAGCAACCCTAATCTAACCTTCTTCACAGAACAAGTTCGGAACACAAAAGAAATAGAAATCCGAAGCTATCCTACTGCAGGTGAGTAAGCGACTTACCTTGCTGTTCTTGAGCTTACTACAAAAGGAGAAAGGCAGCTCTAGGGTTTCGGAGGAGCTCACGATCTCGGCCTCTTCCCTTCGTGTCCGCGCGTCCTCCTTGACAAGGCGCTCACGGGCTTCTTCTTCACTGTCGCTCGAGAGGAGAAGGCGCATGGGAGGAGGAGATAGAGGTGAAGCCCTAGACCTCTTCTTCGTTTCTGCCCGAGAAAAGCCGACGCCGTCGCTCGCGATCGGGAGAGGAAAGGAGAGGGAAAAAGGGTTTTCGGTTTTTTTTTTGGAATTTACCACCTCAACTTATCCCTATTTATAATCTTCATATTCTGTTAACTTGTTAAATAATTTTCCTACCTTTTCTAAACAGAAAAATCCGTTTGCCCACCTGGTCAGCCGGCTTTTAACCGAATCAAAGGTTTGGGCTTCGATTCCTCCGCCGCGCACTTTTTATTCCAATTTATTTTAAACGTTCCAACTATAGCTTAAATATATTTCACTTCCTAATTTACTAGCAATAACCGCCAGCACAGTTGGTCAGCAGGGTTTTGACCGAGTCAAAGGTCGCTGGTTCTAACCTCGGCTTGGATATTTTTTTGTCAAAACTTCTTTCGTTTAGTAAAAATACCAAACGACCTCCAAAAATTACATAAAAATACTTTATAAATTCCTAAAAATCTCTAGAATTTTTCTAAAACATTTCTAGATTTTAATAAGGTCTTTTAGGACTCCAAATCATGAAATTTGGGGTGTTACAATTGTAACACCCCAAATTTCATGATTTGGAGTCCTAAAAGACCTTATTAAAATCTAGAAATGTTTTAGAAAAATTCTAGAGATTTTTAGGAATTTATAGAATATTTTTATGTAATTTTTGGAGTTCGTTTGGTATTTTTACCAAGAGGAAGAAGTTTAAAAAAATAATAATAATATATGTTGAAGCTGGGTTTTGAACCCAAGATCACGGACCCGAACCCAAGTCTTAACGAACTCAGCCCAACCATCTGGTCTACGGATGTTTTGTTAATTATATATGGAGCGATATATATTTAAGTAGTAGTTAGGAACAGTAAAATAAATTGGAAATAAAAGTGCGCAGCGGAGGGTTCGAAACCGCAACCCTTGACTTGGTCAAAACCGCAGCCAACCAACTCTTCCGTGAGTATTTCGTGAAAAGGTAAGGAGCGAAATAATCTTAAGCCATAACAGAATACCCTAGGTTATAAAAGGATAAGTTAGGAGAGGGATTAATTATTTTCTTTTCCCTCAAAATTTCTCCTCTCGCACTCGGCGACGGCGTCCGCGATTTCCTGTTCTCGGGCGAAGACGAAGCCGAGGCTAGGGCTTCGTCTCCGGCGAGCGTCTTCTTCCGTGAGTTCTTCACCGATCCAAGCTCCTCTCGTAAAGGAGAACTCGAAGGCGCGAAGAAGACCGAGATTTCAAGCTCGCCGCAAGCCCTAGAAGCATTAGAAGTTCTTCTCTTCGGCTGTAAGTCCAAGGAACGCATGTAAGTTGCTACTCACCTGCAGTAGGATAGCTCCGAGGTTTACCTTTTATTCCTTTCCTTGTTCCCGAAAGTTTTGAACAAACGAATTCGGAATTTCAGATTTCAAGTCGAGGTTGTTTTGCATCATGTCTCGCATTGCTGTGTTTTTGGTGCTTTTGATCGGATTCTATGCTACTTAGTTCTATGCTTTGTGATACTGCAATGCAGTGAATTTGGGTGTTTCTGTGCCATAATGATTTTATATTGCAAGTGTGTTATGTACCGAATCCTTTGAATTGAGACTAGAGATGATTTGAATTGATGTTCTGCCATTATAAAATTAGTAGACTGAATTTCATATCAGATTCGGTTTTATGTATTAGGTTTCAGATTTAGTTTGGGTGCATGTGTTATGAACAATTAGTCTCAATCTTTAGGTTCCTAAAGTATGAAATAGTTTCAGTTTTTAGGTTGTTTGTGACCTTATCTAGCTTTAGTTTTGTGTTGAATTACTAAGTGTGAACAACCTTTGGAGCTACTATACACTTTAGCTCACTGTTTAATTGCCGAGGCAATCTTAGAGCTTATAGAGCAGAATTCTGTTAGCTTAGCGTGCAGAATTTTAAGTGCAGATTTCTTTCATTAAATGCAGATTTCTGTTAAGTTAGTATGCAGATTTTTATTAAGCTAGTATGCAGATTTCTGTTAAGCAAGTGCAGATTTTGTTAAGCTAGTATGCAGATTTTCGCTAAGCTATTATGCAGATTTTTATTAAGCTAGTATGCAGATTTCTGTTAAGTCTTAGTGCAGATTTTTTTTATAACTATTGTATGTGCAGATTTCTTTTGTATTCTATGCATGATTATGTGTTACATAGTTAGTTTCATTCATAGATGCATACGAAAGATACCCTAACAGTATTTTGGGTTTAAGAAAAGTATAAGAAAGATAAAGATAAGTATAAGAAAGATAAAGAAAAGGAAGAAAAGGCCGAGGCCTTAAGTAGATCCCAAAGTCGAGACTTTAGGGATTTTTGGCACACAAGGTGTCTATTAAAATGTCAAGGCATTTAAAGAAGAAGTAAATAAGCTAAAAAGTATTTTCCTTTTAAGAAGAGGCTAGTACCCGACTTCCGAGGTTGTCGTTAAACAAATCCAGGCGTCCAATTCCGAGGTCTTGGCCCTGGTAGACCGAGGTCTGCTCTTTTAGGATTGGTGGCTCGCTACCCCAACCTATCAGGGAACGCGCATAAGATGGTACTACGCCTGGGCCCAAGAAGAAGTTGATTATTATTTTGAAGTATTATAAGTATAAGTTTTTGAACAAGTAAAACGAGTTTTACATAAGTATAAAGTATTGAAGAATAAGTCTTTAAACAAGTTGAATAAGATTCAGAAGGTGTTTAGAATTCAGTAAGTTTAGTTCTTTGTTCTACCATGTTTATCTAGTGGATGAGTAGTTTTCATGTTTACCTATTAGATGAGTAGCATGATTAGCGAGTAGAATTACATGAGTAGATTTCTTAGCTTTTCTTTGCTATTAGTTTGACATGAGCAGTTATGTTTATGCTTTATTTCTTTTTAGAGCATATAGTTTCTAGTTCTTTTCGTATACATGCACATTCGTGATTTTGTGAGTTAGATAGCGCTTACTAAGCAAATTATGCTTATAGACTACACTTCCTCTTACTGCAGATAAAGGAAAAGAAAAGATTTAGCAAGGAAGGCGACAAGGTGGCACGGATGGTGTGTGATGCCAGGACTATGGAAGCCTTGGGACTTAGTTTAAGAATTTATTAAGATTGTCATTTATTAAGAATGTATTAGATGAGTCATTTAGTCTTCCGCTGTTAGTTAATTGTATGTTTTTATTTTGTTTCCGCTATTCATTACTTGCATGATTTGATTTCACTAAACTGCGTGGTGATGTTATTCCTTTTGTGTGTATGATATGTGTTCCAGCCGCCTGTGGCTGTGTATATTATGTTATGTATTAATGATTATGGTCACCGGTACAGGGGAGACTCTGCCGAAATTTTTCGGTAGGGTTTCCATGTGATTTTTAATCATACCGGTTAAGTAGAGTTAGTAGTTAAGTAACGGTCATCCTTAGAGAGTAAAAGTAGTAAGAAGGGTGGTCGTTATATTTTGCCTGAAGCCATCGACCTACCAAGACTTTCCGCATAGGGTTACCACCCCCTATGACCTAGGGTTACCACCTCCTAGTGTTTTCCCTTTGCCTAACCGCAGCTAGGACTTTCCTCCACCTAGGGTTACCACCCCCTAGGGTTTTCACCTTTGCCTAACCGCAGTTAGGACTTTCCTGAAACACTCATTCAACATGTTAGATAACAACAAGACTTAACTTTGAACCCTTTGCCATTATCAAAACTTGGGTTTGATCGTCGGATGCTTCCCGCACCAACAATCTCCCCCTTTTTTATTATGGCAACCCAAATTCAAAGTTAAGTAAAACAAATGCATAAGTATATTAAAAAGTTTTAAGTGAGCAAGCTTAAGTATATAAATTCAAATGAACGCCTAACTTAAGCTAACACTTAAACTTTTGTGAAGTTCCCCCTTAATATAGGGTTTCCTTTTTGAATTTTTACTTTTTACTTCTGAATTTCCTAACACTTACACTTTTGTGAAGCTCCCCTTAATACAGGGTTTTCCTTTTTGAATTTTTACTTTTTACTTTTTACTTTTGAATTTCCTATTCTCCCCCTTTGCCATTTATCAAAAAAATAAGCCAGTTGAAAATAATTTTCAATTTTTCTTTTTGAAAAGTAAATTAGGCTATGAAAAAAATGGGATAAGTGCTAAGTTGAAAAATAAATTTTCACCTAAAATTTTGAAAGCACTGAGTTATAATTTTGCAAAACTATCTGAAAGGTAACTTAGAAAATATCTTAGCAAGAATTTATAAAGTTAGGTTTCAAGGTTGGCTAAGTTTGAAAAAAGTTAAAAAGTTGCTCTATGAATCACTTAGCTAAGCCTTTTGAAAACATTGAATTTTGAAAATATAGCTTAAGTGAAAAAGGGACTTAGCTTAATTTTGAATAAAATAATACTTATTTTTGAAAAAGAACTTGTTAATTTTTAGGTTGAAGAGAGAGAGTAACTAAAATTTTAATTTAGGTTATTTATTCAGTTGGTCCTTAAGTCCAAGCATGAGTCAAGTTAAATAGCAATCAAATTATCTAATTGGTGTTGATCAGGTATCAAAGCCCTAAAGTGCAAGCATGCTTAATCTTAATATTTCCATTTCCTTTAGTTTGAGAGATACTTTTAGCTGAGATAAGGTTATTTTTGTCTTTAACAAGTAACTAAGCAAATTTTTGTGATATCACAACACTTTAAATTCTTAGTTTTTAAAGAGGGAGTTTAGCAAAAATATTTGATCAAGACTCAGTTTAGCTAAGATTTTTACTTTTAAAATATTTTTTATCAAAGACTTAGCTAAACTTATGAAGATAATAGTTTTGTTAAGTATTTAACCTTAAAAATACTTAGTTTTTCAAAACAAAGTTTGTTTTGATGAAATTTTGAGAATGTTTTGGAAAATACTTAGCATTTTCAGCAAAACTTAGCATTTGAAAACAATTGCTTTGAAAGACGCTTAGCTAAATTCCCTTTTTGTCTTTTAAAAAAACTTTTAAAAGTACTTAGCTAAATTTGAAAAACTAATTTTAAAATAGTTTTGAAATTAAGTTTTAAAATAGTTTTAAATTAAGTTTTAAAATTAGTTTTGAAATTAAGTTTTAAAATAGTTTTGAAATTAAGTTTTAAAATTAGTTTTGAAATTAAGTTTTAAAATAGTTTTGAAATTAAGTTTTAAAATAGTTTTGAAATTAAGTTTTAAAATTAGTTTGAAATTAAGTTTTAAAATAGTTTTGAAATTAAGTTTTAAAATAGTTTTGAAATTAAGTTTTAAAATTAGTTTTGAAATTAAGTTTTAAAATTAGTTTTTGAAATTAAGTTTTAAAAAAAATTTAAAATGATTTTGAAATGATTTTTAAAATAAGTTTTAAAAGATTTTAAAATGATTTTGAAATTTAGTTTTGAAAAGATTTTAAAATGATTTTTTGAAATTTAGTTTTAAAAAGATTTTAAAATGATTTTTTGAAATTTAGTTTTGAAATGATTTTGAAAATAAGTTTTAAAATATTTTTAAAATAATTTTGAAATGATTTTGAAATCAAGTTTTGAAATGATTTTTAAAATAATTTTGAAATAATTTTGAAATTGAGTTTAAAAGATTTTAAAATAATTTTGAAATAATTTTCAAAATCACTTTAAAAATTTTTTTGTTGGGGTTGCAAGGTTGCAAACATAGTCCCATATTGGAAACACATGGGAAAGATCATAGGTTTATAAGAGAAAAGATATCTCTATTGGTATGAGGCCTTTTGGGGAGAACCCAAGAGCAAAACCATGAGGGCTTAGGCCCAAAGTGGACAATATCATGCAATTATGGAGATATCTAAATTCTTTTCGATCCTACAATTGGTATCAGAGCCTGGACTGCCAGAAGGTTTAACCGCCCACTGTGCACAAGAGCTATAGTTTGATTAAGGCATGTGGGTACAATATTGACCTCGAACAAAGAAAGTGGGGGCTCCTATGTTCGGATCAAGAGGACCAGACACCATGCAGGAAGTCCTAGTAGGTCAGGTGGACCAAGGGGCAGGAAGACCTGGTGGGTCGAGGATCGGACGTGGGAAGCCTATGGTCCTTTGTTTGAGGGGGGATTGTTGGGGTTGCAAGGTTACAAACATAGTCCCATATTGGAAACACATGGGAAAGATCATGGGTTTATCAGAGAAAAGATATCTCTATTGGTATGAGGCCTTTTGGGGAGAGCCCAAGAGCAAAACCAGGAGGGCTTAAGCCCAAAGTGGACAATATCATGCAATTATATCTAAATTCTTTTCGATCCTACAGAGAGTGCAGGGTTTGATCTCTATAGCATAGTAAATTTTATGTTTTTCATTGCATGCTTTTAAGTGGATATTTTGCATGATAAATTGATTTTAAAATGCATGCCATATACATATTTCCAAGTTATGTATTCTAGCATAAATGATTGTTAAGTGCATGTTTTGGGTTTCCCCAAGCATTTTGAAAAACATGTACTCTTTGAATGCATTGTTTTGTGAGTAGATGGTACTTACTAAGCGTTTGCTTATAGATTACTTTTCCTTATACTGCAAATAAAGGTAAAAGAAAGCTCGAGTAAGGAGGGGCAGCAGGAGCAATGTTTGCTAGTGTGTGTGACGAAACAGTGGGAAGTGATCTTGGAACTTACTAGTTCATGGAATATGTTATATTTTGGTACTGATGGACTTATTTTCTTATCCCGCTTAGTATAAAAATACTATTAAGAATTGTGTATTATGAAATTGACAGTTTGTTAGTAATTAGCATGTCAAAGACTCTTCCTAAAGAAATGGGAGAGAACGGTAAGCCAAGAGGGAGTACAAAGGGGAGAACCAACCTCCTTTGTAATGCTGTGTGTGACCCCCTGCACGGCCCGTGACACGGCCGTGTGGGTTCACACGGCCATCACCTGCTCCCTCTCGGCCAGGGTGCTATGGCCGTGTGGTTTCACACGGTCATGCACCTCTTCCTATCGGCCGGAGTGACACGGCCGTGTGGCTTCACAAGGCTATGCATTCCTCTTGGTCTCGGTCAAGGTGATACGGTCGTGTGAAGCACACGGCCGTGCACCTCTTCTTCTCGGGTAAGATGACACGACCGTGTGGTTTCACACGGTTGTGCACCCCTTCGTCACAACCGAGGTGGCATGACCGTGTGAGCCACACGGTCGTGCCCCTCTTCCTCACTGCCCAGGTGACACGGCTGTGTGGAAGCCACACGGCTGTGCCCTGCTCCAGTAGGGGAGGCCTTACATGTCACGCCCCAGGTAGTCCCTGTCCGAAGAAATTTCGGCAGCATCTCCCCTGTACGGCGGACAATATGAATCTCAGTATACATATATCTCCATACCTCGGCCACACACGGCCGGAACAATACAATACAATAAGAACAAGCCACGCAGTTTATATCAATATTCACATAATTCAACATATAATCAATCCACGCAGTTTAATATGGAAAGACGATATAGAACCTCGAAGATATATGTAAACAGCCTACTCCACTACAACGAAGGAAAACAAATCCACGAAGTAATGAAAATACAACCGCAGCGGAAAACAAAAGTAGCAAACCCGAATGTACAATGTAAAGTCCACAATACCAACCCACAATACAAGTATATAAGATGCAAAAACAAAATAGATCCCGACAACCGGCAAATCCTCGCGATAAAGGGGGGGCTAGCGACTGGAATCTCTCCTGACGGCCTCAACCTGAAAAAAAAAAGTAATAACGGGGTGAGTTCAAAGAACTCAGCAGGTAATCCAATAGATATGTACAGCAACATATAACTACCAGTAATATCCTAAGGTACAGTCTCCTAAACCATAGGATCAAGAGTACAGTTCTCTAACCATACAACCTACGGTATAGTCTCCTAACAGAATAACAGATATGCATAGCCGAAATAAACTGTAGTAACTAGCAATAGGCATAAAGTACAGTCTATAGCAAGAATAATAAGAAAATGCATAACGAAATAAACTGTACTCACCTGCAAGGCTTGTGCAACTGACTGTAAACATACACAGATAAAGATAGTCAGAGCAAAAGCATATAACATGTATGCATGTCAATCATATGCAATCACCAAAATGCATCAATCATAATTAATGCAATCTGTGCATATGATGCAAATGACATGGTCACCCCTGACGCCAGTCAGAATCTCACACACAATGGTGAGACCGCGTGGGTAGGGCTGTGACACCGTGCACTCTGCCATCACTACCCCTGAAGAGTGACTGAGTGGACGGGATGCACCGGAGTACACCTATCCTCCAACCTCACTATAGGAGGGAGCGCCATGCTCTCATCTCCCGGTACACAATGACGGGGAGGGACCCCGGTGTGCTACCACGCTGCCTATCACACTACCCATGAGTGGAGCCTCCAGCGGAGCACCACCGAGCAACCTACACACCCTGTGTGCTGTGCCACTACCCATGCAATGGTCACGTGGTGTGCAGGTCAATGTAGCCGGCCGACGAGCTCAACAATAATGGAGTCGTCAATCGCCCAGCATGCAATCATGCGATATGGTGCATGCGGCTACAATATGACATACCTGAACAAATCCTCCTCCATATGTGTAGATGCCAAACAGATAAACACATATATAAGAAGGATAATAAACAGCATAAATCTAAAGACATCACATATAACAATAATGTAAGTATCATGAATCCAAGAGCATGTATCACACATGTAAAGCAACTAATCCAGTAGAGTAGAGCACTATAGATATGCATCTCTATGAACATATATACACATGGCAAGAGATATAATATCCAATCCTGAAGTAAAGCAACTAGCAGATGAAGCATGTGATAGGTATCAACTAGCTAAGACCAGGGAAGAAATAATCTACTATCTACCACTAGTAAATATATATAAGCTACACATATCATAAGACATTATCAAAAGATAAGTCAAAGGGTACCCGCCTCAAATAGAAGCTACACTCAAGCGATCCAAAGTCGAGACGCCCGTCTCGAATCAGAGTCCTGTGTCAAACAAACAATATATATATTTTATTTAGCTACATCAAATGAATAGCTAAATAAAATCTCTAAAACTAAATTAGGGCAAAACCCTAATCATATCCAGCTTATCCTACCTAATCAAATCTAACAGTCAATTAGGGTTAATTATATAATCCCTAATCACCAATTAGATTAGAAATCTAACGGTTGACTAGGATTAATAACCTTAACCCTAATCATTCCATTAGATTAATCTAAACAATTGCATCTACACACAATTTAGCAACTAGATACAACATGTATCAATTAATGATATACTAACCATCTAGCACAAGATCATCAAGCTAATATTCAAATTCGAAACATGATCTACAACTAAGATCAATTACCCTAACTAATCATGTACCAATCCAATTCATTCCGAATTCAATACATACCTAATTCATCAACACAACACTAATTATGTATCAACCTCACTACACCATACCTCAATCCAGCTGCTGTTGATGTTGGAACTAGGAGGCTGCTGGTTGGTGTGCTGCCGGAACCAAGAAGGGATCAAAGAACACCACAACACATAACAAACTTCACAGCTACGCTTGTTGATCCACAACACTCAATTTCCGATCATAGAATACAACACCTGTTGGAATTCTCTTCCCACTTCAACCGATATCTCAAACACAGCAAGAAGCTGATCTCAAAAGGTTGTCTCCAGAAGAAATCACCCAATCGGAAGATCACCACTGATCAACAATGAATCAAGCCGAAATTCCTTGATCAGATTAAGATTGAAGATCATGGATCAATCA
Organism: Zingiber officinale; assembly: GCF_018446385.1. Classification (NCBI taxonomy): domain Eukaryota; kingdom Viridiplantae; phylum Streptophyta; class Magnoliopsida; order Zingiberales; family Zingiberaceae; genus Zingiber; species Zingiber officinale. The sequence goes on from NC_055991.1 coordinate 103,608,510, forward strand.
AGTTTTCCAACAACAACCTAATTAACAACCTAAGCTTACCTCAATTGATCGGATCAAGATTGGAATCAAACAGGAAGACTACTGATCAAGCATCAACACATGTAGTCTTTGCCCTACAACCCAAGCACAACTCACTGATCCCCTCCGATCCGTGACCTAATTCAGCCGCCAAGAAGAGAAGGTGCGTCGGTGACCTAGGGTTGTGATAAGCTCGCAGGTGATCGGGATCGATGGCGTCGCCGGCAACATCTGGAGGAGAAAGAGATCGATGCTCTCACCTAAGACTGGAAAAGGTCATCCACGATCAGATCTGTACCGGCGTCTGCTCCCCTAGGTCGACGGCCAAGTCGGGATGGTGAAGCTTCGGCAGCGATCGAAGGCGAGCGGAAAGAAAGGATCGGGCAGGAGAAGGGACTTTGGCTGGATCTGAGCGTACTGGTCGATGCCGGCAGAAGGAGATCACCGGAGCTCGGGCTTGCTTCATCCGGGAGAGAGAGAGAAGGAAGAGAGGGGAGATCGGGATCGCATCGGGGCAGAGAGGGAGAAGGGTCGGGATCGGCAGTGGTTTGAAGGAAACGACGATTTGGGGCGGAAATAAAAGAAAAAGAATTATATAATAAAAATATTTTCTCCCTTAAACAGGTATCCCAAACAGGCTTTATCCGTACCCGAAATTAATCCCCTCAAAATCCATCGTACGAGCTCCGAAAAAGTCCCAGAAAATTCCTAAAATTTCGGAAAAATTTTATAAGGCTATTTCTCAAATAACCCTATTAATTAAATTTCCCGAGGTCTCACATCCTCCCCTACTAATAAAAATTTGGTCCCCAAATTTCGCTATAACCAACAGCAAACACTAGGATAAAACCAAACAGTATAAATGCTGAAAGAAACTCTAACCCACATACCTCAAGTAAAAAGATGGGGGTATCGAGCTCGGATCGTATCCTCCAACTCCCACGTAGCCTCCTCGTCAGAATGATGCTGTCATCCGACTTTAACCAGTCGGACAGTCTTGTCCCGTAGCTGACGCTCTCTGTGGTCCAAAATCCGCACCGGAACCTCCTCGTAAGTAACATCAGGCTGAATAGGAACAGGTATATCTGACAGAACATGTGCCGGATCGGATACGTATCTCCTCAGCATAGATACATGGAATACATCGTGAATGCCAGCTAGAGTTGGTGGTAGCGCCAGACGGTAAGTTACTGCTCCAATCCTCTCCAAGATCTGGAATGACCCAATATATCGTGGAGCTAACTTACCTCGAAGACCAAATCTCTTCACCCCTTTCGTGGGTGAAACTCTCAGAAATACATGATCACCAATGGAGAACTCCAGGGGTCTCCGTCTTTGATCAGCATAACTCTTCTGACGGTCTTGAGCCTCTGACATCCTCCGTCTGATAGTGCGAACTAACTCTGCATCCTGCTGAGCTCTCTGAGGTCCTACCAACTGGGCCTCCCCAACCTCTTCCCAGAGGATGGGTGTCCGACAAGGCCTACCATACAACGCCTCAAACGGTGTCATCTGGATAGCCGAATGATAGCTGTTGTTGTATGCGAACTCCACTAATGGCAGGTGGTCCTCCCAACTGCCTCCGAAGTCCATGACACAAGACCTCAGCAAGTCCTCCAATGTCTGAATAGTCCGCTCTGACTGCCCATCTGTCTGAGGATGGAATGCCGTACTGAAACGAAGTTGTGTGCCCAAGGCCTGCTGCAGACTCTGCCAGAATCAGGACGTGAACCGTGGGTCTCTATCAGATATAATGCTCAACGGATCTCCATGCAATCTGATAATCTCTCGACAGTATAACTCAGCTAATCGATCCAGAGAATCAGTCTTCCGGATCGCTATAAAATGTGCGGATTTGGTTAATCGGTCAACGATTACCCAAATCGCATCATGGCCTCGTCGAGTCCTAGGCAGTCCTACCACAAAATCCATAGTAATATGCTCCCACTTCCACTCTGGAATAGGGATCCTCTGAAGTAAACCAGCAGGTCTCTGGTGCTCAGCCTTCACCTGCTGACAGACAAGACATTTAGCTACAAAATCTGCGATGTCTTTCTTCATACCGTTCCACCAATAGGAACGCCTCAAATCACGATACATACGGGTCCCACCTGGGTGGATAGCAAATCTAGAACGATGAGCCTCCTGAAGTAACTCCTCCCTGACCGGGTGAGACTGAGGTACACATAATCTACCTCAGAAATAAACAATCCCCTCATCATCTCGTGTAAACTCGGTCTGCTGTCCGGAAGTTATCTGGCTGCTAATGAACTGTAAATGCTGATCTCCGGCCTGGGCCTCTCGAATCCTCATCCTGATCGACGACTGAGCAACCATGGTAACAAGAATACCCTGCTCTGTCCGTCCCTGCTCCTCAAGGCCCAACTCGGAGAATCCCTGAATCAAGTCCGTGACTAAAACTCGATGACAAGCTAAAGTCCCTCTGGACTTCCTGCTAAGTGCATCAGCAACCACATTAGCTTTACCCGAATGGTAGCTAATAGTACAATCATAATCCTTCAGGAACTCCATCCATCTCCTCTGTCGGAGATTGAGTTCCTTCTGAGTGAAAATATATTTGAGACTCTTATGATCAGTAAGAATCTCAAAAGTAATACCATAAAGATGATGTCGCCAAATCTTCAAAGCAAAGATAATAGCGGCTAGCTCTAAATCATGTACTGGGTAGTTCTTCTCATGCTCCTTCAACTGACGAGAAGCATAGGAGACTACCCTACCGTGCTGCATCAAAACAGCGCCCAAGCCCTGAAGAGATGCGTCTGTGTAAAGTATGAATCTGTCATCACCAGAAGATAAAACCAAAACTGGTGCTGATACTAATCTCCGCTTCAGCTCCTGGAAGCTGGTCTCACAAGCCTCTGACCACGTGAACTTCACGCCTTTCCAGGTCAGACGTGTCAGCGGCATAGCAATACTGGAGAAACCCTCAACAAATCGTCTATAATATCCAGCCAAGCCCAAGAAACTGCGAATCTCCTGGACTGACTTCGGCTGCTCCCAGCTGGTGATAGCCTCGATCTTCTGAGGATCTACAGAAATACCTCGGCTAGACACCACGTGTCCTAGAAAACCAACTGAGGGAAGCCAAAATGCACACTTGCTGAACTTCGCATACAGATGATGTCGTCGAAGAGTCTCCAAGACTATGCGAAGATGCTGCGCGTGCTCCTCCTCGGAACGCGAATAGATCAATATATCATCGATAAACACAATAACAAACTGATCTAGGTACTCCAGAAAGATACGGTTCATCAGATCCATAAATACTGCAGGAGCATTGGTAAGCCCAAATGGCATTACCAAAAACTCGTAATGTCCGTATCTGGTGTGGAAAGCTGTCTTCTGAATATCAGAATCTCTAACTCTCAGCTGATGATATCCAGACCGCAGATCAATCTTAGAATACACTGATGTATCTCTGAGCTGATCAAATAAATCCTCAATCCGTGGCAAGGGGTACTTATTTCTGACAGTCGCTGCATTCAGCTGCCTATAATCGATACACAACCTCAGAGTACCATCCTTCTTCTTGACGAACAGTACAGGAGAATCCTAAGGCGGAATACCGTGGGGTTCTCCACAAGGACACCGGAATGTTCCTGCCCATGCGTGCCATATGCAGCTGCTGCAGGGGAAGCTGTCCTCTGCTGCCGATGCGAAGATTGGGCTTTCGACCCTCCTCGTTGAGTCCCAGACTGACCAAACTGTACTCCCGGAACAGAAATCCCGGAAGCTACATGCTGAGCCTTCAGCAAACAGTCTCGGCTCAAGTGCCCAGGCAGTTTGCAATAATAGCAAACTAACTGTCCCAGAGTGCATGCAGAGATGTGCTCTCGGGATCTGCATCGGGTGCAGTGTCACCAGTGGACTGTTTCCAGTTCTGCTGAGCAGACCAAGAAGGTCCAGATGAAGATCGTCCTGACTTCTGGGGTCGGCCAGATGGCCCAGAAGTACCCTGACCCGTCTGAGTACGACTGCTCTGCTGCTGTCCCGTAGTTTGTGACAGCTGGATCTGTCCGGAAATCCGATCAGTCTGCTTCCTCTTCTTGTCCACATTCACCCTCTGATGAGTAGACTCAATCATGAGAGCTCTATCCAGTATCTCGGTGTATGACGAAGTACCAAAACCAGACATCTTCAGCTGAAGATGTCCGTCCAGTCCCTGGACAAACTGAAGCATACGTGAGCTGTCATCGGCAACTAACTCAGGACAGAATCTAGCCAACCGATTAAATTCGGCATTATACTCCATCATTGAGCGGTTATTTTGTCGAAGACTCAGGAAATCCCGCCGACGTGTCATCTGATACGCCCAGGGAAAACACTGACTCTCGAATGCCTCTCTAAATCTCGTATATATAACATGCTGCTCGCCTATAATCGAGCGCTGTGTCCCCCCGTCTCGTAAGTGATAAGCAGCCAGCTCAGCCTTCTCCCACTCGGAGCAGGCCATGTAAAAGAATGTCCGCTCCATAGACTCTATCCAAGATTGAACCACGCTCGGATCAGTCTCCCCGCGAAATAGCGTGAATTGGCTTTTCACCAACTCCGCCAAGGCTGGGATCCATGCTCGTGCCACAACCATATCCGTAGATATCGCTGCGGTACTGGGCAGAATCACTGGAGTTGATCTTATGGGTGGTACTGATGGATAGGTTGGAAGAGGTACCACTGGTGCTGCCATATAAACAGGGTAGGAACCACTAGTGGAACTACAAAGTAGGCATAAGTAGGGACGACTAAAGGTACGATGGGCGGTACCGGGTAAGATGTAACCGGTACTGCTGGCGCAGGTACTGAGTATGTAGTAACCAGCACAGATGTCTGTAGTGGTACTGAGTACGCAGTAGGAACGGCTAGAGAAGGTGCCGAGTACCCTGTAGGTACTACTGGCGGTACAGGCGAGGTAGGTACCTCTGAAGTCGGATCCGTCAGGATCTAACAGTCTAACGTGGTCACAATACCCTGAGGAGTCTATCCCTAACGGACAGGCTCAACCCTAACAGAACTCTCTGGAGACTCTGTCTCTAGAGAATCGATCGCCCTCATACATGTGCGACCACGTCTAAGTACTAGAACACGTATCATATATGTAAAAGAAATGTTTATCCAGATATCACTACAGGTATGAAAACTATAAAATTACCTGATTTACCTATTGCCGTCTGGAGATATCCTGTCGCTGTTTAGCCCCAAATAGAACCAATAAAACCTCGGAATTCCGAAACGAGAAAATTGACGGAAATCCGTACAATCCGAAATACCGAGAAACGCTCACGAAAGTAAGCCTCGTAAATCCGAAACCCGACAAGTAGGTATCGAAAAACTCGTACGAACTAGTATCAAATAGGCTCTGATACCAAATAAATTGGTATCATATAAAATCCCGAAAATCCAGATAAAAAGAAAATACAGAGCATCGTAACCCAGGCTCTGATACCAAATAAGAGGAGGTGCATCTTACCCGAGAAGAAGAGGTGCACGGCCGTGTGGCTTCACAAGGCTATGCATTCCTCTTGGTCTCGGTCAAGGTGATACGGTCGTGTGAAGCACACGGCCGTGCACCTCTTCTTCTCGGGTAAGATGACACGACCGTGTGGTTTCACACGGTTGTGCACCCCTTCGTCACAACCGAGGTGGCACGACCGTGTGAGCCACACGGTTGTGCCCCTCTTCCTCACTGCCCAGGTGACACGGCCGTGTGGAAGTCACACGGCTGTGCCCTGCTCCAGTAGGGGAGGCCTTACATGATCGTGTGGCACACACGGTCGTGCCCAAACTTGGGTCTGGTAAAGCCACACGGTCGGTCATCACCACACGGCCATGGCATGCCCCTTCATGAGTAGGGTCACAGGGCTGGTTAGGGTCACACGGCCCAGACCCCTCAGCAACTATAGAGTTCCTCTCAGCTCTGCTTTGCTCCAAACCATGGCTTAACAGTCGAAACAAGTTCAAACTAGATTTCTGAATCGAGCGAAGTGCAAATAACAATGTCCTTAGAAGGTATACAAAAAACAGTAACGTCCGTGCTCTAAGTTAGGGTTCCAATCAAGCGGTCGTTACATTAGAACACAAATATCTTATACTAGTCAATTCTGCCTTCCAAGTAGCAAGCAAAAATAAAATAAGTACCAACAGAAAGTGAATGATATAAAGAAGGGCCAAGGAAAGTGGACTGGTAGTAGGTTGGAATGGACCTCACTAGTAGTATGTTGGGCCAGTATTAAATTAGGTCATCTAATAAAAGATTGTGAACTTGTATTAAAAATAAATACTTGAGAAAGTTGTGATGCTAATAATGGTGGGAATTAAGTCTCAATCATACTAACACTATCAACGGAGCTACCAATTGTTGGCACAGAATTTATAGGTCAAAACAAAAAAATAAAATACAATTTTAGATAGTTATAACATAAATTTTCTTAGATTAATATAAGTCAAACAAATACCAACTTGCTGATTGATCTGGACACATTGTACGATGGTCATGTTGGAAATAGTTTGATCTACACCCTGTGTATACAAAAAAAAGGACTGATTTAAGTTGTTCAAATGTAACAACAAATAATACCAAATAAATAAAAATTTGAAAGTTATAGAGTAGAAACCATTACAATCGTTGAAGCTTGATTTGTTTTACTCGATGCTTTTCTTTTCTTTGAAATATTCTCTAATCCACCTTTCAACCTTTTACCTGAGACTATTTTCTTTTTGGTTTTAATTCCTTTCACTCTAGTTGAGTTCCCTTTACCATAATCAAATTCCCAAGATTCTTGGCTCACTTTCGATTGTTGGATATTAGGTTCATTAACTTGTAACTTATCATCCACCATCTTACACAAGCTCAACATAACATCTTTAACAACCTTGTAAGTGTCATCTCTTTCTGTTGCCTTGGAAACCAACTGAACATTCAACCCACACAAATCTTTGTATCGCATGTTTTGAAGTACTTTTGGATCCAAACTAGTATTGTTTGCCATTGGATCATTAACTCCAAAATATCCAATTTTTGCTTTTCTTGTCCACCTTTTCAGTACATGCTGACTTGGGATCTTCATGATATTATTCCACATAAATATTTTCAGAATATGAGAACACAAAATTCCAGCAAATTCATATTTTCTACAACTACACTCAATTTTTTCATACTTCTTATCAAGTGTAACTATATGATGGTTTCTTTTTTGTGAGGAGTAACTTTATATTTTGTAAATGTATCAATATCCTCACAAATTGCAAGACTAGAATCATGAGATAAGCACCACTCTTGTTGAAAATACTTGTATACCTTAGGAGTATAAATTTCACTAGCATGCTTTAAAATCTCAATTGGAAACATTAAATATGGAACAGTTGTACTTGATCTGAAATCAACTTTTAATTCCTCATATCGACGATCATCAAGGAGTCTTTGGAAGTGATTGAAGAAGTCTAAAAATTTGTATTTATAAGTGACATATTTTTTCACAATACTATTCATGCTCTCACTTCTTTGGGTTGTAGTCATATCTGCACAAAACATTTGTCGTCCATATACTAAAGCCCATTTTTCCTTTATATTGTGCATTTGCCTCAACCAATCATTTTCTTCAAGTGCATACTTAGCCAACATCATGTTCCATGCTGAAATAAAATCTTCCTCTTCATCAAAATCATATATACACGAGGTAAAATCTTTAGCAAAGTCTCTAAACTGAGGAAAAACTCTACTCAAATGTATGGCGGCATTTTGATAAATGTGTCAAATGCACAAACGATGATGTGCTTCAAGCCATCTAGAAGCTAATGCCTTTGTCATTGCTGCATCTTGATCTGTAAGAATAGTAGTTGGTTTTTTCTCACCTATAGCTTTAGTTAATGTATTAAACAACGACTCAAAAGTCAAACTAGTTTCATCATATAATAAAGCAGCACCAAAAAGTATCGATTGTTTATGATGATTAACACCCACAAACAACACAATTTGCTGACCTTCATTGTTTTTTCTATAGGTTGTGTCAAAGCAAATAACATCTCCAAAATTAGTATAATCAGCTCTCATCTTAGCATCAGACAAAAAAATATTAGTAATCAAATCATCTTCATCAACTTGAATAGCATAAAAAAAATTAGGATTATCAAACTACATTTTCTGCAAATACTCCAATACATCTCCTGTATCCCCAACTCTCATATTTATCGTTCTTTTGGATCGCAAGTAGTTGTTGTAATCCTCAGGAATAAATCCTAAATTCTCCCTCCCACCTACTTGTCTCACCATAAGATCATGAGATGCTTTATGGGAGATTCCTACATCACTTGCAATCTCAATCTGTTTCGCTGTAGAAAAATATATATTTCTATGACTTCTATAGAGATGAGTTTTGTTTGGACTTGAGAGATAATGATTATGTTTTTTAACAAATTGCACCATAGTAAACTTATTTTTTTTCCGATTAATAATCTTCATTGTAGCCTCACAACCAAACTTAGTTTCATCACGACTTGCTTTGACATAAAGATCTCATTTGTCTTTTCCTCTTTTGCCTTGGGCACAACAATGAAAAAACTCTATCAAGTAATTTACCCGATTTATCATTGTGGATTTTACCTTTCTTTACGCCAAATCCAACTTTTTTAGGATATGCTAAATAAAATTGATATGCATCTTCTTCTGTATCAAATTCCAACACCATTTGTGGTATATCTAAATCTGTTTCAATGTTTAAGCCTATAAAATCAAACAAACAAAGAAAAATGCATAAAAAGTAAAATTTGATATATTGAAACTCCATACATTCCCAATATAAATCTTATTACCTTCATCAATAACATTAAAGTCACCTTACTGACTAGCTTTATTTTCTTCAAAATTCAAATGACGACAACTCGTAGATTCACCCTCCATGATAATTACTTTGATCCGGCTGAAAAAAACAACGAATTGTGGTCTAAAAAATAGTGACAAAAGAAGCATATAAAAATAATAAATTTATGTACAATTTCTGTATGTCCATCTTGGGCTGTCAAGAAAGAAAAATATATATAACATCAAAGAAAAGGTATGGAAGTACATCTCTAAGCTTGGGAACTGGCTGACAAAGTTCAAAATCACTAGTAATACAATAATTATACTTGTGAAAATCGAGTAGCAACACTACTAGGCAAGCCAATTGTCAATTTTGGACAATAACTTGAAAACCCCATGCTATTAGTGGCATTAAAGACATCTTAATCTTGTTGAAAGAAAGTAAGAAATACGCAAACTGTTTCAAGTAACAATACTTAAATTGTATATACAAAAATAAATTTTAATTATAAAAAATTTAGGTAAATTAGAATTGTCGCTGTGCTACTAAATAATGTTCCAAGTAAATAAAATTCAAGTTTACAACTGACTGATAGACAGACAAAGATTAAATCATCTAACATGAACTGTAATATCTTTAACCAAATCAACTATAGTTCAAAGGATATGCTTTCTGAGAAGGATCATTGCCACAAAAAAAGATGAAATCAACTAATATAACCAGGAGGAAACATAAACCGAGAGGTTGAATGAAAAAGGGAATTGAAATTGCAACAATAAACTATAGTTCAAAGGATTAACTTTCTTAGAAGGATCAGCAGCACAAAAAAATGAGAAGTTTTTCAGAAACATCCCTAGACTAAGAATTTATTTTTTTTAGAAAAATGACCAATATCGAAGAACCATCGTATGTAGCAAATATACCACATCAAATCATCATACCCAACAAAATGGCAACATCACAATCAAAGAGTCACTATCGGAACAGAAAAAAAAAAAACACACGCTAAACCTTGTACTTCAATAGTAGTTTAAAAAAACAACGTCTACATAGCACCCCTGGGACTTCTGGGCAGTAGCATGCATCCATCCGTCTCCTCATCTACATCATCTGCATACCCTCTGTCCCATCCTGGAAAATGTCTCCCTCACCTGTATGTAGGCATCATGAGTCTACAGCCTAACAATTACAAACCATTTTGAAAGATATGATATCCATGAACCATAAACAATCAGAGCAATAACAATTCTAAAATAACAAATTAATTACCATAACAGAGAAAGAAAATACAATATGTAAAGAAAGAACCTTCATAGCTAAATAGGGTGTATATGTCATACTGTGGTAACCACAATTTGAGCTAGTCAGTCAGTCCATATCATGGTCCTAGAGGTACCTCCTAGGGGAACATGCAGTTATAAGGTCAAAGCCAACATACGTTACAGTATTCGTCATAATTTACAGTATCAGTCACATTTATAAGGGCCCTCCCCGGAACTCATCCCGGAGCACCCAACCTGTACTGTCACCACATATGTTCATATACATCCTGTTAATCCTCTTAAGAAAACATACCTTCTCCTAACTTCTTCACTGTACATAATTACAAAGAACTACAAGATCTAAGAAAATAAAGAACATAACAGATAGTTCCAACTGTAAAAGAACTAACTCCAGTAGTAGAAACTATCCTAACTTTGCAATTGACACTAAAAGAAATTTCTTCTATAAAAGAACTAAATTCCAATAGTAGAAACTCACATAACATTACAATTGATTCTAACAAAGAATTCCTACTATAATAGAACCCATTACTAGTAATATAGGATAGCACAACATTTCAAATAATACCAAAGGACATGAAGGTGAAGTAGATAACTCTATCAGTTCTAGAAACCCTCCATCAATAGTAGCCGTTAACATGGCATTCCAAATGATATCAAGAGAATATAGGAGAAGAAAATTAAATCTATCAGTATTAGAAACCAATTACCAATAACAGGAGTTTTCATAGCATTCCATTTGATAGCAAAAGAGATAAGGTTAAGCAAGTAATTTTAGCGGTAATAGGTACCAGTACACCATTCACGGAACCTAATCTAATAGTCAAAAGAATCACCACTAGTTACACTATCCCTTAACACCCGAGTAGCTTAACCCATAACCCATACATATCCTACCTCAAAAATTAAGATGTGTTTGGCCCTAAACATGAAAACCCGAGAAGGTAAATTTCAAATTAGGAATGAAAATTCAACTACTAACTAACCCTCAATATCAAAAAACCCCATAGCTAGCATACAACAAAATCCCCAATTCACAGTAACTACTAAAACTGAAAACACCAATAGCAATTCTCCACTCGGCCACAAAACCTTCAACAATTCAAGATAATGCTTAATAAATCCAGCAAATCACGTGTCACAACCAAATCCTTTAAAACTGAGATCAACCCATAGAACACAGCTATATCAAAGGCATCAACATAAGCACTTAAAACCTCAATCGATCCAAGGAAAGTATGAACATATGAATAATTCAGTATCGTAAAGGGAAGATTTCAAATCGGAAAACTTGAATTCAGCGAGACTTATCAGAACCACCTTGCAACCAACCTCCAATCACCCTACACAACCAAATCCACAGCTACACAAAGAAGCGAGACACATCGAGTTGAATCCACACAATTCCCCCAACGATCAGATGAAGCAGGACAAAATACCAAACAACATCGAATTTATAAATCCACCAAAAAATACAGTGATGCAAAACATGATACAGAACAAACTCGAGTTGAAATCCACACTTTCGAATTTGTCCAACATGTTAGAAACAACAAGGAGTAGCAAGACACTATCAATCAAAGCGTAAAAACACCTACACTCTGTCCCAAAGCTTTCAGCAACATTAGGAGAAATCCGAATACCATTGCATCTAGTCGAGACTACCAAGAACAGAACCCCTAACCCAAATCGTCAGAAGAAATCGAATAAAGCCAGTCATTCACGTGTTAAGCCCAATTTCAATGTGGAAATCAGAGAGGAAAAACCCACGACGATGCAAGAACAAGCAAGAACGAACAAGAATATCACCAAAACCCCAAATCGAAGCTCAATAATGTCGCCCACCATCTTAAACATGTTGAATTTTGTTTTAAAATTCAAAGCATTTTTTGGTAGTGTTTTTAGTCCCACATTGCTAATTGGAAAAGCTTGGAAGGGCTTATATAGGAAGCCCTTTCATCCTTGCTTAGCAATGATAAGGGGACCTACACGCATGCGCGGGCCAAGCCCAAATCGAGTGGATTTGGGGGGTTCGAGCCGGAAATCCATAAACCGGGCGTCACGTACGCGATTATCGCGCTTGGGGGAGTTTTTGCCGGGGAGCCTTTGCACCGAGAGGTGGCAATAAATTCTCTAAGGACAGTCGGCGTGCCGACGCTTCAACCAGATAACTATATTCTAAACCCGACTCCTTTATTTATCTGTCTATTGCATGCTATTTTTTGTGCAAATATAATACTGCTTTTATTGCTTTATTTACAACATTCTTAGAGAATTTATTGCTTGTATCAATAGACATGATGAATGATAGGGTAATAGGATCTGATAAGGCTAGTGCTAGACCCGAGAAATTTTACGGGCAAAACTTCAGACGTTGGCAACAACGGATGAAATTTTGACTTACTACGCTAGGGTTATTCTTCGTTATAGAAACAGACCCTCCTTCACCTAATGAAGAGGAACTTGCCCGTAGTGCTGCCTTAGAGAGGTTTAAGCAAAGGGATTATCTCTGCCATGGGAGAATCCTGTCTGCCCTCTCAGACGCACTATTTGATGTATACTGCTCAACCTCTTCAGCTAAAGAGCTGTGGAAATCTTTGGATAAAAAATACAACTCCGAAGATTCTGGTTTAGAAAAGTATACTGTGGCAAAATTCCTGAACTTCAAAATGGTTGAAGGCAAATCTGTGGTTGAGCAGACACATGAATTCCAAGTTCAAATTCATGGTCTTGCTGAAGGAGATATGTCATTACCTGAAAAATTTCAGGTCTTGTCTATCATCGAAAAATTGCCTCCGAGTTGGGAAGATTTTGGCATGACTCTTAAACATCGGAGAGGTAAAATCTCTCTAGAAGATTTAATGATTGCCTTAAATATCGAAGAAGAACATCGGAAGCAATATAAAAATGATGATACAAGAATGCCTATGGATTTTATTCCAAAGGCGAATGTAGTAGTCTCATCTGACAAGAAGAAATTCAAAAATCAGAAAATGAAAAACAAGATGAAACCCAACCCAAAGGTTCAAAAGAAAACTGGAATCAAACCTAAGCCTTGCTGGGCATATGGACAGGTTGGACATTATGCCAAATTCTGCCCTAAGCGAAAGGACAAAGAGAAAAACCAAAGCAATACCAAGGCACAAGTAAATGTCGTAACTGCTAGTAACGACACCAGCGATAGGTTTGTTACCTTCAAACCTGAACTAAACTTGATCTATCAACCCAATGAATGGTTAGTTGATACAGGTGCTAATGTACACTGTTGTGCTGATCGCTCTGCCTTCCTTACTTATCAGGTAATTAAAGGCACTTCCGTGACCATGGGGAACTATTCTGCAACCAGGGTGTTTGGGATAGGACAAGTTGACCTGAGGTTCACCTCTGGAAAAGTCCTGTCATTGCATGAGGTGCATCATGTTCCAGCGATCCGTCGGAATTTGATTAGCGGATCAAAGTTAGTTCGTGCTGGTTATGAGTTGAACTTCAAATGTAATAAAGTTGTAATATTACATTTAGGAACCTTTATTGGAAAAGGTTACCTTAATGAAGGTTTATTTAAACTCAATGTAGAAAATGCTACTTTAAATAAAACTTCTAATATTGATTGTTCATATAACATTGAGTCTTATGATATGTGGCATGACAGATTAGGACATGTCAATTTTAATACCGTAAAAAGGATAATGAATCTTGACATGATCCCTAGGCATGCTATAAATGATACGAAAAAATGTGAAATTTGTGTGCAATATAAACAACCCCGTAAACCCTTCAAATCAGTTGATAGAAATTCTGAAATTTTAGAATTGATTCATACTGACTGTTGTGAGTTTAACGGTGTAATAACGAGAGACCATAAAAGGTATTTCATTACCTTCATTGATGACCACTTTCGTTATTGTTATGTTTATTTGCTAAAAATCAAGGATGAAGCTTTAGATAAATTTATGATTTTTAAATCTGAAGCTAAGAATCAAACCGATAAAGCTATTAAGAGGTTAAGGTCTGATAGGGGTGGAGAATTTACCTCGAACCTGTTTCAAAAATTTTGTCAAGATACAGGTATAATCCATGAGGTAACTGCTCCATATAGTCCTCAATCCAACAGTATAGCAGAACGAAAAAATCGAACCCTTGAAGATATGATTAATTCCATGTTAGGTAGTTCTGGGTTACCCAACTTTATGTGGGGGGAGGCTCTATACACTGCATGCCATGTGCTAAATAGAGTCCCAATGAAGTCAAGGGATAAAACCCCATATGAGCTTTGGAAAGGCTGAAGGATAAGTTTGAAATACCTTAAAGTGTGGGGGTGTCTGGCAAAGGTACTAGTACCTGAACACAGAAGGAAAAAACTTGGTCCAAAGACCGTAGATGGTATCTTCTTGGGTTATGCTCAAAATAGTGTTGCATATAGGTTCCTGATTATTAAATCAGAAATTCCTGGAATAGATGCAAATACTATTGTAGAACTTCACGATGCTACATTTTTTGAGAATATATTTCCTATGAAGACGAGAACACCTCAATCTAATATTTCTACTAGAAATGAGCCTTCTTCCGTGGAGGTCCCATTATCCGTAGTGGGTACACCTTCCTCAAGTCACTCTAAACTAGATGAATCTAGTGAGTATACAGAACCGAGAAGGAGCAAGAGGCAACGTGTGTCTACAGATTTAGGCCAAGACTTTATCACCTATAATATAGAAGGTGACCCTGTGACATATAGAGATGCTATGGCTTCTCCTGAAGCTAAGCACTGGAAAGAGGCCATTAAAAGTGAAATAGACTCTATTATCTCTAATGCCACTTGGGAGTTGGTAGATTTACCTCCTGGGTGTACCACTATAGGATATAAATGGGTGTTTAAGAGAAAACTAAAGCCTGATGGGTCAGTAGATAAATTCAAAGTCTGCCTAGTTGCTAAGGGATTCAAACAAAAAGAAGTGATTGACTATTTTGACACTTATTCTCCTGTTACCAGAATTACTACAATCTGAGTGTTAATCGCATTAGCATCCATATATCATCTTGAGGTCCAGCAAATGGATGTCAAAACGGCATTCCTAAATGGAGATCTAGAAGAAGAGATATATATGGATCAACCTGAGGGATATGTAGTCTCTGGAAATGAGAATAAAGTCTGTAGGTTAGTCAAATCTCTTTATGGTTTGAAGCAAGCCCCAAAGCAGTGGTACGAAAAATTTGATAGAGCTATGCTATCGTTTGGCTTTGAAGTAAATGACTCTGATAAATGTGTGTATGCTAAAATGAAAGGTGATAATTGTATTATCCTATGTTTATATGTAGATGATATTCTACTATTTGGAACTAACCTTTCTATTATTAATTAGACTAAGGCCCTCTTAAGTGGTAAGTTTGATATGAAGGATATGGGTTGTGCTGATATGATTTTAGGGCTGAAGTTGACTCGTTCAACTGATGGAATAACAATTTCTCAGTCACTCTATGTTGAGAGAGTATTAGAGAAATATGGTTATAGCTAAGTTAAATCTGTTGTCACACCATATGACCCTTCAAAAACTCTCCACAAGAATAATAGTGGTGTGGCAGTGTCTCAATTAAGATATTCACAAATAATAGGTAGTCTAATGTATTTAGCTAATTGTTCTAGACCTGATATTTCTTTTGCTATAACGAAATTGAGGAGGTTTACTAGCTGTCCGGATAGAACGCATTGGGATGCATTAGACAGAGTACTCAGATACCTGAAAGGTACTATATCCTTGGGCTTGTGGTATGGGAGATTCCCTACAGTCCTGGAGGGATATAGTGATGCTAGTTGGATAGCAGACACTGCTGAGTGTAAAGGCGTTACTGGTTATGTCTTTACACTTGGAGGCGATGCAGTTGCTTGGAGGTCTGTTAAACAGACGATTATATCTCGTTCTACATCTGAAGCAGAATTGTGTGCTTTAGATACCACAGTAACTGAAGTTGATTGGCTTAAGGGTCTACTTTCAGAAATTCCCTTGATGGTAAAGCCAATACCTTCTATTTCAGTACACTGTGATAATCAAACAACAATAGCTCAGATTAGAAGCTCCAAGTATAACCAGAAACAGAAGAGACATGTACGAATAAGATTGAAGTCTATTCGTGAGCTAGTGTCTCTTGGAGTGGTATCATTGGACTTCGTAAGTTCAAAAGACAATATTGCTGATCCACTCACAAAAGGACTTGATTATGAGAAAATCAAGAGATCCAGTAAGGGAATGGGACTGAGGCCTATCCTGGTTTCATCTATAACGGCAACCCAACCTATCTGATTGGAGATCCCAAGAAGTAGGTTCAATGTGGTATAAACAAGTAATAAGGGTGAACCGTAAGCATCAAATTAATTGAGATGTACTTGGAGGCTCTTAATGAGTTCAAGGTCTTATTGACAGGATGCTCGCAGTACATCCTTGGAGAACTCACCTATGTAAGTGTAACTGTGTGGCCGCAGTGTGGGGGGTCTAGGCAACTCTCCTTAGCACTTATGAAACAAGATTCGGTGGCATGGCCATAATGCACCAACCCAGAAGGACTCAACCGTCGCCCGTGATGAGTTGTTACCAATTGACTTCACATATAAAAAGGTTTAAGTTCAAGACCTAGTTCACTTCAAACCTATGTGAATAAGATTGGTGTACTTAGATGAAAATTCAAACCGGAAGGTATTTTCACTAAAAGCTCATTGCAACCTAGCCTCAGGACATATTTTTTTTTGTTTTGTTTTTTGTTTTTAACCGAAATGATTTGAATTTGTGGGGGATTGTTGAATTTTGTTTTAAAATTCAAAGCATTTTTTGGTAGTGTTTTTAGTCCCACATTGCTAATTGGAAAAACTTGGAAGGGCTTATATAGGAAGCCCTTTCATCCTTGCTTAGCAATGATAAGGGGACCTACACGCATGCGCGGGCCAAGCCCAAATCGAGTGGATTTGGGGGGTTCGAGCCGGAAATCCATAAACCGGGTGTCACGTACGCGATTATCGCGCGCAGGGGGGGGTGCAAATCCCCAGCCCGTGGGCCTTGCGCTCACGGGCGGCCTGGTCTGTTTTTGCTGGTTTGGTTCAGACTACCAGAGTTTGGTTTTTGTTCCGTGCGTGAGGGGAAGGGATGCGGAACGCGACACTGAGACATGTTTCCTCGCTAGCGAAGCAGTGCTTCGTACCTTCTCAGAGTGAATAAAAGGGGAGCAGCAGCGCCTCTATTCTTCACTCAAGCCTCGAGCTCTCTCCTTCTTTCTCCCTTCTCTGTGCGATACATTCTGCACAGTTTTTCTGCCTTTCTTCTCGTTGAGTTTTTTGCTGCTTTCTTGTCCTGAGGCTTGGTCTTCCGGCGATCTGAGGTTGGGTCCGAGTGTCGCGTCCGTCTTGGAGTGCACTTACGGACGAGACGAGCGGTTGTCGGATCTTGGGGGAGTTTTTGCCGGGGAGCCTTTGCACCGAGAGGCGGCAATAAATTCTCTAAGGACAGTCGGCGTGCCGACGCTTCAACCGGATAACTATATTCTAAACCCGACTCCTTTATTTATCTGTCTATTGCATGCTATTTTTTGTGCAAATATAATACTGCTTTTATTGCTTTATTTACAACAAAACAAACCTAAAAGAACTCACCTATCGCCTAATCCTTACCTTCCGAATCCCATACCCACATAATTGGAGTGTACTTGCCTTGCTCCTTCGATGCCTTTGCTAGAAATAGGCCACACTGTGCGCCGCTTTGCCGGAGCTCAGGCGCGGTGGATCGTCGCTTCGTCACACTGATGAGAACGACGAGATGAAACTAACGATTTCCTTTCCTTCGGAGAATAGTGAATGAGGAGGGAAAAGTGGTTGCACTGTGACCTAGGTATTATACTTATACTTGGGTTTAATTTGCGTCAACTTAAGCTAATTAATATTAACCCCACCTAATCCAAATAAGGTATGTCCCTCATGCTGCCATTAATTTCCATACTACCATCCCATTGTGTGGTACCAATTTATTTTAAAATTCATGTAGAAAATTTCTTCAATTTTGTAGAAAAAAATTATATAAATTTAATCCCTTAATTAGCACTCACATGTCCTTATAAAATTTCATCAATAGATCCCTTAGTTACGCTTATGAGAATTTACATTTTCAATAATAATTATCTAATTACACAGGTGAAATGACAAAAGCAACAATCAAAAAGGTTCTTGATTTGTTCCACACGGTGCCAAGGATGGAGGCCGCTGGAATCCTTCTAGATCGCGGGAGTGAGGGAATTCGAGGTCGCTAGAGGGAGGTGGAGGACGGGAGGTCGAGGGAGGTTGCTGGAGGTCCCCGATGCTGGAGGGAGGCGACGTTAAAGGTCGATGATGCTGGAGGGAAGTCGCGGGAGAGAGATGACGTTGGAGGGAGGCCGCAAACGACGAGAGAGGCAGCAGGAGGGAGGCGGCGCTGGAGTTGGAAATCGAGAGGCTAGAGATTTTTTGTGCATTGGCACGTACACATGTGAGGGAGAGTTTTATATGAAATATGTGATCAGGGGACCAGAAATTTTGAGTCCAGGGGATCTGCCCCCTATCTTAGGGGATCTCCTAGTTGTCGATTAATGCTCACACCTCCAACCCTGAGAACGCCCACCTTCTTGCTCTCCTCCATTCGTCAGCCGGTGGCCTCCACCTCCTTTATCGCCGCCGCTGACCAACCCTTCCTCTTCACCACCTTCCCTTGCCAACCATCGCTTCTCCTCCACTCCTCACACGCGGACTTCTTCATTTTCATCCACCTCCTCCCAGGTTAGAAGGGAAGAGAGCAAGGGGTCTCCTCTTCGGGTTAGAAGAGGAGCTTCTTCTGACCATTCACAACCCTTCATCATCATCCAACAGCCCTCTTCCCTCTCCTCTTTGGGTTAGAAGAGGGGAGGATAGCTTCTGTCACTTATGGTAGTTCCTTCTTCCACACCGGTGGTTCCATCCACCTCTCCACTCTCCTTTTCGGGTTAGAAGAGAAGAGGGTAGCCCCATCACTGCCTTCAAAGCTTCACACTCCCCTCTTATTCAGGTTAGAAAAGGAGGAGAGTTTGTCCTTCTCCAACAACCCTCTTCTCTTCGGGTTCTTCATCCGATTTCCATCCACATTTGCTCATTCCATTCGATGATCAGGGAGAAGCTTCTTTCATCCACGAGTTTGGGTGATGTGTTTTTGGGTTATCTTTTTTGTGTTAGGTTGTTTATTCATGTTGATTGTTAAATTGTGTTTGAGTTGAATTGTAGTGAAGTATTAATTCCCCATGTTAAGATTGCACGTACTCAGTTTACTTTGATTCATGCATGTTAAGTGTTCGATGAATTTCCCCAATCACTTGTGTTTCTTCATTTGTTGGTATTAGGTTAGTTTAATTATTGCTTGTCTTGTCTCTTTCAATTACTTTAAGTTCTTGATTTTATTTGGATGCAATTAGATTACATTAGTGTAAGTTTTGTTAAGGCTTTATTTTATGTTTCTTTTAATTCTCTTGCAAGTGTAGTTTAGTTAGGTTAGATTTTATTAATTGCATTGTCTTTCATTTATTTGGGTTAGTTTCATACTTGAATTGTTTTTCATTTCTCACTGTCATTTCTCACTAATTATGTGGTTTGTATAGTTGTCATTAGTTTGTGCATAGTTGCCATAGTGGCGAAGAACATGCATGCCAACGAAGGTTTTGGCTCATTTTGCAATGTTTGCTTCTCATCTCTTTTGGTGGAAGGTGTTGCCAAGATAGGTATGGTGGAATTAGGCGATCTTCAATTGTCTTCTTACCTTGCAGAAACTGCATTTGGAGGACAGTCATACTTTTAGAATGGTACATTTTTGCAACTTATTTTTTTTATTAACAAGATGTTGACTGAAATTCTTTATTCAAGGTAAAAACCATTTAGGTTTGTCTATTTGATACTTGATAGTACTAGTTACCTAGCACCGCATATTGCTTCATTTAACATCAAATTAAATAGCATCATTGTTCATCTTGCCGCATTAGTTTCTTTTTGTTTTGGGTATTATTGGCTATGAACATGCTATGCAAATATTACTACATCCTCTATTTGGTCATTGTCTTAAATAATGCCACTAGTGGGTTCCCTTTAACTCCTAATTGTCATTTTTTATGGCTTGTAGGCAGGATTGCCAACCAGGCTACGTCAGTTGTGGTCCAGTGTTCCGTTTATTACTTCTAGCATCATATGCACTTATGGAATTATTTATCTGGTCTACTTGTTGGTTGGTTATGACTCCTTTAGTCAGATATGCTTCTCACCTATAGAAATACACTGCATAAAAGATAATATAATGACTTACTCTAAGATTCTTACATTTACTAAAGATACATTGCTATAATTTAATATCTACTAGATAACGTCTAAACACTAAGAATATGTCACTGGTACTTTGAAATATTGTATTTTTGCTCCAACTTTATCAATGGCTTGTCATCTTACTAGTTAAGTTGTTTTCATAAAATATAAATTTCATTTTAGCTCTTAAATGGAGTAGGTATGATTGTAGATAGTTTGTTAAAGGATAAAGTTGTAGGAGTAGTTAGAAAAGGGGATAGAATTATAGTCCTTAAGATAATAGTGGCGAAAGAAACTATTAACATAATTAACGTATATACACCACAAGTAGGATTAGATGAAGCTACTAAATCAAGATTTTGGGACGATTTAGATGAAATATTATAAAATATTTCACCAAATGAAATGATTTTAATAGGAGGTGATCTAAATGGGCATGACGGAGTGAAAAATGAGGAATATGAGAGGGTACATGGGAGTTATGGGTTTGGAACTAGAAATGAGGAAGGGAAAGCTATATTAGATTTTGCGATAGCATACGATCTTATATTAGCTAATACGTTTTTTAAGTAAAGAGAAGAACACTTAGTCACATTCAAAAGTGAGAATAATAAATCATAAATTGACTTTCTTATGATTAGAAAGAAGGATAGAAAGATTTGTAAAGATTACAAAGTTATTACTAGAGAAAACTTAACTACCCAACGTAGGTTAGTAGTGTTGGATATATGCCTCAAACATAGTATCAATAGAAATAAAATATATACGATTCCTACAATTAAGTAGTGGAAGTTAAAGGATGGAAGAAAAATATATTTAAGGAGAAGGTAGAAGTACAAGCATTAGGTGAAATATATGATGACTCTAATAGAACATGGGATAAGATGTTATCAAAGTTGAAAATAGTAGTTAAGAGTATACTCGGTAAGTCAAAGGGACATGCACCACTAAGTAAGAAATCTTGGTGGTGGAATGAGAAAGTATAAGAAAAAGTGAAGGAAAAATGAATAGCGTATAAGGAATTATATATTTGTAAGAATGAGGAAAACTTAAAAAAATATACAATAGCTAAGAAAAAAGCTAAGGAAGTAGTGAGTGAAGCAAAGCATGAAACTTTTGAGTGATTATATCAAAAATTAGATACAAAAGAAGGGGAAAGAGACATTTATAGAATAACTAAAGTAAGAGAAAGAAAAATAAAAGATCTTAGCCAAATAAAATATATTAAAGATAAATATAATAGATATTAGTAAACTATGGAGATATAAAAGAGCGGTGGAAGAGGTATTTTTATCAACTTTTTAATGAAGGTTTAGGTGGCCAACTTAACTTAGGTAATTTAAGTAGATCAAATGAGCATAAAATTTTTAATTTTTATTGTAGAATTCAAACTTCAGAAGTAAAATAAACTTTAAATGAGATGCACAATAGAAAAGTCATTGGACTAGATGATATTTCGATAGAGGTATGGAAATATATAGGGAAACAAGATATTAAATGACTTATAAAATTATTTAACATGATATTGAAAATGAAAAAAAATGTTTGATCAATGGAGGATAAGTACTCTAGTTCCCTTATATAAAAATAAGGAAGACGTACAAAGTTGTACAAACTATAGGGGTATTAAACTAATGAGTCATGCTATGAAACTTTGGAAAAAAGTAATAGAAAAAAGATTAAGGAAGGATACCACAGTGACCAAAATCCAATTTGGGTTCATGCCTAGAAGGTCAACAATAGAAACTATACATCTTCTTAGATAATTAATTAAAAAATATTGGGAGCAAAAACAAAATCTACACATGATGTTCATTGATTTAGAAAAAACTTATGATAGAGTCCTAAGAGAAATTATATGGAGAATTATAGAAAAGAGAGGTGTTAGCATAATATATATTGAACTAATTAAGGATATATACGAGGATGTAACGACCAGAGTAAAGACTTCAGGCAGAGTAACTAAAGCATTTCCAATAAAGATATGATTATATCAAAGATCAACTCTAAGTCCCTATTTTTTTAAACTAATTATGGATGAACTCACTGTTGGTCCCTTTTGGAGCCCGACAAGAGGGGAGGAGTGAATTGCCCTATAAAAATAAACCACAAACTTTTCTCAGATATTCAACTAATTTAAAAAAACTTGTAATAATAAACAAAAGAGACTAATTAGAAATAAACTCAGACACAGAGGGTTTACTTGGTTTGTAATAAGAGGATTGCTAATCCAAGGCAAAGATGACGCACTATCTAATTCTCCTCTAGGTGGAATAGCCTCTTACAGCGTTGACAGTACAAAGGAATAGAAAGCACAGAGAAAATGAATTACAAGTTAGTTGTCTTCTGATATGTGCAAACTAGTGCTATATTTATAGCACTAGTCGGGGCGCCCTGGGGGGATAAAACTTTATCCCCAACGTTCAGTCAACGTCCACATCATCGTGGATGAATTTTGGGTTCCAGGCGCCCGGAAGGGTTCCGGGCGCCCAGACCCTCAAAAACTGCACAGGGCACTCGGAATGATTCCGGACGCTCAGACCACCTAAGTCAACTTTGTTGACTTTTTGTGGTCCGGTTCCACTGCTCCGGTTTAGCTCATCTCGGTCCGGGTCTTCTGTTCCGGCTCCGCTAGCTTGGGTGATCTCGGCCATCCGGAATAGGGCTCACTTGAACCCAAGTTCCGGCCTTCTCCTCGAGCAGCCTTCCTTCCCAGTTTTTTGTCCCTCAAACATCGTGTACGTTCTTCTAGTCAACCAGTGTACTTTTCCGCGGTCACCTCGTCCTTCGGACGCACCGAGCCCGTCGGCTCTCTCCCGTGCCGTCCTTCTCACTAGCCGCGTCTTCCGCTCAACTTCCTGTGTTCCTAAGCTCCTGCACACTTAGACACAAGAGTTAGACAAACGTAGGACCTAACTTAACTTGTTTGATCACATCAAAACTCCTTGGGGTTCCAACAATCTCCCCCTTTTTGATGTGAGCAACCCAAGTTAAGTTAGGGGTAAAACAGATGCAATAAAAAATAGTTAATATACAAATAAGTCCAAGATTTGTCAATTCAACAAATATTATATACCTCCCCCTAGACTTAACATACTTCTCTCCATTTGATCACATTAAAAAATTAGGGTTCCTACACAAGTCTAAGGTTAAAATCTAACTTGAAAAAAATGAAGTTAGTAAAAAAAATTTTAAATTCTAAGGAATCAAATTTTAAATACTTTCTTATTATAAATCGAAGTTTTCAAACAAAATTTTAAGGGAAAAAGAATTCTAAGTAAGAAAATTTTGAACTTAAATTTTCTAAGTTAAAAAATACAACAAAATTATTTTTCTAATAGAAACTGAAGTTTTATAAAAAATTATGTTCGAAAAATTGTGATAATTTTTTAAAAATTTAATACAATATTGTAATTTGCAACAAAAAAAAATTCTAAGATTTTGAAAGTATTTTTGAATATATTTTCTAAAGCAAATTGAATAACCCTTTAAAGCATATTCGCAACAGAAATATTTTCTAAATTAAACAAAATTTTCAAGATAAATGTTTAAAAACTTTTAAGCATTATTTAATTCTAACTTTAATACATTTTTCCAGAAAGTTAATTAAACATTTGATTTCAGTATTTTGGCTTCCAGGTTGTGGCGAGGCACTAGACCTTTTTAGTTATTGGAGCAACAATCACTTCCTTAGACAAAGTCTTATAAAGAAACTATCTGTTTAACTTTCTTGCTGAAAAATGCCAAGTTTAATTTTAAATTCAAGTTAAACATGTTTTCGGAACCCAATAGAGGTTCCTACCTACAGGGTTAATCAAGTATTTCCTATGTACATGGGCTTTTGATATTTTTCTAATTTGACTTTGATGAAATCTATAATACCAATTTAAACCTTTATATTTTCTAAAAGTAGAAATATTTGAAGCATTAGCCTTTTTCAACCTTTTTATTTTTTCTTTTAATTTTTCATTTTTAATTTTCAATTTATCAAAATCCTCTATAAGACATGATTTTGTCAAAAAAAAATTTTGTTTCTAAAATTTCAATTTCTAATTTGGTATTTTTATTCTCTAATTTATACATGGATTTTGTCATAGACTTAATTCCAAAGTAAAGTTGATCAGGGGGTAAGAGGCATACCTCACTTACCATATCAGACTTGAAGTCTGAATCTCCCCCTACTTCGCTACTTTCATTTGAGGTCGCTTCCCCTTCATCGATGCTGGGTTCTGATGTGCTTTGCCCTTCGTAGCTTGCCATCAGCGCTAGCCCGACATATTCTTAAATCTCGGACTCAGATGATGAAGTGTCGTCCCAAGTAGCTTTTAGGTTCTTGTGCTTTTGGGAATCTTGCCTTTGTCCTTCTTTAGTTCTGGACAATCTTCTTTTAGGCGTCCTTCCTTTTGACACTGGTAGCAACGCATTCATCTTCTATTTCTTGGATTCTTTTTATTCTGTATTTCTTTAAATTTATTAGATCTAAATTTTTTTTTAAAGTTTCTTACCATGTACGTTTCTTGATCCTCTTCTGAATTTGACTCGGGTTTATCCTTTTTGGTTGCGTTTAGTGCAATCATCTGGCTTGTTTCCTTTGTTGTCCCGGCACACCTGGTTTCATGGAGTTCAAGTGTAGAGAACAATTTTTCAAAGATACTTACCTCCAGGTCCTTTGAAATGTAATAGGCGTCGATGATTGATGTCCATTCTGGAGTTCTGGGAAACGCGTTGAGAGCGTAGCGTATGGTGTCCCGGTTTGTTACTGTTTCACCGAGGTTCTCGAGACCGGTAATCAATTCTTTTACCTTCGCGTGTAGATCGGCTATCTTCTCACCTTTCTCCAGACGGATGTTCGTCAGTCTGTTCCGAAGGATGCCTCTTTTTGCGAGCTTCGCTTGGGACGTGCCTTCGTGGAGTTCCAGGAACTTCTCCTAGAGTTCTTTAGCAGATGAATAGTTTCCGATGCGGTTGACTTCTTGAGGCGGCAACATGCTGAGTAGATGATATTCCGCACGGTTGTTCGCTACGGACTCATTCTGCTCCTTCTTTATCCACTGGCTTTCTTCTTTTTCTTCTCCATCTTGATCTGTCGGAGCTACAAACCCATACTTTATAATTAATCGAATTTCGAAATCAGTTTTTAGGAATACCTCCATACGACGCTTCCAGTGTGCGAAGTCCTCCTCGAATTTTGGTGGAACGATGCTTGGTCCGGCCATCTCGTTGCTTCGATCGGCGGTTAGTCCTCCTGAAGCGCCTTGCTCTGATACCACTTGTTGGTCCCTTTTGGAGGCCGACAAGAGGGGAGGGGTGAATTGCCCTACAAAAATAAACCACAAACCTTTCTCGGTTATTCAATTAATTTAAAAGAACTTGTAATAATAAACAAAAGAGACTAATTAGAAATAAACTCAGACACAGAGGGTTTACTTAGTTTGCAATCAGAGTATTACTAATCCAAGGCAAAGATGACGCACTATCTGATTCTCCTCTGGGCGGAGTAGCCTCTTACAGCGTTGACAGTACAAAGGAATAGAAAGCACAAAGAAAAATGAATTACAAGTTAGTTATCTTCTGATCTGTGCAAACCAGTGCTATATTTATAGCACTGGTCGGGGCGCCCCGAAGGGTTCCGAGCGCCCTGGGGGATAAAACTTTATTCCCCAACATTCAGTCAACGTCCACATCATCGTGGATGAATTTTGGGTTCCGGGCGCCTGGAAGGGTTCCGGGCGCCCGGACCCTTCAAAGCTGCACAGGGTGCCCGGAATGATTCCGGGCGCCCGGACCACCTAAGTCAACTTTGTTGACTTTTTGTGGTCCGATTCCACTGCTCCGGTTTAGCTCATCTCGGTCCGGGTCTTCTGTTCCAGCTCCGCTAGCTTGGGTGATCTCGGCCATCCAGAATATGGCTCACACGAACCCAAGTTCCGGTCTTCTCCTCGAGCAGCCTTCTTTCTCAGTTTCTCGTCCCTCGAACGTTGCGTACGTTCTTCTCGTCCACCGGTGTACTCTTCCGCGGTCACCTCGTCCCTCGGACGCACCGAGCCCGCCGGCTCTCTCCCGTGTCGTCCTTCTCCCTAGCCGCGTCTTCCGCTCGATTTCCTGTGTTCCTAATGTAACGCCCGCCCCTCCACTGCTACCTTGGGGAGGACGGGGTTACTTGAACATACATACATGCATAAATATAACATCATGACAGCGGAAGTATATATAAGAAAACTAACTACTGATCATGCTATCATAAAAGCATACTAATAAAACATGACATGTGAGCTATAAAATCATGTAACATAATAAACGTGTCAACATGCTAGTGCATATAACTTAATCCAATATTTACTACTTGCAACATGATCATCTTACTAAAGCACAAAACATAAAACATAAGTTCACATCAAGTATAAACCATCCAAAAGTATCTAGTAGGAAAAATAGTTCATAAGCAAAACTTAGAGAATGAATAAGTCTTGAAATATAAAATAGATCTTCTTTCCACCATGCCACTTCCACACACATCTTTGTCCTTCCTGCTGCTCCCTTTAGTTTAGCCATTTTTTTCCCTTCTTTGTAGTACAAGGAAAAGTAAAACTATAAGCACATAGGCTTAGTAAAATTTTTTCCTACTCACAAAAACCATGAATCATAAATTAAACATATAGCAGTGACATATTCATTTATTCAACCTATAACGTGAACATTTATATGTTAGCATAAAGTAGTGACATACTCACTTAATCCAATCATAACATAATATGTGAGAGCATAAGCATAAGGTAATAACATGTTCATCTAGACATCATAAACCTATCTCAAAAGAGCATAAATCATAGCATATGGAAGCATAAGCATATATAGCATGAAATATCTCAAGAGAGCATCTACCTAAAGCATAAGAAATCATATAGCATGAGATATGTAGATGCAAGATGTTCTTTTGAAAACATGTATCATGTAGCATGAAATGAATATATGCGAGATGTTCTTTTGAAAACATATATCATATAAGTACTTAAACATAATCTCAACACGAGGGTCCGACTTTGTACCACATACATTCATGAATGCGTGCATCCTAAGTAGATCCAAGATAGCTAATCTTGAACCTACTAAGAATTAGGCCCGTTTCATTGACCATCGACTTAGGGGCAACTTAGGAGCCCATCCCTTTTACTAGGTCTGTTTCATAGACCATCGACCTAGGGGCAACTTAGGAGTCCAGCCCTGGTACAAGCCGTACAAAAGTAAAATAGCATACATGTTTCTTGTCATAGCATAGCATATCATGTTTCTTGTCATATCATGAATAGTGCTCTTAGTCCCAACTTAAGGGAAACATCTCTTAGGCTATCATGAAAAGTGCTCTTAATCCCAACTTAAGAGAAGCATCTTTTAGGCCTTTCATCTTACATAAGCCTTGCATAAACATAACATGATGTCATAAGGTGTACATAGCATATAGCATAGCATGTAGAGTCATAACATGATGACATGAAGTGCACATGACATATAACATATCATAGGAATCATAACATGATGACATGAAGTGCACACAACATATAGCATATCATAGGTATCATAACATGATGACATAAGTGCACCTAACACATAGTATATCATAGAAAGTCATAGCATGATGGCATGAAGTGCACATAACATAAACCCTAGCTTTCTTAGTTTGACCGAAACTTACAAGCCATGGTTCTAGGGTTTTCAAGCAACATTGAAACTTTAACTAAGATCACACCATATATAACATAGCAAGTGAGACTCTTAGCAAGCATAAATGAGCTTCTAACCCTAATTTCCAAACCTTAGCCGAAACATACAAACATGATTATAGGTTATTCAAGCAACATTTAAGCATGAAGACCTTAAACTAACATCATATAATGGATTGCACATCATGAGGAATCACAAGCTAGCATAGTTTAGGTCTTAAATTTCCCTTAATCCCTTTATCTCTTCTTGGCCGAAACCCTAAGAGTATGGTGCTAGTTTCTAAGCAATATAAAGCATGAAAAACTTTAAACTAACAACATATAATGAGTTACACATTACAAGGAATCATAGCAAGCATAGTTAAGTTTCTAAATTTCCCTTAATTATTTTTATTCTTTCATGGCCGAAACTTTAAGGGAGCATGATCTAGATTTTTAAGCAACATAAAACATGAAAACTTCACACTAACATCCTATAGTGGTTATACATCATAAGGAATCATAAGCAAGCATAGTTAGGTTTCTAATTTCCTCTAATTCCTTTTTATCTCTTCTTGGCCGAAATCCTAAGAGTATGGTGCTAGTTTCTAAGCAATATAAAGCATGAAAAACTTTAAACTAACAACATATAATGGGTTACACATCACAAGGAATCATAGCTAGCATAGTTAGGTTTCTAAATTTCCCTTAATCCTTTTTATTCTTTCATGGCCGAAACTTTAAGGGAGCATGATCTAGATTTTTAAGCAATATAAAACATGAAAACTTCACACTAACATCCTATAGTGGTTATACATAATAAGGAATCATAAGCAAGCATAGTTAGGTTTCTAATTTCCTCTAATTCCTTTTTATCTCTTCTTGACCGAAAACCCTAAAAGCATGAATCTAAATTTCTAAGCAATATATAGCATGAAAAACTTTAAACTAATATCATATAATGGATGTCATATCATGAGGAATCATAAGCAAGCATGATTTAGGTTTTAAATTTTCTTTAAGCCCTTTATCTCTTCTTGGCCGAAACCTTTTAGGTACATGGTTCCAAGTTTTTAACTAACATAAATCATGAAGACCTCTAGAAATCATAGATGACCTCTTAACCTTACTTTTCTCATCTTGGTCGAAATCTATAAGGTAAGATCCTAGGTTTTCAAGAATTCTTTAAGCGTAGAAACATGTAGAAGCTACTTGTACTGCAGGTGAGGGGAATACTTACATCATCTCGCTTGATTTACTAAGAGAATACCCTTGTCTTGTGAAGCTTTCCTAGGAAGGAGACCTTAGGTTGGTTCGGCAATGGTGAGGAAGGAGGGCTTGATTTATGTGGAGAGGAGGAAGGAGGAAGAGGGAAGCAAAAATGAAGTTCTCTTTCCCTTTCTCTTATTTATGCTAAATGAAAGAAGAAGGCAAATTCATCTTTTCATTAGGGAGGAAGAAGGTAACTCAAACTTTTCCTTCTAAGTGAAGGGAGTCTTTCCTTACCTTTAACTACAATGTTCCTTCCCTTCCTAACAGCACATCCCTGCTGGAGCTACTGGTTATCACATACATGCATCTAACAAGAGGTCCAAGGTTCAAACCTTGGTCATGCCTTTTTTTGGTTCTATTTTTCTTTTATTTTGGAAAAATCCACATAAGGCCTATTCTAATTCATGCAACAATTCATATGAAATAATTAGGGATCCTATGGGTGTTACACCTAAACTCCTGCACACTTAGACACAAGGGTTAGACAAACGCAGGACCTAACTTAACTTGTTTGATCACATCAAAACTCCTTGGGGTTCCAACACTGACTACACGTATTCAAGATACAGTACAGTGGTGTATGTTGTTCGCAAATGATATTATTTTGGTAGATGAAATAGGTGAAGGAGTAAATACTAAACTAGAATCTTGGCGGAAAACACTAGAAGGGAAAGGTTTTAAGTTTAGTAGATTAAAGACAGAATATATAAAATTTAAGTTTAGTAATATTAGAAGTAATGAGACAACTATTAAGATAGGAGAGGACGAGTTGTCTGGAATTGAGAGATTTAAATATTTAAGATCATTTTGTTGGACCCCGTGATTGTTTTGATGTGATCAACCTAATTAGGTTAGGTCCAGTTTGGTTTTGATTCCTGTGTCTAAGTGTACAAGAGCTTAGGAGCATAGGAAGTCGAGCAAAAGATGCAGCTAGCGAGAAGGTGTTGGGATGTATACTATAAGCCTATGTTTTGTATGAACATCTGTTTTGAAATATTTTAAAAGGAGAATCACTTTGGTCAAATGTTTGCATTTTATATTTATATATGTCGATGCAGTTGTCCTTTTAATTTATATTATAGATAACATGGTGTGTGGTTCCACACAGAAGATTATGTTATCAGTTCCTTTTAAATTATAAATAGTAGCTCATAACTAAGATGGATAGGGACAATCCATTGGAACGGTTGTAGTGTAATTTGGTATTAGTTTATCTTGACTATAAAATTACACTAGTACACTATGTGTATATTGAGTATGACCATTTGAGATTGTTCGATTTATACTGACTACATAAAAGAACAGAACCTCTGTTATCATGGATGTGTGTCCTCTTAATCCATATATAATAACAAGCACGTATACTTAGTATTTATTTCTTTAACTTATCAATGAGTGAGATTTATTCGTTAAATCAATAGGTCCGATGAGTTGGAAAGTAGTACTGTTTATATGGTGTGTTGTTGATTATAGAAGAAATTTGTGTCCTAATTATTTAGGTTGATGATGTCCCCTTGATGAGCTCATAAGGATTATCATGTAAACTCTGTATGTGGACTTAGTTCGGCATGATAATAAAGTTGAGTGATACTACTCTTGGAATTAGATGTTTATTAATTGAGTTGTCAGTAACTCAATTAATTAACGGACATACAATATCTTAAACACGGGGAGATTAACACACTCATAATAAGAAGGAGCCTATATTATAATATGAGATTGGTGCAGTAGTTCAATAATAATCCTTTAGTGGTATGAGTTATTATTGATAAACTTGGGTTGGGTGTTCGAGCCGAACACAGGAAGCCTAAGCCCATCAGAAGGTCTAAATCAATTCCTCCTTTAGGTCCCTGTTGTAGCCTCTATATAAAGCCTCACATCCACCCATCCAACTTGGTTTGGTTTAACTTGGTTTGGTTTAACTTGGTTATAGATAGGGAGATTTTTTTAAATAGAATTCTGTTATTTTTCTTTCTTTGTAACCGACGGTAAAGGTTATAAAAGGAGTAGGTGATACCTCCTAAAACCTAATTTTTCACAATTCCCGTCTCCCTTGCTTGTGGCCGGCGCCACCTCCTCTTCACCTAGGGCCGGCGCCACCTCCACCTAGGGCCGACACCACCTCCACTAAGGGTCGGCGCCCCTTCCTCCTTACCTAGGGTTGGCGGTCTCCCCCACCTTGCTAAGGGTCGGCGCCCCCTCTACTCCTTGGTGGGCGGCAGCTTGAAGAAGAGGAAGAAGAAGAGAAGGAAGAATATTAGAAGGTGCCCAATCCTAGAGCTTCCTTTTGTAGCCAGCGGTTTGGAAATCGAGAAGAGAAGGAGTGTGATGTTGTCTTGGTAGATCGTCGCCCACACGATGTCTAAGAAGAGGAGAGGAATACAACAGCAGATCAAGAGGTCTTTAGCTACAAAGAAAAGGTACAACTAGTTCTTTAATTCCGCTCCGTAATTAGTTTAGTTTTCTTCGTATCGATTTTGAATACCAACACAAGAGGTCAACAATCTTGTACTTTGATCAAGGTGTGCTTTGATCCGTCAAGAACTTGTTTGATTGATCAAACACATGTCTGATCGAACATGTGGGTTGCTAGGAAAAGTTCTGTACTTGTACAATTTTTGTACAAGGAAATTAAAACAGAACGAAATTCTAGCGCCTTCAGAAGGATGACACGGGAAGGGAGCCGACGGGCTCAGTGCATCCGAGGGATGAAAGGGCTACGGAAGAGTACACCGGTGGATGAGAAGAACATATACGACGTTCGAGGGACGAGAAGCCAGAGCGGAAGCCTGCTTGAGGAGAAGGCTAGAAATTGGGTTCGGGTGAACCCTATTTCAGTTGGCCGCAATCATCTAGGTGATCGGAGCAGCAGGAGAGCGAAAGGAGCTGAGCAAGCCTGCTGGAGGTGCCCTCAATAGAGGTTGAAGGCACCTCCGAAGCGCCCCATGCGCCTCCTCTATCTTTAGGCGGAGGGCACCCTCCATGCCTATGGAGGGTGCTCTCGACCTGGATAAAGTAGCTGTTGGTAGCGAATAAAGCTTTATCCGCTGCTATCTTGCTGGAGGCACCCTCCATCCAACCGGATATGCATACTATATCTCTAAGGATCTTGAGGTAAGTGCACTTGAGAATTTGTTTTCCACTTTTGAACTTCATGAATCTCGAATTGTAGATCTTAAAGAAATAGAAAAGATAAATCTCAATGTCGCCCTAAAAGCAAAGACGGAAGATCAAGACTCCAAAGCATCCATCGATGAAGTCAAAGTGACTCTTTTGGTAAGAAAGTTCAATAAATTTATTAAATCTAATAAATTTAAATCGTAGACGAGAAAGATGTTGGTTGCTACTCGGAATACTGTCCTAGTTTTTCTGTACAAAAATTTGTACAAGCATAGAACTATCCTAGCTACCCATGTATTCTACTAAAGTTAAATTTGGATTGCACACGATGCTTAGCATTATTAATCCAAAATTTTCCTTTAGACGTTAAACTTGAATTGGGAACGAAACTTAACATTCTTACTTCAAGTTCAACCGATGTGATCTCCCTAAGTTAAATTATATTACAGAAGTTGATCAAATATCTATTTCAAAGATTGTCTTCTAGGTCAAACGTGGCGATGCACTAGGCCTTCTTGGGTATGAGATCATCCACCACTGCCTAGACAAAGCCTTTCAAAGAAATCAGATATTTAAACTTATCACAGTAAACTAGATTTAACTACAGAGAGCTCAATAGAAACACATTATCGATAACAAAACGATAATTAAAATCGATAACCTCTTGTATTTGGTTTTTCAAGATCTATACAAAGAATCATGAACTAGTATGATGCGGAATAAGACTACTAGTTATACCTTTCTTTGTAGCTAAAGACCTCTTGATCTTCTGTTGTATTCCTCTCCTACTCTTGGATGTCGTGTGGGCGATGATCTACCAAGATGAATTCCACCGGGATCACTTCTTCTTCTCCAAGACTCTTGAGCCATCAAGGGATGCCAAAATAGGAAATTTTCTTTTTCTTCTTCTCCTTCAAGCAACCGGCTACCAAGTGTTTCTCCTTTTCTTCTTCTTCCTCTCTAAGCAACCGACCACAAGGATATAGCAACCCTTGATGCCGCCGGCCTTAAGGAAGCAAAAGAGGTGACATGATGAAGGTGGTGTCGTCGGCCACAAGAAAGGAAAGGAGCATTGCTGGCCACCAAGGAAATAGAGAGGGAATAAGAATAGGTTGTCCTCCCATGAGGCATCCTCTCTCCCTTTTATATAATCCTTGGTATTGGTAAAAAAGGAAAGTTTAATTAAAACTTCCTTTTAATCTTCTTATGGCCGGCCACATCATGGTATACTAAAAAGGAAAATTTTGACAACAAAAATTAAAGCTTCCTTTTAAACCATGATGTTTACAAAAATGAAAGTTTTAAATATAATTAAAACTTCTTTATTTGTGGCCTCCCTTTAAAAGAGGAAATTTTAATAACAATTAAAATCCCTCTTTTTAAATTTCCTATTGTACATGGCAATAAAGAAAATTTTTAAAATTAATCTCTTTTTTAAATCATGTACACAACTACAAAAAAAGAAAGATTAATTAAAACTTCTCTTTTAAAATCATGGTTACATAAAAGGAAAGTTTTATCAAAAATTAAAATATTTCTTTTAAATATTATAGACAACTACAAATAAGGAAAGATTTTAATAAAATTAAAATCTCTCTTTATTCTTTTGTAGATAACTATAAAAGGAAATATTTTAAAAACTAAAACTTGTTGGACCCTGTGGTAGTTATGATGTGATCAACCAAGTTAGTTAGGTCCTGCTTTGTGTTTGATCCTTGTGTCTGAGTGTGCAGGAGCTTAGGAGCGCAGGAAGTCGAGCGGAAGACGCAGCTAGCGAGAAGGACGGCACGGGAATTGAGCCGACGGGCTCGGTTTGTCCGAAGGATGAGAGAGCTGCGGAAGAGTACTCCGGTGGAGCGAGAAGAACGTGCGCGACATTCGAGGGACGAGAAGCCGGACGGAAGTCTGCTCGAGGAGAAGGCCGGGAATTGGGTTCGGGTGAGCCCTATTCCGGTTGGCCGCAATCACCCAAAAGATCGGAGCGTCGGAAGTCAAAGTGAAGCAAAGAAGCAAGCTGGAATTCAAGCTGCCAGCTTGGAGGCGCCTCCATCAGGCTTGGAGGCGCCTCCAGCTTGAAGGCGCTTTCAGCCTTGTTGAAGGCGCCTTCAACAGGTCAAAACTGACCGTTTGCGCTGCGGATAAAGTTTTATCCGCTCACCCCTTGGAGGCGCCCTGGACCTCCGAGATAGAATTTCCAGGGGCTATAAAAGGACACCCCTGGAGCTAGGAATTAAGAACAACTTCTACATTCAACTCTGTAAGCAATTCCTAGCGATAGTTCTGAGCCGTTAGAGTGTAAATGCTTCTCTGCCTTCAGTAAAGGAGATTTTTGTTAGTGCGCTTGCCATTGCCTTGGATTAACAACCCCCTTGGTTGTAACCAGGTTAAATTTCTGTGTCCATTTCATTTTTGTCTTTACTTTTATTATTATTGTTATCTGTTTGAGTTGAAAGACGAGGAGGGTATAGTTTTAATTTTTTTAGGAGCAATTCACCCCCCTCTTGCCGGCCTCCGCTGCACCTACAAAACTCTCTTTTAAAACCATGAGGATAATTATAAAAGGAAATTTTAAAAATAAAATTTCTCTTTTAAATCCCTTTCATGAATGATTATAAAAGAAAAAGTTTTAACAAAAATTAAAATCTCCTTTAATCCTATGTGGCCGACCCCATGCTTGGACACCAAGCATGGTTTGGCCGGCCACTACTTGGGCTCCAAGCCTATATTTGGCCCGCCCCTTGCTCCAAGCAAGGTTGTGTCCGACCTATTACTTGGATAAGAAGTGGACTTAGTGGATACAAGGTTTTATAGAGGTTACAACAGGGACCGAGAGGAGAAATTGATTTTGGTCTCCTGATGAGCTTGAGCTTCCTGTGTTCGCCCCGAACACCCAACTCAAGTTCATCAATAATAACTCATACCACTAAAGAGTTATTATTGAACTACCGCACCAATCCCAAATTACATTATGAGCTCTTTATTATTGTAAGTGCATTAATCTCCCTGTGTTTAAGATATAGAATGTCCACTAATTAATTGAGTTACTGATAACTCACTTAATTAATATCTAGCTCCAAGAGTAGTGTCACTCAACTTTATTGTCTTGCCGGACTAAGTCCACCTGCAGAGTTTACATGACAATCCTTATGAGCTCCTCAAGGGGACATCATCAACCTAAATTACTAGGACACAGTTTCATTTTATAATCAACAACACAACCATATAAATAATATCATTTCCCAACTTATCGGACCTATTGATTTAACGAGCTAAATCGCATCCTTTGATAAATCAAAGAAATAAATATTAAATATACGTATTTGTTATTATATCAAGATTAAGAGCATGCATTTCCATAATAACAGAGGTTTTGTTCTCTTATATAGTCAGTATAAAAAGAAACTACCTCAAATGATCCTGCTCAATACACTCATAGTGTACTAGTATAATTTTATAGTCTAGATAAACTAATACCAAATTGTACTACAACCACTCCAATGGTTTGTCCATTCCATCTTGGTTGTGAGTTACTATTTATAATTTATAAGGATCTGATAACATGATCTTTTGTGTCTTCTCACACCATGTTATCTACAATATAAATTAAATGGACAAATACACTTCACATAAATATAGACATTTGACTAATGTAATTCTTAAATGTTTATACAAAAAACTTGACTTTTAGTATACACTCTAACAAAAACATCTTCAAAATAGAAGGACCGTCCGATGTTACAATTACAATGAAGAAGGGTATATCAAAGTTGAATGCCCGAAACTGAAGAACAAAGATAAGGAAAAGAATAAGAAGTCAGCTCGGATCAATCATAATCTCAAAGCCACATGGAATGAGTCGTCATCCTCCGAATATGAAATTGAAGCATACGCTGGACTAGCCCTAACGACAATCCATTAAGAAGAAGATGAGACCAGCTCAAAGATGAGCATAGATGAAGGGGGAGGATCATCGGAAGAAAGCAGCGATGAGGGGGGAACATCAGAACTTAAGGTAAATGAGGTACGTGCTCTTTCACCTGAGCATTCTTTTCAGTTTATTAAAGTACTTTATAAAGATTTAGTAAAATTAGAAAAAGAGAACGTTGATTTAAAAAGATAGTTAGATAATTTAAAATAAAAAGAATGATAATTTAAAATTTTAAATCAAAAGCTTGAATGACCATGCATGCTTGAAATTGAACAGTTGTCCAAAATCAAAGTATGGAAAGTTTAGTAGATTAAATTGGTATATTAGACATCACCAAAGGTTGTGAGCTACTATTTATAATTTATAAGGATATGATAACATGATCTTTTGTGTGTCTTCTCACACCATGTTATCTACAATATAAATTAAATGGACAACTACACTTCACATAAATGTAGACATTTGACCAATGTAATTCTTAAATGTTTATACAAAAAACTTGACTTTTAGTATACACTCTAACAAAAACATCTTCAAAATAGAAGGACCGTCCGATGTTACAATTACAATGAAGAAGGGTATATCAAAGTTGAATGCCCGAAACTGAAGAACAAAGATAAGGAAAAGAATAAGAAGTTAGCTCGGATCAATCATAATCTCAAAGCCACATGGAATGAGTCGTCATCCTCCGAATATGAAATTGAAGCATACGCTGGACTAGCCCTAACGACAATCCATCAAGAAGAAGATGAGACCAGCTCAAAGATGAGCATAGATGAAGGGGGAGGATTGTCGGAAGAAAGCAGCGATGAGGGGGGAATATCAGAACTTAAGGTAAGTGAGGTACGTGCTCTTTCACCTGAGCATTCTTTTCAGTTTATTAAAGTACTTTCTAAAGATTTAGTAAAATTAGAAAAAGAGAACGGTGATTTAAAAAGATAGTTAGATAATTTAAAATAAAAAAAAATGATAATTTAAAAATTTAAATCAAAAGCTTGAATGACCATGCATGCTTGAAATTGAACAGTTGTCCAAAATCAAAGTATGGAAAGTTTAGTAGATTAAATTGGTATATTAGACATCACCAAAGGTAACTTAGAAGAATTCTCAGAAGATATATACCCCCCTCCCAAATTCTTAATTAACATAGTAGGAAGGAACCTATACTGGGTTCCATAATCTTATTTAGATTAAACCTTTTTTTAGGGGATGTAAGACTTTCAAAAAAGTTAAATGTTTAAATTTTTTAAAAAGTTTTTTTCTAAAAATAGTTGATGATCCAATAACTAAGAAAGCCTAGTGTCTCTTCACAGTCTGAAATTCGATTATTGAATTAAATATTTAATTGACAAATTATAAGCTTATGAAATTAATTAAGATAATACTTTAATTTTTTTTTAATTATTTGAAAATCTTCACAAACTTAGTAATTGTTTGAAATTTCATTTACTTGTTCTATTAACTCAAGTTTTTTTCCCTAAAAATTAATTAAAAAAATTTCTAATTTTTTTACTCTCTTTTTAATATGATCAAAGCGGGAGGAATATGTACAAGTTTAGAGAGAGTAGGGGGAGTTAGGATTTTCTCAAGATTCAGAATTTTTGCTAACTCTATTTTATAAGTCTAAGTTTTAATAAATCAGTTTATTTCATACTTACTACTGCAATTTCTTTTGTTGTAAACTTTATACTTAAAATTTTTTATTTTTAATTTTTTTTTATTTTTGCTTGTTTGTTTTTACCCTAACATGAACTTGGTCTGATGCACATCAAAAAGGGGGAGATTGTTGGACCCCGTGATTATTTTGATGTGATCAATCAAGTTAGGTTAGGTCCTGCTTGGTTTTGATCCCCGTGTCTAAGTGTGCAGGAGCTTAGGAGCACAAGAAGTCGAGCAGAAGACGCAGCTAGCAAGAATGATAGCACGGGGGGCTTGGTGCATTCAAGGGACGAAAGGGCCGCGGAAGAGTACACCGATGGACGAGAAGAACGTACGTGACGTTCGAGAGATGAGAAGCCGGAGCAGAAGCCTGATCGAGGAGAAGGTCAGAAATTCAGTTCGGGTGAGCCTATTTCGGTTTGTTGCAATCACCTAGGCGATCGGAGCAATAGGAGAGCGAAAGGAGCTGAGCAAGCCTGCTAGAGGGGCCCTCAATAGAGGTTAAAGGCGCCTCCGAGGTGCCCCATGCGCCTCCGCCATCTTCAGGCGGAGGGCACCCTCCATAAGCATGGAGGGCGCCTTCCATAAGCAAGGGAGGCACCCTCTATGCCTATGGAGGGTACCCTCGACCTGGTCAAAGTAGTCGTTAGTAGCGGATAAAGCTTTATCCACTACTATCTTACTGGAGGTGCCCTCCATCCACCTTGGAGGCGCTCTCAAGATACGGATAGAATTTTCAGGAGCTATAAAAAGACCCTTGGAGCTAGGAAATAACACAACAACTGTTGTAATCAATTTTCTAGTCTTTTTTGAGTTTTTCATAGATTGTAAGAGGCTTCTCCGCCTACACGAAAGAGAAATTTCTAGTGAAACTTTGTAACCGCCTTGGATTAACAACCACCTAGGTTGTAAGCAAGTTAAATTTATTAGCCTTTTTTAATTTTATTAGTTGTTCATTTTTTAGTTTATAATTATTGTGATAGTACTACTAATCTTAGTTGGAATAAGGAAAGGTTTTATTTTTTTTTAACAGACGTTGCGCCCTCTGGCCGGCCCCGTCGCTGCACCAACACATTTTTGAAAAACGATAAAGAGGTTGAGAGAGATGTCTTACATTGAATACAAGCAGGATGGTTGAAATGGAGGGGAGCATCGATTGTTTTATTTGACTGTAAAGTATCTCTTAAACTTAAAGGTAAGTTTTATAAAACCGCAGTTATACCTGCTATGTTATATTGAGTTGAATGTTGGGCTATGACTCAAGCACATGAGTAAAAAATGAGAGTTACAAAGATAAAAATATTAAGGTGGATGTGTGAAAATATGAGGATGGACAAAATAAGAAATGAGAGCATTAGAGAGAAAGTCAGAGTTACATCTATTGAGGAAAAATTTCAAAAGATACGTTTAAGATGATACGGATATGTACTTAGATGACCAATAAATGTTCCAGTTAGGCGATGTGAAACTATGATAAACATGCACATCAAACGAGGAAGACGGAGATAAAAAAAAATTGATTAGTAACAATAAAATAAGATAAAATTTATTTAAATATAAATGATAATATAGTAGGAGATAGAGTTCAATGACGTAAAAGAATTCATACAGTCGACACTATCTGATGAGAAAAGACTTAATTATTATTACTGTTGTTATACATTTATTTGTTCTTTATGATATGCATTGTCAATAATTGCAAATTCATTTGTTACCTCATCTAGACACAAATGGACACAAATGGACTGTTAAATTACTTGCTTACTGGGTCATCATTTTACTCTTCCATTGAGAGCTCCTCTATACTGGAAAGTTTTGCAGTGCAGAGTCTACCAGTAGTGGGTATTTTATCTAATGGTTGCAAATTGAAGAATTCTAGTTACTCCTTGCTCTTAATTATAATTTAATTTTTTTTTTCTCGTAGATGAATGTGGAAAGAAACTAAAAGTGAGATTTTTATTTTGTCAAGAAGGATACTCATATATTTATAAGAAGATGTAATATTATTAGAAAGATTCAATTTAAGAAGCAAGATATTTTGGAACTATTAATCATATCTAGTATGTAGGGTTTTTACTTTTATATAAATTTAACATGAATTCAAAATTTGTGGAATATGTCTATATATTTTCTGTTTGAATTGTATGATACATTTCTGATTTAATAGTAAGAAGATTGATCAGTTCTAGTTTCATGATATTTTAATTGGTGTGTTAAATTAAGTAATTCATTGTGTAAATATAATAGATAATGGTTTTGTAAATAAATTGATCTTTTACTAAAAAGTTGTATTTTAAAAAAGATAATATTTTTTAAGCGTTATAAAAATATTTACAAAAAACAACAACACTTTTTAAATATGATAAAAGTGTTGTCTTGGTAAAAAATGACAATATTTTTTAAACATAATAAAAACGTTGTCTTTCCAAAAAAAAAAAAAGAAATAATACTTTTTAAGTATTGTCTTTAATAAACTTTAACAATAGTATTTTTATCAATATTTTTTCAATCATATAGATAATGCATAAAAAAATATTGTGTTTCAATTTTTTTTTTTCTTGCAGTGTAGTTTTGAATATATTAATATCATGTAGTTTTGAATATTAAGAATCATAAACTAAAGTTCTAGACGTTCATAATCATACAGCGTGATTCTATATATTGTTTCTAAAGCATATATTTAAAGTATATGAATATATGAAATTATGATACATAGATATACACGACCATGACCGTAGTATATGACTATATTAAATGATATTTGTAAAATTTTAGAAATACATCTGAATAGATATAAATGTTTAATTACGATAATTAAATCTATTGCAAACTTTAGTTTTAATTTATAACAAATTTAGATCTTTAACAACTTAACATATTGTATAATACACTTATTTCTTAATAGATTAATATATTAAAACATGACAAATACTAATATAAAATAATTTATAAAATTGTAATATAATAAATAATAATACGATAATTTCATTATAAAATTAGAATTATAAAAATATTTTAAATTTAAAATAAAATTCAATATTAAGTCAATCCAAATATTAAAAAAGAGATCAGAAATCATATAACAAACAAGCGCTATCTGCCAATCAGTCCACTACTATTTTGCTGATTGCCAGCCAACCTCATCCACTTTCGTTATCCAGTTTATTACACTGCATTCCACGTGTCCAACCAAATGCTCCCACTCCTCCAGAACCTTCCCAATTCAAAACTTAATTGACTCAAATTTAATCGACTTTTTCAAGTACCCATTCATTGTTTTTCAAATACCACTTACACCTCAAACTTAAGGGACGAAATTCGATACATCTGAATATACTTCCCTTATATTTTATGGTTATGATTTATCTATTCCGTATATG
This sequence comes from Zingiber officinale, assembly GCF_018446385.1. Lineage (NCBI taxonomy): Eukaryota > Viridiplantae > Streptophyta > Magnoliopsida > Zingiberales > Zingiberaceae > Zingiber > Zingiber officinale. Next base: position 103,650,001 of record NC_055991.1, read on the forward strand.
TCTAAAGATGAATTAACAAAACATTGAGATAAATAAATCATCTTTTATCATATTAAAAATTGATATCTAGTATGCTTCTCCATTAATTAAATAAATTTTTAATACATGTAACAGTATGTTAATTAATGGACAAGAAGTCTGATTGTGTTGAGAAAGAGAAAAATATGGTATATAGTAATAAATAAATTAATTCGTGAGATTTGTCATACATTCTCGATTTGGAGAGTCAAAGCTTTGGGACAAATTACTTGAAAGTTTGAGAGTTTTATGCAAATGCATGAAAGAAGTATGGGTAATGTGTAATTTGTGGATCTGAATATTATTGGCTCGACACTGAGGGGGCGTTTGGTTTTTTCCTAGGAATAGGAATCGGAATGGGAATCATTGTATTGTGGAATGGGAATGGGTATGAGCATGGATATCACTCTTAAAAGCAATGTTTGGTTAGTTGTATATCTTCTATCGGAATAAATCAAAGTTTCCTTTTTTACCCTTAAAGGAAAATAAGAGAAAGAATTAGATGTGAGAGAAAGATGAATGTGAGAGAAAAATATGATGAAAGAGAATTATGAGAGAGAAAGTGTGATAAGAAAGAATGAAGAGAGAGAAAGTGGAGAGAAAGTGTGATGAGAGAAAATGAAAAAAGAGAGTGTGTTGAAGAGAGCATGATGAGAGACAATATGATGTGAGAGAAAGTATGATAGGAGAGGATGAAGAGAGAGAAAATATAGTGAGGAAAAATGAGGAGAGAGAGTGTGATGAGAGAGATTGAGGAGAGAGAAAGTATGGTGAGAGAAAAAAGAACAGTGAATATGATGGGAGAGATTGAGGAGAGAGAAAGTATGATGAGAGAGAAAGTGTGTTGAGGAAAAAAGGAGGAAGTGTGATAAGAGAGATTGAGGAGAGAGAAAGTATGATGAGAGAGAAAGTGTGATGAGAAAAAAGAGAGTGTGATGGGAGAGATTGAGGAGAGAGAAAGTGTGATGAGGAACAAAAGAAGGAAGAAAGTGCGATGGAAGAGATTGAGAAGAGAGAAAATATAATGAGAGAGAAAATATAATGAGAAAAAAAGAGGAAAGAGAGTGTGATAAGAGAGATTAAGGAGAGAGAAAGTGTGTGATAAAATGATGAGAGAGAAACTATGATGAGAGAGAAAATATAATGAGAGAGAATAAGGAGAGATAAGTGATATGAAAGAATAAATAAATAAATATATTTTGATATTTGATATTAATGGAGAAAATTTTAGTTTTAAGTCAAGGGTATTTTTGGAATAAGGGAATATTTTGATTGATGAAAATAGGGTAATGGCTCATTGAAGGGGAGGTACATGGGAATGAGTCATTACCCAATTTCAAGGATTCATTCCCTTATTTGTATTCCTATTCCTATAATCCAAACATTAACAATGGGAATCAATGATTCTCATTCCCATTCCCCACTCCTATTACCCTAAACCAAACGCCCCCTGAGTGTTTTTTGCTTTCTTCGCTTTGTTCTCGCGTCTTGTTCGTTTGTCGGCGTTGATGGACTACTCACTGCTGAGCTCGCTGGTGAGGGCGGTGCTGCCGTCGCAGGAGCGCAAGAAGAAAGAGCTCCCGCTGGAGGCAGAGGCGTCAGGGCACCCGGAGGTGGGAGAGGGAGGCGGCGGATGGGACGACGACGACTCGGGGTGGGCCACCGTGGGCTTGTCGGTGGTCCGCATCGTGGCCTGCTTCGTGACGATGATGGCGACGACGATCGTGTGGGCGGTGATAATGTTCCTGTTGTTTCCGTGGCCATACGAGAGGATCCGGCAGGGCAACCTCTGGGGCCACCTCACCGGCCGCCTCATGGTAACCATTCAAGGAATTTACAATTTACGCCTTGTCTTCTGGTTCGAGAATCTTTACCTTTAGAATTCAAGAACAGTTTCTTAAGGCTTTCTGCTAACATACGGTAGAAGTAAAAAGTCTGGCAACGGAGAGATAAAGTGTTGGAATTTTGATGTATCTAGGATGAGAAAAAAGAAAGTAGAGAGACTTTGTAAAAAAAAATGTGGAACCGCCACATCAGCGGCCCCCCTAGAGCCGGTCCCACGGATATGGAGGGAGGTAAATGCAGGTACACAAGTGGAAAGTGCATAGCGGAGACGTTAACCCCAGGCAGTGACACCCCGGGGATCGACCCCTGGACCTTTCAGCCACAGAACCATGCACTCCCCATCTGTGCTACGCCCCGGGGACAAGTAGAGAGACTTTGTAAGAAAGTATGAGAATAGGAGAGAGACTTTATGAAGAGGAATGTTTATTACATATTATTCTTTATCATATATATAAGGTTCCTATTTATACATTTATATTTATGCTTCCACATCCTTCTACAATTAATACATCACATCATTAAACACAAGATAATTAGATTTTATTCTTTTCTATACTAATGACTCTCGTCCTAAAAGTTTTATTGAACTTAGTAAGATAATTGAACTTTGCTTAGTTAATGAAAAGTCACATGAAGTCAAATTGATTTTGACAACTTTCTTGCATGGTTGATGATGTCAAATTATTCTTGGTATTGTTCTTGCATAGTTGAAGAAGTCAATTTATCTTTGGAATAAGTTTACATGACAACATTTGTCCCCTTAAACTTTTTCTTCCTTGAACTCCAACAAATTCCTTAGGTATTAGAAAGCTTCCGCTTCTAGAGGCTTTATAAATGTATCAGCTACTTGATCAGTTGACTTGAGCAATTCCATTTCTTTTGATTTAATATACTTCCTTATGAAATGAAAGCAAGTATCGATATGCTTGGATCTTTCATGATGAATTGGATTTTTGCCTAAAGCAATTGCTAATTTATTATCCGCATAGATCGTGGTTGTAGCTTCTTGTTGCAATCAAAGATCCTGAAGTAATCTCTTTAGCCAAATAGCATGAGAAACACGAGGTTGCAACAATATACTCAACTTCACAAGTTGATAGAATAACAATTGATTGATTTTTTGAAGACCAAGTGAATGCAACATTACCAAGATAAAACATGTATCCAATAGTGTTCTTGTAATCATCATAACTTCCAGCCCAATCACTATCACTGAAATAAAAAAAACTCCATATCTTTCGTTGATGAATAGAGAATCCCATAATCAATTGTCCCCCTTGATATATCTAGGAATTCTCTTAGTTGCAATAAAGTGAGAAGTTTTTAAAATTTCCATATACCTGCTTACCAAACAAACTCCAAATAATATATCAAGTCTTGTACATGTCAGATACTTGAGGCAACCCATAAGACTCTTGTAATAAGTTAGATTCACAAGTTTGTCTTCTCCTTTTTTAGTCATTCTAATGTCATTTTCAATGGACATATCTATAGTATAGCAATCTTCCATTGAGAATTTCTTCAAAATCTCTTTGACATATTTTTCTCGTGATATAAAAATTCCCTCTTCTCTTTGTTGTATTTCAATGGCAAGTAAGTATCTCATCAATCCTAGATTTGTCATCTCAAACTCCTCCATTAATTGCTTGAATTCTCTAATCATGTAGATATTATTTCCTATAAAAATTAAATCATCCACATAAAGACATATATCTCCATATGAATTCTTCTTCAAGTATAAGAATGCTCAAAGGGACACTTTGTGAAGCCTTCTTTTATAAAATGCTCATCAATTCTTGAGTTCCAGACTCTTAAGGGCTTAATTGAGTCTATAAATAGTTTTCTTTAATTTGTATATCCTTTCTTCTTTCCCTTGGACGATAAAACCTGTTGGTTGCTCGATATAGACCTCTTCTTCAAGATTTACATTTAAGAAAACAGATTTTACGTTTATTTGATATATCTTCCATCTTTTTTGAGTTGTAAGATAGATGAGTAGTCTTACTGTTTCAAGCTAGACTACTAGTGCGAAGACTTTTTCATAGTCAATCCTGTACTTTTGCTTGTATCTTTTAGCAACAACCTTGTTTTGTGCCTTTCAACTTCTCCTTTTTGCGTTTGTCTTTGTTTTAAACACCTATTTGACTCCAATAGCTTTATGTCTTTGTGGAAGTGAAATGAGCTCCCATGTATTATTATTTTATAGTACAAATCTCTTCTTCCATTACTTTTCTCCACTTTGCATCCTTGGAGACTTCTTCATAAGTTATACAATCATATCCTACAAATAGACACAAATTATTACGAGCAAAGTCAGCATCAATCACTCGGCTGAAGTCATATACGTCTTGGATGCTCTTCATCTTTTTCACAATTGGACTGATTAGATCATTACTTTTTGACTGAGTATCAACTTGTTGGGGTGATGATTCTTCTTCACTCTCTCCTTGCTTGTCTTTCTTCTCTCTATAACCTTCTTCAAATGAGATTTGCTTCATGTTATCATTATTGTTGTTGTTCCAATTTCATGCGTGTTCTTTATTAAATTCCACATCTCTTAATACCATGAGCTTTTGTACAGTTTGTACCTGCTAGCATTCTCACAATAGCGCATGAGAATACACTTTTGACTTTTATCTTCAAGTTTTGTCCGCTTCTCTTCTTATATATACTTTTGCATATGCTACACTTCCAAAAATACGAAGATGATCCACCCTTGGTTTGTGTAAATTCCAAGCTTCCTCTAGGGTGATATCTCTAATTCTATTAGTGGGAGCATGCTCAATAAATATACATCACAAGCAACAACATCTTCCCAAAATTTTTGGGGACATTTTTCTCTTTCAACATATATCGAACCATATTTAGAATAGTTCAATTTTTTTTTCTTTTTAAAACACCATTTTGTGGTGGTGTATGGGGCATTGAGTTGATGAAGAATATATCATTTTCCTTACTAAAATTTTTAAACTCAAATGAGATGTACTCACCTCTTCGATCAGCTCGTAGACATGTTATCTGATATCCACTTTTTGTTTCAACCAAATATTTAAATTGATTAAATTTGGTGAAAACTTATTTCTTCTCTTTTAGTATATATACCTAGTTTTTGTTAGTGCAATCGACTCTAGAGTTTTGATGTTTGGTTGACAATATGTTTAATGGAGTCTAGTCAAGTCAAGGTTGACCGGATGACTAGCAAGGGTAGGGTGAGAAGTGTATTGAGTGACTAGTCCTAACTGCGGTTAGGCAAGGGAAGTCCTAGTCGCGGCTAAGCAAGAGTAATCTTGACAGATCGTGGAAACCAGGTAGGATTCGGTTGTTCTGAGGACCCGATATCGAATCCCTAGTGGACCGATATGATGTTGAGTCCTAGTGAGTGAAGCCCGGTAGTGAAAACCCTAGGGGGAGGTAACCCTAGATTCTAGTGAGCGAAGCCAGGTAGTGAAACCCTAGGGGGAGGTAACCCTAGGTCTTGGTGAGTGAAGCCAGATGATGAAAACCCTAGGGGGAGGTAAGCTTAGGTAACGAGAAGTCTTGGAGGATTGAACTCTAAGCAAGGTTGATCAAAAGGTTTCCGGTCGATCGCGCACGATCAACTGGACCAGTGGATCTTGGTAAATCTAAGTTTAATTTTACCATAGTATTTTGCATTGCTATTATTGCTGTTAGCTAATTTAGTATTGTAGGAAAAGTCTTACTGGATCAAGATATCAAATGCTAAGTAGAGAAAGTCCAAACAAGTCTGGAGGACCAAATGTTTGACAGGTAGGTTAAGATAATCAATTGGAGTGGAGTGATGGGGAGTTCATGTACCATAAAGGAATGAATACTAGGTCGCTGATCCAACTAAAGAAACTAGGAGATTTTCAAGTTGAAATCAAGATAGGTCTTACTATCTTTTTCTTACTCATGCAACATTATATTACTGTACTAACTTTATTTTACAGGAATATTATTTTTATATTGAACTAACTCTATCTTGCAGAAACTGAAAGGATCAGTCTACCGAACAGGAGGGATCGGTCGACCGAACCAAACTGACATGGCATAGAGTTCAGTTTGAGCAGAGCACATTTGATATTCAAGGTGGATTGGTCCACTGAACTCAGGGATCGATCGACTGAACCAAGTTTAGTAAGCACAGTGGTAGATCTGAATCTCAACAAAGAAGGAACTTTCAAGATTTGTCGACCGATCAAGGTGATCAGTCGACTGTTCAAGTAATACTCTTAATTACACGAAGATCGGATCTCGGCGAAGAAGGAAGGCTCGTCGATCAGGCGACCGATAGGGTGATCGATCGGCTAAAAGGATCAGTTGATCGAACCCTTTTTCAGTAGACAAAATAAAGCATATAAAAGGACCTCGAGATCAACGTCGACAAGATCAACTTTTGTGCAATCTTCTGATCATCTTTGTGTAGTTTGTGTTACTGCTTTACGCTTCAACCCTGCGCAAGCTATGATGCCAAAAAACTCCAACGCTCTTCATCTTGTGTTTCATTGTCGGTATATTTACTTTAGCTTGCATATTATTTTGTAAACTCCATTGTACGAATTGCCTCTTTTACGAAGATTTGAGAAAGAAGAGTTTTAATGAATTGCCCAACAATGCGATTAAAGATTGCGGATCTTGGAGTAGGAGTCGACATAGACTCCTAATCAAATGGTAACCACCCGAGTCACTTGTATTGCTTTTGCTATTATATTCCGTTGTTTATTCTCATTCGCTTTTATGATAAAAGAAAAGATTTTCAATGAGCGATGTCCACCCCTCTCCTCTGTCATGTTTTTGATCCTTCAGGTTTTTCCACTATAATCATCAGTGAAAGCCAAGAAATAATGTTTCCACTAGAAGAGATAGGTTTGATGGTTCCACGGATATCAAAGTGCACAAGTTCAAGTTGTGAAGATGCTCACCTCAAATTGTACTTTTTGAATGACTTCCTTTGTTGCTTTCATACAACACATATTTCATATAGATGGTTTAATCTTTTGCAATCCAAATACCATGTCATTTTTTGAAAGTGGCTTTAATGCCTCAAAATTTAGATGCCCATATTGAAGATGCCAAAGAGTGGAACTCTCCATAGTGCTTGCCTTGAAGCAATTCTCTTCATTGATACTTAACTTCTATGGAAACATTCTTTTCATGGACATTGTGACATGAGTAATAAGATTATTAATCTTATCACGAATACTAAGAGTCAAGTCCATTTGTATATTATATCCTTTCTTCAAGAGTTGACCAATACTCAAAAGGTTATTTTTTTATATCGGGAACATAATAAACATCTGAGATGCATACCTTCTTTCCATTTTGCAATTCAAATAGAATGTCACCTTTTCTTTTAATTGACATTTGTGAGAGATCTCCAAAGGTGATATTTCCTATTGGCGTCTCATCAAGCTTTGTGAACAACTCCTTTCTCACATACATATGGTTTGATGCGCCTGTGTCTAGGAACCATGTAATATATTGGACAAATTCTGGCCCATCACATGCCATCAACAATACTGATCCTTCATTGTCCACCTTCTTATTAACAAAGTTCATTTTTCTTCTACATTTTAGTGTTATACCAACATTCATTATAGTGATGATCATACTTCTTGCAAATGCGACATTGAGATTTAGTTTCATCATACCTCCATTCAGTGTTTCTATCTTGTCCACTTTTGACCTTGGCTTCCACCATAGCCTCTTCCATGTCCTTTTTGATTATCTTAATTTTCAATTTTTTTATTTTGATTGTACCAATTTGAGTTAGAAGTACGACCACCTCTTCCCTTCCATGTAGAAGCCCTTCCTCAATTCATTCTGCTTGAATGATAGTTTGGCTTGAAGTGCTTGCTCCAAAATTCTTCTTTCACTTTTCTTCAATATTCTTTGTTCATATACTTGAAGGGATCCCATAAGCTCTTCCACAGTCATCACTTCTAAATCTTTTGATTCCTCGATCGCTATAGCTACGAAATCAAACTTTGAGTCTAAACACCTTAAGATATTTTCAACGACTTGAACATATTTTAGCTCCTTGCCATGTCTTTTTATTTGATGAACAATGGAAATAACTTGGGATAAATAATCAGAAATTATTTCCGAAGCCTCTTATTGTAGTGCTTCAAATTGAGATGGTAGAGTTTCTAGGCGAATCTTCTTTACTTTATCTACTCCATCATATGCTATCTTAAATGTCTCCCAAGTATCTTGTGGCATTGTTGCTAGAGCAATCAACTCAAAAGCGGCTTCATCTACTCCTTGATAGATAGTGAATAAGGTTATTCTTTTCTTCATTGTCTTAAGAGTTTGCTCAATCCCATCGCTTGTTTTGGCTATAGTATAGCCGGTCTCCACAAGGTCCCGTACATTAAGGGAACCTAATAGAGCCTCCATTTATATACTCCATAATTTGTAGTTGTCTTTGGTTAACTTTGGCACTTGAAGGGAGCTCGTCGAAGCCATTGGTGTATATGACTCTGATTCTAGATTTGTTAGAATTTTGATGGATCTAAGATGAGGAAACAAGAATGTAAAAGAGACTTTGTAAGAAAGTATGTGGATAGGAGAGAGACTCTATGAAGAGGAATTTTACTATATGTTATTCTTCATCATACAAGGTCCCTATTTATACATTTAGATTCATGCTTCCACATCCTTCTACAATTAATACATTATATTATTAAACACAAGACAATTAGATTTTGTTCTTTTCTATACTAAAGACTCTTGTCATAAAGAGTTTTATTAAACTTAGTAAGATAATTAAACTTTGCTTAGTTGATGAAAAGTCACATGAAGTCAAATTGATTTTGACAACTTTCTTGCATGGTTGATGAAGTCAAGTTGTTCTTGCCATTGTTCTTGCATAGTTAAGTCATTTGTCTTTGTAATAAGTTTACATGCCAATACAGTAATGTGCTGGAAATCAATCTTAAACTATTTTATGTAATTGCAATCTTTAGAAATTGTTCGTTTCCTTAACATAAGGGATGTTCTCTTATTTCTAGTCTACTTGACAAGTACTGTAATTCTACTTGTTGCAGATGTGGATTTTAGGGAATCCCATTATCGTTGAAGGGTCTGAATTCTCGAACACAAGGGCTATCTACATCTGCAATCATGCATCGCCAATAGACATTTTTCTTGTCATGTGGCTGACCCCAACTGGAACTGTTGGCATAGCCAAAAAAGAGGTACATTACAAGCTGTTTGTAACTGCCATTGGTACAAAATAGATATGATATTCCTTCTTCAGATCATTTGGTATCCACTATTTGGCCAACTTTATGTGTTGGCAAACCATCTCCGAATTGATCGATCAAACCCAGCTGCAGCTATTCAATCATTGAACGAGGTTGGTGGTTTGTCCACTTAACTAATAGTTTGGTACTTCCTTGAAACAAATAAATGTTGTTTTGCTGATGTGTATTTTGTTCCAAGATTGCTAGTGACATTAAGAAAAACAACTTGTCGCTGATCATTTTCCCAGAAGGCACCCGCTCGAGATCAGGGAGGCTTCTTCCATTTAAGAAGGTAAACAACACTTCCATGGAACCAACAAAGGTCCATGGCATTTAGTCCCAACTATTTGGAACCAAGTACATCAATTTTATCTCTCCATTGAAATTAGACAGTAATATCTTGATCTTCCACTTGAGCCATGAGCAAAATATGAGCTTCAATGTCTATTTCATCTGCTAATTTGTCAATCTTTCTTCCATATAGGGCTTCATGCACATTGCACTACAAACGCGATTGCCCATCGTGCCAATGGTGTTCACAGGTACACATCTCGCTTGGAAGAACAACAGTTTGAGGGTGAGACCCACACCAATCACAGTGAAGTACCTTCAACCAATAAAAACAGATGATTGGGAAGAAGAAGGGATGAACGAGTATATAGAGTTGATACACAAATTATACGTCCAACACTTGCCGGATTCCCAGAAGCCATTAACATGAGCAAAAACCCAAACAATTATGAAGTGAAGAATCAAGTGCAGTCCCGGAATATATTGTAGCAATTAGCTCTGTATGTCATACATTATATAGAGATCTAAAGTTATATGGTGAAGCATCGTTGTAAAGTTGTTTCAAAAGTAAATCTGAAGCTTCTTTTAACTTTGTAGTGGCCGTTTATATGGTCTTTCATATTGATATGATTCAATTTGATATATTTTATACAACAACAATCAATCTTATCCCACTTCGGATAAAGTGATTGTAGTGATATTCAGAACTACAAGAGGCTAGTAGAAAGATATTCACATATGCATTAGACAGTAGACACTTATTATTTATTTACGAAATTTATAGAATTTATCAAAAGAATGTTGGAAAAATATGAATGAAAAAGTGGTGGAGAGAAAGAAATTCAATTGTGAATGAGACATTAGTTACATATTGAGAGTTGAGTGACATTAAGGCTTGTATATAGTCACAACCGTGGAAATTGTGGACGTGTACATACTTGCAAAAAAGGGTGCAAATCCAATGCCTGAATTATACTAAGCCAGATGACTTGTGTGAGTGCTATCTTTACGCATTAGGAACGGTCGAGGCAAAATTTACCCTCAGCCGTTTACTACAGCAGAGATATAGAGCTCCTTAGTCATGACCTTGATTAGGTACATGCTTGGTTCGCCACAACTGACCCATGATTGGTAGTGATTGCGGTATGTCATTGTAATAGACATCCATTGTAATCTTGAAGCACTACATCTGCCTAAGGGGATGAATCTATTCTAAGGAAACTGTATTAAAATCAGGCCTCGACATCTCTTTTTTTGACTAGGCGACCCATTTTGAATTGGTCGCTTGGGCGACTTGACATCACATCTCGACTCGGCAATTGAACACTCGACTCAACCTCCTGATCGGCGAGTTGGCAACTCTGCCAACTCGAACTCAGTTACTCAGTTGACTTGCACTCAGCGACTCAACTACTCGGTCAACTTGGTAGTCAAGAGAGGAGCTTGACATTTGGCGACTTGAATGGTCGGGCATTCGATGTCCAGAACAGCAGCTTGGGCATTCGGTGTCCCAACTCGACAACCTATTGGCAAGCACTCGGCTTCCCACTCGGACTTTGGAGCGAGTGGAAGCAATCAAGCTTACTGGACCTCCGACACACGAGACTACTCGGGAGCACTCGGCTTTGTCTAGTCACATCCCACACATGCTTGGACAACCCAATAGCTCAACCTAATCAGTCTAATCTGATAGTTTGAGGTTATCAACTCAAGTTATCTCAACCGATAAACCTGAATTTAATTTTTATTCAGTAAATTTCACTTGTAACACTGACAACAATCTCTAATAGATTGTGGATTATTATCTGCCCCAGGGCGTAGCACAGACGGTGGGCGCATGGTATTTCTGGCGTAATGGTCAGGGGTCGATTCTCAGGAACTGACGACCTGGGGTTTACCCCGCCATGCGCCTATGGCCTGTGTACCTGCATGAACCTCCCTCCATATCCGTGGGGCCGGCACTAGGGGGGCCGCTAAGGTAGCGGATCTACCTTTTTTTTTTGTGGATTATTATCCAATAGTCTTAAAAAATGATTTTGTTCTATTGAGATGACCACAGAAAGTATTGAGATATAACATGCTTAACACATGGAACCCACTATGCCTTGATTGGAAATATTCCAATCAACTATCTAGAGAAGTTCAATGGATTGAACTTCAAGCTATGACATTAGAAGATGTTATTTTACCTAACCGCACTAAACATGTCTCAATTCTTGACAAAGGAACCTCCCAAGTAGGATTAGGATGCTATTGTTGTTCAGATCATCAGTACAGTAGAGACATGGAACTATTTTGAGTCCCTATGTCAAAACTATATCCTTAACTACTATGCTGATTCGTTCTATGTTGTGTATAGCATGAAGAGAAAGGTTAAGAAACTATGAAAGTCCTTGGATAAGAAATACAAGATGAAGGATGTAGGCATTAAGAAGTTCATTAGAGGTCGATTCCAGGACTATAAGATGGTTAACTCCAAGATGGTGATCAGTCAAGTCTAGAAGCTTCAAATGATCTTGCATGATATTTACTCAGAAGACATGATGCTAAGTGAAAACCTACCAAATGATAACTATCATTGAGAAGTTGCCTCCTGGCTGGAAAGACGTCAAGAACTATCTAAAGCACGAGAAGAAGGAGATGAATGTCGAAGAAGTCAATGTTAGACTTCACATTGATGAAGACAACAAGAGTTCAGAGAGAAAATTATTCTCTCAGACTATTGTGAAAGTCAACATGGTTGAGTATAGTCAAAGCTTGAAATAGAAGAATCCTTAATCTTCCAAAGTGGGACCCAGAGGAGGTGTAAGAAAAAATAAGTTATTTGAGAAGTGCTTCAATTGTGACCGAGTTAGTCACAAATCTTGAGAGTGTAGAAAGTCGAATAAAAAGAAGGAGATCTACCTTAACGAGAGATCAGACATGACTGAACCTGATAGGCTAAAATCCGTGATAATAGTTGTTATGAATCCGCAAGTGAACGGAAATATCGTTAGTAATATAAAAGATTATCAAATCCATAGGGATTGTTGATTAAGTACTAGAGATGTCATAAAATAAGTTATCTAGACAGTCGAAAGTTGACTTTGGCGCTTGCGAACTAATGAGAGAAATTGAAGAGAGGGAGAGAAGGTTGAGAGAAAGAGATCTAGAGAGAAGAGAAAAGAGAGTAGAGAGAGGGAAATAGAAGTCTAGAGGTGTAAGTTATTGTGGTTGGTTTGGGAAGACAACTCTAGGACTTCAATTTCATTGCAATGCTAGTTGATGTGTCCGGTATTGGTAATCTCCTACCCTCTACGTGTATGACTTATAGGAATTCCCTACTATGTACCGGCATGACTCTCTTGAGCGGATGCTCCGGAGTGCCTCTCCCTATGAGAATCAAATGCCCGAAGTAGAGAAGGTAACCTAGAGAGTCTGGTTAAAGAGATACCTCCTGCTACATGAGAGTGATGTGTATAGATTATATACATTTTTATGCATATTTTGACATACATTCATGTACTTTATTTGCACTTGATCTATGCACTTTTACATCTCTTATCATATTTTCAGTATAATTACTCTTCTTTGTCAGAGATCTGCTCTTTGTGTGTTTTTCTATTGATAGGATGAACTTTTGGAATGAAAATGATGCTTGGAGATGACTCGGAGAATAGACGAAGAAAAAGGGCCTGGCCGTGCCACTTATTAGATAAGGAGAAGGCTTCGACCATGTGAACCCACACGTTTGTGCCACCAAACAGAGAAGAAATAAGACCCGACCATATGGATTTCACACGACCTTGTCAACAAAACAAAGAAGAAGCAGACCTTGGCCATGTGGATGTTCCAGAGTCAGAGCCGACTGTGGTTGTGTGGAATCCACATGGTCATGCCATTGGTCCAGGGCTCAAGCAAACCTTGGTCATGTGGTTGCCACACGACCATGACACGGGCCATGCCCAACTTTATTTAAGGGAATTTCTTCCTCTTCTTAGAGATGAAAGTTCTCCCCTTTGGAAGATCCATCTTCGATGAGATCTATACTTCTTCAGCACTTTCTCGAATGATCCGAAGCTATATGCAGTGTCTCCATTTCTCCAGAAGCAAAGGATTGGATCCAAAAATCACTTGACACATCAGATAAGCATCTTCTCTCTTCTTTCTCTAGATAGGGTTTTGGATGCTTTCAATTTCATTATCTTTGGATTCTTTCCTCCTAGCTATGAAGTAGATCTCTTGTTCTAAGATTAAGGGAGTAATTGTGATATGAATTGATGTAAAACTCATGGATATTCCAATTTTCTATTTATGTGACATTGTTATGCCTTGTATCTATTTGATCTTATGTGCAAGTAGTGTGCTTGAGCTTAATTTTCATATTTGATTGAATATTTGTGTTGATTTACTAATCCCATAGAGGGAATATCCTAGTGATAAGGGTATCTTGTTTTCAGACATCTACGACATTATCCTGCAAGGAGAGGCAATCTTCCACAAGAAAGTAGGAAATTGGACATAATTGTTATTTCTATTTCTATGTTATTGAGTGTTAGTGTGTTATTATGAGAAGAAGAGATGCTTAGCTACACATTGTTGATGCCTTCGGAGAGTTTTCTTACCCTGGAGGTGGTTGGATAAGCGAAGATGGAAGATCTAGGATACCCCTAAAGAGGAGAACCCCTCACCAAGGAATGGGGGCAAAACCCCAAGCCAAAGATAAGTAAAAGGAGAGAAAATCCCCTTTTATAGCACTAGGCACGACTCGTAACATGTGTCATGTCATACAGGCACAGCATGGCTGTGTAACTGCTTTACTGGGAGGCACGACCCCTGCTAGATGTGGAGGAATGGCCCGTCACATAGGCCATGTCGTATAGGCATGACACGACCGTGTAACTGTTGTGCTGGGAGGCACGGCCCCTGCTTGGATGTGGAGGCGCAACCGAGTTTTTGTGGCATAGCTTGAGGCACAGTCATGCCATATCTCAGATTAGGGTTTGAAGTAATGTTGTAGATCTCAAAGATATCTACATTTCAAGGCTTGATTTGATCCACAATTCCAACTAAGCAAAAAGTTATAACTATTTTACTTTTTGTTCCCGTAGTAGTCTAGATTTCGAGATGGTCGTGCCTAAAAGGCACGACCATGCCATGTAACCATATGGAAATGCCCTGAATTTCCCATGCCATGTGGGTAAAATTTAGGTCCATTTTGACTTCTTTTCGACCTCAATTTGGTCCGAGGAACATGACAACGTCGTAGTACATGACCATTTCTAGTTAATCTTCCAAAGTTGCTTAAATGTGCCTTTCCACTCCATATTCACTCCAAATTATGTCCTATCAATAAAAACAAGCAAAGAACAAATCTATGAATAAAAGGAGTGGAAGTATGACAAATGAAATATGGTGCAATAAACATAGATTATGAAGGATAGAAAATAATTTAAACATCTCTATAATTGTATGATATTGTCCACTTTGGGTCTGAGCCTTTATGGTTTTTTTCTTGGGCTCTATCCAAAAGGCCTCATGCCCATAGAGATATCTTTTTCTTATAAATTCATGATCTTTCCCATGTATTTTCAATGTGGGACTATGTTTGCTACCTTGCAACCCCAACAATCCTCCCTTAAACAAAGGACCACAGGGTCCCTTCAAGTATTGGGGCACTCTTGACCTGCTCAGGGCCTCCCCTCGAGGATCGGGTCACCTTGACCTGCTCAGGGTGTCCTCTACTTTATTCAAGGTTTCACCTACATGGTTCAATCTTAAATCATGGCTCTGACTCGTGCTTCTTCCAGTGGTTAGTCCAGTGAAGAGCGACCTCACTCTGATACCAATTGAAGGATCAAAAAGAATTTAGATATCTCCATAATGGTATGATATTATCCACTTTGGGCCTAAGCCCTCATGGTTTTGCTCTTGGATCTACCCAAAAGGCCGCATGCCAATAGAGATATCTATTTTTATAAACCCATGATTTTTCCCATGTATTTTCAATGTAGGACTATGCTTGCAATCTTACAACCCCAACATATTATATTCATGAAATACAAGATGTGCGTCAAACAAAGCTTAAAAGCATATATAATCTATGTACATCAATAGTCGATTAATATTGGTTTCACCAGATATATATGTTGTAACAAGGAACTGCTACACAACTTTGAAGAAGTTAAATATTAGGATAAGTTGTTTATACACTACAAGAAAAATCCTCATAGACATCGGTGGAACAACAACGGTTTTAAGCAAAAATCGATGTCTTTGAGTATTTTACATCAGTTCTTCCAAAAGCCGATGTCCATAAGCATAGATTTTCGCTCATAGACATCAGTTTTTTAAACCGATGTCTATGAGCGCCTTTTTTTCGTTAATAGACATCGATTTTAACAGCGGTTTAAAACCCGGTGTCTATGATAAAATAAAATAATTTAATTTTCACACCAATACTTAGCCGAAACCCTTCTTCGCATTTCGAGAAAGGAGAGGTGACGAGTTTGTCTTGTTTTCTAGGGTTTTAGAGTAGTAGCGACGGAGGGAGGCAAGATGAAGACGACTAGGGGGAAAGGTGATACTAAGTTCCACCGATCCGATGAAGACGACTTTAAATAGTCATCAAAGAAAATGGAGAAGAACCTCAACTATAGCAGAGCTTCCCCATGGACGCATCGACGTTCGTGTAGATCGACCCGCTCCAATGGATCCTTGACATGAACTCCCTCGTCAGCGATGCCTACCGCGACGTTAGAAAACTCTGTGTGTTTCTCCTCCCGGTTGCAGCTTCCTCCTTCCCACCCGGCAAGGCCCTCACCATCTACTTCCAGCCCCTTGGTCATCCCTTCCTCTTTTGCGGTGCCGTCTGTTGGTGTAACCTTAGGTCAAGGTTGACCTGGTTGACCCGACTCGAGTTGACGTGACTCGAGTTGTATTTTGATGTTTGACTTGGGAAGATTGTCGGTGCAACCTTAGGTCAAGGTTGACCTAGTTGTGTTGCATGTTGATGTTTGACACTCGTGAGAGAGTTCTATTCTTGATGTGGGACAAGAATAGATGTTTGGGAGATTATTGGTGCAACCGTAGGTCAAGGTTGACCTGGTTGACCTGATTCGGGAAAAGTCCAAGTATGGAGACTTGGCACGGAAAAGTCCAAGCAGGGAGCTTGGCGAAAAGTCCAAGTATGGGGACTTGGCACGGAAAAGTCCAAGCAGGGAGCTTGGCACGAAAAGTCCAAGTATGGAGACTTGGACGGGAAAGTCCAAACAGGAGTTTGGCACGGGAAAAGTCCCGTGAGTGAAGCCAGTGGAAATCTGGTGAGTGAATCCGGTGAAAATCCTAGTGAGTGAAGCTAGGTGAAGGTGAAAGTCCCTGGTGAGTGAAGCCGGGCATTCGGGAAAATCCTGGTGAGGCGGTGAAAATCCTAGTGAGTGAAGCTAGGTGAATGGAAAAGTCCTAACTGGATGTTAGGCGGTGTGGAAAGTCCTGTAAGTGAAGCCGGCGGTGGGAAAGTCCTGTAAGTGAAGCCAGCGGTGAGAAAGTCCTAACTGGATGTTAGGTAGTGGAAATCTGGTGAGTGAAGCTGGTGAAAGTCCCGTGAGTGAAGCTGGAAGGGAAAATCCAGATGGATCGGGAATGATCGGACTTCCGGTGTTGGAAAGTCCAAGTAGGTCAAAGGATTGACCGGACACTTGGAGAGGGAGCGGTCAAGGAGTGACCAGATGTTAGGGATGAAGTACCAATAGGTCAAGGTTGACCGGATATTGGTTTAGAAGTCTTGGGACTTGGTTTGGGCCAAACCAGCTCTGGATCGGTCACCAAACCGATCCAGTGATACTGTTTGCTCGATCGGTCCGTGACCGATCGATCAACAAGCTCTGTTCGATTCTTGATCGATCGGTGACCGATCGCCAGTAACAGAGGCAAAGAGAGGCGGTGCCGATCGTCCATTGCATCGATCATGTCCTGATCGGCTGGGGACCGATCGAGACGATGTCGCGAGGTTGGGATCGGTCGGACCGATCCAGGTCGATCGGTCCACGCACCGATCGAACCCGCATGTAGGTGGGCACGTGAAGAAAGCGATCGGTCCGGGACCGATCGAATAGGTCTGATCGGTCCCCGACCGATCAGTAGCAGTTGCGACGCAACGGCCAGATTTCTTCTGTGTTTTCTTCGCTTTCGCAGGTTAGGCTACGGCTGCGAGCCAAATGTTCTTCTTGCACTCCTTCTGCTGAATCTTTTCTGCTTCCTGCTGAGCTTTGGTTGAGCTCTCATTGTGCTGAGTTCTGTTGAACTCGTTGAAGCTCTGCGTGAGTTTCCTGCTGGTGTTCTAGCTGCTGGATCCGAGAAGCTGCTGCTTCATCAAGGTTCCAGTCGACAACAAGAGGCAAGCAAGTGTATTACAATTTCTATTGTTCTTGTTTGTTTTCTCCATTGTTGTACTCCTTTGTTTGCTGTTGCAAAAGAGTGTGGCGAGGTTTCTCCACCCATAAGGAGTTTATATTAGCCGGTTCTCCGGGGACTCATCCACCGACGGATTGACCGGACTCGTCCACCTTACGGACACGCCGAGGAGTAGGAGCCCTAATCTCCGAACCTCGTTACATCCATCGAGTTTGAGGTTTGATTTCTTTCTTTATCGCTTCTATTGTTTTATTTCCGCTGCGCTAACTCGACATTGTAGAAAGAATCGAACGAATTGGGGTCGGCTATTCACACCCCCCCTCTCTAGCCGTACGAAGGATCCTAACAAGTGGTATCAGAGCGAGGTCGCTCTTCATCGGATTCACACCCGTGGGAGCACAAGCGCTAGAGATGGATCAATTCGGAGAAGACATCACCATTCCACCCTTCTACAACGACAACTTCGCATATTGGAAGGTAAGGATGATGTATTTTCTTAGGACTAATATGTGGAATTGGTTTTGTGTACAAGAAGGGTTTACTCCTCCAATGGATAAAGAAGGAGAGCCTCTAGAGAAGAACAAGTGGACAAAGGAACAAGTCCATCAATCAACGATCAACAATGAGGTAACTAAAACAATTGAATTTTCATTACCTACTAATATTTTGCGTAAGATAGGTGAATACAACAATGCCAAGGAGTTGTGGGATAACTTGGCCAAGTACCATGAGGAGAGTTCCACTTCAAGCCATGAAGAGGAGCCTAGTGAGCCAAGTAGCTCACATCATGGAGGGAGCGAATTGGGAGTTGAGGGCTACTCAACATCCAAGGAAGAAGAGGAGGAGAGTTCCTCTTGCTCAAGTTCGGAGCAAGAAGAAGAAGTTTCCACCTCCGGAAGGGATGAGGAAAAGAGCCTTCATCCATCCTCAACCCTAGGTAACTCAAGCATCGTAATTTCAAATAAGTTGCACATAATGTGTTTTGAGTGTAGGAAACATGGACATTACAAGAGTAAGTGTCCAAAGAGGGTAAGAAAGACTCCACCGGCGCCAAAGGTCAAGGAAGCCGGAGTCCCGAAACGCAAGGGCAAGGAGCACATCGTGTGCTTCCAATGCAAGCAAAGGGGACACTATAGGAGCCATTGTCCGAGGGGGAGGCAACCTCACAAGGGCAAGAGACCGGGCACATCGATAGGGGGAGCTAAGGCAAACCCTAAGGTAACCTCTAAGGTTCATTTTTGCAACTCTAATAAAATGCATGCTAGGAATTTTATTGCACTTGTCGATAATAACAAGCATGATAACCTTAGGAATCAATACATGTGCTTAGGTGCCAAACATGTGAGCCTAGATAAGGATAACACTAGGAAAGCCAACCCTAGAATTACCTCATCTAAGGTTAAGGAGAACCTAGGTAGGAATCCCAAATCAACTAGACACATGCCTAGGAATGCCTCAAAGAAAAATGACAAATCAAAAATTGAGGTATTAGAGAAGGAGAATCAAGTCTTGAGGTCAAGACTTGATACTTTGGAAAAGGCTCTTAAGAACTTGGAGAAGTCATCTCTAGGGTTTAAGGGTCAAAAACCAAAGCCCAAGGACAAGAAAGGTTTGGGTCACAAACCTAAGTCCCAAATGGTCAAGCCCACCTATCATAATGTTCCATTCGATTATGGAACAAAACCTAGGGCTAGGAAGACCACCACCAAGGTCACAAGGGGAGTCACCCCTATAGTTGATCTTGATGAGACCCAAATGACCAAGGCTTTAAAGCCTAAGAGGGTCATTAGGAGGGTTGCTAGGGAAGTTATCCCTAGTGAATATTTAGTGAACCCAATGAGCTCACATAGATATTGGGTTCCTAGGAGCATCTTCTCTACCCCATAGATGGGTTAGAGAGTGTCAACTCCAATAAGAAGGGTAGTTAACCCAACTTTGAGGAAATTGACACTCAAGGAGCATTCTCAAGGTTTTTGAGAACTTTTGAAAATGAAATGGAATTATCATTTACTCCTTTGAAGAGCTAAATGTGCCTAATGGTGGAAATATCATTTTTAATCTTAAGTGGCACAATTTGAGGAAAACTTAGAGAAATACCATAATTGGGATTTTGGTTTTCTCTTAGGGATTTATGGGCAATCTAGGGTTAGATTTTAAGTTAGCTAAGGCTAAGGATACTTAGATAGGGATTTAGGTATTTTATTTGTGCTAACTTGCCATGATTGGTTGCCACATGCCATGCCATGACATCATATTTATTTTATTATCATTTGAAATGTCATGATAATGCTTAGGTTATCTATATGTCATGCTTTAATTAAGTTTTCAAGCTTTATGCCATGACATCATGACATTGGCACATGTTTTTACTTATGATATCATTTATGCCATGTCATCATCTCTTGCATTAATAATCAATTGAATTGGTTTAAGGATGAAAAACACATTTTGATATTGAGATCAAAGTGTAGTTTAGAAAATGCATGAGAACTTAGCCTAAGTTGACCTTAACCCATATCTCACATCAAATTGACTTGAATGTGGTTTGATACACCTTAGATGTGTGTGAGATATTAGGATCATGAGTTAGGATCAAGGTGCATAGTTTTTGTACCTAGATGAGCCTAATTCAAGAAAAGGAGGATCATAGGGAAAGCTTGTGTACAAGTCATGTACATTTAGCCCTAAGATTATGGTCCTAAATTCAAATGGTTTTAAAAGCATTTTAAAATTGATTTGAAAAACCTTGATGAAGCTTTCCTAGTGATAGCATTCATCATTGAACATTGTGATACAAAGTTGAGTTAAAACTTGAACTATTTCAAAGTTTTTGAACTTTGTATCAAGATTTGAAAATGGAAACTATTTTCATAGAAAATTATTTTTCCATGGTAGTGTATGATATGAGGAATGTATCCTCAAAATTTCACAATTTTTTGAATTTTCTGGAATTTATTAGGGGTTTCTGAATTTCGGGAGAGGAAAAATCAGAAATCCCTGTGATCAGTGTGTGGATCGGTCGCTGGACCGATCCAGGGAGGGCTGGATCGGTCACTGGACCGATCCAGAGTGCTGTGGATCGGTCTGGTGACCGATCCAGTGAGGTCTGATAGCGTGCCAATGTGCTGAAATTCGACTGCATGTCTGAAATTTCGGCTGAAAGTTGGTTTTTAGATTTCTAAAGGTTTGAAACTCTCCAAGACATTGTTGGTGCAATGGTCAAGGGGGAGTTGGCCTTTAGGGGGAGTTTTAACTATTAGTCAAGGGGAGTTGACTTTTAGGGGGAGTTTTTACTCCTTGAGGATTAGTGATATGGGATTATCACTAAGTGGATTGTTGAGCTTAGTATCAAGGGGAAAATAAGAGTTTCAATGAAAGGTATGGGACTTTCATTAGGAAGAAACTCTTGACCTTGATACCCTCCTTTTTCTTTTTGATGTGTGTCAAAAAGGGGAGAGTGTTCATTGGAGAATTATTGGAGAACCCAAGTTAGGTTATCGGTTTAACCTAAGCTAGGGGAAGATTGTCAAGGAATGTTCGAGGAAGAACATTGGAATACTTTTTGATGTGTGTCAAAAAGGGGGAGAATTATTAGAGAACCCAAGTTAGGTTATCGGGTTAACCTAAGGGGAGAATGTCCAGAGAATGTTCAAGGAAAGAACATTGGACATTGGAAGATGGTTGGAAAACCTAAGTTAGGTTATCGGGTTAACCTAACTTGATTATGATTTTGTCAAACATCAAAAAGGGGGAGATTGTTGGTGCAACCTTAGGTCAAGGTTGACCTGGTTGACCCGACTCGAGTTGACGTGACTCGAGTTGTATTTTGATGTTTGACTTGGGAAGATTGTCGGTGCAACCTTAGGTCAAGGTTGACCTAGTTGTGTTGCATGTTGATGTTTGACACTCGTGAGAGAGTTCTATTCTTGATGTGGGACAAGAATAGATGTTTGGGAGATTATTGGTGCAACCGTAGGTCAAGGTTGACTTGGTTGACCTGATTCGGGAAAAGTCCAAGTATGGAGACTTGGCACGGAAAAGTCCAGGGAGCTTGGCACCGAAAAGTCCAAGTATGGGGACTTGGCACGGAAAAGTCCAAGCAGGAGCTTGGCACGCGAAAAGTCCAAGTATGGAGACTTGGCACGGGGAAAGTCCAAACAGGGAGTTTGGCACGGGGAAAAGTCCCGGTGAGTGAAGCCAGGCAATGGAAATCTGGTGAGTGAATCCAGGTGAAAATCCTAGTGAGTGAAGCTAGGTGAAGGTGAAAGTCCGTGAGTGAAGCCGGGCATTCGGGAAAATCTGGTGAGTGAAGCGGTGAAAATCCTAGTGAGTGAAGCTAGGTGAATGGAAAAGTCCTAACGGGATGTTAGGCGGTGTGGAAAGTCCTGGTAAGTGAAGCCAGGCGGTGGGAAAGTCCGTAAGTGAAGCCAGGCAGTGAGAAAGTCCTAACCGGGATGTTAGGTAGTGGAAATCCTGGTGAGTGAAGCCGGTGAAAGTCCCGTGAGTGAAGCCGAAGGGAAAATCCAGATGGATCGGGAATGATCGGACTTGGTGTTGGAAAGTCCAAGTAGGTCAAAGGATTGACCGGACACTTGGCGAGAGTTCTAGCAGTCAAGGGAGTGACCGGATGTTAGGGATGAAGTACCAATAGGTCAAGGTTGACCGGATATTGGTTTAGAAGTCTTGGGACTTGGTTTGGGCCAAAACCTCTGGATCGGTCACCAAACCGATCCGGGATACTTGTTGCTCGATCGTCCGTGACCGATCGGATCAACAAGTTCTCGTTGCATCGATCGGTGGACCGATCGCCAGCAACAGGCAAAGAGAGGCAGCCGATCGGTCCATTGCATCGTCAGTTATGTCCCTGATCGGTCGGGACCGATCGAGACGATGTCGCTGAGGTTGGGATCGGTCGTGGACCGATCCAGGTTTGATCGGTCCACGCACCGATCGTAACCCGCGAAGGTGGGGCTCGTGAAGAAAGCTGATCGTCCGGGACCGATCAGAATAGGTCCTGATCGGTCCCCTGACCGATCCAGGCACTAGCCGTTGCGTCGCAACGGCTAGATTTCTTCTGTGTTTTCTTCGCTTTCTTCGCAGGTTATAAAAGGAGGGCTACGGCTGCGAGCCAAATGTTCTTCTTGCACTCCTTCTGCTGAATCTTTTCTGCTTCCTGCTGAGCTTTGGTTGAGCTCTCATTGTGCTGAGTTCTGTTGAACTCGTCGAAGCTCTGCGTGAGTTTCCTGCTGGTGTTCTAGCTGCTGGATCCGAGAAGCTGCTGCTTCATCAAGGTTCCAGTCGACAACAAGAGGCAAGCAAGTGTATTACAATTTCTATTGTTCTTGTTTGTTTTCTCCATTGTTGTACTCCTTTGTTTGCTGTTGCAAAAGAGTGTGGCGAGGTTTCTCCACCCATAAGGAGTTTATATTAGCCGGTTCTCCGGGGACTCATCCACCGACGGATTGACCGGACTCGTCCACCTTACGGACACGCCGAGGAGTAGGAGCCCTAATCTCCGAACCTCGTTACATCCATCGAGTTTGAGGTTTGATTTCTTTCTTTGTCGCTTCTATTGTTTTATTTCCGCTGCGCTAACTCGACATTGTAGAAAGAATCGAACGAATTGGGGTCGGCTATTCACACCCCCCCTCTCTAGCCGTACGAAGGATCCTAACACCGTCCACCCTGCCCGCCCATCCGCTCTCCTCTCCCTCCCTTGGCTTGACCCTTCCGAAGAACCCCCCCATTCCTGACCCTAACCCTAATCCCCTCCAGCTCGCGCTCACCTCCGCCAAGATCGGCATCTCGGTCGAGGACCTCGCCTCCTTGCCACCTGTCGCTTACGCCTTTGCGGAGAAGAAGGCCGAGCGACTCGCTCTTAGGGTTGGCGAGAACCTCTTCAATTTCATGCAGTCCTTCTGCGGGATTGACGGAAGGCGGCTCATCGTGCCCATGGATATCCTTGACCGGTGGTTCAAGAAGTTCCAAGAGTGAGCCCGGAAGGATCCCAGTTACCTCAAAGATTTCGCCTTGTGACAGACAGGTGAATGCCCAATCCCAAAGGTGCTGCTTTTTGCAAGGATCTCTTTCCTTGATGGTATCGCGTTTCATATTATATTTTGGTTGCATCTGATTTGCTTGAATTGTATGATACTTCTTCTTTTCATGCCTCTTCATTTTTATGTCTCTCTCAATTAATCCAGGTGGATGATCTTTGATGTCCACTTTAACCGCCCACAATGTGTTTGTTGATTGTCCCCAACCAACTATAAAGCGATTTTGACATTGTTTGAAGTGAAGTTCTCAAAAAGTGATAGGATCTCAAGATATTATATATGGCAGGAGAAATAAGCTAAATTTTTCAGTAATTATTCCATTTTGGATTTATTCATCTCATTGAAGTAGTCAACTAGAAAACGTCAACTAGAACATGCATCAAGAAACACTAAAAGATATCATAGCTTTGTTGAACTCCATTTTGCTTCATCATGCTTTAGTTATTCAGATGGTACAACTAATTTACTCCTTCAGCACACAGTTTTATGGAAAGTGGCTGGAAAACTAATCATGCCAAAACCAAAGGGCTGAACATCTGAGATTAAAAAAGCTTCGTCGTCTGGACTTAAGTGGTCCTTTTCTCCTGGGACTAACCTGCTATCAGGTGGTGCTGGAAAACTTGAAAAAGAGTTTAGGAAAAAACTAAATGAGTTTTCCAAGGAACTTAGAACATTCAGAAGTGTTGACTTGTCAGGTTAGCACACTGAACTTGTTAGAATGTATCTACAGCAAGTGATTACAGTTGTTCACTCTATAACTGATTATTTCTAAATCTAATATCTGGTAATGAATATGCTGAGATAACTTTTCAGGGGATTAAACTTACATTTACTTTACCAAGGTAATGGAATACTTGTAGATATTTAACAAATTCATGATTCTGTTAGGTCATAACTTTGGTGATGATGGTCTGTTTTTTCTTGCTGAAAGCCTTGGTTACAATCAGGTTAGTTCTTTTCCTTCCTTTCCATAACCTTGCTTTTTTTTCTTGTTCCTACTTGTAAACTATTGCTGAACCAGACTCTTAAAGGTATGACATTACTAAAGCAAGACATTTAAGCATAACTTTTTTTAGTGTCGTTTAGCATCTCATTAGTTTTTTTCCAAGTCTCAGGCAACAGAGGAAGTTGATTTTTCTGGCAATGGGATTACAGCAGTTGGCCTAAAGGCACTCGATGGTGTTCTTCAGACGAATACCATGCTTAAAACTCTGAACCTATCAGGAAATAATATTGGCGATGAAGGAGCTAAGGTAAGTCCATTTTTTATTTTTAATTTTACTAATTTTTATGTTTGCGCCTATTCATCTGGAAATAAGCAATTTGATTCTGCTAGAAGTACAATAGTGTATTGGAATACAAGAAAAATTAAAGTTCATTATAATCATTAATTGATAATTTGATATTAGATGATTTCTTTGATGGTAAATGACAAAATCCTTTAATGGTATTAGATAAATTTACTGTGGTTGATATAGTAGGAATTCACACAAAGTAATTAGCATACTCCTAATTGTAGTTGCTAAATGCAAATACCCTACTATGTTTAGCTAGTTCATTTGACTGTATTTATCTTAGTTTGTTTAGGTCGGTTTTCCGCACTATGTTTAGCTAGTTCTTCTCTGCTTCCAAGAAAAGAGCAGAGAAGAAAGAACCAGTGGTTCCTCAGTGGATCAATTTAGTCCCGTTAAGCTACGACACTTGTTAGATGTAAGTCAGGAACTTGTATGCCCATCTTTTAACTTCCTTTTACTAAACTAAATGCCCACATGAACAATCTTGAAACTTTTACAATGTCCTCATATATACTCTTGTGGAGTGTTTGTTTCCATGGTAGGTTAAAATGTTGAACTTAAAATTTTCTACTTTATGATATGTTAGTTTTCCATTAGTAGTTCCGATTAGAGATGCAAATTGGGTAGTGTCAAAGGGTTACGCCATACTAGCAGCTTGCAGGGCAAATCCAATTCTCGAGCCGTACTACAACCATGCCAAACTGAGCATAGTGCGAAAAGTGACTTGGATGGATCTCTATCATGCCTAACCCAGGCACATTCCATTGATTCCTCTCTTCTGGTTTAGATAAAGATTGTTTGGAATTGTATGAGATTGTATTTACCTGTCTCTAGATGATCATAGTGTTCCTGCCAAGAACTCACACGCTGCTCCTTCCACTTCAATCATGCTTGCTCCTGAGGATTGTTTGATGTCCAAATCACACATCAGTTTCCTCACTTTCAATGCATCCTCTGTTCTACCAGTAATCGCATACAACTTTTGCAGAGCTACATATCCACTTTCCTCCAGTGGCTCAAGCTCAATGAGATGCCTCGCCACCACTACGCCCAACTCGTAATCACCATGAGCAAAGCATCCACCTAAAAGTGCACGCCAAGCAGAAGCATTTGTTTCGAAAAGCAAGCTCTCAAGCACTGATCTCGCCTTATCGAGATACCCCCCACGAGAAAGAGCATCCACCAAGCATCCAACATGTTCTGCCTTTGGCTCAACTCCATAAACCGTCTTCATGCAATTGAAGTCGATGATAGCAGTGTCAATCATGCCTACATGGTTGCAAGCCATCAAAATTCCGATGAAGGTATTCCTATCTGGTCGCAATCTGAACTTGATCATCTACACAAATAGTGAAAGAGTAGCCATTCCACATCCATTTACAGCCAATCCACACAGACTTAAGACTTACACACAATTGTATTCTGTATGACCTTATTCTTGGGCAATCTTTCATGTTTTTTTATGAAATTCCTAGATCTTTTACACTTTGTTTCTGGTGTCCTTACTACTTACACCTTATTTCCATGTGAAATTTTATAGGGTTTTGCAAGTCTTGTTGGAGCACTAGTTGAGAATAAGGTAATTCGATCTATACATCTCAAGCTAATAAGACTTACACACACTTAGATTTTCTATCCATGCAGTTCTTTCTTGCAGATTTAATTTCTTCATCAGATTTGTTGACTTTCCAGTATTTATTGATTGTACTACTTCTCAGCAATTATGTAAAACTATATTTCTTCTTGTTTAGGAAAAATAACACTTCTAGATATTGGCAACAATGAGATTGGTCCCAAAGGCGCCTTTAGCATCACTGAGTATGTTAAGAAAACTAAGTCCTTGCTATGGCTGAATCTTTACATGAATGACATTGGCGATGAGGTGTGGTTATTGACTATTGTTGCTTTATGCTCTGTTGCTTCACTTCTGAAACATAAATTATCATCTAAGGTGCATATATATCTCATTGGAAATCATATAAATGAATTGATGTTACTCATCTTTATTGTTGCTGAGGAATTTATTTACTTTCCATGTACTCTTAGTGATAAAAGTGAATTTATTGTTTGCAAACTAAAAGTGAATTTATTTACTTTCCATGTACTCTTAGTGGTAAACAGTTATGCCATTTGGGTCGACTACTAATGAATTGAATTTGAAAGATTAAATTGCTGTTTATGTAGTTAGATTAAAATTTTTAGTTTGGATTATATTAAGTTCCCAGGAATGATAGATCTATCACTATATGATATGGTTGAGATAATTGATGAATGTTTTTCTTTTTAAGCATTCCAATTAGTCATCTTGTTACATGGTGCTCTTACTACTTTTTCAATTATGATTTTTGGTCTTGGTTTACTAATATATTATTTATGTGTTTTTACAGTTTACAATTCTCAAGCACTCCAAAGTTGAAATTGATGAAGTGCGGTTCGAGTGGGCTGAATGCATGCTAGATTACATTTGAGTAGGAAATGTATTTGATTTTTGAAAACTTTGGATGATGCATGCATTTGCATGGAATGTAAATTGCGGATATTATCTTGATGTGTACAATATTTATTACCTTTTGATGTTGTGAAAAGAATTTGTGCATTTTATGGATACTGTTGTAAGAAGAATATTTATGTAATTTATGAATATTTGTGTATTTTATGGATACTGATGGAAGAAGAATATGTGTAATTTGTGAATATTTGTGTATTTTATGGATACTGTTGTAAGAATAATATTGGTGCATTTTATCATTTTTTCACTATTTCAGAAATTGAATTTATGCTGTTAAAAAATAATGAAATTACATCGGTTTTCCACCGCTGCAAAACCGGTGTTATTAACTAATATTACATTGGTTGTATATCGCTGCCAAAATTAGTGTTATTAACATATAATATTACATCGGTTTTACACCGTTGATGAAACAGTGTCGTTAAGTGATATGACACCGGTTAATAACAGATTCGAACACCGGTGTCGATAAGTGATACTACACCGGTTTTAACCCGATGTCTAAAATGACAGACCTTTTACATCAGCTTCATAGACATCGGTCGAAAATGTAATAGACACCGGTGGAAAACCGATGTCTATGAGGGTTTTTGTTGTAGTGATAGCAAACTCAACGACCTCGAACATCAAGAGCCAAGGAAATGTGGTGCTAAAAATAACCGTGGGCAAGGAGCTTACTGTGAACAATGTGTTATATGTTCCAGAGCTTCGAAAGAATTTGATATCCAGATCACTATTAAGCAAGTTGGCTTTCACATTGTTTTGAAGTTAGATAGAGTTGTTTTATCCAAAAGTATGTGATCTAAAAGGGATACCTACACATGGTGGGAATAATACTTCATCACTTTTGCTGATGATAACACAAGATATTATTATGTGTATCTTCTCAAGGGTAAGGATGAAGCTATAGAAAAATTTATTCTCTATAACAATGAGGTTGAAAACTAATTTAATAAAAAAATTAAGGTGGTGTGAGATGACCGAAGCGGTGAATTTGTATCACTATTCGCTGAGTTGTGTGTTGGATAAAACACAAAACAACAACACCCTATACTCCTCAGTAAAATGGTGTTGTTGAGTGAAAGAGTCACACTCTGAAGGAAATGCCTATTGAGCTATGGATTGCTAAAGTACATATAAAGGCAAGATGTATTAACAATTAATTACCTTTTAAATAAAGTATTTCGAATAAAAATAGACAAAAACCCTTATAAGTTGTGGAATGAAAAACAACTATCATAGAAATACTTGTGAGTGTGGGGTGTCTTGCAAAAAGTTATGGTGCCTAATTAGAAAGGATTAAAATAGGACTAAAAAATATTGATTACATATTTATTAGATATACACATAACAGTGGTGCTTACCGGTTCCTTGTGTATTAGTCTCAAATACTGGAAATACACAAGAACTTTATTATTGAATCAAGAAATGCTTCATTCTTTGACATGTGTTTTCTTAAAAGACCCGAGAAGAAGGAAGTTCTTCAAAATGAACATTTAAACCATAAGAAGAACAAGAATAAGAAGAAAATGATGAACCAGTTGAGGTTGAGTTTAGACGAAGTAAAAGAGATCAAGTGGAAAAATTGATTCAAAATGAATTTTATCACTTCATGTTGGAAATTGATCACAAAAGTTACTCAGAATCTATAGGCTCTTTTGATAGACCTAATTAGAAAGAGACAGCTGATGGTGCAGGGAGCACCATAATCAAATGTATATTTTGATGTTGTCAAAAGTTTAAAGTTAAGTCATATTATGATCTAATGTATTGACTAAGTATATAGGTTGAAAGAATTAACGGGTTTAGAGGATCAAACACTAGACTGAAGTTTAATTAAGTCAGGAGAACTATATAACTGGCAGGAAGCCTAGATAAGTTAGAAAGGACTTAATATATGGTAGGAAGTCTAGTTGGGTTAGCAGGACCTTACAATTGGCTGAAGTCTAGATGGAATATATGGCAGGAAGATCTGGTGGGTCAGGAGATCAAACATCAAGTATATAAATGGTAAGTAGAGGTAAGCAACTGAAGAAGAGAGATTCAGTGAAGATGAGTTCTAGTGGGACTATAGATGCTAGTCCAACTTATATCTAACTTGGAAATCAATGTTGAGACCAAGTCTAGATCCTAAATTTGGTATGAGAAGATCTAATTCACAAATATATCTATGCATTTGTGCTAACTTTGTGTTGTAGGTAATTTTGTGATTCAGACTAACATATTTTATAGGAGCTTGGAACATAAAATAAAGCTCTGATAAATAGTTCTTGAGGCACCTCAAGTGTTGGAGAGCAAGTGGAACAAAGTGTTGGAGCTGCCTCAGATGAGTGGAGGTACCCCCAAACAGATAAACTTCGAGGATGAAGTTTTAGCCTTAGAGGAGTCTCGGCTGACTTGGAGGTGCCTCGGAGATGATAATGTCAAAGCATTGAAGGTTCCCTCAGCCACTTGGAGGCGGCCCCAAATGGATAAGCACCAAATACTTGGAATTAAATCAGAGTTCAGTTGATGGAGGTGTCTTGGGTCATTGGAGGCGCCTCCGACCTAGCTAGGAAAAGGAGGCTTTGGCTACAACATTCTTCATTAATTCTATACCAACTTTCAAGTTAATTTTATTGGACTACTTACACCCAACTATTTGCTGCGACTTTGCTATGATCAACTGCTACAGTCAGAATGACACCGACATCATACTTCAATCTTCAACTACAATCCATGTCAATAAAATAAGTATTTTCTTTCGGTTGTTGTTAAACTTGCATATGAAAGTGTAAGTGTAGGTCCCAGTGCGCTTGGCAAGAGGGGTGAATTACTCTGAAGTTACAAAATTACCCTTCTCTTTCTTTTAACTTTAATTAGACAAACACTTAATAAGTAAAAATAAAAATGTGTAATAGAAATTCAAGGCTACCAAGATTTATTAGGTTTTTAATCGGGAAGGTTGCTAATCTAAGGCAATGTAAGGACTAACAAAGTCTCCCTCTTTAAGCTAGGTTAGAGGCGAAGAAGCCCCCTACAACGTTTGAAAGTACAAATATGAAGACAAAATTAAAACTGAAGTAGAGTAAGGGTTGTATTCAAATAAAGAGAACCGAGGCTCTATTTATAATCTACTAGTCGAACTAGCCGTTTTGCTAACGTAACATCTCCAGGCGTGTGGACCCTCTCCGAGCGCCCCTAGTTGTGCGCCTTATCTGCTCACAATTGTTACTCAATGGTGCGATGATAACAACTCATCCTTGTCTAGGCACCCAGAGTACTGTTGACTTGCACCTGAAAGTGATATGCAGCAACAACTCTATGACGAGGTACCTGTTCCACACCAAGGCATTTTGGGTGCCCGGACCCTCTCCAAGTGCCCAGAATTCAGGTACCTAGACTTATTCCATGCACCTGGACAAGGTCAACTCAGAGTTTAACTTTGTCCTTGCTTCGTCTCTGATCGCTTGGGTGGTTTTCTAGCTTATCCAGAGTTGAGCTCACCCGAACCCAACTTTGGCCTTCTCTCCTCGAGCAATCTTCTGCTCCAGCTTCTTGACCCTTGGAAGCACTATGCACATCCTTCTCGTCCATCAGTGTACTCTTCTGCAGCACCTCATCCTACGGATTCATTGAGCCCGTCAACTCGCTTCCCGTGCCATTTTTTTTGCTAACTGCATCTTTCACTCAACTTCTTGTGTTCCTAAGTTCCTGCACACTTCAACACAAGGATCAAACATAACAAGACCTAACTTGATTTGGTTGACCACATCAAAACTAACATGAGGTACTTACTATTGGGATATGGTTGATGCAATGTGTACTAAAAATATATTTCATAAACATGCATAGTGGAAGACTTAATGATAAATAAACTAATTTATTGTTGGGTTTTTCGGGCCGCGAAAATCATTTTTCGCGTCGCGGAAACCCCGAATCACCCATGCCACTGGATCTCGTGCGAAGGATAGATTTCAAAATACGAGTATGAGTTTTAAACTTTGATCTACAGTAGATCTACAAAGGAAAAACATTTTATACCTTCGATGCGTGCCCGTCGCAATCCCGCAAGTCCAAGGTATGCCGGATCTCGAAGTTGTCAACGTAGATAATTCTCTAGTGATATCCACACGAACAAGAAGTGTTCTCTAACACTCAAGGATGGAGAAGAGAGCACCACAAGTGTGCTAGCACTCTCTAGGGCTCTCGGGTAGGATTGGAAGAAGAAGAAAAGAAAAGAAGAGAACACACTCCTCTAAATTCTCTATGTGACTTTCACTAACCTTTCTTCTTGGATTAGATTCACTCTCCTTTCTTCTCCCTTGCTTGAAACCCACGACCAAGACAAGAGAAGGAGCAAGAAGAGAGCTTAGGAGGAGGAAGATCACTTGAATGAGAGTTACACTTGCAAAAATGAAACTCTTTTTTCATCTAATTAAGTGGTTTGTAACCTCCATGGGATACCAAGAGTCACAACTCTTGGTAACTCCCATGAGGTGGCACTTCACTTAAGTAACCATGATGATGTGGAGCATCATCATTGGTCCACTTAATGCCAACTCACCGATGAGGTGGCATAAAGTCAAGTCAAACTTGACTCTTCATCTTCCTCTCAAGTCAAGTCAAACTTGACTTAATCTCTCTCATGGTTGATCTAATCCAACCATTTAATTCAAGCCAATTTAATATAATGAATCTAATTCATTTAATTAAATTGATTCAATGAGTCATAATCTAAATTAGACTCATTGAACACATGAATCAACTTGAGTCCAACTCAATTAGCCCAATTAGGATTACTCTTAATCCAATTTGATTCATCAAATGAATCTAATCCTCTTGGTTCATCATATGAACTTAATCTCCATCCACTTGTTCTTTGTGTGTGACCCAATAGGTTCTTGTAACGTTGGTAATGCCCCTAAACTCATTTAGAAACATAAGTAATGAGCGGTATCTAGCAATACATCATTACTACCCAAGTTACAAGAATGTTGAGATCCAACATCACCTTGTGACTACTAATTGTGACTTCTCACAATATATGACAAGTGTCCTTCTATCCTAGACATCTAGATTGATCAATGTGAGGCATAGACCGTGTCATCCTCTAATCAATCTAAATCTTGAACTCCAAGTAGACTCACTCAATCAAATGAGCTCAATATCCTATATTGACTCATTTGGGCATGGCCACCATGCACTTCGTGGTCTCACTCTATCAAGAATACCGATGTCTCTCCCGTCATATAGGAGGGATAGATCCCATCTACATCACTCACATCCCTCCACATAATTTGTTACATACCCAGTAATCGCCTTTATGGTCCACCCAGTTACGGGTGACGTTTGACGAAACCAAAGTACATAACTCCTTATGTATGGAACCATTGTGACTTCAGGTCTAAGGACTAGTAGTCATACTAATAGCCACATGAGAAAGTATATGACACTCATATAACGATCCATGATACTTTCTCATGGCGGGTCATTCAATATACATTCTCTAATGCATACCCATGTGTCAACTTGATATCTCTATATCCATGACTTGTGAGATCAAGTCATCGAGTTGACCTACATGCTAGTCTTATTGCATTAACATTGTCCTTGAATGTTAATACTCGACTAGGAATGATTAAGAGTAGTGTTCCCTATATCATCTCACTATCGGTTCAACTAACCAATTGATATAGGTGAGAACCGTCTACTCAAGGACGTTATTATATTTAGTTTATTTGGTACCAATAAAAGTAAGTATAATAACCAAAAACTAAATGTCTTTATTTATATAAGAATATGATACAATAAGTCCATAATACAATCATCAAATGATTGGCTCTAGGGCTCTAGCTAACAATCTCCCACTAGCACTAGTGCCAATCAGTGTAAGCTCTAAGCCCCAATGACCTAGTGTGACCATCATGCTTCCTCTGTGCCAAAGCCTTGGTCAAGGGATCTGCGATGTTAGCCTCTGTAGGTACTCTGCAAATCTTCACATCTCCTCTCTCGATGATCTCTCGAATGAGATGGAAGCGCCGTATTATGTGTTTGGTCCGCTGGTGTGAGCGAGGTTCCTTCGCCTGTGCTATAGCTCCATTGTTGTCACAATAGAGCTCAATAGGGTCAGCAATGCTAGGAACCACCCCAAGTTCAGTGATGAACTTGCGAATCCAAACTGCCTCCTTTGCTGCCTCTGATGCAACAATATACTCGGCCTCTGTCGTAGAATTAGCTACTGTGTCCTGTTTCGAACTCTTCCAGCTCACAGCACCACCATTAATGCAAAATACGAACCCCGACTGCGATCTATAGTCATCCTGGTCGGTCTGAAAGCTAGCATCACTGTAACCCTTTACAGCTAGCTCATCATTGCCTCCATATATCAAGAAATATTGTTTAGTCCTTCTTAAGTACTTAAGAATATTCTTGACCACTATCCAGTGACTTTCACCTGGATCTGACTGGTATCTGCTCGTCATGCTCAAAGCATACGAGACATCAGGTCGAGTACATAGCATGACATACATGATTGATCCTATGGCTGAGGCATAAGGGATCTGATCCATGCGGTCTCTCTCCTCTCTAGAAGAGGGACCTTGAGTCTTCGAAAGACTCACGCCATGTGACATCGGCAGAAATCCCTTCTTGGAGTTCTGCATGGAAAACCGAAGGAGTACCTTGTCAATGTATGTACTCCGACTTATGCCAAGCAATCTCTTAGATCTATCTCTATATATCTGTATCCCTAAAATGCGGGATGCCTCACCTAAGTCCTTCATTGAGAAGCAACTCCCTAGCCATGTCTTGACAGACTGAAGCATAGGGATGTCCTTCCCAATGAGTAGTATGTCATCCACATACAATATGAGGAAGACAACTATATCCCCTACAACCTTCTTGTAGACACAAGGTTCATCTTCATTCTTGATGAAACCAAACTATTTGATTGCATCATCAAATCAAAGATTCCAGCTCCGAGAAGCTTGCTTTAGTCCATAAATGGACCTATGCAGCTTGCATACTCTGCTAGTATGCTGTGGATCTATAAAACCCTCAGGTTGTGTCATGTACACATCCTCGAGTAGGTTTCCATTCAGAAACGTGATTTTGACATCCATCTGCCATATCTCATAGTCATGGTAGGCTGCAATAATAAGCATGATCTGAATGGACTTAAACATCGCTACTGGAGAAAAGGTTTCATCATAGTCAATACCATGAATCTGCTTGAAACCTTTAGGTACCAAGCGACCCTTATAGATAAGTTCATCCATGTTAGTCTTTCTCTTAAAGACCCACTTACACCCAATGGGTTTTACCCCTTCAGGTGGATCAACCAAAGTCCATACTTGGTTGGTGTACATGGATTCCATCTCGGATCTCATGGCCTCTAGCCATTTCTCAGAATCTGGTCTTATCACAGCTTCCTGATAAGTGGTAGGCTCATCCTCTATGAGAACAATGTCATCATGGTCAGACAAGAGAAATGAGTATCTCTCAGGCTGACGACGTACCCTATCAGACCTGCGAAGAGGTATGTCTACTTGAACTGGTTGTTGTTCCTCAACTCCTTGTGGAACAACATCATCCACAACACTTTGTGGTTCCAGTTCAATTTCCATCGAGGCATCAGTGCTATTGTTCGCAACTTGAACTTCTTCAAGATCGAACGTGCTCCCACTAGTCTTTCTAGAAACAAAGTCCCTTTCTAGAAAGACCCCAGTCTTTGCCACAACTACCTGGGAATATAGAAGTAATATCCCTTAGTTTCCTTGGGATATCCAATAAAGTAGCACTTGTCGGATTTGGGTCCTAACTTGTCTGAGACTTGACGTCGAACGTAAGCCTCACAACCCCAAATTCTCATGAACGACACCTGGGCATCTCTCCCAGTCCATATCCTATATGGTGTCTTTATCACGACCTTGGATGGAACTCGGTTGAGTATAAAAGCTGCCGTGTCTAGAGCATAGCCCCAAAGGTATGTCGGAAGATCTGTGTGACTCATCATAGATCGTACCATATCTAATAGGGTACGATTCCTCCTTTCGGATACACCATTCCACTGTGGTGTTCCAGGAGGAGTGAGTTGGGATAGAATCTCACACTCAGCTAGATAGTCACGGAACTCATGGCTAAGGTATTCTCCACCTCGATCGGATCGAAGTATCTTAATACTCTTGCCAAGCTGGTTCTGTACTTCATTCTTGAATTCTTTGAACTTTTCAAAGGATTCTGACTTATGTGTCATCAAGTACACATAACCATATCTACTGAAGTCATCAGTAAACATGATGAAGTACCTATAACTGCCTCTAGCAGCGACATTGAAAGGGCCACATACATCACTATGTATGAGTCCTAACAAATCAGTCGCCCACTGAAGGGAGTCTTGGTCATCTTGCCTCGTAGGCATGACTCGCATATCTCATATGATTCTAAATCAAATGAGTCCAGTAAACCATCCTTATGGAGCTGGGATAAGCGCTTGTCATTTATATGACCTAAGCGACAGTGCCAGAGGTAGGTTTGGTTCATGTCATTTGACTTGATCCTCTTGGTATTTATGTTATAGATAGGGCTCTCAAGATCTAGAATATAGAGTCCGTTTATCAGAGGTGCACTACAATAGAACATATCGTTTAAATAGACGGAACAACATTTGTTCTTTATTATAAACGAAAATCCTTTCTTGTCCAAACAAGAAACTGAAATTATGTTCTTAGTCAAGCCAGGCACATAACAACAATCATCTAATTCTAGTACAAGCCCAGAGGGAAGAGATAGATGGTAAGTTCCTACAGCAATAGCAGCAACCCGTGCTCCATTGCCTACTCGTAGGTCTATCTCACCCTTCGTCAATGCCCTGCTATTCCTCAGCGCTTGTACATTAGTACAAATGTGCGAAGCACATCCGGTATCTTATACCCACGATGAAGAAATAGAGAGGTTGACTTCTATAACATGTATACCTGAAGTAGAAATCTTATTTCTCTTCTTCTTAAGATCTTCCAGGTATTCTTTGGAGTTCCTCTTCCAGTGCCTTGCTTGTCCTTGATATAGGTGACAAAGATGTTCAACCATATCGTAAGCGCCCATCAACTTATGTTGCTTCTGAAGCTCAGAGTTCATGGTCGTGAGCATAAGACAGGACACATCTAATGCGTCATCTTGATGCTTCTTGTAAGCATCACGGTCTGCTCGCGTGGCAGTGGCAGGAGGAGCCTCCAGAATGGGTGCTCCAGAACGTACAGTTTACGTTCCTGAGTGAGAACAATTCTCAGATTCCTGTACCAGTCCAGGAAATTTGCTCCGTTGAGCTTGTCCTTCTTAAGGACAGAACGCAGAGAGAAGATGTTCGTGTTCGACGTCATGGAAATTCTACAACAGAAATAAATGCAGAAATAAGTATCATATTCTTAATCATTTAATTAGGCCTTTAACTAAATGATGCTCCCACTGAATTCTATAATTCATGTGGGACAAGATCTACATCGTACTAACCCTTGAGTTAGCTTTGGCTAATACGCCCAAGACTTAGTATGATCGGTAGGTAACGATTACCAATTACATCTCTATGCAACTCTTGTTTATAGGATCAAAATCCGCATTTATATTAAAACTCGAGTTAGCTTTGGCTAATACACCCGAGAGTTAATATATATGTGATTTTGACCTATCTTTCCAACCATTGGAAGAATGCCTATAGTTATACTCGATCCAACCGAGTTAACTAGGAATACTCAATCTAATTGAGTTGTACTCACCCATGCGTTGATAGGCGGGACCAAGATTGTCCCTCCGTACCCTACCAAGATAGTATGTGTTGCTCTGCTTTGGCAGATTCAACAACAACATGCGATCGAGGTAGTGGTAGGTATCACGGCATGGTAGGCATTACGAGTTGACGTGATTTAGATCTAATCTAAACGATGATGCATATCATATACTCGATAGATCTAATCTAATCGAAGGGTGCATCATGTGCACGATTTAGATCTAATCTAATCGCTAGGTACTAATTAACTACTTAATTAAACATGCATCACATACATATAAACAATTAATTAAATTATTTTGTGATTGTGTCATGGCCCTACTACGATCTTCTCAAGCCAATGAGAAGATCGGATGGTCAACCTAAGGTCAACAGCTTCTCAAGTTTCTTCCTTTGACCACCTTGTGTTGCTCGCGCCCTCCTCGTAACTTCGTCTCGTGTGGACCTTCCACCGCTTCAAAATTACATTACAATTTTGAAACTCGAGTTACATTCAAGTCTAAATCTAATTTAAAACCAGAATATAAGAGAAAGGCACGACGCGCAGGCCGTGAAAATAAAATAAATACAGCACGCACATCACATAACGACACGCAGGTCGTATTATGAATTACAACACATTTCCAAATCCAATTTGGGTCGTTTTGGCTATGACTATCACAAAATTAATATATAATTCAAAATTATATATTTCTATAATTTTCTGTAATTTTTTTTATAATTTTACAGATTTTATGAGTAAATTTTTCCCGGCAGTCCCGATTAGCGATTTCGGGCGTAATCGCGGAGCAAATCCCCTTGCGGGGTTAGGGGCAGTACCCCTACCCGCGATCTAACCATCGCGAGTTGCTCCTAAGCGATCCAAGAGCGCCTTAGCCCGCTATCCCCAAAATTTTTTTTTGGGGCGAAACGTTGCCGTTTGGAAAAATTCTTCTCGGTAGTCGAAGTCTACAAGTGCCGAAACACTTGTGCTTCGCTTCTACGAGAAAAATACCCATAAAAACTCTAAAAACCATAAAATTACAGAATATCATAGAACTGAATTTTTGTCATAAAAATAAAAACTAAACTCATACAAGCTTCGCACGTGGCTCTGATACCACTGTTGGGTTTTTCGGACCGCGAAAACCGCTTTTTCAAGTCGTGAAAACCCCGAATCACCCATGCCACTGGATCTCGTGCGAAGGATAGATTTCAAAATATGAGTACGATTTTTAAACTTCGATCTACAGTAGATCTACAAAGGAAAAACATTTTATACCTTCGATGTGTGCCCGTCGCAATCCCGCAAGTCCAAGGTACGCCGGATCTCGAAGTTGTCAACGTAGACAATTCTCTAGTGATATCCACACGAACAAGAAGTGTTCTCTAACACTCAAGGATGGAGAAAAGAGCACCACAAGTGTGCTAGCACTCTCTAGGGCTCTCGGGTAGGATTGGAAGAAGAAGAAAAGAAAAGAAGAGAACACACTCCTCTAAATTCTCTATATGACTTTCACTAACCTTTCTTCTTGGATTAGATTCACTCTCCTTTCTTCTCCCTTGCTTGAAACCCACGACCAAGACAAGAGAAGGAGCAAGAAGAGAGCTTAGGAGGAGGAAGATCACTTGAATGAGAGTTACACTTGCAAAAATGAAACTCTTTTTTCATCTAATTAAGTGGTTTGTAACTTCCATGGGATACCAAGAGTCACAACTCTTGGTAACTCCCATGAGGTGACACTTCACTTAAGTAACCATGATGATGTGGAGCATCATCATTGGTCCACTTAATGCCAACTCACCGATGAGGTGGCATAAAGTCAAGTCAAACTTGACTCTTCATCTTCCTCTCAAGTCAAGTCAAACTTGACTTAATCTCTCTCATGGTTGATCTAATCCAACCATTTAATTCAAGCCAATTTAATATAATGAATCTAATTCATTTAATTAAATTGATTCAATGAGTCATAATCTAAATTAGACTCATTGAACACATGAATCAACTTGAGTCCAACTCAATTAGCCCAATTAGGATTACTCTTAATCCAATTTGATTCATCAAATGAATCTAATCCTCTTGGTTCATCATATGAACTTAATCTCCATCCACTTGTTCTTTGTGTGTGACCCAATAGGTTCTTGTAACGTTGGCAATGCCCCTAAACTCATTTAGAAACATAAGTAATGAGCGGTATCTAGCAATACATCATTACTACCCAAGTTACAAGAATGTTGAGATCCAACATCACCTTGTGACTACTAATTGTGACTCCTCACAATATATGACAAGTGTCCTTCTATCCTAGACATCTAGATTGATCAATGTGAGGCATAGACCGTGTCATCCTCTAATCAATCTAAATCTTGAACTCCAAGTAGACTCACTCAATCAAATGAGCTCAATATCCTATATTGACTCATTTGGGCATGGCCATGCACTTCGTGGTCTCACTCTATCAAGAATACCGATGTCTCTCCCGTCATATAAGAGGGATAGATCCCATCTACATCACTCATATCCCTCCACATAATTTGTTACATACCCAGTAATCGCCTTTATGATCCACCTAGTTACGGGTGACGTTTGACGAAACCAAAGTACATAACTCCTTATGTAGGGAACCATGGTGACTTCAGGTCTAAGGACTAGTAGTCATACTAATAGCCACATGAGAAAGTATATGACACTCATATAACGATCCATGATACTTTCTCATGGTGGGTCATTCAGTATACATTCTCTAATGCATACCCATGTGTCAACTTGATGTCTCTATATCCATGACTTGTGAGATCAAGTCATCGAGTTGACCTACATGCTAGTCTTATTGCATTAACATTGTCCCTGAATGTTAATACTTGACTAGGAATGATTAAGAGTAGTGTTCCCTATATCATCTCACTATCGGTTCAACTAACCGATTGATATAGGTGAGAACCGTCTACTCAAGGACGTTATTATACTTAGTTTATTTGGCACCAATACAAGTAAGTATAATAACCAAAAACCAAATGTCTTTATTTATATAAGAATATGATACAATAAGTCAATAATACAATCATCAAATGATTGGCTCTAGGGCTCTAGCTAACATTTATAACATCACACACACCACACATATGCAAGATATAATCACGTAGACAAGATCATAAAATAAAATGAAATTGAATAACGATTATTCTATGTATACCTTACGTATGATCTATGACGAGAAGGGTATCAACATTTTGTGATGTTATTAAACCTCGCGTCTATCAATATCCACGCCGAGCTCTTCAAGAACTCTAAGAGAACAAGCTTCACCTTCATAAGGTACTAACCACAAGCGAAAGAGAAGTATCAAAGAGGATGAAGAAGCAAAAGGAAGACCTTCTTTCTTTGGGTGGTTCACGGCAATAAGAGGAGACCCTCTTGTTGGGGTCGGTGGAAAGAGAGAGGGAGAAGGAGAGAGGTATTAGGTTTAGGTTTCCAAAACCTAATTAAGACAATAATAAATTATATGTTAATTCTCTCTTAACCATATCAATATATAGTCCTCTTTAATGAGTTGGATTAGAAAGCCCAAATCCAACACATTATGCCTTAACAAAAAATTAACCCATTAACCTTGGTTTGGTTCACATGGCTAAACCAAATTGGTTCATGACTAAACCAAATAAGGTCCAACTCTTTCATAAGAGATGTGGCCCATCCACGCTTTCAGTCAAACAAAGATTTTCATATATGTCTCATGTATGTTCCAACCACACATTTATCTCTTGATCCAAGAATTCTATTCTCTAATTTATTTTTTGTCTTTTAGAGACTCATAGTGTGTGTGACCCAATAGGTTCTTGGTTTATCTTGGATGTCCATGATTAACTACTTAATTATGGAACGATCATGAGTGACACATAGTAGTACATCATGATCCCCAATTAACCAGAAAATCACAATT
The DNA here is from genome assembly GCF_018446385.1 of Zingiber officinale. Taxonomy (NCBI): domain Eukaryota; kingdom Viridiplantae; phylum Streptophyta; class Magnoliopsida; order Zingiberales; family Zingiberaceae; genus Zingiber; species Zingiber officinale. The sequence continues at coordinate 103,691,336 of NC_055991.1, forward strand.
GACCTCAGAACTAATTATGAACACTTCAGTAGCTTCAGTGAGTCGTATCTTGTTCCTTTCACTTGTATTATACCCACTTGATTTAAGACATAGTCTATGTATCTGCCTTTATTAGGCTGACTACGTCACAACTAGCCCAAGTAATACTTCCTTGTTCTGTGAATTCAAATTACTCATACATATGTACAAGAGTCTCATACTCTTAATGTGAGATATGGGAAATAAATAATAAAGAGTTATAGGAGAATAACCTTATCGTAATTTATGGGGATTTTTAGATATTTTTTTGGAATTATTTGGGGGTCGTATGGTAGAATTTAAGGGGATAAATCGTTAAGTATAAGGTGGTAATGGAAATCATCATTTGAGTAGTGTTAATTGAGGAGTTAATAATAACACAACTTAATCAAACCCTACCTTTATACCCTTATAAAGAAGCTACAGTGCCCTAAACCCCTAAAATCGTTGGTCCCTCACCATTTCTCCCGATTATGCCGACGGTCTCAACTTTGACGCACCCTCGCACCAGATCGTCGGCATCATGTCGCGAGTCGAGTCTCTGATCTTCTCCACTACTTATCGGAGGTCTCATCTATAGTGTTCTCCTTCGAAATGCCGCTTCGCGCAAGGGATCTTCGGTTAGGTGAGGAGATCTGAGCTCCGGTGACGCTGGAGTTGAATCGCCTGTTCCAGTGCTCGATCTTGGTTGAAGACTTGTGCTCCAAGCGGCTGCCTCACCTTCCCGAGCCCTAGAGCCGAGCTATGTTCATCGGATTTCCCTGCGCCGCTAGTGGTGATTTCTATCATCGAGGTAGGTTGAGGTATGGTAGTTGTTTTGGGTTCGATAGCTATGGATATCTGAGATTTGAGGTCAGTAGAGAAGGTTAGGTTAACTGAGAGTTGTTTTTGGCAGTGGCTCACCGTAAAGGACTAGACCACAAATTCCAGCAGCAAATTTCGCCAGTGGGCAGTCTGAGCAACTATTCTCCAGTCGTGAACCACTAGGTAAGGAAGCTACCGCATTGGAAAGTAGATATGTAGAACTAGGTATGGGTTCCAGTGTGGATCAGGTGTTGAATAGAGTGATTACATTTGTTTGTAGCTTTGTAGAAGCTCCGATTGTGGATCTGTGGCAGCATGCATCACCACTGTGCTTGTGCCGGCAATAACACCTCCTGGCAGTGGGTTAACTGAGGTGAGGTTATTGTAGGGTAAAGCGTTGGGTTTTGAATACCTAGTGTTGTTAAATTTATATCAGTGTTATTTGTATTTAGGGAACAAATTCATGATTTGGTAATCCTAATTGTCGTAGTGTGTTGTTGGAATTGTGGGAATTGAGAGTGTAAATTAGGGGGTTTGGATTTGTTTAGATTAGTAATGAGGATTAGTAGAAGGTAATGAATGAGCTCAGATATGTTACATGTTTCATATATTGGTTTAGCTATTTAAATTCATAGGAATTTGGTTAAAATTGATACGTTGACGTAGGACTTTGATCAAGGCTGGTGTCTGATGAAGGTGACATCGGATTCAGACTACTTTACAGGCAAGTACATCTTACTTTGTTTCTTTAGCTATTGCCCTTAGTGCATGAGTTATTTGCATATTAAGTAGAGTTTACCTTGACTCCACTCGTATTATTTTCTTGTGCTTGATACTTTATCCACTCAACCTTCGAGATGTTCAAATTTATATCTATACAGTCTCACATTGTTATCCCTGATAATTAGCAGATACTAGACTCCATGCTTAATTGTTTGATTACTGTTTATTCACGTATCTTATTGAGCATGCAACTTCATGTAGCATACCTGATTTCTGTTTATATATATATGATACTGTTGCATTTTACACATCATGTCATTGCATGCATGCCCTCGACCATATCTCCCTTGTGGTTGAGAGGGTCGTTGGCCAGGGCCGCACACTCGGCCACTCATGGGCAGTGGTAGCTGGAGTGTGCCGCTTGTCCTGTCGTGCTTCCACTCACTCACTCATGGGTAGTGATAGCTGGAGTTGCGAGTAGCAGGGACCCCCGTCGCAGACATAGCTAGTTAGCTACTATGCAACTGTCCCCTCGACCACTTGAGAGTAGTGGCAGCCGGAGTGATGTACAGTCTATCACTGACCCGACCTCTCAACCATACAAGGGTCATGGTGTAGAGAGGTGGGTGGGAGTGACAATCCGTGCATACACTGTTACCATTATATTTACTTATGCCGCTGTTTGTTTACTTACGATGTGCTCTTGTTACCTTACATGTGATCCTTGTAGTTATGAGCAGCATTGTAGTAGATTTGTGCTACCACTGACCTTATATTATTAGCTTAGGATATGGTTTCAGGTATGATCATGTACTATGATTTCACAGTAGTATCTGCTATTTATCTCTCTGAGACTGTATACTTTTGTATCCTTGGTTCATTACTATACTCATGCACTATCTATCTATTATCTGCTGAGTCTTAGCACCCACCACCCATAAACTAGTTTTCTTTCGCCAGGTAACAGATAGTTGATACCAGTACACTTGGAGGTGGATCCTGACTGCCGGTCCCACGGCGCATACGAGGATAGGTTTCTAGTTTTTTTTTTTTTTTTTCCATTTTGGTGGTATTTTGAACTTGTGAACTTGGTATTGTAATAATTCCTTGTGAACTTGATGTTTTGGCTTGCGGTGTCTTATACTTGGTTTTTATTGTCGTAGAGTCAAGCCGGCCCAGTCCGCGGTGAGTAGTTTTTGATGTGTTGTGCTTGATATTTGGTTTTCTGCTATGTTTTATTTCAGCCGTGTGGGCTGCATATTATCTGCGTGATTATGCTTTATTCTAGCCATGTGGGATGCATTATAAACTGTGTGGATGTGTGTAGATCTAGCCATGTTGGCTGTGAATTACATATGAGTAGTTGTTGGCTATGTATACTGGTTTCATTTATCCCTGCTACAGGGAAGTGTTGGTGCAGCGGAGTCGGCAAGAGGGGAGGGGTGAATTGCCTGCAAAAAGAAAATACCCTCCTAGTTCTTTCAACTCTAAAACAGCAACAATAATAAAATAAAATAACAGAAAAGAAGAGACAAGAAATTTAACTTGGTTACAACCTAGGTGGTTAATCAAAGGTAGTTGAAAAGTTCCACTAGAAATGTCTCCTTCACTGTAGGTGGAGAAGCCTTTTTACACACTAAGAAAGCTCTAAGAGTTGCTAGGAATTGAATACTGAGTTGAATTCATAATTTCCTAGCTCCAGGGGCTTTTATATAGCTCTTGGAAATCTAATCTCGAGTCTTGAGGGTACCTCCCAAGAGGTTGAGGGCGCCTCCAGCCGAGGCATCGGATAAAACTTTATCCAACTACGAAACAGTCAAGTAAACTGGGTCGAGGGTGCCCTCAATGGCCTTGAGGGTACCCTGGACAATGTGGAGGGTGCCCTCAAGGCAATGAGGGCGCCCTCATGCCTGTGGGCAGCCGAGGCGCCTCCAACACTTTGTTGAGGGTGTCTTCATCTTGTTTTTCCAGCTCCTTGTGACTTCTTTTCTTCTTCCGAAGTCCATTTAGCTTGGGTGATTGCGGCCAATCAAAATAGGGCTCACCCGAACCCAATTTCCGGCTTTCTCCTCGAGTAGGTTTCCGCCCCGGCTTCTCGTCCCTCTAATGTCGTGCACGTTCTTCTCATCCATCGGTGTACTCTTCCGCAGCTCTTTCGTCCTTCGGACGCATCGAGCCCGTCGACTCCCTTCCCATGATGTCCTTCTCGCTAGCTGTGTTTTCCGCTCGACTTCCTGCGCTCCTAAGCTCTTGCACACTTAGACACAGGGATCAGAACCAAACAGGACCTAACCTAACTTGGTTGATCACATCAAAACAACCACGGGGACCAACAATCTCTCCCTTTTTGATGTGCATCAACCCAAGTTCAAGTTAGGGAAAAAATAGACAAGAAGTAATTTAAAAAATTTCTAAACTAACATTTTAAGCATAAAAATTACAATAATAGAATTTGTAATTTTCTAAGTAAAAAAATATTAACTTGTTCCTATCCAAAAATTTTTTTAAGTACCAATTTTTAAAAAATATTAACTCCCCCTATATTTGTTCCTATCTCTCCCCCTTTGATCACAGTAAAAATGAGATAGGAATTTTTCAAAATCAATTTTAAGTTAACAAAGAACTCTAACCTTTAGGTAATTTAAACAAAATATTTTTGAAAATTTTCAAAAAAATATTTTAAAAAAACTTGTTAAAGAAAGCGACTTCCAGGCAGTGGTGAGGCACTAGACCTTCTTGGTTATTGGAGCAACAATCACTTTCTTAGACAAAGCCTCATAAAGAAATTAACTGTTTAATTTTTCTTGCTGAAAGCGCTAATTTACAAAAATTTAATCTAGAAAAGATTTTGGAACCCAGTATAGGTTCCTTCCTAATGGATTAATCAAGTATTTAGGAGGTACATAACTTTTGGAAACTTTTCTAAGTTGTTCCTGATGTTTTCTAATGTACCAGTTTAACTTTCCATAAACTCTAAGTTTTGATTTTTGAAATTTATTTAAGTATTCATGATCATTTTTCAATTTTTCAATTTTAATTTTTAATTTTTCATTCTCTAATTTTAGATTATCGTACATTTCTAGAGGGCATGTCTTTGCTAAGTTTAATTTTAACTTATCATTTTCCTTTTCTAATTTAACTAAATCTTTAGTAAGCACTTTAATGAACTGAAAGGACTGCTTGGGAGTTAGAGCACATACCTTACTTACCTCAATTTCTGATGCTCCTCCTTCATCGCAGCTTTCTTCTTCTGATGATCCTCCCCCTTCATCTATGCTCATCTCTGAGCTGGTTTCTTCTTTAATTTGATGGTTGACCATCAATTCTACTCCTGAGAAGGCTTCGACTTCTAATTTGGAGGATGATGATTCATCCCATATAGCCTTCTGTAATGACCCGTCCCTTTTGGCCTCTTGGGCGACCCTTGTGGCGGCCCTTATATCGTCGGCCCATTTGATGACCTCTCATGTCGTCGACCGACGACCCTTGGCCGTGTCGTTACTCACTAGGTCTTCCCACCCCTGGCCAGTGGATTTTTGCCTCCCCTAGGATTCGAACTCTAAACCTCCAGGCTTAAGTATTAGAGTTTATGAATCCTGGTAACCAAGTGAGATGAGCCTTTTTATTGTAATGACCCAACCCATTTGGTGGCCCATTTGGCGACCCTCGGGTCGTCGACCGTCGACCGTCGGCCGTGCCGTTACTCACTAGGACTTTCCACCCTTGGTAGTGGATTTTTGCCTCCCCCAGGATTCGAACTCTAAACCTCCAGGCTTAAGTATTAGAGTTTATGAATCCTGGTAACCAAGTGAGATCAAAAATCCACTGCTAGGGGTGGAAAGTCCTAGTGAGTAACGGCACGGCCGACGGTCGACGACCCGAGGGTCGCCAAATAGGCCGCCAAATGGGTCGGGTCGTTACACCTTCAGACTCTTGCGTTTAGAAGGCATTGGTCTTTGAGACTTCTCCTTGTCCCTTTTCTTTAATTTTGGGCAGTCATCCTTGATGTGCCCTTCCTCATTACAGTTGTAGCATCGGACCGTCCTTCTGTTACGTTGATGCTTTCTCGACTGCGATCTAAATTTATTAGTCTTAATAAACTTATTTTACTTTCTTACCAATAGCACCGCTTCAGTTTCGTCGATTGATGCTTCAGAGTTGGGATCGTCCATCTCGTCTTATAGGGCAACATTGAGATTTGACTTCTCTATTTGTTTAGGTTCTGCAATTCGAGATTCGTGAAGTTTGAAGGTAGAGAATAAATTTTCTAACGTACTTACCTCAAAGTCCTTAGAGTTGTAGTATGCATCTACTAAGGATGCTCATTCTAGAGTTCTTGGGAAGGCGTTCAGCGCATACCGGATCGAGTCTCGGTTTGTTACCGATTCTCCGAGGTTGTTCAGTTGAGTTATTAGCTCCTTTATTCTTGCTTAGAGTTGCGCTACCTTCTCGCCATTGTTTATCCGGAGCTGAGTCAGGAGGATGTCGCGGCTTGCTAACTTCGCTTCTGAGGTGCCTTTGTGGAGGTCTAGGAATTTTTCCAAGAGGTCTTTGGCGAAGTCGTAGCTTCCGATCCGACTTACCTCCTGGGGCAGCAGAATGTTGAGCAGATGGAACTCTACCTTTCCGTTGGAAACGAAATCAGCTTGTTCCTTTTTCGTCCAGTTGTATTCTTCCTTGTCTTTAGGGACTACAAAACCATATTTCATAACTAAAAGAATATCAAATTCTGTTTTGAAGAATACCTCCATTCGACGTTTCCGTGTAGTGAAGTCTCTGTCGAATTTCGAGGGATAAATATGTTAGTGCGGTTAGCACTAACGGTTTAACTCAGGTTTTGATGAATGACAAATTGGGTTAAGTTAGCTTTGTCATTATATAACACTCTAACCGAGTGTGCAGGCGAAGTCCAAACAGGTCGACGGGCTGACCGAATGTCTGGCACGAAGTCCAAGCAAGTCGATGGGCTGACCGGACGCTTGGCACGAAGTCCAAATGGGTCGACAGGCTGACTAGACATTTGGCACAAAGTCCAAGCGGGTCGACGAGCTGACCGGACGCTTGGCACGAAGTCCAGTTAGGTCGACGGTCTGACCGGATAGCTAGCGAGAAGTCCAGACGGGTCGAAGGGCTCACCAGACATCTGGCAGGTAAGTAAAGGTAAGTCACTGGAGGGGAGTGACTGTGAGGACGTGTTCCCGGGAAGGGAACATTAGGCGTCGATCCGGCTTAGATCCATTTCAAATATCTAAGTCGAGATCGTGACTAGATTCCTGTCTCGGAAAGACGGAATCTAAGTCATACTCTTTATGTTGAACTTATAAACTGTACTAACACTTTGTTTTGCAGGAAATTCATTATATTTGCCTCAGACTAACCTTGTCTTGCAGGAGAAGGACTTTTTCTGGAGAAAGGTGGTCCGGGCGCCCGGAGGCAAATGTTATCCAAGACGCGGCGTCGACACGTGGAGCTCGCTGGTTGGGACTACCACGTCACACCTGAGCGCCCGGAAGGGATCCGGGGCGCCCAGAGCCTCCTATATAAGGAGGGTCAAAGGTGGAGCTCAATACAACGACTCTGAATTGACGATCTGCTCTCCTGTGCTCCTACGACGCTACGATCTCCGACAAGTTCTTTTTTACTGTCTCATTTATGTTTATTGTCGATTTTTATTTTACTATATAATTCCTGTACTGCATTTGTAAACACCCTTTTCGAATTATTAGTATTTGCCCATTGAAAGCACCCTTGTGTGCGGACCTTGGAGTAGGAGTCGCCAAAGGCTCCGAACCAAGTAAATCCTTGTGTTCTCTTTGGCTTATTCTTTCTTTTCCGCTGCGTTTACTCGACGAATTTTCGTAATCGATATTCACCCCCCCTTTATCGAACGATCACGGTCCAACCCTTATTCTTTCTTTTCCGTTTACGCCTTTCGTTTTTTCCCTCCAAAACTACTTTTGAAAAATACATCGTCATCTTTTCACCATTATTTAGTATCGACAAAATATTACATTTTCAAAAATTTGAGATAATATTTTTTTTATTAATATTTTAATAATATTTTATTATTTAAAAAAAAATAGTGAAAAATTATATTTTTTTTTCCAACACTGCTAATCCAAGACCAAGTCTTGGGACTTTTTCTCTGTTTCCATGTGTGCAAGACCAATGCCTCTTCAAGAAGGATGGAACCCCAACGAACCACGACTGTACGATCAAGATTTCAACTACTGGAGATGAAGAATGAAATGTTTTTAGGAAGTCTAAACTTTGATTATTGGCTGATATTGAGAAAACCTTCTCAGAACTCAGAACTAAGAACTAAATACAAATGTAAGTAAAATTATTTGTAATGTTTTTCCTAACAATGTTTTATACATACTAGAAAAGTACAAAGATGCACATGAGCTTTGGACCCAGTTGATCAAACTCCACGAGGAGCTGATGGAGCTCGAGGATCAAGTAAAAATCGAATCCGAACTCGGGTTAGATCCAATCAAAAAGCCTACTGAATTAGGGGATGCGGTTAAGGTGAGTAATATTTACCTAAATACCCCTACTAATAGTAGTTTAAAGAATATACATGTTAATTTGGATATTTCTGAAAATATCTATGAAAATAATGTAGCTGGCAATACTTGCAAAAATACCTCTAGGATATTTTCTGATAAAATAAATCTAATTAATTTAGAAAATTCAAAAAATCTGAAAATAATTAATAACCCTAAAAATTCAAATTTAAACCTAAACAAATCTGAAAGTTCAAATAATAATGATGATAAAGTCAATATTAATCTAGACATAATTAATACATTGTTTAATAATCTAGACAATATCAATCTGGAAAATCCTATCCAAACCCAAGATAATTTAATTAACAAAAAATTAAATTTTAAATATAAGACTTATTTAATAAATTCCACTAATTATATCAACTTAAAAGGTAAAGAAAATATAAGGATAAAATCAAACACTCTGATAAAATCAAAAATAAATTTAACAAACTTAAAATTAAATGATAAAGATAACATATTAAACAAAGATAATTTAGAAAATTCAAAATTAATAGTTAATAAAAGGTTAAACGATAAACCTTTAAAGAAATATAATTTAAACAATTTGATTAATTCAAACTCTAAAATCAATAAAAACTCAATTATTAATGATAATCTATTAAATAAAGACAATTCAATTAACTTAATAAAATTAAAATTGAAAGAAAATTCAAATATTAAATACACTCTCTTAAAGAAGGATAATTTAACCAATTTAATTAATTCAAAATTAAAAACTTAAATCTAAATTATAAATTAAACATTAAGACTAAATTGTATAAAAAAATCGTAAAAGAAAAATCAATAATTTAGGGGAGGCTCCAGAATAGCTAGCACCTCCAAAAATAATTTACCCGATAGGGTAACCGAAACCAATCTACCCGGCAGGGTAATTAGGACTAGAGTAAAAGGACAAGGTTTAATTTGACCTATGATACTGGTGAAGTTTTGGATGATAGTACGTTAGGGAAGCCTAGTCTATGCATGTCAAGGAAGATATGACTTCGACCTGGTGCATTTGGCAAAGTGAAACTAGCCGAAGCTACCCCTTACGGATCCTAACTAGTTAGACCAAGGTTTTGTATTAAGTTCCGTGGATAGAACTATTCAGAAAACCTCGAAGGCTTGGTTACTCTAATGATGTCAAGGTGACCTACCATAGCCCAGAAGTTTATCCGAAAAATACCTATTTGTTGAACCTAAAGCTAAACCTGAATCTAATACAAAGTTAAACTAAACCCTATAATTGAATCTATCTCATCTCACAAAATTATAGGATTCCCTGATTGATAATTTAGATCGGGTGAGATGAATAAGGAAATAAAATAATTTTTTTTATAAAATTAATTAAATTAAAAATTAAATTAAATTTAGAATTAATTTAAATTTCAAATTAAATTAACTAAATTAAATTAAAATATGAATTGAATTAAATTGCCGTTTAAATTAAACTAAAATTTGAATTAAATTAATTAAATTTTTGATTAATTTCAAAAAAAATTAAATTAAATAAAAATTAAAAAAAAATAACTTAAAATTATTTTAGAAATATTTCTAACAAAATTATTTTAGAAATCCTTCTAACTAAAAATTATTTTTCAAATCTTTTTAACTTAAAATTATTTTAAAAAAATTTTAACTTAAAATTATCTTAAAAATATTTGTAACCTAAAACTTCATTAAAAAACTATTTTAAAAATTCTTTAAAAACTATTTTAAAAATACTTTAAAAACTATTTTAAAAATTCTTCAAAAACTATTTTAAAAATTCTTTAAAAAATTACTTTAAAAATTATTTAAAAAATTCTTTAAAAAAAATATTTTAAAAATTCATTCAAAAATTACCTTAAAAATAATTCTAAATATTCTTTAAAAAATTATTTTAAAAATTCTTTAAAAAATTATTTTAAAAATTTCTTTAAAAATTATTTTAAAATTTCTTCAAAAAACTATTTTAAAAATTCTTTAAAAATTATTTTAAAAATTACTTAAAAAATTATTAAAAAAAATTATTTTAAAAATTCTTTTTTAAAAATCATTTTAAAAATCCTTTTAAAAATTATTTTAAAAATCCTTTTAAAAATCATTTTAAAAATTATTTTAAAATTTATTGTAAAAACATTTAAAAATTATTTTAAAAATTCTTTCAAAAAATTATTTAAAACTTTTCAATATAATTTTAGAAATTCTTTTAAAATATATTTTAAAAACTTTTAAAAACCATTTTAAATTTTTTTTTAAAATTTATTTTTAACTTTAAAAAATCATTTTAAAAATTCTTTTAAAATTTATTTTAAAAACTTTTAAAAAAATTCTTTTAAAATTTTTTTTTAATCATTTTAAAAGTTCTTTTAAAAATTATTTTAAAAAAAATTAAAAATCATTTAAAAAATTCTTTCAACTTTTAAAAATCATTTTAAAATATTTAAATTATTTTAAAAATTCATTTAAAATTTATTTTAAAAAAACATATAAAAATAATTTTAAAAATTCTTTTAAAATTTTTTTAAAAAAAAATTTGAAAAAAAATATTTTAAATCCTTTTAAAAATTATTTTAAAAATCCTTTCAAAAATTCTTTTAAAATTTATTTTAAAAACTTTAAAAAATCATTTTAAATATTCTTTTAAAAATTCTTTTAAACTTTTAAAAATCATTTTTAAAATTCTTTTAAAATTTATTTTAAAAAGTTTTAAAAATCATTTAAAAAAATTCTTTTAAAAAATTATATTTAAAATTTCTTTTAAAATTTGTTTTAAAAATTATTTTAAAATTATTTTAAAATTTATTTTAAAAATCATTTAAAAATTTTTTTAAAAAATTTATTTTAAACTTTTAAAAATCATTTTAAAAATTCTTTTAAAAATTATTTTAAACTTTAAAAAATCATTTTAAAAGTTCTTCTAAAATTTATTTAAAAAAAACTTTTAAAAATTCTTTTAAAAATTCTTTTTTTTTTAAAAAATAAAAATCATTTTAAAAATTCTTTAAAAATTCTTTTAACTTTTAAAAATTATTTAAATCATTTTAAAAATTCTTTTAAAATTTATTTGTAAAAAAACTTTTAAAAATCATTTTGAAAATTACTTTTAAAAAATCCTTTTAAAAAAATATTTTAAATTCTCTTAAAAATTATTTTAAAAATCCTTTAAAAAAACTATTTTAAAAATCGTCTTAAAAACTATTTTAAAAATTATTTTTAAAAAATCCTTTTAAAAAATATTTTAAATTCTCACAAAAATTATTTTAAAAATCCTTTAAAAAATCTATTTTAAAAATCGTTTTAAAAACTATTTTAAAAATTATGTAAAAAAAACATTAAATCATTTTGAAAAATTCTTTTTAGTATTATTTTTCCCTCTAATAAAATTTTGTTAACTTAAAAAAAATAATAATAATAAATTATATTTTAGATTATTTTCACTTAAAAAATTATTATTAAGACTTTAAACTTATTTTTAATCTTAAACAATAATTTAACCTTAAAATTCTTTTTAAACTTATTTTAACTTAATTGAAAATTAAAATTTAATATTGAAATTACAATTAAAATTAAAAATTTTAACTTAAACTTAAAATTAAACTTACACTTAAATTAACCACTAATATTAATTTAAATCTAAATTCAAAACTGAATCAAACATATGTTAATTGCCATGAAACATATTATAAAAATCAATTTAAATTTCTTTTAAATACTGTTTTAGAAATCCCATTAGAAATCTCTTTAAAAAAATAATAATAAATAATAATAATAATAAATAATAATAATAATAATAGTAATAATAATAAATCTTTTAAATTCATCTAAAACTTAAACACCTATCTTAAAAACTTAAATTCCATTAACTTAAACTGTAAATCTAATTATGTATAACTTAATTGTTTAAGTCTAACTTTAGTTGAGAACTAAAATTGACTTGAATTAAACCTTACTTAACTGTGTTTAATAACTTTAACTTCATGCTAACTTAAAACTAAATTAATCCTACTTAAAAGGAAGTAAAAAATAATAATAATAATAATTATAACTAACACTTTCATTGACCAACTCAATCAATTAATACTAAATTTAAATTATTTCACTAAATATTAAATTATTAAATCAAGTAAAAACTAATCAATAAATTATTGATAATGGTTAACTATTATTGAATTAATAAAATCTTATCTTATTTAACCTTAAACTAAAGTTAAGCACCTGAATCTAAAATTAATTATTAATTAATCAAACTCAAACAAACAATTATACCAAGGATACAGAGATAATTATGTGTTACTAAATCCCCTAGAACACTTAGGTAAAAAAATGTGTTAGGGCTTTAAAATTTAACACACTCAAACCTTAGCATTATATTAAGAGGATAATAAAATAAGGAAGATTAATAAATTAAGGGAGAGTAATAAATTAAAGGAGTATCAAATTCAGGGGGAAGTTTATTTTTTTATCTCCAAGTGTTATTTTTTTTCTCCTTAAAATATCTTTAGAAAATTCTACCTCAATTTATTTCTTTTAAAAAAATTACTCTGAAAATCTTATATTAAATATTCCTAGCAAATATTTTCAAAATATTTATTTAAATGTCAGGTTTAGGGGAGGATTAAATCAACCTATTTTCATACTTAGTACCAAAATTATTTTCTCCGCTTTAAAAGTAATGACTCCTCTTAAACACTTTTTTAAATATGATCCTTGGAAATCTAATAAAATCTATTTTTGAAAACTAGCTTTTATAAAACTAAGCTTTTAAATTGGATTTTATAAACTAGGATTTTAAAAATTGAATCTACTTAGTTTTAATTAGTTTTGAAAAGTATTTTTTTCAAACTTAGTTTTGAAATTCTGATTTTGAAAACTCATGTGTGAAAAGTGTTTCAAAATTGAAACTTATTTTAAAAATTTAAACCTTGATTTTGAAATTTTGATTTTGAAAACTCAGGTTTGAAAAGCATCTCAAAGTTGAAACTTATTTTAAAAAAATTTTACACCTTGATCTTGAAACCTTGGTTTTGAAAACTCATGTTTGTAAAGTGTTCCAAGTTGAAACTTATTTTGAAAATTTAATTTCTTGAAATTTGGAACTTAAACACTTATGTTTGAAAATTAGACTATCTAAACTTAACTTCCCTAAACTTATACTTGAAAATTAGCTTTTAAAATATACTAAAATACTAAGTTATGTTGCTAAATTAGTTATTTTTTCAAAAACTTAATTATTTTACAAAAATTAAGAAAAGCTAAATTAATGTGTGTTAAAAGTTTAAACTCCCCCGAGTTACCTTGACATCATTTCTTACAACTTTTACTCTGTTTGAATTCTGTATTGGTTACTTGACTTATGTCCTTATTTGATGAATGCCAAAGGGGGAGGGATAGGTAGTTAAATTAGAGCAAACAAAATGTCAAACTTAAAAACTAACTTAAACCTCAAAAATCATGCTTGGTTTTTGCATATATTTTCACTAACTTAACCAGGTTGTCATTCCATCAAAAAGGGGGAGATTATTGGTGCGGTTAGCACTAACAGTCTAACTCAGGTTTTGATGAATGACAAATTGGGTTAAGTTAGGTTTGTCGTTATCTAACACTCTGACCGAGTGTGCAGGCGAAGTCCAGACAGGTCGACGGGTTGACCGGATGTTTGGCACGAAGTCCAAGCGGGTCGACGGGCTAACCGGACGCTTGGCACGAAGTCTAAATGGGTCGACGGGCTGACCGGACATTTGGCACGAAGTCCAAGTGGGTCGACAGGCTGACCGGACGCTTGGCACGAAGTCCAGCTAGGTCAACGGGCTGATCGGATAGCTGGCGAGAAGTCCAGTTCAAAGGCTGACCGGACGTCTGGCAGGTAAGTAAAGGTAAGTCACTGGAGGGGAGTGACTGTGAGGACGCGTTCCCAGGAAGGGAACATTAGGTGTCGATCCGGCTTAGATCCATTTCGAATATCTAAGTCGAGATCGTGACTAGATTCCGGTCTCGGAAAGACGGAATCTAAGTCATACTCTTTATGTTGAACTTATAAACTGTGCTAACACTTTGTTTTGTAGGAAATTCATTATATTTGCCTCGGACTAACCTTGTCTTGCAGGAGGACTTTTTCTGGAGAAAGGTGGTCCGGGCGCCTGGAGGCAAATGTTATCCAGGACGCAGCGTTGACACGTGGAGCTCACTGGTTGGGACTACCACGTCACACCAGGGTGCCCGGAAGGGATCCGGGGCGCCCCGAGCCTCCTATATAAGGAGGGTCAAAGGCGGAACTCAATACAACGACTCTAAATTGATGATCTGCTCTCCTGTGCTCCTGCGATGCTGCAATCTCCGACAAGTTCTTTTTTACTATCTCATTTCTGTTTATTGTCGATTTTTATTTTAATATATAATTCCTGTTCTGCATTTGTAAACACCCTTTTCGAATTATTAGTATTTTCCCATCGAAAGCACCCTTGTGTGCGAGCCTTGGAGTAGGAGTCGGCAAAGGCTCCGAACCAAGTAAATCCTTATGTTCTCTTTGGCTTATTCTTTCTTTTCTGCTACGTTTACCCGACAAATTTTCATAATCGATATTCATCCCCCTCTATCGAGCGATCACGGTCCAACATAATACTTGCACCGGGTATCATCTTGATCTTGATGCTTCAGTCAGCGGTCAGTCCTTCTGAGGCGGTCTGGCTCTAATACCACTTGTTGGTGCAGCGAGACTGGCATGAGGGGAGGGGTGAATTGCCTACAAAAAGAAACTACCCTCCTCATTTTTTCAACTCTAAAATAGTAACAATAATAAAATAAAATAACAGAAAATAAGAGACAATAAATTTAACTTAGTTACAACCTAGGTGGTTGTTAATCCAAGGCAGTTGAAAAGCTCCACTAAAAATGTCTCCTTCACTTTAGGAGGACAAGCATTTTACACACTAAGAAAGCTCTAAGAGTTACTAGGAATTGAATATTGAGTTGAATTCATAATTTCCTAGTTCCAGGGGCTTTTATATAGCTCCTGTAAATCCTATCTCGAGTCTTGAGGGTGCCTCCAGCCGAGGCATCGAATAAAACTTTATCCAACTACGAAACAGTCAAGTAGACTGGGTCGAGGGTGCCCTGGACAATGTGGAGGGCGCCCTCAAGGCAATGAGGGCACCCTCATGCCAATGGGCAGCCGAGGAGACTCCAACACTTCCTTCAACTTGCTTTTCTAGCTCCTTTTGACTTCTTTTCTTCTTCCGAAGTCCCGAGAGCTTGGGTGATTGCGGCCAACTGAAATAGAGCTCACATGAACCCAATTTCCGGTCTTCTCCTCAAGCAAGCTTCCGCCCCGGCTTCTCGTCCCTCGAACGTCGTGCACGTTCTTCTCATCCACCGGTGTACTCTTCCGCAACTCTTTCATCCTTCAAACGCACCGAGCCCGTCGGCTCCCTTCTCGTGTCGTCCTTCTCGCTAGTTGCATCTTCCGCTCGACTTTCTGTGCTCCTAAGCTCTTGCACACTTAGACACAGAGATCAAAATCAAACAGGACCTAACCTAACTTGGTTGATCACATCAAAATAACCATGGGGACCAACAAGAAGGTGCTATCCGATTTTCATCGGACAACCTTATCCTCAGGGCGTGACACTTAACATGTGATGCTTTAGCTAAAGATTTTGAGTAATAATTATAACTAGTGGTTATAGGATATATGTCTCCTCGCAAGGAGCGGTGAATCCTTTGTGGGGTATCCAAATATCTTCGATCACTTCAACTTATACCCAATCATCTCGGGCGTACACTGTTAGATCAAAGGGGTGCGATAGGGTAGGGCGGGTGAATATCGCGCTTTTAAAACTTTTCTTTTACTCTTTAAAAATAAAGTCGTGTAGTGGAAAAATAAAGAACAGTTCGATTATTTGGTTTGAAACCTAGGTTGACTTCTACTCCAAGGCTCGCGATCCTTGACCGCACCGATGGGCAATCCACTAATACTCTTCTTTCCAAAAATCTTGGAAAGAAGTAGTGCGTACAATATGTAAGACAGTAACACCCTACTATCTTGTAAGAGTTTAAGGACAATGCAAGTATAAATAAATGTACCGACAATAATAAAAGATGAAGCTTGGTCGGTACTTCTGGATGGAGCAACTTGTGAGTTGTAGAGCAGTAGCACGATCAGCAGAAGCTTGCACATTGATTAATTTCGAACCAAAACCTTCCATAGCCTCAGATCTCGAACTCTCTTTTATAAGAATCATTGATGTTCGGTTAACCAATCCCTGGGTTCGGTCCACCGAACCATCTCCCTTCTTTCCTGGCTGAGATTCGATGCTGATTCGATCTTCTGCAATTAATGAACATTAAGGGTTCGGTCAACCGATCCCTCTATTTGGTCAACCGAATAGGCTCCTTCCCTGTTCGTCGAGATTTGCCGAGATTCACATTTATTGTGCCTTTAATGATTGATCGTTCGGTCGATCGATCCTCTGGTTCGGTTAACCGAACAATGTAGTTTCCTTCTGCTTCTGATCGTTGCTAATTGAATTGAACTGTGCTGAGTCACCCTAGTTCAATCGACCGATCCCTATGTTCGGTGGATCGATCATGCCATAACCTGCAAAATAGTGTTAGACAAAGTATCCCTACAATACAAAGGTTAACACAATAATATATAATGCATGAGTAATATTAGACAGTAGAACCTGTCTTGATCTTAACTTGGAAACCTTCCCGATTTCTTCAATTGGATCAACGACCTTAAGTTGTTCCCTTCAGGAACTCGACCTCTCTGTCGCTCCTCCAGTTGTTTACCTCAACCTACCTACCAAACATTGATCCTCCAGATCTTGTGTGGACTTTTCACTTAGCCTTGATCGGCTTGCCATGACTTTTCTTTTGACCTTCGGTCCTCCAGACCTCTCGATAATACTGCCAAGTGTCAGGCCCTCTTGACCAACTTGGACTTTCACCTGGGTTCCATGATTTGCTAAGACTTTTCCTGCCTAGCCTCCAGCTAAGT
Organism: Zingiber officinale; assembly: GCF_018446385.1. Classification (NCBI taxonomy): domain Eukaryota; kingdom Viridiplantae; phylum Streptophyta; class Magnoliopsida; order Zingiberales; family Zingiberaceae; genus Zingiber; species Zingiber officinale. The sequence continues at coordinate 103,708,418 of NC_055991.1, forward strand.
CTTTCCTGATTGAGAAAACATCTTGCACACTCAGTTAACTTTTTAGATCACAACAAAACTTAACTTGAACCTTTGACAACATCAAAAACAGGTTTTATTTTGGTGCAACTTGCACCAACACTCTCCCCCTTTATGCTGTTTGGCAACCAAGGTTTAAAGTTAAGTTAAAAAGTACAAAAATAAATAAGCAAGCATTTTCACTCTCCCCCTAAGTTGAATAACTCCCCCTGAATTCATTATCTCTCCCCCTTTGACACACATCAAAATAGGGGAAGCTAATAAATAGAATTAAAGTAGAAGTTTGATAAAAATATTAGAGTGAAAAACTCTTTAAAAATTTGGCAAGTTATAGATTGTGAAAACAAGAATTTTGAACACTTTGTAAGATTTTAAAAGTTTAAGTTAAGGAATTGAAAAATATGTTGAAAGTAAAATTGTAAAAAAATGAAGCCAAATTTTTGAAAAAATTGTAAAGTAAAATATAGCAAGATTATCGTTATTCTAAAGAAAACAATTTTAAACATTTGAGTGCAAAGTTTAAATTATTAAAATTTTAACAAAGTTAAAATATTGAAAATTTGATAAAGGAAAATTTTAATAAATATTTAGTTAGCTTAAAATTTTAGTAAGGATAAAATTTTTAAAAATTACTTAAGAAAATAAATTAGAAGAAATAAATCTTTTCTAAATTCATAAGCTCCCCCTAAAATTGATAATTCCTAAAAGACCAAGCATGGTTTAAAAAACTAAACAAATGCCCTTATGATGAAATGTCCAACCTTAGTACAATGCTAACTACCATAAGATAGTAGCTATTGACTCAAATTGGTCAATTTGAGCATTTGGTACTAACAAGATTGTTACTAGCCAGGAAACTCAAATTGATCAATGTTCATTGTTTAAAGCAAAAATTTATAGCGATACACTGATATAAGCATCTGAAATCTTATGTAACGACCACCCTTCTTACTACTACTCTCTAAGAGCGACCGTAACTTATCTATTACTCTACTTACTAGTGTCACTTATGCTATTATTAACAACACTTAAATTTATCACGGCCCCAGAGGAATTCCTACCGAAAAATTTTGACAGAATCTCCCTTGTACCGTTGACAAAATCAACAATACATGCAAAATAATGCCATCAGCCACATGCGGCTGGTATATATGTATCTCACAACCATGCAGTAATAAGACACAACAAATAAAATAAAACTATTCTAGCAATAGCAATGAATAAAGCTCCAAGAATAGAAAACAACCAAACTAACAATGCGGAATACTCTCAACTAGCAACATAAGAAAAGGAAATAACTCTTTAACAATCTCAACTTCTCTAATAATAGTAAAGGACTCTATACAACTTCTTAGCCAGGTCCCGAGGCTTCCATAGTTCAACATCACACACCATTCATCATGCATCCTCCTTGTCGCCTTCCTCTTTATACTTTAGCTTTTCCTTTATCTGCAGTAGGAGGAAAAATAAATCTATAAGTGAAACGTTTAGTAAGCGCTATCTAACTCACAAAAACCCGATAACCATGTTTATAACAAAAAGAAACATGCTAAAACTGAATGCTTAAGAAGAAAACTACTCATGCTCATCTATTAGCAATAAATCAAATTAACTGAAATGCTAACATGTAAAGCTACTCATGCTATACAAGAATAAAGATGGAATCATCTAGAAATAAGACTAACCATGCTCAATAAACTCATAAGGAAAGCAAATAAAAACTAATACTGTATGCTTAGCATTATAAGACCTAAACTTTACTGGTTCTAAACATAGGTGATACTTGTTTCATTTACTTATAGCCTTATACTTGAAATTAATACTTAACTTTCTTCTTCTTTTTCTTACTTGGGCCCAGGCTTAGTACCATCTTATGCGCGCTCTCTAATAGAGACTGAGGTAGTGAGCCTCCAGTCCTATGAGGATAAAGACCTCGGTCTTCCCAGGGCCAAGACCTTGGAATTGGTCACCTGGATTTATTTAACGACAACCTTGGAAGTCGGGTACTAGCCTCTTTTAAAGATTTACTTGTTATCTTTTCTTCTCTAGACCTTGGTCTTTTCTTACTTATAACTCCTCATAATCCTCAAAAGTTTAATGAAATCTGAAACTGAAGACTACATATCAACTGTTCATGCGCTTAAGGTGGCAAAGGAAACTAAAACTGGAATGTGAATTAATACTGCTCATACTAATAACAAATGAGGAACACTGCTCATACTTGAATTTATAACAAGGAAATAGGAATATGAATTTATACGGATTGTATTTGCCAACAGCAAAGCAAAGGAGATCGTTCATGCTTATCTATTAACAATGGAAACTACTAGTGCTCAACCAATAATAACGAGAACTGTACATGCCCGATTAAATAGCAAATAAAAGCTACTGGTGCTCACTAATAGCAATAAGAGCTATACTGGAATGCTAAGGTCAAAATCAATAGTTCCATAATTTCATGGGAAAAACTAGTAACAAATGCTCTACTGAATACCCCCAAAACTAGGGCTGTACATGTCAAATGCATAGCACAAACAAGACTATAATCTGCTGAAGTTTACACCTATGCAAAGCTTGATACGGTAGCAAAGGAAATCAACTATTCTGTTAAGAAATGCATTGGCAGATTTCTGTTAAGCACATGCTATTAAAAGGGGTGATTGCTATGACAATTTAAATCCCTTCTCCTCTTCTTAATCAACTCACGACAGCATAAAGGAAATGACCCAAGCCAATATATCTGTCCAGAAATTACAGAATCAATGGAAGCTAAAGCATCATAAATCAAGGCTAAATCCATTAAGCCCTTTCTCCTTCCTGAAGGCCACGGCAGAAACTTTGAACTCATCCCTAGGTCACGGCAGATTCAAAAACAAGGAGAAACAAAAACTTGATCCCTAGCAAGCTTAGATTCGGCGCAAACACTATCCTACATGCTCAATTAAACTAAACCAGTTCTTGGTCCCTCTTTGAAACCCATGGCAGAACACCCAAAGCCAAAATCTTTATAGCATGTTTCGGATTCAAGAAGAAAAACAAGTTCGAAACTACTCCTACCACAGGTGAGCAGCTACTTACCTACTATTCTTGGACTTACAACCGAAGGAAGGGCTGCTAGGGTTCGGAGGGATGAAGATCTCGGCCCCTTCTTGTGCCCGTGCGCTCACCTTGCCGAGAGGAGCTCGGATATGTGAAGAACCCGCGGAGGAGGGAGCTCGCTGGCCGCTGGAGTGAAGCCCTAAGCCTGCTTCTTCGTTTCCGCCTCGAGAGGAGAAGAATCGCGCGGCGTCGCGTGTGAGGAGAAGAAAGGATCGGGGAATTAGGTTTTTGGAGAAAACGTTTCCTTCTTTTATAACTAATGGCTATTTTCGGTTCCTAAGACCCCTTATAATATTTCACTCCTCTATTTGTTCACAAAAGACCCGCGGCTCACTTGGTTGCCTCACTTCGCTTAAGGCTTATGACTTACTCGAGGTCTACGGGTCGAACCTCGGCTGGAGCTCTTTTTTTTGCAACTTCTTCCTCTTGGTAAAAATACTAAACGACTTCCAAAAATTACGTAAAAATACTCTTAAAATTTCTAAAAATCTCTAGAATATTTTAAAAGCATTTCAAAATATTTTTAAGGACTTTTAGAACTCAAAATAGGGAAAGTTGGGTCGTTACAATCCCCCATACCTTATAAAAAGTTCGTCCTCGAACTTAGAATAACTCTGGATATTTCTGTTTCATGCTGTCCTCACGCTCCCAAGTGACTTCCTCGTGCTTCTAGTTCTACCAGATGACCTTCACTAGTGGTACTTCTTTATTTCTTAGTCTCTTGACTACTCTGTCCACTATCTGGGTAGGTCTGCTCTCGTAGCTAAGATCCTCTTGGATCTGCACTGACTGAGGCTCAATCACTTGGCTAGGGTCATGGAGACACTTCTTTAGCATAGAGACATGAAATACATTATGTATTACTAACATGTCTTGTGGTGAGTCCAGCTTGTAAGCTACCTTCCCAATCCTCTCTATGATCAGGTAAGGTCCTACATAGCGAGGACTTAATTTGCCCTTCTTGCCAAATTTCATCACTCCCTTCATAGGAGAAACCTTGAGAAAGACTGAATCCCCTTCATAGGAGCAACCTGTTCGTGGTTCTTGGAAGACCTGCTATAAAGTCCATGAATATATCTTCCCACTTCCACTCTGGTATTGGAAGGGGTTGCAGGACTCCTCCTGGTCTCTGGTGCTCTTCTTTGAGTCTCTGGCATGTCAGGCAGGTACTGACATATCTAGTAACATCTCTTTTGAGTCCAGACCACCAGAACCTTTGTTTCAAGTCTTGGTACATCTTGGTGGAACCAGGATGCATGGAGAAAGGAGTACTATGGGCTTCTTCTAAAATCTTCTTTCTTAACTCTTCGTCATTGGGGACACAAAGGCGGTTCCCCTGGTAGAGGATTCCACTATTTGATACTCGAAACTCTGAATTTCCCTTTTCTTGTATCCCTTGCTTGATCCTTTGGATATCTCGATCTTCACTTTTCTTTCTCTGTATATCCTCAAGCAGGGTTGACTCTAAGGTCAATGAGAGTTGCCCATAAATAATTTCAAGTCCGAAATCTGACAACTCCTTCTGCAGTGGCAGGGCTACTAATGACAGAGACATCAGGGATGCACTGGATTTTCTGCTTAGTGCATCTGCCACTTTGTTAGCTTTGCCTGGGTGATAGAGGATTTCACAGTCATAGTCTTTGACCAACTCTAGCCACCTGCGCTGTCTCATGTTCAAGGCCTTCTGGGTGAAGAAGTACTTAAGACTCTGATGGTCTGTGAAGATTCTGCACTGAACGCCATACAAATAATGTCGCCAGAGTTTTAGTGCAAAGATCACAACTGCCAGCTCAAGATCATGAGTGGGGTAGTTCTTCTCGTAATCCTTGAATTGCCTGGAAGCATAAGCTATAACTTTTCCTTCTTGCATGAGTACAGCTCCTAGGCCCATCTTGGAAGCATCACTGTAGATGTCAAAACTCTTGTCACTTTCTGGGACTGTCAGAATGGGAGCACTGGTCAATCTCTTCTTTAGCTCTTGGAAACTCTGCTCGTATTTGTCTGACAATTCAAACTTCTTGTTCTTCCTGGTTAAGGCCGTTAGTGGAGAAGCTATCCTGGAAAAGTCTTCCACAAATTTTCTGTAGTACCCAGCTAAACCAAGGAAGCTTCTGATCTCCCTGGCGTTCTTGGGTCTATTCCAGTTGTTGACCGCTTCTATTTTGGCTGGATCTACTTGGATACCTTCTTTAGAAATAATGTGACCTAGAAATGCCACCTGATTTAACTAGAACTCGCACTTTGAGAATTTAGCATAAAGCTACTTTTGCTGAAGGGTCTACAGGACTATTCTCAAGTGTGTGTCATGCTCCTCTGGGGTTCTGGAATAGACTAGAATGTCGTCGATGAACACAATGACAAATTTGTCAAGGTATTCTCTGAACACTCTGTTCATCAAGTCCATGAAGACTGCAGGTGCATTAGTCACATCGAAAGGCATGACTACAAACTCGTAGTGTCCGAATCTGGTCCTGAAAGCTGTTCTGGGTATATCTCTTTCTTTCACCTTCAGCTGATGGTACCCAGAGCGCAGGTCTATCTTCGAGAATACTGTTGCCCCTCTCAACTGATCAAATAAGTCGTCGATCCTGGGAAGAGGGTACTTGTTCTTGATGGTCACTTGATTCAAAGCTCTATAATCTATGCACATCCGCATAGATCCATCTTTCTTCTTGACGAACAACACAGGAGCTCCCCATGGTGAATGACTAGGGCGGATGAAGCCTTTGTCAAGCAGCTCCTAAAGTTGTTCCTGTAACTCTTTCAGCTCTGCTGGAGACATGCGATACGGAGCTTTTGAAATTGGACCGGTACCAGGTACCAACTCAATTTCAAACTCCACTTCTCTGTCGGGAGACAGTCCGGGTAGCTCTTCTGGAAATACTTCTGGATACTCGCATACTACCCAAACATCCTCCTGCTTGAGTCCTTTCTGTTCTTCTGCATTTACTATGTATGCAAGAAAACCAGCACACCCTTTAGCTAACATTTGGTGAGCTGCTAGAGAAGAGAGAAGTTTCTGGGTCTTCTTCCTTGTCATTCCCGTGAATTCAAAGGGTGGTTCACCCTCTGGACTGAAGATTACTTTCCTTCTACGGCAGTCTACTGAAGCACTATACTTGCTGAGAAAATCCATACCCAAAATGATATCAAAATCCTGCATGGTGAGGACTACCAGGTTAACATATAGCTCTCGGTCTGCAACTCTGGCTGGTACAGCCCGAAGCCACTGGTTGGTTCCATGACTTCCCCAGAAGCTAGGGTCGTCAGGAACTTGGAGTTCATACTCTCTGTAGGCACCTGTAATTTACTGGCAAAGGGTACTGATACAAAAGAATGGGTCGCCCCAGTATCAAATAGTACAGTAGCTAAATGCTGAAAAACAACTACTTGACCTGTTACGACCGTGGAGGAACTAGCAGCTTCTTCTTTGGTGAGGGAGAATACTCTAGCACTATCAAAGGCTGGAACTGGTGGAGCTTCCAACCTTCCCTGACTGATATAGGGTCCCTCTAACGCTGCTTCCATGTGATATAACTGTGCAGGCTGGCCTCCATATTGCACTGGCTGGGGCTGAGGTGCTTTGAGCTTGTTAGGACATTCTTTAGCCATGTGTCCTTCCTGACCACAGGAATAACATCCAGTCTTGCCCAAAAGACAGGCTCCTGGATGCATTCTCCCACATTTGGGACAGGGAGGGAACTTGGTCTGCTTGTTCGCTGGTCCTCCCTTCTGGTTGCCTCCTGAGTTCCACTGCTTTCTCTTATTACCCTTGCCTTTCCAGTTATGTCTACTTGACTGGGATTTCTGGCTCCCCACTGACTTATCCTCTATCTTCACTGGCTTGTGCTGTGCTCGTTGTGCCTTGATGTCGTTCAAGTAATGCTCAGCAACTAACGCCCTACTGATCAGCTCTTCACCAGTCTGGGGCCAATGAGCTCCATTGCTCACGTTCAGTGCTATCTGTGGTCTCAGCATTCTGAGCATCAATCTGACTCACTCCTTCTCTGTACTTACTAACTCTGGGCAAGCTAGTCTGTTGAACTTCTTGGCTGCTTCTTCCACTGACAGGTCACCTTGTTTGAACTCTATACATTCCTCATAGTGCTTGTTGGTGATCTGTAGGTGAAAGAACTCTTCATAAAACTCTGACTGAAAATCGGCCCAACTCATCTGATTGGCTGCCCTCTTGGTCGTTATCCTCTCCCACCACATACGAGCATCTCCTGATAGGCAGAAAGAGACGCACTTGACCTTCTCGACTTCTGGCCAATCAAGAAGCTCCATGGTGCTCTCCAGTGTTTTGAACCAAGCCTGGGCATCCCAAGGCTCAGTCGTGCCTGAAAAGCTTTCTGGTTTCAATTTCAGCCACTGTATGAGGTAAGCTTCTTGTCTCTGAGATTCTAAGATGACTCTCTGGGCAGCTGGTGGAACCTCAATTACCACTGGAGTCTCCGCAGTGACAGCTGGGGGAGGGGGAGGAACTGATTGCTGATTTGCCATCATATTGGCAATTACTTGCTGCTGATCTGCTACTTGTTTTTGGAGTTGAGCAACAACTTCAGAGAGATTGGGCTCAGTTGAGCCTGGTCCTTCGTTCTCCTGAACCTGGTCCTCAGTACGAGCGGTACGGGGACGCCCTCTTCTTGCCATCTAATTATGCAAAAAAAAAAGGCTTGATATCTTCTCTATCCTTTCTAAACAAACATGTGTATGAATAAAGAAAACAGCAAAAAAAACTCTTATCTGACTTAAGCACTTATAAACAATTACTCTATACTGCAAATAATAATAAAGGAACACAATAAAGAAAGAACTTAAATACTTTCTTACTTGAAAACGGCAAGGTTGATGCTGATGTGTGTGTGATGCTGGAGAATGGGAACTGCTCTGATACCAACTGTAACGACCACCCTTCTTACTACTACTCTCTAAGAGCGACCGTTACTTATCTATTACACTACTTACTAGTGTCACTTATGCTATTATTAGTAACACTTAGATTTATCACGGCCCCAGAGGAATTCCTACCGAAAAATTTCGGCAAAATTTCCCCTGTACCGGTGACAAAATCAACAATACATGCAAAATAATATCATCAGCCACATGCGGCTGGTATATATGTATCTCACAACCACGCAGTAATAAGACACAACAACTAAAATAAAACTATTCTAACAATAGCAACGAATAAAGCTCCAAGAATAGAAAATAACCAAACTACAATGCGGAATACTCTCAACTAGCAACATAAGAAAAGGAAATGACTCTTTAACAATCTCAACTTCTCTAATAATAGTAAAGGACTCTAAACAACTTCTTAGCCAGGTCCCGAGGCTTCTATAGTTCAACATCACACACCATTCATCATGCATCCTCCTTGTTGCCTTCCTCTTTATACTTTAGCTTTTCCTTTATCTACAGTAGAAGGAAAAATAAATCTATAAGTGAAACGCTTAGTAAGTGCTATCTAACTCACAAAAATTCGATAAGCATGTATATAACAAAAAGAAACATGCTAAAACTGAATGCTTAAGAAGAAAACTACTCATGCTCATCTATTAGCAATAAATCAAATTAACTGAAATGCTAACATGTAAAGCTACTCATGCTATACAAGAATAAAGATGGAATCATCTAGAAATAAGACTAATCATGCTCAATAAACTCATAAGGAAAGCAAATAAAAACTAATACTGTATGCTTAGCATTATAAGACCTAAACTTTACTGGTTCTAAACATAGGTGATACTTGTTTCATTTACTTATAGCCTTATACTTGAAATTAATACTTAACTTTCTTCTTCTTTTTCTTACTTGGGCCCAGGCTTAGTACCATCTTATGCGCGCTCTCTAATAGAGACTGAGGTAGTGAGCCTCCAGTCCTATGAGGATAAAGACCTCGGTCTTCCCAGGGCCAAGACCTTGGAATTGGTCACCTGGATTTATTTAACGACAACCTTGGAAGTCGGGTACTAGCCTCTTTTAAAAGATTTACTTGTTATCTTTTCTTCTCTAGACCTTGGTCTTTTCTTACTTATAACTCCTCATAATCCTCAAAAAGTTTAATGAAATCTGAAACTGAAGACTACATATCAGCTGTTCATGCGCTTAAGGTGGCAAAGGAAACTAAAACTGGAATGTGAATTAATACTGCTCATACTAATAACAAATGAGGAACACTGCTCATACTTGAATTTATAACAAGGAAATAGGAATATGAATTTATACGGATTGTATTTGCCAACAGCAAAGCAAAGGAGATCGTTCATGCTTATCTATTAACAATGGAAACTACTAGTGCTCAACCAATAATAACGAGAACTGTACATGCCCGATTAAATAGCAAATAAAAGCTACTGGTGCTCACTAATAGCAATAAGAGCTATACTGGAATGCTAAGGTCAAAATCAATAGTTCCATAATTTCATGGGAAAAACTAGTAACAAATGCTCTACTGAATACCCCCAAAACTAGGGCTGTACATGTCAAATGCATAGCACAAACAAGACTATAATCTGCTGAAGTTTACACCTATGCAAAGCTTGATACGGTAGCAAAGGAAATCAACTATTCTGTTAAGAAATGCATTGGCAGATTTCTGTTAAGCACATGCTATTAAAAGGGGTGATTGCTATGACAATTTAAATCCCTTCTCCTCTTCTTAATCAACTCACGACAGCATAAAGGAAATGACCCAAGCCAATATATCTGTCCAGAAATTACAGAATCAATGGAAGCTAAAGCATCATAAATCAAGGCTAAATCCATTAAGCCCTTTCTCCTTCCTGAAGGCCACAGCAGAAACTTTGAACTCATCCCTAGGTCACGGCAGATTCAAAAACAAGGAGAAACAAAAACTTGATCCCTAGCAAGCTTAGATTCGGCGCAAACACTATTCTACATGCACAATTAAACTAAACCAGTTCTTGGTCCCTCTTTGAAACCCACGGCAGAACACCCAAAGCCAAAATCTTTATAGCATGTTTCGGATTCAAGAAGAAAAACAAGTTCGAAACTACTCCTACCACAGGTGAGCAGCTACTCACCTACTGTTCTTGGACTTACAACCGAAGGAAGGGCTACTAGGGTTCAGAGGGATGAAGATCTCGGCCCCTTCTTGTGCCCGTGCGCTCACCTTGCTGAGAGGAGCTCGGATATGTGAAGAACCCGCGGAGGAGGGAGCTCGCCGGCCTCCGGAGTAAAGCCCTAAGCCTTCTTCTTCGTTTCCTCCTCGAGAGGAGAAGAATCGCGCGGCGTCGCGTGTGAGGAGAAGAAAGGATCGAGGAATTAGGTTTTTGGAGAAAACGTTTCCTTCTTTTATTACTAATGGCTATTTTCGGTTCCTAAGACCCCTTATAATATTTCACTCCTGTATTTATTCACAAAAGACCCGCGGCTCACTTGGTTGCCTCACTTTGCTTAAGGCTTATGACTTGTCCGAGGTCTACGAGTCGAACCTCGGCTGGAGCTCTTTATTTTTGCAACTTCTTCCTTTTGGTAAAAATACCAAACGACTTCTAAAAATTACGTAAAAATACTCTAAAAATTTCTAAAAATCTCTAGAATATTTTAAAAGCATTTCTAAATATTTTTAACGACTTTTAGAACTCAAAATAGGGAATGTTGGGTCGTTACATCTTAGGCTAAGTCATAAGCATCCCACCCATTCTAGGTTGTACAAGCAAGGGATCCTACTGTGTTTGTGAGATGTTGGCTTCTAAAACTATAGGATCGTGTAATTCTACGAGAAAAACCTAGGCTACTCCAAAAAGATAAAATATTTTGAAAGAGTTTTGGAAAACAAAATTTTGAAAGGGGAAACTTAAAAAAAAAAAATTGAAAAACTACTAAGTAATATTTGTCAAAAACATATTAAGAAGCCTACTCTAGAAAACACATCCCTAATTGTGTTTTTAAGTTACTAAATTCAACTTCAGGTAATGGTTTAGTAAAAATATCAGCTAAGTTTGATTTTGATTCAATATATTTAAGTTCAATATTTCTTTTGGAGACATGATCCCTTATGAAATGATGTTTAACTTCTATATGTTTAGTCCTAGAGTGATGTACTGGATTTTTAGTTAGATTTATAGAATTTATATTATCAATGTATGTTTTTACATTCTTATATTCAAGATTAAAGTCTTTTAAGGTATGAGGCATCCATAGCAATTAAGCTACGCATTCACCCATTGCTATGTATTCAGCTTCAGTGATAGATAAGACAACACAATGTTGCTTATGACTAAACCAACTAACTAAAGATGATCCTAGTAATTGACATCCTCTACTAGTACTCTTTCGGTCTAACTTACACCCGACATAATCCGAATCAGAATATCCAACTAAGTTAAATTGTGATGTTCTAGGATACCACATTCCTATATTAATTGTGAGATACAGCAAAATAAAATAACCTATAATAATTTATGGGAATTTTTGGATATTTTCCAGATTTATTTGGAGGTCGTATGACAATATTTAAGGGAATAAATTGTTAAGTAAGATGGTAATGGAAAATCACTATTAGAGGAGGGTTATTTATGGGATTGTGAGAACTCAACCTAACCCAAACCCTACTGCTTATAAGAAGCTACAGTGCTGGCCCTAAATCGCCACTTCCCCTTATTCCTTCGTGTCTCCTGCCTCTCTCGATCCCTCACCACTCCACCTGATCTCGCCGACGGATTCATCTCCAACGCACGCCGCGACCGGTTGCCGGCGCTTGGTTGCCAGACGAGTCTCCGGCCTCCTCCACGTCTGATCGGAGGCCTCATCTGCAACGTTCCCTTCAAAACGCCACTGCTCGCGAAGAATCCATGGTCGGGAGAGCAGAACTGAGCTCTGGGGACGCCGGAGATTGAATCGCCATTCCCGAGCTCGAAGCTGGTCGAGGATCTGCACCTCAGGAAGATATCTCGTCTTCCCGAGCCTTAGGGCTGAGCCAAATTCGTCGGGATCTCTGTGCCGCTTGAGGTATTTACTGTCGTGGAGGTAAATTGAGGTGAGGATGGTTTAGATTAGGGTTCTTAGCAATGAAGACCTGTGATTTGATGCCAGGTTGGGAGGATTGTATGGATTGAGGTATTGTTGTGGCAGTGACTTGCGGTGAAGGGCTCGATCACAATTCCAGCAGCTGTCTTTCACTCGGGAAACATCAGGTAAGGTCTGCACCACTCCAGGAGTTCGATTTGTAGATCTAGGTGATGAATTCGGTGAGAATTGGGTGTTGATTAATGTGATTGTACTAATTGTAGCTTTGTGGAAACATTGGATTGCAGGTTTGATAACGAATCCTACGTTGAGTGTGGGGATCAGATCTGAGATTGTGGGAGGTGATTAAGGTATGTTCTGTTCAGGTAATAAATTATAGTGATCCTGTTAGAAGTTTAGAAATTTGTTAGTATCGTTCTCAGAAGATTGATAGTTGTAGATGTGGTTAAAGAATGTGACCATTTCTTGTACTGTATCAGTTCATATGGAATCCATGCATGTTTAGAATTCCTCTTGTTGATCAGTTTCAGCTAGAATTGTGGGATCTATGGGCACAGACAGATTAAGGCTTGGGTCTAGTTTTATGCAGTTCAGTGTGGATTCGTTTAGATAATAAATGGAACTCGGATCAAATTCACCTGTCGTGTACATTAGTACAGTTAATCAGTTGCATATGTATTTAGCTAAAATTGGTACGTTGACACAGGACTTTGATCGGGACGAGCGTCGTGACGAGATTGGCGTTGGATTCAGCCTACACTTAGAGGCGAGTACTTCTTGACTTGATTCTTTAGTTATTGTTCTTCGTGCATGAGTAGTTCGGATAAAGTAGAGCTTTACCTTGACTCCACTCGTATTATGTCTTGTGCTTGATACTTTATCCACTCAATCTTCGAGATGCTCACATTCGTATCTATACAGTCTCTCATTGTTATTCCTGATAATTAGCAGATACTAGATATCATGTTACCTGTTTGGACTACTATTTGTTTATGCCTTGTATTGAGCATGCGGCATCATGTAGCATACCTAATTTTGTATATATGATGACTGTTGCATTGTTCGCATCATGTCATTACATGCATCGCCGATGACCTTGGCTCCCTTGTGGTTGAGACGCTCATTAGCCTGGGCCGCATGCTCGGCCACTCATGGGTAGTGGTAGCTTGGAGCGTGACACATGTCCTGTCGTGCCCCCCACTCGCACACTTATTGGGTAGTGATAGCTGAAGTCGGGGGCAGCAGGGACCCCGTCGCAGACGTGGCTATTTAGCTACTATGCAACTGTCCCCTCGGCCGCTCGAGAGTAGTGGTAGCTGGAGGGTGTATAGTCTATCATTGACCCGTCCTCTCGTCCATACTGGGGTCATGGTACTTGAGGGGTGGGCGGGAGTGACCATCCGTGCATACGCTATCTTTTCTGTTATTTCTGATTATGCTGTTATATGCTTGTTCAGTTTCTGCTATCATATACCTATTTATATGCTTAGACATTGATTACTATGACTGTATACCTTATCTGTGATCTTGATAGTTATGTGCAGTACTGTAGCAGTTTATGTTACCTCAGACCTTATACTACTAGCTTATGATATGGTATCAGGTATGGATATATATACTTTGTTTACACAGTAGTATCTGCTATTTATCTTTTCGAGACTATATCCTGTTGTACTCTTAGCTATTTATGTTACTCATGCACTATCTATTCTCTACTCGCTGAGTTTTATACTCACCACCTTGTACATTGGTAATTTCACCAGGTAGCCGATAGTGATGCTAGTACACTTGGAGGGATCCCGACTACCAGTCCCACGTCGCTTCCGAGGACGGATTTCCGGTTTTGTTATAGATTTCTAGTTGTGAATTGAACTTTTGAATTTGGTATTGTAATAACCCTTCTTGGAACTTGATGTTATTCTGTGATTTGTTTTGTTTTGTCGAGGAGTCAAGCCGGGTCGGCCCGCGGTGAGTTCTTTTAGTATTTTGGTACTGGTTATTTCGTTTTCCGCTGTATTTGATTTACCAGCCAAGTGGGCTGTTTATTATCTGCGTGGTTGTGGTTAATTCTAGCCGTGTTGGCTATATTTTGCATGGTTATATCTGTTGGCTATGTATATTGATTTATATGTCACTGCTACAGGGGAGGTGCTGTCCGATTTTCATTGGACAACCTTACCCTCGGGGCGTGACAATTTATTGTTATCAGAGCCATAGGTTTACGATGCCTAAATCATACGTTTTGGATTTTTCGCGATTTAATTCCTCGAAGTGACTTTTTGGGATTTGGGACCAGGCAGTGGCGGAACACCTCCAAGTTATAGGCTGTAAGATTTATAAGTATAGTTATAAATTGTTGGTAGTACTTATTGATTGTTGCTATCAGGTATGAGACGAGGTCGGTCAGCAGTCGGTTCTCGTCGTGGTCCGGGACGACCACGGAAACAACCCATTGAGGCTGAGGAACCAGAACCAGTGACTCAGGAGGTGGATTCTTCTAGGGATCCAACTGATGTTGAGACGGTTAGTCGAGGACAGGCCCATCAGACTCCTCATAGAGATCAGGGATTTCAGACACAGGGGATTCCTTCTGTGATACCATCAGGGGTACCTGCATCTCCTACTACAGATTGGATGTGGGATAGAGCTCGTATACCATTGCTGGTGAGGTCCGTCAAGGATAGAGTTACTTTATTCCCGGGCGGAGCTGACCCTTGGGCTGCTCGTAGTTGGTTGAGGAATTTAGAAAGCACTTTCGGGTACATGAGCTGTACAGATGAAGAGAAGGTGGAATTGGCTGCGTATCACCTCCGAGATCAGGCGGTCACATGGTGGGATATGCAGAAGACGATCTTCGGGGAGCAACACATCACATGGATGATGTTTCGTGATGCCTTCGAGAGACAGTACTTTCCTGCTACTTTTTGTCTTGCTCACCGCCAGGAGTTTCTGAATCTCAAGCAAGGCGACCGTTCAGTTTTGGAGTACAATGCAGAGTTCAGTAGATTGACGGAATTTTGTCCTCAGCTAGTGGCACAGGATTACGACCGGATGCATCAGTTTACTCAGGGCCTTGCTGCATACATTCGAATTTGGATGTCAGGTTTTCCGGGTAGCTCCTACCGAGAATTTTTGGACCATGCACTGTATATCGAGATGACGCAGCAGCAGGTTGCTCTAGAGAAAGGTAATGAAAAACAGCTGTCTCAGAAGAGAGGAAATAGGAGTCAGGGTTCTCGGGCTCCGTCTGGAGGATCTTCTCGGCCTCAGAAGACAGGGCGAACAACGGATGGAGGTTCTCGACCCTCTCGTGGTGACCGGAAGGACTTTGGGGGAATCACATGTTTTCAGTGTGGTTCCAAGAGTCACGCCAGGAGCAACTGTCCGTTGGATCATGCTATATGTTTCTACTGTAAACTTCAAGACCATGAGAGTCGGAATTGTACCCTAAAAGCACAGTTGGAGGCTCCTAAAGTCACATCTCAGGGGGAACAACCCTCACAGTCACGACCATTGAGAAGATATCAGAAGACTCAGAGTGCTCCACGTCAGCAGCGACCACCGCCTTCTCAGGGCCAGATATACCATGTGCAGAGTCAGGAACCAGTGACTACTCAGCATTCTACCGCAGTTTCTTCTCATCAGGCATTTCCAGTACAGCAGGATGTTTATCCACCTCAGTCCTACCCAGCATACCAGTAGCAGCCTTAGTCTCAGTACCAGCAGTCGGTCCCGGCACCTCCGATTCCAGCGCAGACCACGCCAGGGATGCCACAGCCGAACTCAGAGGTGGGTTGCGTTTATGCTATCACACGGGAGGAGGCACAGCGAGCTGAAGGATCGGTTTTCTGAGGTACTATTTCAGTTTATACCTTTACTGCAGATTTATTGGTAGATACTGGTAGTTCCCATTCATTCATATCTCGGCTATTTCTTGGTAAAATCGGGAGGCTACCTACTCGTCGGACTCATGGGTTGACGGTATCTCTACCATCTGGCGAAGTACTAAGTATTGGTCTGGAAGTCAAAGGATGTCCTTTAGACTTCAATAGTCAGACCCTTATAGTGGATCTGCAGGTATTAGAGATGGTAGAATTTGATATTATATTAGGCATGGATTGGTTGGCCAAGAACCATGCCACAGTCGATTGCGGAGCTAGAGTAGTCACTTTCCGACCACCCGGTCTACCATCTTGGGTATTCTTTGGAACCAGAAGTGATGGGATAGCAGTCATACCAGCAATGCAAGCGAGGAGATTGTTGGCACAGGGATGTCAGGGATATTTAATGTCCATGGTTAAAGCTGGTTCGGATGCATTACCACAGCTCTCGGATGTTTCTATTGTTCGAGAATTTCCAGATGTGTTCCCTGACGAACTCCCCGGTTTGCCTCCTAACCTGCAGGTCGAGTTTACCATTGAGCTAGTTTTGGGAACCACACCGGTATCCAAGACCCCTTATCGCATGGCACCAAAGGAGTTAGAGGAGCTAAAGGTTCAGCTGCTGGAGCTGTTGGACAGAGGATTTATCCGTCCCAGTGTTTCTTCGTGGGGAGCACCAGTACTATTCGTTAAGAAGAAAGACGAATCACTGAGATTATGTATTGATTATCGACAGTTGAATGCGGTCACTGTCAAGAACAAATATCCATTGCCACGTATAGAGGATTTATTTAATCAGCTGAAGGATACCTGTGTATATTCAAAGATTGATTTGCGCTCAGGCTATCATCAGCTCAGGGTTGGAGATGCAGATATTCCGAAGACAGCATTTCGCACTCGTTATGGTCATTACGAGTTCTTGGTAATGCCATTTGGGCTTACCAATGCTCCAGCAGTGTTCATGGATCTAATGAACAGAGTATTCCTTGAGTACTTAGATCAGTTTGTCATTGTGTTCATCGACGATATTCTGATATATTCCCGATCTGAGGAGGAACACAGGAGACATCTTCGCATAGTTTTGGAGACGCTACGGCGAGAACACCTCTATGCGAAGTTTAGTAAATGCGCATTCTGGCTACCTTCGGTGGGTTTTCTTGGACACGTCGTTTCCGGCAGAGATATATCAGTCGACCCACAGAAGATTGAGGCAATCACTAGCTGGGAGCAGCCGAAGACAGTACAGGAGATACGTAGCTTTTTGGGTCTAGCTGGGTATTATCGGAGATTTGTCGAGGGTTTTTCCAGCATAGTCTTGCCTTTGACATGATTGACCCGAAAGGGGGAAAAGTTTAGCTGGACAGAATCTTATGAGCAGAGCTTTCAGGAGCTCAAACGGAGACTCGTTATTGCACCCGTGTTAGTACTTCCTTCTGGCATGGATGGATTTGTACTTTTCACAGATGCGTCATATCAGGGACTGGGTGTCGTACTTATGCAGCATGAGCGAGTGGTGTCATATGCCTCACGTCAGCTGAAAGATCATGAGAGGAATTATCCGGTCCATGATTTGGAGTTGGCAGCTATCATCTTCGCACTAAAAATTTGGTGACATCATTTATATGGGATCACCTTCGAGATTTACACAGATCATAAAAGCCTCAAGTATTTGTTTACCCAGAAGGAACTGAATCTGCGTCAGAGAAGATGGATGGAATTCTTGAAAGACTATGATTGCACGATTAACTATCACTCGGGGGAAGCCAACGTAGTGGCCGATGCGTTGAGCAGGAAATCCCGTGGAGTTTTGGCTTGTCACTGAGTGATGGTTACAGAGTTGATACATAACTTCTCTGAGTTGGGGTTGATGGAGCAAGCACAGACAGAGCGAGGCTTGCTAGTCACCATGGTTGCTCAGTCACATATAGTGGAATGTATCAAAGAGGCTCAGGTTACAGATCAGCATCTATAGTTTTTACGTAGCAGAGTTACCTCAGGACAGCAGACAGAGTTTACCTGTGATGATAGTGGAATTCTGTATTTCCGCGGAAGATTATGTGTCCCTGAGTCACATCCTGTCCAGGAGGACTTACTACAGGAAGCACATCGATCTAGATTTGCGATTCATCCAGGAGGTACTCGCATGTACAGGGATCTGAAACAATCATACTGGTGGAATGGTATAAAGAAAGATATTACGACATTTGTGGCGCAGTGTTTAGTTTGTCAACAGATTAAGGCAGAGCATCAGAGACCAGCTGGGTTACTACAGAAAATAGAAATACCGGAATGAAAATGGGAGCATATCACGATGGACTTTGTGGTAGGACTACCCCGGACCCGGAAGGGTCATGATGCGATTTGGGTAATCGTTGATCGGTTAACCAAATCCGCACACTTCTTAGCGATTCGTCGGACAGATTCGTTGGATCGATTGGCAAAGTTATACTGCAGAGAAATCACCATATTGCATGGTATACCTCTGAGTATTATATCAGATAGAGATCCACGATTTACCTCTCGATTTTGGTGGAGTCTCCAGCAAGCCATGGGTACGAAACTCCGTTTTAGTACTGCATTTTACCCTCAGACGGATGGGCAGTCGGAGCGTACTATCCAGACATTAGAGAATCTATTGAGATCTTGTGTTATGGACTTCGGCGGTAGCTGGGAGGATCATTTGCACTTGGTGGAGTTTGCATACAATAACAGTTACCACTCAGCGATTCAGATGGCACCATTCGAGGCATTATATGGCAGAGCATGTAGATCTCCTACTTTATGGGACGAGGTTGGAGAATCATCAGTCTTGGGCCCTCAGCGTATTCAGCGAGATGCAGAGTTGGTTGGCACCATCAGACGCAGAATGTCAGAAGCCCAGGACCGACAGAAAAGCTACGCGGATCGGAGACGGAGATCTTTGGAGTTCTCTGTGGATGATCATGTGTTCCTGCGGGCGTCTCCTACCAAGGGAGTTAGGAGATTTGGATTGAAAGGGAAGTTAGCTCCTCGTTACATCGGACCCTTTCAGATACTTGAGAGGATTGGGGAGGTAGCGTATCGATTGGCGCTGCCACCTTCACTTGCCGGGGTGCATGATGTATTTCACGTATCTATGTTGAGGAAATATGTGCCACACCCTACGCATATTTTGACAGATGTCTCGATCACCCTTCAGCCAGATGTAACATATGAGGAGGTTCCAGTGCGGATATTGGATCGCAAGGAACGCCAGTTGCGAAACAAGACAATCTGATTGGTCAAGGTTGGATGGGAGCATCATTCAGATGACGAAGCAACCTGGGAGCTGGAGGATGAGATCCGAGCGCAGTACCCTCACTTGTTTAATGAAGGTATGTAAAGTAATTTCATTTATAATAATGATCACGCATGTCGTTTGTCATTTAATGCAGTTGTGTCGTAAATTTGGGGACCAAATTTTTATTAGAGGGGGAGAATGTGAGATGCGGCAAAATAAAATAACATATAATAATTTATGGGAATTTTTGGATATTTTTCCGGATTTATTTGGAGGTCGTATGACAATATTTAAGGGGATAAATTGTTAAGTAAGATGGTAATGGAAAATCACTATTAGAGGAGGGTTATTTATGGGATTGTGAGAACTCAACCTAACCCAAACCCTACTGCTTATAAGAAGCTACAGTGCTGGCCCTAAATCGCCGCTTCCCCTTATTCCTTCGTGTCTTCTGCCTCTCTCGATCCCTCACCACTCCACCTGATCTCGCCGACGGATTCATCTCCAACGCACGCCGCGACCGGTTGCCGGCGCTTGGTTGCCAGACGAGTCTCCGGCCTCCTCCACGTCTGATCGGAGGCCTCATCTGCAACGTTCCCTTCAAAACGCCACTGCTCGCGAAGAATCCATGGTCGGGAGAGCAGAACTGAGCTCTGGGGACGCCGGAGATTGAATCGCCATTCCCGAGCTCGAAGCTGGTCGAGGATCTGCACCTCAGGAAGATATCTCGTCTTCCCGAGCCTTAGGGCTGAGCCAAATTCGTCGGGATCTCTGTGCCGCTTGAGGTATTTACTGTCGTGGAGGTAAATTGAGGTGAGGATGGTTTAGATTAGGGTTCTTAGCAATGAAGACCTGTGATTTGATGCCAGGTTGGGAGGATTGTATGGATTGAGGTATTGTTGTGGCAGTGACTTGCGGTGAAGGGCTCGATCACAATTCCAGCAGCTGTCTTTCACTCGGGAAACATCAGGTAAGGTCTGCACCACTCCAGGAGTTCGATTTGTAGATCTAGGTGATGAATTCGGTGAGAATTGGGTGTTGATTAATGTGATTGTACTAATTGTAGCTTTGTGGAAACATTGGATTGCAGGTTTGATAACGAATCCTACGTTGAGTGTGGGGATCAGATCTGAGATTGTGGGAGGTGATTAAGGTATGTTCAGTTCAGGTAATAAATTATAGTGATCCTGTTAGAAGTTTAGAAATTTGTTAGTATTGTTCTCAGAAGATTGATAGTTGTAGATGTGGTTAAAGAATGTGACCATTTCTTGTACTGTATCAGTTCATATGGAATCCATGCATGTTTAGAATTCCTCTTGTTGATCAGTTTCAGCTAGAATTGTGGGATCTATGGGCACAGACAGATTAAGGCTTGGGTCTAGTTTTAAGTAGTTCAGTGTGGATTCGTTTAGATAATAAATGGAACTCGGATCAAATTCACCTGTCGTGTACATTAGTACAGTTAATCAGTTGCATATGTATTTAGCTAAAATTGGTACGTTGACACAGGACTTTGATCGGGACGAACGTCGTGACGAGATTGGCGTTGGATTCAGCCTACACTTAGAGGCGAGTACTTCTTGACTTGATTCTTTAGTTATTGTTCTTTGTGCATGAGTAGTTCGGATAAAGTAGAGCTTTACATTGACTCCACTCGTATTATGTCTTGTGCTTGATACTTTATCCACTCAATCTTCGAGATGCTCACATTCGTATCTATACAATCTCCCGTTGTTATTCCTGATAATTAGCAGATACTAGATACCATGTTACCTGTTTGGACTACTGTTTGTTTATGCCGTGTATTGAGCATGCGACATCATGTAGCATACCTGATTTTGTATATATGATGACTGTTGCATTGTTCGCATCATGTCATTACATGCATCGCCGATGACCTTGGCTCCCTTGTGGTTGAGACGGTCATTGGCCTGGGCCGCACGCTCAGCCACTCATGGGTAGTGGTAGCTTGGAGCGTGCCGCATGTCCTGTCGTGCCCCCCACTCACACATTTATTGGGTAGTGATAGCTGGAGTCGGGGGCAGCAGGGACCCCGTCGCAGACGTGGCTATTTAGCTACTATGCAACTGCCCCCTCGGCCGCTCGAGAGTAGTGGTAGCTAGAGGGTGTACAGTCTGTCATTGACCCGGCCTCTCGTCCATACTGGGGTCATGGTACTTGAGGGGTGGGCGGGAGTGACCATCCGTGCATATGCTATTTCTCTGTTATTTCTGATTATGCTGTTATATGCTTGTTCAGTTTCTGCTATCATATACATGTTTATATGCTTAGACACTTATTACTATGACTGTATACCTTATCTGTGATCTTGATAGTTATGAGCAGTACTGTAGCAGTTTATGTTACCTCAGACCTTATACTACTAGCTTAGGATATGGTATCAGGTATGGATATATATACTTTGTTTACACAGTAGTATCTGCTATTTATCTTTTTGAGACTATATCCTGTTGTACTCTTGGCTATTTATGTTACTCATGCACTATCTATTCTCTACTCGCTGAGTTTTATACTCACCACCTCGTACATTGGTAATTTCACCAGGTAGCCGATAGTGATGCTAGTACACTTGGAGGGATCCCGACTGCCAGTCCCACATCGCTTCCGAGGACGGATTTCCGATTTTGTTTAGATTTCTAGTTGTGAGTTGAACTTTTGAATTTGGTATTGTAATAACCCTTCTTGGGACTTGATGTTATTCTGTGATTTGTTTTGTTTTGTTGAGGAGTCAAGCCGGGTCGGCCCGCGGTGAGTTCTTTTAGTATTTTGGTACTGGTTATTTCGTTTTCCGCTGTATTTGATTTACCAGCCGAGTGGGTTGTTTATTATCTGCATGGTTATGGTTAATTCTAGCCGTGTTGGCTATATTTTGCATGGTTATATTTGTTGGCTATGTATATTGATTTATATGTCACTGCTACAGGGGAGGTGCTGTCCGATTTTCGTTGGACAACCTTACCCTCGGGGCGTGACATTAATGGTTCCTTTTAGATATTTAATAATTCTTTTAACCAAAGATAAATGGGACTCTTTTGCATAAGTTTGATAGTGTGCACACATACTTACTGCAAATAAAATGTCAGGTCTACTTGCAGTTAAGTAGAGTAGGCTACCTATCATTCTTCCATAATATTTTAAGTTAACTGATTTACCATTTTCATCACTATCTAGATTAATGTTATTGGCCATAGGTGTTTTAATTTCTTTTTCATTTTCGATTTGTTTGTAGAAATTTATAAATGTCTCAAAAGTTTCAATTTTATTAGATAAAAATTTAACCCAAGTGTATTTCAACTAATCATCAATAATTACTAAGTAGTAAATGCTTCCATTTGGTGATTTTATACCTTGAGAGTCAAATAAATCTAAATGTAAAAGTTCTATTATTTTATTAATTCTATTTTGATTAGTTAAATTATGAGTTGATTTAATTTGTTTTCCTTGTTGACAAGAATTACAAAATATATTTTCAGGATTTCCTAATTTTGGTAGACCCTTAACTAATCCATTTTTGTTTAATTTTAGTAAATTCATAATATCGGTGTGAGCTAATCTCCTATGCCACAACCATGTATCTTCTTAATGTGTTAAAAAATACATTGGTAATGTTTTAGATAGGTTAATTGAGTATATATTTTTATCTCTAAATCCTTTTAGCAATATTTTAGTTGAATCATTGTAACTTATTAAACATTCAGAAGAAAGAAATTTGACCGTAAATCTTGAATCACATAATTCACTTATACTAAACAAATTATAATGAAAATGTTCAACAAGTAAAACCTTTTTAATTGATATATTAGATTGTAATTGAATTTCACCTGTAGCAATTACCTTTAGTTTGCCATTGTTTCCAAAGGCAACTGATCCTAGGTTTTTGAACTTGATATTAGTAAATTTGTGCTGATCCCCAGTCATATGTCTGGAGCAGCCACTGTCCAAGATCCATTTATTCATAGCTTTCGATTCATACACAAAACGTAGGGTTTAAACCAAAGTTCGATTAAAGGATGAATGTAATTAAGTGGGTAAATTTTTAGAATTTTGAGTTTTATTGTTGATTTAGTTGTATTAATATAATATTAGGGCTAAATTAGTTTAATTAAGTTTGAATATTATTTAGTGTTTAAAATAATTTTAATTAAGTTTTAAAATAATTTTTAATTAAGTTTTAAAATAATTTTTAATTAAGTTTTAAAAATAATTTTTAATTAAATTTTAAAATATTTTTAATTAAGTTTTTAAAAATAATTTTTAATTAAATTTTAAAAATAATTTTTAATTAAGTATTTAATTAAAATAATTTTTAATTAAAGTTTTAAAATTAGTTTGAAATGAATTAATTATGTTTGAAATTAAGTTTGAAATTAATTAATTAAGTTTGAATTTAATTTAGTTTGAAATTACTTAATTAATTTAATATAGTTTTTAAATTAAGTTTGAAATTAATTTAATAAGTTTGAATTTCATTTAGTTTGAAATTACTTAATTAATTTAATATAGTTTTTAAATTAAGTTTTTAATTAAGTTTGAAATTAATTTAATAAGTTTGAAATTAATTTAGTTTGAAATTATTTAATTAATTTAATATAGTTTTTAAATTAAATTTTTAATTAAATTTGAAAAATAATTAGAATTTGAAAAAGGTTATTGAACCCATGTTAGATTCAAATTTAGTTTTGGATTAATTAAAAATGCTTCCTAAGGATAAGTTTTTAGTTCAGTGGTGAGACATATGACCACAACAAAAAAAGTTGCGAATAACGACTGAATCTTCCGTCGATAACTCAGCATTAAAAATGCTGATTTGACATTTTTTATGATTGCAGGGGCATCGTAACTCAGCACCATTCATACATTCTGGATGACTTTTAGCAAATTCACAAACTGGTCAACTTAAGCAATAAAATCCTCTCTAATAAAATCATTGTCTAATCGATTGTACATCCAAACTTTGTTCATATACATTGTTATAACCTAAAGAGAATATAATTTGAAACATTATTAAACTTGTATCACTTGAAATAATTTTAAATGCGCACAATTTCATCTCACAATCATCGTATCATATTACAATAAATCTCCTCTACACTAAAGCAAATAAATGAAACTAATATATCTCCGAAATGCAAACTATAAAGTAATGCCCGTTTCGTTCAAAACCAATAGGAATGGACTTCTTATTGTTGCTGAACAACTAACATATCATATATCCGAATTCAAAGTGAAAGTTTAAGCATCAATTTCTTTCCAAGCATTAGAACTTTATACAATTAAAGAAAGAAATAAGGGCAGGTTACAATAAAACACTAGAACCAAGGAAGAGAGCTAGTGATCCAGTGATCCATTACATAAGCAGAATCAAATGATATATTGTAGTGCAGTTGAAGATTTGCTACAAGACAACTTTTTCTAATTATAACATTAAAAGAGAATACAAGCTTTTGTGTACATATCAAGTTTGCATCAACTTCACATGGTTTGTTCAATAGCAGGATAATTTAGATATGGAGGAGAATGAACAAAGTGCTTAACAGTTAACACTAACTTTATCAACTTCACTTGGCTGGCCGCGATTAGGCAGCGAGCAGGTGCCTGCAACCGCCGGGATGCCGCAAACAAGGGAAGCTGGGCTGCCGCAACTGGCTGCCGCGAGGACTTGCCTGCGGTGGGTGGCCTGCCGCGAGAAGCCGCCATCGGCGGCGCCCTGAGCCGGCCGCGGCGACCACCTGGCCGCGAGCTGCCCGCGCCAGCCAGCTGGCCCCGAGCCGGCCGCGGCGCCCCGCTCGCCTTGAGCAGGCCGCAGCGGCCGCCGGCCGTGTGAAAATGAAGAGAGAGAGGGGCACAGAGCATACCTGACTCGCTGGTTGCAGATGCCGGTGAACGGGAGGAGAGGACGCTGGAAAGATCGCGCTGGGAAATCGCCGAGTCGCGCTGGGAAATCGCCGAGAGAGATCGAGGAGAAAGCAGATCGCGCGAAGAGGAAAGCAGCCGATTTGGTGCCCTAATACTGAATTACCGACGAAATTCTAATTCCGTCGGTAACTACCGATGGACTACTGACTTCCGTCGGTAATTACCGACGGAACCCTAATTCCGTCGGTAAGCACAGAAGCTTATCGGGATAAAATTTTAATGAGTTTAAAATTAGCGGGTGCGGGTGGAAACTCACCGACGGAAAGATACTTCAGTCGGTGTTTCCCGACGGAATCCTAGGTCCGTCGGTAATGCACGAAGACCGCTAACCCGGATCTGGAAGATCCGTTGGCTATCGCTCGTATTTCCGACTGAATTCAATTATGTCGGTAATTGCCGATTGATTATTTAGATCAGTCGGTAATTACCGACGGAGATATATATTCCGTCGGTAATTACCGAGGGAATACAATATTCCGTCGATATTTACCGATGGAATATATTCCGTCGGTATATGCCTACAGAATTTAATTCAGTCAAAAAATATCGACGGAATATAAATTCCGTCGCTACTCCCGTCGTTAATTACGGGTATTTTTGTAGTGGACCTTGTAAATCAACGGTGGACCACTTGCTGAATACTTTCTAAAATAGTCATATCCAAAAAACTTAATACTAAGTTTTGGTCTAACTATCCCATGTTTGACTGGGGTAGCTTCGGTCAGATTTGCTAATTTTAGTGCACCAGGTAGAATACACAAGATTCAGCCTAGACATGCCTCGACAAAGCTTCCTTGATGTACTATCATCCTAATCCATTCCGATGCTATGTTTTAGGGTTTGGTAAACCTTTTTAACTAACCGTTCTAAGCAAAAAATTAACCTAATCCTAAGTGTGTAAGATTAATTAGTCATGTTGGTTGAACTATTTTTCTAATTGCTCCCCCTGAGTCATAACTTAGATATGGTCTATCTAAGTAATGAATCTGACTTTTAGGAATCAAGTAGAGATTTAGTTTAGTTGGTTTGGTTAAATATTTTATTTAGACCCATGCTTGGACTTGACTTCTAACATTTTGACTAATTAATGACAAATATGGTTTGTTTGTTTGATTTGGTTTATAGCCAAGTCTTGATTTGTTGTACACGGCTCATTGCGATCCAAGTACCATATTTAGACACTTGGATCGCAGTTCAAATTTTTCCAACGTTTTCTTGAGTCACTCGACTTGACCTTTCAAGTTGAAATTTTCTTCCTCAAGTTTTACAACTTGAGTTGAAGTTCCGACTTGTACTTGGTTAGTCGAGTCACTCAAGTTAACTTGCTCCTTAAGGTGGTCTATTTCCTAAAGTAGCAAGTTATTTTGTTTTTCAAATTTTGATAATTTCTAAACAAACATTTAACAACTTTAAGTAAATTTCACTTCGAATAAATCGTTAACATATTTGGACCTTCTGAAATGGTTGCGGATCCGTGACTTCTCTCAGACTCGATGTCGACCTCGGAATCGCTGTAGTTTCCAGACTCGTACTCGTACTCTTCCTCGAAATCGGATTCATTGTTTCTTGCCATAAAGGCAAGATGGCTAGAATGCTTCAGTTCTTCCGCATCGGATTCTTCGGAGGATGACTCATCCCACGTCACATGGAGGGCTTTCTTTCTTCTTGTCGACTTGGGCCTTTCTTCCTTCTGATTTGGGCATTCATTTTTGAAATGCCCCTTCTTGTTGCATCCATAACAAATCATTTCTGAGTTGTTTTGCATCTGGTTAAGTGGTGTCTTTTTGGCACTTATTCTGAATTTCTTCTTCGTCAGCAATCTCCGGACCATGTTGACTAGTTCTTCTTCATTTGTTGAGTCAGAGTCTGACTCACTTTCTGACTCGATCTTTGTTCTTGATTTTGCTTCCTCGCTTGGACCTGCATACAAAGCGACTCCTTTCTCGACATGGCTCATATTAGATTGTTCGTGTAATTCCAATTCACAAAAAAAACTCATCTAACTTAAGAATTGAAAGATCCTTAGAAACTTTGTAAGAATCTATAATTGATACCCATAAAGCATTCCACGGAAAGGCATTTAGTGCGTACCTTATTATATCGTGGTTCTCCAGATTGTGACCGATCAAATGGAGGTCGTTGAGAATGTCCTTTACTTGAGCGTGTAGTTGCGAAGCCGTTTTTCCTGGAAGCATTTTAATGTTAAATTAATTGTTTAATAAAAGGTCTCTTTTATTTACTATTGACTCGTCAGTCCCCTCGTGTAGCTTTACCAGACAGTCTCATAGTTCTTTAGCGTTGTCGTAGGGGCCGACTCAGTTCAACTCCTCTATTGTGAGCTCGCACTGAATGGTGTTGATTGCCTTGTAGTTTAGTTGTTCCTTCTTGATCATTGGAGGAGTCCACTCTTCGGGTTCTAGTGGTATTCCATCTTTTATTGGAGGTGTGTAGCCTTTTAGTATTGTAAACCACAGTTCAATATCAGACTTAAGGTAACACTCCATCCTGTTCTTCCAATAGTTGAAGTTATCCCCTTTAAATAGAGGAGGTCGGACGGTGCCGTATCCTTCTTGGTATGAATTTGACATCATACATATGACAAATATGAAAATATTTGTCGGAACGGAAGCGCGGATGTGCCACATCTCTTATGAAATAGTTGGACCCTATTTGGTTTAGTCATGAACTAATTTGGTTTAGCCATGAACCAACTTGATTTAGTTGTGAACTAAACCAAGGGGTTAATGTGCTAATTTTTTTTTAAGACATAATGGGTTTGATTTGGGCTTTCTAATCCAACTCATTAAAGAGGATTATATATTGATATGGTTAAAAGAGAATTAACACACAATTTATTATTGGCTTGATTAGGTTTTGGAAACCTAAACCCAATACCTCTCTCTCCCTCTCCCTCTCTCTTGCCGCCACCACAACAAGAGGTTCTCCTCTTGTTGCCGTGAGCCACCCAAAGGAAGAAGATCTTCATTTTGTTTCTTCTTCCTCTTTGATCCTAGTCCTTTGCTTGTGGATTGTACCTTCTAAAGGTGAAGCTTATTCTCTTGGAGTTGTCTTGAAGAGCTCAGTGCGGATATGAATAGAGGCGAGGTTTGATAATGTCACAAAAGGTTAATGTCCTTCTCATTACAAGTCATCCGTAAGGTATATCTAGAATAATTGTTATTCAATTTCATTTTATTTTATGATCTTATCTGTGTGATTGTATCATCAATGCGTGTGGTGTATGTGATGTAATAAATTAGTTTATTTATCATTAAGTCTTCCGCTGTGCATGTTTATGAAACATGTTTTTAAGACATACCGCATTGGCCATATCCCAACACAAGAAAATCTCTTTTTACATTTCCTATTTTAGTTTGTGGCGCCGCTCACTTGGCTGTCAGGATTCATAAACTCTAGCACTTAGTCTAGAGGTCTAGAGTTCGAATCCTGGGGAAGGCAAAAATCCACTGGCCAGGGATGGGAAGTCCTAGTGAGTAACGGCATGGCCGAGGGTCGTCGGTCGACGACATAAGGGGTCGCCAGTTGGGCTGCCAATTGGGCTGTCCAAGGGACCACCAAGGGGCCGCCAAATGGGCCGCCAGTTGGGCCACCTAAGGGGCCGAGGGGCCGGGTCGTTACACTCCATGGAGCTTGGAGGTGCCTCGGGTGCAAGGCCAAGGAGCATGCGCAGCAGGGTTTGAGGCGCCTCGGACAGCCTTGAAAGCGCCCTCAAGGAGTATGGAGGCGCCTTCAAGGGGATAAGTGGTGAAGGAGTCAGGCATTATCCACGCGCGGCTGACTCGGGGATTGGATGCGCCCTTAAGGGGCTTGAAGGCACCCTTAACAACCTTTATAAGGTAGTCTCAACCAGCAGCTTGCATCAAGACATTTCAAGCGATCCTTCTTCCGTGTGCTACTGAAGAAACGATCCAGAACAGCTGTAGCAATACCCCGACGACCAAGTGCTTCAAATTTATTATTTTTTTTGTCAGTATAATATAATTAAGACTTTGCTTAACCGGAGGTCTTCGGTTCGAACCTCGGCTCAACCTCTTTATTTTTGCAACTTGTTTCTTTTAGTAAAAATATCAAACAAACTCTAAAAATTGCATAAAAATAATCTAAAAATCTCTAGAATATTTCTAAAGCATCTCTAAATATTTTTAATTACTATTAGGACTCGGAATGAGGAAATTTGGGTTGTTACAATTCTCCACACCTTATAAAAAGTTCATCCTCGAACTTAGAATAACTCCGGATATCTCTATCTCATACTGTCCTTACGCTCCCAAGTAGTTTCCTCGCACTTCTGATGCCAAATGACCTCCACTAGTGATACTTC
The DNA here is from genome assembly GCF_018446385.1 of Zingiber officinale. NCBI lineage: Eukaryota > Viridiplantae > Streptophyta > Magnoliopsida > Zingiberales > Zingiberaceae > Zingiber > Zingiber officinale. Next base: position 103,737,951 of record NC_055991.1, read on the forward strand.
TTTGTTCCTTAGTCTCTTAACTTCTCGATCCACTATCACTCATATTGCATCGTGCTCATTAGTGGTCCTTGGAAGACCTGTTATAAAGTCCCTGGAGGTCGCAGGTGCATTAGTCACACCAAATGGCATGACTACAAATTCCTAGTGTCCATATCTGGTCCTAGAAACTATTCTGGGTATATCACTTCCTTTCACTTTCAACTGATGGTACCCAGAGCGCAGGTCTATTTTAAAGGACACTGTTGCCCCTCTTTAGCTGATCAAATAGATCATCTATTCTGAGAGGAGGGTACTTGTCCTTAACTGTTACTTTCTTCAGCGCTCTAAAATCTATGCCCAGAATGACATCGAGATCTCGCATCGTAAGGACTACTAGATCGACATATAGCTCTCGGTCTAAAATTCTGACTGGTACAACCTGAAGCCACTGGTTGGACTCCATGACTTCCCCATAAGGTAGGGTTGTCAAGAACTTGGAGTTCATGCTCTCTGTTACCACCATGGAGGCACTAGCAGCTTCCTCTTTAGTAAGGGAGAATACTCTGGCACTGGCTGGAACTGGTGGGGCTTCCAACCTTCCTTGACTGAGTTGAGGTCCATCCAGAGTTGCAGGCATGTAATGTAACTGAGGCTTGTACCCTTATTATGCTGCCTGTTGCTGAGGTGCTTTGAGCTTGTTAGGACACGCCTTAGCCAGGTGTCCTTCTTGACCACACGAATAACATCCAGTCATACCCACAAGACAGGCTCCTGGATGTAGTCTCCCACATTTAGGGCAGGGAGGAAACTTGGCCTGCTTGTCTACTGGACCTCCCTTTTGGCTGCCTCTTGTATTTTATCGCTTCCTCTTGTTATCTTTGCCCTTCCAGTGCTGCTTGATTGCCTGGGCTTCTGACTCCCTGCTGTCTTGTCCTCTATCTTGACTGGCTTGAATTGCATTTGTTGTGCCTTGATGCTGATCAGATAATGTTCAACGACAAATGCCCTGCTGACCAGCTCTTCACCAGTTTGTGGCCGGTGAGTTCCACTACTCACATTAAGTGTTATTTCTGGCCTTTCAAAGTAAAATATCTTAAGTACTTCTTCTTTAAATGCCTTGGCATTTTAACAAACACCTTGTGTGCCAAAATCCCTAAAGTCTCGACTTTGGGATCTACTGAAGGCCTTGGCCTTTTTCTTTCTTTTCTTTATCTTTCTTATACTTTTCTTAAACTCAAAATACTGATAGGGTATTTTTTTTTTCCATATGCATCTATAAGTGAAACTAACTAGGTAACACACAATCATGCATAGAACACAAAAGAAATCTGCACCTATAATCAAATACTTCTAAAATTTCTCTTTACTGTAAATAATAAGGAAAGGCATACTAATGAAAGAATTTTTAAATATTTTCTTACTTGAAGGCGGTGTTGATGTGTGATGCTAGAGAATAGGAACGACTCTGATACCAACTTGTAACACCCCACCCTCCTCACTACTAGTCTGTGAGGGTGGAGCGCTACTGGACTACAAATTTTACTTAATTAGAGTTGTTCACATGTAAACATCAACAAATAAAACTCTCTAATCATGCATTTAATGGCAGCGGAAAACATAAATAACTCATCCTATCATACTACTCAAGCATATGTTCACAACTAACACTACGCATCAATCTGAACATGCTAAACACATATCTATTAATCTGAACATACATATAATAATACTACAACTCAAATAAATAGAACTAATGTGCACCACAAAAGAATTCTAAAACATAATTATTCCATAAGCAAATCTAACATCAAAGGAAAAATAATTCTAACATTCTGAATATAAAATCTTAATAAATTTCTAAACTAAGTCCCAAGGCTTCTATAGTCCAAACATCACACATCCATCCACACCTCCTTGTCGTCTTCCTTCGCTATAACTTTTCCTTTCCTTTATCTGCAGTAAGAGGAAATGCAACTATAAGCAAAAATTACTTAGTAAGTGCTATCTAACTCACAAAACTCGAATATGCATGTGAATAAGAATAAATCTAAAACTGAATGCTTTAAAGGAAATACTACACATGCTCATCTAATAGCAAAAGAATCAAACATACTGAAATGCTAAACATGTAAAGATGCTCATGCTCATTTAACAACAGTATGAAATTCTAAATAACATGCTAGCATAAAAGAAACTAAACTTGCTGAATTTTAAACTTATGTGAAGCTTATTTCACTTGTTTAAAATTTATACTTTTATACTTGAAAATAATAATCTTTTCTTTCTTGGGCCCAGGCGTAGTACCATTGCGCACTCCCTAATAGAAACTGGGGTAGCGAACCACTAGTCCTACGAGGGTAAAGACCTCGGTCTTACCAGGGCCGAGATCTCAAAAACGGTCACCTGGATTTGTTTAACGACAACCTCGGAAGTCGGGTACTAGCCTTCTCAAGTAAAATACTTATACTTGTTAATAGTTCTAATAAAAGAATGTCTTATACAAAATGCACTAAAATGCTTATTAACACTGCACTGAAATCCTTAACAGAATTGCATGGAAATGCTTAATAAAACTGCACTGAAATGCTCAATAAAACTGCACTGAAATGCTCAATAAAGCTGCACCGAAGAGCTTAACAAAATTGCACGGAAATGCTTAATAAAACTGCATTGAGATGCTTAATAAAACTGCACCGGGATGCTTAATAAAACTGCATTGAGATGCTTTATAAAAACTACGAAGGGATCTAAACTGCATATTAAGGAACTAATAACACAAGGTCTAACCGCATATTACAGAATTGATAACAAAAGGGTCTAACATAGCTACTAAAAACCAACTGAACATTCCCATAATTAAAGCTGTTCATACACATTACATAGCACAACCGAAACCAAGCATCCTTCTGTTCAGTGCTACTGTAAGGAAACAAAAGAACCCAAACTGTTACACTTAGCCATTCAAAACTAAACCTGCTGAAGCTTGAAACCTACAAGGCTCTTACATGAACCGATCCTACCTGTTAAGATCCAAAATAGAAAACTACACAGCAGCTCCAAATCAAACAGTAAGGAAGAACTAAACTACATGCTCAAAATTAATCCAAACTATTATATGTTCATTGCCAAATAACAGAATCCGAAATCCACAAGGCTTGAAGGAAATCCAACCCACATGCTTAAACTAAACTAATCATTTTCTTTCTTTCTTTAGGGTTCACGACAGCAAGCACAAACCAATCCTCCTTATAAACATGCTACGAAAATCAAGAAGAAGAAGCTAACATGAATCCGAAACTACTCTACTGCAGGTGAGGAAGCACTTACATTGGTTTCTTGGACTTACAATCCGAATTAGGCTTCTAGGGTTTCGGAGATTTGCAAGTTTTCGGCTTCTTCTTCGTGCCTACAGATTCTCCTCGACGAGAGGATCGTGATGGCGGAAAGAACTCTCGGATTTGACCCTTGGCCGGCCGTCGGAGACGAAACCTAGCTCCCGGCTTTGTTTCTGCCCTAGAGGAGCCGCCACGCGTACGAGAGGAAGAAGGGAAAAGAATTTAGGTCACGAGCAAATAATCTCCTTCTCCTCTTAACTTATCCCTTTTTAATACCTAGGGTTTTCTGTTATGTATCACTGCTTAAATTAATTTCGCCCGATATTTGCTCAGCACGGCCCGCTTGGGCGCTTGGCCATCGGGCTTCGCTTAAGCCTTGGACCGGGTCGGAGGTCGCGGGTTCGAATCTCGGCCGAAACTCTTTTATACTTAATATTTTCTGTTTTCTATTACTGCTTAAGTTTATTTCACTATATATTTAATCAGCACGGCCCTGCTGGGTTCCTGGTCATCCGAGACAACTTAAGGCTTTGCTTAACCGGAGGTCTCCGGTTCGAACCTCGGCTCAACCTCTTTATTTTTGCAACTTGTTTCTTTTGGTAAAAATACCAAACAAACTCCAAAAATTACATAAAAATACTCTAAAAATTTATAAAAATCTCTAAAATATTTCTAAAGCATCTCTAAATATTTTTAATTACAAATAGGACTCAGAATGAGGAAATTTGGGTTGTTGCAAAATCTTCGCGTCTTTGCTGTGTGTGTTTTGTTTACTATTCCGCTGCATTTACTCGATTGTTTTCTAATACGAAAAGTGAAAGTCACGAGCGTTATTCACCCCCCCCCCTCTAGCACGTCTCGATCCAACAATTGGTATCAGAGTGGGGTTGCTTCGATTTGGTGCAACCACCAGTTAAGCATATTTTTCATGGTAATTTTTAGTTTTTCGGAGTCGATCAGAATCGGTATTCTTGCCGTCTTCCGATCGAATTTTTCATAATCGAATCTTTTCCCCGAAGTTGATGCAACACCACTCGAGAACTCGTATTAGTTTTTTTTCCCCGTAGTACTAATCTAGGATCAAGTCCTGGGATATGTTTTTTGTTCTTCCTTGTGCAAGTTTCTATGGCTCTTCAAGAAGGCTACAGTACAGCTCGACCTCCACTCTTTACCGGAGAGGACTTCGTCTATTGGAATGGTCGAATAGAGTTGTACCTTCAAGCACACTTTGAAGTCTAGATGATTGTCAAAACCGGCCTTGAACTCTCAACTGGCGATACCGGCAAGCCAATATCATACGAGAACTGGGATGCAACTCTGATAAAGAAAGTAGAAGCCAACGCCACGGCAACCTGCACCCTCCAATGTGGGCTGACGAAAGAGGAGTTGAACCGCGTCGGCCCATTCTTGAGTGCCAAAGAACTATGGGAGAAGCTGATTGAATTACTTGAAGGAACATCCGACACCAAGGTAAGTAAGAGGGATCTTATTCTTAACAAATTATATAATATAAAATTGTAGGAAGGTGAAATAGCAAGACAGTTGCATGCGGGCATCCAAGACCTCCTCAACAGTCTCCATGTCAGACAAAAGGTAGAAAACAGAGACATAATCAGGTATTCACTTAATGCTTTTTTGAGGACTACCATGTGGGCATCCATGGTAGATGCGTACAAGGTATCCAAGGACCACTCTTCAATTAAATTAGATGAACTATTTGCTAAATTTGAATTGCATGAACAAGTTAACGCTCGATCGAACGAGAAGGGTATATCTTTGATTGCAGGTACAAGCAGAACTAGGGAACCAAAAGCAAGACGCAGAACTGAACCGAAGTCAGAAGAAGAACAAGACTCGGACAATGATGACAAGGAGATCACAGCCGAGCTCGTCAATCTGGTGAGAAAACTTTACAAAAAGAAGAAGGGCTTCAACAAGAAGGATATCAAGAAGGTGATCCAGTCCAAGGAGGCCCAACTATGTTCAAAGATAAAGTTCGAAGTAATCTGCTACGGTTGCAATCAAAAGGGACATATCAAAGCAAATTGTCTGAATCAAAAGGATGCGAAGAAGCAAAGAAAGAAGAAAGCTCTGAAGGTGACTTGGGACGAGTTTTCTTCAGAAGAGTCCGACGATGAAGAACTCGAACAGACGAGTTTCCTTGCAATGACGGCCCGGGACCAAGTCAATGAATCCGGAAGCGAGGACGAATCGGAAGCTGAGTCCGAAAGAAGCCACGGATCCGTATCCATTTCTAAAGGGTCTAACCCCTCTGTAAGTACTTCTCAATTATATATTAATTAGTTAATTATCTAATGCATAAATTAGTAAAATCTAACATTCGGATCAAATCACTTCTAAAGGAGGTAACAACCCTTAAAGAAGTGGTATCTCTGAATCTTTGACTGACCTGATTCAGACGGGAACCTCAACTCAAGTCCAAAAGCTTGAGGAAGAGAATTCCAGGCAGAAAACTCAAGTCAAGGATTTGAAGATTGCATTGGAACGGTTTACACTGGGTTCCAAGAATCTTGACTTGATTCTTGGAAAATAGAAGGTCGTATACAATCGATCCGGATTAGGATTTAAGACTAAAAGAAAATACCATTCATATCTGTCACTTGTTAACATACCAAATAGAAAGGGAGTCCAAGCATGGGTACCTAAGTCCAACTTGGTCAATCAAGTTAGACTTGGTAAATATTGGGTCCCCAAGGATCAAGTCCATTACCTTGATAGACACTTGGATCCCAGTTCAAATTTTTTCAACGTTTTCTTGAGTCGCTCGATTTGAAGTTTCAAGTTGGAATTTTCTTCCTCAAGTTTTACAACTTGAGTTGAAGTTCCGACTTGTACTTGGTTAGTCGAGTCACTCAAGTTAACTTGCTCCTTAAGGTGGTCTATTTCCTAAAGTAGCAAGTTATTTTGTTTTTCGAATTTTGATAATTTCTAAACAAACATTTAACAACATTAATTAAATTTGACTTCGAATAAATCGTGAATATATTTGGACCTTCGGGAACGGTTGCGGATCCGTGGCTTCTCTCAGACTCGATGTCGACCTCGGAATTGCTGTAGTTTCCAGACTCGTACTCTTCCTCAGAATCGGATTCACCGTTTCTTGCCATAAAGGCAAGATGGATAGAATGCTTCAGTTCTTCCGCATCGGATTCTTTGGAGGATGACTCATCCCACATCACATGGAGGGCTTTCTTTCTTCTTGTCGACTTGGGCCTTTCTTCCTTCTGATTTGGGCATTCATTTTTGAAATGTCACGCCCCGGAGGAGTCTCTGTCCGAAGAAATTTCGGCAGCATCTCCCCTGTACGGCGGACAATCTGAAACTTTTCTACAAGCACTATATACCTCAGCCACATGCGGCTGGAATAATAACAATAAAAGAAAACAAACACCACGCAGTTAATATCAAATTCAGCCTCTGACTGACACAACCACACAGTTAAAAATAAAGCAGCCCACTCGGCTGTACCAAAACCAAAACACAAAACTGCTAGCCGGCTAGGCTTACACAACCAATAACAAATACAAAATACCACATAACGACAACAACACTCCAAAAATAAAACTAGAGTACAGAGCTAAACAAACTGATACATAAAACAAACAAATCATACGTGAAACCGATAAGTCTTCTGATGTGACATGGGGACCAGCGGACAGGATGCTCCAAGCGACACCATAAATAACCTGGTACCTGAAAAAGATAGTGTCAACGGGGGTGAGTTCAACAACTCAGCGAATACCAATGGACATGAGTAGTAAGATATATCTAACAGCAACAAACATGGAATACAGCTTCCTAATCATATATAGGGAATATGCAAAACTGAAAGGTAACTGAGGAAGCTGTACTCACCAGAAACTCCTATCCAGACAAAAGGGTCGTCAAACCGAAAGTATCAATAATCCTGTATGCAGGTCAAAAGTATGCATCCAACAAAAATGCAGCAACCAAATGCAGCAAACACAATCATAAGAATATAAATGCATCAATGCATATGATGCTAATGATGCGTCCTGGTCACCCCTGACGCCAGTCAGTCATCTCACACACAAATGGTGAGACCGAGTGGGTATGGCTGTGACAACCGTGCACTCTGTCGTCACTACTCCTGATAAGTGACCGAGTGGACGGGATGCTGTCGGAGTACTCCTGTCCTGTGACCCCAAATCATATATGGGGGAGCTCAATGCTCTCAACTCCCGGTACACGATGACGGGGAGGATATCTCTGCCGGCTACCACGCTGAGTCTCCTGACCAACGGAGCCAAACAAAGTCCACCGCCTGTCGGCTACTACGCTGCTACACTATATGCCAGCCGAGCCAAACAGAGCGGAACTGACTGCCGGCTACCACGCTGGGTCATATGACCAACGGAGCCAAACAGCAGAACCTCCACACACCTGCCTGATATGCCACTAAACCATGAGTGGGGTGTGTGCAGTACATGTAACTGGCGATGGGCTAAACCATAGTGGAGCCGACAATCGCACAACATGCAATCATGATGCATGTCACTATGCATAACAAAAATTGATCAACATAATCATATCCATATATACAAAATGGGTACTGTAAAAGCGATGGTCACATACCAAAATCTATAGTATACAGGTCAGATAGAATATCAAAAACCTATGTCCTGAACATAATAAGTATGGAATATCCTGATCAGCATAGAAAAATCCATATATACATAATATGGGTACCACAGTATCAGTAGGTCAATCCACGGATCTAGGGCATACAAGTCCTCTATGGTATAGCAACCTAGATCCTAAACATATCTCCTTCCATAACATATGTACCAACAATATGCACATATCAAGAATCAAGGTCTAGGTACACGAATCATATATGATATACAAATAGAGGTACACAAGCCAGTCATGGCATAAAACCTAAGTATCAGACAGTCTCGATACACATGACTGAAACCAAAAGTCCAGAACCTAGTCCTAACCTCAGTAAAACATAGTATGTCACTTATTCTAGAAACTAAGATACTCATGGTAATTAAGTACTCATGGCAACAAGATACTCATGGTAACAAATCACGAGATATAAGTACGGATACTTCACAGGCGACAAATCTAACATGCTATGGATATCAAACAGTGACATACCAAAGGCAAACATGTTCATTGCTTGTAGTTATAAAATACTATGCATATCCAATGACAATATCATAAAAGATAAGTCAAGAGGTACCCGCCTTTAGATGTAGATCGTGTCAAACTAATCCCTTGTCGAGATGCTCGTCCCGAATCCAAGTCCTGCGATCACAGTATATTTTATTTAGCTAATTTCATCATGTATCCAACATTTCTTTCACAACCATTCTCCTTATAAATTAATCCAGTTCAATTAGTTAACCATTCATGTCAATATATTCCAACTATCCAATCCAGAAATGAAACTAGCATTCATTCAGATTAAGCTATAAATTACAGTAGCCACACCTTGTTTAACCTAGTACACAACAGCTGCCAGAGTACCACCAAGAAGAATGGATGTTGGATCTCCACCACTGGAAATTCAGTTGCCGACACTGCCAAGATGTTTCATTCCTAATAAACACCACATCCGAAATCTTAAACCTCTACATCTCAAGACTAAAAATCAAAATCCCTTACCTATGTGCCAATAGTTTCTTTCCCAAGCAGAAGTCACCGAAAGGGGTTGTTGAGGTCGGCAAACAAGGGCTCGTCGGTGGTGGTTGTGCTGCCAAGTTGCAACAGAGGGGGCGGTCGTCGCCGGCTAGGGCAAAGGAGAAGGGGCAGCGTCGCGGCCTAGTGAGAAGGAAATTAGCCGGTCGTGAGCCCAACCTAGGGTTCAGGAAATCGGCCGATTCTGGCGGCGATGGCAAGGCCAGCAGACACAGAAAGCAGAGATAGGGAAGAGGAAATCGAGAGTAGTGCTCGGATTCCCCTCGTCCTCTGGTTTTGTTCGCGGAGAAGAGTGGCGCCGTCAGGTGGAGAAGGTGAAACAGCTTCGACGAAATGAAGAGAGGGCGGCGTCGGTTTGGGGGAGATAAGGAGAAACCGATGGTGAGTCGCGGGGGAGGCACGGGTCGGGGAAAGAAAAACGGGAAAAGAGAAATAAAAGAAAAGAGAAAAGAAAACAAAAAGAAATAAAACATTTCCTCGCTTAAATGTGTAGCCTAAACAGGCTTTTCCGGACCCCATTTTTGTCCCGGTTAACTCGTCCATACGAGCTCCGAAAAATTCCCGAAAAATTTCTAAAAATTCCGGAAAATTCCCTTATCATTATTCGCAATTTTCCAGTATTTTACATTCCCCCCCCCCCCACTAATAAAAATTTGGTCCCCAAATTTCGTTATCTATCATCAGCAAATACTAACAACAGACAAAGAGTATAAATGTTGAACGGTAAATTAAATCACATACCTCAAGTGAAAAGATGGGGGTATTGAGCTCGTATAGTATCCTCGAGCTCCCAAGTAGCCTCCTCGTCCGAATGATGCTGCCATCCGACTTTAACCAGCCGGATAGTCTTGTTCCGCAACTGACGCTCTTTCCAGTCCAGAATCCGTATCGGAAAATCCTCATAGGTGATGTCAGGCTATACGGAACTAAGATATCGGTCAACACAAATGTCTAGTCTGATTTATACCTCCTCAGCATGGACACATGAAATACGTCGTAAACACCTGCCAAAGCTGGTGGTAGTGCCGAACGATAAGCTACCGCTCCAACCCTCTCCAAGATCTGGAAAGGTCCAAAGTATCGCGGAGCTAGCTTACCTCTGAGGCCAAATCTCTTCACCCCTTTCGTGGGTGAAACTCGCAGAAATACATGATTGCCTGCAGAGAATTCTAAGAGTCTCCTTCTCCGGTCTGCATAACTCTTCTGGCGGTCCTGCGCCTCTGACATCTTCCGTCTGATAGTACGAACCAACTCTGTATCCAGCTGAGCTCTACGAGGTCCCAATAACTGGGCCTCCCCAACCTCATCCCAGAGGGTGAGTGTCCGACAAGGCCTACCATACAACGCTTCAAACGTGCCATCCGGATAGCCAAAAGAAAGCTGTCGTTGTAGGCGAACTCTACAAATGGCAGATGGTCCTCCCAACTGCCTCCAAAATCCAACACACACGATCTCCGCAAATCCTCTAGAGTCTGAAAGGTCCGCTCTGACTGTCCATCTGTCTGCGGATGGAAAACTGTACTGTAACAGAGCTCAGTGCCTAAAGGCTGCTGTAGGCTCTGCCAGAAACGAGACGTGAAACAGGGGCCTCTATCCGAAATAATAGTTAACGGGACACCATGTGATCTGATGATCTCCCGGCAAAACAGATCTACCAATCGATCCAGGAAATCAGTCTTCCGGATCGCTAAAAAGTGCGCGGATTTGGTTAATTGATCAACGATTACCCAAATCGCGTCTTGGTCTCGTCATGTCCTCGACAAACTCACCACAAAGTCCTTAGTAATATGTTCTCATTTCCACTCAGGAATAGAAATCTGCTGAAATAAGCTGGCAGATCTCTAATGCTCGGCTTTCACTTGCTGACAGACGAGACATCTAGCTACAAAATCTGAGATGTCTTCCTTCATGTCGTTCCACCAATAGAAACACCTCAAATCTTGGTACACGCGGGTACCGCCTGGGTGGACAGCAAATCATGAGCGATGAGCCTCCGGAAGTAACTCTTATAAGACCGGATGAGACTGAGGTACGCATAATCTACCTCGGAAATATATAATACCCTCCTCGTCTCGTGTGAACTCGGTCTGCTACCCGCAAATACAGCCTAGGGCTCTCGGATCCTCGTCCTGATCGACGACTGAGCAACCATGGTAACCAGTCTGTGACCACAACTCGGTGGCAAGCCAAAGTCACTTTAGACTTCCGGCTAAACGCGTCAACAACCACATTAGCTTTTCCTAGGTGATAGCTAATGGTACAATCAAAATCCTTCAGGAACTCCATCCATCTCCTCTGTCGGAGATTAGGTTCCTTCTAAGTAAAACAGATATTTGAGACTCTTATGGTCAGTGAGAATCTCAAATGTAACGTCATATAAATAATGTCGCCAAATCTTCATGGCAAAAATAATGGCGACTAGCTCCAGATCATGTACAGGGTAGTTCTTCTCATGCTTCTTCAACCGACGAGAAGCATAGGAGACTACTCTATCGTGCTGCATCAAAACAGCGTCCAAACCCAGTAGAGATGCGTCGGTATAGAGCACGAATTCGTCCTCTCCAGAAGGTACAACCAAAAATCGGAGCCGACACTAAACTCCGCTTCAGCTCCTATAAGCTGGTCATGCAAACCTCAGTCCAAGTGAACTTCATGCCTTTCCTGATCAGGCGTGTAAGTAGCATAGCAATCCGTGAGAAACCCTCAACGTATCTCCGGAAATATCGAGCCAAACAAAGAAAGTTGCGAGCCTCTTATATCGACTCCGTCTACTCCCAACGGTAACAACCTCGATCTCCTGTGGAACCACGGTATACTCCTACTGGTGACCGTGTGTCCTAATCATCATCACATAAGACAATCCAAATAAGCACTACTGATCATCACATATAGATGTTCTCGTCGAAACATCTCTAGATCTAAGCAAAGGTGGTGTACGTGACTCACCGCGGATCCGAAATAGATCATAACATCGTCAACAAAGACAATGGAAACCGATCCAAACATTCTAGGGATACCCAAATCATCGAGTCCATGATAACATCTAGGGCACCGCAAGCACTAATGGTAAAACCAAGACACATAATGTCCGTATCACAGACATTCCTAACAATAAAATCTCCAAGAATAAACAGATCTAATCACCAACGATATATAATCACCAAAGAATAGAACATCCAGTGTGAGAGCAATGATCTATCACACGAAATACCACATATGTGGGAGCAACGCTCTACCACAAGAAATCCTCCATATGTGGGAGCAACGCTCCACCACAAATAATCCAAAATATGTATCCACAATAAATATGGGAGCAATGCTCCGCTACAAGCAATCCAAAATATGTGGAAGCTACGCTCCACCATAAACAACCCAAAATATATGGGAGCAACGCTCCACCATAAACCAACAATAATATGTGGGAGTTACGCTCCACCACAAACGATCCATCAGTGCTCAGGACACCTAACTATCTAGCTAGAGACTGCATGAGGTCACTCTATCACAGGTCACTGTGGGCAGCCAAGGGTATAACACCCTAATAAGCAAAATCAAATCCATCGTCAACTGCATCATCATCCTAGTGGGTCGGCCACCCACTAATAGGAGAATTAATTGACAGGGTAATACAACCAATAACATAATGTAGATACTCCCATTCTACATTCAACATAGGTAAAATCATCATGATGCTACCAATCATACACCTGGCACACGTGCACACATAACATATGTATAATCGACATAATCCTCCAACTAGTACACAACAAACATACTCACAACTCAGGTATATTGAGTATGATACCTCCAACAATACACACCGAACACGTGTGCATAATCAACGTAGTATAATCAACAATACACCTCCAATAGTAACCTAACACATACCAAATGAGTATAATCACTTTTATACTTCCAATAAGGCATACTAAAACCCAGGTGCATTCACAAATCACACATAATCAACAAGATACCTCAGATATCACACCAAACACATATGTACATATCACAACACAGATTTAAATCGATAAGATACCTCCAATATGTCAATCAGACACGTACAGCTAACTAAATAGCTATAATCCACAAGGAACCTACAATAACCACATCAAGATGGGAATACCCACACTATCTGCAAATGAACTATCCATCATAGAATTCCTTCAACTCATAACAATCATATCTACACACCACATTAATATGCATAATCAACATATTTTAAATCCAATCTACCACACAAACCCTACGCCACCTTCTAAGTTATCCAATTAGGTACATACAGTCTAAAATTAAAGTACTCATGGAATAGGATACATCGATCCTCTATCGACTGACCAAGTCATCAATAGTATATGGCTAGTTCAATCCTTTCCCACGTCAGTATAAGCTAGGTACTCGATGTGCTCAAGATATCCAACTAAGCACGAATAACCCAAAATTCAAACATCTAAAAGTAAAGTAGGTCAATCCCCTACTGATCGGATCAACAAAACTAATCGGTCATCTACTAACTAATCAAGAATAAATAAAGCCTCTACAAGCATCTAAGGTAAATCGATCACGACTACCCAAGTCAACAAACATCAATCTATCTTCTACTGACCGATCTAACAAGAGTAAATCAATTATCTACGGATGAAATTAACTAAGATAACCTGGTATACTACTGGCTAGGCCAACATAAAGATATAGATACTATCCACTACCCAGCTAATAAAAGCAGAGGCTGGTATATGCCTCAATCTTCTTACCAACTAATCGTAACAGAAGCTAAAGCTACTAAGGGTATGATATGTAAAATCACCAGAAACTGTAATCCCTCAATCTCTATTAAGGTCAATCAAGATCAGTGGCTAACCCATCACATATAATATATGCTACAACAACAAGACAGGTACTAGTAAAGAGTGCTAATACATGTCATAGACTGTAATAGTGAACAGGGCATATACTAACCAAAAAGGTAGGATAACAGTATACCAACATACCTCCTATAGCTTGGAGATGTCCTGCTGCTGCCAGGTCCCAAAACTCGAAAAGTCACATCGAGAAGACCAAAACAGAAAATCTGAAACACCGAGAAAATAAGACTCGTAAGCCGATCTCTGATACCAAATAAATTGATATCAGATAAATCTCGAAAATCCAAAACACATAGCAAGTATCGTATACCTGCTCTGTCACCACTAAATTGTCACGCCCCGGAGGAGTCTCTGTCCGAAGAAATTTCGGCAGCATCTCCCCTGTACGGCGAACAATCTGAAACTTTTCTACAAGCACTATATACCTCAGCCACATGCGGCTGGAATAATAACAATAAAAGAAAACAAACACCACGCAGTTAATATAAAAGTCAGCCTCTGGCTGACACAACCACGCAGTTAAAAATAAAGCAGCCCACTCGGCTGTACCAAAACCAAAACACAAAACTGCTAGTCGGCTAGGCTTACACAACCAATAACAAATACAAAATACCACATAACGACAACAACACTCCAAAAATAAAACCAGAGTACAGAGCTAAACAAACTGATACATAAAACAAACAAATCATACGTGAAACCGATAAGTCTTCTGATGTGACGTGGGGACCAGCAGACAGGATGCTCCAAGCGACACCATAAATAACCTGGTACCTGAAAAAGATAGTGTCAACGGGGGTGAGTTCAACAACTCAGCGAATACCAATGGACATGAGTAGTAAGATATATCTAACAGCAACAAACATGGAATACAGCTTCCTAATCATATATAGGGAATATGCAAAACTGAAAGGTAACTGAGGAAGCTGTACTCACCAGAAACTCCTATCCAGACAAAAGGGTCGTCAAACCGAAAGTGTCAATAATCCTGTATGCAGGTCAAAAGTATGCATCCAACAAAAATGCAGCAACCAAATGCAGCAAACACAATCATAAGAATATAAATGCATCAATGCATATGATGCTAATGATGCGTCCTGGTCACCCCTGACGCTAGTCAGTCATCTCACACACAAATGGTGATACCGAGTGGGTAGGGCTACGACAACCGTGCACTCTGTCGTCACTGCTCCTGATGAGTGACCGAGTGGACGGGATGCTGTCGGAGTACTCCTGTCCTGTGACCCCAAATCATAAATGGGGGAGCTCAATGCTCTCAACTCCCGGTACACGATGACGGGGAGGTATCTCTTCCGGCTACCACGCTGAGTCACCTGACCAACGGAGCCAAACAGAGTCCACCGTCTGCCGGCTACTACGCTGCTACACTAAATGCCAGCGGAGCCAAACAGAGCGGAACTGACTGCCGGCTACCACGCTGGGTCATATGACCAACGGAGCCAAACAGCAGAACCGCCACACACCTGCCTGATATACCACTAAACCATGAGTGGGGGTGTGTGCAGTACATGTAACTAGCGATGGGCTCAACCATAGTGGAGCCGACAATCGCACAGCATGCAATCATGATGCATGTCACTATGCATAACAAAAATTGATCAACATAATCATATCCATATATACAAAATGGGTACTGTAAAAGCGATGGTCACATACCAAAATCTATAGTACACAAGTCAGATAGAATATCAAAAACCTATGTCCTGAACATAATAAGTATGGAATATCCTGATCAGCATAGAAAAATCCATATATCCATAATATGGGTACCACAGTATCAGTAGGTCAATCCACGGATCTAGGGCATATAAGTCCTCTATGGTATAGCAACCTAGATCCTAAACATATCTCCTTCCATAACATATGTACCAACAATATGCACATATCAAGAATCAAGGCCTAGGTACACGAATCATATATGATATACAAATAGAGGTACACAAGCCAGTCATGGCATAAAACCTAAGTATCAGACAGTCTCGATACACATGACTGAAACCAAAAGTCCAGAACCTAGTCCTAACCTCAGTAAAACATAGTATGTCACTTATTCTAGAAACTAAGATACTCATGGTAATTAAGTACTCATGGCAACAAGATACTCATGGTAACAAATCACGAGATATAAGTACGGATACTTCACAGGCGACAAATCTAACATGCTATGGATATCAAACAGTGACATACCAAAGGCAAACATGTTCATTGCTTGTAGTTATAAAATACTATGCATATCCAATGACAATATCATAAAAGATAAGTCAAGAGGTACGCGCCTTTAGATGTAGATCGTGTCAAACTAATCCCTTGTCGAGATGCTCGTCCCGAATCCAAGTCCTGCGATCACAGTATATTTTATTTAGCTAATTTCATCATGTATCCAACATTTCTTTCACAACCATTCTCCTTATAAATTAATCCAGTTCAATTAGTTAACCATTCATGTCAATATATTCCAACTATCCAATCCAGACATGAAACTAGCATTCATTCAGATTAAGCTATAAATTACGGTAGCCACACCTTGTTTAACCTAGTACATAACAGCTGCCAGAGTACCACCAAGAAGAATGGATGTTGGATCTCTACCACTGGAAATTCAGTTGTCGACACTGCCAAGGAGCCACTGCCAAGATGTTTCATTCCTAATAAACACCACATCCGAAATCTCAAACCTCTACATCTCAAGACTAAAAATCAAAATCCCTTACCTATGTGCCAATAGTTTCTTTCCCAAGCAGAAGTCACCGAAAGGGGTTGTTGAGGTCGGCAAACAAGGGCTCGCCGATGGTGGTTGTGCTGCCAAGTTGCAACAGAGGGGGCGGCCGTCGCCGGCTAGGGCAAAGGAGAAGGGGCAGCGTCGCGGCCTAGTGAGAAGGAAATTAGCCGGTCGTGAGCCCAACCTAGGGTTCAGGAAATCGGCCGATTCTGGCGGCGATGGCAAGGCCAGCAGACACGGAAAGCAGAGATAGGGAAGAGGAAATCGAGAGTAGTGCTCGGATTCCCCTCGTCCTCTGGTTTTGTTCGCGGAGAAGAGTGGCGCCGTCGGGTGGAGAAGGTGAAACAGCTTCGACGAAATGAAGAGAGGGCGGCGTCGGTTTGGGGGAGATAAGGAGAAACTGATGGTGAGTCGCGGGGGAGGCACGGGTCGGGGAAAGAAAAACGGGAAAAGAGAAATAAAAGAAAAGAGAAAAGAAAACAAAAAGAAATAAAACATTTCCTCGCTTAAATGTGTAGCCTAAATAGGCTTTTCCGGACCCCATTTTTGTCCCGGTTAACTCGTCCATACGAGCTCCGAAAAATTTCCGAAAAATTTCTAAAAATTCTGGAAAATTCCCTTATCATTATTCACAATTTTCCAGTATTTTACATGAAATGCCCCTTCTTGTTGCATCCATAACAAATCATTTCTAATTTGTTTTGCATCTGGTCAAGTGGTGTCTTTTTGGCACTTATTCTGAATTTCTTCATCGTCAGCAATCTCCGGACCATGTTGACTAGTTCTTCTTCATTTGTTGAGTCAGAGTCTGACTCACTTTCTAACTCGATCTTTGTTCTTGATTTTGCTTCCTCGCTTGGACCTGCATACAAAGCGACTCCTTTCTCGACATGGCTCATGTTAGATTGTTTGTGTAATTCCAATTCACAAAAAAACTCATCTAACTTAAGAATTGAAAGATCCTTAGAAACTTTGTAAGAATCTATAATTGATACCCACAAAGCATTCCACGGAAAGACATTTAGTGCGTACCTTATTATGTCGCGGTTCTCCAGATTGTGTTCGATTAGATGGAGGTCGTTGAGAATGTCATTTACTTGAGCGTGTAGTTGCGAAGCCATTTTTTCTGGAAGCATTTTAATGTTAAATTAATTGTTTAATAAAAGGTCTCTTTTATTTACTATTGACTCGTCAGTCCCCTCGTGTAGCTTTACCAGACAGTCTCATAGTTCTTTAGCGTTGTCGTAGGGGCCGACTCGGTTCAACTCCTCTATTGTGAGCTCGCACTGAATGGTGTTGATCGCCTTGTAGTTTAGTTGTGCCTTCTTGATCATTGGAGGAGTCCACTCTTCGGGTTCTAGTGGTATTCCATCTTTTATTGGAGGTGTGTAGCCTTTCAGTATTGTAAACCACAGTTCAATATCAGACTTAAGGTAACACTCCATCCTGTTTTTCCAATAGTTGAAGTTCTCCCCTTTGAATAGAGGAGGTCGGACGGTGCCGTATCCTTATTGGTAGGAATTTGACATCATACATATGACAAATATGAAAATATTTGTCGGAACGGAAGCGCGGATGTGTCGCATCTCTTATAAAATAGTTGGACCCTATTTGGTTCAGTCATGAACTAATTTGGTCTAGCCATGAACCAACTTGATTTAGTTGTGAACTAAACCAAGGGGTTAATGTGCTAATTTTTGGTTAAGTGCTAATTTTTGGTTAAGACATAATGGGTTTGATTTGGGCTTTCTAATCCAACTCATTAAAGAGGATTATATATTGATATGGTTAAAAGAGAATTAACACACAATTAATTATTGGCTTAATTAGGTTTTGGAAACCTAAACCCAATACCTCTCTCTCCCTCTCCCCCTCCCTCTCCCTCTCCCTCTCTGTTACCGCCACCACAACAAGAGGTTCTCCTCTTGTTGCCGTGAGCCACCCAAAGGAAGAATATCTTCATTTTGCTTCTTCTTCCTCTTTGATCCTAGTCCTTTGCTTGTGGCTTGTACCTTCTGAAGGTGAAGCTTATTCTCTTGGAGTTGTCTTAAAGAGCTCAGTGCGGATATGAATAGAGGCGAGGTTTGATAATGTCACAAAAGGTTAATGTCCTTCTCATTACAAGTCATCCGTAAGGTATACCTAGAATAATTATTATTCAATTTCATTTTATTTTATTATCTTATCTGTGTGATTGTATCATCAATGCGTGTCGTGTATGTGATATAGTAAATTAGTTTATTTATCATTAAATCTTCCGCTGTGCATGTTTATGAAACATGTTTTTAAGACATACCGCATTGACCATATCCCAACACAAGAAAATCTCTTTTTACATTTCCTATTTTAGTTTGTGGAAAGTCATGAACAACATGCTGACAAGGTCCTTTAAATAAATATGTCTTTCACACTTGATCCTTGCTATTAGTATCATAACTCCATATTTTTGGTTGTTGTCAAGGGTCTGTCAGAAGGTTTTCGAAATCAATAACCCTATTTTGATTATGGTGTTGCAAAGATTAAATCTCTATAGATTTCTTTTGAGAAATTTCTCCATATATAATACTATTCTTCAACTCACTAATAATCAAACTTAAATGTAAATTACAATTTACAACTCAATGTAAATAGATAAAAACTTCAATAGAATTTAGAAGAGTCAAGAAAATAAAAGAAAATCTTATCGATGGAGAGTTGGGAGAGCAGATATAAAAAGAAGATAATCTTCCTCTTTTCCCATTTTCTAAGTGCTTTCCCTTCCCCCACCTCTTTGTCGTGTGTATATCTTTCAAACAAAAAGAAGATAAATACAATTTTTCATGCAAGCTTCCTCTCATTTAATTGAGTTTTTTTTCATTTCCTTTTTTTTATTATGAGTTGGCTCTCCTTTTCACAAAATTGGTCATACTTTGATTAAATATTAAAAATCAATTAAATTTCACTTAAGATTAAAATATATCCAAAAAATATATAAAATATTGACTTATGTCAGGATGATAAAATTATAGACTATACTGATACTAATAAAAAAAATTAGGGGTGGCCTTGCTTACCTTGATTATATATAAGGGACGAAGATATTATAGAGGACAAAATGATATTTTCTTTTTAATAACTTTTTCTGTGCTAACTTTAATAGTTTGTTAAACATCAAAATTAAAACAATGACATTGTTAATGAAATCAATTTCTAGGAGGCTTAACTTACGAGGGAGATTATTGATGCAATCATAATTAAAGGTTTTAATATATTTGACAAATCATTGGATGAATGTTTAATTAATACTATTACTTTTGTCAAATATGCAAATGTAGAATCTGGACGGTATGTGGGTGCAGTTTTGATTAAAAAAAAATCTAGAGAAGTGAACTCTTCGGAAATGAAAGTTATAGATATTGGAAAATAAGAAGTCTCAAAAGGAGTAAACTCCTAGCAAGTAAAGGTCTATGAGGATCTTGGAAAACAAGAAGTCCCAAATAAGTGAACTAATAAGTGAAAATTCAAGAGGTCTTGATAGATGAATGTCTCATAGGAGTACTCCACATGGTAGGTGAGAAGTCTTGAGGTGTAATATAATTTTTAGCAGATTAAAAGATCAAGAGGTTTTAATAGTTGAGAAGTTCTAAAGGAGTGAACTTTGAACAAAATGAGAACTTCTGATGGTGAAACTCCAAGCAAGTGAGAAATCCAAGATGAGTGAACTCCTAATAAGATGAGAAGTCCCAAAGGTGGATCTCCTGATAGGTTTGATAGATATAAAAAATCATCTATGTGTCTAAATACGTGTTGACTAAAGTTACTCAAATTAAATAGGACTTGAAGGCAGAGCTATATGGATGGAGACTTGTTGAGGATGTCTCAAGGGAAGAGGTAAAATCATCATGATGACATGTGAGATGAGTGGATCGAATTAAATATAGTTTGACTTTTTAAGTAGAAGTTTTCTAGTTAAGCATGTGCTCAACTTGAGAATACGTGTTTTAGATCAAATCAACAAATTAGGTTGAGGTTAAGAATGTTGGTGTCCTCTGGTCAAGATTGACCAGTTTGACTACACTTAAGTTGGCTCGAGTTTGAGCTTCAATGTTTGATAATATGTGAGAGAGAAGTCAAGTAGGTCAGGAAGAACCAGATATTTGTCTAAAAAGTCTTAACTAGAGATTATGCAACAGAAAAATCTTAGTGAGTGAAGCTAGATAGTAAAAGTGCTTGCGGGGCTAGGCAGTAAAGACCTAGATGAGAACTAGGCAATTGAAGTCATAGCTAGGCTAGGAAGTGAAGGCCTAGTTGGAAACTAGGCAATGGAAGTCATAGATAGGCTAGGCAAGTGAAAAGTTCAAATGGGCCAAAGGTTGACCCGACACTTGATGATCAAAAATCCAATAGGAGTTGAGCTGAGATGAAAAGTCCAAGTGTGTCAAAGGTTGACTGGACATTTGGTGAAAAGGCCTTGGCAGATTAAGGGTGACTAGATGCTAGTTAACGGAAAGTTTCAATAAGTCACGGATGACTTTAGGGTTGGAAAAAGGAACCCTAAACTCAAATTTAGATTTAGGATTGGGCAATTGATTAGCTCAATCAATTATCCAAAGGCCCATCAATTAGGTAGATTGCCTAATCGATTAGGACCTATTCCAATCGATTAGGCTAATTGGTTAATTGATTGGAAGGTTTTTGTGAAGCACAGTAAGCCCTAAATTGACTAGCTAATTGGTTAGGTCTTATGTTAATCGATTAGGGAAATCGATTAATGGTCTTTTCACGTAAGAATAGAAAGGCTTGGAATTGATTGTGGCAATCAATTTAGGCTTCACCAATCGATTAGGATAATCAATTAAAGCTTGTTAGTGAGAGTACAGTAAGTTCTAGAATCAATTGGGAAATCGATTGAGCATGGCAATCGATTATGGTAATCTATTAGCCATGTTATCTCAAGAGAATAGAAAGCTTCGGAATCAATTGGGTAATCAATTAGAAGCTACTGAATTATTTGGTATGGTTCACCAATCAATTAAGTATTTGCAAAAGAGTCGTTCTACAAGTTAAACAGTCGAATTATGTTGTGGCAATCGATTGGGAAGAAAAACTAATTGATTAGTAGGTGAAAATCACTTCGAACAGCAGCCATATAAAGGGGAGTTCATAAAGATTTCCATATGCCAGTTCTTGAGGGTTTAGAAGAGAAGTGCTATTATATTTTCAACCACCAAGAGGTAATCCAAAATGATAAACAATCATCCAAAGCAAAGAAGTCATTGGAAAGTGTTATGCGTTCATTTTCCATTCATTTTAGGTGTTGTTTGTATTTTGTTCTTGTGAGAATATTTTGTATGAGACTTCTCCACCTTTCAAAAATTTCCAAGAATGAGGGATTTCATAGTGGATGAGATCATGAGAGCCAGAACCTTGGATTAGTCACCTCATGAAAGTAGAGACTAAGTAAATCAAAGATGTTAGCATTGATTCAAATTTTTCACTACCATTCAAGTTCAAAGAAGTGATTGAAGCTATTCACCCCTCCCCCTCTACCTCTCTGCATGTTTTAACAAGTAGTATAAGAGTGAGATCATTTCTTCATTAGACTAATCACCAGAAGAAGCACGAACTAGAGGAAGAGGAAGAAGTTGAAAGTTTAAACCCTAATTTCAATAAGTCAAAGACTAATTATTAAGGGAGCTCAAGTTCAAAATGGATTTCCAAGATGTGTTCAGATATGACATTCAAGCACCTCCACCATTCGAAATGGGGAGCTTCAATATTTGAAAGTCACGGGTCAAAAATTTCTTCATAGTGAACATAGAGCAATGATTTGCTCTAATATAGGGATTTCAAACTCTAATGGATAGAAAAGGGAAGATTTTCAAGAAGAAATGGGCCAAGGAACAAATCAAGAGATGTGAGGCAACATTTTGTGGTTAACTTATTTCCAAACAACATCTTGTGAAAATTGGACAATATCAAGATGCCTCAATCTCAATGCAAAATGAAACCAAATCCAAAGAGGGAAACTCATTGGATCAAGAAAAAAAAAAGAGATTTTGGAGGTTGAGAGATGTTCAACATCTGAGGATGAAGTTGAAGAGGCATTCACCTCAAGAATTGAGGGGGAGCATAATTCATTGACACAGGAATGAGAAGGAACCTCTACGTCTGAATCAAATGAGCAAGAATCATGTGCCACCCTTATAAGTAAAGAAGGTATTACAATTTCAATTTGTAAAAATAAAAATCATATCATATTCTTTAAGTGTAGGGAGAATGGATATTACAAGAGAAAGTGTCCAAGATTAGTCAAGAAGAAGATTAAAGTGACACCCAAAGTGATGGAGAAATCAAAAGCGGTTAGCCCCATGATATGAAAGTGCAAGAAGCATATTGTGTACTTCTCTTGCAATTAAAAGAGACATTATCGAAATTAATATCTAAGGGAGAGGATTCTAACCAAGAACAAAGAAGGAAGCTCTTATATGAATCATGCTTACATTAAAATGTTTATGGAATCTTTATGGATTTTAATGATATATGCCGAATATATAGCTCTTATATGATAAAATGCTTACATTAAAATGTTTATGGAATCTTTATGGATTTTAATGATGTAAGTTGAATATATATATATATGATAAATATACGGTGCATGTTTGGGTTTAAGAAAGATGATAAAAATGCATAATATATATTTTTTTGATCAAGTGATGAAAAAAAATATGGAAAAAATAATAAAATAAAATATTTTGAAAGATGTGACTTGATTGCGACAAAGTGATTATATTAATGATTTATGAGAATTCTGGGAGGGAAAATGCCCCAGAGGGATCTCGTTTATGGGCCAAGGTCTCAGAGGGAGCCCGACACCAGATTTCCATAGGCCACGGCTCAGTGACAAAAAGGGTTGCTGGAGACCCCGCCAACTATAGGCTAAGGCACAGTAACAGAAAAGGGGTTGCTACTGTCTCGCCGCCTGGTACCATAGTTTTATATGCTAAGATTGATCAATCGACCCTATGATATAGCTGGTCACTTATAATGAACTGAGCTCACCTAAGTGATTGTTATGATAAACGATAAATGTTGAAATGAAAAAAAGGGGACATGATTTATGATATGATGCAATAAGGAAATGTTTATGCATGTGTTCATGATTTTAAAGGCATAGCTAATTTCATTAAAAGTATTTACAACGTTGCATGTGGATATGTATATATTACTTGTTATAATGGTTAGAGCATGCCGAGTCATTAGACTCACTAGATTTGAATGATGCAGGTGAGAATGATGTTGATGATATAAGGGGCTTCGATGCTTAAATGGACTGGTCTGACAGTGCACTGAAGCCCGAGGACCTTACGTGTTCTTCTGCCTTTCGATACTTCTAAATAGATATTCTTAAGGGATTATGATTTTATGCTTAGACTGTCTTGAGAGGTTATGAGAGTTTAACATTTTTTTAAGTCGTCTTATTTTATGCATAGCATGTTTTGAGAGGTTATGATAGTTTAAATAATGGGTGTGTTATTTTTAAAGTGGTCTTACTAGTTTTTTTTTTTGGACATTATGCCATTTTAGTTTTTCTTGTTTTAGTGTTTACGCCACTGCAGTTAGCATGTTACCCCTTTTGGTGTATACTGGTAATATATAAGAATAAATATATGGCATGGCTAAATGTTCTTTAAAAAAAATCAATAAAAGGCAAATTAGAAGTTATGGATGTTTTAAAAAATCATATTGTATTCTTTAAGTGTAGGGAGGATAGATATTACAAGAGAAAGTGTCCAAGATTAGTCAAGAAGAAGATTAAAGTGACACCCAAAGTGATGGAGAAATCAAAAGCGGTTAGTCCCATGATATGAAAGGGCAAGAAGCATATTGTGTACTTCTCTTGCAATTAAAAGAGACATTATCAGAATTAATGTCCAAGGGAGAGGATTTTGACCAAGAACAAAGAAGGAAGCTCTTATATGAATCATGCTTACATTAAAATGTTTATGGATTTTAATGATATATGCCAACTATATAGCTCTTATATGATAAAAATGCTTACATTAAAATGTTTATGTAATCTTTATGGATTTTATACATGCATCTTTAAGCTACATTAGGTTTTCTTTTGAACAATGCTCATTTGATTTATGTCATATTCATTTATGTTGGTGCTAGAACCACTAGCTAATAAAACCTGTGTTTTGATATTAGAAAAGGTTCAAAGTTAAGTTATGTTATGATCTAACAAGTTGAACTAAGTGTGTAGGAAAGTTCTAAGTGATCTTAGGTTAGTGAAAGTCCTAATTAAGGCTAAGCAAAAGGTGGAAAGTACTTGCTGTGATTAAGCAATGAAGTCCTAGTTTGGGGACTAGACAAAGTCTTAGCGGATCAAAGACGTTGGACGAAATCGTAGGGTCGAGGATGCTAGGTGAAAGTTCTAGGGGTCACGGACACCAAGGTAAAGAATGGATAGGTTGGAGATTGGGCGTCTAGTGGAAAGTCCTAATGTCTTGGAAGCTAAGCAAAAGTCCAAATGGTCAAAATAACCAGTTTAGCAAATGATAAATTCTCCTGAGAGGAGTAGACGAGGACGTGTTCCCTGTTGAGGGAATAGTGATGTCAGTTCAACCTAGAGTTTCCAGAAAATCTAAAAGTCTGAACCAGATAGTCTAGAGATTATTAAATTCTTATTTTATTATTCTAACATTATTTTACAGGATATCTTTGGTATTTTAGACTAACATGTCTTGTAGAAAGTGAAAAGCACAAAGAAGCTTCAGGTGAATAGTGCTCGAGGCACTTCCTATAATGCTAGAGGTGCCTCAGACACCCTGGTCGAAGGCTTCACATGGGAGGGCATGGAGGTAACTTCCAGGCAACTGAAGGCACCTTGGAGCTGGGCACAGAGGGGCCTTCAAATGACTTAAAGGGGCATTCGAAAGGATAAATTTCACATAATGCAGAGTTTATCATGACCGAGGCTTTGGGGATAAAAACATACACCTAGAGGTGCCTTAGATGGTCTTGAAGGCGCCTTCAAAAGCTTATAAAAGCAGTCTTCGAGCAGCACCTTGAAAACAATTCATTCTTATGATCTTTCTCTAGTGTGCTGCTTCAAAGACAATCCTACGACTCTACAACGCGACTCCGATGACCGAAAGTGCGACTCTTCAAATACTTAAGTTGTCGGTATAATTTTTTTATAGCACTTAAATTATATTCTTCTGGTACTCGTCGTTTGTAATTGTAATTTATGAATTGATAGTGAATTACCCAATGAAAGAGATCATTGATCGTAGGCCTTGGAGTAGGAGTCGTCACAAACTCCAAACCAATTTGTGTCATTGTTTTCTTTACTTCTTTATTTCTACTACATACTCTCGATTGTTTTCTTAAAAATGTAAAAAAGTCACAAGCGCTATTAACCCTCCCCCTTCTCTAGCACTTTCGATCCTATAATTTACATACATAAATTCCTAATTTATTAAAATTAATAAAAAAAAGGCATTAGTTGACATCCTATGTAGGATGATCAATGTCAAAATACCAAGAACGCATGATCCCTTAGTTGTAGGGAAAACCTAGTTCACATCTCACAAAAATCATATAGTGACTTGAATATGTATTGGAACATATTAGATATAAGTGAGATGTTATGAGGATGAGCAAAACTCAAGATGTTGATTTAGTGTATCTAATTTAGTATTAGTTTCATCAAAACACAATGATTATGTGAAATCCAATCAAGGGAAAAGCTAATGTGCAAGTCATGCTCATTTAGTCCAAAGATGGTGGTGGAAAATTATTTTTGAAAATTATTTCAAAATTATTTTGGAAAACCTTGGTGAAGTCTATTTGTTGATAAGAATAACCATTGATTAGTTAGATACAAAGTTAGAGTGAAACATTGAAGTTTTCAATAATTTTCAATTTTCTATCATTCTTTGGAAATACAATGTATTTTCATAGAAAATTATTTTTCCTTGGTATTATATGACATAAATAATGTCTACATGAAGTTTTATGATTTTTTTTACATATTATAGAATTACTTGTGATTTTCTGAATTTTGAACATAAATCATATTTGAAATATTAGAAACCCCAATCGATTAGGCACTATTGTCAATGGATTGGAGCATGTTATAATTGATTGATAGTGGGCACCAATCAATTCACACGATCTCTAATCGATTGGTAGCTGAAACCAATCGATTAGCATTACTGTGTTTTCATAGAAATGGTCTGATTTCAGTCCATTAAGCCACGTTTAGTCAATTTAACTATCGCTAACCCTCTGCAATACTGGGTAAGCATTTAAAGGTAATTTTCTTGATGAAAATGAAAAAGGAATGGTTAAAGAGGACTAATGTGAAGTTATGGAGGAGGTTTATATTCAAGGATGAATTTTTAATCTCATGACTTCAAATTTTGGAACTTCTAAGAGTTTAGGAATTCTAAATTATTGTTGGTGCAATAATAGAAGTTGGAGCATGTTTTGAGGAGGAGATTTTCCTTAAAGGCATGATGATAGATGGATGCTAAAAGTTAAACATTGGAGACAATGGAAGGGTATATAAGACCTTCATTGTGGAGTTTGAATAACAAAATGACTAATCTTGTGGAGAAGATCTTTGATGTGTGTAAAAGGGGAAAAGGGGAGAAAAATGTAGGGTTCAAGTTAGGAAGCTCTCATTTATGCTTTAGCATGGGATGAAGAAGGGAGTTGGGCTAATATGAGTTAACCTAACTTAAACATATTGTCAAATATAAAAAAGGGGAGATTATTGGTACAATCGTCCTCAGGTCATATTTGACCAGTTTGACTAAGCTCGAGTTAGCTCAAGCTTGAACTTTGATATTTGATAATAAGTGAGAGAGAAGTCAAGTAAGTCAAGGGAGGACTAGATACTTGTCTAGAAAGTCCTAACTAGAGATTAGATAATGAAAAATCCTAACTTGAGGTTAGGCAACGGAAAACCCCTAATGAATGAAGCTAGGTAGTGGAAGTCCTAGCGAGTCTAGGCAGTGAAGACCTAGTTGGAAACTAGGATATTGAAGTCCTAACGGAGCTAGACAGTGAAAACCTAGTTGAGAACTAGACAGTGGAAGTCCAAGCAAGGGAAAAGTCCAAGTGGGTCAAAAATTGACCGGACACTTGGTGATCGAAAGTCTAATGGGAGTTAGCATGAGATGAAAAATCTAAATGGGTCACAGGTTAACCAGACACTTAGTGTAGAAGCCCTGGCAGGTTAAGTGTGATTAGATGATAAGCAACGGGAAGTCTCAACGAGTCACATATAACTTTAGGGTTGGACAAAGGAATCCTAAACTCGAGTCCAGAGTTTAGGGTTGGACAATCAATTAGCCCAAGGACAATCGATTAGGTAGATTGTCTAATCGATTGGGACTTACTCCAATCAATTAGGCTAATTAACTAATTGTTTGTGAGGCTTTCACAAGCACAATAAGGCTCTAAATTGATTAGCTAATCGATTAGGCCTTATGTTAATTGATTAGGACAATCAATTAAGGGTGTTTTGCATGAGAACAAAAGGGCTTGGAATCAATCGGGGCAATCGATTTAGACTTCACCAATTGATTATGATAATTGATTGAAGCATGTCTACGAGAGCACAATATAGGTGCTGGAATTAATTGATAAATCGATTCAGCATGATAATTAATTAGGGTTGTAGTATACCAAATATATATATATATATAAAGAGACATTTGAATTGAAATATTAAAATAACTCATAATAAATAAACAAATAAACATAAAAGAATGTATTTAATTTTATAGGAATTTATCAAAAAATTTCGAAATTTCAAAAGAATTTTAATTATATTTTAAGGGGATAAATCAGAAAGAAGAAAATCCTATTTGGGAGTAGCCTATTTAAGTTGGGAGTTGATTGAAATGAACTTAGGTTTTCTCCTATTAAAACCTAGGTTTAATTAGAGCCCTACTGCTACCCTTTTCTCCCTTTTCATGTTTTCCACCACTTGCATGCACGATGTCCAATGCAAGAACGATCGGGGCCACCCTTTTTGCGCCCAATCGTCGGGGATGCTCCTCTATTGAGGAGAGCAAGCCAATGCCGATAGAATTTTTCCCTCATCCTTATCAACGTTGACCAAGTAGAATCCCAGCTGACGCATCCCCTGTCTCACTTTGAACCAACAGGGTCTTCAGGGTTGAGCTTGTACGTCCTCACCAAGTCGACGTCACTGGATATTGATGTGCGTCGTCGTATCCCCACTATTGGAATTCAACCGTTACTACCTTCCGTCGTCGACCGTTTGCTTCCCGTTTTCCTCGCCATTGGCTGCCATCGATTAAGGTAATTATAATTAATTAAAGGGGTTGTAACAAGTTGCTTAATTGAATTGTAGTACACATGAATGTTGATTTCAAAATTGGATGATCATTAAATGAATTCGTTTTAGTGTGATTAATGTCAAATGATTAATTGATTTCATAATCAATTGAACAAATAATTAGTTAATGTGATATTTACAAGGGTAATGGGTTAATAATGGATTAAATGATTAATTAACTCACCTAGGCTAATTAGATATTAATCAGATTGATAATTGAGTAAATATCAATTAAGAGTTAATTGAATTATTAGTTTTATCGTCGATCAATTAAATTAACTTGATAGTTAATTGATTAATTAATGAATTAAATGATTAATATATTCTTGGGTTAGTGGTATATCAGGCAGGGTGTGTAGCAGTTTGCTCTGTTAGGCTCTGCTGGTCCGCTCATGGGTAGTGGTGACGCAATGTGATAGTCGGCATGGATCCCTCCTCTGAACTGTCTCAGAGAGATGATGTAACGCCCCGCCCTTCCCCGCCACTCGAGAAGGGGGTGAAAGGACGGGGGTTACTTGAAAACATACATACATGGCAGCGGAAGTAAATAATGTTATTTTTTTTTTAAACAAATTAAACTAACTTAAGCATACAATCATGTTGTCATAGAAACGTGCTCATTATCATAGGATCATATATCTAACATATCATGTTAACATTCATAACTTGATCTAACATCTACTACTTGCTACATAATGCATAGCATTTTACTTGAAATAAGCATACTATCAGAGATCATCAAAACATAAGTTCATAGTGAATAAATATCATCCATCATACATAAAGTTTTAGAACATAGAAACATTAAGTAGATTTATTCCACCATGCCACTGCCACACACATTCTTGTCCTTTCTGCTGCTCCCTTTTAATTCAACAATTCCTTTCCTTTGTCTGCAGTACAAGGGAAATTAAACTATAAGCACATAGGCTTAGTAAGATTCTTTCCTACTCACAAAACATGAATCATGCATATAAACATAAAGTGGTAACATGTTCATTTAATCAACATCTAGATATAAATCTACATACTAGCATAAAGTAGAGTCATACTCATGTAAGTAAATCATAACATAGCATGTGAGAGTTCATACACAAAGTAATAACATGATCATCTAGGCATCATAAACTTATTTTTCAAAAAGGAACATCTTACTAAAACATAAAGGAAAACATTTAGCATGAATAAGCATATGCAAGATGTCCTTTGAAAACATGCATCATGAATGAGTATATGCAAGATGTCCTTTGAAAACATATATATCATATAAATGCTTAAACATAATCTCATCATGAGGACCCGGCTTTGTACCACATACATACATAAATGCGTGCATCCTAAGTAGATCCAAGGCAGCAAATCTTGAGCCTACTAGGAACTAGGCTCGTTTCATAGACCATTGACCTAGGGAAAACTTAGGAGCTCATCCCTTTTACTAGGCCCGTTTCATAGACCATCGACCTAGAGGCAACTTAGGAGCTCATCCCTGGTACAAGTCATACAAAGTAAAATAACATATCATGTTTCATATCATATCATATCATAGCATATCATGTTCTTGTCCTATCATGGCATATCATATTCTTGTCATATCATGAAGAGTGCTCTTAGTCCCAACTTAAGGGAAGCATCTCTTAGGCTTTTTATCATACATAAGCCTTGCATAACATAGTATCATAAAGTGCACATAACACATAGCATTTCTTAGAGAAAACATACATGATGACGTAAGTACACATAACAAATAGCATGATGGCATAAAATTCATATCACATCATAAGAAATCATTAGCATATATGATTGGGGTTTTGATCTTCCTATAACCCTAAATCTTAACCTAGCCGAAACCTAGAGGTAGGATTTTAGGTTTTCTTTTTTATTATTTTTATTTTTAACCCCACATGAAGCATGGAAAACTTAAACTAACCATATATCAAGAATCATACATCATGAGAAAACATAAACATGCATAGTTAGGTTCAAAACTTTTCCCTAAACCTTCCATTTAATCTTGGCTGAACCCTAAAGGTAAGGATCTTAAACTTTGACTACCACAAAAAGCATGAAAACTTAAACTAACCATAGACAAGGGATCATACATCATGATGGAGCATAAACAAGCATGATTAGATTTCAAAACCTTGCTCTAAGCCTTATGTTCATCCTTGGCTAAAACCTAAGGTAAGGTTCTAAGTTTTGTTTATACAACATGTAGCATGAAAACTTAACTAACAATATATAATAGATTATACATCATGAAGGAGCATAAATAAGCATGATTAGATTTCAAAACCTTGCTCTAAGCCTTATGTTCATCCTTGGCCGAAACCTAAGGTAAGGTTCTAAGTTTTGTTTATACAACATGTAGCATGAAAACTTAACTAACAACATATAATAGATCATACATCATGAAGGAGCATAAACAAGCATGATTAGATTTCAAAACCTTGCTCTAAGCCTTATGTTCATCCTTGGCCGAAACCTAAGGTAAGGTTCTAAGTTTTGTTTATACAACATGTAGCATGAAAACTTAACTAACAACGTATAATAGATCATACATCATGAAGAAGCATAAACAAGCATGATTAGATTTCAAAACCTTGCTCTAAGCCTTATGTTCATCCTTGGCTGAAACCTAAGGTAAGGTTCTAAGTTTTGTTTATACAACATGTAGCATGAAAACTTAACTAACAACATATAAAGATCATACATCATGAAGGAGCATAAACAAGCATGATTAGGTCTTAAAATTTTTACTCTAAGCCTTGTATTCCATCTTGGCCAAAACCTCAAGAGTGAGGTTCTAGACTTTTTGTTACAACATGAAGCATAAATTGTAAACTTGACAACCATAAGTGACCACAACTCCTTATCTTGGCCGAAACTTGCAAGGAAATCCCTAAGTTTTTCAAACAACTTTTAAACATAAAGCGTACGAGAACTACTTGTACTGCAGGTGAGGGAATACTTACATCCTCTCGCTTAATTCACTAAGAGAATACCCTTTGCTTCTTGAAACTTTTTCCTTGAAGAATTTCTTTGGCTTGGTTTCGGCAATGGTGAGGGTGAGGCTTTGGTTTTTCGGTGGAGAGAAGAAGGAAGGAAGAAAAGAGAAGAAAATGAAGTTCTCTTTCCCCTTTTTCTTATTTATGTTGAATGAAGGAAGAAGGCAAATTCATCTTTTTTTTCCATTAGGGAGGAAGAAGGCAACTCCAACTTTTCCTTCTAAGCCTCCTTCTAAATGAAAGGTCTTCACCTTAACTACAATTCCCCTTCTTTTCCTAACAGCACACCCCTGCTGGGGCTACTGGTTATCACATACATGCATCTAACACAAGGTCCAAGGTTCAAACCTTGGTCATGCCTCTTTTTGGTTCTATTTTTCTTTTATTTTGGAAAAATCCACATAAGGCATATTTTAATCATGGTAAAATTCATAAAATTGCTAGGGATCCTATGGGTGTTACAGATGAGAGCATTGCGCTCCCCCACTCTGTTTAGGGTAGGAGAATAAGTGTACTCCGACAACATCCTGTCCACTCAGTCACTCAGGAGCAGTAATGGCAGAGTGCACAGTTGTCATAGCCCTACACACTCGGTCTCACCATCGCGTGTGAGATGGTTGACTGGCGTCAGGGGTGGCACATGTCATTTTGTACAATTTTGCATGATTGCATTTATTGCTTATGATTGCTGCATATTGGTTGTTGCATTTTAGTGGTTGCATATGATTGACATGCATACAGGTGACATTTTGTATCTAGTTTGACGACCCTTATTTCCGGATAGGAGTTTCTGTTGAGTACAATTTCTTCAGCCCCTTTTCAGTTTGCATTTCCTACTTTTGTTCAGGAAACTGTACCACATGATTATTACTGTTAGTTATAACTTATTATGTCTGTCTATCTGATATCCGCTGAGTTCTTTGAACTCACACCATTGAGCTATTTCTATTTCAGGCTTCAGGTAGATATTTGTAAAGTCGCTTGGAGTATCCTGTCTGTCGGTCCTACGTCACATCCGAAGACATGCTTTTCTGATTTCTTTAGTACTTTATTTGGTTTATGTATTCGGTGTACTTAGCCTTGTATATTCCGGATTTGTTTCTGGATTGTTGTGATGTGGTGTCTTGTATTGTTTTGTTGTGTGGTGTAAGCCTAGCCGGCTAGCAGTCTTGTTTTTGGTTTGTAATGGTTTCTATCATTTTTCGCTGTATTTTTTTTTAGTTTTTGTACAACTGAGTGGGTTGTTTAATATATATATATATATATATAACTGTGTGGCTGTGAATATTTTGTTTCAACCGAGTGGGTTGAGTATAAACTGCGTGGTTGTGTATATATTCCAACTGTGTGTGGTTGATGTATATTTTTGTATGTATAAATGTTTCAGATTGTCACGTGTACAGGGGAGATGTTGCCGGATTTTTCCTCTAGCTGGGACTCTCTCGGAGCGTGACAATTTATTTGGTATCAAAGCCACAGGTTTACGAGTCTTATTTCCTGTGTTTTAGATTTCGTGTTTTGGTTTTCTTGATGTGACTTTTTCAGGTTTTGGGACCTGGCAGCAGAAGAACATCTCCAAGCTATAAGAGATATGTTAGTATATTGTTATCATACATTTCTATTAGTATATGCATTGTTGACTATGATAGTTATGACATGTGTTAGTACACTTTGTTGGTACCTATCTAGTTGTTATAGCATATATTACATGTGATGGGTCAACCACTGATCATGGTCGACCTTAATAGAGATCAAGGATTACAGTCTCAGGTGATTTTTCATATTATACCACCGATAGTTTTAGGTTCTTTTACTACTAGTTGGTTAGGAGTTGGAGGCACATATCAGTCTCTGCTATTGTTAGCTTGTAGTGGATAGTACCTGTATATTTATGTTGACATAGCTAGTAGAGTATCGATTTACCTTAGTTAGTTTTGTCAGTAGATGATTGATTTGTTAGGATGTATACTAAAAGCCTAGCTTTTGATATAAACATTTATCTAGAAATAAGAATCACATTGGTCAAATGTCTACATTTATGATAAATGTAGTTGTTCAATTAATTTATATTATAGATAACATGGTATGTGGTATCACACACAGAGGATCATGTTATCAGCACCTTATAAATTATAAACAGTTGCTCACGACTAAGATGGAAAGGAACAAACCATTGGAATAGTCGTAATGTAATTAGGTATTAGTTTATCTTGACTAATAAATTATACTAGTACACTCTAAGTGTATTGAGTTGGACCATTTTAGGTAAGTTCTTTTTATACTGACTTGATAAAAGAACTAGACCTTAGTTATTATGGAAGTGTGTGCTCTTAATCCTAATATAATAACAAGCACATATATTTGATATTTATTTCTTTAATTTATCAATGGGTGAGATTTAGTTCGATAAATCAATAAGCCCGATAAGTTGGGAAATGATATCACTTATAGTGTGGGTTGTTGATTATAGAAGGAAACTGTGTCCTAGTGATCTAGGTTGAGAATGACCCCAAGAGGAGCTCATAAGGATTGTCATGTTAAACCCTGCAGGTGGACTTAGTCTGACATGACGATAAGGTTGAGTGGTACTACTCTTGGACTAAGATATTAATTAAGTGAGTTGTCAGAAACTCATTTAATTAGTGGGCATTCATTATCTTAAACACAGGGAGACTAACACACTCATAATAAGAAGGAGCCCAAAATGTAATTTGGGATTTGTACGGTAGTTCAATAATAGTTCTTTAGTGGAATAAATTATTATTGATGAAATTAAGTTATGTGCTCGGGGCGAACACGGGATGCTTAATTTCATCGGGAGGCCAAAACCAATTCCTCCTCTCGGTCCCTATCGTAGCCTCTTGTATATAGAGATTTATACCCACCACATACCCACCTTCTTACCCATCCTAATGGGGTCGGCCAAGCTAGCTTGGAACCCAAGCTAGGGCCGGCCAAGACCAAGTGGATGAGCCAAGTTGGTGGCCGGCCAAAGCTTGGGTCCCAAGCTTAGGTGGTCGGCCACTAGAATATTAAAAAGGATTTTTATTAAAATTATTTCTTATGTGGATATCATAGTTTTAAAAGAGAGGAGGAATTGGTTTTGACCTCCCGATGAAATTAAGCATCCCGTGTTCGCCCCGAACACATAACTTAATTTCATCAATAATAATTCATTCCACTAAAGAACTATTATTGAACTACCACACCAATCCCAAATTACATTTTGGGCTCCTTCTTATTATGAGTGTGTTAGTCTCCCTGTGTTTAAGATAATGAATGCCCACTAATTAAATGAGTTACTGACAACTCACTTAATTAATATCTTAGTCCAAGAGTAGTACCACTTAACTTTATCGTCATGTTGGACTAAGTCCACCTGCAGGGTTTAACATGATAATCCTTATGAGCTCCTCTTGGGGTCATTCTCAACCTAGATCACTAGGACACAGTTTCCTTCTATAATCAACAACACACACTATAAGTGATATCATTTCCCAACTTATCGGGCTTATTGATTTATCGAACTAAATCTCACCCATTGATAAATTAAAGAAATAAATATCAAATATATGTGCTTGTTATTATATTAGGATTAAGAGCACACACTTCCATAATAACTAAGGTCTAGTTCTTTTATCAAGTCAGTATAAAAAGAACTTACCTAAAATGGTCCAACTCAATACACTTAGAGTCTACTAGTGTAATTTATTAGTCAAGATAAACTAATACCTAATTACATTACGACTATTCCAATGGTTTGTTCCTTTCCATCTTAGTCGTGAGCAACTGTTTATAATTTATAAGGTGCTGATAACATGATCCTCTGTGTGTGACACCACATACCATGTTATCTATAATATAAATTAATTGAACAACTACATTTATCATAAATGTAGACATTTGACCAATGTGATTCTTATTTCTAGATAAATGTTTATACCAAAAGCTAGACTTTTAGTATACATCTTAACAATCTCCCACTTATACTAAAAGACTAAGCTGTTATATCTGCTGCCATACATCTGATTCCCAACCCTTCAACATGCCCATCAAAAGCTCTTGCCTTAAGGGCCTTAGTGAAAGGATCTTCCAGTTTATCACTTGATGCAATCTAAGCAGCAACAACTTATCTGTTCTAAACCATCAAGAACAGATAAGTTAAATTTGGAATCAATGATGTTAAGTTCCGTCTGCGATTCCTAATTTAACTTCTAAAGAACACATTAGGTTATTTAAGGAAAGGTTCGACACTTGTACAAAAAAATTTTGTACAGTGGAACCGGTACGTTTTCCTATGACTAACCAACAATTGGTATCAGAGCTAGGGATTGTCTCTGTGTGTTTGGTTTTCAAATTAGGTTATGCACATGTCATACATAATTTAGGTAGGATAATAGTAGGATGTGCTAACTTTGTGGTTGTAGGCTCCAACTATTATGGCTTATAGATGTTGTGAGTGATTGGACCCTTGGACATGTCAAGGGCATTATTTTGTGTGTGCATGATTTTATGTAACTAATACAGCAGGAGTTGTATTAGCCCTAGGATTTTAGGATTTTTGACTTTATTTTCGATCTAGATTACATGTACATTCCCTCGTGGAATATAGGATCGATATATGTAAAATTCTATTTTTGTCGCGGATCGGATTCTTGCGAGGCGTGGTACTTTTGGAGCACTAGAGGCGCAGCGGAATAAGAAGCAAGATGGATGCGACAACTTGACCCGATGGCGGTGGCTAAAGATGGCAGCAGCTAGGGTTGGAGCACATGGAGGACAGTAACAGGAAAATTCCATAATAGTTGGAAAATAATTTCCATATTTATTGCTTTTATTTACTGTGATGTGTATGTATGCATGTAATGTATGCTAGGATAACTTAAAATTCCTCACTTTAAATAACTAAGTGGAGAGGGATTTATTTTAATAAATTCCACGGTCTCCATTACTGGTTTGTAAGTGATGCAAACAAACTTGCGCATTGGCTCTGAGTGCCTTCCTCCATATCGGATGAGTTTGTTTGCGGATCACTAGATCAAACTTCCATTTAGGATGACTATAGGAAATTAATTAAGAGCGTGTAATCTTCCCCATCGGAAGGGGCATAATCTTATTAATGGACTTAATGTCAAGTAATGGTATACACTTAGGCACGTCTAATAGTATCCTCCCCATCGGAGTCACTGCTATTGTTTGTGTGACCAAAGGAAAATCAACTATTAATTTGTCAAAAAGATAAGTTGACAAGATAATAAAATTAAAACCCCCTCTTACAAATGTCGAGTTTTTGTATACGTCCACACTATCGTGGCATATAAAATTCACAGAGTATGAGGTAATTTTATTTGTCAGGATGACAAGAAAATAAAATTAATGGGGAAAACTCCTCTTACAAATGTTTAGTTTTGTATACGTCCACACTATCGTGGCATACAAAATTCACGGTGTTTGAGGTAATTTTATTTGTCATAAAAACTTATTGACAAGATAATTAATAGGTAAAACCCTCCTCTTACAAATGTTCAATTTTGTATACGTCCATACTATCGTGGCATGCAAAATTCACGGTGTTTGAGGTGTTGGTGAATTTAAATAATATTGTTTGAGGAATCAATGTTATTTTAAATTCAAAAGTTTTGATCAAATATTTGATCAAAGATAGATCAACTATTAATTTTATTCGTCATAAAGTAAAGTTGACGAGATAATAAAATTAATGGATAAAATCTCCTTTTTGATTTTGTATACGTCCACACTATCGTGGCATACAAAATTCATGGGGATTTTAAGGAGTTGGTCTTGACCAAATATTTTTGTGATTCTTAGGATTTAAAATGATTGTCAATCCCCTAGTTGTTATACTATAGAAAAGACTTAGTAGTCCCAATTATAATGATTGGAAATAGGACTTGGACATTAAGGTAGACTGTCTTCTTAGAACTGAGAGCAATATGAGTGTATTTAATTCATTTGTTGTTGAAACATGTTTAGTGGTGTTATCTACCAGTACCTGGAGTGTAGATACATATACCATTAATCATATCTGCAATTCATTACAGGGTTCCAGGAAACCCGACAACTATATGAAAAGGAAAACACCGTCTGCATGGGCACTACTGCAAAAGTAGCAGCTGTTGCAGTGGGAGAGGTTTATTCTCTAATAGGAATAAAATATGGATTATTAGAAATTGTCTTTACGTACTAAGTTTAGAAAGAACCTGATTTCAGTTTCTAAACTATTATAGAATAGATATTGTGTCTATTTTGATAACAAAGTTGTTATCGAGAAAATAAGAAAGATATCTATTCTGGTTGTAAAATACGGCACCCAAATAATAATTAAGAATAGGGTTATTTGACAAATATTTTTATTGGATTTTTCAGGAATTTTTAGAAATTTTCTGAGATTTAATTGGAGCTCGTATGATGTATTTAGAGGGGATGTACTAATAGGCCCGATAAAAGTCTATCAGGAATACCCGGAAGTAGGAGTTGATTAAGGAATTGATCTAGGGTTTGATTTAGAAACCCCTAAGTTTATAAATTCCTTCTCTTATTATACTCAGGCCCTAGCCAAAACCGCCGCCCGAACTCCCTCTCCCTCTCCCGATTCCTTCTTGCTCCCGACGTCAACACCACCTCCTTCGTCGAACCCCTTCTTCGTCGGGCACCAGCCGCCGAGCTACAGCCGCTGCATCCTCTCTTCTCCGCCGAGCCATCGACCTCTCCACCTTCATCGAACCTTTTCTCCCGCAAGCAACAGCGCCGGTCACGACGAGCCTCAACCGCCGGTTTTTCCTCCTCACGCGGACAGCAAATCAACGATCCTTCTCTCTCGCACGAGCACCTCGAGCCACTGCCGCCGATCCTCTTCTCTTCATGCCATGCCCTAACTGGGCTGTAATTCGAGATGAGCACTTCGACGTGAAGATTGTTTAGCTCGGCCTACATTTAAGGCGAGTACTTCTTGCTTTGTTTTCTTTTAGTACTTTGACCTTAGTGCATGAATTATTTTGGATAAGGACTGTTTACCTTGACTACACTCTTACTTTCCTGCGCTTGATACTTCCACGCAATCTTTGAGAAATTCGTTTCTATATCCATACAGTCTCTTTTGTTGTCCATGATCGGTAGCAGATACTAGATACCATGTTTGTATGCTTTGACTGTTGCTCATTTATGTACGATATTGAGCATGCTGGCTTCATGTAGCATACCCGTTTCTGCTTATAGATATATGATGACTGTTGCATTGTTCGCATCATGTCATTGCATGCATGCCGCATCC
Source organism: Zingiber officinale (assembly GCF_018446385.1). Lineage (NCBI taxonomy): Eukaryota > Viridiplantae > Streptophyta > Magnoliopsida > Zingiberales > Zingiberaceae > Zingiber > Zingiber officinale. The sequence continues at coordinate 103,777,218 of NC_055991.1, forward strand.
TCGGCCACTCGAGAGAGTTGTAGCTAGAGTTGATGCCGCTTGTCCTGTCGTGCCGCACTCGGCCACTCGTGTGAGTGGTAGCTGGAGTACGAGCAACAGGGACCCCGTCGCAGATGTAGCTAGTTAGCTACTATGCAACTGTCCCCTCGGCCACTTGTGTGAGTGGTAGCTGGAGTGGTGTACAGTCTGTCACTGACCCGGCCTCTCGACCATACAGGGGTCATGGTGCAGAGAGGTGGGCGGGAGTGACCATCCGTGCATACGCTGTTTATTATTATATTTGTTATGGCTGCTGCTGTTTATATATGCTGTTATTGCCTACTTACTACTGTTGTTCGCATATGCTGATATGCTTACTTGTGTTGAGATATATTCTCGTTGTCGATGCTTAGTCATTGGAAATTTGTATATACCTTGCTTATTACCTCTGTAGTATGAGCAGTACTGTAGCAGATTAGTACCAGTTCTGACCTACTATACCTAGCCTAGGATATGGTTTCAGGTATGAGCATTTATTTTGGTTCTATTATAGTATCTGATATTTCTGTATGAGACTGTATACTCTTGGCTCACTTTCTAGTTATATGTTATGTTCATGCACTATCTCTTTCCTTACCTGCTGAGTTCCAATACTCACCACCCCGCAAAATGATTTTCTTTCGCCAGGTAACAGGTAGATGAGTCATGGATGCTTAGAGAGTCGCAGCTGTCAGTCCCACGACACACTCTATGTTCATTGTATGTTTCGATATGTTCTTAAGGAAATTAAAGAACACGTCTATGTTCATGCACTATCTCTAGTTAGTGACTTTGTCGGTCATACATTTATTTTCTTTTTGTGATTTCCGCTGCGTTTACATCCAGCCGTGTAGGCTGAGTATTTATCGTTCTGTCTTCCGCTGTGTGTGTTTCTATTTTGTTCCAGCCGTTTAGGCTGATGGTTATAGATGGTGGTTGTGTTATTTCATTTTGTCCAGCCGGGTAGGCTGAGTATATTAAACTACGTGTTCTGTTGTTTATATTTTTTCCAGCCGAGTGTGGCTAATGTATATTTTGTATGTAGTAATGTTTCAGATTGTCACCCGTACAGGGGAGATGCTGCCGAAATTTCTTCGGACAGGGACTCCTCTGGGGGCGTGACAGTGGTACCTTGGTTGGCAATTTATAAATCCAATAACTCCCACGATGCAATAAATGGAAATTAATAAGAGAAAGTAACCTTCGGAAATGAACCAATCATATTTTTGGCATCTAAGGCTAGGTCATATTAACTTGAGTAGGATTCAAAGGATAATAACCAATGAACTCTTGGGTTCATTGGTAGTGGAAATCTTTCCAACCTGCGAGTCTTACTTGGAAGGAAAAATAACCAGGAAGCTTTTAAGTCTAAGGGGTATGAAGCCAAAGATATGTTGGAATTGGTTCATTTTGATTTGTGTAGACCTTTGACTATCCAGGCAAGAGGTTGTTTCGAATATTTCGTCTCTTTTATAGATGACTATTCGAGATAAGGATACATTTACTTGATACGCCATAAGTCTAAGTGCTTTGATTAGTTCAAAGAGTAACTAGACTGATGTGGAGTAACATCAAAGTAAAAGTATCAAGTCACTACAGTGAAATCGTAGTAACGAGTACCTCTTAGGAGAGTTTAGGAGTCACTTATCAGAAGTCGGGATTTAATCTCAACTAACTGCACCTGGTACACCCCAACAGAATGGTGTAGTAGAAAGAAGGTATAAGGCTCTTATGGAATAATTAGATCGATGATGAGTTATTCAGAAAATTACCAAATTCATTTTAAGGATATACACTAGAAACGAAAGTGAACATAGTACCTTCTAAGTCAGAACTCTCTACTCCCATAGAATTACAGATTGGGCGTAAGCCTAGTCTGAAGCATATTCGGATTTGGGTGGTCTAGCACATGAGAGACACTGATAATATTGGACATGAGTTCACTAGTTTGTGAGTTATCCTAGAAAAACGAAAAGAGGTCTTTAGTCCTTAAAATCGAAAGGTCATTGTTGGCACCAATGCCCGATTTTAGAAAAGGACTATACTATGAACCACAAGCCCATGAGTAAAAATTGTTCTTAAGGAAATTAAAGAACACGTCTAATCTAGTATCAACTGTACAAGATGAAATATCATAAGAAACTGCAACACGTATCACAAATGATACACAATTGCAGAAAGTGCCTCGTCATAGTGGGAGGGTTGTTAAGCAATCTTAAAGATTCATGCTTTGGGAGAGTCTTTGGACCTGATCCCTGGAGGACATGAACCTGATCTCCGAACATATGACGAAGCACTCCAAGATAAAGATGCAGTATCTTTGCAAAGAATACAGAATTAGAATATATGTATTCTAATAGAGTCTGGAAGCTTATAAAATCACCAAATGGTGTAAAAGCCATTGGGTAAAAATAAGTCTACAATAGGAAAAGAGGGATAGACAGGAAGGTAGAAACTTTCAAAGCAAGGCTTGTTGAAAAAGGAAACTTTTTTACTGGTAGTCATGCTTAAGTCTACCCGGATTCTTTTATCTATGAGATTTAGCAAGTGGATGTCAAGACAGCTTTCCTTAATGAAAGTCTTGAAGAAAAAATTCATATAAAGCAACCAGAAGGGTTCATTGCAAAGAGCAAAGAGCATCTTGTGTGTAAGCTCAAACAGTCTATGGACTGAAGTAAAGCTTCAAGGTCTTGGTACATCCGGTTTAATAAAGTAATCCAGACCTATGGATTTATTTTATAACCGAATGAGTTTTGTGTATACAAGAAATGTGATGGAAACGTGGTGGTATTTCTTGTACTATACGTAGATAACATTTTTGGTAGTTGGAAACAATATCAAAGTGTTGTCAGAAGTAAGGGTATGGTTGTCCAAACAATTCGATATGAAGGACTTAGGAGAATGCATATATTCTTGGGATCAAAGGGATCGCAAGAAAAGAATATATTTTACTTATCCCAAGCTTCATATATTGAAACAATCCTTGCTCATTTTAGCATGCAGAACTCCAAGAAAAGGTTTCTTACCTTTTAGGCATGGAGTATCTTTATCTAAAGAGATGTCTCCGAAGATATCAAAGTAGATAGAGGAAATGAAGGCAGTTCCTTATGCTTCGGCTGTCGGAAGCCTAATGTATGTTATGCACGAGATCAAAAATCTGTTTTATTGAGGGCATAGTTAGCAGATATCTAAGTAACCCTGGACAAGGACATTGGACTACAGTAAAGCATATACTAAAGTACCTTAGAGGCACTAGAGATTATATGCTAGCTTACAAGACAGATAATTTAGTCCCTGTGGGTTGCATGGATTTTGACATCCAATCGGATAGGGACAATAGTAAGTCAACCTCGGGGTTTTGTGTTTACTTTAGGAGGTGAAGTCATAACTATGGAAGAGTGATAAGCATAGGTGCTTTTTCGGACTCCACCATAGAAGCTGAGTATATCTCTGAGGTAGCCATAAAAGCTGTATGGCTCAGATACTTCAAGATAGACTTAGATATGATTTCTGGTTTACCCAAAATAATTTGGTGCAGTAGCAAACTCGAAGAAACCATAAGTCCATAAGGTAAGTAAACACAATAGAGCGCAAGTACTACCCAATACGAGAAATCGTATAACGAGAAGAAGTTGTTGCTGCTTAGATTGCATCAAGTGATAAACTGGAAGATCCTTTCACTAAGGCCCTTAAGGCAAGAGCTTTTGATGGGCATGTTGAAGGGTTGGGAATCAGATGTATGGCAGCAGATATAACAGCTTAGTCTTTTAGTATAAGTGGGAGATTGTTAAGATGTATACTAAAAGTCTAGCTTTTGGTATAAACATTTATCTAGAAATAAGAATCACATTGGTCAAATGTCTACATTTATGATAAATGTAGTTGTTCAATTAATTTATATTATAGATAACATGGTATGTGGTGTCACACACAGAGGATCATGTTATCAGCACCTTATAAATTATAAACAGTTGCTCACGACTAAGATGGAAAGGAACAAACCATTGGAATAGTCGTAATGTAATTAGGTATTAGTTTATCTTGACTAATAAATTATACTAGTACACTCTAAGTGTATTGAGTTGGACCATTTTAGGTAAGTTCTTTTTATACTGACTTGATAAAAGAACTAGACCTTAGTTATTATGGAAGTGTGTGCTCTTAATCCTAATATAATAACAAGCATATATATTTGATATTTATTTCTTTAATTTATCAATGGGTGAGATTTAGTTCGATAAATCAATAAGCCCGATAAGTTGGGAAATGATATCACTTATAGTGTGGGTTGTTGATTATAGAAGGAAACTGTGTCCTAGTGATCTAGGTTGAGAATGACCCCAAGAGGAGCTCATAAGGATTGTCATGTTAAACCCTGCAGGTGGACTTAGTCTGACATGACGATAAGGTTGAGTGGTACTACTCTTGGACTAAGATATTAATTAAGTGAGTTGTCAGAAACTCATTTAATTAGTGGGCATTCATTATCTTAAACACAGGGAGACTAACACACTCATAATAAGAAGGAGCCCAAAATGTAATTTGGGATTTGTACGGTAGTTCAATAATAGTTCTTTAGTGGAATAAATTATTATTGATGAAATTAAGTTATGTGCTCGGGGCGAACACGGGATGCTTAATTTCATCGAGAGGCCAAAACCAATTCCTCCTCTCGGTCCCTATCGTAGCCTCTTGTATATAGAGATTTATACCCACCACATATCCACCTTCTTACCCATCCTAATGGGGTCGGCCAAGCTAGCTTGGAACCCAAGCTAGGGCCGGCCAAGACCAAGTGGATGAGCCAAGTTGGTGGCCGGCCAAAGCTTGGGTCCCAAGCTTAGGTGGTCGGCCACTAGAATATTAAAAAGGATTTTTATTAAAATTATTTCTTATGTGGATATCATAGTTTTAAAAGAGAGTTTAAAATTTAAATCTTTTCTTTTATAGCTTTCTACAAAAGATTAAGAAAAGATTAGAAATCTTTCCTTATTTGTAGATTAAAAGATGGATTTTAATTTTAAGAAAACTTTCCTTTTTAACCATGTTCATAATTTAAAAGAGAGTTTAAAAATTAAATATTCTCTTTTATAAGTTTCTACAAAAGATTAAGAAAAGATTTGATATCTTTCCTTATTTGTAGATTAAAAGAGATTTTAATTTTTAGAGATAACTTTCTTTTTATCCACATGTTTAAAAGAAAGATTTTAATTTATAAAATTTCCTTTTTACAAACCACCATGAAGGGAAAAATTATTGGAGAAATTTTTTATAAATTTCCGGAGACAAATTAGGAAGTTTTAATTAATTAAAACTCTCCTTGTTTTGTTTTTAAAGTGGCCGGTCATTGTAAATTGAGAAGAGAAAATGTTTTTAATTAAATAAATTTTCCTTTTCATGGAAAAAGAATTAAGGAAGTTTTTTATTTAAATTTCCTTATTTGCCAAGACCAAGGATTATAAAAGAGGGGGTTAAGGTGCCTTCATGGGTTTACGACTCTATTATTTTTCTTCCTCTCTTTTCCTCCTTGGTGGCCGGCCCTAGCTTCTCCCTCTTCTCTTCTTCTTGTGGGGCGGCAACCCCTCTTGGATCTCTTGATGGTGGCCGGTTCTAGCTAGGAAAAGAACGAGAGAAAGGAGGTTTTGTTTCTAGCATCCCTTGGAGCTTAGTGGTGGTGGCCGAACCTCATATCTCTTGGAGGTTATGTGGTGGCCGAATCTTGCTTGGAGAAGAAGGTGGCTTAGGTGGATTCTCATCTCGGTAGATCGTTGCCCACACAACGTCCGGGATAAGAAGAGGAATACGGTAGAGATCAAGAGGTTATTTGCTTACAAAGAAAGGTATAACTAGTAATTGTTTTCCGCATCATACTAGTTTTCTTTGTATAGTTATTTTTGGAAATACCAAACACAAGAGGGATATGATTCTAGAGTTTTTCGGATTTGTTTCGAAGTTGTGTTTCTTTTCTTTTATTTTTTGAATTTGTGATTCGATTGTTCTTTTTGGTTAAACCTAGAGTTATTTAAGGAAATTAAATATTAGCTTTCCTTAAAAGGCTTTGTCTAGGCGGTGGTGGTTGCTCCCATATCAAAGAAGGCCATGTGCCTCGCCATGCAGTCCTAGTAGCCAATTTTGGAAATTAATATTTAATGGAATAAATAACATAAGTGGATTTTGATCAATAGTGTTAAGTTCTGTTTGCGATCCAAATCTAAACCATCAAGAACAGATAAGTTAAATTTGGAATCAATGATGTTAAGTTCCGTCTGTGATTCCTAATTTAACTTCTAAAGAATACATTAGGTTATTTAAGGAAAGGTTCGACACTTGTACAAAAAAATTTTGTATAGTGGAACCGGTACATTTTCCTAGGACTAACCAACATGATTTACTTTTGTTTGATCTGTCAGTAGAAGACTGATTTACACTTGTCAACTTAGGTAGTCATAGATCGATTTACCTTAGTTGCTTGTGGAGGATTAATGTACTCTTATTGGATTTAGTTAGTAGATGACTGATCTAATTTTTGGTTGGTCCGATCAGCAGAGGATCAACTTACTCTATTTTATAGAGATGTTGATCTTAGAGTTACTCGTACTTAGTTAGATATTGTAAGCACATTTGAGCATATAGCTTGTATCGACGTGGAAAAGACTGAATTAGCCGTATGCCATTATCGGCTTGGTCAGTCTATAGAGGATCGATGTATCCTATTTCATGGAGACTTTGACGATGGACTGTATGTATCTGGTTAGATGATTTAAAAGGTACAACCGGCTAGGTGACCCCTATGGATGTAAGAAGGTGTAGAGATAATTGCTTAACACTTAGGAGATATAACTGTTACCAAGGTGTTAGTTGATTAACACCTACGAGATACACTATTCTGAGTGGAAATATCTTATGATGATCTGCGAGGGGTAGAGTGCCAATTGATAGATATTTTGACTAGCTATTTAATCATAGTGTTTCTCTATCTTGTGTGCATTGCTCGCCTCTAGAGGTTACTAAACCTCAGGTAGAGCAACCGTAGCATGAAGTACTGCAACACAATGGTTAGATGGGTCAACTAATATTGTCTCTATCAAGTAGCTTAAGGCCTTGATCACGTGATCATTTACCAAGGTCTTGAGGTCTATATGTCATATCAGAGAGTGTTCAACCTTTCGTCGATATTTGACGGAGGATATTTACAGTCACGACTATGAGAGTTTTAGAAATACACTCTTGATAGGTAGACTCTTGGTCAGGAGGTTGAGTGAACCATTAGATATAGTCTTTGTAGTAGTACGACATAGACGTGCAATGTTGAACCATGGCGAGTATTTCTTTCTTAGCCTCTATTTGTTCGTTTGAACTTATAGCATGGTTATTATTGGATGATTAGGATGCCAGACCTTGGATTATCTATGATTATTATTTTCCTGCTTAATACTTATACTTGATTTTTGAGGTATACCACTAACCCATGAGAGTAGGTAGCATAGGATTTTGTCTGGTTGATTGGGTTAATATGTTGATTATGCATATATATGTTGTGTGTACACATGATTGGTATATATTGTAGGAGTCCTAGGATAGACTGCCCATTTGTAGGTAATGTTTGTATACATGTCTAGTTATGATTATTGTAGGTTTCTTGTGGATTATACCTATGTGGTTAGGTGTACATGTCTGAAGTTCTGAGTGTGCTCTCATGTCTATTATGTTTATTGGAAGTATTATGTTGATTATACTCTTGGAGTATGTGTATATATGTTAGGTGAGTATTATTGGAGGAGTATTCTCGATTATTCCCACGCTGATATATGCACACGTGTTCGGTATGTATTGTTGGAGGTATCATACTTATCATACCTATGTTGTGTGTGCTCACGTGCATGTTGTGTGTGCACATGAGTTGGGTGTATTATTGATAGTATCATGATGATTCTACCTATGTTGAGTGTCGACCATTATGTCTTTGGCTATATACCTTGTCAACTAATTCTTCTACTAGTGAATGGCCCACTACGATATTGAGAAAGTTAACAATAGATTTGATATGTTTACTAGGTTGTTATACCTTTGGTTGCCCACAGTGACCTGTGATAGAGCGATCTCGTACATTCTCTAGCTAGATAGTTAGATGTTTTGATCACTTATAGATTGTTTGTGGTGGAGCGTAGCTCCCACATATTATAGATTGTTGTGGTGGAGCATTGCTCCCACATTTTATGGATCATTTGTGGTGGAGCGTTGCTCCCACATATTGAGGATTGCTTGTGGTAGAGCGTTGTTCTCACATATGTTGTTTTTCTTGTGATGGAGCATTGCTCTAACATTTGATGATCTATTTCTTTTATGGTTTGTAGTTAGTGATCAGATTTCAGACTTGTTGTCGGGAATCTTATGGTTGAGGATGTCTAATGTACGAACATTATAAGTTCTTGGTTTTATCATTTAGGCTTATAGTGCCCTAGATGTTATCATGGACTCGATGATTTGGGTATCCCTAGGATATTGGATCAATATCCGTTATCTTTATTGACGACGTGGTGATCTATTCCCGATCCGAGGTGTATCACGTACACCATCTTCGCATAGTTCTAAGGATGTTTCGACAGGAACATTTATATGTGAAATTCAGTAATGCGTATTTTGATTGTCTTCTGTGGGATGATTGAAACACATGGTCACCAGTAGGGGTATACCATGGATCCACAAGAGATAGAGGTTGTTACTAGTTGGGAGTTGTCATAGTCTATACAGGAGACTTGCAACTTCCTTGGTCGAGCTAGTTATTACCGGAGGTTTGTTGAGGATTTTGTTTCATGTTGCTATGCCACTGACACGCCTAACCAGGAAGGGCGTGAAGTTCACATGGCCAGAAGCCGGCGAGACTAGCTTCCAGGAACTGAATCGGAGATCAGTGTCGACACCAGTTCTAGTTTTGCCACTAGAGAGGATGAGTTTATACTCTATACCGACGCTTCTCTACAGGGTTTGGGCTCTCTTTTGATGCAATACGGCAAGGTAGTCTCCTATGCTTCTCATCAGATGAAGGACCAAGAGAAGAACTACTCTGTACATAATCTAGGGTTAACTGCCATTATCTTTTCTTTGAAGATTTGGCGGTATCACCTATAGGGTATTACATTTGGGATTCTTACGGATCAAAAGAGTCTCAAATATCTTTTCACCCAAAAGGAACTCAATCTCCAACAGAGGAGATGGATGGAGTTCCTAAAGGATTACGATTGTACCATTAGCAATCACCCGGGGAAAGCTAATGTGGCTGCCGATGCACTTAGCCGGAAGTCCAGAGGGACTTTCACTTGTCACCAAGTTTAAGTCACAGACTTGATACGGGGTTTCTCTGAGTTGGACATTGAGGAGCAGAGATAGCTATAGCAGGGTATTCTGGTTACCATGGTTGCTCAGTTGTCGATCAAGATGAGGATCCGAGAGGCCCAGGCCGGTGATCAACACTTACAGTTCATTGGCAGCCAGATAACTTTCGAGCAGCAGATCGAGTTCACCCAATATGACAAGGATATTATTTATTTATGAGGCAGATTATGCGTACCTCAATCTCACCTGGTTTTAGAGGAGTTACTTCAAGAGGCTCATCGCTCCAGATTTACGATCCACCCAGGCGAAACTCGTATGTATCGAGATTTGGGGCATTCCTATTGGTGGAACGACATGAGGAAAGACATCACGGAGTTTGTAGCTAGATATCTAGTCTATCAACAGGTGAAGGCTAAGAACCAGAGACCTGCCAGATTACTTCAGAGGATTCCAATTCCGAAGTGGAAATGGGATCACATCACTATGGATTTTATGGTGGGACTGCCTAGGACACGACGAGGCCATGACGCGATTTGGGTGGTCGTTGATCGATTAACTAAATCCACACATTTCTTACCGATTCAGAAGACTGATTCACTTGATCGATTGGCAGAGCTGTATTTCCAAGAGATCATCAGATTGCATGGTGTTCCTTTGAGTATTATATCGGATAAAGACCCCGGTTCATGTCCCGATTCTGGCAAAGTCTGCAGCAGGCCTTGGGCACACAACTCTGATTCAGTACAACATTCCATCCATAGACAGATGGATAGTCAGAGTGGACCATCCAGACATTAGAGGACTTGCTGAGGTCTTGCGTTATGGATTTCGGAGGTAGCTGGGAAGACCACTTACCATTAGTAGAATTTGCCTACAACAACAGCTATCATTCGACTATCCAGATGGCACCGTTTGAAGTGTTATATTATAGACCTTGTCGGACACCCACCCTCTGGGAGGAGGTTGGGGAGGCCCAGCTGTTAGGATCTCATAGAGCTCAGTAGGAGGCAGAGTTGGTCCGCATTATCAGATGGAGGATGTCCGAGGCGCAGGACTGCCAGAAGAATTATGTTGATCAGAGACGGAGACCTTTAGAGTTCTCGACTGGCAACTGTGTATTTTTTAGAGTCTCACCCATGAAAGGGATGAAGAGATTTGGTCTCCAAGGTAAGTTAGCTCCATGATACATTGGGTCTTTCCAGATCTTAGAGAGGATTGGAGCGATAGCATACCGTCTGGTGCTACCACCATCTCTAGCAGGCGTTCACGATGTATTCCATGTGTTTATGCTGAGGAGATACGTAGCCAACCCAACACATATTTTGTCAGATATATCAGTTTCCATTCAGCCTGACGTTACCTTCGAGGAAGTTCCGGTACGGATTCTGGATCACAAGGAGCGTCAGTTGCTGAACAAGAATATTCGGTTGGTTAAAGTCAGATGGTAGTATCATTCAAATGAGGAGGCTACGTGGGAGCTCGAGGATACGATCCGAGCTCAATACCCCCCATCTTTTTACTTGATGTATATGGGTTAGATTTTCGTTCAGCATTTATATTGTTTAGCTATAGCTAGTACTTGCTGATGGCAAATAAAGAAAATTTGGGGACCAAATTTTTATTAGTGGGGGAGAATATAAAATATGACAACAAATAATAATTAAATATTAAGGTTATTTGAGGAATAGTCATATTTGATTTTTTTAGGAATTTTCTAGGAATTTTTTGGAGCTGGTATGACATATTTAAAGGGGATCAATTATTGGGTTGTGAGAAAGTCTGTTTTGGAATACCCAAATATAGGAGTTGATTGAGGAATTTAACCTAGGGTTTAATTAAAATTTCCTAAGTTATATATATCCCTATTTCTTCACATCGTGCCCTAGCCTCTTTCCCAACCTGCGCCTCTCCTTTCCCCTTCACTTGAATCCTTCCTCCCTTACCCTCTCACGACGTCGGCCAAGCTTCTTCTTCCCCATCTCTTACTCTCTTCCAGCCGAGCAGCACCGACTTTTCCTTTCCCTCACGTCACCCCGGTTACCACGGTCAACATCAGTCACCAGCCGTCGATCGCCTCACGGCCGAGCCTCCGTCTCCCCTCTTATGGTCGCGGACACCAGGAGCTCACCGGGAAAATCGAACATCCGACTTGTTCCTAAGCGCTGACTGTCTTCTCCTCTACCTTTCCTCTTCGTTGAGCATCGCACCGCCGACGCTGCTGTCGTCCTTCGACCCGAGCAGCAGCCACTATTCCTTTTGCCCTAGCTTCCTACCACCGTTGCTTCCTCTTCCACTGATGTCATTGATGTGCGTAGATTTTATATACTTTTATGCATGTTTTGACGCACATTTACATATTTTGAGCATGCTTGATCTATGCATTTTTGTACTTCCAGTTTTCCTTTTAGCATATTTACTCTTTTTATTCGGAGATCTGCTTTTGTGCATTTTCTGTACACAGGAGTCGAATTCGGTGAAGATTCTGCATTCTTGGACAAAACTTATGAGCTAAGCAAGTGAGAAGGCACCTGGTCATGTACCAGACACGGCCCTGCAATGGTAGGGAGCTCTGGCCGTGTGGAGTTCAGAGGCCGTGTGGTAGCAACAGCAAAGGAAGAAGGCCTGGTCGTGTGAACCTCACACGGCCATGCTAAGTTTTGAAGCAAATCAGAGTTCAATCCTTACATGGTCGTGTGGATCTACATGGTCGTGTAAGGTTTCCAGAGACCAAGAAGGCCCTGGCCGTGTGCATCACACGACCGTGCAGGGTTCCCAGCGCTTAAAAGTGTTCTAGCCATGTGCACCACACGGACGTGCCAGGTTTCCAGAAGCTGGGGCAGTCCAGGCCGTGTGGATCTACACGGTCGTGCTTGGAGGTTTTGATGGGAGTTGTCCACGGCCGTGTACCACACACGGCCGTGTATAGATGGCAGAGAGAGGAAAGGCTCTGGTCGTGTGAACCTCACACGGCCATGCCTCGGGGCCGTGTGGCGCCCAAAAGCCTCCCTCTATTTAGAGCCTCCTTGGAGATTTGAAAGGGGATCTTCTCCCCTTTGGGAGAAAGCAAGATTTGGTGAATTCCTCCCATTCTTGGGAGGATTTTTGGGCAATCTAAAGGGAGACCTTGGCGAATTCGACTTCGGAAGCAAGGATTGGATCCGAAGATGGAGCTAAATTGTAGATAAGTTTTCTTTCTTTCCTCTTCTTGGATTGGGATTGAAGAATGCTTGTAATCTTCTTATCTTTGGTTTTCTTCCTTCGTTTTATGGAGTAGATCTATTTGTTCTAGGATGGAGGGAGTATTTGTGAGATAAATTGATGTAAACTCTTGTGGATTTTCCATTTCTTTGTTTCTATGATGTTGCCTAGTTTGTATCGATTGGATCTTGAATGATTAATTGTGATTAGGGCTTAATTCTCATTCTTGATTGATTGTTTGGATATCTTATAGACTTTGTAGAGATTAACTCTCACTCGATTTTTCGAGGGATCCACGTGACAGGTGCAAGCCCGTGTAAGGACGTTTGAGAGATAACCTTGAAGGGGAAATGAGAATATTCAAGAGGGTAGGATAGATTTTATGATTCAATCCTTGTATCTTTATGGGTTAAGAAGCTATGAACTTCTATGTTGGTATCCGAGGGAAGTATAGTAATAGGTGCAATCCTGTGTAAGGACAACGTAGATTCATATCTAATTGATCACATTTAGGTACATTTTCAGTCCTAAGCCGGTTATCTATTGTAAGAGAGAACTGGTAACCTTCTACAAATATTAGACAATTGAGGAATAAGAATTGGTAAACCATATACATTCAAGAGATCTTACAAAGAAACTAAAACTACTAGAACCTCCCTTTATCATAACTCAAACCCTCAAACTCTTATTTGTTAATCTTTTATTTTAGATTTGTTTTTCATCTTTAGCATTTGAAACCAATTGATTAGTTATTTAGCTAATTCGCTTTGAGATATTTCTAGTGCTTATTCCAGTCCCTGTGGATACGATAATCTTTTATATTACTTGCGACATTTTCGTACACTTGCAGAACGTAACAGTCATTCGTAGTCTTCAACCAGAGCTTTAGTGGTTCTCATCATCAAACCTCTCTGGCCACCTTCTAATGCCAGTTCTTCTCTGGACAGAGGGATAGGTTGGGCTATTGAGGGTTATTGCTGGAAGAGCTAGGTACTGTTGATTGGGTAAGCAGGCAATCTATACGTTGTAGATTAAGAATTTGGTAGTGTGCTCTATTGAGGATGTGTTGATTTTGATCTAGGGTATTGATTTGGGAAATTAGCGATGTCACCTTTCCCGGTTGCAATGTCCTGTAGCACACACTTTCCGGTTGTGAGTCAATAGCGAAGCATCCAGGTTTGGGTAAGTTTTGAAGTTTAGTTCATTTATACGTTGAATTAGACTAGTGGTGAGTGATTGTGGTTTGAATTAATTAAAGTGGATGAATTAAGTGTGTATTGATCTTAGAAGAGAAGATGACCATGATTAAATTGATTAACTCATGAGTAGAATTGAAGTGAAGAAATTGTGGATTGAGTTAAACCTAATTGGAATAATGAAGTAGGTTAATTATTTCAATTAGGTTTTCCCTAATTAGGTTATTTAGCTATTTGCTACATATGTATTAGCTAAATACATTATGTGATCCCAGGATTTTGATTTGAGGCAGGCGCCTCGACATGGGATTGATTGGATACGATCTTCTTTTGAGGTAGGTACTTTTGACTTATCTCTTTGATATAGTCATTTTAGATATGCATAATAGTTTATAGCTAGTAGTAATTTTTATGTCTGCATTTGCTTTGGTATGTCACTATTTTAGATTCTTGTAGTATGCCTATATCTTTATCTGTTATACATTCATGCTTATACCATCTTGATTGTTGCCATGTGTACCCCTGTTCTTAGAAATAGTGGCATACATTGACTAACTACGTAGTAGACTCGTTATTTATCATATCTGATTTGTGTATTTAGATTTACGATTCCTAGACCATTGTTTGATCTATTTCCTTTTTGGTGTATTTTATATAGAGGTGTATACTATCAGTATCTACATGTTTAGTGACATGAACCATCTTGCACGATTGCATACTGTGCGATTGTCGGCTCCATTATTGTTGAGTACATCGCCAGTTACATGATCTACACACACAAGCACTCATGAATTAGTGGTATATCAGGCAGGGTGTGTAGCAGTTTGCTCTATTAGGCTCCGCTGGTCGGCTCATGGGTAGTGGTGATGCAGCTGGTAGCCGGCAGGGATCCCTCCTCTGGACTGTCTCAGGGAGATGAGAGCATTGCACGCCCCCACTCTGTTTGGGGTAGAAGGATATGTGTACTCCGACAGCATCCTGTCCACTCGGTCACTCAGGAGCAGTGATGGCAGAGTGCACAATTGTCATAGTCCTACCCACTCGCTTTCACCATCGCGTGTGAGATGGCTGACTAGCGTCAGGGGTGACACATGTCATTTTGCACCATTTTGTATTATTACATTTATTGCTTGTGATTGCTGCATATTGGTTGCTACATTTTGGTGGTTACATATAATTGACATGCATACATGTGACATTTTATATCTGGTTTGACGACCCTTGTTTTCGGATAGGAGTTTATGGTGAGTACAATTTCTTCAGCCCCTTTTCAGCCTGTATTTCCTAATTTTGTTCAGAAGGCTGTACCGCATGATTATTACTGTTAGTTATAACTCATTATGCCTGTCTATCTGATATCCGCTGAGTTCTTTGAACTCACACCGTTGAGCTATTTCTATTTCAGGCTTCAGGCAGACATTTGTGGAGTCGCTTGGAGTATCATGTCTGTCGATCCTACGTCACATCCGAAGACCTGCTTTTCTGGTTTCTTTAGTACTTTATTTGGTTTATGTATTCAGTGTACTTAGCTTTGTATATTCCAGATTTGTTTCTGGATTGTTGTGATGTGGTGTCTTGTATTGTTTTTGTAAGATACCGCAAAATTAAATAATAAATATTATTGGACGAAAAATCTTATTGGATTTTTCCAAAATTTTTAGAAATTTTCTAGGAATTTTTCGGAGCTCGTACGGAGAGTTTTGAGGGGATCGATCGGCGGGCGCGGATAAAGCCTGTTAGGAATACCCAATTAAAGTGGGATTTGATTGAGGAATTAACTTAGGTTTTAATTACCTAAACCTAAGTTTATAATCCCTAATTTCCGAGACATTCTCCTCAACCCCGAGCCTTTCTCCTTTTCTCTCTCGCGCGAAGCTTTCACCGTTCCCGAGCCTCACCAGTGACCGGCGATGTCGCCTCTTCTCGGTGTCGCCGGCGAGGGGTCGATCCTGAGTGTTGAGGAGGGAAGCCGCAACCGATCTTCCTCTCTTCTTCCTCTTTTTCTCTCGCAGACGACCCGACACACATGACGCCGACAGTGACGATTTCTTCCCCGGCGATCGCTTCCTCGTCGAGTTGCCTGAGGAAGTGTCCTTGGATCTCGACGGTACTTGTCATCTCCGGCTGAGCAATTGCATCTTCGGCGGTTTCTTGCTCATAATCGGTTGTTGTTCGGCTTCTAGGGCATGGTGGAGTTAGGGCACGGCAGGGGGAGGGGGAGTTGATTCGCGTCCCTCTCGGCGGATCGAGCTCTCTCAGTTCTCCTTCTCTATCTGTTCGCTGGGGGTGTGGCCTGCAACTCCACACCTGCTGGATCGGATCAGATGACACCATTTTGAGGCAATCGATCGAGGTAGGCAAGCTTCAAAGATTTTGCCTAATTGGTTTCTTTTGTGATGATCTTCTTGTTCTAGATTAGAGGGAGGATCGGATCAGTATATTCTAGACGTTTCCTGTTGCTGGAGATCACTGCAATCCTGCCTTTTGTGTCGATCCCAGCTTACTATCATAGCTTGATGCTGCTATGAACCACCGTGGTGAGTGAAGGTAAGGGTTGTGGATGAATTATTGGGTTTAATCTTAATTGAGAATGTATTGATTGTGGATTGGGTATTGGATTTATGCTAGGGGTTGATTTTGGGCATCTGTTTGTGCTGGACCAGCTGTAAATGGGTGGAGAAGCTCCATTTTTCTCCACAGCAAACTTTGGATTTCTTCATCAAAGGGTGTGGATTTTTGTTTTAGATCAAGGTGAGCTAAGTATGGAGTGTTGATTACATTTATGTGATAGATGGATTAATTAAGATTTAAACCATATTATATTGGGGATAATGAGATGTTATGGATGATTGGATTTGATTAGTGTATATTTATTTTAGAAGATGATCATGATTAAATTGATTAACTCATGAGTAGGATTGAAGTGAAGGAAATTATGGATTTAGTTAAACATAATTGGATTAAGAAATTAGGTTAATCATTTCGATTAGGGCTTCCCTAATTAGATTTGGGAGTGTATTTAGCTATTTGCTACCTATGTAATTAGCTAAGTATATTATGTGATCACAGGATTTTGTTTCGAGGCGAGCGTCTCGACGGGGGATTGGTTTATCTGACACGATCGATAGATAAAGACGGGTATTTCTTCCTTGGCCTCTATGTAGATTTTCTCGTACTTAGTGCATGGTTATTATGTGATGGATTAGGCTGCTTTATCTTATATCGTATTCGTTTGTTGACTTCCTGCTTGAGACTTATGCTTGATCTTTGAGGTGTTCTAGTTAATTCATACACAGTCTCAACTTTTGATATCTACTCTGTTGTGATTACACATGTAGAGTATGTCTTGTAGGGATTGTCGGATTGTTGGTATTACCATGCTGATTAGGTATATTATGTAGACTGTACATAGGTGGGTATGTGTTATAGGAGTCATCTTGTTGATCGTGCATTTACATGTGGTGTGTACATACGTATTTGCCATGTACTTTTGGAGGAGTTGTGTTGATTGTAGGTTTGTTGTATATACATGTGTCTGATGTGTTTACCGAAGGATTTATCTTGGTTATACCTATGTTGTAGGGTGCATACGAGTATGGTGTGTTTAGGTGTCCAGTGTGGAGATTTTTGGTTGATTATACATATGTAGTGGTGTACATGTGTTTGGTGGGATTTGTGGAGGTATCATGCCGATTATACTCATGTTAGAGATATTTATGTGGTTGGGATTTGTTGCATGGATAATGACGGTGTCTATATCATGATTTTATATATATATATATATATATATATATATACAGAGGGCTTCTCCTGCAGCGTTTTTGTGCGGTTTCTGTGCGGCACGGCAAAATCATGAATCGAGCTGGCAAACAATTACACATCAGCGACGATTTTTTAACTAGTTCAAAAAAATAAAACCCTAAATTGTTGCTGCACCGACTCATTCTCCGAACCCTCGCGGAGCCGTCGCCTCCCTCTCCGAACCCCCTCCCTCTCCAAAACCCCTCCTCTCCTCCTCGCGACGCGATCCCTCGCAGAGCCGTCGCCTCCCTCTCCGAACCCCTTCCTCTCCTCGTCGCGACGCAATCCCTCACGGAGCCGTCGCCTCCCTCTTTGAACCCCCTCCTCTCCTCGTCGCGACGCAGAGCCACAATCCCTCGCGGAGCCGTCGCCTCCCTCGCCGAACCCCCTCCTCTCCTCGTCGTGACGCAGAGCCACAATATCTACACAAGGTTTAGGGTCAGAGCCGTCGCCTCCCTCTCCGATCCTCTCCGCAAAACCCTAGACAAAGCAGAGCCGCCTCCCTCAGCGAGACCCCTCTCTCGCCGAAGCTCAGGCGCGGTGCTTTCTGTGCGGCCGATCTCCCTCCACGCTAGGGCATTTCTCTGCGCCGAACCAGGGTAAAATCCTTCTCTCTTGTAGAATCTTGCTATCTAAAATTTCGATGGCTATTACACAACTAATTGCATACTTGTTTGTAGAATCTTGCTGTGTATAAATTAATTAGAAGCGAATTGACAGTAAAACTATATTAGTTATGAGGGTTGGTTCCAGATTGACCTGATGCAAATTTAGCTTTTTAAAATCTTCGTGAAACACAGCTTCGTCTTCTAATCAGCTAGTTGTTTGATGAATATTACTTATTCTCCCTTGCAAATTTATGCACTTAAGCTGCTAATATCTAGTTATTTTACTAATCTCCATTTCAATAATACCATTAACACTTACTATTTAATTGGAGCAGTTGTTTACCTTAGAAATTGCATGATTTGTTCAATCAAATTTGAATTTAGAAATTGCATGTCAAGTTAATTAGAACAGTTGTTTACTTTGAAATAAGTTATAGTTTTTATTTATTTATTCATTTATCTTTTGTCAAATATAATACAAGGGCGCTCAGAAATGGAAGAAAATAGAGTTGATGATCAGGAATTCATTCCCCAAGTTGCAGATGATCGAAAGCCAAAAATTGGAATGGAATTCCCTTCTCTAGAGGATGCATATTCGTTCTATAACCAATATGCACGAGAAGCTGGATTTAGTTCAAGGAATAGCACGAGCAGGAAAAACAAGATGACAAATGAAGTGACGTGGAAACAAATTGTATGTTTTAAAGAAGGGCATACAGATCGACAGCGGAACAATAAAAATTCAAATCATGATCAACTAGGAAGGGAAAGAACACGTGGCATAGTTAGAACAAGTTGCAAGTCAAATATTGCATTTGTCAAGAAACAAATTGGACCGGATTGGGTTGTCTGTAACTTTATAGAAGCCTATAATCATCCGCTTTCGACTCCATCAAAGGTGCATTTGCTACGCTCATATCGTAGTATTTCTGCAGCCAAAAAAGCATTGACAAAATAATTTTCAGAGGCCAATGTACCAACTTGTCAACAAATGCGTTTATTAGAGATAGAGTATAGAGGCCCAGAACGGGTAGGTTGCACAGAATCTGATATTAGAAACTTTGAGAGAAATTTAAGGAATGAACAAAAGGGTATTGATGCTGAAACACTGATTGAGTTTTTTACATCTGAGCAAGAGAAGAATTCAGCTTTTTTCTTTGACTACGAGACTGATTCAGATAACAGATTTAGTATGTGTTTTTGGGCTGATCAGGTGTCAAGAAGGGCATACAGTGTATTTGGTGATGCAATTGTATTTGATACGATATATAACACCAATAAATATAGTTTGATTTTGGCACCATTTGTTGGAGTTAATCATCATCATCAAACAATTCTTTTTGGTTGCGGGTTTCTTAGTGATGAGAAAACTGAGTCTTTTGTTTGTTTGCTTACAAAGTTCTTAGAAGCCATGCCTAAAGGTGCACCAAATATTATCATCACTGATCAGGATCCTGCTATGACAAAAGCTATTACACAGGTTTTCCCTCAAACAGTGCATCGATATTGTTTGTGGTATATATTGAACAAATTCCCAGATAAATTAGACCCTTTGACTTTTCGAAACCACTATCACAGTATAAAGGACATCATTGTAAATTCTACAACACCTGATGCTTTTGAGAAGACATGGGAAGAGACTATCAAGGATGCTAACTTAGAAAAAAAATGATTGGTGGTCCTTGATGTATGAATTGCGACATAGATGGTCCCAGCATATTTTAGTCATGTATTTTCTGCAGGAATGTCAAGTAGCCAAAGATCTGAAGGTTCACATGCATTTTTCAAGAAATATATCTCAAATAAGAACTCATTAATGGATTTTATCACACGTTTTAATAGAGCACTGAGACACCAAAGACACAATGAGTTAGTTGTGGATCATATTGATATGAATGAACATCCCAAGGTTAATACAAGCTGGCCAATAGAAACTCAAATGGTTAAGTTGTACACAAAAAAGAAATGGCTGGAGTTTCAAAGTGAAATGACAGAGAGTCATAGTTATTATGTGCAACAGACATTTACAGGAGTTGTCTCAGCAGTTTACCACGTGATGAAATTTCAAAGTTCTTCTTCCTCAAAATCAAGAGTACTCACGCATGACAAACAAAGGGATTACATATCATGTAGTTGCATGAAATTTGAGTTTGAGGGCATTCCATGCAGACATATGTTAGCTTTTTTTCGTATCAACCAAGTGTTTCATTTGCCTGATACGTATATACTAAAACGATGGACACGAGATGCAAAAGTTGGAGCAATATATGCTTTAGGGGAGCAAAATGTCATTGATGATCCAGATTCAGAAAAATATTTGATGTCGAGGCACTCAAGGCTATCCTATAAAGCATCAGTATTAGTTGATGATGCATCTATGAGTAATGAGAAGACAAGATTCTTAGATGAACAATTTGATTGTATCTATAACAAAATGAAAGAGATGTCCATCAGTACAACGTGCAATGATAATAGTAAAAAAAAGAAATCCATTGATGAGGGCCTTGGTATTATTGATCCTTCTGTAGTAAGAACTAAGGGATGTGGAAAGAGATTAAAATCTACAAAGGAAAAATCAACCTCAAATTCCAGGCTATGTCGTGGATGCGGACATCGAGGAGTGTCACATGACAAACGTAACTGCCCCAATTTGCAGCAAGGGTATATGTCAATTCTATTTTTGCATTTTTATTATATTTTTTCTTGCCAACACAAATTAATTTTATTATATCTTGTATATGACAATGTGTCAATTATCAGATCAATTGAAGATAATTATATCAGTCTTGAAGATACATATGAACCTGATTTGGGATCTATAGCGGGTATCATTAAAGTTTTATTTTGTTAAATTATAGTTGTATATTTTTTATTGAGAAAATGAAATTAATAAATTGTCTTTATTTTGCAAGTTCAAACAACATGAGATAGGATGTTAAAATTATCTTTGGTTGGTATTCATCTATTTCCATAGTCTTCAGGATATTCTATTATCATGTTTTGTATTGATAATGTTTTATCTAACGGAATATGCATATTGCTATATTCATGTCTAATAATTGCTTAGCCTTGTTTGGTTTTTCCAGGCATGGGAAACGGACAGCTCATTTTGTTGTAATGGGAAACTGACATCTCATTTTGTTGTAATGGAAAATGGACAACTCATTTGGTTGTAATGGTTGAAAACAGTTTGTACCTGCTATATGTGTGTGTACGTATGGGAAACTGACATCTCATTTTGTTGTAATGGAAAACAGACAGCTCATTTGGTTGTAATGGTTGAAAACAGTTTGTACCACTTCCCAATGATCCAAGTTCCTCAATCTATGCAGTTCGATCTCTTGTAGACGAGGAAAACATCCCTTTGGAAACAGATATTCTGGACATTTGTAGAGTTCTGTATTATGCTGTGCAAAATGGAAAAGTTGAAATCCAACTGTTGTTCAAGTGTTGGTAAATGCTGATTTTGCTTCATCTTTGTTTACAAGAATTTTAGTTTGAGTTTGCAGCAGATGAGATTAAAATACCCTTGCTGCAAATTGTTTACAGCTGTTTACAAGAATTTTTGTTTTCATTTTGCTTCATTTGTAGAGTTCTGATTTTGCTTCATCAGTGTTGGTACTGAGTTTGCAGCTGATGAGATTAAAATTCGAGCAGAATTTTTGGTGGCATTGTGAGAAAATATGGTTCAGTTTTTCTGTAGATCAAATGAAAACAAAAATGAATGAAAGAGACAATTTGGGATTTTCTGGTTCTGCCCCTGTCGATAGCTCTAGGATTTGTTTTTCTGTGGTTAAGCTATTATAAGTGCAAGTGTGCAAGTGCTATGAAGTCCAGTTTTTGTTATTTTGCTGATACGAGTTTTTTTGAATTGTTTGGCAATGCACTTATGGAAATTGTGTTTTATGATGAGGTTTTTGTCAACTGTGGGTGTGTTGAAAACTCTTGGTCACTTGTAACTCATTATATTGCACACATAATAAATACCATCGATTATGGCTCTGGGGTTTTTTTTGTCAACTGTGGGTTTTCGATGGCTCTGGAATTTTTGTCAACTGTATGCATCCATGATCACATAGGTTCTATTGCTTATGCCCACACCACTAACAAATACCATATTCTTCAAAAGACCAATCGTTAATCAAATTTAAATGTGGCTTTATGCAGTTTGAATGGATTGATGGCTTTTATGCTCCTCGTGACTATATTAATATGTCAAAGTATTGAAAGCTTACCGTACCAAGTTTTACATAACATATGTACACATAACAAGTATAACAGAAGAGTACACATAACTAGTTTTCCAATTTGTATACACCATATTATCTAAAAATAAAAATGTAATTATTAACTTACTTGCGAACCATTATATTACACACAACACATACAATATATTACATTGACACTAGAAGAAGAATCAAAAGAAAAATCAAAACAAAAAGTAGTGCACATATAAAACCAAAACAACAACAAACTAATTGATCCCCGGACAACGGTCTACACTTGATGGTCTTGCTTTGTAACCCGCCTGTGTTAGATTCCATCACCCCTTCTGCTGCTACGTATTGTTCTAGCGCATGTGTATGGTGAGGACAAGTTTGTAAGCTACAGGTTGCCTGCGACGTGTGTGTGTAATGACGCATCTTGTTGTGATTGTAGGATGTATGAGTTTGGGAGGTAGTTGACTCGTTACCAATTTCAGCTGACTGATGCACATTATCAGGTACATTTTTTTCATGGTATTCATCATACCAAAAGAAACGCTTTCGATGTTTAAGTCGTGCTGGGCATAGATAGTAATACTTCCCGGGACGGGTTGAAAAATCACCAGCTTTGCATAAGATCATGGCCTCATTCCCACACTCGCACATAGGTGGTGTCTTGAACTCCATAATATCTACACAAACACCATTAACAATTGACAAATTAGTTATCAAATAAGTACAAATTGTTGTAGCATGAT
The DNA here is from genome assembly GCF_018446385.1 of Zingiber officinale. Classification (NCBI taxonomy): domain Eukaryota; kingdom Viridiplantae; phylum Streptophyta; class Magnoliopsida; order Zingiberales; family Zingiberaceae; genus Zingiber; species Zingiber officinale. The sequence continues at coordinate 103,800,335 of NC_055991.1, forward strand.
TAATATTGTTCTCTTGTAAAAGATTATTTACACAAATAAGTACACAATCCTAAGAATAACACGAGTAAAAAGAGTTGGTCAAATGAAGCACCAATCTCCAATTAATTACTAAGTGGTAATGTTAATTAACTAGACATCTACATCACGGTTGTCTAATTAAATAATCTGTTTAATTTAAAACCCAAATTTAAATAAATGTTGTGTAATAGCCATCGAAATTATACACAGCAAGATTCTACAAACAAGTATGCAATTAGTTGTGTAATAGCCATCGAAATTTTAGATAACAAGATTCTACAAGAGAGAAGGATTTTACCCTGGTTCAGCGTAGAGAAATGCCCTAGTGTGGAGGGAGATCAGCCGCACAGAAAGCACCGCGCCTGAGCTTCGGCGAGAGAGGGGTCTCGCTGAGGGAGGCGGCTCTGCTTTGTCTAGGGTTTTGCAGAGAGGATCGGAGAGGGAGGCGACGGCTCCGACCCTAAACCTTGTGTAGATATTGTGGCTCTGCGTCGCGACGAGGAGAGGAGGGGGTTCGGAGAGGGAGGCGACGGCTCCGCGAGGGATTGTGGCTCTGCGTCGCGACGAGGAGAGGAAGGGGTTCGGAGAGGGAGGCGACGGCTCCGCGAGGGATTGCGTCGCGAGGAGGAGAGGAGGGGGTTCGGAGAGGGAGGCAACGGCTCCGCGAGGGTTCGGAGAATGAGTCGGCGCAGCAACAATTTAGGGTTTTGTTTTTTTGAACTAGTTAAAAAATCGCCGCTGATGTGTAATTGTTTGCCAGCTCGATTCACGATTTTGCCGTGCCGCACAGAAACCGCACAAAAACGCCGCAGGAGAAGCCCTCTGTATATATATATATATCATGTTCATCATTAATTGCATCTGATGACCATTGTCTCCCTTGTGGTTGAGAGAGTCATCGGTTTAGTTTAGCGTCGCACACTCGGCCACTCATGGGTAGTGGTAGCTGGAGCAGTTGCCGCTCGTCCTGTCATGCTACCCGGTCACGAGGTTTAGTGAGATCCGGTGTTGTGAGCAGTCAGGGACCCTGATGCTATGTAGTTAGATAACTACTTAGCATTCCGTCTGCCTCAGCTGCTTTATAGCAGTTTGGAGTATGAGGCTTGTACGGTTGTCACGGACCCAAGCCTCTCGGCCATACTGGGGTCATGGTGTCTCGAGAGGTGTCGGGAGAGGTGTCGGGGTGACCATGGAGCATGCATACGCAGTTATTATTCTTGCATTTGATGCGCGGTGCATCTGCATTTGCATACATGCCTAGTAGATACTAGTTGCATGTGATTGTCATTGTTGCACTTGTTTGAGATATGATTGTTGCATATGGTTGTCATGCTGCATACATGTCATTTATTTTACATATATATGCAGTCGTATTTATATTGCACAGGTGTCACGGATATATCTGTTGCAGATCCGGTGAGTTTACTGATCATTGTACCATGTGTTGATTCCAGATTGGGTATGTATCTGTCATTATGTTAGTTATGGTTTGTACAGTTTATATCAGGTTATTATGTCAGATATGTTTAGGTGCATTGATTATGATAGTATGATCATGTTCTTTATTCCCTACTGAGACTGTATACTTGTGATCTCCATGGTTGTTTATGGACCATGCACTATCTTGTCTATTACCCGCTGGGTTACCTATACTCACCACCGTATGTATACATTTATGTTTTCAGGTAGCTTGTAGATGGTTGGTGTCGCTCGGAGTATCCTGTCTATCGGGTCCTACGTCACATCCGAAGATCGTGCTTGTTTTCTTTTGTATATCTTTTTATTATTTTTGGCATTGTATTTATGTGTAGCCATGTGGCTATCTTATGATTTTGGTGTTGTATTTGTGTTTAAGTCATGCCGGCATGCATTGTATTTATTTGGTTTGTGTGGGCTTTCCTTCGTTTTTCCACTGTGTTTCTTGTGCAGCCGTGTGGGCTGCTTTATATATAACTGCGTGGTTGTGATTGTTTCATTCCAACCAAGTGGGTTGTGATTATAACTGCGTGGTTGTATACATATATATTCCAGCCGCATGTGGCTGATGTATTTTGTTTGTAGTGATGCTTCATATTGTCACCGGTACAGGGAAGATGCTGCCGGGTTTTTGTTTGGCAGGGACTCCTTTGGGGGCGTGACAGTTTTGTTATGTGGTGTAAGCCTAGCCGGCTAGCAGTCTTGTTTTTGGTTTGTAATGGTTTCTATCATTTTTCGTTGTGTTTTTTTGGTTTTGTACATCCGAGTGGGTTGTTTAATATATATATATATATATCTTTATATATATATATATATATATATATATATATATATATATATATATATATATATATATATATATATATATATATATATATAACTGCGTAGTTGTGGATATTTTGTTCCAGCCGAGTGGGCTGAGTATAAACTACGTGGTTGTGTATATATTCCAGTCGTGTGTGGCTGATATATATTTTTGTATGTATAAATGTTTCAGATTGTCACGTGTACAGGGGACATGTTGTCGGATTTTTCGTTTGGCTAGGACTCTCCCGGGGCGTGACAAAAGGCTCCCTCCAGAAGATAAAAATCGCAGATTGCAGTGATTATCATGACCAAAGCTTAGGGGATAATCTTTACAGCTAAGGCACCTTGGATATAGATGGAGGCACCTTCAACAGCTTATAAAAGTAATGTTTGAGCAGAGAACAGACACAACTTCAATTGATGACTTCTCTCTTGTGCGCTGCTCCAAAGACGACACTACGACTCTATGACACGACTCTGACGACCGAAAACCTAGAACTTCTAATCCTTAGTTGTTGATATCATTTAATTTTTTAGTTACTTGTACTTAATTCAAAATTGTATCTGTAACTTCTTGAACTATTAGTGATTGCCCAACTAAAGCATTCTCCAGTGCGGGCCTTGGAGTAAGAGTCATCACAGGCTCTGAACCAAGTAAAAAATACTTGTGTTCCTGTTTGTCTCTTTCTTTTCTTCCACTTACTTTCTTACTTTTCGCTGCATTCTTTCTTGATAGTTTTAATCAAAAAAGTGAAAAAGCCACGAGTGGTATTCACCCCCTCCCCCTTTAGTATTTTCAATCCAACATGTCATTTTCTTATTATGGATATTTGAGTACCTAAAATGATGAGATTTGATAGACTTTTTGGACATATACTAGTTGGTCTCTTATTGTGCTATACTAAATAGATGAGTAAGGGTAGTAACCATGCAATCTTCGAACCAACTATCTTTGGAATTCATTGAGACTAATGATGAAGAAATATTCTATTTCGGCAATATAAGCCATGAAATTATTGTCTATGTTGAAGGACATTTTTGGATAAGATTAGTAGAGTTTTTATACTCATATCGCATGGATTGATCGTATCTCTACCATTTAGAGAGTTGTTGATCATCGATCAAGAAATCAAGGGATGTCCCTTAAACTTCAATAGTCATACACTTTTGTTAGGATGGTGATATACTTCTACATCTTGATAGTACCCAAGGATGAGAGTGGGTCGCTAGGAAGTTAGATTTGTGAGCATATGACGGGTTTGTCTCACTAAAAATATATGTTGCAACAAACTTATCCATACGGTATAATCTCTTTAGTTGGTACAACATATACATGCAATGTTAAACCATGATGGATATATTTAACTTTATTGATAGTGGGTGTTGAAGGTTGGATGTCTTCCTTCTTCTCTATTATTGCTCCTTCCTAACCGTGTCATTTGGCACACCCAGTGTCTTCACTCATTCCTTAGTTGTGCCTTTAGGCATGGCCATCCTTCTGGAGCTTCTCCTGGCCATGCCTCAAGGCATGGCCAGGTCCAATTTAACTCTATAAGTTTGTTGTTGTTTATGCCCTAAGACATGGGCACTCCAATCCTTTACTTTCCTCACCACGGGGGAGACATGGCTAGGTCATAGTGTTAGAGTGTATACTAAAAGTCTAGCTTTTGGTATAAACGTTTATCTAGAAATAAGAATCACATTGGTCAAATGTCTACATTTATGATAAATGAAGTTGTTCAATTAATTTATATTGTAGATAACATGGTGTGTGGTGTCACACACAGAGGATCATGTTATCAGTACCTTATAAATTATAAACAGTAGCTCACGACCATAATGGAAAGGAACAAACCATTGGAAGGTCGTAGTGTAATTAGGTATTAGTTTATCTTAACTATATAATTACACTAGTACACTTAGAGTGTATTGAGTAGGACCATTAGAGGTCGTTTCTTTTATACTGACTTTATAAAGAAACAAAGACCTCAGTTATTATGGAAGTGTGTGCTCTTAATCCTAATATAATAACAAGCACATATATTTGATATTTATTTCTTTAATTTATCAATGGGTGAGATTTAGTTCGATGAATCAATAAGCCCGATAAGTTGGGAAATGATATCACTTATAGTGTGTGTTGTTGATTATAGAAGGAAACTGTGTCCTAGTGATCTAGGTTGAGAATGTCCCCAAGAGGAGCTCATAAGGATTGTCATGTTAAACCCTGCAGGTGGACTTAGTCCGACATGACGATGAAGTTGAGTGGTACTACTCTTGGAGCTAGATATTAATTAAGTGAGTTGTCAGTAACTTACTTAATTAGTGGACATTTGTTATCTTAAACACAGGGAGACTAACACACTCATAATAAGAAGGAGCCCAAAATGTAATTTGGGATTGGTGCGGTAGTTCAATAATAGTTCTTTAGTGGAATGAATTATTATTGATGAAATTAAGTTGTGTGTTCAGGGCGAACACGGGATGCTTAATTTTATCGAGAGACCAAAACCAATTCCTCCTCTCGGTCCCTATCGTAGCCTCTAGTATATAGAGATTTATACCCACCGCATACCCACCTTCTTACTCATCCAATGGGGCCGGCCAAGCTAGGCAGAAGGAAAATCCTGGTGAGTGAAGCCAGGTGAAAGACCTAGTGAGTGAAGCTAGGCAGGTTAAAAGTCCTGGTGAGTGAAGCCAGGCAAGGGAAAATCCAGATGGATCAAGGTTGATCGGACATCTGATGTTGGGAAGTCCAAGTAGGTCAAAGGATTGACTGGATACTTGGCACGAGGAAATCCAAATGGGTTAAGGTTGACCAGACATCTGGTGAAAATCCAAGTAGGTCAAGGGAGTGACCGGATACTTGGCATGATGAGGAAAAGTCCAAGTGGGTCAAAGGGATTGACCGGACACTTGGTGAGGGAGTCCTAGCAGGTCAAGGGTGATCGGATGCTAGGCATGATGAACCAACAGGTCATGGATTGACCGGATGTTGATTTGGCGGATTGGGACTTGGTTTTGGGGAAAAACCAATGTCTGGATCGATCAGCCGATAATTGGCTGATGCCCAATCGATCGGTCGATCGATTGGGAAGATCCCCGCGACAAGCCTCGAGTGGGCAAGTCGCAGAGCGCACAGAACGTCTCTGGATCGATCGGTCGATCGATTCAGAGACCCCAATCGATCAGTGGATCGATTGGGGTGGCGCACTGATCGATTGGGGTGGCGTACTGATCGATTGGGGTGGCGTGTTTTTACGCGATAAAGGCTGGATCGATCAGCCGATCGATCCAGGCATTTCCCGCAGAGTACAGAGGCGCTCTGGATCGATCGGCTGATCGATCCAAAGCCTCCCCGATCGATTGGGAGCAATCCAATCGATCGGGATATGACCGTTGGCCCAGATAAAGGCAGCAGGTGTGCGATTCCTTAAGAAGAACTCTCGGCCACTTCTCCCGATCTTCACCAGCGATCACAGAGCTTCTCCACAGGGTTCTCACCGCTAGTTCTTGAAGCTCTTAGAGGTTTTTCCAAGTCAAGAGGCGGATCTACAGCAAGAGGAAGAAAGCTAGGGTTAGGGTTTTTCTATACTCATTGCAAGCTTTTGCTTGTATTTGTGTATCCTTTCCCTTTCTTCTTGTAGTGTAAACTTGTAGGGCTTCTCCACCTTCGGTAGTTACCGAAAAGGAGTGTTTATTAGTGGAGGTGTGTGTGAGTGTATGGATCCTTGGACTAGTCACCTCCGTTGGAGGTGGATACCAAGTAAATCTACTTGTTAGCGTTGTGTGTGTTGTTTCTTGTATATTTCTGCTGCACATCTTTGAAGAAACAAGCAATGCCGACCACGAGCACGTGACAAGCTATTCACCCCCCCCCCCCTCTAGCTACATTTCGGTCCCAACAAGTGGTATCAGAGCGAGGCCGCTCTTCACCGGAATCATCGCCGGAAGGGTCAACAAGCTAGAGGGTGAAGAAGTTGAAGCAATTCTACGAGTCAAAGACTTCATCACAAGAAGCTCAACTTCAAATGGAATTCCGAGATGGACTCGGATTCGACACGAGGGTGCCTCCACCATTCACCACGATAAGCTTTGATCTTTGGAGATCAAGGATCGAAAATTTCTTGATGGTGGAGATAGAGCAATGGTTTGCTCTCATGGAAGGTTTCGAGGCTCCAACAAATTCCAAGGGCAAAGTCCTCAAGAAAAGCAAATGGAGCCAAGAACAAATCCAAAGATGTGAGGCAAATGATAAAGTGACCAAGCTTTTGGTCAATCTATTGCCTAGCCACATTCTTGGAAAAATTGGAGAGTTCAAGGATGCCAAGGAGCTTTGGAGCAAATTGGCATCAATTCATGAGATCCCCTCCACTACACAAGACCAAGAAAAATCCAAAAAGGGTGACTCATTGGATCAAAATAAAGAGTAAGAGGACTCCGAAGTTGAGAGATGCTCAACTTCCGAAGAAGAGGAAGTCCAAGAAGCTTCATCTTCAAAGGAATGCAATGAAGATGGCAAGGAGAGGGCATACTCCTTGTTCCATGTCCAAGATGAAGATGAAGATGAAGAAGTCTCTACCTCTAAGATTGAGGGGGAGCAACTTTTGGTGACACCAGATCAAGAAGAAGGAGAAGTCTACACATCCGGGTCAAGAAGAGAAGAGGATGAAGAAGCTTCCACCTCCACAAATCAAGTCAAATCTATTAGAGGAGAATCATCATCGGATCAAGAGGAAGCCTCCACATCCGGATCCAAAGGAGAAAAAGCCACCCCTACATCTAAAGGTATAATTGTGTCAATTATTAATAAAAATCATATCATATGTTTTGAATGTAGGGAAAAAGGGCACTACAAGAGCAAGTGCCTCAAATTGGCCAAGAAGAAGGGCCAAGTGGCAACAAAGGGCAAAGAGAAGCCCAAGGAGACCACTCCCGGAACAAAAAGGAGCAAGGAGCACATTGTGTGCTTCTCTTGCAATCAAAGGGGACATTATCGGAGTCACTGTCCCAAGGGGAAGAAAGTGGTCAAGGCTCAAGAAGGAAGCTCAACTCAAGGGGGAGCCTCCAAGGTAGAAAGAAAGGTATCATTTATTGAGCCTACTCCCTTGGATAATGGTAAAAAAACATGCTAGTTCAAATTTTTATCATTTTAATGCTATTTACCATAAGAATAGAAAGCATGAGAGCTTTAAAGAAAAACACATGGCTCTTCATGCTAAAACTACCACACCTAGGTTTAGGAAAGTAGATAAGAATTTAGGCAATAACTCTAAGGATTTTAGTTATAAGCCTAGAAATAGAAATGCTCAAGGATTTAAGGAAAAACCAAAAACTAAGGACTTAATGGTGGAAAATCAAGTCTTGAGGTCAAGACTTGATAAATTAGAAAAGACTCTAAAAAGGATGGAAAATATTCTAAAAGGGCAAAATGAGCAAAACCTAGGTTTAGGAGCACAAAAGTCATCCAATGGTCATAGAGGTTTGGGATACAAACCTAAGGCTAAGAAGGATGTAATTTCTTACCATAGAGTTCCATATAGTTATGGAGCCAACCCTAGGTCTAAGGGTCAAGTCAAAAGTACAAGGGAAGTTATTCCTAGGAGTATTTTTGTAACTAAAGTGACTAAGACTTCTAAGAAGTCTAACAAAGTCACTAAAAAGGTCACAAGGGAAGAAATCCCTAGGGTTGACTTAGAAAGTGTAACCAAGGCTTCTAAGAAGCCTAACAAGGTCACTAGAAAGGTATCTAGGGAGGTTATCCCTAGCGAGTACCTAGAGCATCCAGGAGCACAAATAGGTTTTGGGTTCCTAGGAGCATTTTCTCTACCCCTTAGATGGGTTAGAGAGTGTCAACTCTAAGTGGAAGGGTAGTGAACCCAATCATGATGAAGTTGACACTCAATGAGCATTTTCAAGGTTATTATTAACCTTTGAAAATGAAAAGGATAAAGGGTTTACTCTTGGAAAGAGTAAAATGTGTCATATTTTGAGAAATTGGATGAAATTTTAAATGACACAATTTGAGAAAAATATAAGAACTACCAAGTTGGGATTTTGGTATGTTCTTAGGAAGTTAAAGGCAAATTTAAGTCTTAACTCAATTGATTACTGTTTAAAAGAGTAAATTGTGCCAAAATTTGAGGAATATGCTTAATTTAAATTGGCACAAATAGTGGGCAATTTAGGGTTTTAAATTTTTAAGTTAGCTAAGGGTTAAGGATACTTAGGTAGGTAATCTAGGTATTTTATCTATGCTAACTGGCCATGCTTTGTTTGCTCATCATATCCATGACATCATATTCATTTTTGCATTCATTTTTATTATGAAAAACCACAAAAATACCATGTCATGTCATACATACATCATGTAGTTATAGGATATTTTCTTTTGAAAATTATTTCTTTTTGATGTATGCTATAACATATCATGCATGATTTTAATTCCTTGCAATTTAAGGACAAATGGCATTTATTAACAAATAATATCCTTGGTGGATGTTCATAACCTCAAAATGCCTAGGTAGATATGCATGATTCCTAGATTAGGGCAAAACCAAACTTTTCATCTCACAAAAGAACTATAAGGTGACTTGTATGTGGTTTAGTACACATTAGATACAAGTGAGATGTTAGAATGATGAACAAAACTTAAGATGTTGATTTAGTGCATTCTTTTGAGTTTTAGGTTCATCAAAACACATAGTTATGTGTTTTCCAATCATTGGGAAAGCTAATGTACAAGTCATGTGCATTGAGCCCAAGGAACATGGTTGGATATTGGTTTTGAAAATCATTTTAAAATACTTTTGGAAAACCTTGGTGAAGGCTATCTTTTGACAGTAATCATCATTGAATAGTTGAGCACAAACTTGAAGAAAACACTAAAGTTTTTACAAGTTTTCAAGTCTGTGTCAATCTTTGAAAATATGATGTATTTTCATAGAAAACTATTTTTCCATGATAAGGTATACCCTAAATAATGTCTACACAAATTTTCACGATTTTTGAAATTTTGTAGATTTTTCTAGGGGTTTCTGAAATTCACTGAAAGTGAATTTCAGAACTATCAGGCCTTCAATCGATCACCCGATCGATTGAAGGGTCTCAATTGATCGGGCGATCGATTGAGGGCAGGCTTCTCGCGAATAGAAGCCGTCTGGATCGATCCACCGATCGATCCAGCCCTTCTGAATCGATCAGTGGATCGATTCAAGTTGGTTCAATCGATTGGAACCCAACTCCAATCGATCGAAGATGCTGATTTTGGCTGGGAAAGCTTATTTTCAGCATTTTGAACCTATTTTAGTCTAGGTAACCATTACAACCCCCTAAAAATATATTTGTATACATAAAAAGGGTGTTTTCATGTTGAAAACAAGGATGGATTGGTTAAGGGAGACTAAGTAGAAGTTTATGTTGAGGTTGATTCAAATTTTGAACTTTTGAACCTCAAAACTTCTAAATTTGGGTTTCCTAAAGGTTTAGGGATTCCAAGTCATTGTTGGTGCAATGACAGAAAGTACGACCATGTCTTTAGGGGGAGATACTCTTTAAATACATGAAAACTATTTTTCATAAACCTTGGAAGGTTGTTAGCTTTCTTTTAAGAATATGCTCAAGGTTGAGCGTTTGAACTTTAATGGGGAGTGGATATCCTCATTGTTCAAGTGGTTCAAGTTGGTATATGCTCATGGATGAGCATTTGATACAAATGAAGGGTATGGGACCTTCATTTGGGTTATTGGATCTTGGTAATGCTCAAGGGCGAGCATTGATGATAATGAAGGGTATGGGACCTTTATTATCGTGTTGATCACAACGAGTGAAGTTGTGAACAACGATGAACAACTCTTCAGGGGGAGAGTTGTCAACAAGTGAATTTGTTGATGTGTGCCAATAGGGGGAGAATGTAGGGTTTAAGTTAGGCCTTCATTATCTAAGAGGGAGTTTGCCTTCTTAGTGGAAGAATGTAGGGTTTAACTTACGTCTTAATTACCTAGTGGCATGAAGGAAGTTGAGGCTATGGGAATTAGCCTAACTTAAATGAGGTATTGTCAAATATCAAAAAGGGGGAGATTGTTAGTGCAATATCCCTTAGGTCAAGGTTGACCTGGTTGACCAAGCTTGAGTCTTGGTTTGGGTTTCGATGTTTGACAATACAAGACTTCGATGATATGGACAAGTGCAGGTGCAGTTGTTCTTTTGGGGAGATTGTTTGGTGCAATTCCCCTCTAATCAGGGTCTGATCAGGTTGGTTGAAGAAGAGTCAAGTAGGTTAAGGTTGACCAGATACTTGACTGGGAAGTCCTAACTGGGATGTTAGGCAGAAGGAAAATCCTGGTGAGTGAAGCCAGGTGAAAGACCTAGTGAGTGAAGCTAGGCAGGTTGAAAGTCCTGGTAGTGAAGCCAGGCAAGGGAAAATCCAGATGGATCAAAGCTGATCGGACATCTAATGTTGGGAAGTCCAAGTAGGTCAAAGGATTGACTGGATACTTGGCACGATGAAATCCAGATGGGTCAAGGTTGACCAGACATCTGGTGAAAATTCAAGTAGGTCAAGAGAGTGACCGGATACTTGGCATGATGAGGAAAAGTTCAAGTGGGTCAAAGGGATTGACCAGACACTTGGTGAGGGAGTCCTAGCAGGTCAAGGGTGACCGGATGGTAGGCATGATGAACCAACAGGTCATGGATTGACCGGATGTTGGTTTGGGGCTTGGGACTTGGTTTTGGGCAAAAACCAATGTCTGGATCGATCAGTCGATGATTGGCTGATGCCCAATCGATCGGTCGATCGATTGGGAAGGTCCCCGCGACAAGCCTCGAGTGGGCAAGTCACAGAGCGCACAGAACGTCTCTGGATCGATCGGTCGATTGATCCAGAGACCCCAATCGATCAGTGGATCGATTGGGGTGGCACGTTTTTACGCGATAAAGGCTGGATCGATCAGCCGATCGATCCAGGCATTTCCAGCAGAGTACAGAGGCGCTCTGGATCGATTGGCTGATCGATCCAAAGCCTCCCCGATCGATTGGGAGCAATCCAATCGATCGGGATCTGACCGTTGGCGCAGATAAAGGCGGCAGGTGTGCGATTCCTTAAGAAGAACTCTCGGCCACTTCTCCCTATCTTCACCAGCGATCACAGAGCTTCTCCACAGGGTTCTCACTTCCAGTTCTTGAATCTCTTGGAGGTTTTTCCAAGTCGAGAGGCGGATCTACAGCAAGAGGAAGAAAGCTAGGGTTAGGGTTTTTCTATACTCATTGTAAGCTTTTGCTTGTATTTGTGTATCCTTTCCCTTTGTTCTTGTAGTGTGAACTTGTAGGGCTTCTCCGCCTTCGGTAGTTACCGAAAAGGAGTGTTTATTAGTGGAGGTCTATGTGAGTGTGTGGATCCTTGGACTAGTCACCTCCGTTGGAGGTGGATACCAAGTAAATCTACTTGTTAGCGTTGTGTGTGTTGTTTCGTGTATATTTCCGCTGCACATCTTTGAAGAAACAAGTAACACCGACCACGAGCACGTGACGAGCTATTCACCCCCCCCCCCCCTCTAGCTACATTTTGGTCCCAACAATGTCGTGTGTGGATCCTCAGATTAGTCACCTCTTCTTGAGGTAAATATCAAGTAAATCCTTTGTGTTAGCGTTGTGAGCATTGCTTGAGTGTGTTCCACTGCAACAACATCATCAAAGCAAGCAACCGAAGTGTGACGAGCTATTCACCCCCCCCCCCCCCTCCCACTCCTCCTCTAGCTATAAATCGACCCTAATAGGTACTTCTTCCTTACCCTCTATAATTCATTGAACTTGGTGCAAAGTTTTAAATTGATGGAATAGGTTATTTTACCTTAAATCTACTCGTATTTATTCATATTTGATACTTACGTGCTTGATCTTAGAGATAATCTAGTTAATTTTTATACAGTCTTGGTTTTGGATATCTATACTCTATTAGAGTATACACATGTAGAGTATGTACTATAGGAGATATCTTGTTGACTGAGTTAACATGTTGATTATGTATATGATGTTGAGTCTATATATGTTTGGCATGTGCTATAGGAGTTATTATGTCGATTGAATTAACATGTTGATTATGCGTGCGATGTAGAGTATACACATGTATGGTATGTACTATAGGAGATACCATAGTAATTGTCTATTTACATGTTGTGTGTGTACACATGTCTAGTGTATACTATTTGAGGAATCCTGTTGATTATATCTATGTTGTGTGTGCACACATGTCTCATGTGTACTATTAGAGGAATCATGTTGATTATGCATATGTTGTGGGGTGCACATGTGTCTAGTATGTACTATGTCTATAGGTGTTGCTACTTATTATACTTGTTGTTTAGATGGTGCCTATTAGATCTATTCATACCTATAAACTTAGGTGATAGATAGATCATGTACTAGTTGTACCTATGATGATAGAGTTGTTGCATTGATGGTGACCATGTCAATATTATGATTATTTAAATCATGTCAATCATTGCACTACATGTTGACGACCACTATCTCCCTTGTGGTGTGAGAGAGTCATCAGTCATATACGCTGCCCACTCGACCACTCAGGGGTAATGGTAGATCGAGGTAGGTGCAGCCTGTCTTGTCATGCTCACTCGATCAAACAGTCATATACGCTGTCCACCTCGATCACTCGAAAGTAGTGATATCTGGAGGGTAGTACAATCGTCAGTGATAGCTAGAGTTACAAGCAGTCAAGAACCCCGTCGCTATGTAGTGAGATCACTACTTATCAAACTATTCACCTTGTCCACTCGAGAGTAGTGATATCTAAAGGGTAGTACAGTTATCATTGTCTTGGCCTCTCGACCACATAGGGGTCGTGGTGTCTTGAGAGGTGGGCGGGAGTGACCATGTTGCATGCATGTTCATATGGATATGATGTGTAGTGCATCTTTCAGAGATATATCTACATTTTCTTGTGTTTGATGCATTTGTTTATGATATGATTGTTGCATATGGTTCTCATGCTTCATACATATTCATTTATCATACATGTATATACTTTTAGTTATATTGCTCAGGTGTTACAAGCAGATCTGTTACTGATTCCTAGTAAATCTACTGATCACTATACCGTGTGTGTCCGATCCAAATTTGGTATGTGCATTCATTATATCAGTTATGATTATATTCACTTATTATGTCATATATGATCATGTTCTTATTTCCTCATCAAGACTGTATACTGTGATCTTCATATTTTATATTAACTATGCACTGCCTATGTCTATTACCCGCTAAGTCACTCGAACTCACCACCCCTTTTACTAGTTTCCTTTCGCCAGGGAGCAGGCAAAGGATTTATGGAGTCGCCTGGAGATCATGTCCGCCAATCTCATGTCACATCGAATGTCTTCTTCCACTATTACTTTTACTTGCATTATTGGTCTTTAAACTTGTTCATATATTGAATAACTTGTGTGTGGTTTTTTAGACTTGTGGCGTTCTTTTATTTCATTATATACTTGTTGTATTTAAGTCGTACTGACACAGTTTGTCATTTTGGTTTGGACGACCTACTTTTTTATTTTCAATTGTATTTTTGTTACATCCGTGTGGGATATTTATTAATCTGTGTGGTTGTGTATGATACCAACTGTGTGGGCTACTTACTATCCTGCATGGTTATGTACGATTCCAGTCATGTAGGCTGTAAGTTATTATACTTATACAGTCATGTGGCTATGTATTCAGGTTTCGTATATTGTCATACGGGGAAGATATTATCCGTTTGTCGGGCAGAGACACCCTCGAGACGTAACAAAATTTGCTCTTCAATATTTGATTCATTTAAAAAAAAAACTCATACAAAATTTCTGAAATAAACCATCTTATGGTGTCACTGTCAGTTTTTTGTTGTTTCAAATTATTAATTGTTGTTGGACGCTCGAGGAATTGGGATATCACACGCTGCCAAACTTTGAACTCGCTTGAAGACATCTAGAAGTTTGGCGGGGCGATAACTGATGTTTTGTTAGAAGGCGGTTGAGCAGGATGCATAAGCTCATATCATAGCTAAGTAGATTTTGCGGCTTCGTGAGGATGTGATGTGTAGGTGTGGACCAATGTGGTACCCTTTTATCTGGTTTAATGAAATAGTTTCTTTTATATATATATATATATAATCCGGAAACAACTCAAAAAAATACACTACAATCTGTCATAACGGGAAATGAACCCATAAATGCTTGGTTAATCTGTTATACACCTTACCACTGCATTATTACCCAGGGATGAAACCTCCATTTCTTTCACTCATCAATAGAGGTCTATCCAACTTTGCATCACAGTAAGGAATATAAATGCATCACAGTAATATTGATTTAAGAGTACATGCCGATGTCAAATTCCAAAATAACAATAACATTTCACCAACTGGAAACAAAAAGCTGCATCAATGACAGTGAGCAGTTTGATTACTAGGAATCACTGATGCAACAAAATTATCTAAATAAATTATTCAAATAAGCACTGAGGTGGATCAAAACAGAATCACCCTATGAACTCAACCATAGTCTGGAACAATTTTTCACTTAACCACTCAGCCATCCTTGATAAACATAGCACATTGCTCAAAACATATTTGTTGCGCTAACTGCGTGTCCTTGACCAGGAAGATGAAGATGAATTCCTTGAACCACCAAAGGAAGGCCGGCGGTTCTCACTTGTCCACTTATCACCACCTGACTGGGGAGGGCGATCATCCTTCCTTCCCCACCGATCAGGCTCAGGAGAGGCAGCTGCTGCTGCCCTTTGTCCTTCACTCTTCTCACGGATAAATCTTGGCACATATCTTCCGGTAGCTGGTGCAGCAGATGCAGGAGCGGCTGCTTCTGCTGCCACTACTCGAGCAGGTTCAGGAGCTGAAGCAGGATCAGTTGGCTGTGGCAGAGGTTCAGTGGGTTTTCTGAGTGCTTCTCTTCGCAGCCTTTCCTTCTCTTCCAACTCCTTCTCTCTTTGCCTCTGCCTCTCAGCTATTGCATCCAGCTTTGCTTTCCGCTCTGCATCTTCTTTCTTTCGCCTCTCTTCTTCTGCAATATTTTGACATAAAAGATGTAACTTCCTGAAAGTTTGGGTATAACAAACACCATGTTCTTCCAACAGTTTTAAGCAGAACGCCACTTAGAGGATTCTCAACTAACTGAAGCAGCGCTAATATATTGTCACACTGTTTGGAGAATTCCAATTACCTTCACGCTTTCTAGCTTCCTCCTCTTCTTGTTGCCTGGTCATCCGGTCTTCCTCAGACTTGAGATAATAGAGAAGCTTTCGCTTGATCTCACGATCACGCTTCCGCATTGTTACAATCTGGTTAATTTTATCATCACGCTCTTTCTTCAGTTGGTTATGCTCTGTTTCACGTCGGATAACTACCTTGTGCTGAAATATTTCCTGGAGAGTATTGAATAAATCACATCAGAAGATTAAACTCATTGAAAAGATATAATTGTCTAGTATTTTAGATGAAACTGTTATTTGCAAAGGTAACAAAAAAGGAATGTTTACCTTGCATTCCAACATTCTTGCAAGTCTATTCTTCTCTTGGAGATCACCAGCATGATGCTGCCTGCTTAGCTCTATCTCTTTCTGGAAAAAGCAATATTTTTTCAACATTACCAAAAAAACAAAATAATCATAACTTCACAAATCAGAGCGCATTTGAGTATATCAAACCAGTTGTTCGCGTTCATGAAGCAATTTCTCTTCCACCAAACGCTGCTGAAAAGCTTGCTCAATGAGTTGGGCCTCTTCCTCTCTCTTTGCCCGTTCCATATAATCCATTGTTTTGGCAAGTTTCTGCAGCTTCTTCTCCAACTCTTGCCTTTCCTTCAACTGCTCACTTAAAGCCATCTCAATCAACGTCTGCTTAGTGACCTTCTCCTGACAAATAACAAATAATTAAATACGGAGTGTTGGAAAAAAAATCATTTCGCATTTTAAAAAAGAAAACATGGCATGGCAATGTAATCAAGTAAAAAAGGGTTAACAATCAAAAGATAAAGGAATGTAATGAAACAGCAGAATATTCAAACAACAATCTTTCAAAGGAAAACAATTTTTATCACCATAAAAACTAAACTTCTAGATGTGATATTGAGACATGCATATTATCAAAAAATCTCTTGCCAAGAAAATGATACCTAAATTAACAAATACTTGTGACCACTTTTCAACAAAACAAAAGAGGAAAACTACAGCTAATACAATTAGCCTAATTAACTATAAGAATTTGAAGATTACCCCCTCAAGCAGTGGTTTCTTTCCCTTCTTTTTGGCACCCTTTTGTGTTTCAAGAAGCATTGCTTGAGCTTCCTGAAGTTCCCTCTCCTCTATTTCACGGCGAATTCGCTGCTGCTCTCTCAGAATATATTCTTCAGCCAACCGCTTCTGTTCAGCCTCCTCAGTTACCTTCTGTAGTTTTAATCTTTTAGATTCTTCTTGTCGCTCCTTGAAATATGCAAAAGATAATAGTTAATATTGAAACTTCAGCAAAATATAAATCTCAGCAAAAGTTTTGAAAAAACCATTTCCAGCATCTGACGTTCATGCTCTTCTTTGCGTTTCTCAATGATGGACTTCCTAGCAAGAAGCCTCTTATGTTCCTTGTCAACTATCTCTGCCAGATCATATCCAATACCCAGTTTGGATGCTTTCCTTATAGGTGGAGAAATTAAGTTCTTTGCTTTACTAAGAGAATCAGCGAGAATAGAAAGATGATCAGAGAGCTTTTCTGATTCAATGTCCTGTGAACGAACCAAGTCATATATGAATTGTGGATCATAAGTATTGCATAACTTAGCATAAGACCGGGAAAGATAAAAACAAGCTCAAGCAGTTAAAGGACAATGTCAGTTTCTTAATGAGAACAAATGACAAAATCCACATCAAAATACAACAACAAAAGGTGAAACCATCACCTCGGCAACCCCTCAAGGGTGACCTCCCACTATATGAAAGGGAGGTAAATCACAGTAGGACTTCACCTAGCACCAGTAGCGCATGCAAAGAGGGGTTGAGGTAAAATGCAATCCAATAAATGAACACATACAGAAATGCAAACTAAAACTATTTGTCAGAATATAAAGAAATAGAGTGCATTTAGGGAGAAATAAGTTCAAGGTAAATAACATAAATGAATCTGTGAAGCTATGTAGCAATTCCATTAACAAGGTTTGGTGCTTGTGGATAGAAATTACAATGGAGATGAACCAAGCATAAAACAGATCTAGCAAGCATGATTTATTGACAACGTCATTTATCTAGAAGGAAATGTGCAAGTGCAAGATGAAAACTTGTATTCAAATAATATCCCAAAAGCATAAAAGTGAAGTTCTCCAAGAATAACCAACTATAAGGCAATAAGTATTTGTACCATCAACTGTGACAACGCACAATGAGAGAAGATATTGGGTTACACGTTATCAAGTTGAACAAATAAACTCACATGTAATACAAAAATGTAAAATTGCAGAAACTTAATATCACAAGTTGCAACTGAGTTGGATAAGCCATAATTTCATATGCTGCACTAACAAACATTATGCCCATACGAGCATCACATTACATTGTTTAGTTTATAGTTCATGTTTGTTGTTGCAATCCACCTCTAGACAAGGTTTACCAAGTTAGAGTTAGCTCAAGTTGGGTTTTGATATTTGACCAATATGTTTGATGGTTAAAAGGGAAAAGTCAAGTAAAAGGGGAGATTACTTGAGAAGATTGTTAGTGCAATCAACCTCAGATCAAAAGTAGTTCAATGTTTGTTGGTTGAACGAGAAGTCCAAGTGCAAGGGTGACCTGTCAAGTTTGTTGGTTGAACAAGAAGTCCAAGTGCAAGGGTAACTTGCAACTTGACAGTTGAAAATTCAACATAGAGTTTAAGGGTAAAGTCCAAGTGGGTCACGGTTGATAAAATACTTGACGGTTAAAAGTCCAATAGTGAGTTAGCAAGGGCAAAATTCAAGTGGATCAGGGAGAATCAAGCACTTGGCACAAGACGTGATGTCACAATGGTGGAAATCCTAATAAGTCATGGAATAGAAATTAGGCATGAAAGATGGAAATCCTAACAGGTCATGAAGGACCGGATGTTAGACACGAGAGGTGAAGTCCTCACAAGTCATAGAGGACTGTTTAGATACGAGACAAGAAGTCCAAATAAATCAAGTAGAACTAGATGTTTGACAATAAAAAAAGTCTCGCAGACAAAGGGCGATCGAATGATAGGCAAATGAAGTTCTAATAAGTCGGGATTGACCGAATACTAGACAAATGAAGTCTTGATAGATTGAGGTCAATCGAATACTAAGCAAAGTGAGATTTTAGCTTTTGTCTTGCAAAAAAATTGCTATGGAATAGTAAATCCTAAACCAAGTTCAAAATTTGAGGGGGTTTAAGGGAGTTTATGATGTGATCAATGACTAATGAAACACATCAATCGATTGAGAACTCGATTGTTGATGCAATAGTCAACTAAAAGTGGTATAGCAGTCGATTGTTATCCTCGATATTGAGATGGATGCAACCGTTAGGGCAAATCAACGTTCAATTCTGACTAGAGCAATAAACTGATGGAAGCTAATAATTGACTATTAGACGATTTTCAGCCCCGACCTATAACCTATAAAGGAAGGTTTCGTGGAAGATTTTTGGACGTTGATTCTTAGGGTTTTAAGGGTAAGCGTTGTCAAATTCTAGACTTTCAAGAGGCATTACAAAAGCAATCAACAGCAAGCAAAACAAAAATCTATTGTGTATCTCTTACGTTGGATATACGTCTCAAGTATAGTATCAATAGAAAGAAAATATATACGATTCCTAGAATTAGTGATGGAAGTTAAAGGATGAGAAGCAAAATATATTTAAGGAGAAGGTAGGAGTACAAAATTTAGGTAAAATATACAGTAATTAATATAAGATGGTATTAAAATTAAAAATAGTAGCTAAAAGTGTATTTGGTGAGTGGGCATGCACCACTAAGGAATCTTGGTAGTGCAATGAGAAAGTACAAGAAAAAGTGAAGGAAAAATAAACTTATAAGGAATTATATATTTGTAACAACAATAAAAACTTTAAAAAAATATACAATATGTAAAATATGATACCCAAAAAATAATTAAATAATAGTATTATTTAAGAAATAATCTTATTGGATTTTTCATGAATTTTTAGAAATTTTTCTAGATTTCAACTCGTTTTGAGGGGATGAATCGGTTGGACTGCCAGGAAGCCTATTTAAAACACTCAATTTTAGTGGGAGTTGATAGAGGAGTTAACTTAGGGTTACATTGATTAAACCCTAAGTATTAAATCTTGCTACAGTGACCTAGTTCCCTTTAAACGCCGCTCCTCCTCTTCTTTTTCCCCAATGCCTTTGTTCATCGCGTCTCCATCCCTGACGCCGACGATTCTCGACCGCGCCGGTGTGGTCTAGCCCATTGCCGACCGAGCCTCCCTTCTCCTTCACCGATTGCCCGAGTCCGTCCAGCCACGGTCTCCCCTCACCAAGTGCTTTTCTTTACGCATGCGGGTCTTCAGCCAAGAGGGGAACTCATGCCCTAGCTTCGATCTGTCGACGCCTTCCCTCTCATGAGCTCCCTTCTTTCCTCGCGGCCTGACGTCGACTGTCCGAGCCCTATCACTGACACCGCTGGCCATCAAGTGAGACCTCTTCTTCCGTCGGCGCTATGGAAAGGGCATTGATTCTAATTTGTGCGTCATTGATCAGCAATTTGTGTTGATTGTTGTTCGTCATGCTCCTCTCCTTCCTCCAATCACCGAGTTGTGCCCTAGTGTCGTCGCCACTCTCCTCTGCCCTAGATCGGCATCACGGTAGCCTTGGATCTTTCATTGTGCGACTACAGATCTGGACAAGGGTTAAGTCATGCTTAGTGTTTGATTAGTTGAGATACGATCTCATCTTTTATTTGGGGATATTGTGATTAATTATTTGATCGATTGATGTAGCTCTGACCATTCTTGTTGGTGAGCATCGTTGGTTGTTTCCCCTTTTGCACGACTGGTAGCAGCTTCATGTCCTTCTGCAAGGCTCCTCTATTCCGTCTCTAGCCATCGGAGACACCATCTTCTGGTAGCTTGAGTAATAGCCTAGATCTTGACCACATTTTTTGTCATGGGGATTAATAAAGGGTTGAATCCTTTCCTGAATTTGAAAAGTAGCTTGGAGTTAGTCGTTTTACTCTCCTGTGGCCATTCCTGTGCTAGTCCAAAAAATTGGAAGAAGGGGTGATCAAGGTGAGATTTCATGGTTTAAGAACTTGTTTGATTAGGAGATTAATTGGATTAATTTGCTATCCATGATGATTGATAGTAGCATTAGTAGTGATGGATTATAGAAATTGATTGGATTAGTACAATGATTAATAGATGGATTCGGTGAGTATTGTGGATAATCCATTATTAATTGGATATGTTGGATTGTTAGTTCATGTTTTTCTTGAATTAAATTGAAGTATGTGAAGGAAGAGTTTGGATCGGTTTAGATTGATTAATAGTTGATACATTATTATAGATTCTTAGTTTTGTCTCGTATCCTGTATTTGTAGGATTCGAGTTGGATGCGATCTTTTGGACTTGTTGAAAACGGCTGACACGAACTACGTATAAAGACAGGTATTTCTTCCATAGCCTCTTTAGTTCTTTAATCTTAATGCATGGTTGTTTTTGGATTGATGGATTAGATTGCTTTACCTTAAATATATCTGTATTGTTATCCTACTTGATACTGTTGATTGACCTTAAAGATCATCTATTTATTTCATATACAGTCTTGACTTTTGAATATCTATACTCTACTGTGTATACACATTTAGAGTATACACCATTGGGGACAACTTGTTGACTGCCTTATCATGTTGATTATGCATATGATATTGGTGTACACATGATTAGTATGTGTTGTAGGAGTTTATCAGGTTGATTGTTCATTTGCATTTGTGTGTGCACATGTGTCTAGTGTATACCATTGGAGGAAATATGTCAATAGTACCTATGTTGTTGAGCATATATGTCTGGTGGGATATTAGGGGAGTCATGTTGATTATAACTGCATTGTAGGGTGCGTGCGAGTATGTTATGTACGTGTCTGGTGGGCTACTTATTGTATTTGTTGGTTAGTAGTCACCAGTTGGATCTACCCATACCTATAGATATAGGGATTAGATAGATCATTGTACTAGAGGTGCTTATGTGGATTGGGAGGTTGCATTGATAATGACGATATATATATTATGATTATCACATCATGCTCATCATTGGACTACATGTTGACGACCATTTACTCCCTTGTGGTATAAGCTAGTCGCCAGTCATATATGTGGATGGTTTGATGACCACTAGCTCCTTTAGGTATGAATTAGTCAGACATGTTAGTTGTCCATTCGGCCACTGAGGGAGAGTGGTATCTAGGAGTGAAGCTAGTCCTGTTGTGATTCCACTTGGCCGCTCAGTGTTTTACTTTGTCAGCCTCGGACACTCATGAGTAGTAGTATTTGGAGGATATAGTAGTCAGGAGGCTAAAGATGTGAGTAGTCAAGGGCCCTGATGCTATGTAGTTAGATAACTACTTAGCGAACTGTCCGCCTCAACCGCTCTATAGTGGTTGTACTGGAAGCTAGTACAGTTATCACAGACCCAAACATCCCGGCCATACAAGGGTCGTGGTGTCTAGAGAGGTGGCGGGGGTGACAATATGGCATGCATGCGCATTTTTGCATATGATGCGCGATGCATCTGTGGATATATATTTACATACATGATTAGTAGATACTAGCTGCATGTGATTATGATATGCTGCACTTGTTTGTACTATGACTGTTGCATATGGTTGTCATGCTACATACATATCATTTATTATACATATATATGCTGTCGATTATATTACTGCTATGGGTGATCATGATCTTTATACCGTATATATCGATTCAAATTGAGTATATGTATTCATATTGTCAGTTATGTTTAAATGCATTGATTATGTCAGTATGATCATGTTCTTATTTCCCTACTGAGACTGTATACTATGATCTCCATGTTTTATATAGACAAAGCACTATCTTGTCTATTACCCGCTAAGTGACCCGCACTCACCATCGCATTTCTATGTTATCTTTTTTCTCAAGTAGCAGATAATGATTATGGAGTCTGCTTCTTTATCGTTTTTAGTATTTTGTTGTGTTTAAGCCATGCCAGCATACATTGTATCATTTTGGTTTGTTTGGGTTTTCCTTTCATTTCCGCTGTGTTTTTAGTATAGCAGTGTGGGATATTTATTATATAACTGCATGGTTGTGATTATTTTACTCCAATCGAGTGGACTGTGTATATAACTGCGTGATTGTATATGTTCTAGCCATGTGGATTGTTGATTATTGCTTGTGAGTAGTCTTGTGACAATGTATTTATACTTCATATTGTCACAGTTATGTTGTCCGTTTACCGAACAGGAACTCCTATGGGGTGTGACACAATAGACAAGAAAGAGGCTAAGAAAGTAGTGAATGAAGGAAAGAATGAAATTTTTGAACGATTGTATCAAAAAATTGAATACAAAAGAAAGGAAAGAGACATTTATAAAATAACTAAAGTAAGAGAAAGGAAGACAAGAGATCTTATCCAAATAAATTATATTAAAAATGAATGTAATAGATACTAATAAACGATGGAGAAATAAAAGAGCGATGGAAGAGGTATTTTTATTAATTTTTTAATGAAAATTTAGGTAACCAACTTAACTTAGGAATTTAAGTAGGCCTAAGTATAAAAATTTAAATGGTTATCGTAGAATTCAAACTTCAAAAGTAGTAAAGTTTTAAATAGAATGTACAATGAAAAAATCGTTGGACAAGATGATATTCCAATATAGGTATGAAAGTGCCTATGAAAATAAGATATTAAATTACTTACAAAACTATTTAACATGATATTAAAAATGAAAAAAAAAATTCTGATCAATAGAGGGTAAGTACTCTAACTTCCTTAAATAAGAACAAGGGAGACATACAAAATTGTGCAAACTATATTAGTATTAAACTAATGAGTCATACCATGAAACTTAGAGAGAGTAATAGAAAAATGATTAAGAAGACTAGTGACCAAAAATCAATTTGGATTCATGCCTGAAAAGTCAATAATAAAATTAATATAACTTCTTAGACAACTAATTAAAAAATATCAGGAGGAAAAATAAGATCTACACATGATATTCATTGACTTAGAAAAAGTCAATCCCAAAAAAAAATTATATGAAGAATTCTAGAAAAAAGAGATATTAGTATAACATATATTGAATTAATTACGGATATGCATGAGGATGTAATAATAGAGTAAAAACTTCAAGCGGTGTAACTGAAACATTTCCAATAAAGATAGGGTTACATCAAATATCAGCTCTAAGTCTTTATCTTTTTACACTAATTATTGGAAACAGTACCGTGGTGTATGTTATTTGCAGATGATATTATTTTGGTAGATAAAGCACGTAAAGGAGTAAATGCTAAACTAAAATCTTGACAACAAATACTAGAAGGAAAAGATTTTAGGCTTAGTAAAATAAAAATAAAATATAAAAATTAAGTTTAGTAATATAGACGCAATAAGACAATTGTTAAGATAGGAGATGAAGAGTTGCTTGGAATTGAGAGATTTAAATATTTAAGATCATTTTTGCAAAACAATGGAGGAATTGAGAAGATGTCTTACATAGAATACAAGCAGAATGGTTGAAAAGCAGGATGGTTGAAATGAAGGAGGGCATCTGGTATTTTATATGATCATAAAGTATCTCTAAAACTTAAAAAAAGTTCTACAAAACCCTAATTAGACCTGCTATGTTATGTGGAGTTGAATGTTATTATGTGACTCGAGCACATAAGCAAAAGATGAGAGTTGCTAAGATGAGGATATTAAGATGGACGTGTGGGCATTACAAGGATAGACAGAATAAGAAATAAGAGCATTAAAGAGAGTCAGAGTTGTATCTATTGAAGGAACACTTTGAGACACATTTAAGATGTTACGGGAATGTACTTAAAGGATCAATAAATGTTCCAACTAGGCGAGGTGTGACACACACACATCAAACGAAGAAGAGAATGACCAAAAAAAACTTGGTTAGCAATAATAAAATAAGATAAAATTTATTTAAGTATAAATGATTATATAGTAGGGGATAGAGTCCAATGGCATAAAAGGATCTCTATAGTCAAACTCACCTAATGAACAAGACTTGGTTGTTATTATATTCATTATCATCTTTATCTTTGCATTTAGTTTGTATTGTTTGTAACAATAGGTATTGTAAGAGGTTTCTCTATTTCCTAAAAGTATCCAAAAAGGTGAAAGCATAATGGTACTATCGTTAGGATGCTAGGTCATGGAGTAGGAGCTGGCCGGACCACGTGAAATTGAGGTGTTGTACTTGTATTTTGTTGTTTTGTTTATTTTCCACTTGTTAACATTTTATATAAAAAAAATAGATACGCTATTTTAACAACCCCTAGTGTCGGCCCCACGGATATGGAGAAAAGTAAACACGAGTACACGGGCGTTAGGCACATAAAGGGGCAAACTCTCTCCTAAGAATCGATCCTTGGCCATTACATCAAAGATGTCATATGTCCACTGTCTGTGCCGCCCTAGGGGCACTTGTTAATATTTTATGGATAAGCACACAATCAACCCTCTAGCGACGTCACTGATCCTAACAATATTAACATTCACAATATAAAACATAGCAAACCTAAAAATAGCATATGAAAAGAGGTCTTCATGTAAAAATTAGATAAAATGATAGGGCAACTACAATTACAGAACTCCATCACATGCTCCGTAAGATAGGGTAAACATGTTCAAACACATAACAAAAACAAATGAAATATAGTTGTCATTTATGCAAGCAAAATTATTTAACAAATCAGAACTCAGAAGTCAAATAAAAAAAAAGAATCATCTTCAGCTAGTGAGAAGATGATACACCTTGGAAAGCTTATACTTAAAAGCTAATAAGCATGAAATTATTTGATACCTAAAGTTTAAAGAATGTAAATCAACATAACATGCCTTTGAAAACAGGTAAATATGAGTTTAGACACCATACCACATTGCCAAATAAAACAGCGCCCTTCAGGTGATCAACTTTCATTGCTAAAAAATTATATTTGACTGCATCTACAGAAATCTTCTCCGTAACTGAGAAGTCAAAAAATGGTATCATCTTCAACAAAGATTCAATCTTTATGGACTGATACACCTGGGAAATCTGATAGAATAGAAGACAAGAAAAAAAGGCTTGAGAAACAAAAAAACAAAAGAAAGGAAATATTGAACAAATAACACCCATAGATGCGTGAGAAGAAAATGTAAATCACACCTGCTGAAGAACTCTTAAAGTGGTAAGCTTTTCGAGAGCAGGATTGTATTTGGAAAGTTGCACTTCTGGAACTGATGAGGCTGATGATAGCTTACCACCAAGTTTTGAAATCTTAGCAAGCAAAGGCTCGACTCTTGTTGCCAGGTCTAAAGGAAGGAATTCATTTTCTAGGAGATGATAGATATCCTTCACTTCTTGAGAGACACAAGTCATCACACCTTTGTTGGTCTGTACAACATTGACTTTGCTGAATTAACAAGTGTTTGCTTCCATGAATTGAACGATAATTCGATATCATGTATGGGCAAAACAGATAGCATGGAGGAGTCTAGTGTTTAAGCTTGTCAACCATAGAAACAGAAGTAATAGAGGGTAATAATCCTTTAAATTAGCTAGAAAACATAGCATTTTGCAAAGGAAAATTGATAATCCTTTTTGTTCCATCCTGCACTGTAAAGGTTAGAAACAAACAAATCAAGGAAAGGCATAATTAGTAATTACTGTCAGGCAAAGCAAACAAAAATGGCCAAGAGATTACAAAGGCCCAAAAGCTCACAGCAGGATAGTCATCGCAGTTTACATCTATTTTATCATAATGGAGCTTACCAGATAAAAAAATGTTGCATTGTGTAAGTTTTGCAGGTGAATACAAAGTATTATTAATTGAGTGCCGAGAAGATATAATTAATTATGTAAGTTCACATTAATACATCAACTAAAATGAGTGCCTAGTGAAGATATAATTAATTGTATTCCAAGAAGAAATCACAAATTATTAGTATCAATCGAACAATTACTCAACTTTTGCATCTTAAGTATGTGAAAACAAAATATACAGCTTGCAGAAAGTTCAAAATTAGGAAGATATAAAACTGAATTATTATTGGTCAAGGTACAAGTAGATGAAACTGATACAAATATGTATAACATACCAGTTCTGCAAGCAATGATGCGCGTGAAAGCTGCAAAACAAAAGTGAGACATCAGAACTAACAATTTGAAATAAGAAAAATCAATTGGATGACATGTAAGCAACTTAAACACATACCACTTCTTTAGTCTCGCCTTTAGGATCAAGAGTGAAATTGACAAGGCTAGTCATTCGTAGATTACGTTCTTTTTCATTTTCAAGCTCCAAATGGGATGCACCATGCTTTTGGTCATAAGGGGCCACCGAAAGGGCAGCTAATAAAACAGATGATGCTATCAACTGCAAATCCTTCTGTGATAAGTTCTTATTGTAGCTTTTCTGTAATGTGAAAAGCTTCAACCATGCATACGCATGGTATAAATAACTATCTGAAACCCAAAATATGTCTGTCAACTTGGCATAATATACAACCATTAATGATGGCTTGGGACTCTTCTTCACCATACTCATCAAACCATGGATATCCTCAACTGAGCGGAATGCTTCCTGTATGAGAAAACAATACAATAACAGCTTAATGAATTCAATTTAAAAAAAACACACACATATCTATCTCGTAAGGTATCTCATATAGGTGATGCATGATATGATGAAAACAACACCAAAACTAGATATATTGGAATAGAAGTAAATGCTTCACCCCTATTGTATGAAACCATGTCAAATTCCAGGCATCTTGAAGGTCATAAATAATTGGAATGACGGAAATGTATGGAATGACTTCACATGAGCAACTTTCAGATGATAGAAGGCTGTGTCAAAGAGCTTCTACTCTACTAATGATACATCAAGTAGGGAACCCCTACCATAAAGATAGATAATAAGTTTGCATCGTTCTGATATTTTCTTCAAGTTGCATTTACAAAGTTCACATTGAATTTACTATGAAACCCCAAGTGACAAGTAATTCAGTTAGGCTAATCCATAACTAAATGGCATGGCTGATCCACATGAGCTCATATTGCATGTTGATATAGATTTACACCAAAGCAAGACCATGCAGGCTGATACCAGAGCCAAAATTTTAGTCTAGCAGTTAAGTTAGGAAATGCATTACAGAAAAAAAAATTGCAATGCTAGTTTGCAAATATAGGAAAATCCCTACCATTCAAAAACAATAGTTGGTCTGGAACAATGAGAAAAATAAATATATCAAAGGAACATAATGCAATGCTAAAATATAAACCTGCCACAGTTTCAGATCAGTTGCTATCTTGAGCTGCTCAATTCTGGTATCCAAGTAAAGTTGCAAACTCTCTGGAGCAGTCAGATCAGGCCTGTCCCTTTGGTCCCTATACTTGTTTAAATTAGCAAGATGGTTTCGTATAATCTCACAGAGCCTACGAAATTCAGTGGTCCTCTTGTACTGTTTGCAAAATTGGAAGGCCCGATGTGCTGTCATCTAAAGAATAAGAAAGAACTACTCAGATTCCGTTTAAACTAGTGTGCTCATCTTCAATATTATATTAATCTTATTTCTGCCAATAATAGAACGAGAAACTTCTTTGCTACAACTTAACAGCAAAACAGTCATGGTTACAATAAGTTCATAAGCTACATAGGAAAATACTGAACCTGGGTAAGAATTACACAACAAAAGAGTGAGAACAAGAACATACATAGCTTCACCAAATCAGAAATAAAAGGCACACTGCATAGGTAACTAGAGATATATCAGATAATGACTAAGACTGAGCTTAGTGCAAAATATAAGCATTAGGAGGGAACAGAGAGGAGGGAAAGCAATACAAAGGTCCATATGACAGCATGAACTGCTTGACTATTCATGTGCAAAATTTGTGATCAATCCTTCTCCCTCTCCCTCCTATTTTTTCATCTAACTAAATGAAGCCTAAAAGAAGATACAAAATATATTAAGAAAAAAAGTACACATGGTTGGATATACACAATTCATACATGACAATGCAAAGTGATCTAGTAGCATCAGAGAGACAGTTGATGTCCTAGGTCACTTGTGAGGAGCATATGACAGCTTCATATTATCAAAAAGGAATAACTAAAAGGATTAAAAAAATTATTTATAAGCATAGATTTAAAATCCGCCTGCTTGAGCCTCATAAACAGGCAGGTTTTGAAGGGAACACATAGCAACCACATATAATCGCATGACATACACAGTTTACATATGCTTAACCTTATTTGGTTTATTTAACTTAATTTAAACTAAACCATGTTGACTTAATGTCCTCAAGTATCCTACTTAGCATCTGGTGATTTATAAGTATTAACTTAACAATTGTTTTGCAACAAATGTTTTAGGTATCAATATATATTTTATACAATTTTATTACTAACTGCTCATGCCTCCGCATATGTGCTATGTAGCAAGTTGACTACATAACCGTTCGCATATACTTCTTGAAACCTGTTTACAAGTGTCATTTGCACCTACTCATTTCCATTTTTGGAACCAAAATGCTAGCAAATATCATAGAAACATTGAAATGAAAAGATACTAGGAAAATAGAGGACTCACAACATCAAAAGACATTGAAGTTGCAACACAAAAACATGGGATCCCAAAAAACCTAGATTAAACAGAAAATAAGGATGTTTTCTTAGAAAACAGAAAATAGAGGACCCATACCCAAGTGAGCCTCTCCAGCCCACCCGAACTCCTTTTCACTTGCAGACCCTATCACCGTTGAACAACCAGCCGACCACCCTCGCCTTAACAGCATAGCCACCATTTCCGCCTGCTGACCTAATGCCCATCTCCAGAAGACCTACTCACTCCCCACTCCCCCGGAACCCAATTGGTGTCTTCCTTATGTGACCCAATCAGAGACATCCTGAACTTAATCTCCCCGCTCTCTGTCGCCAAGACTCAATAGGTGTCATCCCCACCAGAGCCTAATCTCCACCAAACAACCATCTGACCACCCTTCTACAAACCTCTCCATTCCCACCCAAACCCTTCTCTTTTGCTCACCAACCCAATCTCCATAGAACAGACACCCAACCACCTTCAACTTTCAAGGCCCACTTGGCAACATCTCCACAGAAGCTCATTCAACATAACCAACCGCTTGTCAAGCTCAAGGAAGGAGGGAAGGAAATAATATAAATTTTTCCTGAAAAGTTTCGATAAAGAAAGTTTTGCATACATAGGTCATTTTACACAAACAAATGAACTCTACTAACATTCTTTGGAATAAAATGTCATCAAATCTATTTCATGGTGCCACTATTGGGTTTGACCTGTTTAGTTATACTCTTGGACTAAGTTAGTGAACAAACAAAAATGCATATCAACTAAAAAAAAAAGGGCAGCCCGGTGCACGAAGCTCCCGCCATGCGGGGTCCCGGGGAAGGATCCATTGTACGCAGTCTTACCTTGCTTTTTGCAAGAGGCTATTTCCAGGATTCGAACCCGTGACCTTTTGGTCACATGGCAACAACTTTACCGTTGCGTCAAGGCTCCCCTTCATATCAACTAAGTTTATAAAAAAAAACAAATATATACTGGTTGTTTTCTTACACAACCTTTGTTTCCTACTCTTGTCTTCTTTGCTAGACTCAGGACTCTAGAAACTTTCAGCCATAAAATCTATAGATAGCTCTATGAAACTCAAGATAGATAAGTGAACATAATAAATTTCTGGACCTAAATACATGAATTGATTTAAACATCAAAGGATTCTCACGCAGGTTAAAATAGATGCTTCTATAATGCCTTGCTACTTTCTTATTTATAAGAACAACGTATTGCTACAACAGAATAAGAGTAACGTAAGTTGACATCCATATAGTTCCTTCAAACATTTAAGAGTTTTTACAAAGTAGTCATAGAATTAAACATATTTGAAACAGAATATGTATAAGCATGTACAAAGGATCCTAACAAAAAATCTCTTAAAATTTTTCAAAGGAAAGCAAGTGTTTTATCAAATAAACAGAAATTGTAGGTGTCTTACTGCATATAGTGATTCCAATTTGGAATTGTTCCGCAGAATCTCAAGCACTGTCCTGTACGTCTCCCACAAGAATTTGAACCATGGAGTAACAAGTTCCCTATCTGATCTATCCTTTCCCTTCTCCCCACTAACATAGCTTAGCATTAAATCCTCAGGTCTCTTATCAGCCTCAAGATCCTCCACATCAAGTGCGTCTTCCAAAGCTTGTGCTTGAGTTCTAGCCTTCTCAGCTCTCTCTGTTGAAAGCTGCATGAAGTGCTTTATCACTTCCTCTAGAGAGCTTACATTCACTTGTTGACATATGATCCGATATTGGATCAAGCCATCCTTGGCAAATCGGCCTTTCCTCATGTCCACACAGAGTTCAACATATTTGAACATTATTCTCTCAAGAGACTTCTGCCATGCTCTGTACCTTTTTGAAGTGATAAGATCATGTAGGGCTTGCAGGGCAGCTTGTTTTTGTCCGACATTGACCAACTCTGAAAAGCAGGAGACAAGGGGCAAAACATGCATATTATTGTATTAGAAAGTGCATGTTGTATGAAAGAACAAAGCAAATTAATCTGAGCATACAGCAGACGATGAAAGACGAGAACTCTAGAAGTTTGGTTGTGGATATACTTATTGAAGGTAATTGATAAATAGACCAGCAGATACACTTTTTAGACAATAAAGTCATACTGCTGGGAGAATGATTTCTTAGTTTAGCCCCTTTTTTCTCAATTAGACAATACACAACATTTGATACACATGTACTAACACAAACACTTTACTCATGAGATTGCAGCATGTGCCTCATTGTCTGCTTGCATTCAAATGATGCAAAAAAGCAACAGTATGAACTTATTAGTCTATGCAATGGAATCTTTTTTTTTTAGAAAGAAATAGTACCCTCTGCACGTTTCAGAGCATTCTCAGGTTTAGCAAAAGTCGCCATTTTCTGCACAAATATATGTTTGGTTGATGCTTGCTTTGTACCACGGAGCAGGTTGGATGCTGCAAACAAAAAAGTAAATAACATTGTCAAACCCCAGGCTCAGACATGATAGAGTTGAGAGACTGCTGTATTATCAACATGCCCACAAGAAAGAATACCCAAAGTCAGATATTTACACAAAACAGATTCAAAATCCGATATTTACATCCATATTCAAATCTAACCAAAGTCAGAACTCTTCACCACAACAGAAACGACCGAACTGAAAAACAAGATGATGCCCATACCACAAGCAATGTACTATCTCGATTTTAGCACTTAGAAAACCCAAATTTGCGCTTCATTCCTCCTATCCATTGGTATTCTCCGTCCATTTCATCATTCTCATTTCCTCAAATTCTCTAAACCTTATTTTTTATAGATTAAGCATCACACGAAAAATGTAAATACAGATTTGAAAGGATGAGAAAGTGCAGTGATGAAAGACATACACATACTAAGATGTCTAAAAAGGGTGATCCGGACCAGAGGAAATTTTAACCTACCTTAAACGGATGTGACGTCGTGCTTCTCACAGATATTCGACGCCGAGGTCGACAATCGAAGAGGAGAGGAGGTGATGTTCGCAACGACCGCGAAGGAGAAAGGCTGAATCTTTAAACCTAACCATTGATTCAACTACGACCGTAAGATATTTAGATAAAATAAAATTAGTTCTATAGAAGATTTTTATCGACTAACCTTGGTGGAACAAAACCAGAACGGAGATCAGAGGAAGAAGAGACGGCGGCGGATTTGGAGCGGCAACCGCAGACGATGATGTAGGAGATCCTTATTCCTGAGGTTGTAAGGGCATCATTAAATACCGAATATGCCCTTTCTAGTTCATAAATTATCGGACAAACGAGCCAAATCGGCAAAATAACGATCCGGCTCGGTTTGAGTTAACTCAAACAAAAGTATGCTGGTAGCGGAACCGGCTTTTTTGGAGAGCATTTTTTTTTCATGGATTTTATGTTTATCTCCCTAAACTATTAAAAAGAATGTAAAAAATTGACTAGCATATTAAAAAATAGTAGAACTAAAAAATTTCAAGTTTGAAAGTTGTGCAAGATAATGCCGTTGCACCATTAAATATATTCTAATAAGTTTGATAATTTGCATAAACAATTCTTCGCAATGAATATTGAATATTATGATAATATCATTAAATATTATATATATATATGGATGGATATATATTTTTGGAGAATAAATTTCTTCCATTCTTTATTATTTAACGATCGACTATAAGTTGATCCTATGATTTATTATCCTTCACATAACATAGAAACGGACTGTGAAAAATACTTAAGATAAATGTAATCATCTTTTATTACAATATAGTTTTAATATGATCTTAGGGTAATAATATAGTGATAGAGATTTTGTTAATCTTCAGGCATGGCATATTGATAATCCAAAACAAAAAGAGATAAACTTTGAATGAAGATCAAATTACTAAGTTTAAGATGTTATTATGTATAAATTTAAGTCTAGTATGAGATTTACTTAACTTTAAACTTAAAGTACAATCAAGATTGTAGTAGGAAGAGTAGGACTAAGCATTCGGTCAAAATTGAACCGACCGAACTGAATCGATCGAACCGAATAGACCGAAAATCGAATAAATCGATTTTTTTTTCAACCAACCGAACCGACCGAATTCTCTACAAAAACCGAACCAACAAAACCGATAAAAGATCGGTTAATTCGGTTTTTGACCGAATTAACCGAATTTTAAAACTTTATTTGATTTTAATTAAAAAAAGAAGATATTTTATTTATTATATTTTTAAATAAAAAAATTAATAAATATTTTTATTCGGTTTATTCGGTTTAACCGAATTACAAAACTTAAAACCGAAACCGAACCGAATTCATCAAAAACTGAACCGAACTTTTAAAAAAAAACGAAAACCGAATTAACCGAACCAAATTCCTAAATTCGGTCGGTTCGGTTTGGTTAATTCGGTTTTACTGAATTTTTGCTCACCCCTAAGGAAGAGTGTGAAGGATGATATGAAGTGGCATGTGTAGGAGCTGGAACCCTATTGCTTTTGAGGGATTAGAAGCCTAATTAGAGACAACTTTAGGATGAAGTTAAGATGTACGTAAGACTCCATAGTGAGTTGTGAGAGTTACGTAATATGTACACATGGGGCGAGGGTGGTATTCAATTTTGGTGGACTTGATTATAAGGATGATCGTAGTCAAGATTCCAATCGACTAGTGGATGAGTCAATTGATGAAAATATTTACTGAAAATGTAAAACCCTAATTTGTTCATGGATTGTTTGGATTAGTCGACTAATATAAAATTTAGTAAATTAATGGATGACTAAATAGTTGACTCAAGCTGAGATGCCAATAAATGAAATATTTCTATTTCAATGGCGATTGATTAATGATAAATGGTGTTGGCCTTTTTTTGCATGTCACAAGGCTCACCAAATTGATAAAGATTGGAACTCACATAAACTAAATGAAACACGTGTAGTAAGGAGTCCCAAGTCGTATTTTTCCAAGGGTAACTAGTGTATGTGCGTGAATTCTAGATTCGGTTCCAATCATAATCTAATTTCAATTTGAATACATCTTCTGCCAAAATGAGACAACAACAATCAAAATCAAGATCTAAGAAGATTCACTCTCATCTAAATCTGATTAAAATTCCTCTCATTAAATTAAAAACAATTAAATTCGGATTCCCTGGTATCATCCAATCAAATGAATCAATTTCTTCATTCTTAACTCACAATCACAGAAATAACTAAATACAAAGCTCAAACAGAATTATAGAAACTGAGATAACATCCAATTCATAATCACATTCCACTCCACAATCAAGCTCAACATCAAGACTACAATTCTCTACTTCATTCAGCATCGTTAAATAGAGATACACATCCAGAAACATCAAGTTAAACATTCAACAATTCAATTCAATCTCGGCACAAAGAATTCATTTGAAAGACAAAGAATTACTAAATTCAAGCATTAAAACTAAGCATGAACTTGTAGAAACGAAATAGGAAATTCATAGTAAGAAGTAAATTGCATCTAAACTATCAGATCCTCAGATCTGAGCAAGATAATGAATAATTCAAAAGAAAACAAAGATGCAGAAAATTAAACTGCAAAACTAAAATCTAAGCCATCTTCAATCCAAACTACTCTTCCAATGAATCTCTCCCTGCCGTCACACAAGGATCCTTAATGAAACCTCACTTTGGACTTGAAGAAGAAGCTCTCAAACACTAAACTCAATTCAGAATTCTCCAGCACCAAAGAACATCTTCCCGGAAAAGCTGGTGAAGATTGAATCTGCCAAGCTCGAAATTCTGCAGATCTGAAATCTGGATTCTCTGGATCGATACTCTCAGATTGAGAGCGAGCCACTATCAACAGAGAAACACCTCCGCTGATGGCTGAAACAGAGAGAATATCCAAACAAATCTAAGTTCCGGAGAGGAAATCGCCGGCGCGTGCAGAGGATCAGAACTTGGAAGCCAACGGATGGAAGCTCCGACGCCAATGAGACTCACTGAGAAGTAGATCTGGAAGAGGATGGGGAACACCGGCGTCGCAGCGGAGAAGAAGATCGCACTGTGGAGAAAATCGCGACGCCGAGCTCAGCTACTGTAGCTTCTCACGCGGGTTTTTAAACCTCCTCTGTTTTGATCGGACGGCTGAGGATTCTCGGTGCTTGATCAACGGTGGAAAACATCTCAGATCTGGATCAAAAGGTACTGATCTTCATCTATGGTCCAGATGTACTCCTCATTAAGTCGGATGGACCAGATGCTTGACGGATGGCTCAGATCTGCTTGATCTTCAATGGACGGTCCAAATCGATCCAGATCTTGATCTCCTCATCTTGCCCTAGATTTGAGCCCAAGTATGGTCCAATCTGATCGGGTCCATGACCCTTTTGATGCCTACAAAATAATAAACAAATATTAGCAACAAAATACCATGAAAATAGACTAATTTATAATTAAGTCCAAGATCACATGCAAATTATGAAATGCAATCTAAATGTGAGATTATGCTGTGAATAGTCCAATAAAAACATGCATTATGATTCAAAATAATATAGCTAAAATCATGGTTATCAATAAATCAACAACTTATATTAGGATTCAATTGATTAATGTTACAAATTCAAAGCAAAAAATGAACAATTAATGGATAAGTGTTGTACAATCCGCAAGTGAACGAAATGTCATCAAGTAAGAAAAATATCGATCTAACAGTGATTGTTAATTAAGCACTAACAACTTCACAAAACAAGTTATCTAGGTAATCAAAGGTTGGTTTGTCACAAACGCTTTAGCATTGAGCAAAAGAGAGAGAGAGAGAGGAAGTGAGCAAAGAGGAAGAGAGAGTGATTGGGAGATTGATTTTAGAATTTCAGTTTCACTATGATGCTACTTAATGTTCCTATGAATTATTCATCTCCTAAACTCTATACCTACACTCTAGTAGGGATTCTAGCCAAAGTTTGACACAACCCCACAAAGATCACACCGGAGAGTTTACACTAAGTTCCAAGGCCATTAAGTAAAGAAGTACCTCTAGAAAGTCTAGTTAAAGACATACCCTAGGGTTTCCTGATCATACAATCGTTAGAGTTATCTCATTTACTTTTTAATGTTAGATTAATGTTATTAAGTAAAGAGGTAATTTAGAAAGTTTGATTAAAGGGATACCCTTTATCACAGGTCCCCCCGGTTATACAATCCGTAGATTATACAAGTCACTTCCTAAAATTAATTTGGGAAAAATCCATCAAACTCTAATTAACTTCCCTTATAGAGAATTGACATTTGTTTTAAGGTGATACTCTAAAAAGTCCAATTAAAGGGATACCTTTTGTCACAAGGTCCCCCGATCATACGATCCAAAGCACCTCCTCTATACGGTGACCAATCTTCTACATCTAAATGTATTGAGCACACACACATTTTGTCAAATACATGTAAAGCACATGTCAATAGAATATGTCATAAACATATCATTGAACAAGGAAATTGACCAAATATATAGTTTATATATCAACATCACATCGCAATTACTTTCTACATCCTAGATCTAGAGATCTACTTTATAGCAAAGAAGAACAAACTAAAGACATGAAATAAAACATTTTTACAACCCAAAACTGAGGATAGAGAAGAAGAACTGCTTAATGTAGATATTGCTAGTGTCTTTGGGATACTTCTTTGCTTCGGAGGTGGATGAATCGTCGAGATCAAAGGAGATGGAGGCTCTAGGGTTCCTTGTAGAGGGGAGAACCCTTCCCCAAGGAAAGGGTTGAAATCCCAAACCAAAGATGTCTCCAAAAGGGGAGAGAAAATCCCTTTTATAGTAAGGGCACACGACCACCTTGCTTTCTCCACCACACGACCATGTCAAAAAATACGATTGCGACATGTTATTTGTTGGAAAAGGGCACAATCTTGGCATGTGTGTTACGACCTAATGAGGCATGGTCGTGCCTTTTGGTACGATCGAGCCAAGGTTTACCTTTGGAATAGGGGCACGACCGTGCCTTTTGGTATGACATGTCTGTGTCTTCTACTAGATTGTGAGGCACTGTCATGCCTTTTGGCACGGACGAGCCAGGGCTGCCTTCAGGAGAGGGGCACGGCCATGCCTTTTGGATTTTGCTGGAGTGGCACACAGTTGTGCCATTTGGCACGACTCGATTGTTGATCTTCTTCTAGAGTTGATTTGATGTATGTTTTCACTCCATTTTCGCTCTAAAATGCGTCCTGTTGATGAAAATAAATAAAGAACAAATCTCCGAATAAAAAGAGTAGAAATATGATATAATAATGCAATAAGGTAAAATAAACATGGGTTATACTCATGAAATACAAATCGATTGCTTCAAATAGTGCATAAAAATATATATAATCTACGGACATCAATAAGGCTATAACACAACAATTGAATATTCATTAGCTATCATACATTAGTCAACTAATCAGTGACATGTCATATTACAATAAATAAAAATAAAGAGGTTTTCAAAGCTATAAAAGGGGAGTTTACTGTTGGACCCCAAGGTTGTTTTGGTGTGATCAACATGTTAAGTTAGGTCCTGTGTGTTTCTAACCTTGTGTCTAAGTGTGCAGGAGCTTAGGAACACAGGTAGTCGAGCGGAAGACGCAGCTAGCGAGAAGGACGGCAGTCCGAGGGACGAGGTGCTGCGGAAGAGTACACCGGCGGACGAGAAGGAAGCGCGCGGTGGTTCCGAGGGACGAAAGCCGGAGCGGAAGATTGCTCGGGGAGCAAGAGACGCAGCTAGCGAGAAGGTCGACGACCGAGGGACGAAGACTGCGGATGAGTACGCTGGCGGACGAGAAGGAAACACGCGGTAAATCCGAGGGACGAGAAGCTGGAGGGAAGCCCGCTCGAGAAGACCGGAAGTTGGGTTCGGGTGAGCCCTTTTCCGGATGGCAGAGATCACCCAAGTGAGCGGATCCGGAGGAGAAGAACCGGACCGAGGCGGGACTGAACCAGAGAAGAGGTCCCGGACGAAAAAGTCAACGACTGTTGACTTTGGGCTCCGGGGCCCCCGGAACAGTCTGGGGCGCCCGGAGCAGCCCGGGGCGCTCGGAGCAGCCCGGGGCGCCCGGAACCCTTCCGGGCGCCCGGACCCAGTATTTTCACCAGATCGAGTCAAAACTCGATCTGAACATTGGGGGATAAAATTTATCCCCCCCAGGGAGCCCGGAACCCTTCCAGGCGCCCTAACCAAGGTTATAAATATAGCCTTGGAGAAGCTTTTCATCTATTCAGAACTCACGCATTTCTTTCAAACACTTGTACGCTTTCTGTAGTTAGCTTCTGTTGTGCGCTTCAACTTTGTAAGAGGCTTCTCCGTCTGAAGGAGAAATTCTAGTGCAATCATCTTTCTTGGATTAACAACCTCCCCGGTTGTAACCAAGTCAAAACCTGGTGCCTCGTTTTCTGTTCTGATCTTAGTTTATTGCTTTGATTATTTTACAAGTGTCAGTTTAAGAGTTCGAGAAGGGTTGGTTTGTGTTTTGATTTCTGCAGGGCTATTCAACCCCCCTTCTGTTGGTTGCTACTCGGAAAACTTATAGGTTCCACTGTACAAAAATTTTGTACAAAGGTCTGAACCTTTTCCTAGCTACCATGTGTTCTTTTAAATTAAATTTTGGATCGCCTGCGGAACTTAACACGTTTGATCCAAAACTTAATCTATTTGTTCTTTTAGGTTTTGACTTGGATCTCCTGCGGAACTTAACACGTTCGACCCAAGTCTCCTTAAGTTATTAATTCCATTAAATATTAATTTCCATAAAAGGTTCCCAGTACTGACGTGGCGAGGCACATGGCCTTCTTGGATATGGGAGCAACCACCACCGACTAGACAAAACCTTTAATAGAAAGCTAATATTTAATTTCCTAAAATAACTTTAGGTTAACCAAAGAGAGCAATCAAATCACAAGGAAAAGAAAGAAACAAAAGAACACAACTTCGAAAAAACATATTCGAAATTCTAGAACGTAAGCCTCTTGTATTTGGTATTATTTCCATAAATAACTAGCATGATGCGGAAATAGAAATTACTAGTTATACCTTGTAGAAAAACCTCTTGATCTTCTACCGTATTCCTCTTCTGACCTCAGACGTTGTGTGGGCAACGATCTTCCGAGACGAGAAAACCACCAACCACCTTCTTCTCCTCCAAGCAAGGTTCGGCCACAAAGAAAGAACTTTACCAAAGAAGAAAATCAAAATACTAACCAAGCTCCAAGAGATGCTAGCTTTCTCTCCTTCTTCTTCTTCTCCAAGTAGTATCCGGCCACCACAAGAACTCCAAGAAAGATGAAGTATTCGGCCACCACAAGAGGAAGAGAGGGAGAGGGTAATGGCCGGCCACAACACCAAGGAAAAAGGGAGAGAAAACAATAGAGGTTGTATCTCATGAAGGCACCCTCACCCCTTCTTTTATATTCCTTGGCCTAGGTAAATTAGGAAATTTAATTACAATAAATTTTCCTTAATTTCCTTGACATGATTTAATTGAGAAAATTAAAATAATATTTCCCCAATTAAACAATGATGGCCGGCCAAAACAATAGGAAGCAAATTGGACAAGTTTCAATCAACAATTAAAACTTTCCTTATTTGTTTCCGGAAATTTTAAAAAAATAAAATTTCTCTTTAAAATCTCTTCATGGTTAATAAAAGGAAATATCTATAATTTTAATTTTATTAACATGTGAATAATTTTAAAGAGAAAATAAAACATCTCTCCAATCTACAAATAAGGAAAGAGATCTAATCTCTTTCTTTAATCTTTGTAAATTTTACAAGAGAGATATTTTAATTTTAATTCTCTTTTAAATTAAATCTTCCACATAATAATAAACATTAAAATTAAATTTTCTTTTAATTAATTATGGCCGGCCCTACTAGCTTGGGTTCAAGCTAGGGCCAGCCACCTTAAGCCCTAGCTTGGTTCCCAAGCTAGCTTGGCCGACCCCTTTAGGTGGGTATAGAAGGTGGGTATATGTGGGTATAGTACTCTATAAATAAGAGGCTACGATAGGGACCGAGAGGAGGAATTGGTTTTGGTCTCCGATAAAATTAAGCATCCCATGTTCGCCAACACACAACTTAATTTTATCAATGATAATTCATTCCACTAGAGAACTATCATTGAACTACCGCACCAATCCCAAATTACATTTTGGGCTCCTTCTTATTATGAGTGTGTTAGTCTCCTGTGTTTAAGATATCGAATGTCCACTAATTAAGTGAGTTACCGACAACTCATTTAATTAATATCTAAGTCCAAGAGTAGTACCACTCAACCTTATTATCATGTCGGACTAAGTCCACTGCGCAGGTTTAACATGACAATCTTTATGAGCTCCTCTTGAGGACATTATCAACCTAGTATCACTAGGACACGGTTCTTCTATAATCAACAACACACACTATGAGTGATACCATTTCCCAATTTATCGGGTTTATTGATTCATCGAACTAAATCTCACCCATTGATAAATTAAAGAAATAAATATCAAACATATGTGCTTGTTATTATATTAGGATTAAGAGCACACACTTCCATAATAACCGAGGTCTTTGTTCCTTTATAAAGTCAGTATAAAAGGAACGACCTCAAATGGTCCTACTCAATACACTCGAGTGTACTAGTGTAATTATATAGTCAAGATAAACTAATACCTAATTACACTACGACTTTCTAATGGTTTGTTCCTTTCCATTCCGGTCGTGAGTTACTGTTTATAATTTATAATGTCTTGATAACATCATCTTCTGTATGTGACACCACATACTATGTTATCTACAATATAAATTAAATGAACAACTACAAACAAATGTAGATAATTAGACCAAATGTGATTCTTTATTCATAATGAATGTTTACAAAGCTTAGGCTTTCAGATACACTCCAACAATCTCCACTTATACTAATGACTAAGGCCATATCTTCTACCATACATCCGATTCTCATTCCTCCACATGCCGATCGAAAGTCCTAAGGGCCTTAGTGAAAGGATCCGCCAGGTTATCCGATGCAATCTTGGCGATGACAACTTCTCCTCGCTTCACGATATCTCGTATCGGTGGTACTTGCGCTCTATATGTTTACTCGCCTTATGAGCTCGTGGTTCCTTCGAGTTTAATCGCACCGCTATTATCACAATAAATTGTGATGATCTTGGGCAAACCAGAATCACATCTAA
Organism: Zingiber officinale; assembly: GCF_018446385.1. Lineage (NCBI taxonomy): Eukaryota > Viridiplantae > Streptophyta > Magnoliopsida > Zingiberales > Zingiberaceae > Zingiber > Zingiber officinale. Next base: position 103,841,677 of record NC_055991.1, read on the forward strand.
GTCCATTAGAAAGTTCCCGAGCCATACTGCTTCTTTAGCGCCTCAGAGGTGCTACATACTCGACTTCCATGGTTGAGTCCGAAATGCATTTCGCTTAACACTCCTCCATGAAATGGCTCCACCTCCTAAAGTAAACACATAGCCGATGTAGACTTACTATTGTCCCTATCGATTGAAAATCAAAATCCGTACACAGGGAGCAAATCATCCGCTTGGTAAACTAGCATATAATCCCTAGTCCTTCTCAGGTACTTTAATATATGCTTTACCGCAGTCCAATGTCCTTGTCCAGGGTTACTCTGATATCTGCTGACCATGCCTACGGCAAAACAGATATCAGGTCTCGTACATAGCATTGCATACATTAGGCTTCCTACAGCCGAAGCATAAGGAACTGCTTTCATGTCCTCTATCTCTTTTGATGTCTTTGGAGACATCTCTTTAGATAGAGCTACTCCATGTCTAAAAGGTAAGAAACCTTTCTTGGAGTCTTGCATGCTAAAACGAGCAAGGATTGTATCTATATATGAAGCTTAGGATAGACACAACATTCTTTCTTGGACCCCTTATAACTTTGATCCCAAGAATGTGTGCACATTCTCCTAAGTCCTTCATATCAAATTGTTTGGACAACCATACCCTTACGTCTGACAATACCTTGACATTGTTGCCAATTAACAAAATATCATCTACGTATAGTACAAGAAATACCACCACGTTTCCGTTACACTTCTTATATACACAAGACTCATCCGGACTTTGAATAAATCCATATGACTGGATTACTTCATTAAACCGGATGTTCCAAGACCTTGAAGCTTGCTTCAGTCCATAAATGGACCGATTGAGCTTGCATACTAGATGCTCTTTGCCTTTTCAATAAATCCTTCGTTGCTTCATATGGATGTTCTCTTCAAGACTTCCATTAAGGAAAGCTCTTGACATCCATTTGCCAAATCTCATAATCCATATGAGCAGGAATGGATAAGAGTATCCGGATAGACTTAAGCATGGCTACCGGTGAAAAGGTTTCCTCATAATCGATTCCCTCTTTACGAGTGTACCCTTTCGCAACAAGCCTAGCTTTGAAGGTTTCTACCTTCCCGTCATCCTCTTTTCCTTTGTAGATCCACTTGCATCCAACGACTTTTACACCATCGGGTGGTTCTACAAGCTCCCTGACCTTATTAGAGTACATGGACTCTATTTAATTCATTGCCTTTTGCCAAGATCTTGCATCTATATCTTGGAGTGCTTTCTCATATGATCGGGTTCATGTTTACCGGGATCAAGTCCAAGACTCTCCCAAAAACATGAATCTTTCAGTCTGCCTACAACCTCCCACTACGACGAGGCATGCGTGGTTGTGTATCATGTGTGACACGTGTTGCGTCTCTTGTGGTACTTCATCTTGTCCTGTAATGAAGTAGACATGTCCTCTCTAAGTTCTTCTAAAACGACTTTACTCTGGGCTTGTGATCCATTATATAGTCTTCTTCTAAAAGCGGGCATTGGTGCTAACAATGACCTTACGGTCTTTAGGACTATAAAATAAACCACCTTCGTTCCTTTGGGATATCCTACAAACACGCTTCTGCACGAGATTCTAACTTATCAACATCTGGTTTAGCACACATGTTGGACTACCCCAAATCCGAATATGTCTTAGACTGGGTTTTCGCCCATTCCACAATTCTATGGGAGTAGAAGAAACTGATTTAGAAGGTACTAAGTTCAGAACGTATATTGCTGTTTCCAGAGCATATCCCCAAAACGAATTTGGTAATTCTGAATAACTCATCATCGATCTAACCATCTCCATAAGAGTCCTATTCCTTCGTTCTGCTACACCATTCTGTTGGGGTGTTCCAGGTGCAGACAATTGGGATTGAATCCCAGCCTCTGATAAGTAATTCCTAAACTCTCCTAAGAGGTATTCGCCACCACGATCAGATCGTAGTGTCTTGATACTTTTACCTAATCGTTTCTCCACATCAGCCTTGTATTCTTTGAACTTGTCAAAGCATTCGGACTTGCGGCGCATTAGGTAAATGTATCCATATCTTGAATAATCGTCTATGAAAGAGACAAAATATTCAAAACCTCCTCTTGCCTGTGTTAGGACCAAAAGTAGCTAGAGGGGGGGGGGGGGTGAATAGCTCGTCGCGTTCGCCCGGTGCGCTTCGTTGCTTGGCGTTGCTTGTTTCTTCTTGGATGTGCAGCGGAAAATACAAAGAAACAACACACAACGCTAACACGGTTGGTTTACTTGGTATCCACCTCACAAGAGGTGACTAGTCCAAGGATCCACACCACACACGCACCCTCCACTATGAAAACACTCCTTTATGGTAACTACCAAGGGCGGAGAAGCCCTACAACACTCTCAATACAAGAAGAAGAAAGGGAAATACAAGTTAAGCAAAAGCTTACAAGATGTGCAGTAAAAACCCTAACCCTAACTTCTTCCTCTTGCAATAGATCCGCCTCTTGACTTGGAAAGCCTCCAAGAACCTTCAAGAACTGGCGATCACGTGCTTGTAGAGAGCTGGAGAGCTGGAATGAATCTGAGAAGAGCTTGTGAAGAGATGCCGAAGACCACGCTCGCCTGCGGCTTTACCAACGGTCGGATCCCGATCGATTCAAATGTTCGAATCGATCGGGAGGCTGGATCGATCCACGGATCGATCCGAGCCATTCTCGCGATAAGCGCTGGATCGATCCACGGAGCGATCCAGCGCTTAGCGCGTGAAGCGGCATCGTCCCGATCGATGATCGATCGGGACCTCTGATCGATCCACGGATCGATCCGAGCTGCTACGATTCTGATCGTCCAGCTGATCGATCCATCTGATCGATCCACGGATCGATCCAGACTTGGTTTTTGCCCAAAACCAAGTCCCAAACCTCCTAACCAACATCCGGTCAACCTTGACTTGTTGGTACATCATGCCTCGCATCCGTCACTCCTTGACCCGCCAGGACTCCCCACCAAGTGTCCGGTCAATCCCTTTGACCCACTTGGACTTTTACTCGTCGTGCCAAGTATCCGGTCACTCCATTGACCTACTTGGACTTCCACCAGATGTCTGGTCAACCTTGACCCATCTGGACTTCCTTCCTTGCCAAGTATCCAGTCAATCCCTTTGACCTACTTGGACTTCCACCAGATGTCTGGTCAACCTTGACCCATCTGGACTTCCTTCCTTGCCAAGTATCCAGTCAATCCCTTTGACCTACTTGGACTTCCCAACAGATGTCTGGTCAACCTTGACCCATCTGGACTTCCTTCCTTGCCAAGTATCCAGTCAATCCCTTTGACCTACTTGGACTTCCCAACACCAGATGTCCGATCATCCTTGATCCATCTAGATTTCCTTCCTTGCCTGGCTTCACTCACCAGGACTTTCACCTAGCTTCACTCACTAGGGTTTTCCATCTGCCTAGCTTCACTCACTAGGACTTTCACCTGGCTTCACTCACCAGGATTTCCTTCTGCCTAGCATTCCAGTTAGGACTTCCCAGTCAAGTATCCAGTCAACCTTGACCTACTTGACTCTTCTTCAATCAATATCTTATTGTCAAACATCTAAACCCTAACCAAGACTCAGCTTGGTTAACCAGGTCACCCTTGACCTGAGGGATATTGCACCAACAATCTCCCCCTTTTTGATGTTTGACAATACCACAATAACACTTACACTCCCACATGTAAGTTAGGCTAATCCTATAGCCTCCTTCTTCATGCCACTAGGTAATGAACCCATAAATTAAGCTTTCCATTCTCCCCCTAAGAGGGCAAACTCCCTCTAGGTAATGAAAACCTAACTTACTTCCTTTCATTCTCCCCCTATTGGCACACATCAACCCCCTAAAAAAAAAAAATAAAAAAAAAAAACATCAACCCGTCTTTGGACACACATCAACCTATGCTCCAATTTTGGGCACACTTCAACAACTCCATTTGTTGAAGACTCTCCCCCTGAAGAGTTGCTCATCGTGATCACAATTTCACTCATTGTGATCAACTCAATATTGAAGGTCCAATACTCTTCATTTTCCCTACATTCTCCCTCAATGTAGACAAAGGCCCAACCTTGAGCCTTTTTCAATCACTCGAAAAACCACTTGAAAATATGAGGATATCCACTCCCCATTTCAAGTTCAAATGCTCATTCATGAGCATTTTCTCTACAGAAGGTTAACCACCTTCCAAGGTTCATGAAAAATAATTTTCATGTCTTTAAGAAGTCCCTCCCCCTAAAGACATGGTGGTAACTTCTGTCATTGCACCAACAATGACTTGGAATCCCTAAAACTTTAGGAAACCCAATTTTAGAAGTTTTGAGGTTCAAATATTCAAAATTTGAAACAAACCTCAACCTAAACTTCAACTTAACCTTCCTTAACCAATCCATCCTTGTTTTCCACACGAAAACACCCTTTTTATGTATACAAATGTATTTTCAGGGGTTTGGAGTGGTTTCCTAGACTAAAATAGGTTCAAAATGCTGAAAATAAGCTTTTCCAGCCAAAATTAGCATCTTCAATCGATTGGAGTTGGGTTCCAATCGATTGAACCCTTCTGAATCGATCCACTGATCGATTCAGTCTTCTTGGATCGATCGGCTGATCGATCCAGCGAGCTTCTGCTCGCGAGAATTGCCTTCTCAATCGATCGGCTGATCGATTGAGGCACTCCAATCGATCCACTGATCGATTGGAGGTCTGAAATTGCTGAAATTCAATTTCAGCCAATTTCAGAAACCCCTAGAAAATTCTACAAAATTCCAAAAATCGTAAAAATTTGTGTAGACATTATTTAGGGTATACTTTATCATGGAAAAATAGTTTTCTAAGAAAATACTTCATATTTTCAAAGATTGACACAAACTTGAAAACTTGCAAAAATTTTAGTATTTTCTTCAAGTTTGTGTCTAACTATTCAATGATGATTACTATCAAAAGATAGCCTTCACCAAGGTTTTCCAAAAACATTTTAAAAATATTTTCAAAACCAATATCCCACCATGTTCCTTGGGCTTAATGCACATGACTTGTACATTAGCTTTCCCAATGATGGGAAAACACATAACTATGTGTTTTGATGAAACTAAAACTCAAAAGAATGCACTAAGTCAACATTTTGAGTTTTGTTCATCTTCCTAACATCTCACTTGTATCTAATGTGCACTAAAACACATACAAGTCATCTTATAGTCCTTGTGAGATGTAAGATTTTGGTTTTGCCCTATTCTAGGGATCATGCATATCTATCTAGGCATTTTAGATGTATACTAGACATCCACCAAGGATGTCACTTGTTAATAAGTGTTGTTAAATGTCATTTATCCTTAATTACAAGGAATTAAACTAATGCATGATAATGTTATGGCATACATCAAAATAAAATAATTTTCAAAAGAAATATTCCTATAACTACATGATGTATGCATGACATGACATGGTATTTTTGTATTTTTCATAATAAAACATGAACGCAAAAATAGACATGATGTCATGACATATGATGGGCAAACAATCATGGCAAGATTTAGCATAAATAGAATATACCTAGATTAACTATCTAAGTATCCTTAAAACCTTAGCTAAACTTACAACTTAAACCTAGATTGCCCTAAAGTGCTTCAAGAAAATGTCAAAGCCTAAATTGGCATTTCTAATTCCCTTGATTAATTTATGCCAGTCGAAATTAAGCATATCCTCAAATGTTGGCATATTTCATTTTTCCACAAGAGTAGCACTTCAACATAAGGCTTCAATTTCCTTTAATTTTCTAAGAACATACCAAAATCCCAACTTGGTAGCTCTTATGAATTTCCCAATATGTGCCTTTTAAGATTAAAATCAAATTTTCACCACTAGGCACATTTTACTCTTTCAAGGAGTAAATACTAGTTCCATTTCATTTTCAAAGGTTAACAAAAACCTTGAAAATGCTCCTTGAGTGTCAATTTCCTCAAAGTTGGGTTAACTACCCTTCTAATTGGAGTTGACACTCTCTAACCCATTTATGGGATAGAGAAGATGCTCCTAGGAACCCAACACCTATTGGTGCTCCTTGGATGCTTTAGGTACTCACTAGGGATAACTTCCCTAGATACCTTCCTAGTGACCTTGTTGGGCTTCTTAGAAGCCTTGGTCACATTTTCTAGGTCAACCCTAGGGATAGCCTCCCTTGTGACCTTGTTAGTGACTTTCTTAGACTTCTTAGAAGCCTTAGTCACTTTGGTTGCAAAAATACTCTTAGGGATGACTTCCCTAGTATTCTTGACTTGACCACTAAACCTAGAGTTTGTTCCATAACTATATGGAACCCTATGATAACTAGGCACATCCTTCTTAGCCTTTGGTTTGTATCCCAAACCTCTATGGCTATTTGATGGCTTTGACTTTCCTAGCCCTAGGTTTTGCTCATTTTGCCCTTTTAGGATATTTTCCATCCTTTTTAGGGTCTTTTCCATTTTATCAAGTCTTGATCTCAAGACTTGATTTTCTATCATTAAATCCTTAGAATTTGGTTTTTCATTAAGTCCATGAGCATTTTGGTTTCTAGGCTTGTATCTAAAATCCTTAGAGTTATTGCCTAGACTTTTACCTACATTCCTAACCCTAGGAGTGATAGTCTTAGCATGTAAGGCCACATGCTTTTCCTTAAAGCCCTCATGCTTTCTATTCTTATGGTAAATTGCATTAAAATGATAAAAGTTAGACCTATCATGCTTTTTACCATAATGTAAAGGAGTAGGCTCAATAAATATTACCTTCTTCTTTACCTTGGAGGCTCCCCCTTGACTAGTGCCTCCTTGAGCCTTGACCTTCTTCTTCCCCTTGGGGCATTGACTACGATAATGCCCCTTTTGATTGCAAGAGAAGCATATAATATGCTCCTTGCTCTTCTTTGTGTTGGGGATGGTCTCCTTGGGCTTCTCCTTGCCCTTTTGTGCCACTTGGCCCTTCTTCTTGGCTAATTTAGGGCACTTGCTTTTGTAGTGCCCATGTTCCCTACATTCAAAGCATATAATATGATTTTTATTATTAATTGAAATATTTATACCTTTGCTTGTAGGGGTGGCATCTTTTTCTTTGGATCCGGAGGTAGAAGCTTCCTCTTGATCGGACCTTGATTCTCCTCCATTTGTTTTTTCTTGACTTGTGGAGGTAGAAGCTTCTCCTTCTTCTTGATCCTGCGTCACCAAGGATTGCTCCCCCTCAATCCTAGAGGTGGAGGCTTCATCATCTTGAATATGAAACAAGGAGTATGCTCTCTCCTTGTTCCCTTCGTTGCATTCCCTTGAGGATGAAGCTTCTTGGATTTTCTCTTCTTCGGAGGTTGAGCATCTCTCAACCTCGGAATCCTCCTCTTGGTCTTGCTCCAAATAGTCACCCTCTCTGGATTCTTCTTGATCTCGTACAGTGGAGGGGATCTCTTCATGAAGCTTGGCCAATTTGCTCCAAAGCTCCTTGGCATTTTCGAATTCTCCAACTTGAGCCAAGATGTGGCTAGGCAATAAGTTGACCAAAAGCTTGGTCACTTTGTCATTTGCCTCGCCCCTTTGAATTTGCTCCGAGCTCCATCTGATTTTCTTTAGAAGCTTGCCCTTGGAGTTCGTTGGAGCTTTGAAGCCTTCCATTAGAGCAAACCATTGCTCTATCTCCATCATAAGAAAATTTTCGATTCTTGATCTCCAAGAATCGAAGCTTGCCGATGTGTATGGTGGAGCCACCCTTGTGTCAAATCCAAGTCCATCTTGGAATTGCATCTTGAAGTTGAGCTTGATAAAATCTTGAACTTGAAGAATTTGCTCCAACTTCTTCACCCTCTAGCTTTTCTTGATATGCTTGACCCTTCCGGCGATGATTCCGGTGAAGAGCAACCTGCTCTGATACCACTTGTTAGGACCAAAAGTAGCTAGAGGGGGGGGGGGGGGGGGAATAGCTCGTCGCGTTCGCCCGGTGCGCTTCGTTGCTTGGCGTTGCTTGTTTCTTCTTGGATGTGCAGCGGAAAATACAAAGAAACAACACACAACGCTAACACGGTTGGTTTACTTGGTATCCACCTCACAAGAGGTGACTAGTCCAAGGATCCACACCACACACGCACCCTCCACTATGAAAACACTCCTTTATGGTAACTACCAAGGGCGGAGAAGCCCTACAACACTCTCAATACAAGAAGAAGAAAGGGAAATACAAGTTAAGCAAAAGCTTACAAGATGTGCAGTAAAAACCCTAACCCTAACTTCTTCCTCTTGCAATAGATCCGCCTCTTGACTTGGAAAGCCTCCAAGAACCTTCAAGAACTGGCGATCACGTGCTTGTAGAGAGCTGTGGAGGAGCTGGAATGAATCTGAGAAGAGCTTGTGAAGACCGAAGACCACGCTCGCTGCGGCTTTAAACCCGACGCGGTCGGATCCCGATCGATTCAAATGTTCGAATCGATCGAGGCTTTGATCGATCCACGGATCGATCCGACCTGCTACGCTCGAAAGCGCTGGATCGATCCACGGATCGATCCGGTGATCGCAAGCAACATCGTCCCGATCGATCGGCCGATCGATCGACCTCGATCGATCCACGGATCGATCCGAGGCTCTCCATTGGGAAGAATCCGGATCGATCCACCGATCGATCCACATCCTGAATCGATCCACGGATCGATCCAAGACTTGGTTTTGCCCAAAACCAAGTCCCAAACCTCCCTAACCAACATCCGGTCAACCTTGACTTGTTGGTACATCATGCCTAGCATCCGGTCACTGCTGAGACTCCCCACCAAGTGTCCGTCAATCCCTTTGACCCACTTGACTTTTACTCATCGTGCAAGTATCCGGTCACCCATTGACCTACTTGGACTTCCACCGATGTCCGGTCAACCTTGACCCATCTGGACTTCCTTCCTGCCAAGTATCCAATCAATCCTTCGACCTACTTGGACTTCCACATACTAGGTCAACCTTGACCCATCTGGACTTCCTTCCTTGCCAAGTATCCAACAATCCCTTTGACCTACTTGGACTTCCCAGCAGATGTCCGGTCAACCTTGACCCATCTGACTCTCCTTCCAAGTATCCAGACAATCCTTTGACCTACTTGGACTTCCCAACACCGGATGTCCGATCATCCTTGATCCATCTGGATTTCCTTCCTTGCCCGGCTTCACTCACGGGACTTTCACCTAGCTTCACTCACTAGGGTTTTCATCCGCCTAGCTTCACTTACTAGGACTTTCATTTTGCCTAAACTTCCAGTTAGGACTTCCCAGTCAAGTATCCAGTCAACCTTGACCTACTTGACTCTTCTTCAATCAATATCTTATTGTCAAACATCTAAACCCTAACCAAGACTCAGCTTGGTTAACCAGGTCACCCTTGACCTGAGGGATATTGCACCAACAGCCTGGACAGACATAGGACCACACAAATCAGAGTGAACCAACTCTAACACTTCTTTGGCTCTATACCCCTTGGCCTTGAATGGCCTCTTGGTCATTTTACCTTCTAAGCAAGATTCACAAGTTGGAAAATTTTCCAACTCAAATGAACTTAAAAGTCCATCGGCTATAAGCCTCTGAATCCTACTTAAGTTAATATGACCAAGCCTTAGATGCCAAAGATATGCTTGGTTCATTTCTGAAGGTTCTTTTCTCTTATTAGAATTAGAAGATGAATTATAAATTTCCATGTTTTGCTTTGTGGAAGAATTTGGATTTAAAATATACAAATTGCCAACTAATGCACCAGAACAGATAATCACTTTATTTCTTTTAATAACTACAAAGAAACTGAATATCCATCTAAAAACAGTTTAGAAACTGAAATTAAATTCTTTCTAAAACTGGGTACATAAAGACAATTTCTTAAAACCAAATTTCTATTTCTACTAAAAGATAAGTAGACGCCTCCCACTGCAATACCGCCACCTTAGTAGCATTGCTCATGTAGACGATAGTCGTCGGGTTTCCTGGAACCCCCAAGGAATTGCAGACATGATCGATGGCTCCGTATCTACACACCAGGTTTGGTAGATAACACCGCTAAACATATTTCAACAACTAGAGTATGAGATATACCTTTGTTTTGGTTCTTACGACGCCTTCCAATGTCCTGCCTGCTTGCAGATGAAGCACTTGCCCTTCTGCTTCTTCATTCCAACTTTTACGTTAGACTGAGATTTATTCACTTTCTTTTCTAAACCACTTTGTCTTCTTCTTCTTTCCTTCGGTTTAGAAGTAGAACCATTTTCAACAATAGTGAATTTGAGCATTGTGACGAAATAACCTTCTGCTGCTTGAAGTTCAATAGTTCCCCTAATGAATAAATCCTTTATTCATATTATAGTTCAGTGAACTGTCAAAACTTCTAGGTAGGGTTTGGAGGATCATATCGATCCGGGTTTCCATCAATTTCTCCTCCAAGGATCTGTATTTCAGATAAGCCATCATGTTTAGGATATGATCCCTTACAGAGTACCCTCTTGCATGGTGGCTGCCATTATCTTTCTCATAGCTTCTTGTCTAGAAGCCCTATCCCGATGACTAAAGAGTTCCTTGAGATTGTTCATAATATCATAAGTCGTTGGTAAATCTTTATCGATGTTGCAATACATTTGACATTGAAGCCAAATGTAACACCGCGCCATCTCATCCGCTTACCCATTTCCTATGATATTCAATCTCCTCTTGGGTAGATTCACCAATGGGTGCATCAGGGCAATGCTCGGTCAAGACAAATTTATAGCTTTCAGAGAAGAACAATATCCGGTTTCTTTTCCAATCTATGTAATTTGGTCCAGTAAGTCTATTTTGTTGAAGTATGATGTAGGGAAAGTCATCCTAAGAATCACAAATAACTTTTGGTCGAACTCTAAATTTAGAATAATATTGATTCCTCAAACAATACTATTTTAAAATTAACCAACACCTCATAACACCGTGAATTTTGTATGCCACGTTAGTGTGGACGTATACAATTTCAACATTTGTAAAAGGAAGGTTTAACCCATTAATTTTATTATCTTGTCAACCTAACTTTTGACAAATAAAATTAATAGTTGGTATTATTTGGTCACACAAATAATAGCAGTGACTCCGTTTGGGAGGATACTATTAGATGTGTCTAAGTGTACACCATTACTTGACACTAAGTCCATTAATAAGATTATGCCCCTTTCCGTTGGGGAAGATCACACGCTCTTAATTAACTTCCTATAGTCATCTAAAATGGAAGTCTGTTCTAGTGATCCGCAAACAAGCTCATCCGTTATGGAGGAAGGCACTCGAGCCAACGCGCAAGCTTGTTTGCATCACTTACAAACCAAGAATGGAGACCATGGGATTTACTTAAAATCCTCTCCCACTTAGTTATTTATAAATGAGGAATTTTAACTATGCTAGCCTACTAAACTTGTAAACTAACATGCACAACACAGCACAATATAAAAGCAATAAATAGAAAATCTAATTTTCAACTATTATGGCTTTTATCTTTAATTGTCCTCCGTGTGTTGTCATCCGAAGCTGCTGCCATATTTGGCCACCGCCACCGGGTCTAACTGTCGCATCCATCTTGCTCCGAGTTCCGCTGCGCCTCTGGTCCTTAGAAGGTTCCACGCCTTGCAAGATTCGATCCGCGACATAAATAGAATTTTACATTTTGATCCTATATTCCATAAAAGGAATGTACATGTATCTAGATCAAAAATAAAATCCTAATAAAACTAAATACTGCTGTATTTTAATACAATCATGCACACACATATAAATTGCCCTTGACATGTCCAAGGGTCCAATCACACACATAATTAATTAAAAGCCATAATAGTTGGATCCTGCATCCACAAAGTTAGCACATCCTACTATTATCCTGCCTAAATTATGTATGACATGTGCATAATTAAACTAAATACCAAATACAGAGGCAAAACCCTAGCTCGATACCAATTGTTGGTTGCTACTGAGAACTTATAGGTTCCACTGAAAAATTTTGTACAAAGGTCCGAACCTTTCCTAGCTACCATGTGTTCTTTTAAATTAAATTTTGGATCGCTTGTGGAACTTAACACGTTTGATCCAAAACTTAATCTATTTGTTTTTAGGTTTTGACTTGGATCTCCTGCGGAACTTAACACGTTCGACCCAAGTCTCCTTAAGTTATTAATTCCATTAAATATTAATTTCCATAAAAGGTTCTCAAGATCGACGTGGCGAGGCACATGGCCTTCTTGGATATGGGAGCAACCACCACCGACTAGACAAAACCTTTAATAGAAAGCTAATATTTAATTTCCTAAAATAACTTTAGGTTAACCAAAGAGAGCAATCAAATCACAAGGAAAAGAAAGAAACAAAAGAACACAACTTCGAAAAAACATATTCGAAATTCTAGAACGTAAGCCTCTTGTATTTGGTATTATTTCCATAAATAACTAGCATGATGCGGAAATAGAAATTACTAGTTATACCTTGTAGAAAAACCTCTTGATCTTCTACCGTATTCCTCTTCTGACCTCAGACGTTGTGTGGGCAACGATCTTCCGAGACGAGAAAACCACCAACCACCTTCTTCTCCTCCAAGCAAGGTTCGGCCACAAAGGAAGAACTTTACCAAAGAAGAAAATCAAAATACTAACCAAGCTCCAAGAGATGCTAGCTTTCTCTCCTTCTTCTTCTTCTTCTCCAAGTAGTATCCGGCCACCACAAGAACTCCAAGAAAGATGAAGTATTCGGCCACCACAAGAGGAATAGAAGGAGAGTATGTCCTGCCACACCAAGGAACAAAAGAGGGAGAGGAATAATAGATGTTGTATCTTGTGAAGGCACCCTCACCCCTTCTTTTATATTCCTTGGCCTAGGTAAATTAGGAAATTTAATTACAATAAATTTTCCTTAATTTCCTTGACATGATTTAATTGAGAAAAATAAAATAATATTTCCCCAATTAAACAATGATGGCCGGCCAAATCAATAGGAAGCAAATTGGACAAGTTTCAATCAACAATTAAAACTTTCCTTATTTGTTTCCGGAAATTTTAAAAAATAAAATTTCTCTTTAAAATCTCTTCATGGTTAATAAAAGGAAATATCTATAATTTTAATTTTATTAACATGTGAATAATTTTAAAGAGAAAATAAAACATCTCTCCAATCTACAAATAAGGAAAGAGATCTAATCTCTTTCTTTAATCTTTTGTAAATCTTTTACAAGAGAGATATTTTAATTTTAATTCTCTTTTAAATTAAATCTTCCACATAATAATAAACATTAAAATTAAATTTTCTTTTTAATTAATTATGGCCGGCCCTACTAGCTTGGGTTCAAGCTAGGGCCGGCCACCTTAAACCCATGCTTAGGCCGGCCCTAGCTTGGTTCCCAAGCTAGCTTGGCCGACCCCCTTTAGGTGGGTATAGAAGGTGGGTATATGTGGGTATAGTACTCTATAAATAAGAGGCTACGATAGGGACCGAGAGGAGGAATTGGTTTTGGTCTCCCGATAAAATTAAGCATCCCGTGTTCGCCCCGAACACACAACTTAATTTTATCAATAATAATTCATTCCACTAGAGAACTATTATTGAACTACCGCACCAATCCCAAATTACATTTTTGGGCTCCTTCTTATTATGAGTGTGTTAGTCTCCCTGTGTTTAAGATATCGAATGTCCACTAATTAAGTGAGTTACTGACAACTCATTTAATTAATATCTAAGTCCAAGAGTAGTACCACTCAACCTTATTATCATGTCGGACTAAGTCCACCTGCAGGGTTTAACATGACAATCTTTATGAGCTCCTCTTGAGGACATTATCAACCTAGTATCACTAGGACACAGTTTCCTTCTATAATCAACAACACACACTAAGTGATACCATTTCCCAATTTATCGGGTTTATTGATTCATCGAACTAAATCTCACCCATTGATAAATTAAAGAAATAAATATCAAACATATGTGCTTGTTATTATATTAGGATTAAGAGCACACACTTCCATAATAACTGAGGTCTTTGTTCCTTTATAAAGTCAGTATAAAAGGAACGACCTCAAATGGTCCTACTCAATACACTCTGAGTGTACTAGTGTAATTATATAGTCAAGATAAACTAATACCTAATTACACTACGACTTTCTAATGGTTTGTTCCTTTCCATTCTGGTCGTGAGCTACTGTTTATAATTTATAAGGTACTGATAACATCATCTTCTGTATGTGACACCACATACTATGTTATCTACAATATAAATTAAATGAACAACTACAAACAAATGTAGATAATTAGACCAAATGTGATTCTTTATTCATAATGAATGTTTACAAAGCTTAGGCTTTCAGTATACACTCCAACACCTTCTAGCCGGCCCAACGGTCCTACAAGTGGTATCAGAGCCGAGGCGCTTCAGGAGGACTAACCGTCGAACGAAGCAACGTCATGGCCGGACCAAGCATCCATCCGCCGAAATACGAAAGGGACTTCTCTACGTGGAAAAAACTGATGCAGGTATTTCTTACAACAGATATTGAACTATTTTTAACAATGAAATTTGGCTTTGAAGCTCCAGAGGACAAGGAAATAGATAAATGGACAAAAAAGGAGCTAGCTGACTTCGTGACGAACGGCAAAGCAGAGTACCATCTGCTAAGCGTTCTTCCGCCTCAAGAAGTCAACAGGATCGGTAAATACAACTCCGCAAAGGAACTTTGGGAGAAGTTCCTCGAGCTGCACGAAGGTACGTCCGAAGCCAAACTCGCTAGACGAGATCTGCTTCGCAATCAGCTCACTAGCCTGCGACTTGGGGAAGACGAGACAGTCGCACATTTGCACTCCAGAATAAAAGAAATCATCACCGAACTCACGAATCTCGGAGAAAAGGTAAGTAACCGAGATTCGCTCAGGTACGCCTTAAATTCATTTCCAAGAAATTCAAAATGGGCATCACTAGTAGATGCCTTTTACATTTCGAAGGACTTAGAAAAAATTTCATTAGAAGAATTTTTTTCAACATTTGAAGTGCATGAGACAAGATGTGCAGGAATGAAGGAGCCCAAGAACGACGTCGCCCTCAAAGCTTCGAGAGACGAACCTGAGTCGAAATCTTCTCTCGACGACGAGGAAATGGTAATGATAGTAAGAAGATTCAAGAAACTTTGTAAATCAAGATCTACTAACCATCAGCAGGGGAAGAAGAAAAGGACGATCCGCTGCTACCACTGCGACGAAGAAGGGCACATCAAGGACAATTGCCCCAAGCTGAAGAGCAAGAACAAGGAAAAGGGTAAGAAGCCTATCCAAAAGAGAAAAGCCCTAAAGGCGACGTGGGATGATACGTCGTCGGAGTCGGAAGTCGAGGCATTCTCCGGACTTGCTCTAATGGCAAGTCATCAAGACGACGACTGCGAGTCAAGCTCTTCCGAAATGAGCATCGAGAGCATCGATGAAGGGGGAGCCACGTCAAGAAACAGTTTAGGGGGAGACACGGAAACGAACTCGATAAGGTAAGTCAGGTACGTTCTCTTCCTCCTGATAAACTTTATAAATTTGTTAAGTTATTAACTAAAGACTGCTGTAAATTAGAAAAAGAAATAAAAAATTTAAAAATAATTTTAGCTAAGTCTTGCCCTCTAGAAGAATTAGATAAATCAAAATTGGAAAATGAAAAATTGAAACTTGAAAATAATGATTTGAAAATTCAAGTAGATAATTTGAAAAACCATGCATGTTCATCTAAAACCAATGTTAGAAGATTTAATAATTTAAATTGGTACTTTAAACATCACCCTGGACAAATTAGAAACATTTCAAGAAAATATGTTCCTAAAAACTTTTTAGTTAATCCAGTAGGCTGGAACATATATTGGGTTCCGAAGTCATGCTTAAATTAATTTTAAAATTAAAATTAGCGCTTTAAGTGAGAAAATTAAACAAAGAATTTCTTTATGAGGCTTTGTCTAAGGAAGTGGTTGTTGCTCCAATAACCAAGAAGGCCTAGTGCCTCGCCACGGCTTGGAAGCCAAAATATTGAAATAAATATTTAATTAACTTACTAATGAAGCATTAATACAAGAATTAATTAGTGCTTTAAAAAGGGTTATTCAAAACATTTTTCAATTTAGAAATTTACTTACTTAGAAATTTTTAATTGACTAAATCATTTATGTGCTTAAAAATTCTCAAAAATCATTCTTTCTTAAGTTAAAAGATTTTCTGAAATTAAAAATTTATGCTCAAATTACTTAGAATTTTTTCTAAATATTTCTTCTAAATATTTTTTTCTAAAACTTTAACCCTTAGATTGTTTCTTTTGGAACCCCATTTTTTTTGTGATCGAAGGGGGAGAAGAGAAAGTATAAGTCTAGGAGGAGGTAGATAGATTTAATTTTTTGTCTATCTTTTTTACTGAGGTAGATAGAGTTATTTTTTTCTTTTTGTACTTAAATTGCAAATTAAGTTAAGTTACTTAATTTTATTTAAAGTCTATTTTACCCTAGATTAACTTGGGTTGATCACACCAAAAAGGGGGAGATTGTTGGAACCCCAAGATTGTTTTGGTGTGATCAACATGTTAAGTTAGGTCCTGTGTGTTTCTAACCTTGTGTCTAAGTGTGCAGGAGCTTAGGAACACAGGTAGTCGAGCGGAAGACGCAGCTAGCGAGAAGGACGGCAGTCCGAGGGACGAGGTGCTGCGGAAGAGTACACCGGCGGACGAGAAGGAAGCGCGCGGTGGTTCCGAGGGACGAAAGCCGGAGCGGAAGATTGCTCGGGGAGCAAGACGACCGAGGGACGAAGACTGCGGATGAGTACGCTGGCGGACGAGAAGGAAACACGCGGCAATTCCGAGGGACGAGAAGCCGGAGGGAAGCCCGCTCGAGAAGACCAGAAGTTGGGTTCGGGTGAGCCCTTTTCCGGATGGCAGAGATCACCCAAGTGAGCGGATCCGGAGGAGAAGAACCGGACCGAGGCGGGACTGAACCAGAGAAGAGGTCCCGGACGAAGACTTTGGGCTCCGGGGCGCCCGGAGCAGCCCGGGGCGCCCGGAACCCTTCCGGGCGCCCGGACCCATTATTTTCACCAGATCGAGTCAAAACTCGATCTGAACGTTAGGGGATAAAATTTATCCCCCCAGGGCGCCCGGAACCCTTCCAGGCGCCCCGACCAAGGTTATAAATATAGCCTTAGTCCAGAAGCTTTTCATCTATTCAGAACTCACGCATTTCTTTCAAACACTTGTACGCTTTCTGTAGTTAGCTTCTGTTGTGCGCTTCAACTTTGTAAGAGGCTTCTCCGCCTGAAGGAGAAATTTTAGTGCAATCATCTTTCTTGGATTAACAACCTCCCCGGTTGTAACCAAGTCAAAACCTGGTGCCTCGTTTTCTGTTCTGATCTTAGTTTATTGCTTTGATTATTTTACAAGTGTCAGTTTAAGAGTTTGAGAAGGGTTGATTTGTGTTTTGATTTCTGCAGGGCTATTCAACCCCCCCCCCCCTTCTAGCCGACCCAACGGTCCTACACTTACTAGAGGCTTAAAGACGATAAAATAGTGTTGGTTAAATCTATTACAAGCCTCTTGTAATCTTTTTAACCTTCCTCTTAAATTTCATTGTAATTATTGTGTTTATACGACCTGAAAATGAGGTTTCTTAGTAATTTAAAGTTCTAAGCAAGATACTATTGCTATATTTCATTTGTGCAAAATTGAGTGTGAGAAATTTTGTGTAAATGGAGTTTACGTGGGTTAGATTAGACATGGACTAAACCTTAGAGTTGGCTTAGTTAGTTAAAATAGTCAACTAAATATATTTTTCAATTAAATAGAGCTTGAATTGATTAGTTAACGACTCAAGATAATGTTGATACTAGATACACAACATTTAACCGAGAGTTTTAATATATGTCTAAGGTTAAAATTAGGTCAGTTGTGATCTAACTAGTTGAGTCAAATTTGTAGGTGCAGGATACTTAACAAGTATTAAAATTCTAGTTATGAACCAGATAGTAACTAAGTCCTAGTGGATCTAGGCATCAAAAGTCCTGATTGGGAGTCAGGCATGAGTTAATTCTTGGTTGAAACCAAGCAGACAAAGTTCTAGTTAGAGGCTAGGTGACTCAAGTCTAAGTGATTAAGGCTTGAGAGATAACTTTCTAGTAAAGTGCTAAGTGAATCAAGTCTAGGTGGAGTCAGCTAGGAGATGAAGATTTAGCAAACAAGTCCAAGTGGAAGTTGTTGGGTGTTGTAGCCTGACAACTTAGTCTAGATAAGTCAGCTAGAGGCTGAACATCCAGACTCAATGTAAGTGTCAATAACTTTAGATTCTATATCACACTCATTAAATGTAATAACTACAAGGAAGCATGTTAATGGTTCCAGCAACCAGATAGAGTTCAGGGGTGACCAACTAGTGATAACTTTCGACGAAAGAATTTCAGAGGGTCTAGGCGACTGTATATGGTCCAGGTGACCAGGGAATATGGGTGATCGGAGCTGCTTTTAAGCAACTGGGAGATGGTGTTATTAGCAATCATAATAAGGCAGTCAAGATGAAGTTTGACCCATGTTGAGGTGACCATAGGCTATACGGGTGATTGGAGAGCTTCGTTAACATTATCTTACGAATAAAAGTTATAGCCATGTCAACACGGATATAGGCAACTAGGAGGGCTCCAAGCGACCAAAGAAGTCCTATATAATAAGTTTCGAGATAGAGCTTGAAAATCACTCATCTATATAGAATTTATTCTTGTTCTCATGCTCCAAGTGCTCTTTCACTTTTTTTTATGACACGCTATAGTGCACGCTTCATTTTTGATCCACAACATCTAGAATAATATTTTTATTTGTTTAGTATTTCCTTATTTGTTTTATTGCGCATAAACTTTTTAGATTCTTTTTTTGTAAAATTTCTCCACCTAAGAGAAATTAAAAATAAGAATCATATTTTATAACTATTATATGTCTATACTTCTAGTTTAATTGATCAACTTATATGTTTAAACTGCTAGCTAAATCTTGCATGTTTTATTGTCTCTGTTTTACTTGATTGAATCAATCTAAGTTTAATTGATTTCCATTGTGCTTACTCTGATTGATTCAACTGCTCTAATTACTATCTACTTAATTTTTTAAAATTTTTAATATTATTCACCCCCTCGAGCGTCGAGTCCAATCTTATAATTTAGTATCAGAGTGGGTTGAGCTGATAGTACATTAGGAAAGTTTGGTTAGGTGCATGTTTAGGTTGGATAAGGAATACCCTACCTGGTGCATCTAGTCAAGTGTAACTAGAAGAAACTAACTCATCTCACTCTAAATCAATTAGACGAGGACATTGTATTAAAGTAGATTTAGCTCCTACTTTTAAAAAAGTTTTGCCTTAGGAAGTGGTCGTTATTCCAATCTTCAAGAAAACTCTTGTGTTTCATCACGACTAAGAAGACAATTTACGAAAACTCTTGCTCAATTAACCCAAAGTAAAATCTAAATCTAACATAGGTTGAACTTTGTGCTCTAAGTCAGGAACAAACTGACAAATTGATTAATAATCTAAGCTTAACCCGTACCCAAAATCCAAACCTAATTACAACCATACCAAACCCAAATCAAACTCATATCCTATCCTAAGCCTTAAGACAACTTAAATAAATTTGCTTTTGAGAAATATTTTTACAGGGAAGTTTCAGCACAACCTATCCTCCTCTTTATAATGACAAAAGTTTTTCCAATTGGAGGAGAAAGATAGAAGATATTCTTAAAATTGGCTTAGAATGTTCTGAAAGTATTCAAAATGGAATCGACTTACCAAGAGATACAAAAGTTGAGCTATGCAAGTTTGAGTCATGGATAAGCTGTTGGTTGGTCTTAGGAAGATCGTACCGGTTCCACTGTACAAAAATTTTGTACAAGTGTCGAACCTTTCCTAACAACCTATTGTGTTCTTTAGAAATTAAATTCAGAATCGCAAATGAAACTTAACATTATTGATTTCAAATTTAACTTATCTGTTCTTAATGGTTTAGACTTAGATCGCAAGCGGAACTTAACACTATTGATCCAAGTCCGACCCATGTTACAAAGTTGATTAAATATTTATTTCTAAAATCGGCTCCCAAGTTAAACATGGCGAGGCACTTGGCCTTCTTGGGTATGAGATCATCCACCACTGCCTCGACAAAGCCTTTTATAGAAATTCAATATTTAATTTCCTAAAATAACATTAGGTTTAACCAAAAGGAACAATCGAATCACAAATTCAAAAAAAAAAAACACGAACTCGAATCACAAATTCGAAACCTAGAATTATATGCCTCTTGTGTTTGGAATTTATACAAAGAAAAACTAGCATGATGCGAAAAATAATTACTAGTTATACCTTTCTTTGTATGCAACGACCTCTTGATCTTCTACCGTATTCCTCTTCTTATCTCGGACGTCGTGTGGGCAACGATATACCGAGACGAGAACCACCCAAGCTCCTTCTTCTCCAAGCTAGTTTCGGCCACCACAAAAACTCCAAGAGATGTGAGGTTCAGCCACCACCAACAAGCCCCAAGGGATGCTAGAAACAAAACCTCCTTTCTCTCCTTCTTCTCCTAGCTAGAACCGACCACCAAGGACTCCTCTTGTGTTGATGCCGCTGGCCACAAAGGAGGAAGAGAAAAGGAGAAGGGCAAGAAGCAAGGGCCGACCACCACCAATGAAGAGAGGGAGGAAAATAGAATAGAGTTGTGTCACATGAAGGCACCCCAACTCCTCTTTTATATTCCTTGGTCTTGGCAAATAAGGAAAATTTAAATAAAAATTTCTTTAATTTCTTTGCCATGAAAAGAAAATTTTAAAAGATTAAAAATAATTTCCTTTTCATAGATATCATGGTCGGCCACCTCCAAGCTCTAAATAAGGAAAGTTATAATAACACTAGAATTAAAACTTCCTAATTTGTTTCCGGAAATTTATAAAAAAATTCTCTAATAATTTTTCCCTTCATGGTTGGTTATAAAAAAAAATTTTATAAATTAAAATCTTTCTTTTAAACATGTGAATAATTTTCAAAAAGGAATTTTTTTTTTAAATTAAAATCTTTCTTTCAATCTACAAATAAGAAAAGATATCAAATCTTTTCTTAATCTTTTGTAGAAACTTATAAAAGGAAATATTTAATTTTAAAACTCTCTTTTTAAATTATGAACATGGTTACAAAAAAGGAAAGTTTTATCAAAATTAAAATCTTCCTTTCAATTTACAAATAAGGAAAGATATCAAATCTTTTCTTAATCTTTTGTAGAAAGCTATAAAAGGAAAGATTTAAATTTTAAACTCTCTTTTAAAACCATGGAATCTACATAAGAAAAATTTTAAAATAAAAATCTTTTTAATTTGCTTAGGGCCGGCCACACCATGCTTGGGCTCTTAGCATTGGCCGACCCCATCAACTTGGCTCAACCCTTGGCTTGGCCAGCCCAAGCTTGGACTCCAAGCTTGCTTGGCCGACTCCTTTAGGTTGGGTAAGGAAGTGGGTATAGGTGGGTATAATTCTCTATATACAAGAGGCTACGATAGAGACCGAGAGAAGGAATTGGTTTTGGTCTCCCGATGAAATTAAGCTTCCCGTGTTCGCTCCGAACACCTAATTTAATTTCGTCAATAATAATTCATTCCACTAAAAAATTATTATTGAACTACCGCACCAATCCCAAATTACATTTTGGGCTCCTTCTTATCATGAGTGTGTTAATCTCCCTGTGTTTAAGATATCAGATGCTCACTAATTAATTGAGTTACTAACAACTCACTTTAATTAATATCTTAGTCCAAGAGTAGTACCACTTAACCTTATTATCATGTCGGATTAAGTCCACCTGCAGGGTTTAACATGACAATCCTTACGAGCTCCTCTTGGGGACATTATCAACCTAGATTTCTAGGACACAGTTTCCTTCTATAATCAACAACACATACTATAAGTAATATTATTTCACAACTTATCGGACCTTTTGATTTATCGAGCTAAATCTCACCCTTTGATAAGTCAAAGAAATAAATACTAAATATATGTACTTGTTATTATATTAGGATTAAGAGCATACACTTCCATAATAACTAAGGTCTTGTTCTTTTATTAAGTCAGTATAAAAAGAACTTACCTTAAATGGTTCTGCTCAATACACTCAGAGTGTACTAGTGTAATTTATCAGTCAAGATAAACTAATACCTAATTACACTACGGCTATTCCAATGGTTTGTTCCTTTCCATCTCAGTCGTGAGCTACTGTTTATAATTTATAAGGAATTGATAACATGATCTTCTATGTATGACACCACACACCATGTTATCTACAATATAAATCAATTGAATAATTACACTTAGCATATAAATGTAGATATTAACCAATGTGATTCTTATTTCTAAATAAATGTTTATACAAAAGCTAGGCTTTTAGTATACATTCCAACAATCTCCCACTTATACTAAAAGACTATGTTGTCATATACTCTGCCATACATCTGATTCTCAATCCTTCAACATGCCCATCAAAAGCTCTTGCCTTAAGGACCTTAGTGAAAGGATCTCTCAGGTTATTATCTGATGCAATTTAGGCGGCAACAACTTCTCCTCGTTATACAGTGTCTCGTATTGGGTGGTACTTGCGCTCTATTGTGTTGTTGCACTCCGCAAGTGTACGGAAATGTCGCAAGTAATATAAAAGATTATCGTATCCACAGGGACTGGAATAAGCACTAGAAATGTCTCAATGCGAATTAGCTAAACAACTATCCGATTGTTTCAA
This sequence comes from Zingiber officinale, assembly GCF_018446385.1. Classification (NCBI taxonomy): domain Eukaryota; kingdom Viridiplantae; phylum Streptophyta; class Magnoliopsida; order Zingiberales; family Zingiberaceae; genus Zingiber; species Zingiber officinale. Next base: position 103,864,475 of record NC_055991.1, read on the forward strand.
ATACAAAGTGAAGGTAAACAAATCTAATATTAAAGATCAACAAACAAGAGTTTAGTGTTTTGAGTTATGATAAAGGGAGATTCTAAGAGTTTCAGTTTCTTTGTAAGATTTCTCGAATGTAAATGGTTCACCAATTCTTATCCCTCAATTGCCAAACACTTGTAGAAAGTTGTCGGTTCTCTCTTGATAACCGGCTAAGGACTGAGAAATGTATCTAAATATGATCAATTAGACGTGAACCTACGTTGTCCTTACACAGAAGCGCACCTATTACTATGCCTTCCTCGGATATCAACATAGAAGCCCACAACTTATTAATCTATCAGGATACAAGAAACTAAGCACAAGATCCATCCTACTCTTTTAAATGTTCCTATTTCCTCTTCAAGATTATCTCTCAAACGTCCTTACACGGGCTTGCACCTGTCACGTGGATCCCTCGGATGATCGAGTGAGAGTTTATCTTTACAAAGTCCACAAGAAATCCAAACAATCAATCAAGAATGAGAATTAAGCACAAATCACCATTAATCATTCAAGATCTAATTGATACAAGCAAGACAATGTCATTGAAACCATAAAATGGCAAATCCATAAGAGATTACATCAATCCATCATACAAATACTCCCTTAATCCTAGAATACAAGATCTACTCCATGAATCGAGGAAGAATACCCAAAGAAATAAAGATTACAAGCATTTCTTAAATCCCCAATCCAAGAAACCAATAAAAGGGGAAAAGAGAAGACTTATCTACGAAGAAGCCTCGTCTTCGGATCTAATCCTCGCTCCGGAGTCGAAATCGTCAAGAACTCCCCTCGAATCGCCCAGAAATCCTCCCAAGAATGGGAGGATACCACCAAATCTTCCCTTCTCCCAAAGGGGGGAGAGATCCCTTTTTAATTCATGAAGGAGGGTTTAAATAGAGCAGGAAATCGGGCGCCACACGTCCCCATGACACGGCCGTGTGAGATTCACACGGCCATGTCCAGTTCCTTCTCTGCCAAAGCTGCACGGTCGTGTGACTCACACGGCCAGGACCCTTCTGCTCTCTGGAAATGCTACACGGCCGTGTGGTGCACACGACCACCACCTGCTTGGCCTCTGGAAACCTCACACGGTCGTGTAGATCTACACGGCCATGTAAGGCATCTGCTCTAATTTCTTCAAATCAAGACACGGCCGTGTGAGATTCACACGGCCATGTCCTCTTCCCTTCCTATTAAAACAACACGGCCGTGTGAGGTACACGACCTGATGCTCTCTCCCTTCAATTCCTTCCAAGCTTGCCCGAGGACGCATAATCTTCACCAATTTCAGCTCCTGTGTAAAGAAAATGCACAAAAAGCAGATCTCCGAACCAAAAGAGTAAATATGCTAAAAGGAAAGCTGGAAGTATAAAAATGCATAGATCAAGCATGCTCAAAGTATGTAAATGTGCGTAAAAACATGCATAAAAGAGTATATAATCTACGCACATCACACCCCCTGACTTAAACCTTTGCTTGTCCTCAAGCAAAATGCTGCAGTCTAAATTCATATGTTCTACAACACATTCATAAAACCTAGTGCACTTTCCTAACTCTATCAAAAAGTTTCATTAACAAGCGTGATCATGGAAACAAGTAAAGTATGGTTCAAGCATTAGAATCTTGTGCACAGTGTAAAAGTAACTCAACACCCTTCAAGTTTCAATCCATGTCCTAGTCAAGTCGTCATCAAATTTGAATTCCTAATGTTTCCAGTGAAAGACAAGTAACCAGTGATAGGCACTTACTCACCATTCACTTGGTTCATATTTCTCAACTAACCCAAGGTCTCAAAGGTGTGCTCAATCTCAAGGGAAGCTAAGCAGTTATTTCCCCAGTAACCTAACTCGGTCTCAAAAGGGTGACTTGCTAGATTCCACTCATGACAACTGTTTTTTATATCCCTTATTTTTTTTTATATATAAGTGTTTGCATTGTGCAAAACTTATTCACAAATGTACTTTTAGCACACATGTTGGGATATTTTGATTTTTTCAAATGAGCTTTAATGATTTGAGCCTCATCCAGTAACCAAAATGTAAGTTGAGAAATCACCATGGAAACCAAGTACTAAGCAAACAAGATGAATCATGACTATTTCAATGACATCAACTATTCAAGCATCAAGCACAAGTGTAGTGAAGATAAAATCCTTAAGGTTGAACCAAAACTAAAACTCATCACCATAAGATTCTTAGCTTATTAATGCTTCCCAAGATAGAAAAAAGAACTACACAAAGTTTACTACTAGCATCATTCGAACATCATGAATCAAGACAATAATCGTGCTAACATTTCACTTGAATCCAAGAAAGCATATAAACGAAGATTTGATGTTCTCAAAATTTTTTTTGCCATGATTATTTCAAAAGCAAGCAAAATAAAGCAACAAACAATGAAAATAAGAACCAACATGAAAAACTAACAAAAACTAAAAACTGAAAATCAAACCATGACAGTACATGACACCCCCCCAGACTTAAACTTTTCATCGTCCCGATGAAATCAATATGGTGGAGGAGGTGGAAAATCAGGGAAGAAAGATGCAAAATCATTAACAAACCATTTAACTTCGTTTCTGAAAAAATTATGATACTCAAACAATTTATCAATATCATCCTGCACAAATCTCATAAAACCTCTAAGATCTTCATGAAATTCCATTTTAGCCTTATAAGCATTCATCATTTTAGAAATCTTATCACACAATTCTCTCTCACTCTTAAAACAATCTTGTAGCTTTTTAAATAGTTCCTCCTCCATAAGCTTCTTATTCTCAAGAAATTCATTAGTTGAATCTAAATCACTATGAATATTCTTTAAAGCAGAATTAAGTTCTTGAAACATAAAACTATGAATCTCTTGGTCACCCTTAGAAACATTTCTTGGAGTAAAAGATGACAAAGCTCTAGATTGTTGCCTAGCTAACTTTAAACACCAATTCTCTTTATTATGAATTGTAGTAAAATCATGATTGGGCAATTTTAAAGGGAAACCATTTTTAATGAATAAACTAAATCCATGCTCTTCATGCTTAATCAAGAAAGAGGAACGAGCGGCGGTACACGGCCGTGTACCGCCCACACCCCGTGCCCTAATTCCTTAAAAAGATGTGGATCAGGCCGTGTGATATCACACGGCCATATTCATTTCTCATCGCACGGCCGTGTCTGTGACACGGCCCCCTTCTCTTTCTTCTCTGGATTCCAGACACGGGCCGTGTCTGGAACACGGCCTAGACCTCTTTCTCCTCGGGATTCTTTACACGGCCGTGTTTGAGACACGGCCTAGACCTCTTTCTCCTCGGGAGATCCTACACGGCCGTGTCTGGATGACACGGCCCAAGCACTTCCCTTCTATGTCATGGCTTAACCTAAAAACAAAATTAAAAACAAGTAAAAACCAACAAAATGAATTTATACTAGCTAAAATAATTCAATCTGGAGGGCGAGGTTCAGAAAAATACAACCTTTGTACCTCTTCTATTTTCGTACCATGAATATATTTTTTCAAACGTTGACCATTTACCTTAATTATCCCAAAATCTTTGTTCCAAATATCTACAGCTCCAAAAGGATAAACCTTCTTTACCTCATATGGACCCGTCCACCTTGACTTAAGCTTCCCAGGAAAAAGTTTTAATTTTGAATTGAACAACAAAACCAAATCTCCTACATTAAAGTATTTACGAAGAATGTGCTAATCGTGCCATTTCTTCGTCCTTTCTTTGTAAGATTTAGCATGCTCATATGCATCCATCCTTAATTCATCATGTTCGTTCAACTGAAGCTTCCTTTTCTCCCCTGCTTCCTTTAAATCCATATTCAAATTTGTAATTGCCCAATAAGCCTTATGTTCTAGTTCAACTGGAAGATGACAAGACTTACCATAAACTAATCGAAATGGGGTCATCCCAATAGGAGTTTTATAAGCAGTTCGATATGCCCATAAAGCATCATCTAATCTCAATGCCCAATCCTTTCTTGAAGTGGATACAGTCTTTTCCAATATGGACTTAATTTCCCAGTTAGATATCTCAGCTTGCCCATTAGTTTGAGGATGATAAGGTGTTGCTACTTTATGCTTCACTCCATATCTTCTAAGTAAGTTTTCAAACTGTTTCTCTATAAAATGTGATCCTCCATCACTAATGACTGCCTTTGGCACCCCAAATCTTGGAAAGATAATACTCCTAAATAATTTGATAACTGTTTTCGCATCGCACGTAGGGGATGCCACAGCTTCTACCCATTTGGACACATAATCTACCGCCACAAGAATATACCTATTCCCATATGAAAGAGGGAAAGGTCCCATGAAATCAATTCCCCAAACATCAAATAACTCAACCTCAAGGATGTAATTTAACATCGTTTCATTTCTTTTAGTTATATTTCCAGTTCTCAGACATTGATCACAAGACTGAACAAACAACTTAGCATCCCTGAATAAGGTTGGCCAATAAAATCCCGCTTGAAGAATTTTCGTAATCATTTTTGAACTACCCAAATGTCCTCCATAGGACGAAGAATGGCAATGAAACAAGATATCTCTAACTTCTTCTTCAGGTATACATCTTCGATAAATCACATCATTGCACTTCTTATACAGGAGAGGTTCATCCCAAACATAATTCTTAACTTCTGAAAAAAACTTTTTCCTTTGTTGATGAGAAAAATCCGGAGGTAACACTCCACTAGCAAGGAAATTCACAAAATCTGTGTACCAAGGAGTTTTCACACTTGATAAAGCTAATAAGTGTTCATCCGGGAATATGTCATCAATAGGTAAATTAAAATCCACCTCATTTTCTGACTTTTGAGATATTCTAGACAAATGATCCGCTACTACATTTTCATCTCCTTTCTTATCCCTAATCTCAAGGTCAAACTCTTGCAAAAGTAAAATCCACCTGATTAACCTAGGTTTAGCGTCTTTCTTTCCAAGTAGATACCGAATAGCTGCATGATCAGTATATACTATTACTCTTGATCCTACTAGATAGGATCTAAATTTATCAATAGCAAATACCACTGTCAATAATTCTTTTTCTGTAGTAGAATAGTTTACTTGGGCTGCATCAAGTGTTTTACTTGCATAATGGATCGCATGTAAAATCTTATTTCTTCGTTGTCCCAAAACTGCTCCTACAGCAAAATCACTAGCATCACACATTATTTCAAAAGGAAGATCCCAATCAGGTGCTTGAATGACTGGAGCTGTTGTAAGAGCATTCTTGATTTTATTGAAGGCTTCAATACATTCGCTATCAAAACAAAACTCAACATCTTTAATCAACAGATTAGTTAATGGCTTGGAAATCTTTGAAAAGTCCTTAATAAAACGTCTATAGAAACTAGCATGTCCTAAAAAACTCCTAACTCCTTTTACATTGATGGGTGGGGGTAATTTGTCTATTACTTCCACTTTTGCTTGATCTACCTCAATACCACGCTCTGAAATTTTATGCCCCAAAACTATTCCTTCCTTAACCATAAAATGACATTTTTCCCAGTTCAACACTAGGTTTGTATCTTCACACCTTTTTAGAACAGTAGAAAGATTTGATAAACAAGAATCAAAGTCATTTCCATAAACTGAGAAGTCATCCATGAAACCTCCATAATTTTTTCTATTAAATCTGAAAAAATTGTCATCATGCATCTCTGAAAAGTGGTTGGAGCATTACAAAGCCCAAATGGCATCCGACGATAAGCAAAGGTACCATAAGGACAAGTAAAAGTAGTCTTCTCCTGGTCTTGAGGATGAATTGGAATTTGAAAAAATCCAGAATATCCGTCCAAGTAACAAAAGTAGGAATGTTTAGCTAATCTTTCAAGCATTTCATCAATAAATGGTAAATGGAAATGATCCTTCCTTATTTCTTTATTCAACTTCCGATAATCAATGCACATTCGCCACCCCATCACTGTTCATGTTGAAATTAACTTATCTTCCTCATTCTTGAAAACAGTCATTCCTCCTTTCTTTGGAACCACGTGAACTGGACTCACCCATTCACTATCCGAAATTGGGTAAATAATCCCTGCATCAAGAAGTTTAATCACTTCCTTCTTTACTACCTCTTTTAAATTTGGATTTAGTCTCCTTTGATGCTCAATTGAGTTCTTGTACCCCTCTTCAAGTAAAATTCTATGCATACAGAGAGATGGACTAATCCTTTTATATCATCAATTGTATATCCAATGGCCTTTCTATGCAACCTTAACTCATCCAACAGTCTCTTTGTTTCAAACTCATTTAACTGAGCATTAATTATAACTGGATAAGTAGAATTCGGCCCAAGAAATTCATACTTAAGATTTGGTGGTAATAGTTTAAGTTCAAGTTGAGGTGGTACTATTTCTGGTAAAATTGGCTCTTGTTCTATCAACATAGTCTCCTCCTTAGCCAAGCTTTCTTCTAAAAACTCTTCATTATCTAAAGACAGATCATCCTCCTTAAGATCACCAAGACATACCCCCTTTTCTGTTGAAAATGCTTTTTCACCAAACATTTTTGATAATGATTCACTGCACCAAGGAAATAATGTTTGGAAATCGTTTTGATTCAAGATAAGCCCTTTTTCAACATCATCCTTTTCCCTAATGATATCCATTGTTAAGAATGAGCTATCTTGCTCTGTCCAATCATTGGAATTTTGCGTAATTCTGCCAACTATCTCAAAAGTTTCTTCTAGACTTTTTTTCAAGAATGATCCTCCAGATGCTAAATCCAGTTGATTCTTATTTGAGAAAGAAAGCCCAACATAGAACAAATGCATAATTAACCATTTCTCAATTCCATGATGTGGACACAACTGCTGAAGAGAAGAATATCTTTCCCAGGCTTGGTATAATTTTTCTTCATCCAATTGCTTAAAATTTAAAATTTAACTTCTCAAATAAGTAGTTTTCCTTGGAGGGAAATATTGGTCAAGGAATTTTTGCTCTAACTCATCCCATGTTCTGATACTCTGAGACTTTAGAGAATTATACCATCTTTTTGCAGCATCCTTCAGACTAAAAGGAAAAGCAAGCAGCTGAACAATATCAGATGAAACTTCTTCATATTTCAAAGTATAACAATATCTATAAAACTCCATCAAATGGGAATAAGGGTTCTCAATCTCCAATCCTCCAAACTGAGTTTTCTGAACCATGGAAACAAAAGATGGTTTGAGTATAAAATTTCTTGCTTGTATGTTAGAGTAAACAATTGCTCCCATTTGTTTTGCAGACTTCGAAGCTCCATAATCTCCTAGTGACTTGCACACCATGTTTAGATATTCTTGTTCTTCTATTTGCCTTTGCAGAATTCTTCTTTTATGGAAAGTTCTGTCAATCTCAGGGTCAAAAGGAAAGAATTCCTCTGCAAAGTTAGATCTTCGCATACACAAGAACAAGATAGCAAATGACAATTCAACAGAAAAAGAAAAATAAAAGAATAAAAAATACAGAATTGAATTTGTACAAAAAGAATTAACAAGAAGTAAAAGTTATACAAGAAAGTAAAAACAGAAATCTAATGATTAGTTACAAATATGCAATATGAAAGGAAAACAAATGTTATGTTTAGTCTAACTCAATTGATAATTCCTAATGTTATAGCGCAGTCCCCGGCAACGGCGCCAAAAACTTGTTGCACTCCGCAAGTGTACGGAAATGTCGCGAGTAATATAAAAGATTATCGTATCCACAGGGACTGGAATAAGCACTAGAAATGTCTCAATGCGAATTAGCTAAACAACTATCCGATTGTTTCAAATACAAAGTGAAGGTAAACAAATCTAATATTAAAGATCAACAAACAAGAGTTTAGTGTTTTGGGTTATGATAAAGGGAGATTCTAAGAGTTTCGGTTTCTTTGTAAGATTTCTCGAATGTAAATGGTTCACCAATTCTTATCCCTCAATTGCCAAACACTTGTAGAAAGTTGCCGGTTCTCTCTTGCAATAGATAACCGGCTAAGGATTGAGAAAATGTATCTAAATATGATCAATTAGACGTGAACCTACGTTGTCCTTACACAGAAGCGCACCTATTATTATGCCTTCCTCGGATATCAACATAGAAGCCCACAACTTATTAATCTATCAGGATACAAGAAACTAAGCACAAGATCCATCCTACTCTCTTAAATGTTCCTATTTCCTCTTCAAGATTATCTCTCAAACGTCCTTACACGGGCTTGCACCTGTCACGTGGATCCCTCGGATGATCGAGTGAGAGTTTATCTTTACAAAGTCCACAAGAAATCCAAACAATCAATCAAGAATGAGAATTAAGCACAAATCACCATTAATCATTCAAGATCTAATTGATACAAGCAAGACAATGTCATTGAAACAAGAAAATGACAAATCCATAAGAGATTACATCAATCCATCATACAAATACTCCCTTAATCCTAGAATACAAGATCTACTCCATGAATCGAGGAAGAATACCCAAAGAAATAAAGATTACAAGCATTTCTTAAATCCCCAATCCAAGAAACCAAGAAAAGGGGAAAAGAGAAGACTTATCTACGAAGAAGCCTCGTCTTCGGATCCAATCCTCGCTCCGGAGTCAAAATCATTAAGAACTCCCCTCGAATCGCCCAGAAATCCTCCCAAGAATGGGAGGATACCACCAAATCTTCCCTTCTCCCAAAGGGGGGGAGAGATCCCTTTTTAATTCATGAAGGAGGGTTTAAATAGAGCAGGAAATCGGGCGTCACACGACCCCATGACACGACCGTGTGAGATTCACACGGCCATGTCCAGTTCCTTCTCTGCCAAAGTTGCACGGTCGTGTGACTCACACGGTCAGGACCCTTCTGCTCTCTGGAAATGCTACACGGCCGTGTGGTGCACACGGCCACCACCTGCTTGGCCTCTAGAAACCTCACACGGCCGTGTAGATCTACACGACCATGTAAGACATCTGCTCTAATTTCTTCAAATCAAGACACGGCCGTGTGAGATTCACACGGCCATGTCCTCTTCCCTTCCTGTTAAAACAACACGGCCGTGTGAGGTACACGACCTGATGCTCTCTCCCTTCAATTCCTTCCAAGCTTGCCCGAGGACGCATAATCTTCACCAATTTCGGCTCCTGTGTACAGAAAATGCACAAAAAGCAGATCTCCGAACCAAAAGAGTAAATATGCTTAAAGGAAAGCTGGAAGTATAAAAATGCATAGATCAAGCATGCTCAAAGTATGTAAATGTGCGTAAAAACATGCATAAAAGAGTATATAATATACGCACATCATTTGTTTACTTGCCTTATGAACTTATGGTTTCTTCGAGTTTGCTACTGCACCACTATTATTACAAAAATTGTAATAAATTTTTGGACAAACCAGAAATCATGTCTAAGTCCATCATGACGTTTCTGAGCCATGCAACTTCTATAGTTGCCTTAGAGGCTGCCACATACTCAGCTTCTATGGTGGAGTCCGGAAAAGCACCTATGCTTAACACTCCTCCATAGTTATGACTTCACCTCCTAAAGTAAACACAAACCCCCGAGGTCGATTTACTATTGTCCCTATCTGATTAGAAGTCAAAATCCGTGTAACCCACAGGGATCAAATTATCTGTCTTGTAAACTAGCATATAATCTCTAGTCCCTCTAAGGTACTTTAATATATGCATTATGGCAGTCTAGTGTCCCGATCCTGGGTTACTTCGATATCTGCTAACTATGCCCTAGGCAAAACAGATATCTGGTCTCGTGCACAACATAGCATACATTAGGCTTCCAACAGCTGAAGCATAAGGAATTGTCTTCATGTCCTTTATCTCCTTTGATGTTTTCGGAGATATCTCTTTAGATAAAGCTACTCCATGCCGAAAAGGTAAGAAAACTTTCTTGGAGTTTTGCATGCTAAAACGAGCTAGAATAGTATGAAGCTCGGGATAAACACAACATTCTTTTCTTGTGATCACTTTGATCCCGAGAATATGTGCGCATTCTTCCAAGTCTTTCATATTGAATTTCTTGGACAACCATACCCTTACTTCCAATAACACTTTGATATTGTTTCAACTACCAAATATGTCATCTATGTATAGTACAAGAAATACCACCACGTTTCCATCACACTTCTTGTATACATAAGACTCATCTGGACACTGAATAAATCCATAGGTCTGGATTTACTTTATTAAACCGGATGTTCCAAGACCTTGAAGCTTTGCTTCAGTCCATAGACCGATTGAGCTTACATACATGATGCTCTTTGCCCTTTGCAATGAACCCCTCTGGTTGCTTCATATAGATGTTTTCTTCAAGACTTCCTTTAAGGAAAGCTGTCTTGACATCTTCTTGTCAAATCTCATAATCCATATGAGCAACAATAGATAAAAGAATCCGGATAGACTTAAGCATGACTACGGTAAAAAGTTTCCCTTTTTCAACAAGTCTTGCTTTGAAAGTTTCAACTTTCACGTCTGTCCTTCTTTTTCTATTGTGGACTTAATGGTTTTTACACTATTTGGTTATTATACAAGCTCCCAAACTTCATTTGAATACATATATTCTAATTCTATAGCCATTTCTCTTTGCCAAGATGTTGCATCCTTATCTTGGAGCGCTTTATCATATCTCTGAAGATCAGGTTCATGTTCACCAGGAATCAAGTCCAAAGACTCTCCTAAAACATGAATTTTCAGGTCGCCTAACACCCCTCCCACTACAACGAGGCACTGTCTGTAATTGTATATCATTTGTGATACGTGTTGCAGTTTCTTGTGATATCTCATCGTGTACAGTTGGTACTAGATTAGACGTGTCCTTTATTATTTCCTTAAGAATAAATTTACTTATGGGCTTGTGGTTCATTACATAGTCCTATTCTAAAAATCGGACATTGGTGTTAACCATGACCTTCTGATTTTTAGGACTATAAACCTCCTTTCGTTTCTCTAGGATAACCCATAAACAAGTGAACTCCTGTCCATCTTATCAGTGTCTCCCTTTAGCACATGTGCTGGACTACCCCGAATCCGAATATGCTTCAAATTAGACTTACGCCTATTCTGCAATTCTATGTGAGTAGAGAGTTTTGACTTAGAATGTGTTATGTTCACTTCTGTTTCCAGAGTATATCCTCAAAACGAATTTGGTAATTTTCTGAATAACTCATCATCAATCTAATCATTTCCATAAGAGTCCTATACCTTCTTTCTACTACACCATTCTGTTGGGGTGTACCAGGTGCAGTTAGTTGGAATTGAATCCCAACTTCTGATAAGTGACTCCTAAACTCTCCCAAGAGGTACTTGCCACTACAATCTCACCGTAATGTCTTGATACTTTTACCTTGACATTTCCCCACATCAGCCCTGTACTCTTTGAACTTATCAAAGCACTTAGACTTGCGGTGCATCAAGTAAATGTACCCGTATCTTGAATAGTTGCTTATAAAATAGATAAAATATTCGAATCCACATCTTGCCTGGATAGTCATAGATCCACACAAATCAGAATGAACCAATTCCAATACATCTTTAGCTTTATACCCCTTAGACTTAAAAGCTTCTTGGTTATTTTTCCTTGCAAGTAAGACTTGCAGGTTGGAAAGATTTCCACTACCAATGAACCCAAAAGTTTATCGGCTATTATCCTTTGAATCCTACTTAAGTTAATATAACCTAGCCTTAGTTGTCAAAGATATGATTGGTTTATTTCCGAATGTTACTTTCTCTTATTAGAGTTAGAAAATATGTTATTAATTTCCATTTGTTGCATCATGGAAGTTATTGGATTTATAAATTGCCAACTAACGTACCAGAACAGATAACTTCCCTTTTTTCATTGATAACAACTTTGTTATTAAAAGAGACAGAATATCAAGTTCTTTGAAAACTTGATACGTAAAGACAATTTTATTCCTATCAGAAGATAAACATCTCCCACTGCAACAACTGCTACTTTTGCAATAGTGCCCATGTAGACGGTGTTTTCCCTTTCATATAATTGTCGGGTTTCTTGGAACCCTACAATGAATTGCCGACATAATCAGTGGCTCCTGTATCTACACACCAGGTACCGGTAGATAACACCACTAAACATGTATCAACTAATGAATAAAATACACCTTTATTGTTCTCAGTTCCGAGAGGATAGTCCACCTTAATGTCCAAGTCTTATTTCCAATCATTACAATTGGGACTACTAAGTCTATTCTATAATATAACAGTTAGGGGATTGACAAACATTTGAAATCCTAAGAATCACAAAAATATTTGGTCAAGACCAACACCTTAAAATCCCCGTGAATTTTGTATGTCACGATAGTGTGGATGTATATAAAATTAAAGAGGAGATTTTATCCATTAATTTTATTATCTCGTCAATCTAACTTTATGAAAAATAAAATTAATAGTTGATCTATCTTTGATCAAATATTTAGTCAAAACTTTGAATTTAAAATAATATTGATTCCTCAAAACAATATCATTTAAATTCACCAACACCTCAAACACCGTGAATTTTGCATGCCACGATAGTGTGGGCGTATACAAAATCAAACATTTGTAAGAGGAGGGTTTTACCCATTAATAACCTTATCAACCTATCTTTATGACAAATAAAATTATCTCAAACACCATGAATTTTGTATGTAACGATAGTGTGAACGTATACAAATCCAAACATTTGTAAGAGGGGTTTTACCCATTAATTTTATTATCTTGACAAATAAAATTACCTCAAACACCATGAATTTTATATGTCACGATAGTGTGGACGTATACACAATCTCAACATTTGTAAGAGGGGGTTTTAATTTTATTATCTCGTCAACCTATCTTTATGACAAATTAATAATTGGTTTTCCTTCAGTCACACAAATAATAGCAGTGACTCCGATGGGGAGAATACTATTAGATGTACCAAAGTGTATACCATTACTTGACACTTAGTCCATTAATTAAGATTGTGCCCCTTCCGATGGGGAAGATCACACGCTCCTAATTAATTTTCTATAGTCATCCAAAATGAAAGTTTGATCTAGTGATCCACAAACAAACTCATTTGATATGGAGGAAGACACTCAGAGCCAACGCGCAAGTTTGTTTGCATCACTTACAAAACAGTAATGGAGACCGTGAAATTTATTTAAAAATCCCTCTCCCATTTAGTTATTTAAGGTGAGGAATTTTAACCTAGCAAGCACACATCACACACATCACATTAAATAAAAGCAATAAATATGGAAATTAATTTTTCAACTATTATGGTCTTTTCCATCACTGTCCTTCACGTGTTGTCAGCCCTAGGGTTCATGCTGTTGGGTCCATCGAGCTTCCATTTCCGCTGCGCCTCTGGTCCTCCAATAGCACCACGCCTCGCAAGGATACGATCCGCGACATAAAAAATAAAATTTTACATACATCGATCCTATATTCCACGAGGGAATGTACATCAAGTCTAGATCGAACATAAATGTAAAATCCTAGGGCTAATTCAGTTACAATCATGCACACACAATAAAATGCCCTTGACATGTCCAAGGGTCCAATCACACACAATAACTATAAGCCATAATAGTTGGAGCCTGCAACCATAGAGTTAGCATATCCTACTATTATCCTGCCTAAATTATGTATGACATGTGCATAATTAAACTAAAAACCAAACACACAGAGACAAACCTTAGCTCTGATATCAATTGTTGGTTGGTCCTAGGAAGATCGTACCGGTTCCACTGTACAAAAATTTTGTACAAGTGTCGAACCTTTCCTAACAAGCTATTGTGTTCTTTAGAAATTAAATTTGGAATCACAAATAGAACTTAACATTATTGATTCCAAATTTAACTTATCTGTTCTTAATGGTTTAGACTTAGATCGCAAGCGAAACTTAACACTATTGATCCAAGTCCAACCCATGTTATAAAGTTGATTAAATATTTATTTCTAAAATCGGCTCCCAGGTCAAACATGGCGAGGCACTTGGCCTTCTTGGGTATGAGATCATCCACCACTGCCTCGACAAAGCCTTTTATAGAAATTCAATATTTAATTTCCTAAAATAACATTAGGTTTAACCAAAAGGAACAATCGAATTACAAATTCGAAAAAATAAAAAAAAACACGAACTCGAATCACAAATTCGAAACCTAAAATTATATGCCTCTTGTGTTTGGAATTCATACAAAGAAAAACTAGCATGATGCGAAAAATAATTACTAGTTATACCTTTCTTTGTATGCAACGACCTCTTGATCTTCTACCGTATTCCTCTTCTTATCTCGAACGTCGTGTGGGCAACGATCTACCAAGACGAGAACCACCCAAGCTCCTTCTTCTCCAAGCTAGTTTCGGCCACTACAAAAACTCCAAGAGATGTGAGGTTCGGCCACCACCAACAAGCTCCAAGGGATGCTAGAAACAAAGTCTCCATTCTCTCCTTCTTCTCCTAGCTAGAACCGACCACCAATGACTCCTCTTGTGTTGATGTCGCTGGCCACAAAGGAGGAAGAGAAAAGGAGAAGAGCAAGAAGAAAGGGTCGACCACCACCAAGGAAGAGAGGGAGGAAAATAGAATAAAGTTATGTCACATGAAGGCACCCCTACCCCCTCTTTTATATTCCTTGGTCTTGGCAAATAAGGAGAATTTAAATAAAAACTTCCTTAATTTCTTTGCCACGAAAAGGAAAATTTAAAAGATTAAAAACAATTTCCTTTTCATATATATCATGGTCGGCCACCTCCAAGCTTCAAACAAGGAAAGTTATAATAACACAAGAATTAAAACTTCCTAATTTGTTTCCAGGAATTTATAAAAAATTTCTCTAATAATTTTTCCCTTCATGGTTGATTATAAAAGGAAATTTTATAAATTAAAATCTTTCTTTTAAACATGTGAATAATTTTCAAAAAGGAAAGTTTTCTTTAAAATTAAAATCTTCCTTTCAATCTACAAATAAGAAAAGATATCAAATCTTTTCTTAATCTTTTGTAGAAACTTATAAAAGGAAATATTTAATTTTAAAACTCTCTTTTTAAATTATGAACATGGTTACAAAAAAGGCAAGTTTTATCAAAATTAAAATCTTCATTTCAATATACAAATAAGGAAATATATCAAATCTTTTCTTAATCTTTTGTAGAAAGATATAAAAGGAAAGATTTAAATTTTAAACTCTATTTTAAAACCATAGAATCCACATAAGAAAAATTTTAAAATAAAAATCCTTTTAATTTGCTTAGGGCCGACCACACCATGCTTGGGCTCCAAGCATTGGCCGACCCCATCAACTTGGCTCAACCCTTGGCTTGGCTGGCCCAAGCTTGGACTCCAAGCTTGCTTGGCCGACCCCTTTAGGTTGGGTAAGGAAGTGGGTATAGGTGGGTATAATTCTCTATATACAAAAGGCTACGATAGGGACCAAGAGGAAGAATTGGTTTTGGTCTCCCGATGAAATTAAGCTTCCCGTGTTCGCACCGAATACCCAACTTAATTTCATCAATAATAATTCATTCCACTAAAGAATTATTATTGAACTACCGCACCAATCCCAAATTACATTTTGGGCTCCTTCTTATCATGAGTGTGTTAATCTCCCTGTGTTTAAGATGTCGGATGCCCACTAATTAATTGAGTTACTGACAACTCACTTTAATTAATATTGTAGGTGCAGCGGAGGCCGACAAGAGGGGGGTGAATTACTGAAATCAAAAAATAAAAACTATACCCTCCTCGGATTTCAACTCAAAAATAAATCAGCAATAAAATAACAACTAAATTAAGGAGACAGAAAAAGAAACAGAAACAGAATTTAACCTGGTTACAACCAAGGAGGTTGTTAATCCAGGGCGATGAAAAGCTCTACTAGCAGAATCTCATTTACTGTAGGCGGAGAAGCCTTTTTACACTTAGAACGCTCACTTAGTTGCTAGGAATTGATTACAAGTTGGATGCTTGAGTTGTTGTTTTATTCCTAGCTCAAGGGGCTTTTATATAGCTCCTGGAAAGTCTATCCCGAGGGTCCAAGGCGCCTCCAACAAGGTTCAAGGTGCCTCCAGCTCGGTCAGCGGATAAAACTTTATCCGCAGCATAAACGGTCAAATTTGACCTGTTGAAGGCGCCTTCAACAGGGTTGAAGGCGCCTTCATGATGGAGGCGCCTCCAAGCCTGCTGGAGGCGCCTCCAAGCTGGCAGCTCTATTTTTCAGCTTGGTTTCTTCAACTTCCGATGCTCCGTTCTTTTGGGTGATTGCGGCCAACCGGAATAGGGCTCACCCGAACCCAATTCCCGGCCTTCTCCTCGAGCAGCCTTCCGTCCCAGCTTAACGTCCCTCGAACGCCGCGCACGCTCTTCACGCCCACCGGAGTACTCTTCCGCAGCTCTCTCGTCCTTCGAACGCACCGAGCCCGTCGGCTCCCTTCCCGTGCCATCCTTCTCGCTAGCTGCGTCTTCTGCTCAACTTCCTGTGTTCCTAAACTCCTGCACACTCAGACACAGGGATCAAACACAGCAGGACCTAACCAACTTGGTTGATCACATCAAAACTACCACGGGGTCTAACAAATATCTTAGTCCAAGAGTAGTACCACTCAACCTTATTATCATGTCGGACTAAGTCCACCTGCAGGGTTTAACATGACAATCCTAACGAGTTCCTCTTGGGGACATTATCAACCTAGATTTCTAGGACACAGTTTCCTTCTATAATCAACAACACATACTATAAGTAATATTATTTCCCAACTTATCGGGCCTTTTGATTTATCGAACTAAATCTCTCCCTTTGATAAGTCAAAGAAATAAATATTAAATATATGTGCTTGTTATTATATTACGATTAAGAGCATACACTTCCATAATAACGAAGGTCTTATTCTTTTATTAAGTCAGTATAAAAAGAACTTACCTTAAATGATCCTGCTCAATACACTCAGAGTGTACTAGTGTAATTTATCAGTCAAGATAAACTAATACCTAATTACACTACGACTTTTCAATGATTTGCTCCTTTCCATCTCAGTCGTGAGCTACTGTTTATAATTTATAAGGAATTGCTAGCATGATCTTCTGTGTATGACACCACACACCATGTTATCTATAATATAAATTAATTGAACAACTACACTTAGCATATAAATGTAGATATTAACCAATGTGATTCTTATTTCTAAATAAATGTTTATATAAAAAGTTAGGCTTTTAGTATACATTCTAACATAAGCAGTATGAAACAAACACCTTAGCCAAATGCAAAGGCAACAAACATAATTCTTTATGGTCTAACTTATTCTCAAGTTGAAAAAATCAGATCATTTAAAGATGTAAAAGAACTGTGGGAAAATCTAATTACCAAAAATAAAGATGTGTCAGAACAAATTAAATATGCTACACCGCACTCATCGCCAAGTCAGACTCAACAAATCAAACTCAACATGAATGGATGTGTTGGTTCCCGTCGTTGTTTTGATATAATCAACCAAGTTAGTTAGGTCATGTTTGTTTTTGATCCCTGTGTCTAAGTGTGCAGGAGTTTAGGAGCGCAGGAAGTTGAGCGGAAGACGCAGCTAGCGAGAAGGACGGCACAGGAAGGGAGTCGACGGGCTCAGTGCGTCCGAAGGACGAGAGAGCTGCGGAAGAGTACACCGGTGGGCGAGAAGAATGTGCGTGACTTTCGAGGGACGTAAAGCCGGGACGGAAGACTGCTCGAGGAAAAGGTCGGGAATTAGATTCGAGTGAGTCTTATTCCGGTTGGCCGCAATCACCCAAGCTATCGGAGCATCGAAAGCCAAGAGGAAGTATAAAGGAGCTGGAACGCAAGGCGTCCTCAATGAAGCAATCGAGGCGCTTGCGCCGTCCTCAACCTTGGAGGCTCCTCCAACAAGTGTTGAAGGCGCCTTCAACAATAGAGGCACTTTCAACACTGTTTGAGGCGCCTCCAAGCTGGTCAACTCGACCGTTTGAGCGCGGATAGAGTTTTATCCACTTGACCTGGTTGGAGGCGCCTTGGACGCTTGTTGGAGGCGCCTTGGACCTTCGAGATAGGATTTCCAGGAGCTATTTAAAGGCCCCTAGAGCTAGGAAATAAGTATTCAATCAAGCATTCAATTCATAGCAACTTGTGAACTCGTTTAGTGTGTAAAAAGGCTTCTCCGCCTACAGTGAATGAGACATTCTAGTGGAGCTGTTCAACCGCCTTGGATTAACAACTGGCTTGGTTGTAACCCAGTTAATTTCTTGTCTCTTATTTTAATTCTGCCTTTACTTTAATTGTTGCTATTTATTTTGAGTTGAAAATCCGAGGAGGGTATACTTTCATTTTGCAGGCAATTCACCCCCCTCTTGTCGGCTCCGCTGCACCAACAAGTGGTATCAAAGTCCGACCGCCTCAGCAGGACTAACCGCCAACTGAAGCACAAAGATCAGGACGATGGCCGGAGCGAACATTCATCCCCCGAAGTTCGACGGAGATTGCGCTACGTGGAAATACAAAATGGAGGTATTTTTTAAGACCGAATTCGATATTCTTTTAATAATGAAATATGGATATACAGCGCCAAAAGACAAAGAAGAATGCAACTGGACGAAGAAGGAGCAGGCCGATTGCGTGGCCAACGGAAAGGCAAAATTTCACCTGCTCAGTGTTCTGTCACCCCAAGAGGTAAGACCTCTGGGATAAATTCCTAGAGCTCCACGAGGGTATCTCAGAAGCAAAGCTAGCAAGGCGCGACGTCCTCCGGACACAACTAACAAATCTCCGGATAAACAACGGCGAGAAGGTTGCACAACTCCAAGCGAGGATCAAGGAGTTGATAACGCAACTGACAAATCTTGGTGAAACAGTAACAAATCAAGATTCCATCCGGTATGCACTAAACGCCTTCCCAAGGACTTCAGAGTGGATGTCCTTAGTAGATGCTTACTACATCTCTAAGGACCTTGAGGTAAGTTGTTTAGAAAGTTTATTTTCTACCTTCGAACTTCACAAGTCTCGACTTGCAGAGCCTAAACAAGTAGAAAAGTCGAACCTCAACATTGCCCTACAAGCCGAAAAGGACGATCTCGACTCTGAAGCGTTGATCAACGAAATCGAAGTAGCGTTATTGGTAAGAAAGTTGAATAAATTTGTTAAAACTAATAAATTTAAATCGTAGTCGAGGAAGCATCAACGCAACAGAAGGACTGTCCGATGCTACAATTGCAACGAAAAAGGACACATCAAGGATGACTACCCAAAGATAAAGCTAAAGACAAAAGACAAGGAGAAGGTAAAGTACAAGTCAAAATCCTCCAAGCACAAAATCCTGAAGGCCACTTGGGACGATTCGACGTCCTCTGAATCTGAAGTCGAAGAATTCTCGGGACTAGCACTGATGGCCAACCATCTCTTTGAAGATGACTCAGATTCAAAGATGAGCATAGATCAAGGGGGAGAATCAGAAGAAAGCTGCGACGAAGGGGGAGCATCACCAAGTGAGGTAAGTAAGGTACGTGATCTCACCCTACTCAATTCTTTCAGTTTATCAAAGTGCTTACGAAAGATCTAGCAAAATTAGAAAAAGAAAATGCTGAATTAAAATTGAAACTAGAAAATTCATGCTCATTAGAATTATTTAACAATTTAAAATTAGAAAATGATAAATTGAAACTACACATTGAAAAGTTAAAATCTGATGCATGTTTAAAAACTAATGTTTTTCAAAAATAAAAATAAAAATAAAAATTTATGAAAAATTAAACTGGTATATAAGAAAGCATCAGGGACAACTTAGATGAATTCCAAGAAATTATATACACCCTAAGTTCTTAAACAATCCTGTAGGAAGGAACCTATACTGGGTTCCAAAATCTTTGATAGTTTAAATTATTTTTAAGTTAGGGCTTACAGCGAGAAAATTAAACATTATAATTTCTTTATGAGGTTTTGTCTAAGGAAGTGGTTGTTGCTCCAATAACCAAGAAGGTCTAGTGCCTCACCATGACCTGGAAACAAAAATATTGAAATAAAATATTTAATTAACTTTCTGATAAAAGTATTAAAATTAAAAATAGATAAAACTCTAAAAAGTTTTAAAACATTTTTTTTTTGGAAATTCTTCAAAAACATTTTTTTTGAAGAAAAATTCTTAGAAAAATTCTCAATAAGAATTTTTTTTCTGAAATTATCTTAACTAAAGTTTTCTCTTAATTAGTAAATCTTTAACATAGAATTTTTGTATACTTTGTTCTCCACTCTTTTTGTTGTGATCAAAGGGGGAGAAATTAAGTTAAAGTTTAAGTTTAAGGGGGAGTTAGGAAAATTAAAATTTTTTTTACTAACTCATGTTGCAAATTCTATTATTGCAATCTTTGTACTTAAAATGTTAGTTTAGTAATTTACTTAAAATTACTATTTGTTTGTTTTTAACCCTAACTTGAACTTGGGTTGATGCACATCAAAAAGGGGGAGATTGTTGGACCCCGTGGTTGTTTTGATGTGATCAACCAAGTTAGTTAGGTCCTGTTTATTTTTGATCCCTGTGTCTAAGTGTGCAGGAGCTTAGGAGAAGTGTTTCTAAGTGTGCAGGAGCTTAGGAGCACAGGAAGTCGAGCGGAAGACGTAGCTAGCGAGAAGGACGACACAAGAAGGGAGCCGACGGGCTCGGTGCGTCCGAAGGACGAGAGAGTTGCGGAAGAGTACACCGATGGGTGAGAAGAACGTGCACGACGTTCGAGGGGCGTAAAGCCAGGACGGAAGACTGCTCATGGAAAAGGCCGGGAATTGAGTTCAGGTGAGCCCTATTCCGGTTGGCCGCAATCACCCAAGCTATCGGAGCATCGGAAGCCAAGAGGAAGTATAAAGGAGCTGGAATGCTAGGCGCCCTCAATGAAGCAATCGAGGCGCCTGCGCTGTGCTCAACCTTGGAGGCACCTCTAACAAGTGTTGAAGGCACCTTCAACAATGGAGGCGCCTTCAACACTGCTTGAGGCGCTTCCAAGCTGGTCAACTCGACCGTTTGAGCGCGGATAGAGTTTTATCCACTTGACCTGGTTAGAGGCGCCTTGGACCTTCGAGATAGGATTTCCAGGAGCTATTTAAAGGCCCCTGGAGCTAGGAAATAAGTATTCAATCAAGCATTCAATTCATAGCAACTTGTGAACTCGTTTAGTGTGTAAAAAGGCTTCTCCGCCTACAGTGAAAGAGACATTCTAGTGGAGCTGTTCAACTGCCTTGGATTAACAACCGTCTTGGTTGTAACTAAGTTAATTTCTTGTCTCTTATTTTAATTCTGCCTTTATTTTAATTGTTGCTATTTATTTTGAGTTGAAAATCCGAGAAGGGTATAGTTTCATTTTGCAGGCAATTCACCCCCTCTTACCGGTCTCGCTGCACCAACAGAATGTTGGATGATGGTTATTCAAAACACATGATAGAAAATCAGGAGATGTTTACATCACTCAAGTTAAAAGAAATGGGGACAGTTTTCTTCGAAAACAATGGGAAGCAAAAAAAGTACTCGGGTCAAGTAACATTATGTTAAATTCAAAGTTATTCATTAAATGAGTTTTACTTGTAGAAAACCTAAGTTTTAATATGCTTAGCATAAGCTAGCTCTATGATACTAGATATAAGGTAGATTTTTTTGTCTAACAAATGTATTATTAATTCTACAAAGAACCCGAATTAACTTTAGTAGGAACCAAGAACAATAACATTTATATCATTAGTTTACCTTCATCCTCACATACATGTTTTCTTTCATAGCAAGAGCAAACTAGGCTATAACATAGGAGACTAGCTCATACTCATGTTAGATATTTACTAAAAATTAGTAGAAATGGATTAGTTAGAGGTTTACTTACCTTAACCAAATCATATGACTTAAATTGTGATGCATGTAAAAAAGATAAAAAATAAAATCAACTAATTCAAATCAAACAAATCACATCTTAGAAAGAATTCATATGGAGTTATTTAAGAGTAATAAAATTAAATTGTTAAATGGAAGTCAATATTATTTAGTAATTATCAATGAATTTTCAAAATTTACCTAGACATATTTTCTAAAATATAAAGATGAAACATGTCCATATTAAAATATTCCCTAGTTGATGAATTGATGAGATTGGTTATCATCAAATTTGTAAGACTAACATATGTTATGCTCTTTGATTTAACAAAGTAGTTAGTCCCTACTTGCTGAAAATATTAGGATGTTGAGAATTAACATATGGATGCTAGCTAAGGATAACTAGTTCATTGGATATGACCTGTTATGAGACTTCATGTGATTTTATACATGTCTATAAAATTCTCATTGCAACTTGAGTGCAAATTTCCTTCGATTTGAGGTATTCAAGTCATCTTGGTCATGAAGACTCATACTTTGACATCTTAAGCGAGCATCTCCTTGGAGGTGTGGCCCTGGGATGATTGAGTATAAGCCAATATGTCTGAAGGTATTTGAAGAGTCCATAGACCATTCATTACTCCTTTTATAAGGAGATGTATACCTAGTTATTCAAAATTTTCACATTTAAAATCTAAATTAATAAATTATTCTCAATTAAACCCCTTAACTATACAATGATGATATAGTATAGAGTCGAAGGTCGATTCTCTCGTGGAAGTAATAATAGGATGTTTATCTTAGACTAAGTAAATCAAAAGTTAATTTTGGAATTTTTCTTTGAAAATAGGTTGTTGGATTTATGTTTAAGTCCTAGCTTAAGAAAAGAAATGCGAAACAAGTAAAAACTAACCCAATGCAATAAACAGAATTTTCAGCTAATCAACACCATGAAACTAAACTACATTTAAACTCTATGACAAAAGCTTAACGACTAAATAGAAATTCAAACATAACAAAGCCAAAGAGATGCTAAAATTATAGAATCAAACTCAACACATTATCACACAAAATCTTTTCAGAAACTATGAAATGCAGGAACTACATTAACCAAGTTAAAATACAACCAAACTTCACAATCAAACCCTCTTGTCGTCACCCAAGAAGCCATGAAACCTTAACTTCGATAGTCGGAGAAGAAGAAGAAAACAACTGCTGAACTCTAGTACAATCTAAAGCTTGCAATCCTCCACTGAAGAGAGCTCTTTAATGGAAATGCCGGAACAAATCTAGGATCTCTCAATGCAGGAAAAATTGGAATTGCGCCATCTGAACCAAGCCCTGGAATGGAATGCCAATGAGGGTCTAAAGGAAGATGGGAACCACCGAAGAAACCTATCTGATGATGGCTAATGAAGGATGGATGCTGACTTTATTGTCTTCACCTTTTCGAGCAGAGGAGGAGGTGAGATTCAGATGGCGGAAATCACCAAAGAAACCTCTCCTATGGGAATCCAACTAATCAGAAGATGAACGCCAGTAGCCGCCTTGAGCTTCCACACATATGTTGTAACTTGAGAAGTTGGTAGGAAGAAGATGGGGGCTACGGAAGAAAACTCGATGATGAACAGTAGCGCAAGCCACTGTTCACCGTGCAGGTTTTTGGTTTTTATACTCCCTTTGAACCGGATGTGGGTTTTAGGCTCTTGGTCTACTTCAATTAGAATTAGGGATTTGGTGTAGGGATTGACTTTGGGTTGAGCTTAAGAAGTTAGCTCCTTTGATGGGCTAGAATCAATTTGAACCCTAGTAGGAGGTTAAGTATCTTTATTTGGTTGCATGAACCAAGCTTCCAATTGAAGCAACTATTCTTGAATTGAAATGGCTTTGGGTTCATGACTCTTCTTAGATTTCCTATAAACTCATGAAATAATACAAAAATTAGGGAGAGATTATAAAAATCTCACAAATATATCCTAACTCATAAATCATGATATTAATCAAAATTTAAGAAAATGAGAGGATAAAAATACTAAGTATGAGAGCTAAAATATTACATCAAATGTTAGGTATCAACTCCCCCACACTTATTCTTGCACATTTCATGCAAGTGAATAAAACCAAAAAAACGACTAAGGTTGTACTCCCTGACAATTCTCATTTATGTTTTAGATGATAGTAAAAGGAAGAAGGTACCTAGGATTATCAAGTCTTAACAACTCTAGCATTTATGGACTCAATTCTTACCTTGGTTAACAAACATAATGATTTAAATCCATCTTGAATAAATTGAGAATGATAATAAAATATAATTCTTACAAGGTAAGTTTAGTGGCTCTCAACTTACTCTCATATTCATGCAATGGTGGAGGACACTTAATGTTGGTGCTGAAAGCACTAGCTAATCAAAATTATATTTTGATATTTGGAAAAAGTTCAAAGTTAAGCTGTGTTATGATCTAACAAGCATAACTGAGTGTGTAGGAAAGTCCTAAGTAATCTTAGGTAAGGTGAAAATCTTAGTTGAGGCTAGAAAAAGAAGTCCTAGTGGACACTAGGCAGGTGAAAAGTCCTAGTTGTGACTAGGCAATGAAGTCTTGGTCCATGGGATTGGATAAAGTCTTGGCAAGTCGAGGATGTTAAGCGAAATCCTAGGGTCGAAGACACTGGGTGAAAGTCTTGGGAGTCGCGGATACTAGGTGAAAAATTGGACGGGTCGGGGTTCGGACGTCCAATGGAAAGTCCTAAGGTCTTAGATGTTGGGCAAAGTCTAAATGGTCTAGATAATATGTTTGGTAAAAGGTAATCTCTCCTGAGAGGAGTAGGTGAAGAAGCATTCCCCGTAGAAGGAATAGTAGGCGTCGGTCCAACCTAAGGTTTCAGCGAAACTCAAAGTCATGACCAGATAGTCTAGAGACTGCCAAAATACTATGTTTTACTTATTATTCTAACTCTGTATTGTAGAAAGACTAACATTTTATAGGTTAGAATTTTACCTTATTTGATCAATCGAACATCCGGATCAGTCGACCGAACCCTAACAAATCATATCAGAATTTCAACTCACCATGAAGATTTGACCAAGGGATCGATCAACCGAACATGGACGTTCAGTCGACCGAATGGTGGATAAATAGTGGGTTGATCGAACTAGATAAGCTAGGGAGGATTGGAGGACTGATCGACCAAATAGTGAGATTAGTCAACCAAATGAAGACGTTATCCGAAGCAGCAACATTTGGATGGGAAGTTGGGCTGATTTAGAAGGATCAGTCGATCGATCAGAGAGGATCGATTGACCAATAAAAGTTGAGTCAAACAGTGATCTCGAGATCAGTGGATCGGATCAGGTTCAATTTGGCTATAAAAAAGGGTTTGACCAGCAGCGTAAGAGATCAATTCGAACAACTTCCGCTCTTGTGCATTGCTTCGGAAAGGTCCCGACGATGCACGAACGCTGCCCCAACGATAATTATGCATGAAACTCCAATTTCAAAGTTGTCAGTAATTTTAATTTTAATTCTTGTAATCTCTAATAGTTCTTGTACTTTAATTCTTGTAATCTCATTCGAACTACTAGTAGATTTTCCATCGAAAACACTCAACGAGTGAGGGTCTTGGAGTAGGAGTCATTATAGACTTCGAACCAAGTAAATCAAAGTGTTAGGAATTGTTTGTTTTCATTTACTATTACTCTGCTACATTATTCTAATCGAGTTTTTGCGAAAAATGTGAAAAGACATGAGCGTTGTTCACCCCCCTCTAGCGCATCAATCCTACACTTAAGCTACTTATGGTTCATACACTACCATATGCTTACCTCTCTTCTACTCTTCACCGCTATCATAGATATTAGAATACACAGTTATGAAGGTTTATTAGAATTGCAAGGGAAGCATGAATCAAATCAAATAAGAATATGTGTGTTAGAAAAGAAATGAGGAAGACAAAATTCAAAGTAATGGTGGAAGATATGGAAACAATGGAGTACTATATTGATGACTTTGTCCATACTCCTTTCTATGCTTTTCTGAACTTACCAATCTAAGTCTTCAACTTCTATTTTCCAAATTCAACTTATCATTTCAGCCTAGATCAGTTTGCCAATTTCTAGATATTTCATAATTGAAGCTAATTCTACATTTGGATCATGGAGAATTAGTTTTCAGATTTAATGTTTTAGAATTCTGAATTGCAAGTTGTTTCGACTTGAGCCATGAAGAATTAGGCCTAGGTAAGGGTTTTATTTAACACTCAAATGTTAATCGGAAGCATTATAAGGATTTGGCTCACAAAACATCACATCCATTTTAAAATTTTAAATTCAGATTCAAAGTTTAGCTACACCTTTCAAATCCTACAATTTCAGCTCAACTTGACAAAAAAAAAACTCATAACCCTCTTTACCTCATGAATGATTAGTAGTATTCATTCTAATTCCTACACAACTATTCTTCAATTGTTCCTTGCTCAATATTCTAAATTTCTAGAATTTTTGACTTAAATTTTAATTTCTGATCTACTTCAAATCTCAGATCAAGCACTTGGGGTTTAATTTTTATGCAAGATCTCATTTAACATGCAATCAATAAAATCTTAAATTCAATTTATTTTGGATTAGAAAATTAATTAAAAAGTTGACACAATTTTCACTGCACCATTCTTCACTATTTTTCTTTTTGTTTTTTTATAGATTTTAGTAACTTTTCTTCATATACAAGTAGTACTTTTCCTTGGTTAGTTGGGCAATGATCTCATTTTGTGTAGTTCAGAAAAAAAAAACTTAAATTCCATCACAGCAGCATTTCTAGTCCATCAAAGCTTTTATTCAACATTTCAACAATTCAGCTTTTATGCACTTTGATCTTTATTTTTAACCTTGAATAAACTTATCATTTCTTTCCAAAATTTATATAATCAAGCCCTTAAATGCTCCTTCATTGATCCTGATAGAAGCCTGCATTTAAAAGATCAAGGTTTACTTAGATTTCATCTTAAATTCGAAATTCATAAAAGCTGGAATTCTAGATTCTGAAATCAGTTTCAATTCTGATCTTGCTATTTTTTTGATCAAGCTTTAATATTTAATCACTATAGATTATCTCATTTATCATTCAATAAATACAAGCTTGAATTCCATTGGTTTCAGATCAGAAAGATCAATTTGGTAGTTGACACAATATGGATTTAAGTTTCAGCTTCAGAATTTCCAGAATTTGAAACTAGTTTCAGATTACTGTTGTTCAGAATCAGCATCAAGAATTTGGCACAATCAAGTTCTCAATTCATGTTATTTCATTCTCTATGCAGCTCGAAAAATTCCTTAACTTGGTGAGTTTATTCTAGCAAGAGTGCTTCCTTACTAGCAACTAGCCGAGCAATTTTTAGAACCTCATAGTAGCTCTTTTCTGTACACAGATTAAGCTCAAAATCAATTCAAGTTATCCAAGCTTTCTTCCTTCTTGTTGATTTTGGTTTTTCCTCCTTCCGATTTGGGCATTCGTGTTTAAAATGCCCTTTCTTGTTGCATCCATAATAAATCATTTCTTAATTGTTTTGCGTTTGGTTGATTAGTGTCTTCTTGGTGCTTCTTTTGAACTTCTTTCTTGTTAGTAGTTTTCGGACCATGTTGACCAACTCTTCTTTATTGGTTGAGTTTGAGTCAAACTCTCATTCTAGTTCATATTTTATTCTGGTCTTAATTTCTTTGCTTGATCCTGCATACAAGACAATTCCTTTGTTGACTTGACTCAAGTTAGATTGTTTGTGTAATTCTAATTCATAAAAAAGTTCATCTAATTTAAGAATGGAAAGTGTTGGTACAATATCCCTTGGGTCAAGGTTGACCAGGTTGACTAAGCTTGTGTTAGCTCAAGCTTGAATCTTGATGTTTGAGTTTCAATGTTTGACAATATATAAAGATTGTTTTGACAATGTATGGAGATTATAGGAGTAATTGTCCATTTGGGAGATTGGTCAAGGTTGACCAGGTTGACATAAAGAAGAGTCAAGTAGGTCAAAGTTGACTAGATACTTGGGAAAGTCCTAACTAGAGGTTTGGTAAGGATAAGTCCAACAGGAAGGTTGGCAGAAGAGGGAAATCCAAGTGGGTCATTGTTGACTGGACACTTGGTGTTGAAAGTCCTGGTAAGTGAAGCTAGACAGAAGGAAAATCCTAGTGAGTGAAGTTAGGTAAAAACTCTAGTGAGTGAAGCCAGACAGTGAGAAAATCCTGGTGAGTGAAACTAGGTGAAAGACCTAGTGAGTGAAACTAGGCAGATGAAAAATCTTAATGAGTGAAGTTAGGTGAAAGACCCGGTGAGTGAAGTTGAACAGATAGAAAGTCCTGGTAAATGAAGTCAGACAGTTGGAAAGTCCTAGGGAGTGAAACTAGGCAGTTAGGAAATCTTGGTGAGTAAAGCCAGGTGAAAAGCCCTGGTGAGTAAAACCAAACATGAGGAAAATCTAAGTGGGTCAAGGAGGACCACACTTGGTGATCAGAAGTCCAACAATAAGTTGCCAAAGAGAAAGCCCAGATGAGTCAAAGGTTGATCGAACACTTGGAGGTCGTAAGTCCAATAGGGAGTTGGCATGGAACTAGGAAGTTCAGACGTAGTGAACTTCCGAAGGCCATAACTTTTGACTCGGATATCGGAATGAAGTGATCTCAAATGCGAAACAAAGCTCGTTTAGAGCTCTACACATTTTGCTACTTGCCAATCGATTGGGGGGGGGGGGGGGGGTCGATTGATCAGCCAATTGATTGGTTGATGAAGAAATGGGGCAAAATGTCTTGATCGATTAGGTAATCGATCAAGATCTTCCCCAGTCGATTGGCTAATAAATTAGGAGAGTTTGGGAGCGAACAGTAAGGTTCTAAATCGATTGGGTGATCTATTGAAGCTACTAATCGATAAGGTGATCGATTGAGAGTGTTTCATCATGAGGAACAGTGAGTTTCCCAATAGATTGGTCAATCGATTGGGAGAAGTTTTCTGTGAAGCACGGTGAGAGTACAGAGGTACTCTGAATTGATTGGTCAATCAATTCAAATCCCCCCAATCGATTGGGATATGACCGTTGCACAAGTTACGAGGTTTGGACGGCTGGGATCGCTGGGATCTGACGTGGCAATCGATTGGGAGTAGACTCAATCGATTGGGAGCTCTAAAAGTGCAGATATAAAAGCGACGATGAGTTCAAATGTTATATCTCTCTTCTCCATCTCCTTTGTCAGTTCTTGGAAGTCTTAGGAGGAAAAGTGCTATTATATTTCCCATCTTCAAGAGACATTCAAATCAAGAAAAGCTCAAGGATTCAATGTTCAAAGTGTCGAGCCATTTTAGATTTGTATTTATGTTTTGTTTCCTTGTTTCGAGTTGTATTTTCTTGTTCTTGAGTTGTAGAGGCTTCTCCACCTCCGGTTGTTTCGAGAAGGAGTTGTTCTCATAGTGGAGAGTGTGCTCGGCGTGGATCCTTGGATTAGTCACCTCATCTTGAGATGGATACCAAGTAAATCCTACTTGTTAGCATTGAGAGCTTGTTTTGAGTTTATCCGCTGCAAAATCAACATCGACAAAGCGAGCTATTCACCTTCCCCTAGCTCTAAAGTGTCCCAACAGAAAGATCCCTTGAAACTTTATATGCATTTACTATTTATGCCCACAAAGTGTTTCACGGAAAGGTGTTTAATACGTACCTTATTATGTTACAATTTTCTAGGTTGTGCCCGATCAGATGTAGGCCATTGAGAATAGCTTTTAGTCGATCGTGCAGTTGCATGGTCGTCTCTCTGGGAAGCATTTTAATTTTAAATAAATTATTTAATTGTTGTTCTCTCTTATTTACCTTAGATTCATCAGTTCATTCGTGTAGTTTTACTAGATGGTCCCAAAGTTCTTTTACTTTGTCGTAGAGCCTGACTCGGTTCAGTTCCTCCATAGTGAGCTTGCATTGGATGGTGTTTATCGACTTGTAATGTAGTTGTACTTTCTTGATCATCGGGGGAGTACAGTCTTCTAGTTCTATTGGCTTTCTATCTTCCATCGGAGGAGTGTATCCTTTGAGTATGGTGAACCAAAGCTCGATGTCAAACTAGAGGTAACACTCTATCCTGCTCTTCCAGTCGCTGAAGTTCTTCCCTTTGAATAGTGGGGGGCAGACGGTGCTATACTCTTCTTGGTAGGAATTTGATATTCTTGCAATCAAAGAATTAAGAGATAAAAATTTTCAAGACTATTGTCTTGAGATTAGTAATGTGGGATAAAAGATATAAGAAAAAAATGTTCTATAAGGAAAAAGAAAAAGTTTTAAAATTTGCTCAGAAAACAGTTAAGTAATTTTAGAGCGACCTCACTCTCATACTAAGTGAAGGATCGAGAAGAAGCGATAGAGGGGGTGAATATTACTCGTTAAAACTTTTTCTTTTTGTACCAATTCGTAAAACAAGAATCAAAGTGACAGCGGAAAAAATAAAAACAATACAGATGACTTAGATGGTTACTTGATTCGGAGTCTATGTTGACTCCTACTCCAAGACCCGCGATCCTTGATTGTACCGTTGGTCAATCCACTATAATTCTTCTTTCCGAAATTTTCGGAAAGAAGCAATGTGTACAATATGAAGAATATAAGATAGTAATACGCTACTATCTTTTGGAAATTAAAACAATGCAATGTTTAACTAAAGTTATACCGATACCAAGTAGAAGATGAAGGTCGGTCAACACTTCTGGATAGAGCAGCTTGCTTGTGAAGATGAAGCACAGAGTAGCAGAACGAACAGGAGCTTTGCACACTTGAAAAACAATGCCTTGCCTCGGACCTTGAGCGCTGTGTATATAAGATTTTATCAGTTGACTAATAAATCGATCGGTCGACTGATCTATTCAGTCGACCGAACCTCCTATCGGTCGACTGAACTACTTTACTTCCTTCTTCGCCGAGATCTGATCTTTGTGCAATTATGAGCAATTAATGTTCGGTCGATTCATCCCCTTGATCGGTCGACCGATTAGTGTAGTTTACCTATTTGCTAAGATTCTTCATTAATGATCCTTTAATTGCATTTAATGTTTGGTTGACCGATTTCTGGGTTTGGTCGACCGATCAGGCTGGCTTCCGAGTTTTTTCTGATTGATCTGATTTGTGCCACGTCGACTTGTTTCGGTCGATCGATCTGTTAGTCCGGTCGACCGATTAGTTAACATGCCAACTTTGTTGTTGAGCTGATCTCTTCTTTATATCGAGCTGGTTTGGTCGACCAATCCATAGATTCAGTCGACCGATTAGGTTGAATATGCAAAATAAATTTAAGAAAAATACTCCTGCAAAACAAAGTTAGAACAGTAATATAAGATGCATGAGTAGTAAATAATAGTAGAAATATTAATCTCAACTTGAAAACCTTCCTGGTTTCTTCAGTTGGATCAACGACCTAAATTTTGTTCCTTTCTAGAACATGACCTCACTGTCACTCTTTTCCAGTTACTTACCTCAACCTACCTGCTAAACATTGGTCCTCCAGACCTGTTTGGACTTTGCCGCTTAGCATCAGATCGGCTCACCAGAACTTCTTCTCGATCTTTGATCCTCCATACCTATTAAGTTTTCCTACCAAGTGTTGGGTCCTCTCGACCCACTTGGGCTTCTGCCTGGCTTCCACGATTTGCTAAGACTTTTTCGATCGAGTAAACATCCTACACACTTAGTTAACTTGTTAGATCATAACAAGACTTAACTTGAAGGTTTGACAATATCAAAACTCAGGTTCAATTCTGGTGCACCCTACACCAACAAATAGAATAAAGATAGAATAAATAAAATTTAATTTTAACAATATTAGACATAATGAGATAATTATTAAGATAGGAGATGATGAGTTGTCCGGAATTGAGAGTTTTAGATATTTAGGATCATTTTTACAAAATGATGGAGGGATTGAGAGGTTTCTTACATAGAATACAAGTAGGATGGTTGAAATGGAGAAGAGCGTCGAGTGTTTTATGTGATCGGAAAGTACTTCTAAAACTTAAAGGAAAATTCTACAAAATCACAGTTAGACATGCTATGTTATATGGAGCTGAATGTTGGGTTACGACTCGAGCACATAAGCAATAGATGAGAGTTACAGAGATGAGGATGTTAAGGTGCATGTGTGGATATATAAGAATAGACAGAATAAGAAATGAGAGCATTAAAGAGAAAGTCGAAATTGCATCTATTGAGGAAAAACTTCGAAAGACACGTTTAAGATAGTACGAGCATATACTTAGATGACCAATAAATGTTCTAGTTAGGTGTTGTAAAACTATAAAAAATAAGTATATTAACGAGGAAGAGAAAATTAAAAAATGACTTGATTAACAATAAAAAAAATAAGATAAAATTTATTTAAATATATAATGATATAATAGGAGATAATGCTCAATGACATAAATAAATTTATATATCTTTTTATATAATCGACTTCGTCTAATGAAATACGGTTGGATTGTTATTATTATTATTTTTTCCACTACATTTTAAAATCTTTACAATAGTAAACCAATTATTTATATCGTTAATTAAATAATACTTCATCTACTCTTTTCAATAGATTAGTACCAAATGTGATGGTGGTACAGAACTAAATCTTTTTTGCATTGCCGTACATAGAATATTTTCCTTTGACAATTCGTCCTATGCATGTCCAAATGAATCCAATCCATGATTCAATCGGAGTCAATATGAACAAAATCATGTTTGGATTGATCGGCGACCGGAGTCAATCTGAATAAAATCATGTTTGAATTGAGAATTTTAAATTCGGATCAAATCCGGAGTGGATAATTTTAAATTGAAAATTTTCAATCAAATTTGGTTCATGCTAGATAGATCTGATTTAGAGTTTAATAGATTTTTTTTTATTAAATTAAATTTTATTTTAAAAATTAAGATACTTTTATATATATTAATATCAATGTTAATATTATAATAATGGAATATTAAGATAAAAATAAAAAATTATAGAAAAAATAGTAAAAAAATTATTTTGAATAGGACATTTTAGTTTTTTAGAGTTATTGGGATCGGATTCGGATTGATCGAGTTCATGCTCGAATTTAAGGATTTCAGATTAAATTCAGGTTCGGATCGAATTTGGATTGAGATTTAATTAAAAAAATTTACTCAATCCGAACCTAATTAGTCCTTTATAAGTGGACAAGGTGCTGATTAAAAGGGTTTTTGATACTAATAGAGGCTCCTTGTCCCATGACATAATTGAGTTGGTCTCACAGGGTAGATTTTTATATCTCTATAGATGATTATGGACTTGGTGTTGTGTGGAACGCCCAGGATCCATACATAACCATTTGTATAATAGAGGCTTGTTCCGTAACAAGAAAAAGACAACACATACAACACAAATATAAAAGTCCAAACACAATGCAAACAAGAAAATTTACCTAGTTTGATAGCCCTTAACTCCTCTATGGCCAATGACCCCTCAACGGGTCACTCCATGAAGATCCAGATGGAGAAGCTCTCTTCTCTGAAATTTATAGATTGTCATTATTATAATAGTTAACCATTTTGTTGCAATTGTTTAAGTATTTCATCGGTCAACTCAATGCGCCATCAATTGACTATTTTACAAATTGAGTGTTCTTGTAAAAGTTTAAGATTATTAATCATATTAATAAATTAACCGTTCTATTAAAATAGGAAAACTATTTCTTGAGTCAACTTAAAGCAGTATGTTGGTACAGTGGGACCGATAAATAAAATGATGAATTATTTGTTAAAAATAAAGTGAATATTTCTTGTTCTTTCAACTCTAATTAGTAGTATAAGTATATTAAATAAAATAATAAAACTGAACAAAAAATAAGACGATAATCTATTTACTTGGTTACAACCTAAGTGGTTGTTAATTCAAGGCATTGAAGAAAGCTCCACTAAAAAAACTCCTTTTGTTGAAGGCGGAGTAGCCTCTTACATACGTTTACAACTCACAGAATGACTAGGAAGTGAATACAAGACTTGTAGTTCAGTTATTGCATTTTTTCTAAGTCCAGAGATCTTTTTATAGCCCCTGGAAAAACTTATCTGAGATTGGAAGGCACCTTCAATAGGGTGGAAGGCGCTTTCAGCGTGGCAAATCCTATCCATGCGAAAATAAAGTTTATCTTCACAACGGTCACTGTTTGAAGGCGCCTTCAAGGGGTTAAAGGCGCCTTCCATAGAGGCTCGAAGGCGCCTTCAAGGGTTGAAAGCGTCTTCCTCCCGAAAGGCGCAAGGGCGCTTTCAATACCATTGAAGGCCCCTTCAGCAGCTGCAACTTAGCACCAAACTTCTCCTTTGGCTCTTCCGCTGCTCCGCTCACTTGGGTGATTGCAGCCATCCAGAATAGGGCTCACCCAAACCCATTTTTTGACCTTCTCCTCGAGCAGACTTTCTCCCCTACTTCTCGTCCCTCGAACATCGCACACGCTCTTCTCGTCCACTAGTGTACTCTTCCGTAGCACCTCGTCCCTCGAATGCACTGAGCTCGTCGGCTCCTTTCCCGTGTCATCCTTCTTGCTATCTACATTTTTCGTTTAACTTCTTGTGTTCCTAAGCTCCTACACACTTAGACACAAGAATTAAACACAACAGAACCTCACTGAACTTTGTTAACTACATTAAAACTACCCGGGTTACTTACCATCTCCTCATTTTTATATGCATCAACAAAAGCTCAAGTTAGGGCTAAAAATGCAATAACATAAAAGTAGATAACAAATTGTTTGCAAAATAAGTAAAGAATACTTACAAACAAATAATTAAAAATTCTAAATCCTACCTCCTCTGAACTTGAACATATTTCTCCCCCTTTGATCACATCAAAAAAAATGAAAAAAAAATAAAATAAACTTTTTAGAAAATTTTGAAATATTTTTCTAGCGGTAGTCTATGCAAATAACTAGAAAGAATTTTTAGCAGATATTTAGGAGATAGAAAAATCAAGAAGTTTTTAGAATTTTGAAAAAAAATCTAAAATTTTTTATACCAGTTGAATGGTCATAAAAAAAAATTTAAACAATATTAAAATTATTTTAAGTGAAAAAATAAAACAACAACAAAAACTTATATTTCAATTAGTTAATTAAACATTTATTTCAATAATTGACTTCCAGGTTGTGGTAAGACACTAGACCTTCTTGGATATTAGAACAACAACCACTTCTAAACAAAGCCTTTTAAAGAAATTAAATATTTAATTTTCTTCTTCAGCATTCTAGGTCTATCTTTTTTAATCTAAGCATGTTTTTAGAACCCAATATAAGTTCCTACCTACTGAGTTAATTAAAATTTTCTTAGGGATATATTTATGTGATATTTTTCTAATTTAGCCTTGGTAATTTCTAATGTATCAGTAATTTTATCATAATTTCTAAATCTTGATTTTTGATAGTAATTAGAACATACATGGTTATCTTTCAATCTCTCTATTTGTGTTTTTAATTTTTCGTTTTCTAATTTCAAATTATCAAACTATTCTAGTGGACATGCATTGGTTAATTGTCTTTTCAAATCAAAATTTTCTTTTTCTAATTTGCACATATTTTTAGAAAGCATTTTGATAAATTCAAAATATTTCTTAGGAGATAGTGCATGTACCTCACTTACCTCGTGTTCTGATGCTCCCCCTTCATCGCAACTTTCCTCTGATGATCCTCCCCCTTCATCAATGCTCATCTCTGAGCTGCTTTCATCTTCCTTTTGATAGTCTGCCATTAAGACTAGTTCGGCATAGGCTTCAACTTCGGATGATGACAACGTTTTGTCTCATGTCGCCTTCAGGGTTTTGAGCTTCGATTTCATTGGTGTTTTGCCTTTGCCCTTCTCCTTTTTCTTTAGTTCTGGGCGACTAGTCATTTTTGATGTGCCTTTCTCCTTGGCAGTTGTATCATCGAACTTTTCTTTTGCTCCGAAAGTGCTTCTTTGCCTGCGACTTATTAAATTTATTAGATTTAATGAATTTACTAGATTTTCTTACCATTAGAGCCGCTTCGTTTTCATCAATTGATGCTTCAGAGTCTAGATCATCCATTTTTGCCTTCAAGGCAATGTTTTAACTAGGCTTTCTTTTCATCTCTGCACATCTAGATTTTCGAAGTTCAAAGGTAGAAAAAAGATTTTCTAAAGAACTAAATTTGAGGTCTTTAGATATATAAAACAAGTCGACTATAGAGGTCCACTCGTGTGTCCTAGGAAATGCATTTAAAGCGTAACTTAATGAATCTCAGTTCGTTACCTTTTCTCTGAGATTCGTGAGTCTAGTGATGAGTTCTTTGATCTTCGAGTGCAGATATTCAACTGTTTCTCTTTCTTCCATCCGGAGGTTCGTCAGTTGGTTCCGGAACAGGTCCCGTCTCACAAGCTTTGCTTCAGAAGTTCCTTCGTGAAGTTCCAGGAACTTCTCCCAAATTTCTTTTGTTGATTCGTAATCTCCGATCCGATTTACTTCCTGGGGTGGAAGTACGTTGAGTAAGTGGAACTCGACTCATCCGTTCGATATGAAGTCTGCTTGCTCCTTCTTGGTAATTTGGTATTCTTTCTTTTCATTTCCTTGTGGGTCTTTAGGAACTACAAAATCATATTCAATTATCAAAAGAATTTCAAAATCAATTTTAAAAAAATACCTCGATGTGTTTTTTCCAAAACGCGAATTCTCCCTTGAACTTCGGCGGGTAGATGCTCAGTCCAGCCATCATTTCGGTGCTTCAATCGACGGTTAGTCCTTCTGAGGCGTTCTGGCTCTAATACCACTTGTTGATTCAGTAGGGCCGGCAAGAGGGGGTGAATTGCCTGTTAAAAATAAAGCGAACCTTTCTCGTTCTTTCAACTCTAGTTAGTAGCACAAGTATACTAAATAAAATAGCAAAATTGAACAAAAAGTAAGAGGACAATCTATTTACTTGGTTATAATTTAGGTGATTGTTAATCCAATGCGTTGAAGAAAGCTCCACTAGAAAAACTTCTTATGTTGATGGTGGAGTAACCTCTTATAGACGTTTACAGGTCACATAATGACTAGGAAGTGAATATAAGACTTGTAGATCAATTGTTGTATTTTTCCTAAGTTCAGAGGTCTTTTTGTAGCCTCTGGAAAACTTATCCGAGGCTGTAAGGCGCCTTCAATAGGATGGAAGGTGCCTCCAACATGGCAAATCCTATTCATGCGAAGATAAAGTTTATCTTCACAACGATCACTGTTTGAAGGCGCCTTCAAGGGGTTGAAGGTGCCTTTCATAGAGGCTTGAAGGCACCTTCAAGGGTTGAACCTTCTTCCTGAAAGACGCAAGGGCGCCTTCAATACCATTGAAAGCACCTTGAGCATCTGCTATTGAGCACCAAACTTCTCTCCTTTGGCTCTTCCGCTGCTCTGCTTATTAGGGTGATTTCGGCTATCCGGAATAGGACTCACTTGAACCCATTTTTCGATCTTCTCCTCGAGCAGGCTTCCTCCCCGGCTTATCATCCCTTGAACGTCACACATGTTCTTCTCGTCCACCGATGTACTCTTCCGCAGCACCTCGTCTTTCGGATGCACCGAGCTCGTCAACTCCTTTCCTGTGTCATCCTTCTCGCTAGCTGCGTCTTCCGCTCGACTTCTTGTGTTTCTAAGCTCATGCACACTTAGACACAAGAATTAAACACAACAGAACCTAACTGATCTTGGTTGACCATATCAAAATTACACGAGGTACTTACAGTATCCATCGATTGAGTTACAAATATAGGTGAACCTAAATACCCTATTCCCTTTTCATTTATCTTGAGTTGAGTCAAACTAGTGGATCAAGTCAACCTCCGATTAACTAAAAAACATATTCAACCATTTGTTCTGACCAAGGAGGTGCTTGGTAGGCGGGTTTCGGATGCTGGAATGGGAATGAAATCTATTTCATTCCCATTCTTGATGCTTGGTAGATGGGAATCATAATTAAAACATGGATTTGATACCCCTACTTTCATAACTCACCCACTCCTGGGTTATCGTTAAACTCATTCCTCCCTATTCATATGATTTTTTTTTTTGACGGCCCAACCCTCGAGCCGAACCTTTTCTTCTCTTTTGATTTTTGCATTTCTGCGTCTTTTTCCTCACTCGACGCTGCACCTCAACTCGCCTCTTTGCCACAATCTGGTTTGTCGAAGGTGAGTCAGTTGCCTCAACTCGTCTTTCTTTCTCTTTTGATTTTCGCATTTCAGCGTCTTTTTTTTTATCTAATTTCGTCAATTGGAATTAGTGTCTTTTATTTTCTATTGTCTCTTTATTTTTTTTATTGGTGACAACAGTGGTCCTTTTTCTAGGACTATGGAACTCGATCGCCGCTTTTGAGATCTCTCTCTTTAGTGGATGTAGTTTTATTATTTTCGTTCGATCACTTCGTCATGACATCTCTTATTTCCTATGATGTTCATTTACTCTATAAATGTTTTTTTTTTGAAATGATTGTTCATTTACTTTATGTTGCCATCATATTGTATTTTTTTTAATAAAATTGTTTAGTCCATGACTTTGTGTGATTATTTTTGTATTTTACTTACAAGGGTAAAATGAGAATTTTGGCCAATTCTCATTCCATGATTTAAGCCAAACCAAACAACATTAATGAGAATAATATCCATTCTAGTATGTATACCAAGTGCCATCAATCCAGTAATCATTCCCATTACCATTAACCCCTCAATCAAAATTCATTATCATTCTCATTGCCAAATATATACCAAGCGCTCCCTAAGTCAATTCTAAGATTTAGTCCATGTCTAATTAGTCCAAGTAAATCCATTTGTACAAATGCTCACTCAACTTACATCTATATGAAGTATCTTCCTTCGGGACATGAAATGGATCCTACTTCCTCTTTGGATCTTCCTCTCCCGCTAAATATGTGACCAACTTTAGTGTATGAACTTTCACTTGCCAAATATTATGTCATCCTTGACCTATATCCTTAACTTATCAGGATTTCCAATATTACACGTGAAACATTTGTACGCCTTATTGGTAAACATCTGTTCGAACATCAAAATGCATCTACAGATGTGATTGCAGGGATATTATATTTGTAGCTTATAAGGGTAATACTTCTGCAAACATGATTAATAGGAGGGGGGCAGTACAAGAATTTAAACGAAATTTAACAAACCAACAATGACATTTAAAGGGGGGGAAAATACCACGAGAACCAGATATCCAACCCACATGGTACATTTCAGTTAAAAAATAAGCCTACGAACAAATTGTTTATGATATGCTTGTTAATTTCAGTAGATACAATGTTCTTGAGAATGCTTAAGGAGTTTTACTGAAAATCAACTAAAGAAGTCGTAGCACACCTATTAATGGGAATAATTGCCTGTGATTTATCAAAGAATGTTATACACTCAACAACTTGTAGGATGGCAAATCTTTTATACCGGAAATGCCTTCCAATGAAAGCTCTTGCTCCAGCTGCACTCTAGTGGATTTCAATACTTCCTGCAGAGAGTTTACCAAAGAAAAATATATGTAACTTTTTTTAAAAAACAAAAAAAAAAAACAGATATCAAGATAGACTGATAAGTCCTATTAGCAGTGTATATTAAGCTAACTAGATTTACATTGAATTCCATATAAGTAGCTCGTTTTTCCAGCCACTGAATGTCCAATATCTGAAATGCCACACAATAAAGCATATCAAATGCCATCTCATCTTCTTCAAGAAGCTTTAAGAAGTAAGATCCACTTCTTGAAGTTCTGTTTCCTGTCAAATAAATCATTAACCACTGATGATGATGATCTGGAATACTGGCAGTTAAATATTGTTTGCTAGTGTTTTACCTGATTGCAAATCCAACATTTGAATCAACATATGGGTAATGTTGACTCCAGCTACAGCAAATGGGTATTCCCACTCAGCTCTCCTTCCATCTTGCTTGTGTAATAGCCTCCAAAAAGAATTCTTAGCGAGAAATGAAGAGTCAGATAAATAGTCCCTCTTAATTTATGCAGTAAATGAAAAATGTAAAGATAAGTTACAGGGTAGTTCTTGGCTAAATAGATAAGATTTTCCAATGACATAAACCCACCAGCCCTGAGAAAAGAAAATAATGTCATATAAAAAAACACTTCTAACTTTGTACAATGGAATGATTCTCCATTAAGCTTGATCATAGAGGAATTAGAAGGACCTGAAATCTGTTGAAGGATCTGAACCTTGCCAGCCCATCTCCTTCCACAATTCTGATTTAAGAGAAGGAAGTTCTCTGTTAGGATAAGCCAGTCTCCAGAGTTCTCTAAGAGCATCCTGCAAAAATATTTCTGACATTTGATTCATGTACAGCTAATTCAAACTCTCAACTAGATAAAACAAGATAAAGCATATCTTATGGGCATGAAAATGGTTATACATGCCACCTAGGAAGATAATTACTTCAACATCAACGTGCATCAACACTAGTGAAATACCTGGTGATTCACACTAGAGCTATTAAAAGGGACATCCAATCTCTGCCTTAAATTTCCCAACCTCTCTTCCTACACGTTGTACAAGCAAACTAATAAGTGACAATATGCAGAAACATCAATGTAGTTTCCAATTCTGAATTTGTTGAACATCAACAATAATAATAATAATTTGAGATTACAACAAATGTAGAAGCATGAGTCTCGGAAATAGTCCCTTACAAAACATGGTAAGGTTGTGTACAATATACCCTTCCCCGGGACCTGCAACTGAGGTTTCAGGTTTCACAGAATTACATGAAAACTCAACCAAATTAAAACAATCACAAAGATGCACTTAAGCACCAGGTGAACATACTAAGTTTCTTAAGCAGGCACTTGTCTTGTTCATTTGCCTTTCCTAAATTGTGTTTATATATAATAAGACTCAAAAGTGTTTCTACTGACACTGTGTTGGCCATTTCAGAAGAACTGCACACACCCATGTAGTTATTAATCTACGATATCACGTAGTAGCTTGTTTACTCAGTATTTAGCTCTCAATATCCCATTTTTTACAGATCTCCACAATATCCAATTCTTTTTATAGAGCTGCAAAAGTTAAGTTAATTTGTTCATGCCTAGGAAATCAATATAAATATTAAAATTGTGATAAAAGTACTTCTTGATGGATGCCCCCAGTCCAGTAGAAATAAATAAAAAGGGCAGCCGGTGCACGAAGCTCCCGCCATGTGGGGTCCGGGGAAGGATCCATTGTACGCAGTCTTACCAAGAGGCTGTTTCCAAGATTCGAACCCGTGACCTTTTGGTGCTCATACAAATTAATCTTACTTCCATTCTCTACATCTCATGATAATTCTTTGAACCAACAATTATTCTGTCAGTAGCTTGTTAATCAATTTATATATTCAAATTGTGACAAAAGTACTTCTTGATGGATTGTTCTCCAATCCCGTCCAGTCCAAATAAATGTTCATACAAATTAATCATACTTGGCTATTTGCTACTTCTCTTGATAATTCTTTGAACCAATAATCATTCTTTCAATAATGTGTTTATTCTAAATTTTGAATTTGGAGTTTTGAGTGATTCCTTGAATTGGAAAAAGTATCCATTATACACAAACAAAAAATACTATATATTCTATTCTTTAGTGTTGCCCTAATATATCCTAAAATAGTTATCCAAGCCCTTGAAAGTATACAGCTTAGGTTGCATTTAATAAGAACAGCTTGTCACTATTAGCAGTTTGCATATATGATTATAAAACACCATTGAGGAATTTGTTGTATAATCCCTCAGCAAAAGTTATTACCAACAAAAGTTAGGCAAGTCCATAATAATCACCTAATTCCATATGGTTGGTTAATGATTCCCATCAGATTAAGACAAAAATCAATTTGGATAAATTCACACAAAAAGGAGGCATGTGCAATCCATCACTCAATCAAGAGTGTGGTGATGAATTTGTGTTGGCCTTGGGATGGGCTGGGCTGGTGAAGGTGCTGGGACGAGTGAATTGTCTTTTGCCACCAAGAGTGCGGTGATGAAATGACAAGGAATGATAGCTGTTGGGAGATAAACTGGATTTCTTTCCACCCTTCCATTAATTTTGTTGTAGAGATATATGAGAAGGGGCTACCAGAGTTTGTAAGGGTGTCAACTCACAAGAATTTATAACTCTTTTTTTTTTTTTTGCATAAAGCTTACTCATCTATCTAAGTTTCCATCTCCTCAAAATGTCAAAATGCAGTGAAATTCATCAAGGTAAAATAAAAATGAGAATAGCTTAGGCTTCTTGATGCAAGAATAGTGCATTCAAACATTAATGCTACCATGAATTATCCATAATTGATTTATTATTATTATGAAATATAGATTAAAAAAGAGTACTTAAATATACAATAGGGAGGAGAACGGTAAAGTTGTTGCTTTGTGACCAAAATGTCACGGGTTCGAATCCTGGAAACAGCCTCTTACAAAAAGCAAGGTAAGACTACTTCCCCAGGACCCCGCATGACAAGAGCTTCGTGCACCAAGCTGCCCTTTACTTAAATATACAATAGACCAAATGTTTGTCTTGACATAGAAAAGACTCAAATAGTAAACATTCTATTTAATGAGTTAAATAAAAGAGAATAGAATGAAGAACTAAGAGTTACCTGCAAGGGATTAAGAATTATTGAAATTCTTTTTTCACCCTTTATTTGGTGTCCCGTAGTAGGTTGATGAAAGAATCTCCTTACAAGTGCCCGAAAGCCAAAAACAACATTTGCTGCAAGATAATATGAGATTCAAAAAAAATGCATAGGCATACAACATTATGTGACTCAAATACGTACCAAAGAGTACCATCACTAAAGATGTCAACTGATGCATGATTTTACTATAGCTTTATTTCAAAACCAAGAAAAATAGCTATCCATGGAAACAAACTACATATTCAGTTTACTATTAGCTTTGAAAAAAATATTGATAGATGTCTGAATTTGGACAAGCAATAAAAGAAATTAGTCAACATACACATCAAATGAATTTTCTACCCAACAACAGCCATTTAAAAGCAAGAGGCTAGGGCAGTATTAAAGTTAGCTTTGGCTATCAATCTTTTGGTACAGGGTTGGAGTAACATGATAAATCCTATTCTTTTCGGGTGAACAAATGGGGCACTCAAGCTCAATGAAATAAAACTAGAGAAATCATGAAAGGCTACAAAATTAGACTATGGTTTCCAATGCTAATCACACCACAGAACTTTGACATCTCTCTATCTGTATGTGGTAGTCAGTACTACTATTTTACACATCTCCATAGGTAACAAAGAATCAAAGAATCACAAAGCAAGGAAATAATGTGGTATTTATACAACACAATAAACCTATAGGAGAAAATCCTACTAAATACTAGGAAAGAGACAAAATCTATTACAAATTAAACATCATTAATCCTGACTTGACTATTAAAGCTCAAGACTTGAAATACACCAACTGGGAAAGAGAAGAATGTACAAACCATATTTCCCAATTACTCACTCTTAAAGCCATACAACGATCTGATTCTAGACATAGGAGTCCTGCTTTTATTGTTAACAAAGTAGCAGATGCGGCATCAGCTTTGTTCATTTTTAGTTTTGGTTATTTTATTATTTATCATATGACAGTGCACTTTGTTTAGGCTTTAGTGGTATTAAACTCTAAATGGGATGTCTTGTACTCTGTAATAATGGTTAATTGTCATCTAATGGGGTATCTAAAACATCTAAATAAATTATTTTGCATAATGTTATGGTAGATTCAATTTCCAGTTGAATTCCTTCTTCTCATCTCTTCCTCCTCTTCTTTTGTCTACCTTGTTTTGCATCTGTTCTAGCCAACTAAAACAAAATATACTATAATTGACTCGCTTTAAGTTTCAGCTTACTTGAGTAAGAAAAATCAGGCAAGTAAAAACATGCACTTTCATCTGTAATATTGTAACATAAATAAGAATTAAGAACCATTAAGCAAAAGCACTAAAATACAATACATAGCTTATAACAACTACCTAACCAGTGTGCCCAGTGAGAAATGGATTGTGACAAGAAGTATGTCCAACACTGGCATTTTCCCTTCCTGCCATCAGTGATATCTTGCTTCCTTGTCCGGTATTTCAGCTAGAGTTTTCAGGAAGTGATACATAATAAAACAGTAGCAATAGTTATTTCATATTGCTGATACTTCAATTCTTTAAACCCCAGCAATTACCTCAGAATAACCATCATATTGATTATGTTTTTCAAGAAGAGGTTCATTCAAGGTATCAGACACTGACGTTTCTTCATCCTCATCTCTTCCTTCATCTACACCAACATCTCTTATGCGTCTTCTAATAGCTTTTGCTGCCATCGTCAGACCTACCTAGAATATAACCTAGAATATTTAATCCAACTGTATATAAGAGAGAACTGCAATATTCTGTTAGCTTATAATATGAAAAAAAAAGATCATATCAACATTTTCAATATAATTCTTTTTGACTTTCCACAATCCCTGAGCAAGAAAAAAAGAGAAGAAAATAACAGGGTCTTGTTTATAACTTAAATGTCACAGGATTATAATTGATGAAGAGTA
The DNA here is from genome assembly GCF_018446385.1 of Zingiber officinale. Classification (NCBI taxonomy): domain Eukaryota; kingdom Viridiplantae; phylum Streptophyta; class Magnoliopsida; order Zingiberales; family Zingiberaceae; genus Zingiber; species Zingiber officinale. Next base: position 103,908,888 of record NC_055991.1, read on the forward strand.
ACATGTGAAGTCATAGATCTTAAACCTGATAAGGATGTAAGCAACTAGGAAGGCGATGTTGGCTTGAGTGACTACATCAACAACTTTGATTAAAGATTTTTGAGCTATATGATAGTGGTAGAATAATGGAGAGTTTCCTGGAATTTTAGAATGCCATGAAGTATCCGTCTTAAACATTCTTGATCGGTAGCATGAGTAATAGGTACTGCGTTAAAATTTGCAAGCATACTCCTCTGTAACTTAGATCTGGGAAAAATGCAAACGAACTAAATATAAATTCTATAACATGAACTACTAAAGATTTACACATACAGAGTCAACTCATTAGGCAAGTTCTTCATCGATTAGATGCAGTTCAATGTTAAATAAATAAGCGCCTTCTAGCTTGATTGTTGCTTAGAAAGCAACGACAGAGACTGGTATCACATTTCAAGCAATCCCTAACAATCTCATGTACGGGACCACCGGAGGCCAATGTCACTGACAAAATTATATCCAACTTTGAAGAACAAAACGGCACTAATTCCTAAAACACGCAAAGAATCGCCACCAGATTCATGGGAGGTAGAAATTGAACAGTAACATCGCAAACTCGAATTACGACGAACTGCCATATTAAAACAACCATAATTTGGTCAGAGGGAGGCTCGGCAGAAAAGCGATGCAAGAGTTGTCCGATCCCCAGATCCAAGCAGTAGCAGATCCAAAGAGGATGAGAAGAGAAGGAAGAGAGACGAATAGGGGGGATTCACCTGAGTGGTTCCGATGTAGCAGCAAAGTTACGGTACCTTTAGCGAACGGGAGGAGCACCTTTCCTTCAACCCTAGCAAGAATCTGGATAAGGGAGAAGAATGAAGAAGCAAAGCAAGGTGATCGAAAAGAAACGAAGAACCAAATTTGCTGGTGCTTACGTCAATTAATGATAAACACGTACGAATTGAAAGTAGAGACGTGGGGAGTCCACCTGTTTAAATGAATGCTTTTAAATAAATTACTGTACTTTTTTATCCGTCTAAATAAATTAGATAAAAAAATTATTATATTAATTACAAAATTTTTTAAAATGATAATAATAAAACCAAAGCGGTTTACATCCTATAATAAAAAATAATTAAACTATTAATTAAAAACATCAAAGTGTAATTTTTTCTTTGAAATTGTATATTTTTTAAAAAATATTATAAAATAAAAATAACAGATACTAAAGTTAAATTATTTTTTAAAAAATAAAACATAAATAATAGGATAATTTTGAGAGAAAATTAAATCTAAAATTATTATATATTTTTTTCTCTTTAACTTTTAAATTTGAATAGATAGAATATTAAAAGAAGCAATTAATGTTGGCATTGTTGGTGCAATCTTCTTTAGGTCAAAATTGACCAAATTGATTAAGTTCCGATTAGCTTAAGCTTGAGTTTCAATGTTTGGACAATATATGTAAATGAGAAATTAAGTAGGTTAAGGTTGATCGAACACTTGATTGGTAAACTCCTAACTGAAAGTTAGACAAACGAGAAGTTTTAACTGGAGGTTAGATAAATAAAAGTTTTAATAGGACTAGACAAACCTAGTTGGGAACTAGGTTAAGTCCAAGATGGATTAGATGTGAGCCAAACACTTGGCACAAGTGAAGTCCTAATAAGACTAGGCAAATCTAGTTGGGAATTAGGTTAAGTTCAAGGTAGGTTAGCTGGGAATTAAACACTTGACACGAGAGAAGTCCTAGTTGGGAACTATGAAAGGGAAAGTCCAGGTTGATCAAGGGTTAATCAAACACTTGTTGAAGAAGTTCTGGTAGGTTAAAGTTGACTGTATGCTAAGCAACGGGAAGTTCCAATAAGTCATCGAAGGCTTCGGATTAGGCAAAGGAACCCTAAAACCATGTTCAAAGGATTAGGGCCGAACAATTGATTAGTCTAAAGTCAATTGATCAAGTGATTGATTGAGAGTCTTTCTTCGTAAAACAGAAGGGTACTAGATCGATTGGGTAATAGATCAAGGCCAAAGTAATCGATCAGGTGATTGATTGGAAGCCTTTCTTCACAAAAAAAAAAGAAAAAAAAGAAGGGTGTTGTATCGATTAATCAATCAAGATCATCTCCAATCAATTAGGTGATCAATTCGGAGAAAATGTGAGCGAACAGTAACTTCCCAGATCGATTGGGTAATCGATTGGGAAGACTCTTCTCCACGAACAGAAGCACTCATGTGGAATTGAGTGATCGATTAGCTGCTTAATTGATTAAGGCTATGGCTTAATCGATTGAGGAAAAGGGAAAAGAGTCATTGCGAGGTTTGGACGGCTAAATTTGATCTGAGCTGATGTGGTAATCGATAGTGGGTAAGGTCAATCGATTGAGAACTCTAAATCAGTGCGATATAAAGGATTTTGTGAAGGATTCAAACCTCTCTTCTTCTTCACTAGTTTTCGCCAGTTCTTGATATTTTGGAAGAGAAATGTTATTGCACTTTCCAAGCATCAAGAAGAAGTCTAAAGTAACAAGAGATTAAGAGCAAAGTTTCTCATTGTTGTATTTACTTCATTATTCTTATTGTATCTTTGTTGTATTCTCTCATTGTATTTCTCATGTTGAGATTTATGAGGCATCTCCATCTCTGGGAAGGAAGTTTTCATAATGCATCTGTAAGTGAGGTGGTGTTATATTTGAAAGGTGTCCTAATGCAATCTCTTTATAATTTGTACTTATTTATTGGATAAATAAGGTTTTACTAATTAAGTGCACATTATCAATGTGTATGATTCGATCTTAAACTTATTTATTGAAAGTTTGCAATACAATTCATAGCATGAAAGCTTGTGATTGGATCACAACTAGAGAGCGTCTCTACATGTGTAATTATGAAAGTATTGAAATATTCTCTAGTCAATGAATTGATGCATTTGGACATCATTAATTATGTGAGACTAGCACGGGTTATACTCTTTAATCTAACCAAGCAGTTGTTACTTACTAGCTGGAGATATTACGATGTCAAGAGTTAAATATGGATGTTAGTTATAGTAACTATTTCATTGAAGTGACATATTGTAAGGCTTCATATAGTTCTCTACATATATTGATATGTTAGTGAAGTTATTACAGTAGCTTGAGTGTAAGTTTCCTTCAACTTAAGCTATTCAAGTCACTTTGGTCATGGATGCTTATACATTAACATCTTAAGCAAAGTGTCTCCTTGGAGATGTGGACCTGAGATGATTGGGTATAAGTCAAGTGTCCAAAGGTATTTGGATAGCCCACAGAGGATTCACCGCTTATTGCGAGGAGACGTATACCCTAGGTCACTTGTCAGGATTATTATTCAAAAGTCATTAGCCAGAACATCACATGTCAAGAGTACGGGAGGAAGTATTATTTGAGCTAGGTGTGACATAGTCAACCTAGTAGATGTTGGTACAGGGTCACTAGAATCAAACCTGAGCTTTGATGTTGTCAAAGGTTCAAGTTAAGTTTTGTTGTGATCTAATAAGTTGATTAAGTGTGCAGGTTGTTTACTCAACCGGGAAAGCCCTAGCCACGGCTAGGCAAGAAAGACTTAGTAGATTGTGGAAGCTAGGCAGAAAATCTAAGTGGGTCAAGAGGACTCGACACTTGGCATGCAAGGAAGCTCGATTGATTTGGAGGATCAAAGATCGAGGGAAAGTCCTGGTGGGCCGATCCAATGCTAAGCGACAAAGTCCAAACAGGTTTGGAGGACCAATGTTTGGTAGGTAGATTGAGGTAAGCAACTGGAGAAGAGCGATAGTGAGGACGTGTTTCAGGAATGAACAAACTCTAGGTCACTGATCCAACTAAAGAAATATGGAAGATTTTCAAGTTGAGATCAAGACAGTCTTACTGTCTATTATTACTCATGCATCTTACTATTATTCATATATTATTGTGCTAACCATAGTTTGTAGAATCGCGATCCTACGTAGAATCGATTTAGGGTCAGGATCGGATCGGTCAGGATCGGATCGTAGAATCGTACGATCCTACCAAAACCCCTTAAAATCTTATCATACATGATTAATAATTAGAAAAAATACTTAAAAAACTCATTTACATATAAATAGATAACTAATTTTACATATATATGCAATCATTTACACTCAACACCTTAGATTACATTACTACATGTACAAATTTAAATTAATTAGTAATTTAACTACTATTCTCACATAGTAATAATATTTATATTTTCATATCATAAAATGAAAGAATATAAAATTTCTATTAACACAATAATAATAACACATTCAACGTCAAAAATATTTCCTTGGTTTATAAGATGATCCAATTTAAAGGCCAATAAAGCACCTAACGTACATAACAAAAGTTATTAGATCCTTTGATTCAAATATGAACGTCGAAAATAATCTTCTAAAGATTGGTTGATGTCACACAATACTAGACAATAGACATCCGAAAATTCATCATTTTGGGGGAAAAATGACAGAATATTATTGATAAAAAACTAACTCAAAAATAATTAAATATATGTTTAAATAATTTAAAACCCTAACAAGATGAAAAAATATAATAATAAAAAATAAAATCTTCTAGGCATCCGAAAAGGATTTAAATAATATTTTTTGGGTTTGAAATAGGGTGGTTAAGGATAAACTTTGAAATTTATTAAAGATCTCTGAACGAGCTTTGATTTGATATATTATAGGCCCCGTGGTTCAATCCGAGTCAAAAGTTATGACCTCTCAAAGCTTCCACCGATCCTGCTCCGATTTTGCTCCGATTCTGTTACGATCCTACCGATCCTGTTCCGATCCTACCGATCCTACCGATCCTGCTGCGATCCTGCTGCAAAACTCGATTCTGCACGATCCTGGATCGATTTTGGGTCTTAGGATCGTAGGATCGTACGATCCTACGATCCGGATCGCGATTTTGCAAACTATGGTGCTAACTTTGTTCTATAAGGAGCTTTTGTTCTAACTCTGTTTTGCAAGAACTGAAGTTTATCGGTCGCCTGAACACCAGTATCAGTCGACCGAACCAAGTTGATTAAGACTAGAGATCAGTTGAAGCAGAGTTTGGTAAACTGTTTGATCGTTCAACCAAACCCATGGATCGATCGACCGAACCATGCAAACGTGGCATAGATCAGATCGATCAGAAGCAGAGATGGAAGGCAGCCTGATCAATCGACTGAACACAGAGATTGGTCGACCGAATGATCATCATATTAAAGGTACATTAATGAAAAATCTCAACAACCAGGAAAGGTTTACTGTTCGGTCAACCGAACAAGGTGATCAGTCGATCGAACCATTAAAGCTCATTAAATGCGCGAAGATCGGATCTCAACAAAGATGGAAGGGAGCGTGTTCAATCGATCGATAGAAGGTTTGGTCGATCGAACTAATCAGTCGACCGATGGGTTTATCAATCGACCGAATGATGCTTATAAAAGGGGAGATTGAGGTCTGAGGCAGGGCAATCTATTTTCAATTCATCTCTGTGCAAAGTGCAAAGCTGTTGTTCATGCTATTACTTTACTACTCATTTTCAAGCAAGTCACTGCTCCATCCAAGAAGTACTGACCGAACTCCATCTTCTATCTAGTGTCAGTATGTTTTTATTTAGCTTGCTTTGTATTTAATTTCAAGTAAGATAGTAGGCTGTTACTATCTTACATATTTCATTATACGAATTACATTTTTCGGAAAGAAGAGCTTTAGTGAATTGTCCAACGGTAGCGATCAAGGATCGTGGGTCTTGGAGTAGGAGTCGACCTAGGCTCCGAGCCAAGTAACCAAAACATGTCTTTATTTTTCAGTGCTTATTCTGATTTGTCTTTACGATAAAAGAAATTTTTTTCACATGAGATATTCACCCCCTCCCCCATCTATGGTATCTTTTGATCCTTCAATTAGTATTAGAGCAAGGTTACTATGAAATTACTTAACCATTTTTCGAGCAATTTTTAAATTTTTTTTTTCTTTAATTCTTTAAAAAAATTTCTTTTACTATCGTGGGTAGCCGTCGCCGCCGCCACTACCCTAGCCATCGACGCTAGCCACCACCGGCCGCTCTCCTCCAAGAGGCCACCTCTGCTATTGCCGAAGAAGAAGCTACCAATTGGGATTGAAGCTTGAGGCAGACCTTTGACTCAAAGATGGTTAAGGCGATCTAAAATGAGGTGGGTAGTTTCTGCTTTAACCTCTATAGTTTCTTTGATCTTAGTGCATGATTATTTATTGTTATTTATTGATTAGACAACAATTACTGCTTACCTTGACTCCATATTTTTACTTCCTGAGTTGATACTTTATTGTTTATCCTTACATTTAGTGTATTTGATATTCATACAGTCTCGTTACTATCAATGTTATTTATTGTTATTTATACTTGTGTCGTTATGGTTGTGATACCATAGTGTAGCTTATAGAGCTTTAACTTTGGATGTGATTATTTTAGCTGGTTTGGTTATTATTGTTATGTATACATTTATCTCTGGACAACCCACTGGACTAGATAGTGATTGTGTGTATTATCGCTCGTAATCTGTAGCTAGATAGTTACATGTCATGTCTGCCCACTAGATCATGTAGTGTTAGCATGTATTGTAGCCCGCAGACAGTGACATTTGTATGCTCTGACTGCCCACTAGACCATATGGTGGTAGCGTGTAGTATCGCTCGTAGTCAGCAACTTGGGAACTACATAGCTACTTTGTTCTATCTATCTACTAGACCAGATGGTGGTAACGTATATTGTCACCCGTAGATAGTAGATACCTTGACTGTTCATGAGACTCATTTGTGGTAGCATGTTGTTGCTCTCAATCAGGAATTATTTTGTGGTTGTTATATGCTTACTATGTACTGAGTTTATGCAGGTGGTTTTTGGATGCATTGTATGTACTCCCGATTTATTGGCTATACCTGGTGGAGTAGGTTAGTGAAGGGTTACATTGTTAGTTATGGTTTATTTAGTAGATGATTTTATGTTGGTATGTTTACTTTTGTAGTAAGTATTATTACTTGAGACTGTATCTTTTGATCTTCTTACACTATATTGTTTATGTACTATCTTCTTATACCCATTGAGTTGTTGCACTCACTACCCCTCATTTTCTTTGACCTTTCAGGCTAGTAGATAGAGGATTTATATGTCACTTAGAGGTCTTAGCTGTCGGCCCCCCACTCGTTTGGATTCCCTTATTGAGCGCTTGGTTTATTTTTTCGATGTTTGTATTTATGGCTTTCTTTCCGCATCGATTTTGATTTTTGTTACAATTGTATAACTTTTATGTTGTTCAGTTGGGTACGTTCAAATATATATGCATATATACACCTATTGGTATAATAAAAAAAGGTTAATACGATTTTATTTTACATTGATGTTTATTTTGTTTGATTTGAGTTCAATATAATATTGTATTTCTCATATTGTCACTAGGGGGTACTGCCCGATTTAACAGACAAGTATACCTTCGGGGTGTAACAAAAATCATCTATGATATGTATTTATAAGATTGTAGTTGTTATACCAAAATATGCTCAATATAAGATGATCTATCATATTTTGATTTCTCTATTTTTGTACTTTTAAGTTGTTCTTTACTTCAATATCTAAGAATCAAGGAAGTCTTTTTTTGATTTTGTAAACCTTGTTGATCAGCCATTTAGGAAGCTTATGTTAGGATTAGATGGCTTGGTTGTAAGTTGGATCTCAAGCAAAACAAACAATTCAAGCATCAATAGTATGAATATGCCTGTCTATATATGTTCGTTTGTTCGCGTCAAATATAGATGCAATGAAAATAATAAAATGAATACAAACGTGAAGAATGTTACACGTATTTGATATGGTTCAAAGATCCCACTTATACACCAATATGTATAACGATAGACTAGAGGATTGTTTGGATATAATTTTTGTTAAATCATTTTTTTGTTCTTACTTTGTCTAAGTATATTAAAGTTTCATTGTAAATCCTTTCATCATCTAAGTGGTTAAAGGAAATAATTACAAAAAGTTTATAGAGTGGCGGCTGAGATCATTTAGTTGAACCTATTGTAGCCTAGGATCTAGTCATGTTTATGGTAAAATATACTTGGCAGTGGACAAAAGATACATGATTATGATGTATCTTAGTATCTAGTCATGTTTCAGTTCAGTTGCAACTAATTAGTATTTATATATAAACTCAAACGGATTGTCTTCTTATTCATTACATATTGATTTCGACTGATACATACAATGCATGACAACATCACACGCGCTATAACAGTAGAGACGCTACTGCTGACTTTCTCATTCCAACATATATAACACAAACACAAATAACGAAAAGCTGCTGGTAGATGATTGTTCGGAAGCAGGTTGCTATTAGTTGTAGGTCCAGAACTGCGCCTGGAGCCAGTCAATAAGGTTTTTGTCCACTTGGAAAGCCTTGGCGAGCACATCATCAGAAATGGGTGGCTTCGACCCGAACACAGCGTTGGCGATAGTGATGACGCCGGGGTTTTGGCTGCTGAGACCGGCCAACGCGATCGCATTAGTTTTCCCTATGTTAAACTGGAAGTGGATGAGGCCCTCCGGGAACACAAACACATCACCCTTTTTCAAAATCTTGGTGAAGAGGCGGTTGACGTTGTTGATGTTGGAGGTCACGAAGCCAACGTAGAGCTCTCCTTCAAGCACAGCGAGGATCTCCGTGGCGCGTGGGTGGGTGTGAGGAGGGTTGAGACCATTAGGAGCATAGTCAATGCGAACCAAGGAGATGCCGAGCGTGTTCAACCCTGGGATTTGGTTCACGTTTACGGGGGTGACACTGGAGCCGACGTAGTTGTTGGTATCACCGGGCCTATCGAGGCCGCTCAAGAAGAAGTCTTCCGCTTTCACGTCGTTCATGTTCTTGCATGGAAATCCATTCACGAATACTGCAAAATATCGATATATATATGATTTTAATTTGTTAAATGAGAGTAAAGTGAAATGCATATACATGCATACCTTTCGATTGAAGATCGGCGACGCAGAAGTCCTGCAGGGGACTAGGATCGGAAGCCAATATTGCACTGCAGGAAGCCAAGGCAAGCAGTGCAATGAGGAAGAGTTTAACAGCCATGCCTAGCTTGAACTCTCAGTACTGGAGCTTGTATTGAGGAAGTTGCAGGTGAATGCATTGAGAGCTTAGAGGTGATGGGTTTATATAGAACAGATGCGGATCAGCTAGCTAGGTTTAATTGTAACGTTCTTAGTACTTGGGTGAGAGATCAGGTTGAAAAGTGTATTACCTTGGCTTTTCTTCTGCTGCATGCAATCAATGATCATAGTCTTCACCTGCTCCTTCTGATCATCTACTCTGATGATGCCTTTCCGTACACTGGAAATTAGTGATTTCATTATGCAACAAAATTTCTTAGGTTGTTAAAACACGTCCCATCACAAACGTAAACGTTTCTTATCCAAAACATGACCCAGTTCCTAGTTAAACATGAAATCCAGCTAAGATTTGGACCATGACGAGAGATGCTACCGAATACTAGGAAAATATGAGTACATTTCCATCCACGATAAAGGACGATAATTGATTACTTAATTACCTGCAACTTTTCTATTTTAACTAATCAGATAATGTGATTCTTGAATATCCAATTTCACTTTACTTAATTCTCACAGCATATGTTTTTCACATATTAACCTTATTTGTATTTGAAAAAAAAAGTTCTACAAGTTAAATAGCTTTTAAAAATAAATGACATAATTTTAGATAACATAAAAAATTTAAGATATCACTTTCTTCATTTTAATACATATAGAAATTATCAAAACCATAAATAACTGTGTCCACACCCTTTTCAGCTGGCCAATATATATGGAAGCTAAAATGGACCCAACTTTAGGTCAGGTAGAATGGATAATTAATCAATTTGCTTCTTCTTTTCCGTTATAAAGTAATAATTATGACAAGTACCCAGCGAAAGATTGATTCAAACTTTGTCATCTCTCCATAGTTTATATATCCATCCTCCTAACCTATTGCATCATTGCATTCCTAACCTATTGCATTGCATAAAAAATAAATTCAGAGTTCTATTATTATTATAATATATCCATCTTCGGTTGTCAAACTCCTAATGGTTATTGCTCTACTTGCTCCGCTTCCTCTCATGTTGTATGGGCATTAGATCCTAGTCCAATTTAAGGGTTTTACTTTGCTAATAATAACTCCAGATGTCTACAAATTCTCTCTTCCCTCAATTTAATTTAGTCGTCAATCAATTAGATAGCATGTTTCAATATAATTAGTGTTTGTAAATGGATCCTAGCTAATTTGCAAGAACATGAACAATGTGAATGCCAACTTCTTTGCCTCGCCTCCGACCTGGAGAAACCTAGCAACACCATAACAAGCTAGACTCTAACATCAATACAATCAATGTAAACAAAGTTTCAAGGTTCAGCACCCTCGACATCTCCATGACTTGCATTGACGTTTCACCTCACAGTCTCAACCCACATGACAGTCACACTTACACCACTAAGATCCTCACTATACTAGAAAGAGATATCTATGTTGACTTTGTGGCATCCATCAACAACAACAACAACAACAACTGCCTTAGTTTCACCAACCATTTGAAAAAGGGCAGATATCCATGTTGTCATAATTAACCATCTCAAATGCTATTTTTGGGTCAAAGCCATCCAACACTGATCAAGTTCAAGCTAGGGCATTTCAGGTGGATAAGAAGATTGTTGACTGCCTCCAAGCTCAATTCTAGATGGGTAATAATAATTTAAGTAGGAGACATGCTTGTTGTGTTTGTTGTCAATATTGTTACTAGGTAAGTGTTTGAATACCCAAATATAACACATTTTTCTGGATGTACTTATGTGATTTTCCATGCAATCATTTAGTTTGTTTTAATATATATCGATAAGAGATTATATTTGAAATCAAGGTTTAGTTTTTCAGATAAATAAAACATGAAGTTCAATTATGAAGTTTGTATCCTCGTAATTCCAAATTAAATTGCAATTGAATGCTTGAATATGACTTACTTGATCAATCGGTCTTGTTTGATGTATCCAATTGATAACTATTATTTTGAGTTCATTGTGTGCTAAATATGCATTTATAACATGTTTCACGAGTTAGACTTATTTTTGGACTTTAATACAATATATCATTTACTTGTGGAATTAAGGTTAATCATATGAATGTGGTCTTTATAGGCAATGAAGGAGTCATGGACTCAAGTCAAATCGATCCAAATTGAGCTCAATTCTGAGATTAATTGGGAAGATCAAGATCTGAAGTAATCTAGATTGTCCATTTGAGATCCAAGGATATCTAGATCATCCATCATGATCTGGTTTATCCAAGTCAAAGGAGAGTAAATCCTAGTCATAGATTAAGATCTGAAGCCTTTGAACTAGATCTAAACCGATCTGACCATTAATTATGATTTGGAAGAATCTCAGTCGTCCACCCAAATCGGATATTAGATTTAAATTTCGTGAGAAGCTACAGTGTGGAGGCCTTCATCAATTTGCTACAATGGGAGTGAAGCAGAGGATCAAGATCAGGATCGTTTTCCACTTTCCACCTCCGATCATCGCTGGAGCTCCCTCCACCACCTAGGGGTTAAGGGCGTTTCCTACCTCATCCACTCCATCAAGCTTCGGTGATCCATCATCTCCACCATTGGGATCGTGATTCACGAGCATGAAGAGGAGACGAGCAAAGGCAGAGCAAGGAAGAAGATGACTGGAGATTTCTGTGCTGAGGTCTTCATCCATCTTCGGTGATCTACTTTCCGTGGAGTAAGTGATTTTCCCTCCAATTCTAGTGATTTTCCCAGTGGCACCTCTTCTTCTTCGATCGCCATGGCACTACAAAAAAATTGGACATTAGGACCAAAATATTAGTAGCGATTGATAAAGCGGTTGTAAAATCAGACCCAATAGAATCGGTCAATGGTAACCGCTCTAACAACCGCTTCAATTGATCTTTTTATGAAGCGGTTTGTAAACCGTTGCTATTAGACACATATATAATCGATTATTAGAACCGATCCGATAGGTTCCTTTTAGAAGCGGATCAAACCGCCTCTATAAAATGACCTATAGAAGCGGTTATGAGAACCGATCCAGAAGTTTTTAGAAGCGGTCCTAAACCGCTTCGAAAGGTCACACACGAGAATAATTAAAAAAGCATGCTCGCATCTCATATTATTTTCACAATTCCAGCAGACCTTTCTGTTTCGGCGGCCCTCTTTGATCTAGCGACCTTTTCTTTTCTATCGACCATCTATGTTCCAGTGATCCTCGCTATTCTAGTGACTCATCAGATTAATTGCACTCTAGCATCATCTTTCGACATCTACATCCTAAATTGCCTTTGATTTTGTTTCTCTAGGTAATTTCTTGGTTTAGTTTTCGTATGGTGACAATGTTTTTATATGTTAATGGTGATAAAATTATAATTGATTAGAGTTTAATTTGTGTTGGCCTGTAGATTTGTAAATATTTCCAATGAATCCTTAAATTTAATTTTTCTTTTTCTACAAGTTATTCATATTGTTTTTCAAGTTTATTATTGTAGTTTTCTTACAACGTGTCTATGATGCTATGTTTCATTTTCACATTTTTGTTCTTTAAGTTGAATAATATCATGAATTTCTCATAAAACCATTAGCATATATATGATTTTTTTTTCCCTTTTGAAATCCTTCTGTTTATATATGAATGTATTAACTTTTATAAATTATTGAACATGATCAAATTATGCAGAAGCAATGGATGGCTGCGCCACATGGCAGTCTTGAGTATCGAGTGGGAATCATATATTTTTTACGTTTTGCATTTGGCGATGCGGCTTCAGAAGTCACGAGACCATGTCCTTGTTGCAAATGCATAAACTCATTGAGTCATGATCGTGAGACAGTACACGAACATCTGATGATAAATGATATCTTACAAGATTATCGCATCTGGAGTTTTCATGGAGAAAAACTAATTGTACAAGATCATGATAACAAAGAACTTCATTATTCAGTGCAACAAGTTTCTGAAGTAACTAGCCATGAACCGATGGCACAAGAAATGTTGCATGATGCATTTGGAATTCATGAAGGATCTACAAGTAATGAAAATTACATTGGAGCATCAACGAGTCATACACCGATGGAGTCTAATGTTAAAGATTTCTATCGACTAATTGAGGAAGGGAAACAAAAGCTATATACCGGATGCACAGAGTTTTCTAAACTGTCGTTCCTTGTTGAGTTATTTCAACTGAAAGTGAATGGAAAATGGAGTGATAAGTCATTTACAGCATTGTTGGACTTCCTTCGTCGAGTACTTCCATCTGAAGCTCAAGTGTCTAAGTCGTTTTATGAAGCAAAGAAATTAATTTCTAGTTTAGGATTTCATTATGAAAAAATACATGCTTTTCCAAAGATTGCATGATTTATTGGGGGGAAAATGAGAATGAACAGGCTTGCAAAGCGTGTAACCTTCCAAGATGGAAATATTTACAGAAATCATCAAAGAGATCGTATAAAGGTGGAAAAAATGTCTCGAGATTAAAATTCCAGCCAAAGTCTTTTGGTATTTTCCATTGAAACCAAGATTGCAACGGTTATTCATGTCATCTAAGACGTCTGAAAATATGCAGTGGCATTTCAAAAAACGTGTTTCAGATGGAAATCTAAGGCATCTAGCTGATTCTTGAGCATGGAAGGAATTTGATGAACGTCATTATGAATTTGCGTCTGATCCTAGAAACGTACGCTTGGGACTCGCCGCTGATGGGTTTAATCCATTTAAAAATCAAAGCACTTCACATAGTACTTGGCCTATTGTCCTGATGCCTTACAATTTGCCACCTTGGGAATGCATGAAGCCTTATTCTATTATTTTATCCACCCTTATTCCAGGTCCAAAAGCACCTGACAATGATATCGATATATATTTGTGCCCCCTATTGACTGAATTGAAAGATTTATGGAAAAATGGAATTGCCACATTTGATGCTTGTGACAAAAAAATGTTTCAAATGCGGGCTGCATTACTTTGGACAGTCAGTGATTTTCCTGGTTTGGGTTGTTTGTCTGGATGGAATACATATGCCAAGAATGAATGTCCAACTTGTGCTGATAATACAGATGCAGTGTACCTAAAACATGGCAAAAAGTGGTCATTCAGAGGGCATCGTCGTTTTCTACCACCAGATTCAGAAATGCGAACAATGCCAAGTTATGGCAAACCAGAGCTACGTGAGTTAGATTTGGCACCATTGTCTGGATCTGATGTTCTACGAATGACCTTAAACAAGAATGTGATTTTTGGTAAGAGTAATGCATCAAAACCAAATGTGAGAATAAAAACAGGATCAATTAAACAAATGTGGAGAAAACAAAGCATATTTTTTAGCCTTCCATACTGGGAATTTAATTTGATCCGACATAATTTGGACCCTATGTATATTGAAAAAAATGTTTGCGACAATATTGTTGGAACACTTTTAGATAATTCCAACAAGAGCAAAGATAATTATGCAACGCGTAGAGACTTAAAGAATTTGGGTATTATGAAACAATTATGGGCCCGAGCACATTCAGATGGTAGAGAGTATTTGCCACCTGCATGTTACTCTATGTGTAAAGATGAAAAAAAGATATTTTGTTCTGTATTGAAAGATATTCGTGTTCCTGATGGTATGTCATCTGATATCTCAAAGCGTGTGGATATTGGACGTTGTAGGATTATGGGCTTGAAAAGCCATGATTGCCATATTATGATGGAACAATTCCTTCCAATTGCTCTTCGTCGCGTGCTGTCGAAAAAGGTAACTGCTCCACTTATTATGTTATGTGAATATTTTAGAACAGTATGTGCAAAAACCCTACAAGAAGATGAATTACAAAAGGCTGAAGAAGGAGTTATTTTGGTTTTATGTCAATTAGAGAGAATATTTCCACCATCTTTTTTCACAATAATGGTTCATTTGGTGGTACATTTAGCGTATGAAGCAAGAATTGCTGGGCCTGTACATTATCGGTGGATGGACCCAATAGAAAGATATATGGGGAAACTTAAAACTTTTGTTAGAAATAAAGCACAACCAGAGGCCAACATTGCAGAGGCATATTTAGCAGATGAATGTGTTGTGTTTTGTTCTCGTTATGTAGATGGTAACAGCTCATTAAACAATCCTGGAACACGACATAAAGAGACACCAAATGATGAGTTTCCCACACTACCGATGTTTCCACATGTAGGGCGACCAACAAAAGGGCTTCAAGTAGTTACCTTAGATGACAAAACTCTAACTCAAGCTCATAGATATATTCTCTCTAATTGTACAGTATTGCAACCATATCGTGAGTAAGTAATACTATTTTTTTAATTTTTTGCATAATATTTTATTGTTTTATGATAAATAATTTGTTCTAATTATATATTAATATTGATATTGAACAGTGAAATAAAAAATGAATTGAAGAGAAGACATAGATATGACCAACGCCCAAGTAATTCTCAGTTGGATGACATGGTTAGAATGCAATTTCCAGAATGGTTTGCAAGACGAGTAAGTAATATATGTGATTTATTTTATATTACAAATTTTTAATAAATGGACTTGTTAATTTTTTTACTGTAAAAAGTATATGTGTACCTTACAGGTTGATCGAGCAAATGAACGAATCGATGACTTAGATCTTCGGGTGCTTTCGCGTGGTCCAAATCCAGTAGTATTTAGTTATCATGGGTTCAACATAAATGGTTTTGCATTTCGCACGGTGGAATCTGAAAAAAAACAAAAAGGTGCAGAATAGTGGGGTTATGGTGCAGGCGATGCATGATAATGATGATCATGAGTCAATTTGTTATGGTCGACTAATTGATGTCATCTCACTTGATTATGGTGGTCGTGGACGAATTGTTCTTTTTCGATGCGATTGGGTTAACACTACTACAAGTTTCAAAATTGATCCATTTGGATTTTCAATGTTGAATTTTTCACGCTTGATACATACAGGAGAACATGAGGAACATGAACCTTTTATTTTGGCTAGCAAGCTCAAATGGTTTATTATGTTCGTGATCCAAAGGAGGAGGATTGGTACTGCGCCATTCGTCACACACCAAGAGATACGTATAACATGGGCAATGAAGATGATATGGATACGATGCATTTTATTCATAATAATTTTTCTAATATGGAATCGATATTAGGTGATGTAAATAGAGTAGATGTTGAATTAATTAGAACTGATGTAGAGGACTCAATAGTTGATGTTCTTCCAGTTGTGAACAATGAAATAGATGATGAAAGCTTTAGTTGATTTTTGTGTTTTCGTTCATTATTCTAAAGCTCTATCAATAAGAATTTTTTCTAATGTATTGTGAGTACAAAACAATATGGCAAAAGGGAATTGTTACTTATTTGAACTCTCCATGAACTCAGTTGTAATCTCTTGGAAATCACAATTCTGAAAATGAAGTGAAGGTGTTCTGCTGAGTTTTATTTCAGCAACCACAGAATTATTTGCTGAATCTGATTTCTGAAATGAAAGCTGATTTCTAATTCCTATATCTGATTTTTGAGCAATTGCAATTCAGAAATTGAGAAACCTGTTTTCAAAATGTTGTTGTTGAGTTGCCTTTGTGCCAATTTGGAGGAATATGTGCAAGTTTATGGAAGGCAGTTTCAGAAATCAGAATTTATTTCTCAATCTGATTTCTAATATTGAATCTGATTTGTTTCAGAAATCAGAATTTATTTCAGAAATCAGAATTTATTTGCTGAATCTGATTTGTTTATGAATTTGATTTCTGATTTCTGATTTCTCAATATGATTTCTAATTTCTTATGAAACCATATTTCTGATGTTTAAAAGTACTCTAGTATTCAATTGTGGAAATGAAGCGAGTAAGTGTTATGTGCTAGTGATAAGTGGGCTTCTTTACTGGTTGGAGATGCAAGTAAAATTGTAATTTGTGACAAGAAAATCTCCAAGTGCTTGTCATTTTTTGCCCGATCACTCTACATAATTCTTGAATGTGATATCTAGCTTATCAAGTTCTCATGTGGTTTTCACTAGAATGCTGCAGCAATTGGTAAGTGCCGTTATTTGGTATCATGCAACTAGTAACTTGACTCATATGTTAAGTCTGAATTTTGTAAAATCTCAATAATGCAACAATTCTTAATATTCTATAATCTCAATGATGTGACTTACTACCAGCTTAATTACTTTTTATTAAAGGATTTTTGGCTTTGGAAAAGTGGAATCAAAGTATTGTCGAATAATTGCTACATTGTTACATATTATTGTAACTTAAATGCACACTATAAAATCTACCTGGATTACATCTAAGGACAATGTATTTCTTTTCTGTTCCACCAGTTATTTTACTTTTTGTTCTCTTCACTCTACATTCATTTACAGTTATATCATCTATGCGTAGTATCTGTCTATGTTTGTGGACAAAGTAAATTTCAATATTATTCCATCATCTGGTCTTCTTCAATCTTTCTTTAGTCTTTCTAATTTTATATTTATTCATAATCTGATATTATTGTGAGTCACTTGATAACATATTTAAACATCTTGAACTTGAAGTACTAATGAGATTAGCAGTGTAAAGTTTGTCTTCAGAAATTGTAAGTGCTATTTGCACACTAGTTTTTACCATTTCAGCTTGATTTTACTCAGCTTGTAAAACATAGTGTATGCTTTTCCTAAATTGAAGTGTCCAACAACATTTCATGCCTAAATTATTTGTCCAAACTGTAGCCTATCTTACTTATGCTAAGTGTTTCGCTAGTCTATGCAATCTGATCAAAAACTCATAAATGGTTCTGATCTCATAAATTCTCCTGTAACTTGGAATAAAACAAGGAGGTTGATTGGTTGTCAAGAATGCATCGTGCTAGTAAGAACCTTTTGAATGCCTCAGCTCCTTGTTTCATTTTTTTTAGCAATATGATTCACCTACATATCCCAAATTACCTGACTTGCACCTTAACTCATATGCTTCATAGTATGTCTAGGGTGGATAAAGAAAATAAATAAAATACTTCTAATATTCCTCCAAATAAAAATTTAGAACTTTTACCAACAAGGGAACCACAACTCTCACTGAACCAGGTCATTATTGATTCCATCGTAAAACACTTATTTAGAATACAAATTGTACTCGACTTGAGCCAAATTAATGTTGATCTCTTAGTTCACTAATAAACTCTAACAATAACCCAATCAAAGACTCAATCTAACCAAACAATTAATTTTTGCTATGGACCTTCACACAATCAATCTAATTCTAGCCAAGCCCAATTTTAATGCAACTTAATATGGATATAACACTCTTAACCACAACCCCAAAACAACCAATGATATTTGAATTGAATTTTCTTCAATTCCAATGGTATCAAATCAATCCTAACTAAAATTGATTTAACCCTCAATGCAACTGCTAAAATCCTAAGAAATCATAATTGTAAATTTCTGATATTATAACAAGCTCGATGCGGAAGCCCCATTGCAGAGTATGAATCCTTGCCTCTATGGGCAAATAACTTTTACAGTAGAAAACAAACAACAACTTGCAATTCTCTTAATTAGGTATCTCTTATCAATCCTCCAAGGGATCTTCTGCTGATAATCCAACAATAATAAATTATGGTCATTTTGCAAAAAGGAGGGACATATTGGGGCAAAGTGAAATTACATTAATTAAGAAGTTTTTTTTTACAATATAAGCACTGCACAAGGTTAAATCATATAATATTAAAAAATTTTATACTTATAAAATAAAAAAAAAAAAAAATGAGAGCCTTGTATTTACTCCCTAGTTCATACTTTCATCCCAAAATATCTTATTCTCATTTTATATATTCATCTTCCTTCCGTTACCTTATGCTACAAAATAGGATAATTAACTAAAATACTAAAAATATAAAATAAAACTATCGAATCAGCATCAAATTTTATAATCTAATACTTTCATCGGCTCTGAACAAGAATCTAAACTGTATATTTTAGGATCGAAACTTAAATAGTACCGAAACTATCAAATCCGTGTCAAATTTTATAATCTATCACTTTCTCCCCATTTCAAAATTTTAATCAAAATTTCCATTGCCTTAACATAATTTACATTCCCTATTTTTTTAAATTATTTTAATAAATTAAATTAATTAAACAAAATATTATTATTAATACAATAAAAATAAGACTTGATATTAATTTCCCTCTCTTACACACCACCCAAATTTCACATTCCCGCTATTAATTCCCTCCCCTCACATTACCTTAACATAATTTACATTCCCTATTTTCTACCGAATCTACTAAAGTCGCCTCGTCGCCTTCCACAGACCACAAACACACTCACCTTCATCCCATCGTCGACGAGCCTCCGACCTCCGCCTCTTCTAGTCATACAGCCAGGAACCTCCGTCTCCTCCTAGGTACGCAGCTACCATAACCTCCGCCTCTTCCTTCCGCCGCTGATTCCTTCCACCGCTGTTTCCTTCATCCTCTGATTCTGATTTTTTATTATGTTGCTTAATATTGATTTTGGAAGCCTTCTACAGATTATTAGACCTATTTTTGAATCCTATCTGCTGTTAGGGTTTTTATACTTCAACCTCTCTTTGCCCTGTCTTTGATCATTCGACTCTTTGCAGGTAAAGGCTTTTGCTTTTGGAATTTGTTTAGGGTTTTTTTATGGGTTTTGTCAAAGGGATGAATATCTTGATATAGGAAGTTCAAGTCAAAGGATGTTTGAGCAATGCCGAGACAAAATCACTAGCAATGTTCTTGATACTTTTTTATGGAATTTGAGAAGTATACAAATATCCTTGTAGCACTCTTTATTAGCATTGTTTTGCAGTTACTTTTATCAGGTTTGATGTAGTTCGTGTTGTTAGAGCTTCTGTTTTAGTTTTTTTTTCTTATTTTGTGATATAGTTTGAAAGAAATATATGGTGTACAAGGTCTAAAGTTTCCACGTCATTGATGATACTTGAGCCAATCATTTAGATGTTCTCAATTATGTTATCTTTCGGTCCCTTTGAATCTTCAGCAAATCAAACTAATTTTGTATAACTTTTATATTGGTAAATATCACTAAAGAAGGCAGCATGATGAATCACATAGTTCTGTTTTCGTTAGTGTTTCTTTAGTGTTGTCGTCACCAACTCTATTTATGCTATTGTTTGTAGTGATTTTCAACTCAAGTAGGTCTCCAACCACTTCAACTAGATTAATTTTTTTTTGACAGAAATCTTTTCTTACAGCTACTAGAGTTATGCATTTTGACTAATACAATTCATTCCTTGTGTTTTTTTTAATGCGGAACATTGTTTCTCTTTTGTTATTGATATCTGAGTTAATTATCTAGATGTTTTTTTAATGCAGGAAATTTGTTCTCTTTTGTTATTATGCTTGAACATTTTATGACAATTTCAGATTTTACACTTCAAACTTCATTCATATTTCTATATTGTGATTTGTAGGTAACTTCGAAAATGGCAAACAAAAGAATGCGAAAGCTAATACAAAATAGCCAAAGACGATCTACGAGAGAAGAATCGAGTAACAGAGGAGTTGATCATGAAAATGAATCACAAGACACAACATCTCATTCACCATTAGAGCTACAAAATGAGGAGGTTAATGAGCAAGGTGAAAAATGTTTTTGGATATGAATAGAAAATTATTTTTTGCAACACTAAGTGAAAATTATATTTTTCAGATGAAAATGAGATCATGTCTTCATCCCAAGCTCAGAAAAGAAAACGTGGCAAGACTATTATGAGAGATATTCATGCATTACATTCCGATCATATGCTGGTAGTGAAATTCAATGAAAGGGGACAGCCTTACGGTGATCTACAACTGACTCTTGCAAATTTTATAGGGACTATTGCACGGAATGGAGTTGTGTTGCCCCTGAGCTTTTTAGATTGGAGAAAAATACCGACAAATCGCTTGAATGATGCATGGAAACTTGTTACTGTAAGTTTACAAGATCATAATTTCAATTATGAATTTAAAACATGTACATATTTTATTTTATGTTTATAGGCACGTTTCTGTATCTCCAATTGCCATAGAAGAGTTATAATGCAAATGATGGGGGCTGCGTGGAGACGGTGGAGGACCGAAGTGAAAGATACATCTTATGATTCAAAGACTCCACTAGAAGAGCTTGTTGCAATACAACCCATTCCTCATGACTTGACACTTCAAACATGGGAAGTTTTATGTAACTATTGGAAGTCGACCGAGGTACAACTAGTATTAATAGTTTTTTATATATGGTTATAGATGTTATAATTTTCTTATAAATTTTTGTGCCAGAAAACTTCAAAAATCAATAAAGAAAATGCGAACAAAAAGAAAGAGACTCATGCACAAGGACGCACTAATATTCCATCATTGGAATATAAATTTGTAAGAATCAAAATTATTTCTTTTCTTTCTTACAGTTAGTTTCACACTGCTTATTTACTGTTTTACACTTTAATGCTCTTATCCTTGAAGTTCCAAGGTTTTATGGGATTCTAGAAATTGATTACAAGCAATGTAATGTATATAGTTAGTTTTTGAAGAATTTATATAAATAGAATTTATTACTGTAAGTTGTTATTACTGTAATTTATATAATTACAACCAATGTAATTTATTACTGTTTTCTTTTCTTTCTATAAGTTGTTATGCAAATAGAAGAATTTATGCTATTAATATTTGGTGCTAAATGTGGATTTGTTATCCTATTAGTCTCAAGAAAATGGAAGAAAACCAAGTCGTATTGAAATACAACAATTGAGTCGAAGAAGTAGAAAGAAAGGAGGTGCCCCTATTGATGACGAGGCAATACGAATTGAGGTAATAATATATTTCACTTTTTAAGTTGACTTTTAAATATATTTTTATTCTATTAACAATTCATTTTCTTGTTAGAATTTACTTAAAGAGACTGTGGATCGTCACCTTCAAGATAAACCTGAAGGAACACAACCAATAGAAGCCCATGAGGAGGCATTTCGGTAATAATATTTTTATAATTTCATTTCATTTTTGTAAAAGTTGTGGCAAATGGTTCAACTTTAATTTTATTCTTTATATAGTGAGGTTTTTGGACCCGAGCATTCTGGTCGGGTACGATGTTTAGGAGCTGGTGCACTGCCTAGTCAAGTGTTCCCAGAGCTATGTAAACGTAGCTCAATGTATTGGCAAGATTATCACTCTAATTCAGATATGACGGACAAATTTAAGGAAATGGGAGAGAAAATTAAAGATATGGAGTTGCGAGAAGCACAACGGCAAATGGAAATAGAGCAGATGAAAAGACAAATGAAAGAAAATGATCAATTCCAAAATTTTGCACGAGTAATGCTCAGTATGATGTCGGGAAGTGCTGGAGGTTCTCATGGACCTGAATCATTACCGGCACATGTAATAACATTAATAAAATAAAAGAATTTGTTTAAAATAATTTGTACAGTTAAGTACATGATAGCAAATTTATTTATTTTTGTAGATGGCAGCTATGCTTACAAATATTATGCAACAACAAATTTCATCAACTGCGGAAGGAAATAGATGTAGATCTTCCCCATCACTAGAATCAGATAATAACTAGACAGGTTAGAAATTTTTAAATACAAATGTTTTTGTTAAGATGAAGTTTTAGCAGCTCATCTTGTTTATCACAATTAAGCTGGAAACAATTAAATTTTGAATTAGGTTCAAGGTCAAACTCCATTTTGTGACTCTATAAGTTTACTATTTTATCAAGTTAGTATATAGTCATTAATTCATAAACTTTTTATCAATATGTTCATAATGTAATAACTGGTTTGTGAAAATGTGAATGAGCCTAGTAAGCAGTCACATGATTATGAACTGAGCGAAGATAGTTACATTTCCATATCTTTGTAAGCAAGTGTGCTAAGGTGCCTAGTCTAGCAAATTTTATGAACATAGTGAGTTGCCTCAATAATAAAAGATTCACTTTAGGCTACAACTTCATGTTAGTTGGAGAAGTTGTGTTATATAAAACTATCAAACTACTTATAACTTCTTCCACCATTGAAGTAAAATTATAGTTTGTTTTGACGCTTCAGATCAAGCAATGTGGCTGCAAAATTCTATCACTAGGTTGAAAATTATCAATGATATTGAGAGATCATTAAGATTAAACTATGATAGTAAATCTATTGAGTTGTATGCTAAGAGTCTATTCATTGACTTTAAGTTTTAAATTGTAAAAGAAAAGATTCAGAGTCTTAAGTGTACATTGATACAAGAGAAGGTAAAGAAATCTTTTACAAAACTTTATTTGCTTTTCCCTTTTACAAAAGATTAATAATTAAGATACAAGAGAAGGTAACAATAGAAAAAAAAAAATCAAAGAATGAACCTTTCCAAAGATGAATCTCCTTCTAAATTGTCTAAAGCATTTCTGAGCATGAAAAATGAAGTAGAGAAATGAAGTTTTACAGTATGTGATTTATTGCTCCCGTATTAGTTGCAATCTAGATGACTTAAATCTACCCTTACTTGACTAACAACCGCAATGATTGTTTCTTTTTCAGTTGGCTCAAATCTTCATCAATCGACTCAAAGAAGCATCAAGTGATTCAATTGGATAATAATTAACTTATTTATCCAATAATTTTATCTTTAATCAATTCAACATGAATTCCAATTAGCCAAGGAATGGAGCTGAGGAATTTTTCTCGAAGAAGCTCGTAGAAACATATGAAGGGTTGCAGTTTTTGGGCTCCGATGTTGCAGAGGCCCAAGCATCAAAGATCTTAGCTAGGTTGGGGAGGAGATGCTGTGTCATCCGACCAAGTCATTCAGGGGAGGATGGAGGATGGAGGATGAGCATATCCTTGGCTATAGCTCTCTTTGTGCAGCCAACTTTGTTACTTCTGGATGAGCCTCCAAATCATCTTGATCTCGAGTCGTACTATGGTTAGAGGAGGTCACATCATCCAAATCAACAATTTTTTATATTAGGAAACAAATATGTGATTCAGTTCAAGCCAAGGCAGAGAATGATAATTATAACGCTGTCCTGCTGGTCGAAGGATCGATGAGGATTTTCAAAATATGTAAATTTTATCGATTTGGTATCAGATGATCTTCTTTTACCACTAACAATATTCTGAATTCATGGAGTGACTAATGTAGAAGAATTCGAAGATTATTATTATTATTTTTGATAATTTTTATTCTTTTGATATTTAAAGTATTTTTAGTGTTTTAGGTACTTTTAGAAATTTTTATCTTTTATATTTTTTGGATTGTAGATTATTTAGAAATTTTAGAATTATGAGTTTATACCAATATGAATTTAGCATTATATATTAGAATTTCTTTCATTTTACGATCTAAAATTTATATAAACATCTGTTTAAGTGTTTGAGGAATTATTCTTTATTTTTAATAAAATTTTTTTTAATAAAACTTATAAAACGATGATTTTTTCTTTATTTTTAGCAGTTTCAGTTTTTATCTTCTACTCAATTCCCTTTCTCATTAGCTCGTAAAATAATTATTATCCTATCTAGCATTATAAATGATCCGGTGGTAAGGATGGGGTCCCTCATTGGCGGGAGGTCAACGACACGTGGAGGTCAATGGTCAAGAGGGTCAACCCCAAGGTCGTGCCGAGCGGACAGAGGTCATGCCGAGCGGACTGGCCGGCCGACCGAGCATCCGGCCGACCGAACATCCGGCCAGGGGTCTCCCAGGCCGGACGAAAGACAGCCCGACCAAGGGTCGAGTTTTCGATGCTCAAGTTAAAAGAGTCTCTGGCCGAGCGGACAGGCCGCTCGGCCGAGCCACAGGACAATAAGGCGCAATCCCATCCGAGCACATGAGTAGGGCTTCCCCACCCGGTCCGAGGTATGCGCATTCCCGGAGGCCATGAGCGCCGAGCGACCGGTCCGCTCGGCCCGAGAACAGGCAAGAGGCGCAAAGGGACAAAAGAGACAGTTGGTAACATCATCCTCGAGACACCTACCGCCGACAAACAGCATGGTCGGCGGCCGGAGCGGACAGAGTATCGTACGGTGGAAGTTTCCACCGTTACTTCAGGGATATGCTCGAGCGATTGCGGAATGACGTCAGACATGCTTTTCTGACACAACCCTACTGAGATATGTTTGGGGAAGCGTGCACGCATTGAGAAGCGTGCCCGCGCCTCCCCGAGGTCCTATATAAGGACCCCCAGACTTCGACGGAGGTATGCGATTTTCATCACTGTAGCTACAGTAGCGTTACACTGCCTCTCTTCTCCACTTCCTGACTTGAGCGTCGGAGGATCGTCGCCGGGAACCCCTTCCCGGCTTGGCTTCTTTGCAGGTTCGTCGGAGATCCACATCACCAGTAGAAGATAGCGGAGAGCGCCACACCCCCAGTGTCCATCGACTCAGCAGAGATTTGCACTCATTCCGAGAAGATCCCGCGGACATCATCACATGCCATCGACAGACCAGTTGGGCAGCCCTCGGCAATTAGCCGACCGGCACTATTCGACCCTATAGTGGCCGAGCGGAGGTACACTTTCGGGAGTGGCAGGATGTAACGACCCGCCTCCTACTGTCTAGGCTGTAAGGTCGGGGGTTACATTATGCTAAACTATTCTTGGACTATCACTAAATGTCCAGGTGCGGAAAAGTTGAAATAATTAAAACTCTCTGCTATTTACTATAAAATCTGGAAATCATACTCAGAACACACTTCTGAAGTTGTACATATGCTAAAGAAGGAAACTTAACTTTCTATTTGGTCAAAAACCTGAAATTAGACACTTCTAGCTGAAATCAGACATCCCAATCGATCGGCTGATCGATTGGAGTTGTCTGATCGATTTAACGTGCTACTGTGCACGGGATCAATTCTGGATTGATCGGCTGATCGATCCAGTCTGGCTAATCGATCCGATAATCGATTCAGAGGCTCTCTGTTCGTGGAAATAAAATTCCCGATTGATCGGCTGATCGATCCATGGCCGATCGATCAGCTGATCGATTCATCAGCTTTTTGTACGCGGTAGATCGCTTCCCAATCGATCGGTTGATCGATTGGGGACCCTCCAATCGATCGGCTGATCGATTGGAGCTCTGATTTCTGCTGCATTTCGAAAATTCCGTGTACAACATGGATGTATCAACTAATAAACACTAAACTCTTACTAAACAGGTCATGATTCATAACTTACCGACTAACATCAAGGTAACCAGAAGTCTAGGCATGACATGTCACATACTTTCATAATTCACGATACTTAACATCCTAAAAATGCAGAAAAGTAACCAAAACATAAATACTAAATCTTTAGGTGGGCTATTTCTCAAGAGCCTTTATTCCAAGTTCCTTCTCACACACATCTGATCGCATTGTCCTCCAGCCTCCGCTAGTCCATCTTCCCTTTACCTTTATCTGCAGTATAAGAAAAAAGGAAACTATAAGCTTGGGAGCTTAGTAAGAACCATCTACCTCACAAAAACATGCATTCGAAGAAATCATGCTTTCAAGGATGCTTTTTGAAATACATGCTAATGATCATGCTGGTAATGCTAAAACATGGCATATGGACATACAAGTCATGCTACAAGTACTAAACATAAAGCTATTCATTGTATAAACAAGCAAACTAAACCGATACATAAGCTAAGCTATTTGTTATATCAATAAAAAAAACTAAACTGAAGCTAAGCTGTTTTCACATCTCTAGTTTGTGAAGTTTGAAAACTAATTTATCATAAATAGAAAACATAATAATCATGCTGCTGTTGGGCCCGGCAACTATACTTGCTATGCGCGCATCCCTAACTAGGCCCGAGGTAGCAAGTCCCGAATCTAGTAGGGGTACTAGGTTATCTAAACCTAGGGACGATTATGGGAGCCCAACCCAAGGACAACTGAGAGTCTAGTACAGTGCCACTGATAAAAGTAAAATACTGTTTATAAACTGATTTATCTTATCTTGCTTTTACTAGGTTATCTGAACCTAGAGCTAGGTTATCTGAACCTAGAGGCGACTGTGGGAGCCCACCCATTGGACCGTAGTCCCATATAAACTGAAGCAAGGTTATGTATACTATTTAAAATGCATCTATGACATTTAACTGAACTATTAAAACGCCTACTGTAGCATATAACAATACTAGACATTTTATCGAGCACCTGGTGTGCTCTAACTCTGAATATGGCTGCACTAAGAACATAAGAGCAAACTAAGGGCATAAAAACATACTATTAGCTACTTATACTGCAGGTGAGGGGTTACTTACATCCTGCGCTAAGTTTCCTTACAATCCGATTGCTAATTTTCCGGAGAAGAAGATCTCTTCGACGATCTTCTTACGTCTACGCGTTCTTCTCGCGGAGAGGAACGTCCTCATGTCGGAGTTGTCGTCGGAGGGTGCTCCTACGACCCTAGGGATTGAACCCTAGGTCTTCTTGAGGTTGGCGTGCCGAGAGGGTGCGAGAGAAGAGAGGGGTCGGCGGTGAGGGTGAGGGAAAAGTTGTCGTTTAGAAAATAATAACTCCTCTCATAATTCCCTATTTATATTAAGTGGTAAATACGACCCAATTCGCCCATAAATAAAATTATTCTCCTCTTCTTTCAGCACACCCCTGCTAGGGCCCCTTGGTTACTAAGTCACCCTATAAGTCATTGAGTCCATAGGTCGCGGGTTCAATTCCCGCTTAGGCTATTTTATGTTTTTATTTAATTTTGCTACTTCTGCTACTCCAAAAATTCTATAAAAATATTTTAAAATTCCAGAAAAATAATAGAATATTTCTAAAATTAATTTGAGAATTTTCGGACGTTACACAAGATGGCTGTCGCTTGGCCAAACTCATAGTCCAGTCAGTCGGACTTAGCGCCTCCTTCGACTAGACTTGAGGGGGAGACATGTGATCTGGTGGTAAGGACGGGGGACCCTCGTTGGCGGGAGGTCAACAACACGTGGAGGTCAATGGTCAAGAGGGTCAACCCCAAGGTCGTGCCGAGCGGACAGAGGTCATGCCGAGCGGACTGGCTGGCCGACCGAGCATCCGGCCGACCGAACATCCGGCCAGGGGTCTCCCAGGCTAGACGAAAGACATCCCAACCAGGGGTCGGGTTTTCGATACTCAAGTTAAAAGAGTCTCTGGCCGAGCGGACAGGCCGCTCGGCCGAGCCACAGGATAATAAGACGCAATCCCATCCGAGCACATGAGCAGGGCTTCCCCGCCCGGTCTTAGGTATGCGGATTCCCGGAGGCCATGAGCGCCGAGCGACCGGTCCGCTCAGCCCGGGAACAGGCAAGAGGCACAAAGGGACAAAAGAGACAGCTGGTAACATCATCCTCGAGACACCTGCCGCCGACAAACAGCATGGTCGGCGGCCTGAGTGGACAAAGTATCGTACGGTGGAAGTTTCCAACGTTATGTCAAGAATATGCTCGGACGATTGCGGAATGACGTCAGACATGTTTTTTTGACACAACCCTACTGAGGTATGTTTGGGGAAGCGTGCACGCATCGAGAAGCGTGTCCGCGCCTCCCCGGGGTCCTATATAAGGACCCCCATGTTGGTGCAACCTTAGGTCAAGGTTGACCTGGTTAACCCGACTCGAGTTGACCTGACTCGAGTTGTATTTTGATGTTTGACAAGAATAAAAGAGTTGTATGTTGAAGGGAGTTTGGCATGGTGAAAAGTCCAAGCAGGGAGCTTGGCACGGGAAAAGTCCAAGTATGGAGACTTGGCATGGAAAAGTCCAAGCAGGGAGCTTGGCACGGGAAAAGTCCAAGTATGGAGACTTGGCACGGAAAAGTCCAAGTATGAGAACTTGGAAAGTGGAAGTCGGAGAAGGCTCGGTAGCTCGTTCTCCGGACTAGGTCAGAGAGGGCTCGATAGCTCGTTCTCTGGACCGGATGGAAGTCGGAGAGGGCTCGGTAGCTTGTTCTCCGGACTGTGGTCAGAAAGGGCTCGGTAGCTCGTTCTCTGGACCGGATGTGGAAGTCCTGGTGAGTGAAGCCAGGCAGTTGGAGAAAGTCCTGGTGAGTGAAGCCAGGCAGGGGAAAACCCTAGTGAGTGAAGCTAGGTGAAAGTCCTGGTGAGTGAAGCCGGGCAAGGGAAAATCCAGATGGATCAAGGGTGATCGGACATCTGGTGTTGAGAAGGTCAAGTAGGTCAAGGGAGTGACCGGATACTTGACACAAAGAGGAAAGTCCAAGTGGGTCAAAGGGATTGACCGGGCACTTGGTAGGGAGTCTTAGCAGGTCAAAGGAGTGACCGGATGCTAAGCATAATGTACCAACAGGTCAAGGTTGACCGGATGTTGGTTTGGGAGACTTGGGACTTGGTTTGGGCAAAAACCAAGCTCTGGATCGGTCACCAGACTGATCCAGTGATACGCTTGTGTATTTGATCGGTCTGCTGACCGATCACATAACAAACAGAAGTCGATTACGTGAGCTTGCGGTTGGTCCGGGAGCGATCGGCATGGAGCTGATCGGTCCGCAAGACCGATCAGATATCCACTCGTCTGCCGACCGATCAGGTGACGATCTTGAGGAGTGCGAGGAACCGCACTCAATAAGCCCTGATCGGTCAGCAGACCGATTAGGCCATACCCTGATTGGTCCCCACGACCGATCAGAGCACGATCAGTACCTAGCAGAGTTCAGGAGAAAGCGCTGATCGATCTGTGGACCGATCAGGCACACTCCTGATCGGTCTGTGGACCGATCAGGGCACTAGCCGTTGCGACGCAACGGCTATATTCCTTCTTGTTTTTCTTCGCAGGTATAAAAGAAGCTACAGGGCTTCGTTGCTACTACTGCTCCCTCCTTAGAACTTCTGTTCTTGTGCTCTAGAGCTTCTGCTCTTACCTGCTATCAGAGCTTTGCTGAGCTCCTCGCAGCTGAAGCTTCGCGTGAGCTTCTCGACTGGATTCTCGTCATCTGCTGCTGGTGTGAAGCTGCTGCATCATCACTCCAGTCAACAAGAAAGGCAAGCAAGTGTTTCATATTGTCTTTTGCTTTCTTGTATCTGTTGTACTCCTATCTTGCTTGTGCAAGAAACATTGTGGCGAGGTTTCTCCACCCAGAAGGAGTATATTGTATTAGCCGGTTCTCCGGGGACTCATCCACCGACGGATTGGTAGGCTTCGTCCACCTTACGGACAAGCCGAGGAGTAGGAGTTCATCTCCGAACCTCGTTACATCCATCGAGTTTGAGGTTTGATCTTCTCACCGTTTCCTTTCTACTGTTTTATTTCCGCTGCGCTAACACGTTTTGTAGAAAGAAACGACGATTTGGGGTCGGCTATTCACACCCCCTCTCTAGCCTCCGTACGAAGGATCCTAACAAGTGGTATCAGAGCAAGGTTGCTCTTCGTCGGATTAACACCCGGGGGAGCACAAGCTAGAGAATGGATCGACTCGGAGAAGACATCACGTTTCCATCATTCTACGAGTGCCGCGACTTCGCGTATTGGAAGGTAAGAATGAGGTATTTTCTTATGACTAACCTTGAAAATTGGAGTTGTGTTCAATTAGGTTTCAAGTCTCCGATGGACAAGAAAGGAGAAACCCTAGAGAAGAAGGAGTGGACCAAGGAGCAAATCCACCAATCAACCATCAATGATGAGGTAACGAAAATCATTGAATTTTCTTTACCTAATGACATTTTGTGTAGAATAGGTGGTTACAACAACGCCAAGGAGTTGTGGAATAACTTGGCCAAGTTTCATGAGGAGAGCTCCACTTCAAGCCATGAAGAGGAGTCAAGTGAGCCAAGGAGCTCATTTCATGGAGGAATGGATTTAGAAGTTGAGGGCCACTCAACATCTAAAGAAGAAGAGGAGAAGAGTTCTTCTTCAAGTTCGGAGCAAGAAGAAGAAGCGTCTACCTCCGGAAGGGATGAAGAAGAGAGCTCTCATCCACCCTCAAACCTAGGTAACTCAAGCATTTCAATTTCAAATAAATTGCATATATTATGCTTTGAGTGTAGGGAATTTGGACATTACAAGAGTAAGTGTCCAAAGAGGGTTAGGAAGACTCCACCGGCGCCAAAGATCAAGGAAGCCGGAGTCCCGATACGCAAGGGCAAGGAGCACGTGGTGTGCTTCCAATACAAGCGAAGGGGACACTATAGGAGTCAATGTCCGAGGGGGAGGCAATCTCACAAGGACAAGAGATCGAGCACATGTATAGGGGGAGCTAGGGCAAACCCTAAGGTAATCTCTAAGGCACATTCTTGCAATTCTAGTAGGATGCATGCTAGTAGCCTTATTGCTATTGTCAAGAATGATAAGCATGATAACCTTAGGAATCAATACATGAGCTTAGGAGCCAAACATGTTAACCTAGATAAGGATAATACTAGAAATGTCAACCCTAGAACTAACCCATCTAAGGCTAAGGAAAATCTAGGTAGAAATCCCAAATCATCTAGACATATGCCTAGGAATACCTTAAAGAAGAATGATAAATTAAAGTTTGAGGTATTAGAGAAAGAAAATCAAGTCTTGAGGTCAAGACTTGACTTTCTAGAAAAGGCTTTTAAGGATTTGACTCTAGGGTTTAAGGGTTAAAAACCAATGTCCAAGGACAAGAAAGGTTTGGGTCACAAACCTAAGTCCCAAGTGGTCAAGCCCACTTATCATAATGTTCCATTCGATTATGGAACAAAATCTAGGGCTAGGAAGACCATCACCAAGGTCACAAGGGGAGTCACCCCTAAAGTTGATCTTGATGAGTCCCAAATGACCAAGGCTTCAAAGCCTAGGAGGGTCATTAGGAGGGTTGCTAGGGAAGTCATCCCTAGTGAATACTTAGTGAACCCAATGAGCTCCAATAGGTATTGGGTGAGCGTGATTTCATCACGCTAGATGAGTTAGGATGTGCCAACCTTACTTGAATAGGTAGTTAACCTAATCATGACAAAAGGTGGCACTTTAGGAATTTTCAAGGTGCAATCAAGCCTTGAAAATGAAAGTGAATATTATTCCTAAGGTGATTAGAATGTGCCAACCACATTTGAGGAATTTTCTAGAATCAATCTAGTTGGCACATAGTGATCTAAAAGTCTTGAGGATATGATTTTAGGTCTATTACACTTAGGAATATAGAAATTATAGCAAAATGGTCAAAATTATCAAAAATGGCAACTAAGACTAGAATTAGGTATTTTCTATACCTTTATGTGCTATTTGCCATATATTGTTTGCCATATGCCATGTCATGACATCATATTTATTTTATGATCATTTAAAATGTCATGATAATGCTTAGGTTATTTATATGTCATGTTTTATTTAAGTCTCATACTTTATGCCATGACATCATGACATTGGCACATGTTATTATGTATGATATCATTTTATGCCATGTCATCATTTCTTGCATTTTTTTTTTATCAATGAAATTGATTTAAGGATAAAAACACAATTTGATATTGAGATCAAATTGGTGTTTAGAAAATGCATGAGAACTTAGCCTAAAATAACCTAAACCCATATCTCACATCAAAATTGACTTGGATGTGTTTGATACACTTTATATGTGTGTGAGATATTAGGATCATGAGTTAGGATCAAGGTACATAGTTCTTGTACCTAGATGAGCCTAATTCAAGAGATTAGGGATCATAGGGAAAGCTTGTGTACAAGTCATGTGCATATAGCCCTAAGATTGTGGTCCCAAATTAAAGGGTTTAAAATCATTTCAAAATTGATTTGAAAAACCTTGGTGAAGCTTTTCTAGTGATAGCATTCATCATTGAACAAAGTGATACAAAGTTTTTGAAACTTTGAGCTATTTCAAAACTTTTCGAACTTTGTATCAAGATTTGAAAATGGAAGTTATTTTCATAGAAAACTATTTTTCCTTGATAGTATATGTTATGAGGAATATATCCTCAAAATTTTATAATTTTTGGAATTTTCTGGAATTTGTTGTGAGTTTCTGAATTTCGGGAGAAGGAAATCAGAACTCAAGTCTGTCCAAGGCTGGATCGGTCACTGGACCGATCCAGGGAAGGCTGGATCGGTCTGCGGACCGATCTAGAGGGGTTCTGATCGGTCCGGTGATCGATCAGGCGTGCTGAATTTGCTGAATTTCGACTGTGGTCTGAAATTTCAGCTGTGGGAGTTGAGTTTCGGGTTTCTAAAGGTTTGAAACTCTCCAAGACATTGTTGGTGCAATAGTCAAGGGGGAGTTGACCTTTAGGGGGAGTTTTATCTATTAGTCAAGGGGGAGTTGACTTTTAGGGGGAGTTTTTACTCCTAAAGACTTGAGTGATGTGGGATTATCACTAAGTTGATTGTTGAATTTAGTTTCAAGGGGGAAATTAAGAGTTTCAATGAAAGGTATGGGACTTTCATTAGGAAGAAACTCTTGACCTTGATTCACTCCTTTTGATGTGTGTCAAAAAGGGGAAGAATGTCTAGAGAATGTTCAAGGAAGAACATTGGAGTTAGTGGGAGAGTTTGTTGATCACGACGAGTGAAGTTGTGAACAACGAAAACTTACTCTTCAGGGGGAGAGTTTGTTGATGTGTGCCAATAGGGGGAGAATGAAGGGTTTAAGTTAGGCCTTCATTATCTAAGAAGGAGGTTGCTTTCTTAGAAGGAGAATGTAAGGTTGTAACTTATGTTTCATTACCTAGTGGCATGAGGAAAGTTGAGGCTATTGGATTAGCCTAACTTAAAGGTATTGTCAAACATCAAAAAGGGGGAGATTGTTGGTGCAACCTTAGGTCAAGGTTGACCTGGTTGACCCGACTCGAGTTGACTTGACTCGAGTTGTATTTTGATGTTTGACAAGAACAAAAGAGTTGTATGTTGAAGGGAGTTTGGCATGGTGAAAAGTCCAAGAAGGGAGCTTGGCACGGGAAAAGTCCAAGTATGGAGACTTTGCACGGAAAAGTCCAAGCAGGGAGCTTGGCACGGGAAAAGTCCAAGTATGGAGACTTGGCACGGAGAAGTCCAAGTATGGGAACTTGGAAAGTGGAAGTCGGAGAAGGCTCGGTAGCTCGTTCTCCGGACTAGGTCAGAGAGGGCTCGGTAGCTCGTTCTCTGGACCGGATGGAAGTCGGAGAGGGCTCGGTAGCTTGTTCTCCGGACTGTGGTCAGAAAGGGCTCGGTAGCTCGTTCTCTGGACCGGATGTGGCAGTCCTGGTGAGTGAAGCCAGGCAGTTGGAGAAAGTCCTGGTGAGTGAAGCCAGGCAGGGGAAAACCCTAGTGAGTGAAGCTAGGTGAAAGTCCTGGTGAGTGAAGCCGGGCAAGGGAAAATCCAGATGGATCAAGGGTGATCGGACATCTGGTGTTGAGAAGGTCAAGTAGGTCAAGGGAGTGACCGGATACTTGACACAAAGAGGAAAGTCCAAGTGGGTCAAAGGGATTGACCGGACACTTGGTAGGGAGTCTTAGCAGGTCAAGGGAGTGACCGGATGCTAAGCATAATGTACCAACAGGTCAAGGTTGACCGGATGTTGGTTTGGGAGACTTGGGACTTGGTTTGGGCAAAAACCAAGCTTTGGATCGGTCACCGATCGATCGTTGATACGCTAGTGTATTTGATCGGTCCGACCGATCACATAACAAACGAAGGCACGCCGATTACGTGAGCTCGATCGGTGCGGGAGCGATCAAGCATGGAGCCCGATCGGCGCAACACCGATCGCGATATCTGATCGATGCCGACCGATCGGTGACGATCTTGAGGAGTGCGAGGAACCGCACTCAATAAGCCCCGATCGGTCGGGACCGATTAGGCCATACCGATTGGTCCCCACGACCGATCGAGGCATGATCGATACCTAGCGAGTTCGGGAGAAAGCGCGATCGATCGTGGACCGATCAGACACTCTGATCGATGTGAGACCGATCAGGCACTAGCTGATGCGACGCAATGACTATATTCCTTCTTGTTTTTCTTCGCAGGTATAAAAGAAGCTACAGGGCTTCGTTGCTACTACTGCTCCCTCCTTAGAACTTCTGTTCTTGTGCTCTAGAGCTTCTGCTCTTACCTGCTATCAGAGCTTTGCTGAGCTCCTCGCAGCTGAAGCTTCGCGTGAGCTTCTCGACTGGATTCTCGTCATCTGCTGCTGGTGTGAAGCTGCTGCTTCATCACTCCAGTCAACAAGAAAGGCAAGCAAGTGTTTCATATTGTCTTTTGGTTTCTTGTATCTGTTGTACTCCTATCTTGCTTGTGCAAGAAACATTGTGGCGAGGTTTCTCCACCCAGAAGGAGTATATTGTATTAGCCGGTTCTCCGGGGACTCATCCACCGACAGATTGGTAGGCTTCGTCCACCTTACGGACACGCCGAGGAGTAGGAGTTCATCTCCGAACCTCGTTACATCCATCGAGTTTGAGGTTTGATCTTCTCACCGATTCCTTTCTACTGTTTTATTTCCGCTGCGCTAACACGTTTTGTAGAAAGAAACGACGATTTGGGGTCGGCTATTCACACCCCCTCTCTAGCCTCCGTACGAAGGATCCTAACAAGTGGTATCAGAGCAAGGTTGCTCTTCGTCGGATTAACACCCGGGGGAGCACAAGCTAGAGAATGGATCGACTCGGAGAAGACATCACGTTTCCACCATTCTACGAGTGCTGCGACTTCGCGTATTGGAAGGTAAGAATGAGGTATTTTCTTATGACTAACCTTGAAAATTTGAGTTGTGTTCAATTAGGTTTCAAGTCTCCGATGGACAAGAAAGGAGAAACCCTAGAGAAGAAGGAGTGGACCAAGGAGCAAATCCACCAATCAACCATCAATGATGAGGTAACGAAAATCATTGAATTTTCTTTACCTAATGACATTTTGTGTAGAATAGGTGGTTACAACAACGCCAAGGAGTTGTGGAATAACTTGGCCAAGTTTCATGAGGAGAGCTCCACTTCAAGCCATGAAGAGGAGTCAAGTGAGCCAAGGAGCTCATTTCATGGAGGAATGGATTTAGAAGTTGAGGGCCACTCAACATCTAAAGAAGAAGAGGAGAAGAGTTCTTCTTCAAGTTCGGAGCAAGAAGAAGAAGCGTCTACCTCCGGAAGGGATGAAGAAGAGAGCTCTCATCCACCCTCAAACCTAGGTAACTCAAGCATTTCAATTTCAAATAAATTGCATATATTATGCTTTGAGTGTAGGGAATTTGGACATTACAAGAGTAAGTGTCCAAAGAGGGTTAGGAAGACTCCACCGGCGCCAAAGATCAAGGAAGTCGGAGTCCCGATACGCAAGGGCAAGGAGCACGTGGTGTGCTTCCAATGCAAGCGAAGGGGACACTATAGGAGTCAATGTCCGAGGGGGAGGCAATCTCACAAGGACAAGAGATCGAGCACATGTATAGGGGGAGCTAGGGCAAACCCTAAGGTAATCTCTAAGGCACATTCTTGCAATTCTAGTAGGATGCATGCTAGTAGCCTTATTGCTATTGTCAAGAATGATAAGCATGATAACCTTAGGAATCAATACATGAGCTTAGGAGCCAAACATGTTAACCTAGATAAGGATAATACTAGAAATGTCAACCCTAGAACTAACCCATCTAAGGCTAAGGAAAATCTAGGTAGAAATCCCAAATCATCTAGACATATGCCTAGGAATACCTCAAAGAAGAATGATAAATTAAAGTTTGAGGTATTAGAGAAAGAAAATCAAGTCTTGAGGTCAAGACTTGACTTTCTAGAAAAGGCTTTTGAGGATTTGACTCTAGGGTTTAAGGGTTAAAAACCAATGTCCAAGGACAAGAAAGGTTTGGGTCACAAACCTAAGTCCCAAGTGGTCAAGCCCACTTATCATAATGTTCCATTCGATTATGGAACAAAATCTAGGGTTAGGAAGACCATCACCAAGGTCACAAGGGGAGTCACCCCTAAAGTTGATTTTGATGAGTCCCAAATGACCAAGGCTTCAAAGCCTAGGAGGGTCATTAGGAGGGTTGCTAGGGAAGTCATCCCTAGTGAATACTTAGTGAACCCAATGAGCTCCAATAGGTATTGGGTGAGCGTGATTTCATCACGCTAGATGAGTTAGGATGTGCCAACCTTACTTGAATAGGTAGTTAACCTAATCATGGCAAAAGGTGGCACTTTAGGAATTTTCAAGGTGCAATCAAGCCTTGAAAATGAAAGTGAATATTATTCCTAAGGTGATTAGAATGTGCCAACCACATTTGAGGAATTTTCTAGAATCAATCTAGTTGGCACATAGTGATCTAAAAGTCTTGAGGATATGATTTTAGGTCTATTACACTTAGGAATATAGAAATTATGGCAAAATGGTCAAAATTATCAAAAATGGAAACTAAGGCTAGAATTAGGTATTTTCTATACCTTTATGTGCTATTTGCCATATATTGTTTGCCATATGCCATGTCATGACATCATATTTATTTTATGATCATTTAAAATGTCATGATAATGCTTAGGTTATTTATATGTCATGTTTTATTTAAGTCTCATACTTTATGCCATGACATCATGACATTGGCACATGTTATTATTTATGATATCATTTTATGCCATGTCATCATTTCTTGCATTTTTTTTTATCAATGAAATTGATTTAAGGATAAAAACACAATTTGATATTGAGATCAAATTGGTGTTTAGAAAATGCATGAGAACTTAGCCTAAGATAACCTAAACCCATATCTCACATCAAAATTGACTTGGATGTGTTTGATACACTTTAGATGTGTGTGAGATATTAGGATCATGAGTTAGGATCAAGGTACATAGTTCTTGTACCTAGATGAGCCTAATTCAAGAGATTGGGGATCATAGGGAAAGCTTGTGTACAAGTCATGTGCATATAGCCCTAAGATTGTGGTCCCAAATTAAAGGGTTTAAAATCATTTCAAAATTGATTTGAAAAACCTTGGTGAAGCTTTTCTAGTGATAGCATTCATCATTGAACAAAGTGATACAAAGTTTTGAAACTTTGAGCTATTTCAAAACTTTTCGAACTTTGTATCAAGATTTGAAAATGGAAGTTATTTTCATAGAAAACTATTTTTCCTTGATAGTATATGTTATGAGGAATATATCCTCAAAATTTTATAATTTTTGGAATTTTCTGGAATTTGTTGTGAGTTTCTGAATTTCGGGAGAAGGAAATCAGAACTCGAGTCTGTCCAAGGCTGGATCGGTCACTGGACCGATCCAGGGAAGGCTGGATCGGTCTGGGGACCGATCCAGAGGGGTTCTGATCGGTCCGGTGACCGATCAGGCGTGCTGAATTTGCTGAATTTCGACTGTGGTCTGAAATTTCAGCTGTGGGAGTTGAGTTTCGGGTTTCTAAAGGTTTGAAACTCTCCAAGACATTGTTGGTGCAATAGTCAAGGGGGAGTTGACCTTTAGGGGGAGTTTTATCTATTAGTCAAGGGGGAGTTGACTTTTAGGGGGAGTTTTTACTCCTAAAGACTTGAGTGATGTGGGATTATCATTAAGTTGATTGTTGAATTTAGTTTCAAGGGGGAAATTAAGAGTTTCAATGAAAGGTATGGGACTTTCATTAGGAAGAAACTCTTGACCTTGATTCACTCCTTTTGATGTGTGTCAAAAAGGGGAAGAATGTCTAGAGAATGTTCAAGGAAGAACATTGGAGTTAGTGGGAGAGTTTGTTGATCACGACGAGTGAAGTTGTGAACAACGATAACTTACTCTTCAGGGGGAGAGTTTGTTGATGTGTGCCAATAGGGGGAGAATGAAGGGTTTAAGTTAGGCCTTCATTATCTAAGAAGGAAGTTGCCTTCTTAGAAGGAGAATGTAAGGTTGTAACTTATGTTTCATTACCTAGTGGCATGAGGAAAGTTGAGGCTATTGGATTAGCCTAACTTAAAGGTATTGTCAAACAT
This sequence comes from Zingiber officinale, assembly GCF_018446385.1. Taxonomy (NCBI): domain Eukaryota; kingdom Viridiplantae; phylum Streptophyta; class Magnoliopsida; order Zingiberales; family Zingiberaceae; genus Zingiber; species Zingiber officinale. The sequence continues at coordinate 103,947,782 of NC_055991.1, forward strand.
CAAAAAGGGGGAGATTGTTGGTGCAACCTTAGGTCAAGGTTGACCTGGTTGACCCCACTCGAGTTGACTTGACTCGAGTTGTATTTTGATGTTTGACAAGAACAAAAGAGTTGTATGTTGAAGGGAGTTTGGCATGGTGAAAAGTCCAAGCAGGGAGCTTGGCATGGGAAAAGTCCAAGTATGGAGACTTGGCACGGAAAAGTCCAAGCAGGGAGCTTGGCACGGGAAAAGTCCAAGTATGGAGACTTGGCACGGAGAAGTCCAAGTATGGGAACTTGGAAAGTGGAAGTCGGAGAAGGCTCGGTAGCTCGTTCTCCGGACTAGGTCAGAGAGGGCTCGGTAGCTCGTTCTCTGGACCGGATGGAAGTCGGAGAGGGCTCGGTAGCTTGTTCTCCGGACTGTGGTCAGAAAGGGCTCGGTAGCTCGTTCTCTGGACCGGATGTGGAAGTCCTGGTGAGTGAAGCCAGGCAGTTGGAGAAAGTCCTGGTGAGTGAAGCCAGGCAGGGGAAAGCCCTAGTGAGTGAAGCTAGGTGAAAGTCCTGGTGAGTGAAGCCGGGCAAGGGAAAATCCAGATGGATCAAGGGTGATCGGACATCTGGTGTTGATAAGGTCAAGTAGGTCAAGGGAGTGACCGGATACTTGACACAAAGAGGAAAGTCCAAGTGGGTCAAAGGGATTGACCGGACACTTGGTAGGGAGTCTTAGCAGGTCAAGGGAGTGACCGGATGCTAAGCATAATGTACCAACAGGTCAAGGTTGACCGGATGTTGGTTTGGGAGACTTGGGACTTGGTTTGGGCAAAAACCAAGCTTTGGATTGGTCACCAGACCGATCCAGTGATACGCTTGTGTATTTGATCGGTCTGCTGACCGATCACATAACAAACAGAAGGCACGCATCGATTCTGTGAGCTTACTGATCGGTCTGGGGAGCGATCAGCATGGAGCCTGATCGGTCTGCAACACCGATCAGGCGATATCCTGATCGGTCTGCCGACCGATCAGGTGACGATCTTGAGGAGTGCGAGGAACCGCACTCAATAAGCCCTGATCGGTCAGCAGACCGATTAGTCCATACCCTGATTGGTCCCCACGACCGATCAGAGCACGATCAGTACCTAGAGGAGTCCGGGAGAAAGCGCTGATCGGTCTGTGGACCGATCAGGGCACTAGCCGTTGCGACGCAACGGCTATATTCCTTCTTGTTTTTCTTCGCAGGTATAAAAGAAGCTACAGGGCTTCGTTGCTACTACTGCTCCCTCCTTAGAACTTCTGTTCTTGTGCTCTAGAGCTTCTGCTCTTACCTGCTATCAGAGCTTTGCTGAGCTCCTCGCAGCTGAAGCTTCGCGTGAGCTTCTCGACTGGATTCTCGTCATCTGCTGCTGGTGTGAAGCTGCTGCATCATCACTCCAGTCAACAAGAAAGACAAGCAAGTGTTTCATATTGTCTTTTGCTTTCTTGTATATGTTGTAGTCCTATCTTGCTTGTGCAAGAAACATTGTGGCGAGGTTTCTCCACCTAGAAGGAGTATATTGTATTAGCCGGTTCTCCGGGGACTCATCCACCGACGGATTGGTAGGCTTCGTCCACCTTACGGACACGCCGAGGAGTAGGAGTTCATCTCCGAACCTCGTTACATCCATCGAGTTTGAGGTTTGATCTTCTCACCGTTTCCTTTCTACTGTTTTATTTCCGCTGCGCTAACACGTTTTGTAGAAAGAAACGACGATTTGGGGTCGGCTATTCACACCCCCTCTCTAGCCTCCGTACGAAGGATCCTAACAAGTGGTATCAGAGCAAGGTTGCTCTTCGTCGGATTAACACCCGGGGGAGCACAAGCTAGAGAATGGATCGACTCGGAGAAGACATCACGTTTCCACCATTCTACGAGTGCTGCGACTTCGCGTATTGGAAGGTAAGAATGAGGTATTTTCTTATGACTAACCTTGAAAATTGGAGTTGTGTTCAATTAGGTTTCAAGTCTCCGATGGACAAGAAAGGAGAAACCCTAGAGAAGAAGGAGTGGACCAAGGAGCAAATCCACCAATCAACCATCAATGATGAGGTAACGAAAATCATTGAATTTTCTTTACCTAATGACATTTTGTGTAGAATAGGTGGTTACAACAACGCCAAGGAGTTGTGGAATAACTTGGCCAAGTTTCATGAGGAGAGCTCCACTTCAAGCCATGAAGAGGAGTCAAGTGAGCCAAGGAGTTCATTTCATGGAGGAATGGATTTAGAAGTTGAGGGCCACTCAACATCTAAAGAAGAAGAGGAGAAGAGTTCTTCTTCAAGTTCGGAGCAAGAAGAAGAAGCGTCTACCTTCGGAAGGGATGAAGAAGAGAGCTCTCATCCACCCTCAAACCTAGGTAACTCAAGCATTTCAATTTCAAATAAATTGCATATATTATGCTTTGAGTGTAGGGAATTTGGACATTACAAGAGTAAGTGTCCAAAGAGGGTTAGGAAGACTCCACCGGCGCCAAAGATCAAGGAAGCCGGAGTCCCGATACGCAAGGGCAAGGAGCACGTGGTGTGCTTCCAATGCAAGCGAAGGGGACACTATAGGAGTCAATGTCTGAGGGGGAGGCAATCTCACAAGGACAAGAGATCGAGCACATGTATAGGGGGAGCTAGGGCAAACCCTAAGGTAATCTCTAAGGCACATTCTTGCAATTCTAGTAGGATGCATGCTAGTAGCCTTATTGCTATTGTCAAGAATGATAAGCATGATAACCTTAGGAATCAATACATGAGCTTAGGAGCCAAACATGTTAACCTAGATAAGGATAATACTAGAAATGTCAACCCTAGAACTAACCCATCTAAGGCTAAGGAAAATCTAGGTAGAAATCCCAAATCATCTAGACATATGCCTAGGAATACCTCAAAGAAGAATGATAAATTAAAGTTTGAGGTATTAGAGAAAGAAAATCAAGTCTTGAGGTCAAGACTTGACTTTCTAGAAAAGGCTTTTGAGGATTTGACTCTAGGGTTTAAGGGTTAAAAACCAATGTCCAAGGACAAGAAAGGTTTGGGTCACAAACCTAAGTCCCAAGTGGTCAAGCCCACTTATCATAATGTTCCATTCGATTATGGAACAAAATCTAGGGCTAGGAAGACCATCACCAAGGTCACAAGGGGAGTCACCCCTAAAGTTGATTTTGATGAGTCCCAAATGACCAAGGCTTCAAAGCCTAGGAGGGTCATTAGGAGGGTTGCTAGGGAAGTCATCCCTAGTGAATACTTAGTGAACCCAATGAGCTCCAATAGGTATTGGGTGAGCGTGATTTCATCACGCTAGATGAGTTAGGATGTGCCAACCTTACTTGAATAGGTAGTTAACCTAATCATGGCAAAAGGTGGCACTTTAGGAATTTTCAAGGTGCAATCAAGCCTTGAAAATGAAAGTGAATATTATTCCTAAGGTGATTAGAATGTGCCAACCACATTTGAGGAATTTTCTAGAATCAATCTAGTTGGCACATAGTGATCTAAAAGTCTCGAGGATATGATTTTAGGTCTATTACACTTAGGAATATAGAAATTATGGCAAAATGGTCAAAATTATCAAAAATGGCAACTAAGGCTAGAATTAGGTATTTTCTATACCTTTATGTGCTATTTGCCATATATTGTTTGCCATATGCCATGTCATGACATCATATTTATTTTATGATCATTTAAAATGTCATGATAATGCTTAGGTTATTTATATGTCATGTTTTATTTAAGTCTCATACTTTATGCCATGACATCATGACATTGGCACATGTTATTATGTATGATATCATTTTATGCCATGTCATCATTTCTTGCATTTTTTTTTATCAATGAAATTGATTTAAGGATAAAAACACAATTTGATATTGAGATCAAATTGGTGTTTAGAAAATGCATGAGAACTTAGCCTAAGATAACCTAAACTCATATCTCACATCAAAATTGACTTGGATGTGTTTGATACACTTTAGATGTGTGTGAGATATTAGGATCATGAGTTAGGATCAAGGTACATAGTTCTTGTACCTAGATGAGCCTAATTCAAGAGATTGGGGATCATAGGGAAAGCTTGTGTACAAGTCATGTGCATATAGCTCTAAGATTGTGGTCCCAAATTAAAGGGTTTAAAATCATTTCAAAATTGATTTGAAAAACCTTGGTGAAGCTTTTCTAGTGATAGCATTCATCATTGAACAAAGTGATACAAAGTTTTTGAAACTTTGAGCTATTTCAAAACTTTTCGAACTTTGTATCAAGATTTGAAAATGGAAGTTATTTTCATAGAAAACTATTTTTCCTTGATAGTATATGTTATGAGGAATATATCCTCAAAATTTTATAATTTTTGGAATTTTCTGGAATTTGTTGTGAGTTTCTGAATTTCGGGAGAAGGAAATCAGAACTCGAGTCTGTCCAAGGCTGGATCGGTCACTGGACCGATCCAGGGAAGGCTGGATCGGTCTGGGGACCGATCCAGAGGGGTTCTGATCGGTCCGGTGACCGATCAGGCGTGCTGAATTTGCTGAATTTCGACTGTGGTCTGAAATTTCAGCTGTGGGAGTTGAGTTTCGGGTTTCTAAAGGTTTGAAACTCTCCAAGACATTGTTGGTGCAATAGTCAAGGGGGAGTTGACCTTTAGGGGGAGTTTTATCTATTAGTCAAGGGGGAGTTGACTTTTAGGGGGAGTTTTTACTCCTAAAGACTTGAGTGATGTGGGATTATCACTAAGTTGATTGTTGAATTTAGTATCAAGGGGGAAATTAAGAGTTTCAATGAAAGGTATGGGACTTTCATTAGGAAGAAACTCTTGACCTTGATTCACTCCTTTTGATGTGTGTCAAAAAGGGGAAGAATGTCTAGAGAATGTTCAAGGAAGAACATTGGAGTTAGTGGGAGAGTTTGTTGATCACGACGAGTGAAGTTGTGAACAACGATAACTTACTCTTCAGGGGGAGAGTTTGTTGATGTGTGCCAATAGGGGGAGAATGAAGGGTTTAAGTTAGGCCTTCATTATCTAAGAAGGAGGTTGCCTTCTTAGAAGGAGAATGTAAGGTTGTAACTTATGTTTCATTACCTAGTGGCATGAGGAAAGTTGAGGCTATTGGATTAGCCTAACTTAAAGGTATTGTCAAACATCAAAAAGGGGGAGATTGTTGGTGCAACCTTAGGTCAAGGTTGACCTGGTTGACCCGACTCGAGTTGACCTGACTCGAGTTGTATTTTGATGTTTGACAAGAACAAAAGAGTTGTATATTGAAGGGAGTTTGGCATGGTGAAAAGTCCAAGCAGGGAGCTTGGCACGGGAAAAGTCCAAGTATGGAGACTTGGCTCGGAAAAGTCCAAGCAGGGAGCTTGGCACGGGAAAAGTCCAAGTATGGAGACTTGGCACGGAGAAGTCCAAGTATGGGAACTTGGCAAGTGGAAGTCGGAGAAGGCTCGGTAGCTCGTTCTCCGGACTAGGTCAGAGAGGGCTCGGTAGCTCGTTCTCCGGACTAGGTCAGAGAGGGCTCGGTAGCTCGTTCTCTGGACCGGATGGAAGTCGGAGAGGGCTCGGTAGCTTGTTCTCCGGACTGTGGTCAGAAAGGGCTCGGTAGCTCGTTCTCTGGACCGGATGTGGAAGTCCTGGTGAGTGAAGCCAGGCAGTTGGAGAAAGTCCTGGTGAGTGAAGCCAGGCAGGGGAAAACCCTAGTGAGTGAAGCTAGGTGAAAGTCCTGGTGAGTGAAGCCGGGCAAGGGAAAATCTAGATGGATCAAGGGTGATCGGACATCTGGTGTTGAGAAGGTCAAGTAGGTCAAGGGAGTGACCGGATACTTGACACAAAGAGGAAAGTCCAAGTGGGTCAAAGGGATTGACCGGACACTTGGTAGGGAGTCTTAGCAGGTCAAGGGAGGACCGGATGCTAAGCATAATGTACCAACAGTCAAGGTTGACCGGATGTTGGTTTGGGAGACTTGAGACTTGGTTTGGGCAAAACCAAGCTCGATCGATCACCGATCGATCCAAAGGATACGCTGTGTATTTGATCGGTCACGACCGATCACATAACAAACGTAAGGCGCATCGATTACGGAGCTTCGATCGGTGCGGGAGCGATCAGCATGGAGCCCGATCGATGCGCAACACCGATCGGGCGATATCTCGATCGGCCGACCGATCGGTGGACGATCTTGAGGAGTGCGAGGAACCGCACTCAATAAGCCCTGATCCGACCGATCAGGCCATACCCTGATTGGTCCCCACGACCGATCGAGCACGATCGCTAGCCGTGAGTTCGAAGGCGAGTGGATCGATCCGTGGACCGATCAGGCTCCACCGATCGATCGTGGACCGATCAGGCACTAGCCGTAACGGCTATATTCCTTCTTGTTTTTCTTCGCAGGTATAAAAGAAGCTACAGGGCTTCGTTGCTACTACTGCTTCCTCCTTAGAACTTTTGTTCTTGTGCTCTAGAGCTTCTGCTCTTACCTGCTATCAGAGCTTTGCTGAGCTCCTCGCAGCTGAAGCTTCGCGTGAGCTTCTCGACTGGATTCTCGTCATCTGCTGCTGGTGTGAAGCTGCTGCTTCATCACTCCAGTCAACAAGAAAGGCAAGCAAGTGTTTCATATTGTCTTTTGCTTTCTTGTATATGTTGTACTCCTATCTTGCTTGTGCAAGAAACATTGTGGCGAGGTTTCTCCACCCAGAAGGAGTATATTGTATTAGCCGGTTCTCCGGGGACTCATCCACCGACGGATTGGTAGGCTTCGTCCACCTTACGGACACGCCGAGGAGTAGGAGTTCATCTCCGAACCTCGTTACATCCATCGAGTTTGAGGTTTGATCTTCTCACCGTTTCCTTTCTACTATTTTATTTCCGCTGCGCTAACACGTTTTGTAGAAAGAAACGACGATTTGGGGTCGGCTATTCACACCCCCTCTCTAGCCTCCGTACGAAGGATCCTAACACCCAGACTTCGACGGTGGTATGTGATTTTCATCACTATAACTACAGTAGCGTTACTCTGCCTCTCTTCTCCACTTCCTGACTTGAGCGTCGGAGGGTCGTCGCCGGGAACCCCTTCCCGGTTCGACTTCTTTGCAGGTTCGTCGGAGATCCACATCACCGGTAGAAGATAGCGGAGAGCGCCACACCCCTAGTGTCCATCGACTCAGCACTCCTACAGGATCAATAAAGATATAATATGTTTCAAACCTCTCGAGTATTACTCTGCAATCTATCAACTTATTAAGTGTGTTACTCCATAGAAATCTCTATAATGAAAAAACATCTCTTTCTAGAAGTGGAAAAACATTGTACAATTTTTTTTTACTTTTCTCTTTGACAAAAGATTAATAATTAGGATACAAGAGAAAGTAACAATTGAAAAAAAAATCAAAGAATGAACCTGTCTAAAAACGAATCTCCTTCTAAATGGTTTAAAGCACATGAAAAATGAAGTAGAGAATGAAGTTTTAGAGTATGTGATTTATTGCTCCGTTATTAATTGCAATCTAGATGACTTAAATCTACTTAAATTGTCCATAAGTTGACCAAAATGTAGACCTCATAGGCTTATCCGCAATGATTGTTTCTTTTTCGGTTGGCTCAAATCTTCGACTAGTAGCATCAAGTAATTCAATCGGATAATAATTAACTTATTTATCCAATAGTTTTATCTTCAATCAATTCAACATAATTTTCAATTAGTTCAACCTCTATTAGTTAATAATACATGGATTATTATGTGGTATTTTTGTCTGACGACTTTATCTTTAATTGACTCAATCTCTCGTCAACCAACTGACTCATGATCGCACAGAATAGCTCTGGATCGATTGATCGGTCGATTCAGAGCCTCCAATCGATCAGCCGATCGATTGGAAGCTGCGATTTCACGCGATAAACCCTGGATCGATCGGGAGATCGATCCAGGCAAATCCCAAGAGCACAGAGGCATTTTGGATCGATCGGTCGATCGATCCAAAGCCTCCCCAATCGATTGGGAGCAATCCAATCGATTGGGATTCGATCATTGGCGCTGGATAAAGATGTTGGCGTGCGATTTCGTCGACAGATCTCTTGGCTTTCTTCTCTAGCGACACCAACAATTCCACAGCTTCTCCATAGAGTTCCCACCGCCAGTTCTTGAAGATTCTTGGAGGCTTGTGCTGGTGCACGTCTAAGTCAAGAGGCGAGGAAGAAGTTAGGGTTAGGGTTTCTTGTGCAAACTTGTAAGATCTTATTGTATTTTGTTTCCCTTTTCTTTCTTCATGTACTTAGAGCTTGTAAGGCTTCTCCGTCTTTGGTAGTTACCGTGAAGGAGTGTTTTTATAGTGGAGAGTGCGTGAGTGGGTGGATCTTTGGACTAGTCACCTCTTCTTGATGTGGATACTAAGTAAATCCCTAGAGTTAGCGTTGTTGTTTATGTTTCTTGTATTTCTGTTGCACATCATCCGAAGAAACAAGCAACGATGAGCACAAGATCGCGCCGAGCTATTCACCCCCCCCTCTAGCTACATTTTCGGTCCCAACAAGTGGTATTAGAGCCAAGTTGCTCTTCACCGGAATCATCGCCGAAAGGGGCAAAAAGCTAAAGGGTGAAGAAGTTGGAGCGATTCTACAAGTCGAAGACTTCATTCAAGAAGCTTAACTTCAAATGGAATTCCAAGATGGACTTGGATTCGATACAAGGGTGCCTCCACCGTTCACAATGATGAGCTTCGATCTTTGGAAATCAAGGATCAAAAATTCCTTGATGGTGGAGATAGAGCAATGGTTTACTCTCATGGAAGGCTTCGAAGCTCCAACAAGTTCAAAGTGCAAAGTCTCAAGAGAAGCAAGTGAAGCCAAGAACAAATTCAAAGGAGCGAGGCAAATGATAAAGTGACCAAGCTTTTGGTCAATCTATTACCTAGCCACATTTTGGAGCAAACTGGAGAATTCAAGGATGCAAAGGAATTGTGGAGCAAATTGGCCAAGCTTCATGAAGAACCCTCCACTATACCAAATCAAGAAAAATCCAAAGAGGGCAACTCATTAGAGCAAGACCAAGAGCAAGAGGACTCTGAAGTTGAGAGTTGCTCAACTTCCGAAGAAGAGGTCCAAGAAGTTTCATCTTCAAAGGAATACAATGAAAAGGGCAAAGAGGGAGCATACTCTTTGTTCCATATACAAGAGGAAGATGAAGAAGCCTCCACCTCTAGGATTGAGGGGGAGAGACCTTTGTTGACATCGGATCAAGAAGAAGGAGAAACTTCTACATCCGGGTCAAATGAAGAAGAAGACAATGCATCCTCCAAAAATCAACAAACATCAAATGGAGGAGCAAGGGTCATCCCTACATGTGAAGGTATAAATATTTCAATTAAAAATAAAAATCACATTATATGTTTTGAGTATAGAGAACATGGGCACTACAAGAGCAAGTGCCCTAAATTGGCCAAGAAGAAGGGCCAAGTAGCACCTAAGGGCAAGGAGAAGCCCAAAGAGACCGCTCTCACAACAAAGAAGAGCAAGGAGCACATTAAGTGTTTTTTATGCAACCAAAAGGGACACTATCGGAGTCAATGTCCCAAGGGGAAGAAAGCGGTCAAAGTCAAAGGAGGAAGCACGAGTCAAGGGGGAGCTTCTAAGGTAAAACGTAAGGTATCATTTATTGAACCTATTCCTTTGATAAATGGTAAAAAGTATGCTAATTTTAATTTTTATCATTTTAATGCTATTTACCATAAAAATAGGAAGCATAATAGCATTAAAGAAAAACATATGGCTCTCCATGCTAAGACTACCACACCTAGGGTTAGGAAGGTAGGTAAAAGTTTAGGCAATAACACTAAGGACCATAGTTATAAGCTTAGAAATAAAATGCTCAAGGATTTAAGGGAAAATTGAAATATAGGGATTTATGGGAAGAAAATTAAGTCATGAGGTCAAGGCTTGATAAAATTGAAAAGACCCTAAAAAAGATGGAAAGTATTCTAAAAGGGCAAAGTGAGCAAAACCTAGGTTTGGCACAACAAGGATCATCCAAGGGCCATAGGGGTTTGGGATACAAACCTAAAACCAAAAAGGATGTGTCTTCTTATCATATGATTCCATATAATTATGAAATCAACCCTAGGTCAAATGGTAAAGTCAAAAATACTAGGGAGGTTATCCCTAAAAGTATTTTTGCAACAAACGTGACTAAGACTTCTAAGAAGTCCAAGAAAGTCACAAAGAAGGTCACAAGGGAAGAAATTCCTAGAGTTGACTTAGGAAATGTGACCAAGGCTTCTAAGATGTCTAACAAGGTCACTAGGAAAGTATCTAGGGAGGCTATCCCTAGTGAGTACCTAGAGCATCCAAGGAGCACCAATAGGTTTTTAATTCCTAGGAGCATTTTCTCTGCCCCTTAGATGGGTTAGAGAGTGTCAACTCTAATTGAAAGAGTAGTTAACCCAATCATGATAAAGTTGGCACTCTAAGAGCATTTTCAAGGTTATTGTTAACCTTTGAAAATGATAAGGATTATTGGTTTACTCTTAAAAAAAGTAAGATGTGCCATAATGTGAGAAGTTTGATTTTAAAATAAAATTGACACATTTGAGAAAATCATAAGAACTACAAAGTTGGGATTGTGGTATGTTCTTAGGAAATTAAAGGCAAATCTAAGCCTTATTTTTTGGTTACTCTTGAAAGAGTATATTGTACCAAAATTTGAGGAATATGCTTAATTTAAATTGGCACAAAATTTATAAAAGCAAAAGAAATGTCAAATTGGGTTGTGGCATCTTCTTGGGAAATCATGAGCAATCTAGGATTTAAGTTAAGTTACCTAAGGTTTTAGGATACTTAGATAGATAATCTAGGTATATTTTATTTATGCTATTTTACCATGCTTTGTTTGCCCATCATATGCCATGACATCAAATTCTGCATTCATGGTTTACATATGGAAAACATAAAAATATTATGTCATGTCATACATACATCATGTAGTCATAGGAAATTTTCTTTTGAAAATTATTTATCTTTGATGTATGTCATAACACATCATGCATTATTTTAATTCCTAGCAAACTAAGGACAAATGACATTCATTAACAAGTAACATCCTTAGTGGATGTTCCTAACCTCAAAATGCCTAGATAGATATGCATGATCCCTAGTTTAGGGCAAAACCAGACTTTACATCTCACAAAAGAACTATAAGGTGACTTGTATGTGTTTTAGTGCACATTAGATACAAGTGAGATGTTAGGATGATGAACAAAACTCAAGGTGTTGATTTAGTGCATTCTTTTGAGTTTTAGGTTCATCAAAACACATAGTTATGTGTTTTCCAATCATTGGGAAAGCTAATATACAAGTCATGTGCATTGAGCCCAAAGAATATGGTTGGATATTGGTTTTGAAAATGATTTTAAATATGCTTTGGAAAACCTTGATGAAGACTGTCTTTTGATAGTAATCATCATTGAATAGTTGAGCATAAACTTGGAAGAAAACACTAAACTTTTTACAAGTTTCCAAGTTTATGTCAATCTTTGAAAATAGAAAGTATTTTCATAGAAAACTATTTTTTCTTGATAGTATATGCCCTAAGGAATGTCTACATGAATTTTCATGATTTTTCAATTTTTGTAGATTTTTAGGGGAGTTTCTGAAATTCATTGAAATAAATTTTCAGTTTTTCAGAGCTCCAATTGATCACCCGATCGATCGGAGTGCCTCAATCGATCGGGCGATCGATTGAGAAGAGTTTTCCCGCGAGCAGAAGCTTGCTGGATCGATCAGCCGATCGATCCACGCAGTCTGAATCGATCAGTGGATCGATTCAGCAGGGTTCAATCGATTGTGACCCAACTCCAATCGATTCAAGTGCTGATTTTGGCTGGGAAAGCTTATTTTCAGCATTTTTGGTCTATGTAGTCATTCCTAACCCCTCAAAAATATTTGTATACCTTTAGGGGGAGTTTTCATGATGGAAACAAGGATGGATTAGTTAAGGAAGACTAAGTAGAGGTTTAGGTTGAGGTTTGGTTTCTATATTGAATTTATGAATCTCAAAACTTCTAAATTTGGGTTTCCTATATGTTTAGGGATTCCAAGTTATTGTTGGTGCAATGACAGAAGTTACGTGCATGTCTTTAGGGGGAGTTACTCTTTAAGGACATGAAAATCTATTTTTCATACATCTTGGAAGGTGGTTAACCTTCTTTTGTGAAAATGCTCAAGATTGGACATTTGAATACAATGGAGAGTGGATATCTTCATTGTTCAAGTGGTAATGCTCAAGGGTGAGCATTAAGGAAAATGAAAGGTATGAGACTTTCATTATCATGTTGTGAGCAACGAGTGAAGTTGTGAACAACGTTGGGTAACTCTTCAAGGGGAGAATTTTTTTTTATGTATGCCAATAAGGGGAGAATGTGTGGTTAAGTTAGGCCTTCATTACCTAGAGGGAGTTTGCCCTCTAGGAAAGGGGGAGAATGAAGGAAACCATCATTCATACATTGACATGAAGAAAGTTGAGGCTATGAGATTAACCTAACTTAAGGGTATTTGTCAAACATCAAAAAGGGGGAGATTATTGGTGCAATATCACTAGGTCAAGGTTGACTGGTTGACTAAGCTTGAGTTGGCTCAAGCTTGAGTCTTGATATTTGGATTTCGATGTTTGACAATACATTGAGATAATACATAAAGATTGCAGGTGCAATGGTTCATGTGGGGAGATTGTGAAGGAGAGTCAAGTAGGTCAAGGTTGACTGGATACTTGACTGGAAAATCCTGGTGAGTGAAGCCAGGTGAAAGTCCTGGTGAGTGAAGCCAGGCAGGTGAAAATCCTGGTGAGTAAAGTCAGGTGAAAGACCTAGTGAGTGAAGCTAGGCAGAAGGAAAGTCCTTGTGAGTGAAGCCAGGCAGATGAGAAGTCCTAGTGAGTAAAGTTATGCAGAAGGAAAGTCCTGGTGAGTGAAACCAGGAAGATGAGAAGTCCTAGTGAGTAAAGCTAGGTAGAAGGAAAGTCCTGTGAGTGAAGCCAGGCAGATGTGAAGTCCTAGTGAGTGAAGCTAGGCAGAAGGGAAGTCCTGGTGAGTGAAGACAGGCAAGGGAAATCCAGGTGTATCAAGGTTGATCGGACACCTGGTGGAGATAAGTCCCAGTGGGTCAAGGATAACGGGACACTTAGCATGAGGAGAAAAGTCCAAGTGGGTCAAAAGGATTGACCAGACACTTGGTGAGGGAATCCTAGCAGGTCGAGGGTGACCGGATGCTAGGCATGATGTACCAACAGGTCATGGTTGACCGGATGTTGGTTTAGGGGACTTTGGACTTGGTTTTGGGCTAAAATCATAAGCTGGATCGATCAGCCGATCGATTAGCTCATGCCCAATCAATCGGCTGATCGATTGGGTGAGTCTCCGCGACAAGCGTCCTCCCAATCGATCAGTGGATAGATTGGGAGAAGCTCACAATGCACAGAATAGCTCTGGATCGATTGGTCGATCGATTCAGAGCCTCCAATCGATCAGCCGATCGATTAGAAGCTTCGATTTCACGCAATAAGCCCTGGATCGATCGGGAGATCGATCCAGGCAATTCCCGAGAGCACAGAGGCGCTCTGGATCGATCGGTCGATCGATCCAAAGCCTCCCCAATCGATTGGGAGCAATCCAATCGATTAGGATTCGACCGTTGGCGCTGGATAAAGATGTTGGCGTGCGATTTCGTCGACAGATCTCTTGGCTTTCTTCTCTAGTGACACCAACGATTCCACAGCTTCTCCACAGAGTTCTCACCGCCAGTTCTTGAAGATTCTTGGAGGCTTGTGCTGGTGCACGTCCAAGTCAAGAGGCGAGGAAGAAGTTAGGGTTAGGGTTTCTTGTGCAAACTTGTAAGATCTTATTGTATTTTGTTTCCCTTTCCTTTCTTCTTGTACTGAGAGCTTGTAAGGTTTCTCCGCCTTCGATAGTTACCATGAAGGAGTATTTTTTTATAGTGGAGGGTGCATGAGTGTGTGGATCCTTGGACTAGTCACCTCTTCTTGAGGTGGATACCAAGTAAATCCCTAGAGTTAGCGTTGTTGTTTGTGTTTCTTATATTTTCGCTGCACATCATCCGAAGAAACAAGCAACGACGAGCACGAGATCGCGCCGAGCTATTCACCCCCCCTCTAGCTACATTTTCGGTCCCAACAACTTCTTCCTTCATTTTTTTTGTTGTTCATTTTAATTATACTATTACTGCTAATCTGAGTTGAACGGTCGAGCAAGGTGTTGTTTTACTTTTTGACAAATAAACTCAACCCCCTTTTGTCAGCCTTATCTGGTCCAACACATTGCTCCCAAATCTATAATCCACAAAGGATAAGAATCATCTAACAACACTGTACTTGCAACATAATGCTCATGGAAAGATGTTAAAGATGGATCTACCTTTTTAGGCTCAATACAATCCCGAGCAAAATGACCCTTCTTACCATAGTTGAAGCAAGTCAACTTGGTCTTAGGTTTTTGTCCATATTTCTTTCCTTTCTTCTTGATTTGATTTTTAACAGCAACGGCACTAGCCTCCTTTCCTTTTCCCTTTCCTTTTCCCTTTCCTTTCTTAAACTATCTTTTCTTATTCTTGGAACTAGAACCTTCTGTTGGGTTTTTCGAGCCGCGAAAACCGCGTTTTCGCGTCGCGGAAACCCGAAAGCCCCAAAGCCAACAGATCCGTGCAAAGAAATTTTTTGAAAAACTACGAATACGAGTTTCTACTGAGATCTACTCCTAGATCTACATGAAAAAGGATTATACCTTTGAAGCGAAGCCCTTCGCGTTCCCGCTCGTTCAAACGGTGCCGGATCTCAAGAGTATCAAAATAGATACTCCTCTAGAAGTATCCACATGAACAAGATGTGTTCTCTAACACTCAAGGATGGAGAAGAGAGTACCACAAGTGTGCTAGCACTTTCTAGGGATCTCGGGTAGGATTTAAAAGGGAGAAAGGAGAGAAAGTAAAACGAATCTCATACACTCCTCTAGGTACCCTCCTTTGTGACCTTCAATCCACCCTATTCTCTTGGAACTCAACTCACTCACCTTCACCTTGCTTGGAATCCACGGCAACAGCAGCAAAGGAGGAGGAAGAGAGCTAAGGAGGAAGAAGCATTCGACACCACCAAATCAATGCCACAAAATGAAACTTCTTTTTCTTTTATGTGGTCGGCCACACATGGGTAACTCCCCATTTAATGTGGCCGGCCACATTAAATAGAGGATTGTAACCTCTTGATCTCCCTTGATGATGTGGAAATGATGTGGCAAGGTTAGTCATGCCATGTAGAATGAGTCAACCTTCATGATGTGGCAATACATCAAGTCTAACTTGATGTTTCAACTTCCATTTGGTCAAGTCAAAATTGACCAATTCTCTTCCTTGTTGAGTTAAATCTAACCTTTGATTCAAGTCAATTTTAATTTAATGAATCTCAATTTATTAATATAAATTGACTCAATGAATCAAATTTAAATTAGACTCATTTAACAATTGAATCTAATTGAGTCTAACTCAATAAGTCTAATTTAAATTAATCCGAATCCAATCTTTGGTGCATCATATGAACCTAATCTCCATCCACTTGTTCTTTGTGTGTGACCCAATAGGTTCTTGTAATGTTGGCAATGTTTCTAAACTCCTTTAGAAACATAAGCAATAAGCGGTATCTAGCAATACATCATTGCTACCCAAGTTACAAGAATGTTGAGATCCAACATCACCTTGTGACTCCTCACAAAATATGACAAGTGTCCTTCTATCCTAGACATCTAGATTGATCAATGTGAGGCGTAGACCGTGTCATCCTCTGACCAATCTAAATCTTGAACTCCAAGTAGACTCACTAAATCAAATGAGCTCAATATCCTATATTGACTCATTTGGGCATGGTCATGCACTTCGTGGTCTCACTCTATCAAGAATATCGATGTCAATCCCGTCATATAGGAGGGATAGATCTCATCTACATCACTCACATCCCTCTGCATAATTCATTACATACCCAGTAATCGCCTTTATAGTCCACCCAGTTACGGGTGACGTTTGACGAAACCAAAGTACATAACTCCTTAAGTAGGGATCCATGGTGACTTCAGGTCTAAGGACTAGTAGTCATACTAATAGCCACATGAGAAAGTATATGACACTCATATAACGATCCATGATACTTTCTCATGGCGGGTCATTCAGTATACATTCTCTAATGCATACCCATGTGTCAACTTGATATCTCTATATCCATGACTTGTGAGATCAAGTCATCGAGTTGACCTACATGCTAGTCTTATTGCATTAACATTGTCATTGAATGATAATGCTCGACTAGGAATGATTAAGAGTAGTGTTCCCTATATCATCTCTATCGATTCAACCAATCGATTGATATAGGTAAGAACCTTCTACTCAAGGACGTTATTATACTTAGTTTATTTGACACCAATACAAGTAAGTATAATAACCAAAAATCAAATGTCTTTATTTATATAGAATATGATACAACAAGTCCAAAATACAATCATCAAATGATTGGCAGTAGGGCTCTAGCTAACAATCTCCCACTAGCACTAGTGCCAATCAGTGTAGGTTCTAAGCCCCAATGACCTAGTGTGACCATCATGCTTCCTCTGTGCCAAAGCCTTGGTCAAGGGATCCACGATGTTAGCCTCTGTAGGTACTCTGCAAATCTTTACATCTCCTCTCTCGATGATCTCTCGAATGAGATGGAAGCGCCGTAGTATGTGTTTGGTCCGCTGGTGTGAGCGAGGTTCCTTCGCCTGTGCTATAGCTCCATTGTTGTCACAATAGAGCTCAATAGGGTCAGCAATGCTAGGAACCACCCCAAGTTCAGTGATGAACTTGCGAATCCAAACTATCTCCTTTGCTGCCTCTGATGCAGCAATATACTCGGCCTCTGTCGTAGAATCAGCTACTGTGTCCTACTTCGAACTCTTCCAGCTCACAGCGCCACCATTAATGCAAAATACGAATCTCGACTGCGATCTATAGTCATCCTGGTCGGTTTAGAAGCTAGCATCACTGTAACCCTTTACAACTAGCTTATCATTGCCTCCATATATCAAGAAATATTCTTTAGTCCTTCTTAAGTACTTAAGAATATTCTTGACCGCTATCCAATGACTTTCACCTGGATCTGACTGGTATCTGCTCGTCATGCTCAAAGCATACGAGACATCAGGTCGAGTACATAGCATGGCGTACATGATCGATCCTATGACTAAGGCATAAGGGATCTGATCCATGCAGTCTCTCTCCTCTCTAGAAGAGGGACCTTGAGTCTTCGAAAGACTCACGCCATGTGACATCGGCAGAAATCCCTTCTTGGAGTTCTGCATGGCAAACCGAAGGAGTACCTTGTCAATATATGTACTCTGACTTAGGCCAAGCAATCTCTTAGATCTATCTCTATAGATCTGTATCCCTAGAATGCGAGATGTCTCACCTAAGTCCTTCATTGAGAAGCCAGGTCTTGACAGACTGAAGCATAGGGATGTCCTTCCCAATGAGTAGTATGTCATTCACATACAATATGAGGAAGACAACTATATCCCCTACAACCTTCTTGTAGACACAAGGCTCATCTTCATTCTTGATGAAACCAAACTGTTTGATTGCATCATCGAATCGAAGATTCCAGCTCCGAGAAGCTTGCTTTAGTCCATAAATGGACTTATGCAGCTTGCATACTCTGCTAGTATGCTGTGGATCTACAAAACCCTCAGGTTGTGTCATGTACACATCCTCAAGCAGGTTTCCATTCAGAAACATGATTTTGACATCCATCTGCCATATCTCGTAATCGTGGTAAGCTGCAATAGCAAGCATGATCCGAATGGACTTAAACATCGCTACTGGAGAAAAGGTTTCATCATAGTCAATACCATGAATCTGCTTGAAACGTTTAGCTACCAAGCGACCCTTATAGATAAGTCCATCCATGCCAGTCTTTCTCTTAAAGACTCACTTACACCCTATGAGTTTTACCCCTTCAGGTGGATCAACCAAAGTCCATACTTGGTTGGTGTACATGGATTCCATTTCGGATCTCATGGCCTCTAGCCATTTCTCGGAATCTGGCCTCATCACAGCTTCCTGATAGGTGATAGGCTCATCCTCTATGAGCACAACGTCATCATGGTCAGACAAGAGAAATGAGTATCTCTCAGGCTGACGACGTATCCTATCAGACCTGCGAAGAGGTAGGTCTACTTGAACTGGTTGTTGTTCCTCAACTCTTTGTCAAACAACATCATCCACAACACTTTGTGGTTCCAGTTCAACTTCCATCGAGGCTTCAGTGCTAGGATCCGCATCTTGAACTTCTTCAAGATCGAATGTACTCCCACTAGTTTTTCTAGAAACAAAGTCCATTTCTAGAAAGACTCCAGTTTTTGCTACAACTATCTTGTACTGACTGGGAATGTAGAAGTAATATCCCTTAGTTTCCTTGGGATATCCTATAAAGTAGCACTTGTAGGATTTGGGTCCTAATTTATCTGAGACTTGACGTCTAACGTAAGCCTCACAACCCCAAATCCTCATGAAAGACACCTGGGCATCTCTCCCAGTCCATATCCTATATGGTGTCTTTATCACTAGCCTTCTTTCCTTTTCCCTTTCCTTTCTTAAACTATATTTTCTTATTCTTGGAACTAGAACCTTCAACTACAAAAGCTTGACCAAGAAATCCTTGTGAATTCAATCCTCTCCGCCTCAAGTTCAACATGGCATGAGACATCAGTGAAAGTCTTAATACTCTCACTGTGGGTCAGATTCTTTTTCATTATTTCCTAAGAATTAGGAAGGGAACAGATAACTACTTGAACCTATTGTTCATCGGTCAACGCATGACCAGTAGTCTTAAGCTCTCGAATCATGTTACCTATCTCCCTGAGATGTTGAGCCATAGTAATATTCAAACGTTTTTTACAGCTATCAAACATGATAGTTAGCTGACGGAGTTTACTTAGACTTACTCCATTGTACTTCTCTCTAAGGGTTACCCAAACAGCATGAGCCGATGGTAATGGCTCATACCCAAATACTAGGTCATCCACCATTGAACTAATCAATATTCCCTTAGCAATGAAGTCCTTCATTTTCCATGCCTTATAGGCATCAAGGTCACATCTGTGATGTGCTATTGAACCATCAACTGGTTCATCCATGAATTGATTTACTGCCTCTAGAACTTCTTGTTTTTCAAGAATGTATTGTATCTTAATGTGTCATATTTTGTAGTTATCCCCCATATAATTTTTCTCCTTTATTGAGTTCAGTTATGATATTTTTAGTTGTCATGATTTACATAAATAAACATATTATTTATTATTTTAGTGTAATTCATATGTATGCAATTGATTATTGACTCAGTATAAATTAGAATTAGTTTACAAAATCAAGTGGTAACTAGGCTTCTACTCATCATTTGTATGTGTCAATCTAATTAACATTGATCAATTATATCACACGCATCTCATCTAATGAACGAATCATTTAACATGAACGAATCATATATATATATGAACTAATCATATTATTGAACATGAACGAATCCTGAAATAAACTAATCATTTTCAAGTTTGTTAACATATAACATAACTTTTATATATCTGTTCATACACGATAGGAATTATTACATTATTCAAAAACTAAATGGGCTAACATTGTTCGTACATAACGACAATAAACAGAACACTAGTAACATAGATAAGCTAGCACCATTCCCAGTAAGATAAATGCTAGAGCAGTGGGAAAATGTATCCCGTTTATCCCGAACTCTATGATGGATGGATCAACCTCAGATGTATCCATCAGATCTATTTCTGGATCTTCTACATACTCTTCAGGATCCTCCTCTGATTCTTCAGGATCCATCTCTAGATCCTCATCAGGATCCATCTCTGGATCCTCCTCAAAATCTTCAGGATCTATTTCTGGATCCTTATCAGGATCCATCTCTGGATCCTCCTCAAAATCTCCAGGATTCATTTCTGGATCCTCATCAAATTCTTCAAGGTCCATTTCTAGATCGTCCTTAAATTCTGTGGGACTTGAATTCTCCTCAAAATCTTCAGGATTCATTTTTGGATCCTCCTCAAATTCTTCAAGGTCAATTTCTTCAGGATCTAGATCCTCTTCAAATTCTTCAAGACCCCATTCCAATTAAAGTAACTGTCTGCACATTTTTGAATATGAGATGTGCCCTTCAGAATTATCCCATAGCTGGAATGTTATCTACTTAAGATGTTCTGACAGTGAATAAACCACAACCCATCTTCTTTCTTTGTCCTGGACTGGATACCCTTCTCGCTCGAGTTTCTAGAACAGCCAATCAAGCCGACCAATAAGCCAACCGACTCCGTGATCCGAGTCATATTCCAGCTTCTTGATCTCCTCCCAACGGTCATACTGTCGTTTATAGCAACCAGTTATCGTGTATATTATTCATGGTATCTGGAATTAAAAATAATGATGTCAGTACAAAACCGATAAACCAGTAACAAAATCGATCATATTCAATTCTCACATATCGAATAAATATATACAGAATGCACAAGCAAATAAGAAAAATAAATTTTCTTTATTTAGGGAGTCTCATGTGACTGACACATTGGATCTTTTGACCAACTCCTGCGTTTGGTCCATTTTCCAGTCAAAATCTAACTAAAAGGGGATGTTTTATCTATATTTGTTCTTGTTTATATCTAACCCATTTTAAGTCAATCTCAGACTTACTGATCAAACTTAGATTTGTTTGATTAATCCAATGTTCATTGGATTAAATCTGAACTATTAGAACAAATCTAATCTTTTGATCAAATCTGACACTCTAGAACTAATCTGGTCATATTTAATCAGTCCAACTTATGTAATTAAAACTACTCCAATTAATTCAATAATAAACTGATATGGTTAAATCAACAAATGATTTGAATCATATCTAGGTATTATTGAATCAAACTGATTTACTTAATTAATGATTTAAATCAAACCTGGGTTTGATTGAACAAGTTGGTCTAGTTCAATTTTTAATTAATTAAATTATAAATTAATTAAATTATAAATTAATTAAATATATATTTATTAATTAATAATATATTTCTATATGTATTTAATTAATTAATAAATATATTTAATTAAATTTTAAACAAGAAACCTAGTGTTCATGCATGGTTTAATAATGGTGTTATGAGAAAGTTTATTTCTTTTCCTTTTGGATTTAATCAAATCAAAAATTTTCTCAAACCACACCTTCTCAAAAATACTATTCATCCTTTTTCAATTTAATCGATTGATTAATCGATTCAAACAAATTTAATCGATTGATAAATCGTTTAAGTACAAAAATCAGTGTGCCGTGAAATTAATCAATTTAATTTTCTTATCAATCGATTAAAATGAATGAATTGATTGAGTAATCGATTAAAATAGAAAAAACTATGTCGTCAAATAGCACTATTTTTCTTCTTCTATCTCGCGACAAATGCGAGGTTTCTCTCGACTGACTTTCACCAGTATTTAAACACGGTCGCCGGTGCTCCTCTGCTGCAGCGACACTATGCCGCCGAGGACTACACGATTTCCATATAGCCGGGTGGAAATCGCAACTTCAAGATGTCGATTCTTGCAGAGATCGAGTGAAATTGCAAAGTCGTGATTTCTCAATTTCGCGCATTGAAATTCATGCTTCCAAAAATGCTCTGATATCATTATTATCTTTTTGACAGCATGAATCAAACACAAGATAAATGCGATAACTCACAGTGATCTCCCGAGAAGAAATTGAAGAAGCTGATGGATGTCACTGTCGTTGGAAGCGTGATCACGGACCGGAAAGCTCTTCGAGTTTCACGAGCCAAATCCCTTTCCTCTCGGATGTTCTCTTTTGCCCACCGTCGCTTCCATTGCGTGCACTCTGATCACCGACGCCTAATCCTGCTGGATTGTTCTTGGACACTTCATTATATAAGAAGCAAGTATCGGTTACAAATTGATATTTTGATGGAACTTATTGGAGGGAGATGAAGGTGAATGAACACCCCTTCATCTTTCTAACATTGTAACTAATATAACGTCCTAGAGAGTTAGGATGGACACTACATCAATGGTCCATTTCCTCGAAGAAGCTCGTAGAAACATATGAAGGGTTGCAGTTTTTGGGCTCCGATGTTGCAGAGGCCAAAGCATCAAAGATCTTAGCTAGGTTGGGGAGGAGATGTTGTGTCATCCGACCAAGTCATTCAGGGGAGGATGGAGGATGAGGATATCCTTGGCCATAGCTCTCTTTGTGCAGCCAACTTTGTTACTTCTGGATGAGCCTCCAAACCATCTTAATCTCCGAGTCATACTATGGTTAGAGGAGGTCACGTCATCCAAATCAACAATTTTTTATATTAGAAAACAAATGTGTGATTCAGTCAAGCCAGGAAGAGAAGGGTAATTATCACGACGTTCTACTCGTCGAAGGATGGACGAGGATTTCCAAAGTAAATAGATTTTGTCAATTTGGTATTAAAATGATCTTCCTTCTAAATTATAGAAGTCGTGGATGAATTCTTTTTAACTTGGAGTTACTAATGTAGAAGAATTTGAAGATTATTATTATTATTATTGATAATTTTTATTCTTTTGATGTTTTAGGTATTTTTAGAAATTTTTATCTTTTATGTTTTTTGGATTGTAATTTATTTAGAAATTTTAGAATTGTGAATTTGTACAAGATATGAATTTAGCTCATATTAGAATTTCTTTCCTTTTTTTTTGATTTCACGATCTAAAATTTATATAAACATCTGTTTAACTATTTGAAGAATTATTCTTTATTTTTAATAAAGTTTTTTTCGGTAAAACTTAGATAATGATGATTTTCTCTTTGTTTTTAGCAGTTTCACTTTTACCTTCTCCTCACCCCCTTCTTATTAGCTCGTAAAATAATTACTATCCTATCTAGCGTTATGAAGATATAATATTGTTCAAACCTCTCTGAGTATTACTCTTCAATCTATCAACTTATTAAGTGTGTTACTCCATAGAAATCTCTATAATGAAAAAATATCTCTTTCTAGAAGTGGAGAAACATTGTACAATTTTTTTTTTTACTTTTCTCTTTGACAAAAGATTAATAATTAAGATACATGAGAAAGTAACAATTGAAAAAAAAACAAAGAATGAACCTTTCTAAAAACGAATCTCCTTCTAAATGGTCTAAAGCACATGAAAAATGAAGTAGAGAATGAAGTTTTAGAGTATGTGATTTATTGCTCCCTTATTAGTTGCAATCTAGATGACTTAAATCTACTTAAATTGTCCCTTAGTTGACCAAAATGTAGACCTCATAGGCTTATCCGCAATGATTGTTTCTTTTTCGGTTGGCTCAAATCTTCGACTAGTAGCATCAAGTAATTCAATCGGATAATAATTAACTTATTTATCCAATAATTTTATCTTCAATCAATTCAACATGATTTTCAATTAGTTCAACCTCTATTAGTTAATAATACATGGATTATTATGTGGGATTTTTGTCTGACGACTTTATCTTTAATTGACTCCATCTCTCGTCAACCAACTGACTTGGAAAAATATATAACCTTTTTTTGTTGATGACTCAACTCCAACGATTCAATATGAATTTCAATTAGCTCATTAACCTCTATCAGTTGATTCAAATGGATTATTATGTGATATTTTGGTCTAACGACTTTATCTTTAATTGGCTCAATCTCTGCTTAACCATGCAACACACCTAGAAAAATATATAACCTTTTTATTGATGACTCAAACTCCAATCGAATCCCAATCGACTCGGGTCGTTTGTCGTACACCTTATTAGGCAAAGAATAAATCTTGATTATTTTGATTAACTGAACTTCAGTTACTCGGTCAACTCAATCAACTTTAGTCGATTAATTGAATTACAATATGTAAATTGTTCTCCCCCCCCCCCCCCCCCATCTGACACCGCACCCCCTCTCCCATCATCTCTCTCCCTGTCAAATGACAGTTTTACCCTTTCTTTTTTCTTTATTTTTTAAATTTTATTTAATTTTATTTTTTTAATTAATTTTATTTATTATTTTTTCATAATACTTATATATTTTAAAATTTTATTGAATTTTTATTTGGTTTTATTTTTTAATTAATTTTGTTTATTATTTTGTAACTTTCTTTAATTTTTATTTAATTTTATTTTTTAATTAATTTAATTTAGTATTTTTTGTCATCAATACTTATATATTTTTAAATTTTATTTAGTTTTATTTTTTAATTAATTTTGATTATTATTTTTAAAATTTTATTTAATTTTATTTTTTAATCAATTTTATTTATTAGTTTTTATAATTTTTTTCAAAATACCCTCTCCTTTAAATTATGCATCTTCAACTCTTGACATATATCAGAACCTCCATTCCCTTTAAATTACCTCTCTTCTATCTGTAATATATGTTAAAATTTCTCATCCCTTTAAATTACTCCCCTTTCAACTCTTGACACACTCCCTTTAAATTATCCCATTCCAACTCTTAACATATGTCAAAATTTTTCATCCCTTTAAATTATTGTACTTTCAACCCTTGACACATGTTAAAATCTTTCATCCCTTTAAATTATTTCACTTTCAAATCTTGACATATGTCAGAACTTTTCACTCTCTTTAAATTACACCCTTCAATCCTTGACATATGTCAAAATACCCCTCTCCCTTTAAATTACCCCTCCAACACTTGACACATATCAGAACTTTCTCTCTTCTTAAATTACCCATCCTTTAAACTTCAAGTGTTGATAACTCTTAAAATCTATAACAAAAAATAAACAAAAATTATAAATATATAATAACAAATTATTAAAAAAATAAAATTGATAAAAATTTTAAAAACAGATTAAAAACAAAAAATAAACAAAACTTAAAAAAAACAGGAAAACGAATAAAGAACAAAACTAAAACAAATAAAACAAATAAAAGAAAAGGATAGAAACGGAAGAAAATTAGAATAAGAAGTGAGGTCGGAAAGAGGGATATGTAGAGGAGGTGCGAAAAGCAGCCCTCTTACAATATATGCGCTCGACTGAAATTAGAATAAAATATTATTATTTTCTAGTAGACCATCTCATCAAGTTGTCTTCAATTATTCATTACATATTGACGTCGACTGACATAAAAAATTATAACACAACATGCTAGCAGACAGTAGTGACGCTACTGCTGGCTTTCTTATTCCAACATATATAGCATGCATGAACACGAAAGCAGGTTTCTAGTAGTTGTTGTCGGTCCAGAACTGCGCCTGGAGCCAGTCAACAAGGTTTTTGTCCACTTGGAAAGCCTTGGCGAGCACATCATCAGAAATAGGCGGCTGCGACCCGAACACAGCGTTGGCGATAGTGATGACGCCTGGGTTTTGGCTACTGAGACCGGCGAACGCGATCGCATTAGTTTTCCCTGTGTTAAACTGGAAGTGGATGAGGCCCTCCGGGAACACAAACACATCACCCTTTCTCAGATTCTTGGTGAATAGGCGGTTGCCGCCGCCGTTGAGGTTGGAGGTCACAAAGCCAACGTAGAGCTCTCCTTCTATCACGGCGAGGATCTCCGTGGCGCGTGGGTGGGTGTGAGGAGGGTTGAGACCATTAGGCCCATAGTCAATGCGAACCAAGGAGATGCCGAGCGTGTTCAACCCGGGGATTTGGTTCACGTTTACGGGGGTGACATTAGAGCGAAGGTAGTTGTTGGTATCGCCGGGCCTATCAAGGCCGCTACGGAAGAAGTCTTCCGCTCTCACGTCGTCCGCGTTCTTGCATGGAAATCCATTTACGAATACTGCCAATTAAAATATCGATTTATATAATACTGGAGAGGAACGATTTTGTTAAACGATCGTGATAAAAGTTAAATGCATGCAAACCCTTTGATTGAAGATCGGCGACGCAGAAGTCCTGCAGGGGACTAGGATCGGAAGCCAATATTGCACTGCAGGAAGCCAAGGCAAGCAGTGCAATGAGGAGGAGTTTAACAGCCATGCCTAGCTTGAATTCTTAGCGCTGGAGGTTAATGGTGAATGCATTGAGAGCTCAGAGGTGATGGGTTTATATAGAACAGATGCGGGTAACTAGCTAGGTTTGAAATGTTCTTACCTGAGATATCAAGTTGAAAAGTCTATTACGGTGGCTTAATTTCCTTCTGCTGCAGTCAATGCTTATAGTCTTCACCTGCTCCTTATTTATCATCTACTCTGATGAACTTTATTTGTTAAAACACGTCCATCACCAAGGTAAACGTTTCTTGGCATGTGACACGACCCAATCAAAATCCAACTAACATGTCAACCATGACGAGATGCTACCAAATAGCAGGAAAATAACCCTAAGGATGAGTACAACTCCATGCACGAGAAAGGACAATAATTTGATTACTTACTTACCTGCAACTTTTCTATTTTGAATAATCATATAATGTGATTCTTTAATATCTAATTTCACTTTACTTCTCATAGCTAGATAACATGCGTCTTTCACATATTCACGTTTTTTGTATTTTGAAAAAAAAGTTCTACAAGATAAATATTTTTTAAAAATAATTAATGACATAATTTTTGATAGCATAAAAAAAATTATGAGATCACTTTATTTCTCCATTTTAGTACATTTAGAAATTATCAAAACCATAAATATATTAATGACTGAGTCCACACCCTTTTTACTTGGCCAATTAATATATATGGAAGCTGAAGCTAAAATGGACCCAACTTTAGATCTGGTAGAATGGATATAATTAATCAATTTGCTTCTTCGTCTCCATTATAAAGTAATAATGATGACAAAGTAATAATGATGACAAGTCAACGAAAGATTGATTCAAACTTTTTCCACTCTCTATAGTTTATATATTTGGCAATTTACCATAAGACGTATATGATATACTATATTTATCAAAAGGTGTATTGTCATTTGGTATTTATCAAAAAACACAGGTAAGTGATGTGTAATACTGAATATAACCCTCCCGCCATTCTTCTCTATTCAGTCGTCATTTCCCAGGCATCCGAATCACATTTTTGAATAACTTTGATTTAAAAAAAATAAATTCGATCATTAGTGTACCTCCCTCCTTCGTGATATGCGAGTGCAACTCCCTCTTGTGAAACCCTAGTTTAGTGACCTCGAGTGTTTCTCGAGCGGCATCAAGCATTTCAGTTCAATTAAAAATCAGGACTGTTCGCGAGCCACCAGTGAAGGTTTCTAGGGTTTACGTTAATTATCTAGTATCATAATGGCGCAAAAACGTCGATCGGGTGCATCATCATCCTCTCCATATCAATTAGCTGTAAAGATTATCATTTTACAAACTCTGTGATCTTAAGAAGCTGAACTAGTATGATTTAATTTTTTTTTTTTTTTTATAAAGTATAGGGTTCAGTTGATGTTGGACAGAAACTGCATTGGAACAGTGTCCTCGGTCATTTTAAAAGTTTTTTTCAAGCATCCACGAAGAAAGGAACGCATGAAAGGTCTGTTATTTTACATAACTGACACATAGTGTCAATCAAACAATCACCCTTTCGTATTTTTTTGGACATAGAAGATATGCAGCACATCCGTGAGATTTTGGTAAATATATTTCAAAATTGGGATTCAAGTAGTCAAACCTTTAGATTCTCAGGTATAATTTATAATTTCGTATTTTAATCACAAAGTAGTTGTATGGTAAAATTTAATCTTTTGCTAAACCTGGGCCTGATACGATGTCGTATTAGAGTCAACGTTGGGCTTGATACGATGTCGTATCAGGCCTAACGTGTGTTTGATATGACATCGTATCATGTCCACGGTGTTCCTAATACTTTTGTATGTGTTGATAGAAGTCTAATAATAATTTAACTTGGTCAGGTGTTCCGGTTGACTTCACAAGAGGAGACGTTTCATTGCTGCTTGGTATTGCAGACCGAGGAGCTTCAATTCCGATGAATTCAACTAAAGCATCCAGTGACCTCTTTCTAACTTACTTCTCAAACAAAAAAGAAGCTACTAGATCAAGAATTGAGGAGTTGCTTAAATTTTATGGCAATCACGTTGAAGGCGAAGATGATGTTTTATTATTTTGCAAATTCTATATTTTGTATATATTTGCTTGTGTCTTATTTTCTTCTAGTACATATAAGGTACCGTTATGTCTTATAGATATAGTAGATGATTTTGAGAATCTTGATAGATTCAACTGGGTTGAAGCAATCCATGAATTTATGACTCCACAATTACCTAAGATTGGGGACATATTTTCATCAACTGAGACAAAACAGTCTAACACCAACCTCCCTTACCTAAAGGGATTTGCTGGTCTTTTGGCAGTAAGTGTATAATTTATGTGAAAGTTATTAATATTTTACGGATATTTTTAAATAGTTAACCCTTGTGATGGTGAATCAGGCATGGTTTTTGGAGCATGTTCCAATTCAAAAAACCATACAAAATAAAAGGAGCAAGAATAAATAAGTGTAGGAGTATTCCTTCACATATTAGTAAGGTGAGGGAATTGATTGATCAAGTCTCATCCGAAGAGGTAAATTTTGAATACTTTGACTATAGTTTGGTTAAAAAGTCTTGTTTTAACATGTGATTTAATATTCTTACAGGTTGTGATTGACCTAATCCCTAACCAAGATAAAAAATCATTGGTTGAGAACCTTGCTGGCGTTGATGATAGTCCACATGCAATGGAGGCATCACAAATTGAAGTCACTGAAGGAGGAAAGCAGATTAATAAGGAGTGTTGTAATTATATTATTCAAGCAAACAGAATTAAAGAGCTAACAATGGAGAACATGCAAATGAAGGAGAGGGTGAAAGAATTACTTAAAATAGTTGAAAATAAAGGCATGGAATCTCAATATAGCGAGCCTGTAGACGATCCTCAAATTGAACCTATAGGTGTTACAACAAGAAGTAGGAGAGGACGTGACAGAAGTCGCTATGATTACAGGGATACTCCAATTGATAGTCCATTGTGGCTCAAAACTTTACCTAAGAGGCAGCGTAGAAATATACAAATAAGTGAGCCTGCGGAGAAAGTTACAAGTCTAGGAGAAGGAAAAAAAGTTGTCAAAGAATCTTATGTTGTGGGCAAGGGGAAAGGAAAATTTGATTTGGATGAAATGGAAGAAGAAATTGATATTGTACAATTGATGGAAGACAAATCTGATGAAGAGGCAGAGAAGGATGTAGATATGTTTGCCAAATATAACAAAATGATAAAACAAGCCATTGCTGTAAGACGACATCTACAAATTTCATTGTAATTTGTTAGATTTAATGGATTATCTAATTGCCTTTTTTGTTTATGTGCATAGTATGTGAAGAAGCAATTTAAGTCTTCCAAGAAAAAAAACAAGACGAAGAGGTGGCGTACTTGTTAAAAGCCTTGGAGAAAATAAAGTATGTAAATTACATAGTTGATTAGTCAAGACAATTATATGCTTCTCTAATTACATAGTTGATCTAAGGTTATCAAAATTAAATTTGTAAAAATAATCTCTGATTTGTTTACTTTGTAGGTTTACAAATGATATAGTTTGGGAGGAACCACCCTTTTGTTTAAATTTGTATTCCCTTTATCTGGTGTGAATGGAGAGATGTTGACAAGAGGGGATGTAATCGACACGTGTTGTAAAATTCTATTTAAGGGGCATTCCCGTCTGGAAGCACATACAACTAGTCAATATTGTTGGTGCAATATCCCTTAGGTCAAGGTTGACTGGTTTGACCAAGCTTGAGTCCTGGTCATAGTTTCGATGTTTGACAATACATGTAGACACATGGACAATGCAGGTGCAGTTGTTCATATGGGGAGATTTTGATCAGGGACTGATCAGTGTGATTGAAGAAGAGTCAAGTAGTTATACCTGACTGGAAGGAAACCCTGGTGAGTGAAGCCAGGTGAAAGT
This sequence comes from Zingiber officinale, assembly GCF_018446385.1. Classification (NCBI taxonomy): domain Eukaryota; kingdom Viridiplantae; phylum Streptophyta; class Magnoliopsida; order Zingiberales; family Zingiberaceae; genus Zingiber; species Zingiber officinale. Next base: position 103,977,753 of record NC_055991.1, read on the forward strand.
CCTAGTGAGTGAAGCTAGGCAGATGGAAATCCTGGTGAGTGAAGCCAGGTGAAAGTCCTAGTGAGTGAAGCTAGGCAGTATGGAAGTCCTGGTGAGTGAAGCTAGGCAGAAGGAAAATCCTGGTGAGTGAAGCCAGGTGAAAGACCTAGTGAGTGAAGCTAGGCAGATTGAAAACCCTAGTGAGTGAAGCTAGGTGAAAGTCCAAGTAGGTCAAGAGAGTGACCGGATACTTGGCATGAAAGAAAAGCCCAAGTGGGTCAAAGGGATTGACCGGACACTTGGTGAGGGAGTTCTAGCAGGTCAAGGGAGTGACTAGATGCTAGACATGACGTACCAACAGGTTAAGGTTGACCGGATGTTGGTTTGGGAGGATTGTGACTTGGTTTTGGGCAAAAATCAACTGCTGGATCGATCAGTGGATCGATCCAGGCTCTGGATCGATCAGTGGATCGATCCAGACCTTTCCCAGCGAACAGAAAGCCTCTGGATCGATCAGTTGATCGATCCAGAGGTCTCAATCGATCAGTGGATCGATTGGGACGCTGCTGCTTCGCGCGATAAGCGCTGGATCGATCCGTGGATCGATCCAGGCATTTTTCCAGAGCACAGAGGCGCTCTGGATAGATCCATGGATCGATCCAAAGCCTCCCCGATCGATTGGGAATAATCGAATCGATTGGGATCCGACCGTTGCGTCGTATTTGAGCCGCAGGCGAGCGTTGTCTTCGGCACTTCTTCACCGATTCACTTCAGATCTTCACCAGCTCCTCCACAGCTCTTCTCAAGCTCGAGATCGCCAGTTCTTGAAGGTTCTTGGAGGCTCTTCCAAGTCAAGAGGCGGATCAAAGCAAGAAGAAGAAACTAGGGTTAGGGTTTGTGCACTCATTGTAAGCTTGTAAGCCTGTATTTCTTTACTACCCTTTCTTCTTCTTGTATTGAGTCTTGTAGGGCTTCTCCGCCCTTGGTAGTTACCATAAAGGAGAGTTTCATTAGTGGAGGGTGTGTGTGTTGGTGTGGATCCTTGGACTAGTCACCTCTTGTGAGGTGGATACCAAGTAAACCAACCGTGTTAGCGTTGTGTGATTTGTTTCTGTATTTTCCGCTGCACATCTTCGAAGAAACAAGCAACGCCGAACACCGAACACCGAACACGCGACGAGCTATTCACCCCCCTCTAGCTACTTTTGGTCCTAACAAGTGGTATCAGAGCGAGGCCGCTCTTCACCGGAATCATCGCCGGAAGGGGCAAACAAAACAAGCAAAGCTAGAGGGCGAAGAAGTTGGAGCAAATTCATCAAAGTCAAAGAAATCAAAAGGCTCAACTTCAAGATGCAATTCCAAGATGGACTTGGATTTGACACAAGGGTGGCTCCACCATACACATCCACAAGCTTCGATTCTTGGAAATCAAGAATCGAAAATTTTCTTATGATGGAGATAGAGCAATGGTTTGCTCTTATGGAAGGCTTCAAGGTTCCAACAAACTCCAAGGGCAAGCTTCTCAAGAAAAGCAAATGGAGCTCGGAGCAAGTCTAAAGGTGCGAGGCCAATGACAAAGTGACCAAGCTTTTGGTAAATTTATTGCCAAGCACCATCCTTTGCAAAATTGGAGAATTTGAAGATGCAAAGGATTTATAGAGCAAATTGGCCAAGCTTCGTGAAGAGATCCCCTCCACTGTACAAGAGCAAGAAGTATCCAGAGAGAGTGACTCTTTGGAGCAAGACCAAGAGGAGGACTCCAAGGTTGAGAGATGCTCAACCTCCGAAGAAGAAGTCCAAGAAGAAGCTTCATCCTCAAGGGAATGCATCGAAGGGAACAAGGAGGGAGCATACTCCTTGTTTCATATTCAAGATGATGAAGCCTCCACCTCTAAGATTGAGGGGGAGCGATCCTTGGTGACGCCGGATCAAGAAGAAGGAGAAGCCTCTACATCCGGGTCAAGAGACGAAGAGGAGGAAGAAGATTCTACCTCCACAAGTCAAGAAAAATCAAATGGAGGGGAATCAAGGTCCGATCAAGAGGAAGCTTCCACCTCCGGATCCAAAGGAAAAGATGCCACCCTTACAAGCAAAGGTATAAATATTTCAATTAAAAATAAAAATCATATTATATGCTTTGAATGTAGGGAACATGGGCACTACAAGAGCAAGTGCCCCAAATTGGCTAAGAAAAAGGGCCAAATGGCACAAAAAGGCAAGGAGAAGCTCAAGGAGACCATCCCCGGAATAAAAAAGAGCAAGGAACACATTGTGTGCTTCCTGTGCAACCAAAAGGGGCATTACCGAAGTCAATGCCCCAAGGGGAAGAAGATGGTCAAGGCTCAAGGAGGCATTAGTCAAGGGGGAGCCTCCAAGGTAAAGAAGAAGGTAACATTTATTGAGCCTACCCCTTTACATTATGGTAAAAAGCATGATAGTTCTAATTTTTATCATTTTAATGCAATTTACCATAAGAATAGAAAGCATGAGGGCTTTAAGGAAAAGCATGTGGCCCTATATGCCAAAACTACCCAACCTAAGGTTAGGAAGGTCGATAGACACTTGGGCGGGAACACTAAGGATAATAGATACATGCCCAAGAACAAAAATGCTCATTGACCAAAACCTAAGGATTTAATGATAGAAAATCAAGTCTTGAGGTCAAGACTTGATAAAATGGAAAAGACCCTAAAAAGGATGGAAAATATCCTACAAGGGCAAAATGAGCAATACCTAGGGCTAGGAAAATCAAAGTCATCCAATGGCCATAGAGGGTTGGGATACAAACCAAAGGCTAAGAAGGATGTGCCCTCGTACCATAGAGTTCCATATAGTTATGGAACAAACCCTAGGTCCAGTGGTCAAGCCAAGAATACTAGGGAAGTCATCCCTAAGAGTATTTTTGCGATAAATGTGACTAAGACTTCTAAGAAGTCTAAGAAAGTCACTAACAAGGTCACTAGGAAGGTATCTAGGGAAGTAATCCCTAGTGAGTACCTAGAGCATCCAAGGAGCACCAATAGGTGTTGGGTTCCTAGGAGCATCTTCTCTACCCCATAGATGGGTTAGAGAGTGTCAACTCCGATTAGAAGGGTAGTTAACCCAACTTAGAGGAAATTGACACTCAAGGAGCATTTTCAAGGTTTTTGTTAACCTTTGAAAATGAAATGAAATTATTATTTACTCCTTGAAAGAGTAAAATGTGCCTAATGGTGGAAAAATTGATTTTATCTTAAAATGGCATAAATTGGGAAAACCTAGAGAAATACCAAGTTGGGATTTTGGTATTCTCTTAGAAATTTAAGGCAATCCGGACCTTGATTTATGTGATTACTCTTGAGGAAAAATGGAATATGCCAACATTTGAGGATATGCTTAATTTTTTAAGTGGCATAAACAAATCAAGAGAAATAGAAATGTCAATTCGGGTTTTGGCACTTCTTTGAAGCATTTAGGGCAATCTAGGTTTAACGTTTTAAGTTAAAACAAGTGGAAATAGCTAAGTGGTTAAGGATACTTAGATAGGAAATCTAGGTAGATTTTATTTATGCTAAACCTTGCCATGATTGTTTGCCCATCATATGCCATGACATCATGTCTATTTTTGCATTCATGACTTATTATGAAAAATCCAAAAATACCATGTCATGACATTCATACATCATGTAGTTATAGGATATTTTCTTTTGAAAAATTATGTCCTTTTGATGTATGCCATAACATAATCATGCATTAAGTTTAATTCCTTGTAATTAAGGACAAATGGCATTTAACAACACTTATTAACAAGTGACATCCTAGGTGGATGTCTAATATCTCTAAAATGCCTAGATAGATATGCATGATCCCTAGAATAGGGCAAAACTTAAATCTCACATCTCACAAAGACCTATAAGATGACTTGTATGTGTTTTAGTGCACATTAGATACAAGTGAGATGTTAGGATGATGAACAAAACTCAATATGTTGATTTAGTGCATTCTTTTGAGTTTTAAGTTCATCAAAACACATAGTTATGTGTTTTCCCATCATTGGGAAAGCTAATGTACAAGTCATGTGCATTAAGCCCAAGGAACATGGTGGGATATTGGTTTTGAAAATGTTTTAAAATAATTTTGGAAAACCTTGGTGAAGGCTATCTTTTGATAGTAATAACCATTGAATAGTTAGACACAAACTAAATTTTCTCTTTGTAGAAAACTACAAGTTTTAAAAGAGAGATTTAAAATTTAAAAACTTTCCTTATTTGAATTAGGTCACATGTTTTAAAAGAAAGTTTAAAAGTTTTAAAACTTTCATTTTTTAACCATCCTCATGATTTTAGAAAAAGGAAGAGAAGTTTTAAAATTTAAATTTTTGTAAACATGTTAAAAAAGGAAATTTTTAAAAGAGAAGTTTTAAATTTTAAAACCTGATTTTAATTTTTTAAAACTTTCCTTTTTAACATCTACTTTAGGAAATTAAAAGAGAGCTTGTAAAATTTTATAAGAGTTTATAAATTTTTTACAAAAGAATTTTTTTTTTCCTTCCTTATAGGGGCCGACCACCCTTGCTTGGTGCCCAAGCAAGGGGTCGGCCAATAGGATTAAATCATCATCCAATCAAATTAAAACTAATTTATGATTGGTGATTGATTCAATCAAGAGGAAAGAAAAGGAAAAATAAAAAGGAAAAAAGAAAAAACATGAGAAAAATTTAAATTTTTGTATAAAGTTTTTCCATATTTGCCTTGGGCAAGTATTATAAAAGAAGGGGAGGAGAGGCTTCATGGGTTAATGAATTCTTTTTCTCTCTTCTCTCTAGTCTCCTCCTTAGGGTCGTCCCCTATCTCTTTATCATGCTAGGGCAGACCACATATATTGCTTGTGGTTTCTTTTAAGTGGCCGGATACAAGGAGGAGAAGGAGAAGAAGAAGAAGGAGGAGGAGGAGGAGGAGGAGGAGGAGGAGGCATCTAATTCTAGTCTCTTGCTTGTGCTCACCCATGATGGCCGGATCTCTCCCCTTCCCTTTCCCTTGCTCTCTTTGGTTCCTAAATTGGTGGTGGTGGTCGGATTTTAGAGGAGGAAGAAGAAAGCTCTTTGGGTGGTATTCATCTTGGAGGATCGTCGCCCACACGACGTCCAAGGCGAGGCGAGGAATACGACAGAAGATCTCTAGGTCATTAGTTTACAAAGAGAATGTATAATTAGCAATTATTTTCCGCATCATGCTAGTTATTTCTTTTTGTAAGAATTCCAAACACAAGAGGCATTAGATCTAGTTTTTCGAATTTATTTTTCGAGTTTGTGTTTTCTTTGTTTTCGAATTTGTGATTCGATTGTTCTTTTTGGTTAACCTAGAGTTATTTAAGGAAATTAAATATTAGCTTTCCTTAAAAGGCTTTGTCTAGGCGGTGGTGGTTGCTCCCATATCCAAGAAGGTCATGTGCCTCGCCATGCAGTCCTAGAAGCTAATTTTGGAAATTAATATTTAATGGAATTAATAACATAGGTGGATTTGAATCAATAGTGTTAAATTCCGCTTGCGATTCAAATCTAAACCATTAAGAACTGATAAGTTAAATTTGGAATCAATGATGTTAAGTTCCGTCTGCGATTCCTAATTTAACTTCTAAAGAACACAAGAGGTTATTTAAGGAAAGGTTCGACACTTGTACAAAATTTTTGTACAGTGGAACCGGTACGTTTTCCTAAGACTAACTGACAATTGGTATCAGAACTAGGGTTTGCCTCTGTGTGTTTAGAATTCAAATAGGTTATGCACATGTCATACATAATTTAGGCAGGATAATAGTAGGATGTGCTAACTCTTTGGTTGCAGGCTCCAACTATTATGGCTTATAGATGTTGTGTGTGATTGGACCCTTGGACATGTCAAGGGCATTATTTTGTATGTGCATGATTGTATATAACTAATACAGCAGGAGCTATATTAGCCCTAGGATTTTAGAATTTTATTTTCGATCTAGATTACATGTACATTCCCTCGAGGAATATAGGATTGATATATGTAAAATTCTATTTTTGTCGTGAATCAGATGCTTGCGAGGCGTGGTACTTTTGGAGCACCAGAGGCGCAATGGAATAAGAAGCAAGATGGATGCGACGTCTTGACCCGATGGCGGTGGCTAAATATGGCAGCAGCTAGGGTTGGAGCATACTGAAGACAGTGATGGAAAATGCCATAATAGTTGGAAAAATTAATTTCTAAATTTATTGCTTTTATTTACTATGATGTTTATGTGCATGTGATGTATGCTAGAATAGGTTAAAATCCTTAATTTTAAATAACTAAGTGAGAGAGGGATTTTAATAAATTCCACGGTCTCCATTACTGGTTTGTAAGTGATGCAACAAGCTTGCGTGTTGGCTCTGAGTGCCTCCCTCCACAATGGATGAGTCTGTTGCGGATCACTAGATCAAACTTCCTTTATGGATGGTTATAGAAAATTATTTAGGAGTGTGTGATCTTCTCAAACTGAAGGAGCATAATCCTATTTAATGGACTAAGTATCAAGTAATGGTATACACTTAGACGCATTCAATAGTATCCTCCTCAACGGAGTCGCTACTATTGTTTTGCGGGACCAAAGCAATACCAACTATTAATTTGTCATAAAGTTAGGTAAAACCCCCTTCTTACAAATGTTTGAATTTGTATACATCCACACTAACGTGACATACAAAATTCATGGTATTTGAGGTAATTCTATTTGTCATAAAGTTACGATGACAATATAAAATGGGTAAAACCTCCTCTTACAAACAATTGAATTTGTATACGTCCACACTAACGTGGCATACAAAATTCATGGTGTTTGAGGTAATTTAAAGTTGACAAGATAATTAATGGGTAAGACCCTTCTCTTATGAATGTTGAATTTGTATACGTCCACACTAACGTTGCATGCATAATTCCTGGTGTTTTGAGGTGTTGGTGAATTTAAATAATATTGTTTGAGGAATCAATGTTATTTTAAATTCAAAGTTTTGACCAAATATTTGCTTAAAGATAGACCAACTATTAATTTTATTTGTCATGAAGTTAGGATGACGAGATAATAAAATTAATGGACAAAATCTCTTTTAGAATTTGTATACGTCTACAGTATCGTGGCATACAAAATTCATGGGGATTTTAAAGTGTTGGTCTTCACCAAATATTTTGTGATTCTTAGGATTTTAAACGTTTGTCAATCCCCTAGTTGTTATACTATAGAAAAGACTTAGTAGTCCAAATTATAATGATTGGAAATAGGACTTGGACATTAAGGTAGACTGTCTTCTTAGAACTGAGAACAATATAGGTGTATTTAATTCATTAGTTGTTGAAACATGTTTAGTGGTGTTATCTACCAGTACCTGGAGTGTAGATACAGATGCCACTAATCATGTCTGTAATTCATTGCAGGGTTCCTGGAAACCTGACAGCTATATGAAAAGGAAAACACCATCTACATGGGCACTACTGCAAAAGTAGCAGTTGTTGTAGTGAGAGATGTTTATCCTCTGATAGGAATAAAATATGGAAATTGTCTTTACGTACTAAGTTTAGAAAGAATCTGATTTCAGTTTCTAAGCTATTAAAGAATAGATATTCTATCTATTTTGATAGCATATTTGTTATCAAGAAAAATAGGGAAGTTATCTGTTCTGGTACGTTGATTGACAATTTATAATCCAATAACTCCCACGATGCAATAAATGAAAATTAATAACACATTTTCTAACTTTAATAAGAGAAAATAACCTTCGGAAATGAACCAATCATATTTTTGGCATCTAAGGCTAGGTTATATTAACTTGAGTAGGATTCAAAGGATAATAACCAATGAACTCTTGGGTTCATTGGTAGTGGAAATCTTTCCAACCTGCGAGTCTTACTTGGAAGGAAAAATAACCAAGAAGCTTTTAAGTCTAAGGGGTATGGAGCCAAAGATATGTTGGAATTGGTTCATTCTGATTTGAGTAGACCTTTGACTATCCAGGCAAGAGGTTGTTTTGAATATTTCGTCTATTTTATAGACAACTATTCGAGAAACGGATACATTTACTTGACGCGCCACAAGTCTAAGTGTTGGTTGCTACTCGGAAAACCTAGAGGTTCCACTGTACAAAAATTTTGTACAAAGGTCTGAACCTTTTCCTAGCTATCATGTGTTCTTTTAAATTAAATTTTGGATCGCCTGCGGAACTTAACACGTTTGATCCAAAACTTAATCTATTTGTTCTTTTAGGTTTTGACTTGGATCTCCTGCGGAACTTAACACGTTTGATCCAAATCACCTAAGTTATTAATTCCATTAAATATTAATTTCTAAAATTGGTTCCCAGTACTGACGTGGCGAGGCACATGACCTTCTTGGATATGGGAGCAACCACCACCGACTAGACAAAACCTTTTAAGGAAAGCTAATATTTAATTTCCTAAAATAACTTTAGGTCAACCGAAAAGAACAATCAAATCACAAGGAAAAGAAAAACAAAAGAACACTATATCGAAAACAAATTCGAAACACTAGAATCGTATGCCTCTTGTATTTAGTATTATTTCCAAAAATAACTAGTATGATGCGGAAAGAAAAATTACTAGTTATACCTTTTAGAAAGACCTCTTGATCTTCTACCGTATTCCTCTTCTAACCTCGGACGTTGTGTGGGTAACGATCTTCCAAGATGAGAACCACCTAGGCACCTTCTTCCTTCTTCCTTCAAGTTTCGGCCAAGCACAAGAACTTCCAAAGGATGAAGAATTTTCCACCAACCAAGCTCCAAGGGATGTATGCTTTCTCTCCTTCTTCTCCTTCCTTGATCCGGCCACATCCTCCAAGCTCCAAGAGATGATAGATTTCGGCCACAAAAAGAGGAGAGAAGAGAAAGGGAAGGGCTGGCCACCACACCAAGGAAAAGAGGGAGAAAAATAGAATAGAGTCCTTAGCCTTGAAGCCTCCTCTACCCCCTCTTTTATAATCCTTGGTCTTGGCAAATAAGGAAAAATTAATAAAAACTTCCTTAATTATTTTTCCATTGAAAAGGAAAATTTATTTAATTAAAAAACAATTTTTCTTTTCAATTTGTAATGGCCGACCACCACATAAATTCTCTAAGCAAATAAAATTTTAAACAAAAATTAAAACTTCCTTATTTGCTTCCGGAAATTTATAAAAATTTGTCCAATAATTTTTATCCCTTCATGATTGGTTTATAAAAAGGAAATTTAATAAATTAAAATCTTTCTTTTAAACATGTGGATAAAAAGAAAGTTATCTCTATAAATTAAAAACTCTTTTAATCTACAAATAAGGAAAGATATCAAATCTTTTCTTAATCTTTTGTAGAAACTTATAAAAGAGAATATTTAATTTTAAACTCTCTTTTAAATCATGAACATAGTTAAAAAGGAAAGTTTTCTTAAAATTTAAAATCCTCCTTTAATCAACAAATAAGGAAAGATTTCAAATTTTAAACTCTCTTTTAAACATGTAGATGATTTACAAATTAGGAAAGTTTTTACCAAAAATTAAAACCATCCTTTTAAACTACAAATAAGGAAAGAGATTAATCTCTTCTCTTAATAATTTGTAGAAAGCTATAAAAGGAAATTTTTAATTTTTAAACTCTCTTTTAAAATCATGATATCCACATAAGAAATAATTTTTAATAAAAATCATTTTTAATATTCTAGTGGCCGGCCACCTAAGCTTGGGACCCAAGCTTTGGCCGGCCACCTACATGGCTCATCCACTTGGTCTTGGCCGGCCCTAGCTTGGATGGGTAAGAAGGTGGGTATGCGGTGGGTATAAATCTCTATATACTAGAGGCTACGATAGGGACCGAGAGGAGGAATTGGTTTTGATCTCTCGATAAAATTAAGCATCCCGTGCTCGCCCTGAACACACAACTTAATTTTATCAATAATAATTCATTCCACTAGAGAACTATTATTGAACTACCGCACCAATCCCAAATTACATTTTGGGCTCCTTCTTATCATGAGTGTGTTAGTCTCCCTGTGTTTAAGATAACAAATGTCCACTAATTAAGTAAGTTACTGACAACTCACTTAATTAATATCTAGCTCCAAGAGTAGTACCACTCAACTTCATCATCATGTCGGACTAAGTCCACCTGCAGGGTTTAACATGACAATCCTTATGAGCTCCTCTTGGGGACATTCTCAACCTAGATTACTAGGGCACAGTTTCCTTCTATAATCAACAACACACACTATAAGTGATATCATTTTCCCAACTTATCGGGCTTATTGATTCATCGAACTAAATCTCACCCATTGATAAATTAAAGAAATAAATATCAAATATATGTGTTTGTTATTATATTAGGATTAGGAGCACACACTTCCATAATAACTGAGGTCTTTGTTCCTTTATAAAGTCAGTATAAAAGAAACGACCTCTAATGGTCCTACTCAATACACTCTTAGTGTACTAGTGTAATTATATAGTTAAGATAAACTAACACCTAATTACACTACGACCTTCCAATGGTTTGTTCCTTTCCATCATGGTCGTGAGCTACTGTTTAGAATTTATAAGGTACTGATAACATGATCTTCTGTGTGTGACACCACACACCATGTTATCTACAATATAAATTAATTGAACAACTACATTTATCACAAATGTAGATATTTGACCAATGTGATTCTTATTTCTAGATAAATGTTTTATACCAAAAGCTAGGCTTTTAGTATACATTCTAACACTAAGTACTTTGATTAGTTCAAAGAGTACTAGGCTGATGTGGAGTAGCGTCAAAGTAAAAGTATCAAGACACTACGGTGATATCGTAGTAACAAGTACCTCTTAGGAGAGTTTAGGAGTCACTTATCAGAAGTCGGGATTTAATCCCAACTAACTGCACCTGGTACACCCCAACATAATGGTGTAGTAGAAAGAAGGTATAAGGCTCTTATGGAATAATTAGATCGATGATGAGTTATTCAGAAAATTATCAAATTCGTTTTAAGAATATACACTGGAAACAGAAGTGAACATAGTACCTTCTAAGACAGAACTCTCTACTCCCATAGAATTGTAGAATGTGCGTAAGCCTAGTTTGAAGCATATTCGGATTTGGGTGGTCTAGCACATGAGAGACATTGATAAGATTGGACATGAGTTCACTTGTTTGTGAGTTATCCTAGAAAAATGAAAAGAGGTTTATAGTCTTTAAAATCGGAAGATCATTATTGGCACCAATGCTCGATTTTAGAAAAGGACTATAGTATGAACCACAAGCCCATGAGTAAAAATTGTTCTTAAGAAAATTAAAGGACACATCTAATCTAGTACCAACTGTACAAGATGAAATATCACAAGAAATTGCAACACGTATCACAAATGATACACAATTGCAGAAAGTGCCTCGTCGTAGTGGGAGGGTTGTTAGAATGTTTTGGGAGAGTCTTTGGACTTGATCCCTGGTGGACATGAACCTGATCCCCGGACATATGACGAAGCACTCCAAGATAAAGATGCAGCATTTTTGCAAAGAGCAATGAATATAGAATTAGAATATATGTATTCTAATAAAGTCTGGGAGCTTGTAGAACCACCAAATGGTGTAAAAGCCATTAAGTGAAAACAGGTCTACAATAGGAAAAGAGGATAGACGGGAAGGTGGAAACTTTCAAAGCAAGGCTTGTTGAAAAAGGAAACATTTTCACCGGTAGTTATGCTTAAGTCTATCCAGATTCTTTTATCTATTATGAGGTTTGGCAAGTGGATGTCAAGACAGCTTTCCTTAATGGAAGTCTTGAAGATAGCATCCATATATAGCAACCAGAAGGGTTCATTGCAAAGAGAAAAAAGTATCTTGTGTGTAAGCTCAATCAGTCTATGGATTGAAGTAAAGCTTCAAGGTCTTGTAACATTCGGTTTAATAAAATAATCCAGACTTATGGATTTATTTTATAACTGAATGATTCTTGTGTATACAAGAAGTGTGATAGAGACGTGGTGGTATTTCTTGTACTCTACGTAGATAACATTTTTGGTAGTTGGAAATAATATCAAAGTGTTTTCAGAAGTAAGGGTATGGTTGTCCAAACAATTCGATATGAAGGACTTGGGAGAATGCATATATTCTTGGGATCAAAGGGATCACAAGAAAAGAATATTTTACTTATCCCTAGCTTCATACATCAAAACAATCCTTGCTCGTTTTAAGCATGCAAAACTCCAAGAAAGGTTTCTTACCTTTTCAGCATAGAGTAGCTGAGTAGCTTTATCTAAAGAGATGTCTCCGAAGACATCAAAGGAGATAAAGTAAATGAAGGCAGTTCCTTATGCTTCGGCTGTCGAAAGCCTAATGTATGCTATGTACGAGATCAGAAATCTGTTTTGCCAAGAACATAGTTAGCAGATATCAAAGTAATCCTGAATAAGGACATTAGACTGTGGTAAAGCATATATTGAAGTACCTTAGAGGCACTTGAGATTATATGCTAGCTTACAAGGCAGTTAATTTGGTCCCTGAGGGTTGCACGGATTTTGATTTCCAATCGGATAGGGACAATAGTAAGTCGACCTCGGGATTTTGTGTTTACTTTAGGAGGTGAAGTCATAACTATGGAAGAGTGATAAGCAAATGTATTTTTTCGGACTCCACCATAGAAGCTGAGTAAGTGGCAGCCTCTGAGGTAGTCATAGAAGCTGTATGACTCAGATACTTCATGATGGACTTAGACATGTTTTCTGGTTTGCCCAAAATTATTATAATTTATTGTAATAATAATGGTGCAGTAGCAAACTCGAAAAAACCATAAGTCCATAAGGTAAGTAAACACAATAGAGCGCAATTACCACCTAATACGAGAAATCGTATAAACGAGGAGAAGTTGTTGCCGCCTAGATTGCATCAGGTGATGACCTGTAGATCCTTTCACTAAGGTCCTTAAGGCAAGAGCTTTTGATGGGCATATTGAAGGGTTGGGAATCAGATGTATGACAGCATATATGGCAGCATAGACTTTTAGTATAAGTGGGAGATTGTTAGAGTGTATACTAAAAGCATAGCTTTTGTATAAATATTTAATTAGAAATAAATAATCATAGTAGTCAATATCTACATTTATTTGTTAAATGTAATTTGTTCAATTAATTTATATAGTAGACAACATGGTGTGTGGTGTCACACACAGAAGATCATGTTGTCGATTCTTTATAAATTATAAACAGTTGCTCGCGACTAAGATGGAAAGGAACAAACCGTTGAAGTAGTCATAGTGTAATTAAGTATTAGTTTATCTTAACTAATAAATTACACTGATACACTCCAAGTGTATTGAGTAGGACCATTTTAGGTAAGTTCTTTTTGTACTGACTTTATAAAAGAACTACACCTTAGTTGTTTATGGAAGTGTGTGCTCTTAATCCTAATATAATAACAAACACATATATTTAGTATTTATTTCTTTGACTTATCAATGGGTGAGATTTAACTCGATAAGTGAATAAGCCCGATAAGTTGGGAAATGATATTACTTATAGTGTGTGTTGTTGATTATAGAAGGAATCTGTGTCCTAGTTATCTAGGTTGAGAATGTCCCCAAGAGGAGCTCATAAGGATTGTCATGTTAAATCCTGCAGGTGGACTTAGTCCGACATGACAATGAAGTAGAGTGGTACTATTCTTGGAGCTAGATATTAATTAAGTGAGTTGTCAGTAACTTACTTAATTAGTGGACATTCATTATCTTAAACACAAGGAGACTAACACACTCATGATAAGAAGGAGCTCATAATGTAATTTGGGATTGTTGCGGTAGTGCGATAATAACTCTCTAGTGGAATGAGTTATTATCGATGAACTTGAGTTGTGTGTTCGGGGCGAACATGGGATACTCAAGCTCATCGGAAGGCCAAAACCAATTTCTACTCTAGGTCCCTGTCGTAGCCTCATTAAACCCTCAAGTCCATCCAAAGAAAGGCACATCTTGGTGTCCAAGAAGGGGGTCGGTCCATTGCTTGGTGACCAAGCAATGGCCGGCCACATCTCCTCTCAAGAGGGGCGGCCCTATGCTTGGTGTCCAAGCATAGGAAGGGCCGACCACAATATTTCAAATAGGAAGGGGTGTTTTGAATCTTTAAAATTTTCTCTTTGTAGAAAACTACAAGTTTTAAAAGAGAGATTTAAAATTTAAAAACTTTCCTTATTTGAATTAGGTCACATGTTTTAAAAGAAAGTTTAAAAGTTTTAAAACTTTTATTTTTTAACCATCCTCATGGTTTTAGAAAAAGGAAGAGAAGTTTTAAAATTTAAATTTTTGTAAACATGTTAAAAAAGGAAATTTTTAAAAGAGAAGTTTTAAATTTTAAAACATGGTTTTAATTTTTCAAAACTTTCCTTTTTAACATCCACTTTAGGAAATTAAAAGAGAGCTTGTAAAATTTTATAAGAGTTTATAAAATTTTTACAAAAGAATTTTTTTTCCTTCCTTATAAGGGTCGGCCACCCTTGCTTGGTGCCCAAGCAAGGGGTCGGCCAATAGGATTAAATCATCATCCAATCAAATTAAAACTAATTTATGATTGGTGATTGATTCAATCAAGAGGAAAGAAAAGGAAAAATAAAAAGTAAAAAAGAAAAAACATGAGAAAAATTTAAATTTTTTGTATAAAGTTTTTTCATATTTGCCTTGGGCAAGTATTATAAAAGAAGGGGAGGAGAGGCTTCATGGGTTAATGAATTCTTTTTCTCTCTTCTCTCTAGTCTCCTCCTTAGGGTCCTCCCCTATCTCTTTATCATGCTAGGGCAGACCACATATATTGCTTGTGGTTTCTTTTAAGTGGCCGGATACAAGGAGGAGAAGGAGAAGAAGAAGAAGAAGAAGAAGGAGGAGGAGGAGGAGGCATCTAATTCTAGTCTCTTGCTTGTGCTCACCCATGATGGTCGGATCTCTCCCCTTCCCTTTCCCTTGCTCTCTTTGGTTCCTAAATTGGTGGTGGTGGTCGGATTTTAGAGGAGGAAGAAGAAAGCTCTTTGGGTGGTATTCATCTTGGAGGATCGTCGCCCACACGACGTCCAAGGCGAGGCGAGGAATACGACAGAAGATCTCTAGGTCATTAGTTTACAAAGAGAAGGTATAATTAGCAATTATTTTTCGCATCATGCTAGTTATTTCTTTTTGTAAGAATTCCAAACACAAGAGGCATTAGATCTAGTTTTTCGAATTTATTTTTCGAGTTTGTGTTTTCTTTGTTTTTGAATTTGTGATTCGATTGTTCTTTTTGGTTAACCTAGAGTTATTTAAGGAAATTAAATATTAGCTTTCCTTAAAAGGCTTTGTCTAGGCGGTGGTGGTTGCTCCCATATCCAAGAAGGTCATGTGCCTCGCCATGCAGTCCTGGAAGCCAATTTTGAAAATTAATATTTAATGGAATTAATAACATAGGTGGATTTGAATCAATAGTGTTAAGTTCCGCTTGTGATTCAAATCTAAATCATTAAGAGCAGATAAGTTAAATTTGGAATCAATGATGTTAAGTTCCGTCTGCGATTCCTAATTTAACTTCTAAAGAACACAAGAGGTTATTTAAGAAAAGGTTTGACACTTGTACAAAATTTTTATACAGTGGAACCGGTACGTTTTCCTAGGACTAACCAACAGTTCTATGCACTGTTTCGTGCTAACTGGCATGGAGTAATACCTTCTTAGACAGGGGGTATAAATACGTTTTGACACCAAATATACCTTCTCCCTAGTCAGACCTTCACTGGGAACGTGATTTCAGGTAAATCCAAGTATGGGAGGGCCATCAGTAGGTTTTGGTCAAAACCCACTGATGGACCTAGACACATCTGATTGGGCCCATTTCAGTTCGACTGGGATTCTGAAGTTGCAAGGACTCCAACTCTACTAGCAAATCATTATTTAAAGCTCTATAGGTGTTGGGAAAAAATAAAATATAATCAGCCTCCGTTGGGCCTGATATGCTCTCATATCAGGCCCAACGTGGGTCTGGTATCGTATCGTTTCATAAAGCTTGATTCTATCTCCCCCTAATATAAACTCCAAACATGCTAACAGGGGTCTGATCAAAAAAATAAAATAAGATCAATTTTAAAAGGTGCTTCCATAAGGTTGAAAAGAAAAGTTGTGAACTGTTCTGTGCCAACTGGCACGGAGCAATAACTTCTTGGCCATGATGTCTAAATACGTTTTGACACCAAATATACCTTCTTCCCAGTCAGACCTTCACAGGGAACGTGATCTCAGGTAAATCCAAGTAGGGGAGGGCCATCAGTGGATTTTGGTGAAAACTCACTTATGGACCTAGACACCTCTGATTAGACTCATTTCCGTTCAACTAGGTTTCTAGAGTTGCAAGGACTCTAACGCTGCTGGCAAATCCTTGTTTAAAGCTCTATAGGTGTTGGGAAAAAAATAAAATATAATCAGCCTCCGTTGGGCCTGATATGAGTGCATATCAGACCCAACGTGGGCCTGGTATGGTATCGTTTCATAAAGCTTGATTCTATCTCCCCCTAATATAAATTCAGATAATACAAGAGTACTATATATATATATATATATATATATATATATATATATATATATATATATATATATATATATATATATATATATATATATATATATATATATATATATTGATATATATAGATATATATGTGGTTGAAAAGAAAAGTTGTGCATTGTTCCGTGCCAACTGGCACGGTGCAATAACTTCTTGTCCATGGCGTCAAAATACGTTTTGACACCAGATATACCTTCTCCCCAGTCAGACCTTCACAGGGAACGTGATTTCAAGTAAATGCAAGTAGGTTCGGGCCATTAGTTGGTTTTGGTCAAAATCCACTGATGGACCTAGACACCTCTGATTGGACCCATTTCAGTTCGATTGGGATTCTGGAGTTACAAGGACTCCAACTCTACTGACAAATCATTATTTAAAGCTCTATAGGTGTTGGGAAAAAAATAAAATATAATCAGCCTCCGTTGGGCCTGATATGCTCTCATATCAGGCCCAACGTGGGCCTGGTATCGTATCATTTCATAAAGCTTGATTCTATCTCCCCCTAATATAAACTCCAAACATGTTAAAAGGGGTCTGATAAAAAAAATGATAGACCGTGTAACTGCAGATAAAATTTTAGTAGATTTAATTCCGGCAGAATCAGAGTTAGATTTACTACCCAACCGGCCTCAGCCAACTGAGTCTCTTGAGTTGGTTGGCCAAGGATCTTTACAGCAAGCCGAAGAAGGTCTACTGCAGTGTGATGATACGGTAGATTGTATTTTGTGTAAGGAAAAGGGAGACAAAATTGATAGTTTAAAGCAAGAATTACATAAAGCTACTAAAAGTTTGGAGGAAGCTAATAAGAACCTGGCAAAGGTGATAGAAGAAAAGGATAGTTTAGTAGCAGTAAAGGATATTGTGATTGCTGATATGGAATCTATGCTTAAAGAAAAGGATCAACAAATAAGTGAACTGCGTAAGGAACGAGATACGAGTGACACCAAGGCTGACACTATAAATTCTAACGTGGATAACAGAATTTTAAATGTAAAAGACAAAATCATCGCCGATGCCGAAAATAAGATTAAAGAGCTCCAACAAGTCATACAAAGCATATCAGGGGAGCCAAGAGCATCAGAAGGCATAGACCCTAATCTGCCTAGACTTCCAACTAATTTTCGAGTAGGCCCCAAAAGAAAGAGAACTCAGAGAAATTTGATATCTGAATGCACCACAAAAAAAGGCAAACAACTTGTTCTTACTGTCGAACCAGATGCTCCTGCACCATCAAAGATCGAAGATACAAGTTCATCACAACTAGAAACAGAATGTCATGAACTTAACAAGGTCAAAACTAAAATATTGAAGGTACGGTCGAGAGTAGATAAGTTGTTATTTTATAATCCTTAATGACATAGTATTATTTTAATTATCTCAGCAAGCGAAGATATTTTTTAAAAAGAGTAAAGATGGTGTGATAGCCGATGCATTATTGAAGCTCAGTCAGTTAAGGTAACGTAGTTGCCAGCCTTAATACTTAAACCACATGTCAACGAAGGATTATTATTAGAGTTTAATGATATTTATTATACTTTTAATTTATTAAATACCATTGACTGTATCCTTGTATGTAGGGTGACGGTGCAACCAATATGGACAAATGATAATTTCTCTTTAGATATGCAATCTTTTATGACAATATTTGATTGGACGCAATACACCAATGAGGATTGCATAAATGTTTATTGGAATATTCTTGCTAATGAAGCTAAAAACTCTAACTCACCGTACCACCCATCCATATTTTGTGGGGTTGGATTCCGAGTATGTCCCTTATCTCATTGTAAATTGTTTATAATATATATTGGATGTAGTCACCTAAATAGCTCTATTATTTGCATAGGACATGTTTGGAATGATACACGTGGATGCATTGAAACAAACTATAAAAACTGATGAGGACAAGGACATTAGATATATTTTCTGTCCTCTAAATAACCAAGATGATCATTGGCATCTAATGGTCATGGACCTGAAGGAAGGTCAAATAATTCATTATAACTCTCTTGGTACCACAAAAAATTACACTTATGTTTTTAATCAAACTGTAAGTAACAAATTTCTTATATCCAATAATCATTGGTTATGTATTAATTACTATGGTTTGATATTCGTAGGTGTTGTTTTTTAAGGAGCTAAACTGGTCATACTATCACATATGGCATAAAGGTTTAGAACCTTTCTCCGGGAGAGAGTATAAAACGATTCAAGTTAATGGCCCCACACAAAGAAAATCGTAAGTATTTGTGTATGTTCCATAATAATTGGATTTGGCTTTTTTATGATGGATTGTGCTTTTGTTTTGTAGGTTGGATTGTGCTTTTTTTATAATGCGCTATGCAGAGTTTGATGTTCCAGAGATCTGCAGACTTTGTACAAGCTGATATGAGAGCTTATAGATTTAGACTTGGACATAAAATCATGTCTGACAAAAACTTTAAACTGTAGATACTGAACAATTGTAATATACTATTCTTGTAATGATTTACTGTTTGTGTAAATTAAAATTATGGTGAATCAATTTATTTTATTTTAATTTCTTTTTTGATAAGGAGCATGGTAGCACATTTTGAGTTTATAGAAAGGGAGAGATAGTATCAATTTTTAAGAAAGGACTCTTTAATATCAGGCCCCACGTTGGGCCTGATATGCTAGCATATCAGGTCCACGTTGGGCCTAATATTCAAGCATATCAGGCCCACGTTGGGCCTAATATTCAAGCATATTAGGCCCAACGGTGCCTGATTTTTTTTTTTCCATCACTTGCCACCACACCTATGGAGCTTTAAACCATGGTTTGCTAGCAGAGTTGGAGTCCTTGCAACTCCAGAATACCACTCGAACTGAAATGAGTCTAATCAGAGGTGTCTAGGTCCATTAGTGGGTTTTGACCAAAACCCACTAATGACCCTCCCCTACTTGGATTTACCTGAAATCAAGTCCCCTGTGAAGGTCTTAGTGGGGAGATGGTATATATGGTGTCAAACAGAATTTATACCCCCTGTCTAAGAAGGTATGACTCCGTGTCAGTTGGCACGGAACAGTGCACAACTTTTCTTTTCAACCCTATGGAAGCACCTTTTAAAATTGATCTTATTTTAATATTTTGATCAGGCCCCTGTTAGCATGTTTGGAGTTTATATTAGGGGGAGATAGAATCAAGTTTTATGAAACGATACCATACCAGGCCCACGTTGGGCCTGACATGAGAGCATATCAGGTCCAACGGAGGCTGATTATATTTTATTTTTTTCCCAACACCTATAGAGCTTTAAATAAGGATTTGCCAGCAGAGTTGGAGTCATTGCAACTCTAGAATACCACTCAAACTGAAATGAGTCCAATCAGAGGTGTCTAGGTCCATCAGTCGATTTTGACCAAAACCCACTGATGGCCCTCCCCTACTTGGATTTACCTGAAATCAAGTCCCCTGTGAAGGTCTTGGTGGGGAGATGGTATATATGGTGTCAAACAGAATTTATACCCCCTGTCTAAGAAGGTATGGCTTCGTTCCAGTTGGCACGGAACAGTGCACCTCTTTTATTTTTCAATGACCGAGAACTGTTGTCCTATCTTATTTTGCAAGGATTACTACAATCCCTTTGTGCGAGTTTTAACTCATTTATATTTCACAACATATTTACGTGACTTTGAAATTACTAACCCCTTCCTGTTGAATTGAAATGTATCGCATTTTTATTTTACACAATGGAGATATGGTGTGAAGTATTATTTCTGCCTTACAGGTGATGGTTTACACTTCTCATACCTACAATAACACTGTAACACAAAATAAATACTCCATAAACTTATATAACAGAAACATCACTTTCCACAACTATTTTTCTTACAATCCTATATATGTACTTCATACAAAACATATGACTCACCTCATCCAATTTACAATTCAGTCAAGAACCAGGGGCTGACGGCATTCTACAGGTCCTCCGATTATGACCCAGTTGTTTGCACCTGCTGCATTTAATTTTTACCTTCTCATTATGTTTCGACTCGATCTTTACCTTCTTTCGCCTACCAGGCTGCACAAGGCTACGGGGACATAGCACTATAATGTTGTTTACTCCCCTAGGCCAAAATTCCTTACTTCGACAGGGGTAAATACGATCCATATATGTCGTTTTCCAATTCTGTGAATGAAAATAATGCTCACAATATGGGAGTGTATCTATGTTCCGGTGAATTATGACGGTAATTGCATGTGAATAAGGCAATCCTGAAATTTGAAACTCCCCACAGTTACAATATTTTCTCTCCAAATCAATAATGAATGAAACACCCTATGCCTCTACTTCCATTTCGGATTGAGAGTAGGGGTGAACTTTATATCGTCTAGCTTTCTCCCTCCCGGATTCCATTTCTTTGGTAGCATGAGGTGTCAATGCAACATACCGTTTCGACGCTTCCTCCCTACGGTTAAAGAACCATTGAGCTACCTTTCTTCTGGTATTATCAATTAACTTGTTTATGGGAAGTTCGCGCGTCTCCTTGAACAAAGCATTTAAACTCTCAACACAATTGGTGCTTAGCATTGTGTACCTTCTGCCACTAAAGTGTGCATTAGCCCATCTTTTAGGGTCAATGTTCTGAAGCCACTTATGAGCATCTGGATGTTTTTCAAGCATGGACTGCATTATGAGATCATATTGTAGTGTTGTGTTTGCTCAAGTTGTTGCCCAAAACAACCCTAAACCTGACCTACTGCCAGTATCTGTTACTATATTGCAAGACATGTGGTGGCAACAAAAAGCATGATGGGCAGTAGGGTAGACTTTCATAACTGCTGATATAATGCCACGATGTCTATCTGATACTATACTCATTTACTCTGGATCAACATTAAAGAATCTCTTCATATGATCCAGAAACCACTCCCATGCAGACCCACATTCAACTTCAGCGATTCCAAAGGCTACTGGAGGACATTATCATTAGCATCTATTGATGTAGCCATCAACAACACACCCAGATATTTGCCTCTTAGGTGTGTGACATCAATTCCAATTAATTTACGAAGATAAGACCTGAATACTCTTCTACAAGCTCCAAAACCCCAAAAACAACGTTGGAACTAATTATCCCCATTCCTGTGTAGTGCCACATAGGTTTCAGGATCTCTGACTCAACTCACGCAGATATAGTGGAAGATCTCTATATGCTTGGTCATAATCTCCAACAACTTTCTTCATCGCTTTCTCTAGAGCTATGTATGCTTTTCTGTAGGATATGGTCACTCTGAACCTAGCTTTTATATCTGCTATAATCATACTTGGCTTGTATTGTTCATTAGCAACAAATTTCTCTTCAACAAAAGAAGCTACAAAGGATGAAGAGCATGCTTGATGATCAGCACTTTCCCTAATGGTGTCACATTGGTGTTCCTTTATATATTTCGTAACAATGAACTCTACATCCCCCCGGGCAACTACTCTCCACTTACACGGTTGATTGAAGTGGACAACTTTTACTTTATTTTCCTGAGTGTCAACTGGGTTATATCTCATATGTTTACACAAGTTCATTATTGAAATCTTGTCGAGACGGAAATATCTGTCCTACAAAAAATTCATGTTGATCTGTTGCCTCTTCAATTGGCCTTTCGAGCAATCAAGAATTTAGAATATATAAATCATCAGCTATTGGGAACTCCTCCTCTAAGTCACTATACTGCTCTTGAGATATTTCATATTATTCAATCTGCATATCATCAACAAAAAATTCTTGTACATCTGTATTGCATTGCATTTCCTCTCCATTTCGGTTATAATACCCTTCCTCCTCACTCCAAGTAGGCTCATAGTAATCACCAAGTGTTGTACACGGGTTCAGAACTTCATCTTCTTGAATACTAGCTTCTTCATTTAGATCAAATGTGAAATTACTGCTTGTATTTCTATTTGTGTTAGGCACACAACTATACTGCGAAGATGATGGAATATTTGTTCTGGATACTTCTCCTACATTAGCTCCATGTCCAATGCTAGAATTTGCATCAAGAGTATTCCATATCTCAGAGAGAATTTCTTCAGTTATATGATCATCCCTGATAAATAAATTACAAACTAATTTAGTAAATTTGCAACTATATAATCTATTGCTATAGTTAAATTGTAATTTTGCTCAAACTAGGAAGGGTTGAGCGAGGAAAAGAACTATCTGATGTAAAAGCAAAGTTTTAACCACATAACACGTTGGGTCTGATATCTATGATATCAGGTCCCTTTTGAAGCAGATACTTCTTGTAAACTAGGACCACCACTGACTAAACCCTAAACCATAAATAAAATTTTTTTAGCCCAACTTAACTATCAACGTCAGAAACTAACAAGACTTAAATCGATTAAGTCTTCTATTACATCATAATTCAGGTGTTGTTGAATATTTATTCCACACACAACCAAAATAAATCATAACAACACTTTTTGTCGCCACCCTTCCCACCAATACTGTAATTTTTATTTACCATCACTACCCTAATTTACAGTAAAAAAATCAATACATACATACATGTCTAAATCTTTAAATGTATTATTCTACTAATTTCCCTCTTGTAAGAAGTTTGTCCTTCTCGGCTGATGTTCTTAACTGCATTTGTCCTTTGGTCTCCTCTAGCAACTCTTACGCCATTATGTCATAAACCTAACTGGTCTATTGCAATCCCACCAACCAGCACGAGCAATAATGGCAAGCGCAGGGTTCATATTTCTTTCAAGTTTATAACACCACGTAGAGGGATGGAGGGAGAGAGAAGGTGAGAAGACGTGCATCCGAACCACAAAATATTTTTCAATTCTAATTTCGGCTTGGATGCTTGGGAAATTGTGTTTGAAAAAGGCGGTTGTCAGGTTAGCCAGAGGGGTAATCTGGGAATTGATTTTGATAAACAACGTCTTTTGGTAAATACCAAACGATGATGCACCTTTTAGCAAATACATTAAACCAAGTACACCTTTTGGTAAATTGTCGTTATATATTCATCTCCCTAATCCATTGCATCATTGAATTCCTAACCTATTGCATAATTAATATTGCATAAAAAATAAACTCAGAGTTCTCTTATTATTATATGTCCATCTTCGGTAGTCAAACTCTTATTGGCTATTGCTCTGCTTGCTTCCTCTCATGTTGTATGGGCATTAGATCGTGGCCACTTTCGGACTTTTCAGTTTTCTGCTGAAAATGTCAATAAATTTTCTCTCCCCTCAATTTAATTTAGTGGATCGACATTAATCAATTAGCTAGCATGTTTTAATTTAATTAACTAATTAAATTTTATTCATTCATTCTTCAATTAGTGTGTGTAAATTGACTAGTTTTCAAGAACTCTAAGCTAAGAGAAAACTCTAAGAGAGTGAATCATAGGTATAGTTAAAAGTCTCGAATGAGTGAACTCCAAGTAAAAAAGAAACTTTATAAGAGTGAATTCCAAACAAATGAGAAATACGGTAAGTCAGCTAGACTAAGTATCAGGTAAGTCCAGCAGATTAGGTAAACCAAATATTAGGTTTAGATAAACTGTATGTTGTTTGAACTTAACTTTGTTTTATAGGAAGCTGAAGATTTAGAAGCAAACATAGAGAATTCGAGCAACCAGAAGTTGTCTGATCGACCAAATGATCCAGCAACTGAAACTGATCCAGGCCCCTGAAAGGTCTAGACTAGATCAAATCAAAGATCTGCATGAGACCTTCAATGGATTAGATTTGACCAAGCTCTAGACAACTAAAAGTCACCAAGTCAACAAAGGTCCAACCACCTAGAAGGCTTTCAAGCAATTGAATAGGTGCCATGGCTACAACTCAATAGAGTGCTATGAAAAGAGGGCAGAGGTTTGAGGTTTCAGATCATCAATTCACATCAAATACTCACAACTCATTATTTTCTCTTGAATTATGTGTTCTTCAAGCGATTTAGGAAGTGTTAGGAAGGGTGTAGTTGCATTCAGAATTCAAGAGGCAATTAATAACTTATTTCTTGTTTATTCTTAAATTTCATTTTATTTTGTTGGTGCAATCGACCTATAGAGTTTTAATGTTTGTTTGACAATCTATAATGGAGGTTAGTCAAGGTTGACTTAATTGGGTGAGCAATATATCGAGTGGTTGTAAGGGTGAGTAGTCTACCGAGTGAATGTAAGGGTGAGTAGTCTACCGAGTGACTAGCAACTCCAAGCAGGTCAAAGTGACTTGATGCTTGATAAGAAGAAAATCCTAAGGGGAGGTAACCGTAGGTAATGAGAAATTTTAGAGGAGTGAACTCTAAGTGAAAGTCTAGTGAGTGAACTTAGGTCATAGTGAGTGAAGCTAGGAGGTGAAAGTCTTAGTGAGTGAAGCCAAACAATGGAAAGTCCTAGTGAGTGAAACTAGACAATGAAAAATCCTAGGGGGAGGTAACCCTATATAGTGAGAAGTCTTGGAGGAGTGAATTCCAAGCTTGTGTGACCGAACGCACGATCGATATGACCAACGGATTTTGATAAACTTAGGTATAGTTTTACCAACACTATTTTGTATTACTATTATTATTATTGTGCTAATTTAGTATTATAGAAAAAGTCTTAATAGATCAGACGATCAAACACTGAGCAGTTAAAGTCCAAACAGGTATGAAGAACCCAATGTTTGGCAAGTAAATTGAGATAAGATCTTGGAGGGAGTGTAGAGAGGTTGTATCTTGATCAGGACAAAACCTAGGAACTGATCCAACTAAAATAACCAATAGAGATTTCTATATTGAGATCAAGACAGTCCTTACTGTCTTTATCATGCATACTACCTATTTATACTAATCTTGTTTTGCAAGTTTTATTAGTATTGCATGTGTTATCTCTGTGTTGCAGATAAGCAAAAAAATTAGGTTGACTGTGGGCTCAGTCAACTAATAAGCAAGATCAGTTGACCAATATGGCCAACATGACACAATATCAATAAGAACTCAACAAAATTGGAAATATAGAGTTATCCATCGACTGATACATTCGATCAGTCAATCGATCCATATTTAGTAACTGCAGAAGGTAAGAAAGGAAATAGAGTTTCGTCGACTGATCAGAGGATCAGTCGACCGATAAAAATAAGGAAAGATAGATAGTCCGATTCAGATCATAGCAAACAAGGAAAGGTGCGTGGATAAAGAGATTGGTTGATCGAACTAATCAATCGACTGAATGATTTTTCAGTCGACTAAATGGTGTCTATAAAAGTAGGTCTCGAGGTCCAAGCCTAGTACAATTTGAAAGATCAAAAATAGTGCTAGAGGGGGGGGGGGTTGGATAGCGCTCATCGTACACATTTAAAATTTGTTCAAAAAATCACAGAGTCATGCACCGGAATTAAAAAGACAAGAAAGAAGGACACAAAAGAACATGGTCATTTTTACTTGATTTAGAACCTTCAACGACTCCTACTTCAAGGCCTGCACTCACTGAGTACTTTCGTTAGGCAATCCACTAATAGCTCGAACAATTACAATGATATAGAGAATTGAAGTGCAGGTAATTAAATACAAAAAAATACCAATGACTTTGTGTTAAAGCTTGAGTGTAGTCATCAGACTAGGTTTTTATCATCATAGAGAACTTTTCAGAGTAATGCGTGAGTATGAAGTTCGAAGCAATTGTTGTTCTGATACTGCTAGTCGAAGTCTCTTTATAGGCCTCATTGGGAGTCGGGACCACCCTCGGACACCTGAACTGAGGTCTATCCGATCTTCCTTCATCATTGGATTATCCACCTCTGAATACCTATACTACTCCCGAGTGCCTGGACTACTAGTGTGGATGCATCTCATAAAAGCTTTATCTATGAAAGTTGATCCAACTCCAAGTGCTTGGACCGATCTGGGCACCTAAACCCTGATGTGTGCCGACCAATCATAGCGTGCCAACTCAATTGGACGTGAGGCTAGGTTCAACCCAAACCAAGCGCTTGGACCCACTCTAGGTGCCCAGACCTCCGAGCGGCTGGACCATGCCTGGGCGCCTGGAAGCTCTTCTTCTAGCTTTTGCTTTCCTGCACCATAGAGTTAGCAAAACAAGCATAATATAGGCAAATAAATATTTTGATAGTCTCAGGACTATCCTGTTCTGATTTTAGATTTTGCTGAAATCCTAAGTGGGACTAACATCTACTATTCTCTCAATCAGGAGTGCGTTCTCACCGGATCTCACCTCAAGATTCTTACCTTTATTTACAATTTGTGGACTTAGTTGACCTTGATCTCTTAACCCACTAAGTCTTCCTGCTAGATGCCCTATCTTCACTTTAACTAATCGTCTGGTTCTCCCTGACTCGACTGGACTTCCTGCTAGCTGCCTAGTTCTCTCTGATTCAGCTAGACTTCCTGCCAATCGTCTGGTCCTCCCTGACCCAACTAGAGTTTAGCCCGGTATTTGGACCCTATCGAGTCTTTCAGTCCTGCACACTTGGTGACTGGATTAGAACACAACATCTAACTTTAACCTTTTTTATCATACATCCAAACCTGAGTTTGATTGTCAGTGCTAACTACACCAACAATCTTCTCCCTTTTGATGTAATGATAATCTGAATTAAAGTTAAAAATATGCAAAAAAAAAAAACAACAGTATGAATGAGAAAATAAACATTATGTTCATTTTCTTATTGTTGTTTTTATTTTTATTGAGTTATGATTTTTCTATCTTAAATCATTTATCCTCCTCCTTTAACATTGATCAAAATATAAAAACCAAACAAGGTACAAAAGTAAGTAATAAAAACTTAACCAAAAAACATTTGACAACATCTAGTAAATAACAAGTATAGAAAAAAAATTAGAGTTAACTACAGTCTAAAAGCTAACACCAAGTCAAATACATATCAGTAGCAAAATGCAAGTGTGATGATCTACTGAGAAGATGATGGAAAATGACCTGAGCTCCAAGATCGGAGCATATCTAGCATCTCGAGATGGCGAGTCCTCTCCTCCTCTCAAAGACTAGATACCTCCTATTGAAGACTCGTCAGAGACTGCTCAACTCGAGTGGAGGACTCCTCAAGTCGAATAACTCTATCCTCTAGAGTAGGAGGGGCTAGAGGTGGAGGTAGCTGAAGTAGATCAGCAAGAATATGAGGCATGCCCTCCTCCTCTGCTGGGACTGGATCTAGGTTAGGTTAAGGCTGATCCGTTGGGTTAAGATGATGTTTGGTCTCTCTCCTCTAAGACATGACACCATGATCATCTATATGAACACCAGCTAATGACATGTTCCTAGCACATACTATGTCAAACTCATTTAGTACTTTGACATCACCCATGTTGATATCAAAACCTAATAATGCTAAGTAGGAAGTTAGAATATAACAATAAGGCATATGGGCCCATCGGCTAGTGCTAACATTGGCTGAGTAAATGATGGCATAGAATATATAAAGAAGAAACGAGTGAAATGGTCACACGCATCATGACTACATATCGATAGTCAGAGGCAAAATACACATGACTAGGACCTTATAGAGGACATAGTTCTGGATCCTAAAGGTGACAGACCGGAACTGAGTCACAATGGGTACTCTCTGTTCGCCCCCGTAGGGGGTAGCACAGAAAAGGACACGCAGAGGGTCTCAATCCTAAGTAGTCTCTAATGACAATAGAAGATAATGTAATATCTTTACCTGTTACCCTATTAGTGTATGTAAGATCATCAACTTTAACTAAATTATTATACAGTTTAGTACACAAACCTATGTTAACTGGACTAGAATAATAAACTAAATTATGTAGTCTATAGTAGTCAATGATATCTAAAGTCGGTGTGCATGACCTCATAAAGAAACTCCAACATAGATATCTAGAATTCAAGGGAATACAGGAGTTGGATAAAAATCTAATCCTAAGCTCCTATGTAGGAAATAATGCAGTTAGTTCTAAGAGTCCTAGAGGGGCCAACACCAGTATTTGGCCTCTTATTCCTACTCAACAAAATTATAAAAAATGAAATTCTAAATTAATATTAACTAAAAAAACTTGAAGTTTAAGATATCACTGAGATATTTCAAATATTAGAAATGACGACCTCAGTTGATCCTAAGCCACACAAGCTTGAGAATTGGGAAAAAAAGTTTTAATTAAGGAAAAGTTTAAGTTTTGGAAGTTCACACTACAAACCTTCATTTTCAGACACATGAGGTTGAGGTCTCGAGTGCCTTAAATAGGCAAATCCAGATCCCTAGAAATGATCTAGGCACTTGTATAGGGGTGGTGCGGGGTGCCTGGATCAGGTCCAGGCATCCCAAGCCCAATTAAGTGGACGATTTAGCAAAATCATTGGTTGATTTTGTGGAAGCCATGTTGGGTGCCTGAACCAAGTCTAGGCAAATAGGGTTGAAGGATGTAAGTTAATTAAGGTTTTTAATTAATTTAAGGTTTTATTTAAGTGTGTATTAAGATTTTAATTTAACTAAGGCTCAAATTGAGATGTTAACGGAGGTTTTAATTGGGTTTGGTTTACTTTTGAGTTTTAATTAAGTTTTAATTTTAATTTTATTTTTAATTTTTATTTTTAATTTTTATTTAAGTTTTAGTTTACATTTTGAATTAACTTTACTTTTTAAGTTATAAAGAAATTTTAATTTAAGTTTTAATTAAGCTATGAAATATTAATTAATATGAAAATTTGAATTAATTCAGTTTTTAGCTAAGTGTTTAAATTTTTAATTACTTAAGCTAAGTTTCTAGATTTTTAATTATTTATTTAAGCTAAGCATTTAAATTTTAATTAAAGATTTAATTAGTTTTTTTAATTTTAAATAAACTAAGTTTTAATTAAGTTATGAAATGTTTAATAGAAAATTTTAATTAATTTAGTGTTTAATTAACCGGATGCGACATGTGCCAACCAATTAGAGCGCACCAACTCAACTGGATGCGAGGTTGGATTTGGCCCAAACCAGGCGCCTAGTGTTAGAGTGTATACTAAAAGCCTAGCTTTTGGTATAAACATTAATCTAGAAATAAGAATCGCATTGGTCAAATGTCTACATTTATGATAAATGTAGTTGCTCAATTAATTTATATTGTAGATAACATGGTGTGTGGTGTCACATACAGAAGATCATGTTATCGGTTCCTTATAAATTATAAACAGTAGCTCACGACCAAGATGGAAAGGAACAAACCATTGGAAGGTCGTAGTGTAATTAGGTATTAGTTTATCTTAACTATATGATTACACTAGTACACTTAGAGTGTATTGAGTAGGATCATTTGAGGTCGTTCCTTTTATACTGACTTTATAAAAGAATAAAGACCTCAGTTATTATGGAAGTGTGTGCTCTTAATCCTAATATAATAACAAGCACATATATTTGATATTTATTTCTTTAATTTATCAATGGGTGAGATTTAGTTCGATAAATCAATAAACCCGATAAGTTGGGAAATAGTATCACTTATAGTGTGTGTTGTTGATTATAGAAGGAAACTGTGTCCTAGAGATACTAGGTTGATAATGTCCTCAAGAGGAGCTCATAAGGATTGTCATGTTAAACCCTGCGGAGTGGACTTAGTCCGACATGATAATAAGGTTGAGTGGTACTACTCTTGGACTTAGATATTAATTAAATGAGTTGTCAGTAACTCACTTAATTAGTGGACATTCGATATCTTAAACACAGGGAGACTAACACGCTCATAATAAGAAGGAGCCCAAAATGTAATTTGGGATTGGTGCGGTAGTTCAATAATAGTTCTTTAGTGGAATGAATTATTATTGATGAAATTAAGTTGTGTGTTCGGGGCGAACACGGGATGCTTAATTTCATCGGGAGACCAAAACCAATTCCTCCTCTCGGTCCCTATCGTAGCCTCTAGTATATAGAGATTTATACCCACCGCATACCCACCTTCTTACCCATCCAATGGGGCCGGCCAAGCTAGCTTGGAATTAATTAAAACTCTCCTTGTTTATAGCTTGATGGTGGCCGGCCATGTAAATTGAGAAAAGGAAAATTGTTTTTAATTAAATAAATTTTTCCTTTTCATGGAAAAAGAATTAAGGAAGTTTTTAATTAAATTTCCTTATTTGCCAAGACCAAGGATTATAAAAGAGGGGGTAGAGAAGGCTTCATGGTGAACAACCTCTTTTATTTCTCTCCCTCTTTTCCTTGGTGTTGTGGCCGGCCAACCTCTCTTCCTCTCTTCCTCTTGGTGGTGGCCGAACCTTCTCTATTTGCTTGGAGCTCTTGTGGTGGCCGGATACTACTTGGAGAAGAAGAAGAAGAAGGAGAGAAAGCTTGTATCCCTTGGAGCTTGGTTGGTGGAAAAAGATCTTCATCTTTTGGAAGCTTTGTGCTTGGCCGAAACTTGAAGAAAGGAGAAGAAGGTGCTTTGGTGGATTCTCATCTCGGAAGATCGTTGCCCACACAACGTCCGAGGTTAGAAGAGGAATACGGTAGAAGATCAAGAGGTCTTTCTAAAAGGTATAACTAGTATTTTTTCTTTCCGCATCATACTAGTTATTTTTGGAAATAATACCAAATACAAGAGGCTTACGATTCTAGTATTTCGAAGTTGTGTTCTTTTGTTTTATTTTTCCTTGTGATTTGATTGTTCTTTTCGGTTAACCTAAAGTTATTTTAGGAAATTAAATATTAGATTTCTATAAAATGTTTTGTCTAGTCGGTGGTGGTTGCTCCCATATCCAAGAAGGTCATGTGCCTCGCCACGTTAGTACTGGGAACCAATTATGGAAATTAATATTTAATGGAATTAATAACTTAAGGTGATTTGGGTCGAACGTGTTAAGTTCCGCAGGAGATCCAAGTCAAAACCTAAAAGAACAAATAGATTAAGTTTTGGATCAAACGTGTTAAGTTCCGCAGGCGATCCAAAATTTAATTTAAAAGAACACATGGTAGCTAGGAAAAGGTTCAGACCTTTGTACAAAATTTTTGTACAGTGGAACCTCTAGGCTTTCCGAGTAGCAACCAACACCTAGACCTCCGGGTGCCTAGACCCACTCCAAACGCCCAGACCTCTGAGCGTCTGGACCGTGCTTGGGTGCTTGGAAGCCCTTCTTCTAGCTTTTGCTTTCCTATACCATAGAGGTAGCACAACAAGCATAATATAGAAAAATAAATATTTTGATAGTTTCGGAACTGTCTAGTTCTGACTTTAGATTTCACTAAAATCTTAGGTCGGATCGACGTTTACTATTCCTTCAATTGGGAACACACCCTCATTGGATCTCTCATCCAATTTCTTACTTTTATCATTTGTGGACTTAGTTGACCTTAATTTCTTGACCCACCAGATCTTCCTGCCTGATGCCTCATCTGGACTTCAGTCAATCATCTAGTCATCCTTGGCCCGACTGGACTTCCTACCAGCTACCTAGTTCTTTCTAACTCAGCTGGACTTCCTGTCAATCATTGAGTCCTCCTCGACGCAACTGGACTTTAGCTTGGTGTCTGGTCCCTATCAAATTTTTTAGTCCTACACACTTGGTAACTGGATTAGAACAGAACATCTAACTTTAATCTTTTGTTATATATCAAAATCTGAATTTAATTCTTAGTACTAATTACTTTCAAAATTTTAAATTTAATTTTTAGTGCTAACTGCACCAACACAAACTTCCTTCTAACTCAAACTCCAATCGAATCCAAATCGACTCAGGTTGTCGTACACCTTATTAGGCAAAGAACAAATCTTGATTATTTTGATTAACTCAACTTCAGTTAGTTAACTATCTAGCGGTCAACTCAATAAACTTTAGTCGATTAATTGAATTACAATTTATGCGACTGAAATTAGAATAAAATATTATTATTTTCTAGTAGGCCATCTCATCAAGTTGTCTTCAATTATTCATTACATATTGACGTCGACTGGTATAAAAAAGTATAACATAACATGCTAACAGACAGTAGTGACGCTACTGCTGGCTTTCTTATTCCAACATATATAGCATGCATGAACACCAAAGCAGGTTTCTAGTAGTTGTTGTCGGTCCAGAACTGCGCCTGGAGCCAGTCAACAAGGTTTTTGTCCACTTGGAAAGCCTTGGCGAGCACATCATCAGAAATGGGTGGCCTCGACCCGAACACAGCGTTGGCGATAGTGATGACGCCTGGGTTTTGGCTACTGAGACCGGCGAACGCGATCGCATTAGTTTTCCCTGTGTTAAACTGGAAGTGGATGAGGCCCTGCGGGAACACAAACACATCACCCTTTCTCAGATTCTTGGTGAATAGGCGGTTGCCGCCGCCGTTGAGGTTGGAGGTCACAAAGCCAACGTAGAGCTCTCCTTCTATCACGGCGAGGACCTCCGTGGCGCGTGGGTGGGTGTGAGGAGGGTTGAGACCATTAGGTGCATAGTCAATGCGAACCAAGGAGACGCCGAGCGTGTTCAACCCTGGGATTTGGTTCACGTTTGCTTGGGTGACAGCGGAGCCGACGTTGTTGGTGGTGTTGCCGGGCCTATCAAGGCCGCAAAAGAAGAAGTCTTCCGCTTTCACGTCGTCCATGTTCTTGCATGGAAATCCATTGACGGATACTGCAAAATATCAATATTTATAATGCTGGAGAGGAAAGATTTTATTAAACGAGAGTAAAGTTAAAAAAAAAATGCAGGCATACTCTTTGAGTTACGATCGGCGACGCAGAAGTCCTGAAGGGGACTAGGATCGGAAGCCAATATTGCATTGGAGGAAGCCAAGGCAAGGAGTGCAATGAGGAGGAGTTTAACAGCCATGCCTAGCTTGAATTCTCAGCACTGGAGGTTAATGGTGAATGCATTGAGAGCTTAGAGGTGATGGGTTTATATAGAACACACATGCGGGTAACTAGCTAGGTTTGAAATGTTCTTACCTGAGATATCAAGTTGAAAAGTCTATTAAGGTGGCTTAATTTCCTTCTGCTGCAATCAATGCTCATAGTCTTCACCTGCTCTGATGAACTTTATTTGTTAAAAACACGACCCAGTTCCAAGTTAAACATCAAAATCCAGATATAACATGTCAACCATGACTACATGCTACCAAATACCAGGAAAATAGCCCTAAAGATGAGTACATTTCCATTCACGAGAAAGGACAATAATTGATTAATTACTTGCCAGCTACTTTCCTATTTTGAATAATCATATAATGTGATTCTTTAATATATAATTTCACTTTACTTCTCATAGCTAGATAACATACGTCTTTCACATATTAACCTTTTTTGTATTATGGAAAAAAAGTTCTACAAGACAAATCTTTTTTAAAAATAATTAATGACATAATTTTAGATAGCATAAAAATTTTATATATGATATCACTTTCTCCATTTTAATATATTTAGAAATTATCAAAATCATAAATTAATGACTGTCCACAACCTTTTTACTTGGCCAATATATACTGAAACTAAAATGGACCCAACTTTAGGTCAAGTAGAATGAATAATTAATCAATTTGCTTCTTCTTCCCCATTGTAAAGTAATAATTATGACAAGTCGATGAAAGATTGATTCAAATTTTTTCGGTTCTCTATAGTTTATATATCCATCTCCCACTACGATAAATATGATTTTTCATAGTCTATCATCAACAACACATATTTATAATGAGCTGTTAAAAATAATTTTTGCAACACGCCAAATAAAACATGCTACACATACTATTATACTTTTATAATTAACATTTAAAAATAATATTCTATTAAATATAATTTTTACGGTGCTGAGTGCGCGCTATTAATATTAATTAATAATAAAACATCTGCAGCGTAAAATACACATTATTAAAAATTTTAACAGCACATTCGTAGCGCACTACAAATGCACAATTAAAAATATGATTTCATTTTAGTACTGTTGTGTTGTCTAAAAAATCCTCCCTATGCTTTGTAGAAAAAACCCTTTTTCCCTCCCTCTTCGTACAAGTCGTCGGCCCACTTTCCCTACCTCTTCACGCAAGGAGCAAACCTCCTTCCCACTTCGTGCTCTCGCCCTAGAACCACTTATACAGAGGAAATAAAAAAAAACACCAGAAAACATGATCAATTTTACTTGGTTCAGGGCATTTGTCGACTCCTACTCCAAGATCCAGGTCCCGTAGATCTATCGATGAATAATCTACTAAAATACCTCTTCTGGTATATTCAGAAGAGGGAATCGAGTACAAAGTGTCTAGGCGAAGTGTAACACGCTACACTTCTCTTTTTCAATAATTAAGTACAAAAAATTTTGTTACCAACACGTAGGGATCGATGTGAGAGCGCTCTTGTGTCGGTGTCGGTATGTCGACCGCAATCGGAAGTCCTCAAAGCAGTCGTCGGGCGCAGCAGCTTCACAGCAGAGTCGCAGCAGGAAGTCAGAGCAGTTGGAACCTCAAATTGACGCGTAGTAGCTCGTATAGTAGTTGTTGTATGAATCTTGGTCGAGACTGGCTTATAAAGGCGATGGAAGGCTCCTTCCATAGGCGTTGAAGGCGCCTCCAATGGGTCAAATCTGATCCCAAAGTCCCTGCACCTTATCTGCAATGATGTCCAAATTTTATCTCTTGGAAGGCGGCGCCTTCAAGCCATTGAAGGCTCCTTCCATGAATAGTACGAAGGCGCCTTCCACTACTTGAAGGTGCATTCGGGTACTATTCATTCGAAGGCTTTTTACTCCTTTTGCCCTGCATGTTGTGTTAGTCGAAAACTAAAACATCTAACCTGCAAAATAAGATTAGCACAGTGAAAATAAGAAGTAGTAATTAGCTCCTATCATACTAGAACCAGGAACTAGTTAAGGTCTCAGATTAGGGATCTAAAATGAACCTATCCTGGACCGACGCCTACTGTCCCTCAACCGAGACGTGCCCTCACAAAGTCACTCTTCTCTAGTAACTTACCTTTACTTATCATCTTGCAGTTGGTTGACTAGTCTTCTGACCCACTAGGTCTTCAGGCCAATTGTTTAGTCCGTGGACCCAACTAGACTTCTACTAGTTGTCCGGTCCCGCGGACCCAACCGGACTTCCTGCCAGATATCTGATCGACTCATTGACATATCTGGACTTTGCATAAGATATCCGATCTCGCGAACCTAACTAGATTTCATCCTGGTGTATGGTCCTTTGGACTTGTCAGTTCCTGCACATTTGGTAACGCAATTAGATCACAAAACACTTAACTTTACTCACTTGTCATTCATTAAAACTTGAGTTAGACCGTTACTGCAAACTACACCAACAATCTCTCCCTTTTTATTGCAATGACAACCTGGGTTAAGTTAGGAAAAATATACAACAAATACACAAAAAATTATTCTAAGAGAAGCAACATAAAAAAATGAGTTAGTTTCGTTTCTCTTTATCATTTTTAGAGTTAAGTTATTCTGATTTTTATTTATTTTCTAACTTAACCCTTGACCCTCCTCCTTTGACATTCATCAAAAAAATGAGTAGATAACAAAAAAAAAATGTGATAAGTAAAGTAATCAGTGAGAATAATAAAATTTTCAACAAAAAATACTTTCAGGATTATTAGGGAAAAGAGTTAAAAGAGTTTTATAAATCTTAAAAAAACTTTCATCAAAACACTTGTATTTTATATTAAAAATATCATAAGTTTGTGCAAGGAAAGTTTAGAATTTTTATATTAGGTTTTGAAAGATAACTTTTACAAAACTAAATTTCAAGGTAATTTTCAAAAATAACATTATAGTGATTTTGAAAAGTACTTCTGTATTAAAAAATAATTTTGAAATGAGTTTTGAAGAATTAAGGAATTTCAAAATATCTTAAACAAGAGTTTGAGAACATTTTCATAATTTCTTAAGATAAGTTGTATTATATTTCTCAACGTACATACAAAATGTAGTCAACATTATCCTGGAAACGTAATTTTTCAAAATGAATTTTTGGAAAGTTTGAGTGTGTTTTTGAAATTTTTTTCAAAGTATATTTAAAGTAGTTTTCAAAGACACTTTGTATTTTAAAATTATTTTAGAAATTTAGGTTTAAATATCCTCCCCCTAAATCTGATATTAAAAATAATTTAAACACCTAGAAAGTGTCCTTCCATGTCTAACTGGTAGTTACTAACTAAATATCAGAAGATAACAGTGTTCACTTGGTTAGTCAAGTTAAGTATATATATGTGTCAAGTTAGCATTTAACTAAGATGGATTACTTAACCTTATCACTGTAATTTGGTATTTCTCGCCCAGACTTGTGTTGATGTACAAATATAAGCATCTTAAGTCCAAGCAAAGGGCCTATGCATCTCACGCCGTTCTAAGTTTTGGAATACACAATCAAGGGAGTCCTAGTGTGTTTGTGAGATGCTCAAGTACTAAATCTATAGGAACATACTTTCTATGGATTTGATCTAGAGTAAGGCTAAAATCAATTTTGAAAGTCTAAGAAAATGAGAATTTTAAGGAAATAAAAGATTTTCCTTAGAATTTTTAAACTATTTTAAAGAAAGTATAAAAAAAATAACAGTCCTATTTTATTAAATACATTCCTAGATTGATCAAGCAATAGAGGTAAAAAGTGGAAAATAGTATATGTTTAAATATTTACAGAATCCAAAATATGTATTGTATAGTAAATAAAGTCAGAGCTAATCATCAGCTGGAGGTGGAGGCTGCTCAGGTGCTCGCATAATCTATAGGATCTACTGAAAACCAGTGGTAATCTCCTCCCGGAGAGCAGAGAAGCCGATAGTCATCTCTTCCCGAATGACACTAAATCCATCCAAGACTGACTGCCAAAGTTGTACAGAGGACTCCTCGAGTCGAGCTCTTCAAATACCCGATCGCACTCCTCATCCCACTTGAATTTAGTCGTTTGGCGTAGTATTTTGAAGAATGACAAGCTCCGATCGGCTGACTTTAAGATAAAGAGGGATAATGCCATGATCCGCCTGGTGAGACGCTGCGCTTCCTTCAAATTTTGAGGTGGTGGCATTTCTTACAACGCTTGTACTTTGTTAGGGTTCATCTCGATGCCCTGCTTGATGACGATATAGCCAAGGAAGCGCCTACTTTTCGCGCCGAACAAACATTTGCTTGGATTCAGCTTTATCCCATATTTCTTGAGTGTTTGGTAGGTCTCCTTGATATCCGCGCATAGGTCGGCAGCTCGAAGGGACTTTATCAATATGTCATCTACATATAACTCTATATTACGACCGATTTGCTGCCGGAACACTTTGTTCATTAGTCTCTAATAAGTAACTCCTGCGTTCTTGAGTCCGAACGATATGACATTGTAGCAATACATCCCGTCGATCGTAATGAAGCTGAACTTTTCTTGATCTTCGTGGGTGAGCGGTGTTGGAACTCCAAGGTTGTTTTGGTGTGATCAACAAGTTAAGTTAGGTCCTGCATTGTATTTAACCTTGTGTCTAAGTGTGCAGGAGCTTAGGAGCACAGGTACTCGAGCGGAAGACGCAGCTAGCGAGAAGGACGACACGCTATGCGTCCGAGGGACGAGGCGCTGTGGAAGAGTACACCGGCGGATGAGAAGGAAGTGCGCGCGGTGGTTCCGAGGTACGAAAGCCGGAGCGGAAGATTGCTCGGGGAGCAAGAGACGCAGCTAACGCGAATGTCGGCACGGGGTGCGACCGAGGGACGAAGTCTGCGGATGAGTACGCTGGTGGACGAGAAGGGACACGTGGCAATTCCGAGGGACGAGAAGCCGGAGGGAAGCACGCTCTAGAAGACCGGAAGATGGGTTCGGGTGAGCCCTATTCCGGATGTCAGAGATCACCCAAGCAAGCGGAGCTGGAGCAAAAAGACCCGGACCAGAGGCGAGTTGAACTGGAGAAGAGAGCACGGACCAAAAGTCAACAGGGTTGACTTTTGGCTCGGCGCCTGTCCGGCGCCGGAGCTGTCCGGGCGCCGGAATCTGGGCGCAGTGACTTTTCAGGATCGAGCTTTGACTCGATCCAACCGTTGGGGATAAATTTTATCCCCGCCCCCTTCCAGGCGCGCCGACCAAGGCTATAAATATAGCCTTGGTCGAGCTTTTCAACAATCACGATCATTCTATTTCCAAACACTTGTATGCTTTAGTTGTAGTTAAGCTTTTGTGCCTAAACACTGTAAGAGGCTTCTCCGCCTGAAGGAGTTTTTGAGCTTAATCTTCCTTGGATTAACAACCACATCGGTTGTAACCAAGTAAACATCTGGTGCCTCGTCTTTTCTTTTATGCTTCTATTTATCTGCTTAATTCATTTTACAAGTGTTAGCTTAATCGTTCGAGGAAGGGTTGTCTGTTTTTAATTGACAGATTATTTACCAACCCTTCTAGCCGGCCCAACGGTCCTACAAGTGGTATCAGAGTCAAGTTCGCCTCAGAGGGACTAACCGCCGTCTGAAGCAACAAAACATGGCCGGAGCTAGCGACTACCCACCAGCATTCGAGGGGGAGCTTGCTTCTTGGAAGCAACAAATGACGGTATTTCTTAACTCTGATATTGGTATTTCTCTAATAATGAAAACAGGTTATGAAGCACCGAAAGACACGAACGGAGAGAAAATCGGCATACGCCTCTGGAACGAGAAGCAACGTGAAGAGTCCATGGCAAATGCTCAGGCAGAGTTTCACATTCTAAGCGCAATACCAACTAAAGATTTCGACAGAGTCGGAGAGTACAAAAGCGCGAAAGAACTTTGGGAAAAGTTCTTAATGCTCTATGAAGAACCGGTTGAAGTCGTCTCCTCAATAGACATCGAGCCGTCATCAGAAGAATCCGAGACGGAAGAAATTACCAAGACAGTCCCAACAGCCGAAGTACATCCCGAGATCGATGAAGGGAGAGAATCTTCAGAACAAATTAATTCAACAGGGGGAGAACCTACGGCCAAAAAGGTAAGTAAGGTATGGTCTCCATCTTCTAATCAATTGGTTAAACCAGTCGAAAAGCTGCCTAAAGATTTTTTCGAATTAGAAATTGATTCATCAAAAGAGATTTTCGGTTCAGAAAAACTTTTGTATAACAAATCTTGCAAACTAGATTCTTGCGAATTAAGTACTTTATCAAAAGATTTATTTCCAAATATGTTATCGAAAGAATTTTTCGGATTAAGAAATCGACTGTTAAAAGATTTTTGCAAGTTAGAATTTTTGTCGTCAAATTCTTGCAAATCACAAAATAGTCTTTCGAACGAATTTTGCACCTTTCCGAAAGAACTTCTTATATTGTCAAAATATTTTATCAAGTTAAAATTTATGCTATTCAAATATTTTTGTGAAGTAAAAATTCAAAAAATAGAAATTAACATGATACAAATTTTTACATGTTTAATACTTGCGGTTTTAAATCTGAAAAAGATTGATTTAAGAAATTATGACAAGTTAAAATGGAAATTTAAAACTTTCTGATAAATAGAATTAAGAACTAAATAAATAAATAAATGCATAGAAATTTTTTTTTAACTTAGAAACTTTTCAAAAAAGCTGTTGTTGACTTAGAAATATTTTAACAGATAACTTTTCAAAATTTCCTAAGTCTTTAAACCCTTAGAATTTTAAACTCCATTTTATTGTGATCAAAGGGGGAGAAGGAAAGTATAAGTCTAGGGGGAGGTACAAATTGAAAATTAAAAATTTCTGAAATTTAATTTTTTCTATCTTGTTGCATATTATTGCAATAAATTGTTTAACTTCATATCTATTTTTGACCCTAACTTAACTTGGGTTGATCACACCAAAAAGGGAGAGATTGTTGGAACCCCAAGGTTATTTTGGTGTGATCAACAAGTTAAGTTAGGTCCTGCGTTGTATTTAACCTTGTGTCTAAGTGTGCAGGAGCTTAGGAGCACAGGTACTCGAGCGGAAGACACAGCTAGCGAAAAGGACGACACGCTGTGCG
Source organism: Zingiber officinale (assembly GCF_018446385.1). Classification (NCBI taxonomy): domain Eukaryota; kingdom Viridiplantae; phylum Streptophyta; class Magnoliopsida; order Zingiberales; family Zingiberaceae; genus Zingiber; species Zingiber officinale. The sequence continues at coordinate 104,018,136 of NC_055991.1, forward strand.
TCTGAGGGACGAGGCGCTGCAGAAGAGTACACCGGCGAACTAGAAGGAAGTGCGTGCGGTGGTTCCGAGGTACGAAAGCCGGAGCGGAAGATTGCTCGGGGAGCAAGAGACGCAGCTAGCGCGAAGGTCGGCACGGGGTGCGACCGAGGGACGAAGTCTGCGGATGAGTACGCTGGTGGACGAGAAGGGACACGCGGTAATTCCGAGGGACGAGAAGCCGGAGGGAAGCACGCTCGAGAAGACCGGAAGATGGGTTCGGGTGAGCCCTATTCCGGATGTCAGAGATCACCCAAGCAAGCAGAGCCGGAGCAGAAAGACCTGGACCAGCCCTATTCCGGATGTCAGAGATCACCCAAGCAAGCGGAGCCGGAGCAGAAAGACCTGGACCAGAGGCGAGTTGAATTGGAGAAGAGAGCATGGACCAAAAGTCAACAGGGTTGACTTTTGGCTCCGGGGCGCCCGGAACTGTCCGGGGCGCACGGAAGTGACTTTTTCTCAGGATCGAGCTTTGACTCGATCCAACCGTTGGGGGATAAATTTTATCCCCCCCAGGGTGCCCGGAACCCTTCCAGGCGCCCCGACCAAGGCTATAAATATAGCCTTGGTCCAGAAGCTTTTCAACAATCACGATCATTCTATTTCCAAACACTTGTATGCTTTAGTTGTAGTTAAGCTTCTGTTTTCTGTGCCTAAATGCTGTAAGAGGCTTCTCCGCCTGAAGGAGTTTTTGAGTTTAATCTTCCTTGGATTAACAACCACATCGGTTGTAACCAAGTAAACATCTGGTGCCTCGTCTTTTCTTTTATGCTTCTATTTATCTGCTTAATTCATTTTACAAGTGTTAGCTTAATCGTTCGAGGAAGGGTTGTCTGTTTTTAATTGACAGGTTATTTACCAACCCTTCTAGCCGGCCCAACGGTCCTACAAGCAGCACTTGATGAAAACCCTGGTAGGCGTCGAGCATACAGATCAGCTCGCATCCAATGGTGGAGTCCACCATTTGATAGATCTGAGACAGTGGATAGAAGTCTTTTGGACATGTCTTGTTTAGGTCACGGAAGCCGATGCAGATTCGTCATTTGTTGCCTGGTTTGGAGACCAGTACGATATTGGCGAGCCAACTTGGGAATTGAACTTCTCGTATATAGCCGACCTCTAGCAGATTTTCTATTTCTGCACGGATGATCAGGTTCTGTTCAGCGCTGGAGGGACTCTTTCTTTGCTTCACCAGTCGAGCATCCGGTCGGACATGAAGATTGTGCTGCGCGATGCTTGGAGAGATCCCGGGTAGCTCATGCATTGACCACGCGAACACATCATGGTTTTGTTGCAGATAGGCGATCAACTCTGCCTTCCTGCTCGGCTCCCAGATCCACAGCTATGAAAGTAATTGCCTCCGCTCGGCGAGAATGGATTTGGACCTCCTCTTTCTCTTCATAGACTAGGGCAGGAGGTTTTTCAGTAACAGTATTTACCTCTAGTCGTGGAGTCTTTCCGGCGGACCTAGCTTCGATTTTGACCATTTCGATGTAGCAGCACCGAGCGGCCAGTTGATCGCCCTTGACCTTCCCTACCTGATCGTCCACCAGAAACTTGATCTTTTGGTAGTAGGTAGAGACTACTGCTTGGAACTCATTGAGGGATAGTCGGCCCAGGATGATGTTGTAGGCAGAGGGGGGGCGTCTACCACGATGAAGTTCGTAGTTCTGGTCCTCCTAAGTGGCTCCTCTCCGAGCGATATGGCCAACTTGGTCTGGCCGATTGGCAAAACCTCGTTGCCGATGAATCCATACAGTTGGATCGTCATTGGTAGCAGCTCGCCTTGGTCGATCTGTAGCTGGTCGAATGCCTTCTTGAAAATTATGTTCACCGAGCTTCCTATGTCAACAAAGATATGGTGAATGACATAATTGGCGATCACTGCTCGGATGATCAAGGCGTCGTCGTGAGAGATCTCGACTTCCTCCAAGTCCTGGGGTCCGAAGCCGATCTCGGGCTCGTTCGTCTTTTTTTGGCTGCATCCTACTGCATAGATCTCCTGTCATCGCGCGTATTGTTGGTCCCTTTGGAGGCCGGCAAGAGGGGAGGGGTGAATTGCCCTACAAAATAAAAATCAAACCTTTCTCGGATTTCAACTATATCATAAACACTTGTAATAAAAAGTAGAGACTAAGTAAAGAAATCATACACCAGAGATTTACTTGGTTTGCAATCAGAGGATTGTTAATCCAAGGAAAGTAAGCGCACTATGATCTCCTCTGGGCGGAGAAGCCTCTTTACAACGTTGACAGCACAAATGAAAAGAACACAACTGAAAGCACAGAAAGAATTGATTACAAGTGAGTTCTATGATCTGTGCAAACCAGTGCTATATTTATAGCACTGGTCGGGGCGCCCCGAAGGGGTTCCGGGCGTCCTGGGGGATAAAACTTTATCCCCCAACGTTCAGATCGAGTTTGACTCGATCTGGTCAAAAACTTCGGTCCGGGCGCCCCGGACCCCAAAAGTCAACTCTGGTGGACTTTTTCAGTCCGGTCGCTCCGCTTCGGTTCAGCTCGTCTCGGTCCGGGTCTTCTGTTCCGGCTCCACTAGCTTGGGTGATCTCGGCCATCTGGAATAGGGCTCACCCGAACCCATGTTCCAGCCTTCTCCTCGAGCAGCCTTCCTTCCCGGTTTCTCGTCCCTCGAACGCCGCGCACGTTCTTCTCGTCCACCGGTGTACTCTTCCGCGGTCACCTCGTCCCTCGGACGCACCGAGCCCGTCGTCTCTCTCCCGTGCCGTCCTTCTCGCTAGCCGCGTCTTCTGCTCGACTTCCTGTGTTCCTAAGCTCCTGCACACTTAGACACAAGGGTTAAACAAACGTAGGACCTAACTTAGCTTGTTTGATCACATCAAAACACCTTGGGGTTCCAACACGTATGACTTCCAAGCTCGATTGGAGTCGCCGCTGGTTGGACCACCGGCGATGATGTTTATTTCTCCCCGAGCGGCTTGCTTCGATTCTCTTCCTCCTGAGCGGAGGGTCTGCTTCGGTCACCCAGGCCCTAGGCGGGCTCAACGTGCTCTCTTCGTTGGTGCTGTCACTCAGGCGATCTTCCCGCATCTCGCTGCCCAGCGGATTGATGTCTGTGTCGTCGGTCGAGAGAGGGGGATCGATGGCGGTAGCTTCGCTGAGCCAGTCAACTGACGATAGGCGTCAATCCTTGGCAGTCGCGTGTGTTGTGTGATGTGGACTGGTGGAAAGAGCAAAACATAGGTGTCAATATCTTACCTTTTGATGCTTTTGGCCGGCTGAAAGCGACATACTACACGGCATGCATCCTTGTCTCATGTGGTCGTCCTCCTTCGGTACTTTGCCCCTGGGCAGCTAGTGGTTGCTCATCGGTCGTCGTTCGGTCGGTGCCGAGGGCTTGGCTAGCATCTCCTTCCTTCTGGTCGCTTGGGCTTCTTCCACGTTGATGTACTCATTGGCCTTTTGAGCATGTGATCATAATCACTGGGTGACTTCCTTATGAGTAATCGAAAGAAGTCTCCCTTGACAAGCTCTTGAATGAATACATTCATCATGGTCTCGGATGAGACCGAAGGGATATCCATGGCCACCTGATTGAAGCGATGAATATATGCTCGTAGAGCTTCTCTCGGTCCTTGCTTTAAGGAAAATAGGCCGACGTTTGTCTTTTGGTATCGGTGGCTTCCTTATGAGCAATCGAAAGAAGTCTCCCTCGACAAGCCCTTGAGTGAATACATTCATCATGGTCTCGGATGATACTGAAGGGATATCCATGGCCACCTGATTGAAGCGCTGAATATAGGCTCGTAGAGCTTATCTCGATCCTTGCTTTAAGGAAAATAGGCTGACGTTTGTCTTTTGGTATCGTCAGCTGCTCGCGAAATGAAGTAAGAAGGTCGTTCAGAAGTCTTTGAAGCTGCGTATTGATCCGTCCGGCAGCCTTCTAAACCAGCGCTGCACCGATCCAGCGAGTGTGGTGAGGAAGACTCGGCATTTTACTCTATCAGTGTACTGGTGGAGTGTGGCTTTATTATCGAACCTATCTAGATAATCATCTGGATCGGTCTAAGACACGATCGCCAATGGGGTGTAGTGCCTATGGAGAGGATCTTGCAATATGTCTTCAGAGAACTGGCGGTTGATCCACTCGGAAGATGCGTTGCCTCGAGGTGCCTTGCCCTTCCGTGCATCCCGAACGAGCGCTTCATCCGAAGAAGATTCCAGCTCTTGGTCGGCTTGGGCTATCTCTGAGGGGGTGTTTGGTTGGGGGTTATCGTTGATAACCTTGGTAGGTTATCAATAAAAATATTGTTTGGTTTGGGTAATCAAGGATCCCTGGTAATAAGCGATTCCCGCCACATCAGCAAAGTCGGCATGCAACGCGGAATTGCATTACCTCCGAAATATAAGGTTTTGGACGATTCCGTGGTTATCATTTTTTTCCCCAAAATTACCCTCCACAATTCTCTCCCCTCTCTCCTCTTTGCCCGAAGCTATAAAGATAACAAATTTAATTCTGTTTTCCTTCATCTTTGACTTTGCTGCTAGCCTTCTTCTTTGATGGGAGCAGTAGGCTTGGACGGCAAGCCAGGCTGGAAGAGGGCAGCTTCTTTAGAGGAGGAGCAGCAGCTTAGAAAGCTCTTCTTTGGCCGACGGCTAGAAGAGGGCAGCTTCTTTAGAAAGCTCTTCTTTGGTCGGCGGCTAGAAGAGGGCAACCCCTTCCTTTCCTTGGTGTTGCGTGGCGACGACAACCATTGCTGGTGTGGCTGGTCGGCGGCGACAAGAAGTAAAAGGGGAAGCCCCTTTTCCCCTTTTTCTGTTCAGCGGCAGCAGCGAAGAGGAGGAGAAGAGAAGTCACGTGTTGTGTGGCTGGTCGGCGCGCGACGAGAAGAAAAAGGGGAAGCCCCTTTTCCCCTTTTTCTGTTCAGCGACGGCAGCGAAGAGGGGGAGAAGAGAAGTCACGGAAGAGAAGAGAGAATAAGGTTTTTATTTAATTAAATTAATTAAAAAGGTCAATGGGTAAATTAGTAAATGTAAAATTAAGTGGTTGCATAACCTAAGTTGAATCAAACACGTAATAGGTTATGTTTTATTCCTGATCACCTTGGTTATGTGATTACTTGGTAATCACATAACCAAGGTTATACATGATGACTTGAACTAAATGCACCCTGAGGGTTTTTGGAATAGTGCCCAATGAAAATGTATGAGCGCGGGTGGAGGGCCACACTGGGTCGACCCTGGAGGAGGGCCACACTGGGCGATAGCCCTGGGCCTAGAATTTTGGAGGGCCCAAATTTATTTTTAGTATTATGTATTATAGGTATGTAGCTGGGGCCTTGAGTAGTTGGATCCAAATTTATATTTCATAACCTTTTGATATTGTCTTTTCCATTTATCCTTTTAAGTTGCAATTTGTAAAGTGGTAAACAAATAAAAAATTAGGGATTTGGGGTTACCATGAAATAATTGGAAGATATAATCTTATTTTTTGAAAAGTATAGGAATGATGATTTTGTTGTAAGTTTGACTATTACTAAAAGTCTTGCATCATATATGAACACAGAGCCAATATTTACAACAAAGCGTCATATTTTTAGGAAAAAATAATTTAATGAAAGAGAGGACGATGAAGTTTCACTATCGTCCTTTAGAATTGATTATTTTGTTGTTTTTGTGGACATGATGATTGCTTCTTTAAAATGTAGATTTGAGCAAATGAAAATTTTTGAAATTATATTTGATTCAAAAATGTTAAGAACTTTGGCGGATGATGAATTGCGAAAATGTTGTGTCAATCTAAAATCTACTCTAACTCATAATAACTCATCAAATGTTAAGTTAGATGATTTATTTACCGAATTAAAAAATATTACAAATTACTTTACCAAATATAGTAATGTCTACTATTGATATTCTTGAATTTGTTCAAGATATAAATTATTATCCAAATATTACAATTAATTATAGAATCTTGTTGACTATGCCTGTTACGATAACATCAGTTGAAAGGAGTTTTTTAAAATTAAAATTATTGAAAGCATATATGAGATGGTCAATATCGCAAGAAAAATTAAATGGATTGATAATTTTATGTATTGAGAATGATATTTTGAAAAATCTTGAAACTAATAATATTATAAATGATTTTATAAATATAAATGTTAGAAAAAATTATTATAAATAAATTATATATTATTAAAAATTTATTTTAGATCTCATTTTATTTTTTTTATCCCGAGTCTCCTGAGTCAAACACCGGAGTTGGGTCTTATGGAATCGCGGTGCGCAGACACATGGCGACATTTGAAGGCGGCTGGTGGTGAATAAAGGGATATGAGGAGGGTAGTTTGGTAAATCTGTAAGTGACGGGTCGAAGTCGGCCACGGCTATTTCATGAGCTGGATTGTTCGAGAAGGCGGTTTCCTAATGAGCTGGACTGTTCGACGGTTTCTTTTCTAATTTTCTCCTTGATTTTCTTTTTCTATCAGTTCACAGTTGATCATAGCACAAGTAATTATAAAGAAAGATTTGTTTATCTTCGTCTTCAAATTTGACTACAAATTCTGGCCGCATCGCGACACTTATTTATAATAGATAAAAATTAATCTTAATCTCTCTTTTTTCGCTTTTGACCAATTCAATTATCTATATTAATATAGATTCTTTTACCATTTTAAGCCCCAACTTTATTATGTTTTTTAATTTATGTTAATGTTTTTTCTACATCTTTCCATTTTAACACCTCTTAATATTATTCCAAAAAAAATATAGAACTATCACACCAATTATTCTCCTAGAATCGATCCTATAAATATAGAAAAAAATAAATATAAATATATAACTAAAAATATATAGTCGAGACGTTAATATCAAGTAAATGACATACCAACATTTTAATTAGGTATTTATCTATTTGAATGAATCTTTTAAGTACTATCTAATTTATTCCAGTAGTTAATAAAAAAAATTATATAGCTAAATTGATTTCCTTCCCAAATTAATTAGTTCACAAAATTAGATACTAATTACTCGAAAAAATTATTAAAGGGCCATTAAAATTTAAATTCCAAATGGATGAATATTTTATAAATTAACTTCAAAATACTCATAAATTATATTTTGAATTTATTTACAGGATAAATTAGAAAAATATCATCAACTTTTAGAATGAATTGAGGGAAGTTTAGGCCGCCTGAATTACTAAATAATGAATTTAGGTTTCTCACATGTTAAACTTAGTAAAATATTAAAAATATATATTTAACAGGTTAACAAAAATGAGATGGCCATAGGCAATGGGGTGTACTTCATTGCTGGTGAAGTCGTACAATGAGATGGCCATAGGTTGAAGCTCGTTGGCATCGATTTGCATACTTTTAAACGTACTTTTGAACAACACGTTGATAAAACTCCCGGTATCTACGAAAACTCTGGCCACGAGACTGTTGGTTATGACGATCTTAATTATGAGAGCATCATCATGGGGAAGCTCTAACCCCTCCAGATCTTACTGTCTGAAACTAATTATGGGCCCGCCCACTTACTCCTAACTACATCCTACAGCATGTACCTCTAGACGTCGCTCATGAGACTTTCATGCCCTGGTGGAATCTCCATCAGTGGGCCCTCCAGAAATCATACTGATTTCTCGGACGGCTGAGTTGCCCTGATTTTCAACCTCCTTGATTCCCAGGCTCCTGGTTGTGACCAGGTTGTTGATTCCTTTGTCTGGCAAGATCAAGCTGAGGTCGATCAGGTTGACTAGCCCCGGCTGTATCATGCTGGTTGGCAATTTCGGGAGGAGGTAGACCCATCTCAGCGACACACCTAGAGTCTCAGGCAAACTAAAAGCAGTCACTGGTGGCATGGGTGTGGGAGCGATGATAAGTGCAGTAGCGTGGTCCCCACGACCTAGGCCTTGGAGCTTGAACAGCTGTCACACGGGGAATCGGTCGGACCTCCAGACCGAGATCGAAGGGCGGTCGGGCGTCCCGAGTACGCGGAAGAGGTTGGGCTGGCGATTATGGTGGCTTCTTTTCTAGTTTGTTGGTGGGAGTAGACACCTTGTCGGCTTTCTGTCGAGCAGCTTGAACCTCTTCCACGTTGATATAGCTGGCGGCCTTTCCCAGCATCTCGTTGAAGTTTTTGACGGGATCTCGAATGAGGTCCCGGAAGAACTCCCCCTCTACCAATTCATGAGAGAAGGTGCTCATCAATATTTCGGAGGTGGCTGATGGAACGTTCTGAGGCACCTGGTTGAAATGCTTGATATAACTTCGTAAGGGCTCGACTGACCCTTGCTACAGTGATCCATCTTTTGGTACTTCCTACTACTGGCGAAGTGGCGCAGGAAGACTGTCTTGAAATCATGGAAACAAGTGATGGACCCGTTCGGCAACCCGTCAAACCATTTTTGCGCCGAGCCAGATAAAGTATTAAGGAACACTCGACACTTGATAACATCACTATACTGATGCAACAAGACAGTGTTCCTAAACTTACGGAGATGATCTTCCAGGTCCTGACTATCGTCATATTCTGTTGGTTGCTACTCGAAAAACCTAATGGTTCCACTGTACAAAAATTTTGTACAAAGGTCTGAACCTTTTCTTAGCTACCATGTGTTCTTTTAAATTAAACTTGGATCGCCTGTGGAACTTAACACGTTTGATCCAAAATTTAATCTATTTGTTCTTTTAGGTTTAGACTCGGATCTCCTGCGGAACTTAACACTTTCGATCCAAATCACCTAAGTTATTAATTCCATTAAATATTAATTTCCATAATTGGTTCCCAGTACTGACGTGGCGAGGCACAGGACCTTCTTGGATATGGGAGCAACCACCACCGACTAGAAAAAACCTTTTAAGGAAAGCTAATATTTAATTTCCTAAAATAACTTTAGGTTAACCGAAAGGAACAATCAAATCACAAGGAAAAAAAAACAAAGAACACAACATCGAAAATAAATTCGAAATACTAGAATCGCATGCCTCTTGTATTTGGTATTATTTCTAAAAATAACTAATATGATGCGGAAAGGAAAAATACTAGTTATACCTTTTAGAAAGACCTCTTGATCTTCTACCGTATTCCTCTTCTAATCCCGGACGTTGTGTGGGCAACGATCTTCCGAGACGAGAACCACCAAACCACCTTCTTCTTCTTTCCTTCAAGTTTCGGCCAAGCAAGACTTTCAAAGGAAGAAGATCCTTTTCCACCAACCAAGCTCCAAGGGATGCAAGTTTTCTCTCCTTCTTCTCCAAGCTAAGATCCGGCCACCACTTGATCTCCAAGAGAAAAGAAGGTTTCGACCACAAAGATGGAGAGAAGAGAAAGGGAAGGGCCGGCCACACCAAGGAAGAAAAGAGGGAGAAAAATAATAGAGTTTTCTTGCATAAAGTCTCCTCTACCCCCTCTTTTATAATCCTTGATCTTGGCAAATAAGGAAATTTAAATAAAAACTTCCTTAATTCTTTTGCCATGAAAAGGAAAAATTTATTTAATTAAAAATAATTTTTCTTTTCATTATAACATGGTCGGCCACTTATTTCCTCAAATCAAGGAGAGTTTTAATTAAACAAGAATTAAAACTTCCTAATTTGTTTCTGAAAATTTATAAAAATTTCTCCAATAATCTTATCCCTTCATGATTGGTTTATAAAAAGGAAATTTAATAAATTAAAATCTTTCTTTTAAACATGTGGATAAAAAGAAAGTTATCTCTAAAAATTAAAATCTCTTTTAATCTACAAATAAGGAAAGATAGAATATTTAATTTTTAAACTCTCTTTTAAATTATGAACATTGTTAAAAAGGAAAGTTTTCTTAAAATTTAAAATCCACCTTTTAATCAACAAATAAGGAAAGATTTCAAAATTTAAACTCTCTTTTAAACATGTAGATGATTTACAAATAAGGAAAGTTTTTACCAAAAATTAAAATCATCCTTTTAATCTACAAATAAGGAAAGAGATTAATCTCTTCTCTTATTTTTTGTAGAAAGCTATAAAAGGAAATTTTTAATTTTTAAACTCTCTTTTAAAATCATGATATCCACATAAGAAATAATTTTAATAAAAATCCTTTTTAATATTCTAGTGGCCGGTCACCTAAGCTTGGGACCCAAGCTTTGGCCGGCCACCAACTTGGCTCATCCACTTGGTCTTGGCCGGCCCCATTGGATGGGTAAGAAGGTGGGTATGTGGTGGGTATAAATCTCTATATACAAGAGGCTACGGTAGGGACCGAGAGGAGGAATTGGTTTTGGTCTCCCGATAAAATTAAGCATCCCACGGAACACACAACTTAATTTTATCAATAATAATTCATTCCACTAGAGAACTATTATTGAACTACCGCACCAATCCCAAATTACATTTTGGGCTCCTTCTTATTATGAGTGTGTTAGTCTCCCTGTGTTTAAGATGTCGAATGTCCACTAATTAAGTGAGTTACTGACAACTCATTTAATTAATATCTTAGTCCAAAAGTAGTACCACTCAACCTTATCGTCATGTCGGACTAAGTCCACCTGCAGGGTTTAACATGACAATCCTTATGAGCTCCTCTTGGGGACATTCTCAACCTAGATTACTAGGACACAGTTTCCTTCTATAATCAACAACACACACTATAAGTGATATCATTTCCCAAATTATCGGGCTTATTGATTTATCGAACTAAATCTCACCCATTGATAAATTAAAGAAATAAATATCAAATTTATGTGCTTGTTATTATATTAGGATTAAGAGCATACACTTCCATAATAACTGAGGTATTTGTTCCTTTATAAAGTCAGTATAAAAGGAACGACCTCAAATGGTCCTACTCAATACACTCTAAGTGTACTAGTGTAATTATATAGTTAAGATAAACTAATACCTAATTACACTACGACCTTCCAATGGTTTGTTCCTTTCCATTTTGGTCGTGAGCTACTGTTTATAATTTATAAGGTACTGATAACATGATCCTCTGTGTGTGACACCACATACCATGTTATCTATAATATAAATTAATTGAACAACTACATTTATCATAAATGTAGACATTTGACCAATGTGATTCTTATTTCTAGATAAATGTTTATACCAAAAGCTAGACTTTTAGTATACATCCTAACATATTCACCGATAGCGGGAGGCTGATATCTCTTAGGTAACTGATGGGCGTAAATATTATGATCGTTTATGCATGTTTTAACACACATTCACTTACTTTATACGTATATATTCTTTGCATGATCACCTCTTTTATCACGCACTCATCATATATACTATTTTGTTCGGATATCTACTCTTTGTTTGGTTTTGTGATGACAGGGACAACTTTCGGAGCAAAAATAATGATTGTCGACACACTGGAACGAGCCAGAGAACACGACCGTGTGGCCAAACAGGAGAGGAGAAGTGCATGGTCGTGCAACTCTTGCACGATCGTGTGGTTAACCCAGAGGTAGATTAGGGCATGGCCGTGCATACTTGCACGACCGTGCCCCCCCCCCCCAACGACCGAAGCTGAGGAAGGAACGACCGTGCAACCCTGCACGACCGTGCCCCAAGAATCGAGCCTGAAGCTCACACGGGTGTGCCAATTGGCACGACTGTGTAGTGCAGCCAGAGACAAGAAAGGGACAGTTGTGTCATTCTTACACGGTCGTGCCGCCGCAGCCGCGCCCTAGCCTATAAAAGGGTTTTAACCCTTTTCCTCAGAGGGGAGAGAGCCGGGAAGCGGGCCGTCAAAGAGAGAATCGACTTGGTGTCGTTTCACGTCATCTAGGACCTCTGTCCAATGATCATTCATCACCACATCAACTCCAGAAGTAAAGGATTGGATCCGAAGATCACTCGTCGTCATTGGATAAGCATCTTTTCTCTTTCTCTCTTCTTATTTGAGAATTGCATGCTTAACATTATGTCTTCAGGTTTTTCTCTGGCGCCTATGGAGTAGATTCTTTGTTCTAGGATGATAGAGTAGTTGTAGATTGGTTTGATGTAAGACTCATACTTTTGCCTCTATTTCATTGGATGATTTCGCTTGCTTTGTTTCGACTACTCGATCTCTATATCGTGTTAACTGATTATGTAGGAATTGCCTATCTCGTAGAAAGAATATCCTAGATCGTACACCCGAGGGGCCCTAGTGATAGGGATAACCTGTTTACGGACATCTAGGGTACTTCCTTGAAAGGAGAGAAAACTCCTCCACAAGGAAGTAAGAGACCAAACTAAGCTCCTTATCTCTATCTTTAGTTACACCAATTAGAGTAGTGTTCTTGTGATCTACCGAGGCGCCCTAGTGATAGGGGTTAACCGTAACAGGATTTCATAAGAATCTTCTTTATTTGGTACCTAAGAATAGATACTTCAACTTCTGACGAATGCATGTTGATGGACAATGAGTAAAGGATAGAATGTGATACATCAATACCACCACAATGAAACTAAACTCCTAGGACTCTTCATAAACCAAGTCTTTTACTTCTTCTTTGCTAGTTCTCGTTTCCGTTTCCAAACCCCTTTTCTTTATATAACTTACAACCATCGGTAGTTTAGCTAATCCTAAGTAAGCCATCGCTAGTGCTTATAACCAGTCCTCGTGGGATGGATAATCTTTATTACTGACGACGAATCCGTGCACTTACGGTTCGTAACAATAACTTTTCGTAGAGCACCCTTGTAGAGAAGGGCACTTGCTCCTCAGGATCCATTCTGAGCTCCTCCTTGAGAACTATAGCTTTATCCTTTTTAGAATCCATGGGCGGGGAGCTTTCTGCTTCAGAAGCCTGCGGTTGCTCCTTCTTATTATAGCCGCTCGGGCTCTTGTGATGGTAATCAAGGCCAGGCTCTTGATAGAAGGCCGAGGGAAACTCCTCGGGCTACTTTCTTTTAGACCCTCTATCAGAAGCATGGGTCAGCTCCTTAGAAATTGCCAACATCTTGTAAGGTCGAGAAGCAGTGGTCTGCTTCTCGGAGGCTGCCCACCTCTTAGCTTCTTTGTACAACTCGTATTCTCCGACTGTCATAGTTACGTTAATCTTGCCGGTGTCCTCCATATTTTCGCTCCAGAATAGGCAAAGAAGTTCCCACAAATGGTACCAAATTGATCATGTCTGGAGTCTGAGTCAGACAAAGGCTAGATGAAGTGTCGCTAGCGTTGATAGAGAGGAAACTGTGATGCGGCGGTCACACGAGCTTCCCAGAACGGACCCCCACGTGGTCCTGAAGAAATACGAGGCCTGCGTCGACAATACCAGACCCTTGCACACACTCAGATAAGCACACAGAGCGTTAAGAACCAAGGAAAAAGTCCCCGGAGCAGGCTCTCAGACGCTCAAGTCAGGTACTTTTTTCCCAAAAGAACAGTGTACGAAGGAAGAAGAAAAGTAGACAAGTATGCGAGTAAGCATACCTGCGCAAGGGAGAGAACATCCCTTTTTATATGACAATATGTACCTTCTGGAGACTGACCCCTGTTAGAGGATGTCGGGTGTCAAGACTTGTCGAGTGGTGGAGGATACGTGACCTTCTCCTATAGACCGGAGGAAGGTTCTACAGGCAGATGATCCCAACCGATGGAATATTCCCTGACATACAACATATATTTTCTGACAGGTAGTTACGATTCCCTGACCTATTGTCGTGTAGTACCTTCTTTCCTGCCTGGGTGCGATTGAAATAGCCCTGGTTGGTCTGTTGAGTGTTGATGAACAAACTGGTTGGGCCCCTTCTGTCGGCCTTTATGATTCCGACCCCACCGAGTGTGGTAAGTTTGCTCACGTAAGCCAGCTTGACAACCCCTTGATTGGTAAAGCCAGGTCGAGTTGGGTCCTGACCGCGTTTCTTGCCGCAACCCTGGTTTCCCGACCGGGAGACCCCTCTCTGGCTTCATACACGGGATGGCTCCCGGTGGTCCCACTCCATATACCGACTGCTACACCTCTTTGTCTTCTGACTGCCACGCCCCCTCGATTTCTGACTACCACATTTCATTGACCTTTGACTACCACACCCCCTTGTCTTCTGATTGCAACGCCCCCTTGACTTCTGACTGTCATGTCCCTTGATTTCTGATTGTCACACCCCCTTGACTAGACCCTAATACTATGCACCGTATCATATATGATTAGTCAAAACTTGAAAGCCATAAGTAATTAAGTACTCAATGACAATCTTTATGCCGTTGGACTTGTTAGCCACAATATGGAGGCTCCAACTATCATCCACTTTAAGATTGCTAAGAGAATTATGTGTTATATCAAAGGTATATGACAAATTTTGGATTGTTTTATTCATCGTGTAATAATTTTAAGCTTGAAGGATATAGCGATATTGATTGGATGGAGATATGGATGATAAAAAGAATACTATAGAATTTGTGTTCTTTATTGGAGACACAACTTTCACTTGGATATTGAAGAAACAACTTATTGTCATATTTTTTACTTGTGAAGCAAAGTATATGGTTACGACTTAATGTGTTTGTCATACTATTTGGCTCATAAATTTATTGAAGGAGTTAAGTTTACCACAAGAAGAAGCAATCAAGATTCGAATTGATAAAAAGTTTACAATAACACTAACAAAGAATCCAATCTTCCATGATAGAAGCAAGCATATCGATATGTTGGATTTTTCGGGCCGCGAAAACCGCTTTTCGCGTCGCGGAAATCCCGAAACCCCCAGCCACGGATCCGTGCGAAGTAAAAACTTTCGAAAACAAAATTACGAGTACGAGTTTACCAACCTATAGATCTACACTAGAATTATATGTTAAGAGTTTTACCCTTGATACGTGCCTTTCACGAATCCCGCTCGTCCAATGGTGTCGGATCTTAAGATTGTCAAAGTAGACAACCTTCTAGAAGTATCCACACAAACACAAGAAGGAGATCACCAAACTAAAGTGTGCTAGCACCTTAGTAGGGTTCGACAAGATGAGGAGAGGGAGAGAAGAAAATGGAGCAAGGAAGAAGATGAAGGAATGAATGAGAATTACTCACAAAATGAAACTTATTCATCCATTGATGTGGCCGGCCACATTAAGAGATGTTGTAACCTCCATGGAATGCCAAGAGTCACAACTCTTGGTAACTCCCATGAGGTGGCATCTCACTTAAGCAACCATGATGATGTGGAGCATCATCATTGGCCCACTCAATGCCAACTCACCAATGAGGTGGCATAAAGTCAATTCAAACTTGACTCTTCATCTTCCTCTCAAGTCAAGTCAAACTTGACTTAATCTCTCTCATGGTTGATCTAATCCAACCATTTAATTCAAGCCAATTTAATATAATGAATCTAATTCATTTAATTAAATTGATTCAATGAGTCATAATCTAAATTAGACTCATTGAACACATGAATCAAATTGAGTCCAACTCAATTAGCCTAATTAGGATTACTCTTAATCCAATTTGATTCATCAAATGAATCTAATCCTCTTGGTTCATCATATGAACCTAATCTCCATCTAATTGTCCTTAGTGTGTGACCCTATAGGTTCTTGTAACGTTGGCAATGCCCCTAAACCCATTTAGGAGCATAAGTAATGAGCGGTATCTAGCAACACATCATTACTACCCAAGTTACAAGAATGTTGAGATCCAACATTACCTTGTGACTACTAATTGTGACTCCTCACAATATATGACAAGTGTCCTTCTATCCTAGACATCTAGATTGATCAATGTGAGACATAGACCATGTCATCCTCTAATCAATCTAAATCTTGAACTCCAAGTAGACTCACTAAATTAAATGAGCTCAATATCTCATATTGACTCATTTGGGCATGGTCATGCACTTCGTGGTCTCACTCTATCAAGAATATCGATGTCTCTCCCGTCATATAGGAGGGATAGATCCCATCTACATCACTCACATCCCTCTGCATAATTCGTTACATACCCAGTAATCGCCTTTATAGTCCACCCAGTTACAGGTGATGTTTGACAAAACCAAAGTACATAACTCCTTATGTAGGGATCCATGGTGACTTCAGGTCTAAGGACTAGTAGTCATACTAATAGCCACATGAGAAAGTATATGACACTCATATAACGATCCATGATACTTTCTCATGGCGGGTCATTCAGTATACATTCTCTAATGCATACCCATGTGTCAACTTGATATCTCTATATCTATGAATTGTGAGATCAAGTCATCGAGTTGACCTACATGCTAGGTTTATTACATTAACATTGTCCCTGAATGTTAATACTCGACTAGGAATGATTAAGAGTAGTGTTCCCTATATCATCTCACTATCGATTCAACCAATCGATTGACATAGGTAAGAACCTTCTACTCAAGGACGTTATTATACTTAGTTTATTTGGCACTAATACTAGTAAACATAATAACCAAAAACCAAATATCTTTATTTATATAAGAATATGATACAATAAGTCCATAATACAATTATCAAATGATTAGCTCTAGGGCTCTAACTAACATTATATACGCTATCACTAAATCAATGAGTACATCATAAGAAAAGAGGTATAAATAGAATACACAAAGTCTCATGATTAAGTTGCTAATATCTTTATCATACTACTCAAATTTGAAGACTTTATCAAGATGTGAAGTTTGCTTGGAGTCATAAAATCAAGTTTAAGAGCGAATGTTGGAAATTAAACTTCAATTTTGGGATTTGGGCTAAAATTGATTGAATTAATATGGAATTAGTGGGTTGATAAGGTGACAATGAGTGGATTGATTAGGTAACAATTAGTGGTAGTTAGTGGTTAAAGATAAATGATATATATTTAATGTATTTACATTAATTGAATTAGTAGGATAAAATATTGGAGTTAATGGTTTATTTGGGTTATGTAATTAGCCTAGAAATATCCTAGTTGTTTACGAAGGAAAAATGGAATGAAAAAAAAAATATTTTAAAGAGAAGTTCAAGTTTCCTTGTTTCCTCTTCCACTTCCCTCAATTATTTTATTCCAACAAGGTTGGACCCATCTTTACTTCTGTATTGGGCAAGCAAAAAGGGTGTACATGGACTCAGTCATTTATGATTTTGATAATTTGTAAATTGATTGAAATGGAGAAAGTGATATCATAATTTTTTCTATGTTCTCTAAAATAATGTCCTTTACTCTTAAAAACCTTAATTTGTAGTTAGAAGGCATTTTTTTCTTTTCAAAATACAAGTTAAATAAAGTTAATATGTGAAGAAAGTATATGTGAGAAGCAAAGTAAAATTCTAGCTTAGCATCTGTAGTATTAATGAGATATTCAAGCATTACATTAGATATGATTAATCAAAACTGGAAAGCCTCAGGTAATCAAAACGTGGATGGAAATGCACTTATTCTTAGATTATTTTCCTGGATTTGGTAGCACGTCATGGTCGAAATCTTATTTGGATTATCATGCATGTACTGGATATATTCTATTAATCTGTTGCACATGCCAAGAAACGTTTACGTTGGCTATGGACGAGTTCTAACTGGAATGACCGGATCAAATCATTGAAAAAAATTATTCTAATAATTATTACTGTTAGGACTTGCTAGTGAGGGATGAATAGTTTTGATTGTTTCTCGTCTTTACTTTGTATTCGTTGATTGAATGTGCAACGAAAATTTTGATTTAAACTTTACTCCACATACACTATACTTGAATTTTACTTGATATTCATCTTTTTTAAATGACTAATCCAATAGTATACTCCTAGCTTACCACTTCCATTAAGAATTTCCTCCTTCTCGAAAAACTCCCGGAGATAGAAAAATCTCTTTCAAGCTTGAGCACAAGAATAAAATAAAAAACAAGAATACAAAGATAAATGAAATCGAAAATGACTTTATAATAAAAATCTTGCTTAATTTGTTTGATCCCTTATTGTTTGAAAATGCCTCTTATTGGCCTTAAAATATGACAGTTCTTTTCTCCAAATTCCCCAAGAACTAGCAGCTTCTAATCTCCACAAAACTCCCTTTTCTATGTTACTTTTGGGTTGAAATGTGTCTTCCAATCGATTGGTCTTATCTCAATCGATTGTCACGTCAGATCTGATTATTCAAACCTACAAAATGACTCTCTTTTACCAAACCAATTGATTGGTAAGCCACATTAATTGATTGTTGGATGTCGATCAATTATGTATCCTTTTTTTCATTGATTATAGTCAAACAATTGATTGCAGTAATTGATTGATTGCAGCTAATCCATTGTACCAATCTATTCCGGATCATTCTATGCTCCTAAAATAACCTCACAATCGGTTGCCCTTTACACCAATAGATTATCCAACCCTAAACCTTGAATCTGGGTTTAAAGTTTACTAATCGATTGTCACATCTCGTCAATCGATTGGTAACCCTTAGTATCTTGCCTGGCATCCAGTTGATCTCAACTTAACAAGACTTCTTCTACCTAATCTCTAGTCATGTGTGATCTGTTGGGATTTCTAGTTGCTTAATATCCAATCAACTTTGACATATTGAGACTTTTTAAAGTAAGTACTCGGTCAATCTTTAACTCACTTGGAATTTTGATCACTAAGTGTTTGGCTAACATTTGACCCACTTGAACATTCCTCTTATCCACTTTTATTGGACTTCTAATCACCAAGTGTTTGATCAACCTTTGACCCACTTACACTTTGCTCTTGTGCTAAGTATCTGGTCCTCCATGACTCACTTAGACTTCTCATCCATGCCAAGTGTCTGGTCCTCCATGACCACTTGGGCTTTTCTATTGTGCTAATTGTCCAATCTTCCGTGATCCACTTAGAATTCTCGTCTGTATCAAGTGTCTGATCCTTTGTGACTCATTTGGCATTTCCTCTTGTTAACTTCCCATTCGACTTTTAATCACTAAGTGTCTAATCATCTTTGATCCACTTAAATTTCTCTCTCATATATTGATCAAACATCGAATCCTAAGCTCAAGTCAACCCGAGCTTAGTTAACCTTGACCTAGGCCAATTGTACTAATAATCTCTCCCTTTGTGATGTTTGACAATATGTTTAAATTAGGTTTCATCCTTATACTCATGTCATAGCATGAATGAGTGTTTCATAACTTAAACCCTACATTTTCCTTCTTTGATACATATCAATTTTTTTCTTCTGAAATTCCATTTATCTTATCTTTCCAACATCCCAATGGAGATTCTCTAACTCCCATTGTTTCTAATGCTCCACCTTGAGCATTCAACAATAACCTTTAGACATTCTTACTGAAATCATGTCTTTAAGGTGAACCTTCTACTCAAAGCATATGTTCAATTTCTATCATTGTACCAACAATGATTTGAAGTTCCTAAGTATTTATGAAATCCCAAAGTCTAAGTCATGAGGTTGAGAATTCAACTTTAAATCTACACCTCTTCCTCAATTCCACATTATTCTCCTTTAACCATTCCTTTCTTATTTTCATTAAGAAAATTACTCTTAAATATTTATCCAAACATTTCAAAGAGTTAGGGATAGTTAAATTACCTAAACATGGCTTAACTAACTGAAATAAACTCATTTCAGCCAAAATCTATAACTACCAATTGATTGGTATCAGTTACCAATTGATTGGTATCAGTTACCAATTGATTGTTGTCTGAGCCAATCGATTGGTGTCGACTGCCAATCAATTGTTGCATATACTAATCTCTTGGTAATAGTGGTCAATCAATTGGTATGTTTGAAATTCTAACTCAATTTCAGATCCAAATTTAAAAATTTATAAGTAATTCTATGATTTTTGAAAATTCATAAAATTTCATGTAGATATTACTTATGTCAAACACTATAAGGAAAAAAATAATTTTTTTAATAAAAATACATCATATTTTTAAAAAATGATACAGAATTAGAAATCATTAAAAGTTCAATGTTTTACTCTAATTTTGTATCTAACTAATCAATGATGATTCCTATTACAAATAAACTTCACCAAGGTTTTCCAAAATATTTTTAAAATTATTTTTTAAAAAAATTTCAACTATGATCTATATGTTAAATGCACATGACTTACATATTAACTTTTCCTATAGTTGGTCACTACAAAATTCATTTGTTTTGATGAAACTAATCTTAGTGTTGCGAAAGCAGTTTGGATCGCTAGAGGGAAGGAGGGAATAGTGACCTGCAATTAAAAATGATCTATTTCTTTTGCTAACTAACTAAGAAGGATACACACATTAAAAGAAAAATGAACACATAAAAGGAAAGAGGACACAAGATACTTGGTTACAACCTTGGGTTGTTAGTTCAAGAACGATGAAAGCTCCACAATCTTCTCCTTCTTCAGAAATGACCCAGAGGTGGAAAAGTCTCTTACAATGGTTAAGGACAAAAACAATAAAATAGAACTGAACAAATATGAATATGAGTGTATTATTTTTGTTCTTTGAGCTTCAGTCATATTTATAGTCTTCATCTTGATCTGACCATTGTGCCGACATGGCATGTCCAGTTGACCAAACCCTCTCCAGTCACATGGACGATGTTGACGTATCCTCAGGCTTTATCTACTTCCACAATGGCTCTAGATAACTCAATCCCCTCTGATCAACCGTATCCTCTTCAGTCGCTTGGAGGCTTGCTGACATGACCGTTTCGACAACTATCCTGCATGACTCGTCGGTTGGCTCCCAATCGCTTGGAGTTCTTCTGGTTACTTTAAATGGTCAACCTTAGACTTGACCATTTGTTGACTTCTCCTGCACCTGGTTTCCTGAATGATTCCCGATCACTAGAGCATGTAGTTGTTTAGAATTCATCTTGATTGCCTTGCTTAGTCTTCTTTTCAACTTCTCGTCTCTCGAATGCATCAAGCCCTTCTAGCTCTCTCCCGTGTGTCATTCTCGCTCCGTTGGAGTACTTTTTCACAGTTCCTCATACCTCGAATGCATTGAGCCCATTGTTAGGATCGGTTGAGCTAGAGGGTGTTGGATCGAGAAGCGCTAGAGGGGGGGTGAATAGTGCTCGCGGCTTTCACACTTTTCGAATTCGTATGAGTAAAAACAAACGCAGTGGAATTAAAGAACAAGCAGATGAACACAGTGGATTTACTTCGTTCGGAGCCTGTGACGACTCCTACTCGAAGGCCCGCGATCCTTGATCGCTTTCCGTGGGCAACAACTATAAATACGAGAATTATTACAATCTACGTACAAATTAAAACAGTAATTAAAAAAATACCGATAACACTTAGAGAATATGAATTATGGAGCTCAGGGTCGTCGGAAAGTAGTCGCAGCACTTCGGGAACCTTTCGTTAGCAGCTAATCGCGTATAGGGATCACTTGGAATGAATGGAATGAGCTGCTGGTCGAGATCCCTTATAAAGGGTGTTCAAGGCGCCTTCCACTGTTCACCAAGGCGCCTTGAATGAGCCGAGTCAGCCGCGGAGATAAGGGTTGAACTGGTCGAACCTTATCAGGTTCAAGGCGCCTTCAGCCTCTCCAAGGCGCCTTCATCAAGCTGTCCAAGGCGCCTCCAAGCTTGCTTTGCAGCCAGCTCAGGTTTTGCACCCGAGGTGCCTCCAAGCTCCATGGAGGCACCTCGGTACTGTTCATCCGAGGCCAATTTTGCACTTTGGTCCCTGCAAGATATGTTTAAACACAAAAATACCTTGCAGCACAAAGTTAGCTCATAACACATAAGTGATAGTATAAAAGTGAAAGTTTGATAGTCTCCGGACTGTCCGAGTCTAACTTCGGGTTTCCAACCGGAAACCCTAGGTCGACCCGACCCCTACTGTTCCCTCTGCGGGGAACGCGTCCTCACCTACTCCACTCAGGATATTTACCTGCTGCCAGTGCGATCCTCCAGATCGACTGGACTTTTGCTCAGCACTCGAAGCTTTCGGACTTTCTGCTGGACATCTGCTTCCCGGCTAGTCCAGTCTTTCACCTGGTTCGCGACACCAGGACTTTCCACCTAGGGTTACCACCCCCTAGGACTTTTGCCTGAAGCCTTCGACCTGCCAAGACTTTCCGCATAGGGTTACCACCCCCTATGACCTAGGGTTACCACGCCCTAGGGTTTTTACCTTGCCTAACCATAGTTAGGTCTTTTCCTGAAACGCTTAACAAATTTGTTAGATCACTAAACATCTTAACTTTGAATCCTTTGCCATTATCAAAATACGAGTTCGATCGTCGGATGCTTCCCGCACCAACAATCTCCCCCTTTTTGATTATGACAACTCAAATTCAAAGTTAAGTAAACAGATATGCAAGTAAAGAAAGCAAAAAGATTTTTAAGGTGAGCAAAAATGATCTTGTAAAGCTCCCCCTTAAGTATTACTCCCCCTTTAAATAATATTTTACGATTAATTGGCTACTTTTGAATTGGCTACTTTTTGAATTGGCTACTCTCCCCCTTTGTCATATATCAAAAATAAGTAATGGAATACTTAGCTTTGGTAGAATAGATATTAAAAAAATTGTTTGTTAGAAAGATAGCCAATAGATTTCTAAAGATAGAAAGAGAACTTCAAAAAACACTTAGCTTAGAAAGATAGAAAGATATTAATAAGTGATTTCATCGTTTAGCTAAGTGAGAATATCTTAGGCTAAGTGAAACAAAAATAAGTAAAGGAGATTGACTTAGCTTAATTTTGAAAATATCTTTAAAGAAATATTCTTCAAAATTGACTAAAGTATTTGCTAAAAGATTTGAAGTCACTTAGCTAAGTCTTTTGCAACTGTTTTAGTTAAATGAACAAGTGAACCTAATTTCTTTTTGAAAGAATAAAGAAGTACCAAAACTACACTTCATTTTCAAATTGTGAATGAAAATATGAGTCAAAAGAGAAGTTTTGGAACTAAATGATTTTTGAAAGAAAATGTTGAAAGCTACTTTTGCTTAGTAGAAATTTTTAAAGTTTGCAAGAATATGCTTTTTAATACTTTTAAGTAATATGCTTTTTAATACTTTTAAGTAACGAATGAATCTTTGAAAAGCCTTAGCTTAAAAAGTTTTTTTTTTTTTAAATGAAAGTTGCTAGGTCTTTTGCAAACATTGAATTTCGAAAATATAGCTTAAGTAAAAAAAACTTAGCTTCAACTTGAATAACTTGATTTTAAAAATCGGGGTAAAATTAAGAACTTGTTAATATTTAGAACAAAGAGGGAGTAGCTAAAAATTGAGGTTAATTATTCAGTTGGTTCTTAAGTCCAAGCATGAGTCAAATTAAAGAAATTTTAAATTTTCAAATAAAATTTGGTCAGGTATTATAGCCCTATAGTACACACTTGTTTAACCTTAATAGATCCATTTCCTTCACCAACTGTCTAACCTGTAGCTACTTGTTGATTACCTAGAGGACAACATCTTTCACTTGGTTAGTCGAGTTAAGTCATTTAGTCCAGTTTGATTTGACTAAGACTGGAAGACTTGACTGGATTACTGTTAATTAAGTATTTAACGCCCAGACTCATATTGATGCATAGAAATAAGCATTCTTGAGTCCAGGTTGTACCCTATGCATCTCACGTCGTTCTACGTTTTACAAGCACAAGCAAGGTATAACTAGGTGTTTGTGAGATGCTCTGGCTGTACCTATTTGTCTTCTAAGTGAGCTGAATTCAAGTTCAGGTAAGGGCTTTGTGAAGATGTCAGCTAGGTTTGATTTTGACTCAACATAGTTGAGTGCAATATCACCCTTAGCTACATGATCCCTTACAAAATGGTGCTTCACTTCTATATGTTTACTTCTTGAGTGATGAATTGGGTTTTTCGTTAGATTTATTGAACTTATATTATCAATTGAGATTTTTGTTTTATGATACTCCAGTTGATAGTCTTTAAGAGTATGCATCATCCATAGCAATTGAGATGCGCATTCACCTAAGGCTATATATTCAGCTTCAGTGGTAGATAAAGCAACACAGTGTTGCTTTCTACTTGACCAACTTACTAGGCATTGCCATAGAAATTGACAACTACAGCTTGTGCTTTTTCTATCTAGCTTGCATCCAGCGTAGTCTGAGTCAGAATAGCCGGTTAGGTCAAGAGTGCCAGATCTAGGGTACCATAGTCCTACATTTAGAGTTCCTTTAATATACCTAAGGATTCTTTTGACAAGGGTTAAGTGAGACTTTTTTGCACTAGATTGATATCGTGCACACATACCTACTGTGAAAATTATGTTTGGTCGATTTGCAGTAAGGTACAGTAGACTTCCTATCGCACTTCGATAGTATTTCAAATCTACTGGTTTACCTTCTAAGTCTGAGTCAATTTTAGCATTAGTAGCCATTGGTGTATTAATTATCTTTGAATTCTCCATGCCAAATTTTTTAATTAATTATTTAACATATT
Source organism: Zingiber officinale (assembly GCF_018446385.1). NCBI lineage: Eukaryota > Viridiplantae > Streptophyta > Magnoliopsida > Zingiberales > Zingiberaceae > Zingiber > Zingiber officinale. The sequence continues at coordinate 104,042,457 of NC_055991.1, forward strand.
TAGTTTGATAAATATAAATACCATATTTAGTTTGCTTAATTTGTAAACCCAAGAAAAAATTTAGTTCTCCAACCATACTCATTTCAAATTCATTTTCCATTAATTTAATGAATTCTTTTATAAATTTAGAGTTAGTTGAGCCAAAGATTATATCATCAACATAGATTTGGGCTATGAAGATGTCTTTTTCTATGGTTTTTACAAATAGGGTCGGATCGATCTTACCCTGTTTAAAGCCTTTGGATATTAAATAATTGGATAACCGTTCAATGAATTTTAATTTTGGTTTGTAGAGTTAGTTGAGCCAAAGATTATATCATCAACATAGATTTGGTTTGTTTTCCTTGTTGACAAGGATTACAGATTGAGTTTTCAATGAATTTTAATTTTGGCAAACCTCTAACTAGACCATTTTGACTCATTTTACAAATGAGTCTAGTGTGAGTGTGACCCAGTCTTCTGTGCCACAGTTGGGTTTCCTCTTGTTGTGTCATGAGACACTTTATTGAGGATATTGATAGGTCAATTGTGTAGATGTTATTTTTCCTAAGTCCCTTAAGTCTGATTTCAAGGTTTTCGATGTTTTTAACTAAACATTCAGATTTGTCAAAATTGACTAAGTATCCACTATCACACAATTGACTTATACTTAGTAAATTAAAGTTAAAATTTTCAACCAATAAAACATTTCGAATAATGAAGTCAGAACTAAGTTCAATATTACCTTTTCCGATTACTTTCAGTTTACCGTCGTTGCCGACTGCAACCGATCCTAAATTCTTGTATTTGAGTTTAGTAAACTTCAACTTATCTCCAGTCATGTGTCTGGAGCATCCACTATCCAACATCCATTGATCCAATTCCTACACATGAGGTAGTTGAATTGGTTTCCTTTTAATGGATTCAAAGATAGCTTATTTGAAGTAGACTCCTTAGTTTTTCTATCTCACCCAATCTAAGTTACCAATCAATTAATCCTATGGGTGATTAAATTAATGTTTTGAAAAGTTTTGAAAAAGGTTTTAAGTCAATGATTTCTAACAAATAATTCTAAGCTAATTAGGTTTTGAAACTAATTTTAAGTTTATTAAATTTGAGAATAATTTAAGTTTATTAATTTCAAAAATAATTTTAAGTTAATTAATTTTGAAATTAATTTTAAGTTAATTTTGAAAATGATTTTAAGTTAATTAATTTTAAAAATGATTTTAAGTTAATTAATTTTGAAAATGATTTTAAGTTAATTAATTTTGAAAATGATTTTAAGTTAATTTATTTTGAAAGTTGAAAATAAAATATGTATTCCCAATTTAATTTGACTTTATGTTTATTCCAAATTTAATTTGAATTAATGTTTATTTAAATTAATTTTTATTCCTTAGTTATCTCACCTGATCTAAATTTTCAATCAGGGTATCCTATAATTGTTGTGAGATGAATTATGGTTGAATTTTTAGGGTCTGGTTTAACTTTGTGTTAGATTCAGGTTTAGCTTTGAGTTCAACAAGTAGGCATTCTTTGGATAAACTTCTGGGCTATGGTGAGTCACAAGGAACTCATTAAAGTAACCATGCCTTCGAGGTTTTCCAAATAGTCCTACCCATTGAACTTAATACTAAACCTTGGTCTAACTGGTTAGGATCCATTTAAGGGTAGCTTCGGTCAGTTCCACTTGGCCAAATGCACCAGGTCGAAGCCATATCTTCCTAGACATGCGATGCCCAAGCTTCCCTAATGTACTATCATCCAAAAACTTCACCAGTACCGTGGGTCAAGTTAAACCTAGCCCATTTTTTCTAACCTTAATTATCCTGCCGGGTAGTCTACTCTTGTTTACCCATTTCAGGTAGATTAAGTTCAGTTACCCAGTCGGGTAGTTTAGTTAGGGGTGCCAGCTATTCTGGATCCTCCTTCTAAATTTTTATTTGATTGAATTTTTTAATTTAAATTTGAATTTTGAATTTTAATTTAATTTTGAATTTTTAATTTAATTTGATTTGGATTTTTTAATTTAATTTTGAATTTTTTATTTAAATTTGAATTTTGAATTTAATTTAATTTCGAATTTTGAATTTTTTAATTTTAATTTGAATTTTTTAATTTAAATTTGAATTTTGAATTTAATTTAATTTCGAATTTTGAATTTAATTTTAAAATTTTAATTTTAATTTAATTTCAAATTTTGAATTTTAATTTAATTTTGAATTTTGAATTTTAATTTAATTTTGAATTTTTAATTTAATTTTGAATTTTAAGTTCGTTTAATTAATATCGTTTTTCTTTTTGCTCCCCCTGGATCATAGCCTCGATATGACCTATCGAGGTAGTGTATTTGATCCTTCGGGACCCAGTATTGACCAAGTCCAACTTGATTGACCAATTTGGACTTGGGGACCCATGCTTGGATTACCTTACTATTTGATTTGTTTATTAAAGATAAATAAGATTTATATTTCTTTTTGGTTTTGTATCCTAGCCCAGTTCTATTATAAACGGCTCTTTGTGTCCCAAGAATTAAATCAAGATTCTTGGAACCTAAAGAAAACCGTTCTAAAGTATTTTTTAAGTTATTGACCAGATTTTTCAGACCAGAGTTTTCTCCCTCAAGTTTTTGAACTTGAGTTGAATTTCCAGTCTGAACTTGGTCAGGTAATGATTTAGAGTTAGTCACTTCTTTAAGGACTACTATTTCCTTTAGAAGTGACTTGACCTTAAGGTTCGACTTAGCTAGTTTGCGCAACAAATAATTGACTAGATTATTTAGACGAGGGATACTTACAGCGGGATCTGGCCCTTCGGAATCGGATACGGATCCGTGGCTTCGCTCGGACTCGGCCTCCGACTCACTCTCGCTCTCGGATCCGTCAATCTAGTCCCTGGCCATCAGAGCAAGTAGGCTTGTCTGATCAAGTTCGTCGTTGTCATCTTCCGAAGAAGATTCGTCCCACGTCGCCTTCAGGGCCTTCTTCCTTCTCTGCTTCTTGGCTTCCTTTTGATTTGGGCAGTTGGACTTGATGTGCCCCTTCTGGTTGCACCCGTAGCAGATAACTTCGAACTTACCTTTCGAACTTGATTGAACCTCCTTGGTTTGTACCACTTTCTTTAGATCTTTCTTGTTGAAACTCTTCTTCTTCTTGTAGAGCTTCTTTACGAGGTTCACGAGCTCGGTTGTTAGTTCGTCGTCTTCATCGTCTGAGACGGGATCTTCTTCCGATTCAGGTTCAGTTCTTCGTCGTGATCTTGGTTCGCGCGTTCGACTGGTACCTGCAACCAAAGTAACCCCCTTCTCGGTTAGCTGTACATTAGTCTGCTCATGCAATTCAAACTCACAGAATAATTCATCTAATTTTATTGAAGACAAATCCTTGGAGACTTTGTAGGCATCTACCATTGATGCCCACAATGTACTCCTCGGAAATGAATTTAATGCGTACCTTATGACGTCCCGATTCTCTACCTTTTGCCCTATTCCGTGGAGAGAGTTGAGAATGTCTTGAATTCTTGCGTGTAGAGAGCTTGCCGTCTCACCTTCCTGCATTTTCAGATTATATAGTTTATTAAGTAGTAAATCACGTTTACTCACCTTTGTGTTGGAGGTTCCCTCGTGAAGTTCAATCAGCTTTTCCCAAAGCTCCTTTGCTGATGAGAATGGACCAACTCTGTTGAGCTCCTCTTTGGTCAGTCCACACTGGAGGGTGCAGGTAGCTCTGGCGTTGGCTTCCACTTTCTTGATGAGAGAGGGTTCCCAGTCTTCGCAGGGAGTAGGTTTGCCATCAGTGTCAGTCAGTAGTTGGAATCTAGTTCGGATGATCATCCACATCTCTAACTGAATCTTTAGGAACGTCTCCATCCGTCCCTTCCAGTACCTGAAATCTTCTCCGGAGAAGAGCGGGGGACGGACGGTGCTGAAACCCTCTTGTTGGGCCATTGAGAGAATATGCAAAAAGGAATAGAGAAAGAAGAAAAATGTCCCAAGACTATGTCTTGGATTAGTAGTGTGGGAGAAAAGAATAAAAAAAACTAACTTGAGTGGTGTTGCACCAACTTCGAGCGAGATCGATACGAACGGAAAAAGAACTGAAATATAGTAAGAATACTAATTTCAGTTGACTCCGAAAAATTTAAAACACTGCGAAAAAAATATTGCGTGATTGGTGGTTGTACCAGATCAACGCGACCCCGCTCTGATACCAATTGTTGGATCGAGAAGCGCTAGAGGGGGGGTGAATAGCGCTCGCGGCTTTCACACTTTTCGAATTCGTATGAGTAAAAACAAACGCAGCGGAATTAAAGAACAAGCAGATGAACACAGTGGATTTACTTCGTTCGGAGCCTGTGACGACTCCTATTCAAAGGCCCGCGATCCTTGATCGCTTTCCGTGGGCAACAACTATAAATACGAGAATTATTACAATCTACGTACAAATTAAAATAGTAATTAAAAAATACCGACAACACTTAGAGAATATGAATTCTGGAGCTCAGGGTCGTCGGAAAGTAGTCGCAGCACTTCGGGAACCTTTCGTTAGCAGCTAATCGCGTATAGGGATCACTTGGAATGAATGGAATGAGCTGCTGGTCGAGATCCCTTATAAAGGGTGTTCAAGGCGCCTTCCACTGTTCACCAAGGCACCTTGAATGAGCCGAGTCAGCCACGGAGATAAGGGCTGAACTGGTCGAACCTTATCAGGTCTAAGGCGCCTTCAACCTCTCCAAGGCGCCTTCATCAAACTGTCCAAGGCGACTTGGCTTCCTTCAAGGTGCTTCCAAGCTTGCTTCGCAGCCAGCTCAGGTTTTGCACTCGAGGCGCCTCCAAGCTCCATGGAGGCTCCTCGGTACTGTTCATCCGAGGCCAATTTTGCACTCAAGATAAGTTTAAACACAAAAATACCCTGCAGCACAAAGTTAGCTCATAACACATAAGTGATAGTATAAAAGTGAAAGTTTGACAGTCTCCGGACTGTCCGAGTCTAACTTCGGGTTTCCAACCGGAAACCCTAGGTCGACCCGACGCCTACTGTTCCCTCTGCGGGGAACGCGTTCTCACCTACTCCACTCAGGAGATTTACCTGCTGCCAGTGCGATCCTCCAGATCGACTGGACTTTTGCTCAGCACTTGAAGCTTCCGGACTTTCTCCTGGACATCCGCTTCCCGGCTAGTCCAGTCTTTCACCTGGTTCGCGACACCAGGACTTTCCACCTAGGGTTACCACCCCCTAGGACTTTTGCCTGAAGCCTTCGACCTGCCAAGACTTTCCGCATAGGGTTACCACCCCCTATGACCTAGGGTTACCACGCCCTAGGGTTTTTACCTTGCCTAACCACAGTTAGGTCTTTTCCTGAAACGCTTAACAAATTTGTTAGATCACTAAACATCTTAACTTTGAATCCTTTGCCATTATCAAAATACGAGTTCGATCGTCGGATGCTTCCCACACCAACAGAGGGGGGGTGAATGACTCACTTCATTTTCTTGACCAATTTACTCTTTCACAGTGGACACTTGAAGGCAATGCTAACTCTTGTATTTACTTGGTATCCACCTCCTCAAGGAGGTGACTAGTCCAAGAATCCACACCACTCACCACTCTTCCACTATCAAAACCCTCATTTTCGGAATCACACCGAAGGTGGAGAAACCTTACAAGATTACAACTCTCCCTCTCCAAAGTAAAGATCACAAACACTACAAAGAAGAAGAGAAGAAGGACCACAAAGTTTAACCAGCTTCTTCTTTGCAAGTGAGTCTTCAGAGAATGGCAGAGAGGAGAGCTTGAACACTTTTCAAAATCTTGATCACTTGAAGGGTCTCTGAAAGCCTTTGAGAGCAATGGAACAGTATATTCTTTTTTGGATCATCTGTTTTCTTTTTCTTCCACTCTTTTAAACGACGAGAAAACTAGCCGTTTCTCATGTAGACGTCGCCGTGAATCGATTGGGATTAAATCTGAATTGATTCATAAGTATCCGTTGGTAGTCATCGCGTCATGATCAACGACATAGATTACTTCACTTGAACTTGAATCGATTGGTGTAGTGCCTTGATCGATTCAGACGTGCAGTGCTTCATCGTAGAATCGCAGAGCCTCTTTGAATCGATCGGTCGATCAATTCAATACCTTGAATTGATCGGCTGATCGATTCAGGAGGAATCTGTGCTTCGCACAGATCGTTCACCGATCGATCGGCCGATCGATTCAATACCTTGAATTGATCGGCTGATTGATTCAGGACGATTCTGTGCTTTGCACAGAACCTTACTGATCGATCGGCCGATCGATTGACTTTCCTTCAATCGATCAGCTGATCGATTCAAAGGCATTCTGCCTCACAGTTATGTCTAAATCGATTTATAAATACAGTGAGCTTAACATACATACATTTTTCTGACTTGCAGGAGTTTCTCTTGCCAAGAATCCGGTCCCAGACCTTCTTGGACTTCTCTTGCCTTGCATCTGGTCTTCTGACCTGCAAGAACTTCCTTTTGCCAAGAATCTAGTCCTCAACCTTCTTGGACTTCTCTTGCATCTGGTCTTCCGACCTGTAAGAAACTTCTCCTGCAAACTCACAATGCATGTTAAATCCAACGTATTAACCTAAACTTAAATAATTATCAATACATTGAAACCTCTAGGGCATGATTGCACCAACAATCTCCCCCTTTTTTATGTTTGACAATTTATTTAAGTTTAGGCTAATTTCCAACATACCATAATAATACAATGATAAATAGTGATTGCAACTACGCTGAAAATCATCTGAATTAAGCATAAGCAGTAAGCAAGTAAGCTTGAATTTCAATTTAAATTTGATTAAGCATGAACTTCAACATATATCTCCCCCTTTGTCAAATATCAAAAAAAACAAACTCCTCCTCAAAATGTGCACGGAACAAAACACAATCAGTCCAAGAGGTACTCCCCCTTAAACACACAGATATCAACATAATATAACAATGGTGATCGTAGAAACAAAATAAAAGGTAGAACAAGTAGCATAGCATATATCCAAAATAAAATAGAGTTCACAGAGGGACTCCATAACAACCATCCACATAACGGACAATAACACGTCAGAAAGGGACATAAAACTCAATAAGATCATCGCCCGAAGGAGGGGGATCAACAGCAGCAGGAGAAGCAGACGTAGTAGCTGGAGCAGGAACCGCTGCAGAGTCAGCACCAGCAGCATCCTTAGCATGGGGAACGAGAGCTGTGGATGGAACAGACTGAGACGAATGACCCGTCACCCAGGAGCTCACTAAATCCACTAATGTATCCATAGTCGCCTACATCGAAGTATGTCGATGGACCATGGTCTCCATCGTGGAACGCAGGTCGGCTACCTCCATGGTCAGCTCCTCTAGGCGAGTGTCGACAGTCTCCTCGAATGTCGGAGAAGCTGGCTCGGGGATATCCTCCTCAGCATCATCCGCCACAGGAACCAATGCATGTGCATCCCCCCTACGGCGAGCCCTGGGTCCCTCACCAAAAGCACGTCCATCGCGCCACCGAACTCCCGCTGGACCACCAACTAAGCCCGTCTTCGTGAAGGAGCGGGAAGAAATCCGAGAATAAGCAACAGTCATGTGCTCCAGCCGTCCCCGGGAGACATCTATCTTCATGGATTCCAGCCAGTCTGTAATAAGATGCCCGAAAGGCATGTGGATCGTCTGCTGCACTGGCTGGGTAAAATGAATGATACAGTGAAAGATGTTCAGAGCGATGTTGATGTCAAGGGAATGACGAATGACATATAGGGCAAACATGTGAGGGGGTTGCAGAGCAGCTAAGGCACGAGAAACAATGGGAAAAAGGCAGTTAATAATCACCTTAAACAAGGCGGCGTTCTCAACCGATAATTCAAGCGAAGAAAATTTAGTGATTTGAGCATTTGGCCCATCCGGACGAGGACGACCAAAAAGGAACTGATGCATGGATGCAATGTTGATATGCTCAAAAGGTGGAGGCAACTCATTGGGAAGATTGGGATAAAAGACAAAATCATTGTTGGATGGTAGACAGTCGAGATAAGATCGAAGAATCTTATAGGAGAAGTCCAAGCTCCGTTTCGCAACGCGAGTGCGATAATTTACACCATCAGAAGTGTGCAAATTATTATAGAATTCGGAGACAAGACTTACATTGACATCCCTCTCACAGGTTAACAATGAATCAAGTTTATAGTGCTTGAACCGCTTATAGGTATCAAAATAAGACGTCCTATAGTATTGAAAATCAACTGATCTAGGGGTTATGAGTTTGAAGGTGTGTTTGCTAAAGGCTTGCTGCATAGCAGCATTAGGGAATCTCGGATCAGTAGGAGGTTGAGGACGTGATAGAGGTACGGACGATCCTTCGCCCGATTCACGAACCTTTTGTTTCTTTCTGTGGGATAGGAAGTGAAAAAGAACAAGAGGTGGCACACGATTTTGCATTGCAACAGAAAAATACAGCGAAAGATATGCAAAAATGCAAGGACAGTGCAGGTAATGCAATGCATAAGGGATAATGCAAAACAATACACAAAAGCACACAATACATAAGTGGATTAGTTCAAGTATAGGAGCAAGAACCAAAGAAAAATGAGAAAGAAGTAAAGACAGAACTTAGGGTTTTGAGTTCTCATTGTGTGCGAGCGACGCGGAGAAGAAGAAAAGGAGCTGCCTTGGTCGTCGAGAGAGGAAAAAGGAAGCGGGAGGAAGGTTGAAGAGCGCCCTTCGCCGGAGAAAAACCGCCGGAGAGACCGATGATGCAGGCGGGAGAGTCGTCGGGGAAATCACCTCAGAGCTAGGGCACGAAAAGCATCGAGAGAGAAAATGAGGTGGAGTGAGAGAAAAACTAGGGTAATCGGGTTTTAAGACGAGTTTTAAATCCCCAATCGATCGACCGATCGATTGAGAGCAGGTGAATCGATCGGTCGATCGATTCACGAAGTTTCTGTGAAAATTGGGAGATGCGTCTCAATAGATCCAACGATCGATTCAAACTGGATGAATCGATCCATTGATCGATTAAAATGCCTTCTGTGAAAATCGAAAGGGCGTCCCAATCGATCCATTGATCGATTCAGATGCTTTCTGAAGTGAAATACGAGCCTCCCAATCGATCCACTGATCGATTGGGAAGTCTGATATTACTGCACTTTTGAAAAGTTTTTCAGATCCAAGTTTTGGAAATGCACAAATAATTGTACACTCCTCTAAAAATCACAAAACCTTGTGTAGACACTATATATGTCTCATATTATCAACGAAAAATAAAGTTTAACAAAAATTAACTCGTCTTAGTGAAAACTTACACAAAATCGAAGGTTGTGGAAATCTTCAATAATTTGAGTAAGTCCTTATCGAATTGTTCTGATATCTCGCATCCAATCACACATGTCAACCAGGATTTTAAAAATGAGTTTTATACATATTGTAATTTGAAAATTTCCAATCATAATCATAGGGCAAAGTGCACATGATTTGTACACTTGCTTTCTCTATGATTGGACAAATGAATATTTCATATGAAAACCATTTTTCTTGACCAAAATAATGCATCATAACAAGCATTATGACCAAGATAAATGTCCCTAACCTCTCACCCCCATCTAAATCACATTAAGAGGACAATCCTATGTTTTTGTGAGAGCCAAAACTTAAGGTGAAGAAAAGCCTAAAGTGCTTTACCTGTAAAGTGATCATGGAGGATGTGATTTAATCAATACAACACATTCCCAATTCCCTTCTAAGAAAGCTAAATTCAACTTCGGGAAGAGGTTTAGTGAAGATATTGGCTAAGTTTGATTTTGATCCAACATAATTTAAAATGATATCACCTCGAGTTACATGATCACGAATAAAATGATGTTTAACCTCTATGTGTTTCGTTCTTGAATGATGAACGGGATTTTTGGTCAAGTTGATTGTACTCACATTATCACAAATAACTTGAACATTGTTATAGGTAAGTTTATAGTCCTCTAGAGTATGAGTCATCCACAATAATTGTGATACACACTCTCCCATGACAATATATTCCGCTTCGATTGTGGAGAGAGCTACATAATGTTGTTTTATACTTGACCAACTTACTAAAAAAGATCCTAGAAATGGACAACTACCACTAGTACTTTTGCGATCCAATTTGCATCCGGCATAATCGAAATCAGTATAGCCCACTAGGTCAAAAGTTTCAGTTCTAGGATACCAAAGACCAACATTTTGAGTCCCCTTGAGATAACGAAGAATTCGCTTAACGACACTCAAATGTGACTCCTTGGCACAAGATTGATACCGTGCACATATACCTACGGCAAAAAGTATGTCGGGTCTACTAGCCGTAAGATAGAGAAGACTCCCTATAGCACTACGATACACCTTGGAGTCAACTTCTTTCCCCTCAACATCTTTATCCAATTTAGTACTAGTGGCCATGGGAGTAGATATTTCCTTTGCATTTTCCATTCCAAATTTCTTAAATAGCTCTTTGACATATTTAGATTGATGAATGTAAATACCTTCTTTTGTTTGCTTAATTTGTAGCCCTAGGAAAAATGTCAATTCACCAACCAAACTCATTTCAAATTCACTCTCCATGTGATTAATGAATTCATTTAAATAATCTTTATTTGTAGAACCACAAATAATGTCATCTACATATACTTGGGCCACAAACATATCATTACCACTATTTTTCAAGAATAAAGTGGGATCAATTTTTCCTCTATGAAACCATTTTGATACTAGAAATGTTGACAATTGTTCATACCAAGCTCGGGGAGCTTGTTTTAGCCCATATAAGGCTTTTTTAAGTTTATATACATGATTTGGACACTCCAAATTTTCAAACCCCGGTGGTTGCTCAACATATACCTCTTCTTTTATAACACCATTCAAAAATGTTGATTTTACATCCATTTGGTACAATTTGAACCCCTTGTGGGTGGCAAATGCCAACATCATCCTAATTGACTCCAATTTTGCTACAGGTGCATAAGTTTCGTCATAGTCTAACCCTTCTACTTGATTGAAACCCCTAGCAACCAATCTAGCTTTGTTTCTCACAACTATCCCCTTATCATCAAGTTTGTTTCTAAAAACCCATTTTGTATCAATAATCGATTTGTTTGTAGGCCTAGGAACTAAATCCCAAACTTGACTTCTCTCAAATTGAGATAGTTCATCTTGTATTGCTAAGATCCAATCGGGATCAAACAAGGCATCATCAATGGTTTTTGGTTCTATTTGAGATATCAAGGCGACTTGGCTTCCTTCATTTCTAAAGTAAGATCGAGTTCTCACTCCTTGAGTGATGTCTCCTACTACTTGATCTAAGGGATGATTTACATGAATCCTAGTAGGTCTTGATTCTTGATTTATTATAATTTCGGGTTCAAGTGGCAAAGATTCATTTTTCTCACCATCACTTTCTTGATTTTCTTCTCCTTGATGATCTACTCCACCCAATGTTAATTTCTTTAACTTAAAACGTATTTCTTCATCGTTTGTTCTTATAGAGTTCAAAGAAGGATTTTCTTCAAAGACAACATTTAGTGATTCTTCAATTAATTTTGATCTTTTGTTGTAAATTCGATATGCCTTGCTATGACTTGAGTAACCTACAAGGATCCCCTCATCCGCCTTAGCGGAAAACTTTCCCAAGTGATCTTTGGTGTTTAGAATATAGACCTTACACCCAAACACTCTAAGATGCTTAATTGTAGGTGGTTTGCCAAACCACAACTCATGAGGTGTTTTTCCTAGAAACCTATGTATTAATATTCGATTTTGCACATAACATGCCGTATTAATTGCTTTGGCCCATAGGAAACTATGAAGTGAATATTCATTTAACATGCTCCGAGCGGCCTCTTGCAAAACCCTATTTTTCCTCTCAACAACTCTGTTTTGTTGAGGAGTCCTAGGGGTGGAAAATTCATGTTTATATCATTTTTCTATACAAAAATTTGTGAATCTATCATTTTCAAACTCACCTCCATGATCACTTCTTATCTTGTTTATCTTATGAGCCTTTTCATTTTCTACTCTACTACAAAAAGTAATCAAGGTATCTAGAGTTTGATCCTTATGTTTCAAGAAAAACACCCATGTATATCTAGTGTAATCATCCACAATCACAAAGCAATATCTACTACCATTTAAAGAAATATATCTACTACTATCAAATAAATCCATGTGAATGAGCTCCAAAATATTTGAGGTACTTACAACATTTTTACCTTTATGAGTAGCTTTGGTTTGCTTACCCATTTGACATGCATCACATATTTTATCTTTTTGAAACTTCAACTTTGGCAATCCTTGCACCAACTCCTTCTTTGAAAGGTTTTTGATATTCCTCATGTTGGTGTGAGCAAGTCTCCGGTGCCAAAGCCACGTCTCCTCTTCTTTGGACATGAGACACTTAGCAAACACATTAGTAGCACCAAATAGTTCAACTTGATAAATATTTTCTCTTCTATGGCCTATGAGAATATTGGTGTTTAGTTCACTATGCTTGATTAGACATTGAGATGAGTTGAACTCAACTCCATAACCCGAATCACATAGTTGACTAACACTTAAAAGATTAAAGACCATGCCTTTTACTAATAACACATTTTTTATTACAAATTTTTCGAAAATTCTAATATCTCCTATTCCTATAACTTTTAATTCACCACTATTGCCAAAAGAAACGGTACCTTTACTTTTGTGTCTAAATGATGAGAATTTTGAAGAATCCCTCGTCATATGCTTAGAACATCCACTATCTACGAACCATGTTGTTGAATGCTCCCCCTTGGCGCATGCCTGTTTAAACACGATAAACCAAATGTTTTGGTACCCAAACCTTGGGTCCGGTAGCATCAATAACAAATTGCTTGGGTACCCAAGCTTGAACAAACTTAACCCTTGAAGCATGATTTCTACTAATTAGAGACATGAATTTAACTTCCTTATCATGTGATTTAAAGCCTAGTCCCACTTTGTTGTACACACCTCTTTGAGCGTCTAGAATCATGTCTAAGTATTTTGAGCTTGAAGTAAATTTTTCTAGAGCACTTCTAAGATCATCAACTTGTGATTTCAACGATACATTTTCCTTTTTAAGATCATCCAAATCATCTTTGTCATTTTCATGAAGCATGCAAATTTCACATGGCATAATTTCATTTTTAAGTGATTTACATTCATTTTGCAATTTTTTAACCTTCCCTTTTGATTTAACTAGTGCATTAGTTAAGCATGCAATGGTGACATACATCTTATCAAGCTTAGGAGAAATTACCTCGTCATCACAAGATGATGACTCACTTGAAGATTCCATATCCTCTCCATGACTGTCTTCATCTTCACTATCTTCAACATGGCTTAAGACCATGAGAGTCATGTGCTTTGAGCTCTTCCTTTCATATTCTTCCGATGAGCTTGATGATGAGTCGTCCCAAGTGGCTTTCAAAGCCTTCTTCTTTTTCTTGATCTTTTCTTCTTGCTTCTTCAACTTTGGACACTCCGTTTTGTAGTGCCCCTTTTTCTTGCATTCATAGTAAATTACATCAGTCTTAGTCTTAGAATCCACAAGAGATTTACCTTTTTTCTTTTCATCAATGAAAATCTTCTTAACATCCTTTTTGTCAAACTTCCTTGAATGTTTCATCATTCTTCGAACAAAGTTCGTCATTTCACTAGAAGATAGCTCTTCATCACTGTCACTATCACTATCACTATCTTGCTCAGATTCTGAAGATGACTTCTTCTTCTCCTTTTTCTTTTCCTTGTGCTTCTTTTTGCTCTTTTCACCTACAACCAAGGCTATACCTTTCTCTTTGTGGCTTGTGTTAGCTTGCTCATGCAATTCAAGTTCACAAAATAATTCATCCAACTTTACTATTGACAAATCCCTTGATACCTTATAGGCATCCACCATGGATGACCATAATGAGTTTCTTGGGAAAGATTTCAGGGCATACCTTATGAGATCTCGGTTCTCTACACTCTCTCCAACTGAATAAAGACCGTTTAAGAGTTCCTTGAACCTCCCATGTAGTGAACTTACCCTTTCTCCATCCTTCATTGTGAAATTTTAAAGTTGATTTATCAAGAGGTCTCTCTTTACAATTCTTGAATCCTTGGTGCCTTCATTTAGCTCAATGAGCTTGTCCCATAAATCCATGGCACTCTTGAAAGGTCCAACCTTGTTGAGTTGTTCCGAGCTTAATCCTCATACACTTTGACACACATATTAAAACCCTACAAGAACCTCACTTAAACTTACTTTATAATACATCAAAATACCACTAGGGATTCTAACAACTAAAACTCAAATAGATACACTAAATTAATATTTTGAGCTTTATTCATCCTCTTAACATTTCACTTGTATATAATATATCTCAATACAGATATAAGTTAACTCTATAGTTTTTGTGAGATATATAAATTGATTTTTCCTAAACTAAGAGATCATTCATCTATAATTAGACATCTTAAATTTAATCATCCTACCTAAGATGTCAACTAATGTCTTTGTCCTTAATTTCAAGAAGTTTAAATTTTATTCATGTAAATGAGTGTGACATACATCAAATGCATACTTTAAAAAGAAAAACTATCATAACATAATGGTGCATGCATGACATGACATGTATCATTTTTCATGACAATATAATGATGACATGACATGTGATAGGACACACAAACATAGTAGTTAAGGCTCATAAGAAAATATCTGGATTTTCATCTATGTCTAATCACTAACTAAATTAATGATTTGACATAGGCAGCCTATCTTCCTAGAATTTGCCAAAATTTAACTTGGCACACTTTTGAATTATATCATATTTGTGTTAATTTGATTAATCTCAATACCCTAAATTTTTATTGACAATCTATAAACTCTTCAATGACAAAAATCAACTTCTCATTTTTAAAATATCACAATACCTTGAAAATGCTCCAAGAATGCTAATTTTATCATGGTTGAATTAACTACCCTTCTAATTAGGGTTGAAATACCCTATACCCATCTAGTATGAAGAGATCACTCTTAAGAATCCAATATCTATTGGAGCTCCTTTGGTGCTCTAGGTACTTACTTGAGATAATTTCCCTAGATACTTTTCTAATAACTTTCCTAGACTTCTTAGAAGCCTTAGTCATACTAGTCTTCTCAAGATCAACACTAGGGATAATCTCCCTTGTAATCTTGACTTGACTCATAAAACTAGGTTTAGTTCCATAATTATATGAAACTTTATGATATGAGGGCACATTATCCTTGACTTAGATTTGTATCCCAAATCTTTCTTGCCCTTAGATTATTACTGTTGATCCTATCCAAACTCGGTGAAGACTGCAGGCTAGGGATGTGGCTCCTTGGTGGATTGTGCAAAGACTACGTCCGATCTACAAGGACAAAAATGTCAGTGTCGGGCCAGGGAAGGGGTCCCCGACGTTAGCCCTCCGACGCTCAAGTTAGTCACCAACAATAGCAAAGAGGAACATGAACAGTAGAAGAGATCTCTAAATAGTAGAATAGGTGCGCGCACATCCCTCCTTTGATGGTTGGACCCCCTTTATATAGAGTTGCGGTGACATGCGAGACACGCCCCCAAGCGTATGGAGCTGTAGAAATGTGCGGGCACATGTCCCAAGGTACTTGCACGTTTCCATACTTGTCCTATGAAAGGACGTGTCAATAAAGCGTCTTTGATATCTCACCTTAATGGGGCGTGCAAACCTCTAATGAGATAGTGGAAGCCAATTGTCTATTTAATCCTAGATCTTGTTTCTTTAACCATTATTTGTCATTTTCTCTAAGGTCTTTTCCAATTTATCAAGTCTTGACCTCAAAATTTGATTTTCATTTCTTAAATCCTCAAACTTTGATTTTTCATTATTACCTTGGACATTTTTTTTTCTAGACAAGTGTTTATTCTTCTTAGGATTGTTGCCTAGATCTATTTTATCCTTAGGTGACGTTGTTTTAACATAATATAATTTATAATTATCCTTAGAATTATCATGCCTTCTATTTTCATGATAATAAGCACTAAAATCATAAAACTTATTTCTAGCATATTTGTTATCATGATATAAAGAAATACCATTAACTAATGATACCTTAAATTTTCTCTTAAAACTCTCCCTTAATTTGAGCTTCCTCTCTTGTTCTTACTTGAAAACCTCCTCTTTGGACATTGATTTTGATAATGTCTTTTTTGATTATACAAGAAATATACTATATGCTCTTCGCCCTTTCGTATCAAGGTTTTGGCCTCCTTTAACTTATCCCTTACCTTGAGTGTCACTTGAACCTTCTTCTTAATCAATTTGAGACATTTTCTTTTATAGTGTCCTTTTTTCCTACACTTAAAGCATATTATATAATCTTTATCTTTATGAATTGAGTTTGTTATACCTTCTTTACTCGTAGGGGTGACACATGATTCTCATTCATTGGTTCTGGATGTTGAGACTTTTTCTCATTCCAGTGTCAATGACCCATACTCCCTCTTAATCCTTGAGGTGGATACTTATTCAATTTTCTCCTCTGATATTAAATACCTCTCAACTTATGAGTCCTCTTGTTCTAGTGTCAACGAGTCTCCCTCGTTAAGCTCTTCTTCATTTTGTGTCGATGATGGATTTTCATGGAGCTTGGCCAACTTGCTCCATTTCTCCTTGGCATCTTGGTAGGTACCTATCTTGAACAAGATATTGTTAGGAAATAAATTAATCAAAAATTTTATTATCTTGTCATGATGCTCGAATCTCTTGAATTGTGCATCGGTCCATTTGCTCTTTTGAAGAAGTTCTCCCATTTTGTCTTTAGGAGCTTTAAATCCTTCTATTAGAGCAAACCATTACTCTATATCCATCATCATAAAATTTTCCATTCTTAATTTCCAAATATTGAAGTCTCCTAATATGAAGGGTGGAGGTGGCCGGATGTCGTATCTAAATCTATCCAAGGTTCCATTATGAAGTTGAGCTCTTTCGAAGATTAGTCCTTTGACTTGTTGATATTTAGGGCTCAAACTTTCAACTTATTCTTCTTCCTCTAACTCATACTTCTTATAGCGATTAGTTCGATGAAGAGTGATCTTGTTCTGATATCACTTGTTAGAATCCATACTAGCTAGGAGGGATGAATAGCTCTGATCACTTCTTGTCTTCACTTTGTATTCGTCGTTTGAATGCACAGTGGAAACCTTGATTCAAACTCAACTCTATATGCACAACACTTGGATTTTACTTAGTATCTGCCTCCTTGAGGCGACTAATCCAAGGGTTCGCTCCTAGCTCACTACTTCCACTAAGAACTTCTTCCTTTTTGGAAACCTTCCGGAGGAGAAGAAAGCTCTTACAAGCTTGAGCACAAGAATATAACAAGAAACAAGAATGCAAAGATAAATGAAAAAGAAAATGACTTTATAATCAAAACCTTGTTTTGCTTGATCTCTTGTTAATTGGATATGTGTATTGTTGGTCCGGAATGTAGCAGCACTTTGCTCCAAAACCTCTAAGAATCGACAGCTTCTAATCTCCATGAAGCCTCCTTTTTAAGAATGCTTTTGGGCTAAAATTAATATGCCTCCCGATGGATTAGTTTTATCCCCAATCGATTATCATGTCAAATTCGATCGCTTAAACTTACAAAATAGCTCTTTTCTATCCAACCAATTGATTGGTGAGCCACACCAATCGATTGCTAGATGCTAATTGATTCCCTCAATCAATTATGCATCCTTCTATTTGTGGATTACAGTTGAGCAATCGATTAATTATAGCTAATCAATTACACCAATCAATTCTGGGTCATTTTGTGCTCCCGAAATAACCTCCCAATCGATTGCCTCAATCGATTGCTTTGCGCCAATTAATTACACCAATCAATTGCCCAACCGTAAATCCTGAATTTGAGTTTAGGGTTTACCAATCGATTGTCACATCTTGTCAATCAATTGGTAACCCTAAATTTAGTTTTTTCAAGGTTGAATTCACATTTGCAGTATCTAGTTGACCTCAACCTACCATGACTTCCTCTATCCAACATCTAATCATCCGTGATTTGTTATGACTTCTCATTACATAATATCCGATTAACTTTGACCTATCAAAACTTTCTCACCAAGTGTCTGGTCAACATTCGATCTACTTAGACTTTCCTCTTGTCAATTTCCCGTTGGACTTTCGATTACCAAATATTCGGTCAATTTTTGACCCACTTGGACTTTCCTCTTGTACTAAGTACCTAGTCCTTTATAACCCACTTAGACTTTTTGTCCAAGTTAAGTATCCGGTCCTCAATAATTCATTTGAACTTTCCTCTTGTGCTAAGTATCTGATCCTCCGTGACCCACTTAGACTTCTCGTCTGTGTCAAATATCCGATCTTCCAAGACATACTTAGAGTTTTCTCTTATGATAAGTATCTGGTCCACCATGACTCACTTAGACTTCTCATTCATACTAAGTGCCTCATTCTTCATGATCCTATCCACTTGGACTTTTCTCTTGTCAATTTCTTATTGAACTTCCAATTACTAAATGTCCTGTCCATCTTGAGATCACTTAGACTTCTCTTTCACATATTAATCAAACGTAAAATTCTAAACTCGAGTCGACCTAAATTTAATTAATCTGATCAATCTTAATCTGAGATTAATTACACCAGTGATTATATTCTAATACTAATTTGGTTTGACCTTGTCATTCCCATTATATTGAATTAGTAGCTTATACTGGCCACGTGATAAAGAGTCAGCTAATCAAATCTTACTTTTCTGTGCACGGAAAGGCACAGGAGCAGGTGAAGACTATAAGCATTAGTTGAAGCAGAAGGAAAGCCAGCGTGATAGACTTTTCAACTTGATCTCTCATCCAAGTAAGAACGTTTCACACCTGATTAATCTGCATCTGTAAACCCTATCACCTAAGCTCTCAATGCATTCACCATTAACTTCCTCAATACAAGCTCCGATCCTTACCTTGACTTACTCCGGTGCAATATTGGCTAATGAAATAACTAATTTCCTGCGTACGGAAAGGCATCATCAGAGTAGATGATAAGGAGCAGTTGATGAGCATTGATTGCAGCAGAAGGAAAACCACTGTCATAGACTTTTCAACTTGATCTGTTGCCCAAGTAAGAATGTTTCAAACCTAGATAGTAAATCCGCATCTGTTCTATATAAACCCATCACCTCTAAGCTCTCAATGCATTCACCATTAACTTCCTCAATACAAGCTCTAGTACTGAGAATTCAAGCTAGGCATGGCTGTTAAACTCCTCCTCATTGCACTCCTTGCCTTAGCTTCCTCCAATGCAATATTGGCTTCCGATCCTAGTCCCCTTCAGGACTTCTGCGTCGCCGATCGTAACTCAAAGAGTATGCCTGCATTTTTTTTTAACTTTACTCTCGTTTAATAAAATCTTTCCTCTCCAGCATTATAAATATTGATATTTTGCAGTATCCGTCAATGGATTTCCATGCAAGAACATGGACGACGTGAAAGCGG
Organism: Zingiber officinale; assembly: GCF_018446385.1. Taxonomy (NCBI): domain Eukaryota; kingdom Viridiplantae; phylum Streptophyta; class Magnoliopsida; order Zingiberales; family Zingiberaceae; genus Zingiber; species Zingiber officinale. The sequence goes on from NC_055991.1 coordinate 104,061,972, forward strand.
AAGACTTCTTCTTTTGCGGCCTTGATAGGCCCGGCAACACCACCAACAACGTCGGCTCCGCTGTCACCCAAGCAAACGTGAACCAAATCCCAGGGTTGAACACGCTCGGCGTCTCCTTGGTTCGCATTGACTATGCTCCTAATGGTCTCAACCCTCCTCACACCCACCCACGCGCCACGGAGGTCCTCGCCGTGATAGAAGGAGAGCTCTACGTTGGCTTTGTGACCTCCAACCTCAACGGTGGCGGCAACCGCCTATTCACCAAGAATCTGAGAAAGGGTGATGTGTTTGTGTTCCCGCAGGGCCTCATCCACTTCCAGTTTAACACAGGGAAAACTAATGCGATCGCGTTCGCCGGTCTCAGTAGCCAAAACCCAGGCGTCATCACTATCGCCAACGCTGTTTTCGGGTCGAGGCCACACATTTCTGATGATGTGCTCGCCAAGGCTTTCCAAGTGGACAAAAACCTTATTGACCGGCTCCAGGCGCAGTTCTGGACCGACAACAACTACTAGAAACCTGCTTTCGAATTAATAATCATCTACCAGCTTTTCGTTATTTAGGTCATGTTATATTTGTTGGAATAAGAATTAGCCAAGCCAACAGTAGCGTCGCTACTGTTAGCATGTGATGTTATAATTTTATATGTCAGTCGAGACTCGAGATCAATATGTAATGAATAAAAAGAAAATATGTAATCCGGTTCGCTTTATATATAAATAATACTAATTAATTCGTTGCCACCGAACTGAAACATGACTAGATACTAATGAATAAAACTTCTCATTTATTGCTACAATTTCGATTTCCTCTTGGTCATGTTAGATGATTTAATCTGTTTCGATTTCCCAGTTTCCTTTTTTGTGCTACAATTGCTACTTGATTTCCACAAATATAATTGTTTTACTAGTGATTTTGAACTTTGTCAGCCAGTTCCCAAGCTTAGTGATGTGATGTTTTTTGAATCTTTGTTGAAAAAATTGTTATTTATTATTTTCTTTGCTGCTAATCCTTCTCAGAAGCAAATCCTTTAAACTATAGTTGATTTGGTTTAAGGTATTACAATTCATGTTAGATGCCCCTTGAATTGCTATTTTTTAAATATCTTAATTTGATTATTTGATTCATAGGAAGTTTCTGCAATAAAATTCATGCAAATGGCAGCAAGTGTAAATTACTTAAAGATGATGGACATGTCATGTTGAGCGTGACATTCTTGGACTGAATTGAGGCATTTTATGCAAGTTTGGAGGGTTGTTGTTAGGTTTTTTTTCGTCCAAAATTATATGCCTTAATCTAATTTATGTCTCTTTTTTTTGCATATTGGTGATATTCAGGTATAAGGAAAGAAAATCATGGCAGCTGGTTCTTCATCAACATCATCTTCCACTCGAAGACGTATGAACGATGAGTAAAGTGGCACTCCCCACATATTATGTTATTGTTGGTTACGAGCTACTCTCCAAACATCATGGACGGAATCTAATCCAGGAAGACGATTTTTTTCATGTCCAAAATATGGAGTAAATTTTCATTATATCAACACGGTATTGTGAGTTTTTTAATTATTGAGTTGTGATTAAGTTGATTTGAAATTCAACAAAGGGGATGTAGCTTCTTCTTATGGCATGACCCAGAACTGTCAGAGAGAAGTAAGACAATTATTAATGAGTTGAAGATGAATAACAAAAAATTAAAGTTAGAGATCAATGAATTGAAGAAAAGTACTAGTTACGGGGGTGCAAGTGAATACAATGATGTTCTGGATGATGGGAACAATAATCATGTAATTATGCTGTTGAGTGATGAAATATGTTCATTGAATAGGAAATTTAGAGTTGCTATCATTGTAGTTGTATATACTTGGATTGTGATGATGAGTATGTGGTTGATGTAATTTACTTTATGATGTTACTTGACATTGTGATGTAACTCTAAATGGTGTAACTTGTTTCCTGATGTAACTTGTTTTCTTTTATGCTTAGGACTTTAAGATTGTCCTATTACCGATCCTAAGCCTGAAATCTTTGACTTTGACATTTACCTTCAAGTTCTTCAATTAGACAATGTTAAAGAACTATTCTCTTTTGTTTTGATTTGATTAATTCTAGGCTCTTGGTACTGAATTTTACACTTATTACAATCCATGTGCTCCTTTAATCTAACATTATTTTTTTGTGACTAGCTCATTGTTGATCATATGAAATTTGTTGTCCTTTGTGGATGCATGGTGTTCCATTGCATGCTTTTTCTTTTGTGAGTTTTGTACAGGAAAGAAGTCGTTTTTTATGGTTTTGGTGATGTAAAGAATATTGTTGAATTGAAGGAACATGTGGGGGCACATATGATATGGTTGCATTTGGTATATGTAGGTTTCTGCTGGGTACGTGCTGAATGTTATTAGAGCCTAAAATGTGGTTTTTCTAGATCTTTTGGCGTTGTTTGTTTCAGTGGCATCTGGGAAGCTTTGTTTGAGTGGTTAGCAGGTTTATTCAATTGGCTGAAATTTGCTATAGGCTGAGCAGTGCAGGATTTGGAGCCTTTGATATGGGTTTTCAAAATTATGGGGCCTCCAGTTAAAAACATTTATGTATTTTTTTTATGATATAAATTTTGGTCGACAGCATAGTATAGTAGTGATATTTTAACAGTCGATTGACTAATACAAGATGATATCTACTAACTAATTAGATAGCGAGCCTGTGATCATTCAAAATCTATCTTTTGTTACTTTGCTTGATTTTCTCCAGAACGTTTTGCTTTCTTAGCCTCTCATCATCCCTTTTCAAACACTTGATGTCATAAGATAGCAGAATGCTACTAACCTTAACACATAAAATATACATTAGTCAATCTGTTATAGATGGCAATTACTATCTTAACTCCAAAATGAACAAAGACGAGAGAAGAAATTAACCTTGTGGACTGGAATGTAAACTGCCAATCTTACCCTACACTATATCACTGCTTACATTTTTTATCTACACGAAATAGCTGCATCATCATAAATTTAGTACAAGGCAATGTTTAAGAACCAATGATGAATGGTCGAACAAATTCTAAGGTACAAATTAATACGAACATGAAAAGGTAGTTCTCAAAACCTTAGCAACAACCATCAAACATCATACAGACAAGAGGAGCATATGCAATGCTCTAGACAACAAAAGATCTATGGTAAAGATAGCACAAACCTTCTTTTTGAGCGAACAGAAATATTCTGTATCTACCAGTCAACTGGTAGCTGTTGGCTGAGCGAATAGAATGTTTTTGTTTGCTGCCAGTCGACTGCTAGTTTTAGCAGTTGACTGGTAAATGACTGTTGGCAAACCGTTGGTGCTGTAAAGTAGCCGTTGGCTACCTCCAATGGTAATACTAGTCGACTGATGGTTTTGCCAGTCGACTGGTGCCGAGATGAGTTGATATGATGATTAACTCTCTCCTCTTATTTATAGGAAGCTTTGGGACTTGAAGTAGGTTATTCATGCTTGTTGAATAACTCCTAGTCTTTGTCAAAAGCTTCCAAGTCTACTCTCTTCCTCCCAAACCTAAACTTCATCATTGTAAAGAGGAAGAGATCCTTTGTGAGAGGTTTGCTCTACCGAGAAGGAGAAAGCTCTAGCCAAAGATTATCGGGGATTGATCCACCGAAGGATCAAAGGTTCATCCACCTCAAGGACACGTCGTGGAAAAGGAGCAAGCAATCTCCGAACCACGTTACATCGATCTTGTTAGCATTTGTATTCTTGCTTATCTTTATTGCTTTAGTTTTTGTATTTCCGCTTGCGTAAACTAACCTTATAGAAAAGAATCGAAAGTTGGGGGTGACCTAGCTATCCAACCCCCCTTCAAGCCGGCCACCGATCCTTTACAATTGGTATCAGAGCAAGGAAGCTCTTCAACAGACTAATCGCCAAGAAGAGCAACATCATCAAATGGCTGACTCAAGCATTCATCCACCCAAATTCGAAGAGAATTCTCTTGGTGGAAGAAGAGAATGGAGGTATTTTTCGAAACCGATTTTGACATTATGCTAATCATGGAAAATGGTTTCGAAATGCCTAGAGATCAAAACAATGAGATATTAGAGAAAATAAGATGGAACAAGAAGCAAAGGGAAGAGCATCTAGCAAACTCAAAGCACTACAACAAAAACCTTCATAGACATCGGTTTTCCACCGGTGTCTATTTCATTTTCGACCGATGTCTATGAAGCCGATGTTAAAAGTCTGCCATTTTAGACATCGGGTTAAAATCGATGTAATATCACTTAACGACACCGGTCTTCGAATCGGTTATTAACCGGTGTAGTATCACTTAACGACACCGTTTCATCAACGGTGTAAAACCGATGTAATATTGTATGTTAATAACACCAGTTTTGGCAGCGGTAAATGACCGATGTAATATTAGTTAATAACACCGGTTTTGCAGCGGTGGAAAACCGATGTAATATGTATATTTTTTACAGCACAAATTTGATTTCCGAAACAATGAAAAACCGACAATAAAAAAAAATACACAAATATTCACAAATTATACAAATATTCTTCATTCAATAATATCCATAAAATACACAAATTATATAAATAATCTTCTTACAACAATATCCATAAAATACCCAAACATTCTTTTTACATCAAAAGCTAGCTAATAGATATCAAAATCAAGGTAGAACATTCTTTTAACACATCAAGGTAGAACCGCACTTCAAATGTAATCTGGCATGCATTCAACCCACTCGAACCGCACTTCGTCAATTTCAACTCTGGAGTACTTGAGATTTGTAAACTGTAAAAACACATAAATCCACCATATGTCAAATAACTAAAACAAATGTGTACATGTATCAAATAAAATAGAATACTGAGTTTTTAAAAGCTGCTGTGGAAGATAAAGAATATAACATAGAATCTAAAACTTTCATATATGACACTTAGTATATGCTGCTTAGAATATAACATAGATAATTTGCTCCTTCTAATTCAAGTGTACAGATTGATAAGAACCGACAGCATCATACAACAACTTACTAGGCATGATAATGGTTGAACAAAGAAATATGACTACACAACAAATCCAGTGAAGGAAGCATAGAAGAACAAAGCTACCTCTGATGAAGAGATATACTATTTATTGTACTACCTCTGATGTCATCTTGGTATCCTGAATATCCTGCACTAAGCCCCCTATTTTCTGTGATTTCTGCTACCAACCACAGCAGCAAGGAATGCGGCAAGAAGGCAGCTGCCTCCTTAGTTCAGCACCCAAAACAGCAAGTTAGAGCTTCCTTTTGGGTCCATTCAATCCTCTAGTAAGTAGAAACTATTTTCCCTTTGGTTTATGATGGATTTGGAGTGTCTTGACCTAAGATATAATCCTCTTGTAGCCCTCTATATTAAAGGCCAGCATACATGGAAAATTCAGCATGTTCTTCTGAAGTCATAACAGGGTAGGTAAACTTTACTTGTAGTTTTTATTCATTTGCTTCATGTAGAAGTAGATTCTAGTAAATTCCCACACATTTAATGTTTAATGACAGGATGACAGGATGAATTTTGAATTTAAGTAATAGCAATAAAGTTAAACTAGATAACTTGGACAACGTATGATTTGAACACATCAGAAACAATTCAAAGAAATGTCAATCAATCAAAAAAAATTAAAGAAACTAGTCACAGGACAACATCGAGACTGAGGCAAAATAATTAGCTTGCCTTTTGTGCTTCAGTCAAGGTGCGACCAAATCGAGGAGGAGCAGGCCTCTTAGTTAGCCTTTTTACATCTACCTCTGCTCCCTGTTAGAGTGTAAAGAAATGCAACAAGGAGAATAAGAATCAGATAAAAGATAAAGAACGTATTAGGAAAAGTGCAAACATTGTGTCTACAAACTCCCTAATATTCTGAACATTTAAATGTTCCTCTCTTCAAGAAGAAAAGTACATGGATATATTACTAGATGGAAAGCCCTAACAAATATTTTTACCATTTCATATTTAGGTATTTCTGCCAGACTTCACAACACGACCCCGGTAGATCATACCTGTTTACTACAAAATAAACAGAGTCTGGCTTTGCTTGGATAACTGTTTTGACAAAAAAAAATGGAGAACACATGGATTACCTAGTTCTGTACAGCAGTGGCCAGTTATTCTAGCTTGCATATTCTTTAGCTAGACGACGAATCAACCTGCATCATCCAAGAATATGAATCATGGTTCGATGTAGGCAACATGATGAATCTCAGTTTGAGGATTCGCTTACAGTGAATTAGCTTTCTACCCAGGCACCGAGAGCAAGCATATGATATGAGCAGAAATGATCCAAGAATCTCGAAATGCCATGTAAATGGACACATGTAAGTTCACCAATACCAGAAAAATGTCAATCTTAGGACTGAGAAGGCCCCTGGTATTTCTCGATTGATTCCCTTTTGTGTTCGGGATCCATGCTGCAATTTTAAAATCTCACAATTAACAAAATAGGTTGAGTGACTATGTATTGTCCTTAATAAGTAGTTTAATGTTTCAATCTTACCTAAATAGAAATTTTGAGGAACAAAATAACTAGAGCAGGTTAGCTGGGAAAATTTTAGAATGTTTTAACGTTGTTTATCGAATGGTATAAGTTATCTTTTACTAGCAATGATAATAAGCTTCAGCATAAAGATTCTTAGTACCAAATCAAATCCTTTACTAACAAATAAAATTCAACAGCCGACGACAACCTCTGGTGGCACACAAAACTGGGTATTTCATATCAGTCTCAACATCCTTTTGAACCAGAGCTATGGGCTGTAACAGGTCATGAGACCACAAAACTTGCTTTTAAGGGTTGAACATAGAAATTGAGAAGCCTAAAACGTTGCATTTTTTGCATGTGAGGAAGCTAACTAATTTCATTCAAACACGAATTAATTTAGCATCTATTCAGAATAATTAAAATAAACCATGATGATTGACAAAGGCCTCCTTCACCATAAGCAAGACCATATACCACATTTAAATGGGGGAATTAAATCTAACTTTGGTCATACTGGTTGATAGAACATTCTTCTGATTTATTTTGCACTGAAGCTGAATTTGACACAAATGCAAACGAACATCTAAAAATCTGAAATAGGAATAATGACCAAAACATAGCTGAAAATGAACAGATAACTGAAGGACAAAAAATAAAAATAATAATAATTTGGGTCAAACATGCAAGTTCAAAATCATTTAATGTACTTGAATTCTCTTCTGATACATCCTTCAAAAAAGTGTACACAAATTAATGAAGTTGAGCATGAAGAACCCTACAATCAAGTTTGAAGGGTTCAAAATATTTATTTTCATTGATAGCTTATTAAAGTTGTCCTGTTAAGTAATATTATTGGAACACTTGAATTTAAAGATGCAAAAAGGAAGAGTGATTAATCCTGTCGTCATTCTTGGTGTTGTTATTTTCCAACCATAGTTTGCTTATTAAATGTCAACCATTTTGAAAGGAGATCAACTTTTCATGCTTAATGAATTTGTTAGCAGAACACTCTTTGCTGCATATATAAAGTAGTTGACTCCACCAAAATAGACGCTTCCTTGTTTCAACATCAGTGAGCAAAAGATCCTATTTAAGTGTTTGACAGGTTATTCACATTTTTCTAAGAGAACCTTCCATTTTAATTAAGGGCAAGGTTTGTTCTATTTCATTCAGATTTCCCCATGAGTGGTTTAGCATTTGAACCACAAGTACTCATAACATAGATATAGGTATGCAAGACTTTGTAATAAGTCTAAAACTAAAAATTCTACATAGCACGTTTCCAGGTTAAATCCAGAATTTATATCATGTAGCTTGGCACATTACTTCACTGATAATATCTAAAGCCCAATGTGGGACTTTCAGTCAAAAGCCTAGAGAACTTTAGATCCTTAAGGGAAAAAAAAGTTCAAAACCATGCCAAGCTACTAACCTGTAAACCTTGCATTGATGATTGGTTGAGGTTTATGGCGATCTTCTTCCTTTTACTTCCCTTCAAATTTAATGAATTGTGGATTTTGAAATTTGTGAGGATGAAATGATAATAGCCCTAGTGGGATAAGGTTTAGTTGTTGTTGTTGTTGTTGTTGAGGATGAAATCATAACTTGTGAGATGTTGCCAAATGAAATAAATAAATCAGGATTCCAACATCTAAGACTTAATATTGAGAGAAAATGAGCAAATGTGGAGAGACAACGACAACAAATGGTTTTCATAGACTAAAAGGAGTTTATGATAATAACCAAGAACACAATCACACTTGACTTAACTTAACTGAATTGGTTAAGTACTAGAACACAATCACAATTAAAAGTTAAGTATAGGAAGCCATAATGCTAATAGATTAAACGAGCTTCAACTGAAGGATTACAAGACCAATTCAGCAAGAAAGTTCACGCATTTTAGAATTATCCACGGATGAAAGAGAATTAATCCATGGGTTTAAAAAGAAACAATTTTTTTGATTCCATATGAGGCACAAACACGAAGAACCAGCCAAACCAGAAATCTACCCAGATTAATTTGGCCATTTTGTTTCTTGCCAAAAAAATAAAAATAAAATAATCAACCAAATAACTTTGTTCCAGCACATGAATCCAAACAAAACCTAACCATTAGTGATTCCCTAAGGAAACAGAAGACAATTAGGCAAGAATCCAATAAAGAAAAGAGGGGAAATTACCAGAGCGACGATGAAGATTCAACGCAGGACCAGGATGGCTTGCTGCTGGATGGTAATGGTGGTACTATTTTTTCCCAACCAGGATTTGGACCGCGACGCTTCTGCTAGGGCTCGCGGAGAGGGTCGTGGCTCGCGGCAAGGAAGGTGTCTGGCCGCTGCTGCTTGCGCTTGCGGTGAGGAGACTGCTCGCGGAGAGGAAGGTGGCTCGCGGAGAGGAATAGGGTTCGCGGAGAGCTCTAGCTCGCGGATGCTCGCGGCGAGGAAGGTGCGGTGGCTCGCGGCGAGGAAGGTGGCTGGTCGCGAAGAGGAGCTCGCTCGTGGAGAGGGCGGTGGCTCGCGGAGAGGAAGGTGGCTAGGGCTCGCGGAGAGGAGCTCGCTCGCGGGCGGTGCTTTTTTTTTATGCGACGCGGCTTTTTTTTTTCTTCTTCCGCGGACTGGACCAACAAAAAAAACAAGCGAGACTGCGAGCAACGTGGCCGAGGTTTCACAACGCGGACGGAGAAGCAAGGGCGTCGATCTAGGAAGGAGAAGAGGCAGATGAGATTGTGAGAGATGGTCGGAGGTTTAGATTTAGGTTTAGACGAGAGAGATGGTCGCGTGAGGAAGGGGCGCGATATAGATTTAGGTTTGGAGGGAACTTCACAGTGTTACAAATTTTGGCTGTGGGAATATTAAAATATTTTATTTTGGTTCATTAACACCGGATTTTAAAAATCGCAGTTAAAATCAGTGTCTATTAACGAAAAAAGGCGCTCATAGACATCGCCTAAAAAACCGATGTCTATGAGCTAAAATATGCGCTCATAGACACCGGTTTTTGAAAAAACCGGTGTAAAATACTCAAAAACATCGGTTTTTGCTTAAAACTGTTGTTGTTCCACTGATGTCTATGAGGGTTTTTGTTGTAGTGAAGGCCTTACACTACCACATGTAGTGAGGATAAGCTTATATTTTTAATGACTTCTATACCTTATAAAGGTGGAGTATGGTGGGATACTCTTGATAGAAGTGTCACCTATGCGAGTGTGAAGACAGACCGCTTCAATGAAACACTTATGAATCGAAGATGGTGTCCATGACCAAAACAGAACCAACCATGAGAACCAAAAATGGGTGAGATAAGTCTCTGTGTGGATGTTATTATCTTAGTATACACCAACAGCTGAGCAGTTTAAGACATCACGTTCACTGCGCAGCCTAGTATGCTCGATAGCATTCCACTATGGAAGGTTCAAAGCCACGAGCTACATTTCCCGATGCATTGACTTATCGATTGGATTCTTGTGAAGTGTCAGCATACATACATGCACTACATGCATTAATTTCAATTCATATATGTGGGGAATTATTGGATACGATTTTGCAAACCCAAATCTTGGTTCCATCAATCGTTGAAAGTCAAGTTTGACTTCAAAATCGAAATCTATGTTTCACGTAGATAAATCTGGACTATTAATTTTCTCAAAACCGATTACGAGTGAATGAGAAATTAATTGTTCAAAGATGTGCTCAAATTAACATTAAGGAAAAAGATGGGGTTTTTGTCCCACATCGTTAACCGATGAGAGCCAGCGTTTCCTTATATGTGTTGTTGTGTTAATGTTGTTAATACAAAAGCACAAGTGCTCTCTATCCTTGGACAAGTAGGCCCGCCACCTGCGCAATGGGCGTTTTGTTGGCGGTGATGTGGCATGGTCGGGTGACGAGGTAGTGCTTATATGGCACGTGACTGTGTAGAGAACAATGACTAGATTGGGCGAACAGATGGTGATCGTCAGATTAAAGATGAGGACAGATCGCAAGTAGATGCGATCTAGAGCGTCGGATTCTAATCTGGCTCTTGAAGAGGAAGGGTTGATCTGAAGCGTCGGATTAAATGTTGTAATCTGACGGCTGAGATCAAGATGGGATCTGAAGAGTTATAACTCTTCAGATCAAGGGACGAGATCATATCAGAATCTGAAGAGTTATATCTCTTCAGATCTGATGGCTGAGATCAAAGGACCTTTAAAGGGTTATACCCTTTCAAAATGAATGATCCAGATCAGTCCAAACCAAGGGTAACTCTTCAGATCTGATGGCTGAGATCAAAGGACCTTTAAAGGGTTATACCCTTTCAAAATGAATGATCCAGATCAGTCCAAACCAAGGGTAACTTACCTCTTCACCCAATATAAATATATCTCTCTCCTTCTTAGAAATCATTCATTCAAAAAGCATTTGCATTCAAATCATCTCTTGCATAATAGAGTCCATCTCTTGCATAAGAAGAGTCCAAAAAGCCTATGAGAAGGTTTATCGGTCTTGAAATTTGAAGAATCATTCGTCCATCTCTTGCATAATTAAGAAGAGTCCAAAAAGCCTACGAGAAGATTCATCGGTCTCAAAATTTGAAGTGCTACTATTTCGAGACGTCGTCGTTGTATCTTGGGAACGAATTGCTGCTATCCGTGAGCATCGTAGCGGAGCAATATCGTTTTACCGAGATAGTGCCGAACATTAACCTCGACGACAACTCAGTTTGTTTCCTCCCAATCATAATCTTCCGAAAATCCCGATAGCCGATTAAAATCGACTATGTCAAATATCGAAGAGTAAATTTAGAAATTCAAGGACTCACACATACAATATGAGAGCAAGCAAGTAGAGCAATAGCCAATAAGAGTTTGACTACCGAAGATGGACATATAATAATAAGAGAACTCTGAGTTTATTTTTTATGCAATTAATGATGCAATAGGTTAGGAATGCAATGATGCAATAGATTAGGGAGATGGATATATAAACTATAGAAGTGGAAAAAGTTTGAATCAATCTTTCGTTGACTTGTCATCATTATTACTTTATAATGGAGAAGAAAAAGCAAATTGATTAATTATCCATTCTACCAGATCTAAAGTTGGGTCCATTTTAGCTTCAGCTTCCGTATATATTAATTGGCCAAGTAAAAAAAAGGTGTGGACTCGGTCATTAATTTATGGTTTTGATAATTTGTAAATGTACTAAAACGAAGAAATAAAGTGATATCATAATTTTTTTATGCTATCTAAAATTCTGTCATTAATTATTTTAAAAAAATATTTATCTTGTAGAACTTTTTTTCAAAATACAAAAAAGGTGAATATGTGAAAGACGTATGTTATCTAGCTATGAGAAGTAAAGTGAAATTAGATATTAAAGAATCACATTATATGATTATTCAAAATAGAAAAGTTGCAGGTAAGTAAGTAATCAAATTATTGTCCTTTCTCGTGCATGGAGTTGTACTCATCCTTAGGGTTATTTTCCTGCTATTTGGTATCATCTCGTCATGGTTGACATGTTAGTTGGATTTTGATTGGGTTGTGTCACATGCCAAGAAACGTTTACCTTGGTGATGGACGTGTTTTAACAAATAAAGTTCATCAGAGTAGATGATAAATAAGGAGCAGGTGAAGACTATAAGCATTGACTGCAGCAGAAGGAAATTAAGCCACCGTAATAGACTTTTCAACTTGATATCTCAGGTAAGAACATTTCAAACCTAGCTTGTAATTACCCGCATCTGTTCTATATAAACCCATCAGCTCTGAGCTCTCAATCCATTCACCATTAACCTCCAGCGCTAGGTATGGCTGTTAAACTCCTCCTCATTGCACTGCTTGCCTTGGCTTCCTGCAGTGCAATATTGGCTTCCGATCCTAGTCCCCTGCAGGACTTCTGCGTCGCCGATCTTCAATCAAAGGGTTTGCATGCATTTAACTTTTATCACGATCGTTTAACAAAATCGTTCCTCTCCAGTATTATATAAATCGATATTTTAATTGGCAGTATTCGTAAATGGATTTCCATGCAAGAACGCGGACGACGTGAGAGCGGAAGACTTCTTCCGTAGCGGCCTTGATAGGCCCGGCGATACCAACAACTACCTTCGCTCTAATGTCACCCCCGTAAACGTGAACCAAATCCCCGGGTTGAACACGCTCGGCATCTCCTTGGTTCGCATTGACTATGCTCCTAATGGTCTCAACCCTCCTCACACCCACCCACGCGCCACGGAGATCCTCGCCGTGCTAGAAGGAGAGCTCTACGTTGGCTTTGTGACCTCCAACCTCAACGGCGGCGGCAACCGCCTATTCACCAAGAATCTGAGAAAGGGTGATGTGTTTGTGTTCCCGGAGGGCCTCATCCACTTCCAGTTTAACACAGGGAAAACTAATGCGATCGCGTTCGCCGGTCTCAGTAGCCAAAACCCAGGCGTCATCACTATCGCCAACGCTGTGTTCGGGTCGCAGCCGCCTATTTCTGATGATGTGCTCGCCAAGGCTTTCCAAGTGGACAAAAACCTTGTTGACTGGCTCCAGGCGCAGTTCTGGACCGACAACAACTACTAGAAACCTGCTTTGGTGTTCATGCATGCTATATATGTTGGAATAAGAAAGCCAGCAGTAGCGTCACTACTGTCTGTTAGCATGTTATGTTATAATTTTTTATATCAGTCGACGTCAATATGTAATGAATAATTGAAGACAACTTGATGAGATGGCCTACTAGAAAATAATAATATTTTATTCTAATTTCAGTCGGGCGCATATATTGTAATTCAATTAATCGACTAAAGTTGATTGAGTTGACCGACTAACTGAAGTTGAGTTAATCAAAATAATCAAGATTTATTCTTTGCCTAATAAAGTGTACGGCAACCTGAGTCGAATTCGATTGGAGTTTGAGTCATCAATAAAAAGGTTATATATTTTTCTAGGTGAGTTGCATGGTTAATCAGAGATTGAGCCAATTAAAGATAAAGTCGTTAGACCAAAATATCACATAATAATCCATTTGAATCAACTAGTAGAGGTTAATGAGCTAATTGAAATTCATATTGAATCGATTGGAGTTGAGTCATCAAAAAAAAAAAAAGATTATATATTTTTATAAGTCAGTTGGTTGACGAGAGATTGAGTCAATTAAAGATAAAGTTGTCAGACAAAAATCCCACCTAATAATCCATGTATTATTAACTAATAGAGGTTGAAATTATTGAAAATTATGTTAAATTGATTGAAGATAAAATTATTGGATAAATAAGTTAATTATTATCCGATTGAATCACTTGATGCTACTTTGAGTCGATTGATGAAGATTTGAGCCAACTGAAAAAGAAACAATCATTGCGGTTTTTAGTCAACTAAGGTAGAAATAAGTCATCTAGATTGCAACTAATAAGGGAGCAATAAATCACATACTCTAAAACTTCATTTGTCTACTTCATTTTTCATGCTCAGAAATGCTTTAGACAATTTAGAAGGAGATTCATCTTTAGAAAGGTTCATTCTTTGATTTTTTTTTTTTCTATTGTTACCTTCTCTTGTATCTTAATTATTGATCTTTTGTAAAAGAGAAAAGCAAATAAAGTTTTGTACTAGATTTCTTCACCTTCTTGAAAAAGTTACTTTTTCATTATAGAGGATTTCTATGGAGTGACTCACATAAGGAATTAATAGATTGAAGAGTAAAACTCAATAGGTCCGAACCATATTATATCCTTGTGTTAGCATTGCCACTATGTGAAAATTTATAATAGACTTCGCCATTATTTACCTTAGTAATCAGTAATTACGAAGTAACATATTACAATCAACTTCGATAATAAATTTAATATAATAAATACTATTTTAGACTTCATATATTAAAAAATACAGGTATCACTTCTAATTTTATCTAATATTTTACTTCATAATACATATTTGATGAAGTAATAAATCACAAAATCAAACTGATAGATCTAAGTGTTGAAGTAATAAGTTTGAACTGGTTAAAATATTTTTCCTTGTTGAATCGGTTTACTTTTTTCCATGCGTGAACCCTAAGTACCTTTTTTTCGCCGTCTCACTTCACCCTACACCCTCTTCATATTTTTTCACCTCAAGCATACAATCCACTTCACCCCGCGACCTTTGACCCCCCCCCCCCCCCCCCCCTCACGACGCACGCAAATCCACTTCTCCCGGCATCCTTCGAGCTTTTTCCCTTGACGTATGGAGATCCTTTTCTCTTTGCAGCACTAGATTTGTTCCCGCTCTGATCTCTTCTTTCCTTTCTTCTCTGCCTCGCTGTTAGGTTTCTTTTCCTTTCCTCTCCGTTGCATTGTCTCTAACTGATCCTAAGAGCGTTGTTTCTAACTAATCCTAAGAGGCAAGTGTTATTCTCTAGTTTATTGATATTACTGTTTTGACATGAATTTTGAAGTAAAACCTCATGGAGCAGGTCAAGAATTATACATATGAACTAAAATATGATTAATCATTATTTCCAATTGAAAGTTTAGTCAAGATCTTCATTGTTTATGTATTGTGAGGCTTTATCTAGCACTCACCCTTTAGTTATTATTCCAGTAGATAAATATTTCTAGCACTGTTTTTACTTGACTGCATTTACTTTCTTAGCTAATGGATTTTTCTTTCATATAACATGGAACATTAGTATGGTTGTCAACATGTTTTACTATTAGCTTTGAAAAAAAATATATCATCAACAAGCATGCTATAATTCAATACTTGGATTATTTTTTACTATAACTCTTAGTTTTTCAAGGAAAGTGCTACAATATTTAGTAAATGAATAAAATTGGTGCAATGTTAGCATCAAAAGTTGATTCTACCACGTCTATAAAGCTTAGAATATATTTTCTTTCCTTTGAGAACGGTTGAACTTCCAATTTTTTATATAGCTTAGTTACTTAAGAAAACAAGATGAGATTTGATATGGGTTATGATAGATCGGCCTAGCGAGTGTAGGAGGAGTTTAGGTCAAGAGAGATAAGAAAAGTAGATAGTCAGTCAAATAAAGGCCGAGCGAGCAACTACGTGCTCATATATGTTCGGCCGAGCAAAGTCCGCTCGAGCATAAAAGCATTTAGCCTTATGTATGATTTCTAGCATATTACCGACCGACCAAAGGCCGAGCGAGCACACACGTGCTCATATATGCTCGACCGGGCAAAGTCCGCCCAAGCATAAAGGCATTTAGCCTTATATAAGATTCTCAGCATAGTATTGGCCAATTGCATGCTGAGCGAACACCCACGTACTCATATATGCACGGTTGGACAAAGACCGCCCGAGCATAAAGGCATTTTGCCTTATGTATAATTTTCAGCATATTTCTGGCTAATCGCATGCCGAGCGAGCACCCACGTGCTCATATATGCTCGGTCGGGCAAAGCCCGCCCGAGCATAAAGGCATTTAACCTTATGTATAATTTTCAGCATATTACCAGTCGATCGCAAACCGTGAGAGTAACCACGTGCTCATATATGCTCGGCCGGGCAAAGCCCGCCCGAGCATAAAGATATTTAACCTTATGTATAATTTTCAGCATATTACCAGCCGATCGCAAACCGTGAGAGCAACCACGTGCTCATATATGCTCGGCCGGGCAAAGCTCGTCCGAGCATAAAGGCATTTAGCCTTATGTATAATTTTCAGCATATTATTGGTCGACCGTAGGCCAAGCAAGCACTCACGCACTCGTATACGCTCAGCCGGGCAAAGCCTGCCCGAGCATAAAGGTGTTTATCCTTATATATGATTCTCAACATATTACCGGTCGAGACATATTCAGCAGAAGGTATTCCTAATATACGATCGGCTTGAACGATCAGGCAAGACATATTCAACAAGTTTATTCATAATATATGGTTGGTCTGAACGACCGACCGAGACATATTCAACAGGGGTGTTCTTAACAGCATATGCAGCCAACTTGAACGATCAGCCAAGACATGCCCAATAGGATATTTGGTGAAAAATATCTTCTAGAAATTTCTTTAGGTACAATGACGTGTCCCCATTATAACTACAAATCATAAATGACAAAGCGGGTACATCTGGGGTACAGAAAAGAGTCCATAAAGGATTATTGCACGAAGTATAGAAGATAACTTTGTTAGTATTAGCCCTAGTACCAATTATGAGATGATTGTAAAGGGCATATTATTGTATCATATATCATTATTAATAAAAGATAAAGTTGGTTATTATATTTATTTCAGTTCAGTGTCAATTGAATAACTATAATAATATCCTTGGGTAGTAGGTTCTTATCTACAATATATCAATTGATTGAATTGATAGTGAGATATTGTAGAGAACACTACTCTTAACTATTCCTAATCGAGCATTAATATACAAGGACAATATTAATGTGTTGAGACTAACATCTGTAGGTCAACAGATGACTTAATCTAACAAGTCATGGATATGAGATATCAGGTTGACACATGGATATATATTAGAGAATATATACTGAATGACCCACTATGAGAATATTTCATGGATCGTTATATAAATATCATAAACATTCTCATGTGACTATTGGTATAAATAGTCATTGGACCTGAAGTCACTACAGTTCCCTACATAAGGAGTTGTGTACTTTGGTATCGGCAAACGTCACCTGTAACAAGGTGGACAATAAAGTCGATCACTGGGTATGCAATGAATTATGCGGAGGGATGCGAGTGATGTAGATGTGATCTATCCCTTCCATATGACGGAAGCAATATCTGTGGGCCCCTTAATTAGTAGGACACAAGAAAGTATGGTCATGCACAAATGAGTCAATATGAGATATTGAGCTTATTTGATTGAGTGTGTCTACTTAGAGATCAAGAAATGCAAAGGTTGATAAGAGGATGACACGGTCTATGCCTCATTGATCAACCTAGATATCAAGGATAGAAGGACAAAGTCATACAAGATAATAGCCATGGGCAGGTTAGGTCGGATCTTGACCTTCTCGTCACTTGGGTAGCAATGATGTCTTGCTAGATGCCACTCATTACTTATGTATCTAAATGTTGATTTAGGTACATTGTCAACGTTATGAGAACCTATTGGGTCACACACAAAGAACAAGTAGATTTGGAGATGGATTCATATGATGAATCATTTGATTAAGTCTAATCCGAATTGGACATATTGAGTTGGACTCAATTGGATCTAATTGTTAGATTAAGTCTAATTCAAACTAGACTCAAGGAGTCAATTCGAATTAATGAAATAGTGATTCATTGCATTTGAATTGCATGAGATCAATTGAGTAAAAACTCGATTGAATTAGACTTGAGTTAGACTCGAATGAATTAGACTTGAGTTAGACTCAAGTGAGGAGACTTGAGTTAGACTCAAGTGAAGATTAATGGAAATAATCATTGAATTTTGAAATTCAATAATTATTTATCCCATTCAATTTTTGAAATTGAGATGAGGAGTTACACTCATTCAAAATGAAAAGTTACAAGTTTGGTCCTTAATGGAGTGTAAATGCTCATTAAGGCTATTAATGCTAATTAAGTGTTTCATTGGATGAAAATACTTAAGCTTTTTGCTCTTCATTTTGGACTTAATCTTCATTCTTCTTGCTCCTCTTCTCCTTGGCCGAAAATCCACCTTCAAGGTTGCTAGCACAACCTTTCTCCTTTTGTGAGTTTATGAGACAAACGAACACTTGTTCGTGTGGATACCGTAGAGGCGCAAACACGAGATCGTGCTGTGATCCGAGCTGTCGGGAGTCCGTGAGCACGCTACAAAAGTATAATCTTTCATGCTTTTAGATCTAACTTAGTATAAAGTTTTGTTTCCCTTCGCATGGATCTTCTGGGGTAATAGGTTTTTCCGCTGCGTGTTTACGTATTTAGCAACCTATTACCTTACAAACTTCATCTCCTAACAAACCCTAATGAACCAGGGACCACTTCATGACTACAGAGGTCACGTGAGGTAGTATAAAAAGGAGGATCCTCTCCATTAGCAAGGTACGCAAGTTCTAGCATCTAAACTCGGTTTCACTTCAGTTACTGTTCTTCTTCTTCTTCCACCTTCGAGAGGAACTGACTTGAGCGTCGGAGGACCTAGCCAGGGATCCCCAGTCCGGTTTTAGGTCACTAAAGCTTTGTTGGCTCATCTCACTGTGCGCAGGAGCGTTGAGGAGTTTCTTCGGAACTTCGGGAGTTCATCTTCATCGGAGGTTATCATCATTTATCAGAGCTAGTGCTCGTCCTCGTAGATTTCAGATAGGATCAAATTTGGCACCGTCTATGGAAACTATTCACCTGGATCTAAGGCTACAAGGATGGAAGAAGCTGACAAACCCAATACCATTACTATATCGCAGGATGATCTGGAGTTGTTCATCAACGCCAGTGTACAGAAGATATTGCAACAACAGCAACAATAAGTGAATATGGGTGGCACATTACCTATAGTGCCACCTCCGGTGATGTCTATAATTTCTCACCACTAAGAGAGGGAAATCAAGGGAGGAGATCCGACCCATCTGTTCTCTGCTCCTCTCTCTCCCACTCGACGTTCTAAAGCTTATTTCCGAACACCCCTTGAACAAGGAGAATGAAGAGAAGTCCTTCAGGAATCTTCTAAAGAAACCCCTGTAAGGGAAAAACGAAAGGGGCATAGTCTTTCAACTACTTATTCTTGTTGTTAGCCATGGTTGAAGTTGCTTGAGTTTGCTCTGCCTCTAACTACCTTTATAAGTTACATTTTTTATGATAGGTCCTATCAATTTCAAAATCAGCAAGAAGAAGATCTCTTAATTCGTTGGGCCATAACATATGAATCATTTGTAAAAAAAAATAATAAACTCAGTTAGTATTATTGACTATCCTTGGAATGATTGGTCTGGTCTCACGGAAGTTTTCCACTGGTCATCAAGGTAAATCAGGAAGTACACGCGACGGCCAACTCAGAAGCCTAACATCCTTTGGTTGCACTCCTCATTTAGAGGAAAAAATTCCTATAAATATGTCATAGTTGAGGATTAAATCACGAGTACCTAAGTAATAATCTAAATGTCCTACCATGACACCATAGCTTCAAGGACTATATTTAATGTATTTGCATTAATTGAGATAGGGGATATAATCATCGAGTTAGTGATATATTTGGGTTATGTAAATAGCCTATAAATATCTTAGTTGTTTATGAATGAAAAAAAGTTCAACTTTCCTTATTTCCACTTCCACGTAAGTGCAATTCCTCTTTCAGTAGTTTTTCAATTCCAACAAGGTTGGGCCCATCATTACTTCATGTATTGGACAAAAAGGGCGTGGACTCAGCCATTTATGATTTTGATAATTTCTAAATCGATTGAAATGGAGAAAGTGATATCATAATTTTTTTTTTTGTCTATGCACTCTAAAATAATGCCATTTATTCTTAAAAACCTTAATTTCTAGAAGGCATTGTTTTTCTTTTAAAAAAAAACAAATAAAGTTAATATGTGAAGAAAGTATGTGAGAAGCAAGCTAAAATTCTTGCTTAGAATCTGTAGTATTAACTAGATTTTCAAGCATTATATTCGATATGATTAGTCAAAACTGGAAAGCCTCAGGTAATCAAAACGTGGATAGAAATGCACTCATTTTTAGATTATTTTCCTGGATTTGGTAGCAGGTGCGTCATGGTCCGTGATTCGGTATATTATGAGTGATTCTAAAAATATGGGATCAGTAGATAAGATAATGTGGCCCTTAAAGATAAGTGAGATAGTGGTTAGAATCAGAGTATATGTAGTTGAACGAGTTACTTTCACTAGGGCTCAGATCTCTACTTTTTATTGTCAAGACTCTTAGCATAAACTAAATTGGTTTAAAGTGTCGGTCGGGTCTCTCTTAACATATAGCCGATCGGTCCAAGCGTCGGACGGACTTTCGAGGAACAGTTCCTCACTTTTCAACATTAAGGCATTCAGCATGCAGCCGACCGGACCCAGCACCGGTCGGGCATTCAGAGCTTAGCGCCTCATTTCTCAATACCATGTCATAGAGCATATAGCCGATCAGACCCAATACCGATCGGGAATTCAGAGCTCAGTTCCTCAGTCCTCAGTGGCAAAGCCTCTAGCATATAGTCGGTCAACCCAAAGTGCCAGTCAGACCTATAGGGCTAAGCTCTCCACTTCTTATATGTCAGTCTCCCATCATACAGTCAATCGGCTACAAGGCCGGTCAGACTGTCTCTAGGAGACAACATTATCAAAAAATCACAATAACCTGTTAGAAGAAATAGCTAGTAGTCAAGGAATATTCTGCTATCATAACATATACCTATAATGGAACCTTCCTCTGGGGTGGTCGTACATCTTCCATTACTTGATGTTACTTGACATATTCTTAGCTGCCTTATTATTACGGAGGTTATGAAAAATGATTCATATACATGTAACAAAACCTTCCTAAAAGAGTGATCATACATCTTCTATTAGTATATTCTGACACTTGACATTCTCTGACACCTCATTATTACCGAGGTTTTAAGGGTCAGTATAAAAATGGGTCATCTCCATTGGTCAGGTAACTTGAACTTTTACATTACACGCACGCATGCTTCTACGCTACTATTCATCTTCTTCTCCATTTTTGGCTATTGTTCTGACTTGAGCATCGAAGTGTCTGTATCAGGAACCCCTTCTTTTCTCGCTCTAACGTTTTCATTTGCTCTTTCTAGTGTGTGCAGAAAGGAGCATTCAAAGCCATTTTCTTCCACTTCAAGGTCCTCTCACGGTCAATATTAGAGCCATCTACCTAGCGCGTCATCTCCCCCAATTTTAGATAGGATCAAATTTGGTGTCATCTATGAGAATCTTCGTCTAAATCTGAAGCATGAAGGTGGATGGGATTGGATGATTCACCACAATTACCTTTTCGCAAGAAGATTTAGAGCTGGTAATAACTGCCCGACGACCGTAGAAGTTAATGCAACAACAAGTACTAGCTGGGGGTCCCCTACCGCATGATCTGGCTGCATCGATATGGGCCCTCACACTGAGTGAGGGACCCGAGAGGAAGGCCCGACAAGATTCTAACAAGTTCCTCCACCGATTAACTTCATGCAAGCACCTACTCAGCCAATCAGCCTCCCACCCTTGTCGCCTACCTCGGTCACCTATCATAGGGAATTATCCCACATGCCCTTTGAGGATATGTGTCGAGAGGAGAGACCCCAAGGATCTGTAAGTGCAATCAACCAATGTTTGATCAGGTACAATCATGATTTCGATGTATGTATCAAAGAGTTTAAGTTAGGTTTTCATATGGATTTGATATGTGTGTTTGAGTCATGCAGGACTTGGTGAACCACATATAAGAAACTCAGTGCGGGTAAGTTTAGTAAAGAATCATCCTAAGGCTCAAGTCCCTGTGATCTGTGAAGGATGGTACATTCGAGGGACCGCCGAACAAAGAGCAATTGAGTGAATTTCCGATTAATTGGGAATCATGATGTACTGCTAGGTATCACTCATAATCATTCCATAATTAAGTAGTTAATTATGTATAGCCAAGATAAATTGTGAATCTATTAGGTCACATATACTACGAGTCTCTAAAAGACGTAAAATAAGTTAGAGAAAAGGATTCTCAAATCAAGAGATAAATGTTTGTTTAGACAATACGTAAAATCGCCGACCTCCAGCGGCCTCCAACAATCACCTCCCTGCTGCGTCACCGATGTCCTCGGCACCTCCCTCCTGTGACCTCTGCGACCTCCAGCGGCCTCCCTCCCTGGCACCGTGTGAAAGAAAGCGATGACCTTTTATGTAATTAGGTAATAGTGGTTCAAAAACTTCTCATTTATTGCTACAATTTGGATTTCCTCTTGGTCGTGTTAGATGATTTAATCTGTTTCGATTTCCCAATTTCCTTTTTTGTGCTACAATTGCTACTTGATTTCCACAAGTATAATTGTTGTAGTTACTAGTGATTTTGAACTTTGTCGGCCAGTTCCCAAGCTTAGTCATGCGATGTTTTTTGAATCGTTGTTGAAAAAATTGTTATTTATTATTTTTTGTGCTGGATCCTTCTCAGAAGCAAATCCTTTAAACTATAGTTGATTTGGTTTAAGGTATTACAATTCATGTTAGATGCCCCTTGAGTTGCTATTTTTTAAATATCTTAATTTGATTATTTGATTCATAGGAAGTTTCTGTAATAAAATTCATGCAAATGGCAGCAAGTGTAAATTACTTAAAGGTTTTACATGATGGACATGTAATGTTGAGCATGACATTCACTACAACAAAAACCCTCATAGACATCGGTTTTCCACTGATGTCTATTACATTTTCGACCGATGTCTATGAAGGCGATGTAAAAGGTCTGCCATTTTAGACATCGGGTTAAAACCGGTGTAGTATCACTTAACGACATCGAGTGTAAAACTGATGTAATATTATATGTTAATAACACCAGTTTGGCAGCGGTATACGACTGATGTAATATTAGATAATGACACCGGTTTTGCAACAGTGGAAAATCGATGTAATATCAATATTGTTTAACGACACAAATCCGATTTCCGAAATAGTGAAAAACCAATATTATCACCAAGCAAATCATAAAATTAAGTTAATATTATTAATTCACTAACAAAATCACAAATAAAAATGCACCGATGTATCTAAACACACCAAGTCAATATCCATATAACCAACACATAAATATTCTTCTTACAACATAAAAAGATAATAGATATTGTGCGCATCAAGTCAGTATCCACAAATTACACATAACTATTCTTCTTACAACATCAAAAGGTAATAGATAGTACACAAATATGTTTCTTACTGGTGCCAACGTTATCCTTCTTGCTCTGTGCATAGTAGCTAAGTTTACCCGTGAAGCTAAACCGGGCACAGATAATCCTCCAGAACTGATGCTTCTTCCCATGTTACCACTGCCAACAATGTTGCCTACAGAGCTTGTAAGTCTTGGCCCTACATTACCCAATACTGGAGAAACTCCCAAACCAGGAACAGAACTACGATTCCCAGAAGCTGAACTTGAGGAAATACCAGTTATTGACCCAGTGACTCCATTAATATTACTACTACTAAAAGCATGATTTCCAACAACATTAATACCCCCTCTATTTGTGACACCAGAGCCATGAGGCATCTGCATGAAAAAAAATCCAGAATCAATACTATAAAACACATTCAAAGGACCATATGATGTAGTGAAGTAATGTGGAAATAAACTCATGCCAGACCTGAGATAATGCAACCAAAAGATTGTTTGATGAGAACCGTCCACTAGGAATGCTTCCTCCTGGTTGCTAAACACCATCTGATGGTACAACACCCATTGTGGCCTCTCTGGATGCAAGCGAACCAGGCACATTTGGCAGGTTGAAGCTTCCATGAATATTATGCAATCCTTGAAGACCACCTATTTTTTTACAAATCGTAATCAAAATTCCACATACAAGCAAAATTTCACATGAATATGTTAATAGAGTTTATGTAGGAATGTCTAACCAGAATGATGGAACCCAAGCACTGCCGCAGACTGGCCAGAAAACAATGTGGTATAGGTTCGGCCTGAGGAGTCCGCAAGATTAGATGTTGAACCATTAAGAGTTGACTGTACCAAGAAACCCAGTAATTTGATCAGCAAAAGCAAGACTAGAAAAAGCACAGGGCATGGGCTAGGTGCTAACAAACTTGGTATGCTAACCAACAAGAAAGAAACAACCATGTCGAGTCAGTATTTACATAAACTGTATTGAAAATCTGCACCAAACAACAAAAGCTACTCATCTCTAACAATTGAAACTCAGCTAAGAATAAGGGATTATATTATTAATACCAAGAGTGAAATTACATCAAATATAAATCCCATACATGCAATAACAGATAGGCAATTTGGGATGAATATTGAAGTCTATAACTATTTATTATAATTCTCTCCATCAAGCTAGAACATAATGGAGCATAGACATTGATGGTGCTTAGTTTGTCAAGTTGTACTCAATAAAGATTTGATTATCAATTTAGTAACCTTGTGATTTCTTAAACCATGCTCTAAAAATTTGTTTGACAGCATGGATAACTTTCTTAAATTGGAACATACCCTAGTGGTTTTTCTGTATACACCCTTGTACGATGTTTATGAAATCTATCTGGTAATCATGATTAATACCAAGGAGAATCCAATGATCATGAAAAATAGTTTTAAGTAAAATAAATTAATTACATCAATGAGAGAAAATATCCCAAATAATCCTCACAAAATGTCTAGATGAAGCCTTTTGCAACTAAGTGTATTTTCTACTGATCAATGTTGTCAACCACAACTATATTTAACAATAAAAACTATAGTTGTTAAATCATACAATTCAAAATTCTCGGGGGCACTACTCAATTCGTAGGCACAAGATCCAGTTCTGTTAACAAGAGTATTACATGTTAACTGAAAATGAGATGCAATTAAAAAAAATATCAAGTAGTATTTCATCAACTTGAAAATATCAGCAGTTATCTCATAAAATTGATTGGTCTAAAAGGAAAACTATGATTTTGTCTCACAAATTTTCCATAGAAAATATATGGAAAGGAGAGAATTAGAAAAACCTGAACATCGAGCATACAGGTTATACAGTCCTATGTCATGCGAATGAGACTAGAAAATGCAATTAATAAACTGAAAATCAGAAAAGCAAGAGTTACATTTAGAAGCCAAGACATTATAACTTTGCCATGTGCTCAAGAAAGACTCAATTCCAGATGCAGTGATCCTTCATTATGCCAGCCAATAAATAAAAACTCTCTACACGTCCGATTGGCAGTTCTGACTATACCCCGAGCTCAAAAAATAAAGCGCACTTTAGATATAAAGTTAGCAAATCATATGAAGTGGCTACACTGGTAGCAGCTAGAAGAATAAATGATACTAGTCATACTATAAATACTGAAGACTTGTTTAAAGTACTACTAAAAAATTTCTTAGAAATAAAGATTATAATGCAATGTTTTTATCTTCAAAGGAAAAACTGTAACCATAAGGTGTAAGTGTTTGGCTTCATAGCCCAATTACAACCTAACCAAAAGTGATTCCTTCTTCCTTTTTTTCCCCCACGAAGAATAAATTAAGCGAGTCAGAAAGACAAGATTTTATCTGGAAACATTCCCAAAGTAAAGCAGGCATGCATTTGTATTAATTTAAGATGGCAATATATGGCAAGCCCAAAGACAACTAACAAATAAAGGTTTTATCCTATACTCATGCATTATCACACTCCATGAGTCTAACCTCTGGCCTTTATACTCATGAAGCCAACATCACTAATGAACAAGATATCAAATGTAAAAATGTCTCTAAAACTTCCAGCATACCAAGATAAAATCCTGACGAAGGGTAAGGTAGTCAGCCCATATGACCGACTTTCCAAACTGACGAAAGAAACAAGTCTGCATAATGTGATGTGACTATATTAATAAAGGAAACAAGTAAGATACATTCCTAGGCTCTATAAGATCATTTAGGCAAAGAGCATTTACACCCATCATCCATAAACTGGAGTTAGGTGTTACCTTTGATAAGGAGTCTTATGTTGCTAGAGATTCTTGTATGCTTTTCCTAGTGTATTAAAAGTTCATACAAAATTTTGGATTTAAGGAACTTACCACCCAAATGACAAAGCTATTTCTGCTCCAAGAATTTGACGAGTGGAACTTTATAAAGCTTGACTGCCTTCTCATTGTCAATGCCTACATCAACACTCTTATTAAATGTTTCATTTGCTTGACAGAGCACTAGAAGAAAGATACTTTCTTTGGAGAACAAAATGGCTTAAACTAGAGATGATTAATCACCTTTAATCACTGATTTAGTTTTCCTATAGGCAAGTAGTAATTAGGCAAGCAACCTACTGAATAAATCACATTCATTCTACTTTACTGCAGGGGTGAAAAACTCACACTGCCTTATATCCTAATTTAATAATCAAAGTAAAATAGTTCATCTAAGAACTCTAACCTGAGGATTCATGCGCATATCCAAAGGTCCATCACCTTGCACACTAAATCCCCTTGTAGAGTCATCCACCTGTTAAATAGCTTACCAACTTATTAGATTCAAAGTAAGTTCTTTTCGGCAATTCATCAAACATGAGAAGTGCAACTGAACAATAACCTGCATGGATGAGATTCCAAGGTCCATCAAGATGTCGTTCACCCCAACGTCAAGCAGGTTCTCATCAACGCCACCAAGCATCGACTTGATGTACTTGAAGTTTCTGACATGAGTGTAAGCTTTCAACTTGCTGCCGCGCGAATCCATGGCCAAGAGCTTCTCTATCTGAGCCCGGGTCTGGTCATGGATTGAAGCATCCATATCCATTCCCACGAACAACTCCAACTCCGGATGGGCATCTACGATCTGCGGCAAAGAACGGCGCGAAGCGAATCAGGGATGATGGGAGTGCTAAGGAAAAAGGTCAGAACTTGAGCGAAGAGCTTGGGAGGGAGAAGGACGAACGGACAGCGGCGGAGTGCCCGACGGCGCCGAGGGTACAGTTAATGAAGGAGCGGAGGCGGAGGGAACGGAATGCGTCGAGCACCTCGCAGAGCATGACGGGGACGTGGTCCCGGACGGGGTCTGCGTAGCGACAGTAGAGGGTGCGGTCGAACTTCGCCCCGGAGCACGATTAGCAGCAAGAGAGATTAGCAGGACGCGATTAGCAGCAAGAGAAATGGGACGACCATCCTTTTGCCGGTCATAGTGAAGGGAAGGAGGAGCGAGCGACCTCGGATGGGGATCTGAGAGATGAGATCCCCATCTCTCAGATCAGCGGCGGGCTCCTCGTGGATGCGTGTGGCTTCCCGGTGGGAGCGGTCTGGAAGTGAGGGCGAGAAGTGGAAGGACTGGCCCCATCCCCACTCGTAGATGTCAGTGACGAGGTTGTAGAAGGTGTCGACGAAGGCAGGGACGTTATCGTCGTCGGGCGCGGTGACAATGCCCTCCTTGGAGCAGAGAAAGAAGGACAAGTACTACTTGTACTTGTCCTGCACCTTATCCCGCATGATCGATCCCATCTTAAGGTTCATTGCCCGCTTGCCTTTCACTTCCGCCGAGCCCATCACCCACACGAACCAGTAGACCACGACAGCGCCGACGACGACCGCCGTCCACATCGCCGTCGAGAGATCCATTGCTCGTCTTTCAAATGGTAACTCCTAAAAGGAGGATGCGGAGGATTAGGGTTTCGATTTATGGTAGACGAGGAGAAGCCCAAAAGAAAGTGTGCTAAGAAAGTCCGCCAGAATTTTGGTTCATAGACACCGGTTTTAAAAACCGCGGTTAAAATCGGTGTCTATTAATGAAAAAAGGTGCTCAAAGACATCGGCTAAAAAAATCGATGTCTATGAGCGAAAATCTGTGCTCATAGAAACCGGTTTTTGGAAAAATCGATGTAAAATACTCAAAGACATCGGTTTTTGCTTAAAACTATTGTTGTTCCACCGATGTCTATGAAGGTTTTTCTTGTAGTGATTCTTGGACTGAATTGAGGCATTTTATGTAAGTTTGGGGGGGGGGGGGGGGGGGGGGGTTGTTGTTAGGTTTTTTTTTGTCCAAAATTATATGCTTTAATCTAATTTATGTCTCTTTTTTTTTTTTGCATATTGGTGATGTTCAAGTACAAGGAAAGAAAATCATGACAGCTGGTTCTTCATCAACATCATCTTCCATTCGAAGACGTATGAACGATGAGCAAAGTGACACTCCCCACATATTATGTTATTGTGGGTTACGAGCTACTCTCCAAACATCATGGACGGAATCTAATCTAGGAAAGCGATTTTTTCATGTCCAAAATATAGAGTAAATTTTCATTATATCAACACGGTATTGTGAGTTTTTTAATTATTGAGTTGTGATTAAGTTGATTTGAAATTCAGCAAAGGGGATGTGGCTTCTTCTTATGGCATGACCCAGAACTGTCAGAGAGAAGTAAGACAATTATTAATGAGTTGAAGATGAATAACAAAAAATTAAAGTTAGAGATTAATGAATTGAAGAAAGGTACTAGTTACAGGGGTGAAGGTGAATACAATGATGTTCTAGATGATGGGAACAATAATCATGTAATTATACTGTTGAGTGATGAAATATATTCATTGAATAGGAAATTTATAGTTGCTATCGTTGTAGTTGTATGTACTTTGATTGTGATGATGGGTATGTGGTTGATGTAACTTACTTTATGATGTTACTTGACATTGTGATGTAACTCTAAATGGTGTAACTTGTTTCGTGATGTAACTTGTTTTCTTTTGTGCTTAGGACTTTAAGATTGTCCTATTACTGATCCTAAGCCTGAAATCTTTGACTTTGACATTTACCTTCAAGTTCTTCAATTAGACAATGTTAAAGAACTATTCTCTTTTGTTTTGATTTGATTAATGCTAGGCTCTTGGTACTGAATTTTACACTTATTACAATTCATGTGCTCCTTTAATCTAACATTATTTTTTTTGTGACTAGCTCATTGTTGATCATATGAAGTTTGTTGTCCTTTGTGGATGCATGGTGTTCCATTGCATGCTTTTTCTTTTGTGAGTTTTGTACAGGAAAGAAGTCATTTTTTATGGTTTTGGTGATGTAAAGAATATTGGAGAATTGAAGGAACATGTGGGGGCACATATGATATGGCTGCATTTGGTATATGTGGGTTTCTGCTGGGTGCTGAATGTTATCAGAGTCTAAAATGTGGTTTTTCTAGATCTTTTGGTGTTGTTTGTTTCAGTGGCATCTGGGGAAGCTTTGTCTGAGTGGTTAGCAGGTTTATTCAATTGGCTGAAATTTGCTATAGGCTGAGCAGTGCAGAGCCTTTGATATGGGTTTTCAAAATTATGGGGCCTCCAGTTAAAAATATTTATGTATTTTTTTTATCATATAAATTTTGGTCGGCAGCATAGTAGTGATATTTTAACAGTCGATTGACTAATACAAGATGATATCTACTAACTAATTAGATAGCGAGCCTGTGATTATTCAAAATCTATCTTTTGTTACTTTGCTTGATTTTCTCCAGAACGTTTTGCTTTCTTAGCCTCTCATCGTCCCTTTTCAAACACTTGATGTCATAAGATAGCGGAATGCTACCAACCTTAACACATAAAATATACATTAGTCAATCTATTATAGATGACAATTACTATCTTAACTTCAGAATGAACAAAGACGAGAGAAGAAATTAACCTTGTGGATTGGAATGTAGACTGCCAATCTTACCCTACACTATATCACTGCTTACATTTTTGATCTGCACGAAATAGCTGCATCATCATAAATTTAGTACAAGGCAATGTTTAAGAACCAATGATGAATGGTCGAGCAAATTCTAAGGTACAAATTAATACGAACATGAAAAGGTAGTTCTCAAAACCTTAGCAACAACCATCAAACGTCATACAGACAAGAGGAGCATATGCAATACTCTAGACAACAAAAGATCTATGGTAAAGGTAGCACAAACCTTCTTTTTGAGCGAACAGAAACATTCTGTATCTACCAGTCGACTGGTAGCTGTTGGCTGAGCGAATAGAATGTTTCTGTTTGCTGCCAGTCGACTGCTAAAACTAGCAGTCGACTGGTGTAGTCGATTGCTAGTTTTAGCAGTTGACTGGTAAATGACCGTTGGCAGACCGTTGGTACTGTAAAGTAGTCGTTGGCTACCTCCAATGGTAACACCAGTCGACTGATGGTTTTGCCAGTCGACTGGTGCCGAGATGAGTTGATATAATGATTAACTCTCTCCTCTTATTTAATTTATAGGAAGCTTTGGGGCTTGAAGTAGGTTACTCATGCTTGTTGAATAACTCCTAGTCTTTGTCCAAAGCTTCCAAGTCTACTATCTTCCTCCCAAACCTAAACTTCATCATTGTAAAGAGGAAAAAAATCCTTTATGAGAGGTTTGCTCCACCGAGAAAGAGAAAGCTCTAGCCGAAGATTGCCAGGGATTGATCCACCGAAGGATCAAGGGTTCGTCCACCTCAAGGACACGTCGTGGAGTAGGAGTAAGCAAACTCCGAACCACGTTACATCGATCTTGTTAGCGTTTGTATTCTTGCTTATCTTTATTGCTTTAGTTTTTGTATTTCCGCTTGCGTAAACTAACCTTATAGAAAAGAATCGAAAGTTGGGGGTGACCTAGCTATCCAACCCCCCTTCAAGCCGACCACCGATCCCTTACAATTGGTATCAGAGCAAGGAAGCTCTTCAACAGACTAACCACCAAGAAGAGCAACATCATCAAATGACCGACTCAAGCATTCATCCACCCAAATTCGAAGGAGAATTCTCTTGGTGGAAGAAGAGAATGGATGTATTTTTCGAAACTGATTTTGACATTATGCTAATTATGGAAAATGGTTTCAAAATGCCTAGGGATCAAAACAATGAGATATTAGAGAAAATAAGATGGAACAAGAAGCAAAGGGAAGAGCATCTAGCAAACTCAAAGGCCTTACACTACCACATGTATTGAGGACTTCTATACCTTATAAAGGTGGAGTATGGTGGGATACTCTTGATAGAAGTGTCGCCTATGCGAGTGTGAAGATAGGTCGCTTCAATGAAACACTCATGAATCGAAGATGGTGTCCATGGCCGAAACGGAACCAACCATGAGAACCAAAAGTGGGTGAGATAAGTCTCTGTGTGGTGTTATTGTCTTAATATACACCAACAGCTGAGCAGTTCAAGACATTACGTTCACTGCGCAGCCTAGTATGCTCGATAGCATTCCACTATGGAAGGTTCAAAGCCATAAGCTACCTTTCCCGATGCATTGACTTATCGATTGGACTCTTGTAAAGTGTCAGCATGCATACATGCACTACATGCATTAACTTCCATTCATGTGAGGGATTGTTGGATATGATTTTGCAAACCAAAATCTTGGTTCCATCAATCGTTGAAAGTCAAGTTTGACTTCAAAATTGAAATCTACGTTTCACGTAGATAAATCTGGACTATTAATTTGCTCAAAACCGATTACGAGTGAATAAGAAATTAATTGTTCAAAGATGTGCTCAAATTAACATTAAGGAAAAAGATGGGGTTTTTTGTCCTACATCGTTAACCGGTGAGAGCCAGCGTTTCCTTATTTGTGTTGCTGTGTTAATGTTGTTAATGCAAAAGCACAAGTGCTCTCTACCCTTGGACGAGCAGGCCCGCCACCTGTGCAATGGGCGTTTTGTTGGCAGTGACGTGGCATGGTCGGGTGACGAGGCAGTGCCTATGTGGCACGTCACTGTGTAGAGAACAATGACTAGATTGGGCAAATAGATGGTGCCCGTCGGATCAAAGATGAGGACATATTGCAAATAGATGACGAGGCAGTGCCTATGTGGCACGTGACTGTATAGAGAACAATGACTAGATTGGGCAAACAGATGATGCCCGTCGGATCAAAGATGAGGACAGATTGCAAATAGATGCGATCTAGAGCATCGGATTCTAATCTGGCTCTTGAAGAGGAAGACTTGATCTGAAGCGTCATCAAGGGACGAGATCATATCAGAATTTGAAGAGTTATATCTCTTCAGATCTGATGGCTAAGACCAAAGAACCTTTAAAGGGTTATACCCTTTCAAAATGAACGATCCAGATCAGTCAAAACCAAGGGTAACTTACCTCTTCACCCAATATAAATAGATCCCTCTCCTTCTTGGAAATCATTCATTCGAAAAACATCGGTCTCCAAATTGGTCTCCAAATTTGAAGAATCATTCGTCCATCTCTTGCATAAGAAGAGTCCAAAAAGCCTACGAGAAGATTCATCGGTCTCGAAATTTGAAGTGCTACTATTTTGAGACGTCGTCTTTGTATCTTGAGAACGAATTGCTGCTATCCGTGAGCATCGTAACGGAACAATATCGTTTTACGAAGATAGTGTCGAACACTATCCTCGACGACAACTCAATTTGCTTTCTCCCAATAGCAATCTCCCGAAAATCCCAATAGTCGATTAAAATCGACTATATCAAATATCGACGAGTAAATTTAGAAATTCGAGGACTCAGACATACAATATGAGAGGAAGCAAGTAGAGCAATAGCCAATAAGGGTTCGACTACGGAAGATGGACATATAATAATAAGAGAACTCTGAGTTTATTTTTTATGCAATTAATGATGCAATAGGTTAGGAATGCAATGATGCAATAGATTAGGGAGATGGATATATAAACTATAGAAGTGGAAAAAGTTTGAATCAATCTTTCGTTGACTTGTCATCATTATTACTTTATAATGGAGAAGAAAAAGCCAATTGATTAATTATCCATTCTACCATATCTGAAGTTGAGCTTCCATATATATTAATTGGCCAAGTAAAAAAGGTGTGGACTCGGTCATTAATTTATGGTTTTGATAATTTCTAAATGTACTAAAATGAAGAAATAAAGTGATATCATAATTTTTTTATGCTATCTAAAATTCTGTCATTAATTATTTTAAAAAAATATTTATCTTGTAGAACTTTTTTTTCAAAATACAAAAAAGGTGAATATGTGAAAGACGTATGTTATCTAGCTATGAGAAGTAAAGTGAAATTAGATATTAAAGAATCACATTATATGGTTATTCAAAATAGAAAAGTTGCAGGTAAGCAAGTAATCAAATTATTGTCCTTTCTCGTACATGGAGTTGTACTCATCCTTAGGGTTATTTTCCTGCTATTTGGTATCATCTCGTCATGGTTGACATGTTTGTTGGATTTTGATTGGGTCGTGTCACATGCCAAGAAACGTTTAACTTGGTGATGGACGTGTTTTAAAAAATAAAGTTCATCAGAGTAGATGATAAATAAGGAGCAGGTGAAGACTATAAGCATTGACTGCAGCAGAAGGAAATTAAGCCACCGTAATAGACTTTTCAACTTGATATCTCAGGTAAGAACATTTCAAACCTAGC
Organism: Zingiber officinale; assembly: GCF_018446385.1. Classification (NCBI taxonomy): domain Eukaryota; kingdom Viridiplantae; phylum Streptophyta; class Magnoliopsida; order Zingiberales; family Zingiberaceae; genus Zingiber; species Zingiber officinale. The sequence goes on from NC_055991.1 coordinate 104,095,434, forward strand.
TTGTAATTACCCGCATCTGTTCTATATAAACCCATCAGCTCTGAGCTCTCAATCCATTCACCATTAACCTCCAGCGCTAGGTATGGCTGTTAAACTCCTCCTCATTGCACTGCTTGCCTTGGCTTCCTGCAGTGCAATATTGGCTTCCGATCCTAGTCCCCTGCAGGACTTCTGCGTCGCCGATCTTCAATCAAAGGGTTTGCATGCATTTAACTTTTATCAGGATCGTTTAACAAAATCGTTCCTCTCCAGTATTATATAAATCGATATTTTAATTGGCAGTATTCGTAAATGGATTTCCATGCAAGAACGCGGACGACGTGAGAGCGGAAGACTTCTTCCGTAGCGGCCTTGATAGGCCCGGCGATACCAACAACTACCTTCGCTCTAATGTCACCCCCGTAAACGTGAACCAAATCCCCGGGTTGAACACGCTCGGCATCTCCTTGGTTCGCATTGACTATGGGCCTAATGGTCTCAATCCTCCTCACACCCACCCACGCGCCACGGAGGTCCTAGCCGTGATAGAAGGAGAGCTCTACGTTGGCTTTGTGACCTCCAACCTCAACGGCGGCGGCAACCGCCTATTCACCAAGAATCTGAGAAAGGGTGATGTGTTTGTGTTCCCGGAGGGCCTCATCCACTTCCAGTTTAACACAGGGAAAACTAATGCGATCGCGTTCGCCGGTCTCAGTAGCCAAAACCCAGGCGTCATCACTATCGCCAACGCTGTGTTCGGGTCGAGGCCACCCATTTCTGATGATGTGCTCGCCAAGGCTTTCCAAGTGGACAAAAACCTTGTTGACTGGCTCCAGGCGCAGTTCTGGACCGACAACAACTACTAGAAACCTGCTTTGGTGTTCATGCATGCTATATATGTTGGAATAAGAAAGCCAGCAGTAGCGTCACTACTGTCTGTTAGCATGTTATGTTATACTTTTTTATACCAGTCGACGTCAATATGTAATGAATAATTGAAGACAACTTGATGAGATGGCCTACTAGAAAATAATAATATTTTATTCTAATTTCAGTCGCATAAATTGTAATTCAATTAATCGACTAAAGTTTATTGAGTTGACCGCTAGATAGTTGACTAACTGAAGTTGAGTTAATCAAAATAATCAAGATTTATTCTTTGCCTAATAAGGTGTACGACAAATTAACGACCCGAGTCGATTGGGATTCGATTGGAGTTTGAGTCATCAATAAAAAGGTTATATATTTTTCTAGGTGAGTTGTCTGGTTAATCAGAGCATCCGCAACGCTAATGCGTTATAATATTCACCATCTCATCAAAAAATATGAGACTCACTGTCACATATTCATTATAACAACATATCTCTTTTACTCACATCTCTTTTAACATTAATATGAACTCCACCATCCACTTATTCATCCCTTTTATTATTTTTTAAATAATATTAAATTTTTTATAATTTAAAAAAAATATATTAAAAAATTAAGAGAGAGTGTGTTCAAACTTTTGAACATCCTCTCTCCTCTCTCTTGTGAGTGGACATTATAATGCCCACTCACAATGGAGAGGGGGTATTAAATGAGTGTTATAACACTCATTTAACACCCTATTATGGGTGCTCTAATAGATTGAGCCAATTAAAGATAAAGTCGTTAGACCAAAATATCACATAATAATCCATTTGAATCAACTAATAGAGGTTAATGAGCTAATTGAAATTCATGTTGATCCGATTGGAGTTGAGTTATCAACAAAAAGATTATATATTTTTCTAAGTCAGTTGGTTGACGAGGATTGAGTCAATTAAAGACAAAGTCGTCAGACAAAAATACCACATAATAATCCATGTATTATTAACTAATAAAGGTTGAACTAATTGAAATTCATGTTGAATTGATTAAAGATAAAATTATTGGATAAATAAGTTAATTATTATCTGATTGAATCACTTGATGCTACTTTGAGTCGATTGATGAAGATTTGAGCCAACTGGAAAAGAAACAATCATTCCGGTTTTTAGTCAACTAAGGGTAGAGTTAAGTCATCTAGATTGCAACTAATAAGGGAGCAATAAATCACACTGTAAAACTTCATTTCTCTACTTCATTTTTCATGCTCAGAAATGCTTTAGACAATTTAGAAGGAGATTCATCTTTAGAAAGGTTCATTCTTTGATTTTTTTTTTTTCTATTGTTACCTGCTCTTGTATCTTAATTATTAATCTTTTGTAAAAGGGAAAAGCAAATAAAGTTTTGTACAAGATTTCTTTACCTTCTTGAAAAGGTTACTTTTTCATTATAGAGGATTTCTATGGAGTGACTCACATAAAGAATTGATAGATTAAAGAGTAAGATTCAATAGGTCCGAACCATATTATATCCTTGTGTTAGCATGCTACACTATGTGAAAATCTGCAATAGACTTTGGCACTATTTACTTCAGCAATCAGTAATTACGAAGTAACATATTACAATCAACATCGGTAATAAATTTGATATAGTAAATACTATTTTAGACTTCATAGATTAAAAAATACGAGTATCACTTCTAATTTTATCTAATATTTTACTTCGTAATATAGGTTTGATGAAGTAATAAATCACAAAATCAAACTGATATGTCTAAGTGTTGAAGTAATAAGTTTGAACTGGTTAAAATATTTTTCCATATTGAATCAGTTTACTTTTTTCCATGCGTGAACCCTATGTACCTTTTTTTTCGCCGTTTCACTTCACCCTATGCCTTCTTCGCATTTTTTCGCCTCACGCACACAATCCACTTCACCAGACGACCTTTGACTCCCCCCTCCCCCTCGCGACGCATGCAAATCCACTTCTCCTAGCGGCCTTTGAGTTTTCCCCCCTAACATATGGAGATCCTTTTCTCTTTGCAGCGCTAGATTTGTTCCCGTTCTAATCCCTTCTTTCGTTTATTCTCTGCCTCGTTGTTAGGTTTCTTTTCCTTTCCTCTCTGTTGCATTGTCTCTAACTGATCCTAAGAGCGTTGTTTCTAACTGATCATAAGAGGCAAGTGTTATTATCTAGTTTATTGATATTATTGTTTTGACATGAATCTTGAAGTAAAACCTGATGGAGCAGGACAAGAATTATACATTTGAACTAAAATATACTTAATCATTATTTTCAATTGAAAGTTTAGTCAAGATCTTCATTATTCATGTATTGTGAGGCTTTATCTAGCACTCACCCTTTAGTTATTATTCCAGTAGACAAATATTTCTAGCACTATTTTTACTTGACTGCATTTACTTTCTTAGCTAATGGATTCTTCTTTCATATAACATGGAACGTTAGTGAGGTTGCCAACATGTTTTACTATTAGCTTTGAAAAAAAATATATCATCAACAATCATGCTATAATTCAATACTTGGATTATTTTTTACTATAACCCTTGGTTTTTCAAGGAAAGTGCTACAATATTTAGTAAATGAATAAAATTGGTGCAATGATAGCATCAAATGTTGATTCTACCACGTCTATAAACCTTAGAATATATTTTCTTTCCTTTGAGAATGGCTGAACTTCCAATTTTTTATATAGCTTAATTACTTAAGAAAACAAGATGAGATTATACTTCGGTCATTTTTGGAAACATGTGTAAGGTGAATTTGTCACATGATTGTTAAGTGTCATTTATGATAACATTAGAATGATAGCAAACTCATTTAAAGTTATGTCTTATCCATTAGAGAAGTGTTATGCAATGTAAGTTGACCATTTTGTAGTTCTCTCTACAATGCAATTATGTATCTACAAATCTATATTGTTATTTACAATGTAATTATGAAACTACTAACTCTTTTGTTAACCAACCCATATTATAAATAACTTAATACCATTAGAAATTAGTATGTAAATGTTAATAAAATTTTCTTTATACCACATACCTACCTCTTTGAACTGTCTATTCTTACTTCTTTCATTAGATTTTATAAATTAAAGTTCCATGGAGTTTACATTTTAAACATCATGTAGTATTTTTTAACTTTTGTTTATTGACTTTAATATCTTCACATTTTCACCTATTTGCTTAGAGATATTGATTGAAATGAATAAATCATGGATATACTTGGATAGAAGGTCCAAAGAGTATGAGAAGGATGTGGTGCAGTTCATTAGAGATTATTTACAGAATCCCAATATTAATCCCAATGATATTCATTATTGATATGGGTAAGGTTTCGTGGGTCCCCGATAAGGAAAGAAAAGGAGGTAGGCTAATATCGATCGGGACATACCTCCCAGGGGGAGTTAGGTTTATATCGGCCGGAACATACCTCCTAGGGGGAATTAGGTTTATATCGGCCGGGACATACCTCCGAGGGGGAGTTAGGTTTATATTGGCCGAAACACACTTCCCAGGAGGAAGATCCGTATTAATTGACATATACCTCAAAGGAGGTAGGCTAATATCGGTCGGGACATACCTCCCAGGGGGAGTTAGGTTTATATCGACCGGGACATACCTCTCAGGGGGAGCTAGGTTTATATCGACCGGGACATACTTCCCAAGAGGAAGATTCACATTAATTAACATACACCTCAAAGGATATAGGCTAACATCGGCCGGGATATACCTCCCAGGGGGAGTTAGGTTTATATTGGCCGAAACACACTTCCCAGGAGGAAGGTCCGTATTAATTGGCATATACCTCAAATGAGCTAGGCTAATATCGATCGGGACATACCTCCCAGGGGGAGTTAGGTTTATATCGACCGGGACATACCTCTCAAGGGGAGCTAGGTTTATATCGGCCGAAATATACTTCCCAGGAGAAAGGTCCGTATTAATTGGCATATATCTCAAAGGAGAAATAACAGAAATACTTTAAAAAAATTCGTGAAGTAGGATAGGGGTAAATATTTGAATAATAATTGAAGACAACTTGATGAGATGGTCAACTAGAAAATAATAATATTTTATTCTAATTTCAGTCGCATAAATTGTAATTCAATTAATCGACTAAAGTTTATTGAGTTGACCGCTAGATACCGAAGTTGAGTTAATCAAAATAATCAAGATTTATTCTTTGCCTAATAAGGTGTACGATTAGGATTCGATTGGAGTTTGAGTCATCAATAAAAAGGTTATATATTTTTCTAGGTGAGTTGCATGGTTAATCAGAGATTGAGCCAATTAAAGATAAAGTCGTTAGACCAAAATATCACATAATGATCCATTTGAATAAACTAGTAAAGGTTAATGAGCTAACTGAAATTCATATTGAATCGATTGGAATTGAGTCATCAACAAAAAAAGATTATATATTTTTCTAATTGGAGTTGAGTCATCAACAAAAAAAAGGTTATATATTTTTATAAGTCAGTTGGTTGACGAGAGATTGAGTCAATTAAAGATAAAGTTGTCAGACAAAAATCCCACATAATAATCCATGTATTATTAACTAATAGAGGTTGAACTAATTGAAAATTATGTTAAATTGATTGAAGATAAAATTATTGGATAAATAAGTTAATTATTATCCGATTGAATCACTTGATGCTACTTTGAGTCGATTGATGAAGATTTGAGCCAACTGAAAAAGAAACAATCATTGCGATTTTTAGTCAACTAAGGTAGAAATAAGTCATCTAGATTGCAACTAATAAGGGAGCAATAAATCACATACTCTAAAACTTCATTTCTCTACTTCATTTTTCATGCTCAGAAATTATTTAGACAATTTAGAAGGAGATTCATCTTTAGAAAGGTTCATTCTTTGATTATTTTTTTTTCTATTGTTACCTTCTCTTGTATCTTAATTATTAATCTTTTGTAAAAGAGAAAAGCAAATAAAGTTTTGTACTAGATTTCTCCACCTTCTTGAAAATGTTACTTTTTCATTATAGAGGATTTCTATGGAGTGACTCACATAAGGAATTAATAGATTGAAGAGTAAAACTCAACAGGTCCGAACCATATTATATTCTTGTGTTAGCATTGCCACTATGTGAAAATCTGTAATAGACTTCGTCATTATTTACTTTAGTAATCAGTAATTACGAAGTAACATATTACAATCAACTTCGGTAATAAATTTAGTATAGTAAATACTATTTTAGACTTCATATATTAAAAAATACAGGTATCACTTCTAATTTTATCTAATATTTTACTTCATAATACATATTTGATGAAGTAATAAATCACAAAATCAAACTGATAGATCTAAGTGTTGAAGTAATAAGTTTGAATTGGTTAAAATATTTTTCCTTGTTGAATCAGTTTACTTTTTTCCATGAGTGCCCTAAGTACCTTTTTTTCGCCGTTTCACTTCACCCTACACCCTCTTCATATTTTTTCACCTCAAGCATACAATCCACTTCACCCCGCTACCTTTGACTCCCCCCCTCCCCCTCACGACGCACGCAAATCCACTTCTCCTGGCAGCCTTCGAGTTTTCCCCCCTGACGTATGGAGATCCTTTTCTCTTTGCAGCACTAGATTTGTTCCCGCTCCGATCTCTTCTTTCCTTTCTTCTCTGCCTCGCTGTTAAGTTTCTTTTCCTTTCCTCTCCGTTGCATTGTCTAACTGATCCTAAGAGCGTTGTTTCTAACTGATCCGAGGCAAGTGTTATTCTCTAGTTTATTGATATTACTGTTTTGACATGAATTTTAAAGTAAAACCTCATGGAGCAGGTCAAGAATTATACATATGAACTAAAATATGATTAATCACTATTTCCAATTGAAAGTTTAGTCAAGATCTTCATTGTTTATGTATTGTGAGGCTTTATCTAGCACTCACCCTTTAGTTATTATTCCAGTAGATAAATATTTCTAGCACTATTTTTACTTGACTGCATTTACTTTCTTAGCTAATGGATTTTTCTTTCATATAACATGGAACATTAGTGTGGTTGTCAACATGTTTTACTATTAGCTTCGAAAAAAAATATATCATCAACAAGCATGCTATAATTCAATACTTGGATTATTTTTTACTATAACTCTTAGTTTTTCAAGGAAAGTGCTACAATATTTAGTAAATGAATAAAATTGGTGCAATAATAGCATCAAAAGTTGATTCTACCACGTCTATAAATCTTAGAATATATTTTCTTTCCCTTGAAAACGGTTGAACTTCCAATTTTTTATATAGCTTAATTATTTAAGAAAACAAGATGAGATTTGATATGGGTTATCATAGATCGACCTAGCGAGTGTAGGAGAAGTTTAGGTCAAGAGAGATAGGAAAAGTAGATAGTCGGTCAAATAAAGGCCGAGCGAGAAACTACGTGCTCATATATGTTCGGCCGAACAAAGTCCACTCGAGCATAAAAGCATTTAGCCTTATGTATGATTTCTAACATATTACCGGTCGACTAAAGGCCGAGCGAGCACACACGTGCTCATATATGATAGAATCGAGTAGCGCGATAGAGGGGGGGGGGGGTGAATATCGCTTCTTTATAAAAACTATTCTTTTCTTTTTAAGTCAGAATCGTGCAGCGGAAAATAAGAAATGAGACACAATCGTTTACTTCGCTCGAAGCCTAGCTCGACTCCTACTCGAAGGCCCGCGGTCCTTGACCGCACTGATGGGCAAAACACTATAATCCTTCTTTCCGAACTCCTCGGAAAGAAGTGAATCGTACAAGTACAGATATGTAAGATAGTAACACTTCTACTATCTTACAGAATTAAAGTGCAGTACAAAAATAAAGCTATACCGACAATTGCAGAATTTAAGTCGTAGCTCGGTCGACAATCGGATGAAGTCGCTTGCAAATTTGATGAAGACTTGTAGCGTGGACAGATTGCAAACGAGCACAAGAGTTGATCAGAAAAGTTGTTTCCGCCTCTGTCTTCGAGCCTGGTTTTATAGGAGTACTGAGGGTTCGGTCGACCGATCCCCTGTTCGGTCGACCGAACCAGCTTTGATCACCTCCAACTGGCAATCTGACGCTGGCTCATAATTATGCTTTAATTTGCCTTCAATGGTTCGGTCGACCGAACCCTTTTATCTGTCTATCGAACAAGGTTTTTCCTTGTTCGCTGAAATCTGCCGAGATCACTCTTTAATGTTGATTAAATGCTGATTGGATCGGTCGATCGATCCTCTTGTTCGGTCGACCGATCAGCCCTTCTTTCCTTTGCTTGCTGATTCGGTGCTGATGAACTGGCTTGCTGAGTCAACAGGTTCGGTCGACCGATCTTACCTTTCGGTCGACCGATCAAGCTTCGACCGGACTCTAGCTCAGTTCTGATCTGGACTAACTTCTGTGCTGATCTTACTTGGTTCGGTCGATCGGGCCTCTGGTTCGGTCGACCGATCCGCCTAGACCTGCAAAACAGTGTTAGAACAAAAAACACCCTGCAACACAAATGTTAGCATAACAGTATAATAATGCATGAGTAATAAAAGAACAGTAGAACTGTTCTTGATCTCAACTTGGAAACCTTCCCGATTTCTTCAGTTGGATCAGCGGCCTAAGGTTGTTCCCTCCGGGAACCCGACCTCACTGTTGCTCCTCCAGTTTGCTTACCTCAACCTACCTGCCAAACTTTGATCCTCCAGATCTAGTTTGGACTTCTCACTCAGCCTTGATCGGCTCCCCAGGACTTTTCCTTTGATCTTCGGTTCTTCAGACCTCTCGATCACACTGCCAAGCTTTGTCTCCCCCCGACCTTCTTGGACTTTCACCTGGGTTCCACGATCTGCTAAGATTTCTTCTGCCTAGCCTCCAACTAGGTCTTTCCCGGTTGAGTAAATATTCTGCACACTCAGTAAACTTGTTAGATCACAACAAGACTTAACTTGAACCTTTGACAACATCAAAACTCAGGTTTGATTCTGGTGCAGTTTGCACCAACAATCTCCCCCTTTTTGATGTTTGGCAACCAAGGTTCAAAGTTAAGTTTAAAAATATGCAACAAGTAAATAAACAAGCATACAAATATGCAACAAGTAAATAAACAAGCAATTTAACTTTTAACTCACCCTTTGAATTAACTAACTCTCCCCCTGAATTCACTATCTCTCCCCCTTTGACACACATCAAAAATAGGGGCAGAACCAAAAGCAAGTAAAGTTAGAATAGACTAATCAAATAATAGACATATAAAAATCATTAAAAAAAATATATATATATACTAAGTCAAGAAATAATTCAAAAATTATATGTTGAAAATAATTTTTAAGTAAAAAACCTTGAAAAAAATTATATTTTGATTTTTTTTTAAATATTAAGGTAAGAAATAGTTTGAAAAATTCTAAAATTATATGTTGAAAATAATTTTTAAGTAAAAAACCTTGAAAAAATTATATTTTGAATTTTTTTTGTTGAAAAGAATAAAAGTTTAACAACATTGTTTTTAAAAAAGATTATATTAAAAAACTAAAGCAAGAAATATTTTGAAAAATTCTAAAATTTTAAATAAATTAAAGCATTTGAAGTTTAAATGAATAAAATAAATTTTTAGGAGAATGAATTTCTGAAAAATTTGATCAAAATAGTATAAGCCTAAAAACTTGTTTTGAAGCTCCCCCTAAAATTGACAAATTCCTAAAGTCCAAGCATGGATATAGAAAAACTAAGGAAAATTTGTCCTTATGATGAAATGTCCAACCCTTGTTCAAGGCCAGCTATCACAAGATAGTAGCAATTTGACTCAGGTTGGTCAATTTGAGCATTTTAGAACTAGCAAGGTTTTACTTACTAGTTAACTCAAATTGATCAATGTTTGTTATTTAAAGCCCAGATTTATAGCGATGCACTAACATAAGCATCTGAAATCTAGGGCTAGGACCTAAGCATCTCACCCATTCTAAGTTATCAAACAAGGGATCCTACTGTGCTTGTGAGATGCTGGCTCCTAGAACTATAGGAACATGCAATTCTACGGTAAGACCTAGGCTATTCTAGAAAATAAATTTAAAGAATTTTGAAAACAAAAATTTTTGAAATGGGGATTTTTACAAAAATAAATTTGAAAAATAGACTAGATAGTAATTTTCATAATCAAAGAACCTATTCTACAAAATTTATCAAAAACTACTAAAGACTGGAAAAAAGAAACACTGAAGATTAAATATAGTCATAATTCAAGGTAAGTAATAGATACAATAAGTCACAAAAGATAAATCCTTAAATCACTCATCCTCATCCTCATTATCTCTCAGATAATCAAAAATCCTCTGCTGCTCCTTCTGTAATGCATCAGTACGTTCTATCATCTCATGACGAATATCAGCAACTTGTCCCTGAAGAGAGCTGTACTGATCATCCATTTTTGTTTCCAATGAGTCAAAGCGACTGAAAATATCATCTCGCAGACGGGTAAAGAAGTCACTAGTTGGAGGAGGAGGAGGAGCATATGAATTGCTTTGAGGAAAATCGAAGAAGGGTGTCATGGCAAATCCAGGATCAATGACCACAGGAGGAGGCGCAGTAACAGGAATCGGATCATCCTCATCAATAGGATCGTCAACAACCGGTGGGATGTAGTGTGGATGTGTTCGTTTGTACACAAGGCCTTCGGCGCTTGTCTTAATCCCAGCCAAGGATAATTGCCTAACCCCGACAAGATCAAAGTCAGACAACTCAATCAACTCGCCTCGATGAACTCCTACTCCGAGATTGGCAATATAAGCAGTAAGAACATGATACTGAATCATATGAACCTTAAGTGAAGTACTGTACCCTGAATAGTAAATGATAGATCTGAATACCCAGTAGCCTAGGTCAAAGTCTAGTCTGTGTTTAAGGGCGTACATCAGAAAAAGATGAACTGGACGCAAAACGCCCTGATCTCCAGATGATAAAGGATAAACACAAGACACAACCATCTTATAAAAAGCGTTATCTCTTGGACTAAGAGGTACAGTTGACATTTTTTTAGGACAAGGTCCCTCAAAGAAGTCAGCATACATGAGGTCTAAAGTCAGATGAGAAAAAGGAGCAGGTAATGGATCAGGAAGAGACTTACTAAAAAAGATACGGTTAACTGACGGTCGGATCCGTAGAAATCGAAGAAACATGTCAAGATCAAACAACATGTCTCGAGTAGCAACTCTAGTCCTAAAATGATGGGGATCAAGTTCGCACAAGTTGTGGTAAAATTCCGAACAGAGAATAGGATTATATGCATGTCTACAAAAGATGACGCTATCAAGTTGATAGTGTTGATTGATCTCTATGACCTCAGGACAAAAGGTGTGATAGAATTGGAGATCCAAACAACGAGTACCGATAACCTTAAATTTTTTATTAGGAAAGGATAGACGCAATTCTTCGGTAGAAAACATAGGATCTTGGCTAGGATTAAGAGAGCTAGCCTCTCTTTGTGCAATAGCTCTACTTTTCTCACTATAAAAAAAATAAATAATAATGCAATAAGTAACTTGTGCAAAAATATTAAAAGGAATAGAATAAAAGAAAGTTACCGAGGCATTTTCGGATGGGAAGAGGCTGGAATCGGCGAATAGTATAGGAGATAGAAGAGTAGAAGAATGGATTTGGATGAGTTGTGAGGGTTGCTAGCTTATGCTTTTATAGAAGATGATCGGTCGACCGATCAAGGGTTCGGTCGACCGATCCCTTAAATCTCTCGTCCTTTTGACCGGTGAGCAGACGTTCGGTCGACCGGAACTTTAATTTTGGCACGGATACAGGGTAGTTGAACAGATGAGAGTTATGTTTTCGGTCGACCGATAAAATGGTCCGGTCGACCGAATAATTGAACATTCGTCATGTGGCATATTAAAAGAGTTCGGTTTGGTCGGCCGAACCGATTGTTCGGTCGACGGATAATTAATAAATTTTAATTAAGTTTAAAATAATTTTAATTAATTTTTTAAGTTTAAAATAATTTTAATTAAGTTTAAAATAATTTTAATTTAGTTTAAAATAATTTTAATTAAGTTTAAAATAATTTTAATTAATTTTTAATTAATTTGGTTTGAATTAGATTAGATTTGAATTTAGTTAGGTTTGAATTAAGTTTTAAATTGAATTAGTATGAATTAGATTCAAATTAATTTAGTTCAAATTAGAATTAATTTGAAAGAGGTTATTGAACCCATGTTAGATTCAAACTTAGCTTTCGGTTAATCAAGCAGGCGTCCTAAGGATAAGTTTCAGTTCAGTGGCGAGGCATATGACCTACTTGAATATCATTAGACCACTTGCTGAAGACTTTCCAAACTGTTCCTGCCCAAAAAACTTAATACTAAATTTTGGTCTAACTAGCCCATGTTTGACTGGGGTAGCTTCGGTCAGATCCACTAAGTCTAGTGCACCAGGTAGAATTCCATATTCAACCTAGACATGCCTTCGACAGAGTTTCCTTGACGTACTATCATCTCAATCCATTCCGGTGCTATGTTATACGGTTTGGTAAACCTTTTTCATCTAACCGTTCTAATAATCCTAATCCTAAGTATTGAGTTTGGTTTAAGTTGGTTGGATTATTTTTCTAGTTGCTCCCCCTGAGTCATAGCTTAGATAAGGTCTATCTAAGTAATGAATTTGACTCTTAGGGACCAAGTAGTGGTTTGATTTGATTGGTTTGGTTAAGTGTTTCGTTTGAACCCATGCTTGGACTTGACTTCTAACATTTTGACTGATTAGAGACATGTATGATTTGTTTGTTTTGTTCGGTTTATAGCCAAGCCCCGATTTGTTGTACACGGCTCGTTGCGATCCAAGTACCATATTTAGACACTTGGATCCCATTTCGAACCTTTCAAAAGTTTTCTTGAGTCGCTCAACTTGACCTTTCAAATCGGAATTTTCTTTCTCGAGTTTTTCAACTTGAGTTGAAGTTCCGACTTGAACTTGGTTAGTCGAGTCACTCAAGCTAACTTGTTGCTTAAGGTGGTCTATTTCCTTAAGTAACAAGTTATTTTGTTTTTCCGATTTTGCTATTTTTTTAAACAAACATTTAACTACTTTAAGCAAATTTGACTTTGAATAAATCGTTACCATATTTGGATCTTTCGATCCGGGGCTTCTCTCGGAATCGAGGTCGATCTCGGACTCGTATTCTTCATCGGACTCGGACTCGGAATCTTCGTTCCTTGCCATAAATGCAAGGTGACTTGAGTGCTTCGTTTGCTCCGTGTCGGATTCGTCGGAAGAGGGTTCGTCCCAAGTCGCTTGAAGTGCCTTCTTCCGTCTTGTCGATTTGGGTCATTCTTCTTTCCGATTTGAGCATTCATTTTTGAAATGTCCCTTTTTGTTGCATCCATAACAAATCATTTCTGATTTGTTTTGGATCTGGTTCAATGGAATCTTTTTGGTATTTCTTTTGAACTTTTTCTTAGTCAACAATCTTCGGACCATGTTGACTAGTTCTTCTTCGTTTGTTGAATCTGAGTCTGAATCGCTTTCAGACTCGATCTTCGTTTTTTATTTTGTCTCTTTGCTTGAACCTGCATACAAAGCAACTCCTTTCTCGACATGGCTCATGTTAGATTGCTCGTGTAATTCCAACTCGCAAAACAATTAGTCTAACTTAAGAATTGAAAGATCTTTGGAAACTTTGTATGCATCTACAATTGATGCCCACAAAGCATTCCTCGGAAAAACGTTCAGAGCGTACCTTATCGTGTCGCGATTTTCGAGTTCGTATCCGATCAGGTGAAGACCGTTGAGGATGTCTTTCAGTCGGGCGTGCAGTTGCGAGGTCGTCTCTCCAGGAAACATTTTTATATTAAGTAAATTATTTAAAAGAAGATCTCGTTTGTTTACCTTTGAGTCATCGGTTCCTTCGTGTAATTTGATTAGTGAGTCCCACAAGTCTTTGGCATTGTCGTAGGGACCAACTCGGTTCAATTCCTCCATTGTGAGTCCACACTGAATGGTGTTGATCGCCTTGTAATTTAGTTGTGCCTTTTTGACCATTTGTTGAGTCCATTCTTCCAGTTCTAGAGTTGTTCCGTCCTTCGTTGGAGGAGTATAACCTTTCAAGATTGTGAACCAGAGCTCAATGTCGGACTTCAGGAAACACTCCATCCTATTCTTCCAGTAGCTAAAGTTTTCTCCTTTGAATAGTGGAGGTCGGACCGTGCTATACCCTTCTTGATATGAATTCGACATCCTTGCAAAGCACAGATAAAAAAAATATTTCCAAGACTTTTGTCTTGGGATTAGTAGTGCTTGAAAAAATAGAGATAATAAAAAATATTAAAGAAATTTTAAGAAAAGAAAAGATTTTAAAGATACTTAGAAAATCGGTTAAGAAATTTCAGAGCTAACCTGACTCTGATACCAATTGATAGAATCGAGTAGCGCGATAGAGGGGGGGGGGGGTGAATATCGCTTCTTTTTAAAAACTATTCTTTTCTTTTTAAGTCAGAATCGTGCAGCGAAAAATAAGAAATGAGACACAATCGTTTACTTCGTTCGGAGCCTAGCTCGACTCCTACTCGAAGGCCCGCGGTCCTTGACCGCACCGATGGGCAAAACACTATAATCCTTCTTTCCGAACTCCTCGGAAAGAAGTGAATCGTACAAGTACAGATATGTAAGATAGTAACACTTCTACTATCTTACAGAATTAAAGTGCAGTACAAAAATAAAGCTATACCGACAATTACAGAATTTAAGTCGTAGCTCAGTCGGCAATCGGATGAAGTCGCTTGCAAATTTGATGAAGACTTGTAGCGTGGACAGATTGCAAACGAGCATAAGAGTTGATCAGAAAAGTTGTTCCTGTTGGAACCCCAAGGTTGTTTTGGTGTGATCAACAAGTTAAGTTAGGTCCTACGTTGTTTCTAACCTTGTGTCTAAGTGTGCAGGAGCTTAGGAGCACAGGTACTCGAACGGAAGACGCAGCGAGAAGGACTGACCTGTGCGTCAGAGGCCTGTGGAAGAGTACACGGCAGACTAGAAGGAAGTGCGCGGTGGTTCCAAGGGAAGCGGAGCGGAAGATTGCTCGGGGAGCAATAGACGCGCTAGAGCGAAGGTCGGCACGGGGTGCGGCCAAGGGACGAAGACTGGATGAGTACGTTGGTGGGCGAGAAGGGACACGCGTAATTCAGGGACGAGAAGCCGGAGGAAGCACGCTCGAGAAGACCGAAAGATGGGTTGGGTGAGCCTATTCCGGATGTCGAGATCACCCAAGCAAGCGGGGCCGGAGCAGAAGACCGGACCGAGGCGAGTGAACCGGAGAGAGCACGGACCAAAAGTCAACTGGGTTGACTTTTGGCTCTGGGCGCCGGAACTATCCGGAACCATCCAGGCGCCCGGAAGGCAGTTTTTACGGATCGAGCTTTGACTCGATCCAACCGTTGAGGATAAATTTTATCCCCACGGCCGGAACCCATCCAAGCGCCCCGACCAAGGCTATAAATATAGCCTTGGTCCAGAAGCTTTTCAACAATCACGATCATTCTATTTCCAAACACTTGTATGCTTTAGTTGTAGTTAAACTTCTGTTTTCTGTGCCTAAACGCTGTAAGAGGCTTCTCCGCCTAAAGGAGTTTTTGAGCTTAATCTTCCTTGGATTAACAACCACATCGGTTGTAACCAAGTAAACATCTGGTGCCTCGTCTTTTCTTTTATGCTTTTATTTATCTGCTTAATTCATTTTACAAGTGTTAGTTTAATCGTTCGAGGAAGGGTTGTTTTTAATTGACAGGTTATTTACCAACCCTTCTAGCCGGCCCAACGGTCCTACAAGTGGTATCAGAGCCGAGTACGCCTCAGAAGGACTAACCGCCGTCTGAAGCAACAAAACAATGGCCGGAGCTAGCGACTACCCACCTGCATTCGAGGGGGAGTTTTCCATCTGGAAACAAAACATGGAGGTATACCTTAACTCAGATTCTGATATTTCTTTAATAATGAAATTTGGTTATGAAGAACCAAAGAACACGAACGGAGAAAGACTCGATCTACGCCTCTGGAACAAGAAGCAGCGTGACGAGTCAATGGCAAACGGTCGGGCAGAGTTTCACATTCTAACCGCAATACCAAATGAAGATTTCGATAGAGTTGGCGAATACAACAGCGCAAAAGAACTTTGGGAAAAGTTCTTAAAACTCTACGAAGAACCAACTGAAGCCGAATCCGACTCTTTGATAGACACCGAGCTGCCGACAGAACAGTCTGAGATGGAAGAAATTACCGAGACAGCCCCAACAGCCGAAGTACATCCCGAGAGTGATGAAGGGGGAGAATCTTTGGATAAAAGCAACTCGACAGGGGGAGAATCAACTACCGGAAAGGTAAGTCAGGTATGGACTCGAACCTCTGATCAATTAAATGATTCAATCAAAAAATTGCCTGAAGAGTCTTTCGAATCAGAAATTGAATCATCGAAAGAATTTTTCGAATTAGAAAATCAATTGTCAAACTTGCCTTGCAAATTATTATTAAAAGAATTTTGCAAGTTAGAAATTTTGTCGAAAAACTTTTGTAAATTACAAAATATTTTTTCGAAAGAATTATGCAAATTAGAAATGATGTCAAAAACTTTCTTCGAATATTTTTTCGAATTACAAATTACTTTCTCGAAAGAGTTTTGCAATTCAGAAAATGAGTCATCGAAAAAGTGTTTTGGATTAAGAAATCTATTATTAATAAATTCCTGCAAATTAGAATTTTTATTAAAAAATTCTTGCAAATTACAAAATATTCTTTCAAACGAATTTTGCACATTGTCGAAAGAATTTTTTATAGCGTCGAAAAATTTTATCAAGTTAGAATCTATGCTATCGAAATATTTTTGTGAACTTGAAATTCAAAAAATAATAGAAATTAACATGATACAAATTGTTGCATGTTTAATATTTTTTGCTTTAAATCTGAAAAAGTGTGACTTAAGAATTTCTGATAAATTAAAATGGAAATTTAAACCTTCTGATTAAAGCATAAAATATATAAATAAATAAATGCATAGAAAATTTCTCTTTATGTTATTAATTCTCTGAAATTTTCTTGCATAAAGCTTTCTGTTTAGAAACTTCTTAATCTTGATGTCGAATGACTTAGAAATTTGTCTTGACTTAGAAATATTTCCCTGAAAATTATTGAAATAAAGTTTCAAAATTTTTTAATGTCAACCCTTAGATTTCGTTTGTACCCCATTTTTATTGTGATCAAAGGGGGAGAAGGGAAAGTATAAGTCTAGGGGGAGGTAGAAAAAATTGAAAATTAAAATTTGGAATGTTTGAAATTTAATTTATTTTCTATCATGTTGCATGTTATTGCAATAAACTGTTTAATTTCATATTTATTGTTGACCCTAGCTTAACTTGGGTTGATCACACCAAAAAGGGGGAGATTGTTGGAACCCCAAGGTTGTTTTGGTGTGATCAACAAGTTAAGTTAGGTCCTGCGTTGTTTCTGACCTTGTGTCTAAGTGTGCAGGAGCTTAGGAGCACAGGTACTCGAGCGGAAGACACAGCTAGCGAGAAGGACGGCATGTGGTGGGAGGAGGTGTTGCGGAAGAGTACACCGGACGAGAAGGAAGTGCAGCAGTGGTTCGAAGGCCGGAGCGGAAGATTGCTCGGGAGCAAGAGACGCAGCTAAGCCAAGGTCGGCACGGGTGCGGCAGGGGACGAAGCTGCGGATGAGTACGCTGGTGGGCGAGAAGGGACACGCGGTAATTCCGAGGGACGAGGCCGGGAGGAAGCACGCTCGAGAAGACCGGAAGATGGGTTGGGTGAGCCCTATTCCGGATGTCGAGATCACCCAAGCAAGCGGGCCGGAGCGGAAGACCCGGACGAGGCGAGTGAACCAGAGAAGAGAGCACGGACCAAAAGTAAACGGGTTGACTTTTGGCTCGGGCGCCGGAACTATCCGGGCGCCGGAGGCTGTCCGGCGCCGTCAGGCGCCGGAACCATCCGGCGCCCGGAAGGACTTTCACGGATCGAGCTTGACTCGATCCAACCGTTGAGGATAAATTTTATCCCAGGCGCCGGAACCCATCAGGCGCCCGACCAAACTATAAATATAGCCTTGGTCGAGCTTTCAACAATCACGATCATTCTATTTCCAAACACTTGTATGCTTTAGTTGTAGTTAAACTTCTATTTTCTGTGCAACGCTGTAAGAGGCTTCTCCGCCTAAAGGAGTTTTTGAGCTTAATCTTCCTTGGATTAACAACCACATCGGTTGTAACCAAGTAAACATCTGGTGCCTCGTCTTTTCTTTTATGCTTTTATTTATCTGCTTAATTCATTTTACAAGTGTTAGTTTAATCGTTCGAGGAAGGGTTATTTTTAATTGACAGGTTATTTACCAACCCTTCTAGCCGGCCCAACGGTCCTACAGTTCCCGCCTCTATCTTCGAGCCTGGTTTTATAGGAGTACTGAGGGTTCGGTCGACCGATCCCCTGTTCGGTCGACCGAACCAGCTTCGATCACCTCCAGCTGGCAATCTGACGCTGGCTCGTAATTATGCTTTAATTTGCCTTCAATGGTTCGGTCGACCAAACCCTTTTATCGGTCGACCAAACAAGGTTTTTCCTTGTTCGCTGAAATCTGCCGAGATCACTCTTTAATGTTGATTAAATGCTGATTGGATCGGTCGACCGATCCTCTTGTTCGGTCGACCGATCAACCCTTCTTTCCTTTGCTTGCTGATTCGGTACTGATGAACTGGCTTGCTGAGTCAGCAGGTTCGGTCGACCGATCTTACCTTTCGGTCGACCGATCAAGCTTCGACCGGACTCTGGCTCAGTTCTGATCTGGACTAACTTCTGTGATGATCTTACTTGGTTCGGTCGACTGGTCCTCTGGTTCGGTCGACCGATCCGCCTAGACCTGCAAAACAGTGTTAAAACAAAAAACACCCTGCAACACAGATGTTAGCATAACAGTATAATAATGCATGAGTAATAAAAGAACAGTATAACTGTTCTTGATCTCAACTTGGAAACCTTTCCGGTTTCTTCAGTTGGATCAGTGGCCTAAGGTTGTTCCCTCCGGGAACCCGACCTCACTATCGCTCCTCCAGTTTGCTTACCTCAACCTACCTTCCAAAATTTGATCCTCCAGATCTAGTTTGGACTTCTCACTCAGCTTTGATCGGCTCCCCAGGACTTTTCCTTTGATCTTCGGTTCTTCAGACCTCTCAATCACACTGCCAAGCTTTGTCTCCCCCCGACCTTCTTGGACTTTCACCTGGGTTCCACGATCTGCTAAGATTTCTTCTGCCTAGCCTCCAACTAGGTCTTTCCCGGTTGAGTAAACATTCTGCACACTCAGTAAACTTGTTAGATCACAACAAGACTTAACTTGAACCTTTGACAACATCAAAACTCAGGTTTGATTCTGGTGCAGTTTGCACCAACAATATATGCTCGACCGGGCAAAGCCCGCCCGAGCATAAAGGCATTTAGCCTTATATTAGATTCTCAGCATAGTATTGGCCAATTGCATGCTGAGCGAACACCCACGTACTCATATATGCACTGTCGGAGAAAGACCGTCCGAGCATAAAGACATTTTTTCTTATGTATAATTTTCAGCATATTTCCGGCCAATCGCAGGCCGAGCGAGCACCCACGTGCTCATATATGCTCGGCCAGGCAAAGTCCTCCTGAGCATAAAGACATTTAGACTTATGTATGATTTCTAGCATCTTACCGGCCAACTGAAGGCCGAGCGAGCACCCACGTGCTCATATATGCTCGGCCGGGCAAAGCCCGCCCGAGCATAAAGGCATTTAACCTTATGTATAATTTTCAGCATATTACCAGCAGATCGCAAACCGTGAGAGCAATCACGTGCTCATATATGCTCGGTCGGGCAAAGCTCGTCCGAGCATAAAGGCATTTAGCCTTATGTATAATTTTCAGCATATTATTGGTCGACCGCAGGCCAAGCAAGCGCTCACGCACTCGTATACGCTCAGCCGGGCAAAGCCTGCCCGAGCATAAAGGTGTTTATCCTTATATATGATTTTCAACATATTACCGGTCGAGACATATTCAGCAGAAGGTATTCCTAATATACGATCGGCTTGAACGATCGGGCAAGACATATTCAACAGGGTTATTCATAATATATGGTTGGTCTGAACGACCGGCCGTGACATATTCAACAGGGGTGTTCTTAACAGCATATGCAGCCAACTTGAACGATCAGCCAAGACATGCCCAATAGGATATTTGGTGAAAAATATCTTCTAGAAATTTCTTTAGGTACAATGACGTGTCCCCATTATAACTACAAGTCATAAATGACAAAGCGGGTACATCTGGGGTACAGAAAAGAGTCTTTAAAGGATTATTACACGAAGTATAGAAGATAACTTTGTTAGTATTAGCCCTAGTACCAATTATGAGATGATTGTAAAGGGTATATTATTGTATCATATATCATTATTAATAAAAGGTAAAGTTGGTTATTATATTTATTTCAGTTCAGTGTCAATTGAATAACTATAATAATATCCTTGGGTAGTAGGTTCTTATCTACAATATATCAATTGATTGAATTGATAGTGAGATATTGTAGAGAATACTACTCTTAACTATTCCTAGTCATGCATTAATATACAAGGACAATATTAATGTGTTGAGACTAGCATCTATAGGTCAACGGATGACTTGATCTAACAAGTCATAGATATGAGATATCAGGTTGACACATGAGTATATATTAGAGAATATATACTGAATGACCTACTATAAGAATATTTCATGGATCGTTATATAAGTGTCATAAACATTCTCATGTGACTATTGATATAAATAGTCCTTGGACCTAAAGTCACTACGGTTCCCTACATAAGGAGTTGTGTACTTTGGTATCGGCAAACGTCACCTGTAACAAGGTGGACAATAAAGTCGATCACTGTGTATGTAATGAATTATGCAGAGGGATGTGAGTGATGTAGATGTGATCTATCCCTTCCATATGACGGAAGCGATATCTGTGGGCCCCTTGATTAGTAGGACACAAGAAAGCATGGTCATGCGCAAATGAGTCAATATGAGATATTGAGCTTATTTGATTGAGTGTGTCTGCTTAGAGATCAAGAAACACAAAGGTTGATAAGAGGATGACACGGTCTATGCCTTATTGATCAACCTAGATATCAAGGATAGAGGGACAAAGTCATACAAGATAATAGCCATGGGCAGGCTAGGTCGGATCTTGACCTTCTCGTCACTTGGGTAGCAATGATGCCTTGCTAGATGCCACTCATTGCTTATGTATCTAAATGTTGATTTAGGTACATTGTCAACGTTATGAGAACCTATTGGGTCACACACAAAGAACAAGTAGATTTGGAGATGGATTCATATGATGAATCATTTGATTAAGTCTAATCCGAATTGGACATATTGAGTTGGACTCAATTGGATCTAATTGTTAGATTAAGTTCAATTCAAACTAGACTCAAGGAGTCAATTCGAATTAATGAAATAATGATTCATTGCATTTGAATTGCATGAGATCAATTGAGTAAAAACTCGATTGAATTAGACTTGAGTTAGACTCGAATGAATTAGACTTGAGTTAGACTCAAGTGAGGAGACTTGAGTTAGACTCAAGTGAAGATTAATGGAAATAATCATTGAATTTCGAAATTCAATGATTATTTATCCCATTCAATTTTTGAAATTGAGATGAGGAGTTACACTCATTCAAAATGAAAAGTTACAAGTTTGGTCCTTAATGGAGTGTAAATGCTCATTAAGGCCATTAATGCTAATTAAGTGTTTCATTGGATGAAAATACTTAAGCTTTTTGCTCTTCATTTTGGATTTAATCTTCATTCTTCTTGCTCCTCTTCTCCTTGGCCGAAAATCCACCTTCAAGGTTGCTAGCACAACCTTTCTCCTTTTGTGAGTTTATGAGACAAACGAACACTTGTTCGTGTGGATACCGTAGAGGCGCAAACACGAGATCGTGCTGTGATCCGAGCTGTCGGGAGTCCGTGAGCACGCTACAAAGGTATAATCTTTCATGCTTTTAGATCTAACTTAGTATAAAGTTTTGTTTCCCTTCGCATGGATCTTTTGGGGTAATAGGTTTTTCCGCTGCGCGTTTGCGTGTTTAGCAACCTTATTACCTTACAAACTTCATCTCCTAACAAACCCTAATGAACCAGAGACCACTTCATGACTACAGAGGTCACGTGAGGTAGTATAAAAAGGGGGATCCTCTCCATTAGCAAGGTACGCAAGTTCTAGCATTTAAACTTTGGTTCACTTCAATTACTGTTCTTCTTCTTCTTCCACCTTCGAGAGGAACTGACTTGAGCGTCGGAGGACCTAGCCAGGGATCCCCAGCCCGATTTTAGGTCACTAAAGCTTTGTTGGCTCATCTCACTGTGTGCAGGAGCGTTGAGGAGTTTCTTCGGAACTTCGGGAGTTCATCTTCATCGGAGGTCATCATCATTTATCAGAGCCAGTGTCCGTCTTCGTAGATTTCAGATAAGATCAAATTTGGCACCGTCTATGGAAACTATTCACCTGGATCTAAGGCTACAAAGATGGAAGAACCTGGCAAACCCAATACCATTACTATATCGCAGGATGATCTGGAGTTGCTCATCAACGCCAGTGTACAGAAGATATTACAACAACATCAACAATAAGTGAATATGGGTGGCACATTACCTATAGTGCCACCTCCGGTGATGTCTATAATTTCTCACCACTGAGAGAGGGAAATCAAGGGAGGATATCTGACCCATCTGTTCTCTGCTCCTCTCTCTCCCACTGGACGTTCTAAAGCTTATTTCTGAACACCCCTTGAACAAGGAGAATGAAGAGAAGTCCTTCAGGAATCTTCTAAAGAAACCCTTGTAAGGGAAAAACGAAAGGGGCATAGTCTTTCAACGACTTATTCTTGTTGTTAGCCATGGTTGAAGTTGCTTGAGTTTGCTCTGCCTCTAACTACCTTTATAAGTTACATTTTTTATGATAGGTCCTATCAATTTCAGAATCAGCAAGAAGAAGATCTCTTAATTCGTTGGGCCATAGCATATAAATCATTTATAAAAAAAATAATAAACTCAGTTAGCATCATTGACTATCCTTGGAATGATTGGTCTGGTCTCACGGAAGTTTTCCACCGGTCACCAAGGTAAATCAGGAAACGCACGTGACGGCCAACTCAGAAACCTAACATCCTTTGGTTGTACTCCTCATTTAGAGAAAAAATTTCTATAAATATGTCATAGTTGAGGATTAAATCACGGGTACCTAAGTAATAATTTAGATGTCCTACCATGACGTCATAGCTTCACGGACTATATTTAACGTATTTGCATTAATTGAGATAGGGGATATAATCATCGAGTTAGTGATTTATTTGGGTTATGTAAATAGCCTATAAATATCTTAGTTGTTATGAATGAAAAAAAAGTTCAACTTTCCTTATTTCCACTTCCACGTAAGTGCAATTCCTCTTTCAGTAGTTTTTCAATTCCAACAAGGTTGGGCCCATCTTTACTTCATGTATTGGACAAAAAGGGCGTGGACTCAGCCATTTATGATTTTGATAATTTCTAAATCGATTGAAATGGAGAAAGTGATATCATAATTTATTTTTTTTTGTCTATGCACTCTAAAATAATGCCATTTATTCTTAAAAACCTTAATTTCTAGAAGGCATTGTTTTTCTTTAAAAAAAAACAAATAAAATTAATATGTGAAGAAAGTATGTGAGAAGCAAGCTAAAATTCTTGCTTAGAATCTGTAGTATTAATTAGATTTTCAAGCATTATATTCGATATGATTAGTCAAAACTGGAAAGCCTCAGGTAATCAAAACATGGATAGAAATGCACTCATTTTTAGATTATTTTCCTGGATTTGGTAGCAGGTGCGTCATGTTCCGTGATTCGGTATATTATGAGTGATTCTAAAAATATGGGATCAGTAGATAAGATAATGTGGCCCTTAAAGATAAGTGAGATAGTGGTTAGAATCAGACTATATGTAGTTGAACGAGTCATTTTTATTAGGGCTCAGATCTCTATTTTTTATTGTCAAGACTCTTAGCATAAATCAAATTGGCTTAAAGTGTCGGTCGGACCTCTCTTAACATATAGCCGATCGGTCCAAGTGTTGGACGGACTTTCGAGGAACAGTTCCTCACTTTTCAATGTTAAGGCATTCAGCATGCAGTCGGCCGGACCCAGCACCGGTCGGGCATTCAGAGCTTAGCGCCTCATTTCTCAGTACCATGTCATAGAGCATATAGCCGATCAGACCCAACACCGATCGGGAATTCAGAGCTCAATTCCTCAGTCCTCAGTGGCAAAGCCTCCAGCATATAGTCGGTCAACCCAAAGTGTCAGTCAGACCTATAGGGCTAAGCTCCCCACTTCTCATATGTCAGTCTCCCATCATACAGTCAATCGGCTACAAGGCCCGTCAGACTACCTCTAGGAGACAACATTATCAGAAAATCACAATAACCTGTCAGAAGAAATAGCTAGTAGTCAAGGAATATTCTGCTACCATAACATATACCTATAATGGAACCTTCCTCTAGGGTGGTCGTACATCTTCCATTACTTGATATTACTTGGCATATTCTTAGCTGCCTTATTATTACGGAGGTTATGAAAAATGATTCATATACATGTAACGAAACCTTCCTAAAAGAGTGATCATACATCTTCTATTAGTATATTCTGACACTTGACATTCTCTGACACCTCATTATTATCGAGGTTCTAAGGGTCAGTATAAAAATGGGTCATCTCCATTGGTCAGGTAACTTGAACTTTTACATTACACGCACGCATGCTTCTACGCTACTATTCATCTTCTTCTCCATTTTTGGCTATTGTTCTGACTTGAGCATCGAAGTGTCTGTACCAAGAACCCCTCCTTTGTTCTCGCTCTAACGTTTTCATTTGCTCTTTCTAGTGTGTGCAGAAAGGAGCATTCAAAGCCATTTTCTTCCACTTCAAGGTCCTCTCACGGTCAATATTAGAATCATCTACCTAGCGCGTCATCTCCCTCAATTTTAGCTAGGATCAAATTTGGTATCATCTATGAGAATCTTCGCTTAAATCTGAAGCATGAAGGCGGATGGGATTGGATGATTCACCACAATTACCTTTTCACAAGAAGATTTAGAGCTGGTAATAACTGCTCGACGACCGCAGAAGTCAATGCAACAACAAGTAGTAGCTGGGGGTCCCCTATCGCATGATCTGGCTGCATCGATATGGGCCCTCACACTGAGTGAGGGACCCGAGAGGAAGGCCCGACTGGATTCTAACAAGTTCCTCCACCGATTAACTTCATGCAAGCACCTACTCAGTCAATCATCCTCCCACCCTTGTCGCCTACCTCGGTCACCTATCATAGGGAATTATCCCACATGCCCTTTGAGGATATGTGTCAAGAGGAGAGACCCCAAGGATCTGTAAGTGCAATCAACCAATGTTTGATCAGGTACAATCATGATTTCGATGTATGTATCAAAGAGTTTATGTTAGGTTTTCATATGGATTTGATATGTGTGTTTGAGTCATGCAGGACTTGGTGAACCACATATAAGAAACTCAGTGCGGGTAAGTTTAGTAAAGAATCATCCTAAGGCTCAAGTCCCTGTGATCTGTGAAGGATGGTGCAATCGAGGGACTGCCGAACAAAGAGAAATTGAGTGAATTTTCGATTAATTGGGAATCATGATGTACTGCTAGGTATCACTCATAATCATTCCATAATTAAGTAGTTAATTATGTACAGCCAAGATAAATTGGGAATCTATTATGTCACATATACTACGAGTCTCTAAAAGACGTAAAATAAGTTAGAGAAAAAGATTCTCAAATCAAGAGATAAATGTTTGTTTAGACAATACATAAGATAAATATGAAAAAATTTGTTGGAACGAAAGTGCGGATGGGTCACGTCTCTTATGAAAGAGTTGGACCCTATTTGATTAAGTGATGAACTAACTTGATTTAGTTGTGAACTAAACCATTGGGTTAATGAGCTAATTTTTTGTTAAGACTTAATGGGTTGGATTTGGACTTTCTAATCTAACTCATTAAAGAGGACTATATATAGATATGGTTAAGAGAGAATTAATACATAATTTATTATTGTCTTGATTAGGTTTTGGAAACCTAAACCCAATAGCTCTCTCTCCCTCTCCTTCTCTCTTGTCGTTAGCCGCAACAAGAGGTTCTCCTCTTATTGCCGTGAGCCACCCAAAGGAAGAAGATCTTCCTTTTGCTTCTTCTTCCTCTTCTTGATCTTTCTCCTTCGCTTGTGGCTAGTATCTTTTGAAGGTGAAGCTTGTTCTCTTGGAGTTATCTTGAAGAGCTCGGGGTGGATACAAATAGAGATAAGATTCGATAACATCACAAAAGGTTTATGCCCTTCTCGTTACAGGTTATCCGTAAGGTATACCTAGAATAATCATTATTTGATTTCATTTTATTTTATGATCTTATCTACACGATTATATCTTGCATGCGTGTGGTGTGTGTGATATAATAAATTAATTTATTTATCATTAAGTCTTCATTTATGCATGTTTACGAAACGTGTTTTTAGTACTCACTGCATCAGGCATATCCCAACAGTGCTATCAGAGTCCGATCATTCTTTAACATGATCGTAAAATTATTTTTACAGTTCGTAATTAGTATTGTAATTAATTTTTTAGATTTTTCTAGAATTATTAAGAATTTTATATTTTTGGAAGTTTCCTAAATTGTTAGAAATTTTCACTTTTGGGAAGTTTCTAAAATAATTCTAGAAAATTAAAATTAAAAATATTTTATTAATTTATAAATTATTATTTTTAGAATTTTAAGAAATATTCTATTTTCATAAAATTTTATAATTTGTTAGGTAATACCAAATTTGGAAAGATTCCAAAATTCTTTAAAAATCATTATATAAATTTTCTTTTCTAAAAAATTTGAATTTATTAAAATATTCTATTTTTGGAAAGTTTCCTAAATTGTTAGGAAATATCAAATTTAAAAAGATTTAGAAAATTATAAAAATTAAGATTTGAATTATTCTATATAGTACAAGAAAACAGGGTTTTAGAAACCAAAAATTTTATTTCTGAAGGCCATTTTTCTGTCTCTAAACAATATTTGAAACGGAATATTCCATCTCAACATTTTGTTATTGAAAGCCCCGTAGCTAATTTTGAGACGGAACTATTTTGTCTCTAATTTCATAAATGGATTGAAAAATCATTTATATATCTGTTTTTAATTTGACCAAATGAAATTATTTTTGAAAATAAATTCCGTCCCTAATTTTGTTTTAAATCTGTTATTAGTCTATCTCAAATTATATAACACATATAATTTTAATCTGTTTATAATCCATTTACAATCTTGTTTATAAATTCGTATATAAAATTCATTTATAATTTTGTTTTAAATCTGTCATTAGTTATATATTAAATATAATTGTAATCTTCTTATAAATCTATTTACAATCATTTTTATAAATACTATATAAATTTCATCTCTAATTTTGTTTTAAATCTGTTATTAATATGTCTCAAATAACATATCAAAAATTATTTTAATTTGTTTATAAATCTGTTTACAAAATTCATATTTAAATTTATCAATAATTTTTTATTATATTATATTTTTTTTTCTCATCTACATATTATTTTAGCAGAAACAATCACACATTTCAAATAAATTTAAAATATTTGAAATAATTAATGTTTAATCCAAAAATATCACATCATCCAAATATTCATATTATTTAACTAAATCTAATTTTTATTTCGTTTATCACGACGCTCACGGGACTAGATCCTCCAGGATACAAATGATTTGTATATCCCGCCTCTTGAATCATCTTTCGAACCATCTCCTTGAGATTTTCTTCTCTTTGTCTACCTTCCTCCATAAGTTTTTCTTCCCTTTGTCTACTTTCCTCGATAAGTTTATTTTCTCTTTGCCTATTTTCTGTAATAACGAGTTCCAATTTGTTTTTACTTTCAATAAATTTTTTCTCCATCCTCTTACTAGTAGCACGCATGTCTTTAATTTATTGTGATAGTTCTTTGTTTTTCTCATTGGAGCACATTTCATTTGAACTTCCATTGTATGATCTTTCAAAGTGTTGATTGCGTCCAAATCCATACACCCTTCCGTTATATTGGCCACCCACCACATCACACAATGATTTGAGATCGAATGAAGGATGAGTAATGTGATCATCAACAGTTAGTCGCTCTCTATATTGTTCCTGCCCATATTATAATAACATATATTAGTTTAATAAATATAAAACAACAAATGAGATGTCAATATGATATTAATGAAAAATTAACTATGCTAACTTACACTAACTCGGGCTGATTTGTTATCCATAAACTCTCCAGTACCTTGCTTCATTTTATGCATTCGTTCAAAAACCTCAAATCCATCTACTTCTCATCCCAAATCTTTTTTCTACAATCATATATAACATATGTCAATATATACCAGATCATATGAGATATATTTAATTTAAATCTAAATATTAAATTTAATAAATGAGATGCATAAATTATTGAAATAAACATATAGAAAAGAGATTTACCATCCTCTCGCGGTGTGCTCCAAAAGAAATTAAACCCCCAGTATGTTTGGTAATAGACCCATCCTTCATTATCATTTTATTTTTACGTGCAATATCACATTTGATCTTGTGATCTTCTGTATTCCAATGATTTTTAACTAGATAATTCCAGATATTAGTCTCCATCCATTCAGGTCCCCTACCTATCATATCTAATATGTTTGGTTCCCTTCCTAAATCTTCTTGTGTCGATGATAGTGCTGCTTTCTTAGCCAAATGAATTATTGCTATGTACCTCTCACTTGTGTTGATGCAGGAAGCATCCGACGATCGAACTCGTGTTTTGATAATGGCAAAGGATTCAAAGTTAAGGTGTTTTGTGATCTAACAAGTCTGCTTGAGTATTTCAGGAAAGTCCTAGCTGCGGTTAGGCAAAGGGAAAACCCTAGGGGGTGGTAACCCTAGGTCATAGGGGGTGGTAACCCTATGCGGAAAGTCTTGGCAGGTCGATGACTTCAGGCAAAAGTCCTAGGGGGTGGTAACCCTAGGTGGAAAGTCTTGGTGTCGCGAACCAGGTGAAAGACTGGACTAGCCGGGAAGCGGATGTCCAGCAGAAAGTCCGGAAGCGTCGAATGCTGAGCAAAAGTCCAGTCGATCTGGAGGATCGCACTGGCAATAGGTAAATCTCCTGAGTGGAGTAGGTGAGGGCGCGTTCCCCGTAGAGGGAACAGTAGGCGTCGGGTCGACCTAGGGTTTCCGGACGAAAATCCGAAGTCAGACCCGGATAGTCTGATGACTATCGATAATATATTGTTATTGTATTTATTGCTTTATGTGCTAACTTTGTGTTGCAGGATATTGTTTGGGACTAACATGTCTTGCAAGTACAAAATAATGAAGTTTTCCCTCGGATGAACAATGTCCGAGGCGCCTCCATGGAGCTTGGAGGTGCCTCGGGTGCAAAGCTGGAGCTGGCCGCGAAGCACCCATGGAGGCGCCTTGGACGAGGTATAAGGCGCCTTGGACGAGGTATAAGGCGCCTTGGAAGGCGCCTTGGATAGGGCATAAGGCGCCTTAAGCAGATGAACTTCGACCAGTTCAAGTTTGATCCACGCGGAGGACTCGGCAGCATGGAGGCGCCTTGAACAGCCTTCAAGGCGCCTTGAACACCCTTTATAAGGGGGTTTCGAGCAGCACTTCAAACAATCAACTTCCAAGTGATTTCTTTGCATCTAGTTGCTAACGACACGATCCAGAAGTGCTGCAACAACCTCCCGATGACCCGGAGCTCCGTTTTCTTCTTCTTTAGTTGTCGGTATAAAGTTGTTATAATACTTTCATTGTAATTAGTTTGTAATTCTTATCGAGCTTATAGTTGTTGCCCACGGAAAGCGATCAAGGATCGCGGGCCTTCGAGTAGGAGTCGCCTTAGACTCCGAACGAAGTAATTCCTTGTGTCTCTGTGTTTCTTTATTTTATTTCCGCTTATTCCGCTGCACGTTTTAACTCCAATAGTTTTCCGATAATCGAAAAATGAAATAGCCGCGAGCGCTATTCACCCCCCTCTAGCGCGTCTCGATCCAACAATTGGTATCAGAGCGGGGTTGTTTTGAATTGGTCCAACCATCATTCAAAACATTTTTTCATGGTATTTTTTTTGGTTTTTTTTCGGAGTCAATTAAAAATTAGCTTAGTGGCTAAAATTCTAATTCTTTTCAAAATCGGTGTTGCTCAAAGTTGGTCAAAACCATTTGAGCTCGTTTTTTTTATTCTTCCCGCATTACTAATCCAAGACTCAGTCTTGGAACAGATCTTCTTGTTTTTATTTTTACAAGATTTATATAGCCCAACAAGAAGGATATAGCACTGTTCGTCCCCCACTATTTTCCGGAGAAGACTTCGGATATTGGAAGGAGCGAATGGAGATATATCTGAAGATCCAGTTCGACACCTGGATGATAGTCAAGACTGGACTGCAACTACCAACGGATGCAGACGGCAAGCCTACATCCTGCGAGAACTGGGAGCCAGCCCTTATCAAAAAGGTGGAAGCCGACGCCAAAGCTACCTGCACCCTCCAGTGCGGTCTTACCAAGGAGGAGCTCAACAGAGTCGGTCTGTTCTCTTCCGCAAAGGAGCTATGGGAGAAACTGATCGAACTCCACGAGGGCACTTCCGACACTAAGGTAAGTAAAAGGGATCTTTTACTTAATAAATTGTATAACTTAAAAATGCAGGAAAATGAGACAGCGAGCCAGTTACACACTCGAATTCAAGATATCCTTAACTCCCTTCACGGAATCGGGCAGAAGGTAGAAAATAGGGATATAATAAGGTATGCTCTTAATTCGTTTCCAAGGAGTACATTGTGGGCATCAATGGTAGATGCCTACAAAGTCTCCAAGGATTTGTCTTCTTTAAAGTTAGATGAATTATTTAGTGAATTTGAACTTCATGAACAAACTAATGCATAGCCAACCAAGAAGGGTATTGCTTTGGTTGCAGGTACTAGTCGAACACGGGAACCAAGAGTACGGTGAAAAATTGAACCGGAATCAGAAGACGAACCCGACTCAAAAGATGAAGAAGACGAACTGACCAGTGAACTCGTGAACCTCGTGAAGAAGCTCTACAAGAAGAAGAAAGGCTTCAACAAGAAAGACCTGAAGAAGGCAGTACAATCCAAGGAGGCCCAACCGAGTTTGAAGGTAAAGTTTGAAGTTATCTGCTACGGGTGCAATCAGAAAGGGCATATCAAGGCCAACTGCCCTAACCAAAAGGAAGCCAAAAAGTGAAGAAGAAAGAAGGCCCTGAAGGCGACGTGGGACGAATTTTCTTCGGAGGACGACGACGACGAACTCGATCAGACGAGTTTACTCGCATTGATGGCCCGGGACCAGATCGTCGAATCCGAGAGCGAGGGCGAGTCGGAAGCCGAGTCCGAGCGAAGCCACAGATCCACATCTATTTCTGAAGGGCCAGACTCCACTGTAAGTATTCCTAGACTTAATAATTTAGTCAATTATTTATTACGCAAGTTAGCTAAGTCAAATCTTAAGATTAAGTCACTTCTAAAGGAAGTAGCTGTCCTTAAAGAAGTGACTGACACTAAATCCTTACCTGATCAAGTTCAGACTGGAAATTCAACTCAAGTTCAAAAACTTAAGGAAGAAAATTCTAGTTTGAAAAATCATGTCAAAGATTTAAAAAATACCTTAGAACGGTTTTTTTTGGGCTCCAAGAATCTTGACCTAATTCTTGAAAGAGCCGTTTACAATAGAACTGGGCTAGGATATAAATCAAAAAAGAAATATAAATCTTATTTATCCTTAATAAACAAACCAAATAGTAAATCAGTCCAAGCATGGGTCCCCAAGTCCAAATTGGTCAATCAAGTTAGATTTGGTCAATACTAGGTCCCGAAGGATCAAATACACTACCTCGATAGACCATATCGAGGCTATGATCTAGGGGGAGCAAAAATAAAAACGATCTTAATAAAACAAAATTAAAAAAATTCGAAATTAAATTGTAAATTCAAAATTCAAAATTCAAAATTCAAATTAAAAAAATTAAAATTAAATTATAAATTCAAAATTCAAAAATCAAATTAAAAAATCGAAATTAAATTTTAAATTCAAAATTCAAAATTCAAAAATCCAAAAATCAAATTAAAAACTCGAAATTTAAAATTTAAAATTCAAAATCAAATTAAAAAAAAATCGAAATTAAATTATAAATTCAAAATTCAAAATTCAAAAATTCAAAAATCAAATTAAAAAATTCAAAATTAAATTATAAATTCAAAATGATTCGAATTCAAATCAAATATAGATGGAGGATCCAGAATAGCTAGCACCCCCAATTGAACTACCCGACAGGGTAACTGAACTTAATCTACCTGAAATGGATAAAACAAGAGTAGATTACCCGGCAGGGTAATTAAGGTTAGATTAAAACGGGCTAGGTTTAACTTGACCCACAGTACTGGTGAAGTTTTTGGATGATAATACGTTAGGGAAGCTTGAGCATCGCATGTCTAGGAAGATATGGCTTCGACCTGGTGCATTTGGCCAAGTGAAACTGACCGAAGCTACCCTTAAATGGATCCTAACTAGTTAGACCAAGGTTTAGTATTAAGTTCAATGGGTAGGACTATTTGGAAAACCTCGAAGGCATGGTTACTTTAATGAGTTCCTTGTGACTCACCATAGCCCAGAAGTTTATCCAAAGAATGCTTACTTGTTGAACCCAAAGCTAAACCTGAATCTAACACAAAGTTAAACCAGATCCTTAAATTCAACAATAATTCATCTCACAACAATTATAGGGTTCCCTGATTGAAAATTTAGATCGGGTGAGATGACTAAGAAACTAAAAATTAAAATTAACTTGAACTTAAGTTCAAAATATTTTTTTTTAAAAAAAAAACTTAATTTCAAAATAATTTTTTTAAAAAAACTTAATTTCAAAATAATTTTTAAAACTTAATTTCAAAATGATTTTAAAACTTAATTTCAAAATGATTTTTAAACTTAATTTCAAAATAATTTTAAAACTTAATTTCAAAATAATTTTTAAACTTAATTTCAAAAAACTTAATTTCAAAATAATTTTTAAACTTAATTTCAAAAAACTTAATTTCAAAATAATTTTTTAAACTTAATTTCAAAATAATTTTAAAACTTAATTTCAAAATAATTTTTAAACTTAATTTCAAAAAACTTAATTTCAAAATAATTTTTAAAAACTCAATTTTAAAATAATTTTAAAACTTAATTTCAAAATAATTTTAACTTAATTTAAAACTTAAATTCAAAATTATTTTAAATCTTATTTAAAAACCTGTTCAAAAACTTTTCAAAATGTTAATTAAAAACAATCATAGGATTAATTGCTTGCTAACTTAGATTGGGTGAGATAGAAAAACTAAAGAGTCTATTTCAATTAAGTTATCTTTAAATCCATTAAAGAGAAACCAATTCAACTACTTCATGTGTAGGAATTGGGGCAATGGATGTTGGATAGTGGATGCTCTAGACACATGACTGGAGATAAATTGAAGTTTACTAAACTCGAGTACAAGAATTTAGGATCGGTTGCATTCGGCAACGACGGTAAACTTAAAGTAATCGGAAAAGGTAATATTGAACTGAGTTCCGATTTCATTATTCGAAATATTTTATTGGTTGAAAATTTTAATTTCAATTTACTAAGTATAAGTCAATTGTGTGACAGTGGATATCTAGTCAATTTTGATAAATCTGGGTGTCTAGTTAAAAACATCGAAAACCCTGAGATTAGACTTAAAGGGCTTAGGAAGAATAACATCTACATAATTGACCTATCAATATCCTCAATAAAGTGTCTCCTGACACAACAAGAGGAAACCCAACTTTGGCACAGAAGACTGGGTCACACTCACACTAGACTCATTTCAAAAATGAGTCAAAATGGTATAGTTAGAGGTTTGCCCAAATTAAAATTTATTGAAAACTCAATCTGTGATGCGTGTCAAAAAGGAAAACAAACCAAGTCAACCAACCTAGAAAGAACCAACTCCTTACTTGAGCTCCTTCACCTTGATCTATTTGATTCACATGGAGCCAAATCACTAAGCAAGAACCAATATTGCTTAGTGATAATTGAAGACTACTCTAGGTACACATGGGTAAAATTCCTAAAAACAAAAGATGAAACCTATGAAATATTTAGTAATTTTTACAAATTAACGGAAAATGAAAAAGGTACTAAAATTAAAAGAATAAGAAGTGATCACGGGGGGATTTGAAAATCATAGGTTTATCCAATTTTGTAAAATAAATGGATACCAACATGAATTTTCATGTCCTAGAACCCTCCAATAAAATGGTCTAGTGGAACATAAAAATAGAACACTACAAGAAGCCGCTAGGACTATGTTAAACGAATATGATTTAAATCATCAATTTTGGGCTGAAGCAATAAATACTGCAAATTATATTCAAAATAGAATTTTAATTAGCAAACCTCACAATAAAACACCTTATGAACTTTACTATCATAAAATTCCCAACCTAAACTATCTAAAAGTATTTGGTTGTAAAGTTCACATTTTAAATACTAAAGATTACTTAGGAAAATTTACACCTAAGTCTAACCAAGGAATATTTTTAGGATACTCCTCTACCAGTAGGGCCTTTAGAGTATATAATCAAAATACCTTAAAAGTTGAAGAAACAACTAATGTAATATTTGATGAAGAAAACAACCTACCCAATATAAATGAAAATATTGACATCAATCCAAGAGCTATAGAAGATGATGAAATCCAACCTAACATTATTGAATCAGAAGAACTAGTTTCTGACCCACAGATAAGACCAACTAGAGCAAGTACCTCTCACCCGCCTGACCAAATTTTGGGTGACCCAAACCTAGGAGTCAGAACTAGATCCTCCTATAGAAATCTTAGTCAGATTGCACTTATTTCTAAAATTGAACCTAAGACTATAGAAGAAGTCCTACCTGATCCAGACTGGATCATAGCAATGTAGGAAGAACTAGCACAATTTGAAAGAAACCAAGTCTGTGACCTTGTACCTAAACCCATAGATAAATCAATAATGGACACCAAATGGGTTTTTAGAAACAAGTTGGATGATCAGGGTGATATAATAAGAAACAAAGCCAGGCTAGTAGCCAAAGGGTTTAGTCAAGTTGAAGGCTTAGACTATGATGAAACCTATGCACCGGTAGCTAGACTCGAATCCATTCGAATGTTATTAGCCTATGCAGCAAATAAAGGGTTTAAGTTATACCAAATGGATGTTAAGTCAGCATTTTTAAATGGATTCATCAAGGAAGAGGTCTATGTAAGCCAACCCTCAGGATTTGAAGACCTAGACTACCCAAACATGTATTTAAACTAAAAAAGGCGTTATATGGACTAAAACAAGCCCCTAGGGCATGGTATGAAAGATTATCTAACTACTTAATATCCAAAGGCTTTAACCAAGGACAAATAGATCCAACTCTGTTTGTAAAAACTATAGAGAAAGATATCTTTATAACCCAAATCTATGTTGACGATATAATTTTTGGCTCAACTAACTCTAAGTTTTTAAAAGAATTCGTTAAGTTAATGGAAAATGAATTTGAAATGAGTATGGTTGGGGAACTCAACTTTTTCTTAGGCTTACAAATAAAACAAACCAAAGATGGAATCTACATTTATCAAACCAAATATGCTAAGGAATTAATTAAAAAATTCTGCATGGAAAATTCAAAAATTATAAATACTCCAATGGCAACCAACATTAACATTGACTCTGACCCTGAAGGAAAACCAGTAGATCCAAAGTACTATAGGAGTGCCATAGGTAGCTTACTTTACCTAACTGCAAGCCGACCCGATATATTGTTTACAGTAGGAATGTGCGCAAGATACCAATCCTGTGCAAAAGAGTTACACCTAACATATGTTAAAAGAATACTTAGGTACATTAAAGGAACTCTAAATGTAGGACTCTGGTACCCTAGAACTTGTACCCTTGACCTTTATGACTATTCTGATTCGGACTATGCCGGGTGCAAACTAGACAGAAAAAGTACAAGTGGTAGCTGCCAAATTCTAGGTCAGTACCTAGTAAGTTGGCCAAGCAGAAAGCAACATTGTGTTGCTCTATCCACTACAGAAGCTGAATACATAGCTTTAGGAGAATGTGCATCTCAACTGTTGTGGATGATGCATACATTAAAAGATTATCAACTTGAATATAAAAATATTTATTGATAATATCAGCTTAATTAATCTGACCAAAAATCCTATTCACCACTCTAGGACTAAACACATAGAGGTAAAACATCATTTTGTAAGGGATCACGTAGCTAAGGGTGAAATTGCACTCAACCATGTTGAGTCCAAATCAAACCTAGCTGACATTTTTACAAAGCACTTACTTGAACTTGAGTTCAGTGCACTTAGAAGGTAAATAGGAATGTGTTGGGTATGTTGATACAGTCTGACCTGGCTGTTGTTTTGATGCTGACACTGATTTAAGTTTGTATCAGATATTGATTAAACTAAGAATGACTACTGATCGAGGTTGATCAGTTGGGAGGGAAAGTCCTGGTGAGTAAAGCCAGGCAAGGGAAATCCAGATGGGTCAAGACATCTGGTGAAAAGTCCAAGCAGGGAGCTTGGCATGGGAAAAGTCCAAGTATGGTGACTTGGCACGGAATGGTCAGAGAGGGCTCGGTAGCTCGTTCTCTGGACCGGACGAAGTCGGAGAGGGCTCGGTAGCTCGTTCTCCGGACTAGGTCAGAGAGGGCTCGGTAGCTCGTTCTCTGGACCAGACAAAGTCAGAGAGGGCTCGGTAGCTCGTTCTCCGGACTAGATCAGAGAGGGCTTGATAGCTCGTTCTCTGTACCGGATGGAGTCGGAGAGGGCTCGGTAGCTCGTTCTCCGGATTAAGTCAGAGAGAGAGTTAAGTGGACTTTCAATGACACATTGGATCGGTCGGTAGACCGATCGATGATTCCAAGAATCTGGATCGGTCGGCGGACCGATCCGGTGGCTAAGTTCCACGGATCGGTCGATGACCGATCGGATGACACTCGAGCACGGGTGAAATCTGATCGATGCGCAGACCGATCGAGCTTCGATGGCATCGGTGCAATCGTCGATCGGTCGGGAGAAAGCTGCGAGAAGAAAGAGGGTGGATCGGTGCGTGGACCGATCCACCTCAATCTGATCGATGCGGCCGATCGAAGAACACTCGAGCACTCGAGTAATCGATCGGTCGTGAGACCGATCGGGAGAAAGCAAAGAAAGAAAGAGGTGGATCGGTCCGTGGACCGATCCACACTCAATCGATCGGTCACACGACCGATCGAATGATCTCGAACCGATCGGCTTTTGCACGATCGGTCCAAGCTGTGATCGGTCTGGTGACCGATCCACACACTCTGATTTGTTCGTTGTATCAACGATTCCTTCACTGCTTTTGATATATCTCATTCATTTATGTGATGTAATCCTCTGTGCTATTAGCTTTTGAGTTTGCAGGTTAACAGGTATCATTCCAAGCCTAATTTCAAATTAAGTTCGTAAGAGGAATGCGACAAATGGTCTTTCTGTTGGTTTCAGCGGCGCATGGTGCATTTCAGGCATCAACGGATACTGCTGTGATCTGGCTGCGATCTGCTTGACTCCTGGGGATTGGTTCGAGCTCAGAAGACACCAGTGTTGACTGTGATATTATTGGTGTGAGTTCAGAGAATCAGAGAAGGAGAAAAAGGGATTGGCTGCAGCGCTGATTTGCGCAGTTTGGACCAGATTTGTGACAGCAGAGATCAGGTTTTGAGAAGCAGTAAAAACAGCGAGAGGGGAACAAGGACAGCAGAAAGAAAGCTTGAAAGAAAAGTGTGTGCTGGTGTGCGAAGTTCTTGAGCTCTCGGGTGAACTGCGATCTCTGTTTTCTGCTACTGATTCTCGCGTGGTTGTAAGCATTTCTATTCTTCTTTGCCACCGAGTTTCTGTAAGTCTCGTGCCTTAACTTAGATATTTCTTGAGACTTTGTGGGAAGGTTACTCCACCTAGAAGGAGGATCTTTAGCCGGAATTCTTCCGGGGTGCGATCTACCGAAGATCAAGGAGTCGTCCACCTTACGGACACGCCGAGGAGTAGGGGCAAGTTATCCCCGAACCTCGTAAATCTGTGTATCAGTATTTGTGTGTTGTTTTTCGTTTTGTTTTAGTTTGCTTATTCCGCTGCGCTAACTAGTTTCTGTGTAGAACTCTCTGCTTAAGTTTTTAAAGAGGCTATTCACCCCCCCTCTAGCCATCTAAGATCCCAACAGGGTAGAGTAGGTGTCTCATTTTGTTTAATTATCTTGTTTTTCTTCAAATTCTAAGAAAAATAATTTTCAAAATTCCAATTTATTAGATTTTACAAAAATTGGACTTAGTCTAAGCTTTCCCCCTAGAAATCATGTTCCCCTAGACTTAAGCCAGAGCATCTCACCAACACCTAGGTATACCTTGATTGTGTTTGAAAGACATAGAACGGTGTGAGATGCATAGGGTACAGCCTGAACTCAAGAATGCTTATATTTGTGCATCAATATGAGTCTGGGCGTTAAACACGTAATATACATCAATCAAGTCAAGTTTTCCAGCTCTAGTCAAATCTATCTGGACCAAATTGACTTAACTTGACTAACCATATGAAAACTGTTGCCCTGTAGGCAATCAGCAAGTAGCTAAAGGTTAGACACTTGGTAAATGATCCTTATTTTCTAGTTAAGCATGTTTGATCTTTAGGGCTCTGATACCTCTTAAAATGAATCTATAGAACTTGACTCATGCTTGGACTTAAGGACCAACTGACTTTGAATAAATAACC
The DNA here is from genome assembly GCF_018446385.1 of Zingiber officinale. NCBI lineage: Eukaryota > Viridiplantae > Streptophyta > Magnoliopsida > Zingiberales > Zingiberaceae > Zingiber > Zingiber officinale. The sequence continues at coordinate 104,134,256 of NC_055991.1, forward strand.
TAAACCAAATCTTTAGCTACTCTACTCCCTTCTTGCCCTAAAATTGAATAAGTATTGTTTAAAATTAAGCTATGTTTTTTTTAACCTAAGCTATAGATTTCAAAATCCAATACTTGCAAAGAGCTAAACTAAGTTCTAATCGTTATTTTCAAAATTTTAAAACTTAGCTCACTTTGAAATTTAACTTTGTAAAGTAAAGCACAGTTTTGCAAAATTCAACTTATTGCTTTCAAAAAATTAAAAGGCGAATTTTCAAAAATATTTTCTCCAACAAATTTTCAAATGTATAGTTTTACTAGCTTTTCAAAACCTGTCAAAAGGTTCCACCTTCTAGTAGTTTTATAATTTTAACTAAGTTTCCAAAGAGCTAACATCATCTTTTTACTTAGCTAAAAATAAGAAATGAAAAATATAAACTGTTCTTGTTATCTGTCTTTAAAAATCAAATAATTATTTTTGCTTATTTTTGATATATGGCAAAGGGGGAGAGTAGGCAAATTCAAATAATTGGAAAATTCAAATTTAAAATAATGAATATTAAAGGGGGAGTAACAATTAAGGGGGAGCATTTACTTGGTACTATACTTTAAATTCATAGAGTTCACATTTAGCAAATTTGCTAAGCTATTCGGTTATACTTTAAATGTTTTCATCTATTCGGTTATTTAATATTTATTTACTTAACTTTGAATTTGAGTTGCCATAATCAAAAAAGGGGAGATTGTTGATACGGGAAGCATCCGACGATCGAACTCGTGTTTTGATAATGGCAAAGGATTCAAAGTTAAGGTGTTTTGTGATCTAACAAGTCTAATTGAGTATTTCAGGAAAGTCCTAGCTGCGGTTAGGCAAAGGGAAAACCCTAGGGGGTGGTAACCCTAGGTCATAGGGGGTGGTAACCCTATGCGGAAAGTCTTGGCAGGTCGATGGCTTCAGACAAAAGTCCTACGGGGTGGTAACCCTAGGTGGAAAATCCTGGTGTCGCGAACCAGGTGAAAGACTGGACTAGCCGGGAAGCGGATGTCCAGCAGAAAGTCCGGAAGCGTCGAATGCTGAGCAAAAGTCCAGTCGATTTGGAGGATCGCACTGGCAACAGGTAAATCTCCTGAGTGGAGTAGGTGATGACGCGTTCCCCGTAGAGGGAACAGTAGGCGTCGGGTCGACCTAGGGTTTCCGGACGAAAATCCGAAGTCAGGCCCGGATAGTCTGATGACTATCGATAATATATTGTTATTGTATTTATTATTTTATGTGCTAACTTTTGTTGGTGCAGGAAGCATCCGACGATCGAACCTTAGTTTTGATAATGGCAAAGGATTCAAAGTTAAGTTAGTGTGTGATCTAACATGTTTGAATGAGTGTTTCAGGAAAGTCCTAGCTGCGGTTAGGCAGGAGAAAAACCCTAAGGGGTGGTAACCTTAGGTCCTAGGGGGCGGTAACCCTAGGTGGAGGAAAACCCTAAGGGGCGGTAACCTTAGGTCCTAGGAGGCGGTAACCCTAGGTGGAGAAAAACCCTAGGGGGCGGTAACCCTAGGTCCTAGGGGGTGGTAACCCTAGGCGGAAAGTCCAGTCGATCTGGAGGACCGGACTGGCATCAGCTAATCTCTTCTGAGGGGAGTAGGTGAGGACGCGTTCCCCGTAGAGGGAACAGTAGGCGTCGGGTCGACCTAGGGTTTCCGGTAGGAAATCCGAAGTCAGACCCGGACAGTCCCGAGACTGTCGTTTATTCTTTACTATGTTTTATCAGATTCTAACGCTGTCTTGCAGGGTATTTTGCTCGGACTAACCTTTGTTTGCAGGTGAGGAACCTGCTGGAAGAAGGTGGTCCGGGCGCCCGGGACCAAGTTTTATCCCCTGCACGACTTCGCCACGTGGAGCATCCTGGTTGGTTGGCCACGTCACACTCCAGGCGCCCGGAAAGGATCCAGGCGCCCTGAATGTCATATAAAAAGAGGGTCGAGGTGCAGCTTCAAAACAACAATCTTCTAAGCTTTCTTTTGTGAAGTGCTGCCTACGAGATGACCTTGAAGTGCTACTACTCGACGTCGACAACCCAAAGCTCAGACTCTTCGATCTATTGTTGTCGGTATTAGTTTATTTATTGCTTTAATTGTAATTCAGATTGTAAATTTTACGAATTATAGTTGTTGCCCACCGGAAGCGATCAAGGATCGCGGGCCTTCGAGTAGGAGTCGATCAAGGCTCCGAACGAAGTAAATCCACTGTGTTCATCTACTTGTGTTTCTTTCATTTCCGCTGTGTTTTTACTCGAGTGTTTTACGATTCCGATAAACGTACAATTTAGCCACGAGCGCTATTCACCCCCCCCCCCCCTCTAGCACTTTCGATCCATCAATTGGTATCAGAGCAGGGTCATTTTGAATCGGTGCAACCACCATTCAAAATAATTTTTCGTGGTATTTTTTTTTCGGGGTCGATTAGAATTTATCCTCATAGCTATATTCTAATTCTTTTTCGCTCGAATCAGTTTTTCTCGGAATTGGTGCAACACCACCCGAGTTCGTGGTCCATTTTTTTTCTTACCGCACTACTAAGCCAGGACCAAGTCCTGGGACATTTTTTTTGTTATTTTTCGCTCTAGGTAAAACCGAAATGGCCCTTCAAGAAGGCTACAGTACTGCCCGCCCTCCACTATTCACCGGAGACGACTTCGGGTACTGGAAAGGTTGGATGGAGGCATATCTCCAGACTCACTTTGAAGTCTGGATGATTGTCAAAACCGAATTCAAACTGCCAACTGACACCACCGGCAAACCACTACCGTACGAGGACTGGGATGCATCCTTGATCAAGAAAGTGGAAGCTAATGCAAAGGCAACCTGCACCCTCCAGTGTGGCCTATCAAAGGAAGAACTCAACCGCGTCGGCCCCTTCAACAGCGCCAAAGAATTGTGGGAGAAGCTAATTGAACTTCACGAAGGGACATCCGACACCAAAGTAAGTAAAAGAGACTTAATTTTTAATAAATTATTTAACATCAAATTGCAGGAAAGTGAAACAGCTGCACAACTACATGCCCGAATTCAAGATCTGCTCAATGGTCTGCATGCGATTGGGCAGAAGGTAGACAATCGCGACATCATAAGGTATTCTCTAAACGCCTTTCCAAGGAACACCTTGTGGGCATCCATGGTAGATGCCTACAAGGTCTCCAAGGACTTGTCTACCATTAAATTAGATGAACTGTTTGCAGAATTCGAACTTCACGAACAGACTAATGCACGCCCAACCGAGAAAGGGTTGGCTTTGGTTGCAGGAACAGGTAGATCTCGCGAATCAAGAATCAAGCGGAGAACCGAACCTGAGTCAGAAGAAGAACCAGATTCAGAAGACGACGATGAACTTACCATCGAGATAGTCAACTTAGTTAAGAAGCTCTGCAAAAAGAACGGCTTCAACAAGAAGGATCTCAGAAAGGCCATCCAGTCTAAAGAAGCCCAGCCAAGCTCGAAGGTTAAATTCGAAGTGACCTGCTACGGGTGCAATCAGAAGGGTCACATAAAGGCAAATTGCCCGAACCAGAAGGATCCAAAGAAACCCAAAAGAAAGAAGGCATTGAAGGCAACATGGGACGAGTCTTCTTCCGAGGAATCCGACGACGAAGAACAAGAACAGACGAACTTTCTTGCCTTGACAGCCCGGGACTTCAACAACGGATCCGGAAGTGAGGACGAATCGGAAGCCGAGTCCGAGAGAAGCCACGGATCCGCATCCGTTTCCGAAGGGCCGAATCCCTCTGTATGTAGAAGTCGTTTATATAGTTTAATCAATTATTTAATGCATAAAGTAGCAAAGTCCAAGATTCGAATTAAAGCGCTTCTGAAGGAGGTAACACTTCTTAAAGAAACGCATAACAACCAATCCTTAACTGATCAAGTTCAGACTGGAACCTCAACTCAAGTCCAAAAACTTGAGGAAGAGAATTGCAATCTGAAAAGTCAAGTAAAGGATTTAAAAACTACCCTAGAACGATTTTCCTTAGGATCCAAGAATCTTGACTTGATTCTTGGAACACAAAGGGCAATCTACAATCGAACTGTACTAGGATATAAAAAGAAATATAAATCTTACCTATCCTTAATAAACAAACCAAATAGAAAAGTGATCCAAGCATGGGTTGCCAAATCCAACCTGATCAATCAAGTTGGACTTGGACAATATTGGGTCCCTAAAGATCAAATACATTACCTCAATAGACCTTATCGAGGCTATGATCCAGGGGGAGCTAAAATTCAAAATTAATTATCAAACTTAAAATTTGAAATTAATATTAAACTCAAAATTAAAATTCTAAATTCAAAATTCGAAATCGAATTTAAAATTCGAAATTAATATTAAACTCAAAATTAAATTCAAAATTCAAAATTCGAAATTAAATTCAAAATTCGAAATTAACTTCAAAATCTAAAAACTCAACAATAAAAATTCGAAATTAAATTCTAAATTCAAAATTCAAAATTAAATTCTAAATTCAAAATTCGAAATTAAATTCAAAATTAACTTCAAAATCTAAAAACTCAACAATAAAAATTCGAAATTAAATTCAAAATTAACTTCAAAATCTAAAAACTCAACAATAAAAATTCGAAATTAAATTCAAAATTCTTAAATTCAAAATTCAAAATTAAATTTAAAATTCAAAATTCAAAATTCAAAATTTGAAATTAAATTAAAAAATTCGAAATTAAATTCAAAATTCAAAATTCAAAATTAAAAATTCAAAATTAATTCAAATTTCGTAATTAAAATTTAAAATTCAAAAATCAAATAGAAGGAGGGTCCAGAATAGCTGGCAACTCCGAAATCTATTTACCCGACAGGGTAACCGAACTTAATCTACCCGAAATGGGTAAACAAGAGTAGATTACCCAAATGGGTAAATAAGGATAGATTAAAAAGGGTTAAAGCTTAACTTGAAGCACAGTACTGGTGAAATTTTTGGATGATAGTACGTTGGGAAAACTTGGGCATCGCATGTCTAGGAAGATATGGCTTCGACCTGGTGCATTTGGCCAAGTGGAACTAACCGAAGCTACCCTTAAATGGATCCTAACTAGTTAGACCAAGGCTTAGTATTAAGCTCAATGGGTAGGACTATTTGGGAAACCTCGAAGGCATGGTTACTTTAATGAGCTCCTTGTGACTCACCATTGCCCAGAAGTTTATCCAAAGAACGCTTACTTGTTGAACCCAAAGCTAAACCCGAATCTAACATAAAGTTAAACATAACCCTATAAATTGAACTAATTCATCTCACAAAAATAAATATGATTCCTTGACTGAAAATATACATCGGGTGAGATGACTTTAAATATCCCTCCAAATTACTTAAACTAAAATTTAAAAAATTCCTCCAAAATTACTTAAACTAAATTTCAAATCAAATTAACTTAAACAAATTCAAATTGAATTAATTTAAAATAATTCTCAATTAAACATGTTTAAAATCAAGTTTACTTAAGCATCTTTAAGTTAATTAAAACATTAAAAAAAAATTTATAAAATATACAAAGGTCATAAACCGGGGGCGAGCGCCCCCGGTATTCAGACCCCGGGCGCCCGCAGCGAACTCGGGCGCCCGGAACAGGTCCAGGCGCCCGGACTCCCTTATATATAGGGGGCAGGAGGCGCCCCCTACCCTTGCACCCAAGTCTTCCTTAAGCTTCTTCTTAGCTTCTCTGCGAAGACTTTCAAAATTAAATTTTTCCGCGGTTGATACGAAGTCGTAACTCAACCGAGGTCGTCAGTTCTTAAATTTCTAACAATGGCTCCTCGGTAAAATTTCTATCCCCTCCTAAACTTTATTTCTTATAATTTTTTTTTCCTTTTCTTAGTATAATATTAGTTTCAAATTTAGGAAGCGTACTAAATCTGGTGCTGGACCCTCTACACCTAGCATTGACCCTAGGTTTCCCACCGACGAGCTTAGGATTAAGTTTATGTCAACCAATTACATGGCCATTAGAACCAAATGTATAGATAGATCGTTCTTTCTATGCTCTTGTATTCCAGTCTCCGAGGCCATAAACCACTATAGGTTGCGAAACCTTGTTGAGTGCACCAGCCCAGTAAACATAAGTTTATGTGCCGAATTTTACAACAACCTAGTGAAAGTAGACGACTACTCCTATACCACTAGGGCAGCTGGCACGGATATCACATTATCTCCCACTACCATTCGTGAGTTTCTAGGGTTACGAGAGTCACCCTGTACCTTTTTATGTTATCCTCCTAGGGAGCTACCTTTTGGAGATCCCTACTCACATATTACCCTTGATACGATCTATTCGTATTTCTTTGAGGACCAGCGTGATCCCACTGAGACTCAGTTTAGGTCACTTAACCTTAGAATTCAGGACTATGCCCTTTATAGGGTTCTAGTGCTTTGTATTCTACCGCTGACCACTCATGACATTGCGGTGATGTGTCCATTTCACTCCTTTCTTCTCTATGCCCTGTGTCATAGGTTAGATATAGACATCCGCCTACACATCTTTTCCACTATTATTTACGTAGCTGGATACATGACCAGCAGACGAGTACATATGCCTTACTGTCACATTTTGACAGCTTACATGTCCTCATTGCACATTGATGTCACCGGAGGTGACATCCGCCACATGACCGAGTTTGACATCATAGGAGCTAGGAACTTTTCCCTAGCAAATATCCATATAGATGATGAGGGTACCATGTCCTGGCGTAGGGGGGCACAGCATCAGCAGGCAGAGGAGGCATAGCAAGATGAGTTCATGTTGGCACTATTTCCTGAGGAGGCTGCTCCTGCCCCACCACCACCTCGAGCACCACACCCAGCTCCCCGCACTCTATCTGATTGAGTCTCCGGACTAGAGAGGGCTATATCGAGTCTCCAGCACGAGAGCTCCGAGTTTCATCAGTCCATGCGGCGAGAGGTCTCCGATCTTCGACGAGAGGTCCGATAGGAGGTCTCTGACTTACGACGAGACGTACGACAGGAGCTCTCCGACCTGCGCCGAGATCTACGAGAGGACGATCGGGCTCGTCACACTGAGCTCCTGACACTACTCCGGTCGCTGGGTTCCGGACCACCTCCCTCATCATCTCAGTAGCTCCTACTGTAGCTCTATTATGACTCTAGTATAGCTTGTAGCAGCTCTATTATGACTCTTTTATCTATGTCGACTTTTTAATCTAATAGACTGTTTTACTACAGGCTTGATTGACTATAACTTAATCTAATAGATTAGTCTTTTAGTCACATTTTTTAACTTCTAGGCAAAACTGATTTTCCAAATCCCTACTTTACTAGACTTTCGAAAGTTGGATTTAGCCTAGGATTTCCCCCTAGAAATCATGTTCCCCCAGGACTCAGCCAGAGCATCTCACAAACACCTAGGTTTACCTTGATTGTGTTTGTAAAACATAGAACGGTGTGAGATGCATAGGGTACAGCCTAGACTCGAGAATGCTTATTTCTGTGCATCAATATGAGTCTGGGCGTTAAATACATGATTAACAGTAATCAAATCAAGTCTTCCAGCCTTAGTCAAATCTAACTGGATCAATTGACTTGACTTGACCAACCAAGTGAACACTGTTGCCCTCTAGGCAATCAGCAAGTAGCTAAATGGTTAGACAGTTGGTGAAGGAAATAATAAGTTTAAGCATGTCTATACTTAAGGGATCTGATACCTGATCAAAACAAATCTTTACTCATGCTTCCACTTTAGGGCTCTGATACCTTACTAAAACAAAATGACAAGCTATTAACAAATAAGGTTATCGCTTCTCCTTTACCTTAAGTATTTTTGAAACACATTTCAAAGCAGCCTTTTCAAAAACCTTCTCCAAATTTTCAAGTGGCAACTATTTTGAAATTTTTTTTAAGCTGAAACATCTTCGAAAATTTGTCAAGTTTTTTTTAATTTTATTTAAAGCTTTTGAAATTTTTTTTGGAAACTCTCTTTAAAAACTTGAATATTTTTTAAGAAATTTTTTGAAATGGAACATCTTGTTAGAAAACTTCTGAAGTTGAAAAATTTTGTTTGAAAATTTCTGAAGTTGAAAATCTTGTCAGAAAACTTCTGAAATTGAAAATTTTGTTTGAAAATTTCTGAAGTTGAAAATTTTGTCAGAAAAGTTCTGAAGTTGAAAACTGTGTTTGAAAATCTCTGAACTTGAAAATTTTGTTTGAAATTTTTTTTTTGAAGTTGAAAATCTTGTTAGAAAATTTCTAAATTTGAAAATGTTGTTTGAAAAATTTCTGAAGTTGAAAACTTTGTTTGAAAATCTCTGAATTTGAAAATTTTGTTTGAAAATTTTTGAAGTTGAAAATCTTGTTAGAAAATGTCTAAATTTGAAAATTTTGGTTGAAAACTTTTGAAGTTAAAAATCTTGTTAGAAAATTTCTAAATTTGAAAATTTTGTTTGAAAATTTCTGAAGTTGAAAATTGTGTTTTTCTAAAAGTGAAAATTTTGTTAGCAAATGTCTGAAATTGAAAATTTTGAAAAATATTGCTAAGTTATCTCGCTCCTTGCCTAAGTTAAGAGGTTTTCTGCTAAATTCTGTCTTGAAAAATAGCTCATTTTTTATATATGGCAAAGGGGGAGAATAGAGAAATTCAAAGAAAGAAAGAATAGAAATTCAAATGCAAAAGGGAGCTTGTATTAAGGGGGAGCTATGTTTATGCTTATTTTGCTATCACGCCTATCTTGTTCTTATATATATAACTGCATATTTTTTACTTAACATTGAATTTCGGTTGCCATTATCAAAAAGGGGGAGATTGTTGGTGCAGGAAGCATCCGACGATCGAACCTTAGTTTTGATAATGGCAAAGGATTCAAAGTTAAGTTAGTGTGTGATCTAACATGTTTGAATGAGTGTTTCAGGAAAGTCCTAGCTGCGGTTAGGCAGGAGAAAAACCCTAAGGGGCGGTAACCTTAGGTCCTAGGGGGCGGTAACCCTAGGTGGAGGAAAACCCTAAGGGGCGGTAACTTTAGGTCATAGGGGGCGTTAACCCTAGGTGGAGAAAAACCCTAGGGGGCGGTAACCCTAGGTCCTAGGGGGTGGTAACCCTAGGCGGAAAGTCCAGTCGGTCTGGAGGACCGGACTGGCATCAGCTAATCTCTCCTGAGGGGAGTAGGTGAGGACGCGTTCCCCGTAGAGGGAACAGTAGGCGTCGGGTCGACCTAGGGTTTCCGGTAGGAAATCCGAAGTCAGACCCGGACAGTCCCGAGATTGTCGTTTATTCTTTACTATGTTTTATCATATTCTAACGCTGTCTTGCAGGGTATTTTGCTCGGACTAACCTTTGTTTGCAGGTGAGGAACCTGCTGGAAGAAGGTGGTCCGGGCGCCCGGGACCAAGTTTTATCCCCTGCACGACTTCGCCACGTGGAGCATCCTGGTTGGTTGGCCACGTCACACTCCAGGCGCCCGGAAAGGATCCAGGCGCCCTGAATGTCATATAAAAAGAGGGTCGAGGTGCAGCTTCAAAACAACAATCTTCTAAGCTTTCTTTTGTGAAGTGCTGCCTACGAGATGACCTTGAAGTGCTACTACTCGACGTCGACAACCCAAAGCTCAGACTCTTCGATCTGTTGTTGTCGGTATTAGTTTATTTATTGCTTTAATTGTAATTCAGATTGTAAATTTTACGAATTATAGTTGTTGCCCACCCGAAGCGATCAAGGATCGTGGGCCTTCGAGTAGGAGTCGATCAAGGCTCCGAACGAAGTAAATCCACTGTGTTCATCTGCTTGTGTTTCTTTCATTTCCGCTGCGTTTTTACTCGAGTGTTTTATGATTCCGATAAACGTACAATTTAGCCACGAGCGCTATTCACCCCCCCCCCCCTCTAGCGCTTTCGATCCATCAACTTTGTGTTGCAGGATATTGTTTGGGGCTAACATGTCTTGCAGGTACAAAATAATGAAGTTTTCCCTCAGATGAACAGTGTCTGAGGCGCCTCCATGGAGCTTGGTGGCACCTCGGGTGCAAAGCTGGAGCTGGCTGCGAAGCACCCATGGAGGCGCCTTGGAGGAGGTATAAAGCGCCTTGGAAGGCGCCTTGGATAGGGCATAAGGCGCCTTAAGCAGATGAACTTCGACCAGTTCAAACTTGATCCACGCGGAGGATTCGGCAGCATGGAGGCGCCTTGAACAGCCTTCAAGGCGCCTTGAACACCCTTTATAAGGGGGTTTCGAGCAGCACTTCAAACAATCAACTTCCAAGTGATTTCTTTGCATCTAGTTGCTAACGACACGATCCAGAAGTGCTGCAACAACCTCCCGACGACCCGGAGCTTTGTTTTCTTCTTCTTTAGTTGTCGGTATAAAGTTGTTATAATACTTTCATTGTAATTAGTTTGTAATTCTTATCGAGCTTATAGTTGTTGCCCACGGAAAGCGATCAAGGATCGCGGGCCTTCGAGTAGGAGTCGTCTTAGGCTCGGAACGAAGTAATTCTTTGTGTCTCTATGTTTCTTTATTTTATTTCCGCTTATTCCGCTGCACGTTTTAACTCCGATAATTTTCCGATAATCGATAAAAAAAATAGCCGCGAGCGCTATTCATCCCCCCCTCCTCTAGCGCGTCTCGATCCAACAACTTGCATTTTCATTTCATGCCTTTTTCATTTCTCTGTTTGTAAAATTATCCCATTTATATCTCAACTGCACAAATTCAATAGATAATCAATGGTTATAAATAATATCAATGGCGAATTAATTCATACAAAATGAGATTATTTTTTTTAGAATTTAAAATATATTGCTTACCTTAAAATTTTCCCAAAGCAAATCCTTAATATCATTAAACACCTTTTTTCACGTTGGCCACGTTCCTTTAATCATTCCTTTGATAGCATTTGTAATTTCACTAGGAACATCAATTTCAACAAATCTAAATACAACAAAATGAATAATATTATAACAAGGAAAATAATTTATTACAAAATAGACAGAAAACTTATTAAATTTAAAAGTCATATTACTTGTACTTATTCATAGCCACGTGTATTTTAGTTTGTTCATCAATATTTGATGGAATCTGAGACCCTTGATTAGGTCCTCTTCGTCGAACTACTGATGAACTACCTTCTTCATATCGAGCATCATTGATCACATCATTTCTTGAAATTTGTATTTCCACCTCATCCTAGGACAAATAAATACATATAATATATGTAGTTTAATAAATAGATTATCAAGATAAAATGTACGCACTTGTACTTCATTTGGTATGTTGTCAAGTTCAGGCATTGTATCATGTTGCCTACATACATCATCATTAAAGTAAATATTATGTAGCTCAATGTTTTATTCAAATTTGTATACCATTAATAAAAAAAATATACATTACATACTCATCTTGTATTGTAAGAGATTGTCATCTACTTCGACCTCTCCCCCTTGATCTTCCTTTGCTGGAACCAATATCTTTCGTCCCTCTATTTGACATCCTGCATCACATAAATATAAAATTCAGCAAAAGAGAATACAAGAAAAAGTTCAGCAAAAGATAATTATAGTAAACAACAAATAAAATTCAGTATACAAAATTTCTGAAGTGAACAACAAATTTCTGAAGTGAACAACAATAAACACTTTGCAGTACAGATTACACTATGCAAATAAAATTTTTGTAGAAAATAACAAACGTGACAAATTTCTGTAAACAAAATAAAATTTAGTAAACAACACAGTAAACAACAACAACAGTAAAATTCAATAAACAACAACAAACGCAACAAATTTCTACAGATATTGTTTATTTGCAGTAAATAAATAAAATTCAGTAAATAAAATTCCTGCAAAATTCAGCTACGATACTAGGAGTGAACAATAAATTTTTGCAGTGAACAGCATTATGTAGTACAGATTATACTATGCAGATAAAATTTCTATAGAAAACAACAAACTTGACAAATTTCTATAAACAAAATAAAATTCAGTAAACAACACCAATAGAAAAATTTAGTAAACAATAGCAAACGTGACAAATTTCTACATGTATTGTTTATTTGCAATAAAAACAAATAAAATTCAATAAACACAATTTCTACAGAATTCAGCAAAGACAACAGCAGCGAACAACAAATTTTTATAGTGAACGACACTATGCAATACATATTACAATATGCAAAATACTAGCAGTAAACATTATGCAATAAACACTAGCAATAATACAAACAACATTAGCAATAGCAGTAACAGAATGTAAACACAATTTCTACACTAACAATAGCAGAATTCAGCAAAGACAATAGTAGTAACACAATTTCTGCAGTAAATATAATTTCTGCAGTAACAATGGCAAAATTCAGCAAAGGCAATAATAGTAACACAATTTCTGCAGTAAACACAAATTTTTCCATGATAGTGTTGAAAACATTATCAAATACATTTTTCTCAATATGCATCACATCTAAATTGTGCCGAATATGATTTGTTTGCCAATAAGGTAGCTCCCAAAATATACTTCTTTTAACCCAATTATGCATTTTGCCAAATCCATCAATCGGTTGGGTGATACTTAGTGGTTTCCCAAATATTACATGTGGGAGTCTATTTACTTTTTGATAAATGTCTTCCCCAGTTAAACGAAGAGGCGGAGAATCTTTTTCAACCTTACCCTTTCAGAACTTATATGCTTGTCTTCTAAAAGGATGATCATGAGGTAAGAATTGACGATGACAATCAAACCAAGAAGTCTTCCTCCCACATTTAAGTTGGAATGATTTAGTATGCTTCATACAGTAAGGACATGCCAACCAACCATGAGTACTCCAACCATACAACATTGCATATGTTGGAAAATCACTAATTGTCCATAAAAGTGCAGCCTTCATTTGAAAGTTCTGTTTAGAGCATACATCATTGGTTTCGACACCAGTAATCCATAATTCTTTTAACTCATCTATTAAAGGATGTAAAAAAACATCAATGTTTTTTCCTGGACTCTTTGGTTCGGCAATAACCATGTTAAGGAACATGAAAGGCTTTTGCATGCACATCCATGGAGGGAGATTATAAACTGTAATAATCACTAGCCAACATGAATAAGGGATACTTTGATGACCAAATGGGATGAACCCATCTGTGCATAATCCAAGATGCGCATTGCGAGGATCTGAGGCAAATGAAGGATAAGTGCGATCAAAATGCTGCCAAGCTTCACCATGAGATGGGTGTGCCATTTTTCCATCTACGCAATGATTTTTTGCATGTCAAGTCATGTGCTCACAAGTATATGTAGATGCATAAAGCCTCTTAAGTCTTGGTATTAACGATAAGTACCATAAGACATTAAAAGGAACTTCTTTTCGTACTCCAGGCTTCCTCGGTTTAAATCTGGGATGAAAGCAAATGGGGCATTCTTTGTAGTCTTTGTATTTTTCATAATATAAAATACAATTATTCACACACGCATCAATTTTCTTATAACCAAGTCCAAGATTGGCAAGTTGCTTCTTTGTTTTATATAAATTTGATGGTAAATTATCACTCTCCGGTAACATACTTTTTATTATTGACATAAGTCTGTCGTAACATGCCTCAGACAGATTATACTCAGACTTAAGATTTTACAACTGCGCCACAGCTGAAAGTTTAGTGTGATTTTTACAACCATTCCATAGTGGTTCATCAGCATCCTTTAATAAGTCAAAGAATTTCTGTGCATCATAATTCAGTGGTTGTTCATTACTTAGTGAAGTCCAATCAAAACCTTGATCAATACCCTCAATCACCATAGTTCTATAACGAGATCCTTCTTCATTATGAACTCTTTCATAATCATTAGTTTTTTGTAATGGTTCACCATGTGCATGCCATTGCTCGTAGCCACGAATGAATCCATTTTTGACGAGGTGATAACACACATCCTTTTCCTTTAAAAATTTTCTATTACGACACTTTCTGCATGGACACCTTATTTTGTTATCATAGACACAAGTCGGATATTCATAGACAAACTTTAAGAATTCTTTGACTCCTTCAATAAACTCATTGAGAAGAAAACTATTATCATCTTTTTGGTGCCACATCCAAGTACGATTTGTAGACATTTTCTACAGTTTTAGAAAATATACAAATATTTTTTATAAACAAAATAAGAGAACTTTATAACATTCAATTCTAAAACTATAATTATATTGTTATCTAATCATTTACATTTATTAAAATACTATTTGTATTAATTCAACACCTTCAATATTTGGACAATCAATAATAACATGTAAATTTTAAGGTTTGATCTATATCTCCAAATATAAAATACTAAAAAAATAATAGATATTTAAATGTTGAATATTAGAATTTGATATGCATTGCTAGAATAATATTAATGATGAATAATTTCATTAATAAAACAGTAAATATTCAAAAAACATTAAATTAACAACTCAGGATGCAATATTAGCTTAGGTTGTGTATGAACTGCATGGATGTTAGCGAGTGTTTTCACATGATACTGCTTATTTTGCTCCTCAATCTACATGGTATACGCAATATTATAATCTCCATACTCTATTATATATAGTAAGGTTTCTAATATTCTTTTAACATGATCGAGTTCATACATGTGGTGAAAACTTGAAAGGTTTTTTATTACTATGAGGAAGCATTGCAAAAAGACTTCATAAGGAAGCAGTGCAAAAAAACTTCATAAGAGAAATGCAATAATTCAAATATGAAGAGTCAACCTTCCAAGCAGAGAAATCTTTTTGTCTTGGAATAGAATGGAGAAAAGGAAAATTGCTAGTTGAGATAGAGCTACTCAGAATTGAATTCATAGAAATTGAGCTATCTTTGTAAGACAAAAATTTGGAAATTGATTTTCTTAAGAAAGAGATAGAAGTTTTAAAAGAGGAAATCTATAAATCATTGGTGAACATAAATACATACAAAAGATGGAGATGTTATTCTGGATTCTATGAAAGGAATAGAATTTATTCTCTTTGCAAAGGCAACGGGAACCAAAGAATATCTGATCTTCTCTTCTTGTTCTTGACAAGCCATATCTCCTATTCTCGAGTGGAGTTGAGAAAGAAATGCAAAAGGAGTGTCCGAGGCACCAAACCAAATACTAAAGCAGAATTTGTTGAAGTATGCCTCAGAATTTGTTGAAGCATGCGACATGCCTCACAAATTATCCTATCAACTAGCAATCTCACAATTAAAAATTAATTTATGAGGCAATCTCACAAATTTGTGAGGAACAATGTAGGATAGCAATCTGCATGCCTCTTTGCCTCATGCTTCTCTCTGCCCTTTTTCCTTAAACAATAGAAATCTCACAAATTTTTGCAAATTTGGTCGCTGTGCATCTAGCATTATTGTTGTCTCTAGTAATTATCTAGTGGCACACGTGTCTGTGGCAATGGTAGCTGACAAAAGTAAGGACGTACAGCATGGCAATCCCACATAGCAAGAGGAAGAAGAAGAAATTAGGGATTACCTTTTGAGAGAGAGAGCAACAGACGAAGTCGGCAAGATTGACCAAGCAGGTGAGATACGAGCAACAGAGTCAGCGAGATAAGAGCAGAAGAGTCAGCGAGAAAGCAGTTGCGAATGAGAATAAAGAGAATATGTAAGCAGAGGAGTCGGCGAGATAAGAGGAGGAGAAGAAAGCAGAGTCGGCGAGAAAGGGATGTCGCGAGGGAAGACAACGAGAATATGTAAGCAAGATTTAGCATAGGGTTTTGTAAAAATAAAATAAAATAAAATACATTTCTTTATTATTTATATAAATTAAAAATAGAATTTATTTCTGTTTAAAAATATATAAACTGATTTGTTGACAAACAAAATTTCGTATTAAATTCTATTTCAAATCTGTATTTATTTTTGTTTATAAATATTTATTTTATAAATTCATTTTGAGTTTGTTTTAAATTCCGTCTCATTTTTTTTATATATTATATTTTATTTAAATATAATAGATTAGTAATTCAGTATTAAATTTGTATTTGATTTACTAAAATTTAAAACAAATTTTAATTCTGTTTTAAAAATTCGTTTCTGAAATCCTGTTTTCTTGTAGATAACAAATTAAGAAATATTAATTATTTATTTTCTAAATTGTTAGAAAATTAATTTAGAAATTTATTTCTAAAATAATTAAAGATTCTTGATTGATAGAAAGATTCTAAATGAGATATGTTAATTAAATTTAGAAATTAGTTTCCTAATTTGATTAGATAAATCTTTACCTATTAAAAGTATATTTAAAATATATTTTTATTTATAAAATATAATTATAGCATATTTTTATTTCTAAAATAGAATTATAACATATTTAAATGTATGACATATTCATGTCACATTGTATGTCATGTAGAAGCATTAATTATGATGTGATTAAGATTTTACCATGTGTGCAATGTGATTAGATCTTGTCATATGTGTCATGCTATGTCATGCGTACGATGTATCATGTCATCATCTATGTCATACGTGATATGTGACATGTCATCATTTATGTCATACGTATAATGTCATGTAGATATAATATTTGCATTATGTAGATGAGACGAAATCTTTACACAATATTAAAACCTACACTTTCCATTAATATAGTAAGGACCTTAGTTTAAGTTCTTATTTGAGTTGTTGGCCAAAGTCAAAGTCAACTTGAAATTAAATATGTTCAAACTATGAAGATGCAATCTCATGATTAATAGGTTGGTTTTAAACTTGAAGCATTGATTTATTGTGTCAAAGTCATGATTAGTGTGGATAGAGATGAAGTTGAGTGATATGCATTTAATGTATACTTGTTAATGTGTTAACAATCTGATGTTTATATGAATACAAAAATCAATTAGTTGCTAGCATAATGTGATAGTTGCATATAAGCAATATGTAATCGGTAAACTTGTTACCTACCACTATAGGGGAGGAGATCTCTTGGTCTAAAAAAAAGTGGACCAGGGGATGGATAACTCGCAATTGTCGTCGGATCATGACCATGATCAAGCCACAATTAGTTGCAATCCCTCCCTAATTCATCGTCCCCCTAGGTTATACTTTGGATTTGGATGGGTGGCCAGAGAACGCCCGGAGGCCTCCCCCCACTCAGCGTCCGGTAGCCTAGCCACTTGCCCTCCTCGGGCGGCTTCCCGCCTCAACCCAAACTTTAACCTGGGGGACAGTGAACCTAAGGAGAGATCGCAACCAATTGCAGCCAGATCACAATAATGTTCCGGTCGTAACTGCCAGTGGTCCACCCCTTGATCCACTTTGTTATTGACCAAGAGATATGGTCTCCCACTATAGCTAAGAATGATTTGTTGGCCAAAGTCAAAGTTGTTCTTATCTATGGTGGATATCAACTCACTTGGAGAAAACCTACCAACTTTTGAATTTAAAATAAGGGTATTTGAATTTGATAAATAAACAGGCTTTATTACATGCAAATTGTTTACAAAAATAAAATTATGTCTCTAATACATTCTTATTTTTATATTTTTAGGTTAATCTGTTGGTACGAGTAGCATCAGACGATCAAACCTATATTTTGATAATGGCAAAGGGTTTAAAATTAAGATGTCTTGTGATCTAACAAGTGTTAAACCAAGTGTGCAAAAAAGTCCTAAGTGTACTTAGGCAAAAGTCCTGGTGATTCTAGGAAGGTGGAAAACTCTAAGGGGTGATAACCCTAGGCGGAAAGTCTTGGTGAATTGAGCACTTTGCGCGAAACCCTATAGTCGAGGGCTCTAAGTGAAAATCTTGGTGGTCGTGAACCAGGTGGAAGACTGGACGGGTCGAGGATCGAACGTCCAGCAGAAAAGTCCTGAAGACTTGAACACTGAGCAAAAGTCTAATCGATCTGAAGGATCGGTCTGGGACAGGTGAACTCTCCTGAGAAGGGTAGGTGAGGACACGTTCCCCGAAAAGAGAACAGTAGACATCAATTCGACCTACAGTTTCAACGAAACTCAAAGTCAGAACCGGATAGTCCGGAGACTATCAAAATAATTTATTATTTCATATTTTATTGTACTAACTCTATTTTGCAGGGTATATTTTGTATTTAGACTAATATGCCTTGCAGAAAGTGGTGTTCAAGGCACCTCCATGAAGCTTGAGGCGCCTTCGGTGAACAGTTTTCAAGGCGCCTTCCATGAAGCTTGAAGCCGCCTTCAGAGAGATAAAATTCGCAAAACGCAGATGTTATCGATGACCGAAGATGCGGGGATAAGAATCAAGCTGGAGGCGCCTTTCATGGAGGCTGATGTCGCCTTCAACAGCCTATTTAAGGTAGGTTCGAGTAGAGCCTTGACAACACCTGATCTTCTCATTCTTTCTAATGCGTGTTGCTCAAAAGACAATCCGACGAAGCCGTAACGCGACTCCAACAACCAAAAGTCCGAAATTCCTTGTTCTTAGTTGTCGGTATACTTTCAATTGTACTTATAATTTTCAGATTGATTAGTGGATTGCCTATCGAAAAAACTCTCACATGCGGACCTTGAAGTATGAGTCGCCACAGGCTCCGAACCAAGTAAAAGAAAAGTATTAGCGTTTGTGTTGCTTTGCTTCCCCTCTATTTCTATCTTCCGCTTCGTTACTCTGTGCTTTCCGAAAAGCATGAAAAAGCCACGAGCGCTATTCACCCCTCCCCTCCCCTTTAGTGCATCTCGATCCTACAACTGGTATAAAAGCGGGGCTGCTCTGAATTAGTACAACTACCGTTCAAGCATTTCTTGTAGCTTTTTTGTTTGTTTTTGGTAAAAATAAAATTTTCACCCCCCCTCCTCTACGCCTTTCATTTTTTTGCCTCCAAATTTTTTGAAAAAATTCATTCTCAAATTTTCTCCATTAGTTAGAATTGGTAAAACATCGCATTTAGCAAAATTTGTCATAATATTTTTTATTATTATTTTATTACTTTTTCTCAAAATTCGTGAAACACTATTATCTTATCTTCTCCAACACTACTAATCCAAGACTAAGTCTTGGAACAAGTTTTATTGTTCTCGTCTTTGCAAGATTTTTCTAATGGCTCACCAAGAAGGGTATAGCACTGCACGCTTTTCCCTCTTCTCCAATGAAGACTTCGGATACTGGAAGAGCTGAATGGAGTACCACCTGAATACTCAAGTGGAAATGTGGATAATAATCCAGACGAAATTCAAATATCCCACAGAAGATAGAGTTCCCATCCCCTACGACAAATGGGATGCATCAACATATAAGAAGATCAAAGTTGATGCAAAGGCAACCCAGACTCTTCAATACAGCTTAACTAAAGAAGAACTTAACCGGGTCGTCCCCTTCTACAACACAAAGGAGATATGGGAGAAGTTGATCGAACTGCATGAGGGAACCTCTGACGCCAAGGTAAGTAAGCATGATTTGATCTTAAATAGGTTATATAATATTAAAATACAGGATAGTGAGTTGGCAAGTCAACTTCACGCGCAAATTCAAGACCTGCTCAACCACCTCCATGCAATCAGTCAAAAGATGGAAAACCACGATGTTATCAGGTATGCACTCAACACCATTCCGAGGAATACTTTATGTGCATCCATGGTAGATGCTTACAAAGTATCCAAGGATCTATCCTTAATAAAACTAGATGAATTATTTTTAGAATTCAAATTGCATGAACAGACTAATACACCCTCGGCCGAGAAAAGTATTGCTCTTGTTGCAGGTATAAACAGAACAAAGGAACCAAAAGTTAAGCGTCAAACCGAACCCAAACCTGAAGATGAGTTAGACTTAGAGGATGATAATGAGATTACTGTTGAACTCGTCAACCTTGTATGAAAATTGTACAAGAAAAAAAAGGGCTTCACCAAACAGGAAATCAAAAAGGTGATTTAGTCAAAGACAACGCAATCAAACCCAAGCTCCAAAATGAAGTTTGAAGTCACCTTCTATGGTTGCAACAAGAAGGGACACATTAAGGCGAATTGCCCAAATCAAAAGGAAGTGAAGAAGCAACGAAGAAAGAAGATGCTACAAGAAACATGGGATGAATCATCATCAGAAGACTCTGATGAAGATGTCGAACAAACAAGTTTTCTAGCACTTCTAGCCCGAGAGCAAGTCATCGAATCCGAGTCCGAGACAGAATCGGAAGCTTAGTCTGAACAAAGCTACGAATCCGTATCCAGTTTAGAAGGTTCCCAAACCAATGTAAGTATCTCTTTAATTAAATCGCATAACTGGATTTCTTACTTGTCAATAAAATTAGCCAAGTTCAACCTCCGGGTTAAGTCACTCCAAGAGGAGGTCAAAGCCCTCAAGGAAGTGACTATCCCAAGTTCCTTGATAGAATCGGTTCAGATTGGAACTTCAACTCAAGTTTAAAAACTTGAGGAAGAAAATTCCAATCTGAAAAGTCAAGTCAAGGAACTGAAGGATATATTGGAACGGTTCACTTTGGGTTCCAAGAATCTTGATCTGATTCTTAGAAAACAAAGAGTCGTATACAATCAATCCAGACTTGGATACAAGACTAAGCATAAATTTAAATCCTATTTATCACTTGTGAATCGAACAAATAGGAGAATAGTCCAAGCATGGGTCTCTAAGTCTAACTTGATTAATCAAGTTAGACTTAGTCAATATTGGATCTCTAAGGATCAAATCCATTACCTTAATAGGCCCTATCGAGGCTATGATCTAGGAGGAGCCAATAGAAAGACCATATTCATTCGATAAACTTGCTTGGTGTATGTTTTATTTTGCTTTTAATTATTCATACTTAGATTAGGGTAGATAAGGACTTAGACTTGATTCACACTTCAGTAGTTAGAACTAGGATTATTAGAAAGGAAATTAAATATTTAATTTCTTTAAAAATCTTTGTCTAAAAATGGTGGATGATTCTATACCTAAGAAGATCTAGTGTCTCACCACAGCCTAGAAGTAATTATTGAAATGGATATTTAATTAACTAACTGTTAAACCTTAATCTAAGTCAAATGTGAATAAATCCTTAGATTTTAATTTAAAGTAAAGATAAAATTAACTATCTCACAAAACAAATAAGGCTCTCTGATTGATAATCTAGAAAAATAGGTGAGATGGATCTAGGTTTAAATTAGTTGATAACTTAATTAAACTTAATTAATCTTACTTAATTAAAATTAAATTAAAATTAAACTAACTTTAAATTAAATTAAAATTAAACTAAGTTAAAATTAAATTAAAATTAAACTAACTTAAACATAACTAAAAATTAAGTTAAACTCAATCTTAATTAAATTTAATTTAAACCAAACTCAAATCAAATCAACTTAAAATAAATAAAAAATTAACCATCTCATAATCACCCATAAGTATAATATGATTGACAATCTAAACTGGATAAGATGGAAAATTAAGGAGCTAAATTCAATCAAACTATCTATTAATCCGTCAAAATTGGATCCAAATCAAATACTTTGTGTAGAAACATAATGATTTGGACCAATGGATGTTGGATAGTAGATGTTTCAGACACATGACTGGAGATAGATTGAAGTTCACTAAATTAAAACTCAAGAACTTAGGATCAGTTGTATTCGACAAAGACGAAAAACTTAAGATAATCAGAACAAGTAATATCGAACTAAGTTCTGATTTTATTATTCGAAAAGTCCTATTAGTTGAAAATTTTAACTTTAACTTACTTAGCATAAGTCAACTATATGACTCTAGTTATTTAGTTACCTTTCCAATTCTAAGTGTGTAATTAGAAATGTTGAATACTCAGAAATTATACTTATGGGAATTAGGAAAAATAATGTTTATACAATTGACTTACCAACCTCCTCACTAAAGTGTCTACTGACACAACAAGAGGAAACCAAGTTATGACACAGAAGACTGGGTCACACTCATATCAGACTCATTTTAAAAATGAGTCAAAATGACTTAGTTAGAGGTTTACCCAAATTAGAAAACTTAGAAAATTCAATTTGTAATGCTTGTTAATGAGGTAAATAAACTAAGTCAATCCACAAACCAACAAATTTAAATCGAATCAACTCAATACTTGAGTTCCTACATTTAGACCTATTTGATTCACACGGAGTCAACTCACTAAGCAGAAACCAATACTGCTTAATTATAATTGATGATTACTCAAGATTTACTTAGATAAAATTTCTAAAAACCAAAGTTTAACTTTTGCAATCTTTAAGAATTTTTGTAAATTAATAGAAAATGAAAAAATACTAAAATTAAAATAATTAAAAGTGATCATGGAGGAGAATTTGAAACCCATAAATTTACTGAATTTTATAAAATTAATGGATATAATCATGAATTTTCATACCCTAGAACTCCCCAACAAAATGGTCTAGTAGAATGAAAAAATAAAACATTACAAGAAGTTGCGAGAACTATGTTAAATGAATATAATCTTAATAACCAATTTTGGGCTAAAATAATAAATACAACAAGTTATATTCAAAATGGAATATTAATAAATAAAGTTTATAACAAAGCCCCTTATAAATGTATTACATAAAATACCCAATCTAAATTACCTAAAAGTTTTTGGATATAAAGTACACATATTAAACACTAAAGACTATTTAAGAAATTTATATCAAAATCTACAATTGGCATATTTTTAGGGTACTTCACAACTAGTAGAGTTTATAGAGTCTATACAAAAATACCTAAAAATTTGAAGAAACAACCAACGTAATTTTTGATGAAGAAAATGACTCACCATATTTAAACAAAGAGAGTAATCATCAAAATATATGAAAAATAGATGATGAAGAAGATAATCAATTTAAACTTAAACCTAGTGAATCAGAAAAACCAAGTGTTAACCCTAACACAAGACCATCTAGGATAAGATTTAACCATCTAGCTGACCAAATTTTGGGTGACCCAACCCTAAGAGTACGAACGAGATTATCATATAGAATCTATGCCAAATAACCCTTATTTCTAAAATTGAACCCAAACCAATAGAAGAAGCCTTACTTGACCCAAATTGGATAATCGTAATGCAAGAAGAACTAGCTCAATTTGAAAGAAACCAAGTCTAGGAACTTGTACCTAAACCCACAAATAAATCTATAATTGAACTAAGTTGGTATTCAGAAATAAACTAGATGATAAAGGTGAAATAGTAAGAAATAAGGCTAGACTAGTAGCTAAGGGATTCAGCCAAATAGAAGGGTTAGACTATAATGAAACCTATGCACCTGTATCCAGACTTAAATCCATAAGGATGTTGCTAGCCTATGCAGCACATAAAGAATTTAAGTTATATCAAATGAATGTAAAATCCGCATTCCTAAATGAATTCATCAAAGAAGAAAATTATGTAAATCAACCCCCAGGATTTGAAGACTTAGACCACCCAAACCATATCTTTAGGCTAAAAAAAGTTTTATATGGAATAAAATAAGTACCTAGGTCATGGTATGAATGACTTTCAACATACCTAATATCTAAGCGATTTAACCAGGGCCAAATAGACCAAACCCTTTTTGTTAAAACCTTAGAAAAATATATCTTTATAGCTCAAATTTATGTAAATGATATTATCTTTGGCTCAACAAATACTAAATTCCTAAAAGAATTTACTAAAGTAATGGAAAATAAATTTAAAATGAGACTAGTAGGAGAACTTAATTTTTTCTTAGGTTTACAGATAAAACAAACAAAAGAAGGAATTCATATTTTTCAAACCAAATATGCTAAGGAATTAATTAAAAAGTTTGGAATGGAAAATTCTAAAAATATAAATACCACAATGAAAACTAATATTAAAATTGACTCTGACTTAGAAGGAAAACTTGTAGATTTGAAATATTATAGGAGTGAAATAGGAAGTCTTTATACACTTAACTAATATGAAAAATCTACTATTAGGGGATGCTTGGTTAGGGGGAATGAGAGTGGGGAATGGGAAAGGGATTGAAAGTGGGTGCTTGGTTTGAGAGATTGGTGGTGGGTCCCACGGATTCAATCCCCCAAACATGGGAATGGGCCATTACCTAGTAAAATAGGGGGAATGAAAATCTCCCATTCTCATTCTCCACTTCTATCATTCTCATTCCTATTTCGATTCCCTTCTGTGAACCAAACACCCCCTTAGTCCATAATATTTAGGCCATGAACCATGCATCATTTTCAAAGGTCCACATATGAACTTCACATAGCTCTTTCAGTTGTTTTTCTATTACATCTCATTTCAATTTCCTATCTATAAACACATTTATAATCCAAGATATCTATGAAACTAACAAACCTCCGATATTGTAAGTGATTGAGCCGTCTTTATGTTTGGCACAACAAGTCCATAAGTATTTGCCATCGCTATACCTATCTTATGATAACCTTCACAAAACAAAGAAGTTAGAGACAAATGAATAATAAAAGAATAATTCTATAATGTTACAAAGCTAGTAAAATAAGACAATATGACAATAATTATAGCATGCCCAAAATCATTTGAAATTGACATCTTCATAGTAGTAAATGCATGCAATATCAGCATATATATTATCCTAAAGTCTAATGATTAATTGATCATTAGTTCTAAGAAATTACTCTTTCAAAATGTGCACTTTGTATATCATAACCTCTCTGAAGTTACAGCATATAGAATTAACAAAAATTCACAATACTAGTATATTATCCTAAAGAAACTTATTCCTTCAACATGGGCCTAGCCTAGACCAGAACCTTCTATGAAGTTGCAATGGAGTTTGCAAAAATGCACAGTGCTAGTATTATATTTCTCTTTGTTTGTATCCTCCATTTTTACCATGGTTATTCATTTTGCAATTCAAATTATAGAAATATGGTTGTACTTGATTTAGAACATATACATGATCTATAATAGTAAAGCATGTCACTTACCACCTTGGATCACTAAATAAAATAATAAGAGGTGAAATGAATAACAAGTTGTATATTCCAATAACAGTTCTTAGTCAAATATATGCCAATATTTAATCATGCTCGGAAAAATGCTTATCTCAAAAATAATCCAAGGCAATGCCTCTTCAATTCCCACAACATGACAGAGGATACCTAGAGATATATAGACTTGTGAACTTAAGAAACATTAGTCTTTTCCAAATAATGGAAATAATAAACCAATGTTGAAATCATATAAATCATTAGCATGGAAGGAGAATGAAATTTGAAACCTTTTAAGATGATTTCATTGGTTTCGTCTATTTAACAAGAGATATTTATTCAATGCCATTGAAAGAGACTTTAATAGAAATGGAAGATACATGTGCTTCATATGCTGATCCTTATTTGCAGACTAAAATGCTACTTTAAGCTCTACAAGGGCATCCAAATTTATTTTCTCAACATAGTGAAAGTAGCACCTTTCCAACCATGGTCATTGATTTAACCAGGCGACGTGCGACTGCAAATGAAGGGGCCGCTGTCGAGCCAGGCGATGTGCGGCTGGAAACAAAGGGGTTGTTGTGGCGCTACCTCGCCAGGCGATGAGTTGTTGCTTCGCGTGCGACCACACATGAGGGAGTCGCTGCCTAGCCAAGCGACGAGCGGTCGCTTTGCGTGCGACCATAGGTTGATGTCTCACCAAGCTAGTTCACGCACTGGGCGGGATTCTATTTTAACAATAAATAAGAAATTTAGGGTTACCTTTGAGCTCCTCCTTGCTTGTTATGGAGAGTGTAGAAGAGCTCCTCCTTTGCTATCGAGAGGGAAGAAGAACTCCTATCTTGTTGCGGAGAGGGAAGAAGAGATCATCACTACTTGGTCCTCCTTGTTGTACGAAGGAAGAAGGGAAGAGGAAATGAATCGACGGTGTGGAAAGGTAATTTAATAAAAATAAATAGGTTGAATTAAATTGTAATATGGTAAGAAGGTGAAATCGTTCGTCCCTGAGTATGTGACAGGTGGGATGAGTTGCACAGGCACCGGGGATTTATGCCCCGACTACCCTGAGTTTCGACCCCACGACCTCATGTGGCAAGCATCACACCACATATCAACTCAGATGACTTGTGGGGTCTTGAATTAAATTGTAATGACATTTATAAACTTTGTCTTGATAGGTGATTAATATGATATTTTATTTTTAAAAATACTTTTTTAAGATAAGTGTCATTAAAAATTATTTATAATGACATTTTAAATTAAGTATCACTAAAAAACATGTCATAATATGTCTAATTTCAAGTAGTGTTTCCTTTGCTTTCCTTTGCTATGCTTTAGTAGGCTTCTCTTTTGAAATGCTCACTATAATGTGTAACAATAAGTTATCATGATTCATGAAGATTTGAAAGCAGTGGCAGAACAAACATATCAATAAGATTGTAAAAAAAAAAATGAATGATAGTGATTCCAAATAGAACATAAGTAAGATTATGGGAATAAAAAACAAAACATAACAATAATAACAATAAAGTTCAAGAATTAGAACAAGTAAAGCAAAGAGAAACATACCCTAGGCCGTGGATGTTGAGCTCTAAAACTGAAGATACCCTAGGCCGTGGTTGTTGAGCTCTAAAACTGAAGATACCCTAGGCCGTGGTTGTTGAGCTCTAAAACTGAAGATCCTATGCATATTTATTTCAAAATCAAGGGTTAGCAAGTCAACCATACCAGCATATGAATGACAAAAACCCTAGGAGTGACGAGCGGGATTCAAGATTCTTCCAGGCGAGGTAGTGGCAGCGGTCGCACGACACGATCAAGTTGGCAGATGACACTAGTGGCAATCGCAGTATCATACGAGAGGGAGGAAGAGAAGAAGATTAGGGATTTAAAGAAGGATTGGAGTAGCATACGAGATGACACCAATGGCAGTTGCAGCTGCATACGGGAGGCAGTCACGCCAGTGCAACGGGTCGCCTCAGTGTCGGGGGCGAAGGAGGCAAAGAGATGGGTCGATCTACCGTGGTTGATCGCCTCAGCGCCAAGATCTACCGCTTGACAAAGGTGGGGTCGAAGAGATTAGGCAGTGTGAAGGGAGAGTGAATGAGGCGAAGGAGGTGAAGAGATTAGGGCATTTGTTATTTGACGAAGAGGTGCAGGAATAAGGTGACGAAATTTTGCCCACGGTCTTGACGGAGAGGAGTTCAGAGGAGAGGTTCGTAGAGAGCGGTTCACCGGAGAGAAGTTGGATGGAGAGGGCGTGAGATGAGGAGATGGACGGAGAGGGCGTGAGATGAGGTTCACGTGAGAGGGATTCAGGAGGAGATCGAAGACGCGTGTTCGGGAGGTATTCAGGAGATATAGGTGGTGTCGAGTGAAACCTAGCGTTTTTCTACTCCTTACTTGATCCAACGGTTCATATCATCCTAGATTTAGATGAGAACTTGACAATAGATAATGCTTTTTAAAAATTATTGTCGTAAACACTAAAAAATATGCCAATATATAGACAACGCTTTTCAAGAAGCATTGTTTTTAACCCACAAAAATCTCTAATAGACAATAGTTTTTAAAAAAGTATTATCTATTAGTAAGAAAATAAAGAGATAGGCAACACTTTTCACTAAAAGCATTGTTAAAAAAAAAGATAACTTTTAAAAAAAAAAATGTTGTCTTTTAAGTATTGTAAAATCCTAATTTTCTTGTAGTGGTATTATAATATTAGGGCTCCTTGTATTAGTTTGTAAGTTTGCATCTAGGATTCGGTTAAAGAGCCTTTTACTCGTAGTATCCCATATGTAGGAAGAGCTTCCTTCCCTCGTTCGGAAGGTAGTATGTATGTTTACTTAAAGCGACAATGAGGACCAGGAGGAGAGGAGGATTCTGGTAGATGAATGTTGGGATGTTCTGACAATATTGGGGGTAACTCAGGGGTTGGTACGGAATCAATAAGAGTTGGGGTAGTGATGGACAATGACCTTTCAATTGGCTTGGTGCAAGAGTGTGGGTGCTTGGTAGGTCAAGATTGAGTTTCTTTAATAGAAGGTGCCATGGGTAGACTGAGGGAAGCTGGCGTAGACAAAGAAAACATGGGTAGACCTAGGATCAAAGATTGGGGGATAGAAAATCCTGGGATTTCCATAATTGTCTCTAAAGAAGCTTTTGACATCTCTATACCAGGTCTAATTGATTTGGGAGCATGCGTTGACTTGCAAGAGATAGAAATCAATCTAGCTAGTTGCATCATAGCGATCTTGAGGTTGTATCAACGACATACTAGAAATGCAAGCTCTTTCCCCTGGTAGAAGAATTCTCAGATATATCAGGGGAGACTTGCCCAGGAGAAGGAAGCCCTGAGAGTTGTAAAGTGGAAGATTGCGATCATCAGTGATTGATAATAAGATGGGCATCTGACTCAGAGGAGCTGGAGGTGGGCCGTGGAGTAGGGGGAAGTAACCTGGCTGAGGAGGAAGCTTGTTCACATTGACGTTTCCTCAGTAGATTTTCAACTATTTGATTTAAGGTTTCTGCCATTATTCTTGATTTTTTAAAGAGAAAAGCCACACTAACAGCCTTCGCTACAAGAACATTAAAAAAAACATTCATAGTAAACAAATTAAGAGAAAAGAGAAAAATCTCTTCTTACCAAATGAGGCACTTAGCTTGAGGTTGACCGGAGTAAGGCCAAAAGTATATAGTAAGCCCTCTATAGTTAACTCGGGCAAGCTAAACTTTAAGCCTTTCAAATATTCGATCGTCGGACCCAAAGTGGGGTTTGCATGAAGGTTCCTTAAATTGGGAATAGAAGAAAGATTTTATTGCCAAGTTGTAGGATAGAGGGAAGGAGTTGGGAGGCTAATGAAGAAGTACCTATCTCTCCATTCCTCCTAAGCTAGTACTCGATTAAATAAAATTATCTTAAGGAGAGACTGAAATTTAAACAGACCATTTGATACAAGACGGGGAAGAAAGTAATAGTGAAACAGAAAAGGTGATAAAGGAATGTTGAATAAGCGACAAACAATGACAAAACCACTTAATATACTAAAGTATTCAGGAATAAATTGATTTAGTGGGATGTTGAGGTAGCAGATGACAATAACAAGAAAAGGGGCAAGGGGAAACAATGTCCTGACACAATTTGTTCTACAAAAAAGGTGGCGCTTTCCGGGGGAGGACGATGGGGACGATCTTCGAGAGTAGGGATCACTATCTCAGAAGGAAGGTCATAGTTGACCTGGAGATGGTAAGCTTCTTCAAGAGTGAAGCCGGAAGAGCATTGTGCATACCACTCTTAGATTATTGAAGGGGAGAGTTACGCAAACTAAAGAAGAGGAGTAATAGAAAGTTGGAAAGGAAATGATGAAGACAGAATGAAAAGAGAAAAGCTTTAGGGTTTTTTCGTAGAATGTTTCTAGGGATTCCATAAAAAGGCTTTTCTGAGTTGGGATGTCGGATCATAATAGTAGAAAAGGCAGGATCGATTGTGAACTGTATGATGATGAGGGTGAAGTGGTGGAAAAAGAAAGAATTGCACATCTCTAATACACATGTGTCATCAACACGAAGCTTGTGGTGGTAGGTGAATCGACAGGCATGGTGTTGGTGTTTTTACTCGGGTGGACTTGGTTGTTTGTGCAATTCCTTTTTCATAAGTATGAATGAGCTTTATGATTTAAATGAAAAAAATAATAAGTTGAATTTGTGTAGGAACGATTATTCACCCTGAACAAATTCATTTTCAGACAGACAAATAGAATGGGTAGTGGTTCGACCTGGCATAGGTAGTAGTGTTCGAGTTCACATAGACTTAAACAAAAATCAACTAGAGCAAATTTTAGTTGGCGTGGAGAAATAAGCTCCACGTATCATATTTCACTCATTTTAAGAGCCAGACACACATTACCCCGCATATTATAGTTCACTCGGTTTTTAAGAATTGGGCATACATTGCCCCACGTATAGTATTCCACTCGGTCTTAAGCAATCCACATTTTATCTAGTTCAATTTATAATATGGACGGACTTTATACCTTGAACAAGCGTTAGTCATTAAAGAATGAAACTACAGTATAAAAATGCTTGTTAAAATTAAGTACAAACTAAGGACTTATTATTGAAAATTCTAATAGTTCGTGTGGGGCATACACAAAATGATAAGGAACAAGATGGATCATGAGAATTTAGGAAATAAATCTGGTGGAGCATTTTGAATTATTCGATCATAATCCAGGAGCTAGCAAGAGGATCAGAAGTCAAGTGGCCACCCTCCTTCAGTTGCTCCATAACACCTTGTGCTCCCAGTTTGAGTGCCCGAACAATGGAGTGAGCAATTGGTGTATTGAACTCTTGTGTTTGAAAGAGCTCTTTTTTGTTTATGTTAAACCGCTCTTCTTCTTTTGTCCGATAAGTTTTTAATGTTGCTTAGATGGTCGTCAATTCCACTTGGGTAGACACCAGATCAATTTGGGCAGTTGCTAGCTCCAAGGCCAAAGAATCTCGTTTATCCTTTTGAGTTTCTAGTTCTGATGTCTTGGCAGATAGCTCAGTAGTATGGGAAACTTCTCTTGTTTATAGTTGATCAAATAATTGTACATTGTTTTCAGTTAGCTCGGTGAGCTTTGCCTGTAATTCGACTTGAAGACTTGTTTCTGTCTGAAGTTGGGGCTCAACAACATCTAATGTAGTCTTCCATTGAGTTGCTTTTCCAAGTTCAATTTTGGTTAGTTTCTAAGACTCTCGGAGCCGAGCAAATAATGCTTCTATTTGTCCAGATTCCCTTGTGCCCACCACCTCAGAAGATTATTACTTTAACAATTCATTTTCTTGGGCTAGATTATATAATTGCTGAGAAACATGCACGCTAATAGCCCGATGCTAAATAATAAATAGGGTGATAAGTGACTGAGGAAAAAGATGAGAATAATCAATTAAAATGATAGTACCTTGATTTGTTCATAAGCAAACTCGTCTACTAGTAATTTGGGGGCAGCTCACTAAATTTTCTCTGGGCCTCGGACCAAGCATCCAGCAAGTGACCCCCTAACAAAAAAGGAAGAGTAGGAGGTAGGAAAGATGAAGGAGAAGGCGGAAGCTATACAAAAGGTAAGCAAAAGAAGGGAGGTAGCTAGCTAGATTCTTCTGGCATAATGTCACAAGATTTTCCCTAAGGAGAAGGTAAAAGTTTGGAGGTTGGAGGATTGCTCAGTAAGGAGGAGCCCTCTTTAGTTCGCACGAGACTAGACAATAAGAGGGCCGGATAAAGAGTAGACAAAGTTGGCTCCGGAGATGACTCTCGCCTCTCTTCGAGAGCGACATCCTCGGGGATAGCTACTGCTTGCCTTTCGGGAGAAGGAGCAAGGGTGAGCTTTCTCCATTTGTGTTTCTTCTTCGTGGTCACTTCTGATTCTGAAGGAACATCCTCTAGTTAGGATGGTGAAGCAAGGGCAAGTTTCGCAGAGACTGTAGCTACACTAGTTTCCGCAGCCTGATCAGAACTAGTGGCTGAGGGTAAGCCCGGCTTAGCCAACAACTCTTGTTCCTTAGCACAAAGCTTCTCCTTAGAAAGGGCAATCATTTTGGTAATTAGAGCTTTCAAAATTGTGTCCATTGCACAAAATAGATAACATCTCAATTAGTAATAACATAAACATTAAAATACTAAAATTTAACAAAGGAACAAGGCAGTTTCTTTTAGATGGGGCTTAGACCAAAAAGATATAAAAATCTATCGTGCAACCACTAGTAAATTTTGAATTGTTGGCTATTCAATTTAGGAAGATAAGAAATGAAATGGGATCCTGCTTAAGTTTCATGGGATTTAGGAGAGAGGAAAAAGAAGATTGCCACATAGTAGACCAAGTAGCAGGGTTGGACATCTCTAGGAAGAAGAAGTGAGACTTCTAGCTCTTGATCGAGGACGACATGTCCTTAAAGAAAAATGCCTTTGGGCGAGATTGGAAAAGGAAGGTCCCGGGTTCTGACATTTTAGGATAGGTAGATAAATACAAATTATAGGGAGTGGGAGGAATGTCAAACAAGTGAAATAACATAAACATCTCGCACATGTATCGAAAAGCATTCAGGATGAATTATTGTAAAGGGATATGAAAGTATTGGCTTACTGCTGAGAAAAATAGGTGAATAGGGAAGCATAAGCTAGCTACTACTTGGTCAGAGAAGAAAGTAAGGTGGTTATCAAGAGGAAGATGAAGACGTTCATCCGGAGAAGGAAGACGAATTTGATAGCTACAGGGTATTCCATACTTGGAATAAAGATGGGCTCGATCAGACTCATCGAAACTCGAAGAAGTGGAGGCATACCAAGGGGCGAAGGATTCTTAAGACATGATGGAACTAAGTCTAAACAAAAGATGAGCAAATCACTGGGGTCATTAGAAATCAAGAAGAGAGAAATGCAGAGGAGGAGAGATAGTCGAAAAGAACAGGCTAGAAGAAATGAGATGCAATATGTGAAGAACCAGTGTTATCTAGGGTTTTATGGGAAGAAAGTTAAAGCATCATCGTTGGATTGGAATGACACATATAAGAAGGATCGTTGATTTACAAAGTTAAGTGAACGTGCCATTGTACTTTATGAGGCGACGGATGTCATCAAACGTCGTAAGAAATGAGTGGTAGTGACATGTGGCAATTATCCATGAATAGGCATTTATGAAGGACGTGAGCAGCAAAACATTTTGTAGCCAAAAATACCTTTTTGCACATTCTCGATACCTGACTTTGCATATGTGGACCGTTTTACGAAAAAGTCACTAAGTGTCTAGGGCACAAATCGCTAGGTACCTAAAGTACGATCAAGAACGCGAGTTATAAGAGAACCTTAAGATAAAAGAAAAATAAGTGAGCGGGAATAAAAATGGGAGGTGCTTAAATTTGAATTTCATTAACATATAGTAAGATTAGATCGTTGAAGTATAGTTGATCGTCCCTCAAAATTTTCCCGTATTCATAATTAGTAGAAATATAAAAATTTTGGGGATAAGTGAACTTCTTTTCTAATTCCCACCATAAGCTCGACATCTAGGGCAAAATGTTTTGTATACCTCATTTTCTCCTTTGCTTTCGCAATCATGATCCGAGTTTGCGCTAATTCATCTTGAGATAACTTCAGGTTTCGTTGTTCTTGCATGATCAACTGATCCTTAGCCTTCGCTTCTTTGATTGTGAGGGATAGGGAGGATTCATGTCTCCCTTTTAAAAAGATCATGGCTTGGGTCTAGCTCTCTAGATCTAAATAGGCTTTCATCCTCAGCGAAGTCTCAGTGCAAACCCAAGATTTAGCAGCTAACCAACGTTCTTCAATTTCCCTTCGAAGAGAACATTGAAAGTCCTTCTCCTGCAGTGCCTCTGCAAAGGCTATGACCTTCTGAGCGAGCAGTCGAACCATATAATCCAACCGCTGACAAAGTTGTTGTAGTTCATCAATCTCAGAGGTTGACGCCATATTTTTAGGTGATGAAAGATATACAAATGCAGGTGTTGGGCCATCCTCTTTAAAGGGAGAATTGGAGATTTAACTCTTATAAAAAATTAAGCTTGTAATGCCCGAAAATTCTCGAAACTGCATTATAAATATTCTATGATTTTTCTGGAATTTTTAGATATTTTTCCGGAATTTTCCGAGTAGCGGAAGCAGCAAAAATAATTAGAACCGCAAAATAGCTTAGGCGGGAATCGAACCCGGAACCTCTCGGATCCGATAACTTTTAGTTAACCTTAGTAACCGGTGAACCCAGCAGGGTCGTGCTGAAAGAAAGAGGAATCAATTATATTTATACTAGAGTTGGGTTCAATTATCCACTTAATATAAATAGAAGAGTTAGGTTGGGTTTGGTTTATTTTAGAATTTGGTTCGGCAAACTCCTCCCCTCTAAACCCTCACGCCGAACACCCTTCTCCCTTCCTCTTCTTCTCTCGGCGCCAACCACCAGCATACCTAGGATTCCATCCCTAGGGTCCCAAAGGCTTCTTCCGGCGACATCTCCGACACAAGGACGCTTCCTTCCGCGAGAGGAACACGTAGACGCGAGAAGATCGTCGAGAAGTCGTCTCCACCGGAATTCTAGCGAATAGAATTGTAAGGAAATTAGCGTACGAGGTAAGAAACCCCTCACCTGCAGTATAAGTAGCTCCGTTTGGGTTTTCTACGCATTAGTTTAGCTATATGCAGATTTTTATCAACGCATAGCGTGAAATTAACCCTCCTCGCAGGTTTAGGGATTTAGTGAGTGCCTTCGGATGGGCCGGACACGTCTTTACCCCCTTCAGTTGGAGGTTTTGATGTTGTCGGGTGCCTAAAGGTAGTCTCCCTAATAAAGAGGAGAGTTAAAGCACACTAAGTGTTCGATAAAATAGCTAATTAAATAAAAATGCAAACTAGGCATTTTAACAGCTCAGTTGAATGCATTAGAAGCATCTAAATCAGTAAATCAGTTTATTCTAGCTTATATGGGACTACGGTCCAATGGGTGGGCTCCCACAGTCGCCTCTGGATTCAGATAACCTAGCTCTAGGTTCAGATAACCTAGAAACAGCAATTTAGAACAGTTTAGCTATATTCAGTATTTTACTTTTTAGTTGGCACTGTACTGGATTAGATATCCATTGGGCTGGGCTCCCATAGTCGGTCCCTAGGTTTAGATAACCTAGTAAACCCTACTAAATGCGGGACTTGCAAACCCGGGTCTAGTTAGGGATGCGCGCACAGCAAGTACAGTTGCCGGGCCCATTAGCAACATGATTATTATTTTGATCTACTATGCTATTAGTTTTCAAAACTCATAAAATCAGTTATGTTAGTTGATTTTGATTTCAGCTTCAGGTTAGCTTCAGTTAGCTTAGTTCTCTATTATTGTTCTATGTGATTAGCTTGCTATGCCATGTTTCAGCTTACATGTTCAGTTATTTCAGTTTATGCTTGCAACCATAGTATGCCATGCCAGTAGATGTTTTCAAATAGCATTCTTTAAAAGCATGTTTGCATCGTTGCATGTTTTAGTGAGGTAGTTGGTTTCTTACTAAGCTTTAAGCTTACAAATTCTACTTTCCTTATACTGCAGATAAAGGTAAAGGGAAAATGGACTAGCAGAGGAAGCTGGAGTTCAATGCAAAGATGGTGTGTGTGGCAGGAACTGGAATAAAAGATCCTCAGGGGTTTTAGCAAGCTTAAATAGTTGAATTCTTAGTATTTCTTCTTTCATGCATTTTTAGACCTTAGAATGTTTAAACCATGGGAGATTTATTTAGTTTGTTAGTAATTATGTTAGAATGCTGGTTAATAGTTGCTAGAATATATTCCAATTGATTTTAGAATTGTTGTGTGAGGTTTTGGCACGCCAGAGTGCTAAAATCAGAGTTTCAGGGTGAAATCAGAACCCAGATCGGTCTACAGACCGATCAGAGTCAAGTTGTGCCGCTGGATCGGTCAGCTGACCGATCCAAGCGCGAACAGAGAGTTTATGGATCGGTCAGCCGACCGATCCAGAGACGAACAGTGAGTACCGAGGTTCACTGATCGGTCAGCCGACCGATCAGTAAGCTACTGGATCGGTCTACCGATCGATCAGTGTACTCCTGGATTGGTCGGTAGACCGATCCAGCCGCGTACAGAAGCAGTACAGCTTCTGGATCGGTCAGCCGACCGATCCAGAGCCTTCTTCCGTGCCAGTATCGAGCTGGGTCGATCACGGGATCGATCCGACAGCCCAATCGATCCATGGATCGATTGAAATGCCTGATTACAGCTAGCAGGACATCCGAAAGGCATAGAATATCTCCCCTAGCATGTGTACGACTCCTAGGTACACCTAGAATATTAAGTTCAGTTTACAGTAATTAGTTTAGTAAAATTTTAATCAATCCAGATTTTCCGCAATAGTAATTTAGCATAGCATTACGTAACGATCGGCCTCACAGCCTAGTCAGTAGGAGGCGGGTCGTTACAGAGTGGTATCAGAGCAGTGTTCCATACTTCCTACACACACATCAGCATTGAACCTGCAGCTTCCAAGTAAGAATGCCTCTACTTTATATATGTTTCTTGCTTTCTTGTTATAGCTTATGTTTATAGATAACTGATGTATGTTAGTATGTGATAATATATAACATGATAGCAATAGTTATACAATTATAATTGTATTAGTTATGCATGTCCTGTCCTCTATGTCTTTAGAAATGGCACGAGGACGCCCAGCTAGAAGGGCACCAGCTACTGAGCCCCAGCATGAGGCAGGCAGTTCAGTGCCTCCCCCAGACCTGACAGCATTAGTGGCTCAATTCTAGCTAAACAACAACAAGAGATAGCCACCTTAAAGGCTAATCAGCAGAATACCACCCCGGAACCAAACTTAGCGACACCAAGAGTCTTAGAGGTTCCACCGACCCACAAGACCAAGAGTCTCAAAGAAGCAGAGGCAAGAAGAGAAGCTTATCCGATCCAGTGGCAGAGAGTCAAGCCGAGAACTTCGGGCACTAGTGAACCATGGGATGCAAGCCTGGTTCAAAACACCGGAGAGTACGATGAAATCTGGACCGGCCGTAACACGAGAAGGTGAAGTGTGCCTTCTTCGCCTGACAGGGATGCACGCATGTGGTGGAGAGAAGCGCCCAGTGAACCAGATGTTATGGGCTGACTTCGAGAAGGAGTTCTTTGAGGAATTATTTCACATGCGGGTCACGAACCGCCACTACGACGAGTTCACAGAGTTTCGTCAGGGCAACCTTTCAGTGGAGGAAGCCGTGAAGAAATTCAACAGGTTGGCTCGTCTATGCCCAGAACTAGTCAGCACAGAAAAAGAACGAGTCCGGTTGATGCTCAAGATGCTGAGGCCGAAAATAGCAATGAACGTGGCTGGCGGCATCCACAGGCCGCAAACCACCGAAGAACTAGTCAGCAACACCTTGACCACTGAGCACTACCAGAATAATATCAAGCAGCAGAAGCAAATCCCCTCAGAACCTAAGGGTCAAGGAGGCTCAGGTACCCAGGAGCAGCAGGGCCATAGCTCTCATGGCTCTAACTGGAAAGGGAACTCCAGTAACAAGCGCAAACCAGGGAGTTACCCAAAAGGAGGACCAGCCAGCAAGTAGCCCAGTTATCCAAAGTGTGCTACTTGTGGGAAATTCCATCCTGGAGTTTATCGTAAGGGCACACGAGGATGCTTTGAATGTGGACAAGAAGGGCACATGGCTAAGCAGTGCCCAAACAAGACCAGTCTTCCTCAGCCACAGCCGATTCAGTACGGAGGCCAGCCAGCACAGTTGCATCAGATGCAGGCCGCTCTAGATGGTCCACACATCAGCCAGGGCAGATTAGAAGCCCCTCCAGCTATGACCAATGCGAGGATCTACTCACTCACCAGAGAGGACGTAGCAAATGCCTCGACAGTTGTTACAGGTCAGATTAGTATTTTTCAGCAAATAGCAACTGTCTTATTCGATACTGGGGTAACCCATTCTTATATAGTCAAGGCATTCGCAAACAAGTTAGCAATACCTCCAGAGGTACTCAGTAGTCAGTTTCTGACGACATTACCTTCAGGAGAAATTATGACATCCACACACTAGCTCAGAGCAGTGCCAGTCATTATAGCAGATAGAGAACTCTTCTGTGATCTGATCGTGCTAAATATGACTGACTACGACGCCATTTTTGGAATGGACTTCTTGATCAGATACGGTGCTTCCATCGAGTGCCGTAAGCAGAAAGTCATATTCCAACCTGAAGCAGAAGCACAGTTCGAATTCGTCGGAGAACCCAAAAGAAAGGCCAAGAGGTTTCTCTCAGCTATGAAGGCAAGATGTACGGGATTTTTAGCACACGTAGTCAGTACCAGTCAGGACAAGGACCAACAGCTAGCAGAGGCCCGAGTCGTAAGTGACTACCCAGCAGTCTTCCCTGAAGAGTTACCAGGATTAGCACCAGATAGGGAGATTGAATTTGAGATAGAGCTCATTCCCGGTACCAACCCTATTTCCAAAGCACCCTACCGCATGGCTCCAGCCGAACTGAAGGAACTTCATGAGCAATTACAGGAGCTACTTGACAAAGGCTTCATACGCCCTAGTCACTCACCATGGGGAGCGCCTGTATTGTTCGTGAAGAAGAAGGACGGAAGCATGCGCCTGTGTATAGATTACCGGACACTGAACCAGGTCACAATCAAGAACAGGTATCCTCTTCCCAGAATAGATGACCTGTTCGATCAGCTAAAGGGAGCAGCAGTGTTCTCTAAAATAGACCTCAGATCAGGTTATCATCAGGTGAAGGTTAAAGAAGGGGATATTGTTGGTTGCTACTCGGAAAACCTATAGGTTCTACTGTACAAAAATTTTGTACAAAGATCTGAACCTTTTCCTAGCTACCATGTGTTCTTTTAAATTAAATTTTGGATCGCCTGCGGAACTTAACACGTTTGATCCAAAACTTAATTTATTTGTTCTTTTAGGTTTTGACTTGGATCTCCTGCGGAACTTAACACGTTCGACCCAAGTCTCCTTAAGTTATTAATTCCATTAAATATTAATTTCCATAATTGGTTCCCAGTACTGACGTGGCGATGCACATGACCTTCTTGGATATGGGAGCAACCACCACCGACTAGACAAAACCTTTTATAGAAAGCTAATATTTAATTTCCTAAAATAACTTTAGGTTAACCAAAGAGAACAATCAAATCACAAGAAAAAGAAAAAACAAAAGAACACAATATCGAAAAACATATTCGAAATTCTAGAACGTAAGCCTCTTGTATTTGGTATTATTTCCATAAATAACTAGCATGATGCGGAAAGAAAAATTACTAGTTATACCTTGTAGAAAAACCTCTTGATCTTCTACCGTATTCCTCTTCTAACCTCGGACGTTGTGTGGGCAACGATCTTCCGAGATGAGAAACCACCAAGCACCTTCTTCTCCTCCTAGCTAGGTTCGGCCAAAACAAGAAAGCTTCACCAAGGAAGAAGAAAAACACCAACCAAGCTCTAAGAGATGCAAGCTTCCTCTCCTTCTTCTTCTTCTTCTCCAAGTAGTATCCGGCCTCCACAAGAGCTCCAAGCAATAGAGAGTTTCGGCCACCACAAAGAGGAAGAAGAGAAGAGATGATGGCTGGCCACAACACCAAGGAAAAGAGGGAGAGAAAATAATAGAGGCTGTGTCTCTTGAAGGCACCCCTACCCCTTCTTTTATATTCCTTGGCCTAGGCAAATTAGGAAATTTAATTACAATAAAATTTCCTTAATTTCCTTGAAATGATTTATTTGAGAAAAATAAAATAAAATTTCCAAATAAATCTTCATTGGCCGGCCACATCATTGGAGAACAAATTGGACAAGTTTCAATCAACAATTAAAACTTCCTAATTTGTTTCCGGAAATTTTAAAAATAAAATTTCTCTTTAAAAATCTCTTCATGGTTGATAAAAGGAAATTTCTATAATTTTAATTTTATAACATGTGAATAATTTTTAAAGAGAAAATAAAATAACTCACCAATCTACAAATAAGGAAAGAGATCTAATCTCTTTTTTTAATCGTTTGTAGATCTTTTACAAGAGAGATATTTTAATTTTAATTCTCTTTAAAAATTTATTTCTTCCACATAATAAAAACTAAAATTAAAATCCCTTTTAATTTAATTTGGCCGGCCCCCACTAGCTTGGGTTCAAGCTAGGGCCGGCCACCCAATATTATACCTAGGCCGGCCCTAGCTTGGTTCCCAAGCTAGCTTGGCCGGCCCCTTATTGGTGGGTATAGAAGGTGGGTATAGAACTCTACAAATAAGAGGCTACGATAGGGACCGAGAGGAGGAATTGGTTTTGGTCTCCCGATAAAATTAAGCATCCCGTGTTCGCCCCGAACACACAACTTAATTTTATCAATGATAATTCATTCCACTAGAGAACTATCATTGAACTACCGCACCAATCCTAAATTACATTTTTGGGCTCCTTCTTATTATGAGTGTGTTAGTCTCCCTGTGTTTAAGATATCGAATGTCCACTAATTAAGTGAGTTCGACAACTCATTTAATTAATATCTAAGTCCAAGAGTAGTACCACTCAACCTTATTATCATGTCGGACTAAGTCCACCTGCAGGGTTTAACATGACAATCTTTATGAGCTCCTCTTGAGGACATTATCAACCTAGTATCTCTAGGACACAGTTTCCTTCTATAATCAACAACACACACTATAAGTGATACCATTTCCCAACTTATCGGGTTTATTGATTCAACGAACTAAATCTCACCCTTTGATAAATTAAAGAAATAAATATCAAATATATGTGCTTGTTATTATATTAGGATTAAGAGCACACACTTCCATAATAACTGAGGTCTTTGTTTCTTTATAAATTCAGTATAAAAGAAACGATCTCAAATGGTCCTACTCAATACACTCTGAGTGTACTAGTGTAATTATACAATCAAGATAAACTGATACCTAATTACACTACGACCTTCTAATGGTTTGTTCCTTTCCATTTTAGTCGTGAGCTTCTGTTTATAATTTATAAGGTACTGATAACATCATCTTCTGTATGTGACACCACATACTATGTTATCTACAATATAAATTAAATGAACAACTACAAACAAATGTAGACAATTAGACCAAATGTGATTCTTTATTCATAATGAATGTTTACAAAGCTTAGGCTTTCAGTATACACTCCAACAGATATACCCAAGACAGCATTCAGGACCAGATACGAACACTATGAGTTCGTAGTCATGCCCTTCGGCGTGACAAATGCTCCAGCTATTTTCATGGACCTCATGAACAGGGTATTCAGGGAATATTTAGATAAGTTTGTCATCGTGTTCATCGACGACATCCTTATCTATTCCAGAACTCAGGAAGAACACGCAGAGCACCTGAAGACAGTATTGCAGACCCTTCAGCAGAATCAGCTGTACGCCAAGTTCACGAAATGTGAATTTTGGCTAGATCAGGTGTCCTTCCTGGGCCACATCATCTCAAAGGATGGTATCATGGTAGACCCCAGTAAGATAGAAGCTGTGAGCAATTGGAAAAGACCCAAGAACGCCAGTGAGATCAGAAGCTTTCTGGGATTAGCAGGTTACTACAGGAAATTCGTAGAGGACTTCTCCAGGATAGCCTCCCCACTGACAGCTCTTACCAGAAAGAACAGGAAGTTTCAGTGGACAAAGGACTGTGAGAACAGCTTCAGCGAGCTCAAAAGGAGATTGACCAGTGCTCCTATTCTAGCTTTACCAGAAAATGTAGACAGCTTCGACATTTACAGTGATGCCTCCAAGTTGGGATTAGGAGCAGTGCTGATGCAAGATGGCAAGGTAATCGCCTACGCCTCCAGACAACTCAAGGATTATGAGAGGAATTACCCCACTCATGACCTTGAGCTTGCAGCAGTGGTGTTCACTCTCAAAATTTGGAGACACTACTTGTATGGAGCTCAGTGCAGAGTGTATACAGATCATCAGAGTCTGAAGTACTTCTTCACTCAGAAGGATCTGAATATGCGACAGCGCAGATGGCTAGAGCTGGTCAAGGACTACGATATAGACATCCTCTACCACCCAGGGAAAGCCAATAGGGTAGCAGATGCACTTAGCAGGAAGTCCAGTGCTACCTTATTATCTCTAGCAGCCATGTCACCACCCCTACAGAAAGATATCACAGATTTTGGTCTCGAACTCATAGTCGGACAGCCCTCTACTATCACCTTAGAGTCGACCTTGCTTGGTGACATCCAGACAGCTCAGGAACAGGATCCTGAAATTCAGAAAATCAAGCAAGGATTAGCAGGAACAGAAAGCGGAGAGTTCATAGTGTCAGCTAGCGGGGTGCTGTATTTTGGCGACAGATTATGTGTTCCAGATCAGGAGGAACTCAGAAGGAAGATTTTAGATGAGGCTCACAAGACTCCTTATACGATGCATCCTGGTTCCACCAAAATGTACCAGGACTTGAAGAAACGTTTTTGGTGGCCCGGGATGAAGAGAGACATCGCTCGATAGGTCAGCACCTGCCTAACCTGTCAGAGGGTCAAGGCGGAACATCAGAGACCAGGAGGAGTTTTGCAGCCCATTCAGATTCCAGAATGGAAGTGGGAAGACATTTCTATGGATTTCATAGTGGGATTACCCAGGACCACAAATGGTTTTGATACCATCTGGGTAATAGTCGACAGGTTGACTAAATCAGCCCACTTCCTAGCTATCAGAATATCCTATTCCATGGAACAGCTAGCACAGTTGTATCTCAAGGAGATCGTTAGATTACATGGAATCCCACGAACCATTATTTCAGACAGAGACAGCAGGTTCACATCACACTTCTGGGAGTGTGTACAAACAGCTTTGGGCACGAAATTAAAATTTAGCACAGCTTTCCATCCTCAGACAGATGGTCAGACGGAGCGAGTAAATCAGGTACTCGAAGATATGCTCCGAGCATGTGCCCTAGACTTCAAGGGAAGTTGGTGCAAATATCTGAGCTTAACAGAGTTTGCATACAACAACAGCTATCAGGCCACTATCGGTATGACACCTTACGAGGCTCTCTACAGGCGGAGGTGTAGATCTCCAATCTGCTGGTACGAGAGTGGTGAACAGAAAGAACTAGAGCTTCAGACAGATCTAGTAGCAGATACCACAGCAGCTATACAGCAGATCCGCCAGAGGATAGAGACAGCTTAGAGCCGCCAGAAGAGATATGCTGATACACGGCGCAGACCCTTA
Source organism: Zingiber officinale (assembly GCF_018446385.1). Lineage (NCBI taxonomy): Eukaryota > Viridiplantae > Streptophyta > Magnoliopsida > Zingiberales > Zingiberaceae > Zingiber > Zingiber officinale. Next base: position 104,176,848 of record NC_055991.1, read on the forward strand.
GAGTTTCAGTCGAGGATTCAGTGTTCCTCAGAGTAGCTCCCATGAAGGGAGTAATGCGTTTTGGGAAGAAGGGCAAGCTAAGTCCCAGATATGTGGGACCATACCTTATCAGCAGAAGAGTGGGCAAGGTAGCATATGAGCTAGAGCTACCCCAGGAAATGTCGGCTGTCCACAACGTATTTCATGTCTCTATGCTGAAGAAGCATACCCCAGATGCCACCCAGGTGATTGAGCCCCAGTCGGAACAGATCCGCGAAGACCTCAGCTATGATAGTCGGCCTATTCAGATAATAGACCGAGCAGTTAAGAAATTGCGAAACAAGGAAGTACCATTAGTTAAAGTCATTTGGCACAGTCACACAGCACAAGAGGCAACTTGGGAGACAGAAGCCAGCATGAGACAGAAGTACCCAGAATTATTCTAAGTTCGAGAACAAACTTTTTATAAGGTATGGGGGATTGTAACACCCAAAAATTCTCGAAATTGCATTATAAATATTCTATGATTTTTCTGGAATTTTTAGATATTTTTCCGGAATTTTCCGAGTAGCGGAAGCAGCAAAAATAATTAGAACCGCAAAATAGCTTAGGCGGGAATCGAACCCGGAACCTCTCGGATCCGATAACTTTTAGTTAGCCTTAGTAACCGGTGAACCCAGCAGGGCCGTGCTGAAAAAAATAGGAATCAATTATATTTATACTAGAGTTGAGTTCAATTATCCACTTAATATAAATAGAAGAGTTAGGTTGGGTTTGGTTTATTTTAGAATTTGGTTCGGCAAACTCCTCCCCTCCAAACCCTCACGCCGAACACCCTTCTCCCTTCCTCTTCTTCTCTCGGCGCCAACCATCAGCATACCTAGGATTCCATCCCTAGGGTCCCAAAGGCTTCTTCCGGTGACATCTCCGACACAAGGACGCTTCCTTCCGCGAGAGGAGCACGTAGACGCGAGAAGATCGTCGAGAAGTCGTCTCCACCGGAATTCTAGCGAATAGAATTGTAAGGAAATTAGCGTACGAGATAAGAAACCCCTCACCTGCAGTATAAGTAGCTCCGTTTGGGTTTTCTACGCATTAGTTTAGCTATATGCAGATTTTTATCAACGCATAGCGTGAAATTAACCCTCCTCGCAGGTTTAGGGATTTAGTGAGTGCCTTCGGATGGGCCGGACACGTCTTTACCCCCTTCAGTTGGAGGTTTTGATGTTGTCGGGTGCCTAAAGGTAGTCTCCCTAATAGAGAGGAGAGTTAAAGCACACTAAGTGTTCGATAAAATAGCTAGTTAAATAAAAATGCAAACTAGGCATTGTAACAGCTCAGTTGAATGCATTAGAAGCATCTAAATCAGTAAATCAGTTTATTCTAGCTTATATGGGACTACGGTCCAATGGGTGGCCTCCCACAGTCGCCTCTGGATTCAGATAACCTAGCTCTAGGTTCAGATAACCTAGAAACAGCAATTTAGAACAGTTTAGCTATATTCAGTATTTTACTTTTCAGTTATATCCATTGGGCTGGGCTCCCATAGTCGGTCCTTAGGTTTAGATAACCTAGTAAACCCTACTAAATGCGGGACTTACAAACCCGGGTCTAGTTAGGGATGCGCGCACAGTAAGTACAGTTGCCGGGCCCATTAGCAACATGATTATTATTTTGATCTACTATGCTATTAGTTTTCAAAAACTCATAAAATCAGTTATGTTAGTTGAGTTTGATTTCAGCTTCAGGTTAGCTTCAGTTAGCTTAGTTCTCTATTATTGTTCTATGTGATTAGCCTGCTATGCCATGCTTCAGCTTACATGTTCAGTTATTTCAGTTTATGCTTGCAACCAGAGTATGCCATGCCAGTACATGTTTTCAAATAGCATTCTTTAAAAGCATGTTTGCATCGTTGCATGTTTTAGTGAGGTAGTTGGTTTCTTACTAAGCTTTAAGCTTACAGATTCTACTTTCCTTATACTGCAGATAAAGGTAAAGGGAAAATGGACTAACAGAGGAAGCTGGAGTTCAATGCAAAGATGGTGTGTGTGGCAGGAACTGGAATAAATGATCCTCAGGGGTTTTAGCAAGCTTAAATAGTTGAATTCTTAGTATTTCTTCTTTCATGCATTTTTAGACCTTAGAATGTTTAAACCATGGGAGATTTATTTAGTTTGTTAGTAATTATGTTAGAATGCTGGTTAATAGTTGCTAGAATATATTCCAATTGATTTTAGAATTATTGTGTGAGGTTTTGGCACGCCAGTCTGTCAAATCGAGTTTGTGGTGAAATCAAACCCGGATCGGTCTGCACCGATCGTAGTCGAAGTGCTACCGGATCACCACCAAACGATCCAAGCGCGAACAGAGAGTTTATGGATCGGTCAGCCGACCGATCCAGAGGTGAGATGTGAGTACCGAGGTTCACTGATCGGTCAGCCGACCGATCAGTAAGCTACTGGATCGGTCTACCGACCGATCAGTGTACTCCTGGATCGGTCGGTAGACCGATCCAGCCGCGTACAGAAGTGGTACAGCTTCTGGATCGGTCAGCCGACCGATCCAGAGCCTTCTTCCGTGCCAGTATCAAGCTGGGTCGATCACGGGATCGATCCGACAGCCCAATTGATCCATGGATCGATTGAAATGCCTGATTACAACTAGCAGGACATCCGAAAGGCATAGAATATCTCCCCTAGCATGTGTACGACTCCTAGGTACACCTAGAATATTAAGTTCAGTTTACAGTAATTAGTTCAGTAAAATTTTAATCAATCCAGATTTTCCGTAATAGTAATTTAGCATAGCATTACGTAACGATCGGCCTCACAGCCTAGTCAGTAGGAGGCGGGTCGTTACAAAACCACCCTTTTCTCGAGGTTGATAGAGAAAATAATGAATGAATCGATTATGCTTCCGATGTTCTGGAAAAAAAGTAGCATTTATAGTCACAAAGGAAGAGTGAGCGAGATAAGAACTTAAGTCCAGTCAATCAGCTACACCTCCTTCGACTAGACTTGAAGGGGAGGTTAGTAATACGGGTTATGGAGAGTGAGTTCAAGAGATGATGTGATATTAAAGTCAGGGTGAGGTGACAGTCAAGTTAGGATAGGGTGATGTTCGTTACCTGGTTATGTTGATCACCCCACATCAAAGTCTTGGAAGCATGCCCAAGCATTTCTTGAGCAGGATGCTCGGATGCCGACCGATTATAAACCTGATTGAACATATGGTTGCCAGTGCGCGCTTGATCGAGCAAAACCTGAGCGAGCTTAAGGGTATTCAGCCGTATTAAACTCCTAGCATACGATCGGCTAAGCGAATGCCGATCGAATATAAGGCTTCCTGTGTATGTTCGACCGAGTAAAGCCCGACCGAGCTTAAGGGTACTCAACCTTATAAAACTCTTAGCTTACGATCGATCGGGCGAAAGTCGATCGAACATAAGGCTTCCTATGTGCGCTCGACCAGGCAAAGCCAGGGTGAGCTTAAGGGTACTCAGCTTCATAAAACTCTTAACATATGATCAGTTGGGTGAAGGCCGATCGAACATTAGACTGCCCAAGTATGCTCAACCGAGCAAAACCCGAGCGATTTTAAGGGTACTCAGCCTTATAAAACTCTTAGCATATGATCAATCGAGCGAAGGTCGATCAAACATGTCTTCCTATGTGTGCTCGACTGGACAAAGTCCAGGCGAGCTTAAGAATACTCAGCCTTATAAAACTCTTAGTATACAATCGGTCGGGTGAAGGCCGATCGAACATAAGGCTTCCTATGTGCGATCGACCGGGCAAAGCTCGAGCAAGCTTAAGGGTAGTCAGCCTTATAAAACTCTTAGCATAAAATCGGTCAAGAGAAGGCCGATCAAACATAAAGCTTCCTGTGTGCGCTCAACCGGGTAAAGCTAGGGCGAGATTAAGGGTACTCAGCCTCATAAAACTCTCAGTAATATAACCGGCTTAATGACCGACCAAGATATATTCAACAAAAGATGTTCTCAGTAATATGACCTGCTTAATGACTGGTCGAGATATATTCAACAGAAGGTATTCTCAGTAATACGACCGGCTTAATGATCGACTGAGATATATTCAACAAAAGATGTTCTCAATAATACGACCAGCTTAATGATCGACCAAGATATATTCAATAGAATGTGTTCTCAATAATACGACAGGCTTAATGACCAGCCGAGATATATTCAACAGAAGGTGTTCTCAATAATACGGCCGGCTTAATGAGCGGCCGAGATATATGCAGCAGATAAGCAGTCGACAACATTAGAACAGCTTGGCTAACTTGTCAGGGAATATTCCCTCGAAACTTCTTCATTAATTAATCAATTACAATGGTACACTCCTTTGGGTATTTTATCAGGGGCCCAAGTCATAAACTACAAAGGAGGTACATCTAGGGGAGAAAAGGATTCCTTGGAGGATTATTGCATAACGTCTATGTTGTACTTCTCTCATCTTCTAACAAACTCTAACAAACTGTGGATCACCTCACGATCGCTGATGTTATATGAGGTGGTATAAAAATGAGAATCCCCTCAGCTGGCAAGGTACGTAAATATTTACATCTGAAACCCTACTTTCCTGCACTTCTGTTATTGTTATTCTTCCACTTTCAAGAAAGGAAACTGACTTGAGTGTCGGAGGGCCTAGCCAAGAATTCCCACCTTGGTCTTAGGTCACTAATGCTTTGTTGGCTTGTCTGACTGTGTGCAAGATCGTTGAGGAATTTTCTTCAGATCTCGAGAAGCTCATTATTCTTCAATCATCGGAGCTAGCGCACCATCTCATAGCCTTCAAACAGGATCAATCTTTATCAACCCCTTTATCCTTTTACAAAAATGATCATAGATTTTAAGCTCTCAATTATTAGTAACTTATCATCTTCTATCTTAATAATTATCTTTCTATGTCTACTACTACTAAACTTAAGTTTCATATATTATGTCTTTACTATACTAAATCTAAAATCTTTTACTTCTAGTATCTTCCACTAAGATTCGAGATTAGCATTTACTCCACATATCTCATCGACCAAAAAATATATTATATACAAATAATATACATTATAGTAACATGTCTTAGATGTCCGGTGAGTTCATCCATGACTTGTGTAAAAAGATATAGACTTAGAGTTGACCTTGATATACTCTATCTTTATAGAAAATACTTTAGTTAATCCACCTAGAATTTTCACTCTTATCATTACATCCATATGCATATCCTTAATTGTTTCCATATATGTTATATTAACATCTCTCTTTTTTAGAATTCTCCATATAATTTTTCTTGGGATTCTATCATATATTTTTTAAAAAGCTAATAAATACCATATATAAGTTGTACTTCTTTTTTCAATATTTTTCAATTAGTTGTTTAAGAAGACGTGTAACTTCTATCCTCCACCTTCCAATCAGAAATCTAAATTGATTTCTAATTATTTTGATCTTCTTTCTTAATTTTTTTTATCACTCTTTTTTAAAAATTTCAACGTCATTTATTAAATAATATTCCATCTTACATTTCCAAATAGGCAAAGTTAATTTTGTCAAAGAAGGAAATCCAATGGTGCTATATCCCTCTTGCATCACCATTTTCTTAAATCTACGCATTTGGATGATAGTCCTTCAAAAATAACCTAGCTATAATACTACATGTTGGATCAATACCAGATGGGAAGGGTGAATAGTTAATCACTTCTATTTGCTTTTTGTGTCTATAATTTAAGTTAGTACACAATGGAAAAAGAGAATACAAATGAAAATCACAAGAAAGCAGTGCTAAGTCTATGATTTTACATAATTCAAAACCTCTTATTTTTATTGCATGGCTTAGAACTCATCATGAGTCACTCATCACAATTTTCTATCTTTCTTCTTCTTAAAAACCTTCTAGAGGTGAAGAAACCTTAAACAACTCTCCTCTTATACTATATAAATGGAGCATAAGAAAAGTTACAAGATTAGAGCAATTTGAGCATAAGAGAAAATTAAAACAAGAATCTAAGAACTTTCGGTAGTTTTTCTATCACTTCTTTGGCCCTTATTTATAGATAACTAATTTAGTCTTGTCTTAACCTACATTCTGCTTCCTAGTGTGTGATCAACTTATTGTTGCCTTTAGTCAACTATTGACTTGATTACATCAACCTCTCCATTGCAAGAGTAATCTCTATTGATTGAACCATGTTAGTAGTTGATTGATCAACAATGATTTCTAGATCATCTAGTCGTTGCAATTTGCTTATGTCATATTAACAACTTTCTTCTAAAATTTTTATTAATCAATCAATTGACAAAACCTAATCTTTGATTCACTAAACTTGTCTCAGTCAATTATCTAGTCAACTAATAAATGAATAAAAATATTTTGTTTCTTTCTACTCCAGCTTGAGTTGATTGACAACCGACTCAATTCCTAGTTGACTGAATTCACCCTTCAGTCGATTGGATCATCAACCTAAACCATTTCTAAGGTTGAATCCTTAGCTAAGTCTACTCTCACCTATAACCCTTTACAAAGGTGCACTCGACTCAATTCCTAGTTGACTGAATTCACCTTTCAGTTGATTGGATCATCAATTGAGATCATTTCTAAGGTTGAACCCTTGCCTAAGTCTACTCCCACCTATAACCCCTTACACAGGTGCACTCATTCCTCAACTTCATTGGAAGTTATTTGCTAAAAGGTTGTGCCTTCGAGATTTCATGTGCTAAGAAACCTTGAATCTAGGATTTTTATTTATCAAACATTTGATCATTTTTTAGACTTCAATATGCCAAGTATCCCATCCTTGACCAACTTGGATTATGACATACTAAACATTCAATTCTCGACCTAATTGAATTTTCACTTGCTAAGTATTTGATCCTCAACCTACATAATCTTCTATTTAATAAATTTGATTTTATGATTTTTTTTATTGCACTTTAATGTCATCAAGTCATCTGCACTTGCACATTCGACACATCGATCGTATCAACAACCACAATATAGTTATAGTACTTTAGCTGAGTCGGTAACCATGTTTCAAATTTGCCGCATAATACTTTAATTTTGACATATCATATCAATAATTACAATAAAGTTCTCATTAGAACTTTATTCAAACACAAAAATTGCATACATGATTTCACCAACATAAAGTTTTACTCTTTACTATATACAAGGAGTACAACCAAGGACGGGCATTGAGGATGCATGCTAGTGATGACTCCCACTCCCCACCATTGTATGCTGCAAAAAGGCGGGTTCCGCCGTCCAGCGGCCCCCTACGTCTACCCCATGGTATTATAGGAGGAGGTAAATCAGGGTGAATGCTGGGTTGGCAAGTTGATGATTGTTCGAGGCTTTAAGCCAGCAGACGGAGATATTATCCCACATTGCAACTGGCGACACTCGAACCGTCGCTCCATGCTGCAAACATACCACCAACTTACCAACTGATCCAGCCCCTGGGGGCCCACTCCCCACCATTGTAGAGAGAGAGAGAGAGAGAGGAGCCATTCGATAAAAAAGAAAATAGAATGATGATCCAATGGTTTGAGCCATTAAGTGGAATCAACCAAACAATATTGGGGGTTTGATTCAGCACAATCTTTTTCCTATAATAATAATCATGATCGATATGTCAATTCTAGCATCTTTTTTCCTAACTCAAATTATACATGATTTCTTCCATTGTGGATAATTGTCACCTTAGCTTGCTTGCAATAGACAAAGGAGAAAAGTACTTGCTCCACATGCAAACGGTGGAGTCCAATCTATATGTTGCTAGAATATTGTTTCCTATGAAGTTTCCTATGATTCTATATTTAAATTATCATGATTATTTGATCTCAATTTCTGAAACACTTTTTGTTTTGAAAAACAATATGATTGTCCAAGAAATTAATTAGTTATTTTTTAAAGGAAATTTCATTTTAACTCTTTGTTTTCTTATATTTTTCCCCATGGAAAATCTTATCCAAAGAGAAAAATGGAATTTTGAGGGGGGAAATAGAATATATGGGCTTGTTAGGTACATGAAAGCATCTTCTTATCACATAATAAAGAATATTGAGTCATTCATGGATTTCACTCACCCAATTAGATCTGTAATCTTATGGAAAGATTAAAGTGTGATTACAAAAGAAACAAAGGAGAAGAGATTACAATTTCCTCATGATTTTTGTGTTGAACTTTAGTATTCAAAGCCCCACCATTAATAAAAGAGTTTCAATAACTTAATTCTTTCCAATGCTATTATTTGAGCAAGAGTGTCTAATTAAAGTGGTGTTAACTAAAAAATGTATGATAATTATTGTCCTCCAAAACTTTACAACCCCACTTATGTTTTCCAACACCAACTATATATGATTTTGAAGAATCTTGAGACTATTTTCTAAATGCACCTTTTATTGCATAATTTCCAAGAATAACTTTAATAATTTTGATCCAAAACCAATTGAAAGTTTTTCTCAAGTGTATTCTGATTTCATTATTTGAAAGCCCTGGAAAACAAAAATGTCTCAAAAGTTTTGTATGATTCTCAATTGCTTCCAACTTCTCATTGTCTCTATCTCGTTGCAAGCATGGAAAGCTTCGGCAACAAGTAATTTTGGAAGAAAAAAAGCTAAATTAAAATTTAAAAAACTTTATATTTATAATAAATTGAGGGGCGTAGTGAACTTTTTAAGCCCAAATTTTCTTGTTCTCATGATTAAAAAGACTTGTCTACCAATAAAGCTTCTCAGAAAGAACATAATTTACCTATTCGTTGATATGATTTATATTTTCCAATTTGGCCCTCGCGTTGTCTTTTTATCTGTTTGTTTTTCTAGTTTCTAAAACTTATATGTTAGTAGTTTGAAAGAAGTAAATTTTGTCTGCTAACTATCTATACACTATAATTAAATAGTTATATATCAAGAGCACACTAATTTTTAAAAATATTTAAAAAAATAAAAAAATGACAATATATAGTTTGGTAAAACTATTACAACATATAATAAAATTGCTTTTATTTGATTAAAATTGTAGCACTATTATATCAAAATATCTTTTTCAATTTGGTCAAAATTTTCTTAAATTGATCAAAATTGATCTAACTTGAATAGAGTTATTTTTGGATGAAAAAATAGGATGAGGTGTTTTAATATTTTTTTTAAAAAAAAATTGGAGAGCCTTTATATATATATATATATATATATATATATATATATATAGACACAATAGTGCAGTGACTAAATTGAGAGAAATTTATATTTTATGAGTGGAGTTGTAACATTGCCCCCCTAAACCCTATATTCTCATTCTCATGATTAAAGACCGATAAGAACCCACAAAGTTTTTCAAACAACATAATGAGGAGAGGTCAATCTCACAGCTTTTTATCTAGGCCGTCAAGTTGTTGCCTAGTGGATGTTGCCACCTTTTGCATTGCAAATTTTTCATATTCATGAATGCTTTAAAATCACAGCAAACCTTTGTGATTCATTAAGTGGTCCAGTCAATTCATTATTGATCATGACATGCTTAAAATACCTTCTCCTTTTTTTTTTTTTTTTTTTTTTTTCTTTTGGTTATTTTCAGTTGCTTTAAAAAAATTCACAAACAGTTTGATCAGTAAACTGATTGATTAAGTAGCCTCTCAAAATGCACCAGATCTTATACAGATACTTGAGAAGAAAGCAAAGTAATAGTAGTAATTTTAGCACCAGAATTCTAAATTGCATAGATTTAATTTACTTAATTAATTAGTTAAAGTAATCAGGGTGCAGTGGTGTCGTCGGCGCGAGAAGAGGAGAGGCGACGGCGGCATGTGGGACAGGAGCAGTGGGAAAGCAGCCACGTGTCGATGCAAGAGACATGAAACCGGTGGCCGCAAATCGGCAGCACGCGGATCTTGTCCCCGTCGGCGAAGTCGGAGAGGCAGATGGCGCAGCCCGGCTGCGGCGTGGCTGAGGCCGACGGCGAAGAGGGCGACCCGCCGGATGTGGCGGCGGCGTAGGTGTCGACGGGAAGCGCGACGACGTCCTCGCGCTTGAGGCCAGCGTTGAGACGGCGCTGGGTGATCCAGGCGGCGGGGTCGGCGAGGGCTCGGCGGGTGCAGCGCACCACGCACTGCAGCATGGAATTGAGGCCCAGGGCGCAGACCAGCGCGCAGATCATCGCCGCCAGGATGACCACCACGTCGTAGTCCAGCGCCGCGTCACCTCCGCCGCCGCGGGACTCTGCAGGAACCGCCGCCGTGGAGCTGCGGGTGGGGGCGACCGAGAGCTCACGGGGGTGAGGCTGTTGGACCATAATCAATTATATTCCAAAGAAATTAATAGTGACGAAGAAGGGGAGACCTGGCATGTATATTTGAAATGAAAAAAAAAATGAAAATGAAACAAAGGAATGTTGGATAATTCACTGATCAATACTTTTTCTCCCCCATATCTATTTCCTTTGGTATAAATTCTAAGTCAGGTCATGATTTAACGGCAATGCGTGCGACTAATTTTCTAAGCATCTACAGTTGGAATCTAGTTACTACACGCAAGTGATTTACGAATTCATTGGACTGGACGTCTAACCATCCTGATGCGGACCGTTATGTTAAGATAAAATGTATCCCCTAATTTATTTATATATATGTGAGGCCGGATAAACGTTATCATTTTTTACTCCAAATGAAATTGAAACAACGGAATGATCAATGATTCACTAATCAATACATTTTCTTCCATCGTATCTCACTATAAAAATGGTGTTTTAGGGATGAAGGTTTGCGATGAATTTTTTTTCGTCCCAAATTTACGATAAATTTTGCGTAAAAAAAATAAATTGTTCGAAATTAGCAACAAATTTAACAAAGAAAACTATTCGTAACAAATTAGCAACAAAACTTATTTTGTTGCTAATTTTGTTGCAATTTAGCGACAAAAAAATAATATTTGTTGCAAATTCTGCAACGAATAAAACTTTTGTCACAATAAATTTTTAAACCAGAATTATATTTTTTAGACATATTGTGTTTGAAAAACCACTGAGAAAAATATATTGAGTAAAAAAAATATTTGAGGATATTTATATAATCAGGAGAAATAGAGTAGCACATGAGAACTGGTTTTATCTCATTCTGAGCTCTCTAGATTCACCAACCAGGTTTTTAAAAAATGTAAACTTTGCAACGAATTCACAAATTCGTTGTAAATTTATAACAAATTTGAGGATTCACTGGAAAGTTTGCAATGAATTTTAAAATTTGTTGCAAAAGTTTTTTTAAAATATACACATCTTAAGATGATTGATGAACCTAGAGAGCTCGGAATGAGATGAAATCATTTTCTATGGGTTCATCTTATTCTCTTTATTATATAAATGAGCTCAAATATTTTTTTGACCTAGTATAATTTTTTCACATCTAGGTCAATTAGATGAAATTGAAATGTAAGTTGAAGATGTTAGAGTTTTAAAGCAAATTTAACTAGTTGAAATTGTTTGAGTGCTCAGAATGATATGCAATCTATTTGTTTGTGTTTATAAAGTTCTCATTATTATATCCATGTATTAAAAATAATTTTACAGCCAATTTATTTTGATTTGTGAATTTTTAAACCTGAATTATATTTTTTAGACACATTGGTGTTTGAAAAATCACTGAAAAAATATATTGAGAAAAAAAAAAATATTTGAGGGCATTTATATAATCAGGAGAAATAGAGGAGTACATAGAAACTAGTTTCATCTCATTCTGAGCTTTCTAAGCCCATCAACCGGGTTTTTATAAAAATGTAAACTTTACAACAAATCCTCAGATTCGTTGGAAATTTGCAATGAATCTTCAATATAAGGAAAAAATAGTTTCGTTGGAAAAAACACTAATAATAACTCAAACCTTATCGTGATATCTTCCCCTCCTTGACCTAATTTCTTCTCTCCTCTTAGCAGCAAAGGCTGAGGTGATTTCTCTGACGATCTCCGGACCGATAAGCTCTCTCCCCATAGATCTCCATGCGCCTTCTCTTGGTCGGTTGAGGGCAGCTGAGGCTTCCCACAAGGGCCTATGGGTGGCCGTTGGCAGCGTCGGGTGGGTGGTTGCTGGTGGCCTCGGGGTGGGTGACCGCTGGCGGCCTCGGGTGTGTGGCCATTGGTGACCTCGAGTGGGTGGTCGCTGCCGGCCTTCGGTGGTGGTCGTTGGCGGCTTCAAGTGGTTGTTGGCGCAGCTAAGGTCGTCGGCTAGCCGCTGGCGCAGAGGCTGGCTGCTGGTGTCGGCTGGCCGCTGCCGACGTAGGGTGGCTTGTTAGGGAGCAAGACTATATTTGTTGATTTGTGGACTTTTATATTTTATTGTAAACTTAACATTGTTGTTTGTGCAGGTTTGGATTTAATGCCTTGGAGAGACGCTCATTTTTGTTCACCTTTGTTAGGTAGATATATTTACACATGTTATTTTAATAATGATAGTATGTTTTTATTTTTCTTTGTTATATTTTATTTTCATCTATATGTGAACTAAGTATATATTAACCATTAGTGTGTTGTCTAGGAGTTTTTATTAATATAATTTATTGGAAATAGATAAAATGCAGAATGAATGAAGTTAAATGTACAAAAAGAATTTACCTGGCCGTCGGAATTTAACTGATGAGTTTATGACTGGGTTGAAATAATTTTTAAATTTTATATCTAGTAATGTTGAGTTTATGGATGGTAATCAATTAAGGTGTCCATGCAAAAAGTATCACAATGGTAAATTTTTACTGTCTAGTAAAATTCCATAACATCTTTATATATTTAGTTTTACTACAAATTATTATAATTGGACATGTCACGGTGAACCATTCATATCTGATGAGGATTATTATGGACACAACATACAAGGTTCTAGGAATCAGAGTCATTATAATCAATTAAATCTATATCAAAGGATGATATTTGATACAGCATGTCCGAATTTGATTCCTAAATCACATGGTGCAAGTTCTGGTTATCCTCCAATAGTTGAGCAAATGTTTACTACTTATGCATCACCTTTGGCAGGTGTCGATGAAAATAAGAATAATGAAGTATATCTCAAATTTTATGAAGTGTTGAGTGTTGTAAATGAACCAGTATGGGTTGGTTGTGACACTCACACTAAATTATCATTCACCGCAAGACTGTTGAATGTCAAGGCAGAGTATAATGTGTCAGAAGATTGTTTTAATATTTTTGTTCAAGATTTTGAAGAGGCATTGCCTCGTGATAATATATTGTCCAATGTTTTTTACAGTATGAAAAAACTTATTGAAGAATTAGGTCTTCCGGTAGAAAGAATTGTTGTTTGCAAAGATAGTTGTATGCTATATTGGAGAGATAACGCATATGCAGATGTTTGTAAATTTTGTAATCAAGATAGGTATAAGAGCACCAGAAGAAGTCAACAGCAACGTAAATCATACAGTCATTTATTTTATTTACCTTTAACTCCTAGGTTACAAAGGTTTTATGCATCAAAGACCACTACTGAACACATGACTTGGCATACAAATCATCGAACAGAAGAGGTGCTAATGTGTCATCCATCAGATATAGAGGCTTGGAAAAATTTTGATAGAACATATCCTAAATTTACAAAGGAGACTTGAAATATTAAGTTAGGTCTCTATGCTGACAGATTTGCTCCATTTGGTAAATCAGGAAGACACTATTCTTGTTGGTCAGTTATATTAACTCCATATAATCTTCCTCCTGGGATGTGCATGAAAAACGGTATATGTTTTTAATATTGGTTGTGTCTGACCCGCAAAATTCAAAGAAGTTAATAGATGTTTATATGCAACCACTGATTGCAGAACTAAAACAACTATGGGATGAAGGTTTTCCTACATATGACGTTCATACTAATCAGATGTTTGTAATAAAGGTTGCTCTTCTTTGGATAATAAATGAATTTTCGGCTTATGGTATACTATCTGGTTGGAGTCTATTGGAATCTTAGGATATCCAATATGTATGGAGAGATCAAAGTCGGTCAAATTGAAACATGGAAAGAAATCAAGTTATTTTGATTGTCATAGATAATTGTTATCATTAAATCATAATTTTAGAATTAATACAGATGAATTCACTAGCAATAGAATTAAAAGAACACCTCCGCCATTGAGATTGATAGGTCAAGATATTTGGTATAGAGTGCTTCACTTTCCATCTGTTATTGAAGAACCACATGTACAATATATGAATATGGAAGTACACATAAATGGACTAAACAAAGTATATTTTGGGATTTTCCATATTGGTATAGTAATTTAATTCATCATAATCTGGATTTAATGCATATTGAGAAAAATATTTTTGATAATCTTATAAATACAGTGATGGATATCACCGAAAAAACAAAAGACAATCTGAATGCAAGGAAAGATATGCAACTAATTTGTAAATAACCCACTCTTAATGTGGATGAAAGTAGTAGGGGGCCAAAGCCAAAGTCAGTTTATACATTGAATAAAGAACAGAGATGTGTTGTTTATGAATGGTTGAAATCATTGAGATTTCCTGATGGGTATGTCTCTAATCTTGGGAGATGTGTTGATATGAAGGAATTCAAATTAATTAGTTTGAAAAGTCATGATTGTTATATATTTATGGAATGACTTATTCCAATTGTTTTTTAGGAGCTCTTATCAAATTTTGTATGGGGTGTAATTACGGAGTTAAGCATTTTCCTTCATGATATTTACTCAACAGTTTTGAGACATTCACATATGGAGAAGTTAGAGAGACATTCCAATCATTTTGTGTAATTTAGAAAGGATCTTTCGACCATCATTTTTTGATTCAATGAAACATCTTTTGGTTCACTTGTCATATGAGGCCAAAGTTGGAGGACTAGTATATTTTCAATGGATGTATCCATTTGAAAGGTATATTTTTCATCTTCTATACTTCGTTATTAATGCATAAAAATTTGTAACTTTTTTATATGTATTAATCTAATACAAATTGTTATATTACAATCAGATTTTTATATCATTTGAAGAAAAAAAAAGACAAAAATAAGGCACATGTTGAAGCCTCTATTGTTAATGCATACATTGTGGAGGAAGTAACAACTTTTGCATCATATTATTTTGAGCCTCATGTTCAGACCAAAAGATGGAGACCGAGAAGAAATGATGAAGATCTTATTGATCTCAATTCGAACTTATTATCAATTTTTAACTATCTTGGTCGATCAAGTGGACCATGTAAGCAAAGATACTTAACTGATCAAGAATAGAGCGCAGTCCGGACATACATTTTACTTAATTGTCCAGAAGTATCGCCATACTTTGAGTTAGTATATATTTCCTATTTTTTTCTTATGTCATAAATTTTTTGTGTTATAATTCAATTTTTTATGATAGGATTTTCCAAAACTTATATTCTGAAATGTTGACACTAGAGTTTGATCGTTTCTGCTATCAAGAATTTGCACCTTGGTTCAAATCATATGTAAGTAGTTTTACCTAAATTTGGATGATACATATCTTAACTTTTAAATGAATAACATATTCATTTGAGTTTAGGTTTATGATAATCAAGCTCACCTCGAACAACAAATGTTATTCCATCTGTCTTAGGGCCCAAAAGCAATGGTATGTACTTGGCTAGCATATTTCATAAATGGATATAATTTTTATACTCAAGAATATGGAAAGGGAAGACTATAATGAATAGTGGGGTATGTATTCAGTCATCCAATGATGGAGGTGTAAGTGAAGAATTTTATGGTTTGTTGGATGAAATTATAAAAATAGAATACTTTAGCCTAGAAATGCGAGTTATCTTATTTATGTGTCGCTGATTTGACCCCTGTCAGAGAGATGAAGGTGCATCTACGGTATAATTTGGTTGAAATAAATCATAAAAGATTATATAAGATATATGAACCATTTGTTTTGGCACACAAGCGATTCAAGTTTTCTATCATTCATATCCTAGTTTGAAACATGACCAAATTTATTGGTGGGTTGTTTGTAAAATGAGAGCATAGAAAAAAATAGAGGAACATTAGGAACACATTTCATATCAATAAAAGGAGGTTGTAAATATATTTCAGACCGAGGAATATATTATTCCAACGTTATAAGATCCCAGTAGAGTAGTGATAAACGTCGATGCAAGTGAATTTCATGAGGATTATGATGATGATGATGATGAGGAGGAGGAGGAGGTGGAGGAGGATGGTGATGAGGACGATAATGAAGACTTTGATTTTTGACATGTATGGTAAGTTTTTTTATTCAATTTAGTTTTAATCTGTAAATTTATAAAATTCATATCTCAATTAGTTGTCTATATACTATCTAATTGTTAAATTTATATATTTTATCTGTGTATGCTATTTTTTTTATAGATCATTAGAGGTGAGACATTATCGCTGTAGATTCTCGCACTCTGAGATTTTTATTATGGATATTGTAAGTTTTTTCATATTTCTTCATTAAGCATCAAGTTTTTATTTCCTTTATTCTAATCTTGATTTCTGGTTGGCAATTCAAAGGGCACACCATAGACGACAGTGTTCAAGCATTGGCCAGACTGATTCACCGTCTACCAGTATGGTACCTACGCCCTCCCCTTAAGCAGGACCTTCACATGGCCAGTCATCGGCAGGACCTTCACATAGTCAGTCGCCGGCAGGACCTTCACATGGCTAGTCGCCGGCAAGACCTTCACATAGCCAGTCGCTGGCAAGACCTTCACATGGCCAGTCATCGGTAGGACTTTCACATGACTAGTCGCCGATAGGACCTTCACATGGCCAGTTGCTGGCAGGACTTTCCCATTCACCTTCCCCACTTAATTGTCGATACCTACCAAACACTCATTCACTAATATTATCAACGCTTGACTGCATATAGTCCCTTTTGGAGATTAGTAAGTATTAAAATTATTATATTTTTTCAACCATATTAATTATTTAATGTTGTTTATTTGTAACTTTATGATAAATTTAAAAATTCAATAGTGTTATTTACGAGATTAATCAAAGAAAAATGATATGCTCAAGGAAAGAATCTCAATGAAATGCTCAAGGATAGACACATAAAATAATGGGGCCCACAAAAAATGAAATGGTGGGCCATAAATTTGTATCTATCCTTGAGCATTTCATTGAGATTTTTCCTTGAGTGTATCATAGCTCTTAATCAAATTATAATAATTTTTGGATAGGAGACTCAATGTCATACTCCAGCACTTCAGCATTCACAAAAGGAACTTTGGTGGTACGAGTTTAAGGTATAGCCAATTTATTTTAATAGGGAAAAATATCAAAATAGAAAGGTTTTGGAATTTTTTTTACTTTTGGGATGAATTTTGCAATGAAATTGGGTTTATTGGAAATCTATCATAATCTCTGGTTTAATCTAAATGTTGCAACAAATTCATATTTTCATTGTAAATTCCCAACAAAAATCAAATTCGTTGGAAATTTCCAACGAAAATGAAAATTTGAAAATTTCCAACGAAAGATAAAATTCATTAGAAATTCCCAACTAAAATCAAAATTTATTAGAAATTTCCAATGAAAATAAGAATTCATTGGAAATTCCCAACGAAAGGTAAAATTCGTTGGAAACCCCCAACGAAAATCAAAATTCATTGGAAATTTCCAACGAAAATAAGAATTCGTTGGAAATTTTCAACGAATTTGAATTTTCGTTGAGAAAATTGAATTTTCGTTGCGAAAATTGAATTTTCGTTAGTTTTCCAACTAATCTGTTTTTTTGTCATGGATTCCAACAAATATATTTTTGTTATAAGTTTTGCAACAAATCATCATTTGTCACAAATATGCGATGAATGCGTTTTTTTATTACTAATTTGTGTCAAATTTGAGGTTTGTCCTAGATTTTCCTCGTTGACATTTCCAACAAATATTCGTTTTCATTAAAAAATTTACAACAAATTTTGCAACGAATTTTTAATTTTTCGTTATAAATTTTTGGGGTTGCGTATTTGCAACGAATTTTTTTATCACAAATTTTGTCACAAATCCAATTTCCAACAATTTAAAAAAATATATATTGCAAAATTCTTCCCTAATTGACAGTATTTGTGTAGTATCTATTCCCTTTGGTATAAATTCTAAGTCGGGCCATGATTTAATGGCAAGTCACTCAAGTAATTTCCTAAACATTCATAATTAGAATCTCAATTAGGATGCATCCTAATCTCAATTAGGATGTATTGTAGGATATTTCTCTTGTGCTTCCGAATTTGCATGAAGGCCTTTCCGTGGGCGTCCACCTCTTTCTATCTTTGGTATAAATTATAAAATTGATTTTATACACAAATCTTAAAATTATTTTAAACAATTTTTTTATTATTTGCACTAGAGAGCAAAACTTTTTATTTAAAATCAAGGGCAAGGAAACGACCATAATACCTTTGTTTCCTATCAAGATATATTCAGATATGCAATAGGTTTGAGACCAATTATTATTATTATTATTATTATTAAACATGATATATCTTATTACATCATTATTTTTTTTTGTCATGCATGATACATCACTGTTTATAATGTTATCATACTTGGCAAATATATGATTTAGGTAGAACCTACCATGGGCATAGATTATGTTTAACATTTTCCTTATGTTGATTGATCCTGTCCGAATACTGAATCAACGGATTTTGGGCATGGGGCGCTCCTCGGATGCTGACGTGGATCTTCAACTGGTCGTCAGAAACTCCGGCGAACCTGCACAGAAGTCGGGCCGGGAAGGGGTTCCCGGCGGCGACCCTCCGACGCTCAAGTCAGGCAAGCAGATGAAAAAGGTGGCTCCAAAGGTGTAAAAACGCGTACCTCCGGCGAAGTATGAGGCTCTTTATATAGGGTGGTGAAAGAGCTCTTACACGCCCTCCGAGGCGCATACGTGTCCGCAACCCATATCCCGGTATGTGGTTGTCAGAAAGCTTACCTGACCCATACTGCTACAGTCAAAGCATGTCCTTGATGGGACAACGGAACCCCCTGTCATAAGATTTGAAGTATGGCCTACATGTGGAACATACTCGCTGTCAGAAAAAGATGTCCTTTGTCCATTTCCACTTGGTCTCCGTCCGAGCGTCCGGCCGGCTCGCATCCGCCTTACGTCCGACCAGGCACATACATATAACGGTCTAGGAAGATTCTCGGTGGGGGTGCCTTGTAGAGACTATTAACAGTATGCTACCTCTTGTATTCGGCCAAGCGATCCGCTCGGCTATGTGATATTGTTCGTTGAGCGCCGAAACCCTGACCTTCGACAGGGCGCCTATAACCACCACCTAGACACTGGCCGGCCGGCCGGTCAGCCCACCCCCCGGCCTGCCGCCTGCCATTTTGGCTTCCACGTGGCGTTGACCACACCGGACGGGGGTCCCCTGTTCTTACAACCGGATCACTTGCCTCCCCTTCAAGTCTAGTCGAAGGAGGCGATTGGTCCGACTGACTAGACTGCGAGTCTGGCCGGGCGGCTCCTTAGTGTTAGTATCCTCCGATCGGCCTACCGCAGAGAAGGCCTTGAGTGAATCAATAGTGGTCTTCATCGGATCTCCTCGTAGTCTGCGCCAATCTTCGACATTAAGGCTGAGCATGCGTTCATTAAATGCATCGAATGACCAAACGCCACGTGGCCAACTGTCGTCATCGTACGGCGGCGGCGGTGTGGTGCTTTGATGAGATCGAGGCGGTTCGAAATGGACGGCGCGATGTGCACTTTGACTCCCGTGACCTGGATCCAACGGCGGAGGCCGCCCGGCCTCCTCCATATAAAATCTTCACTCTCTCCCCCATTCCCCTCACTTGCCTCCGCGATTTCAACCCATCCTCAGCGCTTGGAGCTCCGGCGATACCGTCTCTGTTCTCCGACGCTCTCCGGCGCCCCTTCCTTGATCCCTTTCCTCTCTATAAGGCTTTATAACTTTTCTTCCTCATTTCCGGTGTCTCATCCGCGTTTCTTTCCCTAGTTCCAATCCTTGAAACTTCTTTTCGTTGTCTGTTGTTTTTCTCCTGCCTTTTTGCCTTTTTGACTCCTCCCGATCGACTCATGACTAGTTCTTCCCATCCCGAAGAACAGCCCCTAGGTCCATGGTACACTACCATGCAGTCCCGATTCGAACAGCGGGACTTCGATATTTTGACAGACAATTTTGAAATCCCAGATGATTTCGAAATTCGTTAACCGGTCCTTCCGCTCGGCCGCATAGGCCGCCGCGCGGAGCTTTCTGTGTCTTCCGTGACCAGTTTACCGCCGGTCTGCGTTTCCTTGTACATCCGTTCATCATAGATGTTTGTAATTTTTTCGGTGTGCCGCTCAGCAGTCTGGTACCCAACACCTTTCGTCTCCTTTGCGGTGTTGTTGTTTTGTTCAAGATTCACAACATCCCCCTCCGACCGGAGGTCTTCTTTTATTTTTATTACCCCAAACAAGCTGAGCCGGGCACCTTCATGTTCCAAGCTCGGCCCGGCTTAGTCTTCTTCAACAAACTACCCTCTTCCAATAAACATTGGAAGGATTATTTTTTCTACATTCGAATGCCCGATCGGGCCAACTTCCCGACCTAGTGGCAGGTCAGCCTACCCCCCACTCCCGAGCTAAAGAAATTCAAGACTCGACCGGACTACCTCCATGCTGCAAATATGCTAGCCGGTCTGCGCCTTGACATCAATAAGCTCCTTCACGAAGGAGTGATGTACATCTTCGGCCTGAGTCCCATACGGACTCCTCTTCCGACCGGCTTCGGTAAGAATTTTGCTTTGGTATTTGCTTGGATTGCTAACTGATTTCTTTTCTTTCCTTTGCAGCGGACATCGTCATGGATTCTGTGATGGCCGGCGTTTTGAAGAGAAAGGCGGTGGCTCTGGAAGCCGCGGCGGCCAAGAAATGGAAGCGTTGGGTATCCAACCGGTCGGATCCCATGAAGGAGAGAGCGGGACTCAAGCTGAGTCGGCCGCTCAAGCTTCTCAGCAAAACGTGGCCAGCGGAGCCACCCCCCCTGGAGAACCAACTTCCCCCGAGGAAGGTTCCGCTCGGGAGGAGGAGCAGCCTCTGCAAAAGAGGCGCCGAGTGGAGACTCCCCTTCGGTCGGCTACCTCCGCGGTACAACCATCCGAGCGGGTCACTGCGACTGCTCGGGGCAAGGCGCCAGAGGTCGAAGCCATTTCGTCCGACCGGACGCCTTCTGAATGGGATGAGCCGGCTGCTCCAATTGAGGCTACTCCGGTGAGCACCCTTCCGCCCGCTCGTCATTCCGTCCAACGTTCAACCATTCATTCCCAGTTTTCTGCGCCGGCTTCTGATCCCCTTCCAACCGCCGGTCGGACGATCCCCGGCCACGGCCGCACTATCCGAGTCTCTCTTCATCTCCCAACCAAAGAGTTGCTGCCCGAGGCCGACCGCCCGACCGTGCCCGAGCACGCCATCACCTTGAAGGGGCCTCTAGCCGAGATGTGGGTCGACGCTCGGGAGCGCGTCGCGCTGATCCCCCTCCGCAACCTG
Organism: Zingiber officinale; assembly: GCF_018446385.1. Taxonomy (NCBI): domain Eukaryota; kingdom Viridiplantae; phylum Streptophyta; class Magnoliopsida; order Zingiberales; family Zingiberaceae; genus Zingiber; species Zingiber officinale. The sequence continues at coordinate 104,198,335 of NC_055991.1, forward strand.
GCCAATAGCCACATGCAGGAGGCCACGGGGGTAAGATCGTTTTCTGAAGCTCTGCCAGCATTCTTCCGATCGGCTGCTAACAATTTTCTTTTGCCAGAGATGGGTGGAGGAGATCGCCGTCTCCAATCGCCTAGCCATGGTGGACGAGGAGTTGAGACAACTGAAGGCGGCTAGCGGTCCGTCCAGCTCTCAAGGCCCCTCATATGCTGAGCTGCAAAAGGAGCTGAAGAAAGCTCAAACTCTGCTGGCGGCCGAGCAGAAGAAGACAGCCGATCAGGCCCATGCCTTGGCCGAGTCTGAGCGACAAGTCAAGTCGCTCGACACAAAAATAACCTTGGCCACCACTCGGAAAAATACGGCCATTTCCGACTTGGAGAAGAAGAACGTAGAGGCTCGAGGCCTGGAGCTGAAGATAAAGGAGTTGACAGAGCAGCTCGACCGGGAGAAGGCGGGCCGCTCGGCCGACGCGGACAAAATTCAGAATCTGAATGAGGCCCTTACTGGCTCCCAAGCGTCTTTCAAAGAATATCAAGATGCCGAGCCGAGTCGAATCGCTGCCTTAAGACAGAGCTACATCCGCTCACCTGAATTTTCGGAGAAAATATGCGAGCGGATGTACACAGCCTTCGACTTGGCTATGACCGCCACCACCACTTATCTGAAGTCTAAGGGTCTTCTTCCGGAGTCTACTACTATTCCGGCCGGCGACCAAATGACGCTTCTGAATAACATTCCCAGGGACCTCTATGATTATATTGAGTAGTTTTCTGTAATTCGGCCACTCGCCCGGATATCATCCTTTTTTGTAATTGGGCCGCTCGACCTAAAGCTTTACCTTTAATGCAATGTTTTCCTTGTATTTGCTGTCCTCTTTCATAACCAACATGTGTGTTTATCCGCTCGCCCATTATTACTTCTCGTGCTCCCCCAAAAGGGATTTTAACAAAGTAATCGTTGTGATCTCCCCGCTCGGCGAAATAGACCGTGTCCTTTGATGGTAGAGCTCGTTTACCAAATGCCAAGTACTTTTGGATACTGGGCCAATCGGAGCGTAGAGACAATCAAATGGTATCGAAATCGCGTGCCTCGGGACATTAGATGCTTTACTCCGCTCGGATTATTTATAGACGCCGGCTCGTCTCTCGATTTTTAACGTCAGAGCTCGACGGTCTTCCGCTCGGAGGGTTTATAGACGCTGGCTCGTCTCTCGATTTTTAACGTCGGAGCTCGACGGTCTTCTGCTCGGAGGGTTTATAGACGCCGGCTTGTCTCTCGATTTTTAACGTCGGAGCTCGACGGTCTTCCGCTCGGATGATTTATAGACGCCGGCTTGTCTCTCGATTTTTAACGTCGGAGCTCGACGGTCTTTCGGATGATTTATAGGCGGCTCCTCTCGATTTTTAACGTCGAGCTCGATGGTCTTCCGCCGGATGATTTATAGACGCCTTCTCTCGATTTTTAACGCCGGAGCTCGACGGTTTACCGCCGGAGGGTTTATAGACGCCGCTCGTCTCGATTTTTAACGCCGGAGCTCGACGGTCTTCCGCCGGATGATTTATAGACGCGGCTCGCTCTCGATTTTTAACGCCGAACTCGACGGTCTTTCGCTCGGATGATTTATAGACGCTCGCTCGTCTCTCGATTTTAACGCCGAGCTCGACGGTCTTCCGCCGGAGGGTTTATAGACGTCGGCTCGACTCTCGATTTTAACGCCGGAGCTCGACGGTCTTCCGCCGGATGATTTATAGACGCCGGCTCTCTCGATTTTTAACGTCGAGCTCGGCGGTCTTCCGCTCGGATGATTTATAGACGCCGGCTCGCCTCTCGATTTTTAACGCCGGAGCTCGACGGTCTTCCGCTAGGAGGGTTTATAGACGGCTCTCGATTTTTAACGTCGGAGCTCGACGGTCTTCCGCTCGGATGATTTATAGACGCCGACTCGTCTCTCGATTTTTAACGTCGGAGCTCGACGGTCTTCCGCTCGGATGATTTATAGACGCCGGCTCGTCTCTCGATTTTTAACGTCGGAGCTCGACGGTCTTCCGCTCGGAAGGTTTATAGATGCCGGCTCGTCTCTCGATTTTTAACGTCGGAGCTTGACGATCTTCCAAGGCTAATTTCAACACGGTCCGAGCGGCACGTGGTCTTCGTGTAGTCGGCCGTTCGACCAATAATTCCAAAATGTGTTTTATCACTTTGCCTCCTGCATTAAAAGGACACAGGCGACCAAGACATACATAAAATGAATTACATCGGCGCACCTTTCACCTAGCTCGGTACGGCTGGAGATTATTTGTGCTTCATGGTTGATCCAAGTCCCAATCCATCTTCATCCGCTCGGCGGTGCTCCCCCTTGAATGCCGGTTGGATCATTGTGTTGGGGGAGGCGTCCGCTCGGGGATCATTGCCTCCGCTCGGGGATAATTGCATCCGCTCGGCCACCTGATGCTGACGTTGTTTGTTGCTTCAGCCGCTCGGCTTGCGCATTCTCTCTCTGTTGCTCCACGAGCTTAGCTGCTCTTGCCTTGATTAGAGTGTCGAGTTCCTTCGTGGAGAGCATCACAATGGGCGGTCGTCCAGCCTCGTCCATTGCTTCCGCTCGGATGCAGGTGCGTTCCCACATACGGTGCCAAATTGATCCTGTCCGAATGCTGAATCAACGAATGCTGGGCACGGGGCGCTCCTCGGATGCTGACGTGGATCTTCAACTGGTCGCCAGAAACTCCGGCGAACCTGTACAGAAGTCGGGCCGGGAAGGGGTTCCCGGCGGTGACCATCCGACGCTCAAGTCAGGCAAGCAGATGAAAAAGGTGGCTCCAAAGGTGTAAAAACGCGTACCTCCGGCGAAGTATGAGGCTCTTTATATAGGGCGGTGAAAGAGCTCTTACACGCCCTCCGAGGCGCATACGTGTCCGCAACCCATACCCCGGTATGTGGCTGTCAGGAAGCTTACCTGACCCATACTGCTACAGTCAAAGCATGTCCTTGATGGGACAACGGAACCCCCTGTCATAAGATTTGGAGTATGGCCTACATGTGGAACATACCCGCTGTCAGAAAAAGATGTCCCTTGTCCATTTCCACTTGGTCTCCGTCCGAGCGTCCGCCCGGCTCGCATCCGCCTTACGTCTGACCAGGCACATACATATAACGGTCTAGGAAGATTCTCGGTGGGGGTGCCTTGTAGATGTTGATACAGTCTGACCTGGATGTTGTTTTGATGTTGACACTGATTTAAGTTTGAATCAGATATTAAATTAACTCAGATTAATTACTAATCAAGGTTGACTTGGTTAACCTGATTGACCTGATTGGGAAAAGTCCAAGCGAGGAGCTTGGCACGGGAAAGTCCTGGTGAGTGAAGCCAGGCAGTAGGAAAGTCCTAACTGGGATGTTAGGCAGTTGGAAAGTCCTGGTGAGTGAAGCCAGGCAGTGGGAAAGTCCTAACTGGGATGTTAGGCAGTTGGAAAGTCCTGGTGAGTGAAGCCAGGCAATTGGAAAGTCCTGGTGAGTGAAACCAATCAATTGGGAAGTCCAAGTGTGGAAGCTTGGCATGTATGGTCGGAGAGGGTTCGGTAGCACGCTCTCTGGACCGTCAGGGGTGAGGGCAGCAAGCTTGGAAGCTTGACTCGAGACTCACAGCTTTGGATCGGTCTGCAGACCGCGATTAGTCAGGCCAGATCGATCAGCCGATCGATCCGCAGATCGATCGTGCAACACTCGAGCACATCGAGTGTATCGATCGTCCGGGACCGATCAGAAAACCAAGAGCACATCGAGGTATATCGACCGGCCGGGACCGATCAGAAAAACTCGAGCACATCGAGTGTATACCGATCGTCCGGGACCGATCGATAACACTCGAGCACATCGAGTGGATACCGATCGTCCGGACCGATCGGATGATCCTCGAGCGCGAGTGGATACCGATCGGTCTTACGGACCGATCCGGTGAGTCCTGATCGGTCCACAGCTTCGGTGCCGATTCGCGTGAAGGGGTGGATCGGTCTTGGGACCGATTAGACAAGCACCGATCGGTCACCGGACCGATCGGTGACGATAAAAAGCGTGGATCGGTCTGCAGACCGATCCACAGTATGGATTGTTTTGCATGTGCTTTCTCTTATTGTTTCTGATTCGCAATTGCTTTTACCTATTTCGTTTCTAACCATCTGTTGTAAGCTTCTCGAAGTTACAGGTTACAGATTACTTGATGTTGGGTGAATTCAAATTAAGGATCATTAGTAGAAGGCGACGAAAAAGCTTTTGCTGTGTCTCGCTGCGGACAAACCAGTTTTGGTAGCAACGTCTCGTTTGCGATCTGCTGGCAGCCGTTTGGTCGAAATCAGCTTGACTTGTGCTGATAGGTTCAAGCTCAGAGGTACCAGTGGAAACGAGGATGCCATTGGTGGGAGCTGAGACAATCAGACAAGGAAGAAGCGTGATTGGCGACGTCGTGGACGGTTGCAGGGATTTGCTGCAGGTTTGGCAGAGATCCGTTACAGAGCAGAGAGGCATATGAAGGTGGAGAGGAGAGGCTCTCGTGACAATGCTTTTTGTGCTCTTGCTGTGAAAAACACTGTGGAGAAAAACTCTCCGGAAGATTGAAGCAGTGTGCTTGTTCTTCGCTGATTGTGGCTGTGAGCTTCCTTTGATCATTTCACTTGAGCCACTACTGTAAGTCTTGTGCTTAATTTCTTACTGCTGTTTAAGACTTTGTGGAGAGGTTACTCCACCGAGAAGGAGAATCCTTTAGCCGGATAGCTTCGGGTGTGATCTACCGAAGATCAAGAGGATTCGTCCACCTTACGGACACGCCGAGGAGTAGGGGCAAGTTATCCCGAACCTCGTAAATCTCTGAGTTAGTGTGTTGTGCTTTCTTGTTTTAGTTTTCTAATTCCTTGTGCTAACAAAGTTCTTGAAGAAATTTGTGTTTAGTATTTTCAAAGAGGCTATTCACCCCTCTAGCCATCTAAGGTCCCAACAAGTGGTATCAGAGCTGGTGCTGCTCTCATTTGCTTAACAACCCGAAGAGCAAAACAATGGCCATGAAGGAGGGATTTAGCACCAACCGTCCACCTTACTTCGAAGGAGCATATTTTCAATATTGGAAGGGCCGCATGGAGTACTACCTCAAAACCGACATAGCCATGTGGTTCTCAGTCAAGGAAGGTTTCACACCACCAAAGGATGAAGAAGGTAAGGAACTCGAGTCGTCAAAGTGGTCTACCGAACAACTCCGCAAAGCACAAGCCGATGCCAAGGCTATGGTCACCTTGCAATGTGGAATCGCCAAGGACCAACTCGTCAAGGTAGGTCCGTTCTCAAGTGCAAGAGACCTATGGAACAAACTCATCGAGCTCCAAGAGGGAACTCGAGATTCTCGGATTGCCAAGAGGGACCTATTCTTGAATCAGCTCCAAAATCTAACCATGAAGGACAATGAAACGGTGAGTGAACTTCATGGGAGATTCAAGGAGATCATCAATGGTCTCCACTCCGTGGATGAACGGGTAGAAAACTGTGACCTAGTAAGGTACACTCTTAAATCTTTTCCTAGGAATGCCTTGTGGTCATCCATGGTAGATGCCTACAAGGTATCCAAGGATCTTTCCATTGTTAAACTAGATGAATTTTTCTGTGAGATGGAACTTCATGAGCTTGCTAACAAAGGTCAAAAAGAGAAGGGTATTGCTTTATTTGCAGGACCAAAGAGCAAGGATGGAAGAAGGAAGAAGGAAAAGAAGAAAGAAAAGGAGATTTCCTCATCCACCTCTTCTTCCGAATCCGATGATGAAAGTGGATCATCATCAAGCGAGATGGCAAACTTCGTAAGGAGGATTATGAGAAGAGGCCGAAGATACAAAGGAAAAGGTAAAACTAATGATCAAAATTTTGATAAATCTAATGTTACATGTTATGAGTGTAGCAAGAAAGGACACATTCGGAGCGAGTGTCCGAAACTAAAGAGGAAGGAGGAACGAGCCAAAAGGAAGGAGGAAAGAGCCAAGAAGAAGAAGGCTCTCAAGGCCACTTGGGATGAGTCCTCATCAAGCTCATCGGAGGAAGAAGAGAAGATGGAAAAGAGCACTCGGCAATTGGCACTCATGGCAAGGGAAGAGTCAGAATCCGAGAGTGATGACTCAAGCACTTCAACCATGGCTTCATCATCTTCGGATGATGAAGAGGTAACCTCTTCTCATATAGAAAAGTGTTATAAAACTATCACTCACTTATCTACATTGCTTAAAAAGTCAAAAACAGAAAATAAATTGTTGAAAGAAGAAGTAAAAACCTTAAGGACCCTTAGGGAAGATGAGGTCGATGACCTACATCTAGAAGTCCTTGAGGATGAGAACAAGGCCTTAAAGGGTGAGGTTGAGAAACTCAAGAAAATGCTTGAGAAATTCTCAACTAGCTCTAAGACTCTAGACATGATTCTAAATGCCCAAAGGGCAGTTTACAACAAAGCCGGGTTAGGGTATCAACCCAAGGAGTCGAGTTTCATTTCTCTAATGTCTAGAACTCAAAATAGTAGATCACATGTTTCTAGAGTTCATGGAACTAGGAAAGGTATGACCAAGGCATGGGTTCCTAGGTCTTTCATTGTAGAAGCATTAGGTCCCAAGATTTGGGTACCTAAAACCTCTATTTTTCGTGTATTGTAGGCATTGGTCGAGGGGAGCATCTATCAACTTGGTTTGTTGATAGTGGATGCTCCAAGCACATGACTGAGAACAAATCACTGTTTACTACCATTCAAAACAAAAGTAGAGGTAATGTGTCTTTTGGTAATAATGGTAGCCTTAAGGTTGTAGGAATTGGAGACATTCATATATCCGAATGTCTTCATATCAAGAATGTCCTTCTAGTCAAGGGGATGACTTTTAATCTCCTAAGTGTCAGTCAATTGTGTGATACGGGTTACACAATTGAATTTCATTCAAGTCAATGTTTGGTTAAACACATTGACACACTTGACACGGTACTAGTAGGCACAAGGGTTGACAATATTTATCAAGTATCATTTAAAAGTGCTACTAATGCTTTGATTAAGTGTTTCATGTCGAAAGAAGAAGAGTCTTGGTTATGGCATAGAAGATTGGCACATGTAAACATGAAGAACATCCGGAAGTTGGCCAACCAAGGATTAGTGCGAGGCTTACCAAGCATCAAGTTCCACAAGACCAAACTATGTGATGCATGTCAAAAGGGTAAGCAAACAAAAGCTGTCCATAAAGGTAAAAGCAATGTAAGTACATCTACTGCTTTAGATTTATTGCACATGGACCTATTTGATTGCAGTAGTGTAATATCATTGAATGGAAGTAGATATTGTTTGGTAATCGTTGATGATTTTACTAGATACACATGGACTTTCTTCTTGAAACATAAGGACCAAACTATAGATATTTTTATTTCCTTTTGTAGAAGAACTGAAAATGAAAATCGACAACAATTAAAACCATTAGAAGTGATCATGGTGGGGAATTTCAAAATCATAGGTTTTAGAGTTTTGTCAAGAAAAGGGATATAGGCATGAGTTCTCTACTCCAAGGACCCCACAAAAAAATGGGGTTGTGGAGAGAAAGAACCGAGTCCTACAAGAGGCTGCACGAAGCATGCTTCATGAGTACTCACTACCGAGCTACTTATGGGCTGAAGCTGTGAATACAGCTTGCTATGTGCAAAATCGAGTTTTAATACATAGGTTGTTAGGAAAGACTCCCCATGAACTTTGGTTTGGGAAACCGCCTACAATTAAACATCTTAGGGTGTTTGGTTGTAAAGTGTTTATCTTAAACACCAAGGACCATCTTGGGAAGTTCACGGCTAAGGCTGATCAAGGGATACTGGTCGGGTACTCTCTTACCAGCAAAGCCTATCAAGTCTACAATGAGAGGACTAAATTGATTGAAGAGTCCTCAGACGTAGCATTTGAAGAAATCCCTAAATCAAATGATCAATCAAGGGATGTAGGAGAAATTCAATTCGAACTTAGAAATCTAAGTTTGAATGATCAAAACATTGGAAGAGTCAAAGTTGACTCTGAAGATGATGAGCAAAGGCAAGAAAGGGCTCAATCTGATCTCTTGCCTGTGCCGAGTGAGACCACTCATGAGGCACCGCCAACTCCAAGGCAATCTAGGATAGTCTCTAGTCATCCACAAGACCAGATTGTGGGAGACATCCAACAAGGGGTTAGGACTAGATCATTCTTCAGAAATGAGTCGAATGAGGTTGCTTTGATCTCAGAAATCGAACCTAAACTAGTTGATGAGGCATTGCATGATCCTGATTGGGTCATAGCTATGCAAGATGAGTTAGGTCAATTTGAAAGAAGCCAAGTGTGGGACTTGGTTCCTAGACCTAAGAAGACCACCATTATTGGAACTAAATGGGTCTTCAAAAATAAGTTAAACCAAAAAGGAGAGGTAGTAAGAAACAAGGCAAGACTAGTAGCCAAGGGCTATAGTCAAGTTGAAGGCCTCGATTATGATGAGACCTATGCTCCTGTGGCACGATTGGAGTCCATTCGTTCAATGCTAGCTTTTGCTGCACATAGAGGTTTCAAGCTCTATCAAATGGACGTTAAATCGGCCTTCTTAAATGGTTTCATTAAAGAAGAAGTCTACGTTGAACAACCACCGGGGTTTGTGAATACCGAAGCTCCAAACCACGTGTTCAAGCTCAAGAAAGCTCTTTATGGGCTAAAACAAGCACCTCAAGCTTGGTACGAAAGGTTGTCGACTTATCTATTAGAAAAGGGTTTTGTAAGGGGTCAAATAGACCCAACACTATTTCTTCGTCGAGATGGTGAAAATATTTTTGTAGCCCAAGTATATGTTGATGACATAATTTGTGGCTCAAATAACAAGGGCTATTTAAATGAATTTATCACTCACATGGAAAGTGAGTTTGAAATGAGTCTTGTGGGAGAATTGACATTCTTCCTTGGACTAGAAATCAAACAAACTAGAGATGACATTTATGTCCATCAAGCAAAATACACTCAAGAGATGCTTAAGAAATTCAAAATGAGTGATTCTAAGGAAGTATCCACTCCTATGGCGACGAGCACTCGTCTTGACAATGATGAGAGTGGAAAATCAGTTGATCTAACGCAATATAGAAGCATGATCGGTAGTCTTCTATATCTCACAGCTAGTCGACCTGACATACTCTTTGCTGTGGGCATGTGCGCTAGGTATCAAGTCTGTGCCAAGGAATCTCACTTAATTGCAGTTAAGAGAATTCTGAGATACCTTAAAGGCACAATTAGAGTAGGTCTTTGGTACCCTCGTACTGAATCATTTGACTTGATAGGTTATACCGACTCCGATTATGCTGGGTGCAAATTGGATCGGAAAAGTACGAGTGGGGGTTGCCAATTTTTAGGTTCATGTTTAGTTAGTTGGTCAAGTCGGAAGCAACATTGTGTTGCTCTCTCCACGACCGAGGCTGAATATATTGCCATGGGAGAGAGTGTATCACTTGTTTGTTGTGGATGATACACACCCTAGAGGATTATGGACTCTCTTATAAGGGTGTACAAGTGCTATGCGACAACATTAGCACAATCAACCTAACTAAAAATCCAGTCCATCATTCGAGGACCAAACACATTGAAGTACGTCATCACTTCATAAGAGATCACGTAGCTAGGGGAGACATTGTGCTCACATATGTTGAGTCAAAGTCAAACCTAGCCGATATCTTCACAAAACCCCTTCCGGAGAATGAATTTAGTCATTTAAGGAGGGAGTTGGGAATGTGTTTGGCTCCTTAGGTCATTAGAACTTCACCATGATCAATAAGGACTATTAAAATGACAAGAGTAATTGGGAAACTGATTTGGGCAATTTGGGGACATCTCACACAAACGATAAGGTTTAACAAATTGTTTTTGTTTGCTAGAAATGGGGTGAGATGCTAGGAACAACCAATTTATTCAAAATGTACTATGCATCCCTTGAATAAGTAGGTTGAAGAGACATAAATTGAGTATGGGGAAGGTCATTACATAATTCATGTGTATTTGACTCCTAGATCTTACTCATATATTCCAACCAAGGAATCTTGGTTGGACTTTTGTCTAGAAATTATCTAATCATGATTGATGTGTTGATTGATACTTTGGATTGGTATCTTTAATGATAAGATGAGTTGATAATGTAAGAATAGTAATTTAGGATATATTTTGACAAATTTGAAACTAAACATGACAGGGTTGGATATTTCAGGTTTTGAAACTCTGAAATGTCTGAAACTAACTTGTAACTTAATAAAAAAAAACCTAGAATGTTAGGACTTTCAGAGCTTGCAATTAGGAAATGTTCTTGTTCGTAGATGTTTAAGTTCTGTGTTCTGAATTTGAGAAGTTCTGAATTTTCAGAATTCTCGAGAGAAACGACTGCGAAATCAGTTGCTCGAATTCAGATATCAGAAATCTGAATTATCAGACACTGATCGGTCTCACGACCGATCAGGAGACTCTCTGATCGGTCCACAGTCCGATCAGGGGTCCTCCAGATTTTTCTGTTGGCTCACTGATCGGTCCAGGGACCGATCAGGAGGTTCTGGCACGCGACAATCACAAATGATCGGTCCAGGGACCGATCAGGAGGATCTCACGCGACGATTCACATCTGATCGGTCCAGGGACCGATCAGGAGAGTCTCAACCTCTTCAACCTCTCTGTTCGATCTCTGATCGGTCCAAGGACCGATCAGCTCTCTATGGTTCGCAGGAAGGCCCCTGATCGATCCGAGCACCGATCAGAGGGTTTCCTGATCGGTCAAGGGGACCGATCAGACCCTTTTTGTGTGCGTTAAAATCGATCCTGATCGGACAGCCGTCCGATCAGATTACACTGTGCGCTACCCCCTCATTAAATCCTCCTGACCTCCTCTCTTCCCGATCTTCTTCTTTTTCACAACCCTAGCCGACCGACGCCCCGACGCCCCTTTCTTTCTCCCGTATTCTCGACCCATCGTCTTCTAAAAGCCGAAGGTCAAAATGGCACCGAGGTAATCTCTCGATCTCTAATCTCTACTGTTATTGTCTTTGGCAGTTCACGTTATCATGTTTCTTACGGTGACTGTGGTTTGTGTTTGGTGGTTTGCCCATGGCCGGTGCTCTCTCTTTGTTTCCCATTGTCCAAATGGTTAGGAAGAAACCCACTAGTGGTGAGGGTACCTCTAAGGAACCAACCGAGAAATCCAAATCCAAGTCCAAAGCTCCTGCTACCTCCCGACCTCAACCGGCTAGTTCGGGGAGATTCCCCAACCAACAATTTGAAAAATCATTTAAGGAGAGGACTTTCAAATTACTCCCTTGTCGATCCGTTGATAAGAAGTTCATGCAGGAATCTTGTCCCTCTATTTTAGAAACCATTGCCTACTACAAGCTCGATTCTTTGGTTTTTCTAGAAAGGGACATCAACTTTGATCTAGTATCTGAATTCTATAACAACCTTCATCAGACTCCTGATGGTAGTTATAGAACAAGAGTGGCTAAGCAAAACGTTGATCTCAACATAATTGCCTTCTTTGAGTATTTAGGTTGTCGTTTGTGTTCGGGGACGGTGTTCTCCATCTATCCTGTTTTGCCTGAACCCGTACCTCATCCTCTTAATGTCTCTTCTGACTCAATCTATGAGTACTTCTTTGGTCATCCGAGACTGGATGGTTTAGATGAGTTAGATGACGACTTTCCTACATTTGCAGCCCTTAGACTCTCTGCTCCTGACTACATCCTTTTCAAAGTTGTCACACAATGTCTTCTACCTATCACCTCTAAACCGTTGGCAGAAATTCGACCATATCACTGTCTGATGCTTTATGGGTTACGTCGACGTCTAGATTTTGATATTATGTCGAGTGTCTATATGTCTATCATATCCCATAGCGAACCGAGCGGCGACAACATCTATATGCCTTTTGGGCATATAATTACTGGTTGGCTCGAGTCCATGGGTATTGACGTCTCTAGGGGGAGGATAGTGAAGATGGTCAGGCAGGATTGTCGACTTGGGAAACGTGCGTTTTCCAAGTCCGGAATCCTAAGTCAGGATGGGCCGGTTTGGTGGAAGGATGGGAGGGCACTGGGTGAGCTACCACTTCCACGACAGGTTGCTCGTCCTCCTGCTGCTGCTGCATATGGCGAGGAGGATCCAGATCTGCGCTGGCAGATCGCTGAGCTGGAGAGCCGGTTTGACCGCCACGAGGAGATGGTGGCTGCAGAGTTCGATGGCCTGCGCCTCCAGATTGATCAGCGCTTCGATACTCTACAGAGACAGCAGTTGGCGACCCATCAGGCATTTCTAGGATGGATGGCCGGCCATCCACCTCCTCAGCACTCCGCGGGCGAGCTACCCTCAGGCAGCAGCATGCCTCTTCAGGATTCCACTCTTCCAGCTGATGTTGCGGATGATCCTCTTGATGAGGATGTTGGCTGACATTCTCTATGTTTTGATTGTTTTGTTGATACTATGTCTTTGATACATTTATCTGAACTGGATGTTAGCTGTGTTTCTTATATTCATGCTATTTATGATACTTCACTATTCATGATACACTTATGATGTTTCATATGCCATTGTTTTTCATATACCGTTTTTTATGTGGATTAAGATTGAGGCGTTATTGGTTAAAAGGGGGAGGTGCTTGTCAGTCTTATTCATTATTTTACACCTTTTCGGTGTTTGACAAAGGGGGAGAGAATAATTAAGTTTAGAGACGATTTGACCTCTTTAAATCAATATAAAAAAAAAGAGGAGAAGGTAACTGAGTTATATCCATCTTAGGGGGAGATCTTAATTTCCCTGAAATTATGGATATGAGAGTTTTTCTGATCTAAACTTAAATTGTGTTGTCAAACAACAAAAAGGGGGAGATTGTTGATACAGTCTGACCTGGATGTTGTTTTGATGTTGACACTGATTTAAGTTTGAATCAGATATTAAATTAACTCAGATTAATTACTAATCAAGGTTGACTTGGTTAACCTGATTGACCTGATTGGGAAAAGTCCAAGCGAGGAGCTTGGCACGGGAAAGTCCTGGTGAGTGAAGCCAGGCAGTGGGAAAGTCCTAACTGGGATGTTAGGCAGTTGGAAAGTCCTGGTGAGTGAAGCCAGGCAGTGGGAAAGTCCTAACTGGGATGTTAGGCAGTTGGAAAGTCCTGGTGAGTGAAGCCAGGCAATTGGAAAGTCCTGGTGAGTGAAACCAGGCAATTGGGAAGTCCAAGTGTGGAAGCTTGGCATGTATGGTCGGAGAGGGTTCGGTAGCACGCTCTCTGGACCGTCAGGGGTGAGGGCAGCAAGCTTGGAAGCTTGACTCGAGACTCACAGCTTTGGATCGGTCTGCAGACCGATCCGGGCACATGGCACGGCTGATCGGCTCAGATCGATCCGGTTACTGATCGATCCGCAGATCGATCAGCAACACTCGCAGCACATCGAGTGTATACCGATCGGTCCGGGACCGATCAGAAAACTCGTGAGCACATCGAGTGTATCGATCGTCCGGGACCGATCGATAACACTCGAGCACATCGAGTGGATACCGATCGGTCGGGACCGATCGACCTCGATGCGCGAGTGGATACCGATCGGTCTTACGGACCGATCCAGCTGAGTCTGATCGGTCCACGGACCGATTCGTGCCGATTCGCGTGAAGGGGTGGATCGGTCTTGGGACCGTCCAGAGCACTGCGATCGGTCACGCCGACCGATCGCGACGATAATAGAAGCGTGGATCGGTCCGACCGATCCACAGGATGGCTTGTTTTGCATGCGCTTTCTCTTATTGTTTCTGATTCGCAATTGCTTTTACCTATTTCGTTTCTAACCATCTGCTGTAAGCTTTCTCGAAGTTACAGGTTACAGATTACTTGATGTTGGGTGAATTCAAATTAAGGATCATTAGTAGAAGGCGACAAAAAAGCTTTTGTTGTGTCTCGCTGCGGACAAACCAGTTTTGGTAGCAACGTCTCGTTTGCGATCTGCTGGCAGCCGTTTGGTCGAAATCAGCTTGACTTGTGCTGATAGGTTCAAGCTCAGAGGTACCAGTGGAAACGAGGATGCCATTGGTGGGAGCTGAGACAATCAGACAAGGAAGAAGCGTGATTGGCGACGTCGTGGACGGTTGCAGGGATTTGCAGGGATTTGCTGCAGGTTTGGCAGAGATCCGTTACAGAGCAGAGAGGCATATGAAGGTGGAGAGGAGAGGCTCTCGTGACAATGCTTTTTGTGCTCTTGCTGTGAAAAACACTGTGGAGAAAAAACTCTCTGGAAGATTGAAGCAGTGTGCTTGTTCTTCGCTGATTGTGGCTGTGAGCTTCCTTTGATCATTTCACTTGAGCCACTACTGTAAGTCTTGTGCTTAATTTCTTACTGCTGTTAAAGACTTTGTGGAGAGGTTACTCCACCGAGAAGGAGAATCCTTTAGCCGGATAGCTTCCGGGGTGTGATCTACCGAAAGATCAAGAGGATTCGTCCACCTTACGGACACGCCGAGGAGTAGGGGCAAGTTATCCCCGAACCTCGTAAATCTCTGAGTTAGTGTGCTGTGCTTTCTTGTTTTAGTTTTCTAATTCCGCTGTGCTAACAAAGTTCTTGAAGAAATTTGTGTTTAGTGTTTTTCAAAGAGGCTATTCACCCCCCTCTAGCCATCTAAGGTCCCAACAGTAGAGACTATTAACAGTATGCTACCTCTTGTATTCGGCCAAGCGATCCGCTCGGCTATGTGACATTGTTCGTTGAGCGCCGAAACCCTGACCTTCGACAGGGCGCCTATAACCACCACCTAGACACCGGCCGGCCGGCTGATAAGCACTAAAATCTATATTAAATGTCACAAATAGGCTTATCAAATTATACAAATGTATTTTCCACTGAACCCCTTAATTTCACAATAACGTTGTAGTAACGAGCCCAGGATCGCTCTCGAGGAATCAACAGTATGATGTAATTTAGGATTGTCTTTTTATTCCTATTTTTGGGGGTTTCGATATAAAAATGGAATTGGGGGGAATTAAACTTGAATTTAAATCTAACAAATGAAAAGCACAGCAAATAAGAAACTAATCTAATGCATAAAGTAAACCTAACTAGGTGTCACCGATTAGTCCAATACGCATTGTCACGCTACGTAATGAATTTCATTAACAACATACTAAAACTAAGGTATGAAATAGCTGGACAATAATGAAACTTAATCTTAAGCAACAATTAAAACCTTAACTACAGAAACTAAACCACACAACAGTGCTACAATTAAGCTAAAGCGGAATTAAGAACAATTTCAAACTCTATTGAAACTAAATTACCCAATGCACTTGAATTAAAACAATTAATCTAAAGAACTATGATTACTAAATCAAAACATAATAAACTGAAATGGAAATCTATCAATAGTAAAAAGAATGCAAAAGTTAAACCCTAAACCATCTCTACATCAAATTACTTCTCAAACGAGTCTCTCCTTGCCATCACACAAGGAAGCTCGGTGAAACCTCACTTTGGCAATTGGAGGAGACAATCTCAGTATCTAGCTCAACTCAACCTTTACCAGATTCACCGGACACCCCTCCAAGCGAATCTAACGAAGATTGAAGCTGCCAAAACTCTAGAAATCTGTAATTCTACTGTGCTGGAAACTCTGAGCTGTGGTGGAGTCGATGGTGGATCGAAGATCGTCGGAAGGGTTCAAGTACCACCGGAGGACCAACGCCGGTGAACAACTGTGAAGCAGAGCCACTGCATCGGAGGAACACCGCCGAGCAGGGTAGAAACAGAGTCGCCGTAGCAGAATCGTCGCCGCAGGACCACCTTGAAGCGATGCTCAAATACGGAAGCTGGACGCCAGTAGAAGGAAGTGTCAACGCTAATGAAACTCGCCGAGAAGTGGATCTGAAGTGGAGATGGGAGCGTCGGCGGAGGAAGACGAAGCTACAGTGGAAAATCGCGAGCCAACGCCGAGCTGAGTACACTGTAGCTTCTCAAAGCTTTTATACCCCTTTCAAATATGATCGGATGGCTGAGAATGTTTCGGGCTAAATCAATGGTGAAAATTCATCCAAAATCCGATCCGAAGGTGCTGATGTTGATCTAAGGTCTGGATCTACTCTCCCTTAGGTCGGATCGTCCAGATCATCACTGGATGGTCCAGATCTGCCCAGTCTTCAATGAACGGTCCAGATTTGATTCGGCTTGATCAATGGCTAGATGAACTCAGATCTGGATCAAAACTTCTGGATCTTCATCAATGGCTCAGATCTGCTCCCCATTAGGTTGGATCATCCAGATCTTCAACAGATGGTTCAGATCTCTCCTATTCTTGATGAACGGCCCAAATCAACCCAAAGCTTGATCTTCTCGTTTAAATTCCGATTCGAGCCCAATTTTGGTCCAAATAGATCCAAATCTAAGATCCTTTGATGCCTACAAAATAAGAATCAAATATTAGCATCAAATAGCACAAAAATAAGATAATTTGCAATTAAGTCCAAAAATACACACTATGCACAAAATGTGATGTAACCTTGATTTTAACCTATGAAATCAACATCAAACCATGCATATATGAATCAAAATAGTGCAGTAAAATCATGGTTATTAAATCCCCCACACTTAGTCTTGAACGTCCCGTGCAACTAAAGAAAACTAAAAATCATCTCAATAGAAATTTTCCTAGCAATACCTAAAAATGGTAAAAAGAATTTAACTAAGATCATCTTAGAGATCACAAAAAATCATTCATACCATTCAAACAATAATCAGTAGGTATGATAGTTTCAATCCAATTGAAAAATTAAGCAAGTTGCAATCTCACAAGGGATTTACCTATTCTAGCTCTGACACTCAAGCATGTGTATAAAGTGGAGCTCTCTCAATGTCACTCACAACATTTCACTACCATAAGCTTACTTATTTTCTAATTCTCCACCACTATAAACATAGCATACATGAATCAAAAGGATTTTATCATCAAAAATTTAAAATGGAGCAATAAGAACAATTTAAGTGAATGAAGTGGCAAAGGAAAAGGCTTAATTGAAGAAAATGAGAGAATGAGAGTATGAGAGGAATATACTTGATGAGTTGACCATTTGATGTGAAAAGAGATGAATACCATTTGTTTTTAACAATTCAACATATCAAGTTAACCTCCCCTTCAATTTGATGGCAAACAAAGAATCTTGATACTCTTTTGATACACTCTTGTGATGTGCCAATTTCCAAATTTTCTTCTGTTTTCACTGGATTTTTCACTTCCACTCCATCACTTGAAAGCTCAAAAACAAACTCACATTAGCTAATGGACAAGAATCCCCTCCCCCACACTTAAATTGTTGGCCGTCTCGGACAATTAAACAAATCAAACTTCCCAATGGCTTGATACTCTTCTAGCCACATTCTTTGTCTTCCTTCATTCAGCAAGTGTCTGCAAATTCGAATTCATCATAAACAGAAGCAATATGTTGGAGTGGTTACTGCAACATAAGAGAAGTCAACATTCCTTGGAGTTTGATAAAAATAGGAACCAGTCCAGGAAGTACATAAAAGAAGTTGACACAAAATAGAGATGAAATACCAAGTTCAGTTTCAGAATTCATCGGAGTTACATGCTTCTGTGCAGATCAAATTAAGTCACTCAATTTCAGAATTGATAGCTCAAATACAACTCCAATCAATCCAAGTTGACACACCTTTAGCTTCAATTCAAGATCTCTATTAAAATTTGGTGCAACTTAGGATTAAATCCTTTTATTCCAATATATTTGCAAAAACTCGACTCCACACTTGCAAAAAAAATTTTTTTCCGATCTGAAAATAAATTGAAAGGTTGGCACAACGCTCCAAAACTTAACAGCCAATAGGCTGATTTCTGCACAATGCAGAAATCTGTTTCTGATCTTGCCATTACTCACTCCAAGCTTCAATAATTAATTCCCATAGATCACCATTTGCCATTGAGCATACAATACATTTGCTTAAGTTTCTCAATGATTTGAGAATTAAATGCAGAAATTGGTACACAATTGGCACAATTCAAAAATTGAAATCAAAACTCAAATCACTGAATTCCATGCTCTAGTAATGTGCAGCTCAACACTAGCAGTTTTCCATATCTGTTTCAGTTTTTAAGGCAGCAATCTCAAGTTCTGCAGCCATTGCATCTAAATTTATCACCTTATTGTTGGTGTGTATACTGAAAGCCTAAGCTTTTATAAACATTTGTTTTGAATAAAGAATCACATTTGGTCAAATTATCTACATTTGTTTGTAGTTGTTCAATTAATTTATATTGTAGATAACATAGTATGTGGTGTCACATACAGAAGATGATGTTATCAGTACCTTATAAATTATAAACAGTGGCTCACGACCAAAATGGAAAGGAACAAACCATTAGAAGGTCGTAGTGTAATTAAGTATCAGTTTATCTTGATTGTATAATTACACTAGTACACTCAGAGTGTATTGAGTAGGACCATTTGAGGTCGTTTCTTTTATACTGACTTTATAAAGAAACAAAGACCTCAGTTATTATGGAAGTGTGTGCTCTTAATCCTAATGTAATAACAAGCACATATATTTGATATTTATTTCTTTAATTTATCAATGAGTGAGATTTAGTTCGTTGAATCAATAAACCCGATAAGTTGGGAAATGGTATCACTTATAGTGTGTGTTGTTGATTATAGAAGGAAATCGTGTCCTAGAGATACTAGGTTGATAATGTCCTCAAGAGGAGCTCATAAAGATTGTCATGTTAAACCCTGCAGGTGGACTTAGTCCGACATGATAATAAGGTTGAGTGGTACTACTCTTGGATTTAGATATTAATTAAATGAGTTGTCAGTAACTCACTTAATTAGTGGACATTCGATATCTTAAACACAGGGAGACTAACACACTCATAATAAGAAGGAGCCCAAAAATGTAATTTGGGATTGGTGCGGTAGTTCAATGATAGTTCTCTAGTGGAATGAATTATCATTGATAAAATTAAGTTGTGTGTTCGGGGCGAACACGGGATGCTTAATTTTATCGGGAGACCAAAACCAATTCCTCCTCTTGGTCCCTATCGTAGCCTCTTATTTGTAGAGTTCTATACCCACCTATACCCACTTTCTATACCCACCAATAAGGGGCCGGCCAAGCTAGCTTGGGAACCAAGCTAGGGCCGGCCTAGGTATATTATTGGGTGGCCGGCCCTAGCTTGAACCCAAGCTAGTGGGGGCCGGCCAAAATAAATTAAAAAAGAAATTTAATTTTAATTTTTATTATTATGTGGAAGATATAATTTAAAGAGAATTAAAATTAAAATATCTCTCTTGTAAAAGATCTACAAAAGATTAAAGAAAGAGATTAGATCTCTTTCCTTATTTGTAGATTGGAGAGATGTTTTATTTTCTCTTTAAAAATTATTCACATGTTGATAAAATTAAAATTATAGAAATTTCCTTTTATCAACCATGAAGAGATTTTAAAGAGAAATTTTATTTTTTTAAAATTTCCGGAAATAAATTAGGAAGTTTTAATTATTGATTAAAACTTGTCCAATTTGTTCTCCAATGAAGTGGCCGGCCATTGAAGTTTGATTTGGAAAATTTATTTTATTTTTCTAAATTAAATCATGTCAAGGAAATTGAGGAAATTTTATTGTAATTAAATTTCCTAATTTGCCTAGGCCAAGGAATATAAAAGAAGGGGTGAGGGTGCCTTCATGAGACACAACATCTATTATTTCTCTCCCTCTTTTGTTCCTTGGTGTGGCCGGCCAACCTCTCCCTCTCTTCCTCTTGTGGTGGCCGAACATCTCTATTCCCTTGGAGCTCTTGTGGTGGCCGGATACTACTAGGAGAAGAAGAAGAAGAAGGAGAGGAAGCTAGCATCTCTTGGAGCTTAGTTAGTATTTTGGTTTTTCTCCTTGGTGAAGTTTTCCTTTGTGGCCGAACCTTGCTTGGAGGAGAAGAAGGTGGTTGGTGGTTTCTCATCTTGGTAGATCGTTGCCCACACAACGTCCGAGGTTAGAAGAGGAATACGGTAGAAGATCAAGAGGTCTTTCTAGAAGGTATAACTAGTAGTTTTTCCTTTTCCGCATCATGCTAGTTATTTATGGAAATAATACCAAATACAAGAGGCTTACGTTCTAGTATTTCGAATATGTTTTTCGATGTTGTGTTCTTTTGTTTCTTTCTTTTCCTTGTGATTTGATTGTTCTCTTTGGTTAACCTAAAGTTATTTTAGGAAATTAAATATTAGCTTTCTATTAAAGGTTTTGTCTAGTCGGTGGTGGTTGCTCCCATATCCAAGAAGGCCATGTGCCTCGCCACGTCAGTACTGGGAACCTTTTATGGAAATTAATATTTAATGGAATTAATAACTTAAGGAGACTTGGGTCGAACGTGTTAAGTTCCGCAGGAGATCCAAGTCAAAACCTAAAAGAACAAATAGATTAAGTTTTGGATCAAACGTGTTAAGTTCCGCAGGCGATCCAAAATTTAATTTAAAAGAACACATGGTAGCTAGGAAAAGGTTCAGATCTTTGTACAAAATTTTTGTACAGTGGAACCTATAGGTTTTCCGAGTAGCAACCAACACTTATCATGTTGCAAAAAAAAAAAACACCTCCAATGCCACCTTCCTTCACCAACTACTTACTAATTTCTTGTAAAATTGATCAGTTTCAGAAATTAGTGTCACAAGCTTGGACAGGGTTTCATAGCTGGATTTGTGTGAAGATAGAAACTTAATTCAACACTCTTGCACTATTGTTTCAACACTTCACAGAACAGATTTAGGAATTCACTTTTGCAAGTATTTTTAAATATCTGTGTACAGCTTCATGTCACCTTTTTCTCCTAACATCAGTTTAGGAATTGAGGATTCCAACTCAGCAACTACTTTGCATATGGATGGAGAGACAAACAAAATTCGTTCACTGTCCAAAACTCTCTTGACAGCTGCTAAACTAGCTAATCCAGAATCTCTCACACAACAACCAGATTGAAGTTTTATAATCTGGAATTCTGGTAATCTGAAACACAAATTCAGAATTTCAGAAATCTGGACTAGGAAATCAGATTCAAAGACATTCATTCATAACTATCTTCCTTCACTGTTATGGTATCAAGTAACCAAAATTGTCTTCATTTCTTCAAAACTACAGCCTCAATCTGACTGTACAGATCTTTCAACCACCTAATAGTTACAACTTGATACATATTCCAGATTTCAGAAATCAAATTCTGCATTTTAATTTCTGCATATCCGCACAACAATCTTAATTCCCTTCCTGCATTTCTGATGATGAACACTATGCTTCTCCTCCTAGTTGCTGTTATAAACACCATTCTTAACTTTCTCTACTTCAAAATTGTTGTTCTTTAACCATCCAAGCCTCACAGACCCATAAATTCAGCCCTATAAATTCTGCAATTTCAGCACTTCTTCTGGAATTCAGCACCATGCTGGTATCTATGAATTATTGCTTCATTCTGCAGCTTCAATTGATATTGAATCAAGATGGCTTTAATTTCATTCATTTCATATTCGAATAACAAGTAAGCTTGGTTCAAATCAGCAGTTACCCCTTGGCATAGAACTAATCTGCTTTCAAATCAAGATGCACTGCATTGGCACGAAAATTTCAGCTTGGAATCTTACTTTTCCCTACTGCCTTAACAATCTAATTCCCAAACTGCAACTTCACAATTTTAGCAACTTGATACAAATTCTAATTTGTTTCAGCTTTGTTTTCAGCATTTCCCTCACTGTTTAAAGTTCCGAATGCTGCCCTCTCCTTCAACTTTTCAGAGTAATTGACACTCCATTCGAATGCTTAGTTGATGAAATAATAATAACCCATTTAATTCCAAATTTTTGATCTATTTAAATCACATTTCAGTAGCTATACAACTCATTATTCTTGCATTGTTTTGTGTCTAGATAAATCCCTGAATTCATCTTTTCTCATCTTGCAAATGTCATACAAGGTAAGCATACCATTTGTTTTCAGCAACTCTTAAATTCAACTAAGCTTCCACTCGTTTGGATATTGCATTCTAATTTTTGATACAAAACTGATACAAAACACACCTCCATATTCCAGCTCTGCACTACACTGTTTCTGTAGAATTCCTGCAATATTCAATTTCTGCAGAATGCAGCACAACACAGCACAGCAACTCCAACAGAAAGTTAAGATTTCAGCAATCAATCATGTCTGTGGCTGTTCTCACTGCTGCAATTCAGTGCATACTACATTTCTGCATATCAAAATTCAATATCAAGTTCTTGCAATTGTTTCTTTTTTTTCTTTCCAAGCCTTTGATACAATTTGGAATGATTTCATGGACTTGTTTAGCAATCCAAATTCCAGAATTCACAATATGTTTCCTAGAGTTTTGAATGTATCAACATAGTATCAAGTCTCAAAATCCAAAGCAATTTGAGCTTACTCTTGACATGATAAAACTCAAATGATGGATACATTTAGCATACAATCTAAAGAGCACTTCATTTATGGCAATATTTTCAGCATCTTGTTTTCTAGAACAGTAGCATCCCAACTATAAAATGCTCAGACTCTAGTTCTGGCAAATGTTCAACTTCATGTAGTGATTCTTGGGTGCTTAGCTCCATAGCACAAGTCCCTACATTTACTTCTTCTATCCTTGGTGATTCTTGAGGTAATGCTTCCAGTAAGCACTCCCCTACACTTAAATTATCTTCAAAAACAATACCTGCATCATTCACAACATCTAGAGCAACATCATCATTAGATTCAGAAATTTTAACAACTACATCATCATCACAAATAATATTAGAAAATTCTTATGAAGAAATAGAAGTAGTGTCAGGCCTGACAAGATCTCCACAATCCATCTCCTCACTGGCTCTTTGTTTTTGTAACTAATTAATAGATGATGCTATCTGATCTAACTAACTCTGTATATTCTGTATCCTTGCAAATTGTTGCTCTTGATGCTCTCTCATTTGTTGCATAACTTCATTGCATTTCCACATTGATTCTTCAATTTGTTCTTGTGCATCCTCATACCTATTCCGTTGCTCCATAGGTAGGTAGTACTGAGGCTGATAATAATAGCTCTCCATCCCATTTCCAAAATACTAATAATATGGATCCATGGTCAAATAAATCTCCTGTTCTTACACTGAAACACTAACAAATAAAATCAGAAGACTCAAGAACAAATAAAATCAACACATGGATATATAATCATGAAAGCAATCTAACAACAATATTTTTAAAGTTTTTCAAAATAAAGAACAATCCTAAAATTATTAAACATTGCATATTACAATATCCCCGGCAACGACGCCAAAATTTGATAAGCACTAAAATCTATATTAAATGTCACAAATAGGCTTATCAAATTATACAAATGTATTTTCCACTGAACCCCTTAATTTCACAATAACGTTGTAGTAACGAGCCCAGGATCGCTCTCAAGGAATCAACAGTATGATGCAATTTAGGATTGTCTTTTTATTCCTATTTTTGGGGTTTTCGATATAAAAATGGAATTGGGGGGAATTAAACTTGAATTTAAATCTAACAAATGAAAAGCACAGCAAATAAGAAACTAATCTAATGCATAAAGTAAACCTAACTAGGTGTCACCGATTAGTCCAATACGCATTGTCACGCTACGTAATGAATTTCATCAACAACACACTAAAACTAAGGTATGAAATAGCTGGACAATAATGAAACCTAATCTTAAGCAACAATTAAAACCTTAACTACAGAAACTAAACCAAACAACAGTGCTACAATTAAGCTAAAGCGGAATTAAGAACAATTTCAAACTCTATTGAAACTAAATTACCCAATGCACTTGAATTAAAACAATTAATCTAAAGAACTATGATTACTAAATCAAAACATAATAAACTGAAATGGAAATCTATCAATAGTAAAAAGAATGCAAAAGTTAAACCCTAAACCATCTCTACATCAAATTACTTCTCAAACGAGTCTCTCCTTGCCGTCACACAAGGAAGCTCAGTGAAACCTCACTTTGGCAAATGGAGGAGACAATCTCAGTATCTAGCTCAACTCAACCTTTACCAGATTCACCGGACACCCCTCCAAGCGAATCTAACGAAGATTGAAGCTGCCAAAACTCTAGAAATCTGTAATTCTACTGTGCTGGAAACTCTGAGCTGTGGTGGAGTCGATGGTAGATCGAAGATCGTCGGAAGGGTTCAGGTACCACCGGAGGACCACCGCCGGTGAACAACTGTGAAGCAGAGCCACTGCATCGGAGGAACACCGCCGAGCAGGGTAGAAACAGAGTCGTCGAAGCAGAATCGTCGCCGCAGGACCACCTTGAAGCGATGCTCAGATACGGAAGCTGGACGCCAGTAGAAGGAAGTGTCAACGCCAATGAAACTCGCCGAGAAGTGGAGATGGGAGCGTCGGCGGAGGAAGACGAAGCTACAGTGGAAAATCACGAGCCAACGCCGAGCTGAGTACACTGTAGCTTCTCAAAGCTTTTATACCCCTTTCGAATCTGATCGGATGGCTGAGAATGTTTCGGGCTAAATCAATGGTGAAAGTTCATCCAAAATCTGATCCGAAGGTGCTGATGTTGATCTAAGGTCTGGATCTACTCTCCCTTAGGTCGGATCTTCCAGATCATCACTGGATGGTCCAGATCTGCCCAGTCTTCAATGAACAGTCCAGATTTGATTCGGCTTGATCAATGGCTAGATGAACTCAGATCTGGATCAAAACTTCTGGATCTTCATCAATGGCTCAGATCTACTCCCCATTAGGTGGGATCGTCCAGATCTTCAACAGATGGTTCAGATCTCTCCTATTCTTGATGAACGACCCAAATCAACCCAAAGCTTGATCTTCTCGTTTAAATTCTGATTCGAGCCCAATTTCAGTCCAAATAGATCCAAATCTAAGATCCTTTGATGCCTACAAAATAAGAATCAAATATTAGCATCAAATAGCACAAAAATAAGATAATTTACAATTAAGTCCAAAAATACACACTATGCTCAAAATGTGATGTAACCATGATTTTAACCTATGAAATCAACATCAAACCATGCATATATGAATCAAAATAGTGCAGTAAAATCATGGTTATCACCGGCCGGTCAACCCACCCCCCGGCCTGTCACCTGCCATTTTGGCTTCCACGTGGCGTTGACCACACCGGACGGGGGTCCCCTGTTCTTAAAACCGGATCATTGGTAATTCATTATACCAACTTTAAATAAGCCTTAGTGCTTTGTTCATAATGAAAATGTTCTCACTTAAAATGGTCCATAACGAAAATGTTCTCACTTTTGTTCATAAGATTAATTTAGTCAATATAATGCTCAAACAATAATGTGTACAACTAAGTTAACAATAAACATTAGAGACAGACATGAGTACTGGAGCTTTGTATGTGATTATGTCTGAAAGCTGGAGGTGGAGTGCTGGATAGGGGTTGCGATGTTGACTGAGCAAAGACCTTTGCGTTGAATCAAGGACTCTTGGTTAGTGCGCTAAGCTCCCTACACACACTCAAACGAGTCAACAAAACGCCAGCACCCAAAAATCAAGGAAGGGGTCCCAAGTGAAGCCCCTCCGATGCTCAAGTCAGTATATCGCCTGAGCAAAAAGTAGAACAGTAGAGATGAATAGCAAGATACATGCATAGTACAATGTATAAAGTATGTGTACCTTCCTATTAGAGAGGACCCCTATTTATATATCACCTCCATGACCTCCGTAATCATGAGATGACAAAGGATGTCGGGTGTCAGAAGTTGTTAGGAAATAGAATATATACATCTTGGCGAGTGTATAGCTAGTCCAAGGAATCTTTCGCTACTCTTGTGTACCATTTTTATAACTAGCTCTCTCAATGAGGCGGTTAAAGGAATATGCGATTATAATGTGTCAACTGAGGGGAATCATAATCGCCTTCAAGGAAGGTTTCCTGAACCGGCATCATCATGGAAGGATATTCTCTAACAAACGGTTACTATTCTCTGACAAGTTGTTAGGATTCTCTAACAATATTGCTCCCTGAGTATATCTTTGTCGGGGGTTGCCCTGCCTAGTTATATGTTATGGAAAATAATAAATAGAACTTTGAGTTTTATAAAGCTAGCTAGCACTTGGCACTGCCCTAATATATATGTGGTAATCCTAGAACTTTGAGTGAAATACCGCCCTATCTTTAGAGACGTTGGAACATCTATTATGGTTCTAGAGACCTGAGTAAAATGTCGCCATGTCCTTAGAAACACCTGATTATGCTTCTGGAGATCTGAGTAAAATAGCATCCTGTCTTTAGGGACACCGGAACATCTGTTATGGTTCTGGAGACCTGAGTGAAATGTCACCCTATCCTTAGGGATGCCCAAACATTTATTATGGTTATGGAGATCTGAGTAAAATAGTGTGTAAAATACCGGAAAAAAAATGATAATTTTTAATAAGGGAATTTTCCGGAATTTTTGGACATTTTTCGGGAATTTTTCGGAGCTCGTATGGACGAGTGCACGGGGATAAAAACGGGGCCTCGAGAAAGCCTGTTTGGGCTACCCATTTAAGAGAGGAAAAGATTTATTTATTTATCTCTTTTTCCTTTTCTTATTTATTTTCTTATTTTCTTTTTGTTTCTTCTCATTCCCGCACCCTTCCTTCTTCTCCCCGACGCCGCCGCGTGCCTTCTCCTTCGGTGCCCTAACCGCCGGCCACGGCGGTTCCTCTCTTTATCTTCTCCTCTTCTCGGTGAAGCCGAGCCTTTCTTCCTCGCCGCCACCCACTTCCTTTTCTTCCTCACTGATTCTGTGCCCTAGCCGCCAGCAACCGAGCCGCCAGTTCTCGGTTCCCGATCGCGACCCCGGTGTTTCCCTTGTGCCCGAGCATTGCTGACACCGAGCAGGAGCCGAGCGATTTCTTGCCTTAGGTGCCGACAACGCACCTCTTTACCCTAGCGCCGGGCCGCCGTCGAGCCCTAGTTCTCCGGCCGACTCTTCCTTCCCGAGCCGCACCAGGCGATGCCATCACTTGAGGCCGGACGGAGCAGTGCATACCCCTACTCCAATTGCCCAGATTCGGTAGCCAATTTGTTCCTCTGCATAGTGTCAGTAAACAAGCCTTCTTCCCTCTGTATTGTCGTCGGCCACAAGATTTCGAGCATCAACAGATTTCTATAGCCTATTGACAGAGAGGAAGAAGATTTGGGTAAGGCAGGTAGGGTTCTGTGTTTGCAAATTCTTATGTTAGTGGGTTAATTGATTACATTGGTGTTTTATTTGTTTACAGCAGCAATATACCTTTGCTGGCAACAACAAATCGTGTGTGTGGATCAACAATCAAGGCTGTGAATTTAGGTAAGGGTAGGAATTTGATGCGTTTTGTAGTTAGATGTTTATGTGGTAAGGGAATTAGGTTTGGATTTAATCTAATGGGTTGATTGGGGATTTAGTTGCTAACCCTAATTAACTATTAGATTTAAAAAGGTAAATTGAGGATATGTGATTAGGGTTTTACCCTAATTTAGTGTCAGAGCTTTTTATTTAGCTATTTATATTGGAATTTTAGCTAAATAAAATATATCTCTGTTGGTATCACAGGACCTTGACGCGAGACGAGTATCTCGACGTCGTGTTCGGACCAGATTTGACATTTCCTATTGGAGGCGGGTACTTTTGACTTATTGTCTTTGATATGCTTAGTAATGAAAATAATATGTTGCATTAATTGTGTTTCCTATTTATTTCGGTTAATCACTGCCCAATACATGTTACCTGTTTGATTGATTGTTTGATTGCATCTCGTATTGGTCTTGTACCTGATCTATCATGCTCATGGGTAGTGATATAACCACGTTTCACATGTTCAGGACCTAGGTTTGATACCTTATTGATCAGTATATCTTGATATGATTTATTCGCTTTCGTGCACATTATGATATGTCCAGAGGTTGGATTAGTATATTACCATGCTTAGTGACATGCACCATTTGCATGATCGCATGCTGTGCGATAGATTGCTCCATTATTGTCGAGCACATTGCCAGTTTCATCACTGTTCGGTGCTCCGTTGTGACGCTCATGGGTAGCGAGATACAGCGTGGTAGCACGTCAGTTTGACTCTTCCGGTGCTCCGTTGATCCGCTCAGGGGTAGTGTGACGCAGCGTGTAGCACGTTAGAGATTCCTCCCCGTCATAGCGTACCGGGAGTTGAGAGCATTGCGCTCCCCCATTTATGATTTGGGGTAGGAGTACGTATGTACTCCGACAGCATCCCGTCCACTCGATCACTCATCAGGAGTAGTGTTGCAGAGTGCACGGTTGTCACAGCCCTACCCACTCGGTCCCACTGTTGTTGTGAGTCGGCTGACTGGCGTCAGGGGTGACCATGACATTGGCATCATATGCATGATGCATTTATTGTTTGTGTTTGTGTTTGTTGCACTTATATGCTGCACATTGCTTGGATACCTTGATTGACATGCATACAGGTCTTCTATACCTTTCGGACTGTTTTTCCTTTTACCGGGTCCTGGTTAGTACAGATTCTCTCCTGTTCTCCTCGGTTTGTAGTTACCTTTATCTTTATCAGGAGACTGTACGCATGATTAGTGCTAGGTGTTATTTCTTTACTTTGCATATCAATTGTACCTGCTGAGTGTTGGACTCACCCCGCCTCCATTGTTGTTATTTTCAGGTTGATGCTGTCAGGAGGGAGTTCCAGTCGCTGGTCCCCACTGCACCTCGAGGATGTGATTGGTTTTTCGTTTGGTTTCCTTTTCTGTTCTAGACTGTTTGCACTTGTTATGTTCTGGATTTATTTGCTTATGGACATGATATAGATTTTATTATATCGATGGATTTGGATTTGGTTTTTATTCTACTACATGCCTGCCTGGACGGCAGAAGAGGTGAGTAAAAAATCGGATTTGGGCTTTACGAGTGTAGTTGAGTAGGGTTGATTTCGAGTCAGAGTATTATTACTGCGTGGTTGTGTCAGCCAGAGGCTGAATATATATATATAAACTGCGTGGTGATTGATTTTCATTACTGTTATTATTCCAGCCGCCTGTGGCTGAGTATTTAGTGCTTGTAGAAAATTTTGATTGTCCGTCGTACAGGGGAGATGCTGCCGAAATTTTCTCGGACAGGGACTCTGATACCAATTTAGTGGTATCAGAGCAGGTTACGATACTTGTTTGGCATTTAGGATTTTTGGGATTTTATCTGATACCAATTTATTTGGTATCGGAGCAGGTTTATGATACCTGCTTTTGAGTTATGGATTTTTGAGTTTATCGGATACCAATTTATTTGGTATTAGAGCATCGTTTGCGATACCGGTGTGTTCTTATGAGTTTTACGTGTTTATCTGGATATGTTCGGATTTTACAGATTTCCGTCGATTTTCTCGTTTCGAAATTTTGAGGTATTTTGAGGAGGTTATATTGGTATTTATTTAATTTAATCAGATATGAGACGATCTACTCGTATTGCTGCGAGACGTGGTGCGGGACGACCACGTGGGAGGACCACGGGATCTCGGATATGCCAGAGATGCCCACTGTTAGTGAGCCTGTCAGTCAGGGACAGATGGGAGCATCGGGCTCTCAAATTCCGATAGCTCCTGTAGAGATACCTACTTTGGCCACACCGACGGTATCCACGCCTACCTTGTTTACCGTACCATCAGGAGTACCATTGGTGTACCCGACATCTGCTCCAGCGCAGCCTACGGCGTATTCAGTGCCACCACCACTTGGATCTACTGTGTATCCTATACCAGTGGCACCTGTACCCCAGTGCCTACATCCGGTACCTTTTCCTACCGTACCTCCAGTTGCCACCACTTTTATTCCCCAGGCAGTACCACCGACGACCTATGCTCCGGTATATACAGCAGCACCGGGAGTTCCTCCTCCGATCTATTCCGCGGTACCACCGGTAGTATCAGCTCCAGTGTTTCCGCCAGTTCCTGCAGCCGTCCCGACACAGATCACTGATATTATCGCTGCACGAGCTAGGATTCCAGCACTGGCCGAGTCGGTCGATTCACACTCTTTCGCGGAGATCTCGATCCGAGTATGGCTGTCATGGATAGAGACTATGGAGCGGACTTTCTTCTATATGGCTTGCTCCGAGTGGGAGAAAGCAGAGTGGCTACTTTTCATTTACGGGATGAAGCACACCGGTGGGTTACAGCGTTCTATTATTGGTGAGCACAATGTCACGTGGACCAGGTTCGAGAGGCTTTTGAGAGCCGCTTCTTTCCTTATCAGATGGCTCGTCGACAGGATTTTATGAGTCTGAGGCAGAATAATCGCTCAGTGACCGAGTATAATACTGAATTTCTCCGGTTGGCTCAGTTTTGTCCAGAGTTAGTTGCGGAGGACAGAACTCGCATGATGCAGTTTATACAGGGATTGGATGGTTATCTGCATGTACAGCTTGCCGGATTAGGGATTACATCTTACTCTGATGCATTGAATCGAGCTTTGATGATAGAGTTAGCTCGGCAGACAGCATATCCGGACAGGAAAAGAAAGCATACGGGTCAGACATCAGGTCAGGTCCAGCAGACACAGGCGACAGGACAGCCTCAGAGTAGTCGCAGACGATCAGGTCAGAGTTCTTCTGGGGTTTCTCGTAGGCCTCAGAAGTCAGGACAGTCTTCCTCAGGACGTTTCCGGTCTCCTCGGCAGGATCGGAAACAGTCCACCAGCGATATACAGTGTTTCCGATGTGGTTCCAGAGACCACATCACTTCAGCCTGCACTCTGGAACAGTCAGCCGAGATTGTCAGCTGAAGGCTCAGCACACGGCTTCCGGAGGGTCAGAGCAGAGGGGACAGTCTAGTCAGTCAGTGTCTCGACGAGGAGGGCGGAGATTCACACCCTCACAGCGTCAGCAGGGAGCAGCTCCCTCCGCAGCAGCATTTGGCATGCTTGGACAGGAGTACTCCAGTGCTTCTGTAGCACCCCAGAGTTTTGCTCCAGACTCAGTCTCAGCCAGCTGCACAGTATCAGTCACCATCCTCTCAGTCTTCTCTAGCTCCTTATCCAGCACCGCCTCAGTGGCAGGCTTCTGCCCAGCCGCAGCAGCCGCTGGCAGTGATACCACCTCCTCCTCCGCCAGAGACTGGTCGTGTTCATGCGATTACCAGAGAGGATGCTCAGCGGGCCGACGGATCCGTTTTCCACGGTACGATTTCTATTTATGCATTTACTGCTGATATTTTGATTGATACTGGTAGTTCGCATTCTTTTATATCCCGTACCTTTATGCGGGAGATTGGTAGATTACCTACTGTTAGGTTGCGGCGATTGACTGTCTCCCTACCGTCCGGTGATACTTTAGACGTCACCCAGGAGATCAGAGGTTGCCCGTTAGACTTTGGCAACATGATACTTATGGTAGATCTTCTAGTATTGGAGATGGTCGAGTTTGATATCATACTTGGCATGGATTGGCTGTCAGTATATCATGCTACCGTTGATTGCCAGACGAGGGTGGTCACCTTCCGGCCTCCGAACCAACCCTCGTGGAGTTTCACTGGCATCAGAGACGACTGTATCTCGATTATTTTGGCGATTCAGGCGCAGAAGCTACTGTCTCATGGCTGTCACGGTTTCCTATTATCTCTGATTAGTACTGAAGCCAGCAGTAGCGTTCCTGTAGTCCGTGAGTACCCAGATGTATTTCCAGAGGAGCTACCAGGTTTGCCTCCCAGAAGGCCAGTGGAGTTCGCTATTGAGCTGATTCCGGGAACCGCGCCGACATCGAAAGCTCCGTATCGTATGGCACCGAAAGAGTTGAACGAGCTGAAGGTTCAACTCCAGGAGCTTTTAGACAGGGGATTTATTCGCCCTAGTGTTTCACCATGGGGTTCTCCAGTTCTGTTTGTCAAGAAAAAGGATGGTACTATGAGGTTGTGTATTGACTACAGGCAGCTGAATGCAGTGACCATCAGAAATAAATATCCATTACCACGGATCGAGGATTTGTTTGATCAGCTCAGGGGTACATCAGTGTATTCTAAGATTGATCTGCGATCCGGGTATCATCAGTTGAGAGTCAGAGATTCTGATATCCAGAAGACAGCATTCCGTACCAGATACGGTCATTATGAGTTTTTGGTAATGCCGTTTGGGCTTACCAATGCTCCAGCGGTGTTTATGGACTTGATGAATCGTATTTTTCTGGAGTATCTGGACCAGTTTGTTATCGTTTTCATTGATGACATATTGGTCTACTCTCGTTTAGAGGAGGAGCATGCACAGCATCTTCGCACAGTCTTGGAGATTCTTCGACGACATCAGCTGTACGCGAAGTTCAGCAAGTGTGCATTCTGGCTATCCTCAGTTGGTTTTCTTGGAAACGTGGTTTCTAGCAGAGGTATTTCAGTTGATCCTCAGAAGATCGAGGCTGTCACCGGTTGGGAGCAGCCGAAGTCAGTTCAGGAGATCCGCAGTTTTCTGGGATTGGCCGGATATTATCGACGTTTTGTCGAGGGATTCTCGCGTATTGCTATGCCGCTGACACGTCTTACCAGAAAAGGCGTGAAGTTCATATGGTCCGAGGATTGCGAGACCAGCTTTCAGGAGCTGAAGCGGAGATTAGTGTCGGCTCCAGTTTTGGTTTTACCTTCTGGAGAGGATGGATTTGTACTCTACACCGACGCGTCTCTACAGGGTTTGGGCGCTGTTCTAATGCAGCACGGCAGAGTAGTCTCTTATGCTTCGCGTCAGCTGAAGGAGCATGAGAAGAACTACCCAGTTCATGACTTGGAGTTAGCCGCCATCATATTTGCTTTGAAGCTATGGCGACATCATTTATATGGTATCACATTTGAGATTCTCACTGATCATAAGAGTCTCAAATACATTTTTACTCAGAAGGAGCTTAATCTCCGACAGAGGAGATGGATGGAGTTCCTGAAGGACTACGATTGTACCATTAGCTACCACCCGGGGAAAGCTAATGTGGTTGCAGATGCGCTCAGCAGGAAGTCCAGAGGGACTTTGGCTTGTCACCGGACTTTAGTCACGGACTTGATTCAGAGTTTCTCGGAGTTAGATCTTGAGGAGCAGGGACCGACAGAGCAGGGTATTCTGGTTACCATGGTTGCTCAGTCGTCGATCAGGACGAGGATCCGAGAGGCACAGGCCAGTGATCAGCATTTGCAGTTTATTAGCAGTCAGATAGCTTCCGGGCAGCAGACCGAGTTTACACGAGACGAGGAGGGTATCATATACTTCCGAGGCAGACTATGCGTACCTCAGTCTCATCCGATCTTACAGGAGCTATTACAGGAGGCACATCGTTCTCGGTTTGCGATCCATCCAGGCGGAACCCGTATGTATCGAGACTTGAGGCGTTCCTACTGGTGGAACGGCATGAAGAAAGACATCGCGGATTGCGTAGCTAGATGTCTTGTCTGT
This sequence comes from Zingiber officinale, assembly GCF_018446385.1. Classification (NCBI taxonomy): domain Eukaryota; kingdom Viridiplantae; phylum Streptophyta; class Magnoliopsida; order Zingiberales; family Zingiberaceae; genus Zingiber; species Zingiber officinale. The sequence continues at coordinate 104,231,814 of NC_055991.1, forward strand.
CAGCAGGTGAAGGCTGAACACCAGAGACCTGCAGGATTACTTCAGCGGATTCCTATTCCTGGGTGGAAGTGGGATCACATTACCATGGACTTTGTGGTAGGGTTGCCGAGGACACGACGAGGCCATGACGCGATTTGGGTAATCGTTGATCGATTAACCAAATCCGCGCACTTTTTAGCGATTCGGAGGACTGATCCCCTGGATCGATTAGTAGATTTGTATTGTCGAGAGATTATCAGACTACATGGTGTTCCGTTGAGTATTATTTCCGATAGAGATCCACGGTTTACGTCTCGTTTAGATCTGCGGCAGCCTTGGGCACAGCTCCGTTTCAGATCTGACTTTCCATCCGACGGATGATGGACGGTCGAGCGGACCATTCAGACTTTAGAGGACCCGCGAGGTCATGTGTTATGGATTGGAGGCGATTGGGAGGACCATCTGTTGGTAGAGTTTGCCTACAACAACCTTCCATTCGGCTATCCAGATGGCACCGTTTGAGGCGTTGTATGGTAGACCTTCGGACACCGTCCTTTGGGATGAGGTTGGTGAGGCTCGGTTGTTGGGACCTCGGAGAGTTCAGCGGGATGCGAGTTGGTCCGCATACTATCGACGGAGGATGTCGAGGTGCGGGATCGTCGAAGAGCTATCTTGATCGGAGGACGAGACCCACAGGTTCTCTGTTGGCGACCATGTATTTCTGCGAGTTTCACCCACGAAGGGTGAAGAGATTTGGCCTCAGAGGTAAGCTAGCTCCGACATTGGCCCTTTCGAGATCTTGGAGAGGATCGGAGCGGTAGCTTACAGACTGGCACTACCACCGTCCCTGTCAGGCGTCCACGATGTATTCCACGTATCTATGCTGAGGAGATACGTACCTGACCCGACGCATGTACTGGCTGATATTCCAGTTCCAGTTCAGCCTGACATTACCTATGAGGAGGTTCCGGTACGGATTCTCGACCGGAAGGAGCGTCAGTTGCGGAACAAGACCATCCGGCTGGTTAAAGTCGGATGGCAGCATCATTCAGACGAGGAGGCTACTTGGGAGCTCGAGGACACTATCCGAGCTCGATATCCTCATCTTTTCACTTGAGGTATGTGATTTATTTACCGTTCAGCATTTATACTCTATATCTATTGTTAGTACTTGCTGATGGTAGATAACGAAATTTGGGGACCAAATTTTTATTAGTGGGGGAGAATGTAAAATACCGGAAAAAAATGATAATTTTTAATAAGGGAATTTTCCGGAATTTTTGGACATTTTTCGGGAATTTTTCGGAGCTCGTATGGACGAGTGCACGGGGATAAAAACGGGGCCTCGAGAAAGCCTGTTTGGGCTACCCATTTAAGAGAGGAAAAGATTTATTTATTTATCTCTTTTTCCTTTTCTTATTTATTTTCTTATTTTCTTTTTGTTTCTTCTCATTCCCGCACCCTTCCTTCTTCTCCCCGACGCCGCCGCGTGCCTTCTCCTTCGGTGCCCTAACCGCCGGCCACGGCGGTTCCTCTCTTTATCTTCTCCTCTTCTCGGTGAAGCCGAGCCTTTCTTCCTCGCCGCCACCCACTTCCTTTTCTTCCTCACTGATTCTGTGCCCTAGCCGCCAGCAACCGAGCCGCCAGTTCTCGGTTCCCGATCGCGACCCCGGTGTTTCCCTTGTGCCCGAGCATTGCTGACACCGAGCAGGAGCCGAGCGATTTCTTGCCTTAGGTGCCGACAACGCACCTCTTTACCCTAGCGCCGGGCCGCCGTCGAGCCCTAGTTCTCCGGCCGACTCTTCCTTCCCGAGCCGCACCAGGCGATGCCATCACTTGAGGCCGGACGGAGCAGTGCATACCCCTACTCCAATTGCCCAGATTCGGTAGCCAATTTGTTCCTCTGCATAGTGTCAGTAAACAAGCCTTCTTCCCTCTGTATTGTCGTCGGCCACAAGATTTCGAGCATCAACAGATTTCTATAGCCTATTGACAGAGAGGAAGAAGATTTGGGTAAGGCAGGTAGGGTTCTGTGTTTGCAAATTCTTATGTTAGTGGGTTAATTGATTACATTGGTGTTTTATTTATTTACAGCAGCAATATACCTTTGCTGGCAACAACAAATCGTGTGTGTGGATCAACAATCAAGGCTGTGAATTTAGGTAAGGGTAGGAATTTGATGCGTTTTGTAGTTAGATGTTTATGTGGTAAGGGAATTAGGTTTGGATTTAATCTAATGGGTTGATTGGGGATTTAGTTGCTAACCCTAATTAACTATTAGATTTAAAAAGGTAAATTGAGGATATGTGATTAGGGTTTTACCCTAATTTAGTGTCAGAGCTTTTTATTTAGCTATTTATATTGGAATTTTAGCTAAATAAAATATATCTCATTGGTATCACAGGACCTTGACGCGAGACGAGTATCTCGGAGTCAGATTGGACATTTCTATTCGAGGCGGGTACTTTTGACTTATTGTCTTTGATATGCTTAGTAATGAAAATAATATGTTGCATTAATTGTGTTTCCTATTTATTTCGGTTAATCACTGCCCAATACATGTTACCTGTTTGATTGATTGTTTGATTGCATCTCGTATTGGTCTTGTACCTGATCTATCATGCTCATGGGTAGTGATATAACCACGTTTCACATGTTCAGGACCTAGGTTTGATACCTTATTGATCAGTATATCTTGATATGATTCATTCGCTTTTGTGCACATTATGATATGTCCAGAGGTTGGATTAGTATATTACCATGCTTAGTGACATGCACCATTTGCATGATCGCATGCTGTGCGATAGATTGCTCCATTATTGTCGAGCACATTGCCAGTTTCATCACTGTTCGGTGCTCCGTTGTGACGCTCATGGGTAGCAAGATACAGCGTGGTAGAACGTCAGTTTGACTCTTCCGGTGCTCCGTTGATCCACTCAGGGGTAGTGTGACGCAGCGTGTAGCACGTTAGAGATTCCTCCCCGTCATAGCGTACCGGGAGTTGAGAGCATTGCGCTCCCCCATTTATGATTTGGGGTAGGAGTACGTATGTACTCCGACAGCATCCCGTCCACTCGATCACTCATCAGGAGTAGTGTTGCAGAGTGCACTACCCACTTGGTCCCACTTTTGTTGTGAGTTGGCTGACTGGCGTCAGGGGTGACCATGACATTGGCATCATATGCATGATGCATTTATTGTTTGTGTTTGTGTTTGTTGCACTTATATGCTGCATATTGCTTGGATACCTTGATTGACATGCATACAGGTCTTCTATACCTTTTGGACTGTTTGTCCTTTTACCGGGTCCTGGTTAGTACAGATTTCTCTCCTGTCTTCTTCGGTTTGTAGTTACCTTTATCTTTATCAGGGACGCATGATTAGTGCTAGGTGTTATTTCTTTACTTTGCATATCAATTGTACTCTGAGTGTTGGACTCACCCGCCTCCATTGTTGATATTTTCGGGTTGATCTGTCCGAGAGAGTTCCATTCTTTGGTCCCCGCACCTCGAGGATGTGATTGGTTTTCGTTTGGTTTCCTTTTCTGTTCTAGACTGTTTGCACTTGTTATGTTCTGGATTTATTTGCTTATGGACATGATATAGATTTTATTATATCGATGGATTTGGATTTGGTTTTTATTCTACTACATGCCTGCCTGGACGGCAGAAGAGGTGAGTTCGTCGGATTTGAGTTTTACGAGTGTAGTTGAGTAGGGTTGATTTCGAGTCAGAGTATTATTACTGCGTGGTTGTGTCAGCCAGAGGCTGAATATATATATATATAAACTGCGTGGTGATTGATTTTCATTACTGTTATTATTCCAGCCGCCTGTGGCTGAGTATTTAGTGCTTGTAGAAAATTTTGATTGTCCGTCGTACAGGGGAGATGCTGCCGAAATTTTCTCGGACAGGGACTCTTCTGGGGGCGTGACATAGTGCCCTATCATAAGGGGCGCCCAAACATCTGTTATGGTTCTGGAGATCTGAGTAAAATACTGCCTTGTCCTTAGGGATGTCGGAACATCTGTAATGGTTCTGGAGATTTGAGTGAGATATTGCCATGTCCTTAGGGGCACTCGAACATCTGTTATGGTTTTAGGTAAAACCATAGAAATGGGTCCCTTGAGCCCGAATAGTTTTATGGCGGTCATATTGTATATAGGGCTACTCATCTTTTGGAGAATGGAAAACCAAATCCCAAGGGACCAAACTAAGAATTCGGTTGGGTGTCCTTACAACTGAGGACTGGTTTGTATTCACTGAAATAATATCTCAAGATATTCAGATCCAGTTATGTTATTGAGACCTATCCGACTACACCTAGGGCTAGAATGCTCGTTTCTCAAGCAAGATTGGCCCTTAGGTCGTTCGTCCTTGAATTGGGGGCCTTAATATTGGATGACAGGCTAAGCTCTACCCAAGGGTGACCCTTTGGCCATCACCTTTCTTTGACTTAGACCTCCACCTCACCTTGACTTTACCTTCCATGTCAACTTTGAGGTTCTCATTTAACACCCCATATCAGTATATCATCAATACAATCTAAATACAATATATCAACTTTATGGATGATCAATTACACTCATTCTTAAAACATTCTCTATAAATATCTTATGTGGAAGACATTGTTGGACCATCTCTGTTGCTAAGATGAATGAAAAATTATTGTTACTGAATTTAAAATTCATACTTATTTGGTTTGTCGAGATGAGCTTGACTTGATGTCAAGATGAGCTTGACTTGATGTCAAGCTTGCCTGGATAGATCGAGCTGCAAGGTAGGCTGAGCTACCAGAGAAGGTTGAGCTACCTCATATAGCTAAGTTGTTGAGCAAAGTTGGGCAGGCTGAGCTACTAGGGATGTAACGCCCGAAAATTCTCAAACTTGCATTAGAATTATTCTATGATTTTTCTAGAATTTTTAGATATTTTTCTGGAATTTTCCGAGTAGCGGAAGTATCAAAAATAATTAAAAGAATAAAATAGCTTAGGCGGGAATCGAACCCGAGACCTATGGTGTAAGGGATAATGCTAGTAACCGGTGAACCCAGCAGGGCCGTGCTGAAAGAATGAGGAACCAATTATATTTATATTGGAGTTGGGTTCAATAATCCACTTAATATAAATAGGAAACTTAAAGAGGGTTTGGTTTATTTTATTTTGGTTCGGCAACTTCTCAACCCTCACCACCGAAACCTCACCGCCGCCTCTCCCTCTCCTCTTTCTCTCGGTGCCCCAGCCCCAAGGTCCATAGGTTCATCTTTCGGCGACGACTCCAACACGAAAGAGGTTCTTCTCCGCGAGAGGAACGCAAAGATGTGAGCGGATCGTCGAGAAGGTCATCTCCACCGGAATTCGAGTGAATAGAATCGTAAGAAATTACGAACAGGAGGTAAGAAACCCCTCACCTGCAGTATAATAGCTACCGTTTGATTTTCTGTGCATCGGTTTAGTTATATGCGTATGTTTTCGACACATAGGGTGTATTTAACCCTCCTCGCAGGTTTAGGGATTTAGTGAGTACCTTTAGATGGGTCGGACACGTCTTTTCTCCTTCAGTTGGAGGTTTAGATATTGTTGGGTGCCTAAAGGTAGTCTCCCTAATAGAGAGGGGAGTTAAAGCACACTAGGTGTTCGATTAAATAACTAGCTTAGAAAAGAATGCAACTTAGGCATTTTTATTAGCACAGTTGAATGCATTAGAAGCATCTAAATTAGTAAATCAGTTTATTCTAGCTTATATGGGACTACGGTCCAATGGGTGGGCTTCCACAGTCGCCTCTAGGTTCAGACAACCTAACTCTAGGTTCAGATAACCTAGAAACAGCAATTTAGAGCAGTTTAGCTATACTCAGTATTTTACTTTTCAGTTGGCACTGTACTGGATTAGATATCCATTGAGATGGGATCCCATAGTCGGTCCCTAGGTTTAGATAACCTAGTAGCTCTACTAAATTCGGGACTTGCAACCCCGGGTCTAGTTAGAGATGCGCGCATAGCACGTACAGTTGCCGGGCCCCTCAACAACATGTTTAGTATTTTCACTTACTATATGTATATGGTTTTCAACCTTTCACAAATTAGTTCTTGAATTCAGTACAGTTTTAGCAGTAACTCAGTATTAGCGTAGCTCAGTTCTTATTATCAGCTTAGTTTTCCCTGTGAATATGCATGATGACTTTATGTTCAGCTTTAGATATGTCATGATTGTATGCTTATATGCCATGTCATGCTTAGTTTATTCAGTATATCCAGCATATGTTTTAAACAGTATGATTTAAAATCATATTTGCATCGTTGCATGTTTTTGTGAGGTAGATGGTTTCTTACTAAGCTTTTTAGCTTATAGATACTACTTTTCTTATACTGCAGATAATGGTAAAGGAAAAGTGGATCAGTAGCGGAGGCTGGAGGGCAATGCTATCAAGATGTGTGTGGGCAGGAGTTGGAATAAAGATCTTTGGGATCTAAACAGTTTTACTTCAGTATTAGCACTTTGCGTTTTTAGTTTTCATTATTCAGTTTTGATTGTTAAGTGTTATGAAATAGTAAACCATGCACTATGTAGTATGCCAGGTTTAGAATGTTAATAGTTTTATATTAGTGTGATTTGCATTGGTTTAGAGTTGTTATGTGAGGTTTTGGCACGAAAGTCAAATCGAGTTCGGAATCGAACTCGATCGGTCTCGGACCGATCGGGGCACAACGATGCCCTGGATCGGTCGGTGGCCGATCGAGACATCTGATATGCTCATCCTCGATCGGTCGGCCGGCCGATCCGGCCTGATCTGATAGCGTTCGGAGAGTTTCGGGAGCTTGGATCGGTCCGATCTAGACATACTGGATCGGTCGCCGTCGATCGACCACACACTGGATCGATCGGTAGCCGATCCGATTGGGAAACGATCGGCTACGATCGATCCGTGGATCGATCGGCCTCCGGATTGAAGTTAGTTTTTAGCCCTAGCTCAGTTGGGATGTTCAGTTTCTCCTCCTTAGCATATGTACACCAGCAAAGAAAGGTCTTTAGACCTTTCTTATCAGTTGCATCCGTCATTAGTAGAGTAAAATTTTTAATTATCCCAGCTTTCCGCACAGTATAGTTTAGCATTATTGTGACGATCGGTCTTACAGCCAGTATCCAGAAGGTGGGTCGTTACAGAGTGGTATCAGAGCAGTGTTCCATACTTCCTACACACACATCAACATTGTACCTGCAGCTTCCAAGTAAGAATACCTCTACTTAATTTATGCTCCTTGTTTTTGTTATTACAGTTCATGTTCATATGCCTACTGCTTACTAGTATGTATTAGTTTTTAAACATGATATCAGTAGTTATATAACTGCGATTACATTAGTTATGTTATGTTCTCTATGTCTTTAGAAATGGCACGAGGACGCCCAGTTAGAAGGGCACTAGCTACTGAGCCCCAGAGGCGGCGGTTCGGTGCCTCCTCCGGACCTCTGACATTAGTGGCTCGATTCTGACTAATTTGAGCAACAGAAATAGTCACCTTAAAGGCTAATCAGTAGAATACCCCTCACCCCGGAACCGAATTTGACGACTCGGTAGTCTTAGAGGTTCCACCACCTCGACCCTACGATTACCGGCCTGACACAGTGTCAGTGAGCCAAGAAAGAAGCCTATCGATCCGGTGGCGTGAGTCAAGCAGTACTTCTCGGGCACTAGTGAACCATGGGATGCACAAGCTCGGTTCAAAACACTGGAGACTTCTGGACTGGCCGTAACACGAGAAGGTGAAGTGTGCCTCCTTCCGACCAAACGCACGCATGTGGTGGGAAAGGATCGGAACGGCGCCCAGTAACCGATGTTATGGGCTGACTTGAGAAGGAGTTCTTCGAGGAGTTCTTTCATACTCGGGTCACAAGCCGCCACTACGATGAGTTCACCGAGTTTGGGTAACCTTTCAGAGAGGAAGCCGTGAAGAAATTCAACAGGTTGGCTCGTCTATGCCCGAAGCTAGTCGCAGAGAAGGAACGAATCCGGTTGATGCTCAAGATGCCGAGGCCGAGATAGCAGTGAACGTGGCTGGTGGCATACATAGGCCACAAACCACAGAGGAGTTAGTGAGCAGTGCCTTGACCACAGAGCATTACCAGAACAGCATAAAGCAGCAGAAGCAAGTCTCTTCAGAGTCCAAAGGCCAAGGAAACTTTCACACTCAAATACAGCAAGGCCATAGCTCTAACAGGAAAGGGAACTCCAACAGCAAGCGCAAATCAGGAAGTGACCCAAAAGGAGGACCATCTAGCAAGCGACCCAGTTACCCAAAGTGTGCTACTTGTGGGAAATTTCACCCAGTTGTGAGGGCACACGAGGATGCTTTGAATGTGGACAAGAAGGCACATGGCCAAGCAGTGCTCGAACAAGACCGGTCTTCCTCGGCCACAGCAGATTCAGTATGCAGGCCAACCAGCTCAGATGCAGGCCGCTCTAGAAGGTCCACTTATCAGCCAGGCAGGTTAGAAGCCCCTCTAGCTACTGGCGAATGCAAGGATCTACTCACTCACGAGAGAGGACGTGTGATGCCTCGGCGGTTGTCACAGTCAGATTAGCCTTTTCAGTTATAGTGCTCGTTTCTATTTGATACTGGGGCAACCCATTCATATATAGTCAGGGTGTTCTCCGAAAAATTAGAAATACCCTCAGAGGTACTCAGTGGTCAGTTTTTGATGGCACTACCTTCAGGAGAGATCATGGCATCCACGCACTGGCTCAGAGCAGTGTCGGTCATTATAGCAGACAGGGAACTCTTCTGTGATCTGATCCTGCTGGAAATGACTGACTACGACGTCATCCTTGGAATGGACTTCCTGATCAGATACGGTGCTTCCATAGAGTGCCGTAAACAGAAAGTCGTATTCCAACCCGAAGCAGAAACATAGTTCGAGTACATCGGGGAACCAAAGAGAAAAGCCAGGAAATTTCTCTCAGCTATGAAGGCACAGAAGTTGATGGATTCGGGTTGTACGGGGTACCTAGCACATGTAGTCAATACCAGCCAGGACAAGGACCAACAGCTAGTAGGAGTCCGAGTTGTATGTGACTACCCAGCAGTCTTCCCTGAGGAGTTACCAGGCCTAGCACCAGTCAGGGAGATTGAATTTGAGATAGAGCTCTTCCCCGGCACCAATCCTATTTCCAAAGCGCCATATCGCATGGCTCCAGCAGAGTTGAAGGAACGGGAGCAACTCTGAGGCGTGAGGACAATGCCTAGTCACTCACCATGGGGCGCTTGTGTTGTTCGTGAAGAAGAAGGATGGAAGCATGCATCTATGCTACTGATCATTGAACCAAGTCACCATCAAGGTGTATCCCTTCCCGAATCGATGACTGTTCGACCGGTGAAGGGAAGCAGTGTTCTCCAAGATAGATCTCAGATCAGGTTATCATCAGGTCAAGGTTAAAGAAGGGGATATACCCAAGACAGCATTCAGAACCAGATACGGACACTACGAGTTCGTAGTCATGCCCTTTGGCGTGAATGCTCCAGCTACATTCATGGATCTCATGAACAGAGTATTCAGGGAGTATTTAGATAAGTTTGTTATTGTGTTTATCGATGACATTCTTATCTACTCAGGAACTCAGGAAGAACATGCAGAGCACCTGAAGACAGTACTACAGACACTTCAGCAGAACCAGCTATACGCCAAGTTCACGAAATGTGAATTTTGGTTAGATCAGGTGTCCTTCCTGGGTCACATCATCTCCAAGGATGGTATTATGGTAGATCCCAGCAAGATAGAAGCAGTAAGTAACTGGAAGAGACCTAAGAACGCCAGCGAAATCAGGAGCTTTCTGGGATTAGCAGGATACTACAGAAAGTTTGTAGAGGACTTCTCCAGGATAGCCTCCCCACTGACAGCTCTTCAAGTGGACAGAGGACTGTGAGAACAGCTTCAGCGAGCTAAAAAGGAGATTGACCAGTGCTCCCATTTTGGCTCTACCAGACAACACCAGCAGCTTTGACATCTATAGTGATGCCTCTAAGTTGGGACTAGGAGCAGTACTGATGCAAAACGGCAAGGTGATCGCCTATGCCTCCAGACAACTCAAGGATTATGAGAAGAATTACCCTACTCATGACCTCGAGCTTGCAGCAGTAGTGTTCGCTCTCAAAATTTGGAGACATTACTAATATGGAGTTCAGTGCAGAGTGTATACAAATCATCAGAGTTTGAAGTACTTCTTCACTCAGAAGGATCTGAATATGCGACAGCGCAGATGGCTATGATATAGACATCCTCTACCATCCAGGGAAAGCCAATAAGGTAGCCGACGCACTTAGCAGAAAATCCAGTGCTACCTTGTTATCTCTTACGACCATGTCACCACCCCTATAGAAGGAGATCGTAGATTTCGGTCTCGAACTCATCGTTGGACAGCTCTCTACTATGACCTTAGAGTCTACCTTGCTTGGTGATATTCAGTCAGCTCAGGAGCAGGACCCTGAAATTCAGAAAATCAAGCAAGGGCTAGCAGAATCAGAAAGTAGAGAATTCAGAGTGTCTGATAGCGGGGTGTTGTATTTTGGTGACAAGGTCAGGAGGAGCTACGGAGACAGATTTTAGATGAGGCTCACAAGACTCCCTATGCGATGCATCCAGGTTACACCAAAATGTACCAAGACCTGAAGAACCGTTTTTGGTGGCCCGGGATGAAGCGAGACATCGCCAGATATGTTAGCATCTGCCTCACCTGTCAGAGGGTCAAGGCAGAACATCAGCGACCAGGAGGAGTTCTGCAGCCTATACAGATTCCAGAGTGGAAGTGGGAGGATATCTCTATGGATTTCATAGTGGGACTGCCCAGAACCACGAATGGTTTTGACGCCATCTGGGTAATAGTCGACAGTTGACTAAATCAGCCCACTTCTTAGCTATCAAGATATCTTACTCCATGGAGAAGCTAGCTCATTGTATCTCCGGAGATCGTCGGACTACATGGAGTCCCACGAACCATCATTTCGGACAGAGACAGCAGATTCACATCACACTTCTATACAGTCAGCGTTGGGCACTAAGTTAAAGTTCAGACATTCCATCCTCGGATAGATGGTCGAGAGAGTAAACGGTACTCGAAGATATGCTCGGAGCGTGCCCTAGACTTCAGAGGAAGTTGGTGCAAATATCCGAGCTTAGCAGACAACAACAGCTATCGAGCCACTATCGGCATGGCACCCACGAGGCTCTCTATGGGCGGAGGTGTAGATCTCCAATCTGCTGGTATGAGTGGTGAGCAGAAGGAACTAGAGCTTCAGACGGATCTAGTAGCAGATACCACAGCGGCCATACAGGAGATCCGCCAGAGGATAGAGACAGCTCAGAGCCGCCAGAAAAGCTATAGAGTTTTCAGTCGGGGATTCAGTGTTCCTCAGAGTGGCTCCCATGAAGAGAGTAATGCGTTTTGGTAAAAAGGGCAAGCTAAGTCCCAAATATGTGGGACCATACCTTATCAGCAGAAGAGTGGGCAAGGTAGCATATGAGCTAGAGCTACCCCAGGAAATGTCAGCTGCCCACAACGTATTTCATGTCTCTATGCTGAAGAAGCATACCCCAGATGCCACCTAGGTGATTGAGCCCCAGTCGGTACAGATCCGCGAAGACCTCAGCTATGATAGTCGGCCTATTCAAATAATAGACCGAGCAGTTAAAAAATTGCGGAACAAGGAAGTACCATTAGTCAAAGTCATTTGGCACAGTCACACAGCAGAAGAGGCAACTTGGGAGACAGAAGCCAGCATGAGACAGAAGTACCCGGAATTGTTCTAAGTTCGAGGACGAACTTTTTATAAGGTATGGGGGATTGTAACGCCCGAAAATTCTCAAACATGCATTAGAATTATTCTATGATTTTTTTGGAATTTTTAGATATTTTTTCGGAATTTTCTGAGTAGCGGAAGTAGCAAAAATAATTAAAAGAATAAAATAGCTTAGGCGGGAATCGAACCCGAGACCTATGGTGTAAGGGATAATGCTAGTAACCGGTGAACCCAGCAGGGTCGTGCTGAAAGAATGAGGAACCAATTATATTTATATTGGAGTTGGGTTCAATAATCCACTTAATATAAATAGGAAACTTAAAGAGGGTTTGGTTTATTTTATTTTGGTTCGGCAACTTCTCAACCCTCACCACCGAAACCTCACCGCCGCCTCTCCCTCTCCTCTTTCTCTCGGTGCCCCAGCCCCAAGGTCCATAGGTTCATCTTTCGGCGACGACTCCAACACGAAAGAGGTTCTTCTCCGCGAGAGGAACGCAAAGACGTGAGCGGATCGTCGAGAAGGTCATCTCCACCGGAATTCGAGCGAATAGAATCGTAAGAAATTACGAACAGGAGGTAAGAAACCCCTCACCTGCAGTATAATAGCTACCGTTTGATTTTCTGTGCATCGGTTTAGTTATATGCGTATGTTTTCGACACATAGGGTGTATTTAACCCTCCTCGCAGGTTTAGGGATTTAGTGAGTACCTTTAGATGGGCCGGACACGTCTTTTCTCCTTCAGTTGGAGGTTTAGATGTTGTTGGGTGCCTAAAGGTAGTCTCCCTAATAGAGAGGGGAGTTAAAGCACACTAGGTGTTCGATTAAATAACTAGCTTAGAAAAGAATGTAACTTAGACATTTTTATTAGCACAGTTGGATGCATTAGAAGCATCTAAATTAGTAAATCGGTCTATTCTAGCTTATATGGGACTACGGTCCAATGGGTGGGCTCCCACAGTCGCCTCTAGGTTCAGACAACCTAGCTCTAGGTTCAGATAACCTAGAAACAGCAATTTAGAACAGTTTAGCTATACTCAGTATTTTACTTTTCAGTTGGCACTGTACTGGATTAGATATCCATTGGGCTGGGCTCCCATAGTCGGTCCCTAGGTTTAGATAACCTAGTAACTCTACTAAATTCGGGACTTGCAACCCCGGGTCTAGTTAGAGATGCGCGCATAGCACGTACAGTTGCCGGGCCCATCAGCAGCATGTTTAGTATTTTCACTTATTATATGTATATGATTTTCAACCTTTCACAAATTAGTTCGTGAATTCAGTATAGTTTTAGCAGTAGCTCAGTATTAGCGTAGCTCAGTTCTTAGTATCAGCTTAGTTTTCCCTGTGAATATGCATGATGACTTTATGTTCAGCTTTAGATATGCCATGATTGTATGCTTATATGCCATGCCATGCTTATTTTATTCAGTATATCCAGCATATGTTTTAAACAGCATGATTTAAAATCATATTTGCATCGTTGCATGTTTTTGTGAGGTAGATGGTTTCTTACTAAGCTTTTTAGCTTATAGATACTACTTTTCTTATACTGCAGATAAAGGTAAAGGAAAAGTGGATCAGTGGCGGAGGCTGGAGGGCAATGCTATCAAGATGTGTGTGGGCAGGAGTTGGAATAAAGATCTTTGGGATCTAAACAGTTTTACTTCAGTATTAGCACTTTGCGTTTTTAGTTTTCATTATTCAGTTTTGATTGTTAAGTGTTATGAAATAGTAAACCATGCACTATGTAGTATGCCAGGTTTAGAATGTTAATAGTTTTATATTAGTGTGATTTGCATTGGTTTAGAGTTGTTGTGTGAGGTTTTGGCGCCAAAGTGCTGAAATCAGAGTTCCGGCGAAATCGAACTCGATCGGTCTCGACCGATCGGGGCTGGCAGATGCCTGGATCGGTCGGCCGACCGATCCAAGACGATCTGATATCTCTGTATCCTCACGGATCGATCGGCCGGCCGATCCGGCCGACTCGATAGCGTTCGGGAGAGTTTCGGTGCACGGATCGGTCGGAACCGATCTAGACATACTGGATCGGCCGACCGATCGTGACACACTGGATCGGTCAGCCGACCGATCCAGTTGGGAACAGAACGACCGCAGCTCTGATCGATCCGTGGATCGATCGGCAGGTCTGTGAGTAGTTGGGAAGTTAGTTTCTAGCCCTAGCTCAGTTGGGATGTTCAGTTTCTCCTCCTTAGCATATGTACACCAGCAAAGAAAGGTCTTTAGACCTTTCTTATCAGTTGCATCCGTCATTAGTAGAGTAAAATTTTTAATTAGCCCAGCTTTCCGCACAGTATAGTTTAGCATTATTGTGACGATCGGCCTTACAGCCAGTACCCAGAAGGTGGGTCGTTACAAGGGAAGGTTGAGTAGAGATCTTCTAAACTATCTAGCTGGGAAGCTGGCAAGAAGCCGCCAAGTAGGAGGTTGAGCAGAGCTACCAAACTGCCTAGTCATCTGGGTGGGTAGGGAGGTGCTGCGCAAGAAGACAAGACCGTCGAGCAGACTAGGACTTATAGAACAAAGTTGTGTGTGAGGACTATCGAGGCCTGTGTTAGACATAGATTTCTTAAATAGATGTGTCCCCTCAAGCGATGCTTAGAAGTTTCATTAGACATATAATTCCTAGGATATAATGGCTCGACCATGTTCACAATCAAGCATTGTTTATAAGTGGTGAACTAAACTACACCCAAACACTAACATTAGAAAAAATAAAGAAGAGTTGTTGAGTAGGTCTGCTCGACAAGGAGGTGGAGAAGATGGGGATGATGTTCGATGGAAGTCATTGTGTGCTTTATGCACTCTTCTCTGCACTTTGTCCTCTATCCAAGATAGGAGTCTCCTTATATATGCTCGGTACCTAGGCAGCATTACATTGTATTTTAATGGACACGTAATGGTCATTCATTACCTTCATCTGCCTGGGCTAAAATGCCAGCAATTAGTCAATAATGGATGCTAAGAAAATAGTTCATGTGACAAAATGTTAGTTGATCCACTTAGATAATCTTTACCCTGATCGGTCTGACATTAGACTTAGTGCAATCCGAACTCTGAATATATATGCCCCCCTCTCCTCCTTATGTTCACAATATTAAAAGTTGAAAATTAATATAAATCAAGCTTCATGCCACAAAACTCTGAATGTGGAACTCAACCCTTAAACACATTAGAGTACATTTTTCATTTACATTTTCAATAGACCTTTGGTCAAAGGATCAACAGTTATATGATCATATCATTATCTCTTCTTCAACAACCTCTTCTTCAACAACTAAGTATTATTGGAAAGGTTAATCAAGTTAATCAAGGTCAAATTGACTCGAGTTGGAGTTTCAATATTTGATCAATATGTTAGTTGGATGAGGCATCAAGTAGGTCAAGGTTGACCGGTACTTGACAATAGATCAAAATGTTAAGTTGGTTGAGCAAAAAGTTAAGTAGGTCAAACTTGACCAATACTTGATAAGATATGAAAAGTTTAAGTGGATCACGATCGATCAGACACTTAGCGGTTAGAAGTCTAACATGGAGTTGGCACAAGAAGAAAGTCTAAGTAGGTCATGGTCAACTAAATATTTGGCAGTCAAAAGTCTAACAAGGAGTTGGCATGAGGTGTGAAGCCCTAGCAAATCAAGGTTGACCAAATGCTATGCAACGAGAAACTCCCGACTGGTCAAAGTTGACTAGATGTTATGTAATAAGAAGTCACAACAGGTCATAATTGATTGGATATCAGGCAAAAAAAAAAACCTAGTAGATTGGCGTCAACTGTATATCAAACAAGATGAGATTTTAACTTTGATAAGGCTAAAATAGGAGTATTAGTTGATTGATAAGATATATCAATCAACTAATGGATGTAAAATCTTAAAAATAAGGTTGCTACTGTATTGCTACAATATTACAACGATAACTGTGAGCAGTATTTTTATATAATAGCAATCAAGTAATGGGTTTGGTCAGTCAACTGATAGGCACTTTAGCATCATATAGAAGCTTCAAAACTCAACTGATTATGATCAATCGACTGATGTCATTGTTCAAGTAAATAGAGAGTTTAAAACTCAACTATGAGATTCGACTTATTAGGCAACAGTCGAATAAGGTAATGGACAGTCAACTGATGTTGAGATAGATGGATTCATTGAGTTGATGGGCCAAAACAACATTCGAATCTGTAGTGGATCAATCGACTGATGGCTAAAATCAATCGACTGATAAGTAGAAATTACATCAACCCTATAAAAGAGGGTTTCAAAGAAGCTCAAACCAATCGATTCTTGAGAAGTTGGAGATGAAGTGCTACATTTTTCACCATCAAGAGGTTATCCAAAGTAATAAGCAAGATTTCAAAGCAAGGATTTCATTTGTAAAGTTTATTTTACTTTCATTTGCTTTTGTATTTGTATCTTATTATGTTATTGCAAGAAAAGGTTGTAAGAAACTTCTTTGTCTCTGGAAGGTATCTAAGAAGAAGAAGGATAATGGTAGTAGTCGTTAGACTAGTTCTTAGACGTGGTCACCTTGAGAGGTGGTGAGCCAAGTAAAATCAAGCGTGTTAGCATATATTCTTGTTTTGGTAACTCCAAGTTTGTTTCAAGTTTCATTGTACATTCTCAATGATGAAGCGATCAAAGCTATTCACCCATCTAGCTCGCAAGATCCAAACAAGAACTTTATTTATATATGTTTAGTAACTTTAAAGTACTAATGAATTGTGAAAATAAGGAATGTTAGAGAGTTATGGAAATGAATTTTTAGCGACCTAGCAATATTGTCAACAATTCCAAGTTCTAAAAATATAATTCCACAACCATGAAGCTTGAATTGTGGATGTTAGAGAGAGCCCTAGAGCCGATCATGTGATGATTGTTGTATATATATATATATATATATATATATATATATATATATATATATATATATATATATATATATATATATATATATATATATATATATATATATATATATATATATATATATATATGTGTGTGTGTGTGTGTGTGTGTGTGTGTGTGTGTATTTATAAAGGTATTTCTTTATGGTTATTATACTTACTTGTATTGGTGTCAAATAACTGAGTATAATAGCGTCTTTGAGTAGAAGGTTCTTATCTATATAAATCGATTAGTTGAATTGATAATGAGATGATATAGAGAACACTACTCTTAATCATTCCTAGTCAAGTATTAACATTCAGGGACAATGTTAGTGCAATGAGACTAGCATGTAGGTCAACTCGATGACTTGATCTCACAAGTCATGGATATTAGATATCAAGTTGGCACATAGGTATGCATTGGAGAATGTATATTGAATGACCCTCCATGAGAAAGTATCATAGATCATTATATGAGTGTCATATACTTTCTCATGTGACTATTAGTATGACTATCAGTCCTTGGACCTGAAGTCACCATGGTTCCCTACATAAGGAGTTGCATACTTTGGCTTCGTCAAACGTCACCCGTAAATGAGTGGACTATAAAGGCAACTACTGGGTATGTAACAAATTATGTGGAGGGATGTGAGTGATGTAGAAGGGATCTATCCCTCCTATATGATGGGAGTGATATCATGATTCTTGATAGAGTGAGACCATTAAGTGCATGGTCATGCCCAAATAAGTCAATATGAGATATTGAGCTCATTTGATTAGAGTGAGTCTACTTGGAGTTCAAGATATAGATTGATTAGAGGATGACATGGTCTATGCCTCAATTGATCAATTTAGATGTCAAGGATAGAAGGACATTGTCACATATTGTGAGAGTCACAATTAGTAGTCACAATGGTGATGTTGGATCTCAACATTCTTGTAACTTGGGTAGTAATGATGTGTTACTAGATAACACTCATTGCTTATGTTTCTAAATGGGTTTAGGAGCATTGCCAACGTTACAAGAACCTATAGGGTCACACACAAAAGGCAGTTAGATGGAGATTAGGTTCATATGATGGACCAAGAGGATTAGGTTCATGTGATGAACCAAATTAGATTAAGAGTAATTCAAATTAGACTAATTGAGTTGGACTCAATTTGATTCATGTGTCGGATGAGTCTAATTTAGACTATGATTCATTGAGTCAATTTAAACCAATGAATAGAGATTCATTAAATTAAATTGATTTGAATTAAAGGGTAGATTTGATCAACCATGGGAGATAAGAGGTCAAGTTTGACTTGACTAAATGCCACCTCATTGTGACTTGGCATGGGCTGACCAATGATGTAGTTACACATCATCAGGGCTATATCATTGTGTGCCACCTCATGAGGAAGACCAAGAGTCATGACTCTTGGTATTACATGGAGGTATAAAATGCTCTAATAAGTGGCCGACCACATATGAATAAGAAAGGGTGTGCTTATTCAAGGTCTCTTCTTCTTTCTCTCTTCTTTTTCTCTCCTTCTCCTCCATTGCCGAGATCTCTCAAGAGTGCTAGCACACTCTAAGTGGTTCTCTCCACCTTTTGTCTGTGTGGATACGTGTAGAGGAGTGTACACTTGACACTCTACGAGATCCGGCAACCATTTGGACGAGCGGGATAAGCGAAGGGCATCGCGACAAGGGTAATACTTCCTTTTCATGTAGATATAAGGTAGATCTAGTGTAGACAAACATATCCATGAATATTTTATTTATCTATCTTCGCACGGATCCGTGGCTAGCTTCGAGGTTTCTGCAACGCAAAAAGCGATTTTTGTGGCTCGAAAGTTCTAACAGTGGTATCAGAGCCACGTGCGAAGCTTGTATATGTTTGTATTTGTTATTATGAAAAGGTTTCAGATCTGTAAGTTTCTATAATTTTTCTACTTTTATGGATTTTGTGAGTATTTTTCTTGTAGAGGCGAAGCAACAAGTGCTTGGACACTTGTAGGCTTCAAATACCGAGAAAAATCTTCCAAAACGGCAAGGTCTCGCCAAAAAAAAATTATTTTTTTTGGCACAGTGACTTAAGACGCTATTAGATCAGTTTGGGATACTCGCGATATTCATTTCATGAGAAGGGGCGCTGTCCCTAACCCCGCAAGGGGCATTATTTCGCGATCATGCCCGAAAATCGCTAAATGGAACCTCCGAGAAGTTGTGACTCATAAAATTGATAAAACAGTAGTAAAATTATAGAAATTTATGTAAAATACATAATTTAGAATTATGTATGATATTGTGATGGTCATGACCCAAAAACCCCAATGTGGTTGGTTAAAATTGTGTTGTAATTCATAATATGGCCTGTGCGCCATTTTAGTATTGTGCGTGTTGTATATGATATGCGACCTGCGCGTCGTGCCTCTCTTATTATGTTCCTATTGTAAATAGATTTTAGACTCGAGTGTAACTCAAGTTTCATATTTATAATGTACAAAATGAAGCGGTGGAAGGTCCACTCAAGAAGGAGTTACGAGGAGGGTGCTGTGAACACATGGCGGTCAAAAGGAGGCGCTTGAAGAAGTCGTTAACCCTAGGTTGACCGTCCGACCTTTTCATTGGCTTCAGAAGATCGTAGTAGGGCCATGACCTCATCACAAATTAATTATATATATATATATATCATTGCTTGTGTGTATGTGATGCATGCTAATGTAGGGTAATTAGTGTCTTAATGCGTATATGATACACATTCATGATTAGATTAGATCTTAATCAAGTCAACTCGAAATGCCTACCAAGTTTTGATACCCATCACTACCTCAATCATTTGTTGTTGTTGAATCTGCCAAAGCAGAGCAACGCATTTATCTTGGTAGGGTGCGGAGGGACAATCTTAGTCCCGCCTATCAAAGCTTGGGTGAGAACAAACTCAATTAGATTGAGTATAACTAATTAACTCAATTGGATCGGGTGAAACTATAGGCATTTTCCAACGGTTGGGAAGATAGTATAAACAAGAGTTGCATAAAGATGTAATTGGTAATTAGTTATCTACCAATCATATTAAGTCTTGGATGATTTAGCCAAAGCTAACTCAAGGCATAGTATGATGTGGATCTTGTCCCACGAGAATTATAGCTAATTGGTACGAATCTAGTAGTGTAGTTTGACCACATCTATGACTTGATTCTATAAAAGCCCTATAATTCAGTGGAAGCATCATTTAGTTAAAGGCCTAATTAAATTATAAGTGGAATATGATATTTACTTTCTGCTTTATTTATGTTGTAGATTGTCATGTTGACGAACACGAACATTTTCTCCTTGCGTTCTGTCCTTGACAAGGGCAAGCTCAATGGAGCAAATTTCCTGGACTGGTACAGGAATCTGAGAATCGTTCTCACACAAGAAAGAAAATTGTATGTCTTGGAGCAGCCCATTCCGGAGGCACCTCCTGCCACTGCCACGCGAGCCGACCAAGATGCTTATAAGAAGCATCAAGATGATGCATTAGATGTGTCATGCCTCATGCTCGCAACCATGAACTCTAAGCTTCAGAAGCAACACGAGTTGATGACTGCTTATGATATGGTTGAACATCTTCATCAACTATATCAAGGACAAGCAAGGCACAAGAGATTCAAGATCTCTAAGGCACTGTTTCAGTGCAAGATGTAAGATGGGACTCCCGTAGGTCCATATGTACTCAAGATAATTGGGTACATAGAGAACCTACAGAGGTTGGGATTCCCACTTGGCCAAGAACTGGCCACTGACTTGATCTTGCAATCCTTGCCAGAAAGTTACAGTCAATTTGTCATAAATTACAACATGAACGAAATTGATAAGCCACTGCCTGAGCTGCTAAGCATGTTGCAAACTGCTGAGCTCAACCTTAAGAAGGTAAAGTCCAACTCTATTTTGATGGTGCAAAAGCATAAAGGCAAGGGCAAGCCTAAAAGTAAGGGAAAGTCCTAAGCCAAGGGCAAAGGCAAGGTAATGAAACCTAAAGGAGGGGTTTCCAAGGATGCTACCTGCTTCCACTACGGTCAGACCAGGAATTGGAAGAGGAACTGCAAAGGATAACTGGAAGATCTTAAGAAGAAGAGAAATGAGATTTCTACTTCAGGTATATATGTTATAGAAGTCAATCTCTCTATTTCTTCATCGTGAGTATTAGATACCGGATGTGCTTCTCACATTTGTACTAGTGTATAGGCGCTGAGAAATAGCAGGGCATTGATGAAGGCGAGGTGGACCTACGAGTAGGCAATGGAGTACGGGTTGCTGCTGTTGCTGTAGGAACTTACTTTCTATCTTTGCCCTCTGGGCTTGTACTAGAATTAGATGAATGTTGTTATGCGTCTGCTCTCACAAAGAACATCATTTCAGTTTCTTGTTTAGACAAGAAAGGCTTTTCATTTATAATAAAGAGCAAATGTTGTTCCAGTAGGACCGTTGCAGCCGGCTAGGAGGGGGTTTGTTGGATAGCCCTGTAAGAATAAAAACAAACAACCCTCCTCGAACTCTTTAAGCTAACACTTGCATAATAAAAGCCGAACAGTAAATTAAAAACATAAAGAAAGAGACAAGAGGTTTACTTGGTTACAACCGATGTGGTTGTTAATCCAAGGAAGATTAAGCGCACTAAATACTCCTTCAGGCGGAGAAGCCTCTTACAACGTTGAAGCACAGAAACAGAAGCTTAACTCTAATAGCACACAAGCGTTGGA
The DNA here is from genome assembly GCF_018446385.1 of Zingiber officinale. Taxonomy (NCBI): domain Eukaryota; kingdom Viridiplantae; phylum Streptophyta; class Magnoliopsida; order Zingiberales; family Zingiberaceae; genus Zingiber; species Zingiber officinale. The sequence continues at coordinate 104,253,219 of NC_055991.1, forward strand.
ATTATAATTCTGAGTTCGTTGAAAAGCTTCTGGACCAAAGCTATATTTATAGCCCTGTGGGGGATAAAACTTTATCCCCCAACGTTCAAACGAGCGAAAGACTCGATCTGGTCAAAATGGAACTCCGAGCGCCCGGAGGTCCGGGCGCCCGGAATGGATCCGGGCGCCCGAACCCAAAGTGAACTTCTGGTTGAATTTTGGTCCGGGCTCTCTGCTCCGGTTCAGCTCGCCTTTGGTCCGGGTCTTTCGCTCCGGATTCGCTCGCTTGGGTGATCTCTGCCATCCGGAAAAGGGCTCACCCAAACACAACTTTCGATTTTCTCGAGCAGCCTTCCGCTCTGGCTTCTTGTCCCTCGGAATCGTCGCGTGTTTCCTTCTTGTCCATCAGCGTACTCATCCATAGTCTTCGTCCCTTAGTCGCACCCCGTGCCGACCTTCTCGCTAGCTGCGTCTCTTGCTCCCCGAGCAATCTTCCGCTCCGGCTTTCGTCCCTCGGAACCACCGTATGCTTCCTTCTCGTCCACCGGGGTACTCTTCTGCAGTGCCTCGTTCCTCAGACGCACCGCGTGTCGTCCTTCTCACTAGCTGCGTCTTCCGCTCGAGTACCTGTGCTCCTAAGCTACTGCACACTTAGACACAAGGTTAGAAACACACAGAACCTAACTTAACTTGTTGATCACACCAAAACATCCTTGGGGTTCCAACAATCTCCCCCTTTCTGATGTGATCAACCCAAGTTAAGCTAGGGTCAAAAATAGATATGAAAATTAAACAATTTATTGCAATAATGTGCAACAAGATAGAAACATTAAATTTCAAAAATTTCCAATTTTCAATTTTCTACCTCCCCCTAGACTTATACTTTTTCCTCTCCCTCTTTGATTACATAAAAAATTTGGGGTTGCAAAAAAAATCTAAGGGTTGACACTTAGAAAATTTATAAAAATCTATTTCAATGATTTTCTGGAGAATATTTCTAAGTCAAGAAAAATTTCTAAGTCATTAAGAACTTTTCTGAGAAGTTTCTAAGTTTTCGCCATCAAGAAAAAATCTTTCTAAGACCAAAACTTTATGCAAGAAAATTTAAGAAAATTTTTTAGAACATTAAAAAACTTTCTATGCATTTATTTTATTTTCTTTTCTTTAATTTTTTAATTCTCATGATTTTATCAGAAAATTTTAAATTTCTATTTTAATTTATCATAACTTCTTAAATCACAATTTTTCAAATTTAAGTCAACAAATATTAAACATGTTAAAAATTTTATTCGATCTTTTAACCTGTCATTTTCTATTATTTTTTGATTTTCTACTACACAAAAATATTTCAATAACATAAATTCTAACTTGATAAAATTTTTCGACAGTATAATTTGTAAAAATCCTTTCGGCAATGTGCAAAATTTGTTCAAAAGAATATTTTATAATTTGCAAAATTTATTTGACAAACGATTCTCTAATCCGAAAAACTCTTTCGATGAGATAATTTGTAATTCAGAAAAAATTTTAGATCCGGAAAAAGTTTTCGACAATATTTCTAGTTTTCGTAATTCTTTCAAAAAAAAGTTTTGCAATACACAAAATTCTTTTGTCAAAATACTTTGTAATTTGCAAAAATCTTTTGGCACTATTTCTAACTTGCAAAATCCTTTTATCAAAATATTTTGTAATTTGTAAGAATCTTTCGTCGAAACTTTTTACAATTCGAGAAACTCTTTCGATAATATTTCTAGTTTGCAAGGATCTTTCGTCAAAACATTTTGTAATTCAAAAAATTCTTTCGTTGATTCAATTTTTAATTCGTAAAAATCTTCAGGTAATTTTTCGATTAATTGAACTAATTGTCAGAGGGTAGATGCCATATCTTACTTACCTCGTCGGTCGTTGGTTCTCCCCCTGTTGAATTACTTTCTTCTGAAGTCTCTCCCTCCCCCTTCATTGATGCTCATCTAGGATGAGCTTTATGTGGCTTTGGGATGGAGTTCGGCTGTCTCGGTAGTTTCCTCATTCTTAGACTGTTCTGTCGACGGCTTGGTGTCCATTGAGTTGTCGGCTTCGAAAGGTTCTTCGTAGAGCTTCAAGAACTTTTCTCAAAGTTCTTTTGCGCTTTTATATTCGCCAACTCTATCAAGATCTTCATTTGGAATTACGGTCAAAATGTGAAATTCTGCCCAACCGTTTGCCATTGACTCGTCACGTTGCTTTTTGTTCCAGAGGCGTAGATCGAGTTCTTCTCCATTCGTTGTCTTTGGTGCTTCATAACCACATTTCAATATTAAAGAAATACCAAAATCTAAATTTAAATATACCTCCATTTTTTTGTTTCCAAACGGCAAACTCCCCCTCGAATGCAGGTGGGTAGATGTTATCTCCGGCCATCGTTTTGTTGCTTCAGACGACGCTTAGTCCTTCTGAGGTGTCTCGGCTCTTATACCACTTATAGGACCGTTGCGGCCGGCTAGGAGGGGTTTTTTTGGATAGCCTGTAAGAATAAAAACAAACAACCCTTCTCGAACTCTTTAAGCTAACACTTGCATAATAAATGCCGAACAGTAAATTAAAAACATAAAGTAAGAGACAAGAGGTTTACTTGGTTACAACTGATGTGGTTGTTAATCCAAGGAAGATTAAGCGCACTAAATACTCCTTCAGGTGGAGAAGCCTCTTACAACGTTGAAGCACAGAAATAGAAGCTTAACTCTAATAGCACACAAGCGTTGGAATTACAATTTTGAGTTCGTTGAAAAGCTTTTGGATCAAGGCTATATTTATAGCCTTGGTCAGGGTGCCCCGAAGGGTCCCGGGCACCCTGGGGGGATAAAACTTTATCCCCCAATGTTCAAACGAGCGAAAGACTCGATCTGGTCAAAATGGAACTCCGGGCGCTCGGAGGTCCGAGCGCCTGGAATGGATCCGGATGCCCGGACCCAAAGTCAACTTCTGGTTGAGTTTTGGTCCGGGCTCTCTGCTCCGGTTCAGCTCACCTTTGGTCCGGGTCTTCTGCTCTGGATCCGCTCGCTTGGGTGATCTCTGCCATCTGGAAAAGGGCTCACCCGAACCCAACTTCCGGTCTTCTCGAGCAGCCTTACACTCCGGCTTCTCGTCCCTCAGAATCGCCGCGTGTTTCCTTCTCGTCCACCAGTGTACTCATCCGCAGTCTTCGTCCCTCGGTCACACCCCGTGCCGACCTTCTCGCTAGCTGCATCTCTTGCTCCCCGAGCAATCTTCCGCTCTGGCTTTCGTCCCTCGGAACCACCGTACACTTCCTTCTCGTCCACCGGGGTACTCTTCCGCAGCGCCTCATCCCTCGGTCTCACGCGTGTCATCCTTCTCGCTAGCTGCATCTTCCACTCGAGTACCTGTGCTCCTAAGCTCCTGTACACTTAGACACAAGATTAGAAACACACAGGACCTAACTTAACTTGTTGATCACACCAAAACATTCTTGGGGTTCCAACAATTCTATTTATTTAAATGATATGTTCTATTGTAGTGCACATCTGATGAACGGACTCTACATTCTAGACTTAGAGAACCCCATCTATAACATAAGTACCAAAAGGTTCAAGTCAAATGAAATGAACCGAACTTATCTCTGGCATTGTCGCTTAGGTCATATAAATGAGAATCACTTATCCCAGCTCCATAAAGATGGTTTACTGGACTCATTTGATTTTGAATCATATGAGACATACGAGTCATGCCTACTGGGCAAGATGACCAAGACTCCCTTTAGTGGACACAGCGAAAGAGCAACTAACTTGTTAGGACATACATAGTGATGTATGTGGCCCTTTCAATGTCACTGCCAGAGGTGGTTATAAGTACTTCATTACATTTACTGATGACTTCAGTAGATATGGTTATGTGTATCTGATGACACATAAGTCACAATCCTTTGAAAAGTTCAAAGAATTCAAGAATGAAGTACAAAACCAGCTAGGCAAGAGTATTAAGATACTTCGATCAGATCGAGGTGGTGAATACCTTAGCCATGAGTTTCGTGACTATCTAGCTGAGTGTGGGATTCTATCCCAACTCACTCCTCTTGGAACACCACAGTAGAATGGTGTATCTGAAAGGAGGAATCATACCATATTAGATATGGTACGATCTATGATGAGTCACACAGATCTTCCTATATCTTTTTGGGGATATGCTCTAGACACAACACCCTTCACACTTAACCGTGTTGCATCCAAATCTGTGATAAAGATACCATATAGGATATGGACTGGGAGAGATGCCCAGATATCTTTTATGAGGATTTAGGGTTGTGAGGCTTACGTTCGACGTCAAGTCTCGGATAAACTGGGACCCAAATCCGATAAGTGCTATTTTATAAGATATCCCAAGGAAACGAAGGGATATTACTTCTACATTCCCAGTCACCACAAAGTGTTTGTGGCTAAGACTGGGGTATTTCTAGAAAATGACTTTGTTTCTAGAAAAACTAGTGGGTGTACGTTCGATCTTGAAGAAGTTCAAGATATGGACCATAGCACTGAAGCCTTGATGGAAGTTAAACTGGAACCGTAAAATGTTGTGGATGATGAGATTGTTGCACAAGGAGTTGAGGGACAACAACCAGTTCAAGTAGACCTACCTCTTCGCAGGTCTGACAGGGTACGTCATCAGCCTGAGAGATACTCATTTCTCTTGTCTAACCATGACGACGTTATGCTCGTTGAGAATGAGCCTACCTCCTATCAGGAAGCTGTGATGAGACTAGATTATGAGAAATGGCTAGAGGCGATGAGATCCGAGATGGAATCCATGTACACCAACCAAGTATGGACTTTGGTTGATCCACCTGAAGGCGTCAACCCCACTTGGTGTAAGTGGGTCTTTAAGAGAAAGACTGACATGGATGGACTTATGCATACCTATAAGGGTCGTTTGGTAGCTAAAGATTTCAAGAAAATTCATGGTATTGACTATGCTGAAACTTTTTCTCCAGTAGCGATGTTTAAGTCCATTCAGATCATGCTTGCTATTACAGCATACCACGATTATGAGATCTGGTAGATGGATGTCAAAATCGCATTTCTGAATGGAAACTTGCTCGAAGATGTGTACATGACACAACCTGAGGGTTTTTGTAGATCCATTGCATACTGCAGAGTATGCAAGCTGCATAAGTCCATTTATGGACTAAAGCAAGATTCTCGGAGCTGGAATCTTCAATTCAATGAAGTGATCAAACAGTTTGGTTTCATCAAGAATGAAGATGAACCCTGTGTCTACAAGAAGGTTGTTAGGAACACAGTTGTCTTCCTTGTATTGTATGTGGATGACATACTACTCATTAGAAATGGCATCCCTTTGCTGCAGTTTGTAAAGACTTGGCTGGGGAATTGTTTCTCAATGAAGGACTTAGGTGACGCAGCCTGTATTCTAGGCATAAAGATCTATAGAGATAGATCTAAGAGATTTCTTGGCCTAAGTCAAAGTACATATATTGACACGGTACTACGGTTTGCCATGCAGTGTTCTAAGAAAGGATTTCTATTGATGTCACATGGTGTGAGTCTTTCGAAGACTCAAAGTCCCTCTTCTAGAGAGGAGAGAGACCGCATGGATAAGATCCCTTATGCTTCAGCCATAGGATCTATCATGTACGCCATACTATATACTCGTCCTGATGTTTCGTATGCTTTGAGCATGATGAGAAGATACCAGTCAGATGCTGGTGAGCGTCACTGGATATCGGTCAAGAATATTCTTAAGTACTTGAGAAGAACTAAAGAATATTTCTTGATATTTAGAGGTAATGGTGAGCTAGCTGTAAAGGGTTACAGTGATGCCAACTTCCAAACTGACCAGGATGATTATAGATCGCAGTCTGGGTTCGTGTTTTGCTTGAATGGTGGTGTTGTGAGCTGGAAGAGTTCGAAGTAGGACACGGTTGCTGATTCTACAACAGAGGCCAAGTATATTGCTGCATCAGAAGCATCAAAGGAGGCAGTTTGGATCCGCAAGTTCATTATTGAGCTTGGGGTGGTTCCTAGCATAGCCGATCCTATAGAGCTCTATTGTGACAATAATGGAGTAATTGCGTAGGCTAAGGAACCTCGCTCACACCAGCGGGCCAAACACATACTACGGCGCTTCCATCTCATTCGAGAGATCATCGATAGAGGAGATGTGAAAATTTGCAGAGTACCCACAGAGGCTAACGTCGCTGATCCCTTGACCAAGGCTTTGGCACAGAGAAAGAATGATGATCACACTAGGTCATTGGGTGTTAAAGCCTACACTAATTGGCACTAGTGCTAGTGGGAGATTGTTAGTGAGAGCCCTAGAGCCGATCATGTGATGATTGTTGTATGGACTCGATGTATTATATTCCTATATATATATATATATTTATAAAGGTATTTCTTTATGGTTATTATATTTACTTGTATTGGTGTCAAATAACTGAGTATAATAGCGTCCTTGAGTACAAGGTTCTTATCTATATCAATCGATTGGTTGAATTAATAATGAGATGATATAGAGAACACTACTCTTAAGCATTCCTAGTCAAGTATTAACATTCAGGGACAATGTTAGTACGATGAGAATAGCATGTAGGTCAACTCGATGACTTGATATCACAAGTCATGGATATTAGATATCGAGTTGACACATGTGTATGCATTGGAGAATGTATATTGAATGACCCGCCATGAGAAAGTATCATGGATCGTTATATGAGTGTCATATACTTTCTCATGTGACTATTAGTATGACTATCAGTCCTTGGACCTGAAGTCACCATGGTTCCCTACATAAGGAGTTGCATACTTTGGCTTCGTCAAACGTCACCTGTAAATGGGTAGACTATAAAGGCGACTACTGGGTATGTAACAAATTATGTAGAGGAATATGAGTGATGTAGAAGAGATATATCCCTCCTATATGACGGGAGTGATATTATGATTCTTGATAGAGTGAGACCACTAAGTGCATGACCATGCCCAAATAAGTCAATATGAGATATTGAGCTCATTTGATTAGAGTAAGTCTACTTGGAGTTCAAGACATAGATTGATTAGAGGATGACATGGTCTATGCCTCAATTGATCAATTTAGATGTCAAGGATAGAAGAACATTGTCATATATTGTGAGAGTCACAATTAGTAGTCACAATGGTGATGTTGGATCTCAACATTCTTGTAACTTGGGTAGTAATGATGTGTTGCTAGATACCGCTCATTGCTTATGTTTCTAAATGAGTTTAGGAGCATTTCCAAAGTTACAAGAACCTATAGGGTCACACACAAAGGGCAATTAGATGGAGATTAGGTTAATATGATAGACCAAGAGGATTAGGTTCATGTGATGAACCAAATTGGATTAAGAGTAATTCAAATTAGACTAATTGAGTTGGACTCAATTTGATTCATGTGTCGGATGAGTCTAATTTAGAGTATGATTCATTGAGTCAATTTAAACCAATGAATAAAGATTCATTAAATTAAATTGATTTGAATCAAATGGTAGATTTGATCAACCATGGGAGATAAGAGGTCAAGTTTGACTTGACTTGAGAGGGAAGATGAAGGGTCAAGTTTGATTTGACTAAATGTCACCTCATTGTGACTTGGCATGGGTCGGCCAATGATGATGTTCCACATCATCAAGGCTACATCATTGTGTGCCACCTCATGAGGAAGACCAAGAGCCATGACTCTTGGTATTACATGGAGGTATAAAATGCTCTAATAAGTGGTCGGCCACATATGAATAAGAAAGGGTGTGCTTATTCAAGGTCTCTTCTTCTTCGTCTCTTCTTTTTCTCTCCTTCTCCATTGCCGAGACCTCTCAAGGGTGCTAGCACACTCTAAGTGGTTCTCTCCACCTTTTGTCTGTGTGGATACGTGTAGAGGAGTGTACACTTGACACTCTACGAGATCCGACAACCATTTGAAAGAGCGGGATAAGCGAAGGGCATCACGACAAAGGTAATACTTCCTTTTCATGTAGATCTAAGGTAGATCTAGTGTAGACAAACATGTACATGAATGTTTTATTTATCTATTTTCGCACGGATCCGTGGCTAGCTTCGAGCTTTTCGCAATGCAAAAAGCGGTTTTTGTGGCTCGAAAGTTCTAACAGTGGATTCAAACACGCCACTAACTCATCTTCCATAGTGGATGTAATGCTGATTAATTGATTTCCACTTATACATGAAACTTCCCCTCCATCTAAAAGGAACAAGTAGCCAAATATTGACATTCTAGTGTTGACACATCCTGTTGGATCGAATACATGTGAGAGGGGAGGGGGTGAATCTATAAGGAACTAGAGCGCTAAACACGCTTATGCGCAGCGAAAACCATTTAGTTCCTCCAAGAGATCCATGCGAAGGGAAAGAAAATATACTAAGATTTGAACAACAACATGATAGTATATCTTTGATGCGTGCTCACGAACTCCAGACAGCTTGGATCTCAGCACGATCACACGTTCGCGCCTCTATGGTATCCACACGAACAAGTATCTCCGTTTGTCTCACAAACTCACAAAAGTGGAGAAGAGAATTACCTAAGGTTATGCTAGCAACCAAGCAAGGTAATTTTGGCCAAGAGAAGAGGAAGGAGAATGAAGAAGTTACTCAAAAATGAGAGAAAAATTGCTTAAGTATTTTCATCCAATGAAAACACTTAATGAGCATTAATTTAATTAATGAGCATCACTCTCCATTAAGGGCCACACTTGAAACTCTTCATTTTTTAATTCAATTTTGAAAATTGAATGACTCATTGATTTTTGAAAATTCAATGAATTAATCTCCATTAATCCTCACTTGAGTCTAACTCAAGTCTAATTCAATCGAGTCTTACTCAATTAATCTCATGCAATTTCAAATTTAATGAATCACTATTTCATTAATTTGAATTGACTACTTGAGTCTAGTTTGAATTGGACTTAATCCAATAATTAGGTCCAATTGAGTCTAAATCAATAAGTTCAATTCAGTTTAGACTTAATATAATGATTCATCATATAAACCCATTTCCAAATCTACTTGTTCTTTGTGTGTGACCCAATAGATTCTCGTAACATTGACAATGTATCCAAATTAACATTTAGATACATAAGCAATGAATGCATCTAGCAAGGCATCATTGCTACCCAAGTGACAAGAAAGTCGAGATCTGACCTAACTTGTCCGTGGCTATTATCTTGTATGACTTGGTCCCTTTATCCTTGATATCTAGATTGATCACTGAGGTATAGACCGTGTCATCCTCTTATTAACCTTTGTGTTTCTTGATGTCTAAGTAGACACACTCAATCAAATAAGCTCAATATCTCATATTGACTCATTTGAGCATGGTCATGCTTTCTTGTGTCCTACTAATCAAGGGGCCCACAGATATCGCTTCCATCATATGGAAGGGATAGATCCCATCTAATCACTCACATCCCTTAGCATAATTCATTGCATACCCAGTGATCGACTTTAGTGTCTACCTTGTTACTGGTGACGTTTGTCGATACCAAAGTACACAACTCCTTACGTAGGGAACCGTAGTGACTTCAGGCCTAAGGACTATTCATACCAATAGTCACATGAGAATATTTATGACACTCATATAACGATCCATGAAACATTCTCATGGTAGGTTATTCAGTACATATTCTCTAATATATACCCATATGTCAACTTGATATCTCATATCCATAACTTGTGAGATTAAGTCATCCGTTGACCTACATGCTAGTGTCAACGCATTTATATTGTCCTTGTATATTAATGCTTAACTAGGAATAGTTAAGAGTAGTGTTCTATGTATATCTACAATATCTCACTATCAATTCAACTAATTGATATGTTGTAGATAAGAACCTACTACCCAGGACATTATTGTTGGTCCCTTGGTGGTCGGCAAGAGGGGAGGGGTGAATTTCCCTGCAAAAACAAACAACCCTTTCTCGACTTATAGCTTAATAAAGAACACTTGTAATAAAAAAACTAAGAGACTAATTATAGAGACAGAAACATAAGGAGACTTACTTGGTTTGCAATCAGAAGATTGCTAATCCAAGGAAAATGAAGTGCACTTTATGACAATCTCCTTTGGGCGGAGTAGCCTCTTACAATGTTAACAGCTCACAAATGAAAGTAGAGCAGAAAGAAATGAATTACAAGTTGTTATTTAGCTTCTGGACCAAGGCTGTATTTATAGCCTTGGTCGGGGCGCCTGGAAGGGTTCCAGGCGCCTGGAGTGGGATAGAATTCTATCCCCGACACAATGGTCAACATCCACATCGGATGTGGATAAAAAGAGGTTTCAGGCGCCCGGACCTGTTCTGGGCGCCCAGACCCTAAAAGTCAACAAGGTTGGCTTTTGTGACCCGTACCCTCTACTCCGGTGCTGCTCACCTAGGTCTAGGTCTTCCGCTCTGGCTTCACTCGCTTGGGTGATTTCGGCTATCCGGAATAGGGCTCACCCAAACCCAACTTTCGGCCTTCTCCTAAAGCAACCTTCCTCCCTGGCTTCTCGTCCCTCGAACATCGCGTATGTTCTTCTCATCCACCGGTGTACTCTTCCACGGCACCTCATCCCTTTGACGCACCGAGCCTGTCGACTCTCTCCCGTGTCGTCCTTCTCGTTGGTCACATCTTCCACTCAACTTCCTGTGCTCCTAAGCTCCTGCACACTTAGACACAGGGGTTAAACCAAACAGGACATAACTTAACTTGTTTGATTATATCAAAACAACCTTGGGGTTCCAACAATCTCTCCCTTTTTAATATAAGCAACCCAAGTTAAGTTAGGGTAAACAAATAATGTTAAAGCAAACATAAATTTTGCAATAAAGCAAAAAAAGTAGGAAATTTAATTTTAAGCTACCTCCCCCTAGACTTAATCTTTTTCTTCTCCCCTTTGATCACATAAAAAATGGGGTACAATAAAAATCTAAGGGTAATTTTTATAAAACTCTGAATTTAGAAAAGATTTTTTCAATTAATAAAAAAAATTTCTATGTAAACTCTGATTTTGAAAATATTGAAAATAATTTCGATAGCGCTAACAATGCAATAATTTTAGAAACATTTTCTTAGTAAAAAATATGAAAATTTTCCTAAAAAAAATTAAAAAATTAATTTTTTTGTAGAAATTTTCGTAAAGTAAATCTAAAAAAATTCTAAGTAAAAAAATTACTAAGGAAAAAAATTCTAGTTTTTTTTTAAAATAACTTAAAATTTTTAAGTTAAACAGATTAAAAATAGTTTTAACAAAAACAATTTAAATGAAGTTTGCAAATTAAATATAAATTTCTAAGTGAAATATGAAAAAGTTTTTAAGTGAAGTTTGTAATTTTAAAAATTTTAACAAATGTTAAACCTTTGACAAATATTGAAAGCATTTCATTTAATTAACTATTTCATGCTTATTAGTTTGTCAATTGAATATTCAATTTAGAAATTAGATTCCAGGCTGTGGCGAGACACTAGACCTTCTTGGTTATTGGATCATCAACCACTTCTAGACAAAGTCTTTTAATGAATTCAAATATTTAATTTTCTACCTGAAAGCCCTAAGTCTAATTTCACTTTTTAATTTAAACAAATTTTTGGAACCCAATATAGGTTCCTTCCTATAGGGTTAATCAGGTATTTTCTAAGGATATAAGATTTTGTTACTTTTCTGATCTGACCTTTGTGAAATCTTTAGTACCAGTTTAATTCTCTGTAGTTTCTAAAAATAGAAACATTTGAACATGCAGAATTTTTTAAATTTTTTATTTCTTCTTTTTATTTAATATTTTTTAAGTTTTACTTTTTTTAAAATCTTCTATTAGACATGATTTTGCTAAAAAAAAAATTATTTCTAAGTTCCCATTTTTAATTTATCATTTTTATTTTTTAACTTGTGCATAGATTTTGCCATAGACTTAATACCAAAATAGAGTTGATCAGGAGGTAAGAGGCATACCTTACTTACCATATCAAACTTGAAGCCTGACTCTCCCCCTGCTTCGCTGCATTCATCTGAAGTCACTCCGCCTTCATCGATATTGGCTTCTAAGGTGCTTTCCTCTTCATGGCTTGCCATCAGTGCTAGTCCAGCATATTCTTTTATTTCTGATTTTGATGATGAGGTATCGTCCCAAGTAGCAGTTAGAGTCTTGTTCTTGTTTTGCTTGGGCATCTTGCCTTTTTCCTTTTTGAGTTCTGGGCAGTTCTCTTTTACGTGTCCTTCCTTTTGACACTGATAGCATCGAACCCTTCTTCTATTTCTTGGATTTTTTCTGTTCTGCATTTCTTTAAATTTGTTAGATCTAAAGAATTTTTTGAAATTCCTTACCATGTAAACTTCTTGATCTTCTTCTGAGTCTGACTCAGGTTCATCCTTCTTGGTTGCATTTAGTGCCATAATCTGACTTGATTCTTTTGTTGTACCTGCACATCGGGTTTCATGTAATTGTTGGTTGCTACTCGGAAAACCTAATGGTTCCACTATACAAAAATTTTGTACAAAGGTCTGAACCTTTTCCTAGCTACCATGTGTTCTTTTAAATTAAACTCGGATCGCCTGCGGAACTTAACACGTTTGATCCTAAGTTTAATTTATTTTTTCTTTTAGGTTTAGACTCGGATCTCCTGCGGAACTTAACACGTTCGATCCAAATCACCTAGGTTATTAATTTCATTAAATATTAGTTTCCAAAATTGGCTCCCAGTACTGACGTGGCGAGGCACATGGCCTTCTTGGATATGGGAACAACCACCACCGACTAGACAAAGTCTTTTAAGGAAAGTTAATATTTAATTTCCTTAAATAACTTTAGGTCAACCGAAAAGAACAATCAAATCACAAGGAAAAGAAAAAACAAAAGAACACAACATCGAAAACAAATTCGAAATACTAGAATCGTATGCCTCTTGTATTTGGTATTATTTTCAAAAATAACTAGTATGATGCAGAAAGGAAAAATACTAGTTATACCTTTTAGAAAGACCTCTTGATCTTCTACCGTATTTCTCTTCTAACCTCGGACGTTGTGTGGGCAACGATCTTCCAAGACGAGGACCACCTTGCACCTTCTTCTTCTTCCTTCAAGTTTCGGCCAAGCACCAAAATCCAAGGATGAAGATCTTTTTCCACCAACTAAGCTCCAAGGGATGCAAGCTTTCTCTCCTTCTTCTTCTTCTTCTCCAAGTAGTATCCGGCCACCACAAAAGCTCCAAGCAAGGTAGATTTTCGACCACCACAAAGAGGAAGAAAGGGAGAGAGGATGGCCGGCCACAACACCAAGGAAAAGAGGGAGAGAATAATAGAGGTTGTTCACCTATGAAGGCTCCTTCACCTCCTCTTTTATAATCCTTGGTCTTGGCAAATAAGGAAATCTTAATAAAAACTTTCTTAATTCTTTTGCCATGAAAAAGAAAATTTTATTTAATTAAAAATAATTTTCTTCTCATTATTATAATGGTCGGCCAAACCAAAATTCCAAGCAAATAAAAATTTAAACACAAATTAAAACTTCCTTATTTACTTCCGGAAATTTTATAAAAAATTTCTCCAATAATTTTTATCCCTTCATGATTGGTTAAAAGGAAATTTTATAAATTAAATCTTTCTTTAAACATGTGGATAATTTCTGGAAAGTTATCTCTAAAAATTAAAATCTCCTTTCAATCTACAAATAAAGAAAGATATCAAATATTTTGTAGAAACTAATAAAAGAGAATCATTAATTTTTTTTTAACTTTTAAATCATGAACATGGTTAAAAGGAAAGTTTTTACCAAAATTAAAATCAACATTTTTAATCTACAAACAAGGAAAGAGATTTAGCTCTTCTCTTAATCTTTTGTAGAATCTTATAAAAGGAAAGATTTAATTTTTAAACTCTCTTTTAAATCATGTTATCCACATAAGAAAATTTTAAAAAAATAAAAATCCTTTTATTTTAATTTGGGTCGTCCACACCAAGCTTGAACCCAAGCTAGGGCCGGCCACCTTGAAGCACCCATGAACCAAACTTTGGCCGGCCCTAGCTTGGTCTCCAAGCTAGCTTGGCCGGCCCCTATGGGATGGGTAAGAAGGTGGGTATAGGTGGGTATAGTACTCTATAATTAAGAGGCTACGATAGGGACCGAGAGGATGAATTGGTTTTGGTCTCCCGATAAAATTAAGCATCCCGTGTTCGCCCCAAACACACAACTTAATTTTATCAATAATAATTCATTCCACTAGAGAATTATTATTGCATTACCGCACCAATCCCAAATTATATTTTGGGCTCCTTCTTATTATGAGTGTGTTAGTCTCCCTGTGTTTAAGATGTCGAATGTCCACTAATTAAGTGAGTTACTGACAGCTCATTTAATTAATATCTTAGTCCAAGAGTAGTACCACTCAACCTTATCGTCATGTCGGACTAAGTCCACCTGCAGGGTTTAACATGACAATCCTTATGAGCTCCTCTTAGGGACATTCTCAACCTAGATTACTAGGACACAATTTCCTTCTATAATCAACAACACACACTATAAGTGATATCATTTCCCAACTTATCGGGCTTATTGATTTATCGAACTAAATCTCACCCATTGATAAATTAAAGAAATAAATATCAAATATATGTGCTTGTTATTATATTAGGATTAAGAGCACACACTTCCATAATAACTGAGGTTTTTGTTTCTTTATAAAGTCAGTATAAAAGAAACGACCTCTAATGGTCCTACTCAATACACTCTAAGTGTACTAGTGTAATTATATAGTTAAGATAAACTAATACCTAATTACACTACGACCTTCCAATGGTTTGTTTCTTTCCATTTTGGTCGTGAGCTACTGTTTATAATTTATAAGGTACTGATAACATGATCCTCCGTGTGTGACACCACACACCATGTTATCTACAATATAAATTAATTGAACAACTACATTTATCATAAATGTAGACATTTGACCAATGTGATTCTTATTTCTAGATAAATGTTTATACCAAAAGCTAGACTTTTAGTATACATCCTAACAGTAATTCTAAAGTAGAAAAGAGTTCCTCTAGGGTACTTACCTCCAGGTCCTTTGAGATATAGTAGGTGTCAATTATCGAGGTCCATTCTGGAGACCTGGGAAAGGCATTGAGTGTGTAGCATAACAAGTCCCGGTTGGTTACTGTTTCACCGAGATTTTCGAGTCCGGTGATTAGTTCTTTGACCTTCACGTGTAGATCGGCTACCTTCTCACTTTTTTCTAAACGGATATTCGTCAGTTTGTTCCGAAGTATGTCTCGTCTTGTGAGCTTGGCTTCGGATGTGCCTTCGTGGAGTTCCAGGAATTTTTCCCAGAGATCTTTGGTCGACGAGTAGCTCCCGATGCGGTTGACTTCTTGAGGTGGCAGCACGCTCAGCAAGTGATATTCCTCTCGGTTATTTGCTACAGAATCATTTTGTTCTTTCTTTGTCCAAGGACTCTCTTCCTTCTCCTCTCCATTTTGATTCGTAGGAGCTACAAAGTCATACTTGATTATTAAACAAATCTCAAAGTCAGTTTTTAGAAATACTTCCATTTAGTATTTCCAGTGTGCGAAGTCTCCCTTGAATTTTGGTGGAACGATGCTTGGTCCGGCCATTGGTTTCTTTGCTTCGATCGACGGTTAGTCCTTTTGAAGCGTCCTTGCTCTGATACCACTTGTTCCTTGGTGGCCGGCAAGAAGGGAGGGGTTAATTGCCCTACAAAAATAAACTCAACCTTTTCTCGACTTATAGCTTAATAAAGAACACTTGTAATAAAAAAAACTAAGCGCCTAATTACAGAGATAGAAACATAAGGAGACTTACTTGGTTTGCAATCAGAAGATTGCTAATCCAAGGAAAATGAAGCACACTTTATGATGATCTCCTTCGGACGAGTAGCCTCTTACAATGTTAACATCTCACAAATGAAAGTAGAACAGAAAGAAATGAATTACAAGTTGTTATTTAGCTTCTGGACCAAGGTTGTATTTATAGCATTGGTCGGAGCGCCTGGAAGGGTTCCAGGTGCCTGGAGTGGGATAAAATTCTATCCCCAATGCAACGGTCAACATCCACATCGGATGTGGATAAAAAGAGGTTCCAAGCGCCAGGACCCGTTCCGAGCGCCCGAACTCTGGCCGCCCGGAATGGGTCCAGGCGCCCGGACCCTAAAAGTCAACAAGGTTGACTTTTTCAGTTCGGTCCCTCTGCTCTGGTGTTGCTCACCTCGGTTCAAGTCTTCTGCTCCAGCTTCGCTCGCTTGGGTGATTTCGGCCATCCGGAATAGGACTCACCCGAATCCAACTTCCGCCCTTCTCCTCGAGCAGTCTTCCTCCCCAGTTTCTCGTCCCTCGAATGCCGCGTACGTTCTTCTCATCCATTGGTATACTCTTCCACGGCACCTTATCCCTCAGATGCACCGAGCCCGTCAGCTCTCTCCCTTGTCATCCTTCTCGCTAGTCGCGTCTTCCGCTTGACTTCCTGTGCTCCTACTCTCCTACACACTTAGACACAAGGGTTAAACCAAACAGAACCTAACTTAATTTTTTTGATCACATTAAAACAACCTTGGGGTTCCAACAATTATTATACTTCTTCAATCGACACTGATCTGAAATAAATATAATAACCAACTTTACCTTTTATTAATAATGAAATATGATACAAATGAGTCCTTTACAATCATCTCATAATTGGTACTAGGGCTAATACTAACAGAATCATGTGGTTTTCTAAAAACTTATTTTTTTCTTTTGAAATAAGTACGCATCAGAAAAACTAAACATGGAAGAAAAATAGAAAATTCAAACTCGATCGGTTTTACTTGGTTCGAAGCCTTCGATGACTTCTACTCCAAGTCCCTGGCCTCACGGATCTATCGATGGGTAATCCACTAATAACCTTTTTTGGAACTGCCAGAATAGGAATCGAGTACAAATAAAAATTAGGACAAATGTAATACTCTACACTTTCTTTTTCTGTAGAAATTAAGTCCCTGGCCTCACGGATCTTCGTTCATTACCCCACAACTTTAAAGATGATCAGATCAAGTTCAGTGTTGGACGGCTCCTTTGTAGTAGTCGGGTGCAGCAACATTGTATTAGAGTAGCAGCAGGAAGTCGAAGTAGTCAAAATGTCAAACAGACGTGTAGAAGCTTGTAGAAGAGTTGTGTCAGAAGCCTTGGTCGAGATGCTCTTTTATTGAGCATTAAAGGCACCTTCCATAGCACTGAAGGCACCTTCAACCCCAAAACTTTATCCCACAACTTTAGCTTCTTATCATTACCGAAGTCTTTTGCGTTATTCGACTAAATACGCCTTCCAAGCTCCCGAAGGCACCTTCCATGAATAACACTCAAGGCGTCTTCCGTCGCATGGAAGGTGCCTCGGGTACTGTTCACCTAAGGCAACTTATGCTCCTTTTACCCCCATAAGTTCATGTTAGCCCAAAATAAATAGAAACTTACAAAATAAAGTTAGTGCAATAAAAATAGTATTGATTAGTGATTAGATCTTGTCTCCCTGATTCCAGGATCTAGTCAGAGTGTCAATTTAGGTTTCTAAAATAGATCTAAATTGGATCGACGCCTACTGTCCCCTTAACCAAGACGTGTCCTCACTGAGTCACTCTCCTCCAGTGACTTACCTTTACTTACCAAGTGTCAAGTTACCTCCGTGACGTCCAATCTGACCTACTAGGTCTTCCTACCAGAATCGGACATCCGGACTTTACCTATCCGGAATCAAATATCCCGACCTCCTATCGAAATCTTACATCCAGATTTCAACCCATCGAGAATCAAACATCCCGACCTCCTGTCAGAATCTCATATCTAGACTTTGTTAATCGAGAATTGCACATCTCGCCTGGACTTCCTACCCGGTGTCTAGTCCTCTTGACCCGTCAAGTTAGTCAACCCTGCACACCCAGTAACAAGGTTAGATCAACAACACATCTAACTTTAATCTACTTGTTAACCATCAAAACTCAGATTTAATCATTAGTACTAACTACACCAACACATCCAACATAATGTGAATCTATATATTCCATCACCCAATTAAAGATGAAAAAATCTTTGATAAATAAGCATGTATCTTTTGTTCCTTGCATGTAGCATTGCACCTTCATGGCATCTTCTAACGATTTGGACATGGAATATTTTGTGTTAGTAATGATATGATATTGTCCATTTTAGACCTAAGCTCTCATGGATTTATTTTTAGCTTCTAACCAAAAAGTCTTATATCAATGGAGATATCTTTCATCTTTCAAATCCATAATATTTTCTATAAATTTTCAATGTAGGACTTTGATTCTATTCCTAATAATCCTCCCCTCAAATGAATGACAATCATTCTTGACCTGCTCTGGGCCTCCCCTCAAGCATTCAGTTATTCTTAACCTGCATTGGGCCTCCCTGCAAATATCTGGTTACTCTTGACCTGCTTTAAGTCTCCCTGTAAGTATCTGGTCACTCTTAACCTACTTTGGACCTCCCCTCAATTTTGTTCAAGGTCGTCTCACATGGCATTTGATTTGGACCATGACTCTGACTTATGTTTCTTTCGACGGTTAATTTGGTAAAGAGCAATCTGATTTTGATACCACTTGTTAGGTGAAAAAAAATCACATATCTCCATAATAGTATAATATTGTCCACTTTGGATCTAAACCCTCATAGATTTATTTTTGGGCTCTAATAAAAAAACCTCATACTCATGGAGATATCTTTCATCTTTTAAATTTATAATCTTTTCTATGAATTTTTAATATGAAACTTTAATTATATTCCCAACAAGTACAGCCATATCACATATCCCATATCCCGAGTAGTAGTTCAATTAGATTATTTTTAATGTGATTGGCAAAGAATTTAACTCTAATCGATTGATTTCAATCGACTATAATTTTGAACATTCGACTAGGCATTTTTTTCAATCGAATACATAGCTAGCCATTAGTTGTATAATGACTACTTTTGTTTGATCAATCGACTAGAGACTAATATAGTCAACTAAAGGCAAGCATAAAAACACCATTATTGTTTCGTATATAAGTTTGAATAGCTTAAGTCTAGTTGATTTGGTTCCACAAAAGTGATCCTGAAACTTTATCTGTTTTTAACCAAACCATATAATTTTTTTTTTAATATACAAATCATGTATCCTAGTTTCAAAATTATTAAATCATATGCCCAATTTCATTTTTTGTCCTTGTTATTATTTCCAGTCGACTACTACAATTGTAGCAGTCGAATCAATTAATTTTTTATTTTTAAAAAATAAATAATTGATTCATGTTTAAAAAATCATTGTTCTCAATATAATGAGTCAAATTGATGTTTAAGGGTATGGATATAATTAGGAGAATTAAACGAACATATAGGATCTGGTTTCATGTCATTCCGAGTTCTCTAAGTCTATCAGCCGATTTTGATCGAAATCGGCTGATAGACCTAGAGAGTTCAAAATGACATGAAACGGGTTCTTATATATTCATATAGTTTTTCTAATTATATAAATATCCTCAAATATCAATTTAACTTATTATAGTGAGAGCAATGATTTTTTGAACACAAATATATCCAAAAAAATTAATTCATATTTAAAAAATCACTGCTCTCAATATATTAGGTCAAATTGATATTTGAGAGAATGAATAAAATCAGAAAAATTAGATGAACTCATAAGACCTAGTTTCATGTCATTCTGAGCTCTTTAGGTCCATCAACTGATTTTGACTAAAACTCTTTAGGCTCTCTTGACCAAAATCGGTTGATAAATTAAGAGGGCTTGCAATGACGTGAAACTAGGTCTTATAAACTTGTCTAGTTCTTATGATTATATTCATGCTCTCAAACATCAATTTGACAAAATGTATTGAGAGCAGTCATTTTTTTTAATACAAATTAAATTTTTTGAATAATACATGTTCAAAAAATTATTTCTCTCAATATAGTGGGTCGAATTGTTGTTTGAAGGCATGGATATAATCAAGAGAACTAGATAAACACATAGGAACTAGTTTCATATTATTCCGAGCTCTCTAAGTCCATCAGCCGATTTCGGTCGAAACTAGCTGATGGACCTAGAGAGGTCAAAATGATATGAAACCGATTTCGAACAAAACTTGCTGATAGATCTAAATAGCTCAGAATGACATGAAACCAGTTCACATGTGTTCTTCTAGTTCTCCTTATTATATTCATGACCTCAAACATCAATTTGATCTACTATATTGATAGTAGTATTTTTTAAATATGAATTAGATTTTTCTAACACATTCGTGTTCAAAAAATCACTGCTCTCAATATATTGGGTAAAATTGATATTTGAAGACATGAATATAATCATAATAACTAGATAAACTTATAAGATATGGTTTCACGTTATTCCGAGCTCTCTAGATCCATCAACCGATTTTGGCTGAAACTCTTTAGGTTTATTTGGCCAAAATCGGTTGATGCACCTAGAGAGCTCAAAATGTCATAAAACCAAGTACTATGAGTTCGTCTAATTCTTATGATTATATTCATGCCTTCAAACATCAATTTGACATAATATATTGAAAGTAGTGATTTTTTTAACACGAATTAGATTTTTTGGATACATTCGTTCGAAACCAGCTGATGGATCTAGAGAGCTCGAAATAACATGAAGTCAGTTTCTATATGTTCGTCTAATTCTTCTAATTATATCCATACTCTTAAATATCAATTTGACCTACTATAATGAGAGCAGTGATTTTTTAAACATGAATCAATTATTTTTTAAAAAATTATTTCATTCGACTGCTACAATTGTAGCAGTCGATTAGGAACAGTAACCGAAGTAAAAAATAAAAATGGATACGTAATTTGATAATTTTGAAACTAGAATATGTAATTTAGGTGTTTCAAAAACTTTCCTATATGATTCGATGAAAAATTAAAACTTCATTATACAAGAGTCTACATTGCTCAAAAGTCTCCAAGGTCATAAACAAAATTAAAGACATCAACTCAAGCTCCTTGTTAATCTCTCTAGTATCCCGGGGCTATGGTGTCACGGTAGAATATTCATATTATTATCTAGATACTCATAGTTCGATCCTTAGTTATGGCATATTTATAGAAATTTTTTCTCCAAATAAGACATACAACCAAAGGATGTTAGATTAATTTCTGGACTACCTACCGCACGCACTTCTCGATTTACCCTATTAGCCGATAAAAAATTTCTATAAAATTAAATCGATCACTTCAGAACTAATCAATAAGACTAACTATATTTATCAATTTATTTATTTTTTTTACTCACTCTAATACTTAATTATTTTCACTCTTGGTATTAAGAGAATAGTGATCACTTGTAAACATCCTAAGCAACGATTATAAGAGGTTTGTCTCAGTGCCTCGTGTAGAAGGATATGTACGGTGAAATCATTGTAGGGTGACTCGTCAGACGAGTCATGATGGAGCAGAAGTAAGTCCACAAATCATGCTATATCGTATTTCTTATTACCTCCAGCATCTATACCCGACAAGAAAAATCGTAAAGATACGAGCATCTCACATGAATGCTAATTTTTAATTGTTCTTGTCTTGCATGTGAATGATTTTTTTTTAAAAGGGGCCGTAATAAAATTATGGCACTTTAAATCTTA
Organism: Zingiber officinale; assembly: GCF_018446385.1. NCBI lineage: Eukaryota > Viridiplantae > Streptophyta > Magnoliopsida > Zingiberales > Zingiberaceae > Zingiber > Zingiber officinale. The sequence continues at coordinate 104,274,845 of NC_055991.1, forward strand.
CTAGCTGTTTTTACCAAAACTGCTACATTAATCTTGACTAATATATTATAATTTAGGCGTTTTTTTTACAATTTTAGCCAACATACTGTATGAAATCAAACTATTCAAAAATATAAAACAAAAGGCATAAAATGATTCGAGAGGATTAAATAAATCCGATAACATCAAATTGAGCATCGTTAGATTGATTTTATAAAAATTTTCTATTGATTGTTGTCTCTCCCTATTATCTTTTAACGGCGAACTGTTGATTTCGTTGGGGTCGTAGTCGCTTTACGACTATTGGAGATATCGAGGATTGCTGTTGGAAATGATGCAAACTAAAATCGTCGAGACTAGTGTTTAACACTATCTTCGTAAAATGATATTGCTCCGCTACATGTGCTAACGGATAGCAACAATTCATTTCCAAGATACAACGATGTTATCTCGGAGTAGCAGCAACGAACCTTCTTGTAGGCTTTTTGTACTCTGAATGCAAAAGGAATGAAACTACTCTTAGATGCTTGGATGGGTTGGATTGAATGAGTGTGTTTTTCCAACATTTGGGGGTTCTTATACCAAGTGAAGAGGTGAGGTACCCTAGGTTGTAACCCTTTCATATAGCCTCTGATCTCAGCCGTTGGATCAAAGAGTTGTATCTTTCCAGATCCCTTCTAATCTTAGAAGCTGGATTATTCGCATCACTTGCGATCTATCACCATCTTCGATCCAATGGTTGCCACTCATATGTCCAATCAACAATCTGGTCATTACTCATGCCATGTCATGACTGAGTAGTCAGGTGATATGTCACCGCCTGGAGCATAAATTTAAACTCCGTAATGCTCACCCATGGGAAGAGAGCACCTTGTGCTTTTTGTGTTAACTCCAATAATACATCAACATATATAAGAAGACAATCTCTCCTTGTTCTTTTAGATGTGAGACTATTCCTCATCTATTAATTTTGGGCTTCACTTTAAACAATTAATTTCTCATTTATCCGTAATCGGTTTTGAGCAAATCAATAGTCTAGATTTATCTACCTGAACGTAGATTTCGAATTTGAAGTCAATTCTGACTTTCATCGACTGATGGCATCTCGTTTTTTTCATTCGAAAAACCATATTCCAACAATTGTCAAGATAAATCAAAAAGTGTACATGATTAGTGATAAAAAAATCTAACCTTTTGTAGTTGCACGTCTTATTTAAAAAAAATATATCTATAAATATGTTATAAGTAGGGATTGAATAATTGATATCTGAATAATAAGTTGATGCTCTTCTACTATACTAAAGCCTCGGGGGCACTCTGATCTAAGAAACACAAAAAGGGTTCATTTGTGATATTTAAGTAGTTTCGGCTCATTTAGAGTTTTGATCAAAACTTCTATATTGACTTAAATTGAAAAGGAAATGCATCAAAACGTTTTATAGGATCCAAGAAATTAAAAAGTACTTGTAAAGTTTTACCAGCGTAGATTGATGTAGCTAATTCGGGTCAAAACTATCAATAAACCTAAAGAACTCAAAAGATTTGGCCCTGAGGGTTATAATATAGTAATAGAATATTCAGATTATCATCTAGGATAGAGAAGTCCATCAAGGATAAGAAGACAAAATGACATTTGTAAAGAGGCAAAGCGACATTCACTTCAAAAAGATTAAGAGTAAATACCAACGGAAATTAAAATTCTGTAGTTAAAGTTATCAATGGAAATTTAAGTCCATCGGTATATGTAGCCATAGAATTTTTATTTCCGTCAGTATTTATCAACGGAAATTATGATTCCGCCGGTAATTAGTGAACAAAAACTTGTTCTATAATGCTAATTACCAACGAAATTTATAATTCCATCGAAAATTAGCGACGGAAACGTAAATTCCATCGGTAATCTATTCTTAGAAATTGTTTTAATTATGATATTTATCTATTGAATTAAGGTTTCCATCAATACCTACTTACATAATAGTGGTTTCCATTGGTAGGTACTGACGGAATTATAATTTCCTTCAGTACCTACCTATGGAATCATGGTTCCAGTCGGTATTGTTGGATATAAGTGATGTGAATGGAGAAGAGGTGGAAGAGGAAAGAGACTCCATTGTGAATGGAACTTTATTCCCACATTAAGAGTTTCTTGGCATATTGGTTGGTTTATATTGATTCACATGCATTGATGATGTGAACAAATACTTGGGGAGAGGCTCGCTCTCACACGTAGGTGCGCAGGTGGGTGCAAATCCAAGGCTCGAATTGCACTAAACCATGTTGACTCGTGCGCGGACACTACCTGCGTGCGCCGAATGCCAGATCCATCGGGGCAAAATTTGTCCAAGTCGAACAACCAACGTTGTTGTTGATCTGAGCTCATATATAAGAAGGTTGCGATCATAGGTAAAAAACACACAGAAAAGTAGCAGAAACTCTCCACCTACGTTCTCCCCTCCCCTGTCGTACAACTTTTGCTCGATGGAGTGCCCGTGATATTTCATGTACCACTCAATTCGTCGTGACCACCCGTGCTTAGTGGGAATCACGATTAGTCATTGTATCCTGGGAAACAAACGACCTGAGAAAGCCTCGAAGCACAGCCGGAGGTGGGACGAATCTGTTTCAAGGAAACTGCGACTCTCGTAGGTCTTGGTTCATCACTTGCCCTGTTGAATCCTTCGCTCGATGAAATTCTGCTCGGCCTGTTTGTTCGCCCGACGGGCCTCCCGCTCGGCCAGTCTATTCGCATGACCGACCTCTCGCTTGGCATGTCTACTTCACTCGACCAACCTCTCGCTCGGCCTATCTACTCACTCGACTGACCTCTTGCTTGGCATGTCTACTCTGTTCGGTCAAACTTGCTCGACCTTACTTCCCAGTCAGCCAGTCTACTGCTTGCCCACCCGGCCCTTCAATCCGGTTGGACTTTGCTGCTCGGACTCAGAGCTCGTTCTACACATAATAATTAATAGAAACTAGCCCCTGCTGACAGCCTAATATTTAGAGCCGTCAATTTGGGCTAGGCCTGTTGGGTTAGCCCACCCCGCCAAACAATTTAAGCGGGTTGGGTTGGAACTTTATCAACCCATGCCTGTCGTGGGCCAACCCACCTAGGCTCGCGACCCGCGCGGGTCGGCCCGTGACGGGCTTGGGTTGGCCCATGGATTGAGAAACACATGTAAACTAAGTTTTATGTCATTTTATTATCTTTCTTTGTTATAATTTTGAAATAAAAATAGTACTTTTCATCCAACATAAGTATTTGTTTGTGTCTATTTATATTTAAAATACATATTTGTGAATACATTTAATTGATGAAACCTTTCCGAAGTAAAACATTGAAGATATAAAATATTTTTATTTTTTTTTAAATTTGATGGGCTCACGGGTTGGCCCGCCAAACCCGCAACCCGCCTTGGATTGGGTTGGGTTGGAAATTTCCCAACCCACCATGTTGACGGGTCGGCCCACCTCGCCCCGCCAAATGGTTGGCCCGCCATGGGCTGACCCGCCCCACCATGGGTTAGCCCGTCTGACAGCTCTACTAATATTATCAACTCAAGTTATTTCAATAGACAAGTGAATTTAATTTGGTGTAATTTAAATTCAGCTAATACCCCGTAAATTTCTAGCAGTAGATTGTTTGTCCAACAATCTTGAAACAGATTCGATTCTGTTGAGATGGCCACAGAATAGAATGTTGAGGTGCACCCGACTCAACATGTGAAGGTCCCCTCCGTCCCGATTGAAACTGTGTCAATCAATCACGGGGAAAAGCCAGAGAAGTTCAGTGGGATGAACTTCAAGAGGTGGTAGCAAAAGATACTCTTCTACTTGACCACACTCAATTTGGCTCAGTTCTTGACCGAGGACCCTCCCAAGCGTGCTGAGGATGTTGATGAGCAAACCATCAGTGCAGTGGATGCATTGACTCATTTTGAGTTCCTTTTCCGAAACTACATCCTCAACTACCTTGCCAACTCGTTGTACGTTGTGTATAGCATAAAAAAGAATGGCTAAGGAGTTGTGGGAATCCCTGGATAAGAAGTACAAGACAGAGGATGTAGGGGCCAAGAAGTTCATCGTGGGTCGATTCCTGGACTATAAGATGGTTTACTCCAAGGCAGTGATCAGTCAAGTCCAGGAGCTTCAGATGATCTTGCACGAGATCCACTCAAAAGGGATGGTTCTGAGTAAAATCTTTCATGTGGCTGCTATCATTGGGAAGCCCCCCCCCCCCCCCCCCCCGGTTGGAAGGAATTCAAGAACTACCTGAAGCACAAGCGGAAGGAGATGAATGTGGAAGAACTCATTGTTAGACTTCACATCGAAGAAGACAACAAGAGTTCAGAGAGAAAGCTGTTCTCTCAGGCTATTGTAAAAGTCAGCGTGGTCGAGCACGGTCAAAGCTCAAAATGAAAGAACCCTAAATCTTCCAAGATGGGACCCAGAGGAGGCATCAGCAAGAAGAATTTCTTTGGGAAGTGCTTCAACTGTGACCAAGTGGGTCACAAATCTTCAGAGTGCAGGAAGCCGAAGAAGAAGCAGGAGACCAACCTAAACGATGGACCAGAAATGGATGACATCTGCATTGTGGTCTCTGAACTGAACCTGATCAGTTTAAACCTACGGTAATGGTGGATCGATATTGGAGCCACCAGACATGTGTGCTTTAACAATGAGCTGCTCCACAACTTTGAAGAAGTCACTGGAGATAAACTGTTGATGGGGAACTCAGCAACCTCGGATATCATGGTCAATGAAAAGTGGTGCTGAAGATGACCTCGAGCAAGGACCTTACCCTGAATAATGTGTAGTGTGTTTCGGAGATTCGGAAGAATCTAGTGTTCGGATCACTGTTAAGCAAGTATGACTTTCACATTATTTTTGAGTCAAACAAAGTTGTATTGTCTAAGAATGAAATGTTTGTCGGGAGAGGCTATGTATCTGATGGACTATTCAAGCTTAATGTAATGGTCATTAGGCCTAAGATAAATAAAAATGAAAGCTCTTCCACTTATATGCTTGAGTCTTCATATTTGTGGTATAGTAGACTAGGACATGTTAACTACGATGTGTTGCATAGATTAATAAATATGCAAAGCATACCTACATTTCACCTTGACCCGAAATACAAGTGTCAGATTTGTGTTGCAGCAAAAATGATAAGGGCATCCTTTCAACATATTGAAAGAAGCAACAAACCACTCGAGCTAATTCACACCGATGTGTGCGACCTCAAAGGTACACCAACACATGGTGGAAATAAATACTTTATCACTTTTGTAGATGATAACACAAAATACTGTTATGTGTATTGATATGGGTTAGGATTTATGAGTCTCCCGATGAGGAAAGAAAAGGAATCAAAAAGCTAGGTTAATATCGGTCGGGACGTGCCTCCATGATGAAGGTAGGGTAATATCGGTCGGGACATACCTTCAGGAAGGAAATAATCTAATATCGGCCGAAACATACCTCCTAAGCAAAGCTAGGCTAATATCGGTCGGGACGTGCCTCCATGATGAAGGTAGGGTAATATCGGTCGGGACATACCTTCAGGAAGGAAATAATCTAATATCAGCCGAAACATACCTCCTAAGCAAAGCTAGGCTAATATCGGTCGGTACATACCTTCAGGAAGGAAATAATCTAATATCAGCCGAAACATACCTCCTAAGCAAAGCTAGGCTAATATCAGTCGGGACATACCTTCAGGAAGGAAATAATCTAATATCGGCCGAAACATACCTCCTAAGCAAAGCTAGGCTAATATTGGTCGGAACGTGCCTCCATGATGAAGGTAGGGTAATATCGGCCGGGACATACCTTCAGGAAGGAAATAATCTAATATCGGCTGAAACATACCTCCTAAGCAAAACTAGGTTAATATCGACCGGGACATATCTCCCGGGCAAAGTTAGGTATAATATCGACCGGTGCATATTGTTCAGGAAGAGTCAAGCTAATATCTGCTGGGACATGCCTCCTGAGAGGAGACAAGACCGGTCGATTGACCTATGATGGGGAAATACCTTGGGTAGAATATAATGACTCCGATCGATATAAGGAATGTTGGTGTATTGAATTAATTATAGCAAGAGGGGTAAGATACCCATAGTGTGTAACTATCTGACAGAAAATATATATTGTTTTGGCGGGAAATACGTTTTCATATTATGTTGCAGGTACTAAATGACAAAGAAGGTACATCTGGGATACGAAAAAGATTCTTTAAAAATCATCTACCACAAGTACGCAGCTGACGTCATCTCATAACGAACTCTAACAAACCGGGGTCCACTTCATGACTACGGAGGTTATATGAAGTGGTATAAAAGGGGGAATCCTCTCCGTTAGCCAAGGTAAGTTGACAAGCTCACATCATTGCACACATTGATAATCTTGATTTCCGGCTACTGTTCATCATCTTCCTCTTTCTTCCACACCAAGAGAGATCACTGACTTGAGCGTCGGAGGGCCTAGTAAGGGATTCCCACCCCGGTCTTAGGTCACTGACGATAGTGTTGGTTGATCTCTTGTGCGCAGGAAGTCTTGGAAGCTTCGGATCTGGGTTTTCCTCTTCAGATTGGGATTTCTTCTTCGTCATCGGGTCTTCGTGCGAGGAGGACTCTCGGTAACTCCATCTTTCCTGATCCGCTTTGGATTTCTCGGATCGGTATTCTGCGGACATCATTCTTCATCATCGCGGTGGGTTTTCTTTCTTCCGGATTTCCGTCGTGTTCAGCTTCTCAGACAGGATCAAATTTGGCGCCGTCTGTGGGAAATCTCACCTGGATCTGAGACTACATGATGGAAGAGACCGGGAAATCAAACCTACTTACTATCAGTCGGGAGGATTTGGATTTTCTCATCAACTCCCATGTCCAGAAAGCCTTGCAGCAGCAACAACAACAACAACAACTTCAAGCTCATACTAGAGCTACTCTATCGACAGCTCATAATCCGGCAGTATCGACTACTGAGCAGAGGAAAGGAAAGGAACTAGAAGAAGAGGAACATGCATATTTTCCTCCAATTGTTGTTTCTCCGACGAGGCGTCCCCGAGCCTTCCTTCGTACTCCTATGGAGCAGGGGGGTAGAAGACCTGTGTTCCAAGAATCCTCTGGCGAAGCACCCGATAAAGAAAAGCGTAAGATCAAAATGATAACTAGTGATAGCTCACCTGAGAAGTTCATCTCCCCATTTTCTCAAAGTGTATTAGATGATCCGCTTCCCAAGCGGTACCAAAATCTACAAATCGGGGAATATACCGGAACAACAGATCCAGAAGATCATCTGCTAAAATTTGAAAACGTAGCATTATTACAACAATTCTCCGATGGAGTGAAGTGTCGGATGTTTCTTACTACCCTCGGAGGAGCAGCACAGCGTTGGTTCAAGAGATTACTAGAAAAATCTATTCGAAAATTCAAGGACTTCAAGAAAGTCTTTCTGCACCATTTCTCTAGCAACAAGAGGTATCATAAGACTCCTTGGAGCTTGTTTTCAATCAAACAGTCGTCTAAAGAATCTATCCGAGCATACATCAAAAGGTTCAATCAGGTAGCTATTGATGTGCCTAATGCTACTACTGAGATATTAGTAAGTGATTTCTCTCAAGGTCTGAATGATAATGATTTCTTTAAAGATTTAGTAAGAAATCCCCCTGTTAATTTTGATTCCTTGATTGAGCGGGCCACTGAGTTTATTAATGTAGAAGAAGCTCAAGCTGCTCGTAGAAAGGAGAGTGCCACCTCTTCTCCTACCCAAGTTAAAGAGAAAGCTCCAGCTCCTGTGCCTCCACCAAGAGGTCCTAGAATAACTCATCCATCCCATCGACAACCCGAGTATCATCCACAAGCTGTACAACATGTGGAGATACAGCTAGAGGCACCCAGGAGGTGGTGCACTTATCATAAAACTAGCAGTCATCATGTCGAAGACTGTTTTGTTTTAAGAAATAGACGGGTCAATAGAGAGTGATATCATAGGCAGAACTATTATCGGCAACAATACCCCAGACAGCAAAGTCCACCTAAATTGGAATATCGTCCAGTCGAGACTCGGCAGGAGGCAATACCAGTCCCGGCTGGTACTAGTCAAGTATCAGAAAAAGTGCCTTCTGAAATTGTGATGACTCGACAGGAAGAAAACAGAAATAATGCTGCTCAAGGCAATATCAATATGATTGCGGGCGGACCCACTGATGGGGATTCTAATAGAGCCAGAAAAGCGCATGCCCGAAGATTGGAGATTCATGCAGTAGGATGCAACATGGAACGAGCGGTTGGCCCGGAGATAAGTTTCGGGCCCAGAGATCTTGAGGGGGTAGAAATACCTCATGATGATGCTCTGATCATCAAAGCTGTGATAGCCAATTACGCCATTGCTCGTACCTTCATAGACACGGGTAGCTCCGTCAATATTATATTCAAGAAGGCTTTTGATCAGCTACAAATTGATCCAAGTGAGCTTCAACAAATTGTTATCCTCTGTATGGATTCACAGGCAATGAGGTACAACCTTTAGGTCAAATAAAGTTGGTCATTTCACTGGGAGAAGAACCTCTGATGAGAACCAGAAGAGCTTATTTTATGGTGGTAGACGCTCCATCCTCTTATAATGTAATATTGGGTCGACCTGCCCTAAACGAGTTTAGGGTAGTCGTTTCTACTTTTTGTTAAAAGATCAAATTTCCTGTGGATGATCAAGTTGGAGAAGTACGGGGTGATCAGAAGACAGCCCGAAAATGTTATGTAGAGATAATTCGAGCTGAAGCTAACACCGTCCAAAAGATACAAAGAATGGAAGTTAACGCCATTAGAGAAAAGCAGCCCGCCCTGGTTTATAAAGAAAAGGAAGAAATTCAAATCCAGGCCGGTCGACCTGAAGCTACTACATATGTCGCGACCGATCTTGAGCCTACTTTAAAGGCTGCATTAGTACAATGTTTGAAATAAAATAATGATGTCTTTGCATGGACTCCTAAAGAAGTCTCGGGCGTTTCTCCTACCGTCATGGAACATTCCTTGCATGTCTTCCCAGATGCCCGCCCGGTCATGCAAAGAAAAAGAAGTTTTAGTGCAGAACAAAATCAAATCATCAAAGAAGAGATCACCAAACTTATGGAGGCAGGATACATTAGAGAAGTACAGTTCCCAAGTTGGTTAGCTAATGTGGTGTTAGTCTCTAAACCAGGAAATAAATGGCGAGTCTGCATTGACTTCCGGGATCTCAAAAAAGCTTGCCCGAAGGATTACTATCCATTACCCCGAATTGATCAGCTCGTTGACTCCACCGCCAGATATGAATATATCTCTATGTTGGATGCTTATCAAGGTTATCATCAAGTTCCTTTGGCCAAAGAAGATCAAGAAAAGGTCAGTTTTATAACATCTGAAGGTACTTATTGCTATAATGTTATGCCCTTTGGACTAAAAAATGCAGGAGCAACTTATCAAAGGCTTATGAATATGGTTTTCCAGAAGCAGATTGGTAGAAATATGGAAGTATATGTTGATGACATCTTAATTAAATCTCTTCAAGCTGCTGATCTATGCAGGGATATAGAGGAAACTTGTAAGACTCTAAGACAATATGGGCTCAAGTTGAATCCCAGCAAATGTTTATTCGGCGCGAAGGGAGGAAAATTCCTGGGATATATGGTGTCCGAACGGGGGATAGAGGCCAACCCAAGCAAGGTCAAGGCATTGCAGAACATGGAGCCACCGCGCAACATGAGGGAAGCTCAAAGATTGACAGGTCGAATCACAGCTTTGTCTAGATTTATTTCTAGATCGGTTGATCGTAGTTTTCACTTCTTTAAAATACTCAGAAAGGCTAATAAGTTTCAATGGAATGAGGAGTGTGATAAGGCTTTCCGAGAATTGAAAGATTATTTGGCTACTCTCCCTGTGTTGGCTAAACCTATAGTAGGAGAAACTCTGTGGGTATACCTGTCAGCTAATGAGAACGTTGTAGGCTCTGTACTAGTTAGACAAGAGGGAAAGGAGCAACAACCTGTATATTTTTCTAGCCATTTATTAAAAGGAGCTGAGTGTAGATATACTACATTAGAAAAATTGGCTTATACCCTAGCACTGACTGCTCGGAGGTTGCGCCCATATTTCTTAGCACATGAGATTATTGTATTAACTAACAGCACTCTTGGGCGGGTATTACTCAACCCAGAGGCATCGGGACGGCTAATTAAGTGGACAACTAAACTTGGGGAATATGACATACAGTATCAACCTCGCTCGGCCATCAAGGCACAAGCTCTAGCAGACTTCATCATAGAAGTGCAAGGCCTCGAGGAAGAAAACACCTAGAAGATTTATGTAGATGGTTCTTCAACTAGACAAGGTAGCGGAATTGGTGTTCTTCTTATATCACCAAGGGAAGACAGATTGCAACTCTCTATCAGGTTGAACTATAGAGCTACCAACAACGAGGCAGAATATGAAGCCTTAATAGCCGGTTTGCAAGCTGCTCGGCATATAGGGGCAGCTCGAGTCCTTATTTACTCCTATTCTCAATTAGCAACTCAACAACTATCAGGTAATTTTGAAATCAATAATGATAGACTTAAGTTATATGCTGAAGCGTTTGATAAGTTGAAGTCTCAATTTCAAGAAGTCAATATACAAAAGGTTCCCAGATCTGAAAATCAAGTAGCAGATGAATTGGCTAAATTGGCTTCTGTTGTAGTACCATGGAGTCTAGACAGACCCGTGGAACAAACTCTGTTAGTATCCTGCATTGAAAGACATGCTGAAGCAGAGATTCAAAGCGATTGGAGGGCTCAGATCATATTATATTTGCAGCAAGGTATTCTTCCTAGTGACGTAGAACAGGCGAGAGTATTTAAGAAGAGGGCCGCTCAATATACTATGGTGGGAGAACAATTATATAAAAGGACTTTTTCTAGACCTTTGCTCAAATGTATTAGCACAGAAGATATACAGTTTATTTTACGAGAAGTTCATCAAGGTTCGTGTGGTAGTCATATAGGGGGAAGATCTTTGGCTCGTAAAATTCTGTTAGCAGGATATTTTGGCCCACTTTACATGAAGATGCTAACAAGCTGGTGAGAACTTGTGTTTCTTGTCAAAAGCATCAAAATATCTCACATCATCCTACACAGTTATTGAGAACTTCTATAGTTGCATGTCCCTTTGATCAGTGGGGCATGGACATAGTAGGACCGTTTCCTATGGCAGCCACACATAGAAAATTCTTATTGGTAACAGTGGATTATTTTTCTAAATGGGTAGAGGCAGAACCACTGGCTCGAATTATTGAAGATGCAGTTATTAAATTTTTATGGAAAAATATAATCTGCAGGTTTGACATTCCTCATAAATTGGTCTCTGATAATGGAAGACAATTCCAAGGGGATAGGATTTTAGACTGGTGCAACAGTTACGGCATTATTCAAGCCTTCACCTCTGTAGCTTATCCACAAAGTAATGGCCAAGCAGAAGTAACTAATAGGGAGATTATTAGAGGTCTAAAAATCAAATTGGATCATGTGGGAGGTAGCTGGGTAGACGAATTACCCAGTGTTCTTTGGGCTTACCGTACTACACCTCGGGAAGCTACAGGAATCACGCCTTTTCAATTAGTTTATGGAGGAGAAGCAATAATTCCCATCGAAGTGGGGGTAGAGTCTGATAGACGGAGATTATATGATGAGGACAACGAAGGTCGACGACTTATGGAGTTAGATTTGATAGAGGAAATAAGAGATAAAGTTGCTACCCGTCTTGTGTCATATCGACAGCGGATGAGGCAAAACTATAACAAGAGAGTGATACCCAGATTTTTCCAAGTAGGGGATTTGGTATGGAAACGAATTAAACCTGTGGGGGATGTCAGTAAGCTGGCACCACAATGGGGAGGACCTTACAAGGTGGTAGAAAAGCTCGCATCAGGTTCATATTATCTTCAAGATGTTGAAGGGAGAATTTTGGAACACCCTTGGAGTGTTAATCATTTACAGCCTTATCGAACCTGACCAGATCACCCTATTTAAGAAAATGTTCACAATTATTTGAGGTCCTTGGGAAACCGAGGACAAATATACCTACAGTTTATGTACCCTATTTCTTTTAATAAAAACCAGGCAAGACGGATATCATCATTGGAAATAAGTATGGTTCATACAGATTGACAGATATTAAGAGAATTTTCATTTTCTATTTTGGGCAATCAATAGGAGGAAATCCTAACCGGCCTATATAGCTTCCCGCAAGGTCAAGAAAAACTGTAAAGAGGTTAGTATCAAAATCATATTTTCTACATAGAGTAAAAGTCGATCGGGAAATTCTATGAAGTAACTCGGTCGGGTCTTCATAGGAGGAACCGGAGACTCTAAACTATTCCAGAGCAAAAGTCGATCGGGAAATTCTATGAAGTAACTCGGTCGGGTATTCATAGGAGGAACCGGAGACTCTAAACTATTCCAGAGCAACAGTCGATCGAGAAATTCTATGAAGTAACTCGGTCGGGTCTTCATAGGAGGTACCGGAGACTCTAAACTATTCCAGAGCAAAAGTCGATCGGGAAATTCTATGAAGTAACTCGGTCGGGTCTTCATAGGAGGAACCGGAGACTCTAAACTATTCCAGAGCAAAAGTCGATCGGGAAATTCTATGAAGTAACTCGGTCGGGTCTTCATAGGAGGAACCGGAGACTCTAAACTATTCCAGAGCAAAAGTCGATCGGGAAATTCTATGAAGTAACTCGGTCGGGTCTTCATAGGAGGACCAGAGACTCTAAACTATTCCAGAGCAAAAGTCGATCGGGAAATTCTATGAAGTAACTCGGTCGGGTCTTCATAGGAGGAACCGGAGACTCTAAACTATTCCAGAGTAAAAGTCGATCGGGAAATTCTATGAAGTAACTCGGTCGGGTCTTCATAGAAGGAACTGGAGACTCTAAACTATTCCAAAGCAAAAGTCGAGCGGGAAATTCTATGAAGTAACTCGGTCGAGTCTTCATAGGAGGAACCGGAGACTCTAAACTATTCCAGAGCAAAAGTCGATCGGGAAATTTTATGAAGTAACTTGGTCGGGTCTTCATAGGAGGAACCGGAGACTCTAAACTATTCCAGAGCAAAAGTCGATCGGGAAATTCTATGAAGTAACTCGGTCGGGTCTTCATAGGAGGAACCGGAGACTCTAAACTATTCCAGAGCAAAAGTCGATCGGGAAATTCTATGAAGTAACTCGGTCGGGACTTCATAGGAGGAACCGGAGACTCTAAACTATTCCAGAGCAAAAGTCGATCGGGAAATTCTGTGAAGTAACTCGGTCGGGTCTTCATAAGAGGAACCGGAGACTCTAAGCTATCTCTGAACAAAATTGTCTGCAACTCGAACGGGTCTTCTAAAGCATCACAAATCACAAGTAAGCAAGACCTAATCAACTGAGATTACGGGGACATGAGGCTGGAATTCAAAAGGGATGCTAGACATATGATGCATTATTCATTTGGAGGCCTGTCCATGTAGAAGTCTTTATTCAAAATCCGCCTGGAATAATACATTAAGCTCGGAACTCAAGAATCTTACACAGCTTTCTATCCAGAAATCAGTTGAAATTATGCATTCTTTTGGAATTATGAAATATACCAGATGTGGTTCGCAGGAGAATTTATCGGGACTGGGCTTAACTTCACAAGACAAATCAGGAATTCTTGCATAAAGCTTATACTCAATAAATTCTGAGAATATTTCAAAAGGGATATTCTCAAATCAGCATGATGAAAAAACAAGTAAGTATCAAAATTTTCTTATACACTGCAAGTACTTAATTACACAAGCTTCAATTATACCTGTTTTTTCATTAGCAGCTCCTATAGTACAAGTCTTTTATAAACAATTTCTTTAAACATTCGGAAAGGGGCCTTTTAAATCCGCGGGTAGCTCTTCATTAAGCCTGCGGCGATTTATGAAAGATAGGGGAGGTTCTTGGGGTAAATAACCACCCTCTCTTAATTGTTGAAGAACTCCCGATACAGAATGGTTTAGAGCACCTACTATCCTACGAACAAATTCCCGAGCAAAGGCTGAAGACTTCAAATAAGCCTGACACCATTCCTCCCACCGGTTCTTCTCTTGCTCTTTGTAATTTTGAAAATTAGCTTGTAGCTTGGCGTTCTGATCTTTCAAAGCGTTCTTCTCTAATTTAAGCTGCTCCAATTCCTTTTGAAGCGATGACAATTCAACCTCTTGAGCTTTCCTTTGCTCTTGTTCCTGTAGGAGAGTGAAATCATGAGAGGCTAAGTCCTGAGCTTGGTCATAAAGACAGTCATTATGGAGCTTCTCTAATTTCTCTAAAATAAGGCTTTTTTGAGAAGCATCTGAAAGAGCTTTCTCTTTCAAAGCAATCTCTAGTCGAAGACCAGAGTGTAACCTCTCCACCAGTAATTCTAATGTCCTCCTAGTAAGCTCTTTGTCTTTCAACAGTTGTTGACATTCCTCTAATTCTTGCTTCAAGGTTCCCAATTGTTGATTTTGCAAGGCCACCTTCTCTTACAACTGAGCCCTATCACCACCAGAAGAAGGAGAAGCAGCCTTCAATGTCTCCAGTTGAGCTTTCAACTTATCGTTCTCATGATCTTTAGCTGTAAGTAGTTGATCGATATGTAGGCTTGTGGCTAGAAACTAAATAAGAGGATAATGTAAGTTAAAGATGAAGTTACAAAGCTAATAACACATAACTAGGAATACTTACAGCCACTGCCTGACGACTATGGCGATCCGCTCGATGTGGGAGACTAAGTCCTCGTAGTTGTTCATAACCCTGCATCCAAGATTCGGCCAATAAACCTTGCAGTTGCAGAGTGCCATAGCCAAGAGGACTAGAAGGTTGTCCCAATTGAGAAGGTAAGCCCGCAGCCACTTTAAATAAAGGAGGGGGATTAGAGGAAGCCGGAGATGAAGAAGAAGAGGAGGCAATGGAAGGAAAAGGGATAGTAGAAGCAGGAGGAGCAGGGTAGGAACTAGATGGAATAGAAGGTAGTAGTGTAGGAGGGGTGGTTGCAATTGTGGAAACACTAACAGCTGAAGAGCTGACACCGGGAGAAGATCTCCGGCAAGGTGTTCGTTTTGCTCGAGGCCTATAAGCCAAGGGAGGCAAGGCCAATGCCAAAGATGTAGAAGACATAGGAGGGATAGCGACCATCTCAGAGGCAGAAGCAGTAGGTGCTGAAATAATAGAAGAAGAAGGGTTAGTAGACCAGGCCTCATCATCCGAAGAGCAGGATTGGAGATAATATTGGTGGGAGTCATCGGTACCTTACCTCTCTCAACAGAAATAGGTGCCGGAACAAGAGGAGCTTGCACAAAAGTACCAAAAAAAATCGCCAAAGGGAGAGTCCTTGGTGAGATTTGGCTTTTTAACTAAAGTAACAAAAGGCTCTTCTTCCTCCTCTTCCATGAGTGCGATACCCACTGCTTGCCGCTCTTCTTCGGAAAGCAAGCCCAAAGTAGAGGGATTAGGATCGGATTGGCGAGCCAACAACCATTTCTCTCCAAGATTAATGATAAAGGATTTGGTCATAGCGGAATTCCTGTACATAAAAGCCGGAAGAATACCATCGGCTGAAATACAGAGGATAAACATTATTGTCAAAGAGATATGCTAATCAGCAAAGGTGAAGTAAAATAATTATACTCACCAAAGGAACTATCCAAAGGAGTACTAATGTTGCCTATCCCGAAGGGAAACATCAAGCCCTCTTCAATCAGATGTGGCAAACTGAATTTCGCTCCTCGCAGTTTAGGTAAAGCAGAAGCAACAGAGGGATCGTTAAGAAGATCATGGGTGTCAGGAAGTGAAGGTAAGTCATGTATCCATTGGATGGGAAACGGAGGGGGAGAAGGAAGACGCATATAGAAAAATTTACGATACCATTCACCTTGAGGAGGAATGCGGTTAAATAGAATGGCCTTAGGACGAGACTGAAACTTGAAAACGCCAACATCTATTCGGCGAGGAATGAAGAAGTGATGAAAAAGACGGGGAGACAAGGGGAAATCCAACAGTTTTGATACCCCAATGAAACCCATTAGAATAGAAAAAGATTGAGGGACGAGTTGGTTTAGTGGGATATCAAAATAATGGCTGACATTGCAGAAAAAAGGATGAAGGGGAAATCTAAAACCTTGTAGGACTTGGTCCCTGAAGATGGAAATACATCCTAGGGGAGGAAGATGTGGACCCTCATGGGAAGCAGGACGAATGATATAGGAAGGAAAACCATAGGTTGCCTGTAAATCCACTTCTTCTGTATCTGTGAGATCAGAAGAACATGAGAGAAACCACGCAGGAGAAGAAACCGCCATAAGGAGAAGCAATCACAAAAAAAGGGATCAAGGAAGAAGACGAAAGATGAAGAAAAACAAGAGAAAAACTTCGTAAGCCCTTATCTTTCTTTATGCCTTGTACTAAAACCCTTAAGATGAAACAGCAAAAGGAGGAAAAAGGTGCTTGGAGTATCGATCGTCATAAATAGATGATAATATTGAAGAATAAAATCAGGAGAAAAAAGTAAAGTTAAAAAACTACCTCGGAAAAAGGTGTGAGTTTCCTCAGAAGTCTTCTTAGGAAATCCTGACAAGGACAAATAGAAATTAGTACAATAAACTATAAGTTTGAGGTATGGATATGATAAAATGGAAGTTAAGCGTCGGATAGTAGTTAATAGACGAAATCCATAGATGAAAATCGGACAATTTTTGATATATCGGCCGAAACAAAGACCATTCAAAATATATTGACCATAGGCTTATTATAGTAGGGCAGATAATATACGTTATGATAAAACCCAGTGAGACTCAATTACTATGCGGAAGAAGACATGAGGATACAATGGTAAACCGGTCGAGCAATACAAATCGACCAATATCAAGGACAGCGTGACGAAGTCGTGTTAAATCGGGCGAGATGTAACTAAGCTATACAATATCGGGCGGTATATATCAATCTTAATATATACCGGTCGATCATTAAGAAAAGACCTATAGGGAAATCTCGCGTTAGGATAAACCAAATAACATTAGATACATTTACAGAAAACAGATATTTATCCCGAGAAAGAGTAAGATTTACAACTCAAAAGGATTAATCAAAGTCACACAAACTTATCATTACAGAATCGCAATAACTCGAACCTAAGTTAGAGTCAACTTAGGGTACAGATCAGGAGGTTTGTTTTCAATTAGTTTGCGTTTGTTTAAGAAATTAGGGGGGGAATCGCGAGATAAATAATGATCTTCCTTTAATTGATGAATCGCCCCTTGAGCTCCAGTAAAAGCAGATAGAATGGACCTCACGATCGGTTTGTTGAACTCGGGGGATGCAATCATGGTCGTGGCTCGCTCCTTGTAACGAACATCCTCGCCCCCTTTGTAGATTACCAGCGCCATTTGAGAGGTTTTTAATTCATCTTCTTTGGCAGAAGCCTCAGCTTTAGCCGAATCAAGGGAGATGGCCAAAGAGGCTACCTCATCCTCTTTCAGCTGTAAGGCTTTGAGCTGCTCAGTCAATTCTGCTTCATAATTATCCTTTAGCTCTCCAAGCTTGGAAGTCAATTCTCGATTGAGGTCTGTAACCGATTTAAATTTTGCCTGAAGGTTTTCAATTTGTACTTCGAACTGTTCCTTGTCGACAGCAGAAAACGTAGTAGAAGACAATACAATAACCTCTTGATTTAGCTTGTCATTCTCCGATCGCAACCTCTGGTTCTCAGTATATAGGTTGTGCAATAATCAAGAGATACCCATATTTTATAGCCATCGCTGGAAATGTAATGAAAGGGCATAAGATAATGGTTGAGAAATAAAGAATAGGCGTTGATAAGCATACTTGATTCTCCTTGTGAGAGAAGCGATCAATTGCCTCAGCAATAGAAAGCTCTTCAAAAAGGGGACGAACTTCGTCCCAAGAGCTGGCAAAAGAACCTCCTAATAATATAGGGAGAACAGGAATGGCAGAAGAACCGGCCGAGAAGGAAGAAGTAGGAATAGAGGGGGGAGCAAAGACTAAGTAAGAGGAAGGCGAGGAAGGCAAAGACCCCAAAGTTGGTATGGATAAGGGAAAAGTAAAAGAAACATCTCCAGAGGTGCCGGCACTGGAGAAAGGAGAGGCAGGAAAGTTGAGAGAAGGATAGAGCTCCGCCAGCGTCGGCTCATCAGAAGGAAGGCTACCCGAAGCAAAGCCTTCTGAAACCAACTCGTCAGCAGGAAGAATGAGCCTCCTTTTTGAGGGAGGAGCCCTGGTTAGTTTGCGTCCTGGACGCTTGCCTGCAGAAACTTCAGCTATCAATTTACCCGAGCTACTAGGAGACATGAGCTCAATTAAAGGAAGAGAGGTAGATGAGGAGACAGCAGCAACCACTGGAGAGGTGACAGTGGGTATAAGATTGGGAATGATCTCTACAGCAGGATCCTCAGGAGAACATTCAGGAACCTCACGAGCCCCTGAAGAACTAGATACTTTGACTAAGGAAGTCGGCTCTTCAATTGAGGGTGGAGGAGCAATAGCAGCCAAAAACTCAGCTTCCTTGGCACGAAGCAGGTCTTCTTCTACGCGTATTTCTTCGTCAATCAAGGCATCATAAAAGCTTTCCACTGTGTAAAAAATAAAAACAGTTGAGGCAGTTAAAAGCAAGAAGAAAGGAACAAGATGTTACCTAAGGAAATGTGAGTATCGGGTTTGACGGGGCTTAAACCAAATAGGTATAGAAGCTCGACCTTCAACCATTTCGGGATCGAGAGTCGGTGACCTAATAACTTCTCACAATAAATAGGAAAAGTGGGAAGAAGATGAAACTCTCTAACATCGGGTAAGGGAGGCAAGAAAGATTTCCAAGCATAAGACCAAGGAATAGGTCCCGGAAACTTTAAAAAGAAAAAACGAGATTTCCAGGCTTTGAGAGACGATGGCATATCTCCAAAAAGGACCATTTTAGTTCTCGACTGGAATAAGAAGACACCAGGTTCCGAGAACTTGGGGTAGGAAAACATGAAGAAATTTTGAGGAGTAGGAGGAATATCTCGTAGACAAAACAACATGTAAGTACCGCATAGATAACGAAATGCATTAGGGGCAAATTGTTGCAAAGGAATATCAAAATACCGACTTATTTCGATTAAGAAAGGAGGAATGGGGAACCTTAAGCCCCCTATCAACTGATCCTTGAAAAAAGTCATGCAGTTATCAGGGGGATGATGAGGTCGATCATTCGGTGTTGGGAGTATGATTTTATATGCCTTAGGAATTTCATATTGACGACGGATGGATAATCTAGCATTCTTATCAAAGATAGAAGACATATGGACATACCAAGGAGCAATTGTTTCCGCGGCCATGGGCAAAGGTATAGGCTAAGAAAACAATGGATTACTTACTAGAGACCAGAAAGGGAATTGTCGTGAAACGATGAGCACGAGGTCTGGTGGAAGGCAGCAACAGGAAAAGAACTCTAGAGAAGAAAAAAGGAAAGACAAGGTTAAAAAGGAGACGAAGGGTTTAGGGTTTTGAAAAATGCACGATTGTCGTCAGATCAGGACACTGGTGTCTCAGCAGACGTTGAGGATCGTAATAGAAAGGTAAAAGACCTACGTGACGTGGCGGCCAGAAAGGGTAGGTGTCAGGTCATCATAAAAAAGAAAGAGGGGCATTTATATCAGATGTGACGAATCGGATCACGATAGGGTTGGTAGTACCTCGAACATTCTCTCACCCAAAGGAGAACCAATCACCAGTTCAGAAACCTCGAAAGAAGACGTGATTGACTGGGCATAATAAATTAAAAAGGACTGAACTTTTTGACCAAACCTAGGCTATAGACAAAAACATTTTAAGAATAGAAATTTAGAAGAATAACAATTTTTTAAATTATCCTTATAAAACACAACTTAATATTTATCGAAATAAATTTATATTGATGAGGGAAACTGTGGTTATGCTAGATAAGTATGATATTGACTTTAGTCAATAAGACAACATCAGTTGGTATAACATTGGTTATAATATCGAACTATACTAACAGTTAAGATAGCCTTAGCTATGATAAATGACACATAAGATACACGAAGGAATGATGAACACAACACCACATTTTGTAAATATAGAAGGATTCGGTAGAATCATTTGATTAGATACAAAAGTTTGTTTTTACACTTAGAATCTGATCAAATACATAGCATTACATTTCCCTCAGGAACAGTAAACCTTGAATAGATAGCAAATATTACAAGCATAAACTCTTAGAGCACTTAGAAAATTTTAGTCCCACTGGATTCAAACTTACCATGGAGCAGAGATGGAAATAGCCCACTCCGTCCGAGCTTGTCAAGGCTCAAAAGAGGCAATATTTTGCCCGGGACGAAGAAAGCAACAAAAAACAGAAAAGCTCAAGGGCGACGAGACAGGGAAACATTGATTCATTCCATAATGGAAAAATAAATGTGAAAACCACTTCCCCTCTCAAGCCGTATGAGCTCAGCAAGTGAAGCAACCAATTTTAGCCCAAGGGTGACATGTGATGTGCCCTTCACACAACACCCTTGGGTCATTTGGCTGCCCCTCTATAAGTAGTAAAAATTTCTCTGAAGTTTCTTGAGTCCTTTAGAGCACCTGCATCTTTGGATAGAAGATCTGGACTGCGAGGCTTCATCTCTTAAGATGATCCCTTGAACTCCAGAAGTAACCGAAGCATAAATCTCAATAAACTCATACATAGATCTCACCTTGTCCAACAAAAGTTGCCCCCAAAGAGGAGGATCCACGACCATGGCCTTAGCAATAAAAGGTGGCAAGGAAGGGAAAGAACTGAGAGGGGTTGTGGGTGAAAAGAAGATTGTAGCCCTATTTAAAGGAGAAAAAGGCTCACAGGATTGCTATACTTAATTTATTAAGACAGTGGTACACAAAATCTGTGAGGTCATTTCAAAATTTGGAGCAAAGGCACGGGTGAAAGAACTGAGAGGGGTTGTGGGTGAAAAGAAGATTGTAGCCCTATTTAAAGGAGAAAAAGGCTCACAGGATTGCTATACTTAATTTATTAAGACAGTGGTACACAAAATCTGTGAGGTCATTTCAAAATTTGGAGCAAAGGCACGGGTAGGAAAAGACAGGACCATACTTATGTCTAGTCAGTCGTCTGCACCTCCTTCGACTAGACTTGAAGGGAAGGCTAGTGATATGGGTTAGGTTTTATGAGTCTCCCGATGAGGAAAGAAAAGGAATCAAAAAGCTAGGTTAATATCAGTCGGGACGTGCCTCCATGATGAAGGTAGGGTAATATCGGTCGGGACATACCTTCAGGAAGGAATAATCTAATATCGGCCGAAACATACCTCCTAAGAAAAGCTAGGCTAATATCGGTCGGGACGTGCCTCCATGATGAAGGTAGGGTAATATCGGTCGGGACATACCTTCAGGAAGGAAATAATCTAATATCGGCCGAAACATACCTCCTAAGCAAAGCTAGGCTAATATTGGTCGGTACATACCTTCAGGAAGGAAATAATCTAATATCGGTCGAAACATACCTCCTAAGCAAAGCTAGGCTAATATCAGTCGGGACATACCTTCAGGAAGGAAATAATCTAATATCGGCCGAAACATACCTCCTAAGCAAAGCTAGGCTAATATCGGTCGGGACGTGCCTCCATGATGAAGGTAGGGTAATATCGGCCGGGACATACCTTCAGGAAGGAAATAATCTAATATCGGCCGAAACATACCTCCTAAGCAAAGCTAGGTTAATATCGACCGGAACATATCTCCCGGGCAAAGTTAGGTATAATATCGACCGATGCATATTGTTCAGGAAGAGTCAAGCTAATATCTGCTGGGACATGCCTCCTGAGAGGAGACAAGACCGGTCGATTGACCTATGATGGGGAAATACCTTGGGTAGAATATAATGACTCCGATCGATATAAGGAATGTTGGTGTATTGAATTAATTATAGCAAGAGGGGTAAGATACCCACAGTGTGTAACTATCTTACAGAAAATATATATTGTTTTGGCGGGAAATACGTTTTCATATTATGTTGCAGGTACTAAATGACAAAGAAGGTACATCTGGGGTACGAAAAAGATTCTTTAAAAATCATCTACCACAAGTACGCAGCTGACGTCATCTCATAACGAACTCTAACAAACTGGGGTCCACTTCATGACTACGGAGGTTATATGAAGTGGTATAAAAGGGGGAAACCTCTCCGTTGGCCAAGGTAAGTTGACAAGCTCACATCATTGCACACATTGATAATCTTGATTTCCGGCTACTGTTCATCATCTTCCTCTTTCTTCCACACCAAGAGAGATCACTGACTTGAGCGTCAGAGGGCCTAGCCAGGGATTCCCACCCCGGTCTTAGGTCACTGACGATAGTGTTGGTTGATCTCTTGTGCGCAGGAAGTCTTGGAAGCTTCGGATCTGGGTTTTTCCTCTTCAGATTGGGATTTCTTCTTCGTCATCGGGTCTTCGTGCGAGGAGGACTCTCGGTAACTCCATCTTTCCCGATCCGCTTTGGATTTCTCGGATCGGTATTCTGCGGACATCATTCTTCATCATCGCGGTGGGTTTTCTTTCTTCCGGATTTCCGTCGTGTTCAGCTTCTCAGACAGGATCATGTATCTTCTCAAAAGTAAAGATGAAGCTATAGAGAAATTTTCACTCTATAAAAATGAGGTTGAAAATTAGCTTAATAGAAAGATAAAGGTGGTTCGAAGTGACTGAGGCGGTGAATAAGTATCACCATTCGCTGAGTTGTGTGTTGAACATGAGATCAGACACGAAACAATAGCTCCTTATACTCCTAAGAAAAATGGAATTATTGAGCGGAAGAACCGAACTCTAAAGGAAATGATTAATGCTCTTTTATTGAGCTCTGAACTACCAAAGTTTATATGTGGGGAAGCTGTATTAACAGCTAATTACCTTTTAAATAAGGTGCCCCAGAAGAAAATAGATAAGAGCTCTTATGAGTTGTGGAATGACACATAGTTATCCTATAAATATTTATGAATGTGGGGGTGTCTTGTCAAAGTGTTGGTGCCTGATCCGAAAAGGATTAATATAATACCAAAGACTGTTGATTGTATATTTATTGGATATCACTACAAGAAAATTGGGATTTTACAACACTTAAAAGACAATGCTTTTTTTAAAAAGCGTTGTCTTTTTCTTTTTAACAACGCTTTTAGTGAAAAGCGTTGTCTATTTCTTTATTTTCTTACTAATAGACAACGCTTTTTTAAAAACCGTTGTCTATTAGTGATTTTTATGGGTCAAACACAACGCTTTTTGAAAAGCGTTGTCTATTAGCATTTTTTTAGTGTCTACGACAACGATTTTTAAAAAGCATTGTGTATTGTTAAACCCTCATCTAAATCTATGATAATACAACCCGTTGGATCAAGTACCCTTAGGTTTCACTCTCACAACTCCTCATCTCATGCTTATCTTCCCGAACCCCTCTCACAACTTCTCATCTCATGCCTATCTTCCCGAACCCCTCTCACGCCCTCTCCTTCCAACTCCTCCTCTCACGTCCTCTCCATCCATCTCCTCTCCAGCAAAACCCTCTCCGGCAAACTCCTCTCCGCGAACCTCCTCTCCTCTGAATTCCTTCACCTCTTCATCAAATAGCAAATGCCCTAATCACTCCACTCTTGGATCGCCGCCTCCGCACTTGGCCTCCTCTTTGGAAGATCAATATTTGCAGCTCGGTCTTTGTCTTGCTCTAGTTTGTCGGAGCAAATTGTTATTGACGACCTGGGGGGATTTGTTTAAGCCGATTAATCCTCGTTTCGTCTTTTTTTTTTTGTTAGGGTTTGCGAAGGCGGAAAGTGGTACGGAGGATGGAGAAGAAGCAAGGATTCTTCTCGGTGTTAAGGGAGGAGGTTGCGAGGGGGCTTTCTCCATCACAGTCGCGGGGAAGGCCGAGGTCGGAGAGCCCGCGGCGGAGCACATTGCCTGTGGCGGAGCTGTTTTTGTTTTCACGGCGGTGGAAGAGGCATGGGATTGCTGGAGAGCTTGCGGTGCCAAGATCCGGGAGCCTGACGCCTCTGATGGAGGGACCGGAACACGCGGCGGGAGAGGGCGCGAAGAAGGAGCGTGGGTGGGGGCAGTGGGTCAAAGACCAGCTATCACGTGTGCCGTCCGCCTCTCCTTCTGTTTCCTCCTTCTAGCGGTCGGATCTCCGGATGCTACTAGGCGTCATGGCCGCTCCCCTTGCCCCTATTCATGCTTGCTCCATCGACCCACTTCCTCACCTCAGCATCAAGGTATGCAATTTCACGACTTGTATCAGGTATGCAATTTCTGTAGTATTTTATTCATCGAGAAGGATTTTGTGCTACAAAATATGGTTACCACTTGCTGCTTGTTGTATAAACAGTCTCTCTATGCTTTCATTCATGAGATCTTCTTTTCCCTTTATGCATTGTTGCTGGTTCTAGGTAACTACTTAATGGTTTTACTGGTTTATACCTTCATGGTGTCTATCTTGTTTTTCTCATACTTTCTACAATTTGGCTGTATTTGAGATAACTTTATAAAGAAATGTTTGTTTTCCGACTGTTGAGGATACTTTTCCTTTGCAGATTACCACTGTTGAGGAAGCTAAAGAATTCTATCCATTGTTTGGACTTGGGGCTAATATTTCCCTCATCTTCTCAGGATGAACAGTAAAGTATTTCTCTAATCTACGTAAGAATCTGGGACCAGGGGTTGATGGTTGGGCAATTTCACTGAAAGGAATGATGAGCATCGTTGTGATTCTTGGGCTTGTAATATCTGCAATCTATTGGGGTGTAAATAAATTTGTGGTGAATGACCCATCTCTTCCAAGATCAAACCGCAAGAAGGTTTGTTTCTGGATCAATACAGACATTATGTTTACATTTTGGATATGTATTCTGTCATTTATCAATATCAAGTATTTGTTTGCATAGGTGAAGAAGCCAAAGCTAGGCATGAATGAGAGCCTCAAGGTTTTGTTGTCCTCCAGATATGTAAGGGATCTAGTTTGTAAAAATCAATATTTTTTTACCAACTTCATAAATACACCAGAAATTCCACAGACTTCCAAAAATTCTCAAATTTTGTGGAGAGATATATTTTATCAATATCTACTTGGAAATATATATATATATATATATAAATATATATTTATCATAAATTCCAAGATTGACACAAAACTCAAAACTAGCTAAATGGTTTAATTGAACCTTAACCTAAAGTCCTAGTTTTGTATTCCTCTTGATGTATTTGCCCATACTAACCCACAATGCATCCCTAGCATTGGTTTATATGGCATCTATACATCCAAAATCAATTATTATGCAATATGACTCCAATGTCATATTTCCTTGCATGAAACACATCTTATGTGTGTCAATTCCCTAGGTTTGGGATTTAAGTCCATCTCCAAACCACTTGGCACACTCCATGGCTCCTCTAGACTCCCAAGTAAAATTCACTTGAGATTCATTGGTCATGGGTCCAAATTGACTCTTAGAGCTCCCCCTAGAGCTCTTATCCTTAGCCACCTCCCTAGGTGACTCATCCACAATTGCTAGGCCACATCGGTGCACCTCCGGTGACACTTGGTCGACAAACCTAACCTTTTTAACCTTGGACACCTTGTCCTTAGTTAATTTCTTCTTACCATTAAATGGCTTTCCCTTGACATTTATTGGCTTCTCCTTACTATAGTTATATGCAACCCTAGCATAAGACTTTCTCTTAGCATTGGAGACACTAGATCGATGTCCTAAACCCGATCTATCATTGTTGGGTCTTTGGCTACCCAACACCATACCTAAACCCTTAGATCCAACATTGAATCTTTTTAGGATTTTCTCAAACTTATCAAGCCTTGCCTTCAAAGCTTGATTTTCCTTTTTTAGGTCTCTAACCCTAGAGTTGATATGTCCACCTTGGGCATTCCTAGACCTACCCTTCCTAGGCATGTGTCTCTCCTTCTTGGGATTAATGCCTTGGTTCTCTATTACCTTCTTCTCCTTAGGTAATGAGAGTTTAAGTTGTCTAGGTCTATCATGCATAAATTTCCTAGGGTTTTGATCTACATTAACCCTATTCCTATCATGATATTTAAATCCAAAGTTATGCATGGGTAAATAATAGCAATTATTTCTAGCATGCATAGGAGTATAAGGATTTAAATTTGAATTAACCTTCAAGTTAGGATATACCTCCCTTACCCTTGAAGCTCCCCCTTGATTTGAGCTCCTCTTCTTCTTCTCCCACTTCTTCAATTGCTCCAACTTCTTGAGCTCTCCCTTCCTTGGGCATTTTGTGTGGTAGTGTCCCATTTCTCCACACGTGAAGCATCTAATGTGCTTCTTCTCCTTCATCTTCCTACAACTCAAATTAGATTCTAAAGAAATTGAATTAAGTTTAGGAGTTACCTTCTTCTTACCCATTGGACATCTACTCTTGTAGTGCCCCTTTCATTGCATCTGAAGCAAATAATGTGGTCCTTTGACTTGACTTCGATGGAGATGCTCACTAAGTTGACTTCCAAGATTTTTTTCTTCTTCACTTGTCTTGGAATCTTCTCCAATTCTTAAGGATGTAGATGATGCTTCATCTTCCTTCTCCTCCTCGGATGTTGAGCATAACTCAACTTCCGTTGGCTCCTCCTCAACTTGAGCCACTTCATCCTTTTCTTCGGATTTTTCCTCTTCGTGTGTAGACATGAGTTCTTCCTATCGAACCTTCTTTATCTTGCTCCACAAATCGTGAGCATTCTCATACTCACCTACACACCTCATCACATTAGAAGGCAACATATCATTTAAAATTGATATTACCTTATTGTTTGCCTCCGATCTTGAGGTTTGATCCTCCGTCCAATACCATGGTCGGAGCTTCTTCCCTTTCTTGTCTTCCAGGACTTTGAACGATTCCTTAATCACCATCATGGTATCCCAATCCGTGTCGAAGAAGACATCCATCTTCATCATCCAGTAGGTGATGTCCCATAAGCCTCTGCCTTCAAACTTCGGTGATTCAATCAAGCCGGTCATCTTCTTGTATTTGCTCTTCTCGGTGATTAGTCCAATGAAGTGCTACCTCGGCTCTGATACCATTTGTAGGGGATCGGTGGTCGGCTAGAAGGGGGGCTGGATAGACAGCGCCCTTAAAGAATCGCTTCCTACGTATTTGTTAGTTGCGCAAGTGGAAATACAATAATACAAACATAAATACGAAAGCTAAATACTAAAGGAAAGAATGCAAACAAACTGACACGCCGATTTACATGGTTCGGAGATAAAGCTCCTACTCCACGGCTATCTGTAAGGTAGATGATCCCTATCTGTCAGTGGATTACTCCCCGGAAAACCTCCGGTTAGCTCACGTAGCTCCTTTTGGGTGGAGAAATCTCACCACAACTCTCACGAGAACTCTTTACAAGCTAGGGCATTGGTAGACTACTAATAGGGGTTAACCACCTCTATTTCGTCAACTATAACCAAGCTCCCAAGCCTTGTTTATATAGGCTGGGGGTTGGAAAACCCCGCCTACCAATTTACTGCTAAAACCATTAGTCAACTGCCCTCTGTGGAGATTCGGCCGTTACATCCCAACGGCTCGATACCAATCGACTAGTAAAACTACCAGTCGACTACTCTACACTGATCGAGTGAACAGAAGCATTCTGTTAGCCCCCAGTCGACTGCTCAGTCAACTACACAAGTCAATTGCTACAGTAACTGCTATAGTAATTGTTACAGTGCTGCTACAGCAACTACTACAGTAAAACCTTAAACCTAAGATTTTACCCTGAGTACAGTCTCATGCACTCATACCCTCATGACTCACTTGAACCTTCATTGTAGCCTTGACCTCTAGCCTTCAAGCCTACTTCCTTTAGATCTCGTCCCTCGGATGCATCCAAGCTCGTGGCTCGCCCCCAATGTCATTTTTCGCGTATGCCTCGAAGTCGCTCCCCTCGGCCCTTATCCTTGTTGCCTTATCCACGGTCCCTCGGATGCTCCATCCTTCACTGGACCTGAAGCCATCAAGTTGAGTCATATGTGTATCTTGCAAACCTACACACTCATATACACATATCAAATAATAAGGGTGAACCTAACTTAAACTCTTTGCCCAAACACCAAAACATATGGTCGCACGGACCATTGGGATTGCTCCAACATAGATATCTCTCCATAATCTATCTCCTCGTAAGTGGCATTAACATCTATAAGTAATTGGGATATGGATTGAAGTTGTGAATCAATGAATGTCTCTCCACTTCGTCATTCTAAAATGCATCATGGTTTTGAGCAGTGATGGTGTTCGACATTTCTATGGTCGAGCAAGGCTTCATTCGGCAAATAGTCAACCATTCACTAGATCTTCTTCTCTTCGTAGGGTATTCAAAATAGAAAACTTGGCTCGCTTGTACCGCGAAAATAAAAGATTCAAACTTGTTGAACCTTTTTTTTCATTAACCTCAACTAAACTGTAGTATGCATATATTCTAGTACCTATTCTTGGAGTCATATCATACCATTAATATTTTAATAATACACACCCTTTTATAGGTAATGCGGGATATTTAACCTCTATGATTTCATCAAGTCTACTATAGTAATCAAACTCAGCGTTATATTGTTGATAGATCTTTTAATGCAGACACCATAATTATAGGTTAATCAGCATGAATTTTGTTGTGTCACGTGGAATTTAAAATCATTAACATAATAACCATAGTACACTATTATCTTACAGAGAGGTCTAGATGCAATATTGATTATCCTAGAATCTTGCTCATTTGATATTCTATGAATGTTCACCTATAAAAATAGTTATGATAAAATTAGGTGGGAATTTGATATGGTTGTATGAAATACAAATTATTCTCTAACTTGTATAGATTTGAAACCATAATGTAAACTTCATCTCTAAAATTTTTAGCTATCTCACTTGCACTAATTGATAGATTTTGTAGTTGTAGTTATAGTTATTGTTTGTACAAAGTTGTCATTGAAGGTAATTTTAAAATCAATGGGATAGCAAACAAACATAGCGGGATAAATGTTTGATTAAAGAAGTCAACTCATTTTATGTAGGGTTTGACCTCATCATAATTTAGGAGTATGTATATTCTTGCAACATGGTATTCTTATTAAGTTAGCAATGTAGAAACAGATTCACTCATTGGCTTAGCGGAACTTAAAAATAGAAAGCATCTCTGGGCCTATCGGCTCAATAGCATTAGAATTTTGAGGACACTTACAATGTCTAATTTTTACATTATCAGCAAAATAGTATAAGCAAAAAGACAATGCTTCTTCAACCAAATAGACATTACATATTGAACTCTCAACTCTTGCTTTGTTATGAATATTATTCTTTAATTTCCTCAAAAACAATTCAAATGCATTCATCCATCTATACTGCACAGGACTAGCTAGTTGTGCCTCGTAAGGTAGGTGAACTGGTAGATGTTCCATTGAATCTAAAAAATTAGGTGGGAAAATGTGCTCGAGCTTATATAGTATGAGGGAAATGTCTATTTCTAGCTACAGCATATTATTCATCATAATACACCTCACTATCAAATCTCTAAAAAAATAAACTCAATTCTCTGAGTGCTTGTCAAATACTTTCAGAAAGTAAGTCATGAAAAGCTACTAGAATAAATCTTTGTATGAATACATGGTAGTCATGACTATTCATTCCAAACATATTTAACTTGTTTATATTCATGCATTGAGTAATATTCGAGGCATAACCATCTGAAAATTAATTTCTTCCATCCAACTACATAAAGCATGTTTACCATCTTTGTCTAATATATAACAAGCATTTAGAAATTTATTAGTTGTTTCTTCCTGATGCAATTCTGGTCTACTGACTAGTTCATTTAATTCCTCACATGATTTTGTAGTGTCTTTAGTTCTTCCAGGCGCATTCATCACAACATTAAAGATATTATCGAAGAAATTTTTATCAATATGCATCACATTTAAATTATGTCGAATGAGTAAATACTTCCAATATGACAGCTCCCAGAAAATATATTTTTTTCCAATCACACGCACATTGCCTAATGATATGGGTTAGGTTTAATAGGTCCCTGGTGAAAAGGGAAAAAAGAGATAGCAGAATGAAGCAAGTATGAATATCGGCCAAGATAATAGGTTTAACGAAATATAGGCCAATATCGGCCGAGACAACATGCTTAAGGAAATATAGGCCAATATCGACCGGGGTAACACACTTAAGAAAATATAGGCCAATATCGGCCGGGACAACAGGGTCGAGGAAATATAGGCCTATATCGGCCAGGGTAACAGGCTTAAGGAAATATAGGTCAATATCGGCCAGGGTAACACACTTAAGAAAATATAGGCCAATATCGGCTGAGTCAACAGGGTCAAGGAAATATAGGCCTATTTCGGCTAGGGTAACAAGCATGAGGAAATATATGCCAATATTGGCCGGGGTAACACACTTAAGAAAATATAGGCCAATATCGACCGGGACAATAGGGTTAAGGAAATATAGGTCAATATCGGCCGGGGTAACACACTTAAGAAAATATGAGCCAATATCGGCCGGGGTAACACACTTAAGAAAATATAAGACAGGGCGAAAATAAATGTTTCGAGAATATTCATAAATAACTTATGTGATTGTATAACATGTTGATTGATTTGGCGGGAAGAATGTTTCTAGACCCTTCTGTAGGTACTAGGCGACAAAGAAGGTACATCTGGGGTACGAAAAAGATTCCTTAAAAGTTATTTTCTGCAAGTACATGGCTTACGTCATCTCATAACAAACTCTAACAAACCGGGGTCCACTTCATGACCACGGAGGTTATATGAAGTGGTATAAAAAGGAGAATCCTCTCCGTTGGCCAGGTATGCTCTCGCTCACAACACACAGAGTCATCTATTGCAAACCCTAGTTCTAGCTACTGTTCATCTTCTTCCTTACACACTAAGAGAGATCACTGACTTGAGTGTCGGAGGGCCTAGCCAGGGATTCCCACCTCGGTCTTAGGTTACTGACAGTAGTGTTGGTTGGTCTCTTGTGCGCAGGAAGTCGTGGAAGCTCCAGATCTCGGTATTCTTCCTTGAATTCTTCTTCTCTTCCTCGGATCTTCGTACGAGAAGGGTGTTCGGTGGCTTTATTCTTCCAGATCCGCTTTGGTCTTCTCGGATCAAAATTCTCGGGTGTTCTTCTTCATCAGCAGTGAGTTCTCTCCTCAGCTTTCCATTTTATCAAGCTTCTTAGACAGGATCAAATTTGGCGTCGTCTGTGGAAAATTTCACTTGGATCTGAGATTGCAAGATGGAAGACGCTGGAAAAATGAACCTACTCACTATTAGTCGAGAAGATCTGGATTTCCTTATTAACACTCATGTCCAGAAGGCTCTACAACAACAACAGCAAGCTCATACTGGAGCTACTTTGCCAGTAGCTCATAATCTAGCAATCTCAACTACGGATCATCGAAAGGAAAGAGAGTTGGGAGAAGAAGATCGTGTGTATATTACTCCGGTCAATGCTTCTCCAACTAGACTCCCTCA
Organism: Zingiber officinale; assembly: GCF_018446385.1. Taxonomy (NCBI): domain Eukaryota; kingdom Viridiplantae; phylum Streptophyta; class Magnoliopsida; order Zingiberales; family Zingiberaceae; genus Zingiber; species Zingiber officinale. Next base: position 104,306,438 of record NC_055991.1, read on the forward strand.
CGCCTTCCTTCGTACCCCTTTCGAGCAGGGAGGATGAAGGCCTGTATTTCAAGAATCCTCTGGCGAGGCACCGGACAGTGAGAAGCGCAAAGCTAAGATGATGATAGCTAGTGATAGCTCACCAGAAAGAATTATTTCTCCATTTTCTCAAGGTGTACTAGATGACCCCCTTCCTAAGTGGTATTAAAATCTTCAAATCGGTGAATACACTAGAACCACAGATCCAGAGGATCATTTATTGAAATTTGAGAATGTAGCTTTATTACAACAATTTTCTGATGGAGTGAAGTGTCGGATGTTCCTTACAACACTTGGAGGAGCTGCTCAACATTGGTTCAAAAGATTGCCGAAAAAATCTATCCAAAGGTTTAAGGATTTCAAGAAGGTTTTCTTGCATCATTTCTCCAGCAACAAGAAGTATCACAAAACTCCCTGGAGCTTATTCTCAATTAAGCAGGGAGCTAAAGAGTCCATTAGAGCCTATATTAAGAGATTCAATCAGGTAGTCATCGATGTGCCCAATGCTACTACAGAGATATTAGTAAGTGCTTTTTCTCAAGGCTTGAATGATAATGATTTCTTTAAAGATCTGATGAGAAATCATCTTGCCAATTTTGACTCATTAATTGAACGTGCTACTGAATTCATTAATGTTGAAGAAGCTCAGGCTACACGTAGAAAAGAAGATACTACTTTTTCTCCTGCTCCTGTTAAGGAGAAGGCTCCCGCTCCTGTTCCTCCCCCGAGAGGGCCTCGAGTAATCCCTCCACCTCATCATCATACAGAGTATCATCCACAAAGCCGTACAGCATGTGGAGATGCAACAAGAAGCACCAAGGAGGTGGTGCACTTATCACAAGACCAGCAGTCATCATACAGAAGATTGTTTTGTTTTGAAAAATAAGAAAGCAAATAGGGATTGTTATCAAAGGCAAGACTATTATCAACAATAATATCCCATGCAGCAAAGTCCGCTCAAGATAGAATACCACCCGGTAGAACCTGTGTACTACCAAATCCGGTCTTTACAACTCAGATGCCTAAGAAAACTCAGTCTAAGGCCACGACAACCCGACAAGAAGAGAACAGAAGTAATGTCGCTCAGGGTAGCATTAATATGATCGCGGGCGGGCCCACCGATGGAGATTCCAACAGGGCCAGGAAGGCACACGCTAGAAGACTTGAGATCCATGCTATAGGGTGCAGCATGGAGAAAGCAGCAAGGCCGAAAATTAGTTTTGGGCCCAGAGATCTTCAAGGGGTAGAGATACCCCATGATGATGTGTTGATCATTAAGGCTGTGATAGCCAATTATACTATTTCCCACACCTTTATAGATACTGGTAATTCTGTAAATATTATTTTCAAAAAAGCTTTTGACCAACTGCAGATTGACCCAAGCGAACTTCAACAGATGGTGACTCCGTTATATGGATTCACTGGTAATGAGGTACAACCCCTTGGCCAGATAAAATTGGTCATATCTCTAGGGGAGGAGCCCCTCATGAGAACAAGAAGATCCTACTTCATGGTGGTGGATGCCCCCTCCTCCTATAATGTGATACTGGGTCAACCGGCCTTAAATGAGTTTAGGGCGGTCGTTTCTACTTTTTGTCAGAAAATTAAATTTCCTGTTGATGACCAGGTCGGAGAAGTACGTGGTGATCAGAAAATGGCTCGTAAGTGTTATGTGGAGATCGTCAGTACTGAAGCCAGTGCCGCCCGAAAAATATAAAAAATGGAGGTTAATGTTATTCAAGAGAAGCCACCTGTCCTAGTTTATGAGGAAAAAGAAGAGGTCCAGATACAGACTGGTCGACCTGAAGCCACCACCTATGTCGCGGCCGATCTTGATCCTACTATGAAAACAGAGTTGATTTAGTGCTTGAAGAGAAATAATAATGTCTTTGCTTGGGCGACCAAGGAAGTCACGGGTGTTTCTCCTTCAATAATGGAACATTCTTTACATGTCTTCCCAGATGCCCGGCCTGTTATGCAAAGAAAAAGGAATTTCAGTATCGAGCAAAATCAGATCATCAAGGAAGAAGTGGATAAATTGATGGAAGTCGGCTACATCAGGGAGGTGCAATTCCCTAGTTGGTTGGCCAATGTTGTCCTAGTCTCTAAACCAAGAAACAAATGGCGGGTATGTATTAATTTTCGTGATCTTAACAAGGCCTGCCCGAAGGATTAATATCCATTGCCCCGGATCGATCAATTAGTGGATTCTACATGTTGGACGCCTATCAAGGCTATCATCAGATTCCTCTCACTAAGGAAGATCAAGAGAAGGTCAGTTTTATAACATCTGAAGGTACTTATTGTTATAATGTTATGCCGTTTGGACTAAAAAATGCAAGAGCAACTTATGAAAGGCTTATGAATAAGGTCTTTCATAAATAGATCGGAAGAAATATGGAAGTATTTGTTGATGATATTTTAATTAAGTCTCTTCAGACTATTGATCTCTGCAGGGATATAGAGGAGACTTGCAGAATATTAAGACAATATGGGCTCAAGTTGAACCCGGCCAAATGTTTGTTTGGAGCAAAAGGTGGAAAGTTCCTGGGGTATCTAGTGTCCGAGCGGGGAATAGAGGCCAACCCAAGCAAGATCAAAGCACTTCAAAACATGGAGCCACCACGCAACATGAGGGAAGCTCAAAGACTCACCGGCCGGATCACCGCCCTGTCTAGATTCATTTCAAGGTCGGTCAATCGTAGCTTTCATTTCTTCAAGATACTTCGGAAGGCTAACAAATTTCAATGGGATAAAGAATGTAACAAAGCTTTACAGGAATTAAAAGACTACTTGTCCACCCTTCCGGTGTTGGCTAAACCTGTAGTAGGAGAAACCTTATGGGTATATTTGTCAGCCAATGAAAATGTTGTAGGCTCTGTGTTAGTTAGACAGGAAGGGAAAGAGCAACAACCTGTATATTTTTCTAGCCATTTATTAAAAGGAGCCGAGTGTAGATATACTACACTCGAAAAGTTGGCCTATGCATTAGTGTTAACTGCCCGGAGGTTGCGCCCATATTTTTTAGCACATGCAATTATTGTATTGACCAACAATACTCTCGGGCGGGTTTTACTTAACCCAGAGGCATCTGGTCGATTGATCAAATGGACGACCGAACTTAGTGAGTATGATATACAGTACCAACCCCACTCGGCCATCAAAGCACAATCTCTAGCAGATTTCATCATAGAAGTTCAAGGTCCTGAAGAAGAGAATACTTGGAAATTTTATGTGGATGGATCTTCAACCAGACAAGGTAGTGGAATTGGTATTCTCCTTATATCTCCAAGGGAAGATAAGCTTCAACTTTCTGTCAGGCTGAATTATAGGGCTACTAATAATGAAGCAGAATATGAAGCATTGATAGCAGGGTTACAGGCCGCTCGGCATGTGGGAGAATCCCGGGTTTATATTTATTCTGACTCTCAGTTAGCAGCCCAACAATTATCAGGTAACTTCGAAATTAATAATGATAGACTCAGGTTATATGCTGAGGCATTTGATAAATTGAAGGCTCAGTTTCAAGAAGTAAATATACAAAAAATTCCTCGATCTGAGAATCAAGTAGCGGATGAATTAGCTAAATTGGTCTCTTCTATAACACCATGAAGTTTGGATCGGCCAGTCAAGCAGACATTATTAGTATCTTGCATTGAAAGATAGGCTGAAATAGAGATACAGAGTGATTGGAGAGCACAAATCATATTATATTTGCAGCAAGGTATTCTTCCGATTGACACAGAACAAGCAAGAATATTCAAGAAGAGAGTTTCCCAATACACTATGATAGGGGAACAGTTATATAAAAGTGCTTTCTCTAGACCTTTGCTGAAATGTATTGGAATAGAAGATATACAATTTATCTTGCAAGAGGTTCATCAGGGTTCATGTGACAGCCATATAAGAGGAAGATCTTTAGCCCGTAAAATTTTACGAGCAGGATACTTCTGGCCTACTTTACATGAAGATTCTACCAAATTTGTAAGAACTTGCATTTCTTGTCAGAAACATCAGAATATTCCACATCATCCTACATAATTATTAAGAACCTCTATCGTTTCCTGCCCCTTTGATCAGTGGGGCATGGATATAGTTGGTCCATTTCCTATGGCAACTGCACAAAGAAGATTTTTATTAGTAGCAGTAGACTATTTCTCTAAATGGGTAGAAGCAGAACCACTCGCTCGGATTACTGAAGATGCAGTTATTAATTTCTTGTGGAAAAATATTGTTTGCAGATTCAGTATTCCCCATAAATTAGTCTCTGATAATGGAAGGGAGTTTCAAGGAGACAGAATCTTAGATTAGTGTAAAAGCTATGGTATTACTCAAGCATTCACCTCTGTGGCATATCCACAGAGTAACGGTCAAGCAGAAGTAACCAACAGAGAGATTATAAGAGGTCTAAAAACTAAACTGGATCATGTCGGAGGCAGCTGGGTAGATGAATTACCTAGTGTTCTTTGGACATATCGTACTACACCCCGAGAAGCTACAGGGATTACTCCCTTCCAATTGGTTTATGGAGGAGAAGTTGTAATTCCTATAGAGTTGAGAGTAGAATCCGACAGATGATGACTATATGACGATGACAATGTAGGTAGACGACTTATGGAGCTGGATTTGATAAAAGAAATTCGAGACAAAGCCACAACTCGTCTTATATCATACCGACGACGAATGAGACAAAATTATAACAGGAGAGTCATCCCGAGATTCTTTCAAGTGGGAGATCTAGTATGGAAATGTGCCAAGCCTGCCGAGGATGTTAACAAATTAGCACCACAATGGAAAGGACCCTACAAAGTGGTAGAAAAACTGGTATCAGGCTCATATTATCTCCAAGACACAGAAAGAAGAATTCTCGAGCGCCCATGGAGTGTAAATCATTTATAGCCCTACCGAACTTAACAAGCTTATATCGCTCAAGAAATACAGATATCCTTGAACAAGCGAACTTATGCCTCCTTAGTATATTCCAATCACCCAATCGCGTGAAGCTTATCACGTCCTAAAGAACAAACAAGTTTACTTTAAGCAATTTCTCTCCGTTCGGCCCTGCAAATAGATAACAAGTATACTCATAATTTATGTACTTCATTTAATTTGGTAAATACAATGCAGGCCAAGTATCACCCAAAAATTAGATACGGTTTAAACAACGTGGTGATTACAGGGCAAACATTTTTATTTTGCTCAAGCGATCGTCAATTGGGAGCATTAAGGAGTGATCGATCAGATTTTCTTAAGGAATCTCGAAGACGTTAAACCATCACAAGGTTAGTGAAAGCATTTTTAGTTCCACTCAAATCATAGTCGATCGGGAAATCTCTTAAAGTAACCCGGACAGATCTTCTTGAGAGGAACCGGAGACTTTAAACCATCATGAACATAGTCGATCGGGAAATCTCTTGAAGTAACCCGGACGGGTCTTCTTGAGAGGAACCGAAGACTTTAAACCATCATGAACATAGTCGATCGAGAAATCTCTTGAAGTAACCCAGACGAGTCTTCTTGAGAGGAACCGGAGACTTTAAACCATCATGAACATAGTCGATCGGGAAATTTCTTGAAGTAACCTGGATGGATCTTCTTGAGAGGAATTGAAGACTTTAAACCATCATGAACATAGTCGATTGGGAAATCTCCTGAAGTAACCCGGATGGGTCTTCTTGAGAGGAATCAGAGACTTTAAACCATCATGAACGTAGTCGATCGGGAAATCTCTTGAAATAACCCGAATGGGCGGGCCTTCTTGGGAGGAACCGGAGACTTTAAACTAGCATGAACATAGTCGATCGGGAAATCTCCTGAAGTAACCCGGACTGGTTTTCTTGAGAGGAACCGGAGACTTTAAACCATCATGAACGTAGTCGATCAGGAAATCTCTTAAAGTAACCGGGACGGGCTTTCTTCGGAGGAACAGGAGACTTTAAACTAGCATGAATATAGTCGATCGGGAAATCTCTTGAAGTAACCCAGACGGGTCTTCTTGAGAGGAACCGGAGACTTTAAACCATCATGAATATAGTCGATCGGGAAATTTCTTGAAGTAACCCGGACGGGTCTTCTCGAGAGGAACCGGAGACTTTAAACCATCATGAACGTAGTCGATCGAGAAATCTCTTGAAGTAACCTGGACGGGCCTACTTGGGAGGAGCCGGAGACTTTAAACTAGCATGAACATAGTCGATCGGAAAATCTCTTGAAGTAATCGGGATGGGTCTTCTTGAGAGGAACCGGAGACTTTAAACCATCATGAACGTAGTCGATCGAGAAATCTCTTGAAGTAACCTGGGCGGACCTTCTTGGGAGGAACCGGAGACTTTAAACTAGCATGAACATAGTCGATTGGGAAATCTCTTGAAGTAACCCGGACGGGTCTTCTTGAGAGGAACCGGAGACTTTAAACCATCATGAACATAGTCGATCAGGAAATCTCCTGAAGTAACTCGGACGGGTCTTCTTGAGAGGAACCGGAGACTTTAAACCATCATGAACGTAGTCGATCGGGAAATCTCTTGAAGTAACCCGGACGAGCCTTCTTGGGAGGAACCAGAGACTTTAAACTAGCATGAACATAATCGATCGGGAAATCTCTTGAAGTAACCCGGACGGTTCTTCTTGAGAGGAACCGGAGACTTTAAACCATCATGAACATAGTTGATCGGAAAATTTCTTGAAGTAACCCGGACGGGTCTTCTTGAGAGGAACCGAAGACTTTAAACCATCATGAACATAGTCAATCGGGAAATCTCTTGAAGTAACCTGGACGGGTCTTCTTGAAAGGAACCAGAGACTTTAAAGCATCATGAACATAGTCGATCGGGAAATCTCTTGAAGTAACCCGGACGGGTCTTCTTAAGAGGAACCGGAGACTTTAAACCATCATGAACATAGTCGATCGGGAAATCTCTTGAAGTAACTCAGACGGGTCCTCTTGAGAGGAACCGGAGACTTTAAACCATCATGAACATAGTCGATCGGGAAATCTCTTGAAGTAACCCGGACGGGCCTTCTTGGGAGGAACCGGAGACTTTAAACTAGCATGAACATAGTCGATCGGGAAATCTCTTGAAGTAACCCGGACGGGCCTTCTTGGAAGGAACCGGAGACTTTAAACTAGCATGAATATAGTCGATCGGGAAATCTCTTGAAGTAACCTGGACGGGCCTTCTTGGAAGGAACCGGAGACTTTAAACTAGCATGAATATAGTCGATCGGAAAATCTATTGAAGTAACCCGGACGGGTCTTCTTGAGAGGAACCGGAGACTTTAAACCATCATAAACATAGTCGATCGGGAAATCTCTGGAAGTAACCCAGACGGACTTTCTTGGAAGGAACCAGAGATGAGACTTTAAACTAGCATGAACATAGTCGATTGAGAAATCTCTTGAAGTGACCCGGACGGGTCTTCTTGGGAAGAATCGGGGATTTTAAACTATCGTTAGCAAAGTCATGCAGAATTGAGTACCTGATATGATAGAGCACAGGACTCTATTGACTCAAATTAATCGGGATTACACGCCCGATCGAAAACTCAAAGGTTGATGAAGTTCTTCATATTAAATCGATCGGGATTATACACCCGACTAAAGGTTGATGAAATTCTTCATATTAAATCGTTCGAGATTATACACCTAGCCTAGATTCAAAATTACCTGGATTTCTTTATAAAGGTCACTCGACATTACACTCCCGACCAGGATTCAAAGTTCAAAGGGAATTCTTTATATATACAATCCTTCAAAATTACATTCCCCATCAGAAGTCATAATCATATAAAGTTCTCTATTTAAAATCACTCGGGATTGTACACTCAACCAAGAACATACAAATCCTGTGGAGTTTTTCATATAAAGTTACTCAAGATTACACGTCTCTCGTAAGCACTGAAGTCTTTGGAATTCCTTATATACAGTCAGGCTTGAATAGAGATCAAAGAGTTTACGAAAAAGCCTTGTTATTCAGAGTCATATGATCAATTAAGATACCACAACAAGAAAAGCTTTTAAGCAAGACAGTACTTATTCTCAAGAAGCAGCGGCCAGATAATGAAGGTCAAAAAACAGGTAAGTACAATTTTTTACAAATATTGCAAGTACTTAATTACAAAGTCTTTTAATTACAAGTCTTTTATAAATACATAATCATGCTTACTCAAAATGGCTCGTCAAATTTTTGGGTAATTCCTGGTTAAGTTTGCGACGGTTTATGAATAGAGAGGGGGGTTCTTGAGATAGATAATCACCTTCTCTCAATTGCTGGATAACCCCTGTCACAGAATGATTTAAAGTCCCTATGATTTGGCGAACATATTCGTTAACAAACGCTGGAGACCTTAGATAAGTTAAGCGCCTATCTTCCCATCGGTCTTCCTCCTGCTCCTTATAACTTTGAAATTCAGTCTGTAGTTTAATATTTTGATCTTTGAGAGTGTCTCTCTCCAATTTAAGTTGTTCTAGTTCCTTTTGGAATGAGGATATCTCTGCATCCTGAGCATTTCTTTGTTCTTGCTCGTGTAGAAGAGCAAACTCTTTGGAGGCTGAATCTTGAGCCTGATCAGAAAGAAAGATATTGTGAAGTCTCTCCACTTTTTCTAAAACAGTGTTCTTATGAGAAACATCTGAAATAGCTTTGTCTTTCAAAGCAGTTTCCACCTGAAGGATGGAATTTAACCAATCCACCTGTAGCTCCAAGGTTTTTCTTTCAAGCTCTTTATTTTTCAATGACTGTTACTGATGTTGCGATTCCTTTTTCATAGCCTCTATTTGTTGAGTCTGTGAAGCTATCTTCTCTCGTAATTGAGTAAGCTCAAGGTGGGAAGGAGGAAGATTGACTTTCAGTGCCTCTACTTGAGCTTTTAACTTGCTATTGTCCCTTTCCAAGGCAATGAGCAGCTGGTCTAGATGAAGACTTGAGGCAAGGAACTAAAATAACACTGTAGTTAGCGGGAAATAATAATACATCAACAATACATAATGAAAAATACTTACGGCAATAGCTTGACGACTATGACTGTCAACGCGGTTTGAAATATTGGTGCCCCTTAACAGCTCTTGGCTATGTAGTGAAGGCTCAGTCAATGGACCTTGTAGCTGTAGAAAACCGTAACTAGGAGGATCTGAAGTTTGTCCCATTTGAGAGGGTAGACCTATAGCTTGTCTAAACAGAGGTGTAGGGACAGAAGGTGAAGAAGGCCGGGTGGAAGAAGAAGGAAGAGAAGGATAGGAAGTGGTAGAAATGGGAACAACAGAGGAAGAGCTAGAGGGGATGGAAGATGGCGTAGCAATGAAAGTGGATTCAGTTGTTGAAGCACGGATAGCTGATGGTCCTGGACTCGGAGAAGATCTCCTGCAAGGTGTTCTTTTAGCCCGTGGTCCAGAAGTCAGAGGAGGTAAGGCTAAGGAAAGGGGTTGAGAGGATGTAGAAGTAGTAGTAGCCATCTAAGAAGCAGAAGTAGTTGAAACAATAACAGAAGAGGAAGGAATAAGTTGACCTGGTCTTATCATATTAAGAGAAAGGTTGGAAACAATGTGAGTAGGAGGCATTGGTTCTTTACCTCTCTCAAAAGAAATAGGCGAAGGAACAATGGGTATCTGCACAAAAGTACCAAAAGTGTCACGAAAGGGAATTCCCTCAATAAGCTTGGGTTTCTTCTGTATAGCAACAAAAGGTTGTTCTTCTTCCTCTTCCAAGGAAGCAATAGCTTCCACTGCTTATTCTTCCTTAGATAATAAACCCAGAGTAGAGGTAGTAGAATTAGTTCGACGAGCTTGTAGTAATTTTCCTCCAAGTTTATTCAAAAAAGACTTGGTCATAGTTGGGTTTTTGTACATGAGAGCAGGTAGAAGAGCATCAGCTGAAATATAAAAATTAGGCGTTATTATAGAAAATAACTAACAAATGGCTAATAAACATAGTCGAGAATGTCTGAACATACCAAAAGAGACCTCCAAGGGGGTTTCGATGGAGCTTATTTCAAAGGGAAACATTAGACCTTCTACAATCAAAGTCGATAAGTAAAATTTTGCCCCCTTTAACTTGGGTAAGACAGAAGAAACTGAGGGATCAGTAAGGAAGCCGTCAGTGCTAGGAATTGGAGGAAGGTCATATATCCAGTTGGTAGGAAAAGGAGGGGGAGAAGGAAGACGCATAAAGAAAAATTTGTGACGTCATTCCTCTTGAGGAGGAATCCCACTAAACAAAATAGCCTTAGGGCGAGACTGAAATTTAAAGACATCAATGTCTACTTGGCGGGGAATGAAGAAGTAGTGGAAAAGGTGAGGGGATAAAGAAAAATCTAGTAGTATAGATACCCCAACAAAATCCACTAGGATAGAAAAAGATTGAGGAGTAAGCTGATTAAGAGGAATCTCAAAGTAGGTGCTAACATCAACAAAAAAGGGATGAAGAGGGAATCAAAAACCTTGTAAAGCTTGATCCCAAAAGATAGATATACTTCCTAGTGGGGGAAGATGTGGACCACTCTGAGAAGTAGGGCGAACTATATAAGAAGGAAAATCATAGTTCACTTGTAACTCCACCTCCTCGGGCTCAATAAGGCTAGAGGTGCACGAAAGGAACCACGCTGGAGAAGGAGTGGCCATGGCGGAATAGCAGGAGGAAGTCGAACAAAGGAAGAAGAAGGAATAGTCGGGGAGCAGAAGAGAACGTCTTAAACCTTTGTTTTTCTTCTGTGCCCTATACTAAAAATCCTTAAAAAGATAGGGGAAAATAGGAAAGAGAAGAAACTCGAAGATCAATAATAATTTGTGAAAAACTTAAGTACAAAAAAGGAGGGGATCAAATTTAAAGAAGAAGGCCGAATCCCAAGGAAAGGAAGGTAAGCTTAACAATCATCCTCGGGAAACGTGATAAATTTTTTTCTCTCTCTGCATTTGATTCTTAAAAAATCAAAGAGATACGAGGAAAATTGAGCGGTTATAATAAGCCGGTCGAGATTAAGAATGTTATAATAAACCGATCGAGATTGATGATGCTATATTAAATTGGTCAAGATTGGTGATGCTACAGTAAATCGGTCGGTTATAATAGACCGGTCAAGATTAAGAATGTTATAATAAATCGATCAAGATTGATGATGCTATAGTAAATCGGTCTAGATTGGTGATGCTACAGTAAATCGGTCGGTTATAATAGACCGGTCGAGATTAAGAATGTTATAATAAATCGATCGAGATTGATGATGCTATAGTAAGTCGGTCAAGATTAGTGGTGCTACAGTAAATCGATCGGTCATGATAGATCAGTCAAGATTAAGAATGTTATAATAAACCGATCGAGATTGAGGGTGCTATAGTAAATCGGTCAAGATTGATGACATTATAATATACTGGTAAAAATTAGGTCCTAAATAGTAATAGATTGGTAAATATGGTAGGGATAAGGAGAAAAAAAACAGTTATCAGAAGGGGATAAATTCAGGAAGAAGGAAGTAAACCCCCATAAAAAATATAAAAAAAATAGATACGAAGGTTTAAAAGCATGAAATAAGCATAAAAAAAAGGGGAACAAATTTGATAGCAGAGGAAGAATAATTTTAAAGCATATAAATATGAAAAATAAAAGCATGAAATAAGCATGTAAATCAAAGAGTCAAACAAATTCATTAACACAAACAATTTTAACAATAGATACGAAGAAGAAGGTTTAACTTCACAGAAATAAATTAGTTTATGATAAGAGTTGTCGTGATCAGTAACAGTTAACCTTACAATAATCGAGATTAAGGTAGATAGGTTACTCTATAAACAGTTGGGGAAATAGGTCAGCAGGCCTGTTGTTGATCAGCTTGCGTCGATTCAGGAAGTTAGGAGGAGGATCATGAGACAGGAAGTCTTCTTCTCGCAATTGCTTTATTACTCCTTCAGCTCCGGCAGTATAGGCTGCCAAAATAGATTTTACTATCGGCCTGTTGAATTCAGTAGATTTAATTAGGGTCGTGGCCCGATCTTTAAAATGACCATCTTCACCAGCTTTGTACTCAACCATAGCTGTCTGGGAAGACCTCAGTTCAACATCTTTTGTGGAGGCCTCTGTCTTAGCTATTTTCAGGGAAGTGTTTAAAGGAGCTATTTCAGTATCCTTCAACTGTAAAGCTTTGAGTTTGTCAGCTAAGGTGGGCTCGTAATCAGATTTCAGTTTGTTTGTCTCAACAATCTGCTTCTCTAATTTGGAAGATAATTCAGTGTTGAGGTCCGTAGCCGATTTAAACTGAGATTGAAGGCTTTCAAGCTGAGTTTCATATTGCTTCTTGGATTCTTCTGAGAGGGTGGCAGAAGACATCTCAGCAACTTGTTATTTCAGCCTCTCATTTTTGTAATATAGGTTATGCATTAGTAGAGCTAGACCCATATTGGCCATCCATCGCTATGAACATAAGAATGGGTCATAAAGCAATCATGGATAAATAATAAATATGTAATGGCAGACATACCTTGGTTTCCTCATGAGAGAACTGATCGATTATCGCGGGAGGGGTAAGTTCTCCAAAGAGAGGGCAAATTTCCTCCTGAGCGGTGGTGAAAGAACCTCCCAGTAGTATCAGAAGAACAGGGATAGAAGAGGAAGTGGTAGAAAAAGAGGAAGTTGGAATAGAAGGGGGAGCAAAAACCAAATAAGAAGAAGATGAAGTAGGTAAAGACCCCGATTATGGAAGAGATAGGGGAAAAGTAAAAAAGGTACTGCTAGGGGTAGTACCACTAGAAGAAGGAGAGGAGGAAAAAATAAGAGAAGGATAGAGATTGGCCAAAGTAGGCTCGGTAGAAGAAAGGGTAGCAGGAGCAAAACCTTCTGAGGGCAATTCCTCAGCAGGAAGAAGGAGTCTCCTTTTTGAGGGAGGAGCTCTAGTAAGCTTGCGTCCCGGGTGTTAGGATCCTTCGTACTCGGCTAGAGAGGGGGGGTGTGAATAGCCACCCCAAATCGCTCGTTTCTTTCTACAAATCAGGTTAGCGTAGCGGAAAATACAACAAAGAAACGAAAGAGAAGAAAACCAAACCTTAACACAAGGATGTAACGAGGTTCGGAGATTAGGGCTCCTACTCCTCGGCGTGTCCGTAAGGTGGACGAGCCCTGTCAATCCGTCGGTGGATGAATCCCCGGAAACCCGGCTAATAAATACTCCTTATGGGTGGAGAAACCTCGCCACAGTCTTTTGCAACAACAAACAAAGGAGTACAACAATAGAGACAACAAACAAGAACAACAGAAATTGTAAAACACTTGCTTGCCTCTTGTTGTCGACTGGAACCTTGATGAAGCAGCAGCTTCTCAGATCCAGCAGCTAGAACACCAGCAACGGGAAGAAGCTCGACGAGAGCTCAGGAAAGCTCAAGAGCACACCAGCTGCTCAGCAGAAGAGAAGAGGAAGAAGTAACAGTGCAGCAGCAGCCTTTATACCGCGAAGAAGACAACGAAGAAACTAGCCGCTGCGTCGCAACGCTAGAACCCGATCGGTCTGCACCGATCGGCCTAAGCGCATGAGGCTTCGCTTGTCACCGATCGAACTCCGCATCGATCAGGTGTCGCGATCAAGCCCGATCGGTCTGTGGACCGATTAGACCTCCGATCGGTCCATAGACCGATCGGGCTCCTCACGCCATCGATCTATGCTCGATCGGTCCGCCGACCGATCAGCCATGGGTGGATCGGCAAACCGATCCACGGTTTTTTTCGCAAGGTTGCGTTGCCTCGATCGGTCTCCGGACATCGATCAGATTGCATGAGCCATCGATCGATTCCGATCGGTCACCGCACCGATCGGCAAACGCAGATATCCGGATCGGTCACTGACCGATCCAACTCCTCGCTTAGGTGCCTCTAGCTTAGTTCGAGAATGAGCTACCGAGCCCTTTCCGACTCCATATGCCAAGCTTCACTCACTTGGACTTCTCAACACCAGATGTCCGATCACCCTTGACCCATCTGGATTTTCCCTTGCCTGGCTTCACTCACCAGGACTTTCCACACTGCCTAACATCCCAGTTAGGACTTTCTCGCTGCCTGGCTTCACTCACCAGGACTTTCCAACTGCCTAACATCCCAGTTAGGACTTTCCCATTGCCTAACATCCCAGTTAGGACTTTTCCAGTGCCAAGTCTCCATACTTGGACTTTTCCCGTGCCAAGTCTCCATACTTGGACTTTTCGCGTGCCAAGCTCCCTGCTTGGACTTTTCCAGTGCCAAGTCTCCATACTTGGACTTTTCCAGTGCCAAGCTCCCTGCTTGGACTTTTCCGTTGCCAAGTCTCCATACTTGGACTTTTCGCGTGCCAAGCTCCCTGCTTGGACTTTTCCAGTGCCAAGTCTCCATACTTGGACTTTTTCCCGAATCAGGTCAACCAGGTCAACCTTGACCTACGGTTGCACCAATAATCTCCCAAACATCTATTCTTGTCCCATATCAAGAATACAACTCTTCCACGAGTGTCAAACATCAAAATACAACTCAACTAGGTCAACCTTGACCTAAGGTTGCACCAACAATCTTCCTAAGTCAAACATCAAAATACAACTCGAGTCACGTCAACTCGAGTCGGGTCAACCAGGTCAACCTTGACCTATGGTTGCACCAACAATCTCCCCCTTTTTGATGTTTGACAAAACCATAATCAAGTTAAGTTAACCCGATAACCTAACTTAGGTTTTCCAACCATCTTCCAATGTCCAATGTTCTTTCCTTGAACATTCTCTGGACATTCTCCCCTTAGGTTAACCCGATAACCTAACTTGGGTTCTCCAATAATTCTCCCCCTTTTTGACACACATCAAAAAGATAAAGGAGGGTATCAAGGTCAAGAGTTTCTTCCTAATGAAAGTCCCATACCTTTCATTTGAAACTCTTAATTTCCCCCTTGATACTAAACTCAACAATCAACTTAGTGATAATCTCATATCACTAATCCTTAAAAGTCTTTTGGAGTAAAAATTCCCCCTAAAAGTCAACTCCCCCTTGACAATTAGGTAAAACTTCCCCTAAAGGTCAACTCCCCCTTGACCATTGCACCAACAATGTCTTGGCGAGTTTCAAACCTTTAGAAATCCACAAAACCCAACTTCCAGCTGAAATTTCAGACCAACAGCTGAAAATCAGAAACTGGCACGCACTGATCGGTCCCCAGACCGATCAGAATCCCCCTGGATCGGTCCCCAGACCGATCCACGCTTCACTGATCGCACTGGATCGTCACTGATCGGTCACCAGACCGATCAGAACTTCCCTGGATCGGTCCGGTGACCGATCCACACTCTGAAATCAGAGATTTCTGATTTCCCTTCCCGGAAATTCAGAAACTCCTAATAAATTCCAGAAAATTCCAAAAATCATAAAATTTTGAGGATACACTCCTCATACCATATACTATCACGGAAAAATAATTTTCTATGAAAATAGTTTCCATTTTTCAATCTTGATACAAAGTTCAAAAACTTTGAAATAGTTCAAGTTTAACTCAACTTTGTATCACAATGTTCAATGATGAATGCTATCACTAGGAAAGCTTCATCAAGGTTTTTCAAATCAATTTTAAAATGCTTTTAAAATCATTTGAATTTAGGACCATAATCTTAGGGCTAGATGTACATGACTTGTACACAAGCTTTCCTATGATCCTCCTTTTCTTGAATTAGGCTCATCTAGGTACAAAACTATGCACCTTGATCCTAACTCATGATCCTAATATCTCACACACATCTAAGGTGTATCAAACCACATTCAAGTCAATTTGATGTGAGATATGGGTTAAGGTCAACTTAGGCTAAGTTCTCATGCATTTTCTAAACATCAATTTGATCTCAATATCAAATTATATGTTTGTCCTTAAATCAATTTTATTGATTATAATGCAAGAGATGATGACATGGCATATAATGATATCATAAGTAAAAACATGTGCCAATGTCACGATGTCATGGCATAAAGTTTGAAACTAAACTAACACATGACATATAATAACCTAAGCATTATCATGGCATTTCAAATGATCATAAATTAAATATGATGTCATGACATGGCATATGGCAAACAACCATGGTAAGTTAACACAAATAAAATACCTAGATTACCTATCTAAGTATCCTTAATCACTTAGCTAACTTAAATTCTAATCCTAGATTGCCCAAAGTGCTCCAAGAAAATGTCAAAACCCAAATTGACATTTCTTGATCTCTTGTTTGATTTATACCATTTAAAATTCTACAAGAGTAGCACTTCTAAGTTAAGGCCCGGATTGCCTTGATTACCTAAGAGAATATCAAAATCCCAATTTGATATTTCTCTAGGTTTTTCCAAATTGTGTCAATTTAAAGTAAGATTAATATATTCTCACTTTGGCACAACTTACTCTTCCAAGGAGTGAATGACAAAGATTATTCCATTTCATTTTCAAAGGTTCCCAAAAACCTTGAAAATGCTCCTTGAGTGTCAATTTCCTCAAAGTTGGGTTAACTACCCTTCTTATTGGAGTTGACACTCTCTAACCCATCTATGGGGTAGAGAAAATGCTCCTAGGAACCCAATACCTATTAGAGCTCATTGGGTTCACTAAATATTCACTAGGGATGACTTCCCTAGCAACCCTCCTAATGACCCTCTTAGGCTTTAAAGCCTTGGTCATTTGGGTCTCATCAAGGTCAACTATAGGGGTGACTTCCCTTGTGACCTTGGTGGTGGTCTTCCTAGTCCTAGATTTTGTTCCATAATCGAATGGAACATTATGGTAAGTGGGCTTGACCAATTGGGACTTAGGTTTGTGACCCAAACCTTTCTTGTCCTTGGGCTTTGAATTTTGACCCTTAAACCCTAGAGATGACTTCTCCAAGTTCTTAAGAGCCTTTTCCAAAGTATCAAGTCTTGACCTCAAGACTTGATTCTCCTTCTCTAATACCTCAATTTTTGATTTGTCATTTTTCTTTGAGGCATTCCTAGGCATGTGTCTAGTTGATTTGGGATTCCTACCTAGGTTCTCCTTAACCTTAGATGAGGTAATTCTAGGGTTGGCATTCCTAGTAGTATCCCTATCTAGGTTGACATGTTTAGCACCTAAGCACATGTGTTGATTTCTAGTGTTAACATGCTCATCATTATTTGTAATAGCAATAAAACTACTAGCATGTTTCTTATTTGAATTGCAATAGTATGCCTTAAAAGGTACCTTAGGGTTTGCCTTAGTTCCCCCTATCGATGTGCATCCCTTGTCCTTGTGAGGTTGCCTCCCCCTTGGACAATGGCTCCTATAGTGTCCCCTTCGCTTGCATTGGAAGCACACTACGTGCTCCTTGCCTTTGCGTATCGGGACTCCGGCTTTCTTGACCTTTGGTGCCGGTGGAGTCTTTCTTACCCTCTTTGGACACTTACTCTTGTAGTGCCCAAATTCCCTACACTCAAAACACATTATATGCAATTTACTTGAAATTAACATGTTTGAGTTACCTAGGTTTGAAGATGGATGAATGCTCTTTTCTTCATCCCTTCCGGAGGTAGATGCTTCTTCTTCTTGCTCCAATCTTGAAGAAGTGCTCTCATCCTCTTCTTCCTTAGATGTTGAGTAACCCTCAACTTCTAATTCCTCTCCTCCATGGTGTGAGCTACTTAGCTCACTTGACTCCTCTTCATGGCTTGAAGTGGAGCTCTCCTCATGGAAGTTGGCCAAGTTGTTCCACAATTCCTTGGCGTTGTTGTACCTATCTATCTTGCACAAAACATTATTAGGTAACGCAAATTCAATAATTTTTGTTACCTCGTTATTGATTTCGGATTGTCGGATTTGCTCTTTCGTCCACTCCTTCTTCTTGATAGGTTTTCCTTCCTCATCCATCGGAGGGGAAAACCCTTCTTGTACACAAAACCAATTTAACATATTAGTCCTAAGAAAATACATCATCCTTACCCTCCAATACGTGAAGTTGTCGTGAGACTCGTAGAAGGGTTGAATCGTGATATCTTCTCCATAGAGATCCATCTCTAGCCCGTGCTCCCCCGGGTGTTGATCCGTCGAAGAGCGGCCTCGCTCTGATACCACTTGTTAGGATCTCTTCGTACGGCTAGAGAGGGGGGTGTGAATAGCCGACCCCAAATCGCTCACGTTTCTTTCTACAAACTAGGGTTAGCGCAGCGGAAAATACAACAAAGAAACGAAAGAGAAGAAAACCAAACCTTAACACAAGGATGTAACGAGGTTCGGAGATTAGGGCTCCTACTCCTCGGCGTGTCCGTAAGGTGGACGAGCCCTGTCAATCCGTCGGTGGATGAATCCCCGGAAACCCGGCTAATAAATACTCCTTATGGGTGGAGAAACCTCGCCACAGTCTTTTGCAACAGCAAACAAAGGAGTACAACAATAGAGACAACAAACAAGAACAACAGAAATTGTAAAACACTTGCTTGCCTCTTGTTGTCGACTGGAACCTTGATGAAGCAGCAGCTTCTCAGATCCAGCAGCTAGAACACCAGCAGGAAACTCACGCAGAGCTTCAGCAGCGATGAGAGCTCAGCAAAGCTCAAGAGCACACCAGCAGCTCAGTAGCAGAAGAGAAGAGGAAGAAGTAGTAATGCAGCAGCAGTTCGACCCCTTTATACCTGCGAAGAAGACAGCGAAGAAACTAGCCGTTGCGTCGCAACGGCTAGAACCCTGATCGGTCCGCACCGATCGCCCAGGCGCATGAGGCTTCGCTTGTCACCGATCGGACCCCGGATCGATCAGGTGTCGCGATCAAGCCCCGATCGGTCTGTGGACCGATCAGGAACCTCCTGATCGGTCCATAGACCGATCGGGCCTTCGCATCTGAGTTGTACTGATCGGTCCGCCGACCGATCAAGTGAGAACTCAGTCAGACCGATCCACCGTTTTTTTCTCGCAAGGTTGCGTTGCCTCGATCGGTCTCCGGCATCGATCAGATTGCAATCGCGAGCCATCGATCGATCTCGATCGGTCACCGCACCGATCAGGCAAATGCAAGATCACCGGATCGGCCACTGCCGATCCAACTCCTTTAGAGTGCCCTCTAACCTAGTTCGGAGAACGAGCCACCGAGCCCTTTCCGACTCCATATGCCAAGCTTCACTCACTTGGACTTCTCAACACCGGATGTCCGATCACCCTTGATCCATCCGGATTTTCCCTTGCCCGGCTTCACTCACCAGGACTTTCCACACCGCCTAACATCCCAGTTAGGACTTTCACTGCTCGGCTTCACTCACCAGGACTTTCCAACCGCCTAACATCCCAGCTTAGGACTTTCCCATTGCCTAACATCCACTTAGGACTTTTCCGTGCAAGTCTCCATACTTGGACTTTTCCTGCCAAGTCTCCATACTTGGACTTTTCGCCAAGCTCCTGCTTGGACTTTTCCGGTGCCAAGTCTCCATACTTGGACTTTTCCAGTGCCAAGCTCCCTGCTTGGACTTTTCCGTTGCCAAGTCTCCATACTTGGACTTTTCGCGTGACAAGCTCCCTGCTTGGACTTTTCCAGTGCCAAGTCTCCATACTTGGACTTTTTCCCGAATCAGGTCAACCAGGTCAACCTTGACCTACGGTTGCACCAATAATCTCCCAAACATCTATTCTTGTCCCATATCAAGAATACAACTCTTCCACGAGTGTCAAACATCAAAATACAACTCAACTAGGTCAACCTTGACCTAAGGTTGCACCAACAATCTTCCTAAGTCAAACATCAAAATACAACTCGAGTCACGTCAACTCGAGTCGAGTCAACCAGGTCAACCTTGACCTATGGTTGCACCAACACCGGGCGTTTGCCAGGGGCAATTTCAGCAAGAGATTTTCCCGAACTTACAGAGGATGTAAGCTCGATAACGGGAAGGGAAGTGACTGCTGAAGAAGCAACAGCCACTAATGAAGAAACAGTGGGCAAAGGAGCAGCCGGAGTCCCTGCCAGAAGAACCTCAAGAACTTCAGAAGCTACTTGAGAGCAGAGGAACCGAAGCTTCAATTGAAGATGGTGGATTAATGGCAGCAAGAAGCTCTTGCTCTTTAGCATGAAGTTCGGCCTCTTCCAGACGAAGTTCTTTGTCAATCAAAGCAGCATAAAAACCAGCCACTACACAAATGGAAGAAAATGTTTTAGTTAGTAAAAATTGATAGAAGAAGAAACAAAATTTTACCTAAGGAGCTGTGCATCTTATATCTGACTAGGCTCAAACCAAACAGATACAGAAGATCGTTCCGCAGTCATTCAGTGATAGAAAGGCGATGACATAGCAACTTTTCACAGTAAAGGGGAAAAGACGGGTGAAGATGAAACTCCTTGATATCAGGTAAAGGAGGTAACGAAGATTTTCGAGCATGGGACCAAGGAATAGGTCCCAAAAACTTTATAAAGAAGAAGCGAGATTTCTAGGCTTTAAGAGAAGAAGGCATGTCATCAAAAAGGACCATCTTAGTCCGAGATTGGAAAAGGAAAACACCTGGTTCTGCTACCTTTGGATAGGAAAACATGAAAATATTTTGAGGAGTAGGAGAAATATCAAGTGTATGAAACAACATGTATAGGCCACACAAATAATGAAAGGCATTAGGCACAAATTGTTGAAGAGGAATGCCAAAGTATTGGCTTACGTCGATTAGAAAAGGAGGAATAGGAAACCTTAAACCCCCTATCAACTGATCCCTAAAGAAAGTTACATAGTTAACAGGAGGATGGTGAGGATGCTCATCTGGTTTAGGAATTATGATGTCATATTCCTTAGGAATTTCATATTGCCTACGAATGGCAAGCCGAGCATCCTTGTCGAAAGAAGATGAAATTTGGGTATACCAAAGAGTAATCGTTTCTTCAGCCATAGATAGAAGTAAGGGTTAATGGAGCAACAGGTTACTTACTGAGAGCTAAGAAAGAGGATCACTGGAAGACGGTGAGCGCAAGGATTGATCGAAGAGGGCAGCAAAGAAGAAATGCTAAGGTAAGGAAAAAAGAACAGAGTCGACAAGAAGAGGAAGGATTTAGGGTTGAAGTAACATATGATGACCGTCAGATTAGAATACCTTTTTGCAACAAACACCGTTGATTATAGAAGCGCGCGGACGCGGGTGTTACACAGAAGATAAGAAAAGGCATGTGTCATGTGACCACAAATAGGCATTTATAATGGACGTGACAAATCGAATCGTGTAAGGGTTGGTGGTGCCTCGTCACGCGCCTCCAACATTCTCTTACCGTTGAAAAGTCAATCATAATCAAGGAAATTCTGGAAAAAGGGCGTGGTTTACTGTGTGTAATAAAGGATGATGGATTGGATTTGACAGACCTCGGGTCGAAGACAGAAAATATGAAAGAATAATAGTCAGTCATGCGCGAAGCACTGTCTGAATTAATATAACTATAATAAACAGGCTAATATCGATCGGGATAACATTAGGCTAATATCGGTCGGGATAACCTTGTCTATAATGGACATGCTAATATTGGTCGGGATAACATTGTCTATAATGGACAGACTAATATCGATCGTGATAACCTTGTCTATAATGGACAGGCTAATATCGGTCGGGATAACATTATCTATAATGGACAGGCTAATATCGGTCGGGATAACATTGTCTATAATAGACAGGCTAATATCAGTCGGGATAACATGTCTACCATAGATAAGTTGGTGTCAGCCAAGGCTGAAAGGGTTTGATTGAGTATAACATATTGATTGCATTTGAGGCATTTATTCTTATATAACTCGAAGTATGTCATCAGTTAAGTAAAAAAACAAATAAGTTTTGCATATAGGCCAAGCCTAATCAGGCACATAATATTGTTCAAGCTATGTAACTCAACTGAACATAAATTCATGTCTAGTCAGCCGGCTAACACCTCCTTCGACTAGACTCGAAGGGAAGCCCGCTGAAACACGAGCTTTCAAACTTCTTAGAAAACTTCAACCCTATTAAAGGTGAACTCGACCAAGTCAGAGAAGTGGAAATATTTTGCCTGGTATGAGGGTAGGATGAAAAATCTGTCATCCAACGGAATTGCCCTCCCCCCTCCCCATTTAGGAGAGCCAGTGCATTCTTTACGCCGAGGAGAAAGTTGGAAAAGGAGTGGTCTCATGAACAAAGGAGGTGCAAACTTGTTCAGGCCCCCTCGGACAGGTCACGGAACAATCCACTTCCTGCTTGAATATTTTGAGCTCTGCTTCCAGAGCGTCCACCTTAGCCTACCGACAACCGGGGCCTTGCTGCCATCATGATGTCAACAAGCTAGTTATGTGAACCTCTTTGGTTAACGTGAACGCTTTGGAAGCCTATTGAGTCTGTGAAGCAGCAATTTCTTTGGCTTGAAGTGCTAGATCTCGATGAACTTTGTTCCTCAAGACTGTTCCCGACCGTATGACCGACAGAAATACCTCCAGTTCTCGTGCCAGAGAGTTAACTAGGTCCAAAGCTTGGGCAGCTTCATTTATAGAATCCACCTTCTCCAACAATAATTGCCCCCAGAAAGGTGGATCTAAAGCCATACTCTTGGTGAGGGGAGGTGAACAAGGTGGAAAAGAACTGAGGCAGGTGAAGAAGGAAGGGGGGATCGCAGCCCTATTTAAAGGGTTAAAAGACTCACGGGATAACTATACTTGGGTTCACGAGATTGTTGTACCAGAAGTCACGAGAACTGCTATAGAGAAGTTCACGAGCCTGCTGCAGTGGCCATGGCAGAGTCACGATTAAAGATTGGCAAAGAAACAAAAATAGCCTTAGGTCTAGTCAGTCGGCTACACCTCCTTCGACTAGACTTGGAGGGAAGGCTAGTGATATGGGTTAGATTTAGTAGGTCCCTGGTGAAAAGGGGAAAAAGAGACAGTAGAATGAATCAAGTATGAATATCGGCCAAGATAATAGGTTTAAAGAATTATAGGCCAATATCGGCCGGGACAACATGCTTAAGGAAATATAGGTCAATATCGGCCGGGGTAACACACTTAAGAAAATATAAGCCAATATCGGCCGGGACAACAGGGTCGAGGAAATATAGGCCTATATCGGCCGGGGTAACAGGCTTAAGGAAATATAGGCCGGGATAACAGGCTTAAGGAAACTTGGCTGGCTTGTACCGAGAAAATGAAAGATTCAAACTTGTTGAACCTTTTTTTTGCATTAACCTCAACTAAACTATAGTTTGCATATATTCTAGTACCTATTCTTGGAGTCATATCATACCATTAATATTTTAATAACACACACCTTTTTGTAGGTAATGCAAGATATTTAACCTCTATGATTTCGTCAAGTTTACCATAGTAATCAAACTTAGCATTACTATTGTTGATAGATCTTTTAATGCAGACACCAGAATTATAGGTTAATCGGCATGAATTTTGTTGTGTCACGTGGAATTTAAAACCATTAACATAATAACCATAGTACACTATTATCTTACAGAGAGGTTTAGATGCAATATTGATTATCCTAGAATCTTGCACATTTAATATCCTATGATTGTTCACCTATAAAAATAGTTATGATAAAATTAGGTGGTAATTTGATATGGTTGTATGAAATACAAATTATTCTCTAACTTGTATAGATTTAAAACCATAATGTAAACTTCGTCTCTAAAATTTTTAGCTATCTCACTTGCACTAATTGATAGATTTTGTAGTTGTAGTTGTAGTTGTAGTTATTGTTCGTACAAAGTTGTCATGGAAGGTAATTTTAAAATCAATGAGATAGCAAACAAACATAACGGGATAAATGTTTGATTAAAGAAGTCAACTCATTTTATGTAGGGTTTGACCTCATCATAATTTAGGAGTATGTATATTCTTGCAACATGGTATTCTTATTAAGTTAGCAATGTAGAAACAGATTCACTCATTGGCTTAGCGGAACTTAAAAATAGAAAGCATCTCTGGGCCTATCGGCTCAATAGCATTAGAATTTTGAGGACACTTACGATGTCTAATTTTTACATTATCAGCAAAATAGTATAAGCAAAAAGACAATGCTTATTCAACCAAATAGACATTACATATTGAACTCTCAACTCTTGCTTTGTTATGAATATTATTCTTTAATTTCTTCAAAAACAATTCAAATGCATTCATCCATCTATACTGCACAGGACTAGCTAGTTGTGCCTCGTAAGGTAGGTGAACTGGTAGATATTCCATTGAATCTAAAAAAATAGGTGGGAAAATGCGCTCGAGCTTATATAGTATGAGAGAAATGTCTATTTCTAGCTAAAGCATATTATTCATCATAATACACCTCACAATCAAATCTCTAAAAAAATAAACTCAATTCTCTGAGTGCTTTCTCTGAGTGCTTGTCAAATACTTTCAGAAAGTAAGTCATGAAAAACTACTAGAATAAATCTTTGTATGAATACATGGCAGTCATGACTATTCATTCCAAACATATTTAACTTGTTTATATTCTTGCATTGAGTAATATTCGAGGCATAACCATCTGAAATTTTAATTTCTTTCATCCAACTACATAAAGCATGTTTACCATCTTTGTCTAATATATAACAAGCATTTAGAAATTTATTGGTTGTTTCATCCTGATGCAATTCTGGTCTACTGACTAGTTCATTTAATTCCTCACATGATTTTGTAGTGTCTTTAGTTCTTCCAGGCACATTCATCACAACATTAAAGATATTATCGAAGAAATTTTTATCAATATGCATCACATCTAAATTATGTCGAATGAGTAGATACTTCCAATATGACAGCTCGTAGAAAATATTTTTTTTTCCAATCACACTCACATTGCCTAATGAGGTTAGGTTTAGTAGGTCCCTGGTGAAAAGGGGAAAAAGAGATAGCAGAATGAAGCAAGTATGAATATCAGCCAAGATAATAGGTTTAAAGAAATATAGGCCAATATCGACCGGGACAACATGCTTAAGGAAATATAGGCCAATATCGGCCGGGGTAACACACTTAAGAAAATATAGGCCGATATCTGCCGGGACAATAGGGTCAAGGAAATATAGGCCTATATCGGCCAGGGTAATAGGCTTAAGGAAATATAGGCTAATATCGGTCGGGGTAACACACTTAAGAAAATATAGGCCAATATCGGTCGGGACAACAGGGTTAAGGAAATATAGGCCTATATCGGCCGGGGTAACACACTTAAGAAAATATAAGCCAATATCGGCCGGGACAACAGGGTTAAGAAAATATAGGCCTATATCGGCCTAGATAACAGACTTAAGGAAATATAGGCCAATTGTTAGCAATTCGAGTCGTAAAAATTGCTTTTTGCGTTGCGGAAACCCCAAAGCTAGCCACGGATCCATGCGAAGATATATTTAAAATTAAATCATGTACATGTTTCTACATTAGATCTACCTTAGATCTACATGAGAAAAGAGTTACCCTTGTAGCGAAGCCCTTCGCTTATCCCGCTCGTCCAAGAGTTGTCGGATCTCGTAGGGTGTCAAGTGTACACCCCGCTATATGTATCCACACGGACAAAAGGTGGAGAAAAACTACTTAAAGTGTGCTAGCACTCTTGGTGGTCGATCACGGCAATGGAGGATGAGAGGGAGAGAAGAGAAGAGAGGAGGAAGAAGATGACCTCTTGAATGAGTACACAAAATGTAACTCACTTCACTAATGTGGCCGACCACATTTAGAGGCTCTTATACCTCCATGTAATACCAAGAGTCATGACTCTTGGTCTACCTCATGAGGTGGTACTCAATGATGTAGCGATGATGATGTGGAACATCATCATTGGTCGGCCCCCATGCCATGTCACAATGAAGTGGCATTTGGTCAAGTCAAACTTGACCCTTCATCTTCCCTCTCAAGTCAAGTCAAACTTGACCTCTTATCTCTCATGGTTGATCAAATCTAACCATTTGATTCAAATCAATTTAATTTAATGAATCTCTATCCATTGAATTAAATTGACTCAATGAGTCATAATCTAAATTAGACTCATTCAACACATGAATCAAATTGAGTCCAACTCAATTAGTCTAATTTGGATTACTCTTAATCCAATTTGGTTCATCACATGAACCTAATCCTCTTAGTCCATCATATGAACCTATTCTCCATCTAATTTCCCTTTGTGTGTGACCCTATAGGTTCTTGTAATGTTGGCAATATTCCTAAACCCATTAAGAGCATAAGTAATGAGCAGTATCTAACAACATATCATTACTACCCAAGTTACAAGAATGTTGAGATCCAACATCACCTTTGTGACTACTAATTGTGACTCTCACAATATATGACAATGTCCTTCTATCCTTGACATCTAGATTGATCAATTAAGGCATAGACCATGTCATCCTCTAATCAATCTATATCTTGAACTCCAAGTAGACTCACTCTAATCAAATGAGCTCAATATCTCATATTAACTCATTTGGGCATGGCCATGCACTTAGTGGTCTCACTCTATCATGAATCATGATGTCTCTCCTGTCATATAGGAGGGATAGATCCCATCTACATCACTCACATCCCTCCGCATAATTTGTTACATACCCAGTAATCGCCTTTATAGTCCACCCAGTTACGGGTGACGTTTGACGAAGCCAAAGTATGCAACTCCTTATGTAGGAAACCATGGTGACTTCAGGTCCAAGGACTGATAGTCATACTAATAGTCACATGAGAAAGTATATGACACTCATATAACGATCCATGATACTTTCTCATGACGGATCATTCAGTATACATTCTCCAATGCATACCCATGTGTCAACTTGATATCTCTATATCCATGACTTGTGAGATCAAGTCATCGAGTTGACCTACATGCTAGTCTCATCGCATTAACATTGTCCCTGAATGTTAATACTTGACTAGGAATGATTAAGAGTAGTGTTCTCTATATTATCTCACTATCAATTCAACCAATTGATTGATATAAATAAGAACCTTCTACTCAAGAACGCTATTATACTTAGTTATTTGGCACTAATACAAGTAAGTATAATAACCATAAAGAAATACCTTTATAAGTATATATAGAAATATGATACATCGAGTCCATACAATAATCATCATATGA
The DNA here is from genome assembly GCF_018446385.1 of Zingiber officinale. Taxonomy (NCBI): domain Eukaryota; kingdom Viridiplantae; phylum Streptophyta; class Magnoliopsida; order Zingiberales; family Zingiberaceae; genus Zingiber; species Zingiber officinale. The sequence goes on from NC_055991.1 coordinate 104,333,471, forward strand.
TTGGCTCTAGGGCTCTAACTAACACCAATATCGGCCGGGGTAACACACTTAAGAAAATATAGGTCAATATCGGCTGAGACAACAGGGTCAAGAAAATATTAGCCTATATCGGTCGGGGTAACAGGCTTAAGGAAATATAGGTCAATATCAGCCTGGTTAACACACTTAAGAAAATATAGGTCAATATCGGCCGGGACAACAAGGTTAAGGAAATATAGGCCAATATCGGTCGGGGTAACACACTTAAGAAAATATGAGCCAATATCAGTCGAGGTAACACACTTAAGAAAATATAGGACAGGGCGAAAACAAATGTTTCAAGAATATTCATAAATAACTTATGTGATTGTATAACAGGTTGATTGATTTGGCGGGAAGAATGTTTCTAGACCCTTCTGCAGGTGCTAAGCGACAAAGAAGGTACATTTAGGGTACAAAAAAGATTCCTTAAAAGATATTTTCTGCAAGTACGTGGCTTACGTCATCTCGTAACAAACTCTAACAAACCGGGGTCCACTTCATGACCACGGAGGTTATATGAAGTGGTATAAAAAGGGGAATCCTCTCCGTTGGCCAGGTATGCTCTCGCTCACAACACACAGAGTCATCTATTGCAAACCCTAGTTCTAGCTACTATTTATCTTCTTCCTTCCACACTAAGAGAGATCACTGACTTGAGCGTCGGAGGGCCTAGTCAGGGATTCCCACCCCGGTCTTAGGTCACTGACAGTAGTGTTGGTTGGTCTCTTGTGCGCAGGAAGCTGTGGAAGCTCTAGATCTCGGTATTCTTCCTTGAATTCTTCTTCTCTTCCTCGGATCTTCGTACGAGAAGGGTGTTCGGTGGCTTTATTCTTCCAGATCCGCTTTGGTCTTCTCGGATCGGAATTCTCGGGTTTTCTTCTTCATCAGCAGTGAGTTCTCTCCTCAGCTTTCCATTTTGTCAAGCTTCTTAGACAGGATCACCTAATAATGTATTTATTTATCTCATCAGAATTAGGCTAAGGCTAAGATTCTCGTATAAATCTATAGCTATCTATTTGGTTAATGATTTCTTCACCTGATTTAATTGTTGGTAGAAGTTTTCCGACTACAATATTCTTAATTAAATTTTTCTTATTTAACCTGAAAATGTGTTCAACTGGATTAGTAAAAATTTACAGTGATTATCAAACCAAGATACCTTCCCACTATAAGGAATGAAAATATATCAGATTCTATCATGGAAGGTGAGCATGCTAATTTACCAACCTTGTTCCATCCCGACAACATTGAATATGCTAGAAGATTACTAATCATCCATAATAAGATAGCATACAATGTAAAATTAGTTTTACTTGCAATATCATATGTCTTTGAGCCTACATTTTATAATTCATTTAGCTCGACAATCAAAGATTGTAAGAAAACATCTATCTTCTCTTTTGGATTCGTTAGACCTGAAATATGTACAGTAAGGAACATGAATTTATCTTTCATCCACATCCATGGCGATAAGTTGTACAATATTAATATAACTGTGTAAGATGAATATTGTCACACCCCGAATGAGTCCCTATTCGACAAACAGATAGCATCTCCCCTCTTATGACAATAAATAAAACTTGGATACATATCCACTCAAGTGTGCATAAACAATAACCTTAGCCTACACGGCTAGGTACAATAACAACGAAAGACATAAGGAAATCCATATACACCAACTTAAAATGTATAAATAGAAAAGTGTCTGCATGCTGCATGTCTAACAAAGAACATACTTTATTTGTAAACTGACCAAGTAGAGCAACTATGAAAGTAAAACAAAATAGGTTTTTTTAAATAAATTTCAAAGAAAATTTTGAATACCAAAAAGTCAAAATGCTATAACAACAAAAATGAACAAAAGTCATCTCCGACGACATGGGACCTGCAGCCAGGAGGCCCAGGACCTCTAAGCGACATGACTTTATTTTTCTACCTGCTAACCTGAAAAAAAAGGAAGCAAAGGGATAGTGAGTAAAAGATACTCCATGGGTATATGATAGATGGTGCATGATTCTGAAAGATAAAGGAGTAAAAGGAGCAGTCTCAAGTCTACCACTTACTAGCGAAGGTACGAGAAAAGCACCAATTTAGAAATCAACAAACCTGAACAACCAAACATGGCATATATATAACAAGTATATAACAACTATTGACTGCAGCCAAACTATTAGCCAAGGCATGTAACACGTCACTATCTGTGGGAGAACACTCTACCACGAATGGTCCAATGGACAGACTCGTGGCCACTGTCTGCGGGAGAACACTCTATCACGGATGGTCCCATGAATAGATAGGACATGAACATAGCTATCTAGCAATGAACTATGGGCGAACATGCTACCACGGATAGTTCCATGGATAGTTAAAGTCTACAAGTACCCAACCAATAAGAACAAGTAGCAGACATCATCATGTACTACGGTGCACATCACTAGCTATATCACTATCTAAAAGTATTGTACATGTATAAATAATCAAACATAGCAACAAGGAGACTGCATAGATGTCTAATGGAATAAACATAAGGGCAAGCAGAACAAATAGCAACATCAGGAATCAATCAACCATAGAGTCAAGGTAAACTGTATATACTATCATAACAATGAAATAAAATCATGCACCAAGTACAAAGTGAAGGATCAGTAGGAAACGATAGAAGGAGGGTGAATATCATTTGTTTTAAAAACTTTTCTTTTTAATTCAAAATATCAAAGTAGCAGCTGAAAGAAAACAAGTAGACTCGTTCGGTTACTTGTTTCGGAGCCTATGGCGACTCCTTCTCCAAAATCCACTATCCTTGATCACACCATTGGGTAAGCTACTAAAATTCTTCCTTCCAAAAACTTTGAAAAAGAGATAATGCATGGAGTGAAGTCAATACAAAGATTGCAAGCTAAATAAAAAATATAAATAATACAACAAAGATCATCGGAGCTTCTTAGTGATGTAGCTTGCACGCTGAGTAGAAGATTAGTAGTAGTTCGAGCAGTAGCATAGTAGAGAAGTGGAATCTATAATAGTTTTTTTAGTATAGTGCTTGAGGCCTGCTTTTATAAGTGTTGATCGGTCAACTGAACCCTCTATTGATCGACTGAATGTTGTGGTTTCCTTCTATGATGAGATATGATCTTTGCGTAATTAAGAGCATTTATTATTTGGTCGACCGATCATCTTGCTCGATCGACCAATCCCTCAAACTGCATTCTTCGATGTTAATACGGGTTATGATAGATTGGTAGAGCGAGTGAAGGAGGGGTTTAAGTCCAAAAAGATAGGAAAGGTGTATCATCGGTTGAATAAAGGTTGAGCGAGCGCCTCCGCGCTCATATACGCTCGGTCGGGTGAAGTCCGCCTGAGCATAAAGGCATTTAGCCTTATATAAGATTCTTAGTATATTATCAGTCGACCGCAGGCCGAGCGAGTGCCCACATGCTCATATATGCTCGGTCGGGCAAGGCCCGCCCGAGCATAAAGGCATTTAGCCTTATATAAAACTCTCAGCATATAACCAGCCGACCGCAGGCCGAGTGAGTGCCCACGTGCTCATATATGCTCGGTCGGGCAAGGCCCGCCCGAGCATAAAGGCATTTAGCCTTATATAAAACTCTCAACATATTACCGGCTGACCGCAGGACGAGTGAGTACCCATGTGCTCATATATGCTCAACTGGGCAAGGCCCGCCTAAGCATAAAGGCATTTAGCCTTATATAAAACTCTCAGCATATAACCGGCTGACCGAAGGTCGAGTGAGCGCCCACGTGCTCATATATGCTCGGCCGGGGAAGGTCCACCCGAGCATAAAGGCATGTAGCCTTATATAAAACTCTTAGCATATAATCAACTGGCAGTAGGCCGAGTGAGCGCCCACGTGCTCATATATGCTTGGCCGGGCAAGGCCCGCCTGAGCATAAAGGTATTTAGCCTTATATAAAACTCTCAACATCTTACCGACCAATAGCAGGCTGAGCGAGCACCCACATGCTCATATATGCTCGGTCAGAAAAAGCCCGCCCGAGCATAAAAGTATTTAGCCTCATATGTATAACTCTCAGCATCTTCTCGATCGAGCGCAGGCCGAGTGAGCACTCGCGTGCTCATATAAGCTTGACTAGGCTGCAAAACCCGCCCGATCACAAAAGACAGGTTCAACAGAAGTCAGGCTTAGTAACCGGCCAAGACATATTCAGCAGGAGGTATTCTTAACAATATATACGACCGGCTTGAACGATCGATCGAGATATATTCAGTAAGAGGTATTCTTAACAGTATATATGACTGGTTTGAACGATCGATCGAGATATATTCAGCAGGAGGTATTTTTAATAGTATATATGATTGGCTTGAACGACCGACCGAGACATATTCAGCAGAAGATATTCCCGATAGTATATATGACTGACTTGAATGATCGGCCAAAACATATTCAACAGGAAGTATTCTCAACAGTATATGCGATCGACTTAAATAGTTGGCCGAGACATGCTTTGTAGAATATTTGGTGGGAAATATATTCTAGAAGCTTCTTTAATTATGATGACGTGCCCCCATTATAAATACAAGTCATAAATAATAAAATGGGTACATCTGATGTACAAAAAAGATTCCTTAAAGGATTATTGCATGAAGTATAGAAGATGACTTCATCTCCTAACAAACCCTAATGAACCAGGGACCACCTCATGACTATGGAGGTCACGTGAAGTGGTATAAAAAGGGAGATCTTCTCCATTAGCAAGGTACATAAGTTCTAGCATCCAAACTCTATTTCACTTCAATTATTGTTCTTCTTCTTCTTCTATCAATGAGAGGAACTAACTTGAGCATCGGAGGGCCTAGCCAGGGATCCCCACCCTGGTCTTAGGTCACTAACATTGTGTTGGCTCGTCTCATTATGTGTAGGAGCATTGAGGAGTTTCTTCAGATCGTCAAAATTCATCTTCATCGGAGATCATCATTATTCATCGGAACCAGTGCTCATCTAAGCAGATTTCAAATAAGATCAGTTGTGATTTGAATCTTTGTGCAATTAATGAATATTTAATGATCAGTCAACCGATCCTTGGGTTTGATCGATTAAACCTCCTAATTCCAAGTTTGGCAAGATTTAATCTTCCAACTTGTTTGCCAAAATAGGTTCAGTCAACAAGTCTTTGGGTTCAGTTGATCGATCTAGCTTAACCAAATGTGCTCTACTTTGCTCAACCAGACTCTGTGCCATGTCATCTTGGTTCGGTCGACCGATCCTCCTATTCTATCGACCGATCCACCTGGATTTTGTAAAATAGAGTTAGTTTGTACAGTGGTATAAAATATCCCTACAACACAAAGTTAGCACAGTAATAATGCATGAATAGGAAAAAAATAGCAAGACTTGTTTTGATCTCAACTTAGAAACTTGTCGGGTTTTTCAGTTAGATCAGCGACCTAGGATTTGTTCTTTCCTGGAACATGACCTCTCGTCGTTGAGCCCATCCAGTTGCTTACCTCAACCTACCTACTAAACATCGGGTCCTCCAGACCTGTTTGGACTTCGGTTAGCATCGGATGGGCTCACTAGGGCTTCCTCTCGATATAAGGTCCTCCTGACCTATCGACTCCAACTACCAAGTGTCAGGACCTCAACCCACCTAGACTTCCTGCCTGGCTTCCATGATCTGCTAAGACTTTCCTACCTAGTTGTGACTAGGGCTTTTTTGGTTGAGTAAATAGCCTGCACACTTAGTCAACTTGTCAGATCACAATAAAACTTAACTTGAACATTTGACAACATCAAAACTCAGGTTTGATTTTGGTGCACCATGTACTGACAATGTCAGATCCGACATTTATATAATAGGGGTTAAGGGAGCAATGACCTTATAGGATTTTTCAGGAAATTTTAGAAATTTTCTGGGATTTAATCGGAGCTCGTATGACGTATTTAGAGGGGATGTATTTATGGGCTTGAGAAAAAATATGTTTGGAACACCCGGAGGTGGGAGTTGATTGAGAAATTAATCTAGGGTATAATTGGAAAATCCCTAAGTTATATATTTACATCCCATGCCCTAGCTCCCAAAAGCCACCTCCGACCCCTTTCTTCCCCGAGCCTTAACCTCGCAACGTCGCCTCCCCTCCTTAGCCGAACCTTTTCTCCCCAAGCCATCGTCGGTCTCTTCTCTCTCGAGCCACAACCACCAACTCTCCTCCTCGCGTGAGCACCACAGCACCGTCGTCCTTGTGCCCTAGTGTCGACTAACTCCTCTTCCCCGAGCCCTCACGCGACGCCGCCCTCTCCTCCTCAAGCCGAACCCTTTTCTCCCTAGATCCACCGCCAACTGCCTTCTTTCCTCTCCCTCTCGCGAGTTCCCGCACCCCAGTCGGCGATCTCGCTCCCTCATGCGAGCACCAGAGGTGTCGTACCACCGCCAGTTGTGACGAGGTAGCGGCCAACGTCGACGCCTCTCCATCACTTCCTGTCATGCCCTAACACCGAGTTCCCTGGTGATTTCCTCCTTCACCAATCACTAAATTCCGTTGAAGAGGGGGTTCCAGCCGGAGAGGAAGCTGTGGACACCAGGATTAGGTAAGGCACCTCAAGTTTGGATCCTAGGGTGTAGTGATTTGGTATTCAGATTCTAGTAAGGAGGGCTATGCTAACTAAGGGTTGTTCCTAGTTACTTTTCAGTGAATTCACAGCGGCACCGACCCTAGACTTTCGGCAGGAGCTACCTTCGGTTGGCAAGTATTCTCCAGTAGCCACTCTCCCCCGCAAGTGACGTCAACAAGGGAGACCGCATAGTAAGGGTAAGATGTTGGAGATTTGGTTGTGTTTTAGCCTAGAACTGAATTGTTACTGGTATGATTAGGGATAATTATTCCAGGTGTTTGTTCGAAATGATTAAGATGAAATGTTGGGTTTAATCTAGGGTTAGGTTAGCCCCAAGGCTTATAGTTAACTAGTTACTTTGCAGTGAATTCACAGCAGCACCGACCCTAGACTTTTGGCAGGAGCTACCTCCGGTTGGCAAGTATTCTCCAGTAGCCACTCTCCCCCGCAAGTGACGTCAACAAGGGAGACCGCATAGTAAGGGTAAGATGTTGGAGATTTGGTTGTGTTTTAGCCTAGAACTGAATTGTTACTGGTATGATTAGGGATAATTATTTCAGGTGTTTGTTCGAAACGATTAAGATGAAATGTTGGGTTTAATCTAGGGTTAGGTTAGCCCCGAGGCTTATAGTTAACTGAGTTAATGATAGAATTTGGGTCCTAAATAGAAGTTTAAGTTTATTATTGGATACATGGGGTATAGCTTAATTATATGTGTTGTTGCAGGACTTTGACTTACAACGAGTCACTTGACGGGTGGATAAGTTTGGATACTCGACCTATATTAAAGGCGGATACTTCTTACATTGATTTTCTTTAGTTTTTTGGAACTTGGTGCATGAGCTATTTTTGGATAAGGACTGCTTTACCTTGACTCCACTCATAATATTTCCTGTGCTTGATAGTTCCACTCAAACCTTTGAGATATTCATTTCTATATCCATACAATCTCTTGATGTCATCTATGATATTTAGCAGATATTAGATATCAATCTTGTATGCTTTGATTGTTGTTTATTTATGTACCGTATTGAGCATGTTGGCTTCATGTAGCATACCTGATTCCTGTTTATATGTATATGATGACTATTATATTTTGTGCATCATATCATTGCATGCATGTTAATGACAAATTCTCCCTTACGGTTGAGAGAGTCGTTGACCAGGGTCGCACGCTCAGCCACTCGAGAGAGTGGTAGCTGGAGCAGATGTCGCTTATCCTATCGTGCCCCCACTCGCTCACTCGTGAGTAGAGAAAGTTGGAGTTGCGAGCAGCAGGGACCCCCATCGCAGATGTAGCTAGTTAGCTACTATGCAACTATCCACTCGGCCACTCGAGAGAGTGGTAGCTGGAGTTTTGTATAGTTTGTCACTGACCCGGCTTCTTGACCATACAGGGGTCATGGAGCAGAGGGTGGGGTGGGAGTGACCATCAGTGCATACGCTTTTATTATTGTTATACCTGCCTATGTTGTTGCTTTCTTATGTTTACAGTTGTTCGTTTTGCCATGTGATACATTTATACTTGTTGAGGTATATATGTATTGATCACATGCTGTTCGGCTCCGGTTTACTTATTGATAGAATGTCTTTACCTCACATAATATCTTCGTAGTGATGAACAGTTCAGTAGTCGATCGATATTACTCCTGATCTTCTAGTACCTAGCCTAGGATATGGTTTCAGGTATGAGTATATATTATGATTTTATTTTAATATCTATTATTCCTCTTATGAGACTGTATGTCTTTGGGTCACTCTCTATTTGTATAGTATGTTATATTCATGCACTATCTTTCCTTTACCTGTTAAGTCCCAGTACTCACCACCCCCACAAGCTGATTTTTCTTTCGTCAGGTAGCAGGTAGATGAATCAAGGATGCTTGGAGAGTTCTGGTTGCCAATCCCACTACACATTCGAGGGTGGCTTTCTTTTCGGTCTTATTACTGTTTGAGTGGTATATTGATTTCGCGTATTTGCTTTCTAATAAGTTGATGTGGGTTTAGAGTCTAGTCTAGTGGTTGCAAGTATTTTGGTTAATGACTTTGTTAGTCATACATTCATATTTTTTGTGATTTCTGCGGTGTTTAGTTCTAGCTGTGTGGGCTGTTTATAAACTGCGTGGTTGTGTTTACTTCCAACTATGTGGGTTGTTTATAAACTGCGTGGTTGTGTGTATATCCAGCTGTGTGGGCTATTGATTATGTTTATATGTTGAGTGTGTATGTATATTGGCTCCAATTTGTCACTGTTACATGGGAGGTGCTGTCCGATTTTCGAGTGGACACCCTTACCCTCAGGGCGTGACAAACAATCTCCCCTTTTTGATATTTGGTAACCAAAGTTCAAAAATAAGTTTAAAATATGTAAATAAAAATAAATAGACCTTTAATTTTTCCCTTGAGTTTAATAATTCTCCATGAATTCACTATCTCTCCCCCCTTTGACACACATCAAAAATAGGAAAACTACAAACAACAATTTTGAAGAATTTCAAGATATAAGTTTCGGAGTTAGAAAAAAAATCTTGGAAAAATTTCGAAGCCAAAGATTTCGAAGCATAAGATTTGAAAATCCGAAGAAAATTATGCCAAAAGATTTAGTTTGAAAAATTTTCTCCAAATTTTAAAATAATAAGTTTTGAAAAGCATACTTTTGAAAAAAAAATCTAGGAACAAATACATTATCAATATAATTTTTGAAGATATTTTGAACAAAGCTAAGAATTTTTAAAATTAAGAATCGTTAACGAAAAACCAAATATTGAAATTGGTTTTTAGAAAATAATTTTTGAAAATTTTTAAGAAGGAACTTTGAAAAAGTAGAATTTCAACAAGTTTTAAAAAATAGAATTTTGAAACATATTTTCAAATTCTTGAAATTGATTTTAAAGAAAGTTTTGAACAAGAAATTTAAAAATTTTGAAGGAAAATAAACTTAGTCTTGAAATGGATTCAATAATGATGTTAATGCTCTCCCTTAAATATATATTTTCCTTAAATAAATGTCTAACCTTCGTACTTAGCTGACTATCACAAAATAGCAGTTGCTGACTTAGGTTATTAATTATGGTTAGATTGTGGTTTTTGAGTGAGATGATTTTGATGTCATTTTAAGTTGATCAAGTTGAGTTTAATTAAGTATTAACTGGAAATTAGATTTAAGGTTGAGTTTAATTAAGAGTTTTAGTTAAAATTTAAAGTTAATTAGTTAAATATTAAGGGTTAATAATTAATTAATTAATTATAAGATAAAGTTTTCAAATATGAAGTTAAGTTGAAAATTAGATTTTATTTAAGATTTTAAATTAATTATGAACTACTTAAAATGGTTAAAGTTGTTGTTTTGGATTATCAATTATTTTTGGATAAAGTTAATAACCTATTTATTAATTTAATTGATTGCATATTAGTTTTGATTAATTTATAGTTGAATTAATTTGTTTTGATAAAGAAGAATTAATCATCATTAATTTTTATTTCTATGTTTACTTTTATATTTAAATTAGAATTAATCAAAGTAATTTATTAATTAATTAAAGTTAAATTAAAGTTATTGATTAATTAATTAAGGTAATATAATAATTAGTTAAAGTTTAAGTAATTAATTAATTAATTTAGAATCTAATTATTTAAGTTGGATTTTAAATTGTTAATATTAATTCAGCATTAATTATTATTTTTATTACTTTTGGATTAATTATTAGAGTTAATTAATTGATTAATTTTTGAATTAATTTAGAGTTAATTAAAGTAATTTGTTGATTAAGTTTCCTTTCAATTTGAATTCAGATTATTAATTTTGATTTTATCTGGTTAAGATTATTAATCATTAAGATTAATAATTTAGTTAAAGAATAAGTTAATTAAGTGGATTAATAATTTTGAATTAATTTAGTGTTAAATTAAAGTTGATTTAGTTTGCCTTTAAATTACAATTAAGTTAATTTATAATTATCTTTATTAAGTATAAGGTTAGGTTTTAAATTTGGTTAGATTAAGTTAAACTCCAGAATTAAGTTAAGTAATTAAGGATTTATTTGAATTAGTTCAATTTTTTGGTTTAGGTTAATTAAGAGTTTAGTATTAAGTTATAAGTATGTTCAAATTAGGAACTAAGGTAAAATTATTTGATTTTAAGTTTTAAGTTGAAATTAATTTGAGTTAATTTATTAGATTTTAAGATGAAGTAAATTAAGTTCAAATTTTGGTTTAATAGTTGATTAAAGTTTCATAATTAATTAGTTAAGAATTAATTGATTAATTTGTTATGAATTAAGTTTAAGTGAAATTAATAAAGAATTAATTAGGTAAAGATTTAACATTAATTAATAAGTTAAAATTAATTAGGTTTGAATTAATTCAGAGTTAAAGATTAAATTAAAATTTTAGATTTGATTAATTAAAATTGATAAAGAAATTAGTTTATTATCTTGATTTATTGATTAATCTTGAATTAAATTTTAATTATTTTTGGATTAAATTTTAATTAATTTTGAATTATGTTTTAATTAGTTTTCAATTAAGTTTTAATTAATTAAGAATTAAGTTTTAATTAATTTCAAGTATTATATTTATTGATTAACTAATTTAGTTTTGATTAATTATTAATTAATTATTTTTTTTATTAAGATTAATACTTATTATTTCAATTAGTTTGAGTTATTAAGAATTTTTAAAAACAATTGTTTGACCCTTGTAGATTCAAAATTAGCTTTGAGTTCATCAAAAAGAAGTTTATAGGGTAATTTTCTAGACTGTGATAAGTCACAACGGACATTATTTGAGTAACCGCATCTGAAATAACTTCCCAAAAACAACCAACCCAATGAACTTAATACTAGATTTTGGTCTAACTAACTCATGTTTGACTGGGGTAGCTTCGACTAGATTCACTAGGTCTAGTACACCAGGTAGAACACATAGATTCAGCTTAGACATGTCTTCGACAAAGTTTCCTTGGCATACTGTCATCCCAATCCATTCTGATGTTATGTTATTAGGATTTGGTAAACTTTTTTATTTCTAACTATCCTAATCTAAATAGAAAAGTAAATCTAAACCTAAGCATGTATATTCAATCAATCAAGTAGGATAAATAGTTTTTCTATTTGCTCCCCCTGAGTCATAGCTTAGATATGGTCTATCTAAGTGATGGATCTGACTTTTGGAGACTAAATACCGATTTGGTTCAATTTGTTCAGTTAAACATAATTTTGAGACCCATGCTTGGACTGGTTTTCTTACATTTTGACTAAGTAAAGAAAAGTATGATTTATTTGTTTGGTTTGATTTTATAACCGAGTCCGGATCTATTGTACACAGCTCATTATGATCCAAGTATTATATTTAGACACTTGGATCCCAATTCAAACTTTTCCAACATCTTCTTGAGTCGCTCCACTTGACCTTTCAAGTTAGAATTTTCTTCCTCAAGTTTTACAACTTGAGTTGAAGTTCCAACTTGAACATGGTTAGTCAAGTGACTCAAGCTAACTTGCTCCTTAAGGTGATCCATTTTCTTAAGTAGTAAGTTATTTTGTTCCTCGGACTTGGTTAACTTTTTAAACAAGCATTTTATAACTTTAAGTAAGTTTGACTTGGAAGAAAATGTTACCATATTGGGATATTCGAAAACGGATGTGGATCCGTGACTTCTTTTGGACTCATCATCAGACTAGGACTCGTACTCATCCTCGGACTCAAACTCTTATTCTAGTTCATCAGTTTGTTCTTTTGATGTTAGTGCCACGAAGCATCTATGCTTTGGTTTCTCTGTGTTCGACTCTTCCAAGGATGATTTGTTGTCCTTTGAAGAGTGGGTTCCATGATGAATTTCGACCAACTTGTCCCAAAGCTCCTTAGCATTGTTGAAGTAGCCAACTTTATCAAATTCTTCATTCATCAAGCCACATTGGAGGGTGATGTGGCTCAAGCACCAAGTTGAGCTTTCTTTTTCATATCTGGATTCCATTTCTCTGGATCTAGTTGTTCTCCGAGTTTGTTCACTGGTGTTGTATACCCTTTCTTGATGGTGAACCATAAGTCGATGTCAAATTTAAGATATCACTCCATCATTCATTTCTAGTTACTAAAATTTTCTCCGTTGAAGAGCGGTGGACGGACAATGCTATAACTTTCTTGGTGGGAACTTGTCATTCTTGCAAAAAGAAAAATAACCAAAAGAAGGTTTCCAAGACTCTTGTCTTGGGATTAGCAGTGTGAGATAAAACAGAAAGGTATATGACTATGATTAAAGAAACGCCTTTAAAGGAAAAGAAAAAGATTTTAAAATTGCTCGAAAAATTGTTAAGTTACTTCAGAGCTACCAAACTCTGATACCAATTGAAGAATCGATAGGAAATGATAGATGGTGGAGGTGAATATTGCTCGTTTTAAAAACTTTTCTTTTTAATTTGAAATATCAAAGTAGCAGCAGAAAGAAAATGAAAACAAGTAGACTCGTTTGGTTACTTAGTTCGGAGCCTGTGGCCACTCCTACTCTAAGACTCGCGATCCTTGATCGCACCATTGGGTAATCTACTAAAATTCCTCCTTCCGAAAACTTTGAAAAAGAGGTAATGCGTACAGTGAAGTTAATACAAAGATTGCAAGATAAATAAAAATTACTGACAATACAACAATGAAGATCATCGGAGCTTTTTAGTGATGTAGCTTGCACGCTGAGTAGAAGACCAAAAGTAGCTTGAGCAGCAGTACAGTAGAACAGCAGAATCCAGAATAGTTTTTTTGACTCGGTGTTCAAGACTTACTTTTATAAGTGTTGATAGGTTGACTAAAAAACCTTTCGATCGACTGAACCCTCTATCGGTCGACTAAATGTTGTGCTTTCCTTCTATGATGAGATTTGAACTTCACGTAATTAAGAGCATTTATTGTTCGGTTGACCAATTCCTCAAACTGCCTTCTTCGTTGTGATCTAAATGTTTGCGCAATTAATGAACATTTAATGATTGGTCGACCGAACCTCCTAATTCGAAGTTTCCCGAGATTCGATCTTCCAACTTATTTGTCAAAATAGGTTCAGTCGACCGATCCTTGGGTTCGATCAATCGATCTAGCTTAACCAAATGTTCTCTACTCTGCTTGACCAGACTCTGTTGTAAGAGCGTTGCGGCCGGCTAGAAAGGAGGGGGTTGAATAGCCCTGTAATAAAAAAAAACAAAACCACCCTTCTCGAGCTTTCAACAAAATACTTGCATAAAGTAAATTGAACAGAAACTAAAGAAAGGAAGAGGCAAAAGGATTTACTTGTTTACAACCAAGGAGGTTGTTAATCCAAGGAATGTCGCACTAGTATCTCCTTCAGGCGGAGAAGCCTCTTACAGCAGTGAAAGCGCAAAACAAAGAAGCTAATCTAAAACTGAAGCGTACAAGTGTTGGAAATGAATTGCTCTTAGTTGTTGGAAAGCTTCTGGACTAAGGTTATATTTATAGCCTTGGTCGGGGCGCCTAGAAGGGTTCCGGGCTCCCTGGGGGGATAAAACTTTATCCCCAACGTTTAGATCGAGTCAAAGCTCGATCCTGTGAAAAGTCAACTTCGAGCGCCCTAGACCCAAAAGTCAACTCTGGTTGACTTTTTCGGTCTGGGTCCTCTGTTCCGGCTCTGGTCGCCTCGGTCCGGGTCTTCAACTCCTGATCCGTTTGCTTGGGTGATCTCGGACATCCGGAAAAGGGCTCACCCAAACCCAAGTTCCGGTCTTCTCGAGTGGGCTTCTGCTCCGGCTTCTCGTCCCTCAGAATCATCGTGTGCTTCTTTCTCGTCCACCAGCGTACTCATCCTCAGTCTTCGTCCCTCGGTCGCACCTCGTGCCGACCTTCTCGCTAGCTGCGTCTCTTGCTCCCTAAGCAATCTTCCGCTCCGTCTTTTGTCCCTCGGAACCACACCGCACGCTTCCTTTTCGCCTGCCGGTGTACTCTTCCGCAGCGTCTCTTCCCTCGGACGCACCGCGTGCCGTCCTTCTCGCAAGCTGCGTCTTTCGCTCGAGTATCTGTGCTCCTAAACTCCTGCACACTTAAACACAAGGTTAAAAACACACAGGACCTAACTTAACTTGTTGATCACACCAAAACAACCTTGGGGTTCCAACAATCTCCCCCTTTTTGGTGTGAGCAACCCAAGTTAAGCTAGGGTAAAAATAGACATTAAATAAACTTAACTAAATTTACAATTAAGTGCAAAAATAAAACAAGTTACAATTTTGGTCTACCTCCCCCTAAACTTATATTTTTCCTTCTCCCCCTTTGATCACATAAAAAATGGGATTCTAAGAAAAAATCTAAGGGTAAAAACTTAGAAAATTTTGAGATCCTTAAAAATTTTGCAATAATTTTCACATAAACAGTCTCTGAAAAAAAAAATTTTAAGTAGAATTTTAAGAAAATTTTCTAAATGAAATTATAAGTAAAAAAATTCTAACTTAGATAGCTTTACAAAAACATTTTTTGAAAATTTTTCAAAAAAAATTTAAGCAGAAATTTTTAATTTCAGAACAACTTTTAACTTAGGCAAAAAATATCTTCTTAAAATTTTTCTAAGTATAAAAGAGAATTTTTCTAAGAAAAAAAATACTCAAAAAAAATTTTCTAAGTTAAAAAAATTTATTTTTAAAAAATTTTAAGTCTTTGCAAAAATTATTTTTAAAAAAAAATAAAAAGATCATAACTTAAGATTTTTCTAACTAAAAATTTCACGTAAAAGTATTTGAAAAAAAATGTTTGAAAAACTTTAAAAGCATTAATTAATTCTAATTTTAATGCTTTGACAAAAAGTTAATTAAACATTTGTTTCAATATTTTGGCTTCCAGGTCGTGGCGAGGCACTAGACCTTCTTGGTTATTGGAGCAATAACCACTTCCTTAGACAAAGCCTCATAAAGAATTTCAATGTTTAATTTTCTCGCTGAAAAACTCTAAGTCTAATCAATAGTTTAATTTAAACAGGACTTAGGAACCCAATATAGGTTCCAACTTACTGGATTGATTAAAAATTTCTTAGGCACATTTTTTCTAGAAATATTCCTAATTTGTCCCTGGTGATATCTATAATACCAATTCAAATTTTTAAATTTTCTAAAATTAGATGAGCATGCATGGTTTTTCAAATTATCTATTTGAATTTTCAGATCTTTATTTTCTTATTTCAATTTCTCATTTTTTAATTTTGATTTGTCTAATTCTTCTAAAGGACAGGACTTAGCTAGAATTACTTTAAAAATTTTATTTTCATTTTCTAATTTGCAGTAATCTTTTGTTAAAAGTTTAACAAACTTAAACATTTTGTCGGGAGGAAGAGATTGTATCTGACTTACCTTGTCGATCTCGTTGTCCGTTTCTCCCCCTGAACTGCTGCTTTCCTCCGACGTGGCTCCCCCTTCATCGATGCTCTCGATGCTCATTTCGGAAGAGCTTGACTCGCAGTCGTCGTCTTGATGACTTGCCATTAGAGCAAGTCTGGAGAATGCCTCGACTTCGGACTCCGACGACGTATCGTCCCACGTCGCCTTTAGGGCCTTTCACTTTTGGATAGGCTTCTTACCCTTCTCCTTGTCCTTCTTCAACTTGGGCCAGTTGTCCTTGACGTGCCCTTCTTCGTCGCAGTGGTAGCAACGGATCGTCCTTTTCTTTTTCCCTTGTGGATGATTAATAGATCTACATTTACAAAGTTTCTTGAATCTTCTTACCATCATTACCATTTCCTCATCGTCGAGAGAAGATTTCGACTCAGGTTCGTCTCTCGAAGCTTTGAGGGTGACATTGTTCTTGGGCTCCTTCATTCCTGCACATCTTGACTCATGCACTTCAAATGTTGAAAAGAATTCTTCTAATGAAATTTTTTCTAAATCTTTCGAAATGTAAAAGGCATCTACTAGTGATGCCCATTTTGAATTTCTCAGAAAATAATTCAGTGCGTACCTGAGCGAATCTCGATTATTTACCTTTTCTCCGAGATTCGAAAGTCCGGTAATGATTTCTTTTATTCTTGAGTGCAGATGCGCGACTATCTCGTCTTCCCCAAGTCGCAGGCTGGTGAGCTGATTGCGAAGCAGATCTCGTCTAGCGAGCTTGGCTTCAGAAGTTCCTTCGTGTAGCTCGAGGAACTTCTCCCAAAGTTCCTTCGCGGAGTTGTAGTTGTCGATTCGATTGACTTCTTGTGGCGGAAGAACGCTAACAGATGGTATTCTTCTTTGTCGTTCGCCACATATTCAGCCTGCTCCTTTTTTGTCCATTGACATTTTTCCTTACCCTCTGGGGCTACAAAGCCAGATTCCACTATTAAAACTAATTCAAAATCTGTTGTAAAATATACCTGCATCAGCTTTTTCCAGGTAGCGAATCCCCTTCGTATTTCGGTGGGTGGATGTTTGGTCGGACCATTATCTTTGCTTCGATTGGCGGTTAGTCCTCCTGAAGCGCCTTGGCTCTGATACCACTTGTAGGAGCGTTGCGGCCGGCTAGAAAGGGGGTAAATAGCCCTATAATAAAAAATACAAAACCACCCTTCTCGAGCTTTCAACAAAACACTTGCATAAAATAAATTGAACAGAAACTAAAGAAAGGAAGAGGCAAAAGGATTTACTTGATTACAACCAAGGAGGTTGTTAATCCAAGGAATGTCGCACTAGTATCTCCTTCGGGCGGAGAAGCCTCTTACAGCAGTGAAAGTGCGAAACAAAGAAGCTAATCTAAAACTGAAGCGTACAAGCGTTGGAAATGAATTGCTCTTAGTTATTGAAAAGCTTTTGGACCAAGGCTATTGATCATGTCCGAATGCTGAATCAACGGATGCTGGGCACGGGGCGCTCCTCGGATGCTGACGTGGATCTTCAACTGGTCGCCAGAAACTCCGGCGAACCTGCACAGAAGTCGGGCCGGGAAGGGGTTCCCGGCGGCGACCCTCCGACGCTCAAGTCAGGCAAGCAGATGAAAAAGGTGGCTCCAAAGGTGTAAAAACGTGTACCTCTGGCGAAGTATGAGGCTCTTTATATAGGGCGGTGAAAGAGCTCTTGCACGCCCTCCGAGGCGCATACGTGTCCGCAACCCATACCCCGATATGTGGCTGTCAGAAAGCTTACCTGACCCATACTGCTACAGTCAAAGCATGTCCTTGATGGGACAACGGAACCCCACGTCGCGTGATTTGGAGTATGACCATATCACGAAGCTAAGCATGCCAGCTGTCAGAAGATGTCCCTTGTCTTTTTCCCCGAACTCCTGCTGTGAGTCCGACCGGCCCACGTCCGCCTTCCGTCCGACCGGTCATGTATGATGGTACACTTGGGAAATTATCGGTAATGTGTTTTGTGGCGACTGTTAGCAGTATGCTTCATGTCTTCGGCCGAGCGTGCTGTCCGCTCGGCCCTACGATTTTGCCCCATGAGCGCCGGAACCCCGACTTCCATAGGGGTGCCTTTTGCCCTCGGTTAAACACCGGGAGGCCGCCCGGTCGGTCAGCCCCCTTTCTCCGATCGGCCTAGCTGGTCCGACCTTCTTCGATGGACCGCCCGGCTCTTTGACTTCCACATGGCGTTGACCCCTTACAACGAGGGTCCCCTGTTCTTATCGCCGGATCACTTGCCTCCCTTTCAAGTGTAGTCGAAGGAGGCGATTAGTCCGACTGACTGGACTGCGAGTCTGGCCGGGCGGCTAGTATTCTCCGATCGGCCTACTGCAGAGATGGCCTTGAGTGAATCACCAGTGGCCTTCCTCGGATCTCCTCGTAATCTGCGCCAATCTTCGACATTAAGGCTGAGCATGCGTTCATTAAATGCTTCGAATGGTCGAATGCCACGTGGCGCAACGCCATCATCGCACGGCGGCGGTGGCATGGTGCTTTGATGTGATCGAAGCGATTCGAAATGGACGGCCCGATGCACGCTTTGATTCCCGTGACCTGGATCCGACGGTGGAGACCGCCCGGCCTCCACCCTATAAATCCTTCGTTTCCTTCTCTCTCGCATTTGCCTTTGCGATTTCGACCCCTGCCCCCAGCGCTTTGGAGCTCCGGCAATTCCGCTTCTGCTTTCTGACGACCTCCGGCGCCTTCTTTCCGCTCCTTCTCATCGTAAGGCCATCTTTCCTTGTTTCCGGTGCTTTCCTTACATTCCTTTTCCATATTTTCATCCTCGGGATATCTTTTCGTTCGCTGTCTTCCTCCTTTTGCCTTTTTGCCCTTTCGATTCCTTCCGATCGGACCATGGCTAGTTCTTCTCATTCGGAAGACCAGTCCCTTGGGCCATGGTATACCACCATGCAGTCATGCTTCGACAGGCGTGACTTTGATATCCTGACTGATAATTTTGATATTCCCGGCGATTTTGAACTTCTTTTAGCCGGTCCTTCGGCTCGGTGGCACAGGCCGCCGCGTGGAGCCTTCTGTGTCTTCCGCGACCAATTTACCGCCGGTCTGCGGTTCCCTGTACATCCTTTCATCGTAGATGTTTGTAATTTTTTTGGTGTGCCGCTCGGCAGTCTAGTACCCAACACCTTTCGTCTTCTCTGCGGTGTTGTTGTTTTGTTCAAGATTCACAACATCCCCCTCCGACCGGAGGTCTTCTATTATTTCTACTACCCCAAGCAAGCCGAGCTGGGCACCTTCATGTTCCAAGCTCGACCCGGCTTAGTCTTCTTCAACAAGTTACCTACTTCCAATAAACATTGGAAGGATTATTTTTTCTACATCTGTATGCCCGATCGGGCCAACTTCCCGACCCAGTGGCAGGTCAGCCTACCTCCCACTCCTGAGCTGAAGAAGTTCAAGACCCGACCGGACTATCTCCACGCTGCAAATATACCAGCCGGTCTACGACTTGACATCAACAAGCTTCTTCACAAAAGAGTGATGTACATCTTCGGCCTGAGTCCTATACGGACTCCTCTTCCGACCGAATTCAGTAAGAATTTTGCTTGGGCATTTGCTTTAATTGCTAACTGATTTCTTTTCTTTCTCCTACAGCTGGCATCGTCATGGATTCGGTGATGGCCGGTGTTCTAAAGAGAAAGGCGGCGGCGCTAGAGGCCGCTGTGACCAAGGAAATGGAAGCGCTGGGTATTCAGCCGGTCGGCTCCCATGAAGGAGAGAGCGGGACTCAAGCTGAGTCGGCCGCTCAAGCTTCTCAACAGAACGTGGCCAGCGGAGCCACCCCCCCCCCCCCCCGGGGAACCAACTGCCCCCGAGGAAGGTTCCGCTCGGGAGGAGGAGCAGCCTCTACAAAAGAGGCGCCGGGTGGAGACTCCGCTGCGCTCTGCTACCTCCGCGGTCCAACCCTCCTACCGGGCCACCGCAATCGCTCGAGGCAAGGCGCCTGAGGCCGAAACCATTTCGTCCGACCGGACGCCTTCTGACTGGGACGAGCCAGCTGCTCCAGTTGAGGCTACTCCGATCAGCACCCTTCCGCCCGCTCGTCATTCCGTCCAACGTTCAACCATTCATTCCCAGTTTTCTGCACCTGCTTCTGATCCCCTTCCAACCGCCGGTCGGACGATCCCTGGCCACGGCCGCACTATCCGAGTCTCTCTTCATCTCCCAACCGAAGAGTTGCTGCCCGAGACCGACCGCCCGACCGTGCCCGAGCACACCATCACCTTGAAGGGGCCTCTAGCCGAGATGTAGGCCGACGCTCGGGAGCGTGTCGCGCTGATCCCCCTCCGCAACCTGGCTAATAGCCACATGCAGGAGGCCACGGGGGTAAGATCGTTCTCTGAAGCTCTGCCCGCATTCTTCCGATTAGCTGCTAACAATTTTCTTTTGCCAGAGATGGGTGGAGGAGATCGCCGTCTCCAATCGCCTAGCCATGGTGGACGAGGAGTTGAGACAACTGAAGGCGGCTAGCGGTCCGTCCGGCTTTCAAGGCCCCTCGTATGCTGAGCTGCAAAAGGAGCTGAAGAAAGCTCAAACTCTGCTGGCGGCCGAGTAGAAGAAGACAGCCGATCAGGCCCATGCCTTGGCCGAGTTCGAGCGACAAGTTAAGTCGCTCGACACAAAAATAACCTTGGCCACCACTCGGAAAAATACGGCCATTTCCGACTTGGAGAAGAAGAACGTAGAGGCTCGAGGCCTGGAGCTGAAGATAAAGGAGTTGACAGAGCAGTTCGACCGGGAGAAGGCGGGCCGTGCGGCCGACGCAAGCAGGCATCAAGACGAGCTGAAGACTCTGCAGGAGTCCCTTGCCGCGTCTCAATTGGCCTTCAAAGAATACCAAGAGGCCGAGCCGAGCCGAGTTGCCGCTCTGAGACAGAATTACATCCGCTCGCCCGAATTCTCGGAGAAAGTCTGCGAGCGGATGTACACGGCCTTCGACCTGGCTATGACCGCCGCCACCAAGTATCTGAAGTCGAAGGGGCATCTTGCCGAGTCCGCTGTTATCCCTGCCGCAGATCAAACGGCTCTCCTCAAGAACATCCCCTCGACGCTTTATGAATATCTAGAGTAGGAATCCCCATGTAACTGGGCCGCTCGGCCAAACAATGAATCTTTTTTGTATCCTTGCCGCTCGGCACAACTTATTTTTGCTGTAGTTTCCTTTGTTTGCCCCGCGTTTGGCGTAAATAGATCATCTTTCTGTTCTTGCAACTTTGGATTTGGGCAAGAAATTTTTCTCGTCATCTTTAAAGTGTTCTTTAAAACTCCTCCGATCGGCTTCATACTATAACATGAGCTTAAGCCGCTTGTTTTCAAAAAACGCCTTTCAGCATGCGACTGCATAGCCGCTCGGCGTGCGGACGTTATTCGCTCACGCGCTTCCATTTTTAATTCGTATTAACCGTCTTTTGCTTAGCACCTTACCTCAAAAGGGGTTTTTCATCTATTTTTGCTAAGCGAGTCACTCGGCCGTATGTTGGCCTTAAAGAACAGGCTCTGTCGTCGATCGGCTCTTACCGCCGGAATGTATCACGTGGACGATCTTCCGCTCGGAGGGTTTATAGACGCCGGCTCGTCTCTCGATATTTAACGTCGGAGCTCTACGGCCTTCCGCTCGGAGGGTTTATAGACGCCGGCTCGTCTCTCGATATTTAACGTCGGAGCTCGACGGTCTTCCACTCGGAGGGTTTATAGACGCCGGCTCGTCTCTCGATATTTAACGTCGGAGCTCGACGGCCTTCCGCTCGGAGAGTTTATAGACGCCGGCTCGTCTCTCGATATTTAACGTCGGAGCTCACGGCCTTCTGCTCGGAGAGTTTATAGACGCCGGCTCGTCTCTCGATATTTAACGTCGGAGCTCGACGGCCTTCCGCTCGGAGAGTTTATAGACGCCGGCTCGTCTCTCGATATTTAACGTCGGAGCTCGACGGCCTTCCGCTCGGAGAGTTTATAGACGCCGGCTCGTCTCTCGATATTTAACGTCGGAGCTCGACGGCCTTCCGCTCGGAGAGTTTATAGACGCCGGCTCGTCTCTCGATATTTAACGTTGGAGCTCGACGGCCTTCCGCTTGGAGAGTTTATAGACGCCGGCTCGTCTCTCGATATTTAACGTCGGAGCTCGACGGCCTTCCGCTCGGAGAGTTTATAGACGCCGGTTCGTCTCTTGATATTTAACGTCGGAGCTCGACGGCCTTCCGCTCGGAGAGTTTATAGACGCCGGCTCGTCTCTCGATATTTAACGTCGGAGCTCGACGGCCTTCCGCTCGGAGAGTTTATAGACGCCGGCTCGTCTCTCGATATTTAACGTCGGAGCTCGACGGCCTTCCGCTCGGAGAGTTTATAGACGCCGGCTCGTCTCTCGATATTTAACGTCGGAGCTCGACGGCCTTCCGCTCGGAGAGTTTATAGACGCCGGCTCGTCTCTCGATATTTAACGTCGGAGCTCGACGGCCTTCCGCTCGGAGAGTTTATAGACGCCGGCTCGTCTCTCGATATTTAACGTCGGAGCTCGACGGCCTTCCGCTCGGAGAGTTTATAGACGCCGGCTCGTCTCTCGATATTTAACGTCGGAGCTCGACGGCCTTCCGCTCGGAGAGTTTATAGACGCCGGCTCGTCTCTCGATATTTAACGTCGGAGCTCGACGGCCTTCCGCTCGGAGAGTTTATAGACGCCGGCTCGTCTCTCGAAATTTAACGTCGGAGCTCGACGGCCTTCCGCTCGGAGAGTTTATAGACGCCGGCTCGTCTCTCGATATTTAACGTCGGAGCTCGACGGCCTTCCGCTCGGAGAGTTTATAGACGCCGGCTCGTCTCTCGATATTTAACGTCGGAGCTCGACGGCCTTCCTGTTGGGTTTTTCGGGCCGCGAAAACCGCTTTTCACGTCGCGGAAACCCCGAATCGCCCAAGGCCAACGGATCCGTGCAAGGGAAAAACCGAACGAATATACGAGTACGAGTTTCAAAGAGTCTAGATCTACACTAGATGAGAGTTATACCTTCGAAGCGAGCCCTTTCGCGTTCCCGCTCGTCCAAGGAGTTGCTGGATCTCAAGACCGTCAAGCGTCGGTCCTCTAGAAGTATCCACACGGACACGTAGGTGGAGAAAACCTCACACAAAGGTGTGCTAGCACCTTGGTAAGGTTCGGCCAAGCAAGGAGGAGAGGGAGAGGAAGAGCTTCAAGAGGAAGAAGAAGAAGATACACCACTTGAATGAAAAAATGAATTCTCATTCAACCCAAAGTGGCCGGCCACTTCCTTTGTGTAACTCCCCATTAAATGCAATTAATATGAAGTTATTAAGAAAATGGCTTTGTAACTTCCATGAGGTGGCAACCATGATGATGTGGTGCATCATCATTGGTCCATATCAATGCCAACTCACCAATGAGGTGGCATAAAGTCAAGTCAAACTTGACTTTTAAACTTCCTCTCAAGTCAAGTCAAACTTGATCAAATCTCTTCCATGGTTGATCTAATCTAACCATTTGATTCAAGCCAACTTAATATAATAAATCTAATTCATTAAATTAAGTTAATTTAATGAGTCATAATCTAAATTAGACTCATTGAATACATGAATCAACTTGAGTCCAACTCAAGTTAGCCCAATTAGGATTACTCTTAATCCAATTTGATTCATCAAATAAATCTAATCCTCTTGGTTCATCATATGAACCTAATCTCCATCTAATTGTCCTTAGTGTGTGACCCTATAGGTTCTTGTAACGTTGGCAATGCCCTAAACACATTTAGGAGCATAAGTAATGAACGGTATCTAGCAACACATCATTACTACCCAAGTTACAAGAATGTCGAGATCCGACATCACCTTGTGACTACCAATTGTGACTCCTCGCAAAATAATGACAAGTGTCCTTCTATCCTAGACATCTAGATTGATCAATATGAGGCATAGACCGTATCATCCTCTAATCAATCTAAATCTTGAACCCCAAGTAGACTCACTCAATCAAATGAGCTCAACATCTCATGTTGACTCATTTGGGCATGGCCATGCACTTAGTGGTCTCACTCTATCAAGAATATTGATGTCGCTCCCGTCATATGGGAGGGATAGATCCCATCTACATCACTCACATCCCTCTGCATAATTTGTTACATACCCGGTAATCGCCTTTATAGTCCACCTAGTTACGGGTGACGTTTGACGAAACCAAAGTACATAACTCCTTATGTAGGGATCCATGGTGACTTCAGGTCTAAGGACTAATAGTCATACTAATAGCCACATGAGAAAGTATATGACACTCATATAACGATCCATGATACTTTCTCATGGCGGGTCATTCAGTATACATTCTCCAATGTATACCCATGTGTCAGCTTGATATCTCTATATCCATGACTTGTGAGATCAAGTCATCAAGCTGACCTACATGCTAGTCTTATTGCATTAACATTGTCCCTGTATGTTAATACTCGACTAGGAATGATTTAGAGTAGTGTTCCCTATATCATCTCACTATCGATTCAACTAATCGATTGATATAGGTATGAACCTTCTACTCAAGGACGCTATTATACTTAGTCTATTTGGCACTAATACAAATAAGTATAATAACCAAACAAATGCCTTTATTAATATACAAGAATATGATACAATGAGTCCATACAATCATCAAATGATTGGCTCTAGGGCTCTAACTAACAATCTCCCACTAGCACTAGTGTCAATCAGTATAGGCTTTAAGGCCTAATGACCTAGTGTGACCATCATGCTTCCTCTGTGCCAAAACCTTGGTCAAGGGATCTGCGATGTTAGCCTCTGTAGGTACTCTGCAAATCTTCACATCTCCTCTGTCGATAATCTCTCGAATGAGATGGAAGCGTCGTAGTATGTGCTTGGTCCGCTGGTGTGAGCGAGGTTCCTTCGCCTGTGCTATAGCTCCATTGTTGTCACAATAGAGCTCAACTGGATCAGCGATGCTAGGAACCACCCCAAGTTCAGTGATGAACTTGCGGATCCAAACTGCCTCCTTTGCTGCCTCTGATGCAGCAATATACTCGGCCTCTGTTGTAGAATCAGCTACTATGTCCTGCTTCGAACTCTTCCAGCTCACAGCACCACCATTTAAGCAAAACACGAACCCTAACTGCGATCGGTAATCATCCTGATCGGTCTGGAAGCTGGCATCACTGTAACCCTTTACAGTTAGCTCATCATTGCCTCCATATATCAAGAAATATTCTTTAGTCCTTCGTAAGTACTTAAGAATATTCTTGACCGCTATCCAGTGACTGGTATCTGCTCGTCATGCTCAAAGCATACGAGACATCAGGTCGAGTACATAGCATGACGTACATGATCGATCCTATGGCTGAGGCATAAGGGATCTGATCCATGCGATCTCTCTCCTCTCTAGAAGAGGGACCTTGAGTCTTCGAAAGACTCACGCCATGTGGCATTGGCAGAAATCCCTTCTTGGAATTCTGCATGGCAAACCGAAGGAGTACCTTGTCAATGTATGTACTCTGACTTAGGCCAAGCAATCTCTTAGATCTATCTTTATAGATCTGTATCCCTAGAATGCGGGATGTCTCACCTAAGTCCTTCATTGAGAAGCAACTCCCTAGCCAGGTCTTGACAGACTGAAGCATAGGGATGTCCTTCCCAATGAGTAGTATGTCATCCACATACAATATGAGGAAGACAACTATGTCCCCTACAACCTTCTTGTAGACATAAGGCTCATCTTCGTTCTTGATGAAACCAAACTGTTTGATCGCATCATCGAATCGAAGATTCCAGCTCCGAGAAGCTTGCTTTAGTCCATAAATGGACCTATGCAACTTGCATACTCTACTAGTATGCTGTGGATCTACAAAACCCTGAGGTTGTGTCATGTACACATCCTCGAGTAGGTTTCCATTCATAAACGCGGTTTTGACATCCATCTGCCATATCTCATAGTCATGGTAGGCTGCAATAGCAAGCATGATCCGAATGGACTTAAACATCGCCACTGGAGAAAAGGTTTCATCATAGTCAATACTTGAAACCTTTAGCTACCAAGCGACCCTTATAGATAAGTCCATCCATGTCAGTCTTTCTCTTAAAGACCCACTTGCACCCAATGGGTTTTACCCCTTCAGGTGGATCAACCAAAGTCCATACTTGGTTGGTGTACATGGATTCCATCTCGGATCTCATGGCTTCTAGTCATTTCTCATAATCTGGTCTCATCACAGCTTCTTGATAGGTGGTAGGCTCATCCTCTATGAGCACAATGTCATCATGGTCAGACAAGAGAAAAGAGTATCTCTCAGGCTGACGACATACCCTATCAGACCTGCGAAGAGGTATGTCTACTTGAACCGGTTGTTGTTCCTCAACTCCTTGTGGAACAACATCATCCACAACACTTTGTGGTTCCAGTTTAATTTCCATCGAGGCATTAGTGCTATTGTTCGCATCTTGAACTTCTTCAAGATCGAACGCGCTCCCACTAGTCTTTCTAGAAACAAAGTCCCTTTCTAGAAAGACCCCAGTCTTTGCCACAACTACCTTGTGCTGACTGGGAATGTAGAAGTAATATCCCTTAGTTTCCTTGGGATATCCGATGAAATAGCACTTGTCGGATTTGGGTCCTAATTTGTCTGAGACTTGACGTCGTACGTAAGTCTCACAGCCCCAAATTCTCATGAAAGACACCTGGGCATCTCTCCCAGTCCATATCCTATATGGTGTCTTTATCACGGCCTTTGATGAAACTCGGTTGAGTATGAAAGCTGCCATACCTAGAGCATATCCCCATAGATATGTCGGAAGATCTGTGTGACTCATCATAGATCGTACCATATCTAATAGGGTACGATTCCTCCTTTCGGATACACCATTCCACTGTGGTGTTCCAGGAGGAGTGAGTTGGGATAGAATCCCACACTCAGCTAGGTAGTCACGAAACTCATGGCTAAGGTATTCTCCACCTCGATCTGATCGAAGTATCTTAATACTCTTGCCAAGCTGGTTCTGTACTTCATTCTTGTATTCTTTGAACTTTTCAAAGGATTCAAACTTATGTGTCATCAAGTACACATAACTGTTGGGATCGTTCGTACTCGGCTAGAGAGGGGGGGTGTGAATAGCCGCCCCAAATTCTCGCGTTCTTCCTACAGTTAGGGTTAGTCGCAGCGGAAATACAAGGAAGAAACTAAGGAGAAGAAAAACAAACCGATGTAACGAGGTTCGGAGATGAACTCCTACTCCTCGGCGTGTCCGTAAGGTGGACGAAGCCTACCAATCCGTCGGTGGATGAGTCCCCGGAGAACCGGCTAAATATTAGCTCCTTATGGGTGGAGAAACCTCGCCACAACTACTTCTTGCAACAGCAAGATAAGGAGTACAAATACAAGAGAAACAAGAAGTAAATACACAGCAAATGTAAACAACCCTTGCCTTCTTGTCGACTGTTGAAGAAGCAACAGCTTCTCAGACGCCAACCACAGCAGCAGCTCAGTCGGAGTCCCAGCCGAAGGAAGAAGCTCACGCGAAGCTTGCGAAGAAGAGCTCAACAAAGCTCAAGCACGAGCAGCTCTTGGAGAAGAGAAGAGGAAGAAGAAGGCGCACGAAGATGCCTCGTCTCCTTTATACTGCGAAGAAAAGCGGCGAAGAAACTAGCGTTGCGTTGCAGCGGCTAGAACCTGATCGATGCGTGGACCGATCAGCCCTACGATCGGTCCCGAACCGATCGATCGATGCGAAGACATTACGTGCATACTACGTCGATGCGTGGACCGATCGAGCCTGATCGGTCCACGCCGATCCCCTTCCTTCTCCTCTTCGCCTGCTTCTCGATCGGTCCACAGACCGATCGGGACATCTTGATCGATGCGTGGACCGATCGGTACTCTTTCGCCTCTGTTTTCTTCGATCGGTCACCGATCGATAACAACGAAACTTCGATATCGATCGGTCACGGACCGATCGAGAAAACAAATATCCGGATCGATGCGGTGACCGATCGAGCAATTTTGCCCAAACCAAGTCCCAAGACTTCAAACCAATATCCGGTCAACCTTGACCTATTGGTACTTCATCCCTAGCATCTGGTCACTCCCTTGACTGCTAGAACTCTCGCCAAGTGTCGGTCAATCCCTTTGACCTACTTGGACTTTCCTCAACACGGATGTCCGATCATCCCGATCCATCTGGATTTTCCTGCTGGATTCACTCACGGGACTTTCCACCTTGCCTAACATCCCGTTAGGACTTTCTCATTGCCTAACATCCATTAGGACTTTTCACTGCCCGGCTTCACTCACGGGACTTTCCAACCGCCTAACATCCCAGTTAGGACTTCCCGGCTTCACTCACCAGGACTTTTCCCGTGCCAAGTCTCCATACTTGGACTTTTCGCGTGCCAAGCTCCCTGCTTGGACTTTTCCAGTGCCAAGTCTCCATACTTGGACTTTTCCAATGCCAAGCTCCCTGCTTGGACTTTTCGCGTGCCAAGCTCCCTGCTTGGACTTTTCCAGTGCCAAGTCTTCATACTTGGACTTTTCCAATGCCAAGCTTCCTGCTTGGACTTTTCGCGTGCCAAGCTCCCTGCTTGGACTTTTCCCGAATCAGGTCAACCAGGTCAACCTTGACCTAAGGTTGCACCTACAATCTCCCGAACACCTATTCTTGTCAAACATCAAGAATACAACTCTCTCCTCGTCAAACATTGTCAAACATCAAAACACAACTCGAGTCAGGTCAACTCGAGTCAGGTCAACCAAGTCAACCTTGACCTAAGGTTGCACCAACAATCTCCCCCCTTTTGATGTTTGACAAAATCCAAAATCAAGTTAGGTTAACGATAACCTAACTTAGGTTTTCAACCATCTTCCATGTCCAATGTTCTTTTCTTGAACATTCTCGGACATTCTCCCTTAGGTTAACCCGATAACCTAACTTGGGTTCTCAATAATTCTCCCCTTTTGACACACATCAAAAGTATTCCAATGTTCTTCCTCGAACATTCCTTGACATTCTTCCCTAGCTTAGGTTAACCCGATAACCTAACTTGGGTTCTCCAATAATTCTCCAATGAGCGCTCTCCCTTTTTGACACACAAAAAGAAAAAGGTATCAAGGTCAAGAGTTTTTTTTCTAATGAAAGTCCCATACCTTTCATTGAAACTCTTAATTTCCCCTTGATACTAAACTCAACAACCAACTTAGTGATAATCCCATATCACTAATCCTCAAGGAGTAAAAACTCCCCCTAAAAGTCAACTCCCCTTGACTAATAGTTAAAACTCCCCCTAAAGGCCAACTCCCCCTTGACCATTGCACCAACAATGTCTTGGAGAGTTTCAAACCTTTAGAAATCTAAAAACCAACTTTCAGCCGAAATTTCAGACATGCAGTCGAATTTCAGCACATTGGCACGCTATCAGACCTCACTGGATCGGTCACCAGACCGATCCACAGCACTCTGGATCGGTCCAGTGACCGATCCAGCCCTCCCTGGATCGGTCCAGCGACCGATCCAGACACTGATCAGGGATTTCTGATTTTTCCTCTCCCGAAATTCAGAAACCCCTAATAAATTCCAGAAAATTCGAAAAATTGTGAAATTTTGAGGATACATTCCTCATATCATACACTACCATGGAAAAATAATTTTCTATGAAAATAGTTTCCATTTTCAAATCTTGATACAAAGTTCAAAAACTTTGAAATAGTTCAAGTTTTAACTCAACTTTGTATCACAATGTTCAATGATGAATGCTATCACTAGGAAAGCTTCATCAAGGTTTTTCAAATCAATTTTAAAATGCTTTTAAAACCATTTGAATTTAGGACCATAATCTTAGGGCTAAATGTACATGACTTGTACATAAGCTTTCCCTATGATCCTCCATTTCTTGAATTAGGGTCATCTAGGTACAATGACTATGCACCTTGATCCTAACTCATGATCCTAATATCTCACACACATCTAAGGTGCATCAAACCACATTCAAGTCAATTTGATGTGAGATATGGGTTAAGGTCAACTTAGGCTAAGGTCTCATGCATTTTCTAAACACAAATTTGATCTCAATATCAAGATGTGTTCTTCATCCTTAAATCAATTCAATTGATTATTAATGCAAGAGATGATGACATGGCATAAATGATATCATAAATGGAAAACATGTGCCAATGTCATGATGTCATGGCATAAAGTATGAAAACTTAAATAGAGCATGACATATAAACTAGCCTAAGCACTATCATGACATTTCAAATGATGATAAAACTAAACATGATGTCATGACATGTCATATGGCAAACAACCATGGTAAGTTAACACAAATAAAATACCTAGATTACCTATCTAAGTATCCTTAATCACTTAGTTAACTTAAATTCTAATCCTAGATTGCCCAAAGTGCTCCAAGAAAATGTCAAAACCCAAATTGGCATTTCTTGATCTCTTGTTTGATTTATACCATTTTAAAAATTTTACAAGAGTAGCACTTCTAAATTAAGGCCCGGATTGCCTTGATTACCTAAGAGAATATCAAAAATCCTAATTTGATATTTCTCTAGGTTTTTCCACATTGTGTCAATTTAAAGTAAGATTAATATATTCTCACTTTGGCACACTTTACTCTTCCAAGGAGTGAATGATAAAGATTATTCCATTTCATTTTCAAAGGTTCCCAAAAACCTTGAAAATGCTCCTTGAGTGTCAATTTCCTCAAAGTTGGGTTAACTACCCTTCTTATTGGAGTTGACACTCTCTAACCCATCTATGGGGTAGAGAAAATACTCCTAGGAACCCAATACCTACTTGAGCTCATTGGGTTCACTAAAAATTCACTAGGGATGACTTCCCTAGCAACCCTCCTAATGACCCTCTTAGGCTTTAAAGCCTTGGTCATTTGGGACTCATCAAGATCAACTCTAGGGGTGACTCCCCTTGTGACCTTGGTGATGGTCTTCCTAGCCCTAGATTTTGTTCCATAATCGAATGGAACATTATGATAAGTGGGCTTGACCACTTGGGACTTAGGTTTGTGACCCAAACCTTTCTTGTCCTTGGGCTTTGAGATTTGACCCTTAGACCCTAGAGTTGACTTCTCTAAATTCTTTAGGGCCTTTTCTAGAGTGTTAAGTCTTGACCTTAAGACTTGATTTTCTTTCTCTAAAACCTCAAGTTTTAATTTATCATTCTTTCTTGAGGTGTTCCTAGGCATATGTCTAGTTGTCTTGGGGTTTCTACCTAGGTTCTCCTTAGCCTTAGATGAGTTAATCCTAGGGTTGGCCTTCCTAGTATTGTTCTTATCTAAGCTAAGATGTTTAGCACCTAAGCACACATGTTGATTTCTATGATTATCATGCTTATCATTCTTGACAATTGCAATAAGACTACTAGCATGTATCTTATTAGAAATGCAAGAATGAACCTTAGAGGATACCTTAGGGTTTGCCTTCGCTCCCCCTTTACACGTGCTTGGTCTTTTGTCCTTGTGAGATTGCCTCCCCCTTGGACATTGACTCCTATAGTGTCCCCGTTGCTTGCATTGGAAGCACACCACGTGCTCCTTGCCCTTGCGTTTTGGGACTCCGACTTCCTTGATCTTTGGCGCCGGTGGAGTCTTCTTAGTTTTCTTTGGACATTTACTCTTGTAATGTCCAAATTCCCTACACTCAAAACACATTATATGCAATTTACTTGAACTTAAAGTGTTTGAGTTACCTAGGGTTGAGGATGGATGGATGCTCTCTTCTTCATCCCTCCCGGAGGTAGAAGCTTCTTCTTCGTGCTCCGATCTTGAAGAAGAACTCTCCTCCTCTTCTTCCTTGGATGTTGAGTAGCCCTCAACTCTCAATTCGCTTCCTCCATGATGTGAGCTACTTGGCTCACTAGGCTCCTTTTCATGGAGTTTTGCCAAATTGTTCCATAATTCCTTGGCGTTGTTGTACCTATCTATCTTGCACAAAACATTATTAGGTAAAGCAAATTCAATAATTTTTGTTACCTCGTCATTGATTTCGGATTGTCGGATTTGCTCTTTCGTCCACTCCTTCTTCTTGATAGGTTTTCCTTCCTCATCCATCGGAGGGGAAAACCCTTCTTGTACACAAAACCAATTTAACATATTAGTCCTAAGAAAATACATCATCCTTACCTTCCAATATGTGAAGTTGTCGTGAGACTCGTAGAAGGGTTGAATCGTGACATCTTCTCCATAGAGATCCATCTCTAGCCCTGCTCCCACGGGTGTTGATCCGTGAAGAGCGGCCTCGCTCTGATACCACTTGTTGGGATCTCGTACTCGGCTAGAGAGGGGGGTGTGAATAGCCGCCCCAATTCTCGCGTTCTTCCTACGATTTAGGGTTAGTCGCAGCGGAAATACAAGGAAGAAACTAAGGAGAAGAAAAACAAACCGATGTAACGAGGTTCGGAGATGAACTCCTACTCCTCGGCGTGTCCGTAAGGTGGACGAAGCCTACCAATCCGTCGGTGGATGAGTCCCCGGAGAACCGGCTAAATATGAGCTCCTTATGGGTGGAGAAACCTCGCCACAACTACTTCTTGCAACAGCAAGATAAGGAGTACAAATACAAGAGAAACAAGAAGTAAATACACAGCAAATGTAAACAACCCTTGCCTTCTTGTCGACTGTTGAAGAAGCAACAGCTTCTCAGACGCCAACCACAGCAGCAGCTCAGTCAGAGTCCCAGCCGAAGGAAGAAGCTCACGCGAAGCTTGCGAAGAAGAGCTCAACAAAGCTCAAGCACCAGAACAGCAGCTCTGTAGCAGAAAAGAAAGGAAGAAGCTCTAGCACCGAAGATGCCCTCGTCTCCTTTATACCTGCGAAGAAGAAACAGCGAAGAAACTAGCCGTTGCGTTGCAACGGCTAGATCCCTGATCGGTCTGTGGACCTATCAGGCCCTGCGCTGATCGGTCCCGACCCGATCGGTCGATGCTGAAGACATTACATGCATACTACGTCGATGCGTGGACCGATCGAGCTGGATCGGTCCACGCCGATCCCTTCCTTCCTTCTCGCGTGCTGCGTCTACGATCGGTCCACGCCGATCGGGACATCTTTGATCGATGCGTGGACCGATCAGTACCTTCTTTCGCCTCTGTTTTCTTGATGGTCACGGGCCGATCGATAACAACGAAGAGCTTACGATATCGATCGGTCACGGACCGATCGGAGAAAACATCCTGGATCGGTGCGGTGACCGATCGAAGCTATTTTGCCCAAACCAAGTCCCAAGACTTCAAACCAATATCCGGTCAACCTTGACCTATTGGTACTTCATCCCTAGCATCTGGTCACTCCCTTGACCTGCTAGAACTCCCTGCCAAGTGTCCGGTCAATCCCTTTGACCTACTTGGACTTTCCTCAACACCAGATGTCCGATCATCCCTGATCCATCTGGATTTTCCCTTGCCTGGATTCACTCACCAGGACTTTCCACACTGCCTAACATCCCAGTTAGGACTTTCTCATTGCCCGGCTTAACTCACCAGGACTTTTCCTTGCAGCTTCACTCACGGGACTTTCCAACTGCCTAACATCCAGTTAGGACTTTCCCCTTCAGCTCCTACGGGACTTTCCCGTGCAAGTCTCCATACTTGGACTTTTCGCGTGCAAAGCTCCCTGGACTTTTCCGATGCCAAGTCTCCATACTTGGACTTTTCCAATGCCAAGCTCCATACTTGGACTTTTCGCGTGCCAAGCTCCCTGCTTGGACTTTTCCAGTGCCAAGTCTCCATACTTGGACTTTTCCAATGCCAAGCTCCCTGCTTGGACTTTTCGCGTGCCAAGCTCCCTGCTTGGACTTTTCCCGAATCAGGTCAACCAGGTCAACCTTGACCTAAGGTTGCACCTACAATCTCCCGAACACCTATTCTTGTCAAACATCAAGAATACAACTCTCTCCTCGTCAAACATCGTCAAACATCAAAACACAACTCGAGTCAGGTCAACTCGAGTCAGGTCAACCAAGTCAACCTTGACCTAAGGTTGCACCAACAATAACCATATCTACTGAAGTCATCAGTAAATGTGATGAAGTATCTATAACCGCCTCTAGCAGCAACATTGAAAGGGCCACATACATCACTATGTATGAGTCCTAACAAATCAGTTGCTCTCTCACTATGCCCACTAAAGGGGGTCTTGGTCATCTTGCCTCGTAGGCATGACTCGCATATCTCATATGATTCTAAATCAAATGAGTCCAGCAAACTATCCTTATGGAGCTGGGATAAGCGCTTGTCATTTATATGACCTAAGCGACAGTGCCAGAGGTAGGTTTGGTTCATGTCATTTGACTTGAACCTCTTGGTACTAATGTTATAGATAGGGCTCTCAAGGTCTAGAATATAGAGTCCGTTTATTAGTGGTGCACTACAATAGAACATATCTTTTAAATAAACAGAACAACATTTGTCTTTTATTATAAAAGTATCCTTTCTTGTCTAAACAAGAAGCTGAAACTATGTTCTTAGTAAGAGCAGGCACATAACAACAATCATCTAAATCTAGTACAAGCCCGGAGGGCAGAGATAGTGATAAGTTCCTACAGCAGCAACCCGTACTCCATTGCCTACTCGTAGGTCCACCTCGCCCTTGCCAATGCTCTGCTGTTTCTCAGCCTGCACATCGGTACAAATGTGAGAAGCACATCCGTATCTAATACTCATGATGAAATAGATAGATTGACTTCTATAACATATATACATGAGGAAGTCTCACCGCTTCTTCTTAAGATCCTCAAGTATACCTTGCGGTTCCTCTTCCAGTGCCCTGCCGCAGTGGAAGCGGTAGCATCCTTGGCGACCCTCCTTTAGGCTTCATGCCTTGCCTTTGCCCTTGGTTTGGGACTTTCCCTTACCTTTGGGCTTGCCCTTGCCCTTGTGTACGGACCATCGAATGGACTTAACCTTCTTAAGGTTAATCTCGGCAGTTCGTAACATACTAAGTAGCTCGGGCGGTGGCTTGTCAATCTCGTTCATGTTATAGTTGAGCGAATTGACTATAGCTATCCGGCAAGGACTGCAAGATCAAGTAAGTGGCCGCTCTTGGCCAAGTGGGAACCCTAGTCTTTGTAGGTTCTCTATGTACCCAATCATCTTGAGTACATAAGGACCTACAGAAGCCCCGTCTGACAAACAGTGCCTTAGAGATCTCAAATCTCTCATGCCTCGCTTGTCCACGATATAGTTGGCGAAGATGCTCAACCATATCGTAGCGCCCATCAACTCGTGTTGCTTCAAGCTCGAGTTCATGGTCATGAGCATTAAACAAGGACACATCTAATGTGTCGTCTTGATGCTTCTTGTAAGCATCTTTATGCTTTCATGGGGCATTGGCGGGAGGAGCCTCCGGAATGGGCTGCTCACGTACAGTTTACGTTCCTGGTGAGAACTATTCTCAAGTTCTTGTCAGTCTAGGAAATTCGCTCCGTTGAGCTTGTCCTTCTCAAGGACGGATCGCGAGGAGAAGGAATTCGTGTTCGACGTCATGGTTATCTACAACAGAAAAATTTGCAGAAATAAATATCATATTCTTTAAAAATCATTTAATTAGGCCTTTAACTAAATGATGCTCCCACTGAATACTATAATTCATGTGGGACAAGATCCACATCATACTAACCCTTGAGTTAGCTTTGGCTAATACGCTCAAGGCTTAGTATGATCGGTAGGTAACGATTACCAATTACATCTCTATGCAACTCTTGTTTATAGAATCAATATCTGCATTTATATTAAAACTCGAGTTAGCTTTGGCTAATACGCCCGAGAGTTAATATAGATGTGATTTTGACCTATCTTTTCCAACCGTTGGAATAATGCCTATAGTTGACTCGATCCAACCGAGTAACTAGGAATACTCAATCTAATTGAGTTTGTATTCACCCATGCGTTGATAGGCGGGACCAAGATTGTCCCTCCGTACCCTACAAAGATAATATGTATTGCTCTGCTTTGGCAGATTCAACAATACATGTGATCGAGGTAGTGATAGGTATCACGGCACGGTTAGGCATTTAGAGTTGGTTTGATCGAGATCTAATCTAATCGAAAAAGGATGCATCTTGTGCACGACTTAGATCTAATCTAATCGTAAGGGTGCATCATGTGCACGACTTAGATCTAATCTAATCGTAAGGCACTAATTAATTAACTACTTATTAAATATGCATCACATACACAAGCAATTAATTAATCTATTTGTGATTTAGTCATGGCCCTACTACGATCTTCTCAAGCCAATGAGAAGATCGATTGGTCAACCTAGGGTCAACAGCTTCTCCAAGCTTCTCCCTTTGACCACCTTGTGTTGCTCGTGCCCGCCTCGGAACTCCGTCTCGTGTGGACCCTCCACCGCTCCAATTTATACATTACAATTTGAAACTCGAGTTACATTCGAGTCTAAATCTAATCTACAACAAGAATATAAGAGAAGGCACGACGCGCAGGTCGCGAATATAATACAACACTCGCAAACACATAACGGCACGCAGGCCGTATTATGAATTACAACACAATCTAATCATATTGGGTTTTTGGGCCATGACTATCACAAAATTAATATATAATTCAAAATTATATATTTTTCATAATTTTTTGTAATTTAAAAATAAATTTTACAATTTTACGAGTAAAATTTCCCAGCGGACCCGTGATGTGCGTAGATTATATACTCTTTTATGCATGTTTTTACGCACATTTACATACTTTGAGCATGCTTGATCTATGAATTTTTATACTTCCAGCTTTCCTTTTAGCATATTTACTCTTTTGGTTCGGAGATCTGCTTTTTGTGCATTTTTTGTACACAGGAGTCGATTTGGTGAAGAATCTACATCTTTGGGCAAGCCTTGGAGGAAACAAAGGGAGAAAGCACCAGGCCGTGTACCTCACACGGCCCTGCACTGGTATGGAGCTCGGGCCGTGTGGAGTTTGGCACCAACAGAAGAGGAAGATGACATGGCCGTGTGAACCTCACGGCCGTGTCAATTGAAGCCAACAGAGCGAAGCCTTACATGGCCGTGTGGATCTACAGGTGTGAGTTTCAGAAACCAAGCGGTGTGGCCGTGTGAACCACACGGCCGTGTAGCATTTCCAGAGAGCGGAAGGGTCCTAGTCGTGTGAGTCACACGACCGTGCAGCTTTGGCAGAGAAGGAACTGGACATGGCCGTGTGAATCTCACACGGCTGTGTCACGGGGCCGTGTGGCGCCTGATTCCCTCCTCTATTTAAACCCTCCTTCATGAATTGAAAGGGGATCTCTCCCCCTTTGGGAGAAGGCAAGATTTGGTGTTTTCCTTCCATTCTTGGGAGGATTTCTGGGCGATTCTAAGGGAGTTCTTGACGATTTCGACTCCGGAGTGAGGATTGGATCTGAAGACGAGGCTTCTTCGTAGATAAGTTTTCTCTTTCCCCCTTTTCTTGGTTTCTTGGATTGGGGATTTAAGAAATGCTTGTAATTTTCATTTCTTCGGATATTCTTCCTCGATTCATGGAGTAGATCTTGTATTCTAGGATTAAGGGAGTATTTGTATGATGGATTGATGTAATCTCTCATGGATTTTCCATTTTCTTGTTTCAATGACATTGTCTTGCTTGTATCAATTAGATCTTGAATGATTAATGGTGATTTGTGCTTAATTCTCATTCTTGATTGATTGTTTGGATTTCTTGTGGACTTTGTAAAGATAAACTCTCACTCGATCATCCGAGGGATCCACGTGACAGGTGCAAGCCCGTGTAAGGACGTTTGAGAGATAATCTTGAAGAGGAAATAGGAATATTCAAGAGAGTAGGATGGATTTTGTGATTAGTTTCTTGTATCTTGATAGATTAATAAGTTGTGGGCTTCTATGTTGATATCCGAGGAAGGCATAGTAATGGGTGCGCTTCTGCGTAAGGACAACGTAGGTTCACGTCTAATTGATCATATTTAGATACATTTCTCAGTCCTTAGCCGGTTGTCTATTGCAAGAGAGAACCGGTAACTTTCTACAAGTGTTTGGCAATTGAGGGATAAGAATTGGTGAACCATTTACATTCAAGAAATCTTATAAAGAAACCAAAACTCCTAGAATCTCCCTTATCATAACCCAAAAACACTAAACTCTTGTTTGTAGATCTATAATATTAGATTTGTTTACCTTCACTTTGCATTTGAAACGATTGGATAGTTGTTTAGCTAATTCGCATTGAGACATTTCTAGTGCTTATTCTAGTCCCTTTGGATACGATAATCTTTTATATTACTTGCGACATTTCCGTACACTTGCGGAGCGTGACAACCCGTTTAGCGATTTCGGGCGCAATCGCGGAACGGATCCCCTTGCGGGGCCAGGGGCATCGCCCCTACCCGCGATCTAACCATCGCGAGGGTTCCTTTGCGATCCAACAGCGCCTAAACCCGCTGTCCCAAAACGATTTGGGCCGAGACATTGCCGTTTCGGAAAAATCTTCCCGGCGGATTCATTTTTAGCGATTTCGGGTGCAATCGCGGAGCAAATCCCCTTGCGGGGTTAGGGGCAGTACCCCTACCCACGATCTAACCATCGCGAGTTGCTCCTAAGCGATCTAATGGCACCCAAGCCCGCTGTCCAAAAAAATTTTGGAGCGAAACGAAGCCGTTTTGGAAAAATCTTTCCGGTAGCCGAAGCCTACAAGCGTCTAAACACTTGTGCTTCGATTACTTGAGAAAAATACTCATAAAAACCCAAAAATCATAATTTTACAGAAAATTACAGAAACTTTAGTTTTCATAAAACCAAAAAACAAACTCGTACTCGCCTTGCACGTGGCTCTGATACCACTGTTGGGTTTTTCGGGCCGCGAAAATCGCTTTTCGCGTCGCGGAAACCCCGAATCACCCAAGGCCAACGGATCCGTGCAAGGGAAAAACCGAACGAATATACGAGTACAAGTTTCAAAGACTCTAGATCTACACTAGATGAGAGTTATACCTTCGAAGCGAGCCCTTTCGCATTCCCGCTCGTCCAAGGAGTTGCCGGATCTCAAGACCGTCAAGCGTCGGTCCTCTAGAAGTATCCACACGGACATGTAGGTGGAGAAAACCTCACACAAAGGTGTGCTAGCACCTTGGTAAGGTTCGGCCAAGCAAGGAGGAGAGGGAGAGGAAGAGCTTCAAGAGGAAGAAGAAGAAGATACACCACTTGAATGAAAAAATGAATTCTCATTCAACCCAAAGTGGCCGGCCACTTCCTTTGTGTAACTCCCCATTAAATGCAATTAATGTGAAGTTATTAAGAAAATGGCTTTGTAACTTCCATGAGGTGGCAACCATGATGATGTGGTGCATCATCATTGGTCCATATCAATGCCAACTCACCAATGAGGTGGCATAAAGTCAAGTCAAACTTGACTTTTAAATTTCCTCTCAAGTCAAGTCAAACTTGATCAAATCTCTTCCATGGTTGATCTAATCTAACCATTTGATTCAAGCCAACTTAATATAATAAATCTAATTCATTAAATTAAGTTAATTTAATGAGTCATAATCTAAATTAGACTCATTGAATACATGAATCAACTTGAGTCCAACTCAAGTTAGCCCAATTAGGATTACTCTTAATCCAATTTGATTCATCAAATAAATCTAATCCTCTTGGTTCATCATATGAACCTAATCTCCATCTAATTGTCCTTAGTGTGTGACCCTATAGGTTCTTGTAACGTTGGCAATGCCCTAAACACATTTAGGAGCATAAGTAATGAGCGGTATCTAGCAACACATCATTACTACCCAAGTTACAAGAATGTCGAGATCCGACATCACCTTGTGACTACCAATTGTGACTCCTCACAAAATAATGACAAGTGTCCTTCTATCCTAGACATCTAGATTGATCAATATGAGGCATAGACCGTGTCATCCTCTAATCAATCTAAATCTTGAACCCCAAGTAGACTCACTCAATCAAATGAGCTCAACATCTCATGTTGACTCATTTGGGCATGGCCATGCACTTCGTGGTCTAACTCTATCAAGAATATTGATGTCGCTCCCGTCATATGGGAGGGATAGATCCCATCTACATCACTCACATCCCTCTGCATAATTTGTTACATACCCAGTAATCGCCTTTATAGTCCACCCAGTTACGGGTGACGTTTGACGAAACCAAAGTACATAACTCCTTATGTAGGGATCCATGGTGACTTCAGGTCTAAGGACTAATAGTCATACTAATAGCCACATGAGAAAGTATATGACACTCATATAACGATCCATGATACTTTCTCATGGCGGGTCATTCAGTATACATTCTCCAATGTATACCCATGTGTCAGCTTGATATCTCTATATCCATGACTTGTGAGATCAAGTCATCGAGCTGACCTACATGCTAGTCTTATTGCATTAACATTGTCCCTGAATGTTAATACTCGACTAGGAATGATTTAGAGTAGTGTTCCCTATATCATCTCACTATCGATTCAACTAATCGATTGATATAGGTATGAACCTTCTACTCAAGGACGCTATTATACTTAGTCTATTTGGCACTAATACAAATAAGTATAATAACCAAACAAATGCCTTTATTAATATACTAGAATATGATACAATGAGTCCATACAATCATCAAATGATTGGCTCTAGGGCTCTAACTAACACTTCCGCTCGGAGAGTTTATAGACGCCGGCTCGTCTCTCGATATTTAACGTCGGAGCTCGACGGACCCATTATCGATCCTTAAAATCATTCTTGCTTCCTGCATTATAAGGACATGGGCGACCAGAATATACACAAATGAGTTACACCAGTGCACCTTTCATCCGGCACGATAAGGCTGGAGATGATTCGCACTCCATGGCCGATCCAGCTGTCGTCCGTCTTCATCCTCCAGATAGTAAGCGCCCGAGCGGAGCTTTCCGATAACCTTGAAGGGGCCCGCCCAGGGAGCTTCCAGCTTGCCGACGTCGTCGGCCGGCTTGACTTTCTTCCAGACAAGGTCGCCGACCTAGAACGATCTGGGGATCACGCGCCTGTTGTAGTTTTGCTTCATCCGCTGCCGGTACGCCATCAGCCGGACGGACGCCTTGGCCCGCTCCTCTTCAACCAAATCTAGCTCCATGTTCCTCCGCTCGGGCGATGCGTCCGCTCGGGGGGCTTTTCCTTTTCTGTCTTCTCGTCTGGGCCTTTCATCAGAAGAAGATTCCCGATCTCTATGGATTGCTGCAGCTTCGGGGGTGCGGAATAGGGCCCGATGAAATGCAACGGTGGCCTGTGGTGCTTCCGCTCGGCCACCAGACGCGGACGTGGCTTGCTGCTCCGGCCGCTCGGCTGCTGCTTTCTGTTTTTGCTCCACAAGTTTGGATGCCCTCAACTCGACCAGAGAGTCGAGCTCCTCCGTGGAGAGCGTCACCGTGTGTTGTCGTCCAGTCTCGTCCATTGTTTCTGCTCGGATACAGGAGCGTTCCCACAGACGGCGCCAAATTGATCCTGCCCGAATGCTGAATCAACGGATGCTGGGCACGGGGCGCTCCTCGGATGCTGACGTGGATCTTCAACTGGTCGCCAGAAACTCCGGCGAACCTGCACAGAAGTCAGGCCGGGAAGGGGTTCTCGGCGGCGACCCTCCGACGCTCAAGTCAGGCAAGCAGATGAAAAAGGTGGCTCCAAAGGTGTAAAAACGCGTACCTCCGGCGAAGTATGAGGCTCTTTATATAGGACGGTGAAAGAGCTCTTGCACGCCCTCCGAGGCGCATACGTGTCCGCAACCCATACCCCGGTATGTGGCTGTCAGAAAGCTTACCTGACCCATACTGCTACAGTCAAAGCATGTCCTTGATGGGACAACGGAACCCCACGTAGCGTGATTTGGAATATGACCATATCACGAAGTATGCCAGCTGTCAGAAGATGTCCCTTGTCTTTTTCCCCGAACTCCTGCTGTGAGTCCGACCGGCCCACGTCCGCCTTCCGTCCGACCGGTCATGTATGATGGTACACTTGGGAAATTATCAGTAATGTGTTTTGTGGCGACTGTTAGCAGTATGCTTCATGTCTTCGGCCTAGCGTGCTGTCCGCTCGGCCCTACGATCTTGCCCCATGAGCGCCGGAACCCCGACTTCCATAGGGGTGCCTTTTTCCCTCGGCTAAACACCGGGAGGCCGCCCGATCGGTCAGCCCCCTTTCTCCGGTCGGCCTAGCTGGTCCGACCTTCTTCGATGGACCGCCCGGCTCTTTGACTTTCACATGGCGTTGACCCCTTACAACGAGGGTCCCCTGTTCTTATCGCCGGATCAGCTATGTTTATAGCCTTGGTCGGGGCGCCTGGAAGGGTTCCGAACACCCTGGGGGATAAAACTTTATCCCTAACGTTCAAACGAGTCAAAGCTCGATCCTGTGAAAAAGTCAACTCCGGGCGCCTCAGTACGTTCCGGGCGCCCCGGAGAAGGTCCGGGTCCTCTGCTCCGGCCTTGGTCGCCTCGGTCCAGGTCTTCAACTCCGGATCCGCTTGTTTGGGTGATCTCGGACATCCGGAAAAGGGCTCACCCAAACCCAAGTTCCGGTCTTCTCGAGTGGGCTTCCGCTCCGGCTTCTCATCCCTCAGAATCGTCGCGTGCTTCCTTCTCGTCCACCAGCATACTCATCCGCAATCTTGGTCCCTCGGTCGCACCCCGTGCCGACCTTCTCGCTAGCTGCATCTCTTGCTCCCCGAGCAATCTTCCGCTCCGGCTTACATCCCTCGGAACCACCGCACGCTTCCTTCTCGTCCACCGGGGTACTCTTCCGCAGCGCCTCGTCCCTCGGTCTCACGCGTGTCGTCCTTCTCGCTAGCTGCATCTTCCGCTCGAGTACCTGTGCTCCTAAGCTCCTGCACACTTAGACACAAGGTTAAAAACACACAGGACCTAACTTAACTTGTTGATCACACCAAAACAACCTTGGGGTTCCAACATCTGTATCATGTCATCTTGGTTCGGTCAACCGATCCTCCTGTTCGGTTGACCGATCCACCTGGATTCTGTAAAATAGAGTTAGTTTGCATAGTGATATAAAATATCCCTACAACACAAAGTTAGTACAGTAATAATACATGAATAGGAAAAGACAGTAAAACATGTCTTGATCTCAACTTGGAAACATGCTAGTTTCTTCAGTTGGATCAGCGACCTAGGGTTTGTTCCTTTTTGGAACACGACCTGCCCGTCGCTCCACTCCAGTTGCTCAACTTACCTGTCAAACATCGGGTCCTCCAAGTCTATTTGGACTTCGGCTTAGCATCAGATCGGCTCACCAGAGTTTCCTCTCGATATCAGGTCCATCAGACCTATCGACTCCGACTACCAAGTGTTAGGTCCTCAACCCACCTAGACATCCTATCTAGCTTCCACGATCTGCTAAGACTTTCCTGCCTAGCCGCAACTAGGGCTTTCTCGGTTGAGTAAATAGTATGCACATTTAGTCAACTTCTCATATCATAACAAAACTTAATTTGAACCTTTGACAACATCAAAACTCAGGTTGGATTCTAATGTACCCTACACCAACACAAAAGATCTAAAAGAGAACAAGAAAGAACTACCTACCTCCAGTGTAAAACGTTCTTATAGTCTTCAAATTTGGTTCTCTCTCTCGAGCTCGAATCCTAAAGATTATAAAATACCGAAGGTTATTTAAGTATTATGCTAATCCAAATAGCAACATCATATAGACAATTTAAATCTCCCATTCTTAGTATTGGTTGTATGGATTTCTTAGCCGATTACTACTTCTTTAGTAATTGCTCTAGCTTACCCAATCCATTTAACCATTTACTATACTACCGGTTTAACAACTCACTATCTAAATTCATTAAAC
Organism: Zingiber officinale; assembly: GCF_018446385.1. Classification (NCBI taxonomy): domain Eukaryota; kingdom Viridiplantae; phylum Streptophyta; class Magnoliopsida; order Zingiberales; family Zingiberaceae; genus Zingiber; species Zingiber officinale. Next base: position 104,377,292 of record NC_055991.1, read on the forward strand.
CAGAAACCTATTGATTAGGCAAACCAAATCAAGATGGAAAATCAGTAACCAGTTAGCATGGGATAATTAAATGAAATTTTTTTTCTCATTTATTGGTCATTAGAAAAAGATTTATCAAACCCAATAGAACCACCAAATTCTAGTTCCTTGGGTTAATGTTACAACATCTAAGTTAATCGGTGCCTAAGAAAAAAAACTTGTACGTATCGAGGAAGTGGTGTTAACAGATTAGCATGGTTAACCAATTCATACAATGAGGGACCTTTGCTACCTAAAGCTAACAAAGCTAGATTAAACCGAATGAACAACTTAGGTACAGAAATGGCCCACTGCTTCTTCTTCTCTGACAGCAGATCAAAGTGGCTGGCAGAGGAAACAGTCCATAGTTTGAGGTTAGTCTCAATCCCTGGTAACCACCAACCCTAGCCCACTGCTCAGATGGGCATGGCTGCAAGGGGCGGCATATAGAGTCTCTGGCGTTGGATGGCCGAGGAGAGTGCTTTGCCAATGGGAGTGCAAGCGGGAGAGGTGGATCCAGGTGGAGATGTGCACCGTTGGGCGAAAAATTGCGAGGGGAGGCATAGGTGGAAAATCACGAGGGGAGGGAATCTGTTGCGGCGGAACGAAGCTAGAGCAAATAAAAGAAACTTATGTTTAATCAACTCCTCTTTAAATACGTAAATCTTGTATATCCTCTCCACCCTAATTGAATCATCCCTATAAATTATTCTTAACTTCAATAAATAAATTCAGAAAAATCCAAATAAATTTTAGAAAAAATCTAAAATTTAATATGTGGTTATACCAATTTATGTGCTCATTATTTATAGATTTATTATTATTTATTTTTTCCTAAACAAATTCAATTATATATGTGTGTGGGTGTTATTTAACAAATATTGTTGTCCCGATTAACCAAATGGTTAAAATCTATCTATAGAAAGTTTCAATCTCGTATTACATAGTTTCATTGCAAATGAGGGAAATGTCGTTTCAAGATGTTTTCATGTAGGAGAGACACAAAAATGGCACGTTATACCTCCTTTGTAGACATGCTCATAATGTCATCTCATGTGTAATGTTGTGGTAGCAAATGCATACAAACGTTGAAGTCTAACAGTTAATGGCAAGTAATACATAACTTTCCATGTAATTTTTTTTCTTCTTTTGTCTTTATATATGACTATCATACCTATAACGAGGATGAGTACAGATTTTACATTCAATCAGTTCACTGTCTTCATTTCAAAATATTATGCAGTTATTAATGTAACAATCAATCTTCTTTATACTATAGAAACTATCAGTTATTAGGCAATCAGCAGGAGCAACTTTGACATCAATTGACAAATGTCATTATAACATCGTCCAGAGAAATGATGTTCTACCTTGATGTTTAATAACCTTGCAGTAGTTGATAATTGGTAATGACCAGATGAAATGTTGTCTCACACTTCTCTTTCACTAGCCTTTAACATGTCATACAGTTGCTGAACTTCAGGTGGTATTCATCTACATTGGATTGAACAATTACATTCATTGCATCGTAGATCATTGATTGCATTGCATTATCATTTATGATATTTCCCCTAAAGCAGTTGTGTCAGATGAAGAAGTAACCAAAGTTTCAATTGGATTTGAAAAATAAGGCTCTCCATAACCGAAGCTCCAATGGGTCGCGAGTAGTCGGTCGTGACCGGCCAAGTTTAAAGCTAAGGGGCTACAAGCAAACCGGTCATGGCTGGCCAAGCTCGCGGCCAAGGAGCCGCAAGCAAGCTCGCTACGGCTAGCCAAGCTCACTGCCAAGGGACCGCAAGTAGGCCAACCGGCCAAGTTAACCGCAGCCGACCATGCTCGCGACCAAGGGGTCGCGAGCACGGCAGCCGCAACCGGCCAACAGAGTAGGAGAGGAGTTAGAGAGCTTACCAGAGCTGGAGAGGAGCCCGAGAGAAGAGATGCACTAGAGAGAAGCAATGCCGATGGGAGGGAAGTTGCGATCGAAATAACACAAGGAGAAGGAAGGGGGTCGAGCACGAGAATTTTTGGATAAAATGTACCAACGGAATACAAATTTCGTCAATACATACCAATAGAATTTGGATTCGATCAGCAAATTACCGACGGAATCTAAATTTCATCGGATGTTAACTAATGGAATTTAGATTCAGTCTAAATCTAATATCGACTGAATCCAAGTTCAATCGGTAAATACAGATAGAATTCAATCCATATTTATTGACTGAATTAGAAATCATCATTACGTCCCGGCTGAATTCTAATTCTCTCGATAAATTTTATCATATTGTGAAGGATTGATATTCCGTCACACTGTAGCTATTTGAAAACTTTTGTGTAGTGATTTACAAGGAGACGAAATGTCAGCGTGATCTAGGGACTAGTAATATTTGACCATGCCATCTTCCGATTTAGGCAACAAGATAGACCAAACGAGGTTTGGCTTTACTTTTTAGATAGACGAATGAGGTGTTAGCTTGATTAAAAAAACAAAATGAATTCATTTTAATGATAAATCAAAATGATACTCGTTTGATTATTCAAAAAAAAAAAACAAATGAATTCCTTTTAATTTTTTCCCGATTATAGAAGTTATTTATCAAGTAAATATTAAATAATAAACCATTAATCTTTCAAAACATTAATGGCCCTAGCATACCATTTCTATAGCTTCTATTTTAGTTATTTATCAATGATTTGGGATCTAAACCTAGTTTTAATTACTTCTATTAATGTCTAGATTTATTTTTATTTTATTTTATATGCCTATTGCTGGTGTCATAGGTTGACTTATCCATTTAAATAATTGAGGCACCTATTCGGATAGGCATACCTCTTTGTGTAGCTATATACTTTAACGTAGCTTAGGCAAAGTTAACACAACCTTTAAGATAATCTAGCACCGCTTTAGATATATAGTTAAATCATCTTTAAGTTACTTGTCTTCCATGTCGTCATTGAACTTTAGAAATGCACTTTGAGTAATGGACACATTTGGACATAATATTACTATTTAATAATATTAAATAGTAAATTTATTAATTATTATTTAAATTTAAATAATATAATAGTTATACTAATAATAATTAATTATATTAAAACACTAATAATATATTATATAATTTTAATTATTAATTATGTAATATTAATTAATTAATATTAAAAAATAATTAATATTATTTTTAATATTAATTATTAATTATATTAATATAATATAATTATATTAATATATAATATAATTATAATATTAATTATTATATTAATTAATAATATAATATAATAATATGTAATATATTATTACATAATATATTATTATATTATTATAATAATAATATAATAATATTATAGCAATATGTAATAGTATTATGTAATTAATAATATTATATAATTTAATATTACTAAATCTAAAGACATAGGCTATAACAATTCTGCTTTAGTAAGCCAAGGAGACCAAATCCTAATACAACAGAATAACACGATCATAGCCTTACTTACTTCTTTGCATTATAGGGTTACAGTCTTAGAAAATCAAATTCTTACTTTGGAAAATCATATACATAAAAACACTCATACACAGGATCTAAAGCAAACATTAGAAAATATAAATAAAGATCTTAGTAAACTTTCCCTAGGAAAAACAATTACTAAACACCCACCTACTACATACAAATTCTTAAAAATACAAGATTCACCTACTAATGGCTCTACAAACAAAGACACAAGTTGAAAGTTTTTCTGGCACCTCACATACACTAAGACCTCAAAAGAATCTTTCCATGATATCCAGAAAATCTACAAGCACTCAGGCTACCTATCAATTAGAAGAACTTATAGATATTGACCAAAACTTAGACACCTTCTCTAACGAACAATTAAATACACTAAACCCAAAACGATTATATCATCAGGGATTGTTATCTTTTTCCACTTCACTGTATAGACATCATAGAACCCAACAATTACACCTACCCGATGGGGGAGAAGAAAGATTTAACCTTATGAATGAAGAATCTGCTAGACTACTCTTACAAAGAAAACATAACTATATTCACCTAGGACTTATAGTGTTTGGCCTCAGAGGACTTACTCGAAAAAGCATAGGAGCTAAAGTTTTCTTAGTACTATATGACTCAAGATTCTCTGACAATGACAAATCAGTTATTGGACTTATAGAAGTAGATATGAATAGTAATCTAGGAATTACGTATTTTTGTCCTAATTTTAATATGACCATTCCAGACTTTATTGACCATATTAAAATTTCTGTTCAAGCCAGGGGATATGGTGATTTTCAGAAACATAATATTCAAATAGACATAATCTTTCTTGGAAAAACAATGACTAGCATAAATAACAGTTTTAAAGTACAAATTACTAATATAATAGAAACTCTCACGACAAGGGGAATTTATTTCATAAAACCCAAAGACTTTTCATCTGACTTACTTGCTGGATTAGACTGGAATCTTAACTTAGATCTAAATATTACCCCACAAACACTACAACCAAGAGAATCCATAATCTATAAAGATAGACATGGTAAATCAATAGTAAGATTTCATAATTATAAAACCTCAACTTCCCAAGAAGACAGTCAGGAAAATAACCAACCTACTTTAAATCTAATGAACATAAAAATTAATACACACTCACAAAAAGAAAAAGATAATTTCTTATTTTATGATGATTTAAATGAATACGTCTACCTTCCATTTGAAATAGCTAATTATTTTACACAAGAAGATCTTACAGAATTAGAAATTTTTGACATACTGCATCATAAGCTAGAAGAAGATTGGATGTTATATTTTGATGAGGACCATAACATTATAGCTAAAAAGAAAGACTACTTTTCCAACGTTGCTTTAATGAATCCTGCAGAATCTAGTGCTACCAATACACCACAACCTTTACAGGTAAGATACCCAGAAAGTTCTATGAGAACTATGGATTATGGAGAAGGGCATCCTCCAAGAACACAAATTCACCCTTATACCAACAATAATCCTTTGTTAAGAACTATAGGGAAAAGAAGACCACCAGAAATTACATACTTTGGAAAGAATTCAGTCTTACTTAATATAGGAGAATGTGACGACCCACAAATGTATGACACTTATTTAGAACAATGGATAGTCTCTGTCAAAAGAGACTACCAGGCAAAACATGAATTAGATATAGAATCTGGTGAAGCCATGATTAGAGTAGGAGAAAATTATTTAGGTGATGTAGCTAGAGCAGCATGGGAATCTTATAAAACCACTCACCCTGAAGAAATAGCTAGGATTGCTTCACAAGGTAATAACATACTTAATTTTTGTTATACTATCCACAGACTTTTTACAGCAAGAGACGCTAATACAGGATTAGATATTAGACAAAAAGAGGCTATGAGAGATTTAGAACAATTACAACTTTTTAATTGGAATTGGATTAAACCTTTTTGCAATGACTTTCTTGCCTTAACAGCAGTATCAGGAAATTATTGTAATCCGGAATTAGGAGAACGACTATTTAGTAAACTTCCAGGAGAATTAGGAAAGGAAATACACAAGGCTTGGACAGATATGAAAGTAGCACCACAATATGACAATATAGGAATACGTATACAACATATAATTTCTGTATTAAAAGAAAAATGTACTTACATCCATATTCAAAAACAACTTAAAAACCAGCAATATGGGTTTTGTAGTCAAATATATACCCCACAACAGTATGGTTCAATGACACCTAAACAAAAACAAAAGCATTATCGAAATACTAAAGCAACTACACAACCTGCTAAAACTAAAAATGTCAGGCCAAGAAAAACATATTATGTTAGGAAAAGCAGAGAAAAGAAACCATATTTAAATAAAGAAAAACATGTCAGAAAATATAAACCAAAGAAAACATATGCTAATACTATTACTTGTTTTGCTTGTAATGAACCAGGACATTTGTCATCTGCCTGCCCAAATAAGAAAAACTTATACACTAGAGAAGCTAAATTAGTTACCTGTACAAATTTAGATTTAGTAGAAATTCAATCAGATGTATCAGACACATCTTCTATCTATTCTATTATTTCTGTAGATGATATGGAAGAAATTCCCCCCTCTTCTGACTATAGCTTAGTAAACTCCTTTCTACAACACCCATACTACACAGACTTTGATAACAATTCAATAAACCTAGAACCAGAATTATGGAATGACTCTCCTATCATGGATACCAACTTAATGCTTACACAACTAAATACAAACTTAGGTGATTTCAATTGTACACATGATTGGAAATTAAAAACTGGAACTGATAATATACCCTGCTATTTGTGTAGTTATTATCCAGCTATTGATAAAAGAGGTACCTGTATAACCTGCAAGAAACAGGCCTGTAATTTATGTCTTCAGAGTTATTTTAATGTTCTAATACCAATAACACAGCCCACTAAAAGTAGTACTAGAAATATCCTTTTAGAAACAAGAGTATCAACATTAGAAACCAGAATAAACCAACTAGAAACTCATGTGGATATAATAACAAACCAAATAGAAGAACTATTATCACAAGAGTCGTTACCATCTAACAAGGATAAAAGTTTACAAATAACAGAGTCACCAAACACTGATATGGTTTTTATAAAAACCCCTAGTATTTGTAATACAAATAAAACCCTTGATGTTAGGGTAAAATGCTTAGTAAATATACATGGCCATGAATTTACATTACAAGCTTTCTTAGATAGTGGAGCCACTAATTCAACTATAGATGAGGCTACACTTTTGTCTATTTTACCTAAAAATTTAATTAAAACTTCATCACAACCTTTAATTAGTACACAATTTGATGGCCAGCAACTTACTAGTACCCAATTTGTCACAAACATACATATAAAATTTTATAATAACTGTGGCACCTATAGTACTCCCCAAACTCTCTCCAAATTATGGGTTAAACCATTACTACATCAGAATATTCACCTTATCCTAGGACTAAATTTTCTCATATCACCAGACAGGGCCTTTTTACTTACAAAAGATTATGCTATATTTTTCTCTAATCCAATAGTTGCACCTATTGTGTCAGACTACCCCTCAGTAGTTAAGCCTTTAACAGCTTCAACAGAAACCCGAACCCAGTCTAAGGACAATACTTGCCAGTGTACTATAAAAGGGACATGTAAACAAATGTCATCCTGTGACCTTGCCCTTTCTGAATATCAGGAAAACTAGACTTACTTGGCTGGACAAGCCCTCTAAATGATCTTTCCTCATGGGATATTCCTAATGATCTACTTCTCCCTAAACAATTACTTCAAACTATTAACACCCATCAGCCAGATATAGACTCTCTTATATCTCGACTAGAAAAACTAGAGATTATTGGCGACAACCCAACCAAATATTGGGAAAGAGATAAAATTTATTGTAAATTAGCAATCATTAACCCTATTAAGGCCCAAGACTTAAGATACACAAACTGGGAAACTGAGGAATGCAAAACACATATTCAACAATTACTACACTTAGGAGCCATTCAAAGATCCACCTCTAGACATAGAAGCCCAGCTTTTATAGTAAATAAAGGAGCTGAACAAAAACGAGGACAATCCCGAATGGTATTTAATTACAAAAGGCTAAATGATAACTGCCAAGAAGATGGCTATAAAATACCAGATAAAGACCAACTTCTGAATAAAATTCAACATTCTAAATGGTACTCAAAGTTCGATTTGAAATCAGGATTCTGGCAGGTACGGATGCACCCAGACTCAATAGAATGGACAGCTTTTTCCTGTCCTGAAGGCCACTTTGAGTGGCTTGTTATGCCTTTTGGTCTTAAAACAGCTCCTCAAATATTTCAACGAAAAATGGATGATATTTTTAGAAATGTTGCTCACTTCACCTGTGTCTACATAGACGATATTTTAGTTTTTTCCAAAACTAAACAAGAACACTATGCTCATTTACATACAATCTTCAATTTATTTGAAAAACATGGTTTGATTATTTCAAGAAAGAAAATGAAACTAGCTGTTACACATGTTGAATTCTTAGGGGCTGAAATAGGTCAAGGACAAATCACTTTACAACTCATATTTCAGCCAAGATTTTGGCCTTTCCAGACAAAATGGAAGACACTAAAACTTTAAGAGCTTTTCTAGGTCTGCTAAATTATGCAAGACCCTATCTAAAAGATATAGGAAAAATTAGTGGACCATTATACAATAAGACATCTTTGACAGGACAAAAATATTTTAACCAACAAGATATTGCTTTAGTTCAGCAAATCAAACAACTGGTTAAAACTATCCCTAAGTTAACTTTACCTCTTGACTCAGATTATTTAATTATTGAAACAGATGGTTGTGAGACTGGTTGGGGTGGTATCTTATATCGCAAAAATTCCAAATATGAACCTAAATCATCAGAAGCTTTATGTCGTTATGCTTCTGGAAAATACCATGAAAAAGGACACTTAACATCATTAGATTATGAAATTTTAGCTGTTATTTACTGCTTAGAAGCTTTTAGACTATTTATTTGTAACAAACCAGAAATCCTTATTAGAACAGACTGTGAAGCCATAGTCAAATACGGTCAACAAACTAAAACAGTCAGAAAAGGCCTCAGTACAAAGCGTTGGTTAAAATTTACAGATACCATAATCAATAAAGGACTTAAGATACAATGGGAACATATTAAAGGGGTTAATAATTCTTTAGCAGATACATTATCAAGATTGTTACATTGACATTTTTAATCCTTACAGGATGGATAGACCAAGAAAAGTTCGTACTTTTTCTACCAAAACCATGCATTTTGGCACTCAAGATTTACAACTTTTCACACAACCAGAAGATCATTTTCTCTTTGTTGGCAGAGACAGACTTGACCACATCCAAAATTGTCTTATTGACAATATTTGGCATATCCCTACACTTCCAGGAAGCTCTGGACATAAAATTGCAGTAATAAATGCTCTTTCCAATTACTTTCTTACCACTATCCAGAAACCAGCAGGAAAGAAATTTTCCTGTTACGTGGTCTTTTCAGGACCCCAGGCAGGGGTATACTCTACATGGGAAGAAACCAATTTAGCCATTCAAAACCTAGAACATCCATACTTTAAAGGCTACTATTCACTTGATGAGGCTTTTACAGCAGCCAGAGCCCATCTAGGACCACATTTCTTTGTGAGTACAATTCTGTAAACAACACCAATACAAGCTACTAGCCCTGATACGAATACTTTTACTTATGCTCAAGTTGTGCAACATACTCCAGAGAATAACCTGGCAGAACCTTCAACAGAACATACCAATACTCCTATTAGACCAGATTACCTAACTTTGGCTCAACTTAAAGAACAAAATAAGGCTACAGCTTTACAAAGAGCATCTAAGATACGCCTGGCCGGTTTCCCAAATACTATTCCTGAGGATATTCATACTTATGTTCGTAGTCTGGCTGAAAAATCTACTTTACAAACGTTTATAGAATTATGTGAAGCCCTAAAAGCTTTTCACAAAACACCTCCTGAAGGAATGACTATTGTATATGAAGCTGAGTTCAGCCCAAAACTTAAATGCCAGAAGAAAGGATCACCTTGCATAGAATCAGATAAATATGGATGTCAATGTCAGCTTCTCTATGCCTTCAGAAGAGCTAACATGGATTATGAATCTTACATTACTACGGCTTACAAAGGGAGACAAATTATCCCTTTTACTCTTCTTGATTATGGCCTCTTACATAAATTATGGATTCATGACCCAGATTCAGTTAAAGATTTCCCAAAGAAACTTGGTACTGTTATTTCTACTGCTTTGGAAGAAGAAGAAACGTTTGTAGTATGCACATTTGATAGTACTCCTCCAGAATGGCTGGATCTCAAGATAGAGCCGGCCCGACATTTAGTAAAAATTGACGTAAATGAAGTTGGCGGTTACCAAGCCGAGTTACATGACTATCCTACAGACCCAGACTGTGATTGGGAAGCTCCTCCCTCCTTTTCAGACCAACTTAAACACTGGAGAGCTTCAGTCCAAGGGACGCATTGGGGCTGGGACAGACTTGAAGATCCTGATACCTATCTCCTGGTTGGCGAATCATTTACTGAAAAGATTTATTGGCCAAAACATATGGGTACCAGATTTTTCCCTTTTCACTTTACTACACAGCATACTACCCTGTTTCAACATTATCAGAAGAAGACCGAGAGAATGAGTAACAAGAGGTTAGCAAGTTCTGCCCTTTCAGCTAGAGCCTATCGAGCTGCCTTAGCCAGACACAGAGCACAAAATCAAGCTTCCAGCTCACAAGCACCATCTTTAGACTCAACCGGAGAAGACAACATTGATAATATGATGGACAGCTAAGAATGACAACCACCTTACTCAACAGCGCCTCCACTACTCAACAGCTATATGATGGACAGCCAAGAATGACAACCACCGTACTCAACAGTATCACCACTACTAAACAGTACCACCACTCACCAATGTCTCCACTAAAACCAATACTACTTTCCACCTGTCTCTTTTAAAAATGCCTTCCTTTCATCCTAAACAAACACCTTCCTTCCACCTGTCTTACTTTCCAAGATGCTTTCCTTCTCTCCTAAGCAAATGTTTTCCTTCCTCCCGAAGACATCCCTCTACTCGTGCCTATAAAAGGCCATCTTCCTCTGCCTCCCAAGGCATTCCCAGAAGCACAACCCTCTCTCACTCTTTACCTCCTCAAGCTCTTGCAACTCCCTTTCCAGCTCTCTTTCGAAATCCTTCTTTTCTCCCTGTAAGTATGTAAAATATGTTAATTTTCAGTATGTTATATCTCAGTATGTAATGTCTGTTAAAAATTTCGGTCTCAGTATGTAAAAACTATGTAATTATTATTTTGTTGAGTGTAATCCCCTGTAAAATTTCTCCATTATATAAATCTATGCTTGTTTTATAATGAGACTCCAAGTTTAAAAACATTCTGTCTCTCTTGTCTTGGTTCTTCTCCTCAGTCCTTGTCTTAGTAACCGACCGGTGAACAATAACAGTAACTGTATCAGGAATAACCAAAATCATATAAGACCTGTGCCGGCTAAGTAAGAAGGGTAGCAACCCAAAATCTTACGCATAAGCCGGGGCACTGATTGAAAGGTGAGGTCCTGAACAGGTGAGGCTCCCTGGAAAACAAACAAGAAAAGAAAGCAGTTTAGCAGTTTAGTAAAAAAAAAAAAAAAGAGTAAAAATTTTAAAAGTCAATATATTTAACCATACCATCATGGTATTGTGACTATCTACTTTATTTCTGCACTTCATATTACTGTATTTTATATATATATATATATATACATACGAATCTGATATCCTGCGCGTCGCGCAGGATATCAGCTTTGTTTTTTTTTTATTGTTTTTTTTTATTTTGAATTAAAAAATAATTAAAATATTTCTTTAAAATTTTATTTTAGGATTGATGATTCTCAATTGGGTTATAATTTGTAAGATAATTGTTTTTTAAAGATTTTATCTTAGGGTTTAGGCTTTCTAATTGGGTTATAGTATTTAGTAAAAAGAAAAAATAAAAATAAAATAAATTTAAGTATTTATGAAGTATTGAAATATGTTTAGGGGATATATTCAGGATTAGGGATTTATATAAGAAAATATTAATTTTTTTAACAAATTTAAAAACTAAAAACAATAATATATCGTATGTTATTTTATTATTATTATTATTATTATTATTATTATTAATAATAATATTATTATTTTAAATTTTGAATTAAAAAAAATAATTAAAATATTTTTTTTAATTTTATTTTAGGTTCATGTTTCTCAATTGGGTTATAATCTTCAAACTATTTTTTTTTTAAGATTTTACCTCTAGGGTTTAGGCTTCGCAGTTGGATTATAGTGTTTAGTAAAAAGAAAAATTTTAAATGAAATAAATTTAAGTATTTATAGAGTATTGTAATATGTTTAGGTGATATATTTCTGTATTATGGATTTAGCTAAGGAATTATTAATTTTTTTTAATTCAAAATCAAAAAAATATAATTTTAAAAAAAATCTGATATGCTGCGCGCGCAGTCACGCACTGTGCGGCGCGCAGCATATCAGGATTATATATATATATATATATATATATATATATATATATATATATATATATATATATATATATATATATATATTTGCTCCTTATGTTCTACCTTTGTATTATTCCTGATTAGTTGTAATGGAAAATCTACGTCACTCTGTTTTTTTTAATAATAATAATAAAATAATAATAACATACGATATATTATTGTTTTTAGTTTTTAAATTTGTTAAAAAAATTAATATTTTCTTATATAAATCCCTAATCCTAAATATATCCACTAAACATATTTCAATACTTCATAAATACTTAAATTTATTTTATTTTTAATTTTTCTTTTTACTAAATACTATAACCCAATTAGAAAGCCTAAACCCTAAGATAAAATCTTAAAAATAAAATTATCTTACAAATTATAACCCAATTGAGAATCATCAATCCTAAAATAAAATTTTAAAGAAATATTTTAATTATTTTTTAATTCAAAATTTTTAAAAAAAATTAAAAAAAACAAAGCTGATATCCTGCGCGACGCGCACAGTCGCGCACTATGCGCGTCGGGCAGGATATCAGATTCGTATATCCAGTTTTGATAGCCTACGGACCTTCTCCTACAGAATGCTACGGATTGATTAGGTGGAAAAATCCGCATCACTCTGTTTTTTTTAATTCCGCATCATTTTTTTTCCCCAAATTTGCTTTTCCTCCGCCGAACCCTCCTCCCCACACGCGATCCATCCTCCGCCGAACCCCTCCTCCCCACACGCGATTCCTCGCCTACGCCGCGCCCTTCTCTCCCTCGGCTCGACGTCAACTCTCACTGCGATGTCGCGCCCTCCTGCGAGTCTAGGTTTTCCATCCGTGCCCTGCCCTCCTTCAGTGCGACTTCGACCGTCGCCGCGCCGAGCCTCCCTCCCTCGCCTGGAAGAAGCTAGGTTTTCCCTACACTGCGACGAAGCTAGGTTTTCCCTTGCTCTTGACAACTTGAAAGGGGGGGGGGGGTTGAGCTTTATCCTTCCTTATCATCATCTCCTCACGTAACATTATTCAACAGATACATACCATTTTCTGGCTTCTATGGGATTCTCTTAGGTTTTCTGGTAGCCATTAAACAAATTTTACCAAATCAGGAGATTTTGAAGATCAAAGCAAAGGTAAGCTTTGCTTCATAATTGACCAACTTCTTTGATCTTCCTAGTGATTACTAACATTTTCTTTTTAATCTTCGCTTCCAAAGTGGATACCAACTCTTTTTGGCTTGATCTCAGTTGTCACAAGCTTCTTCACGACAAACTCTGTCTCTCATTTTCCCTTGCTCGCCGATCCGTCTCCTGCCGGCATTTCTATTTCAGAGGTTCTTGAAACCTGACGGTGTTTCTATTCCATCACCGTGAGTTCTTATTTACTCACAGCCAATGAGAATTTCTTGGTTATAGTAGTAGTGTTGGTATTGCATTTGATATGAAGATCTTAATTCTGGTTCATCTCTCCAGGTTCTGCAACCAGTGACAGCAACAAAACTGTATAACTATGTAAGTCTTAATAGACATTCATCTCTAAATTTCTTGGTTCTAGTAGTTTTATTATTTATGGTACATAACTTGGTATCGAATCATATGTTCCTCTTGCTTCTATTTAACTTCTTCTCTGAGAAACTAGTTATAATTAACCTGGTATTTACATTTACTCACACAGAATACTCACAGCCATGGATTTGTCATATTATGTTCAACACATATATATAGTGTAAACTCTGTTAATCATACTTGCATAATTTTGGTTGTATTCCATTTACATACATATATATTCCATTCTTCTTGTTCAATCTATTGTAGATTTAGACACACAACATGTTTGTTGATTTACAAATATATTTAAATTATTGATTAAAAAGAGTATGACTTGAGAAGCATTTGATTGAATAATTATATATCATGTTCCTTTTTCTGGTTCAGTCTCTTCCAATTTTATTTGTAAAACATTTCCTTCTATATCATGGTCCACCAAGCTATTGTTATGACTATTTGATTTGATTTGATCATCATTTTCTGAAATTCCAATAGTGGTACTAATTAGATATATTTTTGATCAAAGTAGACAAAAAATAAAATGGTAGAAATTAAAATTGAAATAAGAACTAGTTTTTATCAAATGATTTGAAATTTGCAATTTTGAGTCTAAATTGAAATAAGTTATATTTTTTTATTTATTTGTATACTTATTTGTTCTCAAATATAATGTGACATTTCCATAAATGGATGAAAATAGAGTTGAGGATCAGGAATTCGTTCCTCAAGTTGCATATGTTAAAAAGCCAAAAATTGGGATGGAATTCTCATCGCTAGAGGAAGCATATTCATTCTATAACCAATATGCACGAGAAGCCGGATTTAGTTCAAAGATAAACACAAGCAAGAAAAATAAGATAACAAACGAAGTGATGTGAAAACAAATTGTATGCTTTAAAGAAGGGCATATTGATCTAATGTGGAATGCTAAACATGCAAAAACTGATCAACTGATAAGGGAAAGAGCACGTGGCACAGTTAGAACAGGTTGTAAGTCAAATATTGCATTTGTTAAGAAACAAACCGGACCTAATTGGGTTGTCAGTAACTTCATAGAAATCCATAATCATTCACTCTCGAATCCCTCAAAGGTACATTTGCTACGCTCACATCGTAATGTTTCAGCAGCAAAGAAAACATTAACTAAACAGTTTTCAAAGGCCAATGTACCAACTTGTCAACAAATGCGATTATTAGAGATAGAATATGGAGGGCCTGAGGGGGTAGGTTGCACAGAAAGAGATATTAGAAACTTTGAGAAAACCCTAAGAGATGATCAAAAGGGTATCGATGTCGAAACACTGATCGAGTTATTTACATCTAAGCAAGAGAAGAATTCATCTTTTTTCTTTGATTACGAGACTGATTCAGATAACAAATTTAGTAGGTGTTTTTGGGCTGATCATGTATCAAGGAGGGCATATAGTGTATTTGGTGATGTAGTTGTATTTGATACAACATATAACACCAACAAATATGGCTTGATTTTGACATCATTTGTAGGAGTTAATCATCATCATCAGACAATTATTTTTGGTTGTGGGTTTCTAAGTGATGAAAAAACTGAATCTTTTGTTTGGTTACTTCAGAAGTTCATAGAAGCCATACCTAAGGGTCCACCAAATGTTATCATCACTGATCAGGATCCTGCTATGACAAAAGCCATTGCACAAGTTTTCCCACAAACAGTGCATCGATATTGTTTGTGGCACATACTGAACAAATTTTCAGATAAATTAGACCCTTTGACTTTTCAAAATCATTATCAAAACATAAAGAATGTCATTGCAAATTCTACAACACTTGAAGATTTTGAGAAGTCATGGGAAGAGGTTATCAAGTGTGCTAACTTGGAGAAAAATGATTGGTTATCCTCGATGTATGAATTGCGACACAAGTGGGTGCCGGTATATTTTAGGCATGTATTTTGTGCTGGAATGACAAGTAGTTAGAGATCTGAAAGCTCGCATTCATTTTTTAAAAGATATATTTCAAATAAGAACTCATTGATGGATTTTATCACCCGTTTCAATAGGGCACTGAGACACCAAAGACATAATGAGTTAGTTGCAGACCATATTGATATGAATGAGCATCCTAAAATTAAGACAAACTGGCCAATGGAAACTCAAATGGTTAAGTTGTATACAAAAAAGAAATGGCTGGAGTTTCAAAGTGAAATGACCGACAGTCATGGTTATTATGTACAATCAGCATTTACATGAGTTGACTCAGTGGTTTATCATGTGATGAAATTTCAAAGTTCTTCTTCTTCCAAACCAAGGATGCTTACGCATGACAAACAGAGGGACTATATATCATGTAGTTGCACGAAATTTGAGTTTGAGGGCATTCCATGCAGACATATGTTAGCATTTTTTCGTATCAACCAAGTGTTTCATTTGCCTGATACGTATATACTCAAACGATGGACACGAGATGCAAAGGTTGGAGCAATATATGCTTTGGGGAAGCAGAATTTCGTCAATGATCCAGATCCAGAAAGATTTTTGATGTCGAGACACTCGAGATTATCCTATAAAACTTCAGTGTTAATTGATGATGCATCTTTGATTGCTGAGGGGACAAATTTCTTGGATGAACAATTCGATTGTATCTGCAACAAAATTCAAGAGATAAACATTAGTAAAACATGCGGTGGTGGAAGTAAAAGGAAGAAATCCATGGATGAAGGTCTTGGTATTATTGATCCTTCTTCAGTAAGAACAAAGGGATGTGGGAAAAGATTGAAATCATCAAAGGAGAAGTCAATCTCAAAGTCCAGGATATGTCGTGGATGTGGACATCGAGGTGTATCACATGACAAGTGCAACTGTCCAATTTTACAGCAAAGGTATGTGTCAATTAATTCTGCATTTCTATTATAATTTTACTTACACACTCAAATTATTTTTATTATATTATATTTTGTAAATATGACGATGTGTCGACTGTCAGATCAACTGAAGATAATTATCATAACAGCATTGACACATATGAAGTAGATTTGACATCTATAGCTGGTATTATCAAGGTTTTATTTTATTAAATTATAGTTGATCATTGAGAAAATGAAGTTAATAATTAGCTTTATGGTTGCAGGTTTGAACAACATGCAGTAAGATATTTGTAATTATCTATGACGACCGGTAATTGTCTATTTCCTTTGTTTGCACAATTGAAAAGTACATTTTATCTTTCTTTTATTGAGCTAGTTCAGTAATGCAAATATAATTACTAACTTGCTTTTTTAATTTTTGTAGATAACTGGTGCTTTACTTTTTGATATTTAGTTGTTGAAATACACTTCAATGACTTGCTTACAACTTGCATGCGGTATATGGGAAAAGAACTGAAATGTACTCTCTTTTCAAATGTTTCAAACTTAGATGATCTGGTAATATCTATTATATGGTGTTTGATTTGGTTGCATTTCCTATATTAGAATAGCAAAATTTTATGCACTTGTCTTCATTTGTGCTCGCAGGTTGGGCTACCTGTTCACAGTTTTGGAATGCATGGGCTGTAGTTGCATTTGGCTCCTCTTCCAATCTACTTTGTTTTAGCAACTAAATCTCCAGAAGAGGATCTTGAACATGTTGTTGAGATCTGTATGCTATTTGATTGTGACTTCTAAGCTAATTAAACAACTATATCAACAATAAGCCGGAGTCTGTTCTCCATGTACATTGCTTGGTAATGCAAGTTTATGTCTGGGTTGAAAATTTTCTTGTAGTTAATTTTCTTCTTGGATTTCTGGTATCGGTTGAACTTTATCATCTGAAAGGCAAACTTCATCTCATATTCCAGGAAATAAAAATATAGTTGATGATTAGAGAAGTTTTTTCTGTTGCACTATGGATTATTCAATAATTTATATCTATTGAGAAGGCGTTGCCCTTTCATTCTTCATAAGAAAGTAAGTTTTCACTGGAAATCATAAATAATCATTATAAATGAGAGTAAAAGATGTATTGAGAGCATGGGAGTTTGGATAGCATGACAGCTTGGATATCACCATTTGAATCAAGATCGAACGAGGTTTCTCTTGTTATTTAGTAGCGAGGAATTGCTATTTGGACATAGAAGTGTAATCGCTACTAATCCGGGCATTGTAAATAGTATTGTAAAGAATAACAAACCATCTGTTAGCACAAGGCCTTCTCATGGAAGCACAAAGCTAGAATTTTATGCACTTTGAGTTTCAAACGGTCGATGAAAATTATTCTCATTTTAACTCTCATGGTTACAACATGAATCGTTATAGTTCTTGAGTAATCTTGAAAGATTTGATTGCCCAGACAACAATATAACATTCTACAAATAACAAGCACATAAGTCGGCAACAAACTTCTTTCATAAACTACACAGATTCAATAGCTTGATCTGATTTTTCTACAGCAGATGATTTCTCGGTAGCTAATCTTTGTTCGAGTGCTCGTGCTCCCCGTTCTCTGCAGCAACAAGGAGATTTGAATTATAACATCAAAGTTCCATTTAGTATAATACTATATAGAGATTTTAAATATTTGGAAAATCAACCACAGGCGTAAAAAAATAGAAACTAACCAAATTCCCATCAAAAATAACACAGAGCAAACCTCCTCCTGTTTGCTTCAATTGAATCAGAACCAGGCAATGGAGAGTCATCAAGTTCATAACCTCTTGATTCACTAGAGCTATTGGATCTTCTTCCACAAAAAATCAAATGAAATAGAGAACCAATAGGATCCAAAATTGGCCCGCGTGTATAATACATAGATCCTGGTTATAGATTAGAACAGATAGGTCCAAAACTTAAACCATTGAAACACAAAGATTATCGTAAAAATTCAGGGAAAAAGAGAGAGAAAGAAAATTCATCACTTGGATCTCCCTTAAGACTTGTTTCTACCCGCCTTTGGAAGTACCGTAGGTATATCCAACTCATATACATGCCAAACAATAAAGTTGGAAAATGAGAGACAGAGTTTGTCGTGAAGAAGCTTGTGACAACTGAGATCAAGCCAAAAAGAGTTGGTATCCACTTTGGAAGCGAAGATTAAAAAGAAAATGTTAGTAATCACTAGGAAGATCAAAGAAGTTGGTCAATTATGAAGCAAAGCTTACCTTTGCTTTGATCTTCAAAATCTCTTGATCTGGTAAAATTTGTTTAATGCCTACCAGAAAACCTGAGAGAATCCCATAGAAGCCAGAAAATGGTGTGTATCTGTTGAATAATGTTGCGTGAGGAGATGATGATAAGGAAGGACAAAGCTCAAACACAAACCCCCCCCCCCCCAAAAAAAAAAAAAAAAGCATTTAATTCAAGTTGTCAAGAGCAAGGGAAAACCTAGCTTCGTCGCAGCGTAGGGAAAACCTAGCTTCTTCCAGGCGAGGGAGGGAGGCTCAGCGCGGCGACGGTCAAAGTCACGGTGAGGGAGGGCAGGGCACAGATGGAAAACCTAGACTCGCAGGAGGGCGCGGCGTAGGCGAGGAATCGCGTGTGGGGAGGAGGGGTTCGGCGAATGATGGATCGCGTGTGGGGAGGAGGGTTCGGCAGAGGAAAAGCATATTTGGACAAAAAAATTACGCGGAATTTAAAAAAAAAATAGAGTGACGCAGATTTTTCCAACTAATCAATCCGTATATATATATATATATATTTGATATGCTGCGGGACTTAAGATGCGCGACTGTGCGCGACGTCGACGCGGCATGCCCTCTGGACCGATCAGGACATATCCTGATCGGTCTGGGAGGCTTCTGATTGGTCTGTGGACCGATCAGTGATATCCTGCGGGACTTGATCGGTTCCCTGATCGGTCCAGAGACCGATCAGGAGGTTCCCTGATCGGACTGGTGACCGATCAGGAAGGCATGTCCGCAGCGGTCCGCACGGCTTTGTCCGCAGCATATCACATCTATATATATATATATATATATATATATAACAAGAGTGGTACACTCTTCAGCTCGCGTTCGTGTTGTATTTTCATGATTGAAATTGTTGGTGCAACCTTAGGTCAAGGTTGGCCTGGTTGACCCGACTCGAGGTGACTTGACTCGAGTTGTATTTTGATGTTTGACTTGGGAAGATTATCGGGGCAACCTTAGGTCAAGGTTGACCTAGTTGAGTTGCATGTTGATGTTTGACACTCGTGAGAGAGTTCTATTCTTGATGTTTGACAAGAATAGATGTTTGGGAAATTGTTGGTGCAACCGTAGGTCAAGGTTGACCTGGTTGACCTGATTCGGGAAAAGTCCAAGCAGGGAGCTTGGCACGAGTGCACTGGAGAAGTCCAAGTATGGAGACTTGGCACGGAGAAGTCCAAGCAGGAAGCTTGGCATGAGAAAGTCCTAACTGGGATGTTAGGCAGTTGGAAAGTCCTGGTAAGTGAAGCCAGGCAGTGGGAAAGTCCTAACTGGGATGTTAGGCAGTTGGAAAGTCCTGGTGAGTGAAGCCAGGCAGTGGGAAAGTCCTAACTGGGATGTTAGGCAGTTGGAAAGTCCTGGTGAGTGAAGCCAGGCAGTGAGAAAGTCCTAACTGGGATGTTAGGCAGTGTGAAAACCCTAGTGAGTGAAGCTAGATGAAAGTCCTGGTGAGTGAACCCAGGCAAGGGAAAATCTAGATGGATCAGGGATGATCGGACTTTTGGTGTTGGAAAGTCCAAGTAGGTCAAGGGAGTGATCGGATACTTGGCACGAAGAGGAAAATCCAGATGGATCAGGGATGATCGGACATCTGGTGTGGAAAAGTCTAAGTGGATCAAAGAGATTGACCGGACACTTAGCGGGGAGTGCTAGCAGGTCAAGGGAGTGACCGGATGCTAGGCATGATGTACCAACAGGTCAAGGTTGACCGGATGTTGGTGTGGAAGCCTTAGGTTTAGGGCTGAGAAGTTTGGATCGGGCTGCAGACCGATCCAATGATACATGGCTCATCTGATCGGTCTGGTGACCGATCAGTGACCGATCAGTATGCTACTGATGGTTATCTGATCGGTCTGGAGACCGATCAGAAGGAGATCGGTGGCAGCGGAGGAAGAAGCCTGATCGGTCCGTAGACCGATCAGAAGGTTCCCTGATCGGTCGAGAAGCCTGATCGGTCCATGGACCGATCAGGGACGGAACAGAAGCGAAGGCTTCTTCCCTGATCGGTCTGCAGACCAATCAGGATGTTGCCTGATCGATCCACAGACCGATCAGGGTTCTAGCCGTTGTGACGCAACGGCTAGTTTCTTCGCTGTCTTCTTCGCAGGTATAAAGGGGTCGAGGGCTGCTGCTGCACTGTAACTTCTTCTTTTTCTTCTAGAACTTCTGTTCTTCTGCTGCTGAAGCTTCTGCTTCAACTGAGCTTTGATTGAGCTCGCCTCCGAAGCTTCGCATGAGCTTCCAGTCGTCGACCAGCTGCTGCGTTTGGGTTGTGAAGTTGCTGCTTCACCTCCAGTCGACAAGAAAGCAAGCAATTGGTAGAGTGCTATTGTATTCATATTGTATTGCTTTTCTTACTGTTCTTGTACTCTTTGTTTGCTGTTGCAAACGTTTGTGGCGAGGTTTCTCCACCCACAAGGAGTATATTGTATTAGCCGGTTCTCCGGGGACTCATCCACCGACTGATTGACTGGACTCGTCCACCTTACGGACACGCCGAGGAGTAGGAGCCCTAATCTCCGAACCTCGTTACATCCTTGTGTTAAGGTTTGTTTTTCTTCTCTTTCGTTTCTTTTTATTTTCCGTTGCGCTAACACGTTTTGTAGAAAGAAACGATGATTTGGGGTCGGCTATTCACACCCCCCCCTCTCTAGCCGAGTACGAACGATCCTAACAAGTGGTATCAGAGCGAGGTCGCTCTTCATCGGATTCACACCCGTGGGAGCACAAGCTAGAGATGGATCAATTCGGAGAAGACATCACCATTCCACCCTTCTACAACGACAACTTCGCATATTGGAAGGTAAGGATGATGTATTTTCTTAGGACTAATATGTGGAACTGGTTTTGTGTACAAGAAGGGTTTACTCCTCCAATGGATAAAGAAGGAGAGCCTCTAGAGAAGAACAAGTGGACGAAGGAACAAGTCCACCAATCCACGATCAACAATGAGGTAACTAAAACAATTGAATTTTCATTACCTACTAATGTTTTGTGTAAGATAGGTAAATACAACAATGCCAAGGAGTTGTGGGATAACTTGGCCAAGTACCATGAGGAGAGCTCCACTTCAAGCCATGAAGAGGAGCCTAGTGAGTCAAGTAGCTCACATCATGGAGGGAGCGAATTGGGAGTTGAGGGTTACTCAACATCCAAGGAAGAAGAGGAGGAGAGTTCCTCTTGTTCAAGTTCGGAGCAAGAAGAAGAAGTTCCCACCTCCGGAAGGGTTGAAGAAGAAAGCTCATCTCCATCCACAACCCTAGGTAACTCAAACACTGTGATTTCAAGCAAATTACACATAATGTGTTTTGAGTGTAGGAAACATGGACATTACAAGAGCAAATGTCCAAAGAAGGTTAGGAAGACTCCACCGGCACCAAAGGTCAAGGAAGCCGGAGTCCCAACACGCAAAGGCAAGAAGCACGTGGTGTGCTTTCAATGCAAGCAACGGGGACACTATAGGAGCCAATGTCCGAAGGGGAGGAAACCTCACAAGGACAAGGGATGCACATCGATAGGGGGAGCTAAGGCAAACCCTAAGGTATCTTTTAAGGCTCATTCGTGCAATTCTAGTAGGATACATGCTAGTAATTTTATTGCATTAGTCAATAATGATAAGTATGTTAACACTAAAAATCAATACATGTGCTTAGGTGCTAAACATGTCAACCTAGATAGGGATACTACTAGGAATGTTAACCCTAGGATTAACACTTCTAAGGTTAAGGAAAACCTAGGTAGAAACCGTAAATCAACTAGACACATGCCTAGGAACACCTCAAGAAAGAATGACAAATCAAAACTTGAGGTATTAGAAGAGGAGAATCAAGTCTTGAGGTCAAGGCTTGATACCCTAGAAAAGGCCCTTAAAAATTTAGAGAAGTCAACTCTAGGGCCTAAGGGTCAAAAGTCCCAGGACAAGAAAGGTTTGGGTCACAAATCTAAGTCCCAAGTGGTCAAGCCCACTTACCACAATGTTCCATTCGATTATGGAACAAAACCTAGGGCTAGGAAGACCATTACCAAGGTTACAAGGGGAGTCACCCCTATAGTTGACCTTGATGAGACCCAAATGACCAAGGCTTCAAAGCCTAAGAGGGTCATTAGGAGGGTTGCTAGGGAAGTCATCCCTAGTGAATATTTAGTGAACCCAATGAGCTCAAATAGGTATTGGGTTCCTAGGAGCATCTTCTCTACCCCATAAATGGGTTAGAGAGTGTCAACTCCAATAAGAAGGGTAGTTAACCCAACTTTGAGGAAATTGACACTCAAGGAGCATTTTCAAGGTTTTGTGAACCTTTGAAAATGAAATGGAATTATCATTTACTCCTTGGAAGAGTAAAATGTGCCATTATGGAAAAGAATGATTTTAATTGGCACAATTTGGGAAAATCTAGAGAACTCTCGAGGAAAAATGAAACATGCAAAGTTTTGAGGATAAATTTGATCTTTAAATGGCATGAATTAATCTAGAGTTCAAGAAGTGTCAAAATTAGGATTTTGGCATTTTAGGGCAATCAAGGGTTAAATTTTAGGTTAGCAAAGTGGTTAAGGATACTTAGATAGGTAATCTAGGTATATTTATTTATGCTAAATGTTGCCATGATTGTTTGCCCTCACATGTCATGACATCATGTTTAGTTTTATTATCATTTGAAATGTCATGATAATGCTTAGGCTAGTTTATATGTCATGCTTTATTTAAGTTTTCAAACTTTATGCCATGACATCATGACATTGGCACATGTTTTTACTTATGATATCATTATATGCCATGTCATCATCTCTTGCATTATCATAAATGAAATTGATTTAAGGACAAACATATAATTTGATATTGAGATCAAATTGGTGTTTAGAAAATGCATGAGAACTTAGCCTAAGTTGACCTTAATCCATATCTCACATCAAATTGACTTGAATGTGGTTTGATACACCTTAGATGTGTGTGAGATATTAGGATCATGAGTTAGGATCAAGGTGCATAGTCCTTGTACTTAGATGACCCTAATTCAAGAAATTAAGGATCATAGGGAAAGCTTGTGTACAAGTCATGTACATCTAGCCCTAAGATTATGGTCCTAAATTCAAATGGTTTTAAAAGCATTTTAAAATTGATTTGAAAAACCTTGATGAAGCTTTCCTAGTGATAGCATTCATCATTGAACATTGTGATACAAAGTTGAGTTAAACTTGAACTATTTCAAAGTTTTTGAACTTTGTATCAAGATTGAAAAATGGAAACTATTTTCATAGAAAACTATTTTTCCTTGATAGTGTATGATATGAGGAATGTATCCTCAAGGTTTTATAATTTTTGAAATTTTCTGGAATTTTTAAAGGGTTTCTGAATTTCGGAAGAGGAAAATCAGAAATCTGTGTTTAGAGCCTTGATCGGTCTGCGGACCGATCCAGGGAAGCGTGGATCGGTCTGCAGACCGATCCAGTGAGATCCAGTGCGATCAGTGAGGTGTGGATCGGTCACTGGACCGGTCCAGATGGACTCTGATCGGTCTGGGGACCGATCAGGGCGTGCCAACTTGCCTGATTTCAGTCTGTTGTCTGAAAGTTCAGCTAGAAGTTGGGTTTTGTGGATTTCTAAAGGTTTGGAACTCACAAAGACATTGTTGGTGCAATGGTCAAGGGGGAGTTGACCTTTAGGGGGAGTTTTACCTAATTGTCAAGGGGGAGTTTTTACTCCTTAAGACTTTTGAGGATTAGTGATATGGGATTATCACTAAGTTGATTGTTGAGTTTAGTATCAAGGGGGAAATTAAGAGTTTCAATGAAAGGTATGGGACTTTCATTAGGAAGAAACTCTTGACCTTGATACCCTCCTTTTTCTTTTTGATGTGTGTCAAAAAGGGGAGAGTGTTCATTGGAGAATTATTGGAGAACCCAAGTTAGGTTATCGGGTTAACCTAAGCTAGGGGAAGAATGTCAAGGAATGTTCGAGGAAGAACATTGGAATTCTTTTTGATGTGTGTCAAAAAGGGGGAGAATTATTGGAGAACCCAAGTTAGGTTATCGGGTTAACCTAAGGGGAGAATGTCCAGAGAATGTTCAAGGAAAGAACATTGGACATTGGAAGATGGTTGGAAAACCTAAGTTAGGTTATCGGGTTAACCTAACTTGATTATGGGTTTTGTCAAACATCAAAAAGGGGGAGATTGTTGGTGCAACCTTAGGTCAAGGTTGGCCTGGTTGACCCGACTCGAGGTGACTTGACTCGAGTTGTATTTTGATGTTTGACTTGGGAAGATTGTCGGTGCAACCTTAGGTCAAGGTTGACCTAGTTGAGTTGCATGTTGATGTTTGACACTCGTGAGAGAGTTCTATTCTTGATGTTTGACAAGAATAGATGTTTGGGAAATTGTTGGTGCAACCGTAGGTCAAGGTTGACCTAGTTGACCTGATTCGGGAAAAGTCCAAGCAGGGAGCTTGGCACGAGTGCACTGGAGAAGTCCAAGTATGGATACTTGGCACGGAGAAGTCCAAGCAGGAAGCTTGACATGAGAAAGTCCTAACTGGGATGTTAGGCAGTTGGAAAGTCCTGGTAAGTGAAGCCAGGCAGTGGGAAAGTCCTAACTGGGATGTTAGGCAGTTGGAAAGTCCTGGTGAGTGAAGCCAGGCAGTGAGAAAGTCCTAACTGGGATGTTAGGCAGTGTGAAAACCCTAGTGAGTGAAGCTAGATGAAAGTCCTGGTGAGTGAACCCAGGCAAGGGAAAATCCAGATGGATCAGGGATGATCGGACTTCTGGTGTTGGAAAGTCCAAGTAGGTCAAGGGAGTGATCGGATACTTGGCACGAAAAGGAAAATCCAGATGGATCAGGGATGATCGGACATCTGGTGTGGAAAAGTCTAAGTGGGTCAAAGGATTGACGGACACTTAGCGGGAGTGCTAGCAGGTCAAGGGAGGACCGGATGCTAGGCATGATGTACCAACAGTCAAGGTTGACGGATGTTGGTGTGGAAGCCTTAGGTTTAGGGTGAGAAGTTTGGATCGGGCCGCATCGATCCAATGATCCATGGCTCATCCGATCGGTGCGGTGACCGATCGGTGACCGATCGATATGCTCGATGGTTATCGATCGGTG
This sequence comes from Zingiber officinale, assembly GCF_018446385.1. Classification (NCBI taxonomy): domain Eukaryota; kingdom Viridiplantae; phylum Streptophyta; class Magnoliopsida; order Zingiberales; family Zingiberaceae; genus Zingiber; species Zingiber officinale. The sequence continues at coordinate 104,403,186 of NC_055991.1, forward strand.
CGAGACCGATCGAGATCGATGGCAAACTAGCGAGAAGAAGCCTGATCGGTCTACGGACCGATCGGGAGGTTCCTGATCGATCTGTGGACCGATCGGGAAACACTGAGTTTCACCGGATCGGTCTGCGGACCGATCAGATGTTGCTGATCGGTCCACAGATCGATCAGTGACTGCGTAGCAACGGCTAGTTTCTTCATTGTCTTCGCCGGTATAAAGGGGTCGAGGGCTGCTTCTTCTTCTTTTTCTTCTAGAACTTCTGTTCTTCTGACAACTGAGCTTTGATTGAGCTCGCCTCCGAAGCTTCGCGTGAGCTTCCAGTCGTCGACCAGCTACTGCGTTTGGGTTGTGAAGTTGCTGCTTCACCTCCAGTCGACAAGAAAGCAAGCAATTGGTAGAGTGCTATTGTATTCATATTGTATTGCTTTTCTTACTGTTCTTGTACTCTTTGTTTGCTGTTGCAAACGTTTGTAGCGAGGTTTCTCCACCCACAAGGAGTATATTGTATTAGCCGGTTCTCCGGGGACTCATCCACCGACTGATTGACTGGACTCGTCCACCTTACGGACACGCCGAGGAGTAGGAGCCCTAATCTCCGAACCTCGTTACATCCTTGTGTTAAGGTTTGTTTTTCTTCTCTTTCGTTTCTTTTTATTTTCCGCTGCGCTAACACGTTTTGTAGAAAGAAACGACGATTTGGGGTCGGCTATTCACACCCCCCCTCTCTAGCCGAGTACGAACGATCCTAACAGAAATGACTTAGGATATCTAAAATTATTGAGGTGATTCGAGTGATTCTAGGCACCTCCAGCAATTCTAGACATTTCGAGTTATCTTAGTCATATAAATGCAACGTGGATGATGAGTCAAAGGGCATATATCGGGATGATATCCTACGTATCTTACGTCGCACCCCATACACAACTAAAAAAGTTAGTTTAAAACTATTTTTATATTTAATATGATAACTTAACTCCTAAATCCTAAAGATAAAATTATAAATGAATTTAAAAAATTATATATATATATATATATATATATATATATATATATATATATATATATATATATATATATTGACCAACATAACAAAAGTTTTTTTACTGGCAGGTTACCATTTGGGGTTTTATCTTTTGGATTTAGGATTGGGTTATAGTATTAAGCAAAAAAATGAAAAATGAAAAAAAAAAATAATAATAATAAGTACTCACAAGGTATGCAAGGTAAGGCGTGTGGAATAACAAAACTCTATATATATAGAAGGTTGATATAGTACCCGACTGGTAGTCTACAATTGAGAGGTTGGGGTACCTGGAAGTAATCAAAACACTCCAAAGTGAATGCACTCTAGATGCCCGAATCACTTCCGAGTGCCCTGACCTCTCATTCGCAGACGACGAATTGAGCACCCTATCAACTATATATCCTTGCTCGTTCACGTCGCTCGTCTGGGACTAAGTGGTCGAGGCATTCAAAAGTGATCCAGGCTTCCCAAAATAAATGCGCTCGGAGCGACTTCATGTGTCCTAGCCCTTACTAACCTAACTAGTCTTTGAGATGGACAACCCTCCCCCTGATTCATCCACTAGATAAATTCAGAAGTGCTCGTGATAGTACGTTGGCATTTGACCTCCATGTTGTGTATACTTCAAACTGGGTACTCAAACCGTGGATCCTTCAACATAATATTTTCCTCCAAATTAAGTGTTCACACATGTCCTAGTTGAGGATTAATCTGTGGTGCTCTAGTTGAGGATTAATCCGTGGTGCTCTAAGTATCCACCTTGATACTTTACTACTGCATCGTGCTTGAGGGATTAGAATCTCTATTATATTTTTTTTAATTGACATTACGTATCTAGTTCTTCAAAGTGACTAATACTTGGATAACCAATCCGATCCCATAGAAATTTTTCATCGATCATCAAAATAAATCAAGAAATACTAATAGAAGCTCATCGACCAACGTTCTCAAGCCCGCTTCTCATTGAAAAAAATTCTTACAGTACACCATAACTGAAATTCAAATCTTAAATCTCTTAATTATCTTTAGAAGATCTAATCATTGCGCCATTGCCCCGGAGACTAAGGCACTCTTTTATATGATTTTATCTCAAATGGTTATAATTTATCAGCAATCATCCTTAAGCAAATTTACCGAAGATTATATTGTTTTATTTTAATTAGGCTTAAATTGAATCAGTGTTGTCGTGTTGGGCAAAACACTAAGAACAAAAGGAATATGACATGAACAAAATATGTATTTTTTTAATATAATAAAAAAATGCTTTTACAAGCAACCATTGCATATTTGTTCAGACATGAGGCTTTTAATGGTAAGTTTAATCCAAGTTTTGAGCTAAAGATTCTAGTCAAACACTTTCCTAACTGAACACAACTTTCTTCCATATAAATAATGTGTACAAACTGATTTTTACTAATATATACACACTAAGTAAAATCTTTTTGCTAATACACACAAAATATATTAATATAGAAAACCTACCAAACATAACAACCAAATCTTTATCCCACTGATTGAGATATTTTTGTTAATACATGCAAAATATAGAAAACCTGCAAAACATATTATCGGCCAGAAGGATTTCTATTCCATGACAAGTAGGAAGGATCCCCAAGTTTCCTGCAAGAAGGAAGAAAGTAAATTAGCAAAAGATATCACAAAATATTGGTCACTTTGTATATTATATATACATCATTCAACCTAATCTAATATTACCCTTTTCTGGTAGGTAATAATATTTCTCTGCAGTAGCTTACTAGTTAATAGTTTTAAACCAGAAAGATGAGAGAAAACAAAAGAGTTCAGTGTGTAATGACTTAACATAGAGTAAATATACAAATAATGACATCCAATATTAAAAAGAAACATGATAGAAATTATCATATTCATGAAAAGGACGATATGGCCATGAAACAACCTTTAGTATGAAAGTCCAAACAAATCAAAATGCATAAGAAATAAGGTATGAATATACCAGCAACGATTAAAGTTGCTGAGTAAAAGAAGAAAATTTAAAGGCACTGCCACTTTGGATTTTCAGTGTTACTTAATCCCTCAACAAATCATGTCCCATACAATAAATCACTTCAACTAGTACCAAATATATAAACCATGTAATATCATGCTTACATTTCTGTATTTTTTTTTATTTGAGGGGAACTCATATAATTTATATCATGGGGTTCGTATCCAAGTATACTTGCTGACCATCGCTCAAATTTCATTTTTTTTAGGAAAATATAATTTACCTGTCAAAAGATAGTGCTACTTCACTTTCCTTCTAAGAAATTGTTATCAATTAGCCTTTCTGAGTTTACCTATATTGCGACTTACCCTTACAATTACATGATAGATTCAATCTTCTGTTATTTGTAAGACTATTTAAATACCCCAAGCGATCCTACTGAGGTGAATTGCAAATTCTTAATTTGAGTTTCATCTTTCTGCTTCACGAATGCAACTCTTCTTCCTATTCCTCTTGTCTCAAATCCTTGATCATCTTTTTGTTCATACTCTTCTGCTCTGAGAACTTTTCCAGCTTCTTTACTTTTCTTCCCTTTGTACCTCTTCCTTGAATCTCTAATACCCTCCTTGCCCAAAGAGACTAAAAAGACTGGTGCCCCCTCTTTAGTCGCTAATGGTCAAGTGAGCTCTGGTTGGGCATGCTTAAATATCACGGCGTAGGCCTTTTGTCTGAAAATGTGTTTCTTGTGCTTTTACATGGTACAAGAGTTGCTTCCTCATCTTTGATAACAATGGAACTGAGGGTGCATAAGTTATGAATAAAAAGTTGCTTCCTCTCTTTAGTCCCACGTGGTAAGTGAGACCCCCTTGGGTATGTTGAAGTATAAAGAACCCAAGATAGGCACGCATTTTATTTTGTACTAAATTTGTCAGGATTTTAGATCCCTACACTTAATTTTACATTTCCTGTACTCTCTTCTAAACTAAATTTTAACATCATATGTACTCTTCCGTGTTACTTCCTTTTTTCTAAATACTTTCAATATACCCTCTCCATGAGCTCTTCTTCCATCTTCCGCCTCCTCTTTCAAGCTTTCTTCTTCTTCTTTCATTCCACCATGAATTTCTTAGCAATTAAGCTAGGGTTTCACTATTCAAAGGGTGATAGGGCGGCATATACATTGTTTGAACGTGTTTCTTGGAAATCATTAAGAGAGGAACAATGATAAAATTGTTCAAATTTCTTTTCCTTCCTATATATTCCTCATTAGCTGTTGGAGACAGTGAGGAGGGATCAACCAAACTTTGGGTAGTGGAACAAGCAAGAGGCATGAAGCAAGAAGCAAGAAGCAAGAAGCAAGAAGCAAGAAGCAAGAAGCAAGAGGCCAAGTAAAAATATTAAGAAAAACTTTATGTTTTCCTAGAGTCATCCGGATCGTCCTTATGAGCAAAGTGACAAAAAATCTCTCAACGGCCAAACTAAGATTATGCTATATGTTAGATGGGAAAGCTGTTTTGCCCATATTTTATGTTGAGTCACTATAGAATAAAGTAAATTAATCAACTTATTACACTCATAACACACCCCGTATAAAAAACATATCAATCATTCAATATAAAATAGACAAAATATGACAATTTAATCAACATGAAGAATACATGCATATAATCATCTAAAATATTATCACTTGCTAAACAAAATTCACTTATAGAGCTGCTTAGAATTTTTATTTGATTTAGTAAAGTCTTAAATCAATTCAACTGAACAAATAAGAAATTTTTTTATTAACTGATGTGGGCAGCATATGCCACATGCAGCCTATGCAGGCTCCGGTCAAATTAACAATGCAACCGCTTTTAAAAAACATTATAAGGATCAGTATTAAAAAATAAGAATATTGAGGATAAATTATTAAAGAAGACAGAACTTAAAATGTGACTTCAATATAGCACCTTCAATGCTATGACTGAAAAAGCAAGTTACTTAATAGCATGAAAATTGTTATATAAATCTCTCTCATAGTTGGAAACTACACATGGATTTTTGTGGTTATGCTAAGTCATCCTTCCACAAAGTACACAAACTTCACCTAATCAATGTAACATGACCCATTAAATATAATCCATAGCAAAAGATAATGAAGAAAGCACTGAACAAATTTATTATTGTTTGTACAGTTTTATCTATTTGGGGGCTGAAAATTTATTATTGTTTATACAGTTTTGTCAATTTGAGGGCTGAAAAATTTTCTGTGATTGGGCACCTAATATAGTGTTCATTTACTATATCCCAAAGGTAATACTTTCAAACTAAAAATATTACTAGTGGGGCATTTGATTGCAAACCATTAGTTAGTTTTTGAGTCACAATCCAAAATGCAAATAATATAAATAATATTTGCAAATATGTATGTTAACCATTCCACATACAATATCAATCATATTTGAAATTATAGTTCTCAATTGACTAATATGAAAGTACATTCTAATTCTAATTGTTTTACATGCATGATATAATTATTTCTAATTATTTTAATCGAAACTAAAATTTATAAGATCTTGTTAGAATAATCACTTGTACAAACATCAGTACCAAAATTGTATTTTACTTATTAGCTTTTACCGATATCTTAGATCCTCATAAAGTTAAAAACAAAAGGGAACTTATTTCATTAAACTTTCTTATAAATTCATCGTTATTAATCTATAAAGGTGATGGCATCACTGTGATATCATTTTTAAAACTAGCTAAAACAACAAACTTCAAAATTTTCATCTTATTTTAAAAGTCAATATCTTATGGTAGAACATATCGCATTTATGCTAACATCATTTACTTAATCTAGTAGAAAGTTGTTCTAGATTTCTACACATTTTTTGTTTTATATTATCTTAAATGGATACATAAAAAGTAGACATTAGTTGAAAATCTGTAATCTTTCTTCCATATTTCTGTAAGATTTACCTATATATTTTTTATTTTAACGTGAATTCATGTTAGTTAAGGCTAAAAATGTGACTTCCTGATCAGTTCAAGCCGCAAGTAGCAAATGTAGATTTTGATTTTAAGGACTGCCAATTGAACTTTCACGTTTCAAGCAATTTGCAGGCAACCAAATGACTGCATAGCCTGTCTGCTACTCTCTTTGTTCTACATAGTGCATAGGCAATCAAACAGTCCTAAGTGAATCCATAAAGAGCACCCATTAAGCATAGGAAAACATATTGCCGTGAGAGTAGTTCAAGAATTCTAACTCCCAAGGTTAAACTAAACTAAAAAGTTCCATAACAGGTTGTAGTTATGTTGGTTTCAATACAAGAAATTACCAAATAGGAATTAGTAGTGAAAGAGCATACCTAGGCTTCACCAAGTACACCCCAGTAAAGGCTATGGCCAAAAAGAAGCATAATCCTCCAATAGTGAGATATGTGATGCCAATAAAATCATTTTTTCCACCAAGCCAGCTTGAGGTGGAAAGAACCAACTTCTTTTTGCCACTAAAACTATATGTGTTGTAGTTGTTCTTTATTGTTACCGTTATGGTATCATTTTCCCTAAGATTTTGTTCTATTTTCCCATATGACTTCCTGAATGTTGGAAGGGCAGCAGTACGCATCCAGACAATGAGATCTTCCTGCTGACTCAGCTGCACAACAAAAGCATAAAAGTTGAGTCTATCTATTAGATTCAGTTGCTAAAAAAGGAAATCATAATGAAATTAAAACCTAACAACGTACTTATGAAAGCATGGGAAGAAATTGAATGCAAAACAACAAACTAAGAAGAGATCAACTGTAAAAAGAAAAAAAACTGCTGACAATAGCTCAGGACCAAGCATTTGGTGCATAACATATTTAACAGCTAATGCATTCCCAACTAAATACCAGTTGAAAATTTTCAAGCAAGAAAGAATGGGAAATGAATGGCACAATCTTAAATACACAGCAAACTCATTGGATTTCAGTTGTAAGAGACTGAGTCATTTTTTGAACCTGAAGAAACACTAAGCCATAAAATTGTCATAGAATTTTTCACTAGTTAGCAGGATGTCTTAAGAGTAATTTAAGTAGAAAATGAAAACCATATTACTTAGCAAGTCAAACACTCAAATGATTTGTTCTTCAGAAGTGTAGGTTGCAGTTGCAACACGAAAATATGTAGCAGGTAATTAAAAAAAAAACAGAGTCTCACTGGTGTGTTTTCATCAAGTGAAGCACCGCCTATCAAGGTACCATTCTGAAAGTTCCTCGGAAAGACATCATTTCCAAATTTGTGATCCCTGTCACTCTTCCAGGAAATGCCCCTCTTATTCACAGTCAAATTTTGGTTCCCAATGGAAAAATTGTAAGTATCATTAAATAAACTCCATGCTATAAGACCACACGGGACAATTGGAGAACCATTAGATGCGTCTTCTGGATCACAACCACTTGTGTCATTTGCTTTCCCACGATCCTTCAGTTGTGCATCATTTCGGCTCTTTACATATCTAGAAGAAAATTCAACACCGATCAACCAGTAAGTTAAACAATGAAAAATTGTTTGTCAATATCTGTATAGGGATAAAACATAATGACTGTATGACATCAAAAATTGAACCAAAGGTCATAGGAAAGTGAGTGATTATATAACATGGTATGCTACTAGTGAAAATAGTATTGCTAGCTATAGAAGGTTGTGCTGCACATACCTCCTATGGTTTTGGTAGAAGTTATCTAGTTGATAGTAGACATAAATGGGTGGATCCATGTCTTTTGGTACCTAAGAGAAAGATAATGGTGTTAATAGTCGTTGGCTTTTGTAAAGCTGCATTAGTTGTCAAGATAACCTACAATGAGCAAGTTATCAACAACAACAAACTAAAGATCCGGTTACATATCATGATGACATAAATTAATTTTTCTCTCTCCGCTTCATTGCAGCAATAAGTATCAAAGATTAAAAGTACAAGAAATCCTTGTTACCCTGAGTGTTATATTGCAGGTTTTATCAATATTTTTATCCTGGATGTATGCAACCTTATAAGCCTTCGTGTTGTTCCCTGGTATGCAGTCGGCATCATAACGTTTCACAATTTCAACAACCTACAAACAAAACTAACAGTCGGATATAAACAGTGCTACAGGACATCAAAGAAACTAGTCATCTTATCAACAATTAGCATACATTGGTAGAGGCCCGCAGTGCTGCAATACCAATGGGAATGAAGATGACGCCAATAAGTGTGAAAACAGAGATCACCTGCAAGATATGGCATGAGATTTTCGTATCAGATATCCAGTTCCAAACTTAGTATCATAAATTTTGTATAGAGAACACAAAGCTTACCCATCTTGGAGTAAGGATTGGTTTACAAGCTGGGAGCTCCTGCTGTGTAAACCTGGAATCTGAGTACCCGATTGAAAACAAACAAGATCAATAGATTCAGAAGAGATATTTTAGCATGAATCAAACTGGATATGCAAGGGGGTTTAGGAAAAACTATTGTAAAACCACTCTCATCAATATGCAAAGAAACATAAGTAAATGTAGAGAATTAGCTGGATTTCTCTATTTGTGAATACTGAAATTTCCTCTTAAGCTTCAGTGATTGCCTTAGCTTGACTAAGTCAGATTGACAACGAAGCCCAACCAAATGAATTAGCTCTTTAAAAGGCATATTTTGTGTCAAGAGGAAGGCACCTCATACTGATCAACATCATACTCACCACAATTTTGTGCTACTTTTTAATCAAATATAAAGCTCCAAAATGGGTTCTCAAGCAAATTGATCAACAAGCAAAGGCTTCCCTCTTACTCCTTGTATAGAGTGCTAAGGAATCATTTGTCTAGTTGGATGAGACAGTCATATCATGAATTAAAATGTTGTTCCATGCCGGACAAAAGTGGCAAAATTTACCATTCCACCCACTATCCGGCACTGGTGCACGGCACTGCGGGCAGCGGGTGTGTGATACATAAATCCTAATAAAACCTTATGTAATTAACCTTAGCTTAATAATTTCAATCAACTCTAAGCTATAATAAGGATAATTTAAAACAAGCTTAATCAAAACCTAATAAAACTATGCCACATATATATATATATAATTTAAATTTCAAAAATATATAATTAATTTTTTATTTATTTTTTTATCTAGCATATGGAGGCGATATGGTCCCGTATTTAAAATATTTTTTTTTTATTTTTGTGTATTTTAATTTTCTAATATTTAGATTAAATTTTCTTTTAATTAATATATTTTATATTTAAAAAATACTGAAACCATATCGATACGGACCGAAACCATATCGTTCCAGTCATAAATCAAAATTTTGATACGGCTCGAGATTTTAAACCATAGTGGCAAAAAGGCGAATACGCTCGCCCCCAGCGCCCCGCCAACCCGTCCCAGGGCCAACACGGAGGAGGTAAATCACGGGCAGCCTTTAGAATAGTGACTAGCATATAAGGGAGGTATTTACCTCGGCTTTGCCGAGATTCGAACCTCAGACCTCATAGTGACAACACCTCATGCGCTAGCCACTAGACCCATCCGAGGGGACCTCGAGATTTTAAACCATGAGTCATATTATCATGGACTCATTAAGAAACAAGGGATCATTGATTTATAGGAAGCTAACACAACAATACCTGAAAAATGGTGGTGGACCTTGCTTAATTTAGTCAATGGTCCTTCATCCTCAAGGAAAATTGGCATCAAACTAGTTAAAAGGCATTCTCTTTTGTTTGGAAGGGTATTATACAATCCTCTACCCTCTTCCTAGATGGAATACAAAGCAGAGTGGGAATGGAGAGTCAATTAACTTCTAAAAGGAAGCTTGGGTTAGCTCATTAGCCTTGGCTTTGACCTTCCCAGACAATTGCAAGGATTTTGGACCAAGCGCCTGCATCAAACTGAAATAATCTGGAAAGCCTACCTACTTTACCCTTTTATAGTATGGAGGTTATAATCGGCTGAACTGCAATGGAGTTGTAGAACAATGTTGAATAGCAAAAAAAAATCTTTGGCCACAATATCTTAACAAAAATTGTTGACAAAAAGCAATTTATATTGGGAAGAACGGCCAGGGAGTTGTAGAATAGAGTTGGAAATTAAAAAAAAAAAAACATTGTCTCCAATCCAATTATGTTAGAATAGGTGTTATAATGTCAGCTTTGTATGCTCATTGCCGAGAGAAGGATGAGGAAAGAAATCATATTTGCTGAAATGCAATTTGGTGGCATATGTTAAAAAAATTAATCACTGAGTTCACACCGGAAAGAATGTGTTAACTACAGTTACCTGCTCCATGGTGAATGGTGCTTGTGGACATCGCAACCGAAAAATTTAAGAAAATATTTGGAACTGCTTTTGCGATTCAGTGTATTGATTGTTCAAACCTTAGGGTAAGAGATTAGGAGAGTTCTGTTTATAGCCGTACACTGTTATTTGTAAAATGAAATCCCACCGTGGCCGTCTTTCCCTCGGGGTAAAAATACGAATCAAAACACGCCAGAGGATGATCGAGCAACAACAAGACAACAAGAGAGAGACGAGTGCGGTACCCAAATCCCAAATCTAATTAGAAAGGATGAAAAAAAAAAAAGAAGGAAATTCCAATAAAAAAAAAAGTTTGAATAGATGCACACAAAAGCAAACCCGTAAACAAAATTTTCATTGCAAATCCCATATCTAACAACAAACAATAAATCGATCTTACACTTTGGCCTGTTGGAATTCCTCCTGGGAGCTGATACATCTCCCGATCCAGAGCTCGTGCCAGCGGCCGAATTGTTCATCCCCTAAAACACGAGAAAGCTCGCCAGATGGAAAAAGTTGAGATTTTCTGATCAAAGACGCGCAAAAAAACTGCTCTGGTCTTTCGAGAAACCAAACAAGATCAGATCTTTCTCAGAATCAAAGGGGATTTGGCTTTGCTTATAGTAGTAGTTGTTCTGCTCCCAGGGTAATCGAGTCGTCGTTTGACCGCGTAGCGAAGGCGACTTCGAATGGAAACGGTAGAGAAGAGGGTTAAGTTGTGCCGGAGGTTCTACAATTGAACTGGTCAGAGGCGACGACTGGTGATGCTCAATAACGAAGTGTATTTTACAGTGGTGGCGTGTTCAATGAATGATCGAGATTTGTTAGTAGAAGGATGGCCCATGGCTCGTACATGGAATCGGAAGAGGAAAGGGGCTTCCGTTGCAGCGAGCGTTGGAGGAGATCCCATTAGTCAAGGGAAAAATTATTGGAGGACGCCTTGTTTTTTTGGTAATCCAAGTGTTCGATTCGCCGACTAATCAAAGTTTGAACGGCGTTTTGTTGAAGGAGACACTGAATTTTTTTAAAAAAAAAAATGCACCGTAGTTTTATTTTTCCTAAAAACACATTTAATTTCAAAAATATCAGTTCCACCTTTCAATACTAAATTAAAATAAAAAAATTATTTAAATGGAACCAAACTAAACCGAACCAAATAAAAATAAAATAAAAACTTAATTTTTTATCAAGAATTTTCATACACAAGTCATTGATAACCTAAAAAAACTCTATTTTTTTAAAAAAAAATGTTATTAAACTCACAATATTTTTTAAAAAACTTCAATATTTTTTAAATTAAAATTTTTAATAAAAAAATATAAAACAAGGTTAATAAAAAAATTATAAAATTAAAGGACGGTTAATAAAAGTAAAAAATAAAAATTATTTTTATCTTTTTTAAAGCTAATTACACGAGGAAAAAATGAAATAAATTTTTTAAAAATAATTAAATAACTATATATATATATATATATATATATATATATATATATATATATATATATATATATATATATATAAAATCTTAGTATTGATTTCATCAAAGTATTACCATGTTAGTACTGATTTCGTAAAAGCATCATTATCTTCATGTTGATTTCATCAAAGCATCATCACTTTGGCTTTGTTTTCTTTGAAGCATCATCACCTTGGTGATCTAAAGATGAAATATCTATTAGACAAATAATTGGACAAATAATTTATTGGAGATTCTAGAGAATTAGTCAAATTTAAATATATAAAATTAAATTCAATTTATTTGTTGAAATAATCTAAGTTGATAATCTCAAGTTGTCAGTAGGGGTTAGTTTTTGCCAAGTGTACGTGTAGACTGGTCGAACAGACAGAGAGGTCGAACGAGAAGACCAGCCGAGTGGGAAGTATAACCGACCAGGTTGTATAGCAGATCAGGCACAGTCGACCGAGTGGTAGATCAATTGAGCGGGCAGAATGATCGAACAGAGAATCTAACCGGATAGAGCGATCGATCGGGTAAAGTAGAGCAGTCGACCGGGTGGTTCAGCCGAGCAGGTTGAGAAGTTGAGTAGTCTGAGAGGTCGAGCAAATTTGTGGTCGACTTGCCGAGCGAGTGACTGGCCGAGTTGCCGAGCGAGTGAGTGGTCGAGTGAGCAAGTGGTTGAGCTAGCAAGCGGCCCAGCTAGCGAGCGACCGAGACAGTGAGCGGTCGAGCAAGCGAGCAGCCGAGCAAGTGAGCAACCGTGCGAGTGAGCAATCGAGGGAATATTCAGCCAGCCGAGCAAAAAAACAGAGCCACCAAACGAGTGAACGGCCAAACGAGCGTGCAGCCGAGCTGAGGAAGAGGTCGAACGAATAAGCAAACGGGCGACCAGGCGAGCAGAGAAGTCGAGCGGTCAAGTGGGCGACCGAGTGAGTGAACGACCGACCGGGCAAAGAGGCCGAGCAGGTAAATGGACCGAGGCCTTCGATGGTCACAGTTTCCTTAAAATATATTCGTCCAACCTCTGACTGTGCTTTGAGATTTACTTGGGTTGTTTGTTAACTAAGATACAATAGTTAACCGTGATTCCCATCAAGCATTGATGGTCACAACGAACTGAGTAGTACCCGACTGCTATCACGAGCACTCTGCCGAGCAAGAGTTGCACGACAGAAGAGGAGGGGAATGGAGGTGGAGAACTACTGCTTCTTTTATGTGTGTCTTACTCAAGACCATGGTCTTCCTTTATATAGGAGCATCATCCCTTACCAGGATTGAATGACGAGTAATGGTCATTCAATACCTAGGGATTAATGATAGCTGGCAACAATCAATAATTGACCATTACTATCCAAGAAGTTACGAAAATAATGGTTAATGCTTCTGTTACCTTCTTGAGCAATAAAAAAAAAATTCACTTGGTAAAATATTAGTTGTTCTACTTAGGAAAATTTTGCCCCGACTGAGCATTTGACCCGCGTAGGTCGTGCTCGCACACAAGTTAACATAGCTCAGTGTAATCCGGACCCTGGATTTGCACTCACACGTGCGAGAGAGTCTCTCCCCATGTATTTGTTCGCATCATCAATGCATGTGAATTAATATAAACCAACTAATATGTCTTGAAACTCCCAATGTGAGACTAAAGTCTCATTCACAATGGAAAGCTTATTTTCTCTTCCGCCACTTCTCCATTCACATATATCTAACAATCCCCCACATGAATGAAGATAGGATATGTGATAGCATTTAGCACTTGAGTCCAGTATAAGACAAATAGGTTTTATCCTTTGAACCTTCCCTTGTAAAGATCTGTTTGCTTGCTGACTGATAGTAGACACAATGTCCTTGAATTATTCTGTCGTTTGTGCAAGCATTGACATATCTCACCTAAGTCTCTCCCTGATACAGCTCAATTTTCATGTGTGTGTTCGTTCTTGGTCATGAGCACGCCTGATTCTGTGCGAAGTTTTAAGAATTGTGCCTCCAATTCTCTTCGAAGTTGCCCCACTTCTTTATCACATAGGTAATCTCTTAAGAGCATTCTCATTACTCTACTTGAATCTTAAAAGTCGTATGCTCAACCTCCATCCTTCACTGATCCATTAGGTCATTCCCCCACAGTGAGTAACTTTATTGATACAATTAGGTTGTCCTTTTAAACCTAGTTCTTGGGATCTCCTATCTATATAGGTTGGGTTTCCTTTACAACAACATTTCTCATCGACCTCATGCCCATCTCTCGCAATGAGCTGCAAGTAACTTTTTGTTTAACCCCTTGGTTAACGGATCTGCTAGGTTATCCTTCGACTTCACATAATCAACAACGATAACTCCTGTTGAGAGTAGTTGTCTAATGGTATTATGTCTATGACGTTTATATCTACACTTACCATTATATAGATGACTTTGTGCATGACCGATTGTTGATTGACTATCGCAATGTATGTAATTGCCGGTGCAGGTTTCAATCATCTCAGAATATCTTCTAAGAATTGTCATAGTCATCGAGCCTCTTCACCACATTTGTCAAAAGTCACAAACTCAGATTCCATCATGGATATAGTTATTACCGTTTGCTTAGAAGATTTCCAGAAAATAGCTGCACCTCCCAGAGTGAATATATATCCAATCATAGACTTAGAATCTTTTATGTCAAATATCCAACTCGCATCACTGTATCCTTCAATCATTGCAGGATATCTTTTATAGTACAGTCTATATTCACGGGTATACCTCAAGTACATAAGTACTTTTATTATCCCTTTTCAGTGCTCAACATCGGGATTACTCATGTATCTACTCAATTTACTTACTGCGTAGGTCAAGTCTGGTAATATACAACTCATCAGGTACATCAGACTTCCAATTACTCGAGAGTGCTCTATCTAAGAGATACTTTCGCTTCAATTTTTCAATAGATTTGATTCATATCTATCGGCGTTCGTGCCAACACAGTATCACTCTTAGTGAATTTCTCAAGAATTTTATCCCCATAATGAGACTGACTAAGAACAAGTTCTTCTGTTGTTCTAAGAATTTTGATTCCTAGAATACATCAGCTAGGCTCATGTCTTTCATGTCAAATCTTGAGTTTAATATATCCTTAGTGGATTTGATTATCTTATCATTGTTCCCAATGATAAGTAGGTCATCTATATATAGACACAAGATAATGTAGTCATTCTCTATGGCTTTCATGTAGATACATTTATTACACTCATTGATTTTGAATCAACATTTCTTCATGGTATTATCAAATTTCTCATGCCACTGCTTTGTGCTTGTTTCAAGCCATATAATGACTTCACCAATCTACAAACCTTATTTTTCTAACCTGGTACAAAAAACCCCTCAGGTTGCTCCATGTAGATTTCCTCTCCTAAATCCCCGTTTAGAAAGGCTATCTTTACATCCATCTGATGTATTTTGAGATTTCATAAAGCGGCTATAGTCAATAATACTCTAATGGAAGTTATTCTCGACACAGGAGAATACGTATCAAAGTAATCAAGGCATTCTCGTTGTTGATATCCTTTAATTACCAATCTAGCCTTATACTTATCAATTGTGTCATCTGACTTCACTTTCTTCTTAAAAATTCACTTGCAACCTAGCGGTTTTCTTCTAGGAGGAAGATCCATAAGTTTCCAAGTGTGATTTTACAAGATAGATTCTATCTTAGATGCAATTGTCTCTCTCCAGTGAGGTCCATCAGAAGAACTTACTGCTTTTGAGTAACTTCGGGGCTCACTTTCCAACATGAAAGTGATAAAATCTAATCCGTAGGATTTTTCTACCCGAGTTCTTTTGCTCCATCTAAGCTCAACTTCGACTGGTTCATCATCATCTTCTTCACCTTATATTTCATATACCCATTTTGAGGAACTAGCATCCTCTCGAGTCTTATACGGAAACATCTGCTCAAAGAACGAGACATTTCTCGATTATATTATCGAGTTCTTGTATATATCCGGTATTTGTGAATCATATACAAAAAAATTGATACGCACTATTGTTATGTGCATATCCAATAAATATACAATTAATAGTTTTTGGTCCTATTTTAATCCTTTTCGGATTAGGCACCAACACTTTCGCAAGACACCCCTACATTCATAAATATTTATAAGATGATTGTTGTTTATTCCACAACTCATAAGGGCTCTTATCTATTTTCTTGCGGGGTACATTATTTAAAAGGTAATTAGCTGTTAACACAACTTCCCCCCACGTGAACTCTGGCAGTCCAAAACTTAATAAAAGAGCATTCATCATCTCTTTAGAGTTTGATTCTTACACTCAATAATTCCATTTTGCTGAGAAGTAAAAGGAGTTGTTATTTTGTGTCTGATCATATGTTCAGCACATAACTCAGCAAACGACGATACATATTTATTGTCTCGGTTACTTCGAACCACCTTATCTTTTTATTAAGTTGGTTTTTAACCTCATTTTTATAGAAAATAAATTTCTCTATAGTTTTATCCTTACTTTTGAGAAGATATTCATAACAGTATTTTGTGTTATCATCTACAAAAATGATGAAATATTTATTACCACCACGTGTTGGCGTACCTTTAGGTCGCATACGTCAGTGTGGATTAGGTCAAGTGGTTTGTTACTTCTTTCAATATGTTGAAAGAATGACCTTGTCATTTTCACTTCAATACAAATCTCACACTTGTATTTTGGGTTAAGGTGGAATGTAGGTAAGCTTTACATGTTTATTAATTTATGCAATACATTGTAGTTAACATGTTCTAGTCTACCATGCCACAAACACGAAAACTTAAGTATATAAATAGAAGAGCTTTCATTTTTATTTATCTTAGGCTTAATGGCGATTACATTGAGTTTGAATAGCCCATTAGATATATTGCCCCTCTCGACAAACATTTTATTCTTAGACAATACAACTCTATCTGACTCAAAAATAATACAAAAGTCATGCTTGCTTAACAGTGATCTAGACACTAGATTCTTCCGAATTTTTGAAACATACAACACATTGTTCATAGTAAGGTCCTTACCCGAGGTCATCTTTAGCACCACTTTTTCTTGGCCCATGATGTCTTAGGTTGCTGAGTTCCCTATGAACAATTTATCTCCATTGACTTCTTTGAAATTGTGGAGCAACTCCTTGTTACAGCAGACATGTCTGGTGGCTCCAGTATTGATCCACCATTTCCGCGGGTTTGAACCCACCAAGTTCAACTCAGAGACCACAGTGCAAAGGCCATCCATTTCTGGTCCCTCGTTCAGGTTGGCTTCTTGCTTCTTCTTTGGCATTCTGCACTCCGAAAATTTGTGACCAACTCGGTCATAGTTGAAGCACTTCCCAAAGAACTTTTTCTTACTGATGGCTCCTCTGGGTCCCATTTTAGAAGATTTGCGGTTCTTTCGTTTCGAGCTTTGACCATGCTCAACCACGTTGGCTTTTACAGTATCTTGATATAACAGCTTTCTCTCTGACTCTTGTTATCTTCTTCGATGCAAAGTCTAACAATGAGTTCCTCCACATTAATCTTCTTCCGCTTGTACTTTAGATAGTTCTTGAAGTCCCTCCAGCTGGAAGGCAACTTCTTATTGATAGCATCCACCTGGAAGGTTTCACTCATAATCATCTCTTCTGAGTGGATCTGATACAAAATCACCTAAAGCTCCTGGACTTGGCTGATCACTGTCTTGGAGTCAACCATCTTGTAATTCAGGAATCGGCCTACAAAGAACTTCTTGGTCCCTGCATCCTCCATCTTGTACTTCTTATCCAGGGACTCTGACAGCTCTTTAGCTGTTCTGTTCATGTTATACACAGCGTATAATGAATCAGCAAGGCAGTTGAGAATGTAGTTTTGGCAATGGAACTCAGAATAAGTCTATGCATTCACTACACTGATGGTCTGCACATCAACATCCTCAGCATGCTTCAGAGGGTTCTCGGTCAAAAATCGAGCCAAATTGAGCGTGGTCAAGTAGAAGAGCATTTTCTGCTGCCACCTCTTAAAGTTTAGCCCACTGAACTTCTCTGGCTTTTCCTCATGATTGATTGACACAGTTCCAATTAGGGTACAGGAGGCCTTCATGTGTTGAGTTTGTTGCACCTCAACACTTTGTTCTATGGTCATCTCAACAGAATTGAGTCTGTTTCAAGATTGTTAAACAATCTGTCGGAGATTCTGGGAAATTAACTGAATTTAAATATACAAAATTAAATTCAACTTATCTGTTGAAAAAACCTAAGCTGATAATCTCATAATACCAGCGGGGGTTGGTTTATGTCAAGTGCTAAGTGCAGACTGGTCGAGCAGATAGAAAGGTCGAGTGGGCAGACCAACCGAGCAGACAGTATAGCCGATCAGGCAAAGTCGACCGAATGGTAGATCAGGCGAGCGGGCAGAGTGGTCTAACAGAGAGTCTGACCGGAAGAGCGGTCGATTGAGTAAACTAGAGTAGTCGACCGAGTTGTTCATCCAAGCAGGCTGAGAAGCTTAGCAGGCCGAGAGGCCGAGCAAACGTGCGGATGAGTTGTCGAGCAAGCGAGTGGCATTGCAAGTGAGCGGTCGAGCGAGTGAGCAGCCAGCCGAGCAGAAAAGTAAAGCGACCGAACGAGTGAACAGCAGGACGGGCGTGAAACCAAGCGGAGGAAGAGGTCGAGCAAATGAGCGAACTGGCGGGCAGAGAAGTCTAGCGGGTGAGCGAGCGTGATTCCCACCAAGCATTGATGGTCACGACGAACTGAGTAGTACCCTACTGTTATCACAGGCACTTCGTCGAACATGAGTTAAATGACAGAGGAGGAGGGGAACGGAGGTAGAGAGCTACTGCTTCTTTTCTACGTGCAGGTCGTGCTCGTACACTAGTTAACATGGTTCAATACAATCCTGGCCCTGGATTTGGACCCCCTTGCGCATCCATGCGTGAGAGAGTCTCTCCCCATGAATGTTTTCACATCATCGATGCATGTAAATCAATCTAAACTAACTAATATGCCTTGAAACTCCCAATATGGAACTAAAGTCTTATTCACAATGGAGAGCTTCTTTCTTCTTCCATCACTTCTCCATTCATATATATCCAATAATATCAAAAGATTTATAGTCCAATATATTACTTTCACTCTTCTAAATCTTACTGTACTAAAAAAATTCTTGATTCATAATCTTTATTAATTTAGAGAAATTATTTAAAAGTTCAGTTTCCTTTATTTTGGCATAGTGTCATATTTAGACTTTAACACCTCTAATTTACTCTATGACAATACTATTAACTTCCTTACACTCTCTTTGAGTTTATCCATGCTACATTTTAAAAATTTTAGAAGAATCTAAGTCATTCATGAGTTTTGATTTTAACATATTAGATAAGTCAATTTCAATCTAAACTTTATCCAATAAGTTGCTTTTACTCTCCTAAGTCTCTCCTAAGTCTCACCATGCTAAAAAAACCTCTTAATTTATAACCCCTATTAGTTTTAAAAAATTATTTTAAAAATGCATCCTTAGTATTGATTTCGATAAACCATCTTCACATTACTACTAATTTCATTAAAGCATCACCATCTTTATGTTGATTTCATCCAAGTATCACCACCTTAGTGTTGATTTAGTCAAGGTGGTGATGCTTTGACGACCAATGTGGTGATACTTTGACGAAATCAGTAAAGATATTTTAATGAAATCAATACTAAGGTTGAATTTTTAAAATAATTTCTCTAAACAGATAAGGTCATGAATTAAGAGTTTTTGAGCATGATAAAACTCAAGCGAGTAAAAGGACCTTATTGGATAAAATTTGAACTAAAATTGACTTATCTAGATACATCAATCACTTTTGGTCCAAATTTATTGATGGCTTAGGCATAGATAAAATCAGGAGAGTGCAATGAAATTATTGGTGTTGTCCTATGCCAAAAGTAAAGAAGGCTGAATTTTTTAAATATTTGTTCTAAATGGATAGAATTAAGAGTTTTTTGGCATAGTGAAACTTAGGAGAGTGAAGGAATTTATTGGATAAAGTTTAGATTGAAATTGAATTATCTAGATTAATTAATAAGTTTTGGTCAAAATTTATTGATTGCTAAGATGTTTTTGAAATTTTAACATGGACAAAATCAAGAGAGTGCAAGAAAATTATTAGTATTATCCTAAGTAAATAAGAGGTGTTAAATTCTAAATATGACATTGTATCAAAATAAAGAAAATTAATTTTTAAAATAAAATTTATAAACGGATAGAAATTATGAATCGATTTTTTTTAGCACCATGAAACTCAAAAGAGTGAACTTATTGAATCGAATCTCTTGATATTCTATCTTTAGATCACCAACAGAAAATTAATTTTTTAAATAAAATTTATAAACGGATAGAAATTATGAATCGATTTTTTTTAGCACCATAAAACTCAAAAGAGTGAACTTATTGAATCGAATCTCTTGATATTCTATCTTTAGATCACCAACATGATAATGCTTTGATGAAAATAATGTCAAGTGGTGATGTTTTGACAAAATTAGCACCAAAGTGCTAATGCTTTGAAAAATTAGTGCTAAAATGATGATACGTTTAAAAAATCAATATTAAGATTTGATGAATTTTGATGAATTTAATATCGATATGGTGATATTTTAACGAAATCAGTGGTGATGCTCTGAGCAGCAGCACTGAGGTGATAATGTTTTAACCAAATCAACAACACAATATTTTTTTTATTTTTGATTTTTCTGTTTCGTTTTTTTTCTTGTAATTAGCTAAAAAAATAAAAAGTAATTTTTTACTTTTGTTAACGTTCATTTAATTTTTATAATTTTTTAACCTTCTTTTGTATTGTTAAAAATATTAATTTTTTATTAAAACTATAATTTTTTTATAAAAAATATGGATAAATTTAAAAGATTTGACTTATATTTTTTTTAAAATAAACATTTTATGATGATCAATGATTTATGTATGAAATTCCTTAATGAAATAATTATGTTTTTATTTTTTTTCTTGCTTTCGTCAGTTCAAAAAGATGGGAAGGTATTTTTGGAATTAAGTGCTTCCTTTGGAAACAATAAATTATGATGCACCTTTTTGGGAATTCCATATCTTTAAGTGCTTCGTTTGGTAAAATGCCAAAGTTTGAAGTACAACTTATATATATGCTTCGCTTCGAAGTGTGGATTCATGAAAAAGAATCTCGAGACCCCCACGGAGTGTGGTCTAGTTGTAAAGAAATTTGAATTCTAATAAAAAATAAATATTCTAGAGATTAGCCTTTAAGTATGCATGAGTTGAGCTCTGAATTTACTCGATAGGTGAAATAAAAGGGAAGATAGTAAGATTAGTTGAGTGAAGCTGTGACTTCTATATTATAAAATAAAATTAAAAAGGATATCAGGATAGAAAAAACAGTAATTGACCTAAATGCGCATTTAAAATTAAGAAATTCTCCAAAGATGTATCTAACTTTCATATTTCCCAAAAGACGCACTTATTTTCTAATTTATCCCTTCCATCAATCACTATGATACTGCATTCAAATAATAGTAATATTGTGATACTGAATTTTAAAGAATAGTATCATTGTGATATTAATTTTCAAAATACAATCCACGATGGTGCTCGCTTTAGGGTTTATGCAGCACCACAATGACACTGATTTTTTAAATATAACATCATTATGGTGTTGTTTTTTGAAATACAGTATTATTATGATGTTGTTCTTTGAAATCCAACACCTAATAATGTTGATTTTTGAAAATCAATACTAAAGTAGATTGGCATTGTTGAATAAGTGTGAATGGAGAAGAGGTGGAAGAGAAGAAGCTCCATTGTGAATGGGACTTTAGTCCCACATTGGAAGTTTCAAGGCAAGTTTGTTGGTTTATATTGATTCACATGCATTGAAGATGTGAACAAATGCATGGGGAGAGGCTCTCTCTCACGCGTGAGTGCGAGGGGGGGTGCAAATCCAGGGCCCGGATTGCATTGAACCAAGTTGACTCGTGCGCGAGCGCGACCTGCGCACACGAATGCCGGACCGGTCGGGACAAAAATTTGCCCAAGCAGAACAATCAACATTTTGCCACGTTGAACTTTTTGTTGCTGTAAAACGGATACATTAATTCGAGATTAATGCAGAATAAAACCGGCCGAATAATAATGAGTGAAACGGTAGCCGTTTCGCTGTTCGGCTAATAATGACCATTAAGGTCATTAACACTGTCGTTGATCTGAGCTCCTATATAAGGAGGCTGTGATCACAGGCAGAAAAGAAGAGAGAGCAACAAAGCAAAGGTCCTCCTCCTCGTTCCCCTCTGTCGTGCAACTCTTGCTCGGCAGAGCGCCCGTGATAGTGATCGGGTGCCACTCAGTTCGCCGTGACCACCAGTGCTTGGTAGAATCCACGGTCAGATCGTTGTATCCTGGGAAACAGACCTCCCGAATAGGCCTCGAAGCACAGCCGGAGGTGGGGGCGAATCTGTTTCAAGGAAACTGCGAACTCGCAGGCCTCGATCAATCCACCTGACCCCCTATTCGGCTGAGCTACTGAGCTACCGACCCACCGAGCTGGTCTGCCGACCCGAGCTGCCGACCCGTCGAGCTAAGCTGTCGACCCGCCGAGCTGGTCTGCCAACCCGAGCTGCCGACCCGCCGAGCTAAGCTGCCGACCCGCCGAGCTGGTCTGCCGACCCGAGCTGCTGACCTGACTTGCTGCTCGGACGATTTGCTCAAAACCAGCCCCTGCTGGCAGCCTGAGATTATCCACTCAGGTCATCTCTACTGTAAGTTGAATTTAAATCAGTGCTATTTAAATTCAGCTAATACCCCTAAAATCTCCAGCAGATTGTTTGTGTCCAACAGGCAAGAGGGGTAAAATGGAAAATAAGTGTGTCCTTTGGGAAAATTGGAAGTTGGGTGAACTTTTTGGGAATTACGTAATTTTAAGTGTGCACTTTGGTAAATTGCAGAAGAAAAGTTGGAAGGAAAGGATAGAAAAAGGAAAATAAAGATTCCAATGAGATTTTGGCCACTAGCAAGGTTGGTAGATACCACAAGTGAGGTTGCACACGATCGAGAGTGAGCCCGCTCACAAGAACAAGTTCATTGGTAGTTATGAGTGTGGTTACTTGCGGTCGCGAGCAATCTCACCACGCTTCAAGTGAGGAGGGGAGGGTAACAACCACAAGGAATAGAAAGCTTGCTTTGTCCAATTTTGAGTAAATGAAAAAATACTCAAAAATTGATATATAGATATTTTTTAATATATCCACCTATTATTTTATAATGAATAAACAAAGAAAAGAATTCTATGATTTACCAAAGTTGAGAAATTTTTAAATCATGCACCTTTGGTGCACTGCTTTGGGTGATCTTCTCATTCTACCCCTCCTACCAACCATAAATTTCAATTCTTACTTCCAAAGCATCAGAATCATATTCAAAATATTAAATATAAAAATTATTTCTATGATTAGGATGCATGCAACCTCAACATCTCTCCCCTCCCTCTCTCTCCACTCGTGGAAAGCAAATCTTTCTCTCCCTTCATTTGACCTGTTAATTTATACAATTTAAATTTATTTATTTAAATTAACTATTAAAATCAGAAACTAAGATTTGACATCAAATCTATCTTCTCTAAACTCTATTATTTCATATGGTTGTAAATTCACATAAATTTAAATAGCTCAGGTCTATAAGTGAATTTCGATTAAAATTCATTAATCGACTTAGAGAGCTTATATTGCACCTATTGCAAGTCTTGTGAGTTTATGAAGTACCAAGGAGTCCAAATGTGTCATCCTTTATTATTTTTGGGATTCCCTAGTAGTGCCAAAAGAAAAAAAATCTTTCAAACATTTGAAAAAGCCTTAATCAGTATTTTCTTGGATCTGAATTGGGTAATTATATGTTAACCTAGTAACAAATCATATATCTCTGAACGAATTTCGTTTTGGCTCCTAGAACACCCCAAAATTTATCCAAGTCAAAAGTTATGACCTTTGTCAGGTAAAACCTCTGGACCACCACTAGAAAAGCTTGAAAATAATAATGGAGAGCATATTTAGACTCCTTGCAATCTTAAAAACTCAGAGGACCTAAAATGGATGCAATATGAGCTCTCTAAGTTGATCAACGAGTTTTAACCGAAACCTACTAATGGACCTAGACTATTTGGATTTCTATAAACTTGCACCCACTTGGTAGGGTCAAGTGAGAGGAAGGTAGATATAGTATCAAACTTTGGTTCTGATCAAAGAACACTGTGGGCCTAATGTGAAGAGATCATGACCACAATGGGCCTCATCTAAGAGTGGAGCAAGCCAAACGTGGTCCTGGTCTTTAGGAGAGCAGGTCTAAGATGTTGGTACGGTTAGCACTAACGATTTAACCCAGGTTTTGATGAATGACAAATCAGGTTAAGTTAGTTTGTTGTTGTTTGACACTTTGATCGAGTGTGCAGGAGAAGTCCAGATAGGTCGACGGGCTGACCGGATGTCTGGCACGAAGTCCAAGCGGGTCGACGGGTTAACCGGACGCTTGGCGAGAAGTCCAGCTAGGTCGACGGGCTGACTAGATAGCTGGCACGAAGTCCAAGCGGGTCGACGGGCTGACCGGACGCTTGGCACGAAGTCCAGCTATGTCGACGGGCTGATCGGATAGCTGGCACAAAGTCCAGACGGGTCGACGGGTCGACGGGCTGACCGGACGTCTGGCAGGTAAGTGAGGTAAGTCACTGGAGGGGAGTGACTGCGAGGACGCGTTCCGGGGAAGGGAACATTAGGCGTCGATCCGACTTAGATCCATTTCGGATATCTAAGTCGAGATCGTGACTAGATTCCGGTCTCGGAAAGACGGAATCTAAGTCATACTCTTTTTCTATTACTTTGTTGAACTTTAACTGTGCTAACAATCTGTTTTACAGGATATATATTTGCCTCGGACTAACTCTATTTCGCAGGAGAAGGAGTTCCTAGAAATAGGAGGTCCGGGCGCCCGGAAGGGATCCGGGCGCCCGGAGGTAAGTTTTATCCAAACTCACGCGTCGCCACGTGGAACTTGCTGGTTGGACCTGCCACGTCCCACCAGGGCGCCTGGAAGGGATCCGGGGCGCCCCGAGCCTCATATAAGAGAAGGGTCAGAGGGGAGCTTCACAACAACAAAAAGAAAGTCTTCTACTGCTTGCTCTACTGCTCTGCGCTTCTGCGACGCTAACAAAGCTCCGACAATACGCTCCTTTCCTTTTTATTAAATTCTTGTTGGTATTTGTTTTAACTTTCATTAGCATTCATTGTACTATTTTTGTAATCATTATTTCGAATTGCTAGTGAATTGCCCAACGAAAGTACTCACGGAGTACGGGCCTTCGAGTAGGAGTCGTCACAGGCTCCGAACGAAGTAAAAAACATCGTGTTCATTTGTCTAAGTTTTTTTTTTTTATTCCGCTGCGCTTAACTCTTTTCAACGTTGTTTTTCGAATCGATATTCACCCCCCCCCTCTATCGATGTTTCACGATCCAACAAGTGGTATCAAAGCAGGTACCGCTTTGATTTGGTGCAACCACCAATCAGACAGGGGGTGAAAATATTTTTGTTTTACGTTTAATTCAAATATGATATTATTATTAATTTAGGAATTTTTTTCTTCGTTGCAATTAAATCTATATTGGTGCAACACTAATTTAGATACTCCTATTATTTTTTTCCGCACTGCTAATCCAAGACCAAGTCTTGGGATATTCTTTTTCGTTGTTTACTTGTGTGCAGAATGTCTCAACTAGAAGGCTTTAGCACAGTACGTCCTCCCCTATTCAACAGGGATAATTTCTCGTACTGGAAGAAAAGAATGGAGGTGTACCTAAAGACAGACTACGATCAATGGTTCAGCGTCATAAAGGCGTACCGAACTCCAGTCGACAACTCCGGAAATCCACTAGACCCGGAACAGTGGACTCCGGACATGAGGAAAAAGGCATCAACAGAAAACAAGGCAATCAACACGCTACACTGCGGCCTAACACGAGAAGAGCTGAATCGGGTCGGACCGCATCAGAACGCTAAAGAATTGTGGGACAAACTGATCGAGCTACACGAAGGAACGAGCGATGCAAAGGTAACAAAAAGAGACCTACTTTTAAATAAAATATTTAATATAAAAATGCAGGAAGGGGAAACGACAAGTTAACTGCATGCGAGAATCAAGGACGTCCTCAACGGACTCCACGCGATAGGCCACCAGATGGAAAACAGAGATTTAATAAGGTACGCACTAAATGCCTTTCCTCGTAATAGCTTGTGGGCATCGATCGTAGATGCCTACAAAATTTCGAAAAATCTATCTAAGTTAAAATTAGACGAGCTTTTCTGTGAGTTAGATTACATGAACAAACTAATGCTGGAGCCGAGAAAGGTATTGCTTTATTTGCAGGCTCATCCAAAGAAAAGAAGAGCAAGTCTGAATCTGAAGAGGATTCCGGTCAAGATTCAGAAAACGAAGAATACCTGGTGAACTTGGTAAGAAAAATATTCACCAGGAGAAAAAGGTTCACCAGGAGAAAAAGGAGCTTCAGCGAAAAGGACCTTCAAAAGATCAGTCCTCCCGCGGAACAAAAGAATGTGACTTGCTACGGATGCAACAAAAAGGGGCACTACAAGAATGAATGCTCAAGACTGAAATTCGACAAACCGAAGCCAACCAAAAAGAAGGCCCTCAAAGCAACGTGGGACGACTCCTCCTCGGACGAATCGGAGGTAGAAGAACAGAAGCACCAGAGCCACCTCGCGCTGATGGCCAGCGAAGCTGAAACGGAAGACGAGTCGGGAGATGAAGACGGGTCCGAACCCGAATCAAGCCACGAGTCCGTACTCGTTTCCGAAGGCCCGAATGAGGTATATTTTAATTTAAACAGAAAATTTTTTAAAATTATTTCCTGCTTAAATAGTAAGTTAATTAAAATAGAAAATGAAAACAAATCACTCCTTGAGGAAAATCAAGACCTCAAGGAATAAATAAAAAATTCAAATCCAACTCAAGATATAATACTTGAAGAGAATTCATCATTAAAATCAGAAATTAATAACTTAAAAGAAATACTAGAAAAATTCACTACAAGATCAAAAAATCTAGACCTAATCCTGAACAATCAAAAAGCATGTTATAATAAAACCGGACTTGGATACAAGTCAAACTCAAATAAAACCTTTAAATCATTAATAACCCAATACAAATCAACTAATCAAGCTTGGGTTCCGAAAGCGTGTTTGACCACGCGAGTAGGAATTAATCAATATTACATATCTAAAGAAAAAATATATTATATAAACTCGAATAAACCAAATCAAAAACCAAAATACAAATCAAAGAAATCAAAATTTAAACATATTAAAACTCAACAAAATATAAATTATCACCAAGTTAATTTTAACTATAAAAGAAATCGACACAAACCTAAAACGAAAATTTAAATTAAAGGCAATAATTCAGGGGGAGGCTCCAGAATAGCTGGCACCTCCAAAACTAACTTACCCGACAGGGTAACCTACACAAACTAATCCGGCAGGATAATTAGGATTAGTTAAAAAGAGACCAAGTTTAACTTGAATCATGGTACTGGTGAAGTTTTTGGATGATAGTACGTTGGGGAAGCTTGGGCATCGCATGTCTAGAAAGATATGGTTTCGATCTGGTGTATTTGGCCAAGTGGAACTGACCGAAGCTACCCTTAAATGGATCCTAACTAGTTAGACCAAGATTTAGTACTAAGCTCCGTGGATAGGACTATTCGGAAAACCTCGAAAGGTTGGTTACTTCTAATGATGTCCAAGTGACTCACCAAGCTTAGAAGTTTATCCGAAGAATGTTTATTTGTAGAGACCAAAGCTAAACCTGAATCTAACACAAGCTAAACCAAACTCCATAATTAAAATCCAACTCATCTCACAAAATTATAGGATTCCCTGATTGAAAACTTAGATCGGGTGAGATGACTAAGGATCAAAATTAAATTTCGAATTAAATTAATTAAATTAGATTCGAATTAAATTAATTAAATTAAATTTCGAATTAAATTAAATTTCGAATTAAACTATTTAAATTAAATTTCGAATTAAGTTAATTAAATTAAATTTCGAATTAAATTAATTAAATTAAATTAATTAAATTAAATTAATTAAATTAAATTTCGAATTAAATTAATTAAATTAAATTTCGAATTAAATTAATTAAATTAAATTTCGAATTAAATTAAATTTCGAATTAAACTATTTAAATTAAATTTCGAATTAAATTAATTAAATTAAATTTCGAATTAAATTTGTTAAATTAAATTTCGAATTAAATTAATTAAATTAGATTTCGAATTAAATTAATTTAATTAAATTTCGAATTAAATTAAATTTCGAATTAAATCAATTTAAAATTAATTAAATTAAACTTCGAATTAAATAACTAAAATGAACTACGATTAATTAAAATTTAAATTAAATTAACTTTAAAAACTATTTTAAAAATATTTTAAAAATTACTTTAAAATTGAATTAACGTTAAAAATTATTGTAAATTAACTTTAAAATAAAAGACTAACCTTAATTCCTACTCATTGTAGAAACCAAGTGGATTTTGAACAGTGGTTGCTCCAAATACATGATTGGAGATCACACCAAGTTCACTCAACTCACTTACAAAAGCTTAGGAACAATTGCCTTTGGAAACAACGGCAAACTCAAGGTAATCGGAATATGTAATATTGAATTAAAAATAGATTTCATAATTACAAATGTTCTACTTGTCGAGAATTTTAAATACAATCTCCTGAGTATAAGTCAATTGTGTCATACTAGGTATAAGGTTAAATTTCTATCCACAGAGTGTTTAATCAAACATCTAGATAATCCTACTATAAGCCTAAAAGGTTTTAGAAAAGACAACATCTATGCTATCAACTTAACCACCTCTTCAATTAAGTGTTATTTAACATAAAAAGAAGAAACTTGGTTATGGCATAGGAGAATGTCGCACACCAACTTTAGAAATATAAGCAAATTAAATGGACTAGTGACAGGCTTACCGAATTACCTAACCTAGATTCAACCATATTTAATGCTTGTCAACAAGGTAAACAAACAAAATCCACTCACAAACCAACCAATCAGTCACAAACCAACTCGATATTAGAACTTCTACATTTAGATCTTTTTGACTCCCATGGAGTCAAATCCATAAATGGAAACTTATACTGCTTAGTAATAATAGATGACTATTCTAGGTTTACTTGGGTTAAATTCTTAAAACATAAAGACGAAACTTTTGAAATCTTTACAAACTTTTGCAAACAAATTGAAAACGAAAAAGATATTAAAATTAAAAGAATTAGGAGTGACAACGGGGGAGAATTTAAAAATCATAATTTTAACAAATTCTGTCTTGAGAATGGCTACCATCACGAATTTTCGTGTCCTAAAACCCCCCAACAAAATGGAATTGTAGAAAGAAAAAATAAAACTTTACTAGAAGCCTCTAGAACTATGTTAAATGAATATAACTTACCTAAATATTTTTGGGCAGAAGCTGTTAGTACAACTTGCTATGTGCAAAATAGAACAACATTAAATAAAAGACATAATAAAACTTTCTTTGAAATATTTTATAACAAACAACCCAACATAAAATATTTTAAAGTATTTGGGTGTCCAGCCTACATCTTAAATACTAGAGAACACTTAGGAAAATTTACCTCTAAAGTAGAAAATGAAATTTTTGTAGGATATTATCTAAATAGTAGGGGCTACAGAATATATAATAAAATTATGTTAAAAATCGAGGAAACCACAAACATAAAATTTGAAGAAACCCTAGGACAAAATCAACTTCAACCTATTGAAAATAATAATTCTGAAGAAACCAATTAATCCCTAGATCATGAAGAAGATGAACACACTCAAGCAAATCAACCCCCTAGAACTATAAAAATCAATCCTAACCATCCAACTGATCAAATAATTGGTGACCCAGACCTAAAGGTTCAGACCAGATCATCCTTTAGGAACCTAAGTCAAATTTCCCTGATTTCAAAAATTGAACCCAAAACTGTAGTTGAATCCCTACTTGATCCAGATTGGATCATCGCTATGCAAGAGGAACTAGCTCAATTTGAGCGTAATAAAGTTTGGGATCTAGTACCACCACCTAAAGATAAGAAAATAATAGAAACAAAATGGGTATTTAGAAACAAATTAAGTGAAACTGGGGAAATTACTAGGAATAAGGCTAGGCTAGTTGCCAAAGGGTTCAGTCAAGTTGAAGGACTTGACTACGATGAAACCTATGCCCCAGTAGCCAGATTAGAATCCATTAGAATGTTACTAAGTTATGCAACCCATAAGGGATTCAAACTATATCAAATGGATGTTAAGTCAGCTTTTCTTAATGGACTGATAAAAGAAGAAGTTCATGTAGGTCAGCCTCCTGGATTTGAAAATCTAGAACATCCTGATTATGTCTTTAAGTTAAAGAAAGCATTATATGGACTTAAACAAGCACCCAGGGCATGGTATGAAAGGCTAACATCTTACTTAACATCCAAAGGATTCAACCAAGGTCAAATCGACCCAACCTTGTTTGTTAAATTACTAAATAACGACATATTTATAGCACAAATATATGTAGATGATATAATATTTGGTTCAACTAACTCAGACTTTTTAGAAGAATTTATCAACCTAATGGAACAAGAATTTGAAATGAGTTTAGTAGGAAAATTGACATATTTTCTAGGATTACAAATTAAACAAACATATGAAGGAAATTACATTTATCAACATAAATACACTAAAGAATTACTTAAAAAATTCGGAATGGAAAATACAAAAGAAATAAAAACACCCATGGCAGTAAACACAATCTTAGACAATGACCCAAATGGAAAACCAGTGGATCTAAAGTATTATAGAAGTGCAATAGGTAGTCTACTTTACTTAACTGCAAGAAGACCTGATATCTTATTTGCAGTTAGTATGTGTGCTAGATACCAAACCTGTGCTAAAGAATCCCATTTGACTCAAGTCAAAAGGATTTTTAGATATCTTAAGGGAATAACAAACGTAGGAATTTGGTATCCTAGGACCAATGACTTTAAATTAATAGGATATTCCGATTCAGATTATGCTGGATGCAAATTAGACCGCAAAAGCACAAGTGGTGGATGGCAACTACTAGGTCCATCACTTGTTAGCTGGTTTAGTAGAAAGCAACATTGTGTTGCACTATCTACAACTGAGTCAGAATACATAGCCATAGGAGAATGTGTAGCCAATTATTATGGATGATGCACACCTTAAAAGATTTCAACTTAAAAATCTCAAATGTAAAAGTGTTAATTGACAATATTAGCTCAATAAATTTAACAAAAAATCCAGTGCATCATTCAAGAACCAAACACATTGAAATCAGACACCGCTTTATCAGGGATCATGTTACCAAGGGTGACATTGAACTCAAATACGTTGAGTCCAAGTCAAACTTAGCTGACATATTCACTAAACCACTCCCTGAAAGTGAATTTAGCAATTTGCGTAGAAAACTAGGAATGTGCCTAATAGACTAGGAGTTTCAAATTTCAAAAATGGTTATTCTCAAATTATAGGTTAAAACATATTTCATTTTCAAAACTTTCCTATTTTTAGATTTTTAAATATATTTTTAGCCTTAGACTAGTTCAAAATCCTTAGAAAGCATGTACCCATAGGACTAGTTTTGAGCATCTCACCAAAACCCTAGGCTTACCTTGCTTGTGTTTGACGAACATAGAAAGGGGTGAGATGTATAGGCCACTTGCCTAAGACTTAAGATGCTTATTTCAGTGCATCGATATAAGTCTGGGCGTTAAATACAAAATATACATTAATCAAGTTTTAGTTAAACTTAACTTGACTAACCAAGTGAAAGCTGCTATCTTCTGATAAGTCAGTCAGTAACAAACTGGTTAGACATTTGATTTAATGTCAGATTCAGGGGGAGAAATAAAACTACTTCAGTTTTTCAAACTTAATTTTGAAAATAAACTTTTCAAGTATTTTAAACCATGGTTTTAAAACTAGTACTCTTGAACTTTGAAAATTTGATTCTGGAAAAAGAATTTTACAAAATTATTTTGAAAACTCCTTTGTTTTGAATATTTTTAGAAAATACTTTCAAAATTTTATGTCAAGTTCAGGGGGAGGAATTAATTAAAATTTTCCCTTTATTTAAAAATATTTTAAAATTTTTGTTTGAAATCTTGAACTTTTAAACTTTGACCTTATAAATTATACTTGAAAAATCAGCTATCTTTCAAGATTTAGCTTTTTTTTTTTTAAGAAATAAAAGCTAAATAATCTATGTTCTAAACTCTCCCAGATTAACTTGACATTATTTCTTACTTTGTCTGAGGTCTGTATCTATGCTTACTTTATTCATACTTACTTTTGATGAATGCCAAAGGGGGAGGGTTAGGTGGTTAAGTTAGCTAAACCAATTTGAAAATACAAACTAACTTTAAAACCATATAAATGCATGTTGTTTCTTGCATATGTTTTCACTAACTTAACCAGGTTGTCATTCCATCAAAAAGGGGGAGATTGTTGGTGCGGTTAGCACTAACGATTTAACCCAGGTTTTGATGAATGACAAATCAGGTTAAGTTAGTTTGTTGTTGTCTGACACTTTGATCGAGTGTGCAAGAGAAGTCCAGATAGGTCGACGGGCTGACTGGATGTCTAGCACGAAGTCCAAGCGGGTCGACGGGCTGACCGGACGCTTGGCGAGAAGTCCAGCTAGGTCGACGGGCTGACTAGATAGCTGGCACGAAGTCCAAGCGGGTCGACGGGCTGACCGGACGCTTGACACAAAGTCCAGCTAGGTCGACGGGCTGACCGGATAGCTGGCACAAAGTCCAGACGGGTCGACGAGCTGACCGGACGTCTGGCAGGTAAGTGAGGTAAGTCACTGGAGGGGAGTGACTGCGAGGACGCGTTCCCGGGAAGGGAACATTAGGCGTCGATCCGACTTAGATCTATTTCGGATATCTAAGTCGAGATCATGACTAGATTCCGGTCTCGGAAAGACGGAATCTAAGTCATACTCTTTTTCTATTACTTTGTTGAACTTTAACTGTGCTAACAATCTGTTTTACAGGATATATATTTGCCTCGGACTAACTCTATTTCGCAGGAGAAGGAGTTCCTGGAAATAAGAGGTCCGGGTGCCCGGAAGGGATCCGGGCGCCCGGAGGTAAGTTTTATCCAAACTCGCGCGTCGCCACGTGGAGCTTGCTGGTTGGACCTGCCACGTCCCACCAGGGCGCCCGGAAGGGATCCGGGGTGCCCCGAGCCTCATATAAAAGGAGGGTCAGAGGGGAGCTTCACAACAACAAAAAGAAAGTCTTCTACTGCTCTGCGCTTCTGCGACGCTAACAAAGCTCCGACAATACGCTCCTTTCCTTTTTATTAAATTCTTGTCGGTATTTGTTTTAACTTTCATTAGCATTCATTGTACTGTTTTTGTAATCATTATTTCGAATTGCTAGTGAATTGCCCAACGAAAGTACTCACGGAGTACGGGCCTTCGAGTATGAGTCGTCACAGGCTCCGAACGAAGTAAAAAACATCGTGTTCATTTGTCTAAGTTTTTTTTATTCCGCTGCGCTTAACTCTTTTCAACGTTGTTTTTTGAATCGATATTCTCCCCCCCTCTATCGACGTTTCATGATCCAACATAAGCGTTATAGCTAAAAGTTAGCATAATATTAGAGCACCTATAAGGAGCCTAAAATAAGTAATATAGGGAATATTTAGACTCATTTCAACCTCAAGAACCTACAGGGCATGAAATGAGTGTAATTTGAGCTCTTTAGGTTGATTAATGGATTTTGATCAAAATCTACTAATGGACCTAAGATATTTGGATTTCTATAAACTTGCACCCACCTGGTAGGGTTAAGTAAGAGGAAGGTAGATATAATGTTGATGCGCGTAGATTATATACACTTTTATACATGTTTGGACGCACATCTACTTGTATTTCATTAGCATAATCTATGTTTATTGCATCCTATTTCATTATAATGTTATACTTTTATTATAATGGTATACTTTCATTATATTTTGTTCGGAGATCTGCTCTTTGCTTATTTTGATTGATAGGACGTTATTTGGAGCGAAAATGGAGCTAAAACACACACAGGAGCTTGGGTCGTGTAGGCCACATGACCGTGTGGCCATTATCATGCTTTGGCCATGCCAAA
This sequence comes from Zingiber officinale, assembly GCF_018446385.1. Lineage (NCBI taxonomy): Eukaryota > Viridiplantae > Streptophyta > Magnoliopsida > Zingiberales > Zingiberaceae > Zingiber > Zingiber officinale. The sequence continues at coordinate 104,437,200 of NC_055991.1, forward strand.
TAGCACGGTCGTGCCAATGCTCCAGAGACAAGGAAAGTCATAGTCATGTGATCCACACAGTCGTGCTTCCCCATCAGAGGTAATTCAAGCCACGATTGTGTGAGCCACATGGTCATGCCATTATCCCCATGGCCAGGCAACACATGGTCGTGGCAAATGGCACGGTCGTGCCAACTTTCCAGAGGCGAAGAAGGTCATGACCGTGTGAATCCACACGGCTGTGTGACTTTAACAGAGAAGAAGAAGGCCACGACCGTGTGACCCACACGGCCGTGTAACTCAACCCGTGAGGAAGTTGGGTGAGGCCGTGTGACGAAGAACATGGGGTCGTGACGCTAAAACAGAGTTATGCTGAATTCTGGACAGATTGCAGACTAATCATAAAACGGCCATAACTTTGCGCTCTGTTGGAGTTTAGGGTTGTTCTTTATACCGAAACATAGCTGACTTCAAGATCTACAACTTTGCTTCAAATCCAATAGAGAGATAGCACTGTCTGCCCATGCTAAATGGCACGGTCGTGCCTCTTAACCGCGGGTTCATCTGGACCTCCGCCCAGACTGCAGACTAAACTTTGAACCATCATAACTTTCGGCTCGGTTTGAGCCATGGCTCGATCCAAGTATTAGATTTAAGATAATTTCAATAGATACAACTTTGGTTCAGGGTGAATCACGAGAAAACCGGGTTTAATGGGTGAAAATATGGTTTACCGAACCCTTGTAATTCTGGTTTTCCTAGGCAATTTGGAGGAGGTATAAAAGGGTCAAGATCCTCATTCTTTGACTTATCTTGAGTTTGGGACTTCGTCCCTCTCCTTGGGGAAGGGTTCTTCCCTTAGGGGGAAACCCTAGAGCTTCATTCACCTCTATTCATTCATGATCCATCCATCTCCGGAGCAAGGAGGCATCCCCAAGACATCGAAATCATCGATCGATAAGCATCTCTTCTTCCCCTTCTTCTCAAATCTAGGGTTGTAAGTATGCTTTTCTTTATATTTTGGGATTGTTCTTCCTTAGCAATGAAGTAGATCTCCAGATCTAGGATGTAGAAAGTATTTGTGATATAATGGAGATGTAAAACTATGTAGATTTGCCATGTTTATATTCAATGACTTGTTAATGCCTTGTTCATTTTTGATGATATATGTGTGTGAATGATTATATATATCTTTTGCATATTCTATCAAATAGTTATGTAGAATTGTTAATCCCGTAGAGGGGATACCTTAGATCGTATGACCGAGGGGCGTCGTGACAGGGCTGCCCCGCTAACGGACATCTAGGGTATCACCTTGAAAGGAGAAGCAAATCTCCATAAGGAAGTAGGGGATCATGCGTAATCACTATTTCTATTTCTATGTTATTGTGTGTTAGTGTGTTTCTATGTTATATAACTGAGGGGCGTCGTCACAGGGCTGCCCCGCTAACAAACTTCATGTTGGGATGTATACTATAAGCCTAGCTTTTGTATGAATATCTATTTTTGAGATATTTTGAAATGAGAATCACTTTGGTCAAATGTATGCATTTTATATTTATATGTCGATGCAGTTGTTCATTTAATTTATATTGTAGATAACATGGTGTGTGGTGCCGCACAGAAGATCATGTTATCGGTTCCTTATAAATTATAAATAGTAGCTCACAACCAAGATGGATAGGGGTAAACCATTGGAACGGTTGCAGTGTAATTTGGTATTAGTTTATCTTGACTATATAATTACACTAGTACACTATATGTGTGTTGAGCAGGACCATTTGAGGTTGTTCGATTTATACTGACTGCATAAAAGAACAAAACCTCTATTATTATGAATGTGTGTACTCTTAATCCCGATATAATAACAAACACATATACTTAGTATTTATTTCTTTAACTTATCAATGGGTGATATTTATTCGTTAAATCAATAGGCCCGATAAGTTGGGAGATAGTACCATTTATATGGTGTGTTGTTGATTATAAAGGGAAACTGTATCCTATTTATTTAGGTTGATGATGTCCCCTTGAGGAGCTCATAAGAATTATCATGTAAACCCTACAGGTGGACTTAGTCCGATGTGATAATAAAGTTGAGTGATACTACTCTTGGAGTCAGATGTTAATTAAGTGAGTTGTCAGTAACTCATTTAATTAACGGGCATACGATATTTTAAACACAGGGAGATTAATGTACTCATGATAAGTAGGAACTCATATTGTAATATGGGATTGATGCGGTAGTTTAATAATGACCCTTTAGTGGCATGGCTTATTATTGATGAACTTGAGTTGGGTGTTCGGGTCGAACATAGGAAGCTCAAGTCCATCAGGAGATCAAAACCAATTCCTCCTCTCAGTTCTTGTTGTAGCCTCTATAAAGCCTCGCATTCACTTATTTTCGTTTTGCTTCCTCCCCAAGAAAGGGGTCGGCCAAGCCTTGCTTGTTGCCCAAGCATAGGGCCAGCCAAGCCTTGCTTGGTGCCTAAGCAAAGGGTCGGCCACAATAAAAGAAAAAAAGAAAAAAAGAAAAAAGAAAAAAAAAGTTATGAAATGAAGATTTTTTTTCTCTCAACATAATTCTAAAAAATCTATTAATTTTTCTCCTTTTTTTATCTGACGCCAAGGGTTATAAAAGGAGAGGAGGTTGTGCCATAAAAACATCAAGTAAGAAATGATAAGTTTTTCTTCACAACCAAAACCCTCTCCTTTTCTTTCCTCTAGGGTCGGGGCCCAAAACCCCTCCCTTTCTTTCATCTAAGGTCGACGTCCCATCCCTTTCTTCCTCCCTTTCTTCCCTCTAGGGTCAGTGTTGGTGCGGTTAGCACTAACGGTCAAACTCAGGTTTTGATGAATGATAAATTAGGTTAAATTAGGTTTGTCGTTGTCTAACACTCTGATCGAGTGTGCAGGCGAAGTCCAGACAGGTCGACGGGCTGACCGGATGTCTGGCACGAAGCCCAACTAGGTCAACGGGCCGACCGGATAGTTGGCACGAAGTTCAAACGGGTCGACGGGCTGACCGGACGTTTGGCACGAAGTCCAGCTAGGTCGACGGGCTGACCGGATAGCTGGCATAAAGTCCAGATGGGTCGAAGGGCTGACTGGACGTCTGGCAGGTAAGTAAAGGTAAATCACTGGAGGGGAGTGACTGTGAGGACGTGTTCTCGAGAAGGGAACTTAGGCACCGATCTGACTTAGAACCATCTCGAAACTCTAAGTTGAGATCTTGACTAGATTCCGGTCTCGGAGAGACAGAATTTAATTAATACTCTTTCTGTTTATTATAACTACGCTTAACTCTTTTCAACATTTTTTTTGTTATCGATATTCACCCCCCTCTATCGATTCTTCACGGTCCAACAAGTGGTATCAGAGCAGGTATCGCTTTGATTTGGTGCAACCACCAATCAGACAAGGGGGTGATCTGTTTAAAAAAAAAAAATCTTCTTTCGACTTTCAGTTTTTCGTATAATTCCAAACTGGTATTATTACCTTTTTGGAAATTTCTTTCCATTGCAGTTAATCTAAATTAGTGCAACACCAATTTAGTTTTCTTTATTATTTCTATTTCTTCCCGCACTACTAAATCCAAAACCAAGTCTTGGGATATTTTTTGTCTAGCTACTCTCTTGTGTGCAGGATGTCTCACATCGAAGGTTTCAATACGGTGTGTCCTCCCCTATTCAACGGAGATGATTTTCCGTACTGGAAGAAAAGGATGGAAGTCTATCTAAAGACAGACTTCGATCAATGGTTGAGCGCCACAAAAGCCTACCGAGCACTAGTTGACAGCTCCAGGAATCTATTGGATCCTGAACAATGGACGTCAGACGTAAAGAAGAAGGCATTAATGGAGAACAAGGCGATCAACACATTACAATGCAGACTGACAAGGGAAGAGCTGAACCGGGTAGGACCGCACCAAAACGCAAAAGAACTGTGGGACAAGTTAATCGAGTTGCACGAAGGAACCAACGATGCTAAGGTAACGAAATGAGATTTACTATTAAATAAAAATTTTAATATAAAAATACAGGAAGGAGAAACAGCAAGTCAGCTCCATGCGAGGATCAAAGACATCCACAACGGGCTCCACGCGATAGGCCACTAGATGGACAACAGAGAACTAATCAGGTATGCATTAAATGCATTTCCACGCAATAATTTGTGGGCATCCATCGTAGATGCCTACAAATTTCTAAGACCCTATCTAAACTTAAATTAGATGAATTATTTTGTGAATTAGAGTTACATGAGCAGACTAACACTGGAGTCGAGAAAGGTGTTGCTTTATTTGCAGGTTCCTCCAAAGAAAAGAAGAACAAGTCTGAACCTAAAAAATATTATGACCAAGACTCCGAAAACGAAGTGTACCTGGTGAACTTGGTAAGAAAAATGTTCACCAGGAGAAAGAAAAGCTTCAGCAAGAAGGATCTACAAAAGATTAGTTCTCCAACCGAATCGAGGAACGTGACATGCTACAGATGCAACAAGGGGCACTACAAGAATGAGTGTCCGAAATTGAAGATCGACAAAATGAAGCTTGCCAAAAAGAAGGCCCTCAAAGCGACGTGGGACTCCTCCTCCTCAGACGAATCGGAGGCCGAAGATCAGAAGCACCAGAGCCACCTCGCGCTGATGGCCAGCGAAGCAGAGTCGGAAGACGAATCGGAAGACGGGTCCGAACCCGAATCGAGCCACGAGTCCGTACTCATTTCCGAAGGTTCCGAAGAGGTATACCTAACTTTAAATCGAAAGTTTTTTAAAATTATTTCTTGCTTAAATAGTAAATTAGTTAAATTAGAAAATGAAAACAAGTTACTCCTTGAGGAGAATCAAAACTTCAAGGAACAAATTGTAAATAATAATCCAACTCAAGATTTAACACTTGAGGAGGAGAATCTATCACTAAAATCAGAAATTAATAATTTAAAAGAAATGTTAGAAAAATTTACAACAAGATCAAAAAACTTAGATCTAATTTTAAATAATCAAAAGGTATGTTATAACAAAACCGGACTTGGATATAAGTCAAACTCAAATAAAACTTTTAAATCATTAATAACCCAACACAAATCAACAAGTAAAGTCTGGGTTCCGAAAGCGTGTTTGATCACGCAAGGAGGACTTAACCAATATTATATACCTAAAGAAAAAATATATTATATAAATTCGAATAAACCAAATCAAAACCCAAAATACAAACCTAAACCAAAAAATTCAAAATATTTTAAAACTCACCAAAACTTAGACTATCACCAAGTAAATTATAACTATAAAAGAAATAGACATAAACCTAGAACTAAAAATTAAATTAATGGCCAATAATTTAGGGGGAGGCTCCAGAATAGCTGGCATCTCCAAAACTAACATATCCGATAGGGTAATTAGGACTAGTTAAAAAGGGACAAAGTTTAACTTGACCTATGGTACTGGTGAAGTTTTGGATGATAGTACGTTAGGGAAGCTTAGTCTATGCATGTCTAGGAAGATATGGATTCGACCTAGTGCATTTGGCTAAGTGGAACCAGCCGAAGCTACCCCTTACGAATCCTAACCAGTTAGACCAAGGTTTTGTATTAAGTTCAGTGGATAGGACTATTTGGAAAATCTCGAAGGCATGGTTACTCTAATGATGTCCAGGTGACTCACCATAGCCCAGAAGTTTATCCAGAGAATGTCTATTTGTTGCACCCAAAGCTAAATCTGAATCTAACACAAAGTTAAACTAAACCCTAAAATTGAACCTAATTCATCCCACAAAATTATAGGATTCTCTAATTGAAAATTTAGATCGGGTGAGATGACTAAGGATTAATTTTAAAATTAAAATTGAATTTCAAATTAAAATTAAAAATTAAATTAAAGTAAAATTAAAATTAATTATAATTAAAATTAACTTTAAACAAAAAAAATATTTTTTAAATTAACTTTAAACTTAAAAATTATTTTTAACTTTAAACTTAAAATTAATTATAATTAAAACTAACTTTAAACTTAAAAAAATATCATAAAAATTATTTTAACATAAAAATATATTTTAAAAATTATTAAAAATTTATTTTTTAAATTATTTAAAAATTAATTTTTAAAAATCTCTTAAAAATTTATTTTAAAAATTCAATTAAAAAATTCTTTAAAAATTCATCTTAAAAATCTTTTAAAAATTTGTTTTAAAAATTCTTTAAAAATTTATTTTAAATTTTTTTAAAAAATTTATTTTAAAAATTCATTTTAAAAATTCTTTAAAAATTTTATTTAAAACTTTTTTAACAATTATCTTAAAAACTTTTCAAAACCATTTTAAAAATTCTTTTAAAAATTATCATAAAAACTTTTAAAAATTCTTTAAAAATAATTTTAAAAAATTCCTTTAAAAATTTTTAAAATAATTTTTAAAAGAAGATTTTAAAAATTCTTTAAAAAATTCATTTAAAAAATTCTTTAAATATTCATCTTTTAAAAAGTTATTTTAAAAATTCTTTAAAATTTTATTTTAAAATTTTAATATAAAAATTCTTTAAACATTTATTTTAAAAATTCTTTAAAAATTCATTTTAAAAATTCTTTAAAAATTCATTTATTTTTTTTAAAAAAATCATTTTAAAAATTAATTTAAAAACTAATTTAAAAATTCTGTCGAAAATTATTTTAAAAACTTTTAAAAATATTTTAAAACTTCTTTTAAAAATTTATTTAAAAATTATTTTTAAAACTTTTTAAAATCATTTTAAATTTTTTTTTAAAAATTATTTTAAAAACCATTTTAAAAATTCTTTTGAAAATTCTTTTAAAATTTCTTTTAAAAAATTATTTAAAATCATTTTAAAAAATTCCTTTAAAAATTATTTTAAAAACTTTTAAAACTTCTTTTAAAAATTATTTTAAAAACTTTTAAAAATCATTTTAAACAAACTTTTAAAAATCATGTTAAAAATTCTTTTAAAAACTTATAAAAATCATTTTAAAAAAATAATTTTTAAAAAAAATGTTTAAAAAATTCTTTTAAAAACTTTAAAAATCATTCTAAAAATTCTTTAAAAAATTCTTTTAAAAACTTTTAAAAATTTGTTTTAAAGAAAATTATTTCAAACTTAAATCTGAAACTCCGCCTAAAATAAATTAAACTAGATTAAACTAATTAAAATTTGATTAAATAATTAATAAGTAAATAATTAAAGTAAAAATTTTATACATTAACTGTACTTTAATGTACTTAATTGGAAATAAAAAGTTAAATTATAATTAATACTTTCATTAATCAATTCAATTAATTAATACAAAGGTTAAATTATTTTAAATAAGTATTAAATTATTGAATCAAGTAAAAGTTAACCAATTAGCATTAATTATTGAATTAATAAAATCTTATCTTATTTAACCTGAAACTAAAGCTTAAACGCCTGAATCTAAAATTAATTATTAATCAAACTCAAATAAACAATATACCAAGGGTACAGAGATAATTATGTAAATAATATAAGTATTACTAAATTAGAAAAATATATTAGGGTTTTGAAATTTTACACACCCAAACCTTAGCATTATATTAAGGGGGAGTAATAAAATAAGGAAGATTAATAAATTAAGGGAGAGTAATAAATTAAAGAAGTATTAAATTTAGGGGGGTTTATTTTTTTTAAAAAAAAAAAATTATCTCCTTAAGTGTTTTTCAAATTTGTCTTTCAAATATCTTTAGAAAATTCTACCTCAATTTATTTTAAAAAAAATACTTCAAAAATCTTATTTTTAGAAAATATTTTCAAAAGCTTTATTTTAAATAATTTTCGAATTCAGGGGAAGGAGTTAATTATTTATTTTAAAATCAGTATTTAAAAAACGTTCTCTTATTCTAAGTTTGTTACTTTTAAAAACTAAGTTGTTTTTAAATTTTAATTGTTTTTACTTAGTTTCTTTCAAAATTAAAATTGAAAATTAAATTTTACAAACTAAGTTATGTAAACTAGATTTTACAAACTTAATTTTGCAAATTGAATTCTTTTTCTTGGTTTTGAAAATCAGAGTTTACTTGCTTTTGAAAATCTAATTTGAAAGTTGAACTCTACTCTGTTTTAAATATTTTAAGTTTGCAAGTTGTGATTTTGAAAATTCCTCTATAAGTTATCTTTGAAAAATTATTTTAGAAATTAAATTTCTCAAAATTAGATTTTCCTGTTTTTGAAAATTCCAGTCTACAAACTAGATTTTGGAAAATTAAGTTAATTTTGTAAAACTACTATTTAAAAATTAACTCTTAAGTTAAGAAATTAGCTTTTATATTGCAAAAATTATCTTTTGAAAATTAATCGGCAAACTTAATACTAAGTTATGTTGCTAAATTAGCTATCTTTCAAAACTTAGTCATTTTACAAAAGTTAAGAAATAAAAGCTAAATTGACTATGTTTTAAAATTTAAACTCTCCCAAGTCAACTTGACCTTATTTCGTGCAATGTTTACATTGGTTGTATTCTTTTATTTACATTTTTTATCTATGTTCATGTTTGATGAATATCAAAGGGGGAGGGATAGGTGGTTAAGTTAGTACAACAAAATATCAAATTTAAAATCTAACTTAAAAAACTCTATAAATGCTTGTTTTTACTTGCATATTTTTTCACTAACCTGACTAGGTTGTCATTCCATCAAAAAGGAGGAGATTATTGGTGCGGTCTAACTCAGGTTTTGATGAATGACAAATTAGGTTAAGTTAGGTTTGTCATTATCTAACACTCTGATCGAGTGTACAAGCGAAGTCCAGACAGGTCGACGGGCTGAACTTATGTCTGGCACGAAGCCTAGCTAGGTCAACGGGCCGACCGGATAGCTGGCACAAAGTCCAAACGGGTCGACGGGCTGATCGGACGTTTGGCACGAAGTCCAGCTAGGTCGACGGGCTGATCGGATAACTGACACGAAGTCCAGATGGGTCGAAGGGCTGACCGGACGTCTGACAGGTAAGTAAAGGTAAGTCACTAGAGGGGAGTGACTGTGAGGACGCGTTCCCGGGAAGGGAACTTAGGTGTCGATCCGACTTAGAACCATCTTGGAACTCTAAGTTAAGATCTTGACTAGATTTCGGTCTCGGAGAGACAGAATCTAATTAATACTCTTTTTGTTTATTATAACTGCGCTTAACTCTTTTCGACATTTTTTTTTGTTATCGATATTCACCCCCTCCCCTCTATCGATTCTTCACGGTCCAACAGCCAGCTCCCCATCTCCCCTTGGTGGCTGGGGCTTGGAGGAGAAGAAAAATAAGAGAAGAAGCACCTAGGTGGTCGGCGGTTTGGAGGAAAAGAAGAAGAAGGAGCCGCCCTTTTGATTTGCATTCTTTGGTGGTAGGCGGCTTGGAAAGGAAGAAGAGGTTCGAGTGTTTTGTTTTGGTAGATCGTCGCCCACACGACGTCCAAGAAGAGGAGAGGAATACGGCAGAAGATCAAGAGGCCTTTAGCTACGAAGAAAGGTACAACTAGTTCTTTAATTCCGCTGTGTATCTAGTTTTGCTTTCCTCGTATCGATTTTTTATATCGATTTTGATTACCAACACAAGAGGCCAGCGATCTTGTGCTTCGATCAAGGTACGCTTTGATCAATCAAGAATTTGCTTGATTGATCCAACACATGTCTGATCGAGCATGTGGGTTGCTAGGAAAAGTTTTGTGCTTGTACACATTTTTGTATAGGGGATTTACACAGAACGGAATTCCCAGCGCCTTCACTTCATAGGAATCACTACCATTTAGTAGTGATCCTGTCCGAGCGCTGAGTCGACGGACGCTGGGGACGTGGCACGCTCCGCTGTCTCCGACTGTTGGTATAGATCTCCGGTGAACCTGCAAAGAAGTCGAGCCGGGAGGGGTTTCCTGGCGACGGTCCTCCAACGCTCAAGTCAGGCAATGAGAAATGAGAGAGGCAGCGTAACTGTGGCTACAGTGAGATCGCGCATACCTTCGTCGACGTCTGGGGGTCCTTATATAGGACCCCGGGGAGGCGCGAGCACGCTTCTCAATGCGTGCACGCTTCCCCAAACATACATTAACAAGCACGTGTCAGAAAAGTACCCCTGACGCCATTCCGCAATCGTCCGAGCATATCCCGGATGTGACGGTGGAAGCTTCTGCCGTATGATCCTACGTACGGCTCGGCCGCCAACTCTGCTGCTTGTCAGCGGCAGACGTCTAGAGGATGATGTTATCCCCTGTCTCCTTTGTCCTCTTGCGCCTCCTGTTTGTTCTAGGGCCGAGCGGTTCGGCCGCTCGACAGACATATCTCTTCTGCCTCGGTTGTAGGTATCGGTCCGACCGGGAGGACTCCCGGTCGTATGCTCGGATGAGATTGCTCCTGCCTCTGTTGCCTCGTGCCCGACCGAACGGATAGACCGCTCGGCCATGAAACCTTTTTACCTTGAGCATCGGAAACCCGACTTCTAGTCGGGTTGTCTTTCATTCGGCTCGGGGGATCCCCGGCCGGTCGACCCTCTCCGTCTGGTCCTGTCGGTCGGCCTGCTTCGTCCGGTCGGTCGGGTCTCAGGGTTGAATCTCTTGATCTCTGACCTCCACGTGTCGTTGACCTTCCGCCGCGAGGGTCCCCCATCCTTACCACCGGATCACATGCCTCCCCCTCAAGTCTAGTCGAAGGAGGCTCTAAGTCCGACTGACTAGACTGCCGGTCGGCCGGAGTGACACCGCTCTGCCACTTTCTGAAATGTTCCTCCTCACGACCGCTCGGCCTCTTACTGTCGTCGGCTTTGCTACCGTGTCGACGGTCAACGCTGACGCCCTTCGGATCTCTTCGAGATTCGTGCAAATCCTCTCCATTAAGACCGAGCACGCGCGCTGTGCGCCGTAATGGCGCTCATTAAATGCGCCCTTATGGCATGGTGCCACGTGGCACCTCCGCTGGCGTCATCGTACGGCTCGGCGATGTGTCCGATGGGACATCGGCGGTTTGAAATGAACGGCCCAATGTGGGCCTTGGTTCCTGTGACCTGCATCCGACGATCGAGGCCGATCGGGCCCGACCTTATAAAGCCGTCACCTTCTTCCTCCGCCGCACCTTTGCCTTCGCGTGTCCCGCAGCCTTCTTCGGTGCTTCAGCGTTCCGGCGACTCCGATTCTCCGTTTTCCGACGATTCCCCCGTTTCTTTGTAAGGTTCCTCCGCCTTTCCTCTTTGTTTCCCTCGTGTTTTTTGTCAAGTTCATCCACTGCAGGGGAGAGTCGGTAATGCATCTAACTTCCTACAAGAGCATGAACATAGAAGATAGAAACTAAGAAATCTATGTAACATCACCTAGCATTACAAGGAAACCGAAATCCTAGAATCTATCATCCTCAATCCTCTTAGCTCAATCCCCTCTCAAGATCCATTCTCTCTTCCCTCTTTTTTTCTCTTACTTTTACGTTTGTGTAGATAATTCACCGTGCGAAGTTAACTAGTGCTTAATCAACAGTCCGTGTGGATACGATAATCTTTTATATTACTGATGATGTAACCGTACACTTGCGATGCATAACAAATGTCAAACCTTGGCTCTGATTAAGGAACATTGTGGGTTGGTGTTCCAATGTGCTCCAATATAACACTAACTTTCAGTTAGAATGCTTGGGCCTAGTCTCCTAGAGACTAGGACCATATTGGGCATAATCTGCTCTCATATTAGGCTTAATGTGGTCTTGGTCTCCCCGCACCAAGTCAACAACATTCCTAAATCAAAACAAAGGTTTGACACTATATTTAACTTTCTCTCACTCGACCCTACCAAGTGAGTGAAAGTTTGTAAAAATTCAAATAGCCTAGGTCCATTAGTGAGTTTTGATCAAAACCCAATGATCAATCTAGAGAGCTCGAATTGCACATATTTCAAATCATATGAGCTTCTGAGATTGTAAGGAGTTTAAATATACCTTCCATTACTGTTTTAGAGCTTCCCTAGTGGCGATTTAGAGATTTTATCTTGTAAACACCATAACTTTTGACTCAGGATGAGTTTTGGGACATTCCAAGAGCCAAAATGAAGTCTGTTCAGAGATTTACGATTCTTTACTAAGTTAATCCATAACCACCCAATTTTAGATCTAAAAATATCATTTAAGATCTTTTTGAAGTCTGAAAGACTTTTTCTCTTTGATAGTAGTAGGGAAGCCCGAAAATAGTAAAGCAAGGCACATTTAGATTTCTTGACACTTCAGAAACTCAGAAGACTTGGCATGGATGTAATCAAAGCTCTCTAAGTTGATTACTGGGGTTTTATGAAAATTTATTGATGGACTTAAGCTATTTAGATTTTTGTAAATTTACAACCATATGAAAAAGTAGAGTTTAGAGATGGTAGATTTGATATCAAATCTTGATTTTGATTTTAATAATTAACTAAAAAAAATTAATTATATAAATCGATAGGTGAGAGAAAAGAAGAGAGAGATTTACTTTCCACGAGTGGAGAGAGAGGGAGAGAGAGATATTAAGGTTACATGTATCCAATTACCATAGAAATAATTTTTATATTTAATCTTTTGGATGTGGCTATGATGCTTTGGAAGTATGAATTGAAGTCAGTCGGAAGGATACCCAAAGTAGTAGCCCTTTGGTCATTCTCAAAATATGGTATGCGATTTGAGAATTTCCTAACACGTGATATATATATATATATATATATATATATATATATATATATATATATATATATATATATTTCGCCCACCAAGTAAATCTAAGAAACGAATCGCCCCATAGCCCAATGGCCCAGCATACCAAGTTTTCGAGCAATGTAGGCATTCGAAAGTGTGCTGCTGGAGAATTGAACCTTCAACGCTGAGTGTATCCACCGTGCATCTTGCCAACTCACCATGTCTGGGGGGCCACAGATTAGCCTCACTTGAACAATAAGGGATTGACAAGATCAATAATTCATGGTCATTATACAAATTAAAATTAATAAAATATAATATTTACTTAATTGATGGTTGATACGGTAAAATTCGAAAGCTCTAGATCAACTGAGTACTTCAGGGATGTCGATGGCCAAACACTCCGCGTCTTCTCTGTATTAAGTAGAAGAAGTCTTGTTCAAAGGCACATCAAAGGGAGCCAGTCTCATCCCAACAAATCCTCTCTGATGCTTAAGTAAGATAACGAGAGTAAAAATAATAAGTGTAGTAGAAAGAAGCGAGATGAGTGTATGAGAGTGAATATGAGAATGAGCATACTTTGTCTTCTGATTTTCACCATTCTTTTATAGTTTTTCTGTGTAACGGCAGCTTTTTATCTCATTTTAATTATCTGGTTGTAACGATTATTATTATTCCTTATTATGATTATGCTTGGTTTCCATTCTCTAACGGTCTCACACTCCCATCTCTTGGTAACACATCATCAGTAATTAATCTTCATCATTATTGGTTGTAATCCCATCTCTTGACGTTCTCCCAAACCTTTGTCTCTATCCAAAATTGTGATACAACAAATCGTTTGGTTCTGTACTGATTCCTCGAGCATTGTAAGACCTGACTTCCGAGTGCACTCTGATTTCGACTCCACTTCTTGAGAACCAATCGATTACGAACGCTACTCAGTACTTTCTAATTCCGACTCCACTTCCCGAATACTAATCGACTTCGAACCCGTCTTCCGAGCACAGTGAAACTGTAAACCCATTTCCTGAACCCGAACCCCCCATGGGTTGTTGCTGGTATAAAATCCATGTGCCAAGGCCATTTCATGACGGGCCAGGCCTCCCATCCCGATAATTATGGAGTATCAACTCTTTTATGAAATATATTTCTAAAAATAATCTTGATCAATCCAAATATCAAATCACGGGAGATAAATAGTGTTTAATTTTATTCATAATCAAATCACTAAGTTTGTGATGTTAAATTTCAATTGTATTAAGAAAGTGCTTTTGAAAAAATTACTTTTCGCAAGTAATTTCTATACGCTTTAAAAATTAGTAGAAAATTTTAAAAAATAATAGATAATAATAATCAATGGAAAATTTAATGCATTATGATGAATAAAATAAAAATAATAAATATATTTATCTTGTAGTAGTGATGATATGACAAAACTTATTATTTAATATTCATAATAAAATGAGATGTAATTTTATAATTAATTTTCACTCAATTAATAAATACAGTAATCATTATATATTAATGTTTTTATTTTTTAAAAAAGTATAGTTTTATTTATCAAACAATATAGATTGTAAAATGTCTTTGTTAAATAATTATGAGATTTAGATCATCAAAGCTAAATTACCTTTTATGGTAGCTTGAGTAAGAAAAATAATGGTCCCCTTGGATGGATCTAGTGGCTAGCGTATGAGGTATTGTCACAATGAGATCTGGGGTTCGAATCTCGACAAAGCTGAGGTAAATACCTCCCTTATGTGCTAGTCAGTATTCCAAAGGCTAGTAGCCGCCCGTAATTTACTTCCTCTGTGTTGACCCTGGGATGAATTAGCGGGGGTGCTGGAGATGAGCGTATTCATCTTTTACCACAATTGAATAAGAAAAACAATACATTCTTTCTATACATTTGATATATAAATTTACTAATCAAACATTATTTAAAATTATTTTACCTTTCTTTTCTCTAGAATAGTAAAATAAAGTTCTTAGAAAAAAAATCTTATAATACTTCCCACAAGTTATTAATGTCTATTTAACATCCCTCTCCATATAATGTCCACTCACAAGAGAGATGAGCATTCAAAGGCACCTCTCATCTTTTTTTTTTTTATTATTTTTTAAAAATTGTAAAAATTTTATATTATTTTTTAAAAATAGTAAAAAAAAATTAAAAGTACTACTAATAATAATAATATTTTAAATATTTTAAAATATATTTATTTAATATAATATAATTTTAAAATGATTGAATGGACGATGGGACTCATAAATAATGAATATTAATATTAAAAGGAATGTGGGTGAAAAGAGACATATTGTTATAATGAGTATGTGGTAGTATATCCCATATTTTTTTTAATGAAGTGATGGTGTTATAATGATGATGCATTATGAATGCTCTAATACAAATTTAGTCATCTCTGGAGGTTCACTAATAACAAAAAATGTTGAATATAGTTAGTGATATATGTTTAGTCCCACATTTAAAAAGAAGGAGAAGTTTGACAAGCTTATTAAAGGATGTATATCAAATATATTGTATTTGATTGATGACCAAGTGGAACATATTTATACATATAAATCAAAGATGGGCACTTGGGCATTTGGTTGTATTATTCATTATATATACATGCAATCACTTTGTTAGAATGTATACTAAAAGCCTAGCTTTTGGTATAAACATTTATCTAGAAATAAGAATCACATTGGTCAAATGTCTACATTTATGATAAATGTAGTTGTTCAATTAATTTATATTGTAGATAACTTGGTGTGTGGTGTCACATACAGAAGATCATGTTATCAGTACCTTATAAATTATAAACAGTAGCTCACGACCAAAATGGAAACGAACAAACCATTGGAAGGTCGTAGTGTAATTAGGTATTAGTTTATCTTAACTATATAATTACACTAGTACACTTAGAGTGTATTGAGTAGGACCATTAGAGGTCGTTTCTTTTATATTGACTTTATAAAGGAACAAAGACCTCAGTTATTATGGAAGTGTGTGCTCTTAATCCCAATATAATAACAAGCACATATATTTGATATTTATTTCTTTAATTTATCAATGGGTGAGATTTAGTTCGATAAATCAATAAGCCCGATAAGTTGGGAAATGATATCACTTATAGTGTGTGTTGTTGATTATAGAAGGAAACTGTGTCCCAGTGTTCTAGGTTGAGAATGTCCCCAAGAGGAGCTCATAAGGATTGTCATGTTAAACCCTGCAGGTGGACTTAGTCCGACATGACGATGAAGTTGAGTGGTACTACTCTTGGAGCTAGATATTAATTAAGTGAGTTGTCAGTAACTTACTTAATTAGTGGACATTTGTTATCTTAAACACAGGGAGACTAACACACTCATGATAAGAAGGAGCCCAAAATGTAATTTGGGATTGGTGCGGTAGTTCAATAATAGTTCTCTAGTAGAATGAATTATTATTGATAAAATTAAGTTGTGTGTTCGGGGTGAGCACGGGATGCTTAATTTTATCAGGAGACCAAAACCAATTCCTCCTCTCGGTCCCTATTGTAGCCTCTAGTATATAGAGATTTATACCCACCGCATACCCACCTTCTTACCCATCCAATGGGGCCGGCCAAGCTAGCTTGGAACCCAAGCTAGGGCCGGCCAAGACCAAGTGGATGAGCCATGTAGGTGGCCGGCCAAAGCTTGGGTCCCAAGCTTAGGTGGTCGGCCACTAGAATATTAAAGAGGATTTTTATTAAAATTATTTCTTATGTGGATATCATGATTTTTAAAGAGAATTTAAAAATTAAAAATTTTCTTTTATAGCTTTCTACAAAAGATTAAGAGAAGAGATTAATCTCTTTCCTTATTTGTAGTTTAAAAGGATGATTTTAATTTTTGGTAAAAACTTTCCTTATTTGTAAATCATCTACATGTTTAAAAGAGAGTTTAAAATTTGAAATCTTTCCTTATTTGTTGATTAAAGGAGGATTTTAAATTTTAAGAAAACTTTCTTTTTAACCATGTTCATGATTTAAAAGAGAGTTTAAAATTAAATATTCTCTTTTATAAGTTTCTACAAGAAAAGATTTGATATCTTTCTTTATTTGTAGATTAAAAGATATTTTAATTTATAGAGATAACTTTCTTTTTATCCACATGTTTAAAAGAAAGATTTTAATTTATTAAATTTCCTTTTTATAAACCAATCATGAAGGGATAAAATTATTGGAGAAATTTTTATAAATTTCCAGAAGCAAATAAGGAAGTTTTAATTGGTGTTTAAAATTTTATTTGCTTGGAAATATTATTTGTTATGGCCGGCCATTGTAATTTGAAAAGAGAAAATTGTTTTAATTAAATAAATTTTCCTTTTCAATGGCAAAAGAATTAAGGAAGTTTTTATTAAATTTTCCTTATTTGCCAAGACCAAGGATTATAAAAAAGGGGTAGAGGAGGCTTCAAGGCTAAGGACTCTATTCTATTTTTCTCCCTCTTTTCCTTGGTGTGGTGGCCGGCCCTTCCCTTTCTCTTCTCTCTTATTGTTGTGGCCGAAATCTATCATCTCTTGGAGCTTGGAGGATGTGGCTGGATCAAGGAAGGAGAAGAAGGAGAGAAAGCATGCATCCCTTGGAGCTTGGTTGGTGGAAAATTCTTCATCCTTTGGAAGTTCTTGTGCTTGGCCGAAACTTGAAGGAAGAAGGAAGAAGGTGCCTAGGTGGTTCTCATCTTGGAAGATCGTTGCCCACACAACGTCCGAGGTTAGAAGAGGAATATGGTAGAAGATCAAGAGGTCTTTCTAAAAGGTATAACTAGTAATTTTTCTTTCCGCATCATACTAGTTATTTTTGGAAATAATATTAAATACAAGAGGCATACGATTCTAGTGTTTCGAATTTGTTTTCGATATAGTGTTCTTTTGTTTTTCTTTTCCTTGTGATTTGATTGTTCTTTTCGGTTGACCTAAAGTTATTTTAGGAAATTAAATATTAGCTTTCCTTAAAAGGTTTTGTCTAGTCGGTGGTGGTTGCTCCCATATCCAAGAAGGTCATGTGCCTCGCCACGTCAGTACTGGGAACTAATTTTGGAAATTAATATTTAATAGAATTAATAACTTAGGTGATTTGGATCAAACGTGTTAAGTTCCGCAGGAGATCCAAGTCAAAACCTAAAAGAACAAATAGATTGAGTTTTGGATCAAACGTGTTAAGTTCCGCAGGCGATCCAAAATTTAATTTAAAAGAACACATGGTAGCTAGGAAAAGGTTCAGACCTTTGTACAAAATTTTTGTACAGTGGAACTTCTAGGTTTTCCGAGTAGCAACCAACACACTTTTCCATTATCTACATTGTCTTGGGGGAATTTATATGTTTGTTGTCTATAAATTCTATTTTGTTTTGAGTATCCAGGAGGGAATTTGTCATCAAACCCGACAACAACATAATGGGGGTAAATATTTCTTTCAACAATCTTAAGGAAATTTTTTATCCATTTTTGCAATGCAAGTCACTGGTTCAAAGTCTGTTTTTGATGCATTCAAGTTGGATCGTTTCAATGGGACGAACTTCACTCGTTGGAAGGATAAATTGTTCTTCCTTCTCACTTAATTGGGTGTCACATATCTGCTGCTGCATGATCTGTCTGCAATTCCTGCACCAACTAATAAGGATACTGATGAGATCAAAGCAACTTGGAAGAAACAGGAAGAGGATGAAGTTCCATATAGAGGATACATTCTAAATGCCTTATCCGACAAATTATATGATCTCTTCCGTTCGATCAAATCTCCACAAGAAATTTGGAATGCATTGGAAAACAAATATACATCTGAAAAATAAGGTACGGACAGATTTCTAAGCATGAAATTTTTTGAATTTCGCATGGTTGACAATAAGTCTGTTATGGATCAAGTCAATGAATTGCTTGTCCTAGTTTCTAGACTCAAGGATCTGAAAATAGAAGTGTCTGATCCATTACAAGTGGTTGCAGTAATTGCAAATTGCCAATCACTTGGAATGGATATAGAAAGAAATTATTACACACTTCTGAAGATTTCACCATAGACCAACTCATAAAGCATATTCGAATTGAGGAAGAAACTCAAATTCGCGAGAATAAATTAGCTTATGAGTCTAGTTCTAAGGTTAATAACGTTGAGTCTAAGAAAGCAGGATATTCTGGAAAGAAAAGAAAGTTTGCTGAAACTTCATCTCAAAATTTTGCTAACAAAAATGAATGCAAGTTTTACAAGAAACTAAAGGCAGAGGGAAATGCTGGACAAAAAACTATGAATGTTTTTGAGTGCCCTCCAAGTTCTCCTGATATCGTTGCTATGATTACTGATCTTAAAATCAGCATGATAACTAAATGCAACATGGCAACAAATGAAAATTTTGATGATTCGTAGTGTGACTCCGACGCTTCAGTTCATGTTTGCAATAAAAAAAGTTTATTCAAAAATTATGAATTTGTTGTAAAGGAAGAAAGAGTCTTGATGGGAAATCATGATACGACCATAGTGCTTGGAAAAGGAACCATTAAGATACAATTTAATTCTGGAAAGAAGATGATCTTAATGAATGTACTGCATGTTCCTGATGTGAGGAAGAATTTGATTTCCGCAAGTTTATTATGCAAGAGGGGATTGAAGGCTATTATAGAAGCAGAGAAACTTATAATTTCTAAGAATGATGTATTTGTAGAACAAGGATATTCATGTGACAGAATGTTCAAATTGAGTATCAATAAAAATAATTATTCTACCTATATGATTGTGTTTCCATTTAATTTATGGCATGCTCACTTATCCCATGTTAATTTTAATTTGATTAAATTTATGTCAAAGTATGGTTTAATTTCATATCCAAATGGAAATTCTGAAAAATGTGAGATTTGCATACAAGCGAAAATGATTAGAAAACATTTTCCTAAAAATGAAAGGATAACCAAATTGCTTGAACTAATACATTCTGATATATGTGAATTAAATGGTTACTTAACTAGAGGTGGAAAAAGATATTTCATTACTTTTATAGATGATCATTCTAGATTTACACAAGTTTATTTAATGACAACAAAAGATCAAGCATTTGATATGTCTAAAAACTATAAAGTCTTGGTTGAGAATCAATTGGAAAAGAAAATTAAGATCCTAAGAAGTGATAGAGGTGGTGAATATTTTCCAATTGAATTTTCAAATTTTGTGAAGATAATGACATAATCCACCAAACTAGTGCACCCTACACCCCACAACAGAATGGTTTGACTGAAAGGAAAAATAGAACGTCGGTAGATATGATCGATGTTATGCTTATGCATGCTAAATTACCAGCAAATCTATGGGGAGAGGCATTATTAACAGCCTGTTATGTACACAATGGAATTTCATCAAAGAAAACTAAAACTTCTCCATATGAAGTATGGAAAGGGAGGAAGCCAAATCTAAGTTATTTAAAAATGTGAGGGTGTATAGTTTATTATAGAGTTCCAGATTCTAAGAGGACCAAGTTAGGACCTAGAGCTCTTAAAAGTATTTTTGTGGGATATACTGAAAATTCAAAAGCATACAGGTTGTTGGATGCAGATTCTAATGCTATTACATAATCTAGGGATGTTGAATTTTTAGAAACAAGCTTTTTAAAAGATTCAAAAGGTAATCCACAATCAAATGAAGAAGCCCCTGAAAATGCAACACAAAGCACCTACTATGAATTCTGGTTCAACTAAGAAACAAAAATTAGTAGAACCTCCTAATGAACAAAGGAGGAGTCAGAGAGCAATAAAAGCAAAGTATTTTGGTATTGATTTTATAAATTTACAATCATTGATGTTTTTGGTCTAAGGAAGTAGAGATGAGGTGTTGAGTAAAATACCTATTATTTTGCATTTAGAAGATGATCCAAAAACATATAATGAAGCAATAACTGTTGGAGCAATCTTGCTCAAGACATTACTCATTGTTAATGTTTGATTAAATTAGTTTAAGTTAGACATTAATTGTGATCTAACATAAGTATTGAGTAAGCAGATATGAAGAGAAGACCAAGTATGAAGACTTGGCAAGGAAAGTTCTGGAGGTACGATCTATTGGCAAAATAAGAGACTTAGCATGACAAAGTCAACGGTAGCCGTTGAAGGCAAGCGCAAGGATGAGGAGTCATGAAGACAGAAGCATCCTAAGGGCGCAAGCTGAGGGAAGGTGCTTGGAGGCATGAAGTCTAAGCTAAGGAAGTATTTCAAGTGTGTAAAATAATGTACATCTTAAATTGGACATTTGCTGTAAACTTCAAAGATATAAGGTACCAGTCGACTGGTACCCACACTAGTCGACTGATACCAAGATACAGAATGGATAGAAGGTCGGCAGACAGATTGGAGTCAAGCACCAGTCGACTGATGATAGTACCAGTCGATTGGTAGACGACCATTACGAAATGGCGGCTCAAAATCTCATCAAATCTTTAGTTCCGTTGAAGCCCATCAGTCGACTAATATGTATACCAGTCGACTGATGTCGGGAAAACTATAAAATCTACTGTCAGAGCTTGAAGACAAACTACTGTTCAAAAACTAGAAAAAGTGTTCGTCAAGTGATCTACAAGTCTACAGATATTCACTCTCTTCCTCCTGATTCTACTCTCCATTTTTGTAAAGAGGAAGATAAAATTATGCAAGGGTTTCTCCACCTTCGATTGTGATTCGAGAAGGAGAAGTTTATAGTGGAGCTTAATTGTGTGGGTGTGTGCCTTGGATTAGTCACCTCAAGGAGGTGGAGACCAAGTAAACCAAGGAGTTAGCATTGTTCTCTTGTTTTCTTGTATTTTCTTTATTTCTATTTGCTTCCGCTAACAAGATTGTAGGCAAAATCGAAGAAAGGCTATTCACCCCCCCTCTAGCCAATAGTAAAGGTCCTATCAATTAGTATCAGAGCAAGGTTCGCATCGGAAGACCTCACCGTCAACCGAAGCATCAAAATGGCATTTCAAGAGGGATATAGCACCGCAAGGCCACCCTTCTTCGATGGGAATGACTTTGCATATTGGAAAGGTAGGATGGAGTATTATTTAATGAATGACATTGAAAATTGGTTTAGTGTTGTAGATGGATTCGAGATGCCAAAGGATAGGTCGGGAGCTCCTCTTTCAACCAAGGATTGGACAAAAGAGATGGCAAAGAAGGCTTAAGCAAATGCAAAGGCTACAACAACCCTACAATGTGGACTCTCAAAGGAGCAACTAAGCAAAGTAGGACCATTCAACTCCGCCAAAGAGCTTTGGGAAAAACTCATTGAGTTGAATGAAGGATCAAGCGAATCAAGGAGAGCCAAGAGAGATCTCTTGTTGGGGCATCTTCAAACTTTCACTATGAAGTCCAATGAGACCGTGAGTCAAATGCACGGTAGATTCAAAGAGATAGTGAATGGACTTCATGTAATAGGTGAGAAAATTGACAATCGAGACTTAGTAAGGTATGTTCTCCAATCCTTTCCTAGAACCACCTTATGGGCATCAATGGTTGATGCATATAAGGTTTCTAGAGATCTTTCTTTAGTTAAGCTTGATGAATTGTTTTGTGAGTTTGAACTACATGAACAAGCTAATGTGGTTTCAAAAGAGAAAGGTATGGCTCTTGTTGTAGAAAAGAAGGAAAAGAAAAAGAAGAAAGAAAAGAAGGTGGAATCCTCATCATCCGAATCCGAGCAAGAATCATCGGATAGTGATGATGAAATGTCGGCAAGTGAAGTGGCATTATGTTAAGAAGATGATGGGAAGATCAAGGAAATTCACAAGGAAGGATGTGAAGAGAATGTTCCAACCCTCAAAAGGTAAAAGTAATCAAAGTTCAAGTTTTAACCCTAATGTCATTTGTTATGGATGTAGTAAGAAAGGACACATCAAGCCAAATTGCCAGGAATTAAAGAAGAAAGAAGAAAAGGAGAAAAAGAAGGAGAAAAAGAAGAAGGAAGTCATGGTGGCACAAGCTACATGGGATACACCAAGCATTGACTCATCGGATGAAGATGAGCTATGCCATGTTACTCGACATATGACATTTATGGCTTTTGAAGATGACAAAGAAGAGTCAAGTCAAGAAGAAGTGTCAAGTGAAGACGATTCATCAAATGAAGAGTCATCAAGTGAGGAATCATCGTCAAGTGATGATGATGAGGTAAAAGAATCTCCCAAAGTAGAATTTCTCTATAAAACTATTGCTCACCTCAAAAATGCTTATGTCAAATCGTAATCTAAGGTAAAAACCTTGAAGGGAAAACTTAGGACCATTAAAGTTGATACATGCATGTCTAGTGAGTCAAATGTGCTCAAGGAAGAAAATGAGAAATTGAAGAATGATGTGATTGAATTAAGAGCATGTTTAGAAAAATTCACAAATACATCCAAGTATCTAGATATGATCATTAGAGATCAAAGAGCGGTTTACAACAAAATCGGAATAGGGTATAGATCTAAGGAAAAGGAAGTTGCATATATGTCTCTAATCAATGGTACTAGAAATGATGCATTTAGAAACAAAGTTAAGAAAAATCTTAAAGGGAAGGTAAAACAAGCTTAGGTGCCTAAGAAATATTTGAATGATACTTCCAAATCTAGTGCATGGGTACCAAAGAGTTGTGTGTTTTATGTTTCTTAGGTAGAGAAGAAGAAGGATGCAAGTATGTGGATTGTGGATAGCGGTTGCTCAAGACATATGACCGGCGATGTGAGCAAATTCTCTACAATAAATTATATAAAGAAGGGAACGGTATCATTTGAGAATAGTGGAAAGATCAAGATTATAGGTAAAGGTACAATTGAGGTATCATCTAAAATTACCATTCATAAAGTCCTATTGGTTAAAAATATGGGATTTAATTTGCTTAGTGTTAGTCAATTATGTGATGCCGGATATAATGTGGAGTTTCATCTCGATAAATATTTGGTTAAGCACAAAAATCTTGAGAATGTTGTGCTAAAAGGATTTAGAAAAGCAAATCTTTATTATATTGATCTTTCATATGCTTCTAATCCTCCTATTAAGTGTTT
The DNA here is from genome assembly GCF_018446385.1 of Zingiber officinale. Taxonomy (NCBI): domain Eukaryota; kingdom Viridiplantae; phylum Streptophyta; class Magnoliopsida; order Zingiberales; family Zingiberaceae; genus Zingiber; species Zingiber officinale. Next base: position 104,460,838 of record NC_055991.1, read on the forward strand.
GATATCAAAATAAGAGGAAGGATGGTTATGGCATAGAAGACTTGGACATGTCAACATGAGAAACATAGCCAAGATAGCCAAGATGGATCTAGTAAAGGGACTACCAAAGATCAAGTACATCAAGGACAAATTGTGCGATGCATGCCAAGAGGGTAAACAATCAAGGTCATCACACAAAGGTAAAACCTTAACTAGCACTTCATTACCGTTAGAATTATTGCATTTGGATCTTTTTGATTGTCATAAAACACCTTCTTTGGTAAGTAACAAATATTGTTTGGTGATAGTAGATTATTACTCTAGATATTCTTGGGTTTATTTCTTAAAACATAAGGGAGAAACTTTAGAAACAATTATGGGATTTGCCAAGAGGGTAGAAAACGAAAAGAACATCAAAATTGATAGAATTAGGAGTGATCATGGTCGAGAGTTTGAGAACTTGAACTTTTCTAAGTTTTGTCTAGAAAATGGCTACAAGCATGAATTCTCTTGTCCAAGAACACCTCAACAAAATGATGTAGTGGAGTGAAAAAATTGAGCTTTACAAGAGGCGGCTAGAACCATGCTCAATGCATACTCCTTACCAAGCTATTTGTGGGTCGAAGCGGTTAATACTGCTTGTTACGTTCAAAATCGTGTCTTGATTCGCAAGTTCTTAGGGAAAATACCTTTTGAATTATGGAATGGCAAAATCCCTACAATTCACTATTTTAAAGTCTTTGGTTGCAAGGTTTATATTCTCAATACCAAAGATGACTTAGGAAAGTTTGAGGTCAAGTCCAATGAGGGAATTCTAGTTGGATACTCATCTACTAGTAGAGGATATAGAATATACAACAAAAGAACTCAAACCGTTGAGGAATCATCAAATGTTGAGTTTGATGAGTCCACTAAGACTTATCCTAGGAAGTTCTCTATTGACAAGGATATAATTGAACATAACCAAACCATTACTCAAGAAATGAAAAGTCTACAGTTAGGGGGTATTGATCAAGAGGGAGAAAGAGATGGTTCGGATGATGAAAGAAACAATGTAAATAATGACCCTTCCAAAGATGATGATTCGATTATCTCAAGGACCTTAAGGCACCATCAAGATCATCCTATTAATCAAGTGGTTGGAGATGTGGCACAAGGGGTAAGAACTAGATCCTACTTTAGGGATCATACTAGTCAAATTGCTCTAATATCACAACTTGAACCAAAAATAATTGATGATGCTTTACTTGATACGGATTGGATTTTAGCAATGCAAGAAGAACTGAACCAATTTGAAAGGAGTGATGTGTGGGAGTTGGTTCCAAGACCTAATGATAGTACAATCGTCACAACAAAATGGATTTTTAGAAACAAGTTGGATGATCAAGGGAGAGTCACTAGAAATAAGGATAGGTTGGTAGCTAGGGGTTTCAATCAAGTAGAAGGACTTGATTATGATGAAACATATGCTCCGGTAGCCCGATTAGAGTCCATCCGAATATTATTAGGATATGTCGCTTACATGGGTTTTAAACTTCATCAAATGGATGTGAAATCGGCTTTCTTAAATGGGTTCATTAAGGAAGAAGTTTATGTAGAGCAACCACCCGGATTTGAAAGTATAGATTGCCCAAACCATGTTTATAAGCTTAAGAAAGCATTATATGGGTTAAAACAAGCACCCAGGGCTTGGTATGAAAGACTTTCATCCTTTCTAATTTCCAAGGGCTTTAGAAGAGGAACAATTGATCCAACATTATTTTTAAAGTCTAAAGATGAAGACATTTTCATTGCCCACGTCTATGTTGATGGCATCATTTTTGGCTCAACAAATAATGACCTTCTTCATGATTTTATTAAACACATGGAAAGCGAGTTTGAAATGAGTCTAGTTGGAGAATTGAGTTTCTTTTTGGGATTACAAGTAAAACAAACTAATGAGGGAACCTATGTTTACCAATCCAAATTCGCTAAAGAACTCATCAAGAAATTTGGGTTGGAAAATGCTAAAGGAGCACATACCCCTATGGGGACAAACACCAAGATCGATAGTGATCAAGAGGGAAAATTAGTGGACCCAAAGCAATATAGGAGCATGATTGGTAGTTTGCTTTACCTAACCGCTAGTAGACCGGATATATTATTCGCGGTAGGAATGTGTGCAAGATATCAATCATGTGCTAAAGAGTCACATTTAGTAGCGGTAAAAAGAATTTTGAGATACATCAAGAGCACTCTTAATGTGGGGCTATGGTACCCTAGAACGAGAAATTTTGACTTGATTGGGTATACCGATTCCGATTATGTGGGTTGCAAATTGGACAGAAAGAGTACTAGCGATGGATGTCAATTTCTTGGACCTTCTCTTGTAAGTTGGAGTAGTCGAAAACAACCTTGTGTGGCATTGTCCACAACCGAGGCCGAGTATGTGGCAATGGGTGGTTGTGTAGCCCAATTGCTTTGGATGATGAATACCTTGGAGGATTATGAGCGACATTATTCTAAGGTCAAGGTCTTATGTGATAATGTGAGCACCATCAATTTAACCAAAAATCCCGTACATCACTCTAGAACAAAGCACATTGAGGTCAAACACCACTTCATTAGAGATCATGTGGCAAGAGGCGACATTGAACTACTTTATGTTGAATCCAAATCTAATCTTGCCGATATTTTTACCAAACCTTTACCCGAAGCAGAGTTTATCTCTATCAGAAGAGAGCTTGGTCTGTGCCTTGTAGAATAATAATAGATTTAGCTTTTCGGGATCCCATAAATTTAAAAGCTAAATACATACCTTAATGTATCTCACCAAGACCTAGGATGCCTTGCTTGTATTTAGACATCATGTGAGATATTAGGAAGATGCACTTGGTTCATCATGTTAGTTATGATGCATGATATTGAGCCATTATGACATCTAGTCACATTGATCCTTAATTAGACCAATCATTGGGAAGACTTGTGCAAAATTAATGTGTACATAGCCCTTTGAACATGATTGGATATTTCCTTAAAAGATACAAGTATCATACTCTATTGTATGCAAAATACCATATAACCACATGCAAGAAGGGAACCTTGCTCTAACATAGGTATAGCAACCATAGGAAAGTCTTATTTGGAACTTTCACTCAAGGTTATACTACATAATCTAAAAATTTTGAAGTTTGTGTCAATCTTGGGATCTGTGATAGACATATTTTTATGTATATTTTTCCCAAGTAGACATGATTCAAATGGACCTCTCCATAAAATTTGAGATTTTTTTGAGGTCTGTAGAATTATCTGCGAGTTTTTGAAATTTGGGTAAGAATTGGGCCAGTATTGGTATCAGTCGACTAGTAACAGTAAAATTTTCAAACAAAATGGTTCTGTATGTTTCTGTTTTAGGTACCAGTCGACTGATATGTACATCAGTCGACTGATCCTCGAATCTTTATAACCTTCCGCGCGGCAGGCGGCCCGCTGGAAACCCTAGTTCCTTCCGTCGCCTGCTGTCGCCTGCGTTCCAGAGCCGCTCCTCGCCGTCTCCTATCTTCTCCGGCCTCCTAAACCTCATCTTCTTCCTCGATCTACCCTTATCTTCCCTCTTTGCCCGGTTTGTCTCTCTTGCTGTCTCTCACCGCCAGTCCTCTTTCCCCGTTTCCTCGCCACAACTGCTTCTCAGCTATGGAACGAAGGTAATCCCTCTTACACGCCTTCCTCAAGTTCGGTTGTGATCTAAACCCTAATATTTTGTTATTCTATATTTGTTCCTGCTGTGTTCTTCTCTGTGCTCTTCATTTGGGGCTACCTTTGGATCATATGCATTGCATTCATACATTTAGGGTTAGGCAAAAACATAGAGCTGGTGAGGGGACCTCGCGGCAGTCCACTCCCGTGCCCTTGGTGGATCGATTTCGTTCCGAAGCCGCACGGCAACGGTTTGCGAATACTGATTTCGCTATGATTCCCTGTCGGTATCTGAATTAGACTTATTTTACTCAGATTGTGCCAGATATCATGGATACTCCTCTATACTTTGGGTTGGATAAGTTAGTGCATTGCATGTATATGGTAAATCTGGATTTGTGTAAGGAATTCTACACCAATCTGCATCCTAGTGCTAGCGGAGGTCGTGCATGGGTATCTCGTGTAGGTGGTGTCGACATTGAGTTCTCCCCTAGCATTCACCGGTCTTTCTTAGAGTGTTGGGCTTCTGATAGCTCCTTTACTTGTTTCCCTATAGTTGTTGAGCCCTTCACTGATTCATTCTCTCATTTGTCGTTCGAAGTGATACATCAGTATTACTTCAATGCCCCCGGGCTCCTCTGCGGCGTATCTTCGATGCCACACGCATGTCTGCCCGCAATAACAATCTTTATAAGATTGTTATTGCGTGTATTTTACCCATAGTCACTAGGGGGCAAGCCAAGATTCGGCTACCCCATCTGGTCATGATGTATGTTTTGGAGCACCGGCTCGACATCGACATTGCCCTTCAGGTCTTTGAGTCCATCTTGCACTTCTCTAGTCCTATCCATGAGAAGTTGTACATGCCCTACTGCCACCTCCTGACTTCCTTCTTTGCATCTCGGCATATAGATGTCATGAGGGGTCAACAACATCAATTATCTAAGGACTATGATCAGGTCGGGGCCCGCCAGCTATCTCTTGCAGGGATTGAGAGACGCCAGGGGGTGATGGTATGGCGTGCTCAGGCGGAGGATGATTCTGACGATGAGGAGGAGGCGGACGTACCTGCTCCTGCACTGACACCGGATCCAGCTCCCATGACTATCGAGGCTCGACTGACTCAGCTGGAGGAGACAGTACGCCAGGGGTTTCAGGAGTTTCGTGGATTCCGACAGGATTGGACTGCTTCTCAGCAACTTCAGACAGAGGTGTATGCGATGCTGCAGCGCTAGGATCTGACATACCAGGCTTCTCCCCCTCCTCCTTCCAGTGATGATTACTAGGATGCTACTTCTATTTTTTTTAGTTAGTGTCGAGATATGTTTTGGTCTCGATAGCGATATCTTTTGTCTATCTCGAACACTTAGTTGTCAGACTATGATGGGTGTATGTTGTTATGATATTGTCTGTCTAGCGTTTATTATGTGTTGATGCTTCTCTATTTCTCTATTACTGTTTTGTGAGTTCCTCTATGTCCGGTTATGTCTTCTTTTATTATTTGTCATATGTTTCTCTCTATCTCTTGCTCTTCGAGGATACCCTGGATTCAGGGGGAGCTGTTAGCATATTTTTAAATCTTTTTGATGTCTGACAAAAAGGGGGAGACTTGGATGGTTTAAGTTAGATATTTTGTATGCTTCATGGATATTATCATGCCTTATGGTATATTTTGTATGCTTATGCCTCATTTATGCTTTGTGTTATATGCTTCATGTTATATGCTTCATGGATATTATCATGCCTTATAGTTATGGTAAATTTGAAGACCTAACTTAAATAAATTTTGCCAAACATCAAAAAGAGAGAGATTGTTGGAGCAATCTTGCTCAAGACATTACTCATTATTGATGTTTGATTAAATTAGTTTAAGTTAGACATTAATTGTGATCTAACATAAGTATTGAGTAAGCAGATATGAAGAGAAGACCAAGTATGAAGACTTAGCAAGGAAAGTTCTGGAGGTACGATCTATTGGCAAAATAAGAGACTTAGCATGACAAAGTCAACGGTAGCCGTTGAAGGCAAGCACAAGGATGAGGAGTCATGAAGACGGAAGCATCCTAAGGGCGCAAGCTGAGCGAAGGTGCTTGGAGGCATGAAGTCTAAGCTAAGGAAGTATTTCAAGTGTGTAAAATAATGTACATCTTAATTGGACATTTGCTATAAACTTCAAAGATATAAGGTACCAGTCGACTGGTACCCACACTAGTCGACTGATACCAAGATACAGAATGGATAGAAGGTCGGCAGACAGATTAGAGTCAAGCACCAGTCGACTGATGCTAGTACCAACCGATTGGTAGACGACCGTTACTAAATGGCGGCTTAAAATCTCATCAAATCTTTAGTACCGTTGAAGCCCATCAGTTGACTGATATGTATACCAGTCGACTGATGTCGGGAAAACTATAAAATCTACTGTAGAGCTTGAAGACAAACTACTGTTCAAAAACTAGAAAAAGTGCTCGTCAAGTGATCTACAAGTCTACAGATATTCACTCTCTTCCTCTTGATTCTACTCTACATTTTTGTAAAGAGGAAGAGAAAATTGTGCAAGGGTTTCTCCACCTTCGATTGTGATTCGAGAAGGAGAAGTTTATAGTGGAGCTTGATTGTGTGGGTGTGTGCCTTGGATTAGTCACCTCAAGGAGGTGGAGACCAAGTAAACCAAGGAGTTAGCATTGTTCTCTTATTTTCTTGTATTTTCTTTATTTCTATTTGCTTCCGCTAACAAGATTGTAAGCAAAATCGAAGAAAGACTATTCACCCCCTCTCTAGCCAATAATAAAGGTCCTATCAATAACTTCAAGAGATTCCAGTTTCTGGAAGGAAGCACTAAACGATGAAATGGATTCTCTTCTAGCAAATGAACATGGGTGTTAGTTGATCCACCTTCTAAATTAAAACCTATTGGTTGTAAATGGGTGTTTAGGAGCAAATACAACACTGATGGTTCTCTACAAACCTTCAAGGCAAGGCTTACAGCCAAGGGCTTTAGGCAAAAGGAAGGTGTTGATTACTTTGACACATATACTCTTGTAGCAAGAATTACTTCAATAAGAGTTTTGTTTGCTTTAGCATCAATCTACGATTTACATATTCATCAAATGGACGTACAGACAATATTTTTAAATGGTGAACTTGATGAAGAAATTTACATGGACCAACCAAAAGGTTTTGAACTTCCTGGTCATGAAAAGAAAGTCTGTAAATTGGTTAAATCCTTGTATAGACGGAAGCAAGCCCCTAAACAGTGGCATAAAATGTTCGACAATGCGATTTTATCACATGGCTTTAGACATAATGGGTAGACAAATGTATCTATTCTAAGTTCACAAAAATTGATGGTGTAATTATATGTCTTTATGTTGATGATATGTTAATTATAAGAACAAATATGCAAGGAGTAAATGAAACTAAATCTTATTTATCTTCTCAGTTTAAGATAAAAGATTTAGGAGAAGTTGATAGTATTTTAGGAATAAAAGTGACGAAACATAGTGGGGGTTTTGCTCTGAATCAATCTCACTATATATATAAAGTTCTTTCTAAGTTCAGTCATCTAGGAATAAAAGAAGTCAATACCCCATTTAATGTTTCAAACAAATTGACAGATAATTCAGGTATATCAATTAGTCAATTAGACTATGCAAGTGTTATTGACAGTTTAATGTATGCTATGCATTGTACAAGACCCAACATATATTGCCTTTTCTGTTTGCAAGCTTGCAAGGTATACATATAATCCTAGCACTGAACATTGGATAGCGATTGGAAGAGTTCTTGGATATTTGAAGAAAATAAAGTCTCATTCCTTGTTCTATAATAAGTTCCCATCGGTGCTAGAAGATTATATAGATGCTAGTTGGATAACTAGTATCACTGATAATAAATTGACGTCTGGTTGGATTTTCACCTTGGGTGGAGGAGCTATTTTATGGGCTTCCAAGAAACAGACGTGTATTACTCATTCTACAATGAAATCAGAATTCATTGCTTTAGCAGTTGTAGGCAAAGAAGCCAAATGACTAAGAAACATGTTGACAGACATAGAGTTGCGGCCACAACCAATGCCAGCGATCAAGCAACTATGTCTAGAGCATTTAGCAAGATTTACAATGGTAAATCAAGACATATTGCCTTGAGGCATGAATATGTTAGACAATTAATTTTTGATGGTGTTATAACAGTTGTCTATGTTAGGTCTAATAAGAACCTAGCCAACCCATTAACAAAAGGCCTCTCAAGATATATGATAAAAAGTATTACAAGTGCAATGGGTCTAAAACCATTATGATTTGTTAGTAATAATGGGAACCTTACCTTTCTTATTGCATAGCAATTTTAAAGGTTTAATAGGTAATAACAAATTATTAGTGACATATAGCAAGTACTAGAATCACTACAGTACTTATGGAAAAGAGGTTGAATATAAAGTATTTTTAATGAAGATTTATGTTGGTCATAAACAAGAAATCTCAAACGAGATTTTAAAGGTCTTTCACCTATGCAAACACAAGAAGTGGTGCCACTTCTATCAAATGTTTGAGAATAAAAACTTTTGTAAGTCTTTTGTGAATCCAGGGTAGCACAAGGCTATAATATGATGTTAAAGCTCACGGTGGATATATTGGAGAAATCAAAAGTCATATGTGTATGATATTTCCAATTTTATCATATATAAATTATTGTTTAAGTTAATTAACTACCATATATTTTGATGAGATTTTGAAATATTTATACTAATAACATGTTTAAGTCGAAAGACACCTTCTAGATATATAAAACTTTGCATTTGATTGCAAATATCACTAAGTAGGAGATTGTTAAATATAATTAATGATATATGTTTAGTCCCACATTGAAAAGGAAGGAGAAGTTTGATAAGCTTATTAAAGGATGTATATCAAATATGTTGTATTTGATTGGTGACCAAGTGGCACATATTTATACATATAAAGATGGGCACTTGGTTGTATCATTCATTATATATACATTCTTTTCACATCTTCTCTTACAATCACTTTTCCATTCTCTACATTGTCATTCATGCTCAAAGTTCTGTCATCGAATATTTCTATCAACAAAAAAATAATATACATTTTTTTTTGCTTTGTCTTTCGACCCTTCTAGCTTTGAGATCTTTTTAAATCTTTTATTTTTCAGCAAACATTAAAACAGACTATAGATAAGTAAAGACAACACTTACTAAGATCTTTTATTCTTATCAACTTTTTTCACCCACTCTGCATCATGATGATTGAAAGATATTAATATGAAACTTTGTGCCAACAATATACAACGCTGCGGGGTACACATACAAATCCAAAGCAATATGTCAAAACTTATATGGGAACTTCATTAGTATTTGAAGATAAAAGTTACGTTTGTTGATTAATTTTATGATAACAAATAGAGTTTATTCTAAAATGATATTATATTTGCTAGTTTAACTTGATTAACTAAATCATATTATATATGTTTCTAATGCTCTCCTACTTTGATTGCCAAGCATATAGTTATATATGTATACACTTAAGTTATAGCATCACAAGCATTCTCATTATTTGACATTATGACATGGTATATTTTGGACATGGAAACATATTTTCTTATAGTTCTATACCGATCCAACTAGTTCTCAATAGCTTTGTTTCATGTGTATTCTATTTGATAACATTTAACGATCACATCTATCACAATTCCTTTGCATTTTTGGTTCTCCTCATATTTGTGTTGTATTATTGCACTATTTCTAGGTTGTTGATGGATATCCATGCATTTGAAATATTAATAATAGTAATTTCTGTATTTTTAAAATTTTATATATAATCATATTTGTTTAAATATGCAATGCACATGAGACATCCATCCACAGACAGGTGGAGGCTAACGGAATCCAAATTGACTTGGTAGTGAAGGGAGTCAGTTGGTGTTGCTGCTCCATGGCTTACCAGAGCTCTGGTACTCATCCAGATTCGTGCTTGCCTTAGACCTTCGTGGCTACAATGACTCCTCTGTGCCACCTGATGTTGCCTCCTACTCTGCCCTCCATGTCGTGGGCGATCTCGTCGCCCTTCTCGATGCCCTCGCCTTATCTCAGGTTCTCCGATCCCTCTACTTTTTGCGAGAAATCTATTTTTCTTGAATCGGTTCTACTGTTTCAAAGTTCGAAATTGATTGCTTTGATTGATAAAAGCACGGTGCCGACGACAGAACTAGTCATTCGAGAGAAAAAAAAGTTGATTCGAAGATCACTAAGAAGGGAGCCGACGACAAAGTGAATCCGTCGTGGATTCATTCTTCGCCTAATTAATCGATTAAAGTTAGCTCTGTTAAAAATGAGAAGAAAATAACATAAGTATTCCACGATTTGATACCTGGAAATTGGCTGGTCGGATCTTACCATTCCCAACTCGGTCAATCTGTTTTGTCACCGCTGCAAAGTGTAAGAAAACTCCGACACTAAAGAAAATGGTATTTAAGAAAATAATGGAAAGTATAAAAAATATACCTCTAAAATTTATTTATTTTAGCATTCATGGAGGAAAAGGTGAAATTATTCATCTTAAACAATTTAATATATCGGTTCCATAATAATATTCGGACATATAAATGATCTAATTAATCCTCTTTCTCAGATTTTGGATTGGAAGATAATGCAGTCCGGATCCTCTAGATTAAAGATTGTTGATAGATGAAATCTCATGGACTCATTCTTTGGACCGCGGTCCAGAAGATCCAGCCCGTACGATCCAGAGGATCCAGCCGAAAATGTTGCAACGGGCAAATAAAATAATGATTGTTAGATAAATAACCTAATTAATCCAGAAGTGAGTATGCGTGTCATGGAGCAGAGTGGCATGTGAAGAATTTTGGACACGGAAGCGAACGGGCTGTGAGCCGCTTTGTGCCCGTTGCAATCATCTCCGATCCCGTCCAATCGCAATGGCGATGTGCCGCGCAGGCCTTCTCGGCAGCCGCCTTCCTCACCCCTTCCGAATCCTCTGCCGCCAGGCAAGTGCTGCTGGCTCCGGATCGGTCTTCCTTCTTCCCGCTTCGCTTTCAATCTCGATCGAGTTTTTTTTCGTCCGGAAATCTTTTCCGTTGTTTCCGATCGAGAATAAATTTCTGGCTATTCCGTTTGTACTGTGGTTTCTGTTTTTGATCGGATTGGATCTTGGGATTATGTCTGTGCCCAGATGAGCACGGAGCCGAGGGTGGCCGTTGATCGACTGAGGCAATCAGGGCTGTTGAGGACCCAGGGACTTATCGGTGGGAAGTGGATCGATGCTTATGATGGCAAAACCATTCCGGTACATAATCTTCTATCTGGTTGTTTGAATTGCGCTCGTTCTTTGTTAATTTCTTAAAATAAGATTTTGGCTGTTGAGATATATAATGTTTGTTGGAGAATAACTTGTCAAACAATACGTCTGGAGTCCGTAAGGGTATGCTTTGGTTTCAAATACTTCTTTTGTGCTGAAACCTAATATACCTGTATCATGATACTGCATTTTGGTTGGAGCTCAATTCTAATGTCACCTTTCCCCACGTTGGCCTTTTCAAAGGTCAAATTTTCATATTCAATAGGTTTCCTAATACCATCTGTACATGTTTTCACATAATCTTCTTTAAAGTTAAGATCTAAAATTAATCTATAAGTGCCTGTAATTTTTCTCCGTGATGGAGAAACTTGATGGAGAAATCAGTCAATTTTGTTGTCTAACAAGATTACCAGTGGCTTATTACACTATGTAACGAGCAATGTTCTCTTGAGAACTTTAATAACAGATCAATATTTTCATCATATTGCACTTCCAGTTCTATATTGAGACTTCAAACAGCAACGACAAAAACCCTTGGATCTTATCTCACCATCATTGTTGTGATAATGATATATTGGTAATAATATTTAGATCTTTTAAATGACATTTAATTAATCTAAGAGAGTTTATGTTGTGCTTCACAACTTATTATAATTCAGCTAATTTAAATTTTATCAACTTGATAATTTTGTTCGTGGTTGTGATTTGCAACGTATATTTGATTCAGCAAATTTTAATCTTATCAACTTGAAAATTTTATTCCTAGAATGTCCTTTCTACCGTGTCTTTGATTTTTTAACCATCCGTTCATTGATTATTCATATAATTGCTAGCTAACTGTGATTCATGAGCTTTAGATAATTATAGCATTAATTATGTACACAAGTGTACCTATGTTACGTGGTGGTGTGCATATAATTACTCACATCCGAGTCATTTTGTTTCAATTTATTGAGAGTCCATGCCACTATAAATTTTAAGATCACTACACATTCTCATTCTTTCCTTTCGTCTTTCGTCTTTGTCGTCCTTCCTTTAGAGAGGTTGGAAGTCATTAATTATGTGCCACTAAATAGAGTTGGAAATTATTTGCCACTAATAAAGCAATAGTTGCTTGCCTTTGGTACTACCTCAGTACCTCCTTTCTTCATGATGAAATCACTAGTCTCTCAACCATTGGTATGATATTAACTTTTGTGGTTGACATTCGACATAGAACAATTCTTGGAACCATAGGGTTGGTACCCTACTTGCTTTTTACTCAGTTTTTTGAACCACGAAGTGTATCTTCCATTTTTTTAGAGGAGATGGTTCATCATATAAATTGTACTTGTGATTCTCGTCGTGTTGGTCCTAGTTAGGCTGCTGCAATGCTATCCTATTGAACTCCTTTCTTTTATAGCTTGTAATGAGTATTGTCTGTGGCATTCTAGTTGCTTCTTGCATTCCCACTTTTTTTTGTGTGCATACATTTCCTTTAGTCATTTGGTGTCATGGATATAACCACGAGTCATTGACAAGATGTTTGAGTCATAGATTGCCTATACTATGAGCATATGATTGAAGAGACTTTATTCTTTTTTTTATTTTTTATGATAATTTCTTTTAGTGCACACATCGTGTTGGCCCTAGTTAGGCTGCTGCAATGCTATCCTATTGAACTCCTTTCTTTTAAAGCTTGTAATGAGTATTGTCTGTGGCATTCTAGTTGCTTCTTGCAAGCCCACTTTTTTTTGTGTGCATACATTTCCTTTAGTCATTTGGTGTCATGGATATAACCACGAGTCATTGACAAGATGTTTGAGTCATAGATTGCCTATACTATGAGCATATGATTGAAGAGACTTTATTTTTTATTTTTTTATGATAATTTCTTTTAGTGCACACATGAAACAAATTCTTCCTTCTTTGGTGAAGGGCAATTAAGAGTAAGACGAGTTGTTGTTCTGTGATAACCACTTATTTAATGAATTTTTCCTTATGTACTGTACCTGGACTTATGATAAATTACATACAAAAATCTTAGAGGACAACTATAACTTTCCACTCCTTATTTTGCAGGTTCATAATCCTGCTACTGGTGATGTTATTGCTAATGTTCCATTCATGGGAAGAAATGAGGCCATCAATGCAATATCCTCTGCACATGAGGCATTTACATGTAAGAAATATCAAAGTTAGCTAATATTTGATTTTTTTGTTTGTTTGGCACATGGTGATGCAAAGTCACTTGCTCCAAGTTTGTGACATTTTCTCTTTTAAGCTAATACCTCTGACCCATCTGTGTATTGCTTTGAGATGGTTGTGTTGAGATGTGAGATAATGACCTGTAAGCTTAATATCGTGAATACGCAAAAATTTTGTTGAGACTGGTGCAATTTACCATGCCCTACTTGTCAGGGTCCTTTCCTTCAAGTAAATCTAACCGAGCTCAAGCTAACCTCAATCTTTACTGGATCTTATAAAGCAAGAGTAGTCACTCTACAACCTGGATGCTTATGCACCACCATGAGCTCGAAAGGATGATGGGAATTGAGGAGAGATCTAAAGGAGACTGACTATCTCTTGTTAAACCTCTCACCCTAAAACGCTTAGCAAATTGTGTATAGTTAGTGGAGGAGATGACAGATTTCTAATGAAAAATCTCTACCCAAAAGATTGTTTGTACATTTCAGCGACCCTATGATATCCGATGACTATATTTTCACTAAGTAGACCGTATTTTGAAAAACATCCACCTGGGTAAACTTGTTTTGCACAATACCACACCAGGACATCAGGTAGAGTGGCCAAGAGGATCAATATCTCAGAGGATGTCCAGCTGCAAAACAACTGAAGCCCACAATGCCCATACCATGGTACCACAAATATGTTGTATGAAAGTGTCAATTCAACATTGAAAGTGGACAAGCTATCATAACCTAACTACATAACTTTAAAATATAGCAACAAGGGCCGACATCTTATTGCTGGCTTTAAGTCAAAACTCAAGCAGTGTTGCTCATGCACTAATTTATCAAGAGGATGATTCTTCTAGAAGGTCCTGTACATATGAATTCGAGTTAGAATTCTCATCATCTAGTCATGCACTAGGAATAAGAGCATCTTTTATAGGTTTGTGATGGGTATATTATATAATGCCTTCGCTCCTTGACTACACTTTGAGTATGTGTGTTTTGTATGTACTAGATAGTTGTGCTAGATTCCCTTTGAGTATATGGAACATGCCATCTTGTGCTAGTATACATTGTTGTTTTATTTCTGATAATGCTGAATTGTTGGGTAATATCCATGTGGGCACCTAAATTGTTAATTGTGTTGCTTATTGTTGTGTACTTCTATTCCATAAATTGTTTATCTATTTCTCAATACAAATGTTGCCTGGAAGTGGATCAGGTCTAAGTTGTTGATTCCTTGTATGGAACTCATTGGTTGCATTATTTTGTTAGGAAGTCTTATAATTTTGTTTGTTGTCATGGATTTATCAAACATTGATATATTTTATGTTATTCACAGCTTGGAGCAAACTCACAGCAAATGAACGGAGCAAGCGTTTAAGAAAATGGTACAGATAAATATGTCACTTGTAAGAGGAATTTAATTTTACTCTTTTTGTTAGATATGACACGTAATCCTTTATGAATTTAAAGTAGGTGTAGGCATCCATAAACCAAGCCAAATCTGATAACCCACACACACCACCGCCCAAAAAAAAAAATCTGATTTATCAATTTATTGGATTGGTTTGGGTTTTGATAGTAGATAAAATTATCAGTTTTGGTTTGATTCAATTTGAACTTGTGCAAACAGTTAAAATGGAACCCAACTGTAAGTTTTTTTATAGTATTTATGTATATGCAAATCTAGATAAATTAGTATGTTAATTATTATGGCTTCTTGCTACTTTTTATCTTCCCTAAACATTAAGCTTAAATGATAATAATTTTATTTTTATTATTATTATTATTATTATTATTATCTTCAATGGAATTATTGTTTGGAAATTCCTTTTTAATTGGCTTTGATTAATTTGTATTTATTTTGAATTAATAGTTTCAAATCGAACCAATCCAAAAAAATTTGGTTTGGTTTCAGTCATGGATTAAAATCTCGTGTTGAGCTAGTTAAAACGGGCGAAACATTTCGTTCCACCCACTAACTAGCACTTGCACGACCCGACAACAGGCCTCGTAGCAACCGCGAAGGGGTTGCGCGACCCCCGTGGCAACAGTGGAGGAGTCATGTGACCTTGCGGTCGCGGCAGAGGGGTCGTGCGACCACCACGGTGGAGGGGTGATGTGTCGCAAACCGTAAGTGCATGGTTGTTGTCAAGTAATAAAATTATCAATCCCACGAGAACTAGAAATTGAGTACCGATCTATTATGTGAAAACGATTATCTAGATAATTCAAAAGTCGCGAAGGTCTTGAGAAAACCAAGAAGACTTGTGAGAAAAGTTCTAGGAGGAAAATCCGATTTTAGGAAGCGATCCTAGGATTTCGGTTTCACTGCAATGATCGTAGACATCCTATCTTATATTTCGTTTCCTAATTCTCATTGTTTGTTCATGTAGGTAGACAATCTCGATTTAACCGACGTGATCTTTTAGAACTATGCCTATGTATCTGTCCAAACGCGACGCCTACTTTTAGGGCGACATTGCTGAAGAACCTCTTTCTCTTGCCTTCCCTTACTGTGTGACAACTAATTGAGGCAGACCCATTAAGCTCCGTGAAAGCCTAGGGAATCCTCATGGTAACCTGGCCTACTTTTGTGACCAACCCTCACATCTCGGTATTCTATGAATCAGAGGATTGGGTTCATCTTCGGAAAACTCGCTTTTGGTGTCGGAATTAGACCACAAACAATCAAATCATAGAAATTAAGAAACACGAATATATCAAAACATGGAAAGACAAGCGTCTACATACCAAAAGGCTACTCCTTAGTCCTAGAATCAAGAGTACTACTCCATGAATATGGAGTTACAACAAGAAACATGTTTTAAGCTTTTACAACCCAAATCTAAGAGAAAGAAAGAAAAGATTATTCAATGGAGCGAAGGACGTCTCTGGGTTACTTCTCCAACTCTAAACATACACGAGAACGCCTCTTGCTCCTTAGAATGACTCTCCTAGTGCTCCTTGTCACCAACCTTCAGATTTGGAAATAACTTCCAAAAATACCGAGTCGACGAAATCTGTGGCGGGGCGACATGGCCATATGTAAACACACGGCTGGGCCTCGTGGAACTTTGGGTTCTTCAGGAGAAACGACTCACAGTCGTGTGAAAACACACGGCCGGGGGAGAAATGACACACAATCGTGTGAAAACACATGGTCGGGCTATGTGGAACTCTAGGTTCTTCATTTTTGCTCCTCTTTGCCCCAAGGTATATGCCCGTGTCTTGGATACAGCCAGAGCATATTCCTCTCTTGATGTCATCATTCCAAGGCTCTTTTAAATCCGTTTTAGTTTCGATTCTTCATCCTATTAATAAAAAGTACAAGAGTAGATCTCTGAATAAGAAAAATAGCAATACAACACTAAAGGGGGAATTAATCATGCAAAATATGCTCCTAGAATATCACAAGATGAGTGCAAAATATGGAATAAAATCCTATATAAAATACACTTATCAAGGGGTTGCACGATCGCTGTGGTCTCACTAGAGGGGTTCCGCAACCCCAACGACCTCTCGGGAGGGGTTGTGCGACCCAACGGAGGATCGTGTTAGGTTGGTTGCGCGAGGAGGCCGAGTTTTTTTTTTAAATTAAATTGCGAAACTTACATTGATTATCCCGATCAACTCATAGTTATAGTAGAGATAATCTAAAGAGACTTAACTAAACCTTAATAAAATTATCTAATTAATTATATATTTTTATTTATTTTAATTCTAAAAATATATAATAAATTATTTATTTATTTATCTCTATATTTTTCTTTTTTAAAAATTATTTTTTTCTTTTTTAAATATTTATGTTAAATATTTTTTAGTTAATATATTTTATATTTAAAAAAATATAGAAATCATATCGGTACGATACAATATCAAAATCGTATCGTTCCAGTCGCAACTAAAACTCCAATATGGCTCAAGATTTTAAACCATGATTTCAGTACTATATTTTAGTTTCGTTTTGGTTTCCTACAAAAGTGAGAAAGCGAATGTGCCCAACCCTAATATAAACACAAGATAGGAAACTTGTTTATATTGACTAGAGTTGATATTAGGATGAGATAATGGTCCTAGCTAGTATCATACCTGTACATGCTGGCACTACGTATCTTTTTATTACATATACTAGGCATACATACTCTACAGCCCAACATTTTCCATATGTAGCAACAGTAATTTGCCATTCACTCCAGACTTGATAATAAAAGGGTCTACTATCTCTTGGTCATTGCTCAGACCAGTACATATCAATTTTACCCGCCTGGTATGATGTATGCCATGTAAACCTCTGAATTAGTCTGATGAAGGTGTAGTGTATTCTCCAAAAGATAAAGGAGCATTAAATGGCGGAAAGGTCATCTGGCCCTCCTTTTTTTCAGTAAAATATCTTTTCCTTCGGATTAAACTGCCACCTTCATGCAATGAGTAGTAACTAGTGAGCAGAAGCAACAAGTAGCTTGAGTTCCAATTTCATGCTGAGTGGTACATATTTCCGACAGACCTTAAGGATCATGAAGAGCATCTCACAACATTGTGGACTCATTTTATGATTCTAGAGTAATTTCTTTACATGATGTATCCCCTTTTAGACCTTTTTCTCTTCTTTTATTTGTATCTTGAATAGCCAGTACAGATTGATAATCTTTTATCCCAAAGGAAATTTCCACATTCTTAACTAACTGTTATAGAATAAAACAGTTAGCATGATATGTAATATAATCTAAATGGCGCTCACATCATGGTTTTGCCACAATATTTCTCTTTTGTTGTTTGTATAAGGATTGAGCAGAAACTTAGAAAAACAGCTCTGCTCACTCGTCATGTATTTTGCTATTGTTTATAAAAGAGTCCCAAATGGTTGCCCACGTAAAAATAACTCTCGTTTGTTTATTCATCTTGCATTCTTGATATATCAGTCGTTCTAGTTCCTAATCGAGGATCTTTAAGCAGTCTTCTGGTTCTCCAAGATGTATACTTTTTTAAACATAATTCCTTGTAGATCTTTCAATTAAGGGTGGGAAAAAGTTTGCTATTTTAGAGTTTTTTAATTCATTTAGTACCAAATATGGGCATTAAGACTGGGTTTTCTTTTTGTCACCAAGGGTATTGGGCCCATTAACAATTTGTACATGGAATCAGAGTTTAAAAATATTGTTCTATACTAATCGGCACATTTGAAACATATTGTTCTATTGATTGACTAACATGTTGAATGGGTTAAGATATGATATTAAGTAACCTTTGTGGAACTACATCCAACCAACACCTGAACTCTATGAATGATCTCTCACGACAGAGACAGGAAGCTTCTTCATAGATGCACAAAGCTTCCTCTAACTCTAGTGATTAGAGATGCGAATCTACTTGGGTCCAACCATTGAAACCCTGTTAATGTTCTTCTGTGACAGATGTGCGTGATGGAAGACTTGATGAACATGAGGCAAGGTGACACGAGACATAAGCCTCATTTGGATTCCCTCCTCAAGTTAAAGCAACTTTGCCACTTCATCTTCTCTAAATCAACTCCCACACTAATCACATATTGACATGTAGGTACAACAGTAGTACAATATTGTTTTTTGGCTAAGACCAATACAGAGCTCAGGTTGATACTTTAAAATTTTATCAAATGAGATCAGGTTCCACAATTAATTGAGTGGCATAGTTATTGTTATTTGGTGGTAGTCCGATAGTGACCAATTAATAGAAAGTTTTGTTGATATCTAATAAGGTCAGGGCTAGCACCAATGAGCACGTGATAACAAGATCAATAAGCAATAAATAAGAAATTTATATTCTGACTCGAAATGTTTGAAGTTCATGCCGAACAAGTTAAAGACAAAGATAAACAAATGAACTAAGTGCTAAATGAGAAACATATGATGCACAAACAATAATCTCCAAGATGCAATTTATAAATCTCCAGATGGATTTAGTGGCGAGTGTCTTAGAGCAATATTATATCTTGATTTTACATCTCTATTACTCACCTCCAATAAATCTAGAATCAAGAACAAAAGGGATACCAGATGAGGAACTAGTTGATAAGGATGCAGTAGTGTGCAATGTGCAGTGCAGTAAGGGAAGCAGTGGCTTATCACCCAACAATTAATATAAGGATGAGTAATAAATCAAGCAAAGATTCGTTAGGATGTTTTAAGCTAGTGTATGCACTATGTTTTACTTCATGGTTAGCTTTGTGGTTTGTAAGTAAAATTGATCGATCGGCATACGAAACACCCAGAATTGGATGTTTCAACATGGGAAGCTTCAAAAAGTGAAGCTAGAGAAATAGAAAAAAAAACAGAGAATGAGAATGGGAAGATCGCTACGAAAGTGACAGTATAAGAGGAGTGAGGATAGAAAAATATAATCTAATTAAATAATTATATAATGTTTAACCTTATATAAATATAAATAATTTAATTAAATACGACTGAACTAAACTTTCCTATATATAAACTTCGTTTAATTTTAAATAAACTAAAATAAATCCAAATTGAGTTGGGTTTGAATCCACTTGGTCCTAATCATCATATCTACTTGATGAGCTCTAGTTAATCCTAAATCAACTTTCATTCAACTATAAAACTTAAAATATTAGATTGATTTAACTTAATTAGTTATTTAAATTATTTTAAATTTAAAAGGATAAAATTTGGTAGCTAACCTATGTGAATAGTTTATGATTTTCCTACTTTTGTAATGAAGAGACTGATAGAGACAATGTGACCAAGAGATAAGAAATTACTAGGGTTTAACAAGTTGCTTTGATTAAATGTCGAGTTTCTTATCCTCCTTTAGTCTTTTCTCAGCTTTACTTCTAGCGCCAACAAATATCTAGGGTTCGACATGGACTTTGATTAAATGAAAAATTATTTAATTAAATTTAGAAAATGATTTATTTTTCCATAATTTGTAATTTGGATATTTTTAAAGAAACTCTATTTTCAAATTTGAATATGATTTTATCAAAAAAAAATTGAACCTAAAATTTTCCAATTTAATTGAGTCGAGGTCAAATCAAGTTTTATATATTTAATTTTGATAAATTTAATTATAATGTTTTACATCTTAAAATTTAAAATCTCTTTATTTTTTATCTACCTAGTAATTATAGTTATGTGGAAGAATAAAATCCAATTAAAATTAATGGTAGAATTTTAAATTATTTCACTGTGTTCAAATGAATTTTTATTTAAGTTTTTATCATATAAAATCTAAAAAGTAATATTTAATGCTCTATTAAATGCTCATAAATACATTTTAAAAAATTATAAAAATATCAATTTATTTCAAACAAGTTTGTATCCGTAACAATGAAAGCTTCTCAAACTCACTTTCAAATATGAAAATGCTCTAATTTTTCATAATTTAAAAGATAAACATGCTTAAATTTATAGTGAACTAGAGAAATTCTCATTTACCTCAAATTGAATAAATTATAAGTGTGAATTTGTATGCAACAAAAAACAATATGAATAAAGATAAAAATTACAAACATTTTTAATTGCAAAAATTGAGATGGTCAAATTAATCAACAAAGATAAACAAAAGAACAAACATATATTAACAATAGCATTAATTATTAACAAAAAAATTAATTATAATTAAAAATTATGCATATTAAGTAAAATTAATTATGTTATTATCAATAATTTAATTAAATATATTAACAATAGCATTAATTATTAACAAAAAAATTAATTATAATTAAAAATTATGCATATTAAGTAAAATTAATTATGTTATTATCAATAATTTAATTAAATAAGTATCAAAACCGTATTGGCATGACACGATGAGGTATTGAAAGTTTCTATTTCCAATCAAAGACCGAAACTCAGATCGAGATTTTAAACCTTGACTAGTAAGCAAATACTTGTGAAAAATTTAGCGGGCTTGCAAAAAGTCTAAAGCAAAAAAAAAAAAAAAGCCTTTAATATTTAAGGTTTAAACTTAGCTAGCCAATTAAGTGTTCCTAAGCAAGGAACGACATAATTAGCTTAACATTATCTTAATTCTTAACCAATGCATATGACATGGTATAATAGCATAAATTGGAATTTCATAGTCCCAAGTGTAGTAATTCATAAACAAGTAAATGTGTGATGAAGCAACCTGTGTTTGCTAAACAAGGAGCAATATAGTTAAGCATGTATTAGTAGCAACAATAGCTTCAAGGAAAACTTGTAATGCTAAACAAGATAGATGAAATAGCATACAAATTATGCATATATGAACAATAAGCCTCAATGATTTTAGAAGCAAAACAAGCAACTAAGAATAAAGAAAGTCAAAGGTTCTTCATCCATCAAATTCCAGCCAAGGTTCCCTAGCATACCCCAATTCACAAAGGTAAACACTACCTAACTTAGCACAACAAGGAATGGTTTACATTCTAATTGAGTCAACCGTCAACAGAAAAGCAAAGAAATTAATATAGCATGGTGATAAGAGATTCTGGGACCTATTAGCCATCAGCACCAAGAAATCAAACTGAAAATCCTGTTCATTTTAGGACATTCCAACAATGCTGTTCTTTTTTCCCCAGTCATCACATACTTAATTCTCTTTCTGCACCTCCAATATGTAACATCCGTTCTTCTCTGTTGTTGAATTTCGTGCTTTCAAAGAAATTTCTTGTATGTTAAACATCATGATTTCAATTATAAAAGAAAAACAAAACAAAAATCAGTTTGCAACGAGTAAGCTCTTTCTCTTCTTATTTCTTGAGTTCCATTCAATCACAGTTCAAGGATATCAATTTTGCAAATTGTAGTTATTTATTATAAAAAGAGCAATGGTTCCATTTCTGTCATTCATGCTGCTGGAATTTGGAGTTGTTTTTTCTTTCAGACGTGGGGAAATTATCTTGATAATACAGTCACCTTCGTGTTCCTTTTTCTGTTGTCTATCATTCCCTTATAAACCTTTTTTCTTCTTTCGACTAACACTAGTTAGTCAACTTCTTACTATAATCTTCATTTTACTTGACATTTTGATGACATATTGCATGTATATCTCACTCTATCCTTAAATGTTTGTGAAGGTATGATTTAATCATTTCTCATAAAGAGGATCTTGCACTACTTATAACATTGGAACAAGGAAAACCTTTAAAGGAGTCACTTGGCGAGGTATCTAAATTATTCCTGCAATCCTCCCAAGATAGCTTCTGTACTTTGCTGATGTATATCCATCATAAAATAATTTCTAACTAAAATTATTTTGCAGGTTAACTATGGGGCTTCATTCATTGAATTTTTTGCCGAGGAAGCTAAAAGGATCTATGGTGACATAATTCCTCCTACAATTGATGATCGCCGCTTGTTGGTTTTAAAACAGGCAATACTTGATTGCCAATTAGATATGTTTAATTTTCATATAGCTTATCCATCAACCTTTCTTCTTAGGAAATACCTCAAATTAACAGTTAGCAGTGTCTACAGTCAGAATTGTTTGTGTTCCTTATTGTGCATTATGATCATGCCAGATGCTTTTGATATTTCTAATACTTTGAGCATATAAGCATTTGAGTTGATTATCAAAGTTTATAACAAGAGAAAAGGAAAACACCATCCGATCCAGCATTCTGGAACCTCCTAAAAACTTAGTGCACCCTATTTGTGCATACAGAATTCTAAATCCTTTGACATTTGCTAGACAAACTAGTTTGAGTCTCCTATTGGATATGCCAAAAACCAGCCATCAATTGAGACCACAAATGATGGTTTCTTGCTGAGCAATTAGCCAAAAGTTGAGTCCAAATAGGAATCTTATACTGGGTATTCTATGTGAAGTATAACCCATTTCTCTTTATAGTCATGATAGATTGATGTGAACCCTATTCCACGTCACGATACACTTCAAATTGAGTAAGATTGAAAACCCTTACATTTCAAAAGTAAAAATGTAGTATAGAGTCCCCAAGTCGAATTTTTCAAAGGACAACTAGTGAATATGTGCACTCTAGATTCAAATTATTCTTTTTGGGTTTTCTTAACTAAATAGTGTTCTAATTCAAGATTTTAATCAAAGGAAAATTAGATGAAATCTAAACAATGTAAATCCACTAAAAATGCTAACTAATTCAGAAATGAAATTTAACTCAATGCAAGGAAATTAATTCTACGAATGGAATTCAAATTGTAACTTGGTCAATCTGTTTATTGAATTCAAATATCAACCAGCTAAGCTAAGCATTCTAATCAAGCTCAATTGAGAAACAAGTGGAATTCAGATTGGTGTAGATCAAACACTAAAAATCTAGGGTTCCTGACTTGAACAAAGAATAAGTGAACAAACAGTTTTGAGAAGCTGAAATTAATGGAAGAAAAATTGCAATTGAAAAGAAATCAGATCTTTCGATCTGAGCAATGCTATGGAAAAGAAAATGAAAATGAAATTGCAAGAAACGTTCACAAACACAGATCTCATATCGTAGTCCTTTCCTCTGCCGTGAAACAGAGTTGCTTCTGGAGAACATCCTTTGAGCAATCGGGAACGAGATTCCAAGCTCCCAGCCAGCAACCGACAAATTGCGCGACTCCTGGGAAGCTCCCTTCAAGTCCACGATCTTCTGAAGCAACTCTCTGCGCGAGGAACAGAGAATTGAAGTTTGGTGGGCGATTTACCTGATGGATCCGGGCGACGTTGATGAAACGGAAGATGGGAATGGATCGGTAATGCCAGGAAAACTCCTCCGACACCTCCGTTGGTTGGTGGAAGTCATAGATCGAGGAAACTCCCACTGATCTACGTGCGATTGAGAAACACAGTCTTCAAAATCGCAACGTGGGAAACTCCTCACCGTCAGTTGATGATCGCCGACACACCTTGAATCTAGCCGCCGATGAAAAACCTCAAATCTCAGATCTGGTTGGAAACGGGACTCCGCCTCATGTTCTCTGTGCAAGCAGCAGTGACTTATACCCCTAGTTCAAATGGTCCAATCGTGACTTGGTTCAACTTGATTCACACAGCTGGCTGAACTTGGACTGAGCTTGAATGGAGCCTTGATCTTCTGACTTGGTTGCACAAACCCAACTCCTCCTCAATTGATCACTAATTCCTTCCTCAATTCCCCTTGAACCACCTACACAACCAAATTATACTATGAGAACAAAATTCATGAATCAAGACTAAAAATGTAATTAGCTCGAATCAATTCTTGCTTAATAAAACCATATTACAAATCGATTAATTAATACAATAGTTCTCCAAAAATCATACAAAATCCAACAAAATAATGTGCCCAATAAACCAACTATCATAGATGTTATGCACTGTTATGCTAAAACCTCTTTCTTACATTACCATTTAAGGAATGAATCCATGCTAGATGGTACTTAATGATAGTAGACTCAGGTGTAGAAAACGGCTGAGGGCTTGCCAAGCACTATGTAGTCAGGTTCAGCGTTGCTGAAGTCTGCCACATTGGCACTGTATGCTGTTGACACAATAACATGGCAATGCTACATTTAGAATTTTAAGTTCCCTGTTGTTCAAATGCTAAGTGGAGGAAGCCACAAAAATCTATATTAGTAGATATATTTTGTAAACACTCCCATCTTTCAAGAAATCTAGGTAATTGATATAGGATTTGAGATTTTGAGTTAAAATCATGCTAGAATGTCCAAAGTTCGAAATCTTGAGCCATGTTTGTGTTTTAGTCATTGACTAGAATGATATTGATTCGGTACCGTGCCAACATTTCAGTGTATGATGTCAGTAAAAATTGGAAGTGGAAGGAGGAAAGAGATGAAGAAGAAAAGATAAAACAACTATATAGTTAACTTTGATGCTTGCCTTTCCATATGGAGATGCTATGATTTTGAGATTATTTTGTATGGAGACAACCTATAAAATAACAATATCATCTTAATTTTAGCCTGCCAAGAGGTGTTGAGTGTTGACATGAATTGATACTCGTCGAGACACAGGAGACATTGTGTTGGTGCCAAGTAGTATTGAGTTTTAGTAATTTATTCAGCATGATACGTTTTGACTGTTTCATCTAACACGGTATGAAATTTCAAACCATGGCTAGGACATCATTCTTTGTTCATTAAACAACATAATAATTTTAGGAGTATTACTTTTAAAATCATTTTTCTTATAGTAAGTCCAGATACATCCATCTCAACATTTTCATCCCTACTAACTCTTGTACATACTAGTTTCTTTGTTGTTCATCACTATCAAGATTGATGACGTAGTTTGGAAGTCTTGCTAAAGTGAGGGAGGGTGAATAATCAGTGCCCATCTATTGCAAATCTCGTGCACAGTTAGAAAAAATCAACGGTGATCAAGCACAAGTGATTGTTGTATAACTAATGATTGTATCAGTAGTCTACTAGAAATCCAATTCAGTCAACTACTAAAGCCTTAACAATTGGATTGAATCGTTGACAGAAACATTCTATTCGCCAAAATCTCACATTGATTGCTCATTCAACTGCAATGCTCTAGTTGACTAAACTAACCTTCCAGTTTATTGAATCTTGTTAAATATTTCAAGTCAGGTGGAGTAATTTAGGTAAGTGATAGTTGAATATTTGACATAAATGAAGTCATGGAACTGAGCTCAACCATAAATTATGAGTTAGGACCAATAATTCTTTGTTGAAATCTTCAAACCAAGCCACCAGATAGTGTACCTTTACCTAGCTAAATACATCATCTAGATGATGCTGCCAAAAAGTAAAAGCTCAAGAATACACAACACTTGTAATTTCTCATAACTTTCATGCCTGAAGGTCTTTAACCTTGTTAATGCTCCTCGTTGCCCTCGAGTCCACATTCTATTAGGCCTCTTGTCCACATTTTATTAGGCCTCTAGTCCCTCACACCAATCTCCATGATCTTGCTCTATGTGCCACCTTCTTCCCTCGCCTACAAGTCTACCTTGTTTTGGGCAGTCTCAGAGTACACCTTCATTAAGCCTTTGGTACCTCAGGTGCACCAAGCTTTGTGAGCTTGCTCCACTTGCCATCCTTCTCCTCTAGTCTTCCAAGTCCACTTTAGAGTGCCCCTTGTGTCAAATCATTGATCCTTCAAATTATGTGAGCTTGCTCCACATGTCATCCTTCTTCCCTCACCTTTCAATTCCATCTCTGTGTCAAGACTTTGAGCCATCAATCCCAAACCAAATAACTTGATTGCATTGAGTATTCCAATAAACCAACTTGACCACGTCTAGTCACCAAGCTTTGTGAGCTTCTACGTTTATTATTCTAAATTTTTGCACACTTATTGCACACATTAGAAGCACGGGTAAGGCTTAACTTAAATTCTTTTTCACACACATTAAAACAACCAACCATGTCGAACCCAACCACTTGGGTTCATTGTTTCCCAACAATCTCCCTTTATATGTGAGACAATCCGTTTATGAAATAAAATGAATAAAAAATTAGACAATAAAAAAATTAAAAGTTTTCCCTCAAGTAAAGCTCACCTCGATTCAAGATCCCTTTCCCGAATTAGCTACCTTTGAGGTGACCCTTTGTGGAGACACATTTACTAACTTAGAGTTCTACACTGACTTAAATATTTACACTCTCCCCCTTTGCATATCAAATAAGTATTAAATATGTGAAAATTAATTGCATGCAATCAACGATCACAAGTCTTTATCCCACTAAGTAGGGTTGGTTATATGGATCCTCCAATGTCATTGAGCTTGATGCTATATTATATCCTCATCTATATTTAAATGAATTTTAACTTATTTTAACATTGCTAATCGAGTCTTCTTTGGTCTCTCTCTTCCTCAATTAATGTGCGTATTTATCATGGTCTTATATTGACTAATTGAGGCATTTATTGGTGGCCTAAGTACATGTCTATATCATCTTAAATGCGTTTCTCTGAATTTTTCCTCAATTAGTGTAGCGCCAACTTTCTAGTATTCTCATTTCTTATCTTGTCTATCCTCATGATCAAGGCATGTAAAAATATTAAAATACATCCAATCATGCATATAAATTAATCAATACTACCCTTAAAGCATGACATTTAAGTAAACATGGGGACATATATGATTATGCATGACAAGCAACTTTAAAGTATAAAATATTCTTTAAGTGTTGCTAAACAATCGGATTGTAACTTTTCAATAATCTAAGCATGACAATACTATAAATTGCATAAAATAAAGTACTTTAAAATGGATATGTTCTACTAGTTAGATCAACTAAGTACTCATTTAGTTGACTAAACTAACTTTTAATTGGATTCCTATAGCAATCCAATTTGAATTTACTAAAAATTCTAAAAAATCTAAAATTTGTAAAACTTTGCATGCATGTCTATCTAGATGTTCTAAAGTTAGGAAAACTTATTTTTCATGTAAAATCATCATGGTTTGATACTTCGTTACAAATTTTAAATAAGTTAAAATGTTCAATAGTTTAAGTATTAAACCATGTATTATATAAATATCTGCATATGAATTGCCTATTTTTATCATAGATAATATGTAGCTTATTCATTTATTTATGGTAGACTCAAAACCTTAAGTTGTGTCAGAATTTCAGTTTTTGACAAGAACAATATTGTTTTGGTACCGTATCAATGTTTTAATTTATGATGTTTGTAAAGAATTAGATGGGGAAGGCAGAAGGTGACGAAAAAGAAGAATAATAAGAGAACACAACTATATACTAACTCCCACATGGAATGATTTATTTTTGACATTATATTGCACAGAGAAAAGCTAAAAATATAACAAATACTATTTCAATTCATATTGACATGTTTTATAACATGTTTAAGGGGTGTCGAATATTAGTATGATATGATACTTATTGATGAACCCTATAATTTTCTAGACCCAAACTAAATAATGCTTTTAAGACACCTGATATAACAATTGGTTTCTCCACATGCGTATTAATATATCTTGGTTAACTACTCGTAAGTGGACTTAGATTGACATAGCTGTATATATATATATACAACCCTTTATAGTGTTATCTCCTCCCCATGACCAGATGATGGAATCAAAGATGAGCCAAGTGAAGAAAATCTTTCTCTCTTGGCTAGTTTTGGATAGCACAGGCCAAGATAGGTTCTGTCTCGGTTGGTATAACGTCTCTATTTTAACAAGGCGGTAACTCTTATTTGTTTAAATGGTATTGTTTTTAGTTGCCATTAGGAACTGAACATTTCAGCTATGCCGACCAATACCAATAATTAGCTAAAGTCTTGGTATCATCTGCCATTACTTCTAACTATTCCCTTAGGATCTTGTGATAATCCATCTGTGAGTTGCATCTAGAATGCTATTGACTTTTTCATGTAGAAAACAAAGATGATATTTCTTTTAAGAGATCATGATTAGTTGTTAACTGAGATTCGGTGTCTCATGCAGCCTGTTGGAGTAGTTGGAGCAATAACTCCTTGGAACTTTCCTTTGGCCATGATTACTCGCAAGGTAATACTGGCAATTAGATTGTCTTCTTGACATGGAAAATCTCTTTACAATTATAATGGAGAATGATGCCTTAGTGGTATGCCAGGTTGGGCCAGCATTAGCTAGTGGTTGCACTGCTGTTGTCAAGCCGTCAGAGTATACACCCTTAACTGCTTTAGCTGCAGCTGAGCTTGCTCTTCAAGCTGGCATTTCACCAGTAAGTCTCTTCTTGTTATTTGTCTTTTTTTTTATTCTATTCATAGGATCTACTTTTGAATGTAATTATGCTGTAAAAAGTTGACAATTTTGATTGTAGATGGGCTTAAAATTGATAAATTGGCTGGATTAAAATAGTGTTTACCACCATGGTCCATTGTCAGGGTCTGGCAGAGCTAACAGGTTTAACCATTAACTGGCATATGGACCAAGCAATTTTGCTGTCTTGTCAAACATCTGTATGGGTGGGAAATAACAAAGGGAAAGCGGGGAGAAAGTAGAAAGAGAAATAATGGAGATTTACATTTGTATTGTTTTGATTTCTTTTTTCCCTTTTCCCATTATTCAGGGTGCACTAAACATTGTATTTGGAAATGCTCCGGATATTGGTGATTCTCTACTTGAAAGCACGAAGGTGTTTGCCTATTATTTCGTGTTTGCATGACTTTATTTTCTTTGAGCAAACCATCCATGCTAGTGTTTACTATCATGTAGGTCAGGAAGATCACCTTCACTGGATCAACAGCTGTTGGAAAGAAACTTATGGCAGGATCAGCAAGTACTGTTAAAAAGGTATATGTTTATCATAAGTCAGCCATTGCAAGTTACTTCCATGATTATTGAATACCATAGACATTGACCTGAGAAAGGGCACATAACCCTATGGAATATTACTAACTTTGTATTGTTCGCTAAGCCCTTAGTTTCTTGTTTTACTGATATTGGTTCAATATTTTAGTCCAACTATTGTACTTGTTCTCTATATGTAAAATTAAATGTCACATTGTTATAATTATGTTGAATTTGTTAATCTTCATTCAGATATCGTTGGAACTAGGTGGGAATGCACCTTGCATTGTGTTTGATGATGCTGATCTGGATGTTGCAGTAAAAGGCACCGTATGCCAATCACTTCTTATTAACTAAATACTGTCTTTTCTTTGGCACTTTGTTTCTGTACATTCATGGTTGTTCTCTCCTTGTTAATCACAAGCTGAATTTTATCTGACTATACTATCATGTTTATCTAATCATTTCAGTACTGGTGACATTGTCCCATTGATTGAGCAGTCTGAATGATGAAATAGATATTTAATCTAACTATCCTCTTAGCTGTTCTCAACTTGGACATTAGCTTAGTTTTTAGACTGTGACTTCTAGGTCAGCTCTCACCAATACTCTTTCAAGTTATCACCTCTTTCTCATTGAAACATTATCATTCATCTGTCTTTCTATTACTAATCAACATAATTATCCTCTTTACACTTTTACATTTACTTTTATCACCAGAATGCTTTAAATTTGCTCTACCAATCAATTAGTTTATTTTAACATGTTAAACAACTTTACTCAGAAAATGAGGAAGAAATAATTTCTTTTACACAAAAGAATAGGTACAAGACTCTTATTTATAGAGAGAATTTACAAGAAAGGAAACTAATGAAAAGGACACTAAATAATAAGGAAACTAATTAAAGCTAATATTTGACATATTGTCCTTTTTTTTTTTTCCTGATTTGCATATCTTTGACATTAATGATAGAATTTCCAACACTTCCCCTCAAGCTGGTTTGTAGATATCTTCCATAGCCAACTTGCTAGTCAGCTTATCAAATTGTTTCTTGTGTAGTCCCTTCGTTAATACATCAGCTAATTGTTCATTTGTTGGAAGATATGTCATGCATATTATTATAGTGTTGATTTTTTCTTTGATGAAATGTTTATTTACTTCTATATGCTTTGTGTGATCATGAAGAACAAGATTATAAGCTTATAAAAATAGCAGCTTTGTTGTCACAATAAACCTTTATAGGAGTTGAGTAAGAAAGCTTCAATTCCTCAAGAATTCTTTTGATCCACATCACCTCGATTCCATGGGCAACAACTCTGAATTCTGCTTCAACACTACTTCTGGCTTCCACATTTTATTTTTTATTTCGCCACGTAACTAGGTTCCCACCAACAAAGGAACAGTAGCCTAATTTTGATCTCCTGTCCGTAACACTCCCAATCCAGTCTGCATCTGTGTAGACTTTGACTTGAATATGCCCATGTTTCTTGAATAATAAATCTCTCCCTCGAGTCCCTTTCAAATGTCTCAATATCCTATAGACGACCTCTAAATGTTCTGCTCCTGGTGAGTGCATGAACTGACTTACTATGCTAACTGCGAAAGCGATATCAGGCCGCGTATGAGACAAGGAAATCAATTTTCCTACGAGTCTTTGATAAAGGTCCCTGTTCTTTACTTCTTCAACCCTAGCAGCTTGTAACTTCAAGTTAGGCTCAATTGGAGTTTCAACCATTTTACACCCAGCAAACCTGTTTCTCCAAGGAGATCAAGAATATATTTTTTTTGATTAACAAATATACCTTCCTTGGATCTTGTAAATTCCATTTCGAGGAAGGACTCCCAAATCTTTAATTTGAAATTCTTTTGCGAGTCTCTTCTTTAGGACTACTAATTCTGTTTCATCATCGCCAGTTAAGATAATGTCATCAACATAAACAATCAAAACAACAACTTTACCGTTTTTTGAATGTTTATAAAATATTGTGTGATATGCTTGACTCTACAAGAAGCCATAACTAACACTAGCCTTTCCAAAGTGTTCAAACCATGCTCGACTGTTTTAGTCCATATAATGCCTTGTTTAATTTGCACACTTTTTCACTACCAAGTCTCTTTTCAAATCCGGACGGTAGACTCATGAATACCACCTCTTCTATATCACCATTGAGAAATGCGTTTTTAATGTCAAGTTGATGTAGAGGCCAATCTGAATTTACTGCAAGAGATAACAAAATTCTAATAGAGTTTATCTTAGCAACTGGAGCAAAAGTCTCTTGATAGTCAATCCCATAAGTCTGTGTGAAGCCTTTAGCCACTAGTCTAGCCTTATACCTTTTAATGCTTTCATCAGCTTTACATTTTATTGTAAACACCCATTTATGCCTAACTCGTTTCTTGCCTTTGGGTAGATCAACTATCTCCTAAGTGTCACTTCTCTTTAAAGCATTCATCTCTTCCATGACTGCTAAATTCCAACTCGGATCATCCAACGCTTCCTATATATTCCTTGAAACAAACAAGTGTGAAATCCTAGAAGTGAAAGCTTTATGGTTTTTTTTTTTGACCGTCTTTGATAGGAAAGATAATTTGCAATAGGATGATTAGTGCAATTTCGGACACCTTTTCTAATTGCTATAGGAATATCAAGATCAGGAATAGTAGGTGAAGAATTAGACACAATAGGAATCAAAGCTGGACTTGTGATAGAGTTACTTAAAAATTTTGATGCCAGAGCTCAAATTTTGAGACTAGTGTTGTGCAGGCTTGACATTCGAGTCTTTATTCCTCAGATGAAATCTCTTCTTAGTATAAACCTGAAGCTCAGAATTTAGATCACAACGATTAGTTTGTAGTATTTCTCTCCCTAATTGTGAGTTTCCAACACTAAACACTAGAGGTAGGCGATTATTTTCAAGATTGTCTGGAAAAATGATATTGGGAAGTGGGAAAAATTGGAAAAATGATATTGGTAAAATAAGGTTTTGTTTTTAAAAAAGATACATCCATGCTTACATTTTTTTTTTGATGATTGAAACATTTATACCCCTTTTTGTTTGACGAATAACCCAAGATTACGTATTTTATAGTACGTGGTTCAAGTTTTGAACGAAATTGACATGGAACATGAACATAGACAGTACATTCAAAAACTTTGACACAAATCATAAAACAATCTAATTTTAGGAAATTTTTATTTTAAGACAATCAAAATGTGTTTTGTATTCTAACACCTTAGTAGAAATCCTATTCCGGGTTTAAAATGTCGTTTTGTGCCGCTCGGTATGGACGATTTTTATCGTTCCGTCAGGCGGTCGAAACCGCTGGGCGGCGCCGAAAGAGTCGCAGGACACCTCCGGAGGCATCGAAAGCATCCTGCGACGCCTTCGACACCGAAGGCATTGCGCGAAGCCTTTTGAGGCGAAGCCATCGCCGGACGGGTCCGACGACCCTTTCGGTACCGCAAGATGTGTCCGACGAGGCTTTCTGTGTCGCCGGCCCCCCCCCCCCCCCCCCCCCTTCTTTGGCGATCGCGGGCGAGCGATTGTCGCGGATGATGATACACGTTTTTTTCCGATAAATAATTATTTTATTTAATTAATTTAAATAATTCTTAAGAATGTGTGATATTTCGAAGAGACTTTTATAAATCCTAATTAAATTATCCTAATAAAATATATTTAAAATTTAAATAAATTTAATAAATTTTATTAATTAATATTCCGATTTTTTTAAAAATGTTTTAAATTTCATTTAAAATTTAAAAAAATCTTTAAAAATTCTAAAAAAAATAAAAAAATCTAATAAATAATAGTTATATTATGATTTTTTTTTTTTTAATATTTTTTTACTTGATATTTTTTTTATTATTTAAAATATATATTATTTAATTAATAATTAATTAAATGAATAAATAGTTAATTTATATAATTATTATTATATATAAAATAATATCTTGTATTAATTTATATACTTATTATTATAGATAGATCCATTTTAATTTGAGTTATAGATATATCAATTTTATTTAAATAAAACTATTTTTAATTATTTTTCTAACAATATTAAATTATTTAATAATTGAAAACTTATACAAAATCAATATACAACTTATTTTTATATACAATATAAACATATTTATCTTATAATTATTATATATAAATAAAAAAATACTGAAACTATATCGGTACGACACGATACGATACCGAAACGGTATTGAAACTGTATCGTTTCGGTGACCGAAACCTTGGCACGGACCAAAATTTTAAACCTTGATCCTATTTATCAAATTAGAGGCTGTTAAAATTGTTTGACTCCATAAATACTTGGGAACATTCATATAAAACATTATGGACGTGCCACTTCAAGTAAATGTTTATTTTTTCGTTTTACAATGCCATTTTGTTGAGGCCTGAGGGGTACCTTGCAAGTAGATTGATGAAAAATACCTTTTTCGTTCAAAAAAATACCTAAGTGCTCATTAAAATATTTTGTTCCATTATCAGAATGTAAAATACAAATTTTGGTTTAAAATTGGTTTTCAATTAGAGTG
The DNA here is from genome assembly GCF_018446385.1 of Zingiber officinale. Classification (NCBI taxonomy): domain Eukaryota; kingdom Viridiplantae; phylum Streptophyta; class Magnoliopsida; order Zingiberales; family Zingiberaceae; genus Zingiber; species Zingiber officinale. Next base: position 104,494,766 of record NC_055991.1, read on the forward strand.
TAAAAATTTTTGAACAAATTTTTCACTTTAGATTTTTTATTCATCAGATAAATCCAACATAAACATGTATGATCATCAATAAATGTTATAAACTATTTTTTTTTTCAGAAAGAGTAGTAATTTTAGATGGACTCTAAACATCACTATGAATCAAATAAAAAGGTTTGGAGGGCCGGTAATTTTTTGACAAATAAGTTGAATGATGAAATTTTGTAAAAAAACAAGTTTCACAATGTAATGCCTTTAAATAATTCTGGAAATAAGATTTTTAGATAAGGAAAATTGGGATGCCCTAATCTATAGTGCCATAGTATTATTTTTTCTCAAACTGAGTTTGAACTAATACTATTAAAGCTTTGAGCTTTTTTATTACTAACAGGTATTTCATCTAAGTAGCAGAGACCTTGAATCATCCTAGAACGCCCAATCATCATCCCTCTTTAGTAAGATTAACTATTGGAATGAAAAAAAGAAGTGTTTATAAAATACTACTTCTCTTTCATTTCGAAATTATTATAAATATCAACTCAACGTTTGGATTATTTGAGTTATCGTGTCATTAGTTTAGGGTTTACCTTTTTAACCATAGGAATTCTTTGTGGAGCAGTATGGGCTAATGAAGCATGGGAATCGTATTGGAGTCGGGACCCCAAGGAAACTTGGGCATTTATTACTTGGATCATATTTGCAATTTATTTACATACTAGAACTAGTACAAATCAAAATTTCCAGGGTACAAATTCGGCACTTTTGGCTTCTATGGGATTCCTTATAATTTGGATATGCTATTTTGGAATCAATCTATTATGGATAGGTCTACATAGTTTTGATTCATTCACATTAACATTTAAAATACTAAATAATTGAATAAACTACATAAAATGAATTCATAATGTGATTCAAGAAATATGATACGACAATTAGAATCTTTAGATAGTTTACTAACAGACAAAAGATTGCAAGCTAATTTAGGAATATGAAGAACAGAATTAAGATTAATTTGTTCGGTTAGTTTGATAAGTCCTTTTCCCGCAATAGGTGAACAACTACCATCTACAATTCTAATTTTCTTGTTTCCAGAACAAGGGGAATAAGTATCAAATAAGTGAGAGCAACTAGACATGTGGTATGTGGCTCCAAAATCTACGATCTACGGAGAAGAGTTTAAACCGGAGAGAGCTTTAGGATTGTTACCTGCTTGTGCCAAGGAAACACTAGAAATAACATATGAGAAGTTGGATTTTATCAGCTTCAAGAGTTGATCCATCTGCTCTTTATTAAAGGGGCCTAAGTTGGCTTCATTGGCAGTAGGAATTTCACGATTCTTCTGTCCTTTCTTGCTATTTTTCCAGTTGGTAGGCTTGTCATGAATTTTCCAACATGTCTCACATGTATGACGAGGCTTGTTGCAGAAATTGCACCAAACCCGCGACTTATCATCAGACTTGTGATAGTGGCAAGGATTATAGTGGTTTCAGACGTGACTTCTGACATAGCTACTACAATTTTATTGTTGCTCTAATTCGAACTTAGAAAATGAGAAAGAAATAATTTCTTTTACCCAAAAGAATAGGTACAACACTCTCTTGTTTATAGAGAGAATTTACAATAGAAAGGAAATTAATGAAAAGGAAACTAAATAATAAGGAAACTAATTACAGCTAATGTTTGACATATTATCCTTCCCTTTTTTTCTGATTTGCATATCTTTGACTTTAATGATAAAATTTCCAACAGGTTTCATGCATGGTCACGTGTTGAGTCGTGCTGCCTGAAAACACCAACATTGAAACTCATCAGTGCATGCAAATTACGCCATGTTGCCCATATCTCATGGTTATTCCCGTGGTCAGTTACATGATGTTGGTTAACATGCGTGTTGGTGGCTGGCACCATGGTTTAAAGTGTTGTGTCGAGACGACCGAAACGGGCGAAACGTCTCGTTCCGTCCGGCAACCGGCACCGGCACGACCCCGACACCAGACCCACGACAACTGCCAGGTGTTGCGTGACCCCGTGGCCTCAACGGAGGGGTCACTCGACCTCGCAACAACAGCGGAGTGGTCGTATGACCCTTCCACTGTCACCGCAGAGGCGTCGCGCAACCTTGTGGTCGTTGCAGAGGGATTGCACGACCACCGCGGTCGTACCAGAGGAGCCACGCAATCCCCACGACCATGATTGAGGGGTCACGCAATCCCGCGGCAACAGTGAAGTCGCGTGAGATCGCGAGTGGTGTTGGATTTCGATTTTTTTTTAATTAAACTTAAGTTAATTATTTTAATCAACTCCTAGCTATGATGAAGATAATCTAAAGAGGCTTTATTATAAAATTATCTAATTAATTTTATATTTCATTTATTTTAATTTAAAAATTATAATAAATTTTTTATTTATTTATTTATCTATTTTCATATTTTTTTTAAGATTATTTTTTATATTGTTTATTTTTTAAATATTTATGTTAAATATTTTATTTTTTAATTAATATATTTTATATTTAAAAAATACCGAAACTATATCGGCACGACACGATACAGTACCGAAATCGTATCGTTCCGATCTAGGACCGAAACTTCGGCACGGGTCGAAATTTTAAACCTTGGCTGGCACAGGATGGGCAAAAGAAATCGGGTCTAATTTCTTCTTTTGATGGAAAGGGATTGGGTTATACATTGAAAAGGTTTAAGGAGATGACACTGGGTAGTGGCAACAAGTATCAATTAGTGAGGAGTACCAACGGCAGCAAGTGATGCATAGAGGTGTTGGGCTCTGGAGCAGCAACGACTAGAGGTGGATGGTGCACTGACAAATCATGTAGGCAAAAATGATCAGGGTGGGAGTGGCAATCAGGTGTGGGAAGTGCGGCTGCCAAGAATTGCAAGGTCAAGTCACAGCAGTATATATATAAACTTCAATTAACAACATTAGTTGTAACCTAAACATGAAAGGTATACTAAGAGTCTCAGAGGTAGAGATTTTCTTAGGTGTTCTAAGTAAAAGCAAATAATATATTTACAATGTTCTAGTTTAGTGTAGATAGTTTTCATCCTAAACCTTCTATATGTACATTACAATAGTTAGAAATCCTAGGCACATTATATTGTGACTTGCAAATTTCATATTTCTAGTAAATTTAACTTGAAGGTAAAAGGTGGTTCTCTGGTTTGGTTTTAACGTCTACTATGGATATCTCTTTATATATACAACATTTGTGAAATATTTCTGGTGACTGACATCACTTATTGTTTCAGCTTGCAGCAAAATTTCGCAACAGTGGCCAAACTTGTGTCTGTGCAAACAGAATACTTGTGCAAGAAGGTACATATCTTATTCCCTTGACAAGATACTATACTTGGATTTAATTGCTTTGAGAATTATGTGAGTAATGCTTTAACGTCAAAGTCTTATCAGAGCTCATCTAAACATTCTTTGAATCTAGAGCCAAGAAAAGATGATTATATTTAGTCACACTCAAATATTTGAAATTCCAGAAGACATGTATTGTATATTTATTTAGATGAAGTGTTATCAAACTGTGACATCATAGAGGTTACTAAATTCATATGAAGGCCTCTTATTGTGGGGGTGAAATCATTATTGTTTGTCAAAAAATTTATTAGAAGGTGCATAAAAATTTAGGTCTAAATGCTATAAGTATAGAGTTTGGAAGAGTTTAAGAAATGAAGTTATAATTTTTCTTGCTCAATTTTTCATCAAAATTTTGAGAATTAAAGAGAAGTTTCACTCAGTTCCAATTTATGAGAATAAGATGACATACAACCAATGTTCAAAGTCTTGTTCCATGCTAAGCTCTTGGTCCTTGTCTAGTATGTGATATGTCAGTAGTGTTGATGGCGTATCAAGGTGGTTTTGATAGGCATTGATGTGATAAATCCGCAAGTACACGGAGTGTCGTCAAGTAATAAAATATCGATCTACTAATTAAGCACCAATTGAGTTCGCAAAACTAGTTATCTAGATAATCGAAAGTTGGTTGGAGTCACCAACAAGCTTAGGAGAATGAGAGAGAGAGATCACTAAGAGAGCAAGAGGGAAAGGTTTGAGGGGCTGAGAGAGAGAAGGTCAAGGGAAGGCAAATGGTCAAGGGAGAAGTTGGAATTGGGGGAAACAATTCTAGGACTTCGATTTCACTATGATGCTTGTAAAAACCCAATCTATGTTTGGTTTCCTATCTTCAATGGTTGTTTATGTAGGTAGACTATCCTAGGGTATTTGATGTGGACTTTTGGAACTACATTGGCGTATCGATTCTAATTCATTGTCTACTTTCAGAGCGATAGAGCTAAGAGATTGCTTTCTCAAGAGGATCCTGTCATATGATCCCACAACCCCCGAGTTGCCTCCTGGCGATGAATTGGAACTGATCCATTAAGATCTATGACAACCTACTACTTCTCGTGGCATACCGATTTATTCTCCTAGTCGACTCTCCATGTCTTGGGTTTCTACGGGTCGGAGGATTGAGTTATCCTTTCGGTTTATCCTCAAATCCTTGTGGGATACGAATCTCGTGCTTTTGGCATCGAGATCGTGTTTACGCAGTAGGCCCAGACCATAAACAATCATATCATAGAACATGGAATTGATTAAATACATAGTTCATGCATTAACAATTACATCATAGTTACTCCCTACTCCTCGAATCTAGAGTTCTACTTCATGGAGAAGGAATTACAACCAAAAGACAAAGAATATAGCAATCTACAATTCAATACACGAAATAGAGAGGAGAGAATGCTTATTGTTGCCGGTCTTCTTGGATGAAATACTTGCTTCGGAGGTGGAAGGATCGTCGAGATGGATGAAGTTGGTTGCTCTAAGATTTCCCCAAGAGGGGAAACCCTCTCCTCAGGAAGGGGGTGGAGCCCCTGTCCAATATCCTCCCAAGAAGGGTTTTCTTGGCCCTTTAATATCTCCCCCAAAATTGCCTAGATCTGCCAAATTTACATGGCTCAGTCAAAATGGGTTTTTTTACCGATCTGGTTTTCTCGAGTTGGACCCTGAAGCAAACTTGTAGAGCTTGAAATTATCTACATTTTGATAGGTCGTTTGACCTGTACTTTAACTCAGCCGAAAGTTATGGCCGTTCAATGTTTGGTCTGCAGTTTTGGACTGGAGGCTAACACGACCCGTGCCACTGGCATGAGCGCCCGTGTTAGGCTTGGGAAAATCGCTAAAATTGACACGGGTCGTGCCCAGCTGGCACAGGCGCCCGTGTTAGGATTGGGAAAATCGCTAAAATTGACACGGGGCGTGCCTAGCTAGTATGATCGGCCATGGTGGAAGTTGTTGGCTCCATTTTAGCATTGTTTTGGGCATGATTTCGTCCGTGCGAACACGCTCATGTCATGAGACACAACCAAAGCGTGTTTGTTAATTAAAACTTCATTTTGATAGTCTTTTGAATACCTTTTTCTTCCCGAATGTTTCGTGTGTTGGCTTGATGATGAAGCTCGATGATGAGGCATAACTAGTCAGTGTTGAGCCTTTTCCGCTTCATTCTTTGTCTTTCTTGGTCATAGGAGCACACCCGTGTCATGAGACCTGGCTAGAGCATGCTCCTTGCTCCAACTTCACATTCCAAGGGGTTTATGTTCCATTTTTATTCTGAAAACACATCCTATCAATCAAAACAAGCAAAGAGCAGTTCTCCGAACCAAAAGAGTAAAAATAACGAAGTCACTTAGAATAGGGTGCGATAATGTAAATCATGCTTATGAAATGTAAATAAATATACAACAATCAATGCCTAGAAACATGCATAATCTACGCTCATCAAGCATCGATTAGGAGGAATTGAATAAGGAAGAAGAAGAAGAAATAGGGATGGAAGAACGTGAATTGAGCCTTTGTGGATCCTAGAGTAGCTTTTGCCAATAGATTGCATACTGTTCAAATGGTACCCTAGTTAGTGGAAGACCTCATTGTCGACCTCTATCTTGTGAAAAGCTTGTGGGATCCTTGCGGAAGCCTTATGAAGGCTTCTAAGGACACCCAAGTTTGTGAAGCCTCGAGGAAGTAGTACTCACGGAAGCCTCGCAACTCGATGGCCTATGGTATCGTGTGTATTAAGGGGTTTCACATGCAAGATAGTGAGCAGAGCTGTACATTTTATTGTATTAGGCAACAATTTGAAACTTAAACCATGTGTTGAGATTAAGGGAAATTATTCTTCACAAAATAGCTAGGTAGCTCCCTTATGGATGTTTTTAATGAGTATAAAATATTACATATGCACCCGCACCCTACATAATTTACATGTGTAAATATTAACACGAGTCCATCATACTCTCCCTCAAGCTAGTTTAAATATATCGTAGAAACCCAACTTGTTATAAATATATTCAACTTAGGCTCTTTTAACAATTTGACCAGCAAATGTGTTAACTAATCATTAAAAATTACAAAGGAGGTAATGGTCTCATTAGATTGCACTCTCTCTGATGAAGTGATAATCAATCTTTATATGGTTTGTTCTCGTAAAAAAGAGATTTCAGGCTATATGAATTAGAATTGATTGCCGCAGACAAGCTTCATGGACTCTATATAGTGCATCCTAGTTTGATCATCAAATGTTTAACCCAAATAAACTCACATGCAGCTACAATCGTGACACTATATTCTTCCTTAGGACTTTGATCTCGCCATCACTGTTTGCTTCTTACTCTTTCAAGAATTAAGAATTAAGGTTACAATTCTTCCTTAAGCTTCATACTTTGATCTCGCCATCACTGTTTGATCATCAAATGTTTAACCCAAATAAACTCACATGCAGCTACAATCGTGACACTATATTCTTCCTTAGGACTTTGATCTCGCCATCACTGTTTGCTTCTTACTCTTTCAAGAATTAAGAATTAAGGTTACCTCATCTAGATCGCTTATCTGTAATGGACCGACCTAATCTACACCATATTGCCCTATTATCTGAAGATAATCTTGATCATGAAATAAAATACTTTTCCTTGAAACATCATATCACTAGTAGTATAGGATCCTCAAAGCTACTATCCAATGATCTGACAAGTTAGCTTTAGTGACTGTGAGATAGTTTAATTTTCTTATTAGTTTTCTGAATTTCTTTGAATGAGTTAGTGACTCTTATTTGGGATTCATGGGAGTATCTTGATTTAGTCCCTAGTATAGCACCCTCCTCCTCTAGTATATCCAATGTATACTTCTGTTGTGTGATATATATACCTTTTTTTAGACAAGCAATTTCTCTGCCGAGAAAGTATACCCAAGTGTTTAGTTTAGAAATGATGGTAAGATTGTCCACACAAACAAAGAAAGCAATATGTTTTCCTGACTATGAAATGAAGTAGAACACTGAGTGATTTATTATAATCTTGTCATGCCCTACTATAGAAGAGCTGAGTTGAATTTTCTAAACCAAGCTCTCAGAGATCACTTTAATCCATGTACACATTTCCTCAATTTACACATCAGACCCATCTTCCCTTGAGCAACAAACCTTGGAGGGTGCTCCACATAGACGTCCTCTAAAAGATCACTGTGAAGAAAATATTCTTTTATATCAAATTGATGAAAGGCCAATGAAATAAAGCAACTAAGGAGAGGAAGAGGCGAATTAAAGTGAGTTTGTCCATTGGAAAGAATGTATCAAGGTAGTCAACAACATAAAGCTAGGTGGAAACTTTAACCACCAAGTAAGCTTTACTAAGTCTATCAAGTTGGTGAACAATTAACTTTGAAAAAATTTTGACATTCTATAATGGACTTCCTAGGAGGAAGAGAAAATAGCTCCTAAGATGAGTTGGCGACGATTGTTAAACAAGGCACCTACTGTGATGGAAAAGATATTCTTAATTGCATGGGACTTCATGACAACAAGAGCAAAGGGTTAGCATGGATGAAATCTAGTTAGGTCATATATTGATTGGTTGATCTAGAATTGTTCACTCTTGTGTAGAAGATAAGCAATGGAAGGGAGGTGACGAGCAGTGGGAAGCTTGGACACTACTAAGTTGATGAGCCCTCCACAATGAAGATAACTACTTGACACAATGATAACAAAAATTTGTAAAAAGTGCAAACTGAGGTTCAAAATCTCTAACTGTGTTAGAGTTTCAGTCTTTGACTAAAATGATAACTTTTTGATATTGTGTTAACATTTTGATGTACGTGCCATGGCAAATTGGAGGTGGAAGAAGGAAGGAGACGAGAAAAAAATAATAATAATAACACAACTATATATTTAAATTCAAATGTTGTTCTCCACTTGGAATAATACAATTTTAACATTATCTTGTATGGACACATGCTAAAAAAACATTATCTCAATTCATCTTCACCCATATGGTAGCATGCCAAGAGGTGTCAAGTGTAGGTATGAAACAATACACACCGACATAATTGACACAACAATACATGAGACATTGTTTGTGCTGAATAGCATTGAGTTTTGTTAATCTATTAGAACAATACGTTCGACAAATTCACTTGGTAGGTACGAGATTTTAAGCCATGAGGTGGAGTTTCTGTGTTGTTTGAAGAGAGGGCAAATAGGAGGGCATTTCACTCTGAAATTTCACAATTTGATAAATATGAAAGCCCTTTGTGTGATTTTATAAAATGCTGAAAATAATTTAAAAAATCATATAGATGTTGAACACTGTGCTCCACTAAGTTATAAGAACAGTATATTGGTTTACTGATATAGGAAGTTTGGAAAAATAAATGTAGTTTTACCTTGCAAAGAAGTAACAATTTAATATGCAAATCCAATTTTTCGTGAATCAATAAATCACACAATGATTTTCTATTGAATTTTCATTGATCCTTTCTTAAAGATATTACACTTTCACTCTATTTTTCTACAATTTTAATGTGACACCATAATACCATATTAATTTAAACTCAGTGGTTGTTAAAAGACGTGAGCTAATGCTATAGGAATATTCTTATATCTTTTTATATCTTCATTTGATTTTGTTTATTTCTTGTCTTAATTTAATGAATTAGGTTTTATACTAACTTTTTTGCCCATACAAGTGAAATATGCCCAATGAAATTGAAATGGAGAGATTAGGGCTAGTTTATATTGGCCCCAGTTAATTTTGTGTCAATCTGTACTGGTTTGTACCAGTATGTACCTACCTCTCTGTCTCCTTTTTGTTTCATTTCTATCATCTCTGTGTTATACTCCACTTTTGTCTAGGTATATATGATAAATTCGCTAGTGCTTTTGCAAAGGCTGTTCAAGCTCTGGAAGTTGGCAATGGCCTTATTGAAACTACTGTTCAGGTATTAACTTCTATTTTGATGCAAATTCAATCCTTCAATATTCATGTACCTGAAGTACTTTATCTTCAGCAATTGGTTGATGTAAAAAGGCCAGTAACTTCAAGTTTTTTCACTCCTTGAGAAAATTCGTTTCTTCAATTTTAATCATCTCAAAGTTAACTTATTTTGTAGATCAGTTTTGTGTTTTTACTTAGTATTTCTAATTAACATGAGTATTTCTAAACTTTTTGTACTTGTATGAAACTTTAGATCTTTAAACTTGTATCTTCTTATTGCAGGGTCCATTGATCAATGAAGCCGCTTTAGAAAAGGTGATTAATTTTCTTCACCTAAATATGAATTCTATTACCTTAAAAAATCTCCCTTGGGAATATTTAGTGACATGGTTCTTTCTGACTTTTTGCTTCTTCAGGTTGAATCATTAGTTAAAGATGCTACTGGAAAGGTAATCTTCATTACTAGTATGGATAGTCATTGCTTTCCTGATTGGAGCCATTATTATTATTATTATTTGATGCGTTCAAACCTGAATTATAGTCTTTTATATTTAAAACTTTCGTCTGTATAAAATTATTGGGATTCAAGGCTCTATAGGACTATTACAGAGGTAGTTTGTCTAGGAGTTCATGAAGTCTCTGTTCGTTGATTCATAGAAAACAGGAAGGGATAAGTGATGTATATCATGCATGGACTGAAAGTTTGAACCATGTGAACCGGCACAATCCCAATGTCTCATTCTGTTCCCCATAACAATGTCGTATGGCCAGATGATACCAATTGCCGCTTAGGCCAACATGGAAGGAGACAATAAGAATCATTCGTAATTGCTCACATGATACTTAGAATAATTTTGTTGGTCACAAGGAGGGGAAGAGGAGAGGAAGAAGGGCTATAAATTGGGGTGAAATAGAGAATGGAAAACGTAAGAGCAATAATTAAGGATCGAGGAGGTGGACGACTGAGGAGGTGGATGCAAAACTGCTAAGAAGCAATGTTGATTATGGAGGAGATATGTAAGGTTTTCGGAAGGGGTTTCACCTCATTACCGACCTTTATTGGGTTGCGATTTGTTGATTGCGAGTTGAGATTATGGTAGAGTCGCAATTGACACTACAACTGAGAAGATGAGTTTGTGTTTTTTCCTATTGTGCTCCACTAAGTAAAATTTTAATCAACCTAATTAATTTTAGGGCATATTATAATTTGACACTGCAGTTATAGATAAATGCCATTTAACTCTGAATTTTAGGTTTAAAATGGCATTTAAGATAAATTTCATTTAAAACCTTATTTTTTAGGTTAATTTCATTAATTAATTTTAGGATAAAATTAATTTACTCTCTGATTTTAGGATAAATTTCATTTAGTCATACATTTTATGGTAAAATTTATTTAAACCTTTTATTTTAGATAAATTTCACTTTAACCCTTATTTTTTAGGTAAATTTGAGTTTAACTATGGACTTTAGGGATTTATCAAAATTAAAATTCTATTAGTTGAGTGTATTAAATCAATTAATTGATTAACTTATTGTAATCAATTAGCAAAGTGAATTAATTCCAATCAGCTAATTACAGATAAGATTATATCTATTTGCGAACAGAACGTGTTCAGTTGACTTCCGAGTGGACTCAACTACTCAGTTGATTGCAGCCTACAAATACCTTATTTTTTAGTCAAGTACGCACCTATGTAAAAATTCTCAAAAACTAAGAATACAAGTTCTCTTGTAACCTCTCACAACTCACATACTAGGAATCCTTGCCTTGAGTTTTCTTCTGCCTGTCAGGAGTCCCTTCTATAAGACTTCTTCAATCTGCTAGGTATGTCATCAACCTTGAGGACTTCTTGTCTGCCAACTAATGTTGAACTTCTCCATCTACTAAGTATCCGATCAACTTGACACTTCTCCATCTGTCTGCTCCTATTGGACTTCTCTATCTGCCAAGTATTTAATCAATTTGACCTACTTAGATTTTTCCAATCACTGCACCTGACAGAACTTATAAGCAAATGCAACATTAACCAAACTTAAATCTTTTTCCCAACCTGTCAAGATCACTTGCACACTTGACAGAACTTATAAGCAAATACAACATTAACCAAACTTAAATCTTTTTTCCAAATACATCAATACCATTTAGAACTCACCACTTAGGGTAAGATTGCACCAACAAATTTTTGACAACTAATTATAGAATTTATCTTTGAATGTTTACATAGCATCTCAACCCTATTTCTCTCATATTATCATGTATTGAGATTGCACCTAATGTTTTGTAGATGTATACTATGTTATGCAAATATTATTTGTTAACCTCTGCTAACATGGACAACCATGATACCTCTAATAATGAGGCTCTTAGCCTCATTATCTTGATCACAAGTCTCTTTGTTAATTCCTTCTGTAGGAGTTTCCTCATAGATGGGTTCTTTATCTTAACATAATATTCTCCAAGTAGATTAAGTCAAGATTTTTTCTTAAGATATTCATGATATCATGATCATTTTCTCTGCACATGGAACATCTTGTCAGTATGAACACACCCTTAACTTGATTTTTCTTTCCCATCAGGTGGCTTTGATTGATTCTAGTTGAAATCTCTTAGGATCGTGAAATTGTTGTCTTTTGCCAAGTGAGATCCTCCACCCTTCTTGTAACTCCCTGATTTTCTCTAGTCTTCCACTGTAAATGTCATCTGATAACCTTCTTCAACAATTGCATTGAATGTGTGGCAAGTTTCAATTTCTAGGTTATATTTCACCAAGCTGATTATCATTCTTATCCAATGAAACATTGCTCTTTACTGCTTACTATACTCAGATATATATCATCTGTTATCTTGCTTTAATCAGTGGAACTATATATTCATAGTCTTAATTCTATTCAAATTTCCTTCTTAATATAAGACAAACTACAAAATTTTGGTCAGACCGCTTAAGATCTCATCAAGTCCTCCATTCCCATTAATTACCAACCTTATTTGTAGAAATTTTAGTGAACCTTGAAGGATCAGCTCATCCTCATTGGAATTTCAATATTTTCAGATAATTACTTTTTTGGCTTCTAGGTGCAGATGTTGGTAGCCTATGTTATGAAGATTGCCAAAGTTTAACCACCTCAGCAATCAGGTTATCTTTCCACAAAATTAATAAAACAATGATCTTGGATGTTTGACAACTTGACCTCTCATGTTTCAAGATTCAATTTCTTTACAAAAAATTAAATCTCAATTCACTCTTTCCTCTTGAGAGTAGAAAGATAATTCATATTGTAGAGTATGAAAGTTCCATGCTGGTATAGGTTTAGCAAGAAATGACTGATTCTTGAATTGAACCTCTGTAAGCAAAACCTCAATAACTTTTTCTTAGAGTTGCAATCTTTATCCATCTTCCTTGAAACTAGACACGAAGATTTTTTAAATGGTATATTGATTCTTGTGCAGGACTCCATATAGCAGGAAAATTGATTGATTTCATGAAATGAATAGCTGAGTGATAAGCCTTAGCTCTTAATTGAGGCAGTTCAAAAACTTGTAGAACAAAGTTGAAATAAATTCAGAAGAGATAACCAAGATGCCACTTGAGTTAGGGTGATAAAGAGAACTTGATACCATTCCAGCCTCTTAGGTGTGAGAACACCTCAAGAGCTGGCTTTACCTAGATCAGTGAACCACACCTCATCTATAAAATAGTGAGTGAGTAGGCAATCCACATTTCAAGTTTTGAAACTGATGTTGATCATAAACCTAGAGATATTGTATATATGATAGTTAATTGCACCAAACTGAGACTTGGAAGATTTGTGAGGTATGATACAACAAGGAAAGACTTACAAACACATTCATACTTAATTGAGTAACCTAATTGAATGAAATAAAGGAACTTTCACATTATTTGACTTATATGATTTTTTATATAAATATATTTTGTTTTTTTAATATTATTCCATGAATAAAACTTGTAATCAATCTAGGCATACTTTCTTCTTATTTTGTACATCGTGAATCTTAATAAAACTAATATTTTTCTCACTTGAATCGTAGAAGTAAATTCACCTTACTTATTGACCCCCAAATAATTATACTCCTTTTACAGGGAGCAGATGTACTAGTTGGGGGAAGGAGACACAGCCTAGGCAGGACATTCTATGAGCCTACTGTACTTGGAAATGTCAATAATGAGATGCTAATATCTAGGTACAATCTATGGCCTTTAGCTTTTCTGGCTTGTTTACTCTGATGTGATGCTGTTCAATGACAACTTAATTGTAGTGAATGGCGATAACTATGATCAAGTGCTATTTTACCTTTTAGTGACTATTGAATTCATTAGCTCTTAGACACTATCGCAACTGGATTTTGTTAGGCTTATGTTATTTTGATTCTCTACTACTTTAATATTTGACTAAAATCTGTGCAGTCAAGAAGTATTTGGCCCAGTTGCACCACTTTTACGCTTTAAAACTGAAGAAGAGGCTATACAAATAGCTAATGATACAAATGCAGGTTATTTCCTAAATGCACTGCATATATGTTTTTGTTTAGGTTGTTGATACCGAGTAGCTTTTTTTGTGGTTCAATATAATTGAGAACATTTTGCTTTGATTAAATTTTAGTTTTGATATGCATCAACTGTGTACTTGTGGGTCTGAAAGGTTAGTTCAGCATGATAGGAATCAAAATGGAGCTTAGACACCGATGGACATTTATAGATAGTTGTATGCTTGTGAATATATAACCACTTGTCAAAGCAGTCACATTGCTGAAACAACTGAAGTTGGTGACAATCATACTGGATTTATTACTCCTGTGTTCATTAATTGAGCAAATTTGTGCTCTTCATTATTTCTTTTCAGATTTATTTGTGTTAATAATATAAATATTTAAATTTGTCCTTTTCCTAATAACTTGGGTTTTTAGAGTAATGGCTATCAATCCACTTTTACATGTTATCAAAGGAAGTTCAAAGTCATATGTTGGCTTTGAACCAATCAAGTAAAGTATAGCCACCTACATATAAAGGGGAAGTGTTAAGAACATAAATAAAAAACCTTTTCTAAGAGCTTGAGATTTTGGGTTAAGTGCTATCAACTATAATATTTTTCTATAGAAGATCATGTTGATGAAGCTTTCTTTATCAATGGTCATTGAAGTTTTTTTCATCATGAAGTATATTTTCAGTGTTAAATAGGGTTCAAGGAACCAATAGAATTAATAGTAAGAAGAAAGCAACTAGCGCTTGGAAATGGATTAACAATGCAGAGTTTCAACATTGCTAGTGGATCATATAATTTTGCAAACTTGTTTGTAATTCATCGAGGTAGATGTTGAGTTGGTGATGATGACGAGATAATTTGTACTTCACAATCCAACTTGAATGATGCAGGTAGATAGATCTACACATGCTAGAGGGAACGTCGTATGGCGCCAAAGTTATCTGACAAAGCTCCTATGATGCTTAAGTCAATACAATGCTTGTGGAAGCAAAAGTACGATGGAAATTAAGAGAGAGAGAGATTGTGAACTTGTCTACGTTGAATATACCTCACTACTTATAGATGTGTGGGAAGTGTGGAATCTGTAGAGATTATGGCCATAATGTCCAAGAAAGTAGAGGGGTTGTTCTGATTATTTCAATCATTTTTGGTTGTTAATCTCGCCTCAATTACTATTTGATTATAGCGGCTTCAATTGTTCAGTCATAGCTACCCTAGAGATGGTGATTGTGGAGTGACCATTATTAGAATTGTGGGCCACTTCAATTGTTCGATTGGGGAACTGAGTTGTATCAAGGGCTGTAAACAAGCCAAGCTGAGCCAAACTTTGTGGTGTTCAAGCTTGTTTGATAAGGTAATCAAGCCAAGCCAAGTCTAGAATGAATCAAGCTGTTAAAATGATTGTTCAAGCTTGGTTTGATTTTTTTTTCATAAGCTTAAACTCGGGTCCGTTTAAATGATTTCGAGCTCTCAATTCAAGTTTGTTTGATTGTTTGAAATTTTTACTTTTTAAGCTTGTTAGGTTGGTTATTGAGCTTGATAATACATATTTATTTCTTCATTTTGAAACTTTTTTTGTTTATTTAGCATGTTCATAAAAGTTTATAGTTCACAAATATTATTCATCAATATTATTCACGAACGTTGTTCATAAATATTATTCACGAATGTTATTCACAAACATTAACGAGTTAAACACGTGTTCAAGCTTGTTTATTTGGTTTAACGAGTTGTTCAAATTTGTTCATTTAATTGATCTTATGTGTATTGAACAAACATAAATAAGCTCAACACCAAACTTGTTCACGAATGTTCGGTTCATTTATAACCCTAGTTGTATGTGCTCAATGGGTCGAGTTGCGTGGAGAGTTTGGGTGACCAAGCTGTATAAAAAGCTTGAGAGATTGAGCTATATGGAGAGCTCAAGAGATCAAGCTCTATGGAGAGCTGGGAAGACCGAGCTGTAAGCGGGAAGCTTAACTGATCTTGCTCTTAATTATGATTTGGAACTTCCTGCACATCTTTATAAATGCTAACATTGTCAACATGGGACGAGATCACATAAGCACAGTATGCTGACTTGGAGTGGGATTAGTATCTTTTTAGCTGCTAGGAACTTTCTTGCAGCTAAATCCACCAGTTAAAAGCTAATTGTTGCTAGAAATATAGTGATGTATCAGCTATGATCATTGTTATATTTTCTTAATTGATGTCATTTTATGATGCACATTTTAGACTCTCCGTCAACTAAGATAGTCAACAAATGACAAGAATATGTACATCCGCCTTCCATTTTTTTTTTATTGGTTATGTGGAACTGTCATTTGTGCAGGTTTAGCTGCTTACATATTCACTAGTAGCATGCCTCGTTCTTGGCGTGTGTCAGAAGCTCTTGAGTATGGACTTGTTGGAGTTAATGAAGGATTAATATCCACTGAGGTTGGCTCCATAAGTTTATCTATTTTACTAGATGTGCAAAACAAGTTTGCTACATTGGTATTTTGTCTTGTAAGGTTGCACCATTCGGAGGATTTAAGCAGTCAGGTCTTGGAAGGGAAGGTTCCAAGTATGGGATTGATGAATACTTGGAAGTAAGTGAATGTGATTCCAATATTTACATTGAATATTAACTTTTGTCAAAGTGACATATATGTTCCCGTGTGGATATCTTTGCAGATTAAGTATGTATGCTTAGGAAACTTGAAGGAGGCATAGATTGATGCAAGAGCACAGCAGAAACTCGACTGAAGCTAATAATGACCCAGTCGCCTCTGTAGGTGGGTAGGAGTTTTCACATTATTGTTAACCAATATTTAGTACTTTGGAAAATCTTCACAACAATGTTTAATGCTCTTGGCTGGATGAGAACGCAAACTTCTGCTCAGGTGTTTCCACTTTTCGTAGTTAAATGAATCAGGACAAAAGATCACTCTGTTTCAGTGTTAACAATTACCTTCTTGTTTAATAAAAGATGTTTTCTAAACTATGGAATGGGCCTCGAATTGTTGATGTGGTAGCATAGCAGTCGTTCATCTATCTTGTCCTCTATACCTTTGTCAGGCCATGGTTTTGTTGAGGGGCTTATGCTCATCAAAAACACAATTTGATTTGGTCAAAAATATGAACTGCAGATGTGTGGAATTGGTAAGAAGCATTGAGCTTTATGGTTTCTTCTAAATATTAGAAATTTTTAATTTTATTTTCTTGTTGTCTTTTATGTTTTTGTGAAGAAAGGGATTGTGACTGACAAATATTACAAAGCTACTTTAGAAAAGTTCTCACCAGCCAATTGAGAAAATTCAAATGGGGGTACCCATAATACAACATCCCTACTACATTTTCTTGTCAACATTGGATTAGCATTTGCCAATCCCTTAAACGCCAAGCTCCAATGTTCTCCACAATTGTCACTTGACAATCCAAACTTGCAACACTATGTTTTGGAGAAGACATCAAGAGTGCCCAAAATAGAACAACCGAACTGAATTTCCGGCCACTTAATTTGCTAACATATGAAAACACTTTAAAGTTTCCTCTTCAAAAAGGATTATATCCAGTTCTTCCCTTAACTTGGAGTTCAGATCCTGCAAAAGGGTTGCTATTCTGCATCATGGCTTCCTGGATTCCTCCAATGCAATTTCTTTAGGAAAATATTTCCGAATACAATGTGAAAATATCTGACACACAAGCGACAATAATTATGTTAAAAAAAAATGGCTGCTACTCGGTCGGCTTCTGCTCGTCGTCGGAGTCCTTTAGGTGTTCGAAGAAATTCCCCAGATGCCAGAGATCGTTCTCGTGCCAACTGCCACGGTTGGCGGTGGCCCTCCACTGCTGGTCGGCGATCATCTCCGGCGACAGCCCCCATTGCCTGAGTTCCTCCTCGGAGTGGTGGAGGGCGAAGGTATAGTCGCGGCCGCTGGGACCGAGCTGCATGACTCTGATGTCGCAGTTTTCGGGGTTGTTCAGCAGCTCGAACTGCTCCACCGTCCACTTGAACCACTTCATCAGGAACACCCGCGAGGTCAAGCCGTGCGACACGATCACGAAGCTCACCTCCGCCTTCTCGTCCTGCTCCAGCCTCCCCATGTCGATGTCCCTCCACAGCGACTCCATGAAACCTGTTTCCCGTTGTTTGCGTCATTTAATTCTGTGACCGGAGGATTGAATTCATGGAGGAGAATGTAACATCTTACTGGCAACGCGGTCGAAGACGTCGGCGGCGGACTCGCCTTCGGGGAAGCGGAAGAAGAAGCGGCCGAAGCGCTCCCTCGCCTCCTTGATGGCCTTCATCCGCTCCTCCACCTGGAAGTTTCCGAAGTCCTGCTCCCTGATCCGGCACTCTTCGCGGACGCCGACGATGCGGTTGCGCGGGAAGGCGCGGCCCAGCTCCCGCAGCGTCGCCCGCGTCCGTTCGTACGGCGACACGTAAAAGTACACCTTCCAGTTCTCCCCGTCCTCCGACGACAGCAGCTGCCGGATGCACTCGCCGGCGGCGCGGGCCTGCTCGGCGCCCTGCGGAGTAAGCGGGACCTTGTGGTCGGGCGTGGTCGAGTACGCCGCCGTGTCAAGGTTCCCCTGGCTCTCGCCGTGCCGCACCAGGATGATCCGCTTCGGGAGGCACCGGCGGTGGACGTGGCTCCTCTCTTCTCTGTTCATGGGCTCCGACGATGACTTTGTCCGATGTCTTTGGCCGACAATTCAACAAGCGCGTTTATAGAGGGCGGAGTCGTCCATTTTTCCTTGCCTTGCAAGACTTTGACTTGAGTTGGTCATCAAAGTTAAGCCCATGCTTCGTGCGCAATAAGAGTCCAGAATCCTGTCAACAATGGCTGTTCAACAAAAGGAGGAGGAGTTAGCTGGAGCTCAAAGATTGTCAGAAATTCTCCAAAAGCTATCCATTTTTATTCAAGCTCACAACTTTTGTTAGAGAGCACGAGTTAGTCACGCAAAGTAGGGGAGGCAGGCATCAAGTTGGCAGGTATGCCAAATTAGAAATCTTTAATACGTCCGTAAGAAAAGATTGTCAGATTTCAGTTCAGATAAGGACATCCACAATAATGCTAGAACGTTATAATATTTATCATCTCATCAAAAAAACATGGGGTCCATTATCACATACTTATTATAACAACATCCTTCTTTCACCCACATCCCTCATTATTTATGGGTCCCATAAAACTAACCATTTTATGGCCGCCCCTCTCGGCCGGAAGCTACCTCCAAGTCGAAGCCCTAGCCACGGTAAGGTCTGAGCCCCTTCCCCCTACCGCCAGCGATGTCAAGCACCTCTGCGCAGTGCCGCCGGCCTTCCTTTTTGCCCTTGGAGTATATTTTTTTTTTATTTTTTTTTTTAATTTTTGGTTCGGCTTCTCTTCCAGTTCACAACATCCCGTCGGCGAATCCTCTTCTTCTTCCATGTCAAGCCACCGAAATCTTCCTTTACCTAACTGACAGTGGTTCCTCTTTCCTTCGCGAAATATCGATTCAGGAGATCCAGCAGTAGCCTCTCTCCTGAAACGAATAGGCTCGAGCGCCTGCCACTGCCCTAGAACTGTGGCCACGATGAAGCTTCATTTTGGTCACCCAAGATCCCAAATCTGATGCAGGCGGGTAGTGATAGACTTGTGAGTTGTTCTTCCGACTTTTCTGTAATTGCTTCTTTAGGCTAACAATTCGGTATGTGCCCCGAAAGGCTGCTTCGAACCGTTCCCCACGAAGCGGAGAATCCCATCGAAAAGTCCCTCAGAGAAGCATTCCTTCTCCTGCAGGACCAGTTGAAACCCCCTTTTCCTCTTACGATCCCATTTCCTCCCGAGTACTCCCAATTGAATCATGCAATTGCTTTCGGCATACTGGCACAACCGCATCTTGCTAAAGTGCATCTCACCCACCTTCACTCCATTGTTGTGGACGGATATGAGATTTTCACCTCCATCCTCCTCAAACTTTGCAATGAATCCTTCTCCAGGCTGTTGGAGGTTCCTAAATGTTAGCTGCTCTGGGTGTGCTCAATGCTGATCCACGTCTCAGCCGAAAAGATTGAAACTTTGTTCATTTCTCTCATGAGGCAGATTACTGGAGGGGATTTCAGCGAGTCCAATTTGTGGTTGAGTGTCGAGGTTCTTAAAATATTGTCTAACAATTGGGATTGGTTGGTGGAGGAGCCTATAGTCCTCTCAAGTGCATTGTATGTCTATCTCAGGTTGTTAGCAGATCATTTTAGGTTAGGAGGAAGCTTCAAGTTGGAAGAGCTGAAGAGGATGGAGATTGACTTTTGTGTCAAGGCGTTGAGAGAACACTTTCAGTTGTCTATGCATATTGGTAGAGATCTTGTCCGTATTCTACAAGATGTGACCTATATTCCTGAGTTCAAGGACATTTGGAAGGATCTGCTGTTTGATCCTAAAAGTTTCCAGGTTTCAGAATTTTCCAGTCTGTCCAACCTTTATTGGAGAAGAACACCATCACACTTTTTCTTGCTGAGGATCAGTCCCCAAATGGAAAGCCAATTGAGGTTTTTGCTCACCTTTGTGAAATGGGGGAGCCAGAAAAGGTACCAAACATGGTTTGTCAAGAAGCACTTATATTGGCCTGGTAGTGAGTCTATGATAAGTGACATAGTTCGCTTCATATGTTGTGTCCACCATCCTTCGAATGAGATAATTCATTCTAATGTCATATCGAGGTGGGCAGTCATTGGTTGGCTTCTGAAGTCTTGCAGGAGGAATTATTATGAGGCAAATGCAAAGCTTGCTTTGTTTTATGACTGGTTGTTTTTTGATGAAAAGATTGACAATATCATGAACATTGAACCTGCAATGCTTTTGATGGTAAATTCTGTGCCACAGTATGTTGATATTACACATATGCTGCTAGAGTTTTTGTTTCTGCTAGTAGATAACTATGATGTTCATCACAGAGAGATGCTTGCTGGGAGTGTTTCAGCATCTATTAATTTATTGCTCAGAAAAGGCATGGTACATTCATTGGATCCTCTGATTTCTTGTAATTCGATCTCACCAGCGCTCAGGGAAAGGCTCAACTCGTTCCTTCCAGCACTACATCTGTGTTGCCATAAAAAGGTTAATGAAGATGAAACATCTATTGACATTTGACGGTATATTGCTCATAAAATAGACATTTCCATCACTGCATGTTGGCTGGTTGGGTGACAGATCCGGAATATGACATATTTCATCACCTTGTTCCCGTGAATATTATTTTTCCTAATTATCAGCAGATTTAAAATTTTTATATCTTCTCTGTATCTATTTGTTTCTTTATCTTCGACTCTTTACAAGAAAGGATTGTATGATATTATCGACGTTTACCTAATTGGTACAATATAATTTCTTTGAATTTGAAAATGTCAGAGATGCAATGCCAAGAGAGGCCCCTTGGAGGTAGGGTTTTCAGTTGTTTAATATGATTGTCAGGTGGTACACTAACAATTGTTGGATTTTATTGAACTTCTCAGATGGGGGATGATAAGATGGTAGGATTATATATCTCAAATCTTGTCAGATCATTTTGTAGGTCAACTAATGAAGAATCAAAAAGTAATATGTTAAATTTTTTTTTGGTATCCCTACCCTATGAACATTTCCTCATTTTTCCGTCTTTAATCCTGCTGATAGATTTAGTTTATCAGCTATGGTTTTGTTTCTCTTTTACTGATCTTAGATACAATATAAAATACCGAAAATAGGCGAATATTAATAAGAAAATTTTCCGGAATTTTGGACATTTTTTGGGAATTTTTCGGAGCTCGTATGGACGAGTTTACGGGGATAGAAACAGGGCCCGGGAAAGCCTGTTTAGGTTACCCAATTTAAGTGAGGAAAAGTTTTATTTTTCCTTTTTGGTTTTTCTTTTTCTTTATTTTGTTTTTCTCCTCCTCTTCTGTCGGCGTGTCCCCAAGCCTTCCCCGCGCGCCTTCTCTTCTTCTCACGCGTGTTAGGATCGGTTGAGCTAGAGGGGGGGGGGGGGGGGAATGGCTCACTTCTTTCCTGACCAACTTTGTTTTGCACAGCGGAAATCTGAAGGCAACGCTAACTTAGGTATTTACTTGGTATCCACCTCCTCAAGGAGGTGACTAGTCCAAGGATCCACACCACTCACACTCTTTCACTATCAAAAGCCCTCCTTCTCGGAATCACACCGAAGGTGGAGAAACCTTAACAGAAATACAACTCTCCCTTCTCTCCAAAGTAAGTATCACAAACACTACAAGGAAGAAGAAGAGAAATATTACAGCTTTTTACTAGCTTCTTCTTTGCAGTGGGACTTTTGTAAGTGTTGGAGAGGAGCTTGAACCATTTTCTTTGAATCTTGATCACTTGAGAGCTTTTCAAGGACTTGGAGAGCAATAGAACAGTATATGTTTGTTGTTGTACTGTTTTCCAATTTCTTCCCGTGTTTTAAACGTTGAGAAAACTAGCCGTTTCTCACGCCACTGTCGCCGTGGATCGATTGAGACTATATCTCAATCGATTCACAAGTATCCGTTGGAAGCCATCGCGTCAAGATCAACGGTGTAGATTCTTTTATTTGACTTGGATCGATTGGAGCAGCGTTTGAATCGATTCAGCCACCTTGCTCATGAAATCGTAACCACGTGAATCGATCGTCCGATCGATTCAATACCTTGAATCGATCGGCTGATCGATTCAGCACGATTCTGTGCTTCGCACAGAATGTTCACGGATCGATCGACCGATCGATTCAATCCCTTGAATCGATCGGCTGATCGATTCAGAACAATTCTGTGCTTCGCACAGAATGTTCACGGATCGATCGGATGATCGATCCAGACGCATTCTGTGCTGCGCAGAACCTTACCAATCGATCAGCTGACCGATTGACTTACCTTCAATCGATCGGCTGATCGATTCAGAGGTAATCTGCTGCATGAGCATGTTTTTGTGACTTGCAGGAGCTTCTCTTTGCCAAGAATCCGGTCCCCGACCTTCTTGGACTTCTCTTTTCCTGCATCTGGTCTTCTGACCCGCAAGAACTCTTTTTGCCAAGAATCCAGTCCTCGACCTTCTTGGACTTCTCTTGCATCTGGTCTTCTGACCTGCAAGAAACTCCTCCTGCAAACTCACAGTGCATGTTAGTTCCAACATTTTAACCTAAATTTAAATAATTGTCAACACATTGAAACTTCCAGGGCATGATTGCACCAACAATCTCCCCCTTTTTGATGTTTGATAATCTATTTAAATTTAGGCTCGTTTCCAATACAATAATAGATAATGATTGTAGCTTGCTGAAATAACAATTGCATAATCGCAGTAAGCATTTTAATTTACTGATATAAGCATAAGCAATAAGCATGAATTTCAACATAAATCTCCCCCTTTGTCAAAAATCAAAAGCAAATAACTCCCCCTTAATAAGTGCACAAAGCAAAGATGATAAATTCGAGGAGTGCTCCCCCTAAAACACACATATATCAACAGAACATAACACATTGAAATGTAGAACCAAAAAGGAGAGCTTAGCAACAAAATATATTATACATTCAAAATGAAAGAGAGTTCACAAAAGGACTCCAGAATAACCATCCATACAACAAAGAAAACAGATCATATAGGAACATAAAACTCGATAAGCTCGTCTCCAGGAGGAGTGGGATCAGTAGCAGCAGCTGGAGTGGACGTAGTAGTCGGAGCAGGAATCGACGCAGAGGCAGGATCAGGAGCATCCTCAGCAGGAGGAACAGGGGCGGTGGATGGACCAGACTGAGACGGGTGAAACGTCACCCACGAGCCCACTAGGTCCACGAGCGTATCCAAAGTCTTCTGCATCGAGGCCTGCTGCTGGACCACGGTATCCATCGTGGTACGAAGACTAGCTATCTCCAAGGTCTGCTCCTCAAGACGAGTGGTAACCGTCTCCTCAAAAGTCGGAGAATCTGGCCCGTGAAACTCCTCCTCGGCCTCATCCTCCACAGGAGCCACTGCCTGTGCATCCCCTCTGGGACGAGCCCTCGGTCCCTCGCCAAAAGCACGGCCGTCAATCCATCGAACGCCAGCTGGACCACCAATCAGGCCCGACTTCTTGAAAGAGCAGGAAGAAATCCGAGAGTAAGCCACGGACATGTGCTCCAGCCGTCCCCGGGAGACATCGATCTTCTGGGACTCCAGCCAATCCGTGATAAGATGCCCGAAAGGCATATGTATCGTCTGCTACACGGGCTGGGTGAAATGGATGATGCAATGAAAGATATTCAGAGGAATGTTGATGTCTAGAGAGTGACGGATGGCATAGAGAGCAAACATATGAGGCGGTCGTAGAGCGGCGAGGGCACGAGAGACAATCGGGAAAAGGCAATTGATGATTACTTTAAACAAAGCGGTATTTTCAGCCGATAGCTCAAGAGAAGAGAATTTAGTGACATGAGCATCTGGCCCATCCGGACGTGGACGACCAAAGAAAAATTGATGCATAGATGCAATGCTAATATGATCAAAAGGTGGAGGGAGTTCATCGGGAAGAGTTGGATAAAAGACAAATTCATTAGTTGAGGGTAGACATTCAAGATAGGATTGTAGAATCTCATAAGAGAAATCTAGGCTCCGTTTTGCTACACGAGTACGATAATTTACACCATCCGAAGTGTGTAAATTATTATAAAATTCGGAGACTAGACCGATATTGATGTCCCTCTCACATGTCAACAAAGATTCAAGTTTAAAATGTTTGAACCTATTATAGGTATCAAAACAGGATGATCTATAATATTGCAAGTCCACTGATCTAGGGGGAATAAGTTTAAAGGTGTTTTTGGTGAAGGCTTGTTGCATGGCAGCATTTGGGAACCTAGGATCAGTGGGAGGTTGAGGACGTGAGGAAGGTACAGATGATCCTTCGCCCGATTCACGAACCTTTTGTTTCTTTCTGTGGAATAGAAAGCAAATGCAAGACATGCAAGAAATGCACATGATTTGGAAGGATAAACAAAGAATCAAGAGTAATGCAAGTAATGCAATGCATGAGGGATAATGCAATGCACAAAGACACACAAGAAACATATAGATTAGGTCAAAAATAGGAGCAAAGAGTAGAGCAACAAAGAGTAGAGCAAAGACCTTACCTAGGGTTAGGGTTTGGGGTCCGCATCTCGTGTGAGGACTCAGAGACGAGGGAAGGAGTTGCCCAGTGCTTCGAGAGAGAGCTGGAAGAGATCGTGGAATAGCTCCCCGTCGTCGGAGAAGCACGCCGGAGTGACGACCGAAACGGGCGAAAATGTCGCCTGGGAAATCGCCTAGGGCAAGATCGCGTCGAGAGAGAGAGAAAGAGGAATGAATAGAGTGAGGGAATCGATTCGGATCCAAAGGTTTAAGTCGGGTTTTAAGGTCTTGATCGATCTACCGATCGATTGAGAGTAATTGAATCGATCGATCGATCGATTCACAATGCTTCTGTGAAAATCGTAACACACGGCCGAATCGATCCAAGGATCGATTCAGACGCCTTCTGTGGGAACCAAAAGAGCGTCTAAATCGATCCATTGATCGATCAAGGTATTCTGAATCGATCCGTTGATCGATTCAGATGCCTTCTGTGAAAAAACCGAAAAGGGCGTGTTAATCGATCCGTTGATCGATTGAGGTGATTTGAATCGATCCATAGATCGATTCAGATGCCTTCTGTGAAAATCGCACAAACGGCTGAATCGATCCAAGGATCGATTCAGACGCTTCTGGGGAAAATCGAAGGCCGTCTTAATCGATCCATTGATCGATCAAGGTGTTCTGAATCGATCCATTGATCGATTCAGATCCCTTCTGTGGCCAAGTGCGAGTCTCTCAATCGATTGACCAATCGATTGAGAAGCCTGATATTTCTGCATTTCTGAAGAACTTTCAGAACCCAGATTAGAAAATCAACAGAAAATTGTACATTACTCCAAAAATCACGAAATTTTACATAGACACTATATGTGTCCCATATTATCAAGGAAAAATAAAGTTTAATAAAAATAAACTCATCTTAGTTAAAACTTACACAAAATCGAAAATTATTGAAAGCTTCAAAGATATGAGGAAAGTTGTATCTTCCTGTTTCATAATAAACCCCCATCCAATAACACGCTTCAACCAATTTTCGCATAAGTGAGTTTTGATATGGTAAATTGAAGATTTCCAATCATAATCGTAGGGCAAAGGGCACATGAGTTGTACACTTGCTTTCCCTATGATTGGACAAGTGAATGTTTCATGTGAAAATCATTTTTCTTGACCAACTTAATGCATCATAACAAGCATTATGACCAAGATAAATGTTCCTAACCTCTCACCCCCATCTAAATTACACAAAGAGGACAACCCTATGTGTTTGTGAGAGGCAAAAATTAAGGTGAAGAACTTAAAAGCTTTACCTATAAAGTGACCATGGAGGATTTGATTTAATCAATACAACACATTCCCAATTCTCTCCTAAGAAAACTAAACTCAACTTCAGGAAGAGGTTTGGTGAAGATATCGGCTAAGTTTGATTTCGATCCAACATAATTTAAAATGATATCACCTCGAGTTACATGATCACGGATAAAATGATGTTTAACCTCTATGTGTTTTGTTCGTGAATGATGAACGGGATTTTTGGTTAAGTTGATTGTACTCACATTATCACAAAGAACTTGAACATTGTTATAGGTAAGTTTATAGTCTTCTAGAGTATGAGTCATCCACAATAATTGTGATACACACTCTCCCATGGCAATATATTCCGCTTCGGTTGTGGAGAGAGCTACACAATGTTGTTTTCTACTTGACCAACTTACTAAGGAGGATCCTAGAAATTGACAGCTCCCACTAGTGCTTTTGCGATCCAATTTGCATCCGGCATAATCGGAATCAGTATAGCCCACTAGGTCAAAAGTTTCGGTTCTAGGATACCAAAGACCAACTTTTTGAGTTCCCTTGAGATAACGAAGAATTCGCTTAACGGCACTTAAATGTGACTCCTTGGCACAAGATTGATACCTAGCACATATACCTACGGCGAAGAGTATATCCGGTCTACTAGCCGTGAGATAGAGAAGACTTCCTATAGCACTACGATACACCTTGGAGTCAACTTCTTTCCCCTCAATGTCTTTATCCAACTTCGTATTTGTGGCCATGGGGGTAGATATTTCCTTTGCATTTTCCATCCCAAATTTCTTAAATAACTCTTTGACATATTTGGATTGATGAATGTAAATGCCTTCTTTTGTTTGTTTAATTTGTAATCCTAGGAAAAATGTCAACTCACCAACCAAACTCATTTCAAATTCACTCTCCATGTGATTAATGAATTCATTTAGAAAATCTTTATTTGTGGAACCACAAATGATGTCATCTACATATACTTGGGCCACAAATATATCATTACCACTATTTTTCAAGAATAAAGTGGGATCAATTTGTCCTCTATGAAACCCTTTTGATACTAGAAAAGTTGACAACCGTTCATACCAAGCCCGGGGAGCTTGTTGTTGGGACCTTAGATGGCTAGAGGGGGGTGAATAGCCTCTTTGAAAAACACTAAACAACACTTTCTTCAAGAACTTGTTAGCACAGCGGAATTAGAAAACTAAAACAAGAAAACACAGCACACTAACTCAGAGATTTACGAGGTTCGGGGATAACTTGCCCCTACTCCTCGGCGTGTCCGTAAGGTGGACGAATCCTCTTGATCTTTCGGTAGATCACACCCCGGAAGCTATCCGGCTAAAGGATTCTCCTTCTCGGTGGAGTAACCTCTCCACAAAGTCTTTAACAGCAGTAAGAAATTTAAGCACAAGACTTACAGTAGTGGCTCAAGTGAAAATGATCAAGGGAAGCTCACAGCCACAATCAGCGAAGAACAATCAGCGAAGAACAAGCACACTGCTTCAATCTTCAGAGTTTTTCTCCACAGTTTTTCACAGCAAGAGCACAAAAAGCATTGTTTCGAGAGCCTCTCCTCTCCACCTTCATATGCCTCTCTGCTCTGTAACGGATCTCTGCCAAACCTGCAGCAAATCCCTGCAACCGTCCACGACGTCGCCAATCACACTTCTTCCTTGTCTGATTGTCTCAGCTCCCACCAATGGCATCCTCGTTTCCACTGGTACCTCTGAGCTTGAACCTATCAACACAAGTCAAGCTGATTTCGACCAAACGGTGCCAGCAGATCGCAAGCGAGACGTTGCTACCAAAACTGGTTTGTCCGCAGCGAGACACAGCAAAAGTTTTTGTTGCCTTCTACTAATGATCCTTAATTTGAATTCACCCAACATCGTAATCAGTAACCTGAAACTTCGAGAAAACTGCAGATGGTTAGAAACGAAATAGGTAAAAGCAATTGCGAATCGAAACAATAAGAGAAAGCGCATGCAAACAAGCCATCGTGGATCGGTCGTGACCGATCCACGCTCTATTATCGTCGATCGGTGCGGGGACCGATCGGTGCTGTCGATCGGTCCCAAGACCGATCCACCCTTCACGCGACTCGGTAGCGGCCTGATCGGTGCGGGGACCGATCGGGACTCAAATGGATCGGTCCGTAAGGCCGATCGGTATCCACCGAGCCATCGAGGATCATCGATCGGTCCCCGGACCGATCGGTATCCACTCAGTGTGCTACTGAGTGTTATCTGATCGGTCCCGGACGATCGATACACTCGATGTGCTCGAGTGTTCTCGATCGGTCCCGGACCGATCGATACACTGATGTGCTCGAGTGTTGCACGATCGGTCCCGGGCCGTCAGAAGCTGAATCGATCTGCAGACCGATCCAAAAGCGTGAGTCTCGAGTCAAGCTTCCAAGCTTGCTGTCCTCACCCCGGTCGGAGACGTGCTACCAAACCCTCTCCGACCATACATGCCAAGCTTCCACACTTGGACTTCCCAATTGTCCGGTTTCACTCACCAGGACTTTCCAAATGCCTAACATCCAGTTAGGACTCTCCCCGGCTTCACTCACGGGACTTTCCGTGCCAAGCTCCTCGCTTGGACTTTTCCAATCAGGTTAATCAGTTAACCAAGTCAACCTTGATTAGCAATTAGTCCGAGTTAATTTAATATCCGATTCAAACTTAAATCGGTGTCAACATCAAAACAACATCCAGGTCAGACAATCTCCCCTTTTTGTTGTTTGACAACACAATTTAAGTTTAGATCAGAAAAATTCTCATATCCATAATTTCAGGGAAATTAAGATCTCCCCCTAAGATGGATATAACTCAGTTACTTTTTCTTTTTTTTTATTGATTCAAAGAGGTCAAATCGTCTCTAAACTTAATTATTTTCTCCCCCTTTGTCAAACACCGAAAAGGTGTAAAATAATGAATAAGACTGACAAGCACCTCCCCCAATAACGCCTCAATCTTAATCCACACAAAAAAAACACGGTATATGAAAAACAATGGCATATGAAACATCATAAGTGTATCATGAATAGTGAAGCATCATAAATAGCATGAATATAAGAAACACAGCTAACATCTAGTTCAGATAAATGTATCAAAGACATAGTATCAACAAAACAATCAAAACATAGAGAATGTCAGCCAACATCCTCATCAAGAGGATCATCTGCAGCATCAGCTGGAAGAGTGGAATCCTGAAGAGGCATGCTGCTGCCTGAGGGTAGCTCGCCCGCGGAGTGCTGAGGAGGTGGATGGCCGGCCATCCATCCTAGAAATGCCTGATGTGTCGTCAACTGCTGTCTCTGTAGAGTATCGAAGCGCTGATCAATCTGGAGGCGCAGGCCATCGAACTCTGCAGCCACCATCTCCTCGTGGCGGTCAAACCGGCTCTCCAGTCTGCCAGCGCAGATCTGGATCCTCCTCGCCATATGCAGCAGCAGCAGGAGGACGAGCAACCTGTCGTGGAAGTGGTAGCTCACCCAGTGCCCTCCCATCCTTCCACCTAACCGGCCCATCCTGACTTAGGATTCCGGACTTGGAAAACGCACGTTTCCCAAGTCGACAATCCTGCCTGACCATCTTCACTATCCTCCCCCTAGAGACGTCAATACCCATGGACTCGAGCCAATCAGTAATTATATGCCCAAAAGGCATATAGATGTTGTCGCCGCTCGGTTCACTATGGGATATGATAGACATATAGACACTCGACATAATATCAAAATCTAGACGTCGACGTAACCCATAAAGCATCAGACAGTGATATGGTCGAATTTCTACCAACGGTTTAGAGGTGATAGGTAGAAGACATTGTGTGACAACTTTGAAAAGGATGTAGTCAGGAGCAGAGAGTCTAAGGGCTGCAAATGTAGGAAAGTCGTCATCTAACTCATCTAAACCATCCAGTCTCGGATGACCAAAAAAGTACTCATAGATTGAGTCAGAAGAGACATTAAGAGGATGAGGTATGGGTTCAGGCAAAACAGGATAGATGGAGAACACCGTTCCCGAACACAAACGACAACCTAAATACCCAAAGAAGTCAATTATGTTGAGATCAACGTTTTGCTTAGCCACTCTTGTCCTATAACTACCATCAGGAGTCTGATGAAGGTTGTTATAGAATTCAGATACTAGATCAAAGTTGATGTCCCTTTCTAGAAAAACCAACGAATCGAGCTTGTAGTAGGCAATGGTTTCTAAAATAGAGGGACAAGATTCCTGCATGAACTTCTTATCAACAGATCGACAAGGGAGTAATTTGAAAGTCCTCTCCTTAAATGATTTTTCAAATTTTTGGTTGGGGAATCTCCCTGAACTAGCCGGTTGAGGTCGGGAGGTAGCAGGAGCTTTGGACTTGGATTTGGATTTCTCGGTTGGTTCCTTAGAGGTACCCTCACCACTAGTGGGTTTCTTCCTAACCATTTTGACAATGGGAAACAAAGAGAGAGCACCGGAGCCACCAACAAATAAGAACCGAGACAAACACAACAACAGATGAGAAATGAAAACACAATGCCAAGTTCTATAGAGGTAGGAGTTACCTTGGAGCCATGGAACTCTCGGCTAGGGCTTCCGAGGGCTGGAGCTTCGGCGTGCAAGGAGAAGAGAAAAGGGAGGACTGGTGGGGAGAGTCGGCTAGGGTTCGCGTGAATGAGGGAAAGAAGGGATCGGGAGGTTTTAAGGGTTAAGATAGGTGTACAGTGAAGAAAGGATCGGACGGTTGTCCGATCAGAAGGTATCCGAAGCCCCCTGATCGGTCACCAGACCGATCAGGGAACCTCCTGACCGGTCTGTAGACCGATCAGAAGGTGATCAGTAGCATTCAGCGAAGCTGATCGGTCCCCGAACCGATCAGGGAACTTCCTGATCGGTCCGTAGACCGATCAGAGATCGATCAGAAAGGTTGAAGAGGGTGAGACTCTCCTGATCGGTCCCTGGACCGATCAGATGTGAATCGTCGCGTGAGATCCTCCTGATCGGTCCCTGGACCGATCAGATGTGTCGCGTGAGATCCTCCTGATCGGTCACTGGACCGATCAGTGAGCCAACAGAAAGCACGAAGATATCTGGAGGACCCCTGATCGGACTGTGGACCGATCAGAGAGTCTCCTGATCGGTCGTGAGACCGATCAGTGTCTGATAATTCAGATTTCTGATATCTGAATTCGAGCAACTGATTTCGCAGTCGTTTCTCTCGAGAATTCTGAAAATTCAGAACTTCTCAAATTCAGAACACAGAACTTAAACATCTACGAACAAGAACATTTCCTAATTGCAAGCTCTGAAAGTCCTAACATTCTAGGTTTTTTTTTTATTAAGTTACAAGTTAGTTTCAGACATTTCAGAGTTTCAAAACCTGAAATATCCAACCCTGTCATGTTTAGTTTCAAATTTGTCAAAATATATCCTAAATTACTATTCTTACATTATCAACTCATCTTATCATTAAAAATACCAATCCAAAGTATCAATCAACACATCAATCATGATTAGATAATTTCTAGACAAAAGTCCAACCAAGATTCCTTGGTTGGAATATATGAGTAAGATCTAGGAGTCAAATACACATGAATTATGTAATGACCTTCCCCATACTCAATTTATGTCTCTTCAACCTACTTATTCAAGGGATGCATAATACATTTTGAATAAATTGGTTGTTCCTAGCATCTCACCCCATTTCTAGCAAACAAAAATAATTTGTTAAACCTTATCGTTTGTGTGAGATGTCCCCAAATTGCCCAAATCAGTTTCCCAATTACTCTTGTCATTTTAATAGTCCTTATTGATCATGGTGAAGTTCTAATGACCTAAGGAGCCAAACACATTCCCAACTCCTCCTTAAATGACTAAATTCATTCTCCGGAAGGGGTTTTGTGAAGATATCGGCTAGGTTTGACTTTGACTCCACATATGTGAGCACAATTTCTCCCCTAGCTACGTGATCTCTTATGAAGTGATGACGCACTTCAATGTGTTTGGTCCTCGAATGATGGACTGGATTTTTAGTTAGGTTGATTGTGCTAATGTTGTCGCATAGCACTTGTACACCCTTATAAGAGAGTCCATAATCCTCTAGGTGTGTATCATCCACAACAACCGTGATACACTCTCTCCCATGGCAATATATTCACCTCGTGTAGAGAGCAACACAATGTTGCTTCCGACTTGACCAACTAACTAAACATGAACCTAAAATTGGCAACCTCCACTCGTACTTTTCCGATCCAATTTGCACCAAGATAATCGGAGTCGGTATAACCTATCAAGTCAAATGATTCAATACGAGGTACCAAAGACCTACTCTAATTGTGCCTTTAAGGTATCTCAGAATTCTCTTAACTGCAATTAAGTGAGATTCCTTGGCACAGACTTGATACCTAGCGCACATGCCCACAGCAAAGAGTATGTCCGGTCGACTAGCTGTGAGATATAGAAGACTACCGATCATGCTTCTATATTGCGTTAGATCAACTGATTTTCCACTCTCATCATTGTCAAGACGAGTGCTCGTCGCCATAGGAGTGGATACTTCCTTAGAATCACTCATTTTGAATTTCTTAAGCATCTCTTGAGTGTATTTTGCTTGATGGACATAAATGCCATCTCTAGTTTGTTTGATTTCTAGTCCAAGGAAGAATGTCAATTCTCCCACAAGACTCATTTCAAACTCACTTTCCATGTGAGTGATAAATTCATTTAAATAGCCCTTGTTATTTGAGCCACAAATTATGTCATCGACATATACTTGGGCTACAAAAATATTTTCACCATCTCGACGAAGAAATAGTGTTGGGTCTATTTGACCCCTTACAAAACCCTTTTCTAATAGATAAGTCGACAACCTTTCGTACCAAGCTCGAGGTGCTTGTTTTAGTCCATAAAGAGCTTTCTTGAGCTTGAACACGTGGTTTGGAGCTTCGGTATTCACAAACCCCGGTGGTTGTTCAACGTAGACTTCTTCTTTAATGAAACCATTTAAGAAGGCCGATTTAACGTCCATTTGATAGAGCTTGAAACCTCTATGTGCAGCAAAAGCTAGCATTGAACGAATGGACTCCAATCGTGCCACAGGAGCATAGGTCTCATCATAATCGAGGCCTTCAACTTGACTATAGCCCTTGGCTACTAGTCTTGCCTTGTTTCTTACTACCTCTCCCTTTTGGTTTAACTTATTTTTGAAGACCCATTTAGTTCCAATAATGGTGGTCTTCTTAGGTCTAGGAACCAAGTCCCACACTTGGCTTCTTTCAAATTGACCTAACTCATCTTGCATAGCTATGACCCAATCAGGATCATGCAATGCCTCATCAACTAGTTTAGGTTTGATTTCTGAGATCAAAGCAACCTCATTCGACTCATTTCTGAAGAATGATCTAGTCCTAACCCTTGTTGGATGTCTCCACAATCTGGTCTTGTGGATGACTAGAGACTATCCTAGATTGCCTTGGGGTTGGCGGTGCCTCATGAGTGGTCTCACTCGGCACAGGCAAGAGATCAGATTGAGCCCTTTCTTGCCTTTGCTCATCATCTTCGAGTCAACTTCGACTCTTCCAATGTTTTGATCATTCAAACTTAGATTTCTAAGTTCGAATTGAATTTCTCCTACATCCCTTGATTGATCATTTGATTTAGGGATTTCTTCAAATGCTACGTCCGAGGACTCTTCAATCAATTTAGTCCTCTCATTGTAGACTCGATAGGCTTTCTTTGGTAAGAGAGTACCCGACCAATATCCCTTGATCAGCCTTAGCCGTGAACTTCCCAAGATGGTCCTTGGTGTTTAAGATAAACACTTTACAACCAAACACCCTAAGATGTTTAATTGTAGGCGGTTTCCCAAACCAAAGTTCATGGGGAGTCTTTCCTAAAAACCTATGTATTAAAATCGATTTTGCACATAGCAAGTGTATTCACAGCTTCACCCATAAGTAGCTCGGTAGTGAGTACTCATGAAGCATGCTTCGTGCAGCCTCTTGTAGGACTCGGTTCTTTCTCTCCACAACCCCATTTTTTTGTGGGGTCCTTGGAGTAGAGAACTCATGCCTATATCCCTTTTCTTGACAAAACTCTAAAACCTATGATTTTGAAATTCCCCACCATGATCACTTCTAATGGTTTTAATTGTTGTCGATTTTTCATTTTCCGTTCTTCTACAAAAGGAAATAAAAATATCCATAGTTTGGTCCTTATGTTTCAAGAAGAAAGTCCATGTGTATCTAGTAAAATCATCAACGATTACCAAACAATATCTACTTCCATTCAATGATATTACACTACTGCAATCAAATAGGTCCATGTGCAATAAATCTAAAGCAGTAGATGTACTTACATTGCTTTTACCTTTATGGACAACTTTTGTTTGCTTACCCTTTTGACATGCATCACATAGTTTGGTCTTGTGGAACTTGATGCTTGGTAAGCCTCGCACTAATCCTTGGTTGGCCAACTTCCAGATGTTCTTCATGTTTACATGTGCCAATCTTCTATGCCATAACCAAGACTCTTCTTCTTTCGACATGAAACACTTAATCAAGGCATTAGTAGCACTTTTAAATGATACTTGATAAATATTGTCAACCCTTGTGCCTACTAGTACCGTGTCAAGTGTGTCAATGTGTTTAACCAAACATTGACTTGAATGAAATTCAATTGTGTAACTCGTATCACACAATTGACTGACACTTAGGAGATTAAAAGTCATCCCCTTGACTAGAAGGACATTCTTGATATGAAGACATTCGGATATATGAATGTCTCCAATTCCTACAACCTTAAGGCTACCATTATTACCAAAAGACACATTACCTCTACTTTTGTTTTGAATGGTAGTAAACAGTGATTTGTTCCCAGTCATGTGCTTGGAGCATCCACTATCAACAAACCAAGTTGATAGATGCTCCCCCTCGACCAATGCCTACAATACACGAAAAATAGAGGTTTTAGGTACCCAAATCTTGGGACCTAATGCTTCTACAACGAAGACCTAGGAACCCATGCCTTGGTCATACCTTTCCTAGTTCCATGAACTCTAGAAACATGTGATCTACTATTTTGAGTTCTAGACATTAGAGAAATGAAACTCGACTCCTTGGGTTGATACCCTAACCCGGCTTTGTTGTAAACTGCCCTTTGGGCATTTAGAATCATGTCTAGAGTCTTAGAGCTAGTTGAGAATTTCTCAAGCATTTTCTTGAGTTTCTCAACCTCACCCTTTAAGGCCTTGTTCTCATCCTCAAGGACTTCTAGATGTAGGTCATCGACCTCATCTTCCCTAAGGGTCCTTAAGGTTTTTACTTCTTCTTTCAACAATTTATTTTCTGTTTTTGACTTTTTAAGCAATGTAGATAAGTGAGTGATAGTTTTATAACACTTTTCTATATGAGAAGGGGTTACCTCTTCATCATCCGAAGATGATGAAGCCGTGGTTGAAGCGCTTGAGTCATCACTCTCGGATTCGGACTCTTCCCTTGCCATGAGTGCCAATTGCCGAGTGCTCTTTTCCATCTTCTCTTCTTCCTCCGATGAGCTTGATGAGGACTCATCCCAAGTGGCCTTGAGGGCCTTCTTCTTCTTGGCTCTTTCCTCCTTCCTTTTGGCTCGTTCCTCCTTCCTCTTTAGTTTCGGACACTCGCTCCGAATGTGTCCTTTCTTGCTACACTCATAACATGTAACATTAGATTTATCAAAATTTTGATCATTAGTTTTACCTTTTCCCTTGTATCTTCGGCCTCTTCTCATAATCCTCCTTACGAAGTTCGCCATCTCGCTTGATGATGATCCATTTTCATCATCGGATTCGGAAGAAGAGGTGGATGAGGAAATCTCCTTTTCTTTCTTCTTTTCCTTCTTCCTTCTTCCATCCTTGCTCTTTGGTCCTGCAAATAAAGCAATACCCTTCTCTTTTTGACCTTTGTTAGCAAGCTCATGAAGTTCCATCTCACAGAAAAATTCATCTAGTTTAACAATGGAAAGATCCTTGGATACCTTGTAGGCATCTACCATGGATGACCACAAGGCATTCCTAGGAAAAGATTTAAGAGCGTACCTTACTAGGTCACGGTTTTCTACCCGTTCATCCACGGAGTGGAGACCATTGATGATCTCCTTGAATCTCCCATGAAGTTCACTCACCGTTTCATTGTCCTTCATGGTTAGATTTTGGAGCTGATTCAAGAATAGGTCCCTCTTGGCAATCCGAGAATCTCGAGTTCCCTCTTGGAGCTCGATGAGTTTGTTCCATAGATCTCTTGCACTTGAGAACGGACCTACCTTGACGAGTTGGTCCTTGGCGATTCCACATTGCAAGGTGACCATAGCCTTGGCATCGGCTTGTGCTTTGCGGAGTTGTTCGGTAGACCACTTTGACGACTCGAGTTCCTTACCTTCTTCATCCTTTGGTGGTGTGAAACCTTCCTTGACTGAGAACCACATGGCTATGTCGGTTTTGAGGTAGTACTCCATGCGGCCCTTCCAATATTGAAAATCTGCTCCTTCGAAGTAAGGTGGACGGTTGGTGCTAAATCCCTCCCTCATGGCCATTGTTTTGCTCTTCGGGTTGTTAAGCCGAAATGAAGAGCACCAGGCTCTGATACCACTTGTTGGGACCTTAGATGGCTAGAGGGGGGTGAATAGCCTCTTTGAAAAACACTAAACAACACTTTCTTCAAGAACTTGTTAGCACAGCGGAATTAGAAAACTAAAACAAGAAAACACAGCACACTAACTCAGAGATTTACGAGGTTCGGGGATAACTTGCCCCTACTCCTCGGCGTGTCCGTAAGGTGGACGAATCCTCTTGATCTTTCGGTAGATCACACCCCGAAAGCTATCCGGCTAAAGGATTCTCCTTCTCGGTGGAGTAACCTCTCCACAAAGTCTTTAACAGCAGTAAGAAATTTAAGCACAAGACTTACAGTAGTGGCTCAAGTGAAAATGATCAAGGAAAGCTCACAGCCACAATCAGCGAAGAACAATCAGCGAAGAACAAGCACACTGCTTCAATCTTCAGAGTTTTTCTCCACAGTTTTTCACAGCAAGAGCACAAAAAGCATTGTTTCGAGAGCCTCTCCTCTCCACCTTCATATGCCTCTCTGCTCTGTAACGGATCTCTGCCAAACCTGCAGCAAATCCCTGCAAATCCCTGCAACCGTCCACGACGTCGCCAATCACACTTCTTCCTTGTCTGATTGTCTCAGCTCCCACCAATGGCATCCTCGTTTCCACTGGTACCTCTGAGCTTGAACCTATCAGCACAAGTCAAGCTGATTTCGACCAAACGGCTGCCAGCAGATCGCAAACGAGACGTTGCTACCAAAACTGGTTTGTCCGCAGCGAGACACAGCAAAAGCTTTTTGTTGCCTTCTACTAATGATCCTTAATTTGAATTCACCCAACATCGTAATCTGTAACCTGAAACTTCGAGAAAACTTGCAGCAGATGGTTAGAAACGAAATAGGTAAAAGCAATTGCGAATCAGAAACAATAAGAGAAAGCGCATGCAAA
Organism: Zingiber officinale; assembly: GCF_018446385.1. NCBI lineage: Eukaryota > Viridiplantae > Streptophyta > Magnoliopsida > Zingiberales > Zingiberaceae > Zingiber > Zingiber officinale. The sequence goes on from NC_055991.1 coordinate 104,532,473, forward strand.
ACAAGCCATCGTGGATCGGTCGTGACCGATCCACGCTCTATTATCGTCACCGATCGGTGCGGGGACCGATCGGTGCTCTCGATCGGTCCCAAGACCGATCCACCCTTCACGCGACTGCAGTAGCGAAGCGATCGGTGCGGGGACCGTCAGGACTCACCGGATCGGTCCGTAAGACCAATCGGTATCCACTCGAGCTCGAGGATCATCGATCGGTCCCGGACGATCGATATCCACTCGATGTGCTCGGGTGTTATATGATCGGTCCCCGATCGGTATACACTCGATGTGCTCGAGTGTTCTCGATCGGTCCCGGACCGATCGGTATACACTCGATGTGCTCTTGAGTGTTGCATCGGTCCCAGGCCGATCGAAGCTGAATCGATCTGCGAGCCGTCGTCTCATTATGCCCTTGGATTGGTGCGGACCGATCCAACGTGAGTCTCGAGTCAAGCTTCCAAGCTTGCTGTCCTCACCCCCTAGAGAGCGTGCTACCGAACCCTCTCCGACCATACATGCCAAGCTTCCACACTTGGACTTCCCAATTGCCTGGTTTCACTCACCAGGACTTTCCAAATGCCTAACATCCCAGTTAGGACTTTCCCACTGCCTGGCTTCACTCACCAGGACTTTCCCGTGCCAAGCTCCTCGCTTGGACTTTTCCCAATCAGGTTAATCAGGTTAACCAAGTCAACCTTGATTAGCAATTAGTCTGAGTTAATTTAATATCTGATTCAAACTTAAATCAGTGTCAACATCAAAACAACATCCAGGTCAGACTGTATCAACACTTGTTTTAGCCCATATAAGGCCTTTTTAAGTTTATATACATGGTTTGGACACTCCAAGTTTTCAAATCCCGGTGGTTGTTCAACATAGACTTCTTCTTTTATAACACCATTTAAAAATGCTGATTTTACGTCCATTTGGTACAATTTGAATCCCTTGTGGGCGGCAAAGGCCAACATCATTCTAATCGACTCCAATCTTGCTACAGGTGCATAAGTTTCATCATAGTCCAACCCTTCTACTTGATTGAAACCCCTAGCGACTAATCTAGCTTTGTTTCTCACCACTATCCCTTTATCATCAAGTTTGTTCCTAAAGACCCATTTTGTGTCAATAATTGATTTGTTGGCAGGCCTGGGAACTAAGTCCCAAACTTGACTTCTCTCAAATTGAGATAATTCATCTTGCATTGCTAAAATCCAATCCGGATCAAACAAGGCATCATCAATGGTTTTTGGTTCTATCTGAGATATTAAGGCAACTTGACTTCCTTCATTTCTAAAGTAAGATCGAGTTCTCACTCCTTGAGTAATGTCTCCTACTACTTGATCTAAGGGATGATTTACATGAGTCCTAGTAGGTCTTCAATCTTGATTAGTCATAATTTCGGGTTCAAGTGGCAAAGGTTCATTTTTCTCACCATCACTTTCGTGATTTTCTTCTCCTTGATGATTTACCTCATTTAGTGTTAGTCTCTCTAACTCAAATTGTAATTCTTCATCGTTGGTTCTTATAGAGTTTAAAGAAGAATTTTCTTCAAATACAACATTTAGTGATTCTTCAACTAGTTTTGATCTTTTGTTGTAAATTCGGTATGCCTTGCTATGACTTGAGTAACCTACAAGAATTCCCTCATCCGCCTTAGCGGAAAACTTTCCCAAGTGATCCTTGGTGTTTAGAGTATAGACCTTACACCCAAATACTCTAAGATGCTTAATTGTAGGTTGTTTACCAAACCACAATTCATGAGGTGTTTTTCCTAGAAACCTATGTATTAAAGTTCGATTTTGGACATAACAAGCCGTATTAATTGCTTCGGCCCATAGGAAACTATGTAATGAATATTCGTTTAACATGCTCCTAGCGGCCTCTTGCAACACCCTATTTTTCCTCTCAACAACTCCATTTTGTTGATGTAAAGCCCGAAAATTCTTGAAACTGCATTATAAATATCCTAGCAATTTTCTGGAATTTCTAGATATTTTTACGGAATTTTCCGAGAAGCGGAAGTAGCAAAAATAATTAGAAAACGAAAAACGGCCTAGGCGGGAATTGAACCCGAGACCTATGGTTTAGTGGACAAGGCTAGTAACCAGTGGACCCAGCAGGGCTGTGCTGAAAGAAAAGAGAACCAAATATATTTATATTGGAGTTGGGAACATTCAGCCACTTAATATAAATATGAACTTAAGTTGGGTTTGGTTGAGTAATTGGTTCGGCACCTCCTCACCACACGCAACTCTCTCTCTCCCGTTTCTTTCTCTCGGCGCAGCAAACCAAGGCAAAGGGAACACCTAGGGTTCCCTCCCTAGGACCGTGGGTGCATCTTCCGGCGATGACTCCAACACGAAAAGAGTTCTTCTCCGCGAGAGGAACGCGAGGACGTAAGCGGTTCGTCGAACGAAGCAATTTCGGGAAAAACCTAGCGGATAGAATCGTAAGAAAACCTTACGATTGAGGTAAGAGACCCCTCACCTGCAGTATAATTGCTTTCGCTTGTTAGATTTGGCGTTAGTTCAGTAGTCTACAGTTTTCAGTTTCAGGGTGTGCGGTTAGTGCACACCAGGTATTCGATGAAATGCCTAGTTAAAAAGGATGCACCAGTAAGCGTCCTAACAGCATGTAAAATGTATTAGAAACATTTTATTTAGCTTAACATCAGTTATCACAGCTATATGGATCAGATATCCATTGGGTGGGCTCCCACAGTAGCCTCTAGGTTCAGATAACCTAGCACTAGGTTCAGATAACCTAGAACAGCAAAGTAAGATAAATCAGTACTCAGTATTTTACTTTATTCAGTTGGCACTGTACTTGGATCAGATATCCATGGGCTGGACTCCCACAGTCGTCCCTAGGTTCAGATAACCTAGTAACCCTGCTAGATTCGGAACTTGCAATCCCGGGTCTCGTAGGGATGCGCTATATGGATCAGATATCCATGGGCTGGACTCCCACAGTCGTCCCTAGGTTCAGATAACCTAGTAACCCTGCTAGATTCGGAACTTGCAATCCCGGGTCTCGTAGGGATGCGCGCACAGTAGTACAGTTGCCAGGGCCCCAGCAGCATGTTTAGTATTTTCATCTATTATTATATATAGTTTTCCAAATATACAATCAGTGATGGAAATACTAACTCAGTTTCAGTTTCAGTTATTACCTCAGTTAAGCTTCATGATTTGAGTTCATGATCAGCTAGATGCATATGCTTAGTTTCAGTATTTGTTTGTATGCCATGATCAGTTCAGTACATGTTTGTATGCCATGCCATATTGCCATGCTCAGTTCAGCTTTCAAACAGCATGATTTAAAAACATATTTGCATCGTATGCATGATTTAGTGAGGTAGATGGTTTCTTACTAAGCTTATTGGCTTACAGATACTACTTTTCTTATACTGCAGATACCGGTAAAAGAAAAGTGGACTAGCGGAGGCTGGAGGGCGATGCGGAGATGGTGTGTGTGTGGAACTGGAATAAAAGGTCCTAGGGGACTTAGCAAGTTGAACCTCAGACTCTTTAGCATTCTCTTTAGCGTTTACAGTTATTTAGTTTTATCACTTTCCTTTTCATGCACTTTAGGTTTGGAATGCACTAAACTATGAAAGATTGGTTTAAATTGCTAGTAACCTTGTTAGAATGTTAGCTACATGTTAGTAGAAGGTTTATTATGCTTTAGATGTTTGCAGTGTATGAGTTTGGCACGAATCAGTGCTGAAAAAATCAGACTGTCACTGCGAAATCAGAAACTCTGATCGATCCGTGGATCGATCAGGGGTCCCTGGATCGATCCATGGATCGATCCGTGGCTGATTCCGAGAACAGAAGCTCTCTGGATCGATCGGTCGATCGATCCAGTCACATGGTATCGCGAACAGAAGACTTCTGGATCGATCGGTCGATCGATCCAAGTTTTCTCCCCGCGAACAGAAGGGTGCCGAATCGATCACTGGATCGATGCGCTTCATTGGATCGATCAGCTGATCGATCCAAATTATGTCCCGTGCACAGAAGCACGCTGAATCGATCACTGGATCGATCGGTGAGCCTGGATCGATCAGCCGATCGATCCAGAGTTATCACCCGAACCCAGTAGCAGTCTGGATCGATCCGTGGATCGATCCAACAGAGAGCAATCGTTCCAATACAGCTTGGATCGATTGAAAAGCTTAGGTTTCATCCAAGGAACCTAGCAAGACAGTCTCTCAACCACAGGGGATGTAGGATACACCTTGTATCCCTTAGAATACATCCTTCAGCATATGTAGAACCCAGAATGGTAAATCAGTTAGCAAAAATTTAATTAGTTCAGTATATCCGCACAGTAGTTAGCTACGCAAATCGTAGCGATTCGCCTTACAGCCTAGTACCCAGAAGGTGGGTCGTTACAGAGTGGTATCAGAGCCAGGTTCCATACTTCCTACACACACATCAGCATTGTACCTGCAGCTTCCAAGTAAGAATACCTCTACTCTCTTTATTGTTTCTTGCTTTCTAGTTACAGTTCATGTTTATATGCTTACTGCTTATTAGTATATGTTAGTCCTTAAACATGATATCAGTAATTATATAATTGTGATAGTATTAGTTATATATATGTCCTCTATGCCTTTAGTATGGCACGAGGACGCCCAGCTAGAAGGGCACCAGCCACTGAGCCCCAACATGAGGCAGGCAGTTCAGTGCCTCCTCCAGATCTTACAGCGTTGGTGGCTCAGCTACAGCAGCAGTTAGCTGAACAGCAGCAGGAGATAGCCGCCTTAAAGGCTAACCAGCAGACTACTCCCCCAGTCACTCCAGTACCGAACCTCACGACTCCAGTAATTATAGAGGTTCCACCGATCCGACCTCTGACCGACGCCAGCAGTCCCAGCAGGTGAGCCAAGGAAGGAAGCCTACCTAATCGGTGGCAGAGAGTTAAGCGAGAATTTCTGAGCATTGGCGAACCATGGGATGCCAAGCATGGTTCAAAACATGGAGAGGATAATGGAGCTTACGGGTGGCGGAGCAGGAGAAGGTGAAATGTGCTTCCTTCTGCCGGGGACGCTAGTATGTGGTGGGAGAGAGTCGAGCGGCAATGAATCGATGTCATGGGTTGACTTGAGAAGGAATTCTTCGAGGAGTTCTTTCACATCAGATTCTGAACCGCCTTCTGACGAGTTCCTTGAATTTTGCGGGCAACCTTTGATGGAGGCCGTGAAGAAATTCAACAGTTGGCTCGTTTATGCCCGAGCTAGTCGGCCAGAGAAGGAGCGAATCGGGTTGATCTTGAAGATGCTCGGACGAGATAGCGATGAATGTGGTGGTGGCGTTCATAGGCCACAAACCACGGAGGAGCCGGTGAGTAGTGCCTTGACCACGAGCATTATCGCCTGACATCACAGCTGAGCGGTTTCCTGAGCCCAAGGGACGGTGGCTCGGTACTCGTAACCAGGACATAGCTCAGTGGAAAGGAAGCCGGTGACCCAAAGGAGGCGGTGGGAAACATTTCAGAAATCCCAAGTGTGCTACTTGTGGGAAACATCATCCAGGAGTTTGCCGCAAGGGTACGCGAGGTTGCTTTGAATGTGGACAGGAAGGGCACATGGCTAAGCAATGCCCGAACAAGAACAGTCTCCCTCAGCCTCAGCCAGCGCAGCTACACCAGATGTATGCTGTCTTAGATGGTCCACAGATCAGTCAGGGCAGATTAGAAGCCCCCGCAGCTACCACGAATGCCAGAATTTTCTCACTGACCAGAGAGGACGTAGCAAATGCCTCGACAGTTGTCACAGGTCAGATCAGTATTTTACAGCATGATGCAACTGTCTTATTCGATACTGGGGCAACCCACTCTTATGTTTCCAGGGCATTTGCCGGGAAATTAGCAACACCTCCAGAGTTGCTCAATAGTCAGTTCCTGACAACACTACCCTCGGGAGACATCATGGCATCTACGCACTGGCTCAGAGTAGTGCCAGTCATAATAGCAGACGGAGAACTTTTTGGTGATCTGATAGTGCTAGAAATGACTGACTACGATGTCATCCTTGGGATGAATTTTCTGATCAGATACGGCGCTTCTATAGAGTGCCGTAAACAGAAGGTCATATTCCAATCTGAAGCAGGGGTACAGTTTGAGTACATAGGAAAACCAAAGAGAGAAGCCAGGAAGTTTCTCTCAGCATTGAAAGCACAACAGCTATTGGATTCAGGATGCAAGGGATTTTTAGCAAATGTAGTCAACACCAGCCAGGACAAGAACCAACAGCTATCAGAGGCTCGAGTCGTTTGTGACTACCAGTTTTCCTGAAGAGCTACGGGGTTAGCACGAGACGGAGATTGAATTTTAGATAGAGCTCATCCGGCACAAATCCAATTTCCAAGGCACCATCCGCATGGCTCCAGCAGAACAAGGAACTTCAGGGGCAATTACAGGAGCTTCTTGACAAGGGTTTCATCGCCTAGTCACTCACCATGGGGAGCACCTTGTTGTTCGTGAAGAAGAAGGATGGAAGCATGCGACTATACATAGACTCAGTGCCTTGAACGGTCACAATTAAAAACAGGTACCCTCTCCCCAGGATAGATGACCTGTTTGATCAGCTAAAGGGAGCTACAGTGTTCTCTAAAATTGACCTCAGATCAGGATATCACCAGGTTAGAGTCAAGAAAGATGATATACCTAAAACAGCTTTCAGAACCAGATACGAACATTATGAGTTCGTAGTCATGCCTTTCGGCGTGACAAATGCTCCAGCTACTTTCATGGACCTCATGAACAGAGTATTCAGGGAATACTTAGACAAGTTTGTCATCGTGTTCATCGATGACATTCTTATCTATTCAGGTACTCAGGAGGACCATGCAGAGCATCTGAAGATAGTTTTGCAGATCCTTCAGCAAAACCAGCTGTACGCCAAATTCACGAAATGTGAATTTTGGCTAGACCAGGTAGCTTTTCTAGGTCACATCATCTCCAAGGATGGTGTTATGGTAGATCCCAGCAAGATAGAAGCAGTAAGTAACTGGAAGAAACCCAGGAACGCCAGTGAAATCAGAAGCTTTCTGGGATTAGCAGGCTACTACAGGAAATTCGTAGAGGACTTCTCCAGGATAGCCTCGCCACTGACAGCTCTTACCAGGAAAAATAAGAAATTTCAGTGGACAGAGGACTGCAAGAACAGCTTCAGCGAACTAAAGCGGAGATTGACCAGTGCTCCTATTTTAACTATACCAGAAAACACAGACAGCTTCGACATCTACAGTGACGCCTCTAAATTGGGATTAGGAGCAGTACTGATGCAGCAGGGCAAGGTGATCGCCTATGCATCCAGACAACTCAAGGATTATGAGAAGAATTACCCTACTCATGACCTTGAGCTTGCAGCAGTAGTGTTCGATCTCAAAATTTGGAGACATTACTTATATGGAGCTCAGTGTAGAGTGTATACGGATCATCAGAGTCTGAAGTATTTATTTACTCAGAAGGATCTGAATATGCGACAGCGCAGATGGTTAGAGTTGGTCAAAGATTATGACATAAATATCCTCTACCATCCAGGGAAAGCTAATAGGGTAGCAGACGCACTCAGCAGGAAGTCCAGTGCTACCTTATTATCTTTAGCAGCTATGTCACCACCCCTCAGGAAGGAAGTTACAACCTTTGGTCTCGAGCTTATAGTCGGGCAGCTTTCCACTATGTCCTTAGCACCTACCTTGCTTGATGATATCCACACAGCTCAGGAGCAGGATCCTGAAATCCAGAAAATCAAGCAAGGGTTAGCAGAATCAGATAGTGGAGAGTTCAGAGTGTCCGACAGCGGGGTATTGTATTTTGGGGACAGACTCTGTGTTCCAAATCAGGAGGAGTTGCGGAGACAGATTTTAGATGAGGCTCACAAGACTCCCTATGCGATGCATCCAGGTTCCACCAAAATGTATTAAGACGTGAAGAAACATTTTTGGTGGCCCGGGATGAAGCGAGACATCGCTAGATATGTTAGCATCTGCCTCACCTGTCAGAGGGTCAAGGCAGAACATCAGCGACCAGGAGGAGTCTTGCAACCTATTCAGATTCCAGAATGGAAGTGGGAGGATATCTCTATGGATTTCATAGTGGGACTGCCCAGAACCACGAATGGTTTTGATGCCATCTGGGTAATAGTCGACAGGTTGACTAAATCAGCCCACTTCTTAGCTATCAGAATATCCTATTCCATGGAGCAGCTAGCACAGTTGTATCTCAGGGAGATCGTCAGGCTGCATGGAGTCCCACGAACCATTATTTCAGACAGAGACAGTAGGTTCACATCACACTTCTGGGAGTGTGTACAGTCAGCATTGGGCATGAAGCTAAAGTTCAGCACAGCATTCTATCCTCAGACAGATGGACAGACGGAGCGAGTAAATCAGGTACTCGAAGATATGCTCCGAGCTTGTGCCTTAGACTTTAAGGGAAGTTGGTGCAAATATCTGAGCTTAGCAGAGTTTGCATACAACAACAGCTATCAGGCCACTATCGGTATGACACCTTATGAGGCACTCTATGGGCGGAGGTGCAGATCACCAATCTGCTGGTATGAGAGTGGTGAACAGAAGGAACTAGAACTTCAGACAGATCTAGTAGCAGACACCACAGCAGCTATACAGCAGATCCGCCAGAGGATAGAGACAGCTCAGAGCCGCCAGAAGAGCTATGCCGATACACGGCGCAGACCCTTAGAGTTTTCAGTTGGGGATTCAATGTTCCTCAGAGTAGCTCCCATGAAGGGAGTAATGCGTTTTGGGAAGAAGGGCAAGCTAAGTCCCAGATACGTGGGACCGTACCTTATCAGTAGAAGAATGGGCAAGGTAGCATATGAGCTAGAGCTACCACAGGAAATGTCAGCTGTCCACAACGTATTTTATGTCTCTATGCTGAAGAAGCATACCCCAGATGCCACCCAGGTGATTGAGCCCCAGTCGGTACAGATCCGCGAGGACCTCAGCTATGATAGTCGGCCTATTCAGATAATAGACCGAGCAGTTAAGAAATTGTGGAACAAGGAAGTACCATTAGTCAAAGTCAGCTGGCAAAATCACACAGCAGCAGAGGCGACTTGGGAGACAGAAGCCAGCATGAGACAGAAGTACCCAGAATTGTTTTAAGTTCGGGGATGAACTTTTTATAAGGTATGGAGAATTGTAAAGCCCGAAAATTCTCGAAACTGCATTATAAATATCCTAGCAATTTTCTGGAATTTTTAGATATTTTTACGGAATTTTCTGAGTAGCGGAAGTAGCAAAAATAATTAGAAAACGAAAAACGGCCTAGGCGGGAATTGAACCCGAGACCTATGGTTTAGTGGACAAGGCTAGTAACCAGTGGACCCAGCAGGGCTGTGCTGAAAGAAAAGAGAACCAAATATATTTATATTGGAGTTGGGAACATTCAGCCTCTTAATATAAATATGAACTTAAGTTGGGTTTGGTTGAGTAATTGGTTTGGCACCTCCTCACCACACGCAACTCTCTCTCTCCCGTTTCTTTCTCTCGGCGCAGCAAACCAAGGCAAAGGGAACACCTAGGGTTCCCTCCCTAGGACCGTGGGTGCATCTTCCGGCGATGACTCCAACACGAAAAGAGTTCTTCTCCGCGAGAGGAACGCGAGGACGTAAGCGGTTCGTCGAACGGAGCTATTTCGGGAAAAACCTAGCGGATAGAATCGTAAGAAAACCTTACGATTGAGGTAAGAGACCCCTCACCTGCAGTATAATTGCTTTCGCTTGTTAGATTTGGCGTTAGTTCAGTAGTCTACAGTTTTCAATTTCAGGGTGTGCGGTTAGTGCACACCAGGTATTCGATGAAATGCCTAGTTAAAAAGGATGCACCAGTAGGCGTCCTAACAGCATGTAAAATGTATTAGAAACATTTTATTTAGCTTAACATCAGTTATCACAGCTATATGGATCAGATATCCATTGGGTGGGCTCCCACAGTAGCCTCTAGGTTCAGATAACCTAGCACTAGGTTCAGATAACCTAGAACAGCAAAGTAAGATAAATCAGTACTCAGTATTTTACTTTATTCAGTTGGCACTGTACTTGGATCAGATATCCATGGGCTGGACTCCCACAGTCGTCCCTAGGTTCAGATAACCTAGTAACCCTGCTAGATTCAGAACTTGCAATCCCAGGTCTCGTAGGGATGCGCTATATGGATCAGATATCCATGGGCTGGACTCCCACAGTCGTCCCTAGGTTCAGATAACCTAGTAACCCTGCTAGATTCGGAACTTGCAATCCCGGGTCATGACCAGTAAGTACAGTTGCAGGGCCCCAGAAGCATGTTTAGTATTTTCATCTATTATTATATATAGTTTTCCAAATATACAATCGGTGATGGAAATACTAACTCAGTTTCAGTTTCGATTATTACCTCGGTTAAGCTTCATGATTTGAGTTCATGATCAGCTAGATGCATATGCTTAGTATTGTTTGTATGCCATGATCAGTTCAGTACATGTTTGTATGCCATGCCATATTGCCATGCTCAGTTCAGCTTTCAAACAGCATGATTTAAAAACATATTTGCATCGTATGCATGATTTAGTGAGGTAGATGGTTTCTTACTAAGCTTATTGGCTTACAGATACTACTTTTCTTATACTGCAGATACCGGTAAAAGAAAAGTGGACTAGCGGAGGCTGGAGGGCGATGCGGAGATGGTGTGTGTGTGGAACTGGAATAAAAGGTCCTAGGGGACTTAGCAAGTTGAACCTCAGACTCTTTAGCATTCTCTTTAGCGTTTACAGTTATTTAGTTTTATCACTTTCCTTTTCATGCACTTTAGGTTTGGAATGCACTAAACTATGAAAGATTGGTTTAAATTGCTAGTAACCTTGTTAGAATGTTATCTACATGTTAGTAGAAGGTTTATTATGCTTTAGATGTTTGCAGTGTATGAGTTTGGCACGAATCAGTGCTGAAAAAATCATACTGTCACTGCGAAATCAGAAACTCTGATCGATCCGTGGATCGATCAGGGGTCCCTGGATCGATCCATGGATCGATCCGTGGCTGATTCCGAGAACAGAAGCTCTCTGGATCGATCGGTCGATCGATCCAGTCACATGGTATCGCGAACAGAAGACTTCTGGATCGATCGGTCGATCGATCCAAGTTTTCTCCCCGCGAACAGAAGGGTGCCGAATCGATCACTGGATCGATGCGCTTCATTGGATCGATCAGCTGATCGATCCAAATTATGTCCCGTGCACAGAAGCACGCTGAATCGATCACTGGATCGATCGGTGAGCCTGGATCGATCAGCCGATCGATCCAGAGTTATCACCCGAACCCAGTAGCAGCCTGGATCGATCCGTGGATCAATCCAACAGAGAGCAATCGTTCCAATACAGCTTGGATCGATTGAAAAGCTTAGGTTTCATCCAAGGAACCTAGCAAGACAGTCTCTCAACCACAGGGGATGTAGGATACACCTTGTATCCCTTAGAATACATCCTTCAGCATATGTAGAACCCAGAATGGTAAATCAGTTAGCAAAAATTTAATTTGTTCAGTATTTCCGCACAGTAGTTAGCTACGCAAACCGTAGCGATTCGCCTTACAGCCTAGTACCCAGAAGGTGGGTCGTTACAGTTGAGGTGTTCTAGGGGTTGAAAACTCATGTTTGTAGCCTTTTTCCATACAAAAACTTATGAATCTATCATTTTCAAACTCACCTCCATGATCACTTCTTATTTTGTTTATCTTATGAGCCTTTTCATTTTCTACTCTATTACAAAAAGCAATCAAGGTATCTAGAGTTTGGTCCTTATGTTTCAAGAAAAACACCCATGTATACCTAGTGTAATCATCCACAATCACAAAGCAATATCTACTACCATTTAAAGAACTATATTTACTACTATCAAATAAATCCATGTGAATGAGCTCTAAAGCATTTGAAGTACTTACAATATTTTTACCTTTATGAGTAGCTTTGGTTTGCTTACCCATTTGACATGCATCACATATTTTGTCCTTTTGAAACTTCAACTTTGGCAATCCGTGCACCAACTCCTTCTTTGAAAGATTTTTGATATTCTTCATGTTGGTGTGAGCGAGTCTCCGGTGCCAAAGCCATGTCTCCTCTTCTTTGGACATGAGACACTTAGCAAACACATTAGTAGCACCAAATAGTTCAACTTGATAAATATTTTCTTTTCTATGGCCTATGAGAACATTGGTGTTTAGTTCACTATGCTTGACTAGGCATTGAGATGAGTTGAACTCAACTCTATACCCCGAGTCACATAGTTGACTAACACTCAAAAGATTAAAAGCCATGCCTTTCACTAGTAATACATTTTTTATTACAAATTTTTCGGAAATTCTAATATCTCCTATTCCTATAACCTTTAACTCACCACTATTACCAAAAGAAACGGTACCTTTACTTTTGTGTCTAAATGATGAAAATTTTGATGAGTCCCCCGTCATATGCTTAGAGCATCCACTATCTACGAACCATGTTGTTGGATGCTCCCCCTTTGCACATGCCTGATTAAACACGATAAACCAAATGTTTTGGTACCCACACTTTGGGTCCGGTAGCATCAATAACAAATTGCTTGGGTACCCAAGCTTGAACAATCTTAACCCTTGAAGCATGGTTTCTACTAATTAAGGACATGAATTTGAAAATGTCAGAGATGCAATGCCAAGAGAGGCCCCTTGGAGGTAGGGTTTTCAGTTGTTTAATATGATTGTCAGGTGGTACACTAACAATTGTTGGATTTTATTGAACTTCTCAGATGAGGGATGATAAGATGGTAGGATTATATATCTCAAATCTTGTCAGATCATTTTGTAGGTCAACTAATGAAGAATCAAAAAGTAATATGTTAAATTTTTTTTTGGTATCCCTACCCTATGAACATTTCCTCATTTTTCTGTCTTTAATCCTGCTGATAGATTTAGTTTATCAGCTATGGTTTTGTTTCTCTTTTACTGATCTTAGATACAATATAAAATACCGAAAATAGGCGAATATTAATAAGAAAATTTTCCGGAATTTTGGATATTTTTCGAGAATTTTTCGGAGCTCGTATGGATGAATTTATGGGGATAGAAACAGAGCCCGGGAAAGCCTGTTTAGGTTACCCAATTTAAGTGAGGAAAAATTTTATTTTTCTTTTTTGGTTTTTCTTTTTCTTTATTTTTTTTTCCCCTCCTCTTCTGTCGGCGTGTCCCAAGTCTTCCCCGCGCGCCTTCTCTTCCTCTCACGCGTGCCCTAACCGGCGCCGCAACCGCCGCTGCCTCCCTCTCCTCTGCCCGACGCCGACGACACCAGGGAACAGAGAGTCGGCGATTGAGCATCTCCTCCCTCCCTCTTCCTTTCTTCTTCTCTGTCTCCGCCACTGAGGTCGGGATGCGCCGCCGCCCCTCTCGGCCGGAAGCTACCTCCAAGCCGAAGCCCTAGCCACGGTAAGGTCTGAGCCCCTTCCCCCTACCGCCAGCGATGTCAAGCACCTCTGCGCAGTGCCGCCGGCCTTCCTTTTTGCCCTTGGAGTATATTTTTTTTTTATTTTTTTTTTTAATTTTTGGTTCGGCTTCTCTTCCAGTTCACAACATCCCGTCGGCGAATCCTCTTCTTCTTCCATGTCAAGCCACCGAAATCTTCCTTTACCTAACTGACAGTGGTTCCTCTTTCCTTCGCGAAATATCGATTCAGGAGATCCAGCAGTAGCCTCTCTCCTGAAACGAATAGGCTCGAGCGCCTGCCGCTGCCCTAGAACTGTGGCCACGATGAAGCTTCATTTTGGTCACCCAAGATCCCAAATCTGATGCAGGCGGGTAGTGATAGACTTGTGAGTTGTTCTTCCGACTTTTCTGTAATTGCTTATTTAGGCTAACAATTCGGTATGTGCCCCGAAAGGCTGCTTCGAACCGTTCCCCACGAAGCGGAGAATCCCATCGAAAAGTCCCTCAGAGAAGCATTCCTTCTCCTGCAGGACCAGTTGAAACCCCCTTTTCCTCTTACGATCCCATTTCCTCCCGAGTACTCCCAATTGAATCATGCAATTGCTTTCGGCATACTGGCACAACCGCATCTTGCTAAAGTGCATCTCACCCACCTTCACTCCATTGTTGTGGACGGATATGAGATTTTCACCTCCATCCTCCTCAAACTTTGCAATGAATCCTTCTCCAGGCTGTTGGAGGTTCCTAAATGTCAGCTGCTCTGGGTGTGCTCAATGCTGATCCACGTCTCAGCCGAAAAGATTGAAACTTTGTTCATTTCTCTCATGAGGCAGATTACTGGAGGGGATTTCAGCGAGTCCAATTTGTGGTTGAGTGTCGAGGTTCTTAAAATATTGTCTAACAATTGGGATTGGTTGGTGGAGGAGCCTATAGTCCTCTCAAGTGCATTGTATGTCTATCTCAGGTTGTTAGCAGATCATTTTAGGTTAGGAGGAAGCTTCAAGTTGGAAGAGCTGAAGAGGATGGAGATTGACTTTTGTGTCAAGGCGTTGAGAGAACACTTTCAGTTGTCTATGCATATTGGTAGAGATCTTGTCCGTATTCTACAAGATGTGACCTATATTCCTGAGTTCAAGGACATTTGGAAGGATCTGCTGTTTGATCCTAAAAGTTTCCAGGTTTCAGAATTTTCCAGTCTGTCCAACCTTTATTGGAGAAGAACACCATCACACTTTTTCTTGCTGAGGATCAGTCCCCAAATGGAAAGCCAATTGAGGTTTTTGCTCACCTTTGTGAAATGGGGGAGCCAGAAAAGGTACCAAACATGGTTTGTCAAGAAGCACTTATATTGGCCTGGTAGTGAGTCTATGATAAGTGACATAGTTCGCTTCATATGTTGTGTCCACCATCCTTCGAATGAGATAATTCATTCTAATGTCATATCGAGGTGGGCAGTCATTGGTTGGCTTCTGAAGTCTTGCAGGAGGAATTATTATGAGGCAAATGCAAAGCTTGCTTTGTTTTATGACTGGTTGTTTTTTGATGAAAAGATTGACAATATCATGAACATTGAACCTGCAATGCTTTTGATGGTAAATTCTGTGCCACAGTATGTTGATATTACACATATGCTGCTAGAGTTTTTGTTTCTGCTAGTAGATAACTATGATGTTCATCACAGAGAGATGCTTGCTGGGAGTGTTTCAGCATCTATTAATTTATTGCTCAGAAAAGGCGTGGTACATTCATTGGATCCTCTGATTTCTTGTAATTCGATCTCACCAGCGCTCAGGGAAAGGCTCAACTCGTTCCTTCCAGCACTACATCTGTGTTGCCATAAAAAGGTTAATGAAGATGAAACATCTATTGACATTTGACGGTATATTGCTCATAAAATAGACATTTCCATCACTGCATGTTGGCTGGTTGGGTGACAGATCCGGAATATGACATATTTCATCACCTTGTTCCCGTGAATATTATTTTTCCTAATTATCAGCAGATTTAAAATTTTTATATCTTCTCTGTATCTATTTGTTTCTTTATCTTCGACTCTTTACAAGAAAGGATTGTATGATATTGTCGACGTTTACCTAATTGGTACAATATAATTTCTTTGAATTTGAAAATGTCAGAGATGCAATGCCAAGAGAGGCCCCTTGGAGGTAGGGTTTTCAGTTGTTTAATATGATTGTCAGGTGGTACACTAACAATTGTTGGATTTTATTGAACTTCTCAGATGGGGGATGATAAGATGGTAGGATTATATATCTCAAATCTTGTCAGATCATTTTGTAGGTCAACTAATGAAGAATCAAAAAGTAATATGTTAAATTTTTTTTTGGTATCCCTACCCTATGAACATTTCCTCATTTTTCCGTCTTTAATCCTGCTGATAGATTTAGTTTATCAGCTATGGTTTTGTTTCTCTTTTACTGATCTTAGATACAATATAAAATACCGAAAATAGGCGAATATTAATAAGAAAATTTTCCGGAATTTTGGACATTTTTCGGAAATTTTTCGGAACTCGTATGGACGAGTTTACGGGGATAGAAACAGGGTCCGGGAAAGCCTGTTTAGGTTACCCATTTTAAGTGAGGAAAAGTTTTATTTTTCCTTTTTGGTTTTTCTTTTTCTTTATTTTGTTTTTCCCCTCCTCTTCTGTCGGCGTGTCCCCAAGCCTTCCCCGCGCGCCTTCTCTTCCTCTCACGTGTGCCCTAATCGACGCCGCAACCGCCGCTGCCTCCCTCTCCTCTGCCCGACGCCGACGACACCAGGGAACAGAGAGTCGGCGATTGAGCATCTCCTCCCTCCCTCTTCCTTTCTTCTTCTCTGTCTTCGCCACTGAGGTCGGGATGCGCCGCCGCCCCTCTCGGCCGGAAGCTACCTCCAAGCCGAAGCCCTAGCCACGGTAAGGTCTGAGCCTCTTCCCCCTACCGCCAGCGATGTCAAGCACCTCTGCGCAGTGCCGCCGGCCTTCCTTTTTGCCCTTGGAGTATATTTTTTTTTTATTTTTTTTTTAATTTTTGGTTCGGCTTCTCTTCCCGTTCACAACATCCCGTCGGCGAATCCTCTTCTTCTTCCATGTCAAGCCACCGAAATCTTCCTTTACCTAACTGACAGTGGTTCCTCTTTCCTTCGCGAAATATTTTAGAAATATTCTAGGATTTTTTTGGAATTTTTAGATATTTTTCCGGAATTTTCCGAGTAGCGTAAGTAGCAAAAATAATTAATTAAGCAAAACGGTCTAAGTGGGAATCGAACCCGGGACCTCTCGGGTCCGCTAAACCATTAGTTAGCTTTAGAAACCGGTGAACCAGCCGGGCCATATTGAGAGAAAAGAGAACCGATTTTATTTATATTAGAGTTGGTTCAATTGAACCACTTAATATAAATAGGAGAATTAGGTTGGTTTGGGTTATTTTAGATTTGTGGTTCGGCAATCCTTCTCCCCGACACCCATCCACGCCGCCCCTCTCCTCTCTTCCTCCTTCTCTCGGCGCCAATTCAAGAAGAGCCTAGGGATCTTCTCCAAAGGTCCCAAGTTCACCATCCGGCAACGATTTCAACACAAGGAAGATTCCTCCACGAGTAGAGCACGTGGACGCGAGGGAATCGTCGAGAAATCGTCTCCACCGGAATTTCTAGCGGGTAGATTTGTAAGGAAATTAGCGTATGAGGTAAGAAACCCCTCACCTGCGGTATAAGTAGTTCCGTTTGAATTTATGCATTGGTTGTTAGCTATATTTAGTTTTTCCGGCACTTAGGATGTGTTTAGACCTTTCTTTGAGATTGGGGATTGTGTTTAGCACCTTTAGATGGGCCGAACACGTTTATTCTCCTTCAGTTGGAGATCGTAGACGCTGTTGGGTGCCTAGAGGTGATTTCCCTAATGGAGAGGAGGGTTGTAGCACACCAAGTGTTCGATAAAAGGTTAGTTTAGCTAATTACCACTTCAGTTATGTTTATTAGCTCAGTTAAATGCATTAGTAGCATTTAAAATAGCAAATCAGTTTATTACAGCTTATATGGGACTATGGTCCAATGGGTGGGCTCCCACAGTCGCCTCTAGGTTCAGATAACCTAGCTCTAGGTTTAGATAACCTAGCTCTAGGTTTAGATAACCTAGAAATTTCAGTATAAGCAAGTATTAGCTATTCAGTATTTTATTTTTCAGTTGGCACTGTACTGGATCAGATATCCATTGGGTTGGACTCCCACAGTCGTCCCTAGGTTTAGATAACCTAGTTAACCCTACTAAATTCGGAACTTGCAAACCCGGGTCTAGTTAGGGATGCGCGCACAGCAAAGTACAGTTGCCGGGCCCAAACAGTATGATTATGTATTTTCACCTATTATGTATTAGTTTTCAAAACTCAAAAATAGTTATGCTAGTTGAGTTTGATTGCAGCTTCAGTTTAGTTTATCTTAGTTCAGCATTATGCTTCAGTATTAGCCCTATGTTCAGTTTATGTTATCATGCTTAGATCACAGTATGCCATGATTAGTTTTTGATTGCTATGTAGTATGCCATGTTTAGCTTAACCTGTTCATATCTTTAAAGGGGAATGATTTATGCCGCGACTTCTCTCCGCGACACACCCTCCGCGACCCAGTTGGCAGCTCACGTGTCCAACTCCACGTCCTCCGCGACCCACCTCGGCCTCGACCTTTCTCTCCGCTTCATACGCGGTTAAACTCTTCTCCTCGGCGTGCCCTAACTCCCTTCCCCTTGGAATCTCTCGCTGCCTCCTTCTCTCCGCGACGGCTATACTTGTGTTGTGTGATATATATACCTTCTTTTAGACAAGCAATTTCTCCGCCGAGAAAGTATACCCAAGTGTTTAATTTAGAAATGATGGTAAGATTGTCCACACAAACAAAGAAAGCAATATGTTTTCCTGACTATGAAATGAAGTAGAACACTGAGTGATTTATAATAATCTTGTCATGTCCTACTATAGAAGAGCTGAGTTGAATTTTCTAAACCAAGCTCTCAGAGATCACTTTAATCCATGTACACACTTCCTCAATTTACACATCAGACCCATCTTCCCTTGAGCAACAAACCTTGGAGGGTGCTCCACATAGACGTCCTCTAAAAGATCACTGTGAAGAAAATATTCTTTTATGTCAAATTGATGAATGGCCAATGAAAGAAAGCAACTAAGGAGAGGAAGAGGCGAATTAAAGTGAGTTTGTCCATTGGAAAGAATGTATCACGGTAGTCAACAACATAAAGCTAGGTGGAAACTTTAACCACCAAGTAAGCTTTAATAAGTCTATCAAGTTGGTGAACAATTAACTTTGAAAAACTTTTAACATTCTATAATGGACTTCCTAGGAGGAAGAGAAAATAGCTCCTAAGATGAGTTGGTGATGATTGTTAAACAAGGCGCCTACTGTGATGGAAAAGATAGTCTTAATTGCATGGGAGTTCATGACAACAAGAGCAAAGGGTTAGCATGGATGAAATCTAGTTTGGTCATATATTGATTGGTTGATCTAGAATTTATCACTCTTGTGTAGAAGATAAGCAATGGAAGGGAGGCGGCGAGCAGTGGGAAGCTTGGACACTACTAAGTTGATGAGCCCTCCACAATGAAGATAACTACTTGACACAATGATAACAAAAATTTGTAAAAGTGCAAACTGAGGTTCAAAATCTCTAACTGCGTTAGAGTTTTAGTCTTTGACTAAAATGATAGCTTTTTGATATTGTGTTAACGTTTTGATGTATGGTGCTAGTGGCAAATTGGAGGTGGAAGGAGGAAGGAGACGAAAAAAAATAATAATAATAACACAACTATATATTTAAATTCAAATTTTGTTCTCCACTTGGAATAATACAATTTTAACATTACCTTGTATGGATACATGCTAAAAAAACATTATCTCAATTCATCTTCACCAGTATGGTAGCATGCCAAGAGGTGCCAAGTGTTGGTATGAAATAATACACACCGACATAATTGACACAACAATACATGAGACATTGTCGGTGCCTAATAGCATCGAGTTTTGTTAATCTATTAGAACAATACGTTCGACCAATTCACTTGGTAGGTACGAGATTTTAAACCATGAGGTGGAGTTTCTGTGTTGTTTGAAGAGAGGGCAAATAGGAGGGCATTTCACTCTGAAATTTCACAATTTGATAAATATGAAACCCCTTTGTGTGGTTTTATAAAATGCTGAAAATAATTTAAAAAATCATATAGATGTTGGTTTACTGATATAGGAAGTTTGGAAAAATAAATGTAGTTTTACCTTACAAAGAAGTAACAATTTAATATGCAAATCCAATTTTTCATGAATCAATAAATCACACAATGATTTTCTATTGAATTTTCATTGATCCTTTCTTAAAGATATTACACTTTCACTCTATTTTTCTACAATTTTAATGTGACACAATAATATCATATTAATTTAAACTCAGTGGTTGTTAAAAGACATCTAATGTTGAGCTAATGCTATAGGAATATTCTTATATCTTTTTATATCTTCATTTGATTTTGTTTATTTCTTGTCTTAATTTAATGAATTAGGTTTTATACTAACTTTTTTGCCCATACAAGTGAAATATGCCTAATGAAATTGAAATGGAGAGATTAGGGCTAGTTTATATTGGCCCCAGTTAATTTTGTGTCAATCTGTACTGGTTTGTACCAGTATGTACCTACCTCTCTGACTCCTTTTTGTTTCATTTCTATCATCTCTGTGTTATACTCCACTTTTGTCTAGGTATATATGATAAATTCGCTAGTGCTTTTGCAAAGGCTGTTCAAGCTCTGGAAGTTGGCAATGGCCTTATTGAAACTACTGTTCAGGTATTAACTTCTATTTTGAAGCAAATTCAATCCTTCAATATTCATGTACCTGGAAATACTTTATCTTCAGCAATTGGTTGATGTAAAAAGGCCAGTAACTTCAAGTTTTTTCACTCCTTGAGAAAATACGTTTCTTCAATTTTAATCATCTCAAAGTTAACTTATTTTGTAGATCAGTTTTGTGTTTTTACTTAGTATTTCTAATTAACATGAGTATTTCTAAACTTTTTGTACTTGTGTGAAACTTTAGATCTTTAAACTTGTATCTTCTTATTGCAGGGTCCATTGATCAATGAAGCCGCTTTAGAAAAGGTGATTAATTTTCTTCACCTAAATATGAATTCTATTTCCTTAAAAAATCTCCCTTGGGAATATTTAGTGACATGGTTCTTTCTGACTTTTTGCTTCTTCAGGTTGAATCATTAGTCAAAGATGCTACTGGAAAGGTAATCTTCATTACTACTATGGATAGTCATTGCTTTCCTGATTGGAGCCATTATTATTATTATTATTATTGATGCGTTCAAACCTAAATTATAGTCTTTTATATTTAAAACTTTCGTCTGTATAAAATTATTGGGATTCAAGTCTCTATAGGACTATTACAGAAGTAGTTTGTCTAGGAGTTCATGAAGTCTCTGTTCGTTGATTCATAGAAACACAGTAAGGGATAAGTGATGTATATCATGCATGGACTGAAAGTTTGAACCACGTGAACCGGCACGATCCCAATGTCTCATTCTGTTCCCCATAACAATGTCGTATGGCCAGATGATACCAATTGCTGCTTAGGCCGACATGGAAGGAGACAACAAGAATCATTCATAATTGCTTACATGATACTTAGAATAATTTTGTTGGTCACAAGGAGGGGAAGAGGAGAGGAAGAAGGGCTATAAATTGGGATGAAATAGAGAATGGAAAACATAAGAGCAATAATGAAGGATCGAGGAGGTGGATGACCGAGGAGGTGGATGCAAAACTTCTAAGAAGCAATGTTGATTATGTAGGAGATATGTAAGGTTTTTGGAAGGGGTTTCACCTCATTACCGACCTTTATTGGGTTGTGATTTGTTGATCGCGAGTTGAGATTATGGTAGAGTCGCAATTGACACTACAACTGAGAAGATGAGTTTGTGTTTTTTCCTATTGTGCTCCACTAATTAAAATTTTAATCAACCTAATTAATTTTAGGGCATATTATAATTTGACACTGCAGTTATAGATAAATGCCATTTAACTCTGAATTTTAGGTTTAAAATGGCATTTAAGATAAATTTCATTTGAAACCTTATTTTTTAGGTTAATTTCATTAATTAATTTTAGGATAAAATTAATTTACTCTATGATTTTAGGATAAATTTCATTTACTCATACATTTTATGGTAAAATTTATTTAAACCTTTGATTTTAGATAAATTTCATTTTAACTCTTATTTTTTAGGTAAATTTGAGTTTAACTATGGACTTTAGGGATTTATCAAAATTAAAACTCTATTAGTTGAGTGTATTAAATCAATTAATTGATTAACTTATTGTAATCAATTAACAAAGTGAATTAATTCCAATCAGCTAATTACCGATAAGATTATATCTATTTACGAGCAGAATGTGTTCAGTTGACTTCCGAGTGGACTCAACTACTCAGTTGATTGCAGCCTACAAATACCTTATTTTTTAGTCAAGTACGCACCTATGTAAAAATTCTCAAAAAACTAAGAATACAAGTTCTCTTGTAACCTCTCACAACTCACATACTAGGAATCCTTGCCTTAAGTTTTCTTCTGCCTGTCAGGAGTCCCTTCTATAAGACTTCTTCAATCTGCTAGGTATGTCATCAACCTTGAGGACTTCTTGTCTGCCAACTAATGTTGAACTTCTCCATCTACTAAGTATCCGATCAACTTGACACTTCTCCATCTGTCTGCTCCTATTGGACTTCTCTATCTGCCAAGTATTTAATCAATTTGACCTACTTAGATTTTTCCAATCACTGCACCTGACAGAACTTATAAGCAAATGCAACATTAACCAAACTTAAATCTTTTTCCCAACCTCTCAAGATCACTTGCACACTTGACAGAACTTATAAGCAAATACAACATTAACCAAACTTAAATCTTTTTCCCAACCTCTCAAGATCACTTGCACACTTGACAGAACTTATAAGCAAATACAACATTAACCAAACTTAAATCTTTTTCCCAACCTCTCAAGATCACTTGCACACTTGACAGAACTTATAAGCAAATACAACATTAACCAAACTTAAATCTTTTTGCCAAATACATCAATACCATTTAGAACTCACCACTTAGGGTAAGATTGCACCAACAAATTTTTGACAACTAATTATAGAATTTATCTTTGAATGTTTACATAGCATCTCAACCCTATTTCTCTCATATTATCATGTATTGAGATTGCACCTAATGTTTTGTAGATGTATACTATGTTATGCAAATATTATTTGTTAACCTCTGTCACATGGACAACCATGATACCTCTAATAATGAGGCTCTTAGCCTCATTATTTTGATCACAAGTCTCTTTGTTAATTCCTTCTGTAGGAATTTCCTCATAGATGGGTTCTTTATCTTAACATAGTATTCTCCAAGTAGATTAAGTCAAGATTTTTTCTTAAGACATTCATGATATCATGGTCATTTTCTCTGCACATGGAACATCTTGTCAGTATGAACGTACCCTTATCTTGATTTTTCTTTCCCATCAGGTGGCTTTGATTGATTCTAGTTGAAATCTCTTAGGATCGTGAAATTGTTGTCTTTTGCCAAGTGAGATCCTCCACCTTTCTTGTAACTCACTGATTTTCTCTAGTCTCCCACTGTAAATGTCATCTGATAACCTTCTTCAACAATTGCATTGAATGTGTGGCAAGTTTCAATTTCTAGGTTATATTTCACTAAGCTGATTATCATTCTTATCCAATGAAACATTGCTCTTTACTGCTTAGTGCTTACTATACTCAGATATATATCAGCTGTTATCTTGCTTTAATCAGTGGAACTATATATTCATAGTCTTAATTCTATTCAAATTTCCTTCTTAATAGAAGGCAAACTACAAAATTTTGGTCAGACTGCTTAAGATCTCATCAAGTCCTCCATTCCCATTGATTACCAACCTTATTTGTTGAAATTTTAGTGAACCTTGAAGAATCAGCTCATCCTCATTGGAATTTCAATATTTCCAGATAATTGCTTATTTGGCTTCTAGGTGCAGATGTTGGTAGCCTATGTTATGAAGATTGCCAAAGTTTAGCCACCTTGGCAATCAGGTTATCATTCCACAAAATTAATGAAACAATGATCTCGGATGTTTGACAACTTGACCTCTAATGTTTCAAGATTCAATTTCTTTACAAAAAATTAAATCACATTCACTCTTTCCTCTTGAGAGTAGAAAGATAATTCATATTGTAGAGTACGTAGACGAAAGTTCCATGCTGGTATAGGTTTAGCAAGAAATGACTGATTCTTGAATTGAACCTCTGTATGCAAAACCTCAATAACTTTTTCTTAGAGTTGCAATCTTTATCCTTCTTCCTTGAAACTAGACACGAAGATTTTTTAAATGGTATATTGATTCTTGGATGCAGGCCTCCATATAGCAGGAAAATTGATTGATTTCATGAAATGAATAGCTGAGTGATAAGCCTTAGCTCTTAATTGAGGCAGTTCAAAAACTTGTAGAACAAAGTTGAAATAAATTCAGAAGAGATAACCAAGATGCCACTTGAGTTAGGGTGATAAAGAGAACTTGATACCATTCCAGCCTCTTAGGTGTGAGAACACCTCAAGAGCTGGCTTTACCTAGATCAGTGAACCACGCCTCATCTATAAAATAGTGAGTGAGTAGGCAATCCACATTTCAAGTTTTGAAACTGATGTTGATCATAAACCTAGAGATATTGTATATATGATAGTTAATTGCACCAAACTGAGACTTGGAAGATTTGTGAGGTATGATACAGCATGGAAAGACTTACAAACACATTCATACTTAATTGAGTAACCTAATTGAATGAAATAAAGGAACTTTCACATTTATTTGACTTATATGATTTTTATATAAATATATTTTGTTTTTTTAATATTATTCCATGAATAAACTTGTAATCAATCTAGGCATACTCCTTATTTTGTACATCGTGAATCTTAATAAAAATATTTTTTCTCACTTGAATCTTAGAAGTAAATTCACCTTACTTATTGACCACCAAATAATTATACTCCTTTTACAGGGAGCAGATGTACTAGTTGGGGGAAGGAGACACAGCCTAGGCAGGACATTCTATGAGCCTACTGTACTTGGAAATGTCAATAATGAGATGCTAATATCTAGGTACAATCTATGGCCTTTAGCTTTTCTGGCTTGTACTCTGATGTGATGCTGTTCAATGACAACTTAATTGTAGTGAATGGCGATAACTATGATCAAGTGCTATTTTACCTTTTAGTGACTATTGAATTCATTAGCTCTTAGACACTATCGCAACTGGATTTTGTTAGACTTAATGTTATTTTAATTCTCTACTACTATAATATTTGACTAAAATCTGTGCAGTCAAGAAGTATTTGGCCCAGTTGCACCACTTTTACGCTTTAAAACTGAAGAAGAGGCTATACAAATAGCTAATGATACAAATGCAGGTTATTTCCTAAATTCACTGCATATATGTTTTTTTTTAGGTTGTTGTTACCAAGTAGTTTTTTTTGTAGTTCAATATAATTGAGAACATTTTGCTTTGATTAAATTTTAGTTTTGATATGCATCAACTGTGTACTTGTGGGTCTGAAAGGTTAGTTCATCATGATAGGAATCAAAATGGAGCTTAGACACTGGTGGACATATATAGATAGTTGTATGCTTGTGAATATATAACCACTTGTCAAAGCAGTCACATTGCTGAAACAATTGAAGTTGGTGACAATCATACTGGATTTATTACTCCTGTGTTCGTTAATTGATCAAATTTGTGCTCTTCATTATTTCTTTTCAGATTTATTTGTGTTAATAATATAAATATTTAAATTTGTCCTTTTCCTAATAACTTGGGTTTTTAGAGTAATGGTTATCAATCCACTTTTACATGTTATCAAAGGAAGTTCAAAGTCATGTGTTGGCTTTGAACCAATCAAGTATAGCCACCTACATATGAAGGAGAAGTGTTAAGAATATAAATAAAAAACCTTTTCTAAGAGCTTGAGATTTTGGGTTAAGCGCTATCAACTATAATATTTTTCAATAGAAGATCATGTTGATGAAGCTTTCTTTATCAATGGTCATTGAAGTTTTTTTCATCATGAAGTATATTTTCAGTGTTAAATAGGGTTCAAGGAACCAATAGAATTAATAGTAAGAAGAAAGCTACAAGCGCTTGGAAATGGATTAACAATGCAGAGTTTCAACATTGCTAGTGGATCATATAATTTTGCAACGTTAACTTGTTTGTAATTCATCGAGGTAGATGTTGTGTTGGTGATGATGACAAGATAATTTGTACTTCACAATCCAACTTGAATGATGCAGGTAGATAGATCTACACATGCTAGAGGGAACGTCGTATGGCGCCAAAGTTATCTGACAAAGCTCCTATGATGCTTAAGTCAGTACAATGCTTGTGGAAGCAAAAGTATGATAGAAATTGCGAGAGAGAGAGATTGTGAACCTATCTACGTTGAATATACCTCACTACTTATAGATGTGTGGGAAGTGTGGAATCTGTAGAGATTATGGCCATGATGTCCAAGAAAGTAGAGGGGTTGTTCTGATTATTTCAGTCATTTTTGGTTGTTAATCTCACCTCAATTACTATTTGATTATACAGGCTTCAATTGTTCGGTCATAGCTACCCTAGAGATGGTGATTGTGGAGTGGCGGTTATTAGAATTGTGGGCCACTTCAATTGTTCGATTGGGGAACTGAGTTGTATCAAGGGCTGTAAACAAGCCAAGCTGAGCCAAACTTTGTGGTGTTCAAGCTTGTTTGATAAGGTAATCAAGCCAAGCCAAGTCTAAAATGAATCAAGCTGTTAAAATGATTGTTCAAGCTTGGTTTGGTTTCTTTTTCATGAGCTTAAACTCGGTTCGTTTAAATGATTTCGAGCTCTCAATTCAAGCTTGTTTGATTGTTTGAAATTTTTACTTTTTAAGCTTGTTAGGTTGGTTATTGAGCTTGATAATACATACTTATTTCTTCATTTTGAAACTTTTTTTGTTTATTTAGCATGTTCAAAAAAGTTTTATTGATGAACATAGTTCACAAATATTATTCACCAATATTATTCACGAACATTGTTCATAAATATTGTTCACGAATGTTATTCACAAACATTAACGAGTTGAACACGTGTTCAAGCTTGTTTATTTGGTTTAACGAGTTGTTCAAACTTGTTCATTAATTGATCTTATGTGTATTGAACAAACATAAATAAGCTCAACACCAAGCTTGTTCACGAATGTTCGGTTCATTTACAACCCTAGTTGTATGTGCTCAATGGGCCGAGTTGCATGGAGAGTTTGGGTGACCAAGCTGTATAAAAAGCTTGAGAGATTGAGCTATATGGAGAGCTCAAGAGATCAAGCTCTATGGAGAGCTTGGAAGACCGAGCTGTAAGTGGGAAGCTTAACTGATCTTGCTCTTAATTATGATTAGGAACTTCCTGTACATCTTTATAAATGCTAACATTGTCAACATGGGACGAGATCACATAAGCACATTATGCTGACTTGGAGTGGGATTAGTATCTTTTTAGCTGCAAGGAACTTTCTTGCAGCTAAATCCACCAGTTAAAAGCTAAGGGTGCGTTTGGTTTGCCCCATTTTCATTTTCATTTTCTGAAAAACGTGCATTTTTCGTTTTTCAGAAAATGACTTTTCCGCGTTTTTCGTTTTCTTAGAAAACGCTCTATCATTTTCTTAAAAATGAACGTGAAAAACGCAAACCAAACACGTTTTCCATTTTCTCAGAAAATGAAAACAAAAAACAGCGTGGAAAACGCAAACCAAACGCCCCCTAATTGTTGCTAGAAATATAGTGTTGTATCAGCTATGATCATTGTTTTATTTTCTTAATTGATGTCATTTTATGATGCACATTTTAGACTCTCCGTCAACTAAGATAGTCAACAAATGACAAGAATTTGTACATCCGCCTTCCATTTTTTTTTATTGATTATGTGGAACTGTCATTTGTGCAGGTTTAGCTGCTTACATATTCACTAGAAGCATGCCTCGTTCTTGGCGTGTGTCAGAAGCTCTTGAGTATGGACTTGTTGGAGTTAATGAAGGATTAATATCCACTGAGGTTGGCTCCATAAGTTTATCTATTTTACTAGATGTGCAAAACAAGTTTGATACATTGGTATTTTGTCTTGTAAGGTTGCACCATTCGGAGGATTTAAGCAGTCAGGTCTTGGAAGGGAAGGTTCCAAGTATGGGATTGATGAATACTTGGAAGTAAGTGAATGTGATTCCAATATTTACATTGAATAATAACTTTTGTCAAAGTGACATATATGTTCCCGTGTGGATATCTTTGCAGATTAAGTATGTATGCTTAGGAAACTTGAAGGAGGTATAGATTGATGCAAGAGCACAGCAGAAACTCTACTGAAGCTAATAATGACCCAGTCGCCTCTGTAGGTGGGTAGGAGTTTTCACATTATTGTTCCCTATCCAATATTTAGTACTTTGGAAAAACTTCACAACAATGTTTAATGCTCTTGGCAGGATGAGAACGCAAACTTCTGCTCAGGCGTTTCCACTTTTCGTAGTTAATGAATCAGGACAAAAGATCACTCTGTTTCAGTGTTAACAATTAGCTTCTTGTTTAATAAAAGATGTTTTTTAAATTATTGAATGGGCCTCGAATTGTTGATGTGGTAGCAGAGAAGTCCATCTATCTTGTCCTCTATACCTTTGTCGGGCCATGGTTTTGTTGAGGGGCTTATGCTCATCCAAAACACAGTTTGATTTGGTCAAAAATATGATCTGCAGATGTGTGGAACTGGTAAGAAGCATTTAGCTTTATGGTTTCTTCTAAATATTAGACATTTTTAATTTTATTTTCTTTTAGTCTTTTATATTTTTGTGAAGAAAGGGATTGTGACTGACAAATATTACAAAGCTACTTTAGGAAAGTTCTCACCAGCCAATTGAGAAAATTCAAATGGGGGTACCCATAATACAACATCCCTACTACAATGTTCTTGTCAACATTGGATTAGCATTTGCCATTCCCTTAAACGCCAAACTCCAATGTTCTCCACAATTGTCACTTGACAATCCAGACTTTGCAACACTATGTTTTGGAGAAGACACCAAGAATGCCCAAAATAGCTCCCATTTGGACTTCTGATGCCTCTGCAAAATGAACAAGATCATCGGTGGGGGGAAAAAAAGAAAAGAAAAATAGACGCCCGAACAACCGGACTGAAGTTCCGGCCACTTAATTTGCTTCTCCTCTTGGATAAGATGATAACAATCTATCCATGCGGCTAAAGGAATTTGTAGTCTGCGTTCCCTGAATCTATAGAGATTGAGGGAAAAAATCCATTGCCATCTGCATCAAAGTCTATTGTGGTTAACATATGAAAACACTTTAAAATTTCCTATTGAAAAAGGATTATATCCAGTTCTTCCCTTAACTTGGAGTTCAGATCCTGCAAAAGGGTTAGTATTCTGCATCATGGCTTCCTGGATTCCTCCAATGCGATTTCTTTAGGAAAATATTTCCGAATACAATGTGATTTCATTCCTCCAGCACCTCCTCTAACTGATCCAGATTTTGTTCTCAAGGAACATCCTCCCTTCAAGATTTCCAAATGTAGACCAGAAATCTGCTTGATACATCCAAGCAGCTAGGGAGACGAAATGGTCTTCGTCCCTTATCGACCACCCTATCTGGAGCCGAAGAAAGAAGAACGGGACTATGATCAGACTTAAATCGAAGAAGAACCCTTGCGGAAGCACAAGATACCACCCAATCCTTGTAGTAGATGACACTTACAAATTGATTACTCCAAATTAGTTCACCTAGCCAAGATCTCATGTGATAACATCTCATATCTTAATCATTGTACCGTTCTGAAAGGACAGACACTAGACCTATCCGAGAACCTTAATTAAGTCAACAAGCTAGGGCTAGGTACCAGGTACCGATAGTTCGACAAGCCAAAATCATAATTGTTAATGACGAACCAGTTAAGATTCCGACTCAAAACAAAATTATGAATCTATTGACGATTTACCGTTGTTTAAAAAGAAAAAAAAATAGATGTTGAACTTAATTGACTAAGGGGAAGAGAAGACTTTGATATATTGTTCCATGATTATTTGTTGGGGTGTGTAATCATGGGATATTCGTGCTTCCTGATTTATTCTAACGGTCGGTAGAAAATTTTTATGAACCAGACCGGTCATCCCAAGTTTAGTATTACTTGGTTCATCAATTTTTTTTCAATGGTTATTTGTTGCCCCACGAGTTAACATAGTTGAATCATATGGGTAGTTGCTCTAATATGTCTTAGGGTCAATTCTTAGTGGATATAAAACATCTCATTGGGTGTTCGGCCTCCCTCATGCAAAGGGTCATTATGCTAGAGTAAATATCCTCCGTGATTTACTTGTATCTAGTCGGGAGGGAGGGAGGGGATGATGATACTAGGTTGCTTGGGGTGAGTGTTATTACCTTTTGCTCCAATGATTATTTGTAAAATTGTCCTCGGGCAATGATGTAATAACATGACATCTTTTCATTTTCTCATGTATTTAAGGATCAAGTCCTAACTTGACGAATTAATAGATAAATTTTTCTTAATATGTGTTGACCTAAGAACGTTAGATTGATGGATTACCTGCTACGAGCACTTCTCGATTTACCCAACTAACCGATGGAAAATTTCTATGAGATCAAACTAATTACTATAAAAATTAATCGGCGTAAGTTATACCTAGTACCAACTAAAAAACAAAAGTTAGATGTAATATTTTATATTACAAAACTTATTAACAACCCTTTGTAGACCTGCCTATAGGCCTATTATATTAGGGGTCAAATCATAATTTTCTTTTATATATGTTTAAAATTTTTTTTGTTGGTGTTAGAACTAGACTCGAGTCTTGCTAATGAGACTATAACTATTAATATTTTCATGTATTAATAATATATTTAATAATTAATTAATACTTTACTTTTGTTATATTATTATTCTTAATAATGGGAAGAAGAGTAAGCGATGCACTTATTCTTTGTTTGCTAATTTATAAATTATTTATCTGTAAATGCTTTCATGAGTTAATTAATTATTTAATAATTAATTAATAATTTTTTTATATAATTTTTCTTAATAACTATATTTGTCTAACAAATAATTTTATGAATATACGATTTTAATTCTTTTAATATAATAATATTGACCGTAATGAACGGAGTTATAAATCAATGATTTCAAACCGTAAATCATAACTTTTTTTTAGATAATTAAGATTAAGAGTCAGACCGATAATTTTAAACCATCAAATCAAATTGTCAATTCTGAATCACGATGGGATCTAATCCTTTATAGCAATAGGTTAAAAAAGGTTTTCTTAAAATTAGTTCGACTTTAAAATTCATATGAATAAACATCTCCCCTTCATTTGATCAGTCCCAAAAGGATTTTATACTAATATTACTTTTTACTCATTCTTCTATTCTACTCTGGTAGATAATTAAAAAATTTATTCTAATTTAATATTCTTTGTTCTATTTTATAATAGTCTTTATCTGATGTCAGCTAACAAACATACAAAGAGATAAATGAATAGGGCCTTAATAATTAATATCACATCATAACACTTATTTTTCAAACCACACAAGGTGCTGAGAGTATTATTATCAATTGTCCATTGCATAGGAATTCATACCGCAACCAAGTCATTTCTTTTATGAACAAGGTTAAATATAATTTCAATTGCGCTTGTTTAAACAAATTTGATATCCTTTTTCATTATAAACGGTTCGATATTGCCAATCTCATAATAAGATACAAACGGCCCTGAGAAAAATCAAACATCCAACTTAAATATTCTACGCCCAGCTGAAACTTTGATCAGAGGACCTAGCAAACAATCGTATGGATACTGTGAGACAACAATCAAGTGGTGACACAAAATGCGAATGCAATATCTGGCACACAAGCGAAAATAATTATGAGTTGAAAAAAAAAAAAAATGGCTGCTACTCGGTCGGCTTCTGCTCGTCGTCGGAGTCCTTTAGGTGTTCGAAGAAATTCCCCAGATGCCAGAGATCGTTCTCGTGCCAACTGCCACGGTTGGCGGTGGCCCTCCACTGCTGGTCGGCGATCATCTCCGGCGACAGCCCCCATTGCCTGAGTTCCTCCTCGGAGTGGTGGAGGGCGAAGGTATAGTCGCGGCCGCTGGGACCGAGCTGCATGACTCTGATGTCGCAGTTTTCGGGGTTGTTCAGCAGCTCGAACTGCTCCACCGTCCACTTGAACCACTTCATCAGGAACACCCGCGAGGTCAAGCCGTGCGACACGATCACGAAGCTCACCTCCGCCTTCTCGTCCTGCTCCACCCTCCCCATGTCGATGTCCCTCCACAGCGACTCCATGAAACCTGTTTCCCGTTGTTTGCGTCATTTAATTCTGTGACCGGAGGATTGAATTCATGGAGGAGAATGTAACATCTTACTGGCAACGCGGTCGAAGACGTCGGCGGCGGACTCGCCTTCGGGGAAGCGGAAGAAGAAGCGGCCGAAGCGCTCCCTCGCCTCCTTGATGGCCTTCATCCGCTCCTCCACCTGGAAGTTTCCGAAGTCCTGCTCCCTGATCCGGCACTCTTCGCGGACGCCGACGATGCGGTTGCGCGGGAAGGCGCGGCCCAGCTCCCGCAGCGTCGCCCGCGTCCGTTCGTACGGCGACACGTAAAAGTACACCTTCCAGTTCTCCCCGTCCTCCGACGACAGCAGCTGCCGGATGCACTCGCCGGCGGCGCGGGCCTGCTCGGCGCCCTGCGGAGTAAGCGGGACCTTGTGGTCGGGCGTGGTCGAGTACGCCGCCGTGTCAAGGTTCCCCTGGCTCTCGCCGTGCCGCACCAGGATGATCCGCTTCGGGAGGCAGCGGCGGTGGACGTGGCTCCTCTCTTCTCTGTTCATGGGCTCCGACGATGACTTTCTCCGATGTCTTTGGCCGACAATTCAACAAGCGCGTTTATAGAGGACGGAGTCGTCCATTTTTCCTTGCCTTGCAAGACTCGGTCATCAAAGTTAAGCCCATGCTTGGTGCGCAATAAGATTCCAGAATCCTGTCAGCAATGACTGTTCAACAAAAGGAGGAGGAGTTAGCTGGAGCTCAATAACTGCAAAAGATTGCCAGAAATTCTCCAAAAGCTATCCATTTTTATTCTCGACGCTCATTCAAGCTCACAACTAATTTTGTTAGAGAGCACAAGTTAGTCACGCAAAGTAGGGGAGGCAGGCATCAAGTTGGCAGGGATGCCAAATTGGAAATCTTTAATACGTCCGTAAGAAAAGAAAAGATTGTCAGATTTCAGTTCAGATAAGGATGGATAGATTTGGTAAAGAAATTCGCGTGATCGTTTCAGAAATCCTTTGATGGCGTGAACACTAAACATGAGTGATTAACATGAGTCTTCATTCCTCCATTGAGCTCTATGCAAGACATAAATATGAAAAGATATCCATGGAGTAAATTAACATGTATAATTGGGTTGCAGTACACATCTTATCCGTGAGTGATTAACCCACATGCGAGTGAGTCTGTAGGAAGGTAGACAAGATTCAATTAACAAGCATGAATGAAGAACATTGTCAGGTAGGGAATGGGTCCTTTGTAAGTTTCTTAAAATCAACATTGTAAGGAACAATTGGTTTATAGATAGTAGAAGAAGGCTCCAAGGAACATTGATTTTATAATTACAAAGGTTCAGCTAAGATCAAGGTCCCCTTTCAACAGAGGCCTAACTTACTAGATGGGGAATAGAGAGACAGACTATGCCCCCTTTCAACAAGGAAATGGAGAGTAACCATTTCCAGATAAATTATAACGCAAGGGATGGATGAAACTAGTGCAAATTCAGAAGCTACAATTGTTTCTGATGATTTCTGGAAACTGGAATACAACTCACTGGACAAGACTCAGAATAACATGTTGCCATGTTTTGGTCCAAAGAGAGATGTAAGTTAGAACACACTTTACCGCATTAACTCAGGATGTTACATATGTAACGCAATTTTGCTTTTGAC
Organism: Zingiber officinale; assembly: GCF_018446385.1. Classification (NCBI taxonomy): domain Eukaryota; kingdom Viridiplantae; phylum Streptophyta; class Magnoliopsida; order Zingiberales; family Zingiberaceae; genus Zingiber; species Zingiber officinale. The sequence continues at coordinate 104,566,055 of NC_055991.1, forward strand.
ATAGAGACAGACTAGGACTTAGAAAGGCCTTTGTCTTGATAACCCTAAGCATCAATGAATCAGAATAGCAATATTTTGCTTTTCGAAAAGTAGAATACCTTGACATTCTTTAAGGTAAATGACTAGTTTATGATAGTTATGAAAATTAACTTCAAAAATAAAAACTAAAACACACACAACATATCCTTTATGAAATCACAACTTACGACTCTAGATCTAGTAAAGCAGATTCCTCGTCCAGGCAGGACCAAGAGTAAGATATCAAAAGAATGCCAATTCTACTTCATTAGCAGAGAACCAGATCAAGTTGGTGTTGCAAGAATATAGAGATTGCACTAGTATTCGGATTTTCATTATTCGAAGTGGGTTGTATTTATACGTTCAAGGACTTGAGCAACCCCTGATTATAACATTGACATGCAGACACTTTAAAACAAAATAAACTTAATTACCAAGTCAGGAAGAAATGGATAGGTTATCCTGGAACAAAAATGAAAAGAAGAAATTGATATCGTCCAATATCTGCAACAAAGCTATCATGTCTAAAGGCATCATTTAGTAGATTGTTTTCTAGTGAAGGTACTAAGTTGTGAATGATCAAACAGCTGCAAATTGAGACGGATCTAAATGAACATAATGAAACTATATTGAGCCTTATAATAGCATCCTTGAATGAAATGTATGGATTAGTCTAACAACATGTTGTCCATGTTGAGGTCGGATATTTCGATTGTTTAATCTCTCTATTAAAACAAAAAACACTATACAAAAGTGGTTGTAACTGTATAAACCAGACTATTGTTTAAACACTGCTGCAGTTGACCATCTACCTAAAATAAGTTACCTAGTCTCAGCATTCTGTACCATTTTAAGGGACAGGGAATAAAATTCAAATAAGAATAAAATTCATAGATAGTTTGTAGGATTTTAGTAACTAATGCCAATGATATCATTCATTAATTTTGGATTAAAACAAATTATATAATTTAATTCCATATCTCTATTTAAAGTTCCACATAATGTGTGAGGTTAAAAACCCGTTCACTCGCCCCCAGGACGTAGCATTGGGCGCATAGCATCTCTAACATAATGGCCAAGAGTTGATTTTCAATAATTGACGACCTAGGGTTTACCCCACCATGCGTCTGACGCCTATGTACTTGCATGTATCTCTCTCCATATCCGTGAGGCCGGCACTAGGAGGGTCGTTAATATAACGGATCTACATAATGCCAATGATATCATTCATTAATTTTTGGATTAAAACAAATTATATAATTTAATTCCATATCTCCATTTAAAGTTCCACATAATGTGTGAGGTTAAAAACCCGTTCACTCGCCCCCAGGACGTAGCATTGGGCGCATAGCATCTCTAACATAATGGCCAAGAGTTGATTTTCAATAATTGACGACCTAGGGTTTACCCCACCATGCGTCTGACGCCTATGTACTTGCATATATCTCTCTCCATATCCGTGAGGCCGGCACTAGGAGGGTCGTTAATATAACGGATCTACATAATGCCAATGATATCATTCATTAATTTTTGGATTAAAACAAATTATATAATTTAATACAAACTACAAAATTTTGGTCAGACTGCTTAAGATCTCATCAAGTCCTCCATTCCCATTGATTACCAACCTTATTTGTTGAAATTTTAGTGAACCTTGAAGAATCAGCTCATCCTCATTGGAATTTCAATATTTCCAGATAATTGCTTATTTGGCTTCTAGGTGCAGATGTTGGTAGCCTATGTTATGAAGATTGCCAAAGTTTAGCCACCTTGGCAATCAGGTTATCATTCCACAAAATTAATGAAACAATGATCTCGGATGTTTGACAACTTGACCTCTAATGTTTCAAGATTCAATTTCTTTACAAAAAATTAAATCACATTCACTCTTTCCTCTTGAGAGTAGAAAGATAATTCATATTGTAGAGTACGTAGACGAAAGTTCCATGCTGGTATAGGTTTAGCAAGAAATGACTGATTCTTGAATTGAACCTCTGTATGCAAAACCTCAATAACTTTTTCTTAGAGTTGCAATCTTTATCCTTCTTCCTTGAAACTAGACACGAAGATTTTTTAAATGGTATATTGATTCTTGGATGCAGGCCTCCATATAGCAGGAAAATTGATTGATTTCATGAAATGAATAGCTGAGTGATAAGCCTTAGCTCTTAATTGAGGCAGTTCAAAAACTTGTAGAACAAAGTTGAAATAAATTCAGAAGAGATAACCAAGATGCCACTTGAGTTAGGGTGATAAAGAGAACTTGATACCATTCCAGCCTCTTAGGTGTGAGAACACCTCAAGAGCTGGCTTTACCTAGATCAGTGAACCACGCCTCATCTATAAAATAGTGAGTGAGTAGGCAATCCACATTTCAAGTTTTGAAACTGATGTTGATCATAAACCTAGAGATATTGTATATATGATAGTTAATTGCACCAAACTGAGACTTGGAAGATTTGTGAGGTATGATACAGCATGGAAAGACTTACAAACACATTCATACTTAATTGAGTAACCTAATTGAATGAAATAAAGGAACTTTCACATTTATTTGACTTATATGATTTTTATATAAATATATTTTGTTTTTTTAATATTATTCCATGAATAAACTTGTAATCAATCTAGGCATAGTCCTTATTTTGTACATCGTGAATCTTAATAAAAATATTTTTTCTCACTTGAATCTTAGAAGTAAATTCACCTTACTTATTGACCACCAAATAATTATACTCCTTTTACAGGGAGCAGATGTACTAGTTGGGGGAAGGAGACACAGCCTAGGCAGGACATTCTATGAGCCTACTGTACTTGGAAATGTCAATAATGAGATGCTAATATCTAGGTACAATCTATGGCCTTTAGCTTTTCTGGCTTGTACTCTGATGTGATGCTGTTCAATGACAACTTAATTGTAGTGAATGGCGATAACTATGATCAAGTGCTATTTTACCTTTTAGTGACTATTGAATTCATTAGCTCTTAGACACTATCGCAACTGGATTTTGTTAGACTTAATGTTATTTTAATTCTCTACTACTATAATATTTGACTAAAATCTGTGCAGTCAAGAAGTATTTGGCCCAGTTGCACCACTTTTACGCTTTAAAACTGAAGAAGAGGCTATACAAATAGCTAATGATACAAATGCAGGTTATTTCCTAAATTCACTGCATATATGTTTTTTTTTTAGGTTGTTGTTACCAAGTAGTTTTTTTTGTAGTTCAATATAATTGAGAACATTTTGCTTTGATTAAATTTTAGTTTTGATATGCATCAACTGTGTACTTGTGGGTCTGAAAGGTTAGTTCATCATGATAGGAATCAAAATGGAGCTTAGACACTGGTGGACATATATAGATAGTTGTATGCTTGTGAATATATAACCACTTGTCAAAGCAGTCACATTGCTGAAACAATTGAAGTTGGTGACAATCATACTGGATTTATTACTCCTGTGTTCGTTAATTGATCAAATTTGTGCTCTTCATTATTTCTTTTCAGATTTATTTGTGTTAATAATATAAATATTTAAATTTGTCCTTTTCCTAATAACTTGGGTTTTTAGAGTAATGGTTATCAATCCACTTTTACATGTTATCAAAGGAAGTTCAAAGTCATGTGTTGGCTTTGAACCAATCAAGTATAGCCACCTACATATGAAGGAGAAGTGTTAAGAATATAAATAAAAAACCTTTTCTAAGAGCTTGAGATTTTGGGTTAAGCGCTATCAACTATAATATTTTTCAATAGAAGATCATGTTGATGAAGCTTTCTTTATCAATGGTCATTGAAGTTTTTTTCATCATGAAGTATATTTTCAGTGTTAAATAGGGTTCAAGGAACCAATAGAATTAATAGTAAGAAGAAAGCTACAAGCGCTTGGAAATGGATTAACAATGCAGAGTTTCAACATTGCTAGTGGATCATATAATTTTGCAACGTTAACTTGTTTGTAATTCATCGAGGTAGATGTTGTGTTGGTGATGATGACGAGATAATTTGTACTTCACAATCCAACTTGAATGATGCAGGTAGATAGATCTACACATGCTAGAGGGAACGTCGTATGGCGCCAAAGTTATCTGACAAAGCTCCTATGATGCTTAAGTCAGTACAATGCTTGTGGAAGCAAAAGTATGATAGAAATTGCGAGAGAGAGAGATTGTGAACCTATCTACGTTGAATATACCTCACTACTTATAGATGTGTGGGAAGTGTGGAATCTGTAGAGATTATGGCCATGATGTCCAAGAAAGTAGAGGGGTTGTTCTGATTATTTCAGTCATTTTTGGTTGTTAATCTCACCTCAATTACTATTTGATTATACAGGCTTCAATTGTTCGGTCATAGCTACCCTAGAGATGGTGATTGTGGAGTGGCGGTTATTAGAATTGTGGGCCACTTCAATTGTTCGATTGGGGAACTGAGTTGTATCAAGGGCTGTAAACAAGCCAAGCTGAGCCAAACTTTGTGGTGTTCAAGCTTGTTTGATAAGGTAATCAAGCCAAGCCAAGTCTAAAATGAATCAAGCTGTTAAAATGATTGTTCAAGCTTGGTTTGGTTTCTTTTTCATGAGCTTAAACTCGGTTCGTTTAAATGATTTCGAGCTCTCAATTCAAGCTTGTTTGATTGTTTGAAATTTTTACTTTTTAAGCTTGTTAGGTTGGTTATTGAGCTTGATAATACATACTTATTTCTTCATTTTGAAACTTTTTTTGTTTATTTAGCATGTTCAAAAAAGTTTTATTGATGAACATAGTTCACAAATATTATTCACCAATATTATTCACGAACGTTGTTCATAAATATTGTTCACGAATGTTATTCACAAACATTAACGAGTTGAACACGTGTTCAAGCTTGTTTATTTGGTTTAACGAGTTGTTCAAACTTGTTCATTAATTGATCTTATGTGTATTGAACAAACATAAATAAGCTCAACACCAAGCTTGTTCACGAATGTTCGGTTCATTTACAACCCTAGTTGTATGTGCTCAATGGGCCGAGTTGCATGGAGAGTTTGGGTGACCAAGCTGTATAAAAAGCTTGAGAGATTGAGCTATATGGAGAGCTCAAGAGATCAAGCTCTATGGAGAGCTTGGAAGACCGAGCTGTAAGTGGGAAGCTTAACTGATCTTGCTCTTAATTATGATTAGGAACTTCCTGTACATCTTTATAAATGCTAACATTGTCAACATGGGACGAGATCACATAAGCACATTATGCTGACTTGGAGTGGGATTAGTATCTTTTTAGCTGCAAGGAACTTTCTTGCAGCTAAATCCACCAGTTAAAAGCTAAGGGTGCGTTTGGTTTGCCCCATTTTCATTTTCATTTTCTGAAAAACGTGCGTTTTTCGTTTTTCAGAAAATGACTTTTCCGCGTTTTTCGTTTTCTTAGAAAACGCTCTATCATTTTCTTAAAAATGAACGTGAAAAACGCAAACCAAACACGTTTTCCATTTTCTCAGAAAATGAAAACAAAAAACAGCGTGGAAAACGCAAACCAAACGCCCCCTAATTGTTGCTAGAAATATAGTGTTGTATCAGCTATGATCATTGTTTTATTTTCTTAATTGATGTCATTTTATGATGCACATTTTAGACTCTCCGTCAACTAAGATAGTCAACAAATGACAAGAATTTGTACATCCGCCTTCCATTTTTTTTTATTGATTATGTGGAACTGTCATTTGTGCAGGTTTAGCTGCTTACATATTCACTAGAAGCATGCCTCGTTCTTGGCGTGTGTCAGAAGCTCTTGAGTATGGACTTGTTGGAGTTAATGAAGGATTAATATCCACTGAGGTTGGCTCCATAAGTTTATCTATTTTACTAGATGTGCAAAACAAGTTTGATACATTGGTATTTTGTCTTGTAAGGTTGCACCATTCGGAGGATTTAAGCAGTCAGGTCTTGGAAGGGAAGGTTCCAAGTATGGGATTGATGAATACTTGGAAGTAAGTGAATGTGATTCCAATATTTACATTGAATAATAACTTTTGTCAAAGTGACATATATGTTCCCGTGTGGATATCTTTGCAGATTAAGTATGTATGCTTAGGAAACTTGAAGGAGGTATAGATTGATGCAAGAGCACAGCAGAAACTCTACTGAAGCTAATAATGACCCAGTCGCCTCTGTAGGTGGGTAGGAGTTTTCACATTATTGTTCCCTATCCAATATTTAGTACTTTGGAAAAACTTCACAACAATGTTTAATGCTCTTGGCAGGATGAGAACGCAAACTTCTGCTCAGGCGTTTCCACTTTTCGTAGTTAATGAATCAGGACAAAAGATCACTCTGTTTCAGTGTTAACAATTAGCTTCTTGTTTAATAAAAGATGTTTTCTAAATTATTGAATGGGCCTCGAATTGTTGATGTGGTAGCAGAGAAGTCCATCTATCTTGTCCTCTATACCTTTGTCGGGCCATGGTTTTGTTGAGGGGCTTATGCTCATCCAAAACACAGTTTGATTTGGTCAAAAATATGATCTGCAGATGTGTGGAACTGGTAAGAAGCATTTAGCTTTATGGTTTCTTCTAAATATTAGACATTTTTAATTTTATTTTCTTTTAGTCTTTTATATTTTTGTGAAGAAAGGGATTGTGACTGACAAATATTACAAAGCTACTTTAGGAAAGTTCTCACCAGCCAATTGAGAAAATTCAAATGGGGGTACCCATAATACAACATCCCTACTACAATGTTCTTGTCAACATTGGATTAGCATTTGCCATTCCCTTAAACGCCAAACTCCAATGTTCTCCACAATTGTCACTTGACAATCCAGACTTTGCAACACTATGTTTTGGAGAAGACACCAAGAATGCCCAAAATAGCTCCCATTTGGACTTCTGATGCCTCTGCAAAATGAACAAGATCATCGGTGGGGGGAAAAAAAGAAAAGAAAAATAGACGCCCGAACAACCGGACTGAAGTTCCGGCCACTTAATTTGCTTCTCCTCTTGGATAAGATGATAACAATCTATCCATGCGGCTAAAGGAATTTGTAGTCTGCGTTCCCTGAATCTATAGAGATTGAGGGAAAAAATCCATTGCCATCTGCATCAAAGTCTATTGTGGTTAACATATGAAAACACTTTAAAATTTCCTATTGAAAAAGGATTATATCCAGTTCTTCCCTTAACTTGGAGTTCAGATCCTGCAAAAGGGTTAGTATTCTGCATCATGGCTTCCTGGATTCCTCCAATGCGATTTCTTTAGGAAAATATTTCCGAATACAATGTGATTTCATTCCTCCAGCACCTCCTCTAACTGATCCAGATTTTGTTCTCAAGGAACATCCTCCCTTCAAGATTTCCAAATGTAGACCAGAAATCTGCTTGATACATCCAAGCAGCTAGGGAGACGAAATGGTCTTCGTCCCTTATCGACCACCCTATCTGGAGCCGAAGAAAGAAGAACGGGACTATGATCAGACTTAAATCGAAGAAGAACCCTTGCGGAAGCACAAGATACCACCCAATCCTTGTAGTAGATGACACTTACAAATTGATTACTCCAAATTAGTTCACCTAGCCAAGATCTCATGTGATAACATCTCATATCTTAATCATTGTACCGTTCTGAAAGGACAGACACTAGACCTATCCGAGAACCTTAATTAAGTCAACAAGCTAGGGCTAGGTACCAGGTACCGATAGTTCGACAAGCCAAAATCATAATTGTTAATGACGAACCGGTTAAGATTCCGACTCAAAACAAAATTATGAATCTATTGACGATTTACCGTTGTTTAAAAAGAAAAAAAAATAGATGTTGAACTTAATTGACTAAGGGGAAGAGAAGACTTTGATATATTGTTCCATGATTATTTGTTGGGGTGTGTAATCATGGGATATTCGTGCTTCCTGATTTATTCTAACGGTCGGTAGAAAATTTTTATGAACCAGACCGGTCACCCCAAGTTTAGTATTACTTGGTTCATCAATTTTTTTTCAATGGTTATTTGTTGCCCCACGAGTTAACATAGTTGAATCATATGGGTAGTTGCTCTAATATGTCTTAGGGTCAATTCTTAGTGGATATAAAACATCTCATTGGGTGTTCGGCCTCCCTCATGCAAAGGGTCATTATGCTAGAGTAAATATCCTCCGTGATTTACTTGTATCTAGTCGGGAGGGAGGGAGGGGATGATGATACTAGGTTGCTTGGGGTGAGTGTTATTACCTTTTGCTCCAATGATTATTTGTAAAATTGTCCTCGGGCAATGATGTAATAACATGACATCTTTTCATTTTCTCATGTATTTAAGGATCAAGTCCTAACTTGACGAATTAATAGATAAATTTTTCTTAATATGTGTTGACCTAAGAACGTTAGATTGATGGATTACCTGCTACGAGCACTTCTCGATTTACCCAACTAACCGATGGAAAATTTCTATGAGATCAAACTAATTACTATAAAAATTAATCGACGTAAGTTATACCTAGTACCAACTAAAAAACAAAAGTTAGATGTAACATTATTTTATGGTATATTACAAAACTTATTAACAACCCTTTGTAGACCTGCCTATAGGCCTATTATATTAGGGGTCAAATCATAATTTTCTTTTATATATGTTTAAAATTTTTTTTGTTGGTGTTAGAACTAGACTCGAGTCTTGCTAATGAGAACGGAATATCCTATCCAATTAAACTATAACTATTAATATTTTTCATGTATTAATAATATATTTAATAATTAATTAATACTTTACTTTTGTTATATTATTATTCTTAATAATGGGAAGAAGAGTAAGCGATGCACTTATTCTTTGTTTGCTAATTTATAAATTATTTATCTGTAAATGCTTTCATGAGTTAATTAATTATTTAATAATTAATTAATAATTTTTTTATTATATAATTTTTCTTAATAACTATATTTGTCTAACAAATAATTTTATGAATATACGATTTTAATTCTTTTAATATAATAATATTGACCGTAATGAACGGAGTTATAAATCAATGATTTCAAACCGTAAATCATAACTTTTTTTTAGATAATTAAGATTAAGAGTCAGACCGATAATTTTAAACCATCAAATCAAATTGTCAATTCTGAATCACGATGGGATCTAATCCTTTATAGCAATAGGTTAAAAAAGGTTTTCTTAAAATTAGTTCGACTTTAAAATTCATATGAATAAACATCTCCCCTTCATTTGATCAGTCCCAAAAGGATTTTATACTAATATTACTTTTTACTCATTCTTCTATTCTACTCTGGTAGATAATTAAAAAATTTATTCTAATTTAATATTCTTTGTTCTATTTTATAATAGTCTTTATCTGATGTCAGCTAACAAACATACAAAGAGATAAATGAATAGGGCCTTAATAATTAATATCACATCATAACACTTATTTTTCAAACCACACAAGGTGCTGAGAGTATTATTATCAATTGTCCATTGCATAGGAATTCATACCGCAACCAAGTCATTTCTTTTATGAACAAGGTTAAATATAATTTCAATTGCGCTTGTTTAAACAAATTTGATATCCTTTTTCATTATAAACGGTTCGATATTGCCAATCTCATAATAAGATACAAACGGCCCTGAGAAAAATCAAACATCCAACTTAAATATTCTACGCCCAGCTGAAACTTTGATCAGAGGACCTAGCAAACAATCGTATGGATACTGTGAGACAACAATCAAGTGGTGACACAAAATGCGAATGCAATATCTGGCACACAAGCGAAAATAATTATGAGTTGAAAAAAAAAAAAAATGGCTGCTACTCGGTCGGCTTCTGCTCGTCGTCGGAGTCCTTTAGGTGTTCGAAGAAATTCCCCAGATGCCAGAGATCGTTCTCGTGCCAACTGCCACGGTTGGCGGTGGCCCTCCACTGCTGGTCGGCGATCATCTCCGGCGACAGCCCCCATTGCCTGAGTTCCTCCTCGGAGTGGTGGAGGGCGAAGGTATAGTCGCGGCCGCTGGGACCGAGCTGCATGACTCTGATGTCGCAGTTTTCGGGGTTGTTCAGCAGCTCGAACTGCTCCACCGTCCACTTGAACCACTTCATCAGGAACACCCGCGAGGTCAAGCCGTGCGACACGATCACGAAGCTCACCTCCGCCTTCTCGTCCTGCTCCACCCTCCCCATGTCGATGTCCCTCCACAGCGACTCCATGAAACCTGTTTCCCGTTGTTTGCGTCATTTAATTCTGTGACCGGAGGATTGAATTCATGGAGGAGAATGTAACATCTTACTGGCAACGCGGTCGAAGACGTCGGCGGCGGACTCGCCTTCGGGGAAGCGGAAGAAGAAGCGGCCGAAGCGCTCCCTCGCCTCCTTGATGGCCTTCATCCGCTCCTCCACCTGGAAGTTTCCGAAGTCCTGCTCCCTGATCCGGCACTCTTCGCGGACGCCGACGATGCGGTTGCGCGGGAAGGCGCGGCCCAGCTCCCGCAGCGTCGCCCGCGTCCGTTCGTACGGCGACACGTAAAAGTACACCTTCCAGTTCTCCCCGTCCTCCGACGACAGCAGCTGCCGGATGCACTCGCCGGCGGCGCGGGCCTGCTCGGCGCCCTGCGGAGTAAGCGGGACCTTGTGGTCGGGCGTGGTCGAGTACGCCGCCGTGTCAAGGTTCCCCTGGCTCTCGCCGTGCCGCACCAGGATGATCCGCTTCGGGAGGCAGCGGCGGTGGACGTGGCTCCTCTCTTCTCTGTTCATGGGCTCCGACGATGACTTTCTCCGATGTCTTTGGCCGACAATTCAACAAGCGCGTTTATAGAGGACGGAGTCGTCCATTTTTCCTTGCCTTGCAAGACTCGGTCATCAAAGTTAAGCCCATGCTTGGTGCGCAATAAGATTCCAGAATCCTGTCAGCAATGACTGTTCAACAAAAGGAGGAGGAGTTAGCTGGAGCTCAATAACTGCAAAAGATTGCCAGAAATTCTCCAAAAGCTATCCATTTTTTATTCTCGACGCTCATTCAAGCTCACAACTAATTTTGTTAGAGAGCACAAGTTAGTCACGCAAAGTAGGGGAGGCAGGCATCAAGTTGGCAGGGATGCCAAATTGGAAATCTTTAATACGTCCGTAAGAAAAGAAAAGATTGTCAGATTTCAGTTCAGATAAGGATGGATAGATTTGGTAAAGAAATTCGCGTGATCGTTTCAGAAATCCTTTGATGGCGTGAACACTAAACATGAGTGATTAACATGAGTCTTCATTCCTCCATTGAGCTCTATGCAAGACATAAATATGAAAAGATATCCATGGAGTAAATTAACATGTATAATTGGGTTGCAGTACACATCTTATCCGTGAGTGATTAACCCACATGCGAGTGAGTCTGTAGGAAGGTAGACAAGATTCAATTAACAAGCATGAATGAAGAACATTGTCAGGTAGGGAATGGGTCCTTTGTAAGTTTCTTAAAATCAACATTGTAAGGAACAATTGGTTTATAGATAGTAGAAGAAGGCTCCAAGGAACATTGATTTTATAATTACAAAGGTTCAGCTAAGATCAAGGTCCCCTTTCAACAGAGGCCTAACTTACTAGATGGGGAATAGAGAGACAGACTATGCCCCCTTTCAACAAGGAAATGGAGAGTAACCATTTCCAGATAAATTATAACGCAAGGGATGGATGAAACTAGTGCAAATTCAGAAGCTACAATTGTTTCTGATGATTTCTGGAAACTGGAATACAACTCACTGGACAAGACTCAGAATAACATGTTGCCATGTTTTGGTCCAAAGAGAGATGTAAGTTAGAACACACTTTACCGCATTAACTCAGGATGTTACATATGTAACGCAATTTTGCTTTTGACATAGAGACAGACTAGGACTTAGAAAGGCCTTTGTCTTGATAACCCTAAGCATCAATGAATCAGAATAGCAATATTTTGCTTTTCGAAAAGTAGAATACCTTGACATTCTTTAAGGTAAATGACTAGTTTATGATAGTTATGAAAATTAACTTCAAAAATAAAAACTAAAACACACACAACATATCCTTTATGAAATCACAACTTACGACTCTAGATCTAGTAAAGCAGATTCCTCGTCCAGGCAGGACCAAGAGTAAGATATCAAAAGAATGCCAATTCTACTTCATTAGCAGAGAACCAGATCAAGTTGGTGTTGCAAGAATATAGAGATTGCACTAGTATTCGGATTTTCATTATTCGAAGTGGGTTGTATTTATACGTTCAAGGACTTGAGCAACCCCTGATTATAACATTGACATGCAGACACTTTAAAACAAAATAAACTTAATTACCAAGTCAGGAAGAAATGGATAGGTTATCCTGGAACAAAAATGAAAAGAAGAAATTGATATCGTCCAATATCTGCAACAAAGCTATCATGTCTAAAGGCATCATTTAGTAGATTGTTTTCTAGTGAAGGTACTAAGTTGTGAATGATCAAACAGCTGCAAATTGAGACGGATCTAAATGAACATAATGAAACTATATTGAGCCTTATAATAGCATCCTTGAATGAAATGTATGGATTAGTCTAACAACATGTTGTCCATGTTGAGGTCGGATATTTCGATTGTTTAATCTCTCTATTAAAACAAAAAACACTATACAAAAGTGGTTGTAACTGTATAAACCAGACTATTGTTTAAACACTGCTGCAGTTGACCATCTACCTAAAATAAGTTACCTAGTCTCAGCATTCTGTACCATTTTAAGGGACAGGGAATAAAATTCAAATAAGAATAAAATTCATAGATAGTTTGTAGGATTTTAGTAACTAATGCCAATGATATCATTCATTAATTTTTGGATTAAAACAAATTATATAATTTAATTCCATATCTCTATTTAAAGTTCCACATAATGTGTGAGGTTAAAAACCCGTTCACTCGCCCCCAGGACGTAGCATTGGGCGCATAGCATCTCTAACATAATGGCCAAGAGTTGATTTTCAATAATTGACGACCTAGGGTTTACCCCACCATGCGTCTGACGCCTATGTACTTGCATGTATCTCTCTCCATATCCGTGAGGCCGGCACTAGGAGGGTCGTTAATATAACGGATCTACATAATGCCAATGATATCATTCATTAATTTTTGGATTAAAACAAATTATATAATTTAATTCCATATCTCCATTTAAAGTTCCACATAATGTGTGAGGTTAAAAACCCGTTCACTCGCCCCCAGGACGTAGCATTGGGCGCATAGCATCTCTAACATAATGGCCAAGAGTTGATTTTCAATAATTGACGACCTAGGGTTTACCCCACCATGCGTCTGACGCCTATGTACTTGCATATATCTCTCTCCATATCCGTGAGGCCGGCACTAGGAGGGTCGTTAATATAACGGATCTACATTTTTTTAAAAACCATTCACTCTACTATGCAAGGACCATTTCCCAATATACTCATAACGTGTTAATGAATATAAGTAATTAACATAGGCCTAAATCTCATATCACATGTTTGGCTTAGAGTTTTCATCATTATCACTTTCACTACTTGGATATAAGTAATTAACATTATTATACTCTGAACGTTCTCAACATTGTTTATATTTACTTTTGGGACTATATATTTTCATTTTCTTTTAAAGGTTTTATATATTAGTTTATTTGTTATGGAATGGTTATCACTGAAAAAAGCTCAAAATGAACAACAATAATATTATCCCCCAAATGTTTCATCTACATGAAACCCCATAATAGTATGATAAGATCATATGAAGCTAAATGATCTACATTTAGCTCTCAAAAGCTTATCTTCTTTCCCAGTTTCAATCGTTTAAGTTCATATGATGCAAAATGATCAATATTTAACCCTTAAAAGCTTATCTGTTTTCCCCATTTCAATCATGTAAGTAGTTTTTTTTTTAATCTCCTTTAAAAATAATACACCTTAAATTCAGGAAAAATAAACAAGAACACCTACCTCAATCGAAGAGCCTTCAATTTGACACTGCAAAACACTCTTGAGATACACAAATCTCTATCTAGACTTTACAATATATAAATTAACTATTTATTATGACTCCACAATATAAAGACAAAAGTCAAGGCAAGAAGCTCCTTACACTTAAAAACCAAAAATAGGGAAGATCAACACTTTATCAACTTCTCCTACCCATAATAAATCAATTAGTGAATCATATGTGGGATATCACATGTTTAATTAATTAGTTGGCTTGCTCTTATGGTAGAATCTTGTGTGGTGGCTAGAGAAGTTTGATCAAGTGTTGATCTTCCCTACTCTTGATGTTTGAGCATACGATAAGCTTCTTAAGTTGATTTTTGTCTTTATAATATGGAACCATAAAAAATATTTATTTTGAGTTATATCTTATAGATGGAGTTGTGGGTATCTTATGGGCGCATCATGTGGTCAAACAAGTTTCAAAAGAGAGGTACTCTGTTAAGGTGGGGGTTCTTGCTTATTTTCTCTAAACTTAAGTTGGGCATGATTGATTACGAACTTCAGATAATTTACAAATTTAATTATATGTGTATTATTTTCATTTACTCTCTTATAGTCTTACCTATAAGATTTATCTTTAAATTGTTTTCTCTTATGTGATAATCTTGCAGTAGTTCATTTAAAGATTATCCTTATGATAATCAATCAATAACAAACTAATATATGAAATCCTTTAAAGAGAATGGAAATATAGGGTAATCACTAAAGTCAGCTAAACCATATTGAGAACACTTAATGTAAAATAATGTGTAATTATCGTATCAAATCAGTGAAAGATAATGTTAAAAACTTTGAGCCAACTATAAGATTTGGCTTAAGCCTCAGACTCTAAGAGACTTTGACCCATTAGTTTGTTACAAGTGCAATGAAACATATGTCCTCATGCAGCTGAGTTCAAGGGAGAAACAGTTGTGTAGGATCGTAATTAGCACTTTTTTATTATTTATTATCAAAATAAATAACGAGATAAACATGTTGAGAATGGAAATAAGATGTTTAATTGGTGAAAGAGATAGATTTGAGAATATTCATGTGTAATGAGAAAAAAGTGATAACTCTAAACTATAAATAATATGAATCTATGAGTGATCAATTTGAAAGAACAAAATGTTGATAAGTTGTAATAGTAATGTAAATCTAAAAGCTAACAAATTCAGAAAATAATATATATGACTAAATTGTGATGATAACTTTATATGATTAATAATGAATCAAAATATATAGATGATATTGACCATGATCGTTAATGGTGTTTTTGCCCTTTAGTTGCAAGTTGATTCTGATGTCCCACTTCATTTATGGCATTTTGGAACTATCCATTAGTGGGATTGGAGCTAAAGGGGCAAGGCCTCCATGCCGCCAGTGTAGCACAAACCCTTCTAAAAATATTTTTTGGAAGTGTCGGACACAGACACGACCACGGCAAAAACCATGTCATTGACTTTTTACAAGTTTGACCAGTCAGATATGGCTAGGACACGGATGCGACACGTTTCCGGACATGTTTAGGCTTAATTGCAAAAAAATTAAAAATTTCGAGGGTAAAATTGAAAAATAATAAAATTATGAGGACTACTTATTCAAATGGAAAACCCTAAATTACTCCCAGCTGCCAATTCTTTTTTCATCACGATGTGACCTTTCTTCATCGCAACCGTTGCTACGCCGTCGTCGCCTCCTGCGCTCTCCGCCACTCGCCAGCGCTCTCCGCCGCTCGCCAGCGCTCTCCGCCGCTCGCCAGCGCTCTCCGCCACTGCTCAGCAGAAGCTCGCCACTGCTCAGTAGAAGCCCGCTGCTGCTCAATAACAGCCCACCGCTGCTCGCAGAAGCCCGTCGCTTCTAGCAGAAGCCTGCCGTTGCTCAGCAGCAGCCCACCGTCGCTTCCTGTCGTTGCCCTCTTTCCGGTAAGTTTATTTTTTTGTTTTTTCTGCTGAGATCATGAATTTATTTTTGCTTTTGGTAAGTTTCTGGTAAGTTTAACAATAGGCCCCCTCCGTTGCTTCTTAATTGTTATTTTCAGCCTATTTGCTAGGAAAAGTTTTCAAAATGAAAGTGCACAAGAGGATGTTGATGATTATTCTCCATTGTGAAAATTTGTAACCAAGGTGGAAAAGGCAGTAGGAGGAGGAAATGTCACTTGGTCATACAATATATGTAGTAAAGTGTGCAAAGGATTATATTCAAGGGTAAAAGCACACCTATTAAAACAAAAAGGTGCTGGAATTACAGGTTGTACGACTGTTACAATGGATCAAATGAAGAGTATGCAACAACTTATTGATGATGCAACATTGAGAAAGAAGAATTCTAAACAGAAAGAAGTTCAGTTGCCTTTGTCATCTGCATCATCAAATATGGCTTAAAAATCCTCATTTTGTTCTAGTGGTTTTTTGAAAAATGATGATCCAACAAAGAAGAGGAAAGGACCACTTGGCCCGCTTGAAAAAACATTTAACTTGAATGCTAGAGATGATCTCCACTCTGAAATTGCAAGGTTGTTTTACACCTGGAGATTATCTTTCAATATTGCTAGGAATCCTCATTATGTTCGTGCTTTCAGTTTGGCTACTCAATGAACAATTCTAGGTAATTTTCCACCTAGATACAATTTATTGAGAACTTCACTTCTTCAAAAAGAAAATGCTCATATTAGAAAGCTTTAGGAACCAACAAAAGCTGCTTGGAAACAAAAGGGAGTTAGTATTTGTAGTGATGGGTGGTCGGATGTGCAAAGAAGACCGCTAATTAATATCATGGTCGTGTGTGAAAGTGATCCTATGTTTTTGAAGGCGAAAAATTGTGAAGGTGAGTACAAGAATAAAGCTTTCATCTCAAAGTTGCTCATTAATGCCATAAATGAAGTGGGACATCAGAATGTTGTCCAAGTGGTCACCGATAATACTCCTGTTTGCAAAGTTGCTGGGTTACTCGTTGAGGCAAAGTACCCACACATATTGGACTCCTTGCGTTGTGCACACATTGAATCTTGCTTTGAAGAATATTTGTGCATTGACTGACTCTCTACAAAAACAAAGAAACCTTTGATGAGTGTAAGTGGATAGCAGAAGTAGCAAATGATGCTGCAATGATCAAGAATTTTATCATGAATCACCATATGAGATTATCGATGTTCCACGATAACTCAAACTTGAAGATGCTATCACTTGCGGATACTCGATTTGCTTCCACGATCATTATGCTTAAAAGGTTTAGACAAATCAAGAAATGCCTTGAAAACATGGTGATTTATGAAAGATGGGATTTTTACAAGGAGGATGATGTAGTGAAGGCCAGAGTAGTGAAGTACAAGATATTGGATGATCAATTTTGGGAAAAAATTGATTATATACTTGCTTCACAAGTCCAATTTATGAGATGCTAAGGAAAGTAGACACTGATCAATCTTGTATTCATTTATTCTATGAGTGGTGGGATGAAATGATAGAAAAAATGAGAGTTGTTATCTCATAGGAGCTTCATAGTGGAGATTCAAAGTTTTATGAGGTTGTTCATAATATTCTAGTGGAGCAATGGAATAAAAGCAATACGCGTCTTCATTGTTTGGCGCATTCTTTGAATCCAAGGTAAAGCTCTAAATTTTTTTTAACTTTCTAAGTTTTAGCAAATTAGAAATATTAGTTCATGAATGATGTTAAACTATCAGTCTTTTTATGTAGGTATTATAGCCATGAGTGACTTCAAGAATCTCCCAATCGTCTTCCTCCTCATAGGGACATCGAAGTTTCAAGGGAAAGGAAAAAGTGCATTGAAAGATATTACTCCAATTCATCCGAACGAAGAAGTGTTAATGAGGAGTTTGCCTCTTTTTTAATTACCATTGATGATTTTTCTGAGAATGATTCAATGCGTGATCGAGGCTTGATGTCTCCAACAAAGTGGTGGGTTATCCATGGTGCTTCTACACC
Organism: Zingiber officinale; assembly: GCF_018446385.1. Lineage (NCBI taxonomy): Eukaryota > Viridiplantae > Streptophyta > Magnoliopsida > Zingiberales > Zingiberaceae > Zingiber > Zingiber officinale. The sequence goes on from NC_055991.1 coordinate 104,583,949, forward strand.
AACTCTTCAAAGTTTAGCTTTAAAGCTACTTGGGCACCCATCTTCTTCTTCTTCTTGTTGTGAGAGAAATTGGAGCACCTACAATTTCATACACTCATTGAAGAGGAACAAGATAACACCACAAATAGCGGAAGTTTTGGTATATGTTTACTATAATCTGTCTTTTATCTAAGAGGAGTCCACATTATAAAGAAGGAGAAAGTAAGATGTGGGATGTTGAAGCAGATGGATTTGATTCCATGGACATGGAGAGTGTTGCTATCCTTGAAATTGCCAATTGTCACTTGATGAACTTGAATTGGAGTTAGTCTTATTTAAGGCGGTGTTGGTGATGAGACCGATATGGATGTTTGATTTTTTTACTTATTTATTTAAGATGTTTTTGGTGTGTTGCATTTTGTTATGTTTACTTTTTGTTTGTAATGGATATTATGGTTGATGTTATATGAACATGGTTTTGTATTCTAGGATTTTTTTTTTATTTTTAATAGATACATATATATAATATTTTTTTATTTTTTAATAATCGTCGTATCCTAGCCGTATCGTGTCTTATATTTTTCAAAATTTTTTGTATCGCCGTATCAGTGTCGTATTCGATACGATACCCGTATCTATATCCATGTAACATAGAATGCCACAGATAGGGTTTCTTACAGCTTGAAGCTTAAAGCATGTAGCTGCTTCAACTCAAGATGTGCTTATATGCATTTTGAGTGAAAAACACAACAAAATAAAAAATGGCATTTTCATTGAGGTTTTTAGCTATGGAGCAATGCTAAAAAACAAGTGCAAATATTTGACTTTCAAAGAGTGATTAACTGCTAAATAAGGGAAATCCTTAGTCATTAACTTGAATGTCATTAAGGTGGAAGAGAGCATCTCATAGGATTTTAACCATACATATACCATTTTGTACATAGATGATACTTGATGTATATTAAGCTGTCTTTGTTCTTCCCTTCCGTTTTACTATAATATTTTTAGGTTAGTAGTAGCATGAATGATTTGACATAAAATCTTATACAGTTCATGTTTTATTGATTAGTCTTGTGGTTACCTTTAGTTTGTAAAAAAATTCTTGAACATAAATTTCATATTTTATTGGTATGTGCTAGGTTACTTGTTGAGTGAACTTAAAAGAGTAATTTTACAAAATGACGGTTAGACCTACTATATTATATAAAGTTGAATGTTGGACTATGAATCGAGTAAACGAGCAAAAGATGAGAGTCACGAAATTAGATGTGCAGATACACGAGGATGTACATGATAAAAAATAAGAACATTAGTGAGAAAAAGAGTTGGGGTTGTATCTAACTATCTATTGAAGGAAAACTTTGAGAGACATATTTAACATGGTATAGACATCTAGTTAGGCGACTAATAATTGCTTCAATTGAGTGGTGTGAAACCATAATAAATACACACATTAATCGAATACTTAATTAGCAAGATAAAATAAAATTCATTTAAATATAAATAAAAATATAGTAGAATATCAAGTCTAATGGCGTATGAGGAATTATGATAAAGGCTTGGTTAGACTGTTGTTGTTATCATTATACAACATTCAAGTTTACTGGCAATGTAATATCTGCTTGGTATTGGGAAAGTTTACAAGGTTTGTTATATTGTTCTACGATTCTATTCTATTCTACTCACTATGTAAAGGTAGCAGCAATCTCAGTCAATCATTACTATAATTTCAAGGATAAGGGAACATAATTCGTATGAGAGAGGGGCTTTGATAGATTAAAATGAAACGAATTTAACCTTCTATACAACAACAACAACCAAGTCTTTTCCCAGTAGGTGGGGTCGGCTGTATGAATCCTTTTACGCCATTGAACTCTATCTCCTGCTATATCATCATATATTTTTAAATAAAATTTATCTTGTTTTATTATTGCTAACCAAGTTTTTTTTTATCTTTCTCTTCCTCGTTTGATATGCATATTTATCATAGTTTTACATCGCCTAACTGGAGTATTTTTTGGTCGTCTAAGTACATGTCCGTACTATCTTAAACGTGTCTCTCGGAGTTTTTCCTCAATAGATGCAACTCCGACTTTCTCTCTAATGTTCTCATTTCTTATTTTGTCCATCCTCATATGTCCACACATCCACCTTAACATCCTCATCTCTACAACTCTCATCTCCTGCTCATGTGCTCGAGTCATAGCCCAACATTCTGCTCCATATAACATACCAGGTCTAACCGTGACTTTATAGAATTTACCTTTAAGTTTAAGAGGTACTTTACGATTACATAAAACACTCGACGCTCCCATCCATTTCAATCATCCTCCTTGTATTCTATATAAGACATCTTTCTCAATCCCTCCATCGTTTTACAAAAATGATCCTAAATATTTAAATCTCACAGTTTTGGGCAACTCGTCCTCTCCTATCTTAACAATTGTCTCATTACTTCTAATATTGTTAAACTTAAATTCCATATATTTTGTCTTTAATCTACTAAACTTAAAACCTTTCGCTTCTAGTATTTCCCGCCAAGATTCTAGTTTAGCATTTACTCCTTCGCGTGTTTCATCTACCAAAATAATATCATTTGCAAACAACATGTACCACGGTTAAATTCGTCCATAATTAGTGTAAAAAGATAGGGGCTTAGAGCTGATTCTTAATGTAACCTTCTATACAAGTTTTTTTTAGTCACCTACATCTTTGAACGTTGTCCAATGGAAGAGTCTCCTACTTGAGATTTAGGCGACGATTAAGAGCACCAGAAGCCAGTGGTTGCATGGATACAAGACTATTCCCTGTTTAAATATAGTTTCGAGAGACGAAGATGCAATCGAGGACGCCATCAATCATAAACAAGAAGAAACAAAACCCGCGTGTCATTAAAAATGGTTCTTTTCCCACTCCAAAAAAACAAAAAACGACAAACATCGACAAATCCAAGCAAACTAAACATGGAGGAGCAGCAGGGCAAAACCCTGGAGAGGTTAGCTACCAGATTCGACGGGGTGGAGGTGCGCCTTTGCATCTGGCGATGGCGGCAGCGGTCTCCTCTCCTGGCTTTTTTCCTTCTCAGAAGTCAGAACCCTTATCAAAAGTATAAATAAATTTATAAATAAACAAAAAAAACATATCAAAATGAATAAATAAATTTAAATAATTTAAACTTTAAGAAATCGTTAATATGAATCAATTCAAGTTTTTGAATTAAATTCAAAATAAAAAATAACAAACATTAAAAGGTGATTTTCCAAATCACATAACTCTTTACGTGTTTTCCCCAAATCGCATAGAGGTGTTTTGAGATTTTTTAGTCTCTCGTGGATTAATTTCCTATTTTACCCTTTCCAAAGCAAGGATTCCGAGAAAAGCCTGGCGTTCGCTCACTCGCACTTCATCAGCAAAATCGAAAATCCTAAGGGGGGGTTTGGTACGCGCGTTTTTCATTTTCATTTTCTGGAAAACGCGCCTGGCGTTCGCTCACTCGCACTTCATCAGCAAAATCGAAAATCCTAAGGGGGGGTTTGGTACGCGCGTTTTTCATTTTCATTTTCTGGAAAACGCGCGTTTTCTGGAAAATGGTGTTTGATTTGCGTTTTCCGCGCGCGTTTTCTAAAAAATTGGTTATCGTTTTCTAAAAAAACAGAGAATGACAAAAAGTCATTTTCTGTTTTCTAGAAAACGCACGTTTTCCAGAAAATGAAAATGAAAACGGTGCAAACCAAACGTACCCTAATTTTCACAGAAGAAAACAATCTAAATATCTACTTTTACTTCACCGACCTATCTCCATTTTGTATTTACTGACACTTTCACTAGCCGAGGTCACGCATCATCGAAGAAACAGAGAACGGTAGTTCTTGGCGCTTCATTGATGATCACATGATCTCCCTTTGGTATAAGATTTTCATCTCTTCAGCTGGTGTTTGTTTCCTGAATGAATCAAGTCCGAGTGTGGGTTGACCCTAAATCTACATAATCATTTAAATTTGAATTGTCAAAGAAGTGAAATTATTTTGATTATATATTTTTAAAAATTTTAAGGAAAATATGTATGCTTACTTTAACTTATTTTTATAAAAATTACATGATTGAATTGACTTTAGCAATATGATATACATAAGTCATCGAACTTAGATAAAAAAAAAAGGCACTATCTCAAGATGATGATCTATTAGGAATAATATTTACTGATGGTTTTATTTGTACAATACTAGAATTACTGGTTATATATTTGTTTTTAAGTTTGTTAATTTTATTCAAATGAATTAGTTAGAAAGTATAATTTAGTTTGACTTTTTTTTTTCATACTTCTAACCATTAAGAATTGTCTAAAGTGGTGCTTCTTCTAAGAGTTTAACTTAGTTGCACAAAAAGCATGTGATTTGATTGATTATTTACAAATCTCTAATATTTTATTTGTATACGGTAGGAAATGTAAAAAATCTATATCAACAGTTATAAAAAAATTGCATATCGAGCCTAAGTTACATTTAGATAAGTAAATTAGATCATTTTATAGATTTTTTTTTTTAAACTTCCCAAAGGATAAGACAAGGGAAAAGGACATCAAGAGTGAATATCCATGAAAACACATTAGCAATATAAACAACTTCGTATCTTTCTTTATCATACTGGAAATTCCAATTAGGAGATCACTAGTTAATATTAGTACAATTTATACTAACGACCTAATTTAAATTTTAATAAATGACATGTGAGTTAAATTAAATATTATCGTAATCTAACCTTATTACCGAATGTACATAATTAACTAACTTGATGGGTCAAGAGGACCTGACACCAGACAGGAAATCTAGTCAGGATGTTAGATTCCTGAGTGACGAAGTCCGGATGTGCTATTCTGGCAAGAGATCGGGATGTGCGATTGCCGAGCAGTGAAGTCTGAATGTGCAATTCTGACAGGAAGACTTGGTGGATTAGATTGACGTCAAGAAGGTAACTTGACACACGATAAGTAGAGGTAAGTCATTAGAGGAGAGTGACTAAGTGAGAATATGACCTGGTTGAAGGGATAGTAGACGTCAGTGCAATTTAGATCTATTTCGGAAACTTAAATTGAGACCCTGATTAGATTCTGATTTGGAGGATAAGTTCTAAGTTATAAATTAATCATATTATTATTGTACTAACCTTGTTTTGTATGTTATTATTTGTTGTGTTGGATTAACACATTTTGCAGGACAAAAGGAGCAAAAGTTACCTCGGGTGAACAATACTCGAGACACCTTCAAGTATTGGAAGGCATCTTCGAACTGTTCATGGAATGCACCTTTAGTACCATGGAAGACGCCTTCCAATGGATAAAATTTAGAACTCATCAATAATAAGGAGTAACAAATTCGGGATCAGATTTCACACATTGGAGATGCCTTCAGTATTGTAGAAGGCGCCTTCCATGCTCAATAAAAGAGCATCTCGACTAAGCATTCTTCACTAACTTCTATATGAGCTTCTAGGCATCTAATTGGGGTTCTGACTACTCCAGCTTCCTTCTGTTGCTCTGCTACGATGCTACTGCGCCCGACTACTGCCGAGGAGTTGACTAACACCGAGCCTAATTCGATAATCTTTGAAGTTGGGTAATGAATTTGCAATTCTATACTTAATTATTGTAAAAGGAAAGTATAACATATTACACTTTTCCTATTCTTTCTCTTATACTCAATCCCCACTTTCAACAATTTCGGAAGAGATTATTTAGTAGATTACACATCGATAGGTCTATCAGACCTGGGTCTTAGAGTAGGAGTCATCGAAGGCTCCAAACCAAGTAAAATCAAACTGTGTGTTTTTTATTTTCTGTCTCTATGTTTAAGTTTTCCGTTGCGTATACTTTGATTTCAAAACAAAAAAGAAAAGTTTTTGAAAATCACGTGATTTACCCCCCCCCCCCTCTCATGTGCGTCTCAATCCAACAAGTGGTATCAGAGTAAGTTTTGCTCTGAATTAGTGTTACCACCAATCAAGCCGGGGAAACCGTTCTTTTTCGGATTTCATTTTTTTGTATCTTATTTGATTTGACAAAATCTACCTCTTCAGATAATTATTTCACGTTCGGTTTTTACTTGAAGTTAGTGCAACACCACTCGAGTTGTCGACATATTTTTTTCGAACACTACTAATCCAAGACCAAGTCTTGGTACCACTATTTAGTTTTCTATTTCAATAATCAATAGTCAAATTTTAGGGATTCAACACTGCTTATCCTCTTCTCTTCAATGGAAATGATTATCCATATTGGAAGAAAATGATGGAAGTTTACTTGAATACGGACATCGAGTAATGGTTCACTATCCGATGAGGGTACCCGCCACCTGTAGACGAAGCAACAAAAGTACCACTTGATCATGAAAGATGGAGTCTAGAAGATAAGAAGAAAGCCTAGATCGGCTTAAAAAAGTTGAAAACAATCCATTGCAAACTCACAAAAGAAGAACTCAACCGAATTGGGCCGCATGAGAATGCAAAGGAGATATGGGATAAGCTCATCGAACTACATGAGAGAACTACCGACTTAAGGGTAACAAAGCGTGATTTATTATTGAATTCTTTACTTAATATTAAAATGAAAAACGGAGAAATTGCAAGACAACTACACACGAGGATCAAAGATATCCTCAACAGCCTGCACATGATTGGACATCAACTCAAGAATCGTGATGTTATCAGGTAGACTCTGAATTCATTCCCTCGAAACTCACTATGGGTATCGATTGTAGATGCCTATAAGGTTTTGAGGAACTCTCAAAATTAAAGTTAGATAAACTATTTTGTGAATTGAAGCTGCACGAATAAACTAACAACCAAAAGGTCAAGAAAGAAATTACATTTCTTGCAGGCACTTCGAAGGGAGCTAAACCTGAAGCAGAAACTAAACCTGAATCAGACGAAGAAGAGCAACTAGTTAATATGGTAAGGAAGATGTTTACTAGCCACAAGAAAAGCTTCACAAAATGCAACATGAAGAAGATGTCCAAGTCTGCATCCAACAACTCAAAGGCAAACATCACATGCTACAACTATAACAAGAAGGGGCACTTCAAACATGAATGCCCGAACGAAGACAAGATCAAGAAGCAAAAGAAGGCACTAAATTCGACTTGGGACGAGTCTTCCTCGGACGGATCGGGAGTAGACAAACTGAAGCAAGCGAGTTAGCTCGCACTGATGGCAACCGAAGGTGAATTGGATCAAAAATAAGAATCAGAATACGAGTCGAGCAACGGATCCATATCTAGTTCAAACGAACCAATTCGAGTAACATTTAATTACACTATATTTTTTTTTAAAATTATTGTTGGATCGAGAAAGCGCTAGAGGGGGGGGGGGGTGAATAGCGCTCGCGGCTATTTCATTTTTCGAATCGCAAAACTATCGGAGTTAAAATGCAGCGGAATAAAAACAAACACACAAACACCGGGGAATTTACTTCGTTCAGAGCCTAAGGCGACTCCTACTCGAAGACCCGCGATCCTTGATCGCTTTCCGTGGGCAACAACTATAAGTTCGAATAGAGTACAAGTATTGCAAATAAGTACAGTAAAAAGAAACACGGTTATACCGACAACAGTATAGAAACCACAAGTTACGGAGCTCCAGGTCGTCGGAATGTTGCAGCAGCACTTCAGAATGATCTTGTTAGCGACACGTTGAAGAAAGGAAGTCTGGAAGTTGATGATTCAAGGTGCTGCTCGAAACCCCCTTATAAAGGGTGTTCAAGGCGCCTTGAAAGCCTCCGAAGGCGCCTCCATACTGCCGAGTCACCCGCATGGATCAAGCTTGAACTGGTCAAAGTTCATCTGCTTAAGGCGCCTTATGCCCTATGCAAGGCGCCTTCCAAGGCGCCTTATGAGTCCTTCAAGGCGCCTCCTAAGGTGTTTCGTAGCCAGCTCCAGCTTTGCACCCGAGGCGCCTCCAAGCTCCATGGAGGCGTCTCGGACACTGTTCATCCGAGGGAAAACTTCATTATTTCGTACCTGCAAGACATGTTAGTCCCAAACAATATCCTGCAACACAAAGTTAGCATAAAACAACAGTATGAATATGATAGAGAATATTATGACAGTCTCCGGGTCTGACTTCGGATTTTCGTCCGGAAATCCTAGGTCAACCCGACGCCTACTGTTCCCTCTACGGGGAACGCGTCCTCACCTACTCCACTCAGGAGATTTACCTGTTGCCAGTGCGATCCTCCAGATTGACTGGACTTTTGCTCAGCATTCGACGCTTCCGGATTTTCTGCTGGACATCCGTTCCCGGCTAGTCCAGTTTTTCACCTGGTTCGCGACACCAGGACTTTTCACCTAGGGTTACCACCCCTAGGACTTTTGCCTGAAGCCATCGACCTGCCAAGACTTTCCGCATAGGGTTACCACCCCCTATGACCTAGGGTTACCACCCCCTAGGGTTTTCCCTTTGCCTAACCGCAGCTAGGACTTTCCTGAAATACTCAAGCAGACTTGTTAGATCATAAAACACCTTAACTTTGGATCCTTTGCCATTATCAAAACACGAGTTCGATCGTCGGATGCTTCCCGCATCAACAATCTCCTCCTTTTTGATTATGGCAACTCAAATTCAAAGTTAAGTAAACAGATATCAAATAACGAATAGATGAAAACATTTAAAGCAAGCTTAGTAAATTTGCTAAAGTAAACTCTATGAATTTAAAGTGTAGCACCAAGTATGGGTTCCCCCTTAACTGTTACTCCCCCTTTAATATTCATTATTTTAATTTTGAATTTTTATAATTATTTGAGTATTTGAATTTTGAATTTGCTACTCTCCCCCTTTGCCATATATCAAAAAATAAGCAAAAAATAGTCATTTGATTTTTAAAGAGGGATAACAAGATTTTGAAAACATTTAACAGTTTATAATTTTCATTTCTTACTTTTAACTAGGTGAAAGGATGATGTTAGCTCTTTGTAAACTTAGTTAAAATTATAAAACTACTAGAAGGTGGAACCTTTTGACAGTTTTTGAAAAGCTAGAAAACTATACATAGAGAAGTACTTGTTTAGATTTTTGAAAATTTGTTGGAGAAAATATTTTTGACGTCGCTTTTTAATTTTGAAAGCAATGAGTTAAATTTTGCAAATCTATGCTTTACGAATTTACAAAGTTAGATTTCAAAGTGAGCTAAGTTTTAAAATTTTGAAAATAAAGATTGGAACTTAGCTAAGCTCTTTGCAAGTATTGAATTTTGAAAGCTATAGCTTAGGTTAAAAAAAAAAGCTTAATTTTAAACAATACTTATTAAATTTTAGGACAAGGAGGGAGTAGAGTAGCTAAAACTTTGGTTTAGGTTATTTATTCAAAGTCAGTTGGTCCTTAAGTCCAAACATGAGTCAAGTTCAATAGATTGACTTTAAGAGGTATCAGAGCCCTAAACATCAAACATGCTTAACCAGAAAACTGAGAATCCTTTACCAACTGTCTAACCTTTAGCTACTTGCTGATTGCCTACAGGGCAACAACTTTCACATGGTTAGTCAAGTTAAGTCAATTTGGTCCAGTTAGATTTGACTAGAGCTGGAAAACTTGACTTGATTGATGTATATTACGTGTTTAACGCCCAGACTCATATTGATGCACAGATATAAGCATACTTGAGTCCAGGCTGTACCCTATGCATCTCACATTGTTCTATGTCTTTCAAACACACACAAGGTATACCTAGGTGTTTGTGAGATGCTCTGGCTTAAGTCTAGGGGTACATGATTTCTAGGGGGAAAACTTAGGCTAAGTCCGAATTTTGAAAATTCTAAGAAATTGGTATTTTGAAGACTATTTTTCCTAGAATTTGAAAACACGTAAAAGCAAGATGATTAAGTAGACAGAAATACCTATTCTACCCAACACATTCCTATTTGCCTTATAAGTGCACTGAACTCAAGTTCAGGTAAGGGTTTTGTGAAAATGTCAGCTAGGTTTGATTTGGACTCAACATGATTGAGTGCAATTTCACCCTTAGCTACGTGATCCCTTACAAAATAGTGTTTCACTTCTATGTGTTTGGTCCTAGAATGGTGAATAGGATTTTTGGTTAGATTAATTGAGCTGATATTATCAATAAAGATTTTTGTATGTTTATATTCTAGTTGATAGTCTTTTAATGTATGCATCATCCACAACAATTGAGATGCACATTCTCCTAGAGCTATGTATTCAGCTTTTGTAGTGGATAGAGCAACACAATGTTACTTTCTGCTTGACCAACTTACTAGGCACTGACTTAGAATCTGGTAGCTACCACTTATACTTTTTCTGTCTAATTTGCACCCGGCATAGTCCGAATCAGAATAGCCATAAAGGTCAAAGGTGCAAGTTCTTGGGTACCAAAGTCCTACATTTAGAGTTCCTTTAATATACCTAAGTATTCTTTTAACATATATTAGGTGTGACTCTTTTGCACAGGATTGGTATCTTGCGCACATTCCTACTGCAAACAATATGTCGGGTCGGCTTGCAGTTAGGTAAAGTAAGCTACCTATGACACTCCTATAATACTTTGGATCTACTGGTTTTCCTTCATGATCAGAGTCAATGTTAATGTTGGTTGTCATTGGAGTATTTATAATTTTTAAATTTTCCATGCAGAATTTTTTAACTAATTCCTTAGCATATTTAGTTTGATAAATGTAGATTCCATCTTTGGTTTGTTTTATTTGTAAGCCTAAGAAAAAGTTGAGTTCCCCAACCATACTCATTTCAAATTCATTTTTCATTAATTTAACGAATTCTTTTAAAAACTTAGAGTTAGTTGAGCCAAAAATTATATCGTCAACATAGATTTAGGCTATAAAGATATCTTTCTCTATAGTTTTTACAAATAGGGTTGGATCTATTTGTCCTTGGTTAAAGCCTTTGGATATTAAGTAGTTAGATAATCTTTCATATCATGCCCTAGGGGCTTGTTTTAGTCCATATAACGCCTTTTTTAGTTTAAATACATGGTTTGGGTAGTCTAGGTCTTCAAATCCTGGGGGTTGGCTTACATAGTGTTGGTGCGGGAAGCATCCGACAATCGAACCTAAGTTTTGATAATGACAAAAGATTCAAAGTTAAGGTGTGTTATTATCTAACATGTTGAATGAGTGTTTCAGGAAAGTCCTAACTGCGGTTAGGCAGGTGAAAACCCTAGGGGGTGGTAACCCTAGGTCCTAGGGGGTGGTAACCCTAGGTGGAGAAAAGTCCTAGCTGCGGTTAGGCAAAAGGAAAAACCCTAGGGGGTGGTAACCCTATGCGGAAAGTCTTGGCAGGTCGATGACTTCAGGCAAAAAGTCCTAGGGGGTGGTAACCCTAGGTGGAAAGTCCTGGTGTCGCGAACCAGGTGAAAGACTGGACTAGCCGGGAAGCGGATGTCCAGCAAAAAGTCCGGAAGCGTCGAGTGCTGAGCAAAAGTCCAGTCGATCTGGAGGATCATACTGGCAACAGGTAAATCTCCTGAGTGGAGTAGGTGAGGATGCGTTCCCCGTAGAGGGAACAGTAGGCGTTGGGTCGACCTAGGGTTTCCAGTTGGAAACCCGAAGTCAGACTCGGACAGTCCGGAGACTGTCAATACTTCATTTGTCATATTTATTGTATTATGCGCTAACTTTGTGCTGCAGGATAGTGTTTGGGACTAATGTATCTTGCAGGTGCAAAGAAGCAACCTAAAGCCTTGGATGAACAGTGTCCGAGGCGCCTTCATGGAGCTTGGAGGCGCCTCGGGTGCAAGGCTGGAGCTGGTTGCGAGAAGCTGTTCAAGGCGCCTTGATGAACAGTGGAAGGCGCCTTGAACAGATGAAGGCGCCCTGTGAACAGTGGAAGGCGCCTTGAATCTGTGATAAGATTCGACCAGTTCGCTCCTCATCTCCGCGGCTGACTCGACCTATTCAAGGCGCCTTGGGTAGCATTCAAGGCACCTTGAACAGTATTTATAAGGGGATTCGACCAGCAGCTTTGTAACAAGGAATTCCAAGTCTTCTTTCTTCAACGTGCTGCTCCGAAAGACTCCCGGAAGTGCTGCTACAAGTCTCTGACGACCCAGAGCTCCAAGATTTCTCTTTTCGTCGTCGGTATAAATTTATTTTATCGCATTTCTTGTAATACTTAGTTTATAATAATCGAGCTTATAGTTGTTGCCCACTGGAAGCGATCAAGGATCGCAGGCCTTCGAGTAGGAGTCGCCTTATGCTCCGAACGAAGTAAAAATCTCTTGCGTCTTTGTGTGTTTGTTATTATTCCATTGCATTAACTCTTACGCTTTTTACGATTCTGATACGAACAAAATAGCCGCGAGCGCTATTCACCCCCCCTCTAGCGCGTCTTGATCCAACACATAGACCTCTTCCTTGATGAACTCATTTAAAAAGTCTGACTTAACATCCATTTGGTATAACTTAAACCCTTTATTTGCTGCATAGGCTAATAACATTCTAATGGATTCGAGTCTAGCTACCGGTGCATAGGTTTCATCATAGTCTAAGCCTTCAACTTGACTAAACCCTTTGACTACTAGTCTAGCTTTGTTTCTTATTATATTACCCTGATCATCCAACTTGTTTCTAAAAACCCATTTGATGTCTATTATTGATTTATCTATGGGTTTAGGTACAAGGTCCCATACTTGGTTTCTTTCAAATTGTGCTAATTCTTCCTGCATTGCAATGATCCAGTCTGGGTCAGGTAGGGCTTCTTCTATAGTCTTGGGTTCAATTTTAGAAATAAGGACAATCTGACTAAGATTTCTATAGGAGGATCTAGTTCTGACTCCTAGGTTTGGGTCACCCAAAATTTGGTCAGTTGGGTGAGAGGTACTTACTCTAGTTGGTCTTACCTGTGGGTCAGAAACTGGTTTTTCTGATTCATTAAGGTTAGGTTGGATTTCATCATCTTCTATAGCTCTTGGATTGATGTCAATATTTTCATTTATATTAGGTGGTTTGTTTTCTTCATCAAAAATTACATTAGTTGTTTCTTCAACTTTCAAGGTATTTTGATTATATACTCTAAAGGCCCTACTGGTTGAGGAGTATCCTAAAAATATTCCTTGATTAGACTTGGGTGTAAATTTTCCTAAGTAATCTTTAGTATTTAAAATGTGAACTTTACAACCAAATACTTTTAAATAGTTTAGGTTGGGAATTTTATGATAGTAAAGTTCATAAGGTGTTTTATTGTGAGGTTTGTTAATTAAAATTCTGTTTTGAATATAATTTGCAGTATTTATTGCTTCAGCCCAAAATTGATGATTTAAATTATATTCGTTTAGCATAGTCCTAGCGGCTTCTTGTAGTGTTCTATTTTTACGTTCCACTAGACCATTTTGTTGGGGGGTTCTAGGACATGAAAATTCATGTTGGTATCCATTTATTTTACAAAATTGGGTAAACCTATGATTTTCAAATTCCCCCCGTGATCACTTCTTATTCTTTTAATTTTAGTATCTTTTTTATTTTCCGTTAATTTGCAAAAATTACTTAATGTTTCATAGGTTTCATCTTTTGTTTTTAGGAATTTTACCCATGTGTACATAGAGAAGTCATCAATTATCACTAAGCAATATTGGTTCTTGCTTAGTGATTTGGCTCCATGTGAATCAAATAGGTCAAGGTGAAGGAGCTCAAGTAAGGAGTTAGTTCTTTCTAGGTTGGTTGACTTATGGGTTGACTTGGTTTGTTTTCCTTTTTGACATGCATCACAGATTGAGTTTTCAATAAATTTTAATTTGGGCAAACCTCTAACTAGACCATTTTGACTCATTTTTGAAATGAGTCTAGTGTGAGTGTGACCCAGTCTTCTGTGCCACAGTTGGGTTTCCTCTTGTTGTGTCAAGAGACACTTTATTGAGGATATTGATAGGTCAATTGTGTAGATGTTATTCTTCCTAAGCCCCTTAAGTCTAATCTCAGGGTTTTCGATGTTTTTAACTAAACACCCAGATTTATCAAAATTGACTAGATATCCACTGTCACACAATTGACTTATACTTAGTAAATTAAAGTTAAAATTTTCAACCAATAAAACATTTCGAATAATGAAATCAGAACTAAGTTCAATATTATCTTTTTCGATTACTTTAAGTTTACCGTCGTTGCCGAATGCAACCGATCCTAAATTCTTGTACTTGAGTTTAGTAAACTTCAATTTATCTCCAGTCATGTGTCTGGAGCATCCACTATCCAACATCCATTGATCCAATTCCTACATATGAAGTAGTTGAATTGGTTTCTCTTTAATGGATTTAAAGATAGCTTAATTGAAGTAGACTCTTTAGTTTTTCTATCTCACCCAATCTAAGTCAGCAAGCAATTAATCCTATGATTGTTTTTAATTAACATTTTGAAAATTTTTGAAAAGGTTTTAAATAAGTTTTAAAATAATTTTGAAATTAAGTTTTAAATTCATTTTGAAAATAAGTTTTAAATTAGTTTTAGAATAGTTTGAAATTAAGTTTTAAAATAATTTTGAAATTAAGTTTTAAAATTATTTTGAAATTAAGTTTTAAAATTATTTTGAAATTAAGTTTTAAAATCATTTTTAAAATAATTTTGAAATTAAGTAATTTTGAAAATAATTTTAAGTTAATTAATTTTGAAAAGAATTTTAAGTTAATTAATTTTGATTGGTTTAATTTAGTTGAATTAACTTGATTTAAGTTTAAGTCAATTTTAGTTTTAATTTTTAGTCATCTCACCCGATCTAAATTTTCAATCAAGGAACCCTATAATTATTGTGAGATGAATTATGGTTGAATTTAAGGGTCTGGTTTAACTTTGTGTTAGATTCAGGTTTAGCTTTGGGTTTAACAAGTAAGCATTCTTTGGATAAACTTCTGGGCTATGGTGAGTCACAAGGAACTCATTAAAGTAACCATGTCTTCGAGGTTTCCCAAATAGTCCTACCCATTGAACTTAATACTAAAGCTTGGTCTAACTAGTTAGGATCCATTTAAGGGTAGCTTCGGTCAGTTCCACTTGGCCAAATGCACCAGGTCGAAGCCATATCTTCCTAGACATGCGATGCCCAAGCTTCCCTAACGTACTATCATCCAAAAACTTCACCAGTACTGTGGGTCAAGTTAAATCTAGCCCGTTTTAATCTAACCTTAATTATCCTGCCGGGTAATCTACTCTTGTTTTACCCATTTCGGGTAGATTAAGTTCAATTACCTTGTCGGGTAGTTCAGTTGGGGGTGCCAGCTATTCTGGATCCTCCATCTATATTTTATTTGATTTGAATTCGAATTATTTTGAATTTATAATTTAATTTTGAATTTTGAATTTGCTTTTGATTTTTGAATTTTGAATTTATATTTCAATTTCGAATTTTTAATTTGATTTTGAATTTTTTGAATTTTGAATTTATAATTTAATTTCGAATTTTTGAATTTTTAATTTTGTTTTATTAAGATTATTTTTCTTTTTGCTCCCCCTAGATCATAGCCTCGATATGGTCTATCGAGGTAGTGTATTTGATCCTTCGAGAACCAGTATTGACCAAGTCAACTTGATTGACCAATTTGGACTTGGGAACCCATGCTTGGACTGATTTACTATTTGTTTTGTTTATTAAAGATAAATAAGATTTATATTTCTTTTTCGTTTTATATCCTAGCCCAGTTCTATTGTAAACGACTCTTTGTGTCCCAAGAATTAGGTTAAGATTCTTGGAACCTAAAGAAAACCGTTCTAAGGTATTTTTTAAATCCTTGACCTGATTTTTCAAACTTGAATTTTCTTCCTAAAGTTTTTGAACATGAGTAGAATTTTCAGTCTGAACTTGATTAGGTAAGGATTTAGTGTTAGTCACTTCTTTAAGGACAACTACTTCCTTTAGAAGTGACTTAATCTTAAGGTTTGATTTAGCTAACTTGCGTAATAAATAATTGACTAAATTATTAAGCCTCGGAATACTTACAGTGGAGTCTGGCCCTTCGGATGCGGATCCGTGGCTTCGCTCGGACTCGGCCTCTGACTCACTCTCGCTCTCGAACTCGACGATCTGGTCCCGGACCATCAATGCGAGTAAACTCGTCTGATCGAGTTCGTCGTCATCGTCCTCCGAAGAAGATTAGTCCCACGTTGCGTTAAGGGCCTTCTTTCTTCTTTGCTTTTTGGCTTCCTTTTGGTTGGGGCAGTTGGCTTTGATGTGCCCTTTCTGGTTGCACCCGTAGCAAGTAACTTCAAACTTTACCTTAGAACTCGGTTGGGCCTCCTTGGATTGTACCGCCTTCTTCAGGTCTTTCTTGTTGAATCCCTTCTTCTTCTTGTAGAGCTTCTTCACGAGGTTCACGAGTTCGCTGGTCAGTTCGTCTTCTTTATCTTCTGAGTCGGGTTCGTCTTCTGATTCTGGTTCAATTTTTCGCCGTACTCTTGGTTCCCGTGTTCGACTAGTACCTGCAACCAAAGCAATACCCTTCTCGGTTGGCTGTGCATTAGTTTGTTCATGAAATTCAAATTCACTAAATAATTCATCTAACTTTAAAGAAGACAAATCCTTGGAGATTTTGTAGGCATCTACCATTGATGCCCACAATGTACTCCTTGGAAACGAATTAAGAGCATACCTTATTATATCCCTATTTTCTACCTTCTGCCAGATTCCGTGAAGGGAGTTAAGGATATCTTGAATTTGCGCGTGTAACTGGCTTGCCGTCTCGCCTTCCTGCATTTTCAGATTATATAATTTATTAAGTAAAAGATCCCTTTTACTCACCTTAGTGTCGGAAGTGCCCTCGTTGAGTTCGATCAGTTTCTCCTACAGCTCCTTTGCGGAAGAGAACGGACCGACTCTGTTGAGCTCCTCCTTGGTAAGACTGCACTGGAGGGTGCAGGTGGCTTTGGCATCGGCTTCCACCTTTTTGATAAGGGTTGGATCCCAGTTTTCGCAGGATGTAGGCTTGTCGCCTGCATCAGTTGGTAGTCGCAGTCCCATCTTGACTATCATCCAGGTGTCGAACTGGATCTTCAGATATGTCTCCATTCACCCCTTCCAATACCCGAAGTCTTCTCCGGAGAATAGTGGGGGACGAACAGTGCTAAATCCTTCTTGTTGGGCCATTTAAATCTTGCAAAAATTAAAAACAAGAAGATCTATTCCAAGACTGAGTCTTGTATTAGTAGTGCGGGAAGAATAGTAAAAAAAACGAGCTCAAGTGGTATTGACCAACTTTGAGCAACACCGATTTTGAAAAGAATTAGAATTTTAGCTACTAAGCTAATTTCTAATTGACTCCGAAAAATCCAAAAATACCACGAAAAAAATGTTTTGAATGTGGTTGCACCAATTCAAAACGACCCCGCTCTGATACCAATTGTTGGATCGAGAAAGCGCTAGAGGGGGGGGGGGGGGGGGAATAGCGCTTGCGACTATTTTGTTTTTCGAATCGCAAAACTATCGGAGTTAAAACGCAGCGGAATAAAAGAAAACACACAAACACCGGGGAATTTACTTCGTTCGGAGCCTAAGGCGACTCCTACTCGAAGGCCCGCGATCCTTGATCGCTTTCCGTGGGCAACAACTATAAGTTCGAATAGAGTACAAGTATTGCAAATAAGTATAGAAAAAAGAAACACGGTTATACCGACAACAGTATAGAAACCACAAGTTACGGAGCTCCGGGTCGTCGGAATGTTGCAGCAGCACTTCGGAATGATCTTGTTAGCGGCATGTTGAAGAAAGGAAGTCTGGAAGTTGATGATTCAAGGTGCTGCTCGAAACCCCCTTATAAAGGGTGTTCAAGGCGCCTTGAAAGCCTCCAAAGGTGCCTCCATACTGCCGAGTCACCCGCGTGGATCAAGCTTGAACTGGTCGAAGTTCATCTGCTTAAGGCGCCTTATGCCCTATTCAAGGCGCCTTATGAGTCCTTCAAGGCGTCTCCCAAGGTGCTTCGTAGCCAGCTCCAGCTTTGCACCCGAGGCGCCTCCAAGCTCCATGGAGGCGTCTCGGACACTGTTCATCCGAGGGAAAACTTCATTATTTCGTACCTGCAAGACATGTTAGTCCCAAACAATATCCTGCAACACAAAGTTAGCATAAAACAATAGTATGAATATGATAAAGAATATTATGACAGTCTCCGGACTGTCCGGGTCTGACTTCAGATTTTCGTCCGGAAATCCTAGGTCGACCCGACGCCTACTGTTCCCTCTACGAGGAACGCGTCCTCACCTACTCCACTCAGGAGATTTACCTGTTGCCAGTACGATCCTCCAGATCGACTGGACTTTTGCTCAGCACTCGACGCTTCCGGACTTTCTGCTGGACATCCGCTTCCCGGCTAGTCCAGTCTTTCACCTGGTTCACAACACCAGGACTTTCCACCTAGGGTTACTACCCCCTAGGACTTTTGCCTGAAGCCATCGACCTGCCAAGACTTTCCGCATAGGGTTACCACCCCCTATGACCTAGGGTTACCACCCCCTAGGGTTTTCCCTTTGCCTAACCGCAGCTAGGACTTTCCTGAAATACTCAAGCAGACTTGTTAGATCACAAAACACCTTAACTTTGAATCCTTTACCATTATCAAAACACGAGTTCGATCGTCGGATGTTTCCCGCATCAACAATTATTTCTTGCCTAAACAAAAAAGTTAATAAAAACTGAGGAACACGTTCAACTCCTCCTTAAGAAAAATAACATCTTTAAGGGACAACTAAGCTTGATCTCCTTAACTGACCAAGTTCAAAATAGAAATTTGACTCAAGCTACAAATCTTGAGGAAGAAAATTCTATCTTGAAAAATCAAGTTAAAGAGTTAAAGGATCAGTTGGAAAAGTTTACCTCAGGATTCTAGTATCTAAATATGATACTTGGATCCCAAAGAGCTGTGTACAATAAAATCGGACTTAGATACAAGTCTAACTCTATATTTAAATCATTTTTAACCCTAACTCAAAATTCAAAATTAACTAAATCTTGGGTTCTGAAAGCGTGCTTAACCACGCAAGTAGGTCTCAATCAATACTATGCACCAAAAAATAAAATTCACTATATAAATAAATCAAATAAATTACTTTCAACCTAAAAAATTAAACCTTCGAAAATAAATTCAAAACAAAAGAATAAAATAAAACCAAATAACTCTAAATTAAAAAAATTAATTTAAACTCAAACTATAACCAAGTCTATTATAACTATAAAGTAAATTGACACAAACCTAAAACCTAAAAACTCAGTAATTTAAGGGGAGGCTCTAAATTAGTTGGAACCTCCAAAAATAATAAGTTACTCTACTGGGTAATTAGGACTAGCATAAATAAGGACAAAAGTTTAACTTGATAAATGATACTGGAGAAGTTTTGGATGATAGTAGGTTAGAGAAATCCTGTTTATGCATGTCTAGGAAGATATGACTTTGACCTGGTACATTTGGCTTAGTTGAACTAACTGAAGCTACCCCTTACTAATCTTAACTGGTTAGACCAAAGTTTTGTATTAAACTCAATGGATAAGACTATTTAGAAAATTTTGAAGGCGTGATTACTTTAATGATATCTAGGTGACTCACTACATCTTAGAAGTTTATCTAAAGAATATCTATTTATTGAAACCAAAGTTAAACTTGAATCTGACATAAGTTAAACCAAATCCTGAAATTCAACTTAACTCATCTCACAAAATTATAGGATTTCCTGATTGAAAATATAGATTGGGTGAGATGAATAAGATTCAAATTAAAATAAAATTAAAATTAAAATTAAAATTAAAATTAACTTCAAATTGAGTTAAATTAATTCACACTTAAGCTAAATTTTTTTCCCTACTCTTTGTAGGAATCTAGATGGATATTGGATAATGGTTGCTCCCTACACATTACTAGGGATTAAGCAATGTTCACAAAATTAACCTTCAAAAGACTAGGAATAGTTGCCTTTGAAAATAATGACAAACTAAAGGTAATTAGGATAGGTAATATTAAACTAGAATCTAATTTCATTATTCATAAAGTACTACTTATTGAAAATTTTGAATTTAACCTACTCAGTGTTAGTTAATTGTGTGATTCAGAATATAAGGTTAGGTTTATATCCACTAAATGTGTAATTAAACATATGAAAGACTCTATACTAAAATTAAAAGGACTTAGGAATAATAATATTTATACAATTAACCTAGCCAACTCCTCACTTAAGTGTCATCTGACACAAAAAGAGAAAACCTGGTTATGGCATAGGAGAATGTCCCACACTAACTTTAGAAACCTCACCAAACTAAAAGGCTTAGTTAGAGGACTACCAAAACTATCTAACTTAAATTCAATAAATTGTAATGATTACCAACAAGGAAAATAGACCAAATCAACCCACAAACCAATTAATCAAACTCAAATCAATATAATACTTGAATTATTACACTTAAATTTATTTGACTCACATGAGGCAAAGCCCTAGTGAGCTTAAAGGTACTCAACCTTATAAGAATCTCAATATACTGTTAGTATTAGCCCTAGTACTAATTGAGATGATTGTAAGAGGCTCCTTTTGTATCATATTTCACTTATTAATAAAAGATAAAGTTAGTTATTATACTTACTTTAGTTCAGTGCTGAATGAATAAGTATAATAATGTCTTAGGGTAGTGGATTATAGTCTACAATGTATCAATTGATTGAATTGATAGTGAGATGTTATGCATATATAGAACATTACTCTTAACTATTCCTAGTCAAGTATTAATATGCAAGGACAATATTAATGCGTTGAGACTAGCATGTAGGTCAACGGATGACTTAATCTCACAAGTCATGGATATAAGATATCAGGTTGACACATGAGTATATATTAGAGAATATATACTGAATGACCCGCCATGAGAATGTTTCATGGATCGTTATATGAGTGTCAAAACATTCTCATGTGACTATTGGTATGAATAGTCCTTAGACCTGAAGTCACTATGATTCCCTACATAATGTATACTTTGTTATCGACAAATGTCACCTGTAATAGGGTAGACCATAAAGTCGATCACTGGGTATGCAATAAGTTATGCAGAGAGATATGAGTGATGTGGATGAGATCTATCCCTTCCATATGACGGAAGTGATATTTATGGGCCCCTTGATTAGTAGGACACAAGAATGCATGACCATGCTCAAATGAGTCAATATGCGATATTGAGCTTATTTGATTGATTGTGTCTACTTAGAAATCAAGAAACACAAAGATTGATAAGAGGATGACATGGTCTATGCCTCATTGATCAATCTAGATATCAAGGATAGAAGAACTGAGTTATACAAGATAATTGACATGGAAAGGTTAAGTCGGATCTTGACATTCTCGTCACTTGGGTAGCAATGATGCATTGCTAGATGTCACTCATTGTTTATGTATATAAAATAGTTTTAGATACATTGCCAACGTTATGAGAGTCTATTAGGTCACACACAAAGAACACGTTGATTTGGAGATGAATTATAGGGTTAAATCTAATTCGAATTGAGTTAGACTCGAATGAATTTAGATTAGACTCATTAAGTAATGGGTTAGACTCATTAGTTTATTGGGTTAATGGTTAATCCAATATACTAAATCCAACCCATTAAGATTAATGAATATTAATAGAGATTAATACATCATTAATCAAAAGGAAGATCAAGAGACAAAAATATTTGTGTATTCATTGGATGAGTACAAAAGTCATTTGTAAAAGTAACTTTTAGGTGAAGTAACCTTTTTGGTAAAGTAACCTTTTAGTAAATTAGCTTTTTTGTTGCAATAACATATTTGGTAAAGTAACCCTTTTGTGAAGTCACCTTATATAGATGAAGTGACGTTTTGGGTGATGGTGATCTTCTTGGTTTTTGCTCTTCTTCCTCTTCTTCTTTTGGTAAAAAACAACCTTGTATAGTTGCTAGCACAACAAAGGTTGTTTCTTCTCCAAGTTGTGAGTTTATGAGATGGACAGAGAACATGTTCGTGTGGATACTGTAGAGGTGCGAACGTGTTGATCGTGCTGAGATCTGCATCCTAAAGAAATGTTACTGCCGGGATTGCGAAGGGTACGCACCAAAGGTATAAACTCCCTTCATTAAACTTAGTATGTGATTTTCCTTCGCATGAATCTTCTGGAAGGAACTTGTTTTTCCGCTGTGCTTTTTGCTTGTTTAGCGCTATAGTTCCTTGTGATATCAGAGCCACTTGCAAAGGCATATAGTAAGTTGTAGTAGATTTTATATGTGATATAGAAATTGCATGAGATTTTACTATGATTTACATGATTATGAGTAAGATTTCGGCCAACGGTCTTGGTTAAAGTTTTGTGGGTAGCAGGGTTTCGGGCATGACAGCAACTCATACAATGAGTATGCAAAAGAATTTTGCTTCGGGGGCACTATCCCCTCAACCCCGCAAGGGGCGTTGCCCCCTTGACCCCCGCCCGCTAACTGGCTAGCGGGAGCTCCATGGCATTGCGACTCATAGGTCTTTGTCAAAATTATAGTAGATTTTATGTCATAAAATATTATGAATGTTATGTGAAATGGTGCATGGTTATGAACCTTAACCCCAATGTGATTGGATGTGTGTATTGTAATTCATAATACGGCCTGCATGTCGTGTCTCTCCCTTTTCCTTCTTGTTGTCAATTAGACTACCCTCGAATGTAACTCGAGGTTTTTTAGATTTTGTAATGTACAAATTAGAGAAGAACATGTCTACTGGACGACAGTGAAAAAAGGAGAAGGACAATAACACATGACGACCGAGGAAGCACTTGGAGAAGATGCTTTGACCTAGGTTGACCTTAGGATTTTCTCATTGGCTTGAGAGGATCATAGAAAATGGGGTCATAACCATGTCACGTTTTATTTTATGCATATATGTGATGTATGCCATGATATGCTATGATTGTATGTGATGCATGTGCAGTTTAATCATAATTAGGTCTCTTTTAAATATGTCTCCCAAAGTTTGGTACTCACTTTTACCTAGATCAATTGTAATCAGGTTTTGCCAAAGTAAAGTGACTTGATTTATCTTAGTAGAGTGTGACAGGACAATTGTGATGCCCGACTAATAAGCTTTGGGTGTGACTTAACTAAGTCATCGCAATTAGATTGAGAACTTAGAGGCATATCCCATACGATGAATTTCAAATTATACTAGTCTTGGGTGATTAGCCAAAGCTAACTTAAGATAAACTATAATGTGGATTTCATAAAGATGGGCAAATAAACAAATAGTCTTGTTCACCCAATGATATAAGAGTTACATATGATATAATTAGTAAATGTTGCCTACCTATGTTATAATAAGTCTTGGGTGATTAGCCAAAGCTAACTCAAGATGATGTATAATATGGATCTTATCCCACATGAATGTCAATGCAATTGGACTTGGAGCTAGTAGTGTGGGTAACACCACATCCATGACTTGCTCCTACCAAAGATTTATAATTTAGTGGGAGAATCATTTAATTAAAGACCTAATTAAATGACCTAAATATGATACAAATTTTTACATTTTATTGTTGTAGATCACCATGTTGTCAAATACGTTGAATACTCTCTCACTGTGATCTGTCCTTGATAAGGACAAGCTCAATAGAGTTAATTTCCTAGACTGGTACAGAAACTTAAGAATAATTCTCAAGCAAGAAAGAAAACTATACGTCCTAGAGCAACCCATTCCTGAAACACCATCCACCACTGCCACTAGAGCTGATAAAGATGCTTATAAGAAGCACCTATATGATGCATTAGATGTATCATGACTTATGCTTGCCATAATGAACTCTGAGCTTCAGAAGCAACATGAGAACATGGACACTAATAATATGGTTGAACACCTTATACAACTATTGTTGGATCGTGAAACGTCGATAGAGGGGGGGTGAATATCGATTCGAAAAACAACGAGTATAAAAGAGTTAAGCGCAGCGGAAATAAAACAGCTTAGACAGATGAACATGATGTTTTTTACTTCGTTCGGAGCCTGTGATGACTCCTACTCGAAGGCCCGTACTCCTAGAGTACTTTCGTTGGGCAATCACTAGTAATTCGAATATTCTTACAATTTAAAGTACATAAATGCTAATGAAAAATAAAACAAATACCGACAAGAATTAAAGACGTGGAAAAGAGCGTATTGTCGGATCTTCGTTAGTGTCGCAGGAGCGCAAAGCAGTAGAGCACGCAGTCTAAGAGTTCTGAGTTGATTCTGATCTCTGCCTCCGCCCCATCTTTTATATGAAGCTTGAGGCGCCCTGGATCCCTTCCAGGCGCCCTGGTGAGACGTGGCAAGTCCAACCAGCGAGCTCCAAGTGGCGACGCGCGGTCAGGATAATTTTTGCCTCCAGGGCGCCCGAGTGCCTCCCGGGCGCCCGGACAACCTTTTTCCAGCGAACAACTTTCTTGCAAAACAAGGTTAGTCCGAGACAAATAGATCCTGCAAAATAAAGTGTTAGCACAGTTTATGAGTTTAGTATAAGAAGTATGACTTAGAAAAACAGAGTATGACTTAGATTCCGTCTTTCCGAGACCGGAATCTAGTCACGATCTCGACTTAGATATCCGAAATGGATCTAAGCCGGATCGACGCCTAATGTTCCCTTCCCAGGAACGCGTCCTCGCAGTCACTCCCCTCCAGTGACTTACCTTACTTACCTGCCAGACGTCCGGTCAGCCCTTCGACCCGTCTGGACTTCTCGCCAATCGTCCGGTCGACCTAGCTGGACTTCTCGCCAAGCGTCCGGCCAGCCCGTCGACCCGCTTGGACTCTCGCCAGCTATCCGGCCCGTCGACCTAGCCGGGCTTCGTGCATCCGTCACCGTCACGACTGTCGGACTTTTCCTGCACACTCGATCAGAGTGTTAGACAACAACAAGCTAACTTAACCTGATTTTTCATTCATCAAAACCTGGGTTAAATCGTTAGTGCAAACCGCACCAACAATCTCCCCCTTTTTGATGGAATGACAACCTGGTTAAGTTAGTGTAAACATATGCATAAAACAACATGCATTTAATATGGTTTTTAAGTTAGTTTGTATTTTCAAATGGGTTTAGCTAACTTAACCACCTAACCCTCCCCCTTTGGCAATCATCAAAAATGAGCATTGATTAAGTAAACATAGATTTTTGAAATGTCAAGATAAGCAGATAAAAAGAATGTCACGATAATCTGGGGGAGTTAAATTTTTGAAAAACTTGTTTAAAGCATTAACTTTTAGATTTTAGAAAAATAGCTAAGTCTAAAAAAGATCTCAAACACAAGTGTATAAGTTCTAAATTTCAAGACCAAATTTTAAATATTCAAAACTAGTTTCAATTTTGAAATGCTTTTCAAATAAGTTTTCAAAAATTCCAAAACTGAGTTTGAAAAAGATTATATTTCAAAACTGATTGAAATTTATTTTTCAACACTAAGTTTGTAAAAGATTTAATTTGTAAACTTAAGTTTTTGAAAAATCTCATTTCCACAATTTTCAATAACAAAGCAATTTTTAAAACTAATTTTTGCAAAATTTAACTTTCAAATTAAGTACAATCAAATTTTGAGAACTAGATTTTTAATTTTCAAAACTAAGTTAAATCTAATATTCAAAATCAATTTTCAATAAAAAGTGAAACTTAAAACAACTTGATTGTATAAGAGTTAGTTTGCAAACATAGTTTTAAAATATTCAAAGTAGACAAAGGAGTTTTCAAAATAATTTTGTAAAATTTTTTTTCAGAAATAATTTTAAAGTTTAATTTGAAAAATTGAAGTAGTTTTATTTCTCCCCCTAAACCTGACATTAAATCAAATGTCTAACCAGTTTGTTACTGGCTGACTTATCAAAAGATAGCAGCTTTCACTTGGTTAGTCAAGTTAAGGTCAACCTTAACTTGATTATTATATATTTTGTATTTAACGCCCAGACTTATGTCGATGCACTGAAATAAACATCTTAAGTCTTAGGCAAGTGACCTATGCATCTCACCCCTTTCTATGTTCGTCAAACACAAGCAAGGTAAGCCTAGGGTTTTGGTGAGATGCTCAAAACTAGTCCTATGGGTACATGTTCTCTAAGGATTTTGAACTAGTCTAAGGCTAAAAATTCATTTAAAAATATAAAAATAGGAAAGTTTTGAAAATGAAATATGTTTTAACCTATAATTTGAGAATAGCCATTTTTGAAAATATTTTTGAAATTTGAAATTCCTAGTCTATTAAGATCGAACATAATCAATCCATATCAGAAAGAACACTAGATAGATCAATAAGTATTCTACAAGTGATGTAGATAATTGAAGTGTCACAACTAGAGCTACTGAGATGAGGAAGGGGGTGGTCCAGATCCCAAGGAGCGGAGTAGTGTCATCAGCTCAGTGTGTCGGGTCTGCCCGTCAGCTCGTAACTCGGAGACCTCTCGCCGCATGTCACGCTGAAAGTCAGAGTTCTCCTGCTGGAGACTCGCCATGGCTCTCTCTAGTCCAGTCATGCGGTCGGCTAGAGTGCGTGGTGCGTGACGTGGTGCTCGAGCTGGTGGTGGAGGTGGAACGGCCTCCTCCGGAAACAGTGCAAGCATGAACTCATCCTGCTCGGCCTCCCCCTGCGCGTCTGGGTCGTGCTGGTGCCGTGCCCCCCTCCGCCAAGACATAGTACCGTCGCCCTCATCTATGTGGATACTAGCTAGAGAGAAGTTCCTAGCTGCTATGACGTCAAACTTAGTCATATAGCGAATGTCTCCTCTAGTGACATCAATGTCCAATGAGGACATATATGCTGTCAGAATATGACAGAACGGCATGTAGACTCGTCTATTAGTCACGTATCCAGCCGAATAGATAATAGTGGAGAAGATATGTAGGCTGATGTCAATATCTAACCTATGACTCAGGGCATAGAGTAAAAATGAATGGAATGGGCGCATCACAGTGATGTCCTGAGTAGTTAGTGGTAAAATGCAAAAGACTAAGACCCTATAAAGAGCGTAGTCCTGGACTCGAAGTTCTACCGACCTAAACTGGGTCACAATGGGATCTCGCTCTCCCCCCAAAAAATACGAATAAATCGTATCAAGAGTGATATGTGAGTAGGGATCTCCGAATGGTAGATCCCCGGGAGGATAGCACAAAAAGGAACAAGTGGATGAACGTAACCCTAAAAACTCCCGGATCGTCGTAGGTGATAGCGTGATATCAGTACCTGCTGCTCTAGTAGTATAGGTAAGGTCGTCTACTTTCACTAGGTTGTTACAAAATTCAGCACACAGACTTATGTTTACCGGACTAGTACATTCAACAAGGTTTCGTAAGTTATAGTGGTTTATTACCTCCATAACAGGAGCACACGAAACTAGAAAGAATGATCTATCTATACATTTAGTTCTAATGGCCATATAGATGGTTGACTCAAACTTGACTCTAAGTTCATTTGTGGGAAACCTAGGGTCAGTACTAGCGTTAGAGGGCCCAGCACCAGTATTTGTTCGTTTCCTACTGTTATATCAAAGAGATATTCTAAATGAAATATCAAGACAAATTTAAAGAATTTTTAGACAAAAAAAGGATTTATCGAGGAGCCATCGTGAAATATAGAACTGATGACCTCGGTTGAGTCGTGGCAGCGTCTTCACCGCAAGAAAATTTAATTTTAGAACACTCTCACACTGAGGTTCGGATAGAACCTTTGTAAGAGTGAAAAGATTTGGGGCAAGTGTTGGGGGCGCCTGTTGCCCCCTATTTATAGGGAACTCCGTGTGCCCGGAGCCTTTCCGGGCGCCCGGGGTTGATTTGGGGCAGGGCGCCTGGATCCCCTCCCGGGCGCCCCCGAAGGGAATACTAGGGGCGCCCGCCCCTGGTTTTTGACCCTTTAAATGATTTTTTTTTGAGTTTAATTTTTAAAATAAATTTTAAAGTTAATTTAATAATTTAAAAAGGGTTTTTAAGGTTAATAGTTTTTAAAGTTAATTTAATAATTTTTAAAATAGTTTTTAAAGTTAATTTAATAGTTTTTAAAGTTAATTTAATAATTTTTAAAATGGTTTTTAAAGTTAATTTAATAGTTTTTAAAGTTAATTTAATAATTTTTAAAATAGTTTTTAAAGTTAATAATTTTTAAAATAGTTTTTAAAGTTAATTTAAAAAATTTTTAAATAGTTTTTAAAGTTAATTTAATAATTTTTAAAATAGTTTTTAAAGTTAATTTAATAGTTTTTAAAGTTAATTTAATAATTTTAAAAATAGTTTTTAAAGTTAATTTTTAAAATAGTTTTTAAAGTTAATTTAATAATTTTTAAAATAGTTTTTAAAGTTAATTTAATAGTTTTTAAAATAGTTTTTGAGGTTAATTTGGTTTTAAAATGATTTTTAAAATGGTTTTTAAAGTTAATTTAATAATTTTTAAAATAGTTTTTGAGGTTAATTTGGTTTTAAAATTAAAAATAAATTAATCATAATTCATTTTAGTTATTTAATTCGAAATTTGATTAGTTCAAAATTTAACTTAACTAATTCAATTCGAAATTTAATTTGATTAATTTAATTTGAAATTTAATTTAATTTATTTAATTTGAAATTTAATTTAATTTATTTAATTTGAAATTTAATTTAAATTTGAAATTTGAAATTTAATTTTAATTTGAATTTTACTTTGATTTGAATTTGATTTTGATCCTTAGTCATCTCACCCGATCTAAGTTTTCAATCAGGGAATCCTATAATTTTGTGAGATGAATTGGATTTTTAATTATGGAGTTTTGGTTTAACTTGTGTTAGATTCAGGTTTAACTTTGGTCTCTACAAACAGGCATTCTTCGGATAAACTTCTAAGCTTGGTGAGTCACATGGACGTCATTAGAAGTAACCAACCTTTCGAGGTTTTCCGAATAGTCCTATCCACGGAGCTTAGTACTAAACCTTGGTCTAACTGGTTAGTATTCATTTAAGGGTAGCTTCGGTCAGTTCCACTTGGCCAAATGCACCAGATCGAAACCATATCTTTCTAGACATGCGATGCCCAAGCTTCCCTAACGTACTATCATCCAAAAACTTCATCAGTACCATGATTCAAGTTAAACTTGGTCTCTTTTTAACTAATCCTAATTACCCTGCCGGGTTAGTTTGTTTAGGTTACCCTGTCGGGTAAGTTAGTTTTGAAGGTACCAGCTATTCTGGAGCCTCCTCCTGAATTATTGGCCTTTAATTTAAATTTTCGTTTTAGGTTTATGTCGATTCCTTTTATAGTTATAATTAACTTGGTGATAATTTATATTTTGTTGAGTTTTAATATTTTTTAACTTTGATTTGTGTTTTGGTTTTTGATTTAGTTTATTCGAGTTTATATAATATATTTTTTCTTTAGGTATGTAATATTGATTAATTCCTACTTGCGTGGTCAAACACACTTTCGGAACCCAAGCTTGATTAGTTGATTTGTATTGGGTTATTAATGACTTAAAGGTTTTATTTGAGTTCGACTTGAATCCAAGTCTGGTTTTATTATAACAAGCTTTTTGATTGTTCAGGATTAAGTCTAGATTTTTTGATCTTGTAGTGAATTTCTCTAGTATTTCTTTTAAGTTATTAATTTCTGATTTTAATGATGAATTCTCTTCAAGTATTAGATCTTGAGTTGGATTTAAATTTTTTATTTGTTCCTTGAGGCCTTGATTTTCCTCAAGGAGTGATTTGTTTTCATTTTCTATTTTAATTAACTTACTATTTAAGCAGGAAATAATTTTAAAAAACTTTTTGTTTAAATTAAAATGTACCTCATCCGGGCTTTCGGAAACGAGTACGGACTCGTGGCTTGATTCGGGTTCAGACCCATCTTCATCTTTCGACTCGTCTTCCGTTTCAGCTTCGCGGGCTATCAACGCGAGATGGCTCTGGTGTTTCTGCTCTTCTGCCTCCGATTCATCTGAGGAGTCGTCCCACGTTGCTTTGAGGGCCTTCTTTTTGGTTGGCTTCGGTTTGTCGAACTTCAGTCTTGGGCATTCGTTCTTGTAGTGCCCCTTTTTGTTGCATCCGAAGCATGTCACATTCTTTTGTTCCGAGGGAGAACTGATCTTTTGAAGGTCCTTCTTGCTAAAGCTTCTTTTTCTCCTGGTGAACATTTTTCTTACCAGGTTCACCAGGTGTTCTTCATCTTCGGTATCTTGATCAGAATCTTCTTCAGATTCAGGCTTGTTCTTCTTTTCTTTGGATGAGCCTGCAAATAAAGCAATACCTTTCTCGGCTCTAGCATTAGTTTGTTCATGTAATTCTAACTCACAAAAAAGCTCGTCTAATTTTAACTTAGATAAATTTTTCAAAATTTTGTAGGCATCTACAATTGATGCCCACAAGCTATTACGAGGAAAAGCATTTAGTGCATACCTTATTAAATCTCTGTTTTCCATCTGGTGGCCTATCGCGTGGAGTCCGTTGAGGACGTCCTTGATTCTTGCATGCAGTTGACTTGCCGTTTCCCCTTCCTGCATTTTTATATTAAATATTTTATTTAAAAGTAGGTCTCTTTTTGTTACCTTCGTGTCGCTTGTTCCTTCGTGCAACTCGATCAGTTTGTCCCACAATTCTTTAACATTCTGATGTGGTCCGACGCGATCCAGCTCTTCTCGTGTTAGTCCGCAATACAGCATGTTGATTGCCTTGTTTTCTGTTGATGCCTTTTTCCTCATGTCCGGAGTCCACTGTTCCGGGTCTAGTGGATTTCCGGAGTTGTCGACTGGAGTTCGGTACGCCTTTATAACGTTGAACCATTGATCGTAGTCTGTCTTTAGGTACACCTCCATTCTTTTCTTCCAGTACGAGAAGTCATCCCCGTTGAATAGGGGAGGACGTACTGTGCTAAAGCCTTCTAGTTGAGACATCCTGCACATAAGTAAACAAGGAAAAAAAAATATTCCAAGACTTGGTCTTGGATTAGTAGTGCGAGAAAAAATAATAGTTGTGTCTAAGTTGGTGTTGCACCAATTTCGATTAAGTTGCAACGAAAAAAAATTTCCAAATTAATAATAATATCAACTTAGAATTAAGCGTAAAGAAAAAAGGAAAAAAATCTTTTCACCCCCTGTCTGATTGGTGGTTGCACCAAATCAGAGCGGTACCGGCTCTGATACCACTTGTTGGATCGTGAAACGTCGATAGAGGGGGGGGTGAATATCGATTCGAAAAATAACGAGTATAAAAGAGTTAAGCGCAGCGGAAATAAAACAGCTTAGACAGATGAACACGATGTTTTTTACTTCGTTCGGAGCCTGTGACGACTCCTACTCGAAGGCCCGTACTCCTAGAGTACTTTCGTTGGGCAATCACTAGCAATTCGAATATTCTTACAATTTAAAGTACAGAAATGCTAATGAAAAATAAAACAAATACCGACAAGAATTAAAGACGTGGAAAAGAGCGTATTATCGGATCTTCGTTAGCGTCGCAGGAGCGCAGAGCAGTAGAGCACGTAGTCTAAGAGTTCTGAGTTGATTCTGATCTCTGCCTCCGCCCCATCTTTTATATGAAGCTCGGGGCGCCCTGGATCCCTTCCAGGCGCCCTGGTGAGACGTGGCAAGTCCAACCAGCGAGCTCCAAGTGGCGACGCGCGGTCAGGATAATTTTTGCCTTCAGGGCGCCCGGGTGCCTCCTGGGCGCCCAAACCTCCGGGCGCCCGGATCCCCTCAGGGCGCCCGGACCACCTTTTTCCAGCGAACAACTTTCCTGCAAAACAAGGTTAGTCCGAGACAAATAGATCCTGCAAAATAAAGTGTTAGCACAATTTATGAGTTTAGTATAAGAAGTATGACTTAGCAAAATAGAGATGACTTAGATTCCGTCTTTCCGAGACCGGAATCTAGTCACGATCTCGACTTAGATATCCGAAATGGATCTAAGCCGGATCGACGCCCAATGTTCCCTTCCCGGGAACGCGTCCTCGCAGTCACTCCCCTCCAGTGACTTACCTTACTTACCTGCCAGACGTCCGGTCAGCCCTTCGACCCGTCTGGACTTCTCGCCAGCTATCCGGTCAGCCCGTCGACCTAGCTGGACTTCTCGCCAAGCGTCCAGTCAGCCCGTCGACCCGCTTGGACTTCTCGCCAGCTATCCGGTTAGCCTGTCGACCTAGCTGGGCTTCGTGCCAGACATCTGGTCAGCCCGTCGACCTGTCTGGACTTTTCCTGCACACTCGATCAGAGTGTTAGACAACAACAAGCTAACTTAACCTTATTTGTCATTCATCAAAACCTGGGTTAAATCGTTAGTGCAAACCGCACCAACAACTATACCAAGGACAAGCAAGACATGAGAGATTTGAGATCTCTAAGGCTCTATTTCAATGCAAATGTAATAAGGAAGTCCCGTAGGGTCTTATGTACTCAAAATGATCGGATATGTGGAGAACCTACAAAGTTTGGATTTCCACTAGGCCAAGAATTGGCCACTGACCTAATTCTGCAGTCATTGCCCGAGAGCTATAGTCAATTTGTCATTAACTACAACATGAGTAAAATTAGCAAGTCATTGCCTGAGATGTTGAGCATGTTGAGAACTGCTGAACTTAACCTTAAGGCAAAGCCTAGTACCATTTTAATAGTGTCAAAGGGCAAAGGCAAATGGAAGCCTAAAGGTAAGGATAAGACTTAAGCCAAAGGCAAGGGCAATACTCATGCATTGAAATCTAAAGGTGGGGTGGCTAAGGAAGGAACCTGCTTCCATTGTGGTGAAAATGGACACTGGAAGCGAAATTGCAAGTTGTACCTAGAGGAAGTGAAATGGAAGAGAAGTAAGACTTCTATCTCAGGTAAAAATGTTATAGAAGTCAATTTATCTATTTCTTCTTCATGGGTATTAGATACCAGGTGTGCATATCACATTTGTACTAATGTGCAGGGGCTGAGAAATAGTAGAACATTGACAAAGGGTGAAGTGGACCTACGAATAGGCAATGACGCAAAAGTTGCTGCTATAGTTATAGGAACATATTCCTTATCTTTGCCCACTGGGTTTGTTTTAGAACTTGAAGAGTGTTGTTATGTGTCTATCTTAACTAAGAACATCATCTTTGTTTCTTGTTTGGACAAGAAAGGATTCTCATTTGTAATAAAGGACAAATGTTGTTCAATGAAATGATCTATTGTAGTGCACATCTTGTGAATAGACTCTATGTTCTAGACTTTGGCAACTCAATGTATAACATAAATACCAAACAGTTCAAGTCTAATGATTTGAACCAAACATATCTCTGACATTGTTGCTTAGGCCATATAAATGAGAGTCGGATATCCTAACTCCATAAGGATGAACTTTTGGACTCATTTGATTTTGAATCATATGAGGTAAATGAATCTTGTCTTCAAGGTAAGATGACAAAGACTCCATTTAGTGGATATAGCAAAAGAGATAATGACTTGTTAGGACTCATACATACTGATGTATGTGGCCCTTTCAGAATAGCGTCTAGAGGAGACTACTATTATTTCATTACTTTTACTGATAATTTCAGTAGAGATGACTATGCGTATCTGATGTGATATAAGTCAGAATCCTTTGAAAAGTTTAAAGAATTCAAGAATAAAGTACAAAATCAACTTGGTAAGAGTATTAAGATACTTCGATCAGAACGAGGTGGGGAATACCTTAGCCAAGATAAACCCCTCTCTTCATCAACAGTCGAGCGGCGATTATAAACCCGGGTCTACGCCTTCAACAATCGAGCGGCGACTATAAATCCTAGTCTTCATCAACAGTTGAGTGGTGGTTATAAACTCGAGTCTACGATGAATACCGACTGAGCTGTAGCTCTAAAACCGAGTCTATAAAAAATAAAGTCGATCGACGAATATATAAGCCGAGAATAAGGCTGACAAGGAAACACGCTGCTCCTAGAGCACTAGTGTTTCACTGAAATAAGGCGTTCGGCTACACTAAAGTGATCGCTCGGACACCCCAGCAGCCAGGTACATCGACGATCGAGAGGACAAGGAACTATACTTATAAATTTTTCCCAAAACGATAAGTGGTCCATACTCCCACTTGATCCGAGTGGTGATGCATTCACAAATAGTTACAAAATTTGACAAGAATAGAAAATGTCGAACAACGATGCATGAGGGGACACTGTAAAATTTAATTAAAAAATGCGCCGAATGGGTGATCATGTATTGATACTTGGAAAATTTTTACAATGCATCTAGGAGTACAAAAGGAGGCAGCTTCACAGAGAGCGGGGGTCACTTAAGATAATCCAGCATGTCATCGGGCAACAACTGGGTCAACTTGTCCCGATTGATTACTTTGTTGGTTAGTGCGGCGTGGATATAGTCGCCGCCCTTCAGCTGGTGGAGCGTCCCATCAATGGCGAGGTTGAAGAGGCAGAGCGCTCGATCGGTGAGTCAGTCGTTAAAGGGGTTCGAGCGGAGGTAATCTCGCTTTAAAACCTCGAACTGACCAGGTTCTGCATCTTGATAAATGCGGAGAGCCGATCGGGATGCCTCTAGCTTAGCCTTCAGTGACTCTAAGTCAACATCCTTAGTGGTGAGCTGGATCTTCACCTCAACTTGCTTTGCTGATCGACTCTCCCGCTTGGCACTCATCGCGATCTCCGCCTCCTTCAAGTTCTGAGCCATTACCCGAGCCTCTTTGTTCTTGATCTCCAAGTCCACAATGGCTAGGAGCTTCCTGGCATTGGCTGAATTGACCTTCGACTCGAAGGTGTTGGCTTGCTTATTGAGCCTCACCAATCACGAAACTTGCTCAGTGCTCTTGCTTCTCTCTACCTCCAGCAACTCGGAACTCTTCTATAGATCGACCTTCAATTGGACCACCTCGGTAGTCAGCTGCTCCAAACGCGCTTGAGAAGCCTTTGACTGACCGCTTGGAGCGTTCATCTGTTGGACTTCATGCTCCAGAAATGCTAGCCTCTAGCACATGGCTAGGCTCTCGACCCATTTCTATAGCAATAAGGAGATGGTAAGGGCTAAATGGGGAAAACAAGTAAATGTAAAGGCAATACGCATACCCCAGTGGTCATCTGGGTATGGTTGCTCGCGAGCTCCTCCAGAGAGATGATCGTCGCACAGGCCTTGGCATCGACCCATATTTGTACTAGCGGCCCTTGAATCCGAATCTTGTGCTCAGGGTGTAGGATGCAACATCGTTTGAATTGCGCCATTCATCGGTAGACAGATGGATGATAACCGTTATTTGCCTCTAGCCGCTTAGACCAGAGGGCTCCGAAGTCACTTTGCTCGTAGACTTGGGTGTTGGGGTTAGTTGGATGATGGCCACTTGTGTGGCCAGTAAGGATTGAGGTGACATGTAGGCAATCGACAGCGTACAGATTATCCCCGCCGGTAGCCAGAACAGTGAAGGCGTTCGGTCAGATGATAGTAAGGGCTACGACTCCTTACTCAGGGAGAGCAGGTGCTGACGTCTCACCCCACTCGGAGGAAGGGAGTGAAATGGCTTGGGCTGGGGTTTGCAAGGCGGATGTGGCTGAGGGGGAGGAAGCTTCCCCGCGGTGCCTCTTGCATCGTATCAGAGGCTCATCGGAGGTAGCTGACTTCGAAGCCACCACAATCGGCAGCATTGAAGGCCATTCAGGAGGAAGGTCAATTGTAGTGGCCGTAGCTCCACTAGCTACTGTCTGACTGGTTCCGCCTTCGCTGGCCGGCGTGTGTGCTCCTTTAGCCTCGCCAAGCGAGTCTTCATGTTGGCCAACCAGCTGTAGACCACGACTCTCTAGTTTGGCCACACCTGCAGTGTTGATCTCTACATCCTCAAGCCTGCTCTTGCCAGCCAGGCGTGCCCTCAACATGATTCAGGTTGCAAAAAAGGAAGAAAAATCAATTAGATTCAAAGATACAGAGAAGAAAGAGTATACCTAGGCTTGATGACAACTGTGTGCGGATCGGGCTCAGACCGAACACGTATAGGGCGCCCTCTAATAGCAGCCGATGGATGTGATACTTTTGACCGACCAAACTGAAGGCCACTTAGAGATAGTTTGATCGGCTCCGGTACCTCCCAAGCGACGAAGGATTCATCACTTCCATCTGCAACCTAGTCGGGAAGTCGGGCCACTCGAAAAAATGAATGAAGAAATAGTTTTCCCTCCAATGCTTATTAGAGGATGACATTTTATCAAAGAAGACTGAGGCCACTCGGGCTTGGAATAAGAAGGTCCTTGACGCAGATAATTTAGGGTATTAAAAGTAATGAAAGATCTGAGACATCAAGAGAATGTCGTACATGCAAAAGAGGACTACTACCCCATACAACAACTTAAAAGAGTTCTGCACTAATTGATGAAGGGAGATGCGGAAATATTTACAGACGACAAAAATAAAGGGATGAACGGGAAACCGAAGGCCTGCACTAAACTGGTCCTTAAAGAAAGACAGAAAACCGACTGGTGGTTTGTGTGTCCGGTCGTAAGCAAAGGGAATAACAACTTGATAAGCAGAGGGAAAATGATATGTGGATTTTATCTTTTCTATGTCGTCTCCATCAAACCTAGACTCGGTGGAAGTATACCAGAGCCCAAGGACGGGCACAGAGGGTAGTGAAGATCCATCCATTGAAAACTAGAAAGGCGAGAAGAAGCAAAGCAAAGATTCAATGAGGAAAAAGAAAGAGGAAACTTACTGAGAGATGACGTCGGCGAAGAAGAGGAGAAGAGGCATCATAGAGATTGCTTGGGGACGAAAGCACAAGGCACAGTGAAGATGACGGCGAGTGAAAGGGAAGTTTATAAACCTTGCGACCAATCATCCATAGTCGTCTGATCAAGGGTTGCGCAAAAGTCGGATGAACTTTGGCCGTAGAATTTGAAAGGGCGTCTGTCACATCGTTAGCGGATATTCACCTATCAGGTCAAACGTGTAGTGGCAGAAAGTGGGACACGTGGAAGTTGGCTATGAGAAAGCATTAATGGGATTTAATTAAAATGCATGTCCACATGCTCAGCCATAATGATTGAGGATTTGCACGGTTTCCCAAAAATTGGATGACGTCAACTACTATGAAAGGGCGCTCATTCGAGAAAACGCAGGGGAATGGAAAAAATTCACTAAGTGTAGTCGTCAACCATCCTGAGCGGCATAGATATTTGATTATAACACAGCCGAACGACCGATTCACCATCAGCCTCATGGGATATTGTAACACCCCACCCTCCTCACTACTGGACTGCGAGGGCGGAGCGTTACTGGACTACTAACTTTACTTAACTATCCTTGTTCACATGTTGATAGAAATTCCTAAAACTCTCGGAGAACTCAAAACATACAATTAACTAGCAGCGGAAGACTAAATGACTCATCTAATACATTCTTAATAAATGGCAAATTTAATAAATTCTTATGCTAGGTCCTAAGGCTTCTATAGTCCAGGCATCACATATCTATCCGCACCTCCTTGTCGCCTTCCTTTGCTATAACTTTTCCTTTCCTTTATCTGCAGTAAGAGGAAAATGCATCTATAAGCAAAATTGCTTAGTAAGCGCTATCTAACTCACAAACCTCGAATATGCATGTGAATATACTGAAATCTAAAAGTTGAATACTCAAAAGGAAAACTACTCATGCTCATCTACAAGCAAAAGAAACATACTGAAATGCTAAACATGTAAAACAAATCTATACAATTATGCTAGTATAATCTTGTTGAATTTTAAACACTTTCTGAATCTTATTTCACTTGTTTAAAAACTTATACTTTAATACTTCAAAATAATAATCAACTTTCTTCTTGGGCCCGACAACTGTACTTGCTATGCGCGCATCCCTAACTAGACCCAAGGTAGCTAGTCCCGAATCTAGTAGGGTTTACTATTGTAACGACCCGACCCATTTGGTGGCCTATTTGGCGACCCTCGGGTCGTCGACCGTCGACCGTCGGCCGTGCCGTTACTACTAGGTTATCTAAACCTAAGGACGACTATGGGAGCCCAACCCAAGGACAATTGAGAGTCCAACACAGTGCCACTGATAAAAGTAAAATACTTGTTATCTTTTAATACTTCTAATATATAATACCTCGACATTTTAACGAGCACCTTGTGTGCCAAAATCCCTAAAGTCTTGACTTTGGGATCTACTTAAGGCCTTGACCTTTTTCTTTCTTTTCTTTATCTTTCTTATACTTGTTAATACCTCTAATAAAAGAATGCTTCTTTAAAAACTGAAATGTTTAAACAAATTCTAACTTTGAAATGCATAAACAAAAATCTGCATACTATGCTAATCAAAATTCTGCATATTATTCTAATCAGGATTCTGCATTCTATGCTACACTATTTCTGCATACTATGCAAACATAAATTCTGCACTATAATACTTAACCAAACTGCACTATAATATTTTTCTTTAAAAACTAAATTATAAGTTCCACCAAAAATCTGCACTACAAGTTCCACCAAAAATCTGCACTATAAATTCCACCAAAAATCTGCACTATAAACTTTAAAGAAATCTGCACCATAAGCTCTTAAGAAATCTGCACTACAAGCTCTAAAGAAATCTACATTTTAAGCTCTAAGAAATCTGCACTACAAGCTTAATTAAAATCTGCACTATAAGCTTACATAAAAATCTGCACTATAAGCTTGATTGAAATCTGCACTATAGGCTTAATTAAAATCTGCACCTATAAACTTAATTAAAATCAGCACTATAAGCTTAATTAAAAATCTGCACTATAAGCTTAATTAAAATCTGCACTATAGGCTTAATTAAAATCTGCACTATAAGCTTACATAAAAATCTGCACTATAGGCTTAATTAAAAATCTGCACTATATGCTTAATTAAAAATCTGCACTATAAGCTCTACATAAAAATCTGCATTATAAGCTTAATTAAAATATGCACTATATGCTTAATTAAAAATCTGCACTATAAGCGCTTAATTAAAATCTTCAATATAAGCTCTACATAAAAATCTGCATTATAAGCTTAATTAAAATCTGCACTATAGGCTTAATTAAAAATCTGCACTATAAGCGCTTCTTATGCTTCGAATTCAAGAAGAACAAAGGTCCGAAACTACTCCTACTGCAGGTGAGAAGCACTTACCTTTGCGTTCTTGGGCTTACAACCAGAAAGAAAACTTCTAGGGTTTGCGGGAATTGCAAGCTTCGACCCCTCCTTCGTGCTCACGGTTTCCCCTTGACGAGAGGATCACAACCATGTGAAGATCTCCCGGAAATCTCCCTTGGCCAGCCCCCCCCCCCTTTTTTTCCTTCACCCAAATAGGAGACGCTGTGCCGTCGGGAGAGAAAAGGAGAGGAGAGGTTTAGGTTTTGGAAAATAATCCCTAAGTTCTCCCTTTTTATAACTTAATATTTCTGTTAACTATCTTAAATAATTTCGCTACCTTTTCTAAACAGACAAATCCAACATCAACTTATCCCTTTTATAATCCAATATTCTGTTAACTATCTTAAATAAATTCGCTACATTTTCTAAACAGACAAATTCAACATCAACTTATCCCTTTTATAATCCAATATTCTATTAACTATCTTAAATAAATTTTGCTACCTTTTCTAAACAGAACCGCCTGCTTGTCCACTTGGTCAGTCGGATTTGCTTAAGGCTTGGTTCGGCCGGAGGTTGTAGGTTCGAATCTCGGCTATTTTTCTTTATTTTTTGCAACTTGTTTCTTTTGGTAAAAATACCAAACGAACTCCAAAAATTGCATAAAAATACTCTAAAAATTTCTAAAAATCTCTAGAATTTTTCTAAAGCATTTCTAAATATTTTTAAGTACTATTAGGAATCGAAATGAGGAAATTTGGGTTGTTACAGATATGACCCGAGCGGCAGCTACCAACCCAGGTCAGCGATATGAAGTCGAATGGCGAAGATGTGTCAGCTGATCAGAAAATCGAAAGCACAGATGGTCTGATCAGACATGGAGGTCACCGAAAACTCTACTTGTCTAGTCAGTGGACTTGTAGCCTTCTTCAACTAGACTTGAGGGGAAGACTTATGATGCGGTGATAAAGGGGGGCCCACCAGGTACAGGTCAACTATCAAGGTGGAGATTAAAGTCAAGGTGGTCAACGCCAGGGTGTCAAAGGGCTCACCTACGGTGGTCGAACAGAGGTCAACTATAATGGTCGGTCGGGGTAGACAATGTTCGATCGGCAAGAGGCTTGTCCGAGCTGCCCATCCCTCTAGCTTGGAACAATATGGTAAGATTGCAAGACGCTCAGTGCGGAGCGGTAGAATGCTAAGGAGGCCATAGCGCCTGCTCGATTGGGAGGATGCAATCTACTATACCTAGTCACCACAAGGAATAACAGCCGAGGCTGACCGAGTGAAAGAGTTTCGGCCGAGCAGGGTAGCTGCTCGATCGAACAGCGAGATCATTGACGTATCTCTCGATATTCTTTTGGGAGATAGTGTCGCTGACACGTGGCATGGTTAACAGGTGGATTGTACAGCAGAAGCTTCTACTGTCTTGTCAGGGATATGTATGTCCTGTTAAGGTATGATGTCAGAGACACTTTCCTGACAGGTCCTTTCATAGGACACATTGGAGAATGTATGCCTCGAGGAACGTACACGTCGCCCACCAGGACTCTATATAAAGGGAGGTCCATACACCGATGAAGTTACGCGTGATTCACTATTTGCGCTTGTGCTACTATTGTTCCACTTTCTTCTACAGTTCCGGTGACTGACTTAATGCCGGAGGGCTAACGTCGGAACCCCTTTCCTGACTCGACACTGATGTTGCTTATTTTGTAGAGCGGAGCACGGTCTACATCCAGTTAGCGCAATAGCCATATCTCCAGCTATCCACCTTCCCATTTTCAAACAGGATCAATAATAATTTAATTAATTTTAAATTTAATTATTTTACTAAACAATTTTGAATAATATAAAATTTAATTCGGTCACTTATTTACGCCCCTAATCCACTTTCTTCACCGCAACTGATCCATCAAATTTTTACTAGAAAATTGTTAACAAGTTATCCTCATAGTCATTTGTAATTTTTAACTAATTATATGTTTTCAATCTAATTAGAATTAAAATAAACAATAAAAGTAATTTACATAATGAATAAGAAAATGTTTCAATTAAACTTAAGGTAAAATAGTTTTAATATTATTATTAAATGGGATAAATAAAAAAAATAGTTATACTGAAATAAGTATATAAGTTGAAAGTAGATGAAAATTTAATTAATTAACCACAATCTTAATAATATTAACGACAAATTATCTCCATAGCACACGGTGATTAGCACATAGAAAATACAAATGCATTCATTATTAATTAATTAATCCGAGGAATCCGACGTCGCGCCGCTGCTCTTGGTCGGAGGGTACCCAATCCCATGCCGCGTGTACGGGAATACCACGGCCACCGCCCCCGCCACCGCGCCCAGCGCCGGCATCGCCGCCATCATCTCCGCCTTCATCTGCTCCCCGAACTCCGCGTAGAAGCACGCGACGGTGTCCGCGTCCAACAGCGACACCGCCGCGAACACCGCCAGCGCCAGGAGCGCGTGCACAAAGTCCCCCAGCCGGATCCTGTACTCGGACAGGTCCACGGAGTCGCCGGAATCCGGGTCCGAGAAGGGCCACAGCCCGCGAATGGTGGCGACGCCGTAGTAGAGCTTGCCGTCGCGGCCGGTGTAGCTGTCGGTGAAGGAGGAGAAGCAGCAGGCGGCAGAGCAGAGGAGGAGGAGCACACCGGTGAGCCACTGGTTGGCGGTCTGGCAGTTGCCTTTGTCAGTGAGGAGAGGGGTGAGAAACTGGTAGAGGAAGACGGTGCCGCTGGGGAGCACCTTCACCATGTTGCCGAAGCCGGCCAACGTCTTCTCTGCCACCGTATTCGGCGAGCTGCTTTTGCTGGTTAAGGACTCTGTTTGTTCCCCTGCCATGGTTAATTGGTCTATTCGCATGGAGAGACGTCGAGCACGGATGCATATTTATAATGCCTTATTATCGGACCAGTACTGGATACGGTTCAATCAAGAATTGAATGTGACCCTTCTCTAACTAGTCGCAAAATTTTAGATGTCTTCATTTAGTTCATTTAGTTCGTATTATCGTGTATGAAAGAAAAAGGCCTTTAGGTAAAGGGGCCTTTCGACTGATTCTTAAAACTAAATATAAACTTAGTGGATGGGGTGAGCTAACTCCCTGAATGTTGTTCTATCCTTTCTACATGTGTTGGATAAATTTCATTAACTTGACTTATTCAATTGAGAAAAATGCAACTACATGTTTGGGTGCAAGTTTGTTTCATTTCAGTTTTGATGGGCGTCATAATGAGCATATATAGCAGTGTGAGATGCGTGTGTTTGTATCTTAGCTCTCTACTTGTCTTGCATGAAGGAATGGAATTCTGTGCCATGGATGAGGAAGATGGATACGTAATATATATGTTCTGATTTAATTTGTGCAAGCAATTCCCTTATTCAGTTTTTGATGGACAGCAAATTAAAGTTGTCTTAGCTATATGTGTGCATCTATCTTAAT
Organism: Zingiber officinale; assembly: GCF_018446385.1. NCBI lineage: Eukaryota > Viridiplantae > Streptophyta > Magnoliopsida > Zingiberales > Zingiberaceae > Zingiber > Zingiber officinale. The sequence goes on from NC_055991.1 coordinate 104,626,375, forward strand.
TCTCATGACGTGTGAAGGAATACAATATTGCTGTATACTGAAGGCATGGATATGGAAGATTGGTCAGGAATATAATGCTGTGTTCTGAAGACATGGAAATGGAAGATGGGCCACCAAGATATTGTTAGTAATGGCCCCAAGAGTTAATTATGAGATGATTAGATTTATTGAATTATTGGTTTAATGGTTAATCTAATATAATAATTTAACCTATTAAGAGGAAAATAAAGAGATTTGAAGTTTAATCTGAATTAGACTCAATTGGATCCAATTATTGGATTGAGTCTAATTTGAATTAGATTTATGGAGTTAATTTGGATTGATATCTATGGAGTCAATTGGGATTGATAAGGTTCAATGAGTTAGACTCATTGAGTGAACTTGAATTCACCGAGGAAGAGGAAAGGTCAATTTTGACTTGACCAAAAGACTCTTTATAAAAGATGACTAAGAGTCAATTCATGAAGAAGATCAAGAGACAAAAGGGAGATCAAGAGACAAAAGGGAGATCAAGAGCTAAATGGACTTTTGATATTCCATGAGAGTACAAAAGAAGGAATTTTGACCATTGATGGTGAGATTTTTCATTATCTTGCTCCTCTTCTTCCTCATGGCCGAACCATTCTTCTTGCTCCTCTTCTTCCTCATGGCCAAACCATTCTTCTTGCTAGCACAAGAAGATGATTCTTCTCTGAAGCCGTGTTCGTGCGACGAACGGAGCATGTTCGTGTGGATACTGTAGAGGCGCGGACACTTGATCGTGCTGAGAAAGGTTGTTGCCGGGATTGCGAAGGGCACACATCAAAGGTATAACTATCATGAAACTAATTAGTATAGGATGCTTGTTTATTCTTCCCTTCGCATGGATCCTCTTGATAAGGAACTAGATGTTTTACGCTACGCTTTCGCGTATTTAGCGCCCTAGTTCCCTACAGTGGTATCAGAGCCAGGTTGCGAAGGGATATTCTAAGTTGTTAGAATTTTATATGTGATATAAAACTACATGATAGGTTTACTATGATCTACAAATTTTGAGTTTTGGCCATAATTGAGAATCTCGGCCAGATTATGAGTCTTGGCCAAAATTATTTTGTTGGGAACAAAACATAGTTGGTATTGTGACCAGCAAGGTCTCAACCATGGTGTTTTGTTGGGAACAAAACAAAGTCAATTTTAGGGCTTAGGGTCTCGTGTATGGCAGCAACTCATAAAATGGGTATGGTAGCGGGATTCCCGTGGCATTGCGACTCATAAGTCTTTGTAGAAATCATAGTAAATTTTATGTCATAGAAATATTGTGAATGTTATATGACATAGTACATGGTTATAACCTTTAACCTCAATGTGATTGGATGTGTGTGTATGTTGTAATTCATAATACGACCTACTTGTCTTGCCTTCATCTTTTATCACTCTTGTTATAAATTTAGACTACCCTCGAATGTAACTCGAGGTTTCTTTAGATTTTGTAATGTACAAATTAGAGAATAATTAGTCCACTGAACAACTTTGAACAACGGTGAGAAAAAGGAAGAAGGACAACAACACACGACGACCAAGGAGGCACTTGGAGAAGATGCTTAGCCCTAGGTTGACTTTTCGATCTTCTCATTGGCTTGAGAGGATCGTAGATTAAGGGGTCATAACCATGTCACGTTTCATTTTGCATATATGTTGATGTGTGCTATGATTGTGTGCTAAGTGTAGTTTCACCATAATTAGGTCATTTTAATATATGCCTACCAAAGTTTGGTACTCACTACTACCCCGATCATTTGTAGTCAGGTTTGCCAAAGTAAAGTGACTCGTTTTATCTTGGTAGAGTGCGACAGGATAATTATGATGTCCGACTATTGGACTTTGGATGTGACTTAACTAAGTTGAGTACTTAGAGGCATATCTCATACGATGAAATTCAAATTATACTAGTCTTGGACAATTAGCCAAATCTAACTCAAGATGAGTTATAATGTAGATTTCATAAGATGGGAAAAATGAACAAATAGTCTTGTTCACCTAAAGATACAAGAGTTACATAGGATGTAATTAGTAAACGTTGTCTACCTAAGTTGTACTAAGTCTTGGGTGATTAGCCAAAGCTAACTCAAGATAAGGTATAATATGAATCTTGTCCAATTGGTACACGTTGCCTACCTAATTTATACAAGTCTTGGGTGATTAGTCAAAGTTAACTCAAGATGAGGTATAATGTGGATTTTGTCCCATTTGAATGTCTTTGTTTTAGAGTTTAGAGCTAGTAGTGACTTGCTCCTACCAAACTTTAGAATTCAGTGGGAAAATCATTTAATTAAAAGGCCTAATTAAATGATCTGAGTATGATACTTTTCTACATTTTATTGTAGATCACCATGTCATCTAGTATGTTGAATACACTCTTTCTATGATCTATCCTTGATAAGGACAAGCTCATGTTGAATACACTCTTTCTGTGATCTATCCTTGATAAGGACAAGCTCAATAGAGCTAATTTCCTAGACTGGTATAGGAACTTGAGAATAGTTCTTAATCAAGAGAGAAAATTGTACATCTTAGAGCAACCCATTCCTGAAGCATCACTCACTAGTGCCACTAGAGTTGATAGGGATGCCTATAAAAAACATCAAGATGATGCATTAGATGTATCTTGCTTTATGCTCGCCACTATGAACTCTGAGCTTCAGAAGCAACATGAGAACATAAATGCTTATGATATGGTTGAACATCTTAGACAACTATATCAAGGACAAGACATGAGATTTAATATCTCTAAGACATTGTTTCAATGCAGGATGCAAGAAGGCAGTCCCGTAGGACCATATATACTCAAAATGATTGGGTATGTAGAAAATCTACAATGATTGGGATTTCCATTAGGCTAAGAATTGGCCACTGATCTTGTTTTGCAGTCGTTGCCTGAGAGCTACAGTCAAGTTATCATGAATTATAACATGAATGAAATTGACAAACCATTGCCTGAGATGTTGAACATGTTGAGAACTACTGAACTCAACCTTAAGAAGACAAAGCCTAGTACTATTTTGATGGTACAAAAGGGCAAAGGCAAATGGAAGCCCAAAGGTAAGGGTAAGACCCAAGCCAAAGGTAAGAGCAAGACTCATGCATTGAAACCCAAAGGTGGGATTGCTAAGGAAGGAACCTGCTTCCACTGTGGTGAGACCGGACATTGGAAGATGAACTACAAGTTATACCTAGAAGAACTAAAACAGAAGAGAAGTGAGACTTCTGCCTCAGGTATATATGTTATAGAGGTCAACCTATCTATTTCATCTTCATGGGTATTAGATACCGGATGTGCATCTCACATTTCTACTAATGTGAAGGGGCTGAGAAATAGTAGATCATTGACAAAGGGCAAAGTGGACCTATGAGTAGGCAATGGCTCAAGAGTTGCTGCTATAGCTGTAGGAACATATTCCTTATCTTTGCCCACTGGATTTATTTTAGAACTTGAAGAGTATTGTTATGTGCCTGCTTTAACTAAGAACATTATATCTGTTTCTTGTTTAGATAAGAAGGGCTTTTCATTTATAATAAAGGACAAATGTTGTTCCATTTATTTGAATGATATGTTCTACTGTAGTACACCTCTAATAAATGGACTCTATGTTCTAGATTTTGAAAACTCAATCTATAACATAAATACCAAATGGTTCAAGTTTAATGATTTGAACCAAACATATCTCTGGCATTGTCGCTTGGGTCACATAAATGAGAGTCGCATATTCCAACTCCATAAGGATGAACTTTTGGACCCATTTGATTTTGAATCATATGAGGCATGTGAATCTTGTCTTCAAGGCAAGATGACAAAGACTCCATTTAATGGACATAGCGAAAGAGCAAATGACTTGTTAGGATTTATACATACATATCTATGCGACCCTTTCAGAATAGCAGCTAGCCGAGACTACCATTACTTCATTATTTTTACTGATGATTTTAGTAGGTACAACTACATGTATCTGATGAGACACAAGTCAGAATCCTTTGACAAGTTCAAAGAATTCAAGAATGAAGTACAAAACTAACTTGGAAAGAGTATTAAGATGATTCGATTAGATCGAGGTGGGGAATACCTTAGCCAAGAGTTTTATAACCATCTTCTTGAGTGTGGGATCATATCTCAACTCACTCGACCTGGAACACCATAATGGAATGGTGTATCAGAAAGGAGAAATCGTACTTTATTAGATATGGTACAATCGATAATGAGCCATACAGATCTTCCTACTTCCTTCTGGGGGCATGCTCTAGAGATGACCGCTTTCACACTTAACCACATTCCATCTAAGGCTGTCATAAAGCCACCATATATGATATGGACTGGGAAGAGTCCCAAGATGTTTTTCATGAAGATTTGGGGCTGTGAGGCTTACGTTCGACGATAAGTCTCAGATAAATTAGAATCCAAATTAGACAAGTGCTATTTTGTAGGATATCCCAAGGAAACAAAGGGATACTACTTTTATAATCCCACACAAGGTAAGGTGTTTGTTGCCAGAACTGGTGTCTTTCTAGAAAGGGAATTTGTTTCTACCAAACTAGTGGGAGTAAAGTCGATCTTGAAGAAATTCAAGATGCATAAACAAGCACTGACACCTTGATGGAAACTGAACAGGAACCACAAGATGTTGTGGATCATGATGTTGTTACACCACAAGAAGTTGTGGAGCAACAACCTATTCAAGTAGCACAAGCTCTAGCAAATTTGATAGGACCCGTCGTTAACCTGAGAGATATTCTTTTCTCTTGTCTGACAATGGTGATTAGTGCTAGTTGGTCTCAACGAGCTTACATCTTATTAGGAAGCTACACAGGGCCCAGATTTTAAGAAATGGCTAGAGGCCATGAGACCAAAAATGGAATCCATGTACACTAACCAAGTATAGACTTTGGTTGATCCACCTGAAGGGATCAAACCCATTGGGTGTAAGTGGATCTTCAAGGTGAAGACTGACATAAATGGGCATGTGCATACCTATAAAGGTATATTGGTGGCTAAATGATTCAAGCAGATTCATGGTATAGACTATGATGAAACCTTTTAACCAGTTGCGATGCTAAAGTCTATTCTGATCATACTTGCTATTGCTGCTTACTATAATTATGAGATCTGGCAAATGGATGTCAAAACTATATTTCTTAATGAAAATCTACTCGAGGATGTGTACATGACACACTTAAGGGTTTTGTAGATCCAGAATATGATGGAAAGGTATGTAAGTTGCAAAGATCCATTTATGGATTGAAGCAAGCTTCTAGAAGCTAGAATCTTCGATTTAATGATGCAATCAAAAGGTTTGGTTTCATCAAGAATAAAGATGAACCTTGTGTCTACAAGAAGGTTAGTGTGAGCACAATCATATTTCTCATATTATATGTAGATGACATACTTCTCATTGGAAATGATATCCCTACTCTTTAGTCAGTGAAGACTTAGCTTGGGAATTATTTTTCAATGAAGGACTTAGGTGAAGCAGCCTATATTTTAGGCATCAAGATCTATAGAGATAGATCTAAACGATTATTTAGTCTAAGTCAGAGTACATACATTGACAAGGTGCTCAAACGTTTTGCCATGTAGAATTCCAAGAAGGGATTCTTGCCGATGTCACATGGTGTGAGTCTTTCGAAGACTCAATGCCCCTCTTCTACGGAAGAAAGGGGCCGCATGGATCAAATTCCTTATGCATCTCCTATAGGGTCTATCATGTACGTCATGCTTTGTATTCACCCAGATGTCTCATATGTATTGAGCATGACAGGAAGATACCAGCCAGATCCAGTTGAAGGTCACTGGACAACAATCAAGAATATTCTTAAGTACTTGAGAAGAACTCAAGATTATTTGTTGATCTTTGGAGGCGATAAAGAGCTTGCTATAAAGGGTTACAATGGTTGTTGTAAAGGGTTACAGTGGTGCAAGCTTCCAAATTGACAAGGACGATTCTAGATCACAGTTAGGGTATGTATTTTACTTAAATGGTGGTCTTGGGTATTGGATACTACAACGATTCCATCTCCTTCGAGGGATCATCGATATATGAGATGTGAGGATATGTAGAGAACTGAACAATGCTAACATTACGGATCCTTTGACCAAGGCTTTGGCACTGAGGAAGCATGATGGTCACACTAGGTAAATGGATATTAGATATTTTAGTGATTGAGACTAGTGACATAAGGAGAATGTTAGTGTAAGCCCTAAGAGGCAATCAAGAGTTGATTGACTTAGGAACATTTTGTATCATATTTCATTATTTCATTAAAGGGCAAAGGTTATGGTTATTATATTTATTTTAGTTCAGTATCGAATGGATAAATATAATAATGCCCTAAGTAGTAGGTTCTAGTCTATAACATATCAATTGGCTGAATTGATAGTGGGATATTATAGATATATAGAATGCTACTCTTAATTATTCCTAGTCAAGTATTAATATACAAGGATAATATTAATGCGTTGAGATTAGCATGTACGTCAACGGATGACTTAATCTCACAAGTCATGGATATGAGATATCAGGTTGACACATGGGTATATATTAGATAATATGTACTGAATTGACCCGAAATGAGAATGTTTCATGGATCGTTATATGAGTGTCATAAACATTCTCATGTGATTATTGGTATGAATAGTCCTTAGACCTAAAGTCACTACAGTTCCCTACATAAAACGTCACCTGTAACAGGGTGTACTATAAAGTCGATCACTGGGTATGCAATGAGTTATGCGGAGGGATATGAGTGATGTAGATGAGATTTATCCCTTCCATATGATGGAAGCAATATTTGTGGGCTCCTTGATTAGTAGGACACAAGAATGCATGGTCATGCTCAAATGAGTCAATATGAGATATTGAGCTTATTTGTTTTGAGTGTGTCTACTTGGAGATCAAGAAACATAAAGATTGATAAGAGGATGACATGGTCTATGCCTCATTGATCAATCTAGATATCAAGGATAGAGGGACTGAGTCATACTGTAACACACATAGGATCCCTAGCAATTTTATAAATTTTACCATGATTAAAATATGCCTTATGTGGATTGATCCGGTGGTAAAAGCCCGGGACCCCCTAACGAGGGGTCAACGCCACGTGGAGGTCAAATGGCCAAGTAGCCCGTCGGAGAAGGGTGAGCCGACCGGACTTGGAAGAAATGGACAAGACCGATCGGCCAACCAAGGGACATTCGGTAGTAAAAGACGCCCTGACCGGGTCGGAGTTCCGACACTCTGTCGAAACAGTAGTTAAGAGCCGAGCAGAAGAACCAGGAAAAAATGACTGCTAACAGTCTCTACATGGCGCCTACCGGAAATTTCCCCAGCACACCAATGTCAACGGCAGGCTGGACGCGAGGTGAGTGCCGTTCGGCCAGCGCGTAAAAGGAGGAGGGCCGGCCGGACGGACTCCCTGTCAAGCCGGTCGGACGCCCCGGATTATGAGCAGTAAAGAAGGGGGAATATCTTCTGACAGCCGTCAAGTCATATGGCCAGGCCATACTCCTAGTCTGACAACGGGGTGTCCTGTTGTCCCATCGAAGGCGCAATAGGACTGTCGCAGTATGGCGTCAGGTAAGCTCTCTGACAGGTGCATACCGGGGTATGGGCTGCAGACACATAGGCACCTCAGTGGAAGTGCATTAGTTCTTTCACCGCTCTATATAAAGAGCCTCTTACTTCGCCGGAGGTACGCACGCTACGAGTTTTGGAGCCCCTTTCTCTCTATTGAGCTTTGCCTAACTTGAGCGTCGGAGGGTCGCCGCTGGGAACCCCTTCCCGGCCCGACTTCTGTGCAGGATCGCCGGAGCTTCGGAGGCCTGCGCCATCGACTAGGAGAGCGCCACGTGCCCAGCGTCCTTTGGTTCGGCGATTCGGACAGGATCAATTTGGCGCCGTCTGTGGCAACGCTCCTGCATCCGATCGGAGACAATGGACGAGGCTGGACGCCAACATATGGTGACGCTTTCGAACGAGGAACTCACCGCTCTGATCGAGATAAGGGCCGCCAAGCTCGTGGAGCAAAAACAGAAAGCCACAGTCGAGCGGCCGGAGCAGCAAGCAACATCAGCGTCTGGCGGCCGAGCGGAAGAACCACCTGCCACCGTTGCATTTCCTCGGTCTCTGTTCCATACCCCTGAAGCCGTGGCAGCCCACCGGGATAAGGGATCTTCTTCGGATGAAATGCCTAGACGAGATAACAGAAAGGGGAAAGCCCCCCGAGCGGACGTATCGCCCGAGCGGATCAATCGCCAATTTTCAGAGGCTATCCTACGAGACCCTCTGCCAAAGCACTACGCGCCTCCGACGATCGACGAGTACAATGGGACAACCGACCCGGATGATCATCTGGGTAAGTTCGATTACACAGCTACTCTCCATCAATACACAGATGGAGTAAAGTGCCGAGTTTTTCTTACCACTCTCTCGGGCTCGGCTCAACGGTGGTTTCGGAGATTGCCAGACGGATCCATCACAAGCTTCAAAGATTTCCGAACGGCCTTCCTCCACCATTTTGCGAGCAGTCGACGCTACCAGAAAATGAGCGTGAGCCTGTTCGCCATCAAGCAAGAAGCCTGTGAATCGCTTCGAGCTTACATCCAGCGGTTCAACCAAGTGGCGATGGACATTCCAACGGCCACCTCAGAAACCATGATGAATGCCTTCACACAAGGCCTGGTGGATGGAGATTTCTTCCGATCGCTCATCCGAAAGCCGCCCAGGGACTATGATCACATGCTACACCGGGCGAACGAATACATCAACGTGGAAGAGGTACAAGCGGCTAGGAAAAAAGAAATTCCAACCGAGCGGGCTCCTCGGTAGCGGAGACAACCCATGACCCATCACCGCCTGAGGACCAAGGGCAAGCAATCCGATCCCCATGCCAGTCCCACGTGCAAGAGGTAGCCGCCGCCCAGCCAAAAAAATGGACCCGATGTTCCGCTCCTTCCACCGGACGGATCGCACAAGGATTGTCGAAGTCTTCCCTTCGTGTCTCATCCCGTACCCCGGAATGCCGGACGGCGGTCTCCCTCAGTCGACAGGCGATAAAGAATTCATGAAGCCGATCGGATGCGAGCTGATAGGCGACAGCAACAGACTCCCGATCGGCACCGTTCCCCAAGGCAGGAGAATCGCCGAGCGTCCAGAGAACGGTCTCGACCGTCCGCTCGGGAAGAGGAAAATAAAAGCAATACCTCCCGAGGCGAGATTAACGTTATTACTGGTGGGCCAACCGGAGGAGACTCTAACAGAGCAAGAAAGGCGAGCGTCCGGCAGCTCCAAATCCATGCCGTTGGCTGCAACCAAGAACGGGCGAGCGGACCCGAAATCAGTTTCGGGCGAGGGGACTTGGAAGGAGTTGAAGTACCCCACAACGATGCTCTGCTCATCAAAGCGGTAATAGTCAATTACACAATTCACCGCATATTTGTTAACACAGGGAGCTCAGTCAACATCTTATTCAAGAAGGTGTTCGATCAGCTGTAAATTGATCGAGCCGAGCTGTTACCCATGACAACTCCGCTCTACGGGTTTACGGGTAACGCAGTTCAGCCGATCGGATAGATCCGGCTGGCTACCTCGTTGGGAGAAGAGCCGCTCAGGAGGACAAGGACAACAAACTTTGTGGTGGTCGACTCTCCCTCGTCCTACAACGTCATTCTGAGACGACCGGCGCTCAGCGAATTCCGAGCGGTCGTCTCAACCTTCCATCAGAAGATCAAGTTCCCCGTGGAGGACAAAGTGGGAGAGGTACGAGGAGATCAGTTAGCAGCTCGGCGATGCTACATCGAGATGGTCCGAACATGCTCGGAAGGCGCCCCGGATCGAGGTAAACGCCATCACCGAAAAGCCACCCTCTTTAATTTATGAAGAAAAAGAGAAAGTGCAGATTCACCCATCCCGATCGGAGGCCACAACCTTTATTGCGTCCGATCTGGAGGAGAAGCAGAAAGAAGAGCTGACCCAATGCCTCCGACGAAATCATGATGTCTTCGTCTAGTCGACACATGAGCTGCCCAGAATTTCGCCGAGCATAGCGCAGCACGAGTTACATGTCCGACCGGACGCTCGGCCGGTAAAGCAGAGAAAAAGAGATTTCAGCGCCGAGCAGAACATCATCATCCGGGCGGAGGTGGAGAAGCTTCTGGAAGCCGACCATATTCGCGAGGTTCAGTTCCCGAGCTGGCTGGCGAACGTAGTATTAGTCTCCAAACTGGGCAACAAATGGAGAGTGTGCATAGATTTTCAGGATCTCAACAAAGCTTGCCCGAAAGATTTTTATCCTCTGCCCCGAATAGACCAGCTGGTGGACTCTACGGCCGGCTGCGAATTAATCTGTATGCTCGACGCCTACCAGGGCTATCACTAAGTGCCGCTCGCCCGTGAAGATCAAGAAAAGGTTAGCTTCGTGACGGCCGACGGCACTTATTGCTATAATGTGATGCCGTTCGGATTAAAGAACGCGGGAGCCACATATCAGCATTTAATGAATAAAGTGTTCAGAGAGCAGATCGGGCGGAACCTAGAAGTTTATGTGGACGACATTCTTATCAAATCCGTCCGAGCGGCAGATCTCTTCAAAGACATGGAGGAAACCTTCCGAACGCTGCGCAAATATAGAGTCAAGCTAAATCCCCAGAAGTGCCTGTTCGGAGCAAAAGGGGGGCGTTTTCTGGGGTACATAGTGACCGAGCGAGGAATCGAAGCAAATCCCAGCAAGGTGAAAGCCCTACAAGACATGCCGCCCCCAAGAAATACAAGGGAAGTGCAGCGTTTGGCCGGTCAGATAACCGCTCTATCCAGATTCATCTCCAAAACCGCCGACCGGAGCCTTCCTTTTTTCAAGATCTTACGCAAAGCTACAAAGTTTTACTGGGACGAAGAATGCGACTGGGCGTTCGAAGATTTGAAGGCATATCTGAATTCGCTCCCGGTATTAGCCAAGCCGACTATTGGTGAGCCACTTTGTATTTATCTATCCTCGACCGAGCAGGCAGTCGACTCAGCATTGGTGAGGGCGAGCGGAGAGGAGCCTGTGTATTTCCTTAGTCACATTTTAAAAGATGCTGAATCTCGCTACACTGGGCTCGAAAAGCTAGCTTTCGCTCTGGTCCTCGCCGCTCGGCGCCTTCGTCCATATTTCCTAGCGCATACTATTATTGTCAAAACCAATAGCCCGCTCGGACGTGTTCTACTAAATCCCGAGGCATTCGGACGGCTCATCAAATGGACGATAGAGCTAAGTGAATTTGACATCCAATACCAGCCCCGCTCGGCGATCAAAGCGCAATCCTTGGCCGATTTTGTGACTGAGGTGCAAAGGCCGGAGCCGGAAGCTATGTGGAGAATATATGTGGATGGGTCGTCCACTCGGCTCGGAAGCGGGATTGGAATATTGCTGCTCTCCCCACAAGAAGAAAAGATGTACCTATCCGTCCAGCTGGATTATAAAGCTACCAACAATGAGGCGGAGTATGAGGCCCTCATAGTTGACTTGCAGGCCGCCCGGCATGTGGGAGCCGGTCGGGTAACACTCCACTCGGACTCGCAGTTGGCCGCTCAGCAGCTCTCTGGTACCTTCGAAATCAATAGTGCTCGGCTCAAGCTCTACACTGAAGCCTTCGAGAAGCTCAAAGCTGATTTTCGAGAAGTTATTGTTCAGAAGATACCCAGAGCAGAAAATCAAGCGGCCGATGAGTTAGCCAAGCTCGCGAGCTTAATAACGCCGGTCACCATTCAACAGCCAATTGAAAAAGTACTGTTGGTGGCGCACGTCGACCGGATGGAAGGCCTCACATTTCCAAGCGACTGGCGGACGCCTATCATAGAGTTCCTCCGCTCGGGCGCCACACCATCCAATGAGTATGAAGCCCAGCTGCTAAGAAGGAGAGCCGGTCGGTTCACACTCATCGGCGATCAGCTTTATAAAAAGGCTTTCTCACGCCCGTTGTTGAAATGCGTGAGCTCGGAGGACTCGGCTTACATCCTCCAAGAAGTACATCAAGGATCGTGCGGAGGACATCCGGGCGGACGAGCACTAGCTAAGAAGATCCTACTAGCTGGATACTTCTGGCCGACTTTACAAGCAGATGCCGCTCGGACAGTGTCAACGTGCCTTTCATGCCAAAAGTACCATAACTTCAACCACCGACCGGCGGAAGAAATGAAAGCATCAACGGTTTCATGTCCGTTCGATCAATGGGGAATGGATATTGTTGGTCCATTCCCGATGACGACCAGGTAGCGGAAATTTTTGCTAGTGGCGGTTGATTATTTTTCCAAGTGGGTGGAGGCCGAGCCGCTAGCCAAGATCACCGAACAGATGGTCAAAAAATTTATCTGGCAACACATCATCTGTTGGTTCGGCATCCCTCGCCGATTGGTCTCAGACAATGAGCGGCAATTCACAGGGAAGATGCTAGGGGATTGGTGCAAAAGCTACGGCATCGAGCAACACTTCACGTCCGTGGCTTATCCCCAAAGCAACGGTCAAGCCGAAGTGGCCAATCGGGAAATTCTTCGTATTCTGCGTGCTCGGCTCGACCATTTGGGAGGAAGTTGGCCAGATGAAGTGCCGGGCGTCTTATGGGCCATCCGAACGACTCCGAAGGAAGCGACGGGCATCACACCGTTCCATTTGGTGTATGGCGGCGAGGCGGTCATTCCGGTTGAAGTCGGTGTTGAGTCCGTCCGGAGGATGAGCTATGATGATGGCAACGCCGAACGGAGGAATATGGAGCTGGATTTGGTCGACGAGGAGCGAGCCAAGGCGTCCGTTCGGCTGATGGCGTACCGGCAGCGGATGAAGCAAAACTATAACCGCCGCGTAATCCCCAGATCATTCCAGGTCGGCGATCTCGTCTAGAAGAAAGTCAAGCCGGTCGGCGACGTCGGCAAACTGGAGGCACCGTGGGCGGGCCCCTTCAAAGTTATTGAAAAGCTCCGCTCGGGCGCATATTATTTGGAGGATGAAGCCGGGCGGCAGCTATATCGACCGTGGAGTGCAAATCATCTCCAGCCTTATCGAGATGGATGAAAGGTGCACGAATGTAATTCATTTTTGTGTATATGCTAGTCGCCTGTGTACTTGTAATGCAGGAAGCAAAAAGATGAAAACACATTGAGCATCCTCCGCCGAACGGCTTATTGCGTGAAGACCTCGTGCCGTTCGGCCGGGGCATATAAATATACGAGACGAATGCTCGAGGACGAAGACCCCGCGCCGTTCGGCAGGGGGAATTGTATCCGAGCCAAAGGCTCTATATTGAAGGCCCCGGACCGTTAGGCCGGAGGTATATTAAATGAGCCGCACGCTCGATATCGAAGACCCCTCGCCCCTCGGCAAGGCATATATAATCAGTTAAAAGTTAACCATAAAGACCGTCGAGCTCCGACGTTAAATATCGAGAGACGAGCCGGCGTCTATAAACGTCCGAGCGGAAGGCCGTCGAGTTCCGACGTTAAATATCGAGAGACGAGCCGACGTCTATAAACGTCCGAGCGGAAGACCGTCGAGTTTCGACGTTAAATATCGAGAGACGAGCCGGCGTCTATAAACGTCCGAGCGGAAGACTGTCGAGCTCCGACATTAAATATCGAGAGATGAGCCGGCGTCTATAAACGTCCGAGCGGAAGACCAACGTCGGAGCGGAAGACCGTCGAGCTCCGACGTTAAATATCGAGAGACGAGCCGGCGTCTATAAACGTCCGAGCGGAAGACCGTCGAGCTCCGACGTTAAATATCGAGAGACGAGCCGGCGTCTATAAACGTCCGAGCGGAAGACCGTCGAGCTCCGACGTTAAATATCGAGAGACGAGCCGGCGTCTATAAACGTCCGAGCGGAAGACCCTCGAGCTCCGACGTTAAATATCGAGAGACGAGCCGGCTTCTATAAACGTCCGAGCGGAAGGCCGTCGAGCTCGGACGTTAAATATCGAGAGACGAGCCGGCGTCTATAAGCGTCAGCGGAAGACCGCCGAGCTCCGACGTTAAATATCGAGAGACGAGCGGCGTCTATAAACGTCCGAGCGAAGACCGTCGAGCTCCGACATTAAATATCGAGACGAGCCGGCGTCTATAAACGTCCGAGCGGAAGACCGCCGAGCTCGGCGTTAAATATCGAGACGAGCGGCGTCTATAAACGCCCGAGCGGAAGACCGCCGAGCTCGGCGTTAAATATCGAGGACGAGCCGGCGTCTAAACGCGCCGGGCGGAAGGCCGTCGAGCTCCGGCGTTAAATATCGAGGACGAGCCGGCGTCTTAAACCGTCCGGCGGAAGACCGCCGAGCTCCGGCGTTAAATATCGAGACGAGCCGGCGTCTATAAACGTCCGAGCGGAAGGCCGCCGAGCTCCGGCGTTAAATATCGAGACGAGCCGGCCTCTATAAACGTCCGAGCGGAAGGCCGCCGAGCTCCGGCGTTAAATATCGAGACGAGCCGGCGTCTATAAACGTCCGGCGGAAGACCGCCGAGCTCCGGCGTTAAATATCGAGACGAGCGGCGTCTATAAACGCTCCGGCGGAAGACCGCCGAGCTCGGCGTTAAATATCGAGAGACGAGCCGCGTCTATAAACGCTCCGGCGGAAGACCGTCGAGCTCCGACGTTAAATATCGAGAGACGAGCCGGCGTCTATAAACGTCCGAGCGGAAGACCGTCGAGCTCCGACATTAAATATCGAGAGACGAGCCGGCGTCTATAAACGTCCGAGCTGGAGACTGTCGAGCTCCGACGTTAAATATCGAGAGACGAGCCGGCGTTTATAAACGTCCGAGCGGAAGACCGTCGAGCTCCGACGTTAAATATCGAGAGACGAGCCGGTGTCTATAAACGTCCGAGCGGATAGCCAGTCACAAGATACAATCAACGATAGGCTGGTTATACGGTTGAGCGGCTCGCTTATCAAAAATGTACGGAAAACCCCTTTGGGGGTAAGGCACAAAGAAAAAGTTGGTCAACGGAAGTTAGGGATATTAGCATGTAAATGCCGAGCGGTCACGTCCGAAAACCTAGCGGTCGCACGGTCTCATGATAGATGTCATTAAGACGATCGAATTGAGTCGGACAGAAGCGTGGTGCCGAGCGGAAAGGATATAAAGAACACTTTGGCATGACGAGGGAAAAATGCCTTGCTAAAACAGAAGTGAAAGGAGTAGAAGGTCATCTATTACTCATTAGGTAAATCAAACAAGTCATTACAGAAATAAGTTGGGCCGAACGACGGGAATACAAAAAAGTTCATAAAAACGCTCCTCACACATCAAAATCAAAAAGAGCGTCGGGGATGGAGTCCATCACGCTCGCGAGGTCCTCGGGGATGGTCAGCTCGGCAGGTAGATGGCCTTTGGTCTTCAGATAGCCCACCGCCGCCTTGATCGCCTCCTCGAAAGTGAGGGATATCTTGTCGGTAAACTTCTCTCCGAAGTCTTCCGAGCGGAGGAACACCTTCCTCCCTTTTTCGGAGCGAGCCGACTCCCCCTCTTGATATTCTTTGAGTGCGGCGTGGGCAGCATCACTGGCAGCTTGGAGATCCTTCAAGTCTCCATCAAACCTTTGGAGATCGGCCGAGCGACTCTCCTTCTCGGTGGCCAGCAGAGCATCCAGATCCTTGATGCGTTGCTCCAGCCCTCTGATCTCCACCTTCATCCGGTCCATATCATCGATGGCCTGGCGCTTCCGGGTGGTCGCCGTCTTGATTTCTTTATCTCGTTGCTTGATCATCGTCTCAAGATGAACGACCTTGCTCGCCAGATCGGAAGCCCTTTTCCGCTCGGCTTCCAATAATTTTTTGGCCATCTCCAGAGCGGCCGTCGACTGCTCGGTGCCCCCCGCAGCTTTTTGTTTTTTCAACTCATCCTCCAGTTCGGCCAATCGATCGCTAATGGCGATCTGCTCCACCCAGTTCTGCTAGCAAATGTGGACAGGTTAAAAACATAATTCAAATACGCAAACAAAGAAACAGAGCATACCCCGGTGGCCTGTTGTAGGTTGCTGTCGCCGAGCTGTCCGGGAGTCATCTTGGCTATTCGACGCCGAGCGTCCACCCAAGCTTGGGCAAGAGGGTCCGTCAAGGTAATCTGCTGCTCAGGGACCATTGGCCGATCAGCAGCAGCCATGTACGCCTCCAAAGGAAGGCGCAGAACGGTTTTAATTAAATTCTGGCCGCTCGGTTCGCTCTGAGAAGCAGCAGCCTTACTAGATGGCTCACCGGTGGACGAGGAAGGAAGCTCGCCCAAACGCCTGATACGGCGCCGGGTTCTTGAAGGGCTGGAAGGCGGCACCTCAGAGCTGGCCCTCGGAGAGCCATGAGGGGTCGGGGTACTCTCGAGAGAAACCGTCCTGGGCAGCACCGGAGCATCCGCGCTCCACTCGGGCTGTGGCTCGTCAAGTGGAGTGGAGGCAGACGTAGATTCCGGTCGTCAGCGCTTCCGAGTGACTAGCGGAACATCATCTGCCGAACGGCCCTCTACCTCAGCTTGGTTGGAAGGTTCAATGCCCCCGCTGCCTCGTCGTGAGAGGTAGCAGCGGCTAAGGCTTCAGGGACCTCCTGAGTCCCCTCACTTGCTTCGCCGGTCGGATCAGCGGATCCAAGGCCCTGATCGACGACCTCCTTGTTCTTCACCGCCTCAATCTGAGCGGCTTTCAGCTTGAGCTTTTCGGTTGCCTTAGCGCGCCACATGACTCCAGCTGCAGAAGCAAAAAATAAATCAGTTAGAACAAAACAAACGGGAAGATAAGGAAACTTACTCATGCCGCAGGGCAGATCGGCTCTGGTAGAGGACAAGCCGAATATGTGCATTACTCCCGGGAGGAGTAGCTTGCCAATATGATAGCGCTGACCAACTAGCCGTTCGGCTGCATGAAGGTAGGCCGCGTCGCCTCTAAACTTGCCGAGCTCCGGTTGCGTTGGCATAGCCGTCTGCCACTTGGTGCGAAAAGTTGGCCGCTCGGGAAAACGTATATAGAAAAAATGCTCCTTCCAATGTTTGTTGGAGCTCGACATGCTATCGAAGAGGACGAAACCTATCCTAGATTGAAAAACAAAAGTTCCCCACTCGGCCTGCTTGGGATAGTAGAAGTAGTGGAAAATTTTTGGGTCTAAGGGGATGCCGTTCAGTTTGAATAAAACTATCACTCCGCTCAGCAGCCTAATTGAGTTGGGAACTACCTGGCCGAGCGGAATGCGAAAATAATTACAGACTTGTAAGAAAAACTTGTGGGGGGGGGGGGGGGGGAAACGCAGTCCGGCCAGAAATTGGTCTCGGAAGAAAAGAACAGTGCCGGGCTGCGGTTCATGAGGCCGATCGGCCGGTGTGGCTAACACTATTTGGTGGTCGGTCGGCAGGTCGTAAGTCCGAACGAGACGTAATGCGTCTTCCTCATCAAAACAGCTCTCCATGGTCGTGTACCATAGACCCGGAGCGCCGCCGGTCGACTGGGAGGTGCTAGTCATGGTCGAAAGACGAGAATACGGGACCAAAAGGGAAGGTTCAAGCAAGGAATGGAGGAAAACCGACTGAAGGAAATGATTAACCGAAAGAAGAAAATGTGGGGAACAAGAAAGAGGGTCTTACGAGCGGGAAAGATGATCGACGGGGGCCTGGGATTTGCCGAAAGTGGAGGGGCGAGGTCACCAGAGAAAAAAGCGAGCAGAGAAGCGCCGGAGGAGGATGAAGCAACAAGGCGGCGGAAACGGAGTCGCGGGCTTTATATCGCCGTCCGGGAGCAACCTCCACCGTCCGATCCAGGTCGTCGATAACGAGGCCATCATCCAGCCGTCCATTTCAAACGGCGGATGTCCCATCGGAAGTGACGCCACCGCCATACGCTGACAAACGCATGATCGGCACGTGTCAGCGGGATACTGGCCGCATTTAATGAGCTCCCCTTACCGTGCACAGTGCACGTGATGAATAGTAGAGGAGAGCATCGGACATGGAGTCCAAGAGACCACAAGGCACGGACCAGATACCGCCGAACGGACGAGCATCATTAGGCCTGGCCGAGCGGCCCAATGCAATGATCGTTCTGTTAGATCGGCAGTCCAGTCAGTCGGACTTCGCCTCCTTCGACTAGACTCGAGGGGAAGGCAAGTGATCCGGTGGTAAAAGCCCGGGACCCCCTAACGAGGGGTCAACGCCACGTGGAGGTCAAATGGCCAAGTAGCCCGCCGGAGAAGGGTGAGCCGGCCGGACTTGGAAGAAATGGACAAGACCGATCGGCCAACCAAGGGACATTCGGTAGTAAAAGACGCCCTGACCGGGTCGGGGTTCCGACACTCTGTCGAAACAGTAGTTAAGAGCCGAGCGGAAGACCCAGGAAAAAATGACTGCTAACAGTCTCTACATGGCGCCTACCGGAAATTTCCCCAGCACACCAATGTCAACGGCAGGCCGGACGCGAGGTGAGTGTCGTTCGACCAGCGCGTAAAAGGAGGAGGGCCGGCCGGCCGGACTCCCTGTCAAGTCGGTCGGACGCCCCGGATTATGAGCAGTAAAGAAGGGGGAACATCTTCTGACAGCCGTCAAGTCATATGGCCAGGCCATACTCCTAGTCTGACAACGGGGTGTCCTGTTGTCCCATCGAAGGCGCAATAGGACTGTCGCAGTATGGCGTCAGGTAAGCTCTTTGACAGGTGCATACCGGGGTATGGGCTGCAGACACATAGGCACCTCAGTGGAAGTGCATTAGTTCTTTCACCGCTCTATATAAAGAGCCTCTTACTTTGCCGGAGGTACGCACGCTACGAGTTTTGGAGCCCCTTTCTCTCTATTGAGCTTTGCCTAACTTGAGCGTCGGAGGGTCACCGCCGGGAACTCCTTCCCGGCCCGACTTCTGTGCAGGATCGCTGGAGCTTCGGAGGCCTGCGCCATCGACTAGGAGAGCGCCACGTGCCCAGCGTCCTTTGGTTCGGCGATTCGGACAGGATCATGGATTGTTCCAAAATAAAAAAAAAATAGAACCAAAAAGAGGCATGACCAAGGTTTGAACCTTGGACCTTGTGTTAGATGCATGTATGTGATAACCAGTAGCCCCAGCAGGGGTGTGCTGTTAGGAAAAGAAGGGGAATTGTAGTTAAGGTGAAGGCCTTTCATTTAGAAGGAGACTTAAAAGGAAAAGTTGGAGTTGCCTTCTTCCTCTCTAATGGAAAAAAATGAATTTGCCTTCTTCCTTCATTCAACATAAATAAGAAAAAGGGAAAGAGAACTTCATTTTTTCTTCTCTTTTCTTCCTTCCTTCTTCTCTCCACCGAAAAACCAAAGCCTCACCCTCACCATTGCCGAAACCAAGCCAAAGAAATTCTTCTAGGAAAAAGTTTCAAGAAGCAAAGGGTATTCTCTTAGTAAATTAAGCGAGAGGATGTAAGTATTCCCTCACTTGCAGTACAAGTAGTTCTCGTACACTTTATGTTTAAAAGTTGTTTGAAAAACTTAGGGATTTCCTTGCAAGTTTTGGCCAAGATAAGGAGTTGTGGTCACTAAGGTTGTCAAGTTTACAACTTATGCTTCATGTTGTAACAAAAAGTCTAGAACCTCACTCTTGAGGTTTCGGCCAAGATGGAATACAAGGTTTAGAGTAAAATTTTAAGACCTAATCATGCTTGTTTATGCTCCATCATGATGTATGATCTATTATATGTTGTTAGTTAAGTTTTCATGCTACATGTTGTATAACCAAAACTTAGAACCTTACCTTAGGTTTCGGCCAAGGATGAACATAAGGCTTAGAGCAAGGTTTTGAAATCTAATCATGCTTGTTTATGCACCTTCATGATGTATGATCTATTATATGTTGTTAGTTAAGTTTTCATGCTACATGCTGTATAAACAAAACTTAGAACCCTACCTTAGGTTTCGGCCAAGGATGAACATAAGGCTTAGAGCAAGGTTTTGAAATCTAATCATGCTTGTTTATCCTTCATGATGTATGATCTATTATATGTTGTTAGTTAAGTTTTCATGCTACATGTTGTATAAACAAAACTTAGAACCTTACCTTAGGTTTCGGCCAAGGATGAACATAAGGCTTAGAGCAAGGTTTTGAAATCTAATCATGCTTGTTTATGCTCCTTCATGATGTATGATCTATTATATGTTGTTAGTTAAGTTTTCATGCTACATGTTGTATAATCAAAACTTAGAACCTTACCTTAGGTTTCGGCCAAGGATGAACATAAGGCTTAGAGCAAGGTTTTGAAATCTAATCATGCTTGTTTATGCTCCATCATAATGTATGATCCCTTGTCTATGGTTAGTTTAAGTTTTCATGCTTTTTGTGGTAGTCAAAGTTTAAGATCCTTACCTTTAGGGTTCGGCCAAGATTAAATGGAAGCTTTAGGGAAAAGTTTTGAGCCTAACTATGCATGTTTATGTTTTCTTATGATGTATGATTCTTGATATATGGTTAGTTTAAGTTTTCCATGCTTCATGTGAGGTTAAAAAATAAAATAAAAAGAAAACCTAGAACCCTACCTCTAGGTTTCGGCTAGGCTAAGATTTAGGGTTATAGGAAGATCAAAACCCCAATCATATATGCTAATGATTTCTTATGATGTGATATGGATTTTATGTCATCATGCTATTTGTTATGTGCACTTTATGCTACTATGTTATGCAAGGCTTATGTATGATGAAAAGCCTAAGAGATGCTTCCCTTAAGTTGGGACTAAGAGCACTCTTCATGATATGACAAGAATATGATATGTCATGATATGACAAGAACATGATATGCTATGATATGATATGATATGAAACATGATATGTTATATTACTTTGTATGGCTTGTACCAGGGATGAGCTCCTAAGTTGCCCCTAGGTCGACGGTCTATGAAACGGACCTAGTAAAAGGGATGGGCTCCTAAGTTGCCCCTAGGTCGATGATTTATGAAACGGGCCTAGTTCCTAGTAGGTTCAAGATTTGCTACCTTGGATCTACTTAGGATGCGCACATTTATGTATGTATGTGATACAAAGTCGGGCCCTCATGATGAGATTATGTTTAAGTATTTATATGATATATATGTTTTCAAAGGACATCTTGCATATACTCATTCACGATGCATGTTTTCAAAGGACATCTTGCATATGCTTATTCATGCTAAATGTTTTCCTTTATGTTTTAGTAAGATGTTCCTTTTTGGAAAAAAAAATAAGTTTATGATGCCTAGATGATCATGTTATTACTATGTGTATAAACTCTCACATGTTATGTTATGATTTACTTACATGAGTATGACTCTACTTTATGCTAGTATGCAGATTTATATCTAGAAGTTGGTTAAATGAACATGTTACCCCTTTATGTTTAGATGCATGATTCATGTTTTGTGAGTAGGAAAGAATCTAAAGAATCTTACTAAGCCTATGTGCTTATAGTTTAATTTCCCTTGTACTGCAGATAAAAGAAAAGAATGGTTGAATTAAAAGGGAGCAGCAGGAAGGGCAAGAATGTGTGTGGTAGTGGCATGGTGGAATAAATTTGCTTAATGTTTCTATGTTCTAAAACTTTACGTATGATGGATGATATTTATTGATGTCTACTCACTATGAACTTATGTTTTTATGATCTCTGATAGTATGCTTATTTCAAGTAAAATGCTATGCATCATGTAGCAAGTAGTAGATGTTAGATCAAGTTATGAATGTTAACATGATATGTTGGATATATGATCCTATGATAATGAACATGTTTCTATGACAACATGATTGTATGCTTAAGTTAGTTTAATTTGTTTCAAAAAAAATAACATTATTTACTTCTGCTGCCATGTATGTATGTTTTCAAGTAACCCCCATCCTTTCGCCCCCCCCCCCCCCTCTCCCCGAGTGGCGGGGAAGGGCGGGGCGTTACACATACAAGATAATAGTCACGGACATGTTAGGTCAGATCTCTATTTTCTCATCACTTAGGTAGCAATGATGCATTACTAGATGACATTCATTGTTATGTATCTAAAGTAGTTTTAGATACATTACTAACAGTACGAGAGCCTATTGGGTCACACACAAAGAACATGTTGGTTTGGCAATAGGTATTTTAGTTTGACTAAAATACTGAGGATCTTAAGATTAATGGGTTAATCTAAAGTGTTGGCATCATCTTTGTAATGATTGACACTAGTGCTAGTGGGAGATTGTTAGTAATAGCCCTAAGAGCCAATTATGAGATGATTAGGATTATTGGGTTAATGGTTAATTCAATATAATAATCCAACCTATTAAGAGGAAAACAAAGAGAAGTTTAATCCGAATTAGACTCAATTGATCCAATTATTGGATTGAGTCTAATTTGAATTAGATTCATGGAGTCAATTTAGATTGATGTCCATGGAGTCAATTGGGCTTGATAAGGTTCAATGAGTTAGACTCATTGGGTGAACTTGAATTCACCAAGGAAGAGGAAAGGTTAATTTTGACTTGACCAAAAGGGAAGAGGAAAGATCAATTTTGGCTTGACCAAAAGACTCTTCATAAAAGATGACTAAGAGTCATTTCATGAAGAAGATCAAGAGGCAAAAGGGAGATCAAGAGTCAAATGGACTTTTGGTATTCCATGAGAGTACAAAAGGAGAAATTTTAACCATTGATGGTGAGATTTTTCATTGTCTTCCTCCTCTTCTTCCTCATGGCCGAACCATTCTTCTTGCTCCTCTTCTTCCTCATGGCCGAACCATTCTTCTTGCTAGCACAAGAAGATGGTTCTTCTCCGAAGCCATGTTCGTGCGACTAATGGAAAATGTTCGTGTGGATACCGTAGAGGTGCGGACACTTGATCGTGCTGAGAAAGGTTGCTGCATGGATTGCGAAGGACATGCATCAAAGGTATAACTATCATGAAACTTTATATAGGATGCTTATTTATTCTTCCCTTCGCATGGATCCTCTTGATAAGAAACTAGATATTTTTCGCTGCACTTTCGCGTGTTTAGCGCCCTAGTTCCTTATAGATATATCCATATACAGCAAATTAAATATTCATCCTTTGTCATTGACAGTAGCATGTTGAATCTATAATAGAACAAGACAATTCATGATTTTTTCAGTAATTAAAGTGGTCTATACCAACTAACCATATTGCATGGACCAATCCCATAGGTCGAACTGCAAATCGATTGAGTCGAATGATCTAAGCTAGTCATGAGGGTCGATAGGGTTGATCGTTTCAGCTCGACTGCTACATAACTCATAATCTAATGACTGTAATAATATGCTTTTGGTCAATAATCTATATATCCTTGGTGTTGAGCCTATTCTTCGATGGAATTTAAGATGAAAATTTTGAGACTTAGGTTTCATTTACTTTCTATCAAACATATTCAATGATATGCTCTTGTTGCCAAATTCAGCTTCAAAGAGACTTTCTGAATCATAAAAGTTCAGTATTATATGTCTGATTTACTGTATGACAACTGATAACCCAACTATATATAGAATTGGAAGTTGATTATATTGGCATCAAAATCTTTGTACTATGAGACCTCCCTTGTCCTGATCAACCCCCAAGCAAGAGAAGGAAGATTTAGGTACTTATTAGTGTTGGGCAATCTTGTTGACAAAGATACAATGGAATATGTTGAATTGAAATTGTAAATCAACTTCAGACTTTATCTGTGAAATGACCTAAACAGATAATCTCAAACTATCAGATAAACTCCTAGTTCAATCGAGCTACTCTTAGTGATTTATGAGTCCAAGTGGGAAGTTGTTAAGCTGCTCTCGTATGCTTTCGGAGTGTCGTGAGGTCCGAGTGACCCGATCGCTTCCTGAGTCCAAGTGAAATTTAGCTAGTCAAAGCCTCTTGAGTGTCCAATCGGGATGTCTAAAAGCAATAATAGATACATGGAATTTAATCAATCATGCATCAATCCAAGATATAGCTATCATCAAGCTTTAAGGTAAAAGTGAAATCTGAATACAACGGCAAGAGAATGCTCTAACCTGAATTCATCGCATTAGCCATTGATCTTACTTGTCACCGAAGTTCCTACAAGTATAGAATGATCTTCTACAGGAGTTGGCGGCAATTTATAGTCATTTTCAATGGAGAAGAGAGGAGGGAGATGAAGAAGCTCTATTGAATCAAAGATTCAGGATTATGTCCTAATCAATGAGCTTCTTTCCTTATATACCAAGCTCATCCTATAGGAACAATTCACATAAAGTTCATACATCATTAACAAGCCTTTAATGTTAATCAATCAGGTTAACAGATTATACATTAAATCCACATCCAATATCTTAAACCCCCCCCTCCCTTTCATGATACAAGCATTAGATCACTTAATTAGGGATTCATTTTCTTAATGACAATTAGTTGTGTGTGTTAATCAAGTGTAATCCCACCTTATGGAGATTAAGCTCACCCATATGAACTTCATCGAATTAAGCCCACTCATGTGGACTTAATCCTTCAATCTTCCACTTGGCTTATACTTGATCCCTTATACACCATACAACCCTTTAGTTGAGCTCAACATGTCAAAACTTTATAGTTTAAATTCCCCTTTAAATAATCTAGTTCATAAATCAATTAATACATGACTAAAAAAGTTAGAGTTACTATAACTGTAACAAGACATAATAGTAAGAACAATATTAATATCATTAACAATATAGATCATATGTAGATGTGTAGTACAAGAATGGTATGAAATGTGATTTATAAGTGTCCATTCTCAATAAGTCTTCCTTATGACCCAAACTGAGTCCAAATCATATTTACCAAAACTTTATGTTAAACCCTAGTGGTAAATCATGATTCAACATTATGACTCAAAATTAAGTCTCACATCATATTTACAAAACTAAATGCAAAACCGCAATAGTAAATCATGATATCCTTATATTCAAAGAGTCAAAACCATATACACATGTAAAGTTTTAGTACATACAATAAGCTAAAAATACATGTGTTCATTAATATAAAACATCATACAAAATACAGACTCCTACTAAATTGGTAGATAAAAAGGAAGAACTTCTATATTCAGTACATGTTGATGAAACACATTGGGTGGCAAACCCTTGGCGAGTGGGTCCACTGACATAGAATTTGTCTTTATATTCTTTATCATAATTTGACTACTTTCAACTCTTTCTTTAATCACTAGAAACTTTATGTTGTTGTGTTTAGACTTTGATGAACTGCGGTTATTCTTGGAATACAATTTTATGACATTTTTATCACAGTTGATCCTCAATAGCTTGTAAATGACCCCTATGATATGTAAACCTGTGATAAGGTTACACATCCATATCCCATGGTTGGAAGCTTAGTAATAAGCTATAAACTGTTCCTCCATAGTGGAAGTGGTTTTATTATCATATTTGGTCCTCAATGATCTGAAAATGCCCCCAATGATTTATAAACTTATAATAAGGTTACACATCCATATCCCATGGTTGAAAGATTCAAATCAAGCCATAAACTCTTCCTCCATAGTGGAAGTGACCATTAACATCTATTTGATGATTTTCCATGATATAGTCCCTTTCGCCAGCATGAAAACATAACATGAGGTGGACCTCCTACTATCTAAGAATCTAGCAAAATCAGAGTTTGAATATCTAATGATCTCCAGATGATCTTGTAAGTATCCCATGGAGGTTTGGATGTGATCAACCAAGTTAAGTTAGGTCATGTTGTCTTTTAATACCTTGTGTCTAAGTGTACAGAAACTTAGGAGCACAGGAAATTGAACGAAATACGTAGCTAGCGAGAAGGATGACATGAAAGAGAGTCCACGGGCTCTGTGCGTTCGAAGGACGAGGCGTTGCGGAAGAGGATGCTGGTGGACGAGAAGGAAGCATGCGACTTTTCCGAGGGACGAGAAGTCAGAGTGGAAGGTTACTCGAGAAGGCTAAAAATTGGGTTCGGGTGAGCCCTATTCCGGATGACTGAAATAACCCAAGCGAGCAGAACCGGAGCAGAAGACCCATATAAAAGTCAACTAGGAGTTGACTATGGTCCTAGCGCCCAGATCACCTAGGGCAACCAGGGCACCCAGGGTGCGAGCCTTGGTCACGGGCTGGTTCAGCCCGGTCCGAGCACCCGGACCATAAAACTTATCATTTGTCATGCTGTCGCGATCCGTTGCACCATGGATAAAAAGTTTATCTGCACCTAGGAGCTCGGAACCCTTCCAAGTGCCCAGATTAGGGCTATAAATACAGCCCTGATCCCAGTAGTTCATAATAACACTTGTAAATACTTTCTCTTTTTGGTTTAGTACTGTGTGAGTTGTCCACATTGTAAGAAGCTACTCCGCCCAAAGGAGATCTTAACAGTGAGCTTCATTTTTCTTAGATTAGCAATCCTCTGATTGCAAACCAAATAAATCTTTCCTGACCTCTTTCTTTTAATTAATTAGTTTCTTAATTCTTTTTGTACAAGTGTTTGTTTTAATCAAGCTATAAGATCAAGAAAGGTTTGAGTTTACATTTTCAGGGCTATTCACCCCTCTTTAACCTGCCGACAGGGACCAACAAATCTGATCTCTGATATGTTATCATGTAATTCTTTCATTCTTTGCAAATGCAGCATAACCCTCTTACAGCTTTCTAATGCTCTGGTCTAGTGTTACTCAAATATTTACCCAACATCCCCATAATATACACAAGATCCAGATGTGTACATACTTGAGCATACATCAAACTCCCTAATGTCGATACATAGAGGAATTGTTATATTTTCTTGGCCTCAACTTCATGACATGGACATTGTTGTAAGCTAAGTATATCACCCTTTGACATAGGAGTGTCACTGGGAGTATAATTTTGCATTCCATACTGAATGAGCATCTTTTCTATATAGGTCTTTTGTGATAGCCTAAGTGTGCATCTTGAATGATCACGAACAATCTATATGCCTAAGATAAAGGAGGCATCACCAAGATGCTTTATTTTAAATTTATTGGATAGGAATGACTTGGTTTCTAGTAGCAGGCCTTTATCATTGCTTGCAAGCAATATATCATCTATATATAGAATAAGTATAATAAACTTACTGTCACTGAACATGATATACAAATATTAATTAACTAGATTCTTCTTGAAACTGTATGAAGAAACCACTTGATCAAACTTCCGGTACCATTGATGAGATATCTGCTTTAAACCATAAATGGATTTCTTAAATACTAGGTGCTTTGAATCTCTTGATTCAAAGTTCTCTGGTTGCACTATGTATACATTTTTCTTAATGTTTCCATTGAGAAATACAATCTTAATATCCATTTGATAGAGCTCTAAATCATAATGAGTTACATGTATCGTGATTAACTTAAGGGAGTCTTTTATTGAAATCAACGAAAAGGTCTCCTTATAAACAATATTCTCCTTCTCAGGGAATCCCTTAGCAACTAGGCATGAATTATACTTTTTGACATTGCCATGTTAATCCCATTTGGTTTTAAATATTCATTTACAACCCACAGGTTTCATACCTCAGGTAATTTGACAAGTTTCCAAATGTTATTGTCAATCATAGACTTCACCTCTTCCCTTATGGCTTCGATCCATTTTTCTGGATGAGGGTATTGTTTGACTTCTTTAAATGATATGGGATCATCTTCCAACTCGATGCCAAACTCATACTCTTGAAGATATACATAATCACGAGATATTGTGAATCTCCTTTCTCTAATGGGTCTCTATGGTGTAAGTATCCTGTGATAGTTTTGATGTGATCAACTAAGAAAAGTTAGGCCGTGTAGGTATTTAACCCTTGTGTCTAAGTGCACAGGAACTTAAGAGCACAAGAAGTCGAGCAAAAGACGCAGCTATCGAGAAGAACAACACTAGAAAGAGCCGACGAGCTCGGTGCATCTGAAAGACGAGGTGTTATGGAAGAGTACGTTGGCGGACGAAAAGGAGGCTTGAGGCTTTTTCGAGGGATGAGAAGTCAGAGCAAAAGATTGCTCAAAGGCCAGAAAATGAGTTCGGGTGAGCCCTATTCCGGATGGCCAAAATCACCCAAGCGAGTGGAGTCAAAGTGGAAGACCAGGACCAATGCGAATGAAACCAGAGTAGAAGACCGGGACAAAAAGTTAACAGAATGTTGACTTTTTGAATTTGGGCGCCCGGACTCCAAGCGCCTAGGACCCTTCCTGGTGCCCAAAGAAGGTTTTTATCCAGAACGCGACGTGGCACATTCCGTTGCGATGGGGATAAAAGTTTATACCCTCAGGCACCTGGGACCCTTCTAGGCACCCCGATTAGGGCTATAAATATAGCCATGGTCCCAGAAGCTTAGATAGAACACTTGTAATAATTTCTCTTTCGATTTATCTTTCTGATCTAGTGCTTTAATTACTGTAAAGAGGCTTCTCCGCCTGAAGGAGAGTTTAGTGAGCTTTCAACTTCCTTGGATTAACAACCTCCCCGATTGTAACCAAGTAAACCCCATTGTGCCTCTTCCTTTTTTGTTTCTTTTTTTATGCAAGTGTTAATTATTGTTAAACTATAAAGTTGAGAAAGGTATTTTTGTATTTTTGTTATGCAAGCTATTTACCTCCCTCTAGCCATTCGCCAAAGGGACTAACACGTGGTGGTATTTGATCTTGAGTCAGTTGGGGGGCATGCTCAACCGTAGGAGGGAATACCTCTATTTGAACTAATGTACCTTTCAATTGTATTGGAGGGGGCACGAAAATATCATGGTCAACTACCCCTTCTAGTTGTGCAACTTTAACTGTATTTGGATGATAATCATTTCACTATCAGCTGCATTGGTAGTTACCATATTAGGATTACTAATATTTTGCTCACATGATATTTTCCTAACTTTATTGATCTCATCATTCTCAATAAATTTGGCATTATTAGTCTTAAAAAAGGATCTACTCAAGGGATTGTAAAACTTGAAACCTTTTGAATTTTCAAAGAATCCTACAAAATGGAAACTTACGGTTCTTGAGTCTAATTTCCATTCATTAGGCCTCAATCCCAGACATGAGATTCCTAATACTAGGTACTCTACCTGTCCACAACTCGTATGGGGTTTTCATTACCACCTTACTAAGACCTATATTCAATAAATAAACCACAGTCTTGAGTGTCCCACCTTACAAAGACTCTAGTATAAAAGAAAATGTAATCATACTTCTCATTGTATATTTTAGGGTCTGATTTCATTGCTCTTCTATACCATTCTACTGAGGGATCTTAAGCATGGTGTATTGCGCCATAATTTCATATTCTATAAGGTAATTCATAAATGACCTAAGACTTTGTTCATCTGATCCATCAAATCTACCATAGCATTCACCACCACGGTCTAATCTTACAACCTTAATATTCTTACCAAGTTAATTTTTAACTTCGATTTTGAATGTTTTGAACATGTCCAAGAATTGTGACTTTTTATGAATAAGGTATAAATATTTGTATCAGGAATAGTCATCTATAAAGCTTATAAAGTATGCTTGTATATTCCAAGAAACCTTAGGGAACAATCCACATATATTCATATGTATAAGCTCTAAGACTCTATTATTCTGTCTTGAACCCTTATTACTTTTGTTAGTCATTTTCCCATTGATACACTCAATGTATATTCTAAAATCTAACATATCAAGGGAATTAAGAATTTCTATTGACATTAACCTTTTTAGGCATTATTTGGAGGTATGCCCTAATCATCTATGCCACAACATGAATGAATTTTCATTTGTCACACCATACTTTACACCTATACTATACATCACAATATTATCCTTATGAGTTTCAGTGTCTAATTTGTATAGTTTATCAATCAAGAAACTAGTACTACATAAAATAGAATTTCAAAAATACTAAACTTTCCATTTCTAAATGAATAAGTGTATCCATATTTGTCCAAACATGAAGTCAAAATTAAGTTCTATCTAAATGGCAGCACTACAAATGTATTTTTCAAATTCAAAAGAACATTGTTCTTTAAACAAACTCAAAAGACATTTATCGCCTCTACTTTAGTCTTCTTGTCAGTCCCCATATAGATGAATCTTTCAGCAATAATTGACATTCAACTCCTAAGGTAACCCTGCATATTACACTTATATGAGTAGTTGCATCAATATCTATCCACTAAGTGCTATTAGATATAGTAACTAAGTTGACTTTTGAACTAATAAAGTTGAGAAGTTTATCTTTTTTTAATACATCAATTGACATATTTGGAGTAATCCCTCTTCACATGACCTTTTTTTTTTAACAAAAGAAATAAGTTGGACATGAAACTTGTTGGTTTTGCACCTTATGCCCTGAAGCCTTAATCACTGCAAGTTATTTACCCTTGATCTTACTTATCCTTTCTCTTCTTCTTGTTCGAATATTGAGATGAGGATGTAAAGTGAGCACTGTGAAATGTGTCATGTCTTAATCTCTCTTCTTCTTATACACACTGAACTATAAGCTCATTTAGTGTCCACTTCTCCTTTTGAGTGTTGTAAATTATCTTTAAAATAATGAACTGTGTAGGCAGACGCTTTCAAACATATCTAACTTTAATGTCTTAAGCCTTGTAACCAAGTTTTATATTTTCATGATATACTCCCTAATGTTACCCTCCCCGTTGTATTGCATGGACATTAACTACATAAAAAGTGCAGTAGTCTAGACCTTTCGTTTAAAGAAAATCGGTTTGCTAACTCCCTAATGAAGGTTTAGCATCTTCATTCTTAGTAATCGAACCACTAAGTGATTCAGGAATGGACATCTTCATGATCATTAGACTTATGCAATTTGATCACTCTCACTTGTCAAAAATCACCTTTTGATCCACTATGGAATCATAGTAAAAGGTACAAAATGATCATGTCTAAATGCAAAGTCTAAATCCATGCAACCTAATAATATTATTATATTTTCTTTCCATTGTTCAAAATTTCTACCGGTTAGCACAGGGATGTTGTTCAAATTAGCAGATATTGAGAGCACTACATAAACAAAAGTAAAGAACATGGCTCAATTTATCTAAACAAACAAGGCATGTTTCTTTATAGTTGTGCAGTAACAAAATGCAACAATCAAATATGTAACTTAATGGGTATTAATTGAGATACCTAAGGCAACATTACATTAAGTATTTAGACTAAATTGTAATTTGCTAGATGTACTCTCTAAATAACTCATAACTACCTTCATCTGCCACACAACACGCTTTCCTTTAGCTGACATGCCATGCTCATATTTAACTTTATGTATGAGCTTCCTTAGTTAACTTATATTTTGTGGCATCATTCACAATACCCTTGACTGGCCACATAGTTCTCCTTCCTTTGGCCCAACACACTACCCGCATGATCAAAAAGTTTAACTTAATTTATGAGCTTTCCTAAACATATATCTGGTATAAGACTGATTTTCCTTTAGGCCAATCACCCCTAGCATGGATGAACAACCCTCTATGCTAATACTTCTAACCTCCCCAATAGTTCTCACTTTGGTGATAGTATAGGTTCGACTAAGCAACAAGAGCAAAGAAGAATGTAGGAAAAAGAATTGATGAAAACTAAACTAAATTCAGTTATCAATTGATTGATGTCATCTACCAATCAATTAACACACTTCTCAATCGATTGCCAACAAGTTGCAATCGATTGACATGCCTTATATGCCAATTCCTAGATACACCAATCGATAGCATTCAAGTTCCCTGATAGACGCGGAAGGATAGTATTCATGAGTTCATCAGATTGGCCTAATTGATTGGGGATTACCAAACAATCTGCCAATAGATTTGGAGACCTTTTTATAATAGATTGGTTTGATCCAATTGATTCTGAGATCCTCTGTATCCAACCCAAGTTTCTCTAATTGATTGGCCCTTTATGGCAATTGATTGGTGTTAACCAATCGATCACCCAATCGACTTAGAGACCTCTATGCACAATCCCAGGTTTATCAATTGATTGGTCCTCATGGCAATCAATTGGTGAACCCCAATCGATTACCCAATTAATTCCAAACCTTTCTATAAGTATCCATGGTAGTTTTGATGTGGTCGACCAAGTTAAGTTACGTTCTATTATATTTGATGTCTTGTGTCTAAGTGTGCAGGAACTTAGGAGCACAAGAAGTCAAGTGGAAGACACAGTGGATGAGAAGGATAGCACGGGAAGGAAGCCGACAAGCTTGGTACATCTGAGGGAAGAGAAGCTGCTGAAGAGTACATCGGTGGATGAGAAGGACGTGCGTGATGTTCGAGGGATGAGAAGCTGGGGAGGAAGCCCGCTTTAGGAGAAGGTCGGAGTTGGGTTTGGGTGAGCTCAACTCTAGACAACCGGAATATCACCTATGTGAACAAAGATCAACTAAGTAGCTGATCTACCTCACGGAATGTGCCTTCAATAGAATGGGAGGCGCCTCGCATGAACAGTACAAAGGCACCTTCCAACCTGTTGGAGGTGCTTTCTGATGGATCGAAAAGAAGGGATAGAGAGGGGGTGAATATCACTTGTTAAAACTTTTTCTTTTGTAACTATTCATAAAATAAATATCAAAATAAGACAGCAAAAAATAAAATATCAAAAGAAAGGCAGTGACTCAGGCTATTACTTGATTCAGAGCCTATGTCGACTCCTACTCCAAGACCCGCGATCCTTGATTGCACCATTAGGCAATTAATTATAATTCTTATTCTCAAAATCTTCAGAAAGAAGTAATTCATACAAATGAAAAGATAGTAACATATTACTATCTTTTAGAAAATAAAATAATACAAGCTTAACTAAAATTATATCGATAATAGGTAGAAGATGAAACTCTATCAACACTTCTTGATGGAGCAACTTTCTTTTGAAGATGGAGTGTAGAGTAAGAGCACGAACAAAAGTTTTACATGGAGATAAACTGAGAATTGATGCCTTGCCTCAGACCTTGAGCTGCCCTTTTATAAGCCTGGTTTGATCGATCGAAAAGTCGTTCAGTCGACTAATTATTTCAATCAACTTATCCTCCTATCAGTCTACTGAACCCCTTGCTTTCCTTCTTCAATGAGATCCAATCTCTATGCATTTATTGTTGGTGCAACCTTACGTCAAGGTTGACCTGGTTGACCTGACTCGAGTTGACCTGACTCGAGTTGTATTTTGATGTTTGACTTAGGAAGATTGTCGGTGCAACCTTAGGTCAAGGTTGACCTAGTTGATTTGCATGTTGATGTTTGACACTCGTGGAAGAGTTGTATTCTTGATATGGGACAAGAATAGATGTTTGGGAGATTGTTGGTGCAACCTTAGGTCAAGGTTGACCTGGTTGACCTGATTCGGGAAAAAGTCCAAGTATGGAGACTTGGCACTGGAAAAGTCCAAGCAGGAAGCTTGGCACGTGAAAAGTCCTGGTGAGTGAAGCCAGGCAGTCGGGAAATCCTGGTGAGTGAATCCAAGTGAAAATCCTAGTGAGTGAAGCTAGGTGAACGAGAAAGTCCTAACTGGGATGTTAGGCAATTGGAAAGTCCTGGTGAGTGAAGCCAGGCAGTTGTGGAAATCCTGGTGAGTGAAGCCAGGTGAAAACCCTAGTGAGTGAAGCTAGGTGAAAGTCCTGGTGAGTGAAGCCGGGCAAGGGAAAATCCAGATGGATCAAGGGTGATCGGACATCTGGTGATGGGAAGTCCAAGTAGGTCATAGGAGTGATCGGATACTTGGTACGGAGAGAAAAGTCTAAGTGGGTAAAAGGGATTGACCGGACACTTAGCGGGGAGTCCTAGCAGGTCAAGGGAGTGACCGGATGCTAGGCGCAATGTACCAACAGTCAAGATTGACCGATGTTGGTTTGGACTTGGTTTGGGTGAAAACCATGAGTCGGATCGATCCGTGATCGATCCGGATATCGAGAATATTCTCGATCGGTCGGTGACCGATCGAACACATCGTAGCATATCAGTGTTAACCGATCGGTCGTGACCGATCGTGAGTCGATCGAAGCCGAACAGAGCGAGGCGCAGAGGGGCTGATCGGTCCGGGACCGATCAGATAAGCCTGATCGGTCCCGGACCGATCAGAGGTCGATCGGTCCATGACCATGGATGGAACAGAAGCGAAGGAGGAGGGAATGGATCGGTCTATGGACCGATCATGGAGCCTGATCGGTCCACGCCTAGCCGTTGTGACTCAGCGGCTGGGCTGGCCAGATTTCTTCTGTGTTTCTTCGTTTTCTTCGCAGGTTATAAAAGGAGGGCTGCTGCTGCGAGCCTGCTTCTTCCTTCTTCTTCCTTCTTCCTGTTCTTGGAGCTGCTGCTGTGCTCTTGAGCTTTGTTGAGTTCCGAAGCTTCGTGTGAGCTTCTTCGACTGGGTTCCTGCTGTTGTAGGCGTCTCGTGAAGTTGCTGCTTCAACCAGTCGACGAGAAGGCAAGCGTGTTTGTTTTTACATTCATATTGTCTTGTGCTTCTTTGTATTTTGTGTACTTCTATCTTGCTGTTGCAAGAGTTATTGTGGCGAGGTTTCTCCACCCACAAGGAGTATATATTAGCCGGTTCTCCGGGGACTCATCCACCGACGGATTGATAGGCTTCGTCCACCTTACGGACACGCCGAGGAGTAGGAGTTTTATCTCCGAACCTTGTTACATCGCTGCGTCTAAGGTTTGATTTCTCCATTTACGTTTCTGTTGTTATTTTTCCGCTGCGCTAACCTGATTTGTAGAAAGAAACGAGCGATTTGGGGCGGCTATTCACACCCCCCCTCTCTAGCCGAGTACGTAGGATCCTAACAAGTGGTATCAGAGCGAGGTCGCTCTTCATCGGATCAACACCCGTGGGAGCAAAGCTAGAGAATGGATCTCTATGGAGAAGACGTCACCATCCCACCCTTCTACGAATGCGACGACTTCGCGTATTGGAAGGTAAGGATGAAGTACTTTCTTATGACTAACATAATGAATTGGTTTTGTGTACAAGAAGGCTTTTCTCCTCCGGTGGATAGGGAAGGAAAACCTCTTGAGAAGAAGGAGTGGACCGGAGAACAAATTCACAAATCCGAAATCAACGAAGAGGTAACGAAAACAATTGAATTTTCATTACCTACTAATATTTTGTGTAAGATAGGTAAATACAACAATACCAAGGAGTTGTGGGATAACTTGGCCAAGTACCATGAGGAGAGCTCCACTTCAAGCCATGAAGAGAAGCATAGTGAGTCAAGTAGCTCACATCATGGAGGGAGCGAATTGGGAGTTGAGGGCTACTCAACATCCAAGGAAGAAGAGGAGGAGAGTTCCTCTTGCTCAAGTTCGGAGCAAGAAGAAGAAGTTTTCACCTCCGGAAGGGTTGAAGAAGAAAGCTCATCTCCACCCTCAACCCTAGGTAACTCAAGCAATTTAAGTTCAATTAAATTACACATTATGTACTTTGAGTGTAGGGAACATGGACATTACAAGAGTAAGTGTCCAAAGAGGGTAAGAAAGACTCCACCGGCGCCAAAGGTCAAGGAAGCCGGAGTCCCGAAACGCAAGGGCAAGGAGCACATCGTGTGCTTCCAATGCAAGCAAAGGGGACACTATAGGAGCCATTGTCCGAGGGGGAGGCAACCTCACAAGGGCAAGAGACCGGGCACAACGATAGGGGGAGCTAAGGCAAACCCTAAGGTAACCTCTAAGGTTCATTATTGCAATTCTAATAAAACTCATGCTAGTAGTTTTGTTGCAATTGTTAATAATGATAAGCATGTTAACTTTAGGAACCAATACATGTGCTTAGGAGCTAAACATGTTAGCCTAGGTAAGGATAACACTAGAAATATCAACCCTAGGATTAACGCTTCTAAAGTTAAGGAAAACCTAGGTAGAAATCCCAAGAAGACTAGACACATGCCTAGGAATATCTCAAGAGAAAATGACAAATTAAAACTTGAGGTATTAGAGAGAGAAAATCAAGTCTTGAGGTCAAGACTTGATAATTTAGAAAAGGCTCTTAAAAACATGGAGAAGTCAACTCTAGGGTTTAAGAGTCAAAATCTCAAGTCCAAGGACAAGAAAGGTTTGGGTCACAAACCTAAGTCCCAAATGGTCAAGCCCACTTACCACAATGTTCCATTCGATTATGGAACAAAACCTAGGGCTAGGAAGATCATTACCAAGGTTACAAGGGGAGTCACCCCTATAGTTGACCTTGACGAGACCCAAATGACCAAGGCTTCAAAGCCTAAGAGGGTCATTAGGAGGGTTGCTAGGGAAGTCATCCCTAGTGAATATTTAGTGAACCCAATGAGCTCAAATAGGTATTGGGTTCCTAGGAGTATCTTCTCTATCCCATAAATGGGTTAGAGAGTGTCAACTCCAATTAGAAGGGTAGTTAACCCAACTTTGAGGAAATTGACACTCAAGGAGCATTTTCAAGGTTTTGATAACCTTTGAAAATGAAAAAGAATTATTATTTACTCCTTGAAGAGTAAATTGTGCCATATTTGAAAAATATCGATTTTAATCTTATTTGGCACAATTTAAGAAAACCTAGAGAAATACCATAATTGGGATTTTGGTTTTCTCTTAGGGATATATGGGCAATCTAGGATTAGATTTTAAGTTAGCTAAGGCTAAGGATACTTAGATAGGGAATTTAGGTATTTTATTTGTGCTAACTTGCCATGATTGGTTGCCATATGCCATGCCATGACATCATATTCATTTTATTATCATTTGAAATGTCATGATAATGCTTAGGCTAGTTTATATGTCATGCTTTATTTAAGTTTTCAAACTTTATGCCATGACATCATGACATTGGCACATATTTTTACTTATGATATCATTATATGCCATGTCATCATCTCTTGCATTAAAATCAATGAAATTGATTTAAGGACAAACATATAATTTGATATTGAGATCAAATTGGTGTTTAGAAAATGCATGAGAACTTAGCCTAAGTTGACCTTAACCCATATCTCACATCAAATTGACTTGAATGTGGTTTGATACACCTTAGATGTGTGTGAGATATTAGGATCATGAGTTAGGATCAAGGTGCATTGTCCTTGTACCTAGATGACCCTAATTCAAGAAATTAAGGATCATAGGGAAAGCTTGTGTACAAGTCATGTACATCTAGCCCTAAGATTATGGTCCCAAATTTAAATGGTTTTAAAAGCATTTTAAAATTGATTTGAAAAACCTTGATGAAGCTTTCCTAGTGATAGCATTCATCATTGAACATTGTGATACAAAGTTGAGTTAAACTTGAACGATTTCAAAGTTTTTGAACTTTGTATCAAGATTGAAAAATGGAAGTTATTTTCATAGAAAACTATTTTTTCATGATAGTATATGTTATGAGGAATGTATCCTCAAAATTTCACAATTTTTCGAATTTTCTGGAATTTTCTAGGAGTTTCTGAATTTCGGGAAGGAAATTCAGAAATTCTGATATCAGAATTGTGGACCGATCCAGGAGGTGCCTGATCGGTCCAGATCGGTCTGCAGACCGATCCAGTAAGAACCAGAGAGCTTGGTGCGATCTGGTGAATGCCTGATCGGTCTGGGGACCGATCCATGGGTTTTCTGATCGGTCTGGGGACCGATCAGGGCGTGCCGAATTTCTGATTTTTCGGCTGTTGTCTGAAATTTCAGTTATGGAAATGGTGTTTTTGGATTACTAAAGGTTTGGAACTCACAAAGACATTGTTGGTGCAATGGTCAAGGGGGAGTTGACCTTTAGGGGGAGTTTTACCTAATTGTCAAGGGGGAGTTGACTATTAGGGGGAGTTTTTACTCCTTAAGACTTTTGAGGATTAGTGATATGGGATTATCACTAAGTTGATTGTTGAGTTTAGTATCAAGGGGGAAATTAAGAGTTTCAATGAAAGGTATGAGACTTTCATTAGGAAGAAACTCTTGACCTTGATACCCTCCTTTTTCCTTTTTGATATGTATCAAAAAGGGGAGAGTGTTCATTGGAGAATTATTGGAGAACCCAAGTTAGGTTATCGGATTAACCTAAGCTAGGGGAAGAATGTCAAGGAATGTTCGAGGAAGAACATTGGAATTCTTTTTTGATGTGTGTCAAAAAGGGGGAGAATTATTGGAGAACCCAAGTTAGATTATCGGGTTAACCTAAGCTAGGGGAAGAATGTCAAGGAATGTTCGAGGAAGAACATTGGAATTCTTTTTGATGTGTGTCAAAAAGGGGGAGAATTATTGGAGAACCCAAGTTAGGTTATCGGGTTAACCTAAGGGGAGAATGTCCAGAGAATGTTCAAGGAAAGAACATTGGACATTGGAAGATGATTGGAAAATCTAAGTTAGGTTATCGGGTTAACCTAACTTGATTATGGGTTTTGTCAAACATCAAAAAGGGGGAGATTGTTGGTGCAACCTTAGGTCAAGGTTGACCTGGTTGACCTGACTCGAGTTGACCTGACTCGAGTTGTATTTTGATGTTTGACTTAGGAAGATTGTCGGTGCAACCTTAGGTCAAGGTTGACCTAGTTGAGTTGCATGTTGATGTTTGACACTCGTGGAATAGTTGTATTCTTGATATGGGACAAGAATAGATGTTTGGGAGATTGTTGGTGCAACCTTAGGTCAAGGTTGACCTGGTTGACCTGATTCGGGAAAAAGTCCAAGTATGGAGACTTGGCACTGGAAAAGTCCAAGCAGGAAGCTTGGCACGTGAAAAGTCCTGGTGAGTGAAGCCAGGCAGTCGGGAAATCCTGGTGAGTGAATCCAAGTGAAAATCCTAGTGAGTGAAGCTAGGTGAACGAGAAAGTCCTAACTGGGATGTTAGGCAGTTGGAAAGTCCTGGTGAGTGAAGCCAGGCAGTTGTGGAAATCCTGGTGAGTGAAGCCAGGTGAAAACCCTAGTGAGTGAAGCTAGGTGAAAGTCCTGGTGAGTGAAGCCGGGCAAGGGAAAATCCAGATGGATCAAGGGTGATCGGACATCTGGTGATGGGAAGTCCAAGTAGGTCATAGGAGTGATTGGATACTTGGTACGGAGAGAAAAGTCTAAGTGGGTAAAAGGGATTGACCGGACACTTAGCGGGGAGTCCTAGCAGGTCAAGGGAGTGACCGGATGCTAGGCGCAATGTACCAACAGGTCAAGATTGACCGGATGTTGGTTTGGACTTGGTTTGGGCGAAAACCATGAGCTGGATCGATCTGGTGATCGATCCAGTGATACCGAGAATATTCTGATCGGTCTGGTGACCGATCAGTAACACATCAGTAGCATACTGTGTGTTAACTGATCGGTCTGGTGACCGATCAGGAGTCGATCAGAAGCCGAACAGGAGCGAGGCGCAAGAGGGGCTGATCGGTCTGGGGACCGATCAGCACAAAGCCTGATCGGTCCCCGGACCGATCAGGAGGTTCCCTGATCGGTCCATGGACCGATCAGGGATGGAACAGAAGCGAAGGAGGAGGGAATGGATCGGTCTATGGACCGATCCACATGGAGCCTGATCGGTCCACAGACCGATCCAGGCACTAGCCGTTGCGACGCAACGGCTAGATTTCTTCTGTGTTTCTTCGTTTTCTTCGCAGGTTATAAAAGGAGGGCTGCTGCTGCGAGCCTGCTTCTTCCTTCTTCTTCCTTCTTCCTGTTCTTGGAGCTGCTGCTGTGCTCTTGAGCTTTGTTGAGTTCCGAAGCTTCGTGTGAGCTTGGCGTCTCGTGAAGTTGCTGCTTCAACCAGTCGACGAGAAGGCAAGCGTGTTTGTTTTTACATTCATATTGTCTTGTGCTTCTTTGTATTTTGTGTACTTCTATCTTGCTGTTGCAAGAGTTATTGTGGCGAGGTTTCTCCACCCACAAGGAGTATATATTAGCCGGTTCTCCGGGGACTCATCCACCGACGGATTGATAGGCTTCGTCCACCTTACGGACACGCCGAGGAGTAGGAGTTTCATCTCCGAACCTCGTTACATCGCTGCGTCTAAGGTTTGATTTCTCCATTTACATTTCTGTTGTTATTTTTCCGCTGCGCTAACCTGATTTGTAGAAAGAAACGAGCGATTTGGGGCGGCTATTCACACCCCCCCTCTCTAGCCGAGTACGTAGGATCCTAACATTTATGAGCATATATGGTTTGGTCGATTGATCCCCTTGATCGGTCAACCGATCTATGCAGTTTTTCTGTTCACCAAGGTTCTCCATTAATTCTCTGATTATTCGGTCGATCGATCCCTTCCATGTTTGTTGTGCCTCAATTTGATCTCTTCCATGTCACCTTTGTTTAGTCGACCAATTTGTTGGTTTAGTCGATCGATCAGTCATTTTACCAAACTTTACTTTGGACTGCTCTCTATTCTGTATTAACTTGGTTCGGTCGACCGATCCATGGGTTCGATCTACCGATCAAACCGGTTCCTGTAAAATAGAGTTAAACAAAATATTCCTATAAAATAAAGTTAGGACAGTAATATATGATGCGTGAGTAGTAATTGATAATAAAACTGTCGTGATCTCAACTTGAAAACCTTCCCGATTATTTTAGTTGAATCAGTGACCTAAGGTTGTTCCTTTCTGGAACACAACCTCATCGCCGCTCCTCTCCAGTTGCTTACCTTAACCTACCTACTAAATATTGGTCCTTTAGACCTGTTTGGACTTTACCACTTAGCATCAGATCATCTCACTAAGGCTTCCTCTCAATACCAGATCCTCCAGACCTATCGAGCTTCCCTGCTAAGTGTCGAATCCTCTCAATCCACTTGGACTTCCTGCCTGTTTCCACAATCTACTAAGACTTTCCCAGTTGAGTCAACATTCTGTACACTTAGTTAATTTGTTATATCACAACAATACTTAACTTGAACCTTTGACAACATCAAAACTCAGGTTCGATTCTGGTTCACCCTGCACCAACAATCTCCTACTTTTTTATGTTTAGCAACTAAGGCTTATAGTTAAGTTTACAACATATGCAAAGATAAATAAACATGCATTTTAACTTAACTCTCCCCCTAAGTTTGTTAACTCCCCATGAATTCATTATCTCTTCTCCTTTAACACACATCAAAAATAGGGAAAAAAAATATAAAAAACAAGTTTGAAGTATTCCAAGATTTAAGTTTTGTAGTTAGAAAATTTTCTTAGAAAATAATTTTGAAACTAAAGATGTATAAGCATATGATTTTAAAAGTGTTAGTGTGAAAAATTTACTCAATATTATTAATGAATAAGTTTTGAAGGGTAGACTTTTGAAAATATTTCTAAGGACAAATATATGATTAATAGAATTGTTGAAAATATTTTAAGAATTTAAAAAATAAGAACTGTTAACCAAAAACCAAGTGATAAAATTGTGAAAATAAAAATAAAAAATGAAGTATTCTAAAATTATAAGTGTAGAATTTTAAAGTTAAAAATTTTATGTTTTAAAATAAGATAAATTTTGTAAATGATAACTATACAATAAAATAACTTTTGAAATATTTGGAGAAAAGAAATTTTGAAATGTATCATTGAAAAAATGTTAGTGTAAATCCAAATATTTGAAATTTTTAAAATTCATAAATTTTAAAAAATTGGTAAAGAGGATAAAATATGATGTTTTGAATATTTTTAGTCTTGAAATAATTTCAAAAATGATATTTATGCTCCCCCTTAAGTTGATATGTACTTAAAAGTCCAAGCATAGTTTAAAAACTAAAAAAATGCCCGTATTATGAAATGTTCATCCTTCATACTTAGCTAACTACGACAAAATAACAACTGCCGACTCAGGTTGGTCAATTTAAGCTTTTGGTTTCAACTAGTTTGTTACTAATCAGATTGCTCAAATTGCTCAATGTATTTTATTTAAATTCTAAATTTATAGCGATGCACTGACATAAACATATGAAATCTTATGCTAAGTCCTAAGCATCTCACACCTTTTATGTTTTATAATACACAAGCAAGGTATTCTACTGTGCTTGTGAGATACTGTTGCTAAAACTATAGGAGCATACAATTCAAAGGTAAGTCCTAGGCTACTCTATAAAGATAAAGTATTTTAAAATAATTTTGAAAATAATTTTTAAAAGGAGAATTTTGAAGACAAGGTTTTAAAAGCTAATAAGTAATATGTTTCTAAAAAGTATATATGAAAAACGAGTCTATAAGACACATTTATAATTTGCTTGAAAGATAGATAGGATAACATTAAAAAAAACCAAGCAAACAACTAAAGTATCACGTTATGCCATCAAGGCACAAATACGTCAAAATAAGCATCAAGTTCTAAAGGTCACTCGTCATGGTCATCATCTGTAGCACAAAAGTAATCAAACATCCTATGCTGCTCCTCCTTAAAAGCATCAGCTTGATCAGTCATCTCCTGACAAAAATATGTAATTTGTCCTTGGAGAGAGTTGTACTAATCAGTCATCTTGGTTTCTAGGGAATCGAACCACCCAAAAATGTCAAC
Organism: Zingiber officinale; assembly: GCF_018446385.1. Classification (NCBI taxonomy): domain Eukaryota; kingdom Viridiplantae; phylum Streptophyta; class Magnoliopsida; order Zingiberales; family Zingiberaceae; genus Zingiber; species Zingiber officinale. The sequence continues at coordinate 104,668,725 of NC_055991.1, forward strand.
TTGGAGATGATTATAAAATCACTGGTCAATAGAGGAGGTCCGTAAGAAGTTCCTTGACCCACATCAAACATAGGTATCATGGCGAATCTCATATCAAAAGGCAGCTGATGAGGCTCCTCGATTGCAATCGGCTCATCCTCAGCAATGACCTTCTCTCCTGTAGGCGGGACATATCACGGACGGGTCCGCTTATATACCAATCCTTCTGTGCTAGTCCTGATTCCACCTAAAGACAACTGTTTGATCCAACTAGATCAAAAATAGATAACTCTATCAACTCACCTCGATGAACTCCTACTCCTAGTGATGCAATGTATGTAGTGAAAACATGACACTAGATCATATGAACTTTAGTTGAAGTGTTGTACCCCGAATAGTAGATAATAGACCAAAACATGCAGTAACCTAAGTCAAAGTCTAGTCAGTGTCTCAGTGCGTACATCAGAAAAAGATGCACTGGACGTAGAACTCCCTGATCTCTAGATGACAGAGGATGAATGCAAGACACAACAATCTTATAAAGTGTGTTGTCATGTAGACTCAGTGGTATGAATGATATCTTTTTGGGACGCGCCCCCTCAAAGAAGTCAACATACATAAGATCAAGAATCAGATGAGTGAAAGGGTTGGGTAGTATGTCAAGAAGAGAAGTACTGAAAAAGATGCAGTTAATAGAAGGTTGAATTCGTAAGAATCTTAAAAGCATATCAAGGTCAAATAGCATATCCCGGGTTACTACTTTGGTTTTATATTGATGGGAATTAATCTCACATAAGTTGTGATAGAATTCAAAACACAGAATTGGGTTATATGCATGTCGACAGAAAATAATGCTATCAAGTTGAAAATGTTAGGTTATATCTATGACCTCTAGACAATATGTTTAATAAAATGGAATGTCAAGACAATGAGTCCCTATCACTTTGAATTTTTTTATTTAGAAATGATTGACGTAGATCCTCAGTTGAAAACCTAGGGTCTTGGCTAGGATTTAAGGAGCTAGCCTCCCTTTGTGCAGTCATATGATTTTTTTCACTATTATTAAAAGAATTAAATAAATAAACTAAAATTAGAAAAAGAAATAAGGATTGGTTAGATGTTACTGAGGCATAGCGAAGACTGGGCACAGTGTTCTGGAAGCGGAAGCTAGAGACACAACTTTGGAGTTGATATCCCCAGCCTCTGCCCTGCTTATAGTCTTTTATCGGTCGACCGATCATAGGGTTTAGTGAACCGATCCCTTTAATTCGTGCAAGGTAGACGAATCAAGGATGGGCATTAGGTTTTCAGCCGACTGATAAAGCAGTTCGATCAATTGATAATTTAATTATGGGCGACTGCTTCGTGCTAATCCGCGTAGAATTAGGTGTTCAGTCAACTGAAAAAATAGTTCAGTCGACCAATAAATTGAATTTGTCTTAATGATTCTTCATGTTGGTTTGGTTTTTCATTCAACGGAATAATTTATTCTGTCAACCGATAAATTGAATTAGTCTTAATGCTTATCCCTGTTGTTTTGGTCGTTCAGTCGACGGAACATGATGTGCGATCGACCGATAATGATTTTTTTATTTTTTTAAAATTAAGTTTTTAATTTTGATTTAAGTTTTAATTCATTTAAATTAAGTTTTTAATTTTGATTTAAGTTTTAATTTTTATTTAACTTTTAATTAATTTTGAATTTTAATTCATTTAAGTTTTAATTAATTTAAGTTTTAATTAATTTAAGTTTAAGTTTTAATTAATTTATGTTTCAATTTATTAAAGTTTTAATTAATTTAATTTTTAATTTATTAAAGCTTTAATTAATTTAATTTTAAATTTAAGTTATATATATTTTTTTATTTAATTTTTAATTAATTTAACTTTTAATTAAGTTTGATTTAAGTTTTAATTAATTTAGATTTAAGTTTTAATAATTAATATTTTTAATTGGATTTTTATTAATAATTTTGAAAAAGGTTGTTGAACCTATATTAGATTCAAACTTAGCTTTGGGTTAATCAAGCAAGATTCCTGAGAATAAGTTTTTAGTCAGTAGTAGGCATATGACCTTGTATATCAATAGTGGACCACTTTAAAAATACTTTCCAAAATAGTTCTGTCTAAAAAACTTAATACTAAGTTTTGGTCTAACTGACACATGTTTGACTGGTAGCTTTGGCCAGATCCATTAGGTCTAGTGCACCAGGTAGAATACACAAGATTCAGCCTAAACATGCCTTCGACAAAGTTTCCTTGGTGTACTATCATCCCAATCTATTCTGATGCTATGTTATTAGGGCTTGATAAACTTTTTTAATTAACCATTCTAAGCTAAGTAGAAAAGTAAACCTAATTCTAAGTATGCATATTTGATTAATCTATTGGAACCCCAAGATTGTTTTGATGTGATCAAACAAGTTAAGTTAGGTCCTGTGATTTTTGATCCCTGTGTCTAAGTGTGCAGGAGCTTAGAAGCACAGGAAGTCGAGCGGAAGACGCAGCTAGCGAGAAGGATGGCACGGGAGAGAACTGACAGTCTCGGTGCATCTGAGGGACGAGACACCGCGGAAGAGTACACCGGTAGACGAGAAGAATGCGCACGATATTTGAGGGATGAGAAGCTGGAGCGAAATCTTGCTCGAAGAGAAGGTCGAAATTGGGTTCGGGTGAGCCTTATTTCAGTTGGTCGAAATCACCAAAATGAGCAGAGCCGAAGCGGAAGACCCAGACCGAGGCGAGCAACACCAGAGCAGAAGGCCCAGATCGAAAAAGTCAATAGGGTTGACTTTGAGGGTCCGGGCACCCGGAATCCAAATATTATCAGCATGGATGTGGATATTGACCGTTGCATCGGGGATAGATTTCTATCCCACTCCAGGCGCTTGGAACCCTTCCAGGCGCCCCGACCAAGGCTATAAATATAGCCTTGGTCCAAGAAGCTAGATATAACAATCATTCTTGCAACAACACTTATACACACTCTAGTTTTCATTTAGCTTATAATTTTTTGTGCTTCCACTGTTGTAAAGAGGCTTCTCCGCCTGAAGGAGAGTTAGTGCATTTCACTTCCTTGGATTAACAACATCCCCGGTTATAACCAAGGAAATTCAGGTGTTTCTTCCTTTTTAGTTCATTTTCTATTCTATCTTTATGCAAGTGTTCTTTGTCCGAGAAGGGGTTGTCTTTATTTTTGCAGGGTTATTCAACCCCTCTTCTAGCTGACCAACTGGGGTCCAACAAGTGGTATCATAGCAAGGACGCCTCAGAAGGACTAACCGCCGACTGAAGCAACGAGATGGTCGGAGCTAACATCATACCACCAATGTTCGAGGGGGAGTTCGCATTTTGGTAGCGATGAATAGAGGTATTTCTTAAAACATATTTTAATATTTTATTAATAATGAAATATGGTTATGAAGCACCGAAGAATACGAACGGAGAAGAAATCGAAAAACGCCTTTGAACCAAAAAGCAACGTAACGATTTTACGTCAAATGGTAAGGCTGAATTTCATCTTTTAAGTGTACTACCGGTTGAAGATCTCGATAAAATCGACAACTACCAAAATACTAAAGAACTTTGGGAAAAGTTCTTGAAGCTTCATGAAGAACCAAAAGTAGTCAAATACAACTCCTCGATGGACACCAAGTCATCAGAAGAATCTGAAACCGAGGAAATCGCTGGAACAGCTCTAATAGCCGCGTACCTACCAGAAGATGAAGATGAAGAAAGCTCGTCTGAAATGAGCATCGAGAGCATCGATGAAGGGGGAGCTACATCAGAAGAAAGCAGCAGTTTAGGGGGAGCTACGGACAATGAGATCGACAAGGTAAGTCAGGTACGATCTCTTCCACCTAACAAGTTATTTAAATTTGTTAAATTACTAACTAAAGACCATTGCAAATTAGAAAAAGAAATTAAAGAGCTAAAATTAATTCTAGCAAAATCTTGTTCATTAGAAGATTTTGATAAATTAAAGCTAGAAAATGATAAATTGAAAATAGAAGTAGAAAATTTGAAAAATCATATATGTTCAAAATTCTCTACTTCAAATTTTAGAAATTATAAAAAACTACATTGGAAATTTAAATATCATAAAGGACAAATTAGAAAAATTTCAAAGAAATATGTTCCTAAAAAATATTTAATTAATTCAGTTGGCTGGAACCTATATTGGGTTCCAAAGTCTTGTTTAACTTGAACTTTATTTAGACTTAGAGCTTTCAGTGAAAAAATTAAATGCTTAATTTCCTTATGCGGCTTTGTCTAGAAGTGATTGATGATCCAATAACCAAGAAAGCTTAGTTCCTCGCCACAGCCTGGAAGCCAATATTGAAATAAAATGTTTAATTGACTAACTGATAAAGCATTAAAATTGAAATTAGATAATGCATTGAATTGTTATTCAATTTTTTAAAATTCTAATTTTTTTTTGTGAATCTGCTTAACTTCCTTAGAATTTTTTTTTAAAAAAAAACTTAGAAATTTTTTTGAAATTTTTTACTTAACCAAAATTTCTACAAAAAAATAATTCTTGAAAATTTTCTTTAACTGAGGAAATTTTTTAATTTTTTTAGTTAGAAAATATTTCTAAAATTATATTTTCAAAATCAGAGTTTACTTAGAAATTTTTTGAAAAAAAAAAATTACCCTTAGATTTTTATTAAACCCCATTTTTATGTGATCAAAGGGGGAGAAGAAAAAGATTAAGTCTAGGGGCAGGTAGCTTAAAATTAAATTTTCTATTTTTTGTGCTTTATTGCAAAATTTAATTTTTACTTTACTTTATGTCTGTTTACCCTAGCTTAACTTGGGTTGCTTATATCAAAAAGGGGGAGATTGTTCGAACCCCAAGGTTATTTTGATGTGATCAAAAAAGTTAAGTTAGGTCCTGTGATTTTTTATCCCTGTGTCTAAGTGTGCAAGAGGTTAGGAGCACAGGAAGTTGAGCGAAAGACGCGGCTAGCGAGACCTAAATTGGACTTTTGTCGAACTGAGGCACACTTTCATTGTAAAATTGTAAAACTCTAGTCAACCTGTAAAACTGTCCCCTCAATCGAGGCACGTTTTCACTTAGTCACTCTCCTTCAGTGACTTACCTTCACTTACTGTGTGTCAAGTTACCTCCTTGATGTCAATCTGACCCACTAGGTGTTCCTACTGGAATTGTACATCCGGACTTTGCCACTCGGGAATCACACATCCCGATCTCCTGCCAGAATCACACATCCAGACTTCACCACTCAGGAATCAAACATCTCGATTGGACTTCCTGTCTGGTGTCAAGTCCTCTTGACCCGTCAAGTTAGTCAACCTTGCACACTCAGCAATAAGTTTAGATTAAGATAACATCTAACTTAACTCACTTGTCATTCATCAAAATTTGAGTTAGATTATTAATACAAATTACGCCAACAGATTCTAGAGCAGATCTCATTTCGTTAGTTTCACCTCTGAGGTTCCTTCGTGTAACTCCAGGAATTTCTCTCAGAGTTCTTTGGCTGACTCATAGGTTCTAATCCGATTGCCTTCCTGGGATCCACTACAAAAATTTCCTGGCTTACAGACATAATTTATCAACAAAATATTATTCCGTTGCTAGTTATTATACTTACCGATGGAAATTCAATTCTGTCAGAAAAAGTTAGGTTGACCTACGAAATTTTATTTCCGTCGGTAAAAACCTTATTTCTAACCAAAAAAGCCAGGGAAAAAATCGGGGGTTACTGACGGAATTTGATTTCCGTCGGTAACCTCCGATGGAATATGAAATCCGTCAGGGATTACCGACAGAAATCAAATTCTGTAGGTAATCTCGTAAATTATTAGGGCACGCGCGATCCCTTTCTTTTCTCTTGCGCGCGCGTTTACTCTCTCCGGCGGTAGCAGCGACAGGCAATTCTCTCGATTTTCTCCCGGTAAACTTCTTCGTCATTGACACGACAGCGTCTCCGACTGTTAGCACACGGTTGGCGGCGTCTCTGGCCGCTAGCACGCTGCTGGTGACGTCTCTTGCCACCAGCACACGGTTGGCGGCGTCTCCGGCCGCCAACACGCGATTGGTGACGTCTCCTGCCGCTAGCACGCGGTTGGAGGTGTCTCCTGCCGCCAGCACACGGCTGGCCAGGTCTCCGACCGGCAGCACACTGCTGGCCACGTCTCCTGCCGCCAGCACGCGGCTAGCCGCGTCTCTGACCGTTAGCACGCGACTGTCAGCGTCTCTGGCCGCCAGGACGCGACTGGCAACGTCTCCGGCCGCCAGCACGCTACTGGCGACGTCTCCGACCGCCAGCACGCGGCTAGCCGCATCTCCGACATTAGCCTACTATCTTGTTTACTTATTTTAGTATAATTTTACTTATTTTTTAATTTATATTTTGTAGGCAACTATATCTGCTGCTCTCTTCCTATTAGCCTACTATCTTCAGGTATTTTTTTTCTTAAACATTACATTTACATATTTGCTTAGCTTGGTTAATAGTGCGTATATGTTTTATGGTTATTGTTATATATGCTTTTTGGTAATTGTTATAGTTGTGTAAATTTATGGTTTAGATAGTAAACATCTTGATTTTAATAATGTGAGTATTAAACATGTTAATTGATTGACTTACATAGATATTGGCACACTTTAGATTGCTTGTAAGGGATGCTTGTTTAATAATATTTTAAATTGTATTCGCATTAGGTGATAATGTCTATGAACAAAGCTTGGATGTATAATCGATTAGAAAAAGGATTTATTAGAGATGATTTTATTGCTGAATTTGAAGAATTTGTCAACTTTACTAAAAGTCATCCAGAATGTATGAATGATGTCGAATTAAAGTATCCGTACAATTATAAAAATGTCAAAATAGAGCTTTCCATGATGAAGATACTGTAAAAATGTATATATGTAGGAATAATTTTATACCAAATTACTACAATTGGTACTGTCATGGAGAACCTTATTTGTATGAACCAATTGAGTCTTCTGGTGGTTCATTATCTGGCACAACTATTACTGCGCATGACTCATCAACTTATGATATTGGAATGCAATCAATGGTTTATGATGCAATGAATGCCAAAGTTGATTATTCCAATATAAATGAAAGACCAGCACCTGAATATCAGTAGCTATATGAAATGTTAAAGGATAGTGAAAGAGAAGTGTGGGAAGGCATTCCCTCAGGTCACTCGCAATTATCAGCTACTGCAAGGTTATTGAATATGAAAGCAGAACATCATTTTTCTGAAAGATGTTATGATGATATATGTCAATTGATATTAGAGTTGCTTCCTGCTGACAACATAATGACAGATAGTTTTTACAGTACCAAGAAATTGGTTAGAGGTTTAGGTTTGCCTGTAGAGAAGATCGATTGTTGTGTAAACAGCTGCATGATATTTTGGAATGAAGATAGCGAACTGAGTGAATGCAAAATCTCAACTCACCCTCGTTATAAGAATCACACTTGCATACCAGGGAAAAAGAAGAAAAATATTGCTTGGAAAGTGATATATTACTTTCCTTTAACTGTTAGACTTCAACGCTTATATGCACATGTCGCTACAGCTTGTCGCATGACGTGACATCATGAACATGAGCATGAAGGAGGAATTATATGTCATCCTTGTGATTCCTCTGCATGGAAACATCATGATATTGTATTTCCCTCGTTTGTAATGGAACCACGTAATGTGAGATTGAGACTTTCCACTGATGGATTTCAACCATTTGGTCATTCGGGACAACAATATTCATCCTGGCCAGTTATATTAACATCGTACAATTTACCACCTTGGATGTGCATGAAAGATGAATTTATGTTCCTTACTGTGCTTATTCCTAGTCCAACCAATCCCAAAGAGAAGATAGATGTTTTCTTACAATCGCTAATTGCAGAATTAAATGATTTATGGAATGTAGGGTTGGTGACTTATGATGTTGCAAGTAAAACTAATTTTAGATTGCATGCTGCATTATTATGGATGATCAGTGATTTTCCAGCATATTCAATGTTGTCAGGATGGAGCACGACAGGTAAATTACCTTGACGACACTACATGACAAATTCCGATGCCTTTTCATTATCTTATAGTCAGAAAGTATCTTGGTTTGATAATCATCGAAAATTTTTACCTGATCACCCTTTAGGCAGAATAAAAAAATTTTCCTAAAAAATGTTGTAGTCAGAAAACCTCCTCCAACATTCCATATATCAGGTGAAGAAATCATTGAACAAATAGACACTTATGGATTTCTATTAGTATCTCAATCTGGTTCTGATGAGATAAATAGATACATTGTTAGTATGTGTCAGTGTGGTTGGGAAAAAAGGAGTATTTTTTGGGAGCTCCCTTATTGGAAGTATCTACTTATTCAACATAATTTAGATGTCATGCATGTTGAGAAAAATTTCTTCGATAATATCTTCAACACTGTGATGAATGTGTTAGAGTGTATGCTAAAAGCCTAGATTTTTATAAATAATAAAGAATCACATTGGTCAAATGTCTACATTTATATGTTAAGTGTAGTTGCTCAATTAATTTATATTGTAGATAACATGGTGTGTGGTGTCACACATAGGAGATCATGTTATCAGTTCCTTATAAGTTATAAAAAGTAGCTCACGACTAAGATGGAAAGGAACAAACCATTGGAATAGTCGTAGTGTAATTTGGTATTAGTTTATCTTAACTATAAAGTTACACTAGTACACTCTGAGTGTATTGAGCAGGATCATTTGAGGAAGTATCATTTTATACTAACTATATAAAAGAACAATACCTCTGTTATTATGGAAATGTGTACTCTTAATCATGATATAATAACAAGCATGTATACTTAATATTTATTTCTTTAATTTATCAAAGGGTGTGATTTAGTTTGATAAATCAAAAGGCCCCATAAGTTGGGAAATGATATTATTTATATGGTTCGTTAGTTGCGTTATCAGCTCCTTGATTCTCGCTTGGACTTGCGCTACCTTCTCGTCGTTGTTCATCCGGAGGTTTGTTAGTTGTGTCCGGAGGATGTCGCGCCGCTTCAGCTTCGCTTCAGAGGTACCTTCGTGAAGCTCCAGGAATTTCTCTCAGAGATCTTTCGCTGAGACGTAGCTTCCGATCCGACTTACCTCCTGAGGTGGCAGAACGCTGAGGAGGTGGAATTCAGCTTTTCCGTTGGCCACGAAATTGGCTTGCTCCTTCTTGCTCCACGTGTTTTCTTCTTTGTCTTTAGGAGCTGCAAAACAATATTTCATAGTAATTAAAATATCAAAGTTTATTTTAAAGAATACCTCCATTTTTTGCTTCCATGTAGCGAAATCTCCGTCGAACTTCGGGGGATGAATGTTCGCGCCGGTCATTGTCTTGATTTTTGTGCTTCAGATGGCGGTTAGTCCTTCTGAGGCTGTTGGGCTCTGATACCACTTGTTGGTGCAGCGGGGACCGGCAAGAGGGGGGGTGAATTGCCTGCAAGTAAAAACTTAACCCTCCTCAACCAATTTAAACTCAAATAGATGCAATAGCTACAAGATTTAACAATACTAAAGTATGAACAGAAAAAGAAGACTTAGCTATTTTAACCTGGTTACAACCAAGAAGGTTGTTAATCCAGGGCGATGAAAGGCGCAGTAAGAAACTCCTTCTCTGAAGGTGGAGAAGCCTTTTACACTTTGAAGAGCATAGAACTATTGCTTAACTAGAGAGTACAAGAGTTGAATTTCGTTCACTTTTTCGTTATACTCTAAAGCTGCCCGAGACCCTCTTTATATAGGGGTTCTCGAGCTTATCAGATCACCTGATCCTTCGGGATCAGGTTTGACTCGAGAGGGATCGGTCGACCGATCCCCAGGTTCGGTCGACCGAGCCTGCTGTATCTGCCCATTCTTCCGTCCAGGTACAGTCTCTGTGGATCGAGCTTAGGTTCGGTCGACCGATCCTTTTGTTCGGTCGATCGATCGGCCAACGATCTCCAGCTGAGTTGGCCCGATCAAACTGCTCGACTTGGTGTCTGGATAAACTTAAGTTCAGTCGACCGATCAGCATGTTCGGTCGACCGATAAGCTCCACCAACGTCAGCCTCTGACGTGTCTGCTGAAGTTGGCTTCTGATAAAGTGGGGTTCAGTCGACCGATCAAGGGGTTTGGTCGACCGAACCGTTGACAAGTCAACTTCCTGTTGACTTGCTTCAGTTCGGCTCCTTGGGTGATTGCGGCCTACCGGAATAGGGCTCACCCGAACCCAATTCCCGGCCTTCTCCTCGAGCAGGCTTCCATCCGGCTTCTCATCCCTCTAACGCCGTGCACGTTCTTCTCGCTCCACCGGAGTACTCTTCCGCAGCTCTCTCGTCCTTCGGACACACCAAGCCCGTCGGCTCCCTTCCCATGCCGTCCTTCTCACTAGCTGCGTCTTCCGCTCGACTTCCTGCGCTCCTAAGTTCCTGCACACTCAAACACAGGGTTCAGACAAAATGCAGGACCTAACTAACTTGGTTGATCACATCAAAACTACCACGGGGTTCAACAATCTCCCCCTTTTTGATGTGCATCAACCCAAGTTCAAGTTAGGGTTAAAAATAGACAAACGTAATTTTAAGAAAATTACTAAACTAACAAGTATAGCATAAATTTGCAATAAATAAAATTGCAACATAGTTTAGAGAGACAACAGATTTAATTTTTCTAATTCCCCCTAAACTTGTACTTTTCTCTCTCCCTTTGATCATAGCAAAACGGGGAAGAAAGTTCTTAAGATAGAAAAAATTTCTAAGCAAAATAATTTCTTAGAAATTTCAAAAGGAATTTCTAAGTAAAATGAAGAAACACTTTTAAAGCATTATTCAAGTGTTATGAGAATTTTTCTAAGTTAAAATATATATTTTAAAAATTTCCAAAAATCCAAAACTTACTAAAGCTAAAAAAAATGTTTGTACACTTTCAAAGTATTTTTAATTCTACTTTTAATGCTTTTTTAGAAAGTTAATTAAACATTTGTGTTTCAATATTTCAGCTTTCAGGTCGTGGCGAGGCACTAGGCCTTCTTGGTTATTGGAGCAACAACCACTTCATTAGACAAAGCCTTCATAAAGAAAATGTTTAATTTTCTCTCTATAAAGCTTTTAATTTTAAGAGATTAGTTTAGCACAGATTTTGGAACCCAATAAAGGTTCCTTTCTACTGAATTAATCAGGAATTTAGGTGGTACATAGTTTCTTGGTATTTTCCTAATTTGACCCTGATGATTTTTAACATACCAGTTTAATTTTCCATATAACTTTATTTTTGATTTTGGAAAAATATTTACTTTTAAACATGCATCATATTTCAGTTCTTGAATTTCATTTTTTAACTTTGCATTTTCTAATTTCAAATTTTCATTTTCCTTTTCAAATTTATCTAACTCTTTAGAAAGTGCTTTAATAAAACGAAAGGACTGAGTAGGGGTAAGATTGCGTACCTGACTTACCTGATTTGGTGAGGCTCCCCCTTCACTGAAGCTTTCCTCTTCTGATGTTCCTCTCCCTTCATCGATGCTTATCTCTGAGCTTGACTCTTCTTCTGACTGATGGTTAGCTAGTAGAGCTAATCCTGAGAATTCTTCGACTTTTGACTCGGAGGATGAAGAGTCGTCCCATGTCGCCTTCAGATTTTTGTGCTTGGGTCGAGCTGCCTTCTTGCTTCTTTCCTTATCTTTCTGTTTGCTCTTCAATTTTGGGCAATCATCCTTGATGTGCCCTTCTTCGTTGCAATTGTAGCACCGGACTATCCTTCCTTTTTGATGACGGTTACTTGACTGCGATCTAAACTTGTTAGATTTAAAAAACTAATTAAAATGTCTTACCATTAACACAACTTCGTTTTCGTCGATTGACGCTTCGGAGTCGGGATCGTCCTTTTCAGCTCGTAGGGCAACATTGAGGTTCGACTTCTCTACTGGTTTTTCTGCAAGTCGAGACTCGTGAAGTTCGAAAGTTGAAAACAAGTTTTCTAAACTACTTACCTCAAAGTCCTTAGAGATGTAGTAAGCATCGACTAAGGACGCCCATTCTGAAGTCCTCGGCAAGGCATTGAGCGCGTATCGGATGGAATCCCGATTGGTTACTTCTTCTCCAAGGTTCGTTAGTTGCGTTATCAGCTCCTTGATTCTCGCTTGGAGTTGCGCTACCTTCTCGCCGTTGTTCATCCGGTGGTTTGTTAGTTGTGTCCGGAGGATGTCGCGCCGCGCCAGCTTCGCTTCAGAGGTACCTTCGTGAAGCTCCAGGAATTTCTCCCAGAGATCTTTCGCTGAGATGTAGCTTCCGATCCAACTTACCTCCTGAGGTGGCAGAACGCTGAGGAGGTGGAATTCAGCTTTTCCGTTGGCGACGAAATTGGCTTGCTCCTTCTTGCTCCACGTGTTTTCTTCTTTGTTTTTAGGAGCTGCAAAACCATATTTCATAGTAATTAAAATATCAAAGTCTGTTTTAAAGAATACCTCCATTTTTCGCTTCCATGTAGCGAAATCTCCGTCGAACTTCAGGGGATGAATGTTCGCACCGGCAATTGTCTTGATCTTTGTGCTTCAGATGGCGGTTAGTCCTTCTGAGGCTGTCGGGCTCTGATACCACTTGTTGGTGCAGCGGGAACCGGCAAGAGGGGGGTGAATTGCCTGCAAGTAAAAACTAAATCCTCCTCAACCAATTTAAACTCAAATAGATGCAATAGCTACAAGATTTAACAATACTAAAGTATGAACAGAAAAAGAAGACTCAGCTATTTTAACCTGGTTACAACCAAGAAGGTTGTTAATCCAGGGCGATTAAAGGCGCAGTAAGAAACTTCTTATCTGAAGGCGGAGAAGCCTTTTACACTTTGAAGAGCACAGAACTATTGCTTAACTAGAGAGTACAAGAGTTGAATTTTGTTCACTTTTTCGTTATACTCTAAAGCTGCCCGAGACCCTCTTTATATAGGGGTTCTCGAGCTTATCAGATCACCTGATCCTTTGGGATCAGGTTTGACTCGAGAGGAATCGGTCGACCGATCCCCAGGTTTGGTCGACCGAACCTGCTGTATCTGCCCATTCTTCCGTCCAGGTACAGTCTCTGTGGATCGAGCTTAGGTTCGGTCGACTGATCCTTTTGTTCGGTCGACCGATCGGCCAAAAGTCTCCAGCTGAGTTGGCTCGATCAAACTGCTCGACTTGGTCTCTGGATAAACTTGGGTTCGGTCGACCGATCAGCATGTTCGATCGACCGATAAGCTCCACCAATGTTCAGCCTCTGACGTGGCATCTGACGTGTCTGCTGAAGTTGGCTTCTGATAAAGTGGGGTTCAGTCGACCGATCAAGGGGTTTGGTCGACCTAACCGTTGACAAGTCAACTTCCTGTTGACTTGCTTCGGTTCGGCTCCTTGGGTGATTGCGGCCTACTGGAATAGGGCTCACCCGAACCCAATTCCCGGCCTTCTCCTCGAGCAGGCTTCCGTCCGGCTTCTCGTCCCTCGAATGCCGCGCACGTTCTTCTCGCTCCACCGGAGTACTCTTCCGCAGCTCTCTCGTCCTTCAGACGTACCGAGCCCGTCGGCTCCCTTCCCGTGTCGTCCTTCTCGCTAGCTGCGTCTTCCGCTCGACTTCCTACGCTCCTAAGTTCCTGCACACTTAGACACAGGGTTCAGACAAAACGCAGGACCTAACTAACTTGGTTGATCACATCAAAACTACCACGGGGTTCGACAAACTAGACCCGATTGCAGTGGTTAAAAATGGCAACAGCTAGGGTTGGCAGCACACGGAGGACAGTGATGGAAAAGGCCATAATAGTTGGAAAATTATTTTTCCATATTTATTACTTTATTTGCTGTGATGTGTGTGCGCATGTTAAAATTCCTCACCTTAAATAACTAAGTGGGAGAGGGATTAGTAAATAAATTACATGGTCTTCATTACTGGTTTATAAGTGATGCAACAAACTTGCGTGTTGACTCTGAGTGCCTCCCTCCACAATTGATGAGTTTGTTTGCGGATCACTAGATCAAACTTCCTTTATGGATGGTTATAGGAAATTATTTAGGAGCGTGTGATCTTCTCTAACTGAAGGGGCACAATCCTATTTAATGGACTAACTATCAAGTAATGGTATACACTTAGACGCATTCAATAGTATCCTCCCCAACGGAGTCACTGCTATTTTTTGCGTGACCAAAGGAAAACCAACTATTAATTTTATTTATCATAAACTTACGATGACAAGATAATAAAATTAATAGGCAAAACCTCCTCTTACAAATGTTTGAATTTGTATACGTCCACACTAACGTGGCATGCAAAATTCACGGTGTTTTGAGGTGTTGGTAAATTTAAATAGTATTATTTGAGGAATTAATATTATTCTAAATTTAGAGTCTTAACCAAAAGTTTATTTTATGATTCTTAGGATGACTTTCAACCCACTGACTATTATACTGAAAGAGAACAAACTTACTGGTCCCAATTACATAGATTGGAAAAGAAACCTGGACATTGTCCTAACTGCTGAAGGCTATAAGTTTGTACTGTTAGAGGTCTGCCCTAATGTGCCTAATGGCGATTCTAGTGAAGAGGAGATTGAGCATCATAGGAAATGGGTCAAATCAGATGAGATGGCGCGGTGTTACATTTTGGCTTCAATGTCAAATGTACTGCAACATCAGCATCAGGACTTGCCAACTGCCTATGACATGATGAACAATCTCAAGGAACTCTTCGGACACTAGAATCGGGCTGCTAGGCAAGAGGCAATGAGAAAATTAATGACAGCCACCATGTCAGAGGGGACACCCGTAAGGGATCATATCCTAAACATGATGGCTTATTTGAAAGAAATACAGATCCTTGGAGCTGAAATCGATGGGGAAACCCAGATCGATATTATTCTCCAAACGTTACCCAGAAGTTTTGAGCAGTTCCGCCTGAACTATAACATGAACAAAAGGGCTTATACATTGGCGGAACTTCTGACAAAACTTTAGGTAGCAGAAGGTATATTTCATCATAGTTCTCAGATTCACTTTGCTGAAAATGTTTCTACTTCTAAGTCGAAAGGCAAAAAGAAGAAGAAATAGGCTAGCTCAACAAAGAAGGTGAATAGATCTCTAGGTACTGGACCTAAAGCTGGTGTGAAGAAGCCAAAGGGCAAGTGCTTCATCTGCAAGCAGTCTGGACATTGGAAGACAGACTGTCCTCGTAGGGGAGAGAACAATAAAGGTATATCTTATTCTCTAGTAGTTGAAACATGTTTAGCGGTGTTATCTACCAGCACCTGGTGTGTAGATATAGGAGTCACTGATCATGTCTGCAATACAATGCAGGGGTTCCAGGAAACCCGACGACTATATGAGGGAGAGATAACCGTCTACATGGGCAATGCTACGAAAGTGGCGGCTATTGTAGTGGGAGACGTCTACTTATCATTCGATAGGAATAGAATTTTGGTTTTGAGAAATTGTCTTTATGTACCAACTTTTAGAAAGAATTTAATTTCAGTTTCTAAACTGTTTGTGGATGGATATACTGTTTCTTTTGATGATAAAGTGGTTGTCAAGAAAAATAGGGTAATTTTCTGTTCTGGTACATTAGTTGGCAATTTATATACTCTAAATCCAATAACTCCCATAAAGCAACAAATGAAAATTTATAGCACATCTTCTAATTCTAATAAGAGAAAGGAACCTTCGGAAATTAATCAAACATATCTTTGGCATCTGAGGCTTGGTCATATTAACTTGAGCAGGATTCAAAGGCTAATAGCCGATGGACTCTTGGGTCCATTAGTGTTGGAAAACTTTTCAACTTGTGAATCTTGCTTGGAAGGTAAAATGACCAAGAGACCTTTTAAGGCCAAGGGGTATAGAGCCAAAGATGTGTTGGAACTGGTTCATTCTAATTTGTGTGGTCCTATGTCTATCCAGGCAAGAGGTGGTTTTGAATATTTTGTCTCTTTCATAGACGACTATTCGAGATATGGATACATTTACCTGATGTGCCGCAAGTCTGAATGCTTTGATAAGTTCAAAGAGTACAAGGCTGATGTGGAGAAACGTAATGGTAAAAGTATCAAGACACTACGGTCTGATCGTGGTGGCGAATACTTCTTTGGAGAGTTTAGGAATTACTTATCAGAGGCAAGGATTCAATTCCAATTGTCTGCACCTGGTACACCCCAACAGAATGGTGTGGCAGAAAGAAGGAATAGAACTCTTATGGAGATGGTTAGATCGATGATGAGTTATTCAGAATTACCAGATTCATTTTGGGGATATACTCTGGAAACAGCAGTGTACATTCTGAATATGATACCTTCTAAATCAGTACCCTCTACTCCCATGGAATTGTGGAATGGGCGTAAACCTAGTCTGAGTCATATTCAGATATGGGGTAGTCCAGCACATGTGCTGAAGGGAGACACTGACAAGTTGGAATCACGTACAGAAGTTTGTCTGTTTATGGGATATCCTAAAGGAACGAAAGGTGGTTTATTTTATAATGCTAAAAATCATAAGATCATTGTTAGCACCAATGCTCGATTTTAAAAAGAAGATTATGTAATGAATCATAAGCCCATGAGTGAAATTGTTCTAGAAGAAATTAGAGAGGACACGTCTAGTCTAGTACCAACAGTACAAGATGAAATATCATAAGAAACTGCAACATGTATCACAAATGATACACAACCATAGATAGTGCCTCGTCGTAGTGGGAGGGTTGTGAGGCAACCTAAAAGATTCATATTTTTGGGAGAGTCTTCGGACTTGATGCCTGGTAAACATGAACCTGATCCCCGGACATATGACGAAGCACTCCAAGATAAAGATGTAGTATCTTGGCAAAGAGCGATGAATTCTGAGATAGAATCTATGTATTCTAACAAAGTCTGTGAGCTTGTAGAATCATCAGATAGTGTAAAAGCTATTGGATGTAAATGGATCTATAAAAGGAAAAGAGGGACAGATGGAAAGGTGGAAACCTTCAAAGCAAGGTTTATTGCGAAGGGGTATACTCAGAAAGAGGGAATCGATTATGAGAAAACCTTTTCACTAGTAGCTATGCTTAAGTCTATCCGGATACTCTTATCTATTGCTGCTCATATGGATTATGAGATTTGGTAAATGGATCTCAAGATAGCTTTCCTTAACGGAAATCTTGAAGAAAACATCTATATGAAGCAACCAGAGGGGTTCATTGAAAAAGGTAAAGAGCATCTAGTGTGCAAGCTAAATCGGTCTATTTATGGACTGAAGCAAGCTTCAAGGTCTTGGAACATCCGGTTTAATGAAGTAATCCAGTCATATGGATTTATTCAGTGTCCGGATGAGTCTTGTGTATACAAGAAGTGTGATGGAAACGTGATGGTATTTCTTGTACTATACGTAGATGACATTTTGTTAGTTGGAAACAATATCAAAGTGTTGTCAGAAGTAAGGGTATGGTTGTCCAAACAATTCGATATGAAGGACTTGAGAGAATGCGCACATATTCTCAGGATCAAAGTAATAAGGGATCGCAAGAAAAGGATGTTGTGCTTGTCCCAAGCTTCATATATCGATACAATCCTTGCTCGTTTAAGCATGCAAGACTCCAAGAAAGGTTTTCTACCTTTTAGACATGGAGTAGCTTTATCTAAAGAGATGTCTCCCAAAACATCAAAGGAGATAGAGGACATGAAGGTAGTTCCTTATGCTTCAGCTGTAGGAAGCCTAATATATGTTATGTTATGCACGAGATCAGATATCTGTTTTACCGTGGGCATGGTTAGCAGATATCAAAGTAACCCTGGACAAGGACATTGGACTGCTGTAAAATATATATTGAAGTACCTAAGAAGGACTAGAGATTATATGCTGGTTTACCAAGCAGATGATTTGCTCCCTGTGGGTTACACAGATTCTGACTTCCAATCAGATAGGGACAATAGTAAGTCTACATCAAGCTATGTGTTTACTTTAGGAGGTGGAGCCATTGCATGGAGGAGTGTTAAGCAGAAATGCATTTCAGACTCAACCATGGAAGCTGAATATGTGGCAGCCTCTGAGGTATCCAAAGAAGCTGTATGACTTAGAAACTTCCTAATGGACTTAGATGTGATTCCTGGTTTGCCCAAAATCATCACAATTTATTGTGATAATAGCGGTGTAGTAGCAAACTCGAAGGAACCACGAGCCCATAAGGCGAGTAAACACATAGAGTGCAAGTACCACCTGATACGAGAGATCGTAAAGCGAGGAGAAGTTGTTGTCGCCAAGATTGGATCAGCAGATAACCTGGCAGATCCTTTCACTAAGGCCCTTCCGGCGAAAGCTTTTGATCGGCATGTTGAAGGAATGAGAATCAGATGTATGACAGCGTTTATGACGGCATAGTCTTTTAGTATAAGTGGGAGATTGTTAGAGAGTATACTAAAAGTCTAGCTTTTTGTAAACATTTATTTTGAAATAAAGAATCACATTGGTCAAATGTCTACATTTATATGTTAAGTGTAGTTTTTCAATTAATTTATATTGTAGATAACATGGTGTGTGGTGTCACACACAGGAGATCATGTTATTAGTTCCTTATAAGTTATAAAAAGTAGCTCACGACTAAGATGGAAAGGAACAAACCATTGGAATAGTCGTAGTGCAATTTGATATTAGTTTATCTTAATTATAAAGTTACACTAGTACACTCTGAGTGTATTGAGCAGGATCATTTGAGGAAATATCTTTTTATACTAACTATATAAAAGAACAATACCTCTGTTATTTTGGAAGTGTGTACTCTTAATCATAATATAATAACGAGCATATATACTTAATATTTATTTCTTTAATTTATCAAAGGGTGCGATTTAGTTCGATAAATCAATAGGCCCGATAAGTTGAGAAATGATATTATTTATATGGTGTGTTGTTAATTATAGAATGAAATTGTGTCCTAGTAATCTAAGTTGATGATGTCCCCTTGAGGAGCTCGTAAGGATTGTCATGTAAACCTTACAGGTGGACTTAGTCCGACATAACGATAAGGTTGAGTGGTACTACTCTTGGAGCTAGATATTAATTAAGTGAGTTGTCGGTAACTCATTTAATTAGTGGGCATTCAATATCTTAAACACCAGGAGAATAACACACTCATGATAAGAAGGAGCTCATATAGTAATATGGGATTGGTGCAGTAGTACAATAATAACTCTTTAGTGGAATGAGATATTATTGATGAACTCGAGTTGGATGTTCGGGGTGAACACGGGAAGCTCAAGTTCATCGGGAGACCAAAACCAATTCCTCCTCGCGGTCCCTGTCGTAGCCTCTTATTTATTAATGTCTTATACCCACCTAAACCCACTTTCTTACCCATCCAAGGTGGCCGGCCAAGCCAAGCTTAGAGCCCAAGCAAGGGTCGGCCAAGATAAAGCTTGGATGGGTTGAGGTGTGGCCGGCCCTAGCTTGGAGCCCAAGCTTAGGTGGCCGACCACAATAAAATAAAAAGGATTTTATTTTAAAATCTTTCCTAATGTGGAAGACATGATTTTGAAAGATAGTTTTAAAATTAAATTTTACCTTTTATAGTTTCTACAAAGGATTAAGAGAAAGGTTTGATATCTTTCCTTATTTGTAGATTGAAAGGAAGATTTTAATTTTGGAGAAAACTTTTCTAATTGTAATCATCCATATGTTTTAATAGAGAGATTTTAATTTATAAAAGTTTACTTTTATAACCAATCATGAAGGGAATTTTTAAAAGAGAAATTTTTATTTTAAAAATTTTCGGAAACAAATTAGGAAGTTTTAATTTTGTGTTTAAAACTTTCCTTGTTTGGAGGAGTTGTAGGGGCCGGAACATTAAAGGGTTAAAAGGAAATTTTAATTAAAATTTCCTTATTAACCATTGGCAAGGAAAATAAGGAAGTTTTAATTATGTTTAAAACTTTCCTTATTTGCCAAGACCAAGGAATATAAAAGAGAGGGTAGAGGTTCCTCACCTCACAACATATCTTCTATTATTCCTCTCTTCTCTTCCTTGGTGGTGGGCGACCCTCATCCCTTCTCCTTCTCCTATTATTCTTCCTTGTGTGGCTGGCGGCATCTTCATCTCAAGGAGCTTGGTTGGTGGCCGAATATTGTTAGAGGAAGAAGGAGAGATAGGAGGCTTTGTTTCTTAGCATCCCTTGGAGCTTGGTTGGTGGCCGAAAGTTCTTCATCTCTTAAAAATTGTTGGTGGTCGAAACTTGCTTGGAGAAGAAGGAAGCTTGGGCGGATTCTCGTCTCGGTAGATCGTCGCCCACACAACGCCCGAGATAAGAAGAGGAATACGACAGAAGATCATGAGGTCTATAAGCTACAAAAGGTATAACTAGTTATTAGTTTCTGCATCATAACTAGTTCATCCTTTTGTTTAGATCTTGAAATACCAAACACAAGAGGCTAGCGATTCAAGGTTTCGGATTTGTGATTCGAATTTGTGTTTCTTTTATTTTCAGATCTTGTGTTTTGATTATTCTTAATGGTTAAACCTAGGGTTACTATAAGGAGATTAAATATTGAATTTCGTTGAAAGGCTTTGTTTAGGAAGTGGTGGATGATCCCATACCCAATAAGGCCTAGTGCCTCGCCATATTTAACCTGGAAGTCGATCTCTGAAATAAATATTTAATCGAATTTGTAACATGGACGGATTTGGATTAATAATGTTAAGCATCGTTTGCAATCCAAGTCTAAACATCTAAGAACAGATAAGTTGAATTTGGAATCAATAATGTTAAGTTCTGTAAATTCCAAATTTAATTTCTAAAGAACACAATAGGTTGTTAGGAATGGTTTAGAACTTGTACAAAATTTTTGTACAGGGGAACCAGTATGATATTCTGAATAGCAACCAACATAATGTGCCTGGAAGAACTAAGGACACTGCAAAATCTTATGAAGAATTAAAAGAATTAGTAACAGACTAGAGTTGCATCAAAATGAAACAACCAATAGATTTTCAAAGGCTTGTTATATATTAGACAAAGATGGAAAGCAGGCTTTATGTAGTTGGTTGAAGGAAGTAAAATTCCCAGATGGGTATGCCTCAAATATGGCTCGTTGCATGGATATGAATAGGTTAAAGGTGTTTGGGATGAAGAGTCATGACTGTCATGTGTTCATGCAAAGACTTATTCCAGTAGCTTTCCATGATTTACTTCCTTATAATGTTTGGCAAGCCCTCACAGAATTAAGTCTATTTTTTAGAGATTTGACAGCGAGGTGTATTATGACTGATGATATGCTTCAGCTAGAAATAGACATTCCTCTCATATTATGTAAGTTAGAGCACATATTTCCACCTATTTTTTTGATTCAATGGATCATTTGCTAGTACATTTGTCATATGAGGCACAAATAGCTAGTCCTGTGCAATATAGATGGATGTATCCATTCAAACAGTTTTTGAGAAAATTAAAGAATAATATTCGTAACAAAGCAAGAGTTGGCGGCTCAATATGTAATACTTATCTGGTTGAAGAAGCATCTTCATTCTGCTCCTATTATTTTGCTGATAATGTCAAAACCAGACATCGCAAGGTTCTAGAAATTATGATGATGCTCAAGCAATAGACCATTCGATGCTTTCTATTTTAAGTTTCCTGGCAAGCCAATGGGTGCATCTATTTCTAGATTCTTAACTCCAGAAGAATATCATGCTACAAGAACATACATACTCTTAAATTGTGAAGAGGTCAAACCATACATAAAGTAAGTTGACTTCTCTAATTAAAAAATTATCCCCCATTTAATTTGTTGCTTGCTATCTCATTTACCTTAAAATTACCTTCTTTTTCAGCTTGTATGAACAACAACTATATCTACAAAATCCATCAATGGATGCAGATGGCGTAGCTGAAAAGTTAGAGGTTGAATTTACATTATGGTTTGAAATATATGTAAGTTGGAGATTTTATCAAATATTTAAGTTAATGTGTATTAAGTAGTGTTCTAATGTCTACTAATTGTATAGGTTAAAGACCGTAGAATATCAAATGTGAAAAATGATAGGATCATGAATCTTGCATCAGGGCCCCTTCATAAAATAAAGGTCTACTCTGGTTTCTATGTTAATGGCCTCAAATTTCATGTGGCCCAATGAGATTCACGGAGATTAACCTATAATTCTGGTGTTTGCGTCAAAGGATCTATGGACAACAATAACACTCAGTATGATTTCTATGGTAGACTTGAGGAAATCATAGAAGTTGAATATCCTGCATTACCTATTAAGAGGTGTGTGCTCTTTAAATGTTCATGGTATGATCCTACCCCAAGAACAGGTATCAGAATACATCATAATTTAGTTGAGGTTAATGTAAACAAAAGGTTCAACAAGTTTGCACCTTTTATTTTCGGGGTACAAGCAGCACGAGTTTTCTATCTTGAATACCCTACAAAGAGAAGAAGACTCAGTGAATGGTTGTCTGTTTGTCGAATGAAGCCTCGCTCGATTATAGAAATGACGAATACCATCACTGCTTAGATTCCTGATATATTTCAGAATGACGAAGTGGAGAGACATTCAATTGATACACAACTTGAATCAATATCTCAATTACTTGTAGATGTTAATGTCACTTATGAGGAGATAGATGATGGAGAGATGTCCAACAGTGAAGATAAATTTGTACTAACAGAGTCTAGCGATGAACACTTTGAAACTATTAATGTTGATTAAATAGTTGCTAATGTGATGTCTGAACTGTTATTTTCTATATAATTTTGTATTGTGATGCTAATGTTAATGTTATGCATATTTGTAGATATATTTTTATATTGTGATGTTAATGTTAATGTTAATGTTATGCATGTTTGTAGATATATTATGTAGATAAATTATTACTAGTACATGCATGCTATGTTATTATGTAGATATATTATTAAGGCTGAGCAGCAAATAGTAGCACCCCGTGGCTACAAGGTTATTAGAGTTGTCGGAGATACGTATGTATTTTTGTTATTAGTAATACAAGTTCATTGGTTTCTTCAATAATTTTCATATCTATTTTTTTCTTGCAGATTTGTTCCTGATGGCCACTGGGTAACCTCTTATGTCATTGCAAAGTTTAAAGAGCAAGTATGTACTTCTGGTACTACATGGAGGCATGTAGACCAGGAGATGAAGACATTTTATTACAATGAATTCATAGTAATTAAGTAAAATTAATATATTTGGTATTCAATAATATATTTATCCTTTCATATACTAAAATCTATACTTATAATTGCAAAAAAGATATACATGGGAAGATGGCCAAGAAGAACAGTTCACAGCTATATGGAATAATTATTGTGCTAAACTTTACAGAGACCTTATGTATTATATAAGAAAAAAGGGCACTAGTCCAGCGTATGTTTTAGAGACGACATAGAGTGCATGGACGACCACCTAGGCTGTAGAAAGATGGCGAGAAAATGTTGAAAAGGCTCGATCTAATAGAAATACAGAGTCAGGTGGCTCGAGCACCAGAATCGCTCAGCATACGTCAGGATCAAAATCTATTGTTGAGCATGCTATGGATTTGGTAATTTAATTTAAAGTTATACTTTCTAACAATTTTTTATTTTATTATCACATTAGTATGTATAATTATGTCCTAAATTATTTGTGTATGCAGGAGCATGATCTTACTCGGCAGCCCACATGTATGGAGGTCTTTCTAAAGACCCATAAGAAGAAAGATGGGTCATTTGTCGATTCTTGATCCCGGGCCCTACACGTAAGATTATTAACTTTATTACATTTGTTCATGCATTTCTATTTTGATTAATGATCCGGCAGTAAGAATGGGAGTCCCTATTTAGCAGAGTCAACGCCACGTGGAGGTCGAAAGGTAAAAGGCCAACCAGAAGCTTGGCCGAGCGGATAATGATGGTGACGACCGGCTGAAGCTTCCGAGCGGAAGCAATACACCCCGGCGAGAAGTCGGGGTTCCGACGCTCATGATGAACAGTATAGTAGTGCCGAGCGGATGGCCCGCTCAGCCGAAGGAATAAAGTATCAACACTGCGAACAGTCCAGAGCACATGACCAAGAATACCCCGAACGGACGTATACCTTAGTCCGGTCGGACGTGATGGGACTGCAGAGCGACATGCCGCTCGGTGCAGAAACAAAAGGGCTAGAATGACAAGACAGAAGATTATGCTATCTCATCAGAAGATTATGCTGTCCCATCAGAGACGTGTTTCGATCAGAAAAGAAGGGATCGTGCAAGCTCCTCGACAAGCCCATACTGGTATAGGCCGAGGACACGGTGTGCCTGGCATGTGCATCGCCTCCTCGAGCTCTATATAAGAGCCCGCAGCCGGTGGTATGAAAACTCGATCTTCGAGCTATTTCATCGCCTTCTTCTTGCTCGACTGAGCGCTTGAGGGTCGTCGCCGGGACCCTCCCGGCCCGACTTCTCGCCGGAGGTCTGTGCAGCTGATCGGAGATAGAGGAGAGCCACGTGCCCGTCCGCCGATTCAACGACTCGACAGATCAAATTGGCGCCTGTGGAACGCCTCGCCCGACGAAACAATGGACGAAGCTGGACGACCTCACCGTGACGCTCTCCCAGGAGAAACACGACGCTCTAATTGAGGCAAGAGCAGCTAAGCTCGTGGAGCAACAGAAACAGAAGGCTCAAGCTGAGCGGATATCCGAGCGGCCCAGGAGGAACGACCGGAGAAGCATTAAAAATGGGGGTCCGACCGGAATTCAAGTGGGAACAACGCCTGCCCCGATATCGGTCCGACGAGGAAGTCGGATGAGTTTCGACAAGTATATATATTCTTCTCACTCCACGGGTATTCGGGAGTCAAGAAATTGGGTCAGATCCCCTGCTGGTCGGCAGGTCAGTTCTTCAATTATTTCTGTTGCTCATAAATTTATAGTTTCCTGAGTAAAAACTCCCGCGCCGCTCGGCCGGGAGTGTATTAGCCGAGCCAAAGGCTCGATGCGAAGACCCCGTGCCGCTCGGCCAGGAGTGTATTAGCCGAGCCAAAGGCTCAATGGGAAGCCTGTGCCGCTCGGCCAGGATCATATTAACCGAGCCCCGAGCTCGATGGGAAGACCCCGTGCCGCTCGGCCGGGAGTAAATAAACCGAGCCAAAGGCTCGATGGGATAAATCCCGACCCCGTGCCGCTCGGCCGAGAGTATATTAACCGAGCCCCGAGCTCGATGGGAAGACCCCGTGCCGCTCGGCCGGGAGTGTATTAGCCGAGCTAAAGGCTCGATGGGAAGCCTGTGCCGCTCGGCCAGGATCATATTAACCGAGCCCCGAGCTCGATGGGAAGACCCTGTGCCGCTCGGCCGGGAGTGTATTAGCCGAGCCAAAGGCTCGATGGGAAGACCCCGTGCCGCTCGGCCGGGAGTGTATTAGCCGAGCCAAAGGCTCGATGGGAAGCCTGTGCCGCTCGGCCAGGATAATATTAACCGAGCCCGAAGCTCGATGGGAAGACCCCGTGCCGCTCGGCCGGGAGTAAATAAACCGAGCCAAAGGCTCGATGGGATAAATCTCGAACACGTGCCGCTCGGCCGAGAGTATATTAACCGAGCCCCGAGCTCGATGGGAAGACCCCGTTCCGCTCGGCCGGGAGTGTATTAGCCGAGCCAAAGGCTCGATGGGAAGCCTGTGCCGCTCGGCCAGGATCATATTAACCGAGCCCCGAGCTCGATGGGAAGACCCCGTGCCGCTCGGCCGGGAGTGTATTAGCCGAGCCAAAGGCTCGATGGGAAGACCCCGTGCCGCTCGGCCGGGAGTGTATTAGCCGAGCAAAAGGCTCGATGGGAAGCCTGTGCCGCTCGGCCAGGATCATATTAACTGAGCCCCGAGCTCGATGGGAAGACCCCGTGCCGCTCGGCCGGGAGTAAATAAACCGAGCCAAAGGCTCGATGGGATAAATCCCGACCCCGTGCCGCTCGGCCGGGAGTATATTAACCGAGCCAAAGGCTCGATGGGAAGACCCCGTGCCGCTCGGCCGGAGGTAAATTATCCGAGCCAAGCGCTCGACGATTAAGGCCCCGAGCTGCTTAGCCGGAGGTATAGTATCGAAGGCCCCGTACCATTCGGACGGAGGTATATTATACGAGCCAAAGGCTCGAGGATCGAAGGCCCCGGACCATTCGGCCGGAGGTATATTGATCGAGCCGCACGCTCGAGGATCGAAGGCCCTGTACCATTCAGACGGAGGTATATTAGCCGAGCCAAAGGCTCGAGGATCGAAGGCCCCGGACCGTTCGGCCGGAGGTATATTGATCGAGCCGCACGCTCGAGGATCGAAGGCCCCGTACCATTCGGACGGAGGTATATTAGCCGAGCCAAAGGCTCGAGGATCGAAGGCCCCGGACCGTTCAGCCGGAGGTATATTGATCGAGCTGCACGCTCGAGGATCGAAGGCCCCGTACCATTCGGACGGAGGTATATTAGCCGAGCCAAAGGCTCGAGGATCGAAGGCCCCGTGCCGCTCGGACGGAGGTAAATTATCCGAGCCAAGCGCTCGACGACGAAAGCCCCGAGCTGCTCAGCCGGAGGTATAGTATCCGAAGGCCCCGTGTCGCTCGGCCGGAGGTAAAGTATTGGAGCCAAGCGCTCGACGATGAAGGCCCCGAGCTGCTCAGCTGGAGGTATAGTATCCGAAGGCCCCGTGCCGCTCGGCCGGAGGCAAATTATCGGAGCCAAGCGCTCGACGAAGAAGGCCCCGAGCTGCTCAGCCGGAGGTATAGTATCCGAAGGCCCCGTGCCGCTCGGCCAGAGGTAAATTATCCGAGCCAAGCGCTCGACGACGAAGGCCCCGAGCTGCTCAGCTGGAGGTATAGTATCCAAGCCCCGCGCCGCCGGAGGTAAATTATCCGAGCCAAGCGCCCGACGACGAAGGCCCCGAGCCGCCAACCGAGGTATAGTATCCGGCCCAGGCCGCCACGAGGTAATTATCCAGCCAAGCGCCGACGACGAAGGCCCCGAGCCGCCACCGGAGGTATATTGTACGAGCCAAAGGCTCAATTAAGACCCTCGGCCGGTAAACGTTGTCCAAATTAGCTTAAAAGCCCGACGAGCTCCGTCGTTAAAGATCGAGGCGACCGACCGGCTATAAATATCCGCGCCGAGGCCCGACGTTAAAATCGAGAGTCGCGCCGACCGCTATAAATATCCGCTACCGACGAGCTCCGCTGCAAAGATCGAGACGCCGACCGACTATAAATATCCGCGCCGACGAGCCCCGCCGTTAAAAATCGAGACGGTCCGGCGTCTATAAACCCCCCGGGAAACCGGAGACGAGCCGACGCCTATAAATCCTCGAGCGTAAGACCGACGAGCTCCGTTAAAGATCGAGAGCCGCACCGACCGGCTATGAATATCCGCCGACGAGCTCCGTCGTTAAAGATCGAGAGCCGCTACCGACCGCTATAATATCCGCTACCGACGAGCCCCGCTGTTAAAATCGAGACGGTCCGGTTTATAAACCCTCCGCCGGAAACCGGAGACGAGCCGCGCCTATAAATCCTCGAGGTAAGACCGACGAGCTCCGTTAAAGATCGAGAGCCACCGACCGGCTATAAATATCCGCTACCGACGAGCTCCGCAAAGATCGAGAGCCGACCGACCGGCTATAAATATCCGCCCGACAAGCTCGTCGTTAAAGATCGAGCTAGCTATAAATATCCGCTACCGACGAGCCCCGTCGTTAAAATCGAGACGGTCCGGCCTATAAACCCTCCTACGGAAACCGGAGACAAGCCGCCTATAAATCCTCGAAAGGTAAGGCCGACGAGCCCGCCGTTAAAGATCGAGAGCCGCTACCGACCGCTATAAATATTCGCGCGCCGAGCTCGACGTTAAAATCGAGAGCCGCCGACCGCTACAAATATCCGCGCCGACGAGCTCCGCCGTTAAAGATCGAGAGCCGCGCCGACCGCTATAAATATCCGCGCCGACGAGCTGACGTTAAATATCGAGAGACGACCCGCCTATAAACGTCCGAAGCGAAGACCGACGAGCCCGCAAGAAGATCGAGAGTCGCGCCGACCGCTATAAATATCCGCGCCGAGCTCCGACGTTAAATATCGAGAGACGAGCCGGTGTCTATAAACGCCCGAAGCGAAGACCGACGAGCCCGCTGTAAAATCGAGAGCCGCTACCGACCGCTATAATATCCGCGACGACGAGCCCGCCGCAAAGATCGAGAGCCGCCGACCAGCTATAATATCCGCCGCCGAGCTCCGACGTTAGATATCGAGAGTCGAGCCGGCGATAAATCCTCGAGGGAAGACCGACGAGCCCCGTCGTTAAAGATCGAGAGCCGCCGACCGGCTATAAATATCCGCGCCGAGCTCCGACGTTAAAATCGAGAGACGAGCGCCTATAAACGCCCGAAGGAAGACCGACGAGCCCGCCGTTAAAGATCGAGAGCCGCGCCGACCGGCTATAATATCCGCGCCGACGAGCCTCGCCGCAAAATCGAGACGGTCCCGCCTATAAACCCTCCTACCGAAACCGGGAGACGAGCCGCCTATAAATCCCTCGAGGTAAGGCCGACGAAGCTTCGCTGCGAAAGATCGAGAGCCGCCGTCCGGCTATAAATATTCGCTACCGACAAGCTCCGCCGTTAAATATCGAGAGCCGCCGACCGGCTATAATATCCGCGCCGTCGAGCTCCGACGCTAAATATCGAGAGTCGAGCCGCCCTATAAATCCTCGAGCTAAGACCAGCGCCGCCGTTAAAGATCGAGAGCCGCACCGACCGGCTATAAATATCCGTGCTGCCGAGCTCGACGTTAAAATCGAGAGTCGCGACCGACCGCTATAAATATCCGCTCCGACGCCCGTCGTTAAAGATCGAGAGCCGCACCGACCGACTATAAATATCCGCTACCGACGAGCCCCGCCGCGTTAAAATCGAGACGGTCCGCCGCCTATAAACCATCCGCCGGAAACCGGAGACAAGCCGCCTATAAATCCTCGAGCGAAGACCGACGAGCTCCATCAAAAGATCGAGAGCCGCTACCGACCGCTATAAATATCCGCGCCGACGAGCTCCGCCGTTAAAGATCGAGAGCCGTGCCGACCGGCTATAATATCAACGCCGACGAGCCCCGCCGTTAAAATCGAGACGGTCCGGCCTATAAACCTCCTACCGAAACCGGAGACGAGCCGCTCTATAAATCCTCGAGCGTAAGACCGACGAGTCTGCCGTTAAAGATCGAGAGCCGCGCCCGGCTATAAATATCCGCACCGACGAGCTCCGTTGCAAAGATCGAGAGTCGCACCGACCGGTTATAAATATCCGCGCCGACGAGCTCCGTCGTTAAAGATCGAGAGTCGCACCGACGGCTATAAATATCCTCGCCGACGAGCCCCGTTAAAAATCGAGACGGTCCAGCCTATAAACCCTCCGCCGAAATCGGAGACGAGCCGCCTATAAATCCTCGAAAGGTGGCCGACGAGCTCCGTTAAAGATCGAGAGCCGCCCGACCGGCTAAATATTCGCGCCGCCGAGCTCCGACGTTAAAATCGAGAGCCGCGACCGGCTACAAATATCCACGCCGACGAGCTCCGTCGTTAAAGATCGAGAGCCGCGCCGACCGCTATAAATATCCGCGCCGAAGCTTGACGATATCGAGAGTCGAGCCGGCGTCTATAAATCCCCGAGCAGAAGACCGACGAGCCCCGTCGTTAAAGATCGAGAGCCGCGCCGACCGGCTATAAATATCCGCGCCGTCGAGCTCCGACGTTAAAAATCGAGAGACGAGCCGGCGTCTATAAACGTCCGAGCGGAAGACCGACGAGCTCCGTCGTTAAAAATCGAGAGCCGCGCCGACCGGCTATAAATATCCGCGCCGACGAGCTCCGTCGTTAAAGATCGAGAGCCGCGCCGACCGGCTATAAATATCCGCGCCGTCGAGATCCGACGTTAAATATCGAGAGTCGAGCCGGCGTCTATAAATCCCCGAGCAGAAGACTGACGAGCCCCGTCGTTAAAGATCGAGAGCCGCGCCGACTGGCTATAAATATCCGCGCCGTCGAGCTCCGACGTTAAAAATCGAGAGACGAGCCGGCGTCTATAAACGTCTGAGCGGAAGACCGACGAGCCCCGTCGTTAAAGATCGAGAGCCGCGCCGACCGGCTATAAATATCCGCGCCGACGAGCCTCGTCGTTAAAAATTGAGAGACGGTCCGACGTCTATAAACCCTCCGGCCGGGAAATCGGGAGACGAGCCGGCGTCTATAAATCCCCGAGCAGAAGGCCGACGAGCTCCGTCGTTAAAGATCGAGAGCCGCGCCGTCCGGCTATAAATATCCGCGCCGACGAGCTCCGTCGTTAAAGATCGAGAGCCGCGCCATCCGGCTATAAATATCCGCACCGACGAGCTCCGTCGTTAAAGATCGAGAGCCGCGCCGACCGGCTATAAATATCCGCGCTGACGAGCTCCGTCGTTAAAGATCGAGAGCCGCGCCGACCGGCTATAAATATCCGCGCCAACGAGCCCCGTCGTTAAAATTCGAGGGACGGTCCGGCGTCTATAAACCCTCCGGCCGGGAAACCGGGAGACGAGCCGGCGTCTATAAACGTCCGAGCGGAAGGCCGACGACCTCCGTCGTTAAAGATCGAGAGTCGCGCCGTCCGGCTATAAATATCCGCGCCGACGAGCTCCTTCATTAAAGATCGAGAGCCGCGCCGACCGGCTATAAATATCCGCGCCGTCGAGCTCCGACGTTAAATATCGAGAGACGAGCCGGCGTCTATAAATCCCCGAGCAGAAGACCGACGAGCTCCATCGTTAAAAATCGAGAGACGGTCCGGCGTCTATAAACCCTCCGGCCGGGAAACCGGGAGACAAGCCGGCGTCTATAAACGTCCGAGCGGAAGACCGACGAGATCCGTCGTTAAAGATCGAGAGCCGCGCCGACCGGCTATAAATATCCGCGCCGTCGAGCTCCGATGTTAAAGATCGAGAGACGAGCCGGCGTCTATAAACGTCCGAGCGGAAGGCCGACGAGCCCCGTCGCTAAAGATCGAGAGCCGCGCCGACCGGCTATAAATATCCACGTCGTCGAGCTCCGACGTTAAAGATCGAGAGACGAGCCAGCATCTATAAACGTCCGAGCGGAAGGCCGACGAGCCCCGTCGCTAAAGATCGAGAGCCGCGCCGACCGGCTATAAATATCCGCGCCGTCGAGCTCCGACGTTAAAGATCGAGAGACGAGCCGGCGTCTATAAACGTCCGAGCGGAAGACCGACGAGCCCCGTCGCTAAAGATCGAGAGCCGCGCCGACCGGCTATAAATATCCGCGCCGTCGAGCTCCGACGTTAAAGATCGAGAGACGAGTCGGCGTCTATAAACCCTCCGAGCGGAAGACCGTCTAGCCCAGACGTTAAACCGTAGAGACGAGCCGACGTCTATAAATCCCCGAGCAGAAGACCGACGAGCTCCGTCGTTAAAAATCGAGAGACGGTCCGGCGTCTATAAACCCTCCGGCCGGGAAACCGGGAGACGAGCCGGCGTCTATAAACGTCCGAGCGGAAGACCGACGAGCCCCGTCGCTAAAGATCGAGAGCCGCGCCGACCGGCTATAAATATCCGCGCCGTCGGGCTCCGACGTTAAATATCGAGAGACGAGCCGGCGTCTATAAACGTCCGAGCGGAAGGATAAGGCAACGTACGGCCGTTCGACTCGCTTATCAAAAATATTTCGACAGAAATCCCCTTTCGAGCACAAGAAAGGAGGGACGATGGCATTGACGGAGGCCATAATTACCGCCTCATCGACCGAGTGGATAATGATTGCTCGGCTAGACTCGCGGTCCAGTCAGTCGGACTAATCGCCTCCTTCGACTAGACTTGAAGGGGAGGCAAGTGATCCGGCAGTAAGTATGGGAGTCCCCATTTAGCAGAGTCAACGCCACGTGGAGGTCGAAAGGTAAAAGGACAACCAGAAGCTTGGCCGAGCGGATAATGATGGTGACGACCAGCTAAAGCTTCCGAGCGGAAGCAATACACCCGCGGAAGTCGGGGTTCACGCCATGATGAACAAGAGAGTAGCGAGGATGGCCCGCCGTCAAGGAATAAAGTATCAACATCGCTAATACCCGAGAACATGACCAGAATACCCCGAACGGACGATACCTTAGTCCTACGGACGTGATGGATCGCTGAAGGCATGCCGCCAAGGAAATGTAGGGCTAGAATGACAAGATGTAAGATTATGCTATCTCATTAGAAGATTATGCTGTCCCATCGGAGACGTGCTCGGACCTGTAGCAGTCAGCTCCTCTGACAAGCCCATACTAGGTATGGGCTGAGGACACGTGTGTGCCTCGGTATGTGTCAGCCTCCTCGAGCTCTATATAAGAGCCCGCATCACGGAGGTATGAAAACTCGATCTTCGAGCTATTTCATCGCCTTCTTCTGCCCGACTTAAGCGTCTGAGGGTCGCCGGGGACCCTCCCGCCCGACTGCAGGTTCGCCGGAGGTCGGTGCAGCTGGTCGGAGATAGAGGAGAGCGCCACGTGCCCAGCGTCCGTCGATTCAGCGACTCGGACAGGATCAATTAACTTTAGTAATTGTTATCAAATTAAATATTGATCAATATTATAATTTTGTACACAGGAGCAAATGACAGAAAGATTGGCTCATGCCTTTCAAGCACCATCAGAGGGGGAGGGGCCACAGTCTCTTTCCACTGATACGCTAAATAAGATATATTATGATGTTGTCGGTGGAAGAACAAAAAACTCCACCCTCTACGGCCTTGGCTCCCAGGCCAAAGTGGCATTTGATCGTTTGAGGACTCCTAGGGGGTGTGCTAGTTCCTCTTCTTCTAGTGAGGTACAGTCATTAAGATGCGAAAATGAAGAACTGTGCACTCAACTAAAGTCAATGGATGAGAGGATGGATTCTATGGATAAGTTGAGGGCTACTGAGGAGAAGAGGAGGACCGATGAAGAGTAGAGGAGAGCCGAGCAGGATACTCTCTTTGCCCGTATGCAAGCGATCGTGGCAAATTTCGCCTGCACCCAGATGCCACATGGTCTTGAGTCACAGGAGACTCAAGACCCATCAGACCGTGGTGATTAGCATATTTTGAGCTTTGTTCAGCTACTATTTAAATCTTTATTTATCATACAAGTTACATACAAAATAAATTTGATTGTTTTATTCTACTCTGTTTATTTCTAAATATTACATTATTATATGTTTCAGGCGTCAGGGTGTACATATTCAGCACGATCATCATCATTATCATCTTCTTCTTTCTATCTAGGTATTTATTTTTTAAATGTAAAATTCATTATACATATATGTAATATTTTGAATTATACATCAATCTCATCATAATTTATTGTATTTTACTTTCTGCATGATTTTACACTATTAGTTGTTTTTGGAGTATTTGTTATCATGATATGGATTTATATATTTGACCAAGGAAATATTGCGATCTATATATAAATGCTTTGTTTATATTGTGTTTGTTTCTATATGTTTTTATATGTATGGAGTGTTTGTCTCTATATGTATGGATTGTGTTAGTTTGTTTGTATCTATATATGGATTGTTAGGATTTGTAAACTGTGATTGTATGAATTGTTAGTATGTGTAAAATATGATTGTGTATGGATTGTATAATATGAGATTTGTATGTATGAAATACCATCGATTGTGATGGTTTTATATGGATATATAATTTATATACACGGTTGAATGGGAATATAATTAGGTGATGTTTGTTTTTTTTATTTTCTGACGGAATTCTGACAGAATATGTATTCCGTCGGTATTTTACGATACAGGGCCTACACCTAGGTCCGACGGAATTAATTATTCCGTCGAAAAAGTTGGCGACAGCTGTCTAGCGGGGTTTTCCGACGGGATTATATTTCCGTCAGTAATCTACCAACGAAAGTTTTATTTCCGTCGGGGAAAAAAGGTTCCGATGCATATCCTTGCAACCGATTGTTTTTCGTCGGAAATTCGTCGAGACAAGGCCATACCGATGGATATTTCCGTCGGTAAGCCTGGAAATTTTTATAGTGTTTCCTACCTGGTGTCAAGTCCTCTTGACCCATCAAGTTAGTCAACCTTGTACACTTGGCAATAAGTTTAGATTAAGATAACACCTAACTTAACTTACTTGTCATTCATCAAAATCTGAGTTAGACTGTTAATACAAATTACACTAACAGATTCTGGAGTAGATCTCATTTCGTTAGTTTCACCTCTAAGGTTCCTTCGTGTAACTCCAAGAATTTCTCTCAGAGTTCTTTGGCTAACTCATAGGCTCTAATCTGATTGACTTCCTGGGATGGAAGTATGCACAGTATGTGGAATTAAGCTCGTCTGTTCACTGTGAAGTTTGTTTATTCCTTTTTGGTCTATAAGTATTTTTCTTTTTCAGCTCCGTGTTGATCTTTAGGTGCTATAAAATCATATTTAATTATTAAAAAAAATTAAATTATATTTTAAAGAATACTTCCATTCACTTTTGCTACATTATAAACTCCCCCTCGAACTTTGACAAGTGAATGCTAGATCCGGTAATCGTTTTGGTGCTTCAGTTGACGATTAGTCCTTCTAAGGTGATTGGGCTCTGATACTAATTGTTGAACCCAATAGTGTTGGTGCAATATCCCTCAGGTCAAGGTTGACCTGGTTGACCAAGCTTGAGTCTTGGTTTGTGTTTCGAGGTTTGACAATACAAGGTTGATTGAAGAAGAGTCAAGTAGGTCAAGGATTGACCGGATACTTGACTGGGAAGTCCTAACTGGGATGTTAGGCGAAATTAAAGTCCTGGTGAGTGAAGCCAGGCAGCAGAGAAATCCTAGTGAGTGAAGCTAGGTGAAAGTCTTGGTGAGTGAAGCCAGGCAGAAGAGAAGTCCTGGTGAGTGAAGCCAGGCAGAAGAGAAGTCCTGGTGAGTGAAGCCAGGCATGATGAAGAAAAGTCCAAGTAGGTCAAAGGGATTGACCGGATACTAGGCAGCAGAGAAATCCTAGTGAGTGAAGCTAGGTGAAAGTCCTGGTGAGTGAAGCCAGACAGAAGAGAAGTCCTAGTGAGTGAAGCCGGGCATGATGAAGAAAAGTCCAAGTAGGTCAAAGGGATTGACCGGATACTTGGCACAAAGAAAAGTCCAAGTAGGTCGAAGGGATTGACCGGATACTTGGCACAAAGAAAAGTCCAAGTAGGTCAAAGGGATTGACCAGATACTTGGCACAAAGAAAAGTCCAAGTGGGTCAAAGGGATTGACCGGACACTTGGTGAGGGAGTCCTAGCAGGTCAAGGAAGTGACTAGATGCTAGGCATGACGTACCAACAGGGTAAGGTTGACCGAATGTTGGTTTGAGAGGCTTGGGACTTGGTTTTGGGTAAAAACCAAGAGCTGGATCAATCAGTGGATTGATCAGTGGATCGATCAGTGGATTGATCAGTGGATCGATCGGTGGATCGATCAGAGGATCGATCAGTGGATCGATTGGGACGCTGCTGCTTCGCGCGATAAGCACTAGAT
Organism: Zingiber officinale; assembly: GCF_018446385.1. Classification (NCBI taxonomy): domain Eukaryota; kingdom Viridiplantae; phylum Streptophyta; class Magnoliopsida; order Zingiberales; family Zingiberaceae; genus Zingiber; species Zingiber officinale. Next base: position 104,704,213 of record NC_055991.1, read on the forward strand.
CGATCCGTGGATCGATCCAGGCGTTTTTCCATAGCACAGAGGCGCTCTGGATCGATCCGTGGATCGATCCAAAGCCTCCTCGATCGATTGGGAGCATTCCAATCGATCGGGATTCGACCGTTAGCGTCGATTTAAGCCGCAGGTGTTCATTTCCTTCGGTGTGGTTTCCACGACAGACCTCAGATCTTCACCAGCGACTCAACAGAGCTCTCCACGCCAGTTCTTGAAGTTCTTGGAGATTATTCCAAGTCAAGAGGCGGATCTATTGCAAGAGGAAGAAAGCTAGGGTTAGGGTTTCTTGTACTCATTGTAAGCTTTGTGCTTGTATTTTGTATCCTTTCCCCTTCTTCTTGTAGTGTGAACTTGTAGGGTTTCTCCGCCTTCGGTAGTTACCGAAAAGGAGGGTTTTATTAGTGGAGGGTGCGTGAGTAGGTGTGGATCCTTGGACTAGTCACCTCTTGCGAGGTGGATACCAAGTAAACTAACCTTGTTAGCGTTGTGTGTTTTGTTTCTTGTATTTCCGCTGCGCATCTTTGAAGAAACAAGCAACGACGAGCACCTAGCACATGACAAGCTATTCACCCCCCCTCTAGCTACTTTTCGGTCCCAACAAGTGGTATCAGAGCGAGGCCGCTCTTCACCGGAATCATCGCCGGAAGGGGCAAACAAAACAAGCAAAGCTAGAGGGTGAAGAAGTTGGAGCAAATTCATCAAAGTCAAAGAATTCAAGAAGCTCAACTTCAAGATGCAATTCCAAGATAGATTTGGATTTGACACAAGGGTGGCTCCACCGTACATATCTACAAGCTTCAATCTTTGGAGATCAAGGATCGAGAATTTCTTAATGGTGGAGATAGAGCAATGGTTTGCTCTTATGGAAGGTTTTGAAGCTCCAAAGAACTCCAAGGGCAAAGCTCTCAAGAAAAGCAAATGGAGTAAGGAGCAACTCCAAAGATGTGAGGCTAATGACAAAGTGACCAAGCTTTTGGTCAATTTATTGCCAAGCAACATCTTGGAACAAATTGGAGAGTTTGAAGATGCCAAGGAGCTTTGGAGCAAATTGGCAAGGATTCATGAGATCCCCTCCACTGTACCAAATCAAGGAGAATCCAAAGAGGGTGACTCAATGGATCAAAACCAAGAAGAGGAGGACTCCGAGATTAAGAGATGCTCAACCTCCGAAAAGGAGGTCCAAGAAGCTTCATCCTCAAAGGAGAGCAATCAAAAGAGCAAGGAAGGAGTATATTCCTTGTTTCATGTATAAGAGGATGAAGATGAAGAAGAAGGTGAAGCCTCCACCTCTAGGATTGAGGGGGAGCAATCTTCATTGACACCGGAACAAGAGCAAGAAGAATCCTCCACATCCGGGTCAAGAGAAGAAGAGGATGAAGAAGCTTCCACCTCCACAAGTCAAGCAAAATCAAATGGAGGAATATCATCTTCGGATCAAGAGGAAACTTCTACCTCCGGATCCAAAGGAGAAAGTGTCATCCCTACACAAAAAGGTATAAACATTTCAATTAATAATAAAAATCATATTATATGCTTTGAATGTAGGGAACATGGGCATTACAAGAGCAAATGCCCTAAATTGGCCAAGAAGAAGGGCCAAGTGACATTAAAGGGCAAGGAGAAGCCCAAGGAGACCATCCCCGGAACAAAGAAGAGCAAGGAGCACATTGTGTGCTTCTCTTGCAATCAAAAGAGGCATTACCGAAGTCAATGCCCTAAGCGGAAGAAGGTGGTCAAGGCTCAAGGAGGAAGCTCAACTCAAGGGGGAGCCTCCAAGGTAAAAAGAAATGTAACCTTTATTGAGCCTATCCCTTTGAATAATGGTAAAAAGCATGATAGTTCAAGTTTATATCATTTAAATGCTATTTACCATGAAAATAGGAGGCATGATAAAATTAAAGAAAATCATGTAGCTTATTATGCTAAAACCTCTCAACCTAGGTTTAGAAAAGTAGATAGGAACTTAGGCAAGAACCCTAAGGATTCTAGGTATGTGCCTAAGAAGAAGAAAAATCAAGGTTTTAGTGAAAAACCTAAGGTTGAAGAATTATGGAAGGAAAATCAAGTCTTGAGGTCAAGACTTGATAAATTAGAGAAGACCCTTAGAAAAATCACAAATATGACACAAGGGTCATCCAAGGGCCATAGAGGTTTGGGATACAAACCTAAAATCAAAAGGGATACACCTACTTACCATAGGGTTCCATATAGCTATGGAACCAACCCTAAGCCTAGTGGGCAAGCAAAAAATACTAGGGAGGTCATCCCTAAGAGTATATTTGCAATAAATGTGACTAAGACTTCTAAGAAGTCTAAGAAAGTCACAAACAAGGTCACAAGGGAAGCAATCCCTAGAGTTGACCTAGAAAAAGTGATCAAGGCTTCTAAGAAGCCAAACAAGGTCACTAGGAAGGTATCTAGGGAAGTTATCCCTAGTGAATACCTAGAGCATCCAAGGAACACCAATAGGTTTTGGGTTCCTAGGAGCATCTTCTCTACCCCATAGATGGGTTAGAGAGTGTCAATTCTAAGAAGAAGGGTAGTTAACTCAACTTTGAAGAAATTGACACTCAAGGAGCATTTTCAAGGTTATTATTAACCTTTGAAAATGAAATGGATTTATGTTTACTCTTGAGAAGAGTAAAATGTGTCACAATTTGATAAATTGGATGATATTTTAAGTGACACAAATTGAAAAAATCATAAGAACTATCAAGTTGGGATTTTGGTATGTTCTTAGGAAATTTAAGGCAAATTTAAGCCTTAATTTCAAAGTGTTACTCTTGTGGAAGAACGAAATATGTCAACATTTGAAGAATAAGCTAAATTTCAATTGGCATAAGTTAATCAAGAGAATTAGAAATGCCAAGTTAGGTTTTGGCATTTTCTTGGAGCATTTAGAGGGCAATCTAGGTTTAAGTGTTAACTTAGCTAAGGTTTAAGGACACCTAGATAGGTAATCTAGGTATTTTATTTATGCTAAACCTTGCCATGATTGTTTGCTCACTATATGCCATGACATCATATTTAGTTTTGTATTTTGTATTCATGGCTTACTATGAAAAATACAAAAATACCATGTCATGTCATACATACATCATGTAGTTATAGGAATCTTTCTTTTGAAAGCTAATCCATTTTGATGTATGTCATAACATTATAATGCATTATGTTTATTTCCTTAAAATTAAGGACAAAAGGCATTTATAAACAAGTGAAATCAACAGTAACATCCTTGGTGGATGTTTACCACTCAAAATGCCTAGAAAGATATGCATGATCCCTAGATTAGGGCAAAACCAAAATTTACATCTCACAAAGACCTATGAGATGACTTGTATGTGGTTTAGTGCACATTAGATACAAGTGAGGTGTTAGGATGATGAACAAAACTCAAGATGTTGATTTAGTACATTCGTTTGAGTTTTAAATTCATCAAAACACATAGTTATGTGTTTTTCCCATCATTGGGAAAGCTAATGCACAAGTCATGTGCATTAAGCCCAAGGAACATGATGGGATATTGGTTTTGAAAAGGTTTTTAAAATGATTTTGGAAAACCTTGGTGAAGGCTATCTTTTGATAGTAATCACCATTAAATAGTTAGACACAAACTTGAAGAAAACACTAAGGTTTATGCAAGTTTTTCAAGTTTGTGTCAATCTTTGAAAATATGATGTATTTTCATAGAAAACTATTTTTCCTTGAAAGTATATACCCTAAATAATGTCTACACAAATTTTCATGATTTTTGGAATTTTGTAGAATTTTCTAGGGGTTTCTGAAGTTGACTGAAATGGAATTTCAGCAACTATCAGAACTCCAATCGATCAGTGGATCGATTGGAGTGCCTCAATCGATCAGCCGATCGATTGAGAAGGCATTTCTCGTGAGCAGAAGCTCGCTGGATCGATCAGTGGATCGATCCAAGAAGACTGAATCGATCAGTGAATCGATTCAGCCGGGTTCAATCGATTGGAACCCAACTCCAATCGATCGAAGATGCTGATTTTGGCTCGGAAAGCTTATTTTCAGCATTTTGAACCTAATTTAGTCTAGGTAACCATTCCTAACCCCTCAAAATACATTTGTATACATAAAAAGGATGTTTTCATGTTGAAAACAAGGATGGATTGGTTAAGGAAGACTAAATTGAAGTTTAGGTTGAGGTTTGTTTCAATATTGAATTTTTGAACCTCAAAACTTCTAAATTTGGGTTTCCTAAAGGTTTAGGGATTCTAAGTCATTGTTGGTGCAATGACAGAAGTTACCACCATGTCTTTAGGGGGAGGGACTCTTTAAAGACATGAAAACTATATTTTTCATGAACCTTGGAAGGTGGTTAACCTTCTTTTCAGAACATGCTCAAGGTTGAGCGTTTGAACTTTAATGGGGAGTGGATATCCTCATTGTTCAAGTGGTTTAAGTTAAAAATGCTCAAGGATGGGCATTTGACTACATTAATGGGAGAATGTAGGGTTAAGGATAATGAAGGGTATGGGACTTTCATTATCGTGTTGTTCACAACGAGTGAAGTTGTGAACAACGATGAGCGACTCTTCAGGGGGAGAGTCTCAAAGGGGAGATTATTCAACAAGTGAATTTGTTGATGTGTGCCCAAAGATAGGACATTTGTTGATGTGTGTCAATAGGGGGAGAATGAAGGATTTAAGTTAGGACTTCATTACCGAGAGGGAGTTTGCCCTCTTAGGAGGAGAATGAAGGGTTTAACTTATGTCTTCATTACCTAGTGGCATGAAGAGGGTTGAGGCTATGGGATTAGCCTAACTTAAATGTGGTATTATCAAACATCAAAAAAGGGGAGATTGTTGGTGCAATATCCCTCAGGTCAAGGTTGACCTAGTTGACCAAGCTTGAGTCTTGGTTTGTGTTTCGATGTTTGACAATACAAGGTTGATTGAAGAAGAGTCAAGTAGGTCAAGGATTGATCGGATACTTGACTGGGAAGCCCTAACTGGGATGTTAGGCGAAATGAAAGTCCTGGTGAGTGAAGCCAGGCAGCAGAGAAATCCTAGTGAGTGAAGCTAGGTGAAAGTCATGGTGAGTGAAGCCAGGCAGAAGAGAAGTCCTGGTGAGTGAAGCCAGACATGATGAAGAAAAGTCCAAGTAGGTCAAAGGGATTGACCGGATACTAGGCAACAGAGAAATCCTAGTGAGTGAAGCTAGGCGAAAGTCCTGGTGAGTGAAGCCAGGCAGAAGAGAAGTCCTGGTGAGTGAAGCCAGGCATGATGAAGAAAAGTCCAAGTAGGTCAAAGGGATTGACCGGATACTTGGCACAAAGAAAAGTCCAAGTGGGTCAAAGGGATTGACTGGACACTGGTGAGGGAGTCCTAGCATGTCAAGGAAGTGACTAGATGCTAGGCATGACGTACCAACAGGGTAAGGTTGACCGAATGTTGGTTTGAGAGGCTTGGGACTTGGTTTTGGGTAAAAACCAAGAGCTGGATCAATCAGTGGATTGATCAGTGGATCGATCAGTGGATCGATCCAGGCAGTTTCCCAGCGCACAGAAAGCCTCTGGATCGATCCGATTTCCCGATGCCAATCGATCGGATCGATTGGGACGGCTTCTTGCGCGCGATAAAACTCCGGATCGATCGATCGATCCATAGCACAGAGGCGCTCTGGATCGATCCGTGGATCGATCCAAAGCCTCCTCGATCGATTGGGAGCATTCCAATCGATCGGGATTCGACCGTTAGCGTCGATTTAAGCCGCAGGTGTTCATTTCCTTCGGTGTGGTTTCCACGACAGACCTCAGATCTTCACCAGCGACTCAACAGAGCTCTCCATGCCAGTTCTTGAAGTTCTTGGAGGTTATTCCAAGTCAAGAGGCGGATCTATTGCAAGAGGAAGAAAGCTAGGGTTAGGGTTTCTTGTACTCATTGTAAGCTTTGTGCTTGTATTTTGTATCCTTTCCCCTTCTTCTTGTAGTGTGAACTTGTAGGGCTTCTCCGCCTTCGGTAGTTACCGAAAAGGAGGGTTTTATTAGTGGAGGGTGCGTGAGTAGGTGTGGATCCTTGGACTAGTCACCTCTTGTGAAGTGAATACCAAGTAAACCAACCTTGTTAGCGTTGTGTGGTTTGTTTCTTGTATTTCCGCTACGCATCTTTGAAGAAACAAGCAACGACGAGCACCTAGCACGCGACGAGCTATTCACCCCCCTCTAGTTACTTTTCAGTCCCAACAAATAGGACGGCTAAAGAGGGGTAAAATAGCCTGCAAGGAGAGTTAAAGAATTTCTCTTTCTTTCCAGCTTATCAAGGATAGACAATTAATTAAATCAAGTAATTAACATAAAAGAAACAACTTAAAAATAAGTAAGAAGGTCAAAGTTTACTTGGCTATAATCTAGTTAGTTGTTAATCTAAGGTAATGAAAAGCTCAATGAAAATACCTTCATTGAAGGCTGAGAAACCTCTTATACTCTTTGAAAAGTTCAGAAAATAGCTAGAAATTTATTACAGAAGTTGTTGATTATTTCCTAACTCTAAGAGGCTTTTAATAGCCTCCTAGGATGAAGTATCCTTTGATGTTCGTTGCTCAGAGTTTCCTCCAAGGAGGTCTAAGGTGTCTCCAAGAGGATAGAGTTTATCCTCTAGCGATAAGGCTTTATCCTCTCTCTCAACGACTACTAGAGGCACCTTGAGGATGCCTCCCATGAAGGCATGAGGTTGCCTTCCATATCCTTTGAGGGTGCTTCCACCATTCAGTTTGAACAGTTAACCTTCAAGAAAGGTTAAATCTTCCTTATTCTTCCTTTGGGTGATGCTCCAACCTTCGAGTTGAGCTCACTCAAATCCAATTCCGACCTTTTCCTCGAGTAGACTTTCTCCCTGGCTTCTCTCCCTCAGACCATTGCGTGCATCCTTTTCACTCCACCAGTGTTCTCTTTCGCAACTTCTCGTCCCTCAGATGCACTGAGCCCATCAACTCACTTCTTGTGCCATCCTTCTCGTCTGCTACGTTTTTCACTCAACTTCTTATGTTCCTAAGCTCCTGCATACTTACACACAATGTATCAAATACAACAGGACCTAACTTGACTTTATTGGCCATATCAAAATTAACCCGGGGTATTTACAATAGAAACCAGAAGGAAAGGTTGATCGGCACTCCGATGGATGACTGCAGGTGTGTCAACCATTGCCTACAGCAGTGACTAGAGTAATGTACTAATTATGACCACTAATTTGTAAGTACCCCAAGTGAGTTTTGATATGATCAACCGGGTTAAGTTAGACTCTATATTTTTGATGCCTTGTGTCTAAATGTGAAGGGACTTAGGAACACAAGAAGTCAAGCGGAAGACGCAGCGGACAAGAAAGATGGCATGGGAAGCGAGTCGATGGGCTTGGTGGATCTGAGGGATTAGAAGCTGTGGAAGAGTATATCGGCGGATGAGAAGGATGTACCTGATGCTTTCTGGGGATGATAAGCCAGAGCAGAACACTGCTCAAGGAGAAGGCCAGAGTTAGATTCGGGTGGAGTCCAACTCTAGATGGATGAAGAATCACCCAAGTGACTGGAGCGAAAGCTGGACAAGTCAACTCTGTGTTAACTTGTCCAAGCACCTGGACTTAGCACAGGCGCCCAGAAACCGGATTTCCATTTCTAAACAAATTGGAGCTCAGGGAGCTATGGAAGGGCTATCAAACTGCAAGGAAACCTAATGTTTTCAGCTGTACACTGGCAGTAGGTTATCACCAGTGACCAGCTTGAATTTAGGGAGATCTAGTGAAGGGTTGGCCGATAAAGTCCTTGAGGACACCTAGGGGAATGTGATGTCGGTGTTGGAGTGTATACTAAAAACCTAGCTTTTGTAAACATTTATTTTAGAAATAAAAGAATCACATTGGTCAATATCTGCATTTATTTATTAAATGTAATTGTTCAATTAATTTATATAGTAGATAACATGGAGTATGGTGTTATACTCAGAAGATCATGTTATCGGTTCTCTATAAATTATAAACAGTTGCTCACGACTAAGATGGAAAGGAACAAACCATCAGAATAGTCGTAGTGTAATTAAGTATTAGTTTATCTTGACTAATAAATTACACTGATACACTTTAAGTGTATTGAGTAGGACCATTTAGGTAAGTTCTTTTGTACTGACTTAGTAAAAGAACTAAACCTTAGTTATTATGGAAGTGTGTGCTCTTAATCCTAATATAATAACAAGCACATATATTTAATATTTATTTCTTTGACTTATCAAAGGGTGAGGTTTAGCTTGATAAATCAATATGTCCGATAAATTGGAAAATGATATTACTTATAGTGTGTGTTGTTGATTATAGAAGGAACCTGTGTCCTAGTCATCTAGGTTAAGAATGTCCCTAAGAGGATCTCATAAGGATTGTCATGTTAAACCCTGCAGGTGGACTTAGTCCGACATGACGATAAAGTTGAGTAGTACTACTCTTGGAGCTAGATATTAATTAAGTGAGTTATCAGTGACTTACTTAATTAGTGGACATTCGTAATCTTAAACACAGGGAGACTAACACACTCATGATAAGAAGGAGCCCATAATGTAATTTGGGATTGGTGCGGTAGTGCGATAATAACTCTCTAGTGGAATGAGTTATTATCGATGAACTTGAGTTGTGTGTTCGGGGCGAGCACGGGATACTCAAGCTCATCGGAAGGCCAAAATCAATTTCTCCTCTAGGTCCCTGTCGTAGCCTCATTATAGCCTCAAGTTCATCCAAATGTAAAGCTCTTCTTGGTGTCCAAGAAGGGGGCCGGACCATTGCTTGGTGACCAAGCTTGTAGGGGCCGGCCAAGATTAATTCAAATAGGAGGGTTGTTTTAAATTTTTAAAATCTTCTCTTTGAAGAAAACTATAAGTTTTAAAAGAGAGATTTTAATTTTAAAAACTTTCCTTATTTGAATTTGGCCACATGTTTTAATAGAGAGTTTTAAAAGTTTTAAAACTTTCCTTTTTTAACCATCATCATGGTTTAAGGAAAAAAAGGGAGATAAGTTTTAAAATTAAAATTTTTTATCATCATGTTAAAAAAGGAAATTTTATAAAAGAGTTTTTAAATTTTAAAACATGGTTTTAATTTTTAGAAACTTTCCTTTTTTAACTCCTACTTTAGGAAAGAGAGCTTGTAAAATTTTATAAGAGTTTTCTTGTAAAATTTTATAAAAAATATATTTCCTTTTTCCCCTTGATGAGGTGGCCAGCCACCTTGCTTGGTGCCCAAGCAAGTGGCCGGCCATATTAAATTAATTAAAATCATCACAAAATTAAATTTGATGATTGATTCAATCAAGAGGAAAGAAAAGGAAAAATAAAAAGGGAAAAGGAAAAACTCTTGAATGATTTTATTTTTTATAAAAAGTTTTTCCTTATTTGCCTTGGGCAAGTAATATAAAAGAAGGGTTGAGGGGACTTCATGAGACAACTCTTATTCTCCTACTTGGAGGCTCTCTTGGTGTGGCCGGCCCTCTCCCTTCTCTTTTCCCTTTTGCTCTCTTCTCCTTGGTGGTGGTGGTGGCCGGATTTTAGAAGAAGAGGAAGAAGCTTTTGGGTGGTGTTCATCTTGTAGGATCGTCGCCCACACGACGTCCAAGGCGAGGGCGAGGAATACGACAGAAGATCTCGAGGTCATTAGCATACAAAGAGAAGATATAATTAGTAATTGTTTTCCGCATCATGCTAGTTATTTTTCTTTGTATGAATTCTAAATACAAGAGGCAATTAGATCTAGTTTTTTCGAAATAGTTTTTCGAGTTTGTGTTTTCTTCTTTTTCAAATTTGTGATTCGATTGTTCTTTTTGGTTAACCTAGAGTTATTTAAGGAAATTAAATATTAGCTTTCCTTAAAAGGCTTTGACTAGGCGGTGGTGGTTGCTCCCATATCCAAGAAGGCCATGTGCCTCGCCATGCAGTCCTGGAAGCTAATTTTGGAAATTAATATTTAATGAAATTAATAACATATGTGGATTTGAATCAATAGTGTTAAGTTCCGCTTGCGATTCAAATCTAAACCATTAAGAACAGATAAGTTAAATTTAGAATCAATGATGTTAAGTTCCGTCTACGATTCCTAATTTAACTTCTAAAGAACACAATAGGTTATTTAAGGAAAGGTTCGACACTTGTACAAAAAATTTTGTACAGTGGAACCGGTACGTTTTCCTAGGACTAACCAACAGTCGGCTGGGGAGGAAGAGGGAGATTTAAATTTGGACAGGCGACAACTTTTCAAAATTTGAATTCAAAGTTTGAAACTCCCCCCCCCCCCCCGGTTAGGACCCTTAGCAGCTGACTAGAGGGAGGTGATAGCCCTGAAAATAAAACTAAACCTTCCTCAGACGTTATAGCTTAATTAAATACTTGCATAAAATTAATTAAGTAAATAAAGAAAAGAAGAGGCACGAAAGAGTTTACTTGGTTACAACCGGGGTGGTTGTTAATCCAAGAAAGTTGAAAAGTGCACTAAATTCTCCTTCAGACAGAGAAGTCTCTTTATAGCAATAACAGCACTCAAAAATCAAAGCTAGAAAGAAGAAGTTATTTATAAGCATTCTGTCTTGGCTTTTGGGACTAGGGTTGTATTTATAGCCCTGGTCGGGGTACCTCGAAGGGTTCTAGGTGCTTAGAGGGGGATAAAACTTTATCCCCATTGCAACGGATTGCATTTGACGTGTTTCGAATAAGAATCCTAGTTTGAGCGCCCGGAAGGGTTCCAAGCGCCCGAAGCTCGGTGAGTCTGGGTGCCTGAACTGGGTCCAGGCACCCGAACTAAGAAAGTCAACCTCTTGTTGACTTTCGGTCATAGTCTTCAGCTCCAGTTCTGCTCGCCTTGGTTCGGGTCTTTCGCTCTGGCTCCGGCTCCACTTGGGTGATCTCGACCATCCGGAATAAGGCTCACCCGAACCCAACTTCCGACCTTCAAGCAAACTTCTGCTCCGACATTTTGTCCCTCAGAAACACTGCGAGCCTCCTTCTCAACCGCCTGCATACTCTTTCATAGCACCTCGTCCCTTAGATGCACCGATCCCATTGGCTTTCTCCAGTGTCATCTTTCTCGCTAGTTGCATCTTTTGCTCGACTTTCTATGCTCCTAAGTTCCTGCATACTTAGATATGGTTAAAAAACCAATAGGACTTAACCTTATTTTGTTGATCATATCAAAACTACCTTGGGGTACCAACAATCTTCCTCTTTTTGATGTGATCAAACCCAAGTTAAATTAGGGTAAATTATGAACAAATAACAGTTATAATATTTGCAAAAAAAATTGCAAGTACAGAAATATAGTACAAAAATTTTAAAAACTTTAAGTACAAAAAATTTTTAAGTTCAAAATTTTAAAAAAATTGTGCTACCCTTTAAATTGTACTACCCTCCCCTTAGACTTTTACTACTCCCCTTTTTTATCACATTAAAGATGGGGTACCACAAAAGAAATTCTACTTAGCAATGATAAAAAATTGGAACAAAAGAATAAGGTTTATTTTTTTAAAAAATTGGAACACATTTAAAGAAAAAAAATTAATATAAAGTTGAAATTGTCGTTAAAAAAAATTTAACAACTCTCGAAAAGTTAACTTTTAAATAATTTCTAAAAATTTTGACAAACATTTTAAAATATTTTCCTAACCACTAATTGCTTAATAGTAAGTCAACTAAATACTCAATTCAGTAATTAGCTTCCAGACTGTACGAGGTACTAGGCATTCTTAGTTATTTGATCATTATATTAACCACTTCTAGACAAAGGCTTTGAAAGAATTTAAATATTTAATTTTTCTTTTTGAAAACCATTAGTCTAAATATGATTTTGGAACACAAAATATGTTCCTTCCTATATGATTAATTAAAAATTTTCGTGGAATATATTTTCGTGATATTTCCCTAATTTGCCCCTTATGGTATTTAAAATACCAGCTTAAACTATTATATCTCATAATATTTTGATTATTTGAGCATGCACGATTTTTCCAATATTCTATTTCTTTTTTTTTTAATTTCTCATTTTCTAATTTCAAATTATCAAATAAATATAAGGGGTATGCATTGGCTAATTGTCTTTTCAAATCCATATTTTCCTTTTTTAGTTTAACTAAATCTTGGGAAGAATCTTAATAAATTTAAACGACTTTTCAGGAGATAAGGCACGTACTTAACTTACCTCGTATTCTGATGCTCCCCCTTCATCGTAGCTTTCGTTTGATGATCCTCCCCCTTCGTTGATGCTCATCTCTGAACATATTTCATCTTCTTTTTGATGGTCTTCCATTAGGGCAAGTCTGGTATAGGCTTCGACTTCATATTCGGATGACGTGTCATCCCACGTCGCCTTTAGATTATGCTTCTCCTTTTCCTTATTCTTCAATTTTGGATAGTCATCCTTGATGTGTTTTTCTTCATTGCAGTTGTAACATCGAACCTTCCTTTTGTTCTGATAATACTTTTTTGCCTGCAACTTATTAAATTTATTATATTTAATAAATTTATTGAATTTTCTTACCAGTAGAGTTGTTTCATCTTCATTGATTGATGCTTCGGAGTCAGAATCTTCCTTCTTAGCTTTCAAGGCAAGATTGTCGTTGGACTTATCGATTTCTTTAGAATCTATACATCGAGTTTCGTGAAGTTCAAAAGTAGAAAAAAAATTCTCTAGTGTACTTACCTCGAAGTCCTTAGAGATGAAGTATATATCTACTAAGGAAGACTATTCTGGAGTTCTCGGGAAGGTATTGAGTGCATACCAGATTGAATCTCGGTTCGTTACCAATTCTTCGAGATTGTTGAGCTGAGTGATGAGTTCTTTGATCTGTGCTTGGAGTTGCGCTACCTTTTCTCCATTGTTCATCCGCAAATTTGTTAGCTGAGTTCGGAGGAGGTCTCATCTTGCTAACTTTGCTTTCGAAGTGCCTTCTTAGAGTTCCAGAAATTTCTTCCAGAGATCTTTGGCGGAGTCGTAGCTGCCGATTCGATTGACCTCCTGGGGCGGAAGGATGCTCAGCAGATGGAATTCTGCTGTACCATTCGCCACGAAATCAGCTTGTTCTTTCTTCGTCCATAAACATTCTTCCTTTCCAGCTCCATGTTGGTCCTTGGGAGCTATAAAATCATATTTCATGATTAATAAAATCTCAAAATCCATTTTAAAAAATACCTCCATCCGACGTTTCCATTGTGCGAAGTCTCCCTCGAACTTTGGTGGATGAATGCTTGCACTGGACATCGTCTCATTGCTTCAGTTGGCGGTTAGTCCTTCTGAGGTGTCCTGGCTCTGATACTAATTGTTAGGACCCTTAGCAGCTGGCTAGAGGGAGGCAATAGCCCTGAAAAATAAAATTAAACCTTCCTCAGACGGTATAGCTTAATTAATCACTTGCATGAAATAAATTAAGCAAATAAAGAAAAGAAGAGGCATGAAAGAGTTTACTTGGTTATAACTAAGGAGGTTGTTAATCCAAGGAAGTTGAAAAGACACTAAATTCTCCTTTAGGTGGAGAAGGCTCTTTACAGCAATAACAGTACTCAAAAATCAAACCTAGACAGAAGAAGTTCTTTACAAGTGTTCTATCTTGACTTCTAGGACCAGGGCTATATTATAGCCCTGGTCGGGGTGCCTAGAAGGGTTTCAAGTGCCTAGAGGGGGATAAAACTTTATTCTCATCGTAACGGATCATGTTTGACGCAATCTGGATAAGAATCCAGGTTTGGGCGCTCGAACCAAGAAAGTCAACTGCTTGTTGACTTTCGGTCTCAGTCTTCAACTTCGATTTCGCTCGCCTTGGTTCGGGTCTTTTGCTCCGACTTCGGCTCTAGTTGGGTGATCTCAACCATCTGGAATAGGGCTCACCCGAACCCAACTTCCAATTTTCAAGAAAACTTCCACTCTGGCTTCTCGTCTCGCAGAAATGTCGTATGCCTCCTTCTCATCCGCCCACGTACTCTTCCGCAGCACCTCGTCCCTCAGATGCACTGAGCCCGTCGGCTCTCTCCCATGTCATCCTTCTTGCTAGCTATGTCTTTTGCTCGACTTCCTAAGTTCCTGCACAATTAAACACATGGTTAAAAACTAACAGGACCTAACATTACTTGGTTGATCACATCAAAACTATCTTAGGATATCAACACCCCCTCTTCGTCTTGACCTATGAAAATGTGGAGGGGGTGTGGCTTTTGGGCTCGGTTCCTACTTGCCCTAACAGGCCGCCATCCAATGGGCTAGTGGCCATCATCAAAGGCCACTCTGGCGAAGGGGGAGATTTTCAATGGCTTCAAATCGAGCACAACATGAAGCATAAACTCGCAAATGAAGGAGGCTCCTTGCTCAACAATTCACGCGAGGTTTCACTACCTTTTGGTGGAAGATTGGACCAAGGAAGTGCTTATAGAGGAGTACAGATGCAATTTATGAGGAAGGGCTACCGATGGTGAGGGAGGGCCAGAAGAAGAGTCACCAGAGATGAAGGCTAATAAGGGAGGAGATGCCACAAGCCGAGCAATTCAAAGGGTCATCAATACTTGAGTTATCTACATCTTCTACCGGTGAAATGATCCCTTCACAGGGGTACTCATTGGGTGATCGAAGCTATGGTCACCTAGACAAGCTACCACCAAAATCATAGCAAATGGCCAGAGGATTGGGATGAAAGGATTAGGAAGCTCTCTCATTTGAGCCTTGGCTATATGAGGAGGTTGTTTGCGGAAGATGGAGTGCCACCGGTGTTGGGATCTAGCGCGCCAAAGATGCGGAAACGCAGCACAAAAATATTAGATCCTCTTATCCAGTAGATCCATGCGAAGGGAAGAAACATTTTCTATTCATAATCTATACTAAGCTACATGATAGGATTATACCTTTGTTGCGTGCCCTTCGCAATCCCGACAACAACCTTTCTTCGGTGCATATCTCATCACGTTCAAGCGTCCGCGCCTCTACGGTATCCACACGAGCAAGCCTTGTCTTTGCTTGTCTCACAAACAAAGCAAGATGGAGAAGAAATCACAAGGTTGTGCTAGCAACCACAATGGTGATTTCGTCCAAGAAGAGGAAGGAGGAAGAAGAAGAATGCCAAGGGTCTCAACACTTGTTCATCTCCTCAAAATTATCATCCAAATGATATTTATAACCATCCCATGGTATACCAAGAGTATCCGCCCTTTCATCTTCTAATCTAATGGCTCAAAATCAACCATTCAATCTAATGGTTCAATTTTGACCATTCAACTTCCTTGGTGAACTCAAGTTCAACCAATGAGTCCAACCCATTGATTCTCAAGTAACTCGACTCAATCCAATAATTGGATCCCTTTGAGTCTAACTCAATGAGTCAAATTCGGATTACACTTAATCCATTGATTCATCACATGAACCCATCTCCATATCAACTTGTTCTTTGTATGTGAACCTATAGGCTCTCGTAACGTTGGCAATGCACCCAAATCAACATTTGTGATACATAAACAATGAGTGACATCTAGCAAGGCACCATTGCTACCCAAGTGACGAGAAAGTTGAGATCCGACCTAACCTGTCCGTGGCTATCATCATGTATGACTTGGCCCCTCTATCCTTGATATCTAGATTGATTAATGAGGCATAGACTGTGTCATGCTCTTATCAATATTTGTGTTTCTTGATCTCCAAGTAGACACACTTATCAAATAAGCTCAATATCTCATATTGACTCATTTACGCATGGTCATGCTTTCTTGTGTCTTACTAATCAAGGGGCCCACAGAAATTGCTTCCGTCATATAGAAGGATAGATCCCATCTACATCACTCACATCCCTCCGCATAATTCATTGCATATCCAGTGATCGACTTTATAGTTCACCCTATTACGGGTGACGTTTAACGATACCAAAGTATACAACTCCTTATGTAGGGAACCATAGTGACTTCAAGTCTAAGGACTATTCATACTAATAGTCACATGAGAATGTTTATGACACTCATACGACGATCCATGAAACATTCTCATGGCGAGTCATTCAGTATATATTCTCTAATATATACTCATGTGTCAACCTGATATCTCATATCCATGACTTGTGAGATCAAGTCATCCGTTGACCTACATGCTAGTCTCAACACATTAATATTGTCCTTGTATATTAATGCTCGACTAGGAATAGTTAAGAGTAGTGTTCTCTACAATATCTCACTATCAATTCAACCAATTGATATACTGTAGATAAGAACCTACTACCCAAGGACATTATTATACTTATTCAATTGGCATTGAAATGAAATAAATATAATAATCAAAACCTTTGCCTTTTATTAATAGTGATATATGATATAAAATGAGCTCTTTACAATCATCTCATAATTGGTACTAGGGCTAATACTAACAACCGGTGTCTTGGGAGATTACCGGGATGTTGTAGATGGGCGATGATGAGAAACCACGATTGATGGGGTCACACGAATGATGACAGTGTGCATTGGTGTGAGAGATGTACGAATGTGAATGTTCTGTAATTGTATCGGACTTGTGATTATGTTTGATGGTAATGTAGGTTGATGTTTCTATGCACACTAATCCATCTGACGATGTCGCATTAGTACCTGATCTGATATTGCTGATGCCCGGGCATGATGAGTGGGGACTGATGATATTATTGGTTTTTGTATGTTTTTGATAAGCAATATATTTACCCTTTCATAAAAAAAAAAAAGAGCAACAACTCTTTGCGCACAGACTAGGTTAATTGGTTCATATAAGGGTGTTGTTGCCAATAGGCTTGGGGTCGATTCCCAATGGGTATAGAATGTCCCGCTAGTTACCTTAACCCCTCCTTACATGCACTATTGTCGATGGACAAAGCCACCCATGATTTACCTCCCTTCTAGACAGTTGAGGGGGGCACCCTAGAAGGACAACCAAGGTGACAATTTCGCCTTTTGCTGCTAAAGAGCAACAACTCTTCTCTCACTTAAAGAACGCTCTTATATTTACCTCTCTTTATCTCATCATAACACCAGTGATGAAGGATGTTTAGCGTGAGTATTATCACATGTTTTGCATCAAGAGCAGCTCTCCACCTCCACGGGCTAGCACAGTTAGTACTTGCATGCGGTATTAGTGCAATAAGTTATGGAGTCAATTCCTAGCATATGCGAAATGCATTGTGGGAGACCCCCAAGAAAAGGGATCTATGATGGACAAATCCCCCATGATTTACCTCCCTTCTTTATCGCATAAGATAATCTTGAAGGAGCACCCGGGGTGAGGTTGCTTGTTGGTGCTAACAATATTTAACCCAGAATTTTGATGTATGACTAAAGTTAAAGTAAAGTTAGTTGTTCTCTAACAATTTGTGTCAAGAATGCAGGTGCAGGTGATGTCATACCACAAGTGCACGGTTATCGTCAAACAATAAAAATATCTATCCACATGGACTATTGATTAAGCACTAGTTGATTTAACACAGCAAATTATCTTGAAAAATGAAAGCTTGGTTACAAGCTTGAGGACTAAGGTTAAGAGAGAAAGAGAGGAAGAGAGAGTTGAGAGAGCAAGAGAGAGGGATTGAAGAGAGAAGTTGGTTTTAGAGAAAAATTCTAGGAGTTTGATTTCATTATGATGCTAGTCAATGTCTGTATGTATTGTTCATCTCCTTACCTCCATGCCTATATTCTTGTAGGGTTTCTAACTAAAGTTTGTCACGACCCAGAGAACAACTCACCAGAGAGTTTGCCCAAGTTCTAATACCATTAAGTAAAGAAGCAACCCTAGGAAATTCGGTTAAAGGGATACTCGACCCCCCCCCCCCCCTTGTTATACAATTACTAGAGCTATCTAATTTACTTCCTAATGGTAGATTAATACAATTAAGTAGAAGAGGTAAACTAAAAAGTCTGGTTAAAGGGATACCCTCTGTCGCAGGGCCCCTTGGTCATACAATTGCTAGATTACTTAAGTCACTTTCTAACATTAATTTAAGAAAAAAAACCCTATAACCTCTAATTAAATATTCCTTTGTAGAGAATTAGTCTCCTTATAAGAGGACCATTTTAAAAACTCTTCTTAAAGAGATATGCCATATCACATGGCCCCACGATCATACAATCGAGTGTTTCTTCTCTATAAGATAACCAATCCACCACAATCCATAGGATATACCACACACACATTTCATCAAATATGTATAAAGCACAATATACAAGAACAAGTCATAAACATATTATTGAACAAGAAAATATATAGTTCATACACCAACATTACATCAAAACTACTTCCTACATTTTAAGAATTTAAGATCCACTCCATGGAGAAGGAATAACAAATCAAAGACATGAATAATAATATTCTTACAACCCAAATACAAAAAATGAGGAGAAGAAATACTTAGTGATGTATTGTCGATATCTTCGAAGTGTCTCCTTGCTTCGGAGGTCGACAGATTGTTAACGGCTTGAAGAAAGAGGCTCTAGGGTTTTGCATAGAGGAGAAAACTCTCTCCTTAGGAGGAGGACGAAGTCCTCTAGTCCCTGATCCCCAATCCAATGGGGTGGATCCCCTTATATAGGGGCTAAAATCGGTCACGCAACATAAGCCATGCCGTTGGGTATGGGTTGTCCGTGTCGTGATCGCCGAACCTAGCATGGCTCGTGCCGCTGGGGACTAGCCACCCGTGTCGCGATCGCCAAGCCTATCATGATTAACTTTGACTTGTCAGAACTTTTTATATCTAGTATTCGATCAACCTTGACCTGTCAAGACTTCTTGTTACCTAATATCTAGTCAACCTTGATCCTCCTTGACATGCACTTCCCTCATTGTCAAGTGTTCGATCAATATTGATCCACTTGGACTTCACATCTCACACCAAATGCCTAGTCTTTCATGACTCACTTGAACTTTTTCCTTGTCAACTCCTTATTGGATCTTTAACCACTAAGCGTCCAGTCAACCGTGATCCACTTGGAGTATACATTTCATGTCAAGTATCTGAACCTCCCTCATTTGGATTTCATCCTTGTCAACTCCCTATTACACTTTTGATTGTCGAGTATTTGGTCAATCATGATCCACTTGAACTTCTCTCTCATGAACTCCCTGTTGGACTTTCAACTACCAAATGCCCGATCAACCATGACCCATTTGTACTTCTTTACTATCAAATATTCGGTCAACCTTAATTTACCTAACTTCTTGCTCAACTATCCATATCTAAATCAATCTTAGTCAACCTGGTCCAAGATCTATTACACCAATAATATTTCAACAAATTCTCCATCTACTTTACGTCTCCCTAGCTCAATAAGGAATCCAATATTCTCAATGAAAGAGAAAAATACTCTATAAAATTCAATTCAAACACTACAAACATGCATGTGATTAACGACGGGGGTACCGACGGAATCACAACTCCGTCGGAGTTTGCCGACTGAATCTAATTCTGTCGGTATTTGCCGACAGCTATAATTTTCGTCGGTAATTACCGACGGAATTTGGTTTCCGTCGGTAAATACCGACGGAATTATTACTTCCGTCGGTAATTATTGATGGATTTGGATAATCAGTCGGTAATTACCGACAGAACTAAATTCAGTCGGAATTCCGCGCGACGAGATAACGGATTTACAAGATCCGAGTTTAGGGGTTTATGTATTTCCAACGGAATTAATACTCCGTCGGTAAATAGGTACAGTTAACGGGAACGAGTTTTAACGGGTTTTAAATCTAACGGGTGCGGGCGTAAACTTTACCGACGAAAATAGAATTCCGTCGGTAAACACCGACGGACGTAGGTTTCCGTCGGTGAGGTTCCGCCCATACCCGTTAGCTTTTAAATTCGGTAAAGCTGGGTCCGTTAACCAGGCGTAATCACCAACGGAATTGTTAAGTCTGTCGGTAATTACCGACGGAATTAGTGTTCCGTCGGTAACTCACGATTTAGGGCACCGATCGACTGAGCTTTCCTCTTCGCGCGACCCTCCTTTTTCCTCCGATTTTCCAGCGGCGATTCTCTCGGCGAGTTTCCAGTGGCGATCTCTCCAGCAAACTCGTGCCCCCTCCTCCCGTTCACCGCGATCCGGCGATCTCTCAGGTATGCTCCTCTCCTCTCTCCTCTTTGGTTTTCACACGGTCGGCAGCCGCCGCGCCCTACTCGCGGCTCGCGGCTCGCGGCCGGCGGCCTGCTCGTGGCCAGCGGCCTGCTCGCAGCTCGCGGCTCGCGGTCGACGGCCTACTCGCGGCTCGCGGCTAGCGGCCTGCTCGCGGCTCGCGGATCGCGGCCGGCGGCTTGCTCGCGACCGACAGCCTGCTCGCAATTATAGCTGTGCTTTGCTACTGTTCGTAGCTAAGCACATTCAAAACCCTAGAAAATTTTAGTGTCGTGACATCTTTTGATCCATATTGCAATTGTACTTGCATAAACTGTAGTGCCCAACAGGTGTTTGATCGATGCTTCTCAAACAATATAATTTCAACAACATTAAGAGGAATTGAATTGAATAACACATTCTTTTGAAGGAACAACAAAGTTAAGCACACATAAATAAAGAAGATATCATCGATTTTTAGGAACATAGTTCTGATTTGTTTTACTTTCATATATGTAGGATTATTTCATTTGATGATGCTATAAGGAACAACATGTTTATAATAGTTTCATTTATTTGCTTTAGTGTAGAGGAGATTTTTGGTAATATGATATGATGATCGTGAGATGAAATTGTGCACATAATTCTTTATTTAAGCTTATTTCAAGTGATACAAGTTTAATAATGTTTCAAATTATATTCTCTTTAGGTTATAACAATGTATATGAACAAAGCTTGGATGTACAATCGATTAGACAATGGTTTTATCATAGATGATTTTATTGCTGAAGTTGAACAGTTTGTAAACTTTACTAAAAGTCATCCAGAATGTATGAATGGTGTTGAGTTACGGTGTCCGTGCAATCATAAAAAATGTCAAAATAGAGCATTTCGTGATGAGGATATTGTAAAAATGCACATATGTAGAAATGGTTTTGTGCCAAATTACTACAATCGGTATTGTCACGGAGAGCCTTATTTATATGAATCAATTGGGCTATCTGGTGGTTCGTATTCTGGGACTACTATTACCGCTCCTGAAGCATCAAATAATATTGATATTTCAATGCAATCAATGGTTCAAGATGCGATGAATGCAGTTGATTATTCGAATATAGATGAAATACCAACCCCTGAATATCAGCAACTATATGAAATATTAAAGGCTAGTGAAAGAGGAGTGTGGGAAGGCATTCCTTCTGGTCATTCACAACTATCAGCTACAGCAAGGTTATTGAATATGAAGGAAGAACATCATTTCTCAGAAAGATGTTACGATGACATTTGTCAATTGATGTCAGAGTTGCTCCCTACTGATAGCATAATGACTGATAACTTCTATGAAACAAAGAAATTGATCAGAGGTTTAGGTTTGCCAGTAGAGAAAATTGATTGTTATATAAACAATTGCATGATATTTTGGAATGAAGACAGTGATTTGAATGAATGTAAAATCTGTACTCACCCTCGTTTTAAGCATCGTACTCGCATACCAGGGAAGAAGAGGAAAAATATTGCTTGGAAAGTAATGTATTATTTTCCGTTAACTGCTAGACTTCAACTCTTGTATGTATCTGCAGCTACAGCTGGCCACATGTTGTGGCATCATGAGCATGAACATGAGCACGAAGGAGGTATAATGTGTCATCCTTGTGATTCTCCTGCATGGAAACATCTTAATACTGTGCTTCCCTCCTTTGCAATGGAACCACAAAATGTGAGATTGGGACTTTCTGTAGATGGATTTCAACCATTTGGTCAGTCGGGATAACAATATTCATCTTGGCCAGTTATATTAACACCGTACAATTTACCACCATGGATGTGCATGAAAGATGAATTTATGTTCCTTACCGTGCTTATTCCTGGTCCAGTCAATCCAAAAGATAAGATAGATGTTTTCTTGCAACCTCTAATTGCCGAGCTTAATGAATTATGGAATGTAGGGTCGATTACTTATGATATTGCAAGTAAAACTAATTTTACATTGCATGCGACCTTATTATGGACGATCAGTGATTTTTCATCATACTCAATGTTGTCGGGATGGAGCACGGCTGGTAAATTCGCATGCCCACATTGTATGACAGAGTCCAATGCATTTTCATTGCCTTGCAGTGGGAAGGTATCTTGGTTTGATAATCATCGTAAATTTCTACCATTGGATCACCCTTTTAGGCGAAATTAGAAAAATTTTCTAAAGAATGTTGTAGTTAGAAAACCTCCCCCAGCAGTCCATGCTTCAGGTGAAGAAATCATTGAACAAATAGATAGTTATGGATTCCTCCCAGTATCTCAGCCTAATTCTGATGAGATAAATAAATATCTTGTGAGGATGTGGAAGTGTGGTTGGAAGAAAAGGAGCATATTCTGGGAGCTGCCTTATTGGAAGTATCTACTCATTCGACACAATATAGATTTGATGCATGTTGAGAAAATTTTCTTTGATAATATCTTCAATATTGTGATGAATGTACCTGGAAGAACTAAGGACACTACAAAATCACGTGAGGAATTAAAAAAACTAGTCAACAGACCAGAGTTGCATCAGAATGAAACAACCAATAAGTTTCCAAAAGCTTGTTATACATTGGACAAAGATGGTAAACAAGCTTTATGTAGTTGGTTAAAAGAAATCAAATTTCCAGATGGATATGCTTCGAATATGGCTCGATGCATTGACATGAACAAATTAAAGATGTTTGGAATGAAGAGTCATGACTGTCATGTGTTCATGCAAAGACTTATTCCAATAGCTTTTCATGATTTACTTCCCAATAATGTTTGGCAAGCACTTACAGAGTTGAGTCTTTTTTTCAGAGATTTGACAGCGAGATGTATTATGACGGTTGATATGATTCAGCTAGAGACTGACATTCCTCTCATACTTTGTAAGTTGGAGCGCATATTTCCACCTAGTTTTTTTGATTCAATGGAACATCTACCGATACATTTACCATATGAGGCACGAATAGCTGGTCCTGTGCAGTACAGATGGATGTACTCGTTTGAAAGGTTTTTGAGAAAATTAAAAAATAATGTTCGTAATAAAGCAAGAGTTGAAGGGTCAATATGTAATGCTTATCTGGTTGAGGAAGCATCTTCTTTCTGCTCTTATTATTTTGCTGATAATGTTAAAATCAGACACCGCAAATGTCCTAGAAATTCCGATGATACTCATAATATAGATCCATCGATGCTTTCTATTTTCAAATTTTCTGGTAAACCAATGGGTGCATCTGTTTCTAGATGGTTAACTCAACAAGAATATCATGCTGCAAGAATATACATACTCTTAAACTGTAATGAGGTCAAACCCTACATAAAGTAAGTTAACTTCTCTAATCAAGCTTTTATTTCGTTGTACTTATTTGCTTGATATCCTAATTTTCTTATAATTACCTTCTTTCAAAACTTGTATGAGCAACAATTATATCTTCAAAATTCATCAATGACTGCAAGTGAGGTTGCTGAAAAGTTAGAGACCAAATTTGCATTATGGTTTCAAATATATGTGAGTTAGAGAAATTTTCATAATTCTTTATTAAAATAAGTTCGGTCCTAATTTTTCTTATTACTATTTTGATAGATGAAAGACCGAAGAATATCTAATGTACAAGATGATAGAATATTGAATCTTATATATAGACCCCTATGCCAAATAATGGTCTATTCGGGTTACTATGTTAATGGTCTCAAATTCCATGTGAGACAACAAGATTCGCAGAGATTAACTTTTAATTCTGGTGTCTGCGTTAAAGGATCTATCGACACCAATAACACTGAGTTTGATTACTATGGTAGACTTGAGGAAATTATAGAGGTTGAGTATCCTGCATTACCGATAAAAAGGTGCGTGTTGTTCAAATGTTCATGGTATGATCTGACCCCAAGAACATGTACCAGAATACATCCAAATTATAATTTAGTAGAGGTTAATGCAAACAGAAGGTTCAATAAGTTTGAACCTTTCATTTTTGCAATACAAGCGGGTCAAGTTGTTTATCTTGAATATCCTATGAAGAGAAGAAGAGCTAGTGAATGGTTGTCTGTTTGTCGATTGAAGTCTCGTTCTACCATAGAAATGTCGAACACCATTACTGCTCAAAACCATGATGCATTTCAGAATGATGAAGTAGAGAGACATTCAGTTGATTCACAACTCCAATCTACATCACAATTACTTGTAGATGGTAATGCCACTGACGAGGAGATAGATGATGGAGAGAAATCCAGCAGTAAGGATTTTGTTGAACTAACAGAGTCTAGCGACGACGACTTACAAACTGTTAATGTTGAGTAGAAATGCTTCCACAGTCTAGCATTGATTAAATTTTAGCATTATTATTCATCTAGTAAGTTATGGTTCAATCATGTTTTGTTGCTTATTTATCATATTATTAAAGACTTATTATGATGTGCTGTAATATGTTTTTGTAGATATAAGGTATCATGGCAGATCTTCCAGCACCACCTTGTGGATCCACCGTCCTTAGGGTTGTTGGAGAGTCGTAAGTATTTTTTTATTATTAGTAATTCAAGTTCTTTATTTATAACATATATCTTATGTCTTAATATTATTTATATGTAGGTTTACTCCTGACAGCCATCGAGTATCCACATATATCACACGGAAATTTAAGGAAAGAGTCTGCATATTTGGGACTACATGGAGACATGTAGATGCTGCAACTAAGGATTTTTATTATCAAGAATTTGTGGTAAGTAAATTGAATATGTACATTATATTTATCCTTTAATATACTAAAATTTTATTTTTTAATTGCAGAAAAAATATACATGGGAGGAGGGGCACGAGGCAGAATTTGCAAAAACTTGGAATATTTATTGTGCCAAGTTGTACAAAGACCTATTATACTATGTGAGAAAGGATGCCACACGGCCTGCTTATGTCTCCGACGAGATCTGGAGTGCATGGACGGCCACTTAGTCTGTAGAAAGATGGAAAACAAAGGCTCTAAAAGCTCGAGCGAATAGGAATACGGAGTCAGGTGGCCCGAGTACCGGATCTGCTCGGCATACATTAAGATCTCGATCCATTGTTGAGCACGCTATGGATCTGGTGATTTTAATTTAAAGTTATATAAATTAAATTTTTATTTATTAATAAACTTGTATAATTTTAGCCAAACTTATTTGTGCATGCAGAAGCGTTCTTTAGAAAGACAACCCACTTGCTTGGAGATCTTTCTCAAGACTCACCAGAGAAAGGATGACACATATATTGATAATCGATCAAAGAACATTGGGGTTTGAATTATTAACTTGCAATTTATATTTAATCTTTAATAATGATTAATTAGCTTTAATAATTGTGTATAAGATATAAATTGTATATTTTTTCTACACAGGAGGAAATGACAAGAAGGGTTGCTCAGGCATCTGAGCCACCAGTAGAGGGAGGGGAGTCACGGGATCTATCCACCCAGGAAATAAACGAAATTTATTATGATGTTGTGGGTGGAAGGACAAAGAACTCCTCCCTTTATGACCTTGGCTCCCAGGCCAAGGTGGTATTTGATCGCTTGAGGACTCCTAGGGGTCGTGCGAGTTCCTCTTCTTCTTCTTCTTCTGAGGTGGAGTCATTAAAAAAAGAAAACCAAGAATTGAAGACTCAGATGACTACCATGGATCAGAGGTGGGAGAAGAAGTGGGCTGCACAGGAGCAGGCATTGGCCCAGATGCAAGCAATCATTGCACGATGGGACCCATCACAGCAGCCCCATTCATAGCAACCCCATTCACAGCAGCCCTAGTTAGAGGAGACCTGAGACCCATCAAACTCCGCTGATGATTAGATTTTTTTGAGGTATGTTTAACTATAACTTGATTTTTTTTTTTTAGAATTTCTTAGAAATTCATTAAGTCAAATATATTTTTTCTATTGGGATATTATTAGATGCTTATCTTAAAGTGTTTTACATTTTTCAGGAGTTCATACTGATACATTCACCATCACCACTATTATTGGTTATCCAAAATATAATCCAGGTATTTTTTTTTTACAAGTAAAATTAGTTATATATAACAATGTTTGAGTTATATTACATTTGCATCGATTTATTCTAATCATAATCTATTGTAATTGACTTTTACAGGATTATATTCGGATATATGTATAGGTGATGTATCATGGTATGTATTTTGGATATTTTGTATTTGTTGTTCACTTATATACTTTTAGATACTTATGATTATGAGCACTTAATACTTAGATTTTATTATATTTTGGAGATATTCTATTTGTCATTCAGTTATGTTTATGTATTTATTGTATGTTGTATTTTGGAGATTGTGGATTGATTTATATTGTGATCTTGTTGTTGTATGTTGTTAATATATTGTGTGGATTGTGATATATGTATGAATTGTGTTTGTGATGCCATCGCTTGTGATGGTTTGTATTTGTATTAAAATTGTATATGGGAAGCGAGCAAAATAGGTGTACCGTTTAAAAAAAAATTTAGTTTTTTACCGACGGAATTATAGTTTCCGTCGATAAAATATCGAAAGAACAGTAAAAGTTTGCGATCTATTGCCGACGGAATCCCTAATTCCGTCGATATTTGCCGACGGAATCACTCATTCCGTCGAAGAATCCCGACGGAATCAGTGATTCCGTCGGGAATCTCTGTTACCTACCGTTTGATTTTTTACCGGCGGAGAAAATATTCAGTTGGTAATATACCGACGAAAAATATAATTCCGTCGGTGAAGTGAATTGCCGACCAAATTACTCCCGATACCATGAATTCCGTCGGTAATGGCAAATACCGACGGAATACCGATGGAATACCGACGGAATATTCAGTCGGTAATAATAGTATTTTTTTTTTTAGTGAAATAAGGGGTTAAAGTAATAGCATATATTGATTAATTACCATGAATAATTTGAAATATAAAATCCCTAAGCAAGGTACAAGGTTGAATAATAGGAAGAGTTCTTGTAATAACATATATTGATTAATTCCCTAAGGATCCTAGACAAATCTCGTGTAGCTTCTTTATTTATAGGAAGAGTTGTTGTACAAATCGGCCATTAGAATTAATATAACAAAAAATATTTACAGAAGTTAGAGAGAGTATGATTACCTAAGGATCAGTTACTACACTTGAGTTACTTAGAAATCTACAAGGTTGAATACTATATTTATTCTTCAATAAATATTGTTAATTTATTATTTTTAATCAAATTATAATCTAATGTAATCAATGCAAATTAAATTAACATAGCGATATACATTCATGCGTAGCCATGATCATCATTCACTCAGAGCTAAATCTGTTGGATTTTTCGGGCCGCAAAAATCGCTTTTTGCGTTGCGAAAACCCTAAAACCCTCATGCCATGGATCCGTGCGAAGTAAAAATTTCGTAAAAAAACTTCACGTACGAGTTTCTAAGCCTAGATCTACTTTAGATCTACGATATAAGAATTTACCCTTGATGCGAAGCCCTTCGCAATCCCGCTCATCCAAGGTTCGTCGTCGGATCTCGAGAGTATCAAAGTATATACTCCTCTATGTGTATCCACACGAACAACTCGATTAAGAGAACCTCTAAGGATGTGATAGCAACCTTAGAAGATCAGTAATGGTGGAGGAGAGGGAGAGAAGAGAAGAACTTGAGAAAGAAGAAGGGAGTTACTTTTCCAAAATGAAACTCCACTCTTGAATAAAAGTGGCCGGCCACATTTTGGCTTCTAAACCCCCATGGAATATCAAGAGTCAAGTCTCTTGATCTCCTCCATGAGGTGGCATTTGGTCAAGTCAAACTTGACCAAATGAAGAAGCCTTGATGATGTGGCATTGGTCAAGTCAAAGTCAAGTCAAAACTTGACTCTTCATCTTCCTACTTAAGTCAAGTCAAACTTGACCACTTCTCTCCCTTGGTTGATCTAATCTAACCATTGGTTCAAGTCAATTTTAATTTAATGAATCTCTATTCATTGAATTAAATTAATTAAATGAATCTAAGTCTAAATTAGACTCACTTAACACATGAACCAAATTGAGTCAAACTCAAATAGCCTAATTTGGATTACTCTTAATCCAATTTCGTTCATCACATGAACCTAATCCTTTAGGTTCATCAAATGAACCTAATCTCCATCTAATTGCCCTTTGTGTGTGACCCTATAGGTTCTTGTAACGTTGGTAATGCTCCTAAACCCATTTAGAAGCATAAGCAATGAGCGGTATCTAGCAACACATCATTACTACCCAAGTTACAAGAATGTTGAGATCCAATATCACCTTGTGACTACTAATTGTGACTCCTCACAATATATGACAAGTGTCCTTCTATCCTAGACATCTAGATTGATCAATATGAGGCATAGACTGTGTCATCCTCTAATCAATCTAAATCTTGAACTCCAAGTAGACTCACTCAATCAAATGAGCTCAATATCTCATATTGACTCATTTGGGCATGGCCATGCACTTAGTGGTCTCACTCTATCAAGAATATCGATGTCTCTCCCGTCATATAGGAGGGATAGATCTCATCTACATCACTCACATCCCTCCGCATAATTTGTTACATACCGAGTAATCGCCTTTATAGTCCACCCAGTTACGGGTGACGTTTGAAGAAGCCAAAATACGTAACTCCTTATGTAGGGAATCATGGTGACTTCAGGTCCAAGGACTAGTAGTCATACTAATAGCCACATGAGAAAGTATATGGAACTCATATAACGATTCATGATACTTTCTCATGGCGGGTCATTCAGTATACATTCTCCAATGCATACCCATGTGTCAACTTGATATCTCCATATCCATGACTTGTGAGATCAAGTCATCGAGTTGACCTACATGCTAGTCTCGTCGCATTAACATTGTCCCTGAATGTTAATACTCGACTAGGAATGATTAAGAGTAGTGTTCCCTATATCATCTCACTATCGATTTAACCAATCGATTGATATAGGTAAGAACCTTCTACTCAAGGACGCTATTATACTTAGTTATTTGGCACCAATACAAGTAAGTATAATAACCAAAACAAATGTCTTTATTTATATACAAGAATATGATTCAACGAGTTCATACAACAATCATCAAATGATTGGCTCTAGGGCTCTAACTAACAATCTCCCACTAGCACTAGTGCCAATCAGTGTAGGCTCTAAGCCCCAATGACCTAGTGTGACCATCATGCTTTCTCTGTGCCAAAGCCTTGGTCAAGGGATTTGCGATGTTAGCCTCTGAGGGTACTCTGCAAATCTTCACATCTCCTCTCTTGATAATCTCTCGAATGAGATAGAAGCGCCGTAGTATGTGTTTGGTCCGCTGGTGTGAGCGAGGTTCCTTAGCCTGCGCAATTGCTCCATTGTTGTCACAATAGAGCTCAATCGGGTCAGCGATACTAGGAACCACCCCAAGTTCAGTGATGAACTTGTGGATCCAAACTGCCTCCTTTGCTGCTTCTGATGCAGCAATATACTCGGCCTCTGTCGTAGAATCAGCTACTGTGTCCTGCTTCAAACTCTTCCAGCTCACAGCACCATCATTTATGCAAAACACGAACCCTGACTGCGAATGATAATCATCCTGGTCGGTCTGGAAGCTGGCATCACTGTAACCCTTTACAGCTAGCACGTCATCGCCTCCATATATCAAGAAATATTCCTTAGTCCTTCTTAAGTACTTAAGAATATTCTTGACCGCTATCCAGTGACTTTCACCTGGATCTGACTGGTATCTGCTCGTCATGCTCAAAGCATACGAGACATCAGGACGAGTACATAGCATGGTGTACATGATAGATCCTATGGCTGAGGCATAAGGGATCTGATCCATGCGGTCTCTCTCCTCTTTAGAAGAGGGACCTTGAGTCTTCGAAAGACTCACGCCATGTGACATCGACAGAAATCCCTTCTTGGAGTTCTGCATGGCAAACCGTAGGAGTACCTTGTCAATATATGTACTCTGACTTAGGCCAAGAAATCTCTTAGATCTATCTCTATAGATCAGTATGCCTAGAATACGGGATGCTTCACCTAAGTCATTCATTGAGAAACAAGTCCCTAGCCAAGTCTTGACAGATTGCAGCAAAGGGATGTCTTTCCCAATAAGTAGTATGTCATCCACATACAATACGAGGAAGACAATTATGTCCCTTACAACCTTCTTGTAGACACAAGGTTCATCTTCATTCTTGATGAAACCAAACTGTTTGATTGCATCATCGAATCGAAGATTCCAGCTCCGAGAAGCTTGCTTTAGTCCATAAATGGACCTATGCAGCTTGCATACTCTGCTAGTATGCTATGGATTTACAAAACCCTCAGGTTGTGTCATGTACACATCCTCGAGCAGGTTTCCATTCAGAAACGCGGTTTTGACATCCATCTGTCATATCTCATAGTCATGGTATGCTGCAATAGCAAGCATGATCCGAATGGACTTAAACATCGCTACTGGAGAAAAGGTTTCATCATAGTCAATACCATGAATCTGCTTGAAACCTTTAGCTACCAAGCGACCCTTATAGATAAGTCCATCCATGTCAGTCTTTCTCTTAAAGACCCACTTACACCCTATGGGTTTTACCCCTTCAGGTGGATCAACCAAAGCCCATACTTGGTTAGTGTACATGGATTCCATCTCGGATCTCATGGCTTCTAGCCATTTCTCGAAATCTGGTCTCATCACAGCTTCTTGATAGGAGGTGGGCTCATCCTCTATGAGCACAACGTCATCATGGTTAGACAAGAGAAATGAGTATCTCTCAAGCTGACGACGTACTCTATCAAACCTGCGAAGAGGTATGTCTACTTAAACTGGTTGTGGTTCCTCAACTCCTTGTGGAACAACATCATCCACAACACTTTGTGGTTCCAGTTCAACTTCCATCGAGGCTTCAGTGCTATTGTTCGCATCTTGAACTTCTTCAAGATCGAACGTGCTCCCACTAGTCTTTCTAGAAACAAAATTCCTTTCTAGAAATACCCCAGTCTTAGCCACAACTATCTTGTGTTGACTGGGAATGTAGAAGTAATATCCCTTCGTTTCCTTGGGATATCCAATAAAATAGCACTTGTCGGATTTGGGTCCCAATTTGTCTGAGACTTGACGTCAAACGTAAGCCTCACAATCCTAAATCCTCATAAAAGACACATGGGCATCTCTCCCAGTCCATATCCTATATGGTGTCTTTATTACAGCCTTGGATGGAACTCGGTTGAGTATGAAGGTTGCTGTGTCTAGAGCATAGCCCCAAAGATACATAGGAAGATCTGTGTGACTCATCATAGATCGTATCATATCTAATAAGGTACGATTCCTCCTTTCAGATACATCATTCCACTGTGGTGTTCCAGGAGGAGTGAGTTGGGATAGAATCTCACACTCAGCTAGATAGTCACGAAACTCATGGCTAAGGTATTCCCCACCTCGATCTGATCGAAGTATCTTAATACTCTTGCCAAGCTGGTTTTGTACTTCATTCTTGAATTCTTTGAACTTTTCAAAGGATTCAGACTTATGTGTCATCAGGTACACATAACCATATCTACTGAAGTCATCAGTAAATGTAATGAAGTACCTATAACCACCTCTAGCAGTGACATTGAAAGGATCACATACATCACTATGTATAAGACCTAACAAGTCAGTCGCTCTTTCACTGTGTCCACAAAAGGGAGACTTGGTCATCTTGCCTAGTAGGTATGACTCGCATGTCTCATATGATTCAAAATCAAATGAGTCCAGCAAACCATCTTTATGGAGCTGGGATAAGCGCTTGTCATTTATATGACCTAAGCGACAGTGCCAGAGAAAGGTTTGGTTTATGTTATTTGACTTGAACCTCTTGGTACTTATGTTATAGATAGGGTTCTCAAGGTCTAGAATATAGAGTCCGTTCATCAGAGGTGCACTACAATAGAACATATCATTTAAATAAATTGAACAACATTTGTTCTTTATTATAAATGAAAAACCTTTCTTGTCCAAACAAGAAACTGAAATTATGTTCTTAGTCAAGGCAGGCACATAACAACATTCATCTAATTCTAGTACAAGCCTAGAGGGTAGAGATAGATAGTAAGTTCCTACAGCAACAGCAGCAACCCGTGCTCCATTGCCTACTCGTAGGTCTATCTCGCCCTTCGTCAATGCTCTACTATTTCTCAGCGCTTGTACATTAGTACAAATGTGAGAAGCACATCCGGTATCTAATACCCACGATGAAGAAATAGAGAGGTTGACTTCTATAACATGTATACCTGAAGTAGAAATCTTATTTCTCTTCTTCTTAAGATCTTCTAGGTATCCTGTGCAGTTCCTCTTCCAGTGCCTTGCTTTTCCTTGATACAGTTGACGAAGATGTTCAACCATATCATAAGCACCCATCAACTCATGTTGCTTTTGAAGCTCAGAGTTCATGGTTGCAAGCATGAGACAAGACACATCTAATGTGTCATCTTGATGCTTTTTGTAAGCATCTCGGTCAGCTCGCGTGGCAGTGGTAGGAGGTGCCTCCGGAATGGGCTGCTCCAGAACGTACAGTTTACGTTCTTGTGTGAGAACAATTCTCAAATTCCTGTACTAGTCCAAGAAATTAGCTCCGTCGAGCTTGTCCTTCTTAAGGACAGAACGCAGGGAGAAAGAGTTCGTATTTAACGTCATGGTAATCTACAACAGAAATTGCATAACATAAATAAACATCATATTCTAGTAATCATTTAATTAGGCCTTTAATTAAATGATGCTCCCACTGAATTATAGAACTATTGTAGAATCAAGTCATGGATGTGGTCAAACCACACTTACTCGATTCCAACCAACTAGCTATAATTCTTGTGGGACAAGATCCACATCATACTACGCCTTGAGTTAGCTTTGGCTAAATCGCCCAAGACTTAGTATGATCAGTAGGTAACTAATTACCAATTACGTCTCTATGTAACTCTTGTTTATAGGATCAAGATCCGCATTTATATTAAAACTCGAGTTAGCTTTGGCTAATACGCCCAAGAGTTAATATAAACGTGATTTTGACCTATCTACCAACCATTGGAAAATGCCTATAGTTAAACTCGATCCAATTGAGTTAACTAGTTACTCAATTTAATTGAGTTGTACTCACCCATGCGTTGATAGGTGGGACCAAAATTGTGCCTCCATACCCTACCAAGATA
Organism: Zingiber officinale; assembly: GCF_018446385.1. Classification (NCBI taxonomy): domain Eukaryota; kingdom Viridiplantae; phylum Streptophyta; class Magnoliopsida; order Zingiberales; family Zingiberaceae; genus Zingiber; species Zingiber officinale. The sequence continues at coordinate 104,737,466 of NC_055991.1, forward strand.
ATATGTGTTGCTCTGCTTTGGTAGATTCAACAACAACATGTGATCGAGGTAGTGATAGGTATCACGACATGGTAGGCATTACGAGTTGACGCGATTGAGATCTAATCTAATCGACGAGGTATATCATATACGCGATTTAGATCTAATCTAATCGTTAGGGTGCATCATGTACGCGATTTAGATCTAATCTAATCGTTAAGGCGCTAATTAATTACTATTCTAGCATGCATCACATATACACACACAAGCAATTAATTAAATATTTTGTGATTAGTCATAGCCCTACTACGATCTTCTCAAGAAAATGAGAAGATCAGATGGTTAACCTAAGGTCAACAGCTTCTCAAGCTCCTTCCTTTGGCCACTTTGTGTTGCTCGCGCCCTCCTCGTAACTCTGTCTCGAGTGGACCTTCCACCCTCCATTTTGTACATTACAAAAGTGAAACTCGAGTTACATTCGAGTCTAAACTATTTACAACAGGAATATAAGAATAGGAAAGGCACAACGCGCAGGTCACGTATCATATACAACACGCACATCATAGAAAATGGCACGCAGGCCATAATATGAATTACAACACAAATTTCCAATCTAATTGGGTCTTTTGGGCCATGACCATCATAAAATAATACATAATTATAAATTATGTAATTTCTATAAATTTCTATAATTTTTCTTATAATTTTTACAATTTTTATGAGTAAAAATTTCCGGCGGTCCCGTTTAGCGATTTTCGGGCGCAATCGCGGAATGAAGCCCCTTGCGGGGTCAGAGGCAGCACCCCTACCCGCGATATAACCATCGCGAGTGTTCCTAAGCGATCCTACAGCGCCTTAGCCCACTATCCCAAAACGATTTGGGGCGAAACCTTGCCGTTTCGGAAATATTTTCTCGGTAGTCGAAGCCTACAAGTGTCTAAACACTTGTACTTCGCTTCTACGAGAAAATTACCCATAAAATCTATAAAAATCACAAACTTACAGAAATTCACAGATCTGTAATTTTCATAAAAAAACAAATTAAAACTCGTACGCGCTTCAAACTTTGCTCTGATACCACTGTTGGGTTTTTCGGGCCGCAAAAACCGCTTTTTGTGTTGCGGAAACCCCGAAACCCCCATGCCACGGATCCGTCCAAAGTAAAAATTTCGTAAAAAATCTTCACGTACGAGTTTCTAAGCCTAGATCTACTTTAGATCTACGAGATAAGAATTTACCCTTGATGCGAAGCCCTTCGCAATCCCGCTCGTCCAAGGTTCGTCGCCGGATCTCGAGAGTATCAAAGTAGATACTCCTCTATGTGTATCCACATGAACAACTCGATGGAGAGAACCTCTAAGGATGTGCTAGCAACCTTAGAAGATCAGTAATGGTGGAGGATAGGGAGAGAAGAGAAGAGCTTGAGGAAGAAGAAGGGAGTTACTTTTCCAAAATGAAACTCCACTCTTGAATAAAAGTGGCCGGCCACATTTTGGCTTCTAAACCCCCATGGAATATCAAGAGTCAAGTCTCTTGATCTCCTCCATGAGGTGGCATTTGGTCAAGTCAAACTTGACCAAATGAAGAAGTCTTGATGATGTGGCATTGGTCAAGTCAAAGTCAAGTCAAAACTTGACTCTTCATCTTCCTACTTAAGTCAAGTCAAACTTGACCACTTCTCTCCCTTGGTTGATCTAATCTAACCATTGGTTCAAGTCAATTTTAATTTAATAAATCTCTATTCATTGAATTAAATTAATTAAATGAGTCTAAGTTCAAATTAGACTCACTTAACACATGAACCAAATTGAGTCCAACTCAATTAGTCTAATTTGGATTACTCTTAATCCAATTTCGTTCATCGCATGAACCTAATCCTTTAAGTTCATCAAATGAACATAATCTCCATCTAATTGCCCTTTGTGTGTGACCCTATAGGTTCTTGTAACGTTGGTAATGCTTCTAAACCCATTTAGAAGCATAAGTAATGAGCGGTATCTAGCAACACATCATTACTACCCAAGTTACAATAATGTTGAGATCCAATATCACCTTGTGACTACTAATTGTGACTCCTCACAATATATGACAAGTGTCCTTCTATCCTAGACATCTAGATTGATCAATATGAGGCATAGACCGTGTCATCCTCTAATCAATCTAAATCTTGAACTCCAAGTAGACTCACTCAATCAAATGAGCTCAATATCTCATATTGACTCATTTGGGCATGGTCATGCACTTAGTGGTCTCACTCTATCAAGAATATCTATGTCTCTCCCGTCATATAGGAGGGATAGATCCCATCTACATCACTCATATCCCTCCGTATAATTTGTTACATACCGAGTAATCGCATTTATAGTCCACCCAGTTACAGGTGACGTTTGACGAAGTCAAAGTACGTAACTCCTTATGTAGGGAACCATGGTGACTTCAGGTCCAAGGACTAGTAGTCATACTAATAGCCATATGAGAAAGTATATGACACTCATATAACGATCCATGATACTTTCTCATGGCGGGTCATTCAGTATACATTCTCCAATGCATACTCATGTGTCAACTTGATATCTCCATATCCATGACTTGTGAGATCAAGTCATCGAGTTGACCTACATGCTAGTCTCGTCGCATTAATATTGTCCCTGAATGTTAATACTCGACTATGAATGATTAAGAATAGTGTTCCCTATATCATCTCACTATCGATTCAACCAATCGATTGATATAGGTAAAAACCTTCTACTCAAGGACGCTATTATACTTAGTTATTTGGCACAAATACAAGTAAGTATAATAACCAAAACAAATGCCTTTATTTATATACAAGAATATGATACAACGAGTCCATACAACAATCATCAAATGATTGACTCTAGAGCTCTAACTAATAAAATCTTAATTTAGCTGTCCTATCATTCGTCATGGGCTAAATCTTAGTTCAATTATTCCATCCGTGCAAGATATTGACCTAAAATAATATTGTCATGGCTGGTTACTATATAAAAATTGGTTGCCCTGGCTACCCATTGCATACACTAACAGATCACCATACTTGATAGTTCGCTCTATAGTTGTGCACTCCAAGTTTCTATCATGGACAATAATTGACATCTAACACTTTAAATGCATAAGAGCATCTACATTATTATTATTATTATTATTATTATTATTATTATTATTATTATTAATATGTAGATATTATAGTACTTAAATGGTATTATAAATCAATATGGATAAGTGTTATAACATTTACACATTAAAGTATTTAATTCTTTGAACATGGTTAATAAACAGATTTTATATTAAAAAAATTTAAAATTAAGAAAATAAATTTTAGATATAAAAAATAAAAATAAATAAATAGAAAATGAGATCCATAAATAATAAATGTTAATATTAAAATAAATATATATGCTAATAAAAGGGAGACGTTAATATAATGGATACATAACATATTATTTCAAACAAATACGGATGTCCTAAGGGAGAGAGCATTGTAACCCGAATTAACAAAGAACAATAGGGATCAGCAGATCCTTGTCACTAAACGTGAATCCACGTGCACCTTTCAGGTTAGACATTTGATCCCGGTACCTCTATCCATTGGTATGCAATTTGTAGCTCTAGTATCGAGCGTAGGGAAGCTGCCCACTGCGAAAGACATCGAAACCATGCCATTTGGTTTGCACATAGCTTGGCTAGGTTCGGTACCCTTCTTCAACCATCTATCTAATGCATTTGGTCCAGTTAGAGATAAGACTTCTGATATTTCAATTGGTTATTCTTAGACCTCAAGGCAGGATGAGCTCTCACTGCATGTGTAAACAAGTCGACTTGAGTCGATTTGTTTATGCCTCTCAAATTGATTTAAGCTAAGTAAGCAATTGTATGAGTTGAAGAAATTGGTCAGGTTGTTAGATAGGATAGGTCAGTCAAATCGATTAAGCTAGCTAGATGGGTTAAGTAGAACGACCAACCTAGGCAAGTCAAGTGGATTTGTCAAATCAATCGAATGAGGTAGATGGACATCTCAAAATTGACTATGTAGACTGTGTAAGTCAAATTAATAGAATAATTATTTAAACAAAACGATTAAATATTGATTAACATTTTTTTACTATATTTTGTTAATTACTCAAATAAAAGAATGGAATAACATTTCCCTTAATTTTCATGCTATTCTAATTTCATTTCAATTTCGGCAATTTACCAAATCACGCACTTAAATATCTTAATTGACCAAAAGACGTATGTTACTTTAGTTTTTACCAAAGGGCGTATTTTTTCAAGTGCACTTCCCTTTTTATCCTTCTGACAAATTAAACCTTTTTTTTGTCGTTTTCCCACTGATGGACCTAGAGAGCTCCGATTGCACTCATTTCAGTTTCTATGGATTCCTGGTGTTACAAGGAGTTCAAATATGTCATCCATTGTTTATTTTGACTTTTAAAAGGTGTTAAAATAGCAGAAGAAAAAATCAACAAAAAGACTCCACGTTAGGCCTAATATGGAATCATATCAGGCCCACGTTGGGCCTGATATGATTTTTCCTTGAGCTTCATACAATGTAGAGAAATTAATTTGATGATAGAAAACCAAGAGTTCTGTTAGTCCTATGATTTAATTATCTTTTTCTCAAGCATATTGTGCAAATTGATTCTCTGTTCCTCTGAACATTGTTTTATCAGTATATTGCAATATCTGCTAATACCTTTGCCTTAATACTGCATCATATCTTCTGTATTCTCAACATTACCCTCATGATTCACATTACAGATCATCCTTGGCTACAGAATGCCAATAAGGCACCCAATGTAAATCTTGGTGAAATTGTTCGAGCAAGACTCCAGCAATTTTCAATGATGAATAAATTTAAAAAGAAAGCTCTTAGGGTGAGAATATTTTCTTTCATGATTTCTTTCTGTGTGAATGCTTGACATTTGTCCAGCTGATTATTCCAAGACACACCTAGTATTATTATGTTCATTCTAAAACTGTGTTAATGCAGGTGATAGCTGAACACTTGTCTATGGAGGAGATTGCCGACATAAAGGAAATGTTTGAGAATATGGATATCAACAAAAAAGGGCAGATAAATTTTGATGAGTTAAAGTATGGTTTGCGCAAGCTCGGACACCAAGTTGCTGATTCAGATGTCAAAGCATTATTGGAAGCAGTAAGTTGTTGCTGATTCAGATGTCAAAGCATTATTGGAAGCAGTAAGTTATTGCTGAAGATGCAATCTTTTTTTTTAAAGTAAAAAAAATTAACTGTGGGTTATGGCGATCACACCATTTCCATTGGCATTACACAATTATGGGGTGACAAGGGAAAACAAACACAAAGAATTAGGCACAAATTCAAGCCACAACCCTACTAGATCCATCAAGAAATTCATCAAGAGTTGCTGACCAAACAAGATCCAAAGATGGACCTATCAGCAATATACAGATAAAACAATGTTCAGAGGAACAGAGAATCAATTTGCACAACATGCTTGAGAAAAAGATAATTAAATCATAGGACTAACAGAACTCTTGGTTTTCTATCATCAAATTAATTTCTCTACATTGTATGAAGCTCAAGGAAAAATCATATCAGATCCACATTGGGCCTGATATGCTTCCATATCAGGCCTAACGTGGAGCCTTTTTGATGATTTTTTATTCTGCTATTTTAACATCTTTTAAAAGTCAAAATAAACAATGGATAGCATATTTGAACTCCTTGTAACACCAGAAATCCATAGAAACTGAAATGGGTGCAATCGGAGCTCTCTAGGTCCATCAGTGGGTTTTGACCGAAACCCACTGATGGACCTAGAGACCTCAGATTACACCCATTTCAGTTCCTGTGGATTCCTGATGTTGCAAGGAGTTTAACTATGCTATTCATTGTTTATTTTGACTTTTATAAGGTATTAAAATAGGAGAAGAAAAAATCAGCAAAAAGGCTCCACGTTAGGCCTGATATGGAATCATATCAGGCCCACGTTGGGCCTGATATGGTTCCATATCAAGCCCAACATGGGCCTGATATGGAACCATATCAGGCCCAACCATATCAGGCCCAACGTGGGCCTGATTTGGAGCCTTTTTGCTGATTTTTTCTTTTGCTATTTTAATACCTTTTAAAAGTCAAAATAAACAATGGATAGTATATTTGAACTCCTTGTAACACCAGGAATCCATAGAAACTGAAATGGGTGCAATCGGAGCTCTCTAGGTCCATCAGTGGGTTTTGACCGAAACTCACTGATGGACCTAGAGACCTCAGATTACACCCATTTCAGTTCCTGTGGATTCCTGATGTTGCAAGGAGTTTAACTATGCTATTCATTGTTTATTTTGACTTTTATAAGGTGTTAAAATAGGAGAAGAAAAAATCAGCAAAAAAGCTCCACGTTAGGCCTGATATGGAATCATATCAGGCCCACGTTGGGCTTGATATGGTTCCATATCAGGCCCAACATGGGCCTGATATGATTTCATATCAGGCCCAACGTGGGCCTGATTTGGAGCCTTTTTGCTGATTTTTTCTTCTGCTATTTTAACACCTTTTAAAAGTCAAAATAAACAATGGATAGCATATTTGAACTCCTTGTAACACCAGGAATCCATAGAAACTGAAATGGGTGCAATCGGAGCTCTCTAGGTCCATCAGTGGGTTTTGACCGAAACCCACTGATGGACCTAGAGACCTCAGATTACACCCATTTCAGTTCCTGTGGATTCCTGATGTTGCAAGGAGTTTAACTATGCTATCCATTGTTTATTTTAGCTTCTCTAAATGTATTAAAATGTTATCAAAAAAATAACTAAATCTTACATTTCGTTGATGAAAGAGGTAATAGGAAAGAGAAGAGAGAGAAAAGGAAAACGACAAAAAAAAAGGTTTAATTTGTCAGAAGGATAAAAAGGGAAGTGCACTTGAAAAAATGCGCCCTTTGGTAAAAACTAAAGTAACATACGCCTTTTGGTCAATTAAGATATTTAAGTGCGTGATTTGGTAAATTGCCGAACTTTCAATTTTAAAAAAACATAAGGTTTTGGTTTGTAAATTTTCTATTTTCATTTTCTGAAAAAAAAAAAATATTTAGTTGATAATTTTTATATTTATTTTTTAAAAAGAAAATATCATTTTATAAAAGATAGAGAAGCCTAAAAATTATTTTCTAAGAAAAAAAATACATGTTTTTAGAAAATAAAAATAGAAATCAAACCCTCTCTAAATAACTTTTAATACCAACATACTAAAACATACTCACTCTAAATACTATTATTATCTTTGTTTTTTATAATTCAGATAGATTTCAACCGGTTAAGTTTGAAAGTAGATAATATTTCCTCTAACTTTGTTTATAGGGTAAATCTGCCTCTAAACCATAGCTAGTTGGTTATCACATGAAAGATTTGCAGAATTGAGCATGGGTCGAATCCTGGCAAAGATCGAAGAATTATCCTCTCATATGATAGTTAGCTTCAATTTTCTAATTTACTCTCTCCCAATGGTATGAGACAGTCATGAGAGGTCGCTAGGGTCATAGATTAGATTTTACCTTTGATGCGGTGAAGGGCCTCACTCCGTTGTCACGATAGAGGTCAAAGGAAGTCAAAATCAAGGCGGTCAACGTATAGATGGCATCGGCCGATCGTGCTAAGCATGCCCCGACCGGGGAAAGGGCTCCGACCCATCATCACCTTCGACACGAGGAGCAATCAAACAATCGACGCTCAAGGGAGACAATGTGCAGAAACCAAGCTGAGCGGCTATCCCGCTCGACCAAGCAACAGAGCTTGATGTGTACGGAGTCCAACTTCGATCGAGTGATGACCCCGCTCAGCCTGGCAGCAGGCCTCGGCAGTGACAAAGTGGACTTTTGGTCGAGCAAACACACGCTGAGGAACAGCGAGGTTCTGGCCGACCAGATGGGGCACTAGGGCAGCGAAATTCTAGTCGAGCGACCAACCCGCTCAGCCTAGCAGTACACTCCTGATGATATCCAATGATATCCTTTTGGGAGTTGGTGCCACCAACACCGAACATGGACTGCTAGAAGATCGTACGACGAAAGTTTCCACTGTCACTTCAGAGATATGCTCACCCTGCTAAGTTACTGTGTCAGGGATACTTTATTGACAAGTCTTTTCAGGAAAAGCTTTGAGAAATGTGCTCAGCTTGGGAAGTGTGCACGTGCGCTACCAGAGCTCTATATAAATGGGGGTCCAAGTATCGGCGAAGGTATACGATATTCACTGTTTGTGCTACAGTCTTCTTGCTACTTCACTTTCCACTTCATCGTCTGTGACTGACTTGAGCGTCGGAGGGCCAACGTCGGGGGCCCCTTTCCTGGCTCGGCACTGACGTAGTCTGTGTTGCATGTTCGCACGAAGTCCATAGGAGGTCAGCGTGAGCGCCACATCCCCAGATTTCTGTCTTTTCGACTTTCGGACAGGATCATATTCGGCGTCGTCTGTGGGAACGTCACCTGCATCCGAGCCAAGAAGATGGAGGACATTGGATGACTCACCATCGTGACACTCACCTAAGAAGATCTTGAGATGCTCGTTCAAGCCCGAGCAATAAAAATGATCGAGCAACAACAATAACAGGCGTTAGCCAATCGGCAAGCGCCACAGCCTACAACATCGGCGGTCGGTAGACGAGCGGGGCCGGAAGACCAAGTGGAGCAAATCTCCATATGGGGGCAGAACCGAAGGCCGACCGACACACAGGGTGAAGCGCCACCCGCACCGATCCCCTTCCATCGCGCTTTGTTCCATACCCCCTCGGAGATAGCCCAGGTGAATCAAGAGCGGGGATCATTTTCGGATGATGCTCCTGTTCGGGATGCACAAAAAGGCAAGGCGCCTCGAAGCAACGCATCACCCGAACGGATCAACCGGCAGTTCTCAGAGGAGATCTTACAAGACTCTCTGCCCAAATATTATACCCCGCGGGCGATCGGGACATACAACGGATTGACTGATCCAGATGATCATCTGGATCGGTTCGATAATGAAGCCACGCTGCACCAGTATACATATGGAGTAAAGTGTCGAGTCTTCCTCACTACCCTCTCCAGATCAACGCAGCGTTGGTTCAGAAGACTGTCGGACGGATCAATAAGCAGCTTCAAGGACTTTCGAGCTGCTTTCTTACACCACTTCGTCAACAGCCGACGCTATCAAAAGACGAGCGTCAGTCTCTTCTCCTTGAAGCAGGGATCGAAAGAAATGCTCCGAGCATATATACAGTGATTCAACCAAGTAGCCATGAATATCCCCTCAGTCTCGTCCGAGACGATGATGAATGCCTTCACCCAGGGGCTTGTCGAGGGAGATTTCTTCCAATCGCTCATCGGGAAGCCGCCCAGGGACTTCGACCACATGCTCAAGAAGGCCAACGAATATATAAATGTGGAAGAAGCCCAAGCAGCCAGAAGGAAACAGGCGTCGACCAAACTCGCGCCAGCGCCGAGCGGTGATCTGCCAGCAGTCACCAACCACCCAAAGGTCCGAGAGCGGAGGGAGCGTGGTCATACCAGGAGGCTAGAACGCATGTCGTGCAGCATGTGGCCTCCGGTCGGCCGAAGACGACAAGGGGCAAGGTATGGACGCCCATGTTCTACTCCTTTCACCGGTCGCCGACCCACAACACATGTGATTGCCACGGTCTGACACCCATCATCAGTCGATCGACTCCAAGAAGATACCGCCGTCGATCTCCTTCTCCCGATCGACGACAAAGGCATCGATCTACTGGGCGGCGAGAGGATGAAAGAAGGGCACCCGAGCGGTATCATCAACAACAGCAGGATGACACTAATCCCGCCCGAGTCCCGGCCGAGCGAAATAGACCCTCTGCTCGGGAAGAAGAAAATAGAATCAACGCATCCCGAGGAGAAATAGGAATGATCACCGGAGGGCTGACTGACGGTGACTCCAACCGAGCCAGGAAGTCGTATGCTCGACGGTTAGAGATCCATGCGGTGGGATGCAACAGGGAGAAGGCCAAAGGGCCTGAGATTAGCTTCGGTCCCAACGACTTGGAGGGAGTGGAGATCCCTCATGATGACACACTGATTATCCGAGCGATAATTGCTAATTATACTATTCACCAAACTTTTGTTGATACAAGGAATTCGGTGAACATCATCTTCAAGAAGGCGTTCAATCAATTACAAATTGATCGAAATGAGCTACTGCCTATGACGACCCCCACTTTATGGCTTCACGGACAATGAGGTATTGCCGCTCGGACAGGCCCGAATGGCCATCTCGCTTGGAGAAGAGCCACTGAGGAGAACCAAGACCATAAATTTCATTGTGGTGGACGCACAGTTAGCCTACAACGTCATCCTGAGCCGACCGGCCCTCAACGAATTCTGGGCAGTGATGTCCACCTATTACCAAAAGATTAAGTTCCCGGTGGATGACAGTGTGGGTGAAGTCAGAGGCGATCAACTGGATGCTCGGTGATGCTACGTCGAGATGGTCAAGAGCGAAGCGAGAAGCGCTCGAAAGAATCCACGCTTGGAGGTGAGCATCACCATCAGAAAGCTTCGGGGGATGGTCTACGAAGAACCTCTTAAGTTTAGAATCATCCAAGTTGGACGGAGGCCACCATATTAATTACGGCTGATCGGGAACCTAAGAAGAAGGCAGGGCGGCTGTAGAGCGCGAATCATCACCAACCCTGCATGGCCAAGATGAGAGGTGTGCAAGTGAATTTATGTACCTTTGTATGTTTCCTAAACGTAGAGCAAAATACGAATAAAAGCGGAGAATGCCTCTTGAGAAAATGTCTCCATCGACGGTCGAGCGACTACCTTAAACCCTTGTCTCCATCGATGGTCGAGTAGCGACCTAAACGCTTGTCTTCATCAACGGTCGAGTGGCGACCTTAAACCCTTGTCTCCATCAACGGTCGAGCGGCGACCTTAAACCCGAGTCTACAACAACGGTCGATCGACAACCTTAAATGCTTGTCTCCATTGACGGTCGAGCGATGACCTTAAACCCTTGTCTCCATCGACGGTCGAGCGGCAACCTTAAATGCTTGTCTCCATCAATGGTTGAGCGGCGACCTTAAACCCTTGTCTCCATCCACGGTCCAACGACGACCTTAAACGTGTATCTCCATCAACGGTCGAGTGGCGACGTTAAACGGGTGTCTCCATCAACGGTCGAGTGGCGACCTTAAATGCGTGTCTCCATCAACGGTCGAGCGACAACCTTAAATGTGTGTCTCCATCAACGGTCGAGCGACAACCTTAAATGCGTGTCTCCATTGATAGTCGATCAGCGACCTTGAACGCTTGTCTCCACCAACGGTCGAGCGGTGACCTTAAACTCTTGTCTCCACCAACAGACGAGCGACAACCTTAAAATCGGGACCACATCAACGATCAAGCGGCAACCTTAAACATGGGATCATAGCAACTGTCGAGTGGCGACCTTAAACCCCCAGTGTTCGTATAATCTTCCTCAGCAGTCGTGTGGCGACCTTAAATCCTTGGCTCAATGAGAGGGCAAGCGTCAGCTACTCAAAAGCCTAAGTCTTCAAAATATAATGACTATTCGGCACTATTCTTCAAGACATCCCCGAGACCGATTGGAGGTTCACAAAATCATAATGGAACTCTGAATACAAAAGGGGATTGATTGGCTAGATAGACTAATCATGGGCGATCGGAGTGACTAGGCCACGAGTTCTTGCAATACTCAAAAGAGTTGAAAAACATACTAGGAGATAAAGGTTGTCTGAACGGACAAGAATTCATTAAGACTTCAAAATTTTACAAGAGACTTCAAAAAACTTTACAAGAGCCCTCGGCCTCACTCAATGTAGTCCAAGACATCGTCAGGCAGTGTTGCAGTGAGTTTATCCCGACTGATGATGCTGCTGGTCAGAGCTATCGGCAGGTAGCCACCCTCCTTGAGCTAGTTGATCATCCCATCAATGGCCAGATCGAAGAGGCGCAGAGCCTGATCGGCAAACTTCTCATTGAAAACATCCGAGCGAAGGTAATTCTTCTTCATAGCCTCGAAACGGCTAGGCTTGGCTTCTTGGTAGGTCTTCAAGGTCGCTCGGGAGACCTCCAGCTCATCCTTGGCAGTGGCCAGCGTAGTATCCTTGGAGGCCAATTGGCCACAAAGGATCATTTCTTCGGCCGACCAGCAGTTCCGCTCAGCGACCAGGAAGTCCTCAGCTTCCTTGAGTTTTTGGACGAGGTCCCAAGCCTCTTTATTCTTCACTTTGAGGTCTTCGATGACTCGATTCTTCCTTGCATTGGTCGACTCGATCTTATTTTCGAAGGTGGTGACCTATTTATTAAGCCGAGCCAGAAGAGTGGCCTGCCTTGAACTCTTTTCCCGTTCGGTCTCGAGCAGTTTGTTGCTCTTCGCTAGATCGGCTCAGAGTTTGGCCACCTTGGCATTTGTTTGCTCTTGAGCGACGGAGGATTGGTCGCTCGATGCTATTGGTGCGGTTAGAACTAACGGTCTAACTCAAGTTTTGATGAATGACAAAATAGGTTAAGTTAGTTTTTGTTGTTATCTAACACTCTGACCGAGTGTGTAGGAGAAGCCCAGAGAGGTTGACGGGCAGACCTGATGTCTGGCACGAAGTCCAAACGGGTCGACGGGCTGACCGGACGTTTGGCACGAAGTCTAGCTAGGTCGACGGGCTGACCAGATAGTTGGCACGAAGCCCAGACGGGTCGAAGGGCTGACCGGACGTCTGGCAGGTAAGTGAAGGCAAGTCACTAGAGGGGAGTGACTGTGAGGGCGCATTCCCGGGAAGGGAACTTAGACGCTGATCCGACTTAGATCCATTTCGGAACTCTAAGTCGAGATCGTGACTAGATTCCGGTCTCGAGGAGAAGGAATCTAATTAATATTCTGTTTGATTTATAACTGTGCTAATACTCTGTTTTACAGGATATATATATTATATTTGCCTCCGGACTAACGTTTTCTTGCAAGAAGGAATCTGTTGAAAAATGAGGGTCCGAGCGCCCGGGATGGTTCCGCGCACCTGGAGGTGAAATTTTATCCCAACGTCGTCTCGCCAAGTGGAGCTCACTGATTGGCTCAGCTACGTCACATCCAGGGCGCCCTGAAGGTTCCGGGCGCCTTGTGTTGGATCGAGACGCGCTAGAGGGGGGGTGAATAGCGCTCGCGGCTATTTAGTTCGTTTTGGAATCGTAAAAACAGTCGAGTAAATAAAAGCAGCTGAAAAATAAAAGAGCACACAGAAAGACGCAAGGGATTTACTTCGTTCGGAGCTTGTGGTGACTCCTACTCGAAGGCCCGCGATCCTTGATCGCTTTCCGTGGGAAACAACTATAAGCATGAAATTATTACAAGCTAAAACAATTTAAAACAGTAAAAAATACCAAGGACACTTAGGAAATATTAAATTTGGAGCTCCGGGTCATCGGGAAGTAGTCGCAGCACTTCTGGGTCGTCTCGTTGACAGCACGTTGAAGAAAGGTTGCTTAGAGTTCGTTGTTTGAAGGTGCTGCTCGAAACCCCCTTTTAAACAGTGCTCAAGGCGCCCTAAAGCCCATACAAGGCGCCTTAAACTAGCCCAGTCGCCCGCGTGGATCAAGCCTGAACTGGTCGTGACTTATCCCTTGAAGGCGCCTTCTGTGCTCTCCAAGGCGCCTTCATCCACCAGTCCAAGGCGCCTTGAGCTTCCTTCAAGGCGCTTCCAAGCTTGCTTCGCAGCCAGCTCAACTTTCATCCGAGGCGCCTCGGACACTGTTCATCCGAGGCTAAGTTGTGCTCCTTTGGTCCTGCAAAAAGTGTTAGTCCCAAACACATACCCTGCAAAACAAAGTTAGCACAAAACAACAATATAGATATGATAATAGAATACGATGAGAGTCTCCGGACTGTCCGGGTTTGACTTCAGATTTCCACCTGGAAACCCTAGGTCGACCCGACGCCCTACTGTTCCCTCTGCGGGGAACGCGTCCTCACCTACTCCACTCAGGAGATTTACCTGATGCCAGTACGATCCTCCAGATCGACTGGACTTTTGCTCAGCGTTCGAAGCTTCCGGACTTTCTGCTGGACTTCCACTTCCCGGCTGGTCCAGTCTTTCACCTGGTTCGCGACACCATGACTTTCCACCTAGGGTTACCCCCCCCCCCCCATAGAACTTTTGCCTGAAGCTCTCGACCCGCCAAGACTTTCCACATAGGGTTACCACCCCCTATGACCTAGGGTTACCACCCCCTAGGGTTTTGACCTTGTCTAACCACAGTTAGGGCTTTTGCCTAAGTACACTTAGGACTTTCCTGCAATCTCATTCAGACTGTTAGATCACCACACACCTTAACTTTGAATCCTTTCCCATTATCAAAACTCAGGTTCGATCGTCGGATGCTTCCCGCACCAACACCCTGAAGATTCCGGGCGCCCCGAACCTCCTATATAAGGAGGGTCAAGGCTGGAGTCAGAAACACAACCCACGATCTGCTCTTCTGTGCTCCTGCGAAGCTGTGAAAGCTCTCCGAAAAATTGCTAACTTGTTTGTTTTTCTTTTATTGTCGGTTGCTTTATCTTCTAATAATTCTTGTACTTCTTTTGTAATCCATATTTTGAATTATTAGTGATTGTCCATCAAAAGCACCCTTGTGTGCGGGCCTTGGAGTAGGAATCGACACAAACTCCGAACCAAGTAAAAAATTACTTGTGTCATTCTTTTCGTTTATTCTTTTTCCGCTGCGCACTTACTCTACGAAATTTTAATTGATATTCACCCCCCCCCCCCTTTATTGAACGCTTCGATCCAACAAGTGGTATCAGAGCGGGTACCTCTCTGATTTGGTGCAACCACAAATCAGACAGGGGGTGAAACCAATTTCTTTTATTTTTTCTTCGATTTTCAGTTTTTCAAAATTTTCCAAACTGGTACTATTACCTTTTTTGGAAACTTTTCTTTCGTTGTAATTAATCTGAATTGGTACAACACTAATTTAGGTCTTAAATTATTTCCATCTTATCCCGCACTACTAATCCAAGACCTAGTCTTAGAACCTTCTCTTGTCTATTTTTTCTTGTGTGCAGGATGTCTCAAATTGAAGGCTTCAGCACAATACGTCCTCCCCTATTCAACGGGGATGATTTTCCATACTGGAAGAAGCGAATGGAAGTTTATCTAAAAATATATTTTGACCAATGGTTCAGCGTCACAAAAGGCTACAGAGCTCCAGTTGACAACTCCGAAATTTCATTGGACCCAGAACAGTAGACTCCAGACATGAAAAAGAAAGAATCAACGGACTTCAAAGCTCTCAACACGCTACAATGCAGGTTGACGAATGATGAATTGAACCGGGTCGAACCGCACCAGAATGCGAAAAAACTATGGGACAAGTTGATCGAGCTACACGAAGGAACATGCGGCGCCAAGGTAACAAAGTGCGATCTTTTGTTAAACAAGTTATTTAATATTAAAATGCAGGAAGGAGAAACGGCGAGTCAGCTTCACGCGAGGATTAAAGATATCCTCAACGGACTCCATGTGATAGGACACCAAATGGAAAATTGAGATCTAATCAGGTACGCGTTAAACGCTTTTCCACTCAACACTTTGTGGGCATCTATCGTGGATTCTTACCAAATTTAGAAAAATTTATCCAAATTAAAATTAGATGAGTTATTTTGTGAGTTAGAGTTACATGAGCAGGCTAACGCTGGATCCGAGAAAGGTGTTGCCTTATTTGCAGGTTCCTCTAAGGAGAGATCTAAAAACAAGCCTGAACCCGAAAAAGAGTCTGATCAGGAGACTAAAGATGAAGAGTACCTGGTGAACCTGGTAAGGAAAATGTTCACTAGGAGAAAGAAATGCTTCAGCAAGAAGGACCTGCAAAAGATCAATTCTCCAAACGAACCGAAGAACGTGACCTGCTTTGGATGCAACAAGAAGGGTCACTACAAGAACGAGTGCCCGAAACTGAAAAGCGACCAGACAAAGACATCCAAGAAGAAGGCTCTCAAAGCGACTTGGGACGACTCTTCCTCGGACGAATCGGAGGTCGAAGATCAGAAGCACCAGAGCCACCTCGCGCTGATGGCCCTCGAAGAAGACTCAGACGAAGAATCGGAAGACGAGTCCGAACCCAAATCGAGTCACGAGTCCGTACTCGTTTTCGAAGGTCCCGACGAGGTAAATTTTAATCTAAATAGAAATTTTTTTAAAATTATTGCATGTCTGAATAGTAAATTAGTTAAATTAGAAAAAGAAAATAAATTGCTTCTTAAGGAAAACCAAAACCTCAAGGAACAAATCAAAAATTCAAGTCCAACTCAAGATCCAACACTTGAGAAGGAAAATTTAAAAATAGAAGTTAATAAATTAAAAGATCTTTTAGAAAAATTTACAACAAGATCTAAAAATTTAGATCTAATTTTAAATAATCAAAAGGCAATCTACAACAAAACTGGGCTTGGCTACAAGTCAAGTTCGAATAAATATTTAAATCGTTAATAACCCAACACAAACAATCAAGTAAAGCTTGGGTTCCGAAAGTGTGCTTAACCACGCAAGTAGGACTTAACCAATACTACATACTCAAAGAAAAAGTATATTATGTAAAATCAAATAAATCAACTCAAAAACTAAAATACAAACCTAGACCAACAAACTCAAAATCCAAATATTTTAAACCAAAACTAACCTACCCGACAGGGTAACCCAAACTATCCTACCCGGCAGGGTAATTAGAACTAATTAGAAAGGGACCAAGTTTAACTTAACCTATAGTACTGGTGAAGTTTTGGATGATAGTACGTTAGGGAAGCTTAGTCTATGCATGTCTACGAAGATATGGCTTCGACCTAGTGCATTTGGCTAAGTGGAACTAACCGAAGCTACCCTTTATGGATCATAACCAGTTAGACCAAGGTTTTGTATTAAGTACAGTGGATAGGACTATTTGGAAAACCTCGAATGTATGGTTACTCTAATGATGTCCAAGTGACTCACCATAACTCAAAAGTTTATCCAAAGAATGTCTATTTGTTGAGTCCAAAACTAAACCTGAATCTAACACAAAGTTAAACCAAATCCTAAATTTGAACTAAATTCATCTCACAAAATTATAGGATTCCCTGATTGAAAACGTAGATCGGGTGAGATGACTAAGGACTCAATTAAATAAAATTTAACTATTAAAAGAAATTAAAATTAAATTTAAATTAAATTAAATTTACTTTAAAAATTGTTTTAAAAATTCTGTTAAAAACTTTAAAATTTATTGTAAAAACTTTTAAAAAATATATTTTAAATTTTTTTAAAAAAAACTTTAAAAATTATTTTAAAAACTTTAAAAATTCTTTTAAAATCTTTTAAAAATTCTTTTAAAATCCTTTAAAAATCATTTTTAAAACTTTAAAAAATATTTTTAAAAACTTTAAAAATCATTTTAAAAATTCTTTTAAAATCTTTTAAAAATTCTTTTAAAATCTTTTAAAAATTCTTTTAAAATCTTTTAAAAATTCTTTTAAAATCCTTTAAAAATCATTTTAAAAATTCTTTTAAAATCTTTTAAAAATTCTTTTAAAATCCTTTAAAAATCATTTTAAAAACTTTAAAAATCATTTTAAAAATTCTTTTAAAATCTTTTAAAATCCTTTAAAAATTATTTTAAAAACTTTAAAAATCATTTTAAAAATTCTTTTAAAATCCTTTTAAAAAAAATTTTAAAACTTTAAAAATTATTTTAAAAACTTTAAAAATCATTTTAAAAATTCTTTTAAGATCTTTTAAAAATTCTTTTAAAATCCTTTTTAAATCATTTTAAAAACTTTAAAAATCATTTTAAAAATTCTTTTAAAATCTTTTAAAATCCTTTAAAAATAATTTTAAAAACTTTAAAAATCATTTTAAAAATTCTTTTAAAAACTTTTTTAAAAATTATTTTAAATTTTTTTTTAATAAAAAAGCTTTAAAAATCATTTTTAAAAACTCTTTTTTAAAAAATAATAATAATTATAATCATAATGATAATTATTTTATGAGTAGTTTTACCTAAACAAAATGAGAATCAAAACTTAAGGTAACCTTGTAGGAAACAAAGTGGATCTTGAACAGTGGTTGCTCCAAACACAGGATTGGGGATCACACCAAGTTCACACAACTTATCTACAAAAGTTTAGGAACGGTTGCCTTTGGAAACAATGGCAAACTCAAGGTAATTGGTATAGGTAATATTGAGCTTAAAATTGACTTTATTATTACAAATGTTCTACTTATTGAAAATTTCAAGTATAATATCCTAAGTATCAGTCAATTATGTGACACTAGGTATAAGGTTAGGTTCTTATCCTTAGAATGCTTAATCAAACACCTAGATAATCCTAAGATAAGTCTAAAAGGGTTTAGAAAAGATAACATCTATGTAATTAACTTAATCACTTCTTCAATTAAGTGTTATTTAACACAAAAGGAAGAAACTTGGTTATGGCATAGAACAATGTCACACACCAATTTCAGAAATATAAGTAAATTAAATGGATTAGTTAGAGGTTTAGCAAAATTACCCAACTTAGACTCAACAATATGTAATGTTTGTCAACAAGGCAAACAAACAAAGTCTACTCACAAACCAACTAATCAAAATCAAACCAACTCAATACTAGAACTTCTACACTTAGACTTATTTGACTCTCATGGAGTCAAATCAATAAATGACAGTTTATATTGCCTAGTAATAATAGACTACTATTCTAGGTTCACTTGGATAAAATTCTTAAAAAATAAGGATGAAACTTTTGAAATTTTTACAAACTTTTGCAAACAAGTTGAAAATGAAAAGAACCTTAAAATTAAAAGAATTAGAAGCGATGATGGGGGAGAATTCAAAAATCATAAGTTTGATAGATTTTGTCTTGAAAATGGATATCACCACGAATTTTCGTGTCCTAAAACCCCCCAATAAAATGGAATAGTAGAAAGAAAAAACATAACTTTACTTGAAGCTTCTAGAACTATTCTAAACGAATATAATCTACCTAAGTATTTTTGGGCAGAAGTTGTCAGTACAGCTTGCTATGTCCAAAATAGAACAACACTAAATAAAATACATAATAAAACATTTTTCAAAATTTATTATAATAAACAACCAAATATAAAATACTTTAAAGTATTTGGGTGTCCAGCCTTCATCTTAAATACAAGAGAGCACTTAGGAAAATTCACCTCTAAAACAGAAGATGGAATTTTTGTAGGATACTCCCTAAACAGTAGAGGGTACAAAATATATAATAAGGTTACATTAAGAATTGAAGAAACTACTAATGTAAAATTTGAGGAATCCAAACAACAAACCCAACCTCAACCAATTGAATTTATCCAAGAAAATAGCAATCAAGACAGAACCAATGATTACGAAGAAGAAGAAGAACCTTTAGAAAATCAACCGCCTAAAACTATAAGAGTCAACCCAAATCATCCAATTGACCAAATAATTGGTGATCCAGACTTAAGGGTTCAGACTAGGTTATCTTTTAGGAACCTGAGTCAAATTTCCTTGATTTCAAAAATTGAACCTAAAACCGTAGCTGAATCATTACTTGACTCAAACTGGGTCATAGCTATGCAAGAAGAACTAACTCAATTTGAACGTAATGAAGTGTGGGACTTAGTACCACCACCCAAAAATAAGAAAATAATAGAAACAAAATGGGTGTTTAGAAATAAACTAAGCGAAACTGGAGAAATTACCAGGAATAAGGCTAGGCTAGTCGTTAAGGGGTTTAGTCAAGTTGAAGGACTTGACTATGATGAAACTTATGCCCTAGTAGGTAAACTAGAGTCCATTAGAATGTTACTCAGTTATACAGCCCATAAAGGGTTCAGACTGTATCAAATGAGCGTTAAATCTACCTTTCTAAATGGGTTGATCAAAGAGGAGGTCTATGTAGGCCAACCACCTGGGTTTGAATGTCTAGAGCACCCTAACTATGTCTTTAAATTAAAGAAAGCCTTATACGGACTTAAGCAAGCACCCAGGGTCTGGTATGAAAGGTTAACCTCTTACCTTATATCCAAAGGGTTTAACCAGGGTCAAATTGACCCAATCCTATTCATTAAATTAATAAAAGAGGACATATTTATAGCCCAAATCTATGTAGATGATATAATCTTTGGCTCAACTAATTCAGAATTTTTAGAAGAATTCACAAACTTAATGGAACAAGAATTTGAAATGAGTTTAGTAGGAAAATTAACTTACCTTTTAGGATTACAAATCAAACAAACAAATGAAAGAAATTATATTTATCAACAAAAATATACCAAAAAATTACTTAAAAAATTCGGGATGGAAAATACTAAAGAAATAAAAACACCTATGGTCGTTAATACTATTCTAGACGATGACCCAAGTGAAAAATCAGTTGACTTAAAATACTATAGGAGTGCCATAGGTAGCCTATTGTATTTAACTGCAAGTCGACCCAATATTTTATTTGTAGTGAGTATGTGTGCTAGATACCAAACATGTGCTAAAGAATCTCATTTGACTCAAGTCAAAAGAATTTTTAGATACCTTAAAGGAACAACAAATGTAGGGATTTGGTATCCTAGAACTAACAATTTTGAATTAATAGAGTACTCTGGCTCAGATTATGCTGGATGCAAATTAGACCGCAAGAGCACAAGTGGTGGATGTCAACTACTAGGTCCATCACTTGTCAGTTGGTTTAGTAGAAAGCAACACTATGTTGCTCTGTCTACAACTGAGTCAGAATATATAGTCATAGGTGAATGCATTGCCCAACTACTATGGATGATGCACATTTTAAAAGACTTTAACTTAAACATTACAAATGTAAAAGTATTAATTGATAATATTAGCTCAATTAATTTAACAAAAAATCTTATGCATCATTCCAGAACCAAACACATTGAAATTAGGCACCACTTTATCAGGGATCATGTCACTAAAGGAGACATTGAACTCAAGTACATTGAGTCCAAATCTAACTTAGCTGACATATTTACCAAACCCCTCCCTGAAAGTGAGTTTAGTAATCTACGCAGAAAACTAGGAATGTGCTTAATAGACTAGGATGCTAAAATTGCAAAAACTGTTTTCAAAAATAGTATTTTCAAATTCTAGGATAAAACCTTTATTTCTTTTAAAATCTTCCGTTTCTTGAATATTTTTAAATCAGTTTTAGCCTTAGATTATAGTAATCCCTTAGAAAGCATATACCCCTAGGGGTAGTACTTGAGCATCTCACCAACACCCTAGGATTCCCTTATTTGTGATTGTCAAACATAGAAAGGGGTGAAATGCATAGGCAAATTGCCTTGACTTAAGATGTTTATTTTAGTGCATCAGTATAAGTCTGGGCGTTAAATACCAAACAGATATTAATCAAGCTAAGTCATTCAGTTTAGTCAAACACTACCTGATGCTTAGACTTAAGCTGCTATCCTCTAATATTCAGTGAGTAGCTAAATGATTAGACATATTTTATAATGTCAGGTTCAGGGGGAGGATTAATTATTTTTATTTTAAATTAAATTTTCAAAAATACCTCTTTTTAAATCAAGCCAAAACTAAGTGTTTTAAAAAAATTAGATGTTTCAAAAGTAGTTTTGAAAGTTAAAATTGTTTAAACTTAGATTTGAAAATCAAATTTATTTTCAAATTCAATTTTGAAAATGACAACTTCTAAACTTAAGTTTTTGATTTAAATCCTCCAAACTTAGGTAAAAAGTTTGTTTTGAAAATTGGATTCTTCATTTTGAAAATTATGGTATTTTTAGAAATTGGATTCTATTTGGGTTTCAAAACGTATTTTTGGAAATTTATCCGAAAGGATACAAAGTTAGATTTTAAAATAAGTTTTACTTCGTTAAGTTTTACAAACTCAAACTTGATTGTACTTAGTTTTAAAAACTTGACTTGTAAATTGAACTTACCCCTAATATATTTTACTATCTTTGCAAATTATGTTTCCAAATTGCATAACTCTTTTTCAAAAGAATAAGTTTCAGTCAAAATGCTATTTTTTGAAAAAGATATATGTTTAAAGCTTAAATTATTTTTCTATGTTTTTTAAACTCCCCCAAGACAATCTGACTTACATTTCTAGATTATTTTTACTTTGCATTTTTCAATTACAAGTTGTTCTATGTTAATCTTTTGATGAATGTCAAAGGGGAGGATTTGGTGGTTAAGTTAGTTAAACAAACAGCAAAAATAACAAAATTTAGAAAGCTAACTTAACAACCTTATGCTTGTTTTTACTTGCATATTTTTTTCACTAACTTAACCAGGTTGTCATTGCATCAAAAAGGGGGAGATTGTTGATGCGGTTAGCACTAACGGTCTAACTCAAGTTTTGATGAATGATAAAATAGGTTAAGTTAGATTTTGTTGTTATCTAACACTTTGACCGAGTGTGCAAGAGAAGCCCAGACAGGTTGATGGGCTGACCTGATGTCTGGCATGAAGCCCAAACGGGTCGACGGGTCGACGGGCTGACCGGACGTTTGGCACGAAGTCCAGCTAGGTCAACGGGTTGACCGGATAGCTGGCACGAAGTCCAGACGGGTTGAAGGGCTGATCGGACGTCTGGCAAGTAAGTGAAGGTAAGTCACTGGAGGGGAGTGACTGTGAGGATGCGTTCCTGGGAAGGGAACTTAGACGTCGATCCAACTTAGATCCATTTCGGAACTCTAAGTCGAAATCGTAACTAGATTCCGGTCTTGAGGAGACAGAATCTAATTAATATTCTGTTTGATTTTTAACTATGCTAATACTTTGTTTTGCAGGATATATATCTTATATTTGCCTCCGGACTAACGCTTTCTTGCAGGAAGGAATCGAGCACCCAGGAGGGGTCCAGGTGCCCGGAGGTGAAATTTTATCCCAACGTCACCTCGCCAAGTGAAGCTCACTGATTAGCTCAGCTACGTCACATCCAGGGCGCCCTGAAGGTTCCGGGCGCCCCAAACCTCCTATATAAGGAGGGTTAAGGCTGGAGTCAAAAACACAACCCACGATCTGCTCTTCTGTGCTCCTGCGACGCTGCGAAAGCTCCCCGACAAATTGCTAACTTGTTTGTTTTCCTTTTATTGTCGGTTGCTTTATTTTCTAATAATTCTTGTACTTCTTTTGTAATCCATATTTCGAATTATTAGTGATTGCCCATCAAAAGCACCCTTATGTGCGGGCCTTGGAGTAGGAGTCGACATAGGCTCCGAACCAAGTAAAAAATTACTAGTGTCATTCTTTTCGTTTATTCTTTTTCCGTTGTGCGCTTACTTTATGAAATTTTTAATCGATATTCACCCCCCTATCGAACGCTTCGATCCAACAGACGCCTTCATTTTCTTCACTTCCTCCTCCAAAAATGCGAGCCTTTGGCACATGGCCAGACTCTCCACCAAGTACTGCAAATAACAAAGCAAATATAAGCATCGATCAGAAATAACTATGCAAATGTAAAACTTATCTCAGTGGACATCTGGGTATGGCTATCCATAAGTGCCCTTGGATGCATCACCGTCGCACGGGCCCGGGAATCTTCCCACGGCCCTTGGATGATGATCTGGTCCTCCAGAGCTCGGGACTTGGCGCTGGATTCGCGCCACTCCTCGGTCGGAAGATGTAGAATCGCCGTAATGTGGTGTTGGCCTCTCGGGGCTGACTGTGCAGAAGTGACCCACTCGGACGGTCGTGATGAAGAGGCCGGTCGGATGCCCGACTTCTTGTTCTTCGATTTTGGTGGAAGGAAGACCACCGGCGGCGCGCAGACCGTCCCCTGAGGTAGACCAGATAGGGAGGGCATCCAATCCGATAACTCAGGTGTAGTGGACTCTTGGACGGGAACCGAGGTCGACGTCTCCACCCGTTCGGCGGGCTGCACCCCGGAAGTGGCGGAGCACGATGAAGGCTCCGCCTAGCGCCTATTGCACCTGATTAGTGGCTCGGCTGAGGAGGCTGAGCCAGAAGCCCCCTCAACTTCAACGACCGACTGCCGTTCAAAAGGTTGTGAGCCACCAGTCGCCCCGTCACTGCCCAAAATGGGAGTCACCTCGCTCTCGTCCTATGGCTCCTCTTGTGAGCCGACCGGCTACAGGCCACGGCTCCCTAGTTCTTCCACAGCGGCCGCGTTGATCGTGGCATCCACGAGCTTCGCCTTATCGGCCAGACGTGCGCGCAACATGACTTCGACTGCACGAAAGGAAAAAAAATCAGTTAGAATCAAAGAAAGGAGTAAAGTGGTCGCATACCTAAGCTGAACGGAAGCCGGGTGAGGATCGGACTCAAGTCGAAGATATAAAGGACGTCCTCCAGCAACAGCTTCTGGATGTCGTATTTCTGACCGACCAACATGGAAGTTGCGTTAAGGTAGTCTGATCAGCTCTTGTACTTCTTTAGCAGAGGCTGAGCCGCCACGTCGAGCTGCTAGGAGGTGGGAAAGTCCGGCCGCTCGAGAAAGCACACGAAAAAGAAGTACTCCTTTCAGTATTTGTTGGAAGTTGGCATTTTATCAAAGAAAACCAAGCCCACTCGGGCTTGGAAAAGGAAAATCTCCGGCTCGGAAGATTTGGGATAATAAAAGTAATGAAAGAGCCGGGGAGTGAGTGGAATGTTGTGCAAGCGAAAAAGAACCACCACCCCGCACAACATCCGAAAGGAGTTCGGCACCAGTTGATAAATTGAGACTCAAAAATATTTACACATGGAAGAAAAGAAGGGGTGGATGGGAAACCGTAGATCGACTGTAAAATAGTCCCTAAAGAAGCAAACACAGTTGGGCGGCGGAGAATTCGGCCAATCAGAAGGAGAAGGAAGGATGATTTCATATTCGGGAGGAAGCTCAAAAGCGACGCGACTTTCAGACTCTCAACGTCGTCGGCGTCAAATTGGGACTTGGTAGAAGTGTACCAGAGCCCCAAGATGTCGGAGGGAGGTTGCGGTGAACTTGTCATTGCGAAACAAGAAAGAAAGAAAAGGAATAAAGTGGCGGAATGGTCGCCGGAATACTGAGACACCAAAAAACTTGAGGACGGGGAAGAACAGGCACCGGAAGACGCAAAAACAAGAGGAGATGGGGAGAAAGCTTACTGGAAAGGTCCCCAGAGGAGCGAAAAAGAAGGAGGTCGCCGGAGCACGGAGGAGTTAGCATTGAAGAACCCGAAGATGAAGATGCGAAGAAAGAATCGACGACGCGCATGGGCTTATAAGCATGGGGGTCGGCTGACCGGAGCCATCCGATCTAGGTCACGGAAACCCAAGCCAAGATCTCACCGTTGAATTTGAACCACCAAACGTCACATCACAGTGGATATCCGCCTGTCACATCAGGCGTGCGA
Organism: Zingiber officinale; assembly: GCF_018446385.1. NCBI lineage: Eukaryota > Viridiplantae > Streptophyta > Magnoliopsida > Zingiberales > Zingiberaceae > Zingiber > Zingiber officinale. The sequence continues at coordinate 104,762,810 of NC_055991.1, forward strand.
CAGTGGGTAGGACACGTGGCGCATCGCCACAGGTCAACATTTAATAACGGTATGGGAGCGCACTCAGCCTTAATGCGCAGAGATTTACACAATTTTCCAAAAATCTGGGTGATGTAAGCCTCGCTCGCACTAGCCCAAGACGACCCAAGAAAAGATTTCACAAGTACAAACCTTCGGCATGCCGACCGGATTGAGGGAGTATACCTACGGTCGAACGACAAGCTTCAACAGGTCGATCGGCAAGAAGCGTGTCCATCCCAATCAGAAGCCAAGTTGATGTCGAAGGTCGGTCGAGAGGAAATCTGCTTAGACAATTGTCTAGTCAGTCGGACTTACAGTCTCCTTCGACTAGACTTGAGGGGGAGGCTTGTGATGCGGTGAAGGGCCCCACCCCGCTGCCACGGTGGAGGTCAAAGGAAGTCAAAGTCAAGGTGGTCAATGTATAGATGCCATCGGCCGATCGGGCTAAGCATGCCCCGACCGGGGAAAGGGTTCCGACCCGTCGTCGCCTTCGACACGGGGAGCAATCAAACAACCGATGCTCAAGGGAGACAAGTGCAGAAGCTGAGCCGAGCGGCTACACCGCTTGGCCAGACAGCAGAGCTTGATGTGTATGGAGTCCAACTTCGGCCGAGCGACGACCCCGCTTGGCCTGGTAGTAGGCCTCGGTAGTGACAAAGTGGACCTTCAGTCGAGCAGACACACGCTGAGGAACAACGAGGTTTTGGCCGACCAGATGGGGCACCAAGGCGACGGAATTCCGACTGAGCGGCTAGTCCGCTCGGCCTAGCAGTACACACCTGATGATATCCAGTGATATCCTTTTGGGAGTTGGTGTCGCTGACACCTAGGGGTGTAATCAAGCCGAGCCGAGCCAAACTCTTGAATGTTTGAGCTTGGTTCGTTTATAATCGAGCCGAGCTCGAGCTTTATTTAACGAATATATTAATGGCTCACGAGCTTATTTGAGCTTTTATCAAGCCTAAACGAGCTTAATAAGTATAAATTATAAATTTAAATATTCATTAAAAATTAAATTATATATTTAGAGAAAATTATAATATTCTTATTAAAATTTATAATTTTATTCTAATAAATAAATTTAATAGATTTGTTTATATTTTTCATAAGTAGAGCGAAAATCTATAAATTTAATATCAAAACTATTATTTTTAATTTAAAAGTTGATTCATGAGCTTAACGAACGTGTTCACGAGCTAACGAGCCAAGTATTGCGAAGCTTGAGCTTGGTTTGTTTATCTTAACGAGCCTCATTAAACGAGCTTAAACGAGCTTTTATCGAATCGAGCTTCGAATAGCTCACGAGCGGCTTGATTCATTTACACCCCTACTGACATCGGACATAGACTACCAGAAGATCGTACGGCGGGAGCTTGCACTGTTACTTCAGAGATATGCTCGGCCTATTAAGGTACTGTGTCAGGAATGTAAACGATCGGTGGTCGGCTAGAAGGGGGGTTAGATAGCTAGGTCACCCCCAACTTCTTTTCTTCTCTACAAAAGATTAGTGCACACGCGGAAATACAACTAACTAATGAAAACAATAAAGAAAGTATACCAAATCGCTAACAAGCTCGATGTAACGTGGTTCGGAGATTGCTTGCTCCTACTCCACGGCGTGTCCTTGAGGTGGACGAGCCCTTGATCCTTCGGTGGATCAATCCCCGGCAATCTCCGGCTAGAACTTTCTCCTTCTCGGTGGAGCAAACCTCTCATAAAGGATCTCTTCCTCTTCACAATGATGAACTTAAGTTTAGGAGGAAGAGAGTAGGCTTGGAAGCTTTGGGCAATGACAAGGAGTTATTCAACAAGCATGAGTAACCTCCTTCAAACCCCAAAGCTTCCCTTAAATAAGAGGAGAGAGTTGATCATCATATCAACTCATCTCGGCACCAGTCGACTGGTAAAACCATCAGTTGACTGGTGTTACCGTTGGAGGTAGCCAACGACTACTTCGCAGCACCAACAGTATGCCAACGGTCATTTACTAGTCGACTGCTAAAACATGCAGTCGACTGATCTACACTGACCGAACGAATATAACCATTCTGTTCACACCCAGTCGACTGCACGGTCGACTGCACCAGTCGACTGCACGGTTAACTGCACCAGTTGACTGCTAAAACATGCAGTCGACTGCTACAGTACTGCTACAGTAAAATCCTAAAACTAGGATTTTACTCCGAGTACAATTTCTCATGCACTCGTAGCCTCACCCTTACAACTCATTTGACGCTTCCTTTGCAGGTTTAACCTCTTGCCTTCAAGCATACTTCCTTTGGCTCTCGTCCCTCGGATGCATTCAAGCCCGCGGCTCGCCCCCAATGTCATCCTTCGCGTATGCCTCGAAGTCGCTTCCCTCGGCCCCTGTCCTCGCTGCTTTGTCCAAGGTCCCTCGGATGCTTCATCCTTCACCAGACCCCGAAGCTATCAACATGAATCGCATGTGTATCCTGCAAACCTGCACAACTCAAATATACATATCAAATACAAGGGTGAACCTAACTTAAACTCTTTGACACACACATCAAAACTATTATCGTACCGATCAAAACCTAGGTCGATTGCACCAACAAGGGATACTTTACTGACAAGTCTTTTCAAGGAAAGCTTTGAGAAGTATGCTCGCCTTGGGAAGCATGCATGTGCGCTACCGGAGCTCTATATAAAGGGGGGTCCAAGCATCGGTGGAGGTATGCGATATTCACTGTTTGTGCTACAGTCTTTTTTTTGCTCCGCTTTCCACTTCATCATCGGTGATTGACTTGAGCGTCGGAGAGTCAACGCCGGAGACCCCTTCCCTGGCTCGGCACTGACGTAGTTTGTATTACAGGTCCGAACGGAGTCCACAGGAGGTCAGCGTGAGCGTCACATCTCTAGCTTTCCGTCTTTTCGACTTGCGAACAGGATCAACCTTTTTATAAAATTTTTGCAGAAGTTTATAAGGTAAATATGGAAGATGACTTATATACTCAAAGATGGAGCTCCAGGATATTTATTCACATTAAAATTCAAAGTTTGATTCTCTTAGTATTTTTTGGTAATCCATATATCAAGCTTCAAATCAACTAATCCTAGAGATGATCAACCTGACCCCATAAAAATTTCTCACGATCACCAAGAGACTCATCGAGATAGTCATCATTCTTAGATCCAATTCTCACTGAAGAAAAAAATCTCCCAACTCAAATCTGAGAGATGTTTTAGTTATCCATTTAAATATTTAACCATTACAGTATTATCTTGGAACTCTTAGTGCTTTATTGCTATACATTCGGGAGCTCCGAGTGATTTATTAAAAAAAAAATAATTCAGTTAATTTCATTGACTATCAGCTGAGTCGATCGCCGTTGAATTTTCACTGGTCATCATGGAAAGTCTGAGAAGCGGATCGACTGGCACCAGCCCAACATCCTTTTATTCCACCCTCCATTTGGAGAAAAAAATTCTATAAATATATCATAATTGGAGTTCGCGGATACTTGAATGACAATCTGAATATTCTACCATAGCACCATAGTCTCGGGGACGCTCTTAGTGCTTTATTACTCTATATATTCGTGTTGACTAAACACTATTATCTTAGCATCATTCAATTTATCTCTAGATTGACTGTGCCTATTCTTATATCTACTAAAACCAATTAAATCTTCCTCAACACAAAATTTGTGTAATTGCAAGATGATATGCTTGTTAGAATATTGTAAATAAGATTGTGGTTTTATTTATTTATCGTAGTCATTTGAATATTTAGATGAAGTGCCCAATTGAAATCCCTTGGATTATTTAACTAAAAGAAGGGATACATCAACAGAATAGAATGAATCCATTCCTTCTAAAAGATATTCAATCCCTCCATTTTCCTGCTATATAACATAAATTTTACGTAACTTGAATATCTAACTTTAAAAAAAAAACATAAATTTTAAAACTATATATTTATTTATTTATTACTTCCATAAAATTACACAGTTCCGCCCTTCAACTCCAACTAATCTCCATCCTTCCCCCAAAGATCACATTTTTACTTCTCAGTCCTCAAAAAATACAGACGGGAAGCAATCCCTACTCCACTCGAAGCATTCGCTTCAGCGCGACGGTGGCCAAGTACTCGCCCATCGCCGGCGCGCCCTTCTTCAAGGAGAATCGCGGCAGCGGCAACGCGCTGGGGGCCGGGGAATTCGCAAACGCCGACCCGGCGTAGACTTCCGCTGCTTGACCGCGCGACCGTTCCAAGGCGGCGCCTTTCGCCGGCTTCGGCGAATGTTTTCTGGGGGCAGAACGGCGCTGCGGCTCGGGGGTAGTTTTTTCGCTGGACTTCCGGCGGGGTTGGAGGGAGTGATCGGGGCGCAACACCTGGGTGGCCATGGCTACTCGATTTGAGGGCAAAGATCGAAGCTTTTTTGGAGGGAGGGAGGGAGGGAGGCGAAGGGGATTAAAGGGCAAGACAAAGAGGCAAGTTCGATTGAGGTGACTTCGGCGAGGCTTCCTTTTATGGAAGGAACGAGTTCGAACTCACCCGATCGACGACCGTTTACCCAGCCAACTCGGCCTGACGCGCAGGGGCACGACGTTGACCTTGGCCCTCTTCTTCCTCTCGCGTTCGCCGACGCGGCAGCTGATTGGCCCAAAGCGCGGTGGAGAGCGCGACGTTACCCAATCTGATACCTGTGACGTTGAGAGACGTGTCGCGTGTGGATTAGACGATGGGGAAGACGATTGTTGTGTTGTGGGCGACAGGAGAGGGGGCGGTGGCGGGGTTAGACGAAACGTTACGGCGTGTAAATTGTGGCCGTTACGAATGGACGGGAAGAAAGGGAGACTTCATTAATCATTTCACATGTCGGTAATGCGACCGACCTTGTGTCACATTTATTTCAGCAAAAACAGAGTCCTTTTTTTACCTAATTAATAATGGACATTTCTTTTTATTTTATACTTAATATATTCTAACAAATTTATCTAAAAACAAAAACCAAACTAATACAAATGATTAAACAAATTCATATACTGAACGATAATTTCTGAAATGGTGCATTTAATATTTGAGATTGTCGAGAAGGTGCATCAAATTTTGGGATGGCCTAAAGGGCATGTCTCTTCTCCATTTTATTCCTATGTCTGGATTGTTTTTTTTTTCTCTTCCTGTCTTTTCTTTACCTCTCTCTTTTACATGTAACTATTTTTGCCCTGAGATGGTAAGAGTATTAAACTGTCTCTCAAATATTTCAAATATTTATAGTTCAATTTCTATCTACCGAAGAATTTTTTTCTTTAAATAAGACTTGTAATTAGGGATGTAATCAAGTCGAGCCAAGTCAAATTCTTGAATATAAGTTTAGTTCATTTATGATCGAGCCGAGCTCGAGCTTTATTTAACGAATATATTCATGACTCACGAGTTTATTCTTATTAAAATTAATAAATAGGAAAGAAGGATATATAACAAGTTTTTATCGAGCCTAAATGAATTTAATAAATATAAATTATAAATTTAAATATTCATTAAAAACTAAATCATATATTTAAGAGAAAATTATAATATTTTTATTAAAATTTATAATTTTATTCTAATAAATAAATTTAATATATTTATCTATAATTTTCATAAGTAGAGTATAAAATCTATAAATTCAATATCAAAACTATTATTTTTTCCATTTAAAAGTTAATTCATGAACTTGCTAATGAACATATTCACGAGCTAACGAGCCGAGTATTGTGAAGCTTGAATTTGGTTTGCTTATCTTAACGAGTTCATTAAATGAGCTCAAACGAGTTTTTATCGAATTGAGTTTCGAATAGCTCACGAGCGACTTGATTCATTTACACCCCTACTTGTAACTATGAGATGCTCGCTTCTGGCTATTCGCAACAAGTATTTCTCGATTTATCCTAATAGTCTGTGGAAAATTTTCGTAAGATCGAATGGGTCATCCCAGTGGCGTAGTTAGAATTTGCATTCAGGGGGGCGAATTCAAACTGACCATAGCACACTACTGAGGTCACGCGCCAACCTCGCCACCTCACTGCAAGGCCGCAACTAAGGAAAGACCTCACTGTGAAGCTATGGCCAAAGCGAGACCTCGCTGTGAGGCCACCGCCAAGCAGTCACTAAGAGAGGAGAGGGAACGGGAGAAGATCGTGCATACCGACAAGATGCATGCCAGTGCTGGAGATCGAAGAGGAGAGGAGAGGAGCGTGTCAGAGATCGGAGAGAAGGTCGATCAGAGAGAAAGATTTTTAGGGTGCTGGGAAGAAAAATCGAGAATAAAAACCTTAATTAGAAAGTTAATTAGTAACAGAAACTTAATTTTTGCTAAAATAGAGACGAAAACTTATTTTGTTGCTTAAATAGCGAGGGAATTAAGTTTTGTAGCAAATTAAATAGGTTAAATAAGTATAGAGATGGAATTGACAACGAAATTTAATTTTTGTCGCTAAATTACTGACGATAATCTATTTTAGTCGTTAATTAGTGACGAAAATTAAATTCCGTCATTAATTGCAGGTTTTCTTGTAGTGAATTATATGATGAGAAAAAATAAATGATATGATTTAATTGATCAAATTTTGAAATTGATCACCTTCATATAACAAATCAAACATTAAGCGTTTGGTTAAATGATGAGAATGACTATGGGTATGGGTTTGATAGTAAGGTGTAATGGGAATGGGAATGGAAATGAAACTCGCCTAGTTATATGGGTTTGGTTGATTCCCATACATCTAGAAATCATTCCCAAATTGTCATTCTCAAACCCACAATCCAAACACCATCTTTTACTATCATTTCATTCCCTCATTCTCAAACCCATCAACCAAAAACCCCCTAAATGCATAGAAGATCTCAATATCTATAAATATTTGGTATACTTAACTAGAAAATAAATTATAAATATATGAAAAATTAACATTATATGTTTTTCCAACACTTAAATTCGTAATCAAAAGAGATAAAGTAAGAAAACTTTACCTCAATCAAAACGCATTTGCTGTGGAGCGTCGACAAAGCGACGATGACAGCGTTGCAACAAATGACAACGGTGCTGGTGATAGCAGCGATAGCAACCTAGATGGTAACGACATCAATGTATGACAAAGAATTTGAGGGTAAAATTAAGATTAGGGAAATAATAATAAGGGGATTATGAGAGGAGGAAGACCACAGGAGAGAAAAAAGGAGAGGAGATTAGGAGGAGGAAGAAAACACAGGAAGGGAGAGGGGAAAAAAGTACGAGCAATGAGAGAGAGAAAAAAAGGTTTGGTTCTTGTTTGTTTTAATTGAACATTTTATCAAAAAATCATGAAATTTTTAGATTTTATAACTAAATCCTTTTTTTTAAATCACTGTATTAATTTTTTCTCCCAAAATTTCAGAGGGGGCGGTCGCACCCCCTCGGCCTCATGTAGCTACGCCCCTAGGTCATCCAGACTCGACGTTACCCGACCTGATTAATAATTTTTTTTACATTTAACTATTTTTCTTGCTTGTTTTTTCCTTTTAAATTAAATTAATTTTTCTATCTCCTTTCCATACATTTTACATGCATGTAACAACCACATACTAATTTTTTTTTAAAAAAAAAAATAGCATCACGTCTTAATTACACTAGCACCATTAGGGTGCTGGTGTTTAAAAATGAATACCATAATAGTACTAGTGTGTTAAGTTCTGATGCTAATTTTTTAAAAATAGAAAAGAAAGATATATTTAGACTCCGAAGCACTATAGAAATTCATAAGAGTTGAAATCATTTCAATCGGAGTTCTCTAATTTTATCAATGAATTTTGATTGAAATTTATTAATGGACCTAAGACATTTGGATTTCTGAAAAGTTAATATGCAATGGAAGAGAGTAATAAAGTTAAGATATTTATAATGTCTCTGTCTGATTTTAACATCCCTACGATAAATTATGTGTATGTAACAATTACCTTAAAGTCATAAACTTTGAAAACCTTCTGATCACTACTATTAATGACTTCAAACTAATTTCTCTCGGCACATATGGAATTCGGGACACTTCAAAAACTTGTAATATTTGGAATGCGTTTGATCGGAGTTTTCTCTCGATTTATGATTGAGCTTTGACCGAAATTCATTGATGAACTTAGGATATTTAAATTTCTGAAAAGTTGACATATAATTGAATAGAGTAGTATAGTGTAGGTATTTATGGTGTTCTTGTCTGGTTTGGATATCCCTATAATAAGTTGTGTATGTATGTATCAATTATTTTCTTTATAAGAGCATAACTTTTGACTCAGGTATTAAAATGAGATGTAATTTTTTTTAATCAAAGCTCATTTAGACATCTACATTTGTTACCTGGTAAAACCCATAATAGCCCAGTTTAAGCTCAAAAATTACCATTTAAAGCCTTTTCAGATCCATCAAAGGGGTTTGGTCAAAACTCATTGATGAATCTAGAGAACTTTAATCGGACCCGTTTCAAGTGCTACAGGTTTATGAAGTGCCCCAGAATATGTGTCTGGAGATATCAACTGGAAGTCATTAACAATAGTAATAAAAAAGTTTTCAAAGTTTATAACTTTAAGACAATTAACACTTATATATAACTTATCGTAGGGATGCCAGAATTGAACATGGACATCATAAATACTTTCACTGTACTATCCTCTTCCATTGTATGTTAACTTTCAAAAATCTAAATCTACTAGGTTCATTAATGGGTTTCAGTCAAAACTCATTGATCAACCTAGATATCTCTAATTGGACTCCTTTCAATTTTTTGTGAATTTATGTAGTACTCTGAAGTCTAAATATGTCGTTCTTTATTGTTTAAAAAAAAATTAATATTACAACTTAACATATCATCATCGTTTTGGTGTTGTTTTTTAAAAATCGGTATAATTATGATGTTGATTTTTAAAAAATAGTGCTATTGTGGTTGTTATATGCATTGAAAGGAGAGAAAATTTTAATTTAATTTAATTTAATAAAAAAGTTATTACATGTAAAAAAAAATATGAGAGAAAAAAAGTAACTTTGACAGAGGGGTAAAATGAGAAAAAGGTACATCTTTTGGGCAATCCTAAAGTTCGACGTTCCTTTTGGATAATTCTAAAATTTAGGTGTCCTTTGAAAAATTATTTTCCAATGTATGAAACCTATAATGATTTTGAAAACCTATGAGATATAAATATTTTAAAAATTAAAAATAGAGAGTAAAGCGGTATACATTTTATTGTAAATTTTTTAAAAACTTTCATGATAGTTATAAATTTTAATATATATATATATATATATACATATTTAAAAAATAATAATTACAATTAAAAAATTCAAAATAATATAAATTTTATAAAAATTAAATATATATCATAAAAAATTTGATAATTTTGATAAAAAAAATTTATAACTTCACATGTATTGCAACAAATTGTATTTGAGTTGTTGGTTACTTTCAAAGTATGGGTACATACATATGACATTATTAAATAGATTCATCCATTTAGATTTAAAATTTAAAAAGAAAATTCTCATGTATGTAGTAGCTTTAACTAAAAATAAATAGTTATTTTTTATACTTTTAATAATTTTTAAAAAGCGTAAATGAATTCGAATGGTCTCTTACATCTATTTATTTAAATATAAAAATTTGAGAAAAAATAATTATGCAGCACTTTAAGGCATAATTATTGTATAATCATTTTTTATTTATTAGTTTTTCATCGATTTAAATTAAGCTCGCACAGGGATTAGATTTTTTTAATAAAAAATAAGACAAAATATTTTATCACTCAATTTAATATGGCTTTTAAAAAAATAGCCGATCACTTAAAATATTTATCTTATTTTTTTTCCATGTTTATCTAAATTAATTTGGCCTAACATTAATTTCTTAGCTTTGACTATTTCTATAAAAGGCTTGAATAGCCCACGGCAGCTAACAGTTCAAAGTCTCCACAAATAGAATAGATCCCCAATAGTTGACTAGATCCTCAAGTTGACTTTGAATTGAGCTGGATCCACCATGTCGAATAGATTCTACTGGGAAAAAAATTATTTTAGGATCGACTATAGGTTTATTAATCATTGTGGTAAAAAAAGAATATGTTTATTCCTAATGTATCCGTCAATCCGTCTCAAGATCAACACGAAAAAAATAAATCATAAATAATTACTAACTTTTGGAATACAACATCGTATAATTTTTATCACTCACAGAAAATGAATTGATTTATCAAAAATAAATATATATTAACTTAGAAGATCGTCTGCCCACGTGATGAAATGAAATAAAGTAATTGTTTTTTAAAAAAAATGAAATTTTTTATGAAATCAGTCAACCTTTCACATGTTAATTCCTATTGTCTCTCTGCTGTGTTAATATAGAAATGTATGTTATTTCACTGATTCGAGACCATCCATTGAGTCAGCAAGCTTAGTTTATCACTAACTAGTTAGTGTTTGTGTAATTCCTATAGTGGATCAATTTGCTAACGATAATCTTCACCTCAGACACTCAGCTTCTTCAATGCAAACTTTATGGTCCTCGCGATAATTTACAATGAGCCTCATTTTTATTTAGAATATCCATTTATTTTGCAGAATGATAATAATAAATATTTGGCAAGATGTATTTAAAATAATTCTTAATTTCTAATTAATGTTCATATATATGATTTATTTTTCTATTCAATAGCTTATATGTCTTGGTTTTATTATGATTAAATAACATGATTAAATAGCCACAAAATGATAACAATTTCTAATCAATAAAGAGACAATTCTCTTCATATTCATGTAAATAAATTTAAAAGAAGATGAAAAGATCATTCTTATGTTCATTTAATATGAGAATTAACGTATTACATTAAGAGATAATTGAATGTATAAATTGATGGAATGTATAAATAAAATGTTATAAAATGGTCCTCCCTCTATCCAATGTATAGGTCTTTGCTTCATCAAAAGGCTAAGTAAGAAGAGAGGTCAAGAGAGAAAAATACAATTGTCTAAGGGGTTCTAGTTTCTTCATACTTGAAGGTCATCATGAACCAAGGTATGCTTTACTTTTGAGTATCATAGTAAAAATCATTTAGTTCAAAACCTTGGCCATTAAGGAATACGTAAAATGAGAAACTTAATTTGCATACTCATGTTGATGAAGATATATGTTATGTTAACATTTGGTATCAGAGCTCTTGTTAAGAACTTATGATTTCTTATTAAAAAATATTTTCTCTCTTGATTGATTCTATGTTAAATGTTTTTTAATATTTTCTTCCGTTGTGATTTACATGTAGAAATATAAACATGTAATTATGAATGTTCTTGACATGTATGATAACTTAATTGAAAAAAATTATATGATTGCACATGTCGAGTAATTATGCAAAAATAATTTTGAGACTAAAAGTTATATATGTTTTTATTGGCATCTCAACTTTTTATGAAACATAATGTTTTAAACATGTTACACTTATTTGTGTTTGATTAGATCTTTGTATACTTTCTAATATATTCATTCATTAGAAATAAATGATTATGATCATCACATATTTGCTTAGTATACGAGTTATGAATGTTTTCTTACTTTGAGTATAATTATGTTTAGATCACTTTGAGTATGATTAATTCATTATTATGTTTACTCATATTTTATGTTTGATGGTTCATAAAGTTAAAAATTAAATACATATGAATCTTTAAATAATTATTGTCATTATTATTTAATTTAATGTCTAAATTATGCATAATATGTTAGTCACCAAAGTGGTCAAATTAAAAAGTTTAGATATTAAGTAAATAATATTAAATTATTTATGAGTATGTAATGCTATGAGATGATATGATGAAAATACTTAACTCTTATCATAAATAATTTAAAGTTGATTGATTATAAAATAATTAAGATTCACCCAAAGGTTGATTACTTTATTTTAATCATGAATATAGTTGTGGTTAATTTATATGCTTTATTAGATATGTTTAAGATATCCAAAGATAACAAATAAGTTTAATTAAAGCAAATTTAATTACCTATTATATGAAATTTTATTTGAGCATCGATTATGTGTGTATTGTAGTATCACCCAAAGGAGAACTTCAATATGCATTTAAAGTTCGTATGAATATTATCTGAATTTTGTATTATAATTTATAAATCAAAGCATTGAAGTATGAGCATTCTATATATTTGGTAGCATTGCTCTTCATTAGTAAGCTTCGTTTATTATGAAGTTCAATGGGTTTATGTTTTCTAAATACAGTGAACAAATCCAATTATATTTAGGTGTTTTGGATATTGATTTGACATTTCTTACAAATAAACTTGTTATACTTATTGATACTAGCAGCATAGAACAAGTATCTTTCTGTAAGGTTTGGGAAAGATCAAATAGATTTAGATTGATGTTTATGTGAATGATCGTAGTAGACATCATTAAGCTAACAATCCATAAAATAGATTATGTTAAGGAATTTATGAAGTTTGTAGAACATCTATTTCAATTTGAGTCTACTGATAAGTCATTTTGTGGGATATTAATGAGTATTTTAACCACCATAAAGTTTGATGGTCTTGTACCATGCATAAGCATATCACTCAAATGATGAATATTGTAGCAAGATTGAATTTCATAGGAAGAAATTGAGTGAAAGCTTCATTATACAATTTATTATAAACCCCTTGTCTCCTGAATATAGTCCATTCCAAATCAATTATAATACTATAAATGATAAATGGAATGTGATAGCCAAGTATGCTTATTCAAGAGGAAGAAAGGCTTAAGAAACAAGGAGTTCACTCAATTAATCTCATGAGTCATTCGAATGCTAGAAAGAAATTAGGAAAGAAAAATACAAAAGATAATAATGGACACTCAAAGTTAAATATGTCATCTGTTCAAAACCAAAAGAAGAGACAAAAGAATGATAAGTGTCATTTTTATTACAAGTCTGGACACTTTCAGAAAGATTACCAAAAACGAATGGCTTGGTTCGAAAAGAAAGATAAGTGTGATAGTATGTTTTGAATCAAATTTGGCTAAAGTTCCTTATAATACAAGGTGGATTGATTCTGGTTATACTACTTATGTTTCAAATACAATGTAAGGATTTCTTATGATCCAAACTATAAAGTCAAATGAAAAGTTTGCCTTTATGGGAAATTGAGTCAAGGCTCCGATTAAAGCTATTAGAACTTATCGTTTGATTTTAGACACTAGATATCATTTAGATCTTTTTCAAACTCTTTATGTACCTTTTGTTAGTAGAAATTTAATTTCTTTATCAAAACTTAATACAGTTGGATACTCATTTAAGTTTAAAAATGGATATTTTAGTTTGCTTAAGAATAAATACTCTATTGGTTTTGATGTTCTTTGTGATGACTTATATAAATTAAAGCTTAATAATTTGTTTGCTAAGACTCTATTAACTTTGCATCATATTGTTGGAACAAAACGTGGTTTAATGGATGAAAGTTTGGCATAAGCGTTTGGGTCATATATCCAAAGAACGATTACAAAGATTAGTAAAGAATGGATTCCTTCATGATTTGGATTTTAGTGATCTTAATATTTGTGTGGATTGTATTAAGGGGAAACTTACAAAACACACAATAAAGAAAATAACGACAAGAAACATACAACTTTTAGAAATTATATACATTGATATATGTGGACTTTTTGATGTTCCTGTTAGATTTTGAGGGATATCCTACGGTAATCACCTTATAGTTTTAGTATTTATTCGATAAATATAGATTCACTATTTGAGTGCAAATTATATATTTAAAAAATCTTAAACTCATTTACTAAATGTCTGTAATGCAATTCATAACATGAGAGAATTCGTGATTGGATCACAACGTAACTTATGATTATCTCTACATGTGCAATTATGAACATATTAGAATTTCCCTAGTCGTCGAATTAGTACATTTGGACATCATCAATTCTATAAGACTAGCATGGATTATACTCATTGGTTTGGCCAAACAGCTATTTCTCACTAGTTTGAGACATTAAAATGTCGAGAGTTAAACATGGATGCTAGCTATGGTTACTATTTCATTAGAGTGACTTGCTGTAAGATTTTATATGGTTCTCTCTCTCTCTCTCTCTCTCTATATATATATATATATATATATATATAAAGTTCTTATTGTAGCTCAAGTACAAGTTTCTTTCGACTTGAGGTATACAAGTCATCTTGGTCATGGAGACTTATACTTTGACATCTTAAGCAAGTATCTCTTGGAGGTGTGGACCCGAGACAATTAGGTATAAGTCGAAGTACCCGAAGGTGTTTAGATAGCCCATAGAGGATTTACCACCCCTTGTGAGGAGATGTATACCCTATGGTCACTTTTTAGGATTATTACTCAAAATTTTTACCAAAACATCACATGTTAAGAGTATGAGACTCTTGTACACATACACGAGTAATTTAAATCGGTAGAACGAGGAAGTATTACTTGGGTTGCGTGTGACATAGTCAGCCTAGTAGGAGCAGACACATAGATCATATCATGAACCAAGTGGGTATAAGACCAGTGAAAAGAACGAGACACGACTCACTATAGCTATAAGGGTTTAGAATTAGTTCTGAGATCAACTGTAATTTTTTGATTAATTGGAGATCATGATGTACTATTAGTGCAGGGTGTATTAAAATCAAACCTGAGTTTTGATTTCTCAAAAGTTCAAGTTAAGTCTTGTTGTGATCTGATGATCTGACTAAGTGTGCAGACTATTTAGTTAACCGAGAAAGTCTTAGTCGTGGTTAGACAGTAAAGTCCAAACAGGTCTGGAGGACCCACTATTTGGTAGGTAGGTTAAGATAAGTAACTGGAGTGGAGTGACAGAGAGGTCGTGTCCTGGGAAGGGACAAGTCCTAGGTCATTGATCCAACTAAAGAAACTAACAGAGATTTCTAAGTTGAGATCAAAACAGTCCTAATTATTATACTCATGTATATTTACTATCTATTATCTAACTCTATTTTGCAGGATCAATATCTATTATCTAACTCTGTGTTGCAGGATCAATTTTTGACTCAGAACTCGAAATCAAGCTCTGTCAATGACCATGTGTCCACAAATCAGAGATCTTCATTTAAACAAGGGTTTAGTCAACTTAACAGGAGGTTCAGTCTACCGATCAGGGCATTTTATTAGTCAAATGAATGGAGGTTTAATCGACCGATCAGGGCATTCTATCAGTTGATCGAATAGACAAAAAAAAAAGGAGAAATAGATCAGGATCATAAACATGGTATCATAGCATGATCGGTCAACTGAAACTGAGGATCAGTCAACCGAATCTCAAATACAAATGATAGAAGATCAGATTGAATCTTCACTATAATGGAAATTCATGGGATCAGTCAACCGATCAAGTTGATCAATCGATTAAACCATAAATGCTCATAAATGCGTGAAGATTAGATCTTGGCAAAGAAGAAAAGTAAGGTGTTTAGTCAACCCATAGAAGGATCAGTCGACCGAAAGGATGAGTCGATCAAACGACTTTTTGGTCTACCGAATGAGATTTATAAAAGGGGTGCTCGAGGTCTGAGCTGAAGCAACTCTGTCATCTATTCTGAATCAGTTCTCTGTTGGTGCTCCTGCTATTCTGCGCTCCATCTTCATAAGCAAGCTTCTCCATCAAGAAGTGTCGACGAGCTTCGCTTCTTATTCTTTGTTGGTATATTTTTTATTAGCTTGCATTGCTTTAATTTCAAGAAAATAGTAATGTGTTACTATCTTCTAGTTGCATTGTACGAATTATTTCTTTTTGAAGATTTCGGAAAGAAGAGTTATAGTAAATTATCTAACAGTGCGATCAAGGATCATGAGTCTTAGAGTAGGAGTCGACATAGGCTTCAAACTATGTAACCACCAGAGTCATCTGTCTTTCTTTTGATATTGTATTTTCCACTATTTTACTTTGATATATGTTTTACAAATCAATATAAAAAAGAAAAGTTTTTAACTAGTGATATCCCCCCTCTATCACTTCATCTCGATCCATCATGTATTACTAGATGCCACTCATGATCGTTCCATAATTAAGTAGTTGATTATGGATGATCAAGATAAACTGGGAACTTATTAGGTCACCTATACTACGAGTCTCTAAAAAACATAAAACAAGTTAGAGAATATGATTCTTAGATTAAGAGATAACTATTTAGTTGGACCATATATGTAATATACCAAAAATATAATAAAGATTTAAATATAATTTAAATGTGACATAATTAAATTATTTTAGGGAAAACAAATATTTTTGGAAGATAATTTATTAGGAAACATGTTTATATGAATTTTTAGAATTTACTGAATTTTTTTCTGGATTTTAAAGGGATTGTTTTAGGTTTTAAGGGGTATAAATGGGTAAGAGAAAAGCATGTTTAGAAATACTCAATTAAAGTAGGAGTTGATAAGATATATATAGCTTAGGGTTTGTTTATCAAAACCTAAGTTCGTTAATTAAAAAAAAATCCAAGCCTTTGTTCATCTTCCTCATGCTCGCTGCACCGCCGTGCTCCCGACCCGATGACGGCCGCTGCTCGCGGACGACCGACGCCTCCCCTCCACCTCTTCCTCTTCCTCCTCCTCCTCCACTTCCGGTGACCTCGAGCGCATCTTCAACAAGATCATCTCATGATGACAAGATCCTAGGAGGAGCTTCGCCGGATGATGGTCGAGGCCAACTCCGACGAGGATGGTTTCATCTCCTTGGAGGAGTTCGTGGAGATTAACGCCCAGACGCACAATTTCATCTTCCTTGTGCTCGCGGCGCCGCCGTGCTCCCGACCCGGCATCGACCGACGAGAGACGTCCGCGTCTCTCCTTCACTAGATGCATGATGGTGTTGTTCCGCCGCGAGAATGATCGGCGTCGCCCAACTGCTGGCGATGCTCCCCCGTCGACACGAGGTGCTACTCCGCCATCGTTCCCCAGCAATTACCAACGCCTATGCTACAACTTCTCAAGCACACTCGCACATCCTACTGTTGCTATCGGCCGGCTCAACCTTGCCATGCTGAGGTCACACCCCTCTGCGATGACGCGTAGCTACCTTCCCTTTCCCTCTACTAGCCACTGTAAGTAGAAGAAGGCAAAGTTAGGTAACCACTTATTGCTTGATTAGCATAATGATAAACTAGATAATTTATTTAGGTTGATTTAAATGATTGATTAACATTGATTAAGTTAAGTTGATTAACGAATCATTTGATAAGGGATATATTAACGTGAATCAAATGATAGGTGGATTAATGGATTAACATATGATGTGATTATAGATAAATTAGCTTTACTAATCATTGGATTAATTGAATTATTAATTAATTAGTGAGTTGATTAATTAATCAAGGGATAGATAAATTAAAGAGTAGATTAATTAATCAATAGGGTTTGATTATTGATTAATAGACTTTTAGATTCCCTATATCCTATATTTGTAGGATTTGAGCTCGAAATGATTTCACAAACTTGAAGATGATTTATACACACATTGGTATTTGTGTTGGCTTGAATTGATTTGATATTAATTATTTCATGAATTGTCACTAGGGGTACCATCCGATTTGACAGACATGTATACCTGATCCTGTCCGAATGCTGAATTGATGGACGCTGGGCACGTGGCGCTCTTCCAACTGATGACGTGGGTCTCTGACCGGCCGTATGGAGCTCCGGCGAACCTGCAAAGAAGTCGGGTCGGGAAGGGGTTCTCGGCGACGACCCTCCGACGCTCAAGTCAGGCAAGAGGAAATCATGAAGTGGCTTCCAATATCAGAGATCGCGTACCTCCGGCGAAGTGTGAGGACCCTTATATAGAGCTGTGAGGAGGCTTATGCACACATACCGAGGTGTACACGTGTCCTCTTACCATACCTCAGTATGGGCTTGCCAGAGGAGCTTGCCTGACACCATACTGCTACAGTCCGAGCACCTCTCTGATGGGACGGCAGAACTTTCTGTCGTAAGGTTCTGCGTATGGCTTGGTCGTCGAACATGCTCGTTGTCAGAAGATGTTCCTCGATGTCCCCTTGTCCTTTTGTCCCTTCTCTCCCCGCGCCGAGCATCCAGCCGCTCGGCATCCCCATCACGTCTGACCGGACGCAAGTACTGGTACGCTCGGGAGATTCCCGGTCATGTGCTCGGCTGAGACTGTTCACGGCCTTGCCACCGTATGTCTCGGCTGAGCGGGCCACCCGCTCGGCCCGACGACCTTGTTCACCATGAGCGTCGGAAACCTGACTCCCCTCCGAGCTATCTTTGATCTTGTTCTGACTCGTTCGACCGGTTGACCCGACCCTTACCCGATCGGTCGAACCTCATCTTGCCCTTAAACTTTTGACCTCTACGTGTCACTGACTTCCCTCAAAGGGGGTCCCCTATCTGTACCGCCGGATCACTTGCCTCCCCTTCAAGTCTAGTCGAAGGAGGCGATTAGTCCGACTGACTGGACCGTTAGTTGCGCCGAGCGGTGTCTCCGTGAAACTATCTTTCGCTCGACCCTCACGTGAGTAGCTATGACGTTCAGTCAACGGCAATATTCCTCGGATATCTTCGGAATTTGCGCCAATCTTCGACATTAAGGCCAGGCACGCGCTCTGTGCCTCGTTAAGGCACTTACTAAATGCTCTCCCGTGGTGGAATGCCACGTGGCATTGCTGCCGTCATCGTACGGCGGCGGCGCCACGGGTGACGAGACCGAGGCGATTTGAAATGGACGGCGCGATGCGTGCTCCGGTTCTCGCGACCTGAATCCGACGGTGGAGGCCGCTCGGGCTCAACCCTATAAAGCCTTCGCCTTCTCGGCCTTCGCCGCATTTCTACTCTCGCGTGCCCAGTAGATGCCTTCGGCGTTTCAGTGCTCCGGTGATCTTATTGCTACTTCTTCCGGCGACTCCGTGTTCTTCGTCGATCTCTGTTCTTCTCTGTAAGGCTCTTCCTCTTTTCTATCTTTGGTTCTCTTTGCGTTTCTTTCCCTAGTTTTGGTCCTCTGGGCGTTGTCTCGCTTGCCATCTTCTTTCTTCTATCCTCTGCCTTTCTTCGCCTTTTTTTTGATTTCATCCGTTCGGACAATGGCTAGTTCCTCTCAGCCTCAAAACCAAGCCCTCGGCCCATGGTATACTACCATGGAGTCGCGCTTCGATCGGCGCGACACCGATATTCTGATGGATAGTTTTGAAATCCCTTCTGATTTTGAACTTATCTTACCCTCCCCCTCCGCTCGGCCAAACAAACCGTCGCGCGGAGCTTTCTGTGTTTTCCGCGACCAGTTCGTAGCCAGTCTGTGCTTTTCAGTCCATCCCTTCATCGTAGAAGTTTGTAATTTTTTCGGCATTCCGCTCGGAAGCCTAGTCCCTAACACTTTCCGCCTTCTATGCGGCGTCGTCGTCTTATTCAAAATCCACAACATTCCCCTCCGACCGAAGGTCTTCTACTACTTCTACTACCCTAAGCAGTCCGAGCTGGGCACTTACATGTTCCAGGCTCGGCCCGGCTTAGTTTTCTTTAATAAACTGCCCTCTTCCAATAAATATTGGAAAGAGTTCTACTTCTACCTTCGTATGCCCGAGCGGGCCTCCTTCCGAACCCAGTGGCAGGTCGGACCGCCAGTCTCCCCTGAGCTCAAAAGGTTCAAGACCCGACCGGACTATCTTCACGCTGCCAACATGCTAGCCAGTCTGAGGGTCGACATCAACAAGTTCTTACCAGAAGGGGTGATGTACATATTCGGCTTGAGTCCGATCAGGACCCCCCTCCTGAGCGGCTTCGGTAAGAATTTTACTCGTACATTTGTCTTGATTGCTAACTGATTTTCTCCTTTTTTTTCTCTGCAGCGGACATCGTCATGGAGTCCGTGATGGCCGGCATTTTGAAAAGAAAAGCGGCGGCCCTCGAGGCCGCGGCTGCCAAAGAAATGGAGACGCTTGGCATTGAGCCGGTCGGCTCACATGAAGGAGAGAGCGATACGAATGCGGGGGAGTCGGCCGCTCAGACTTCTCTCCCAGAGCCAGCGACTGGCGCAACTGCTAGTCGAGAGCCTTCCGTCTGGGAGGAAGGCTCGGCTCAGGAGGAAGAGCGCCCCCTCCGACAAAAGAGGCGCCGCACGGAGACACCACTCCGCTCGGCTACTTCTGCGGTCCATCCGTCCGAGCGGGCCACCGCCGATTCTCGCGGCAAAGCGCCGGAGGTGGAGGCGATCTCGTCCGATCGGACGCCATCCCAACTGGATGCGTCTGCGGACCCCCTCGAGGTCGTTCCGATCAGCGCCCTTCCGCCCGCTCCCCGCCAAGTCCAACGTTCGGCGATTTTGTCTCAATTTTCTGTGTCGGCCTCCAATCCTTCCCCGGCTTCCTCCCAGACGACTCCCGGTCGGCACCGTACCATCCGGGTCTCCTTGCATCTCCCCACCGAAGAGATGATGCCTGAATCCGATCGGCCAACCACGCCCGAGCACCTGATCACAATGAAGGGGCCCCTAGTCGAAATGTGGGCCGACGCTCGGGCACGCGTCGCTATGATTCCGCTGAGTAACCTGGCCAATAGCCAAATGCAGCAGGCCACCGGGGTAAGTGCATTTTCTTCCGAAGTTTTTTATGCATTATTTCCGATCGGCCATTAACAATTCTTGTTTATGCCAGAGATGGGTGGAGGAGATTGCTGTTTGCAACCGTCTGGCTATGGTGGACGAAGAATTAAAGAGGCTGAAGGCTCCGGGCGGCCCGTCCGACTCCCAAGGTCCATCATATGCCGAGCTGCAGAAAGAGCTCAAAAAGGCCCAAGACTTGCTGGCGGCTGAGCAGAAGAAGACGGCCGACCAGGCTCACACTCTGGCCGAACTCGATCGCCGGAACAAATCCCTGGATCGCAAAATAAGCCTGGCCACCAAGCGGAAGAAAACGACTATCTCCGATCTGGAGAAGAAGAATGTCGAGGCTCGGGGCCTGGAGCAAAAGGTTAAGGAGCTGATGGATCAGCTGGCCGGCGAGAAGGCGGCCCGATCGGATGAAGTGAAGAAGCTTGAGGCTGCCTTGCAAGAACATCAGGAAGCCACCGATGCTTCCCGAGCGGCTCTCAAAGAATACCAAGATGCTGAGCCAGACCGGGTCGTCGCCTTGAGGCTGAATTACATCCGTTCGGTCGAATTCTCCGAAAAAGTATGCGAGCGGATGTATACTGCTTTTGAGCTCGCTATGACGGCCACCACAACTTATTTGAAGTCCAAGGGCCATCTTCCCGACTCCGTCCTCATCCCGGCCCAAGACTAAGTGACGCTCCTCGGCACCATCCCGAAGGACCTCTACGATTATCTGGAATAGAAGTCTATGTTTAATTCGGCCGCTTGGCTAAAAAACCTTCTCCTTTTGTAATTCGGCCGCTCGGCCTTGATTCCCCGGTTTTAAATGAAAAAATTATCTGCGTTGTGCAACTTCATTTTTAATTTGTATGCTTGCGGGTGATTGGTTGGAGTATGACACACAACTTGGCCAACTAGGCCTCCCGAGCGGGCATGGGTGACATTCGACTTGTCACTACTTTCCCTTGCCGCTTATCTTCAAACGTCTTTCGTTCCGGCCGGAGGGTTTATAGTTGCCGGCGCGACTCTCGATTGTTAACGTCGGAGCTCGACGGTCTTCCGGCCGGAGGGTTTATAGTCGCCGGCGTGATTCTCGATTTTTAACGTCGGAGCTCGACGGTATTCCGGCCGGAGGGTTTATAGTCGTCGGCGCGACTCTCGACTTTTAACGTCGGAGGGTTTATAGTCGCCGATGTGACTCTCGATATTTAACGTCGGAGCTCGACGGTCTTCCGGCCGGAGGGTTTATAGTCACCGGCGCGACTCTCGATTTTTAACGTCGGAGCTCGACGGTCTTCCGGCCGGAGGGTTTATAGTCGCCGGCGCGACTCTCGATTTTTAACGTCGGAGCTCGACGGTCTTCCGGCTGGAGGGTTTATAGTTCGCTCGGGAATGTGAGGCCCTCCATTCGGTCGATGTGCGCCACCAAGGATACTTGTTCGATTGGCTGCTGGATGACGACCGGTGATATTGAACTTGCAAGTTTGGCTAACTCATCTGCCGCCTGGTTCTCTGCTCGAGGTATCTTCTGGATGATGACTTCTCTGAAGTGGGTCTTGAGCTTTTCAAAGGCCTCAGCGTAAAGCTTGAGCCGAGCATTGTTAATCTCAAAAGTGCCCGAGAGCTGCTGGGCAGCCAGCTGAGAGTCTGAATGGAGTGTCACCCGATCGGCCCCTACATGCCGGGCGGCCTGCAAGCCGGCTATGAGCGCCTCATACTCCGCTTCATTATTGGTGGCTTTGTAGTCCAGCCGAACGGATAGGTGCATCCTTTCTCCTTGGGGAGAGAGTAATAACACACCAATCCCGCTACCGAGCCGGGTGGACGATCCATCCATAAATATTTTCCACATAGCTTCGGGCTCGGGATTTTGCACTTCGGTAACAAATTCTGCTAAGGACTGCGCCTTTATCGCCGAACGGGGTTGATACTGAATATCGAATTCACTCAACTCCGTTGTCCATTTGATGAGCCGCCCGGACGCTTCTGGGTTCAGCAGCACTCTTCCCAATGGGCTATTTGTCCGGACGATGATTGTATATGCTAGGAAATAAGGACGAAGTCTCCGAGCGGCAAGGACCAAAGCAAAAGCCAGCTTCTCGAGCCCAGTGTAGCGAGATTCAGCGTCTTTTAAAATATGGCTCAAGAAGTACATGGGTTCGTCTCCGCTCGTCCTCACTAATGCCGAGCCTACCGCCTGCTCGGTTGAAGATAAATAAATACAGAGCGGCTCACCCATAGTTGGCTTGGCTAGCACGGGCAAAGAGTTCGGATATGTCTTCAGTTCTTCAAACGCCCGATCGCATTCCTCGTCCCAATGGAACTTAGTAGCTTTGGCAGGTTCTTGAAAAAAGGGAGGCTCCGGTCAGCAGTCTTAGAAATGAATCTTGACAATGCAGTTATCCGACCGGTCAGGCGCTGTACTTCCCTCAGATTTCTTGGGGGCGACATATCTTGCAACGCTTTTACCTTGCTGGGATTCACCTCTATGCCCCGTTCGGTCACTATATAGCCCAAAAAATGCCCGCCTTTTACTCCGAACAAATATTTCTGAGGGTTCAGCTTGACTCCATACTTTCTCAGCGTTCGGAAGGTCTCCTCTATGTCCTTAAAAAAATCAGCCGCTCGGACGGACTTGATGAGAATATCATCCATGTACACTTCTAAATTGCGTCCGATCTGCTCCTTGAATACTTTGTTCATCAAGCGCTGGTAAGTTGCTCCTGCGTTCTTCAATCCGAACGACATTACATTGTAGCAGTAAGTGCCGTCGGCTGTGACGAAGCTAACCTTCTCTTGATCCTCTCGGGCGAGCGGCACCTGATGGTAGCCCTGATAAGCGTTCAACATGCATATTAACTCGCACCCGACTGTGGAGTCCACCAGTTGATCAATCTGAGGCAAAGGGTAGAAATCTTTTGGGCATGCTTTGTTGAGATCCCGGAAATCAATGCAAACCCTCCACTTGTTGCCCGGCTTGGAGACTAGCACCACGTTCGCCAACCAGCTCGGAAACTGCACTTCACGTATGTGGCCGGCCTCCAGGAGCTTCTCGACCTCCGCTCGGATGATGGCGTTCTGTTCGGCGCTAAAGTCCCTCTTCCTTTGCTTCACCGGCCGAGCGTCCGATCGGATGTGAAGTTCATGCTGTGCTATACTTGGCGAAATTCTCGGCAGCTCATGCTTTGACCAAACGAAGACATCGCAGTTTCTCTGGAGACATTTGATCACCTCCTTTTTCTGGCTTGCCTCCAGATCGGCCGCAATGAATGTGGTGGCCTCCGACTGGGTCGGGTGGATATGCACCTCCTCTTTTTCTTCATAAACCAAAGAGGGTGGTTTTTCGGTTATGGCGTTTACCTCGATCTGTGGCATCTTCCGAGCGGAATTAGCTTCGGCTCGGACCATCTCGACGTAGCATCGCCGAGCCGTCAGCTGGTCTTCCCGCACTTCTCCAACTTTATCTTCGACCGGGAACTTAATCTTCTGGTAGAAAGTGGAAACGGCCGCTCGGAACTTACTGAGCGCTGGTCGCCCCAAGATAACTTTGTATGCTGAGGGAGAGTCGACCACGACGAAGTTTGTCATCCACGTCCTTCTAAGCGGCTCTTCTCCCAGCGAAATAGCCAGTTGGGCCTGTCCGACCGGCAGAACTTCATTGCTCGTAAACCCGTAGAGGGGAGTTGTCATGGGCAGCTGCTCAGCTCGATCAATTTGTAGTTGGTCGAAAGCTTTCTTAAAGATAATGTTGACCGAGCTGCCCGTATCGACGAAAATGCGGTGAATAGTATAGTTAGCTATTACCGCTTTGATGAGGAGGGCGTCATCATGTGACACTTCGACTCCCTCTAGGTCCCTGGGCCCGAAACTGATTTCGGGCCCGCTCGCCCGTTCTTGACTGCAGCCGACCGCATGGATCTGGAGCTGCCTGACACTTGCCTTCTTTGCTCTGTTGGAATCACCTCCGGTCGGTCCGCCTGCGATGATGCTAATTTCGCCTCGGGACGTGTTGCTTCTATTTTCTTCCTCCCGAGCGGACGACCTAGGTCGTTCCTTAGACACCCGAGGATTGTCCTCGTGCCTCTGAGGATAATGCCGCTCGGGAGTTTGTTGCTGTCGCCTGTCGGATATCCGCTGATCGGCTTCATGGTGTCGCTGTCTCCTGTCGGATGATGGTGATCTACGACGGCTACTTCGAGGAGCGGGGTGGGCGATCAGGGGAAGGCTTCGACAATCTCGTGTGTTATGCGTGTCGGTCCGGTGGAATGAGCAAAACATGGGGGTCCATACCTTCTTCTTTGGTTTGGGCCGCTCGGCGGCTACCTCTTGGACGGCGTGGGACCTCGCGTGGTGAGGGCGGACTGTTTCGGCCCTCGGACCTCTGGGCGGCTCCTGGCGAGTGACAGCCTTCCGCTCGGCATGGGCTAACCGTTCGATTGAAACTTCTTTTCTTCGGGCCGTCTGGGCTTCCTCCACATTAATATACTCATTGACCCGGTGTAACATATGATCGTAGTCTCGGGGCGGCTTCTGAATAAGTGAACGGAAGAAGTCACCATCCACGAGGCCTTGCGTGAACGCATTCATCATCATTTCTGAGGTGGCTGTTGGAATATCCATGGCCACTCGGTTGAATCGTTGGATGTACGCTCTGAGCGGCTCCCTGGGCTCTTGTTTGATGGCGAATAGATTGACACTAGTCTTCTGGTAACACGACTGCTTGTAAAATGGTGAAGGAAGGCCGTGCGGAACTCCTTGAAACTTGTAATGGATCCGTCCGGCAGCCTCCGAAACCACCGTTGCGCCGATCCCGAGAGGATGGTAAGGAACACCCGGCACTTTACTCCATCTGTGTATTGATGTAGGGTAGCTGTGTTGTCGAACTTACCCAGATGGTCGTCCGGGTCAGTGGTTTCGTTGTATTCCCCGATCGCCGGGGGCACATAATGCTTTGGCAGAGGGGTCCTGCAGGATGGCCTCTGAAAACTGCCGGTTGATCCGCTCGGGGGAGGCGTCCGTTCGGGGAGCCTTGCCTTTTCTGTTGTCTCGCCTGGGCACCTCGTCGGATGAAGATCCTCGATCACGGTTAACTGTTGTAACTTCAGGAGGCGTACGAAATAGGGCCCGATGAAATGGAACCGTGGCAGGCAGTGCTTCCGCTCGGCCTCCCGACGCGGACGTCGCTTGCTGCTCCATCTGCTCGGCTTGCGCTTTCTGCTTCTGTTGCTCCACGAGTTTAGCTGCTCTTGCCTCGATTAGAGCGTCGAGCTCCTCCTGGGAGAGCATCACGGTGTGCGGTCGTCCAGTTTCATCCATCTCTTCCGCTCGGATGCAGGTGCGTTCCCACAGACGGCGCCAATTTGATCCTGTCTGAACGCTGAATTGATGGACGCTGGGTACGTGGCGCTCTTCTAACTGATGACGTGGGTCTCTGACCGGCCGTATGGAGCTCCGGCGAACCTGCAAAGAAGTCGGGCCGGGAAGGGGTTCCCGGCGACGACCCTCCGACGCTCAAGTCAGGCAAGAGGAAATCATGAAGTGGCTTCCAATATCAGAGATCGCGTACTTCCGGCGAAGTGTGAGGACCCTTATATAGAGTTGTGAGGAGGCTTATGCACACATACCGAGGCGTACACGTGTCCTCTTACCATACCTCAGTATGGGCTTGCCAGAGGAGCTTGCCTGACACCATACTGCTACAGTCCGAGCACCTCTCTGATGGGACGGCAGAACCTTCTGTCGTAAGGTTCTGCGTATGGCTTGGTCATCGAACATGCTCGTTGTCAGAAGATGTTCCTCGATGTCCCCTTGTCATTTTGTCCCTTCTCTCCCCGCGCCGAGCATCCAGCCGCTCGGCAGCCCCATCACGTTCGACCGGACGCAAGTACTGGTACGCTCGGGAGATTCCCGGTCATGTGCTCTGCTGAGACTGTTCACGACCTTGCTGCCGTATGCCTCGGCCGAGTGGGCCACCCGCTCGGCCCGACGACCTTGTTCACCATGAGCGTCGGAAACCCGACTCCTCGCCGAGTTGTCTTTGATCCTGTTCTGACCCGTTCAGCCGGTTGACCCAACCCTTACCCGATCGGTCGAACCTCATCTTGCCCTTAGACTTTTGACCTCTACGTGTCACTGACTTCACTCAAAGGGGGTCCTCTATCTGTACCGCCGGATCAATACCCTTGGGGAGTGACAATTTTATTGGTATCAGAGCTTGAGTTCAAGTGCTAGATTTTGTGTTTTGGGAATTTTGATCTCGTTTCGATTTACAATTTTTTTTCTTCAAGTTTGGGACAAGGCAAGTCGAAGGACATCTCTGAGCTATAGGAAGTAAGGTATACCTTTGATGATTATCTTACCTTTTGTGTTCACTATCTTGTTAGCTTACGGTTAGACACTCTCTAATTTAGTTGGATTATATATATGTTTCTATATCTGTCTAGTAGGTATTAACTGAGGTGTACCATGATGACACTTAGTCAATCAACCCTATTCACAATTGTGGTCAAGGACTCAACCTTGATGAAGAGAATATTATTTCTCTGGTAGCGCTAGCTGATACTAAGTCGGAAAGCAAGGGTTGAATCTGTCAACAATCTAGTGGAGATCAAGGAACACAGTCTCAGGTCATCCCTTGTTATTACCCGTTTGGTAAAAGACAAGGAATATATGCCTATATTCATAGTTAGCAGAGGATCGATGCATCCTAGTCATGGGGACTTTGACCATGAATTACTTGTACTTGGTTAGCTAACCTAGAAAGTACCTCTAGTATGTGATCTGCACCAATGCGAGAAAAGTATAGAGCTAGCTACTTAATACTTACGAGATACATTCGGGTATATCACTTGACTTGATGCGAAGAATGATATAGATCGCATATCATTGTTGGCTCAGTCAGTAAAGGATCGATTTACTCTGTTTCATAGAATTTCTAACCTTAGGTAGGTTGTGCTTGGTTAGAAACTTGGAGTGCATATTTGAGTACATGATTTGTATAGATACAGATAAGGTTGAATTAACTGTATACCATCTACGGAATCAGGTTGTACTTGATGGCAAATGCAGAAGATGATATTTGGGGAACAATGCATCACTTGGTTTTATTTCGAGATTCCTTGTAGAGGCAGTACTTTCCTACTTTATAGTGTAATGGATTGCAAGGCGATAGTTAGTCAACTCACTTAACACGTTTCTATAGGAGATTTTGACTCATATATCGGTCATACATGGTGGATAAGCTCGATGGTACATTGAAACTTATGACCCGTAATGATACAGAGGATGTAGTGTTAGCTATTTAACACCTATGAGATCAGACCGTAGTTGAGTGAAAATTTACAATGATGGTCTTCGAGTGGCAGAATGTCGATTGATAGTTATTTCAACCGACCATTTAGTGTTAGTGCTCCTCTGTAGTGTGATGGATTACAAGATAATGGTTAGTTGATCCAACTAACATTGACTCCATCAATTAGTTCAAGACCTTGAACACATGATCAATTATCCAAGGTCTTGAAGTCTATATTATGTCAGATTAGTCGATACTTTGTTGGCACATGTTGGAGGATATTTTTGGATAAGATTAGTAGAGTTTCTATACTCATATCATATGGATTAACTGCATCCTTACCACTTGGAGAGGGATGATTATCAATCAGGAAGTCTAGTGATGTCCCTTGGATTTCAGTAGTTATACACTTATGAGTGGATGACTTTATTTTGCTCTATCGTTGTTCAAGAAGCAATCAAGTTTGATTGATGTTGAGAATAATTTGAGACATTGATGGATATTATGGGATCATGTTTGGTGATATGCCAATTTCTGATGGTTTATTAGTGAATATTTCAATATATACATAATTATACATGAAGAGATACCCATTAATTGTGATCTAATCATAATTTCTCTCTTGTTATGTATTGTATTATGAACTTCATTAATTGAGTTTAAAATCCAATCAGATACATAGAGAATGTACACTCAAATAGTGATTTTATTTTTCCAATAAATAGTATATTATCTAAGGTAATTATCTTAGGACATCTCTCAAATATAATATTTATATGAAGTATAAGTTAGGTTAAGCGATTTTTCTTAACTCCTAATAAGGTCAAATTTGGTTCTTCAATGTACTTAGTTAAAATACATTTTATTTTATAGCTAGTATCACACAACTTATTCCTGCTAAGCAAATTAGACAAGAAATTTTCAACATGCAAAGTTTTCTTAATAAATAAATTTAAAGAGATGTTAACTCAATTACCTTTAACTTGCGTTATCCAAATTTTGACTTGGGCTCGAGTTCTGATTCAGCTCTAGCTTCATCAATTGAGTCTTTGAAATTTGATTGAGCAATAAGATCGATGCAATTAACTTGTTTAGGTTCAGCTTCTTTATTTTTAGCACTTAGCTTTTCCTAAAGCTCTTTTGCATCTTTGAAAGACCCGACTTTCTCAAGTTGGGCTTGAGTTAGACCATAAAGGATGATGGTAGTAGCTTTTGCATTTGATTGAACTGCTTGTTTCATGCTGCTTGTCCATGATTTGAACCTGCATAGCTCACCTTTTGTGTCTCTTGACAAGTTAATTTCATTTTGGATACTTTCCTAGCATTCTGAGTTAGTTTTAAGAATATTTTCCATCTTTCTCCTCCAATTGGAAAAACTTTTGCCATTGAAAAGAGGAGGGTAGGTTATGCTAAATTCTTTCTATAAAGACATATATGCAAAAAGTATTTGTTCAAGTTGTACTAAGGCTTAGGATAGAATATGAGTTTGGTATGGTTGTAATTAGAATTTTGATTTGGGTATGAGCTAGGCTTGGATTATTAATCAATTAATTGTTTGTCTCTGATTCTAAGCACAAAGTTAGTCCTATAGGTTAGATTTAGATTTTACTTTGGATGAATTTAGCAAGAGTTTTAAAAATTTGCTTCTAGGTCGTGGCAAAACACATTATCTTCTTGAGTATCGGAGCAACGACCACTTCCTAGACAAACCTTTTTAAGAATCAGGAGCTAAATCAACTTCAATACGTTGTCTTGGTCTAACTAATTTAGAATGAGGTGAGATAACTTCTGCTAGTTTCACTTGATTAGAAGCACCAAGTAGGGAAATCCAGTCTAAACATGCAACTATCCAAACTTTCTTAGGTTTTATCAACTCAACCCGTTTTAATACCAAATTGTAGAATCGAAATTGATGCTAGTAAGAATTTTTAAAACAAATATTATATAATAACTAAATCAATCAAAATTAGCATAGCAGAATAACAAATTCACTTAGACTAATTCAATTAAGTAAGACAAAGGCAAAAATAATATCTAACAATTTAAGCATGCAAACTAATCAATCAAGCTAGAAGTATAAATATGCAGTAGTTTAAAAATTAATTCTTATTTCTAATTTCTCCTAGGTGGAGAAACCTTACAGAAAAAAATCTAAAAAGTTAAGCACGATCAAACAGATTAAAGCAATACTAAAACAAAGGAAAATATTACTCTAGGTGTTGCTAAAAGAAAATGATATGCAAGTTACAACGTGTCACAACACATAAGGTGAAAGAACACTCAAAGCATGAGAATAAGAGTGAATTGTTTGTAGATTGGACATCTTGAAGGTTTGGCTCGAAACTCCTTATATAGTACTCTCTCGGTCGATTGGAGCCTCTCGGTCGCCTATGAGCCTCTCGGTTGCCTGTATAGGTGCTAACATGGCTACAACTTCTATTTGGTAGATAACATTAACTTTGACTTCATTGCCGTCTGTAGAGCTATCTTATCTTAACCTAACTAGCTCGGGTTGTCGATAACTTCATCTTCCTAGTTGCTTGGAAGCTGCTCTGATTGCTCGTACACTGCGGTCACTTGGACCCTCCAAAATCCAATCGTCGAGAGTTAACATTAGCTAGTCACCCCCTGGACTCCACCCAGTTGCCTAGAATCGTCTAACATGCTTCCCTGCAATTGTTACACGTAATGAGTATGATATAGGATATAAAGTTACTTGCACTTACTTGACTAGATTTGACTTGTCTAATTCAATTTTACCAAGTAATTAGCTGTCAGCAGATTTCACACACTTAAACTTTTTACCAAGCAACTTTCATCTGATTCCACACACTTGAACTTTTTACCAAGCAACTAACTTTCATCTGATTCCACACATTTGAACTTGATTCACCTAACCTCTAGCAAGAAATTTGTCTGTCAAACCTTAATAATTTGGACTTAATTCACCTAGCCTCCAAATAGAAATTTTGTTTACCAAAACTTAATTACTTGGACTTGATTCACCTAGTATCTAGCTAGAATTTTTATCTGCTTAGTATCCAACCAAGACTTAGCTCATGCCTGATTCCCAATTAGGACTTAGCTGCTTAGATCCACTAAGACTTGATCACTGCCTAGTTCGAAATCAAAACTTTAACACCTGTCAAGTATTCTGTACCTGAAACTTAACTCAATTGGTTTGATCACAACTAACCTAACTTTAATCTAGTCATATATCAAAACTCTGGTTACATGTTGTGCACCCAATATTAACCTAAAATATCTTGTTGATATCTGACCTTCCTATGTAAAAGGTCACTATGCTAGTATAAAATGTCTTCATAATTTATTTATCTATATTTTATCATGATGGTAAAAAGGCGAATACGCTCGCCCCCGCTAATCTATCCCAGAGCCAACACGGAAGAGGTAAATCACGGACGGCTACTAACCTTTAAAATAATGATATCTATATTTTATCATGAAGTTGATGATATTAGATCACTTGAATTGAAGAATATAATCCTTTACTCTAACCATAGCCTTTCAAGTTGGTGACCATATTAATAAGTGTTTATTAAATTTAATGAGTTATTTTAAATATATTTATTTAATTAATTTTTATATATTAATTTTGTTTATAGGCCAACATTAGGTCACGCCGCCGCCCAAGCTCTTCGCTTGCCTCCCGCTTATTCCTCTAATTTGGTAGCAGAGGTTGGCGAAGAAGGGAATGGGAAAGGCGGCGAAGGGATCGCGGAAGGGGAAGAAGGCATGGAGGGCCAACATCAGCACCAACGACATCGACGATTACTTCGACAAGTCCACCAAGGACTCCCTCACCGGCAAGGCCTCCGCCATCGCCTCCCTCCCCAGCGACTCCCTCTTCTATGTTGACACGAAATCTACTGACAGTAAGTGTCATCTACTTCTTCCTTTCTTGTAAGGCTAAATCCTGCCCAGTAGTCATGCTCTTGTTTGTCCCGTTTTACGCTCGTTCAAGGTCAATTACGCTGGTCTTGGAGGAATGTGGACTGTAATGGAGCTGTAGGACATGATAATCATTTAGAAAAACGTGGTTCTGTTATGTGGATTGCTTGCAGAATTGGGTTATTTGAGGATCGAAATGATCTTACATTTAATTTTAATAGGTGGACACCATAGGTCGTTCGATAACGAGTTTTTTTTGGGTGATGAGAAATTGTCCAATGCTACCTAAACCGAGTGATTGACTGATAGTGTTGTAACTGCACAGAGAAATAAAAATCCACGATCGTTTCTCACTTGTCAAGCTTAAGTATTTGACATTTTACTGGTGATGGTTGTTTTCACCTAGGGTACTAAACAGGTTTATACAGTACGGATTGTTAGCATCTTTTTTATTGTGAAGATCCAATCACATATATCAGATGATTATTAGGCATTATCGTGTCTATGTAAACTAATATCATTGGCGTCCCACTGGAAATATCAATAATGGTGAACAATCAGGTCTTATGTTGGATTTACTAAATTAACATCGTTTTTGTTTTCATTGTTAACACAGTATCCTATGTTTTTTTTTAAGGTTATTGGGAGTGTCCCAAGTCATTGAGACTGTTCACTAAATAGTCTATACTTCTCAAGATATTTGTCTGTGATATGCCAATAGTTCTCTAACCTCTGAGTAGAATGTGGCATATGTTGCTATTGCATTCCTTTAAATGAATATAATTTTTTTCCAATCAAGAACTAAAACTAATAGTTGTAGTTTGTTGAGATGCTATTAAGAGATGGAGAAGAAAATATACTTTTCTTTCTTTTAGAATACAACATACAAAGTGTTGCAATTCCATCTCAAGTTTATAAGTTATGCTCCTCCCAAGTGTTTGATGGATAAACAAAAGAAAATTTATGGGATTATTTAAAAGCCAATATTTTACAGAAAGAACATTTATAGTTTCTGTTTTGTTAGTATCAATATAAAACACAAAAATGCATGCCGAACCTTCACATGTAGTTTTCATTGTGCATCATTCTGCCTTTCTAGTAATTAATTTGAGTAGCTTTAGTTGAGGTATGAAACAACTTGGAAAGCAACCCTTGAATGTTGTTTTTTCTCTCTCTGTTCCATGTGAAATTCACATTCCAATTTGGCAGTAGCTTGGCCACATATGGTATATGACCATGCTATCTAGTGGATGCAATTGGCTTCTGCAGTCAGTAGCTGCATTTTTTTTGGGTATTAGTTCTTTTACTAACTTAACTAGGTAGAATACCACATTATCGAGGTCTATTGATTGTTATTGACTGATGCAGAAATACCTGCTAAAAGAAAAATTGAGAAACACAGGGAAAAAGTTCTCCATTACGAGAGCTTGCTTCAGAAAAATCCTTTTGTCCAAGCTGTTCCATCTTCTTCTTCAAAAAAATCAAAGCGGAAAAAGAAACAAGTGAACACACAAATAATACAGACTGACAAGTCTTCACAGGCGAGCAATTTTTCTGAAGTGTTTTTATATAAAAGTTGACTATATGCATCTCTTATACTGTTTATGTCTTCAGGTAGATGATATGACTTCCACTCTAACTGACATATGGAATAATGAAGGTTCTTTGACTTCTCTACTGCTCATTTGGTCTATTGTATTGCTAAGTTCTAAAACTTGATTTCAACATCATAAGTTATCTTTAAATATTGCAGGTGAAGCAACTGACAGGCCTAAAAAGGTGAGTTTTTTCGTATTTAATCAATTTTTGGTAATAAGTCCTTGGTACCCATGTGAATGTGTCTCGGATAATTGTTTGTTTCTTGAATTCATAATCTTGTAATGTATCCCAAGAAAAAGTTTGGTAAATTTAAGACACTTGAATTTTCTATTTGATTTTGTCTTTGGTCTAGTACAAGACATGATAACGTATCACCACTTCTATCTTGATTATTTCATTAGTTGAACCATTAATATTTGAAATGAGCATTTGCTCCTCCATTGAGATTGTAAATTATGATGCAAAGCTGTATTTTGTTGTTGATATTGTTTAGTAGGACAAGTATGTGCTATCTAATGCCACTAAATTTTATATGAACAATCTTTTTTTTTCTGCATTAGCCGACTCCATCTTGTGGGATAAGGCTTGGTTGTT
The DNA here is from genome assembly GCF_018446385.1 of Zingiber officinale. Lineage (NCBI taxonomy): Eukaryota > Viridiplantae > Streptophyta > Magnoliopsida > Zingiberales > Zingiberaceae > Zingiber > Zingiber officinale. Next base: position 104,796,811 of record NC_055991.1, read on the forward strand.
AGTGTGATGGTTGGTTTCTATATTTAAATGGTCCTATGCAAAATGCTGAATAGCTGCTATAGTATTTACCGACTAAGATAAAAAGTCCTTTTAAGATAATGTATAGAGAGCCAAATTATTCTATTTGATTATTCCAAACTGTTATGCGAATTAAATTAAAATATTTTGAGTGACAGAAGATAAAATCCACAAAATGCCTACCATTGAGCTAATCAATTTTCATATTGTACCATAAGCATATGATTGAAGGCAACCTTAGCGCAATGGTAAAGTTATTGCCATGTGACTTAAGAGGCCACGGGTTTGAGTCGTGGTAACAACCTCTTACAATGCGGGGTAAGACCGCGTACAATAGACCCGGGTCCTGCATTGGTGGGAGATTCGTGCACTGGCTGCCTTTTTTTTTACCATAAGCATATGATTAACAATGTTTTGCTTCATTGACAAGATGGATTATTTATTTATGATGGTGTTGGATCATGTTATGCCATATTTTCTTAAGGTTGGACTAGGGGTTTTACTTTTAAGTGTCTGTTCCTTCCTCAATAAGCATATCAGTAGTTGAGAAGTTTCTCATTTCTCAACCACTTGATTTTAACTTATCTTTTTTTAAAATTTCTTCGCATTTTCAATCTCGCAGAAACAGAAGTCTTCCATCATTCCAGCTGTTGAAGTGGAGCCACCAGGCTGTTCATTTAACCCTTCATTTGAGGCTCATCAAGTAAATATTCAAATCTTTATGCGCTATTGCTTTGGCATGCATAGTTATTCCCATTCTCCTTTGTAGGATCTCACTTCTGTGTTCTGTCCTACTGTCTATATAGGATTCATTGGCTCTAGCTGTTGCCAGTGAGATGCAGAAAATTTATAAAAAAGAATTGGGTCCTCAGCCTGTACCAGAAACAGTTCCAGGAGAAGCAATTGCAGATGAAGACGTGAGCATTACAAATCTCTTTTAATTGTTCTTATTATAAAAAAAAATGATTTATTGTTGAAGATATTTGATTTGTAGCAAAAAAAAAGCTACTTCTTTGATGAGCCCTTGGTTATCTCTTTGCCATTTTTTTGAAGGGAAATTAGCTGCGGCCAAAACCATTCCGTTATCTTTAAATTAATGCACTGAATCTGAAGGTTAAACCATCACACCAAACATAGAAAGAAAGCAACATATATTACTTTTTTGTTTACACTATAATAGATGAATTACATTATCAGAAACCAATAATTGGTGGCATTTGATAATACTAGTGTTGCTGTATATATATATATATATATATATATATATATATATTGATTAACAAACATTCAACCTTTATAACTGTTAGGTAGCAATGTCAATTTGCGTATTTAGTCTTAAACAAATGTATGCATGTTCCTTCTCTTCATTTTTTTAACTTTTAAAGAAACTTAAAAGGGCAAAGATATTAATCTGCTCCAAACTAAATAGCAGCATAAGACTAAAATAGACCACATTGGTATCTCACAAATTTTTAGAAAAAAATTAGGTGTTGGTTGTGTCAGTTAAAATACAATCACCATTAAGAAAGAACTAAGATGGAAATCATCTGTAAGCTAGATTGCCTGGTTTTATGTCTTCCTTTGCTTCTCTCAAATATTACTCTTAGACATCAATATTAAGACTTCACCATGTGCAATTTTTATAATGTCAAACTAATCAGTTGGGCTCAAGTGTTAATTAAATTCGGCATTTTATAGTGTCAACAATCAGCTGGACGTAAGTGTTAACTAAAGTCAGGACACTGCATTCTATAATTCCAACCAATTAGTTGGGGCCGAAGTGTTATTTAAATTCAGTACACTGCATCTTTTAGCAGAACCAACCTAGGGCTGCATTCCGCCTTGCTGTATTTATAAAAACTAGCACTTTCTAGGACTTGGAGCCTAGGATTCATGCTAAGGCAAAAGGAACTTACTGAAATTCCGCTGGAAATGGAAGGCATTGTTTGAATTTTATTTAGTTGCCCTCAATTACACACGTTTCTTGATTTTTTCTTTCTAAAAACCTTCAAGAATTGTTGCTTTTTAAAAACAAAAAGGTATTTTACATTAGCTAGAGAATGAATTGTATTTACCATGCATTTTCAGCTGTGTTTAAAATGTGCAAACTCAAGATGACTATATTTTTCTTCTTTTGTGCCTTTTGCAGTTATTGAGGTAGACAAAAATAGTTTATGAAAGTTTGCCTTTGATAAGGAAAATGTGTTAAAGGAAACTGGAAAATATTTTGCTCTAAAAATGAATATTTTCTTCTTTTTTTTCAGAAATATTTTCTGGAGGCAGACAATGGAAATGAAAGTGATATAGAAGAGGAAACAGATAATATTACTGATCAACAACCTCTGCCAAGGTAAGCCTTCTGGCATTCCCTCTTCTCCATTGCAAAAGCAAAACGTGGAACACTCCAAAACATGTTGATGTGAAGTTCAAGTTTGTATCTTGCTTCATTGCAGTTTGCTGTTTGCATAAGATGGTTACAAAGTTATAGTTCCTTGGAAACTATGATATGTTTGGTTTTTGAAGGATTTAACTGTTTATTATTACTTCTATCATGACATTTTCATTTGTCTGTTTACCACATCAAGTGAAGTCATTGTCTGAAATACTTTCTTTATAGCAAATGATTACTTAGTATTGTAACTATAGTTTACTTAAATCTTCGTCTTTTAGTTCCTATCTTTTCCATTACTAGATGCATTTCTCATTCATATACATGATAAACCTTCTTGGTTGATGTTATTTGTCAACCATATCGTCCTAATTGATGAGAATTGATAAAGGGTAATTGATGAGGGTGTACATAGCTTAAAATTGGGCGAAAGACTTGAAAAACCAACACATCAAGGTAAGTAGAACTAAAATAAATAATATGAAAGAATGGATATAGTATTTAAGAGTTGTATCTATTTGATTAGAAGTTGTAAGAGGTAGGGAGATTAAAAAAATAACTTTTTAGTTAATGTAAGAAAGAAGATTTAATTGCTTTAGTAAGGTAGTAATATATCCTTGCATAGAGCTTGTTAGAGGGATCAAAATCATGTAAGAAACTCTAAATATTCAGGACAAACATGATTTGATGATGTTGATTCTAATTTCATTATGAACTCCTGATATTACTCATTTATTTGTTGATACTGATTGTCTTAAGCTGCCTAATAGCTCGTTCATTTATTGCCAATTGATATTTAAAATGGTATGCTTGGAGTTAAAGAATTCAAATTTACCAGTCAAGTTGATCACTGTTTGACATGTTTCTATGTCTCATATGTTGGTACCATGAAAATTTAAGTTAAATGTTTATAGAATGTACCATGTGAAAATTTAAGTCATATGTTGGTATGTTTAATGAAGGAGAGCCTTGGCGCAACGGTAAAAGTTGTTGCCATGTGACCAAAAGGTCACGGGTTCGAATCCTGAAAACAGCCTCTTGCAAAAAGCAGGGTAAGACTGCGTACAATGGATCCTTCCCCGGGACCCTGCATAGCGGGAGCTTCGTGCACCGGGCTGCCCTTTACCATGGTTTAAAAAATTGTATGCAAGTGGTATACAAATTAATGTATTCCATCGAGCTTACTGCATATGCAGTATGTGTGTGTATATTCACTCAATACAAAAAATTAAAATTTATATATTGATAAAAATGGCTGGCCGACATACATACCAAAAAGTATATTTATCAACACATCCAATTCATTCTTCAACATAGAGAATAATATATGTTAATCATAGGGATTCATTGTCACTTTGTTAGAAAATGTAATCTGATGAAATTATTTACTTATTTGTCATTTGTTAACTCCAAAGAGCAGTCCCTTCACCCTTGAGTTCAACTACTAGATTTGCTAACCAAATCCTCATGGGGTCTTAAAATTGAATATATTGGAAAAGTTCTAGCTCCTGGTTTGTCGTATCTAATAAAAAGGTGAAATAAAATTCAGTAAGAGAATGAGTTCAAGACTTGTTTCGAGTGAAGAGCTTGAAACATGTCTAAGCTCTTACTCAATTGACATCTACCCTGCCTTATCCAATCAATGATGCTGACTTTTCTTCTATTCTCTTCTTGCAACTAACAGGCCTATCAACCTAAATGTAAATATCCTATAATACTAGGGATTTACATGTAATTTTTTTACACAGTTGAATAATAAATATATTTATAGGGGAATATAATTTTTCCATTTCAAATGCTACTTTGGGGAAATAACCCTAGTAATTTTTTGATTTTTCTAAGTAGAATCTATTTTTGTTCAATAAGGTTGGTATGTTTGTCTATAATTTCTTTCCGGTAGGAAATCCTTTAATACTTCCATGTAATACAGTATTTTCTTTAATATTATCATAGTTATCTACTTATCTTTACCAATTCTTAAGACCTTGGCAAAAGGCTCTGATGAAGATTGTTGCCCAATTAACTTTCACGAAATCTGCAGTGTTAATCGTCTCAATTAGGAGCTTCATTTTCTTTATTTTGCAACAGAAAGTCAAAAACAAAGAGGGTAACTCGTGTGGAATTAAATCGACGAGCCAGGCGCAAGGAGCAGCTAAAAACAGAACTACAAGCTGAGAAGATAAGCAAACTTTCCAAGGAAATTGATAGGTAACTAAAAGAATTCTCATTGACAAATGATCCTCTGGTTCCTTTCATGTTCAAGCTTAACGGCTGCATTTGCTCAACAGTTTACCAGATATAATGAAGGAAATAACTAAAGAGGATGAAGAGAAAAATAGAAGACTGATAAGGCGCACTGTGGCTAAGCAGGAGAGACTGAAATCTGCACCACCTCGTCTAGGAAAGTACAAGTAATGTCCTAAAACTTGTTTCTTGTCTCTGAATTTACTTCACCTGAATCATTAATGTTGATCAAAGAACATGATGTTCTGGTATGCATTCAGTGGCTGTTGGTAGCTTTAATCTGTCCAGCATTATTCAGATATCAATAGTTCTAGATGGGTATTTCCAACAGGATAATATATTTTTGTCCTAAATCCAAATGATCTATTGTTATTTTTGTTTAGGTAAAATATTAAAACTCGTATTTGCAGTCACTGTAAACTTTGTAGAATCTTTAGGACAAAATAAGCTCGTTCAAGCAACTTCTTTTTCCATCCGTTCAACCATGGCCTTATGAGCAGGTTTTATCTGAAATTATGTCGTGATGTGATTGCCTAGCTAAGCACGAAATGTTTTTGTATCAATATATCTAGGATTGAATTTTAATGATACCTCTTATGGAACATACACATTTAATTGTTGATAAATATCATACCCATGAGGAATTCAACACTAGAGCATCTTGTTTTATGTTGGGGATTTCAGCAGTTTTTGGCTTTTTAAGTTTGTGAAGGCGTTGATGTTATAATTATTGAGTAAACCAGCATTGAAGTAGCAATCAGTCATTTGACGATGTTATATAACCTTCTTTGGTATAACAGACCAAGATGCATATATTTGACCCAAAGAACAAAAATGGTTTGTTGTGTTTACTAAGCATCAATTCATTATAATTTTTGTCTGTTGGGATTTGGGAAATCTAATTACTCGTCTTTTCTACCATATTATAGATTTGAGCCAGCCCCTGTGCAAGTTCTTTTAACAGAGGAGATTTCTGGATCCCTTAGGAAGCTGAAGGTGAGCAGCTTCAGTTTGAAGCTTGTTTAAATCAAACCTTTGTATCATATTTAATGTAATCTGAAATTTCGGTTACAGGGCTGTTGTACTCTTGTGAAGGATCGATACAAAAGTCTGGAGAAAAGGGGTCTGCTTCCTCCAAGAGCTAAAGGGAGCAGGTTACATTAGATTGCTGAGCTATTGCTTTTTAGTAGCTTATAAATGTTCTTGACATAAGTCTTCCTATTAAAGTGGAAGGGTAAAATATAGAGACCTAGGATCTTTTGCTTATTTATCTGCTATGAATATGGCCTGTGTGCAAGCCAAATCATAAAATTGCTTCAACTTTTCTTCCTCAAGCATCTTAGTCTAGTATTGGGTTTCTCGCTTTTGATCAGGAAGAGGAAATAATATAACATCAATGATGGGTAGATCAAGATGAACGTCAGACTCCTCAGCAATGATTTTGTGGATCACTCCAAAAAATTTCTCCTTTTAAGTATGTTAATGATTCATAACTCCCAAGTTGTGGTCGTCAGACAGTTGTAGTTAGCTATACCTTGTTGAAGATGGATAAATATGATTTGTATCCTTTATATATCGAGAAGTATTGACATAAAAAAATTTATAATTTTGTATTATTTTTTTGTCATCTTTTTCATGAAGGATTATGATATCTCCATTTCATTATCCTCTTGATTTAGGAATCATTGATTTATTGCTTCTTTTTCAGTCATTGTTTTCCAATTAGCAAGGATTTATTGGCGAGTAAATTAGAGAACGTTTCCTTTTTAACGGAGTTTATAGGTAAATTATAATTATTTATTGTACATAACACAACAAATTATCTATCCACTTCTCAAGTTAAATAACAATTGAGTTTGGCAATGTTGCTGTGGAAGAAGGAAATTGACTCCATCGAATTTAAAATTTTAGTTTAGTTATTTTAAAATTTTGATTATTTTTAAATATCGTTTAATGGTTTGGTTTTAAAAATTTTTATTTGATTAACTTGAAAAAAATAAAATAAAAAATTAATTAGTAAAAAATTATTAGTATTATTTTTAATTAAAAAATTTTGATTTCTTCTCGGAATTATCTTTCGGTACATTAGAGAAAAATCTCTAATCACAATGTTAACTTTGCATGCAATCTTTATGTCCAAAAAACTTTGTTTCCACTCCCTGCATGCAAAGTATTACTTGTTTCAACTCTCTCATGCAAATATTGATACCTAAATTGCCCCTCAGATTTTTTAGGTACAAAAATTTCAAAATTAAGTACAAAAAATTCAAAAATGAGTATAATTCTTCTTAAAGTTAGTACTTTATATTAAAAATCGAGTATATTTTCTAACAAAATTGTTCATCTTATTTTTTAGGTATAAAAAGTCTAAAAATAAGTATAATTCATGTTAAATTCAGCACTTTATACTATAATCTAGTACTGTATACTAGGATCGAGTATATTTTCTATCGAAATTAATCCTCATATTTTTCGGTACAAATAGTCTAAAAATGAGTATAATTCCTATTAAATCCAACACATTAAACTAAAATCGAGTATATTTTGAGGTGAAAAAAGAATCGTACTCAATTTGATAGAAAATATATTAGATTCTAAGTTAATATACTCAATTTAAGAGGATTTATACTAATTTTTAGACGTTTTGTACCTAAAAATATCATGGATAATTAGGTAAAGATATTTAATTGGGGAGTGAAAATAAAAATTTTCATGGATGAGAATTACATGTAAAAATTTATTTACTAATAGGGATTGTATGTAAAATTACCCATTATCTTTTTAATGATACTAATAAAAACAAGGAGTGACCTTTTGGTAATTCCGAAAGAGAAACAAAAGGTTCATGTTTCCAGTTTCCTGTTTCCCGTAACGTTCCCCTTGACGGATCTGAGATTCTGCGCATACGGACGCCGTCTCGTCGAGTCGAGGGGCCCACGGCATGTGGATAAGGACTCGGGACGCATCCGACGGTCCGCATCTCTCCCTGGCCGTGGTACCGCAGGCACTGGGTCTCTCCATCTCCAGATCCGAGCTCGCGTCAAATCCCAATCATGCTCTTCTCTTACTCTCCGCCCCTTTCCCATCTTGCTCTTCTCCCTCTGACGGCACCGGTGGCTCGTCTCAGATCTGGCGACGGGGATGGACAGGGTCTTCTCTTGGGCGGCCTCCTTCCCCGACGAGGTGTGGGAGCACACTTTCTCTTTCCTCCCTACTGACGCCGACCGCAATGCCGTTGCCCTGGTCTGCCGCTCCTGGCACCGGATAGAACGGCTGTCGAGGCGGAAGATCTTCGTGGGGAACTGCTACGCGGTGGCTCCGGCAGCGGCGGTGCGGCGATTCCCGGAGGTCAGGTCGGCGACCATCAAGGGGAAGCCGCATTTCGCGGATTTCAACCTAGTGCCCGCCGACTGGGGCGGCGGGGCGGGGACGTGGATCCAGTCGATGGCCGAGGGGTGGCCGCGTCTCGAGGAGCTTCGCCTCAAGAGAATGGTGGTCTCTGATGATTGCCTCGAGCTTGTCGCCCGGTCCTTTAAGAACTTTAGGGTTCTGTCACTAGTCTCCTGCGAAGGGTTCAGCACTTCCGGGCTGGCCGCCATTGCGGCCAACTGCAGGTCGGAGTCTCTATTTTCTTTTCCTGTTGCCTGCCTACTTCTCTTTATTTTCACTTTCATTTTCATTTCTGGCCTTGGAGTTATAATTTGGTATTCTAATTCTAGAAAGATCAGTTGGTGTTACACAAATTTGACCCTTCTTATTTTTAGTTCCCAATTTAAATTTTTAGTTCTATCTACTTTTTAACTGACCATTAACTGACGTCTAATGTTCTGGTTATTCGGATCCATTAACTTGATTACCTGAAACGAGTCAACTCCACATTGTTACTATGAGTTGCTTTGTACAGAGATATTTTCCCTTGATTTGAAGGGGAAAACCATTCATTCTCCCATTTCAGATTTAATTTGTCCTTTTATAAGCATCTTTTCTACTCTTTAAATTCAAGGAGCTTTTTGTTGGTTTGTATTGACTCTGATGGATAGGTAGCCTCACTTGTGTGTTAATTTGTGTATTTTATCCGCCAAAACTTAGTATTATTTACATATCCTCAGTTTAGCTGTTTGGTGCTTGATTAAGAGACTAGAGGTTTTGATTCTTTATGGATTTTTTTTTTCATGAAAAACATGTTACTATCACTATTATTATTATAGTGCTTCTCAATCAACAGTAGAACTCTCTTTTAATCCCATCATAATCCTATGTAACTAGTATATTTATGAGAAAGTTTTTTGTTGTCAACTTCGTAGCTTTTCATGATTAAAACATATTAAAATCAAAGGCATGAAATACATGTGCACTCTGTAGTTAAATTTAATGAAACAGCAAGGGAATTCATATCAACCTCGCTTTAAGAAAAATTGTCAGTATTATAAAAATTAGTTATGCGTTTTATCAGTGTTTTCAATTGTAATGATTCAGATAATGATAATCATTATAGAAATGCCACGAACAAGGTGTTAAACCAGCATTTGTTAGAATACTGGATCCCTACCTTCTTGTTTCATCTAGTCTAGACCATGGTTTAAAATCTCGACTCGTGTCAAGGTTTCGGTCCCAAATCTAAATGATATAGTTTTGGTACTATATTGTGCCATGTAGACATAGTATTGGTATTTTTTAAATCTAAAATATATTAATTAATTTTTTTTTTGAAAATGGGATAATTTTATTAGACTTTAATTAAGTCTATTTAAATTATCTTAATCATAACTAGGAGTTGATTAAAATTATTAACCTAAAATTTTTAATTAAACATAAGTCATGCTCCCATGTTCCCCTGTTCTGTGCTGCGTGCGGCCTCCTCTAGGCCAACACAACGCCTCCAAAGGGGTTGTCGGACCCGCGCGACACCTCCAGAAGAGTCGCCGGACCTGCGCGACGCTTTCGGATGCGTCGCCAAGCCCACGTGATGCCTCTGGACACTTCGTCGGGCCCGCGTGATGCCTCCGGATGCGTCGCCAAACCTGCGTGACGTCTTTGGGCCTGGCGATGCGTCTGTGGGGCTTGTGGCGTGCCGACACCAACGCCGGTCCACGGGTGGAACGAAATGTTTCACTCATATAGGGCGAAACGAAATGAGATTTGAAATCATGGTCTATACAATAACATTGCCAATGATTTGACTGCTTTGATGTGCTCTCGTACGGAGAAAAGTGCTTGTTTGTTGTGATGATTTATGAAAACTAGAAAAGCTTTCAATGAAATAAAAGATTGTCAGAACCAATTGCTTGGAAGACTGCAATCAAGTGACTTTCTTGACTAGGTGTTGCTGAAGTGCACCATGATTTGAAGCCCATTAATCTCAATAATAGTAATATATGAAACAAAAATTAGAGGCACTCAAATTTTACTATGTATCAGAATATAGATTTAGCATCTACGGACAAAAACCAGCATCTTCATTATTTGCCTAAACTGTAAACTGTTCATTGAGTTGCTTCAGAAGTTGGTAGGTACACAATACACTCCATCTTTAGTATTGTGTGCAAGTTTACTGAAAGTGTACATGATTCCCAATCAATGACCGTTTATGTCACGCCCCAAGAGTAAGGTTGTTTGACGAAAATCGGACAACACCTCTTATGTAACAATGACAATTAAAACATTTATACAATGTCACAAGGCTACTCACAAGCCAACAACAACCGACACAGCTGAATGTAAACACAACCACACAGTTTATAAGTAGCCCACATGGCTGGAACAAAAAAAAGCATAACAGAAGACATAAGCAAAATATAAAAACAATACAACTGACCGCGAGCCGGCCCGGCTTGACACAACACATACATAACCAACTATAAACACATCACAAAACAGAAACCACAATCATGTAAATTATTTCACGGCAGTCTGAAAATCAGAACAAAAATAGCAATAGAAACGTGGAAAACACGATCTCGAGTGTGATGTGGGACTGACAGCCAGGACTTCCAAGTGACATGACATATCCTTTACCTGCTAACCTGGAAATAAAAGGGAAAGTAATGGTAGTGAGTACAAAATACTTAGCGGGTTTAAAAAGATAGTGCATGATACCATATACATGTAAGGAGATCAAAGGAAGCAGTCTTAGGAGAAATACTTGCCATTAAAGTAAGAGTACCCATATAATCATCTGCTAAACAAAATCATACCTCATAATATAACCTCCACTAACATGCTCGACCAGGTAGAACCATTAAATCAAGAGTACTTGCAGTACATCCAAACCCTTCACAAATAAATGCATAACCAACAAATAACAAGACCTGACTATCTCAATAATATGTTACCACGAATGGTCTCGTGGACAGTCAAGATGTTTAAATAGTTCCGCGGGAGAATGCTCTACCACGGATGGTCTGGCGGGCAGGATGAGGTAGCTATCTAACACCTCAGCTACTGACTACGGGAGAACACTCTACCACGGATGGTCCCGTGGGCAGTCAGGGCATATAAACAGTCACTGTCTACGGGAGAATGCTCTACCACGGATGGTCCTGAGCAGACAGGATGCATAAGTGGCCACTGTCTGCGGGAGAACATTCTACCACGGATGGTCGGGCACACAGATATATACAATTACCAAGCCATAATGACTAATAAGCGTAACAATCCTTCCGAGGATAATGCTCTTCAAGCTACCCTATGGTCCAAAATCAACAACAGATAGACGCGAGTCTAAACAATAACCAAGGGTCTAATAGTATACTCGATATCCTACATTATGGTATAATCTTACCAATGTGTAGGCTTGAGGCTACATAACGAGTAAAGGGTCTAGTAGGATATTCAACTATTCACTACGGTTTACATGCAATAGCTCAAGATCACCATCTAGGGCAGTTTAAATGCATAGGCATATATTCAGGCCCGGCTGAAGGCATAGGCCAATGCCTAGGGCCTCAATATAATTGGGGCCCATTAATATTAGATTTTTTAAAAATATATTTAATAATTACAATTTAATTTTAATTAAAAGTTGGCGTTTCATTTCAAACGGCTTCGGCGCTTCGATTTCTGTGCAGGCGTGCACAGTAATATTTAATGTACCGCCGCCGCATCTATTTTTTTACTGTGCACATTGCAAAGCCCGCTTCGATTTCCATGCAATATGCACTGTACAACCTGCAGCCACCTATTCAAATTTCAAATTTCAATTAATTATCTAAACTTTTCAGCCTTCTGCCACCTAATTAATTATCTAAACTTTTCAGCCTGCAGCCACCTAACTTCGGCCTTCTCATATAATTCTATAATCTATATAAAACCACTGGTCCACTACAGAACGTTTTTAAAACTCGTACTCTCAAGTCTCATCCTGCTCATATTTTCATCCTTTAAATTTCATCCTCTTTAATCTATATTTTCTGTCTCTTATCATCTCGACGGTGATTCGATACTGATTCCTGAATACAACAAAACACCCTTCGCATTCCTTAATCGTCAGGTAATATTTTTTTAATTTTTTCTTCATTCTTGAAATGTTTTTTATTGTTCTGTATGAATAATAAATTATTGATGTCTTGATGAAATAAATCCAAATATGAAATATGGTTGGAAAAATAGATTATTAGCAGTTGTATGAAAATTTTTCTTCTCTCGCAAACAAATTACTATTTATGCACTTATCTCATTTATTATATATTTGTTAAGTATAATTTATTATAAAATATAAACTGCTTAAATTAACCGATTCAAATCAAATTTAATATTTTATATTTTTTATTATATTTGTGCAGGTATTAAAACTACACGGCCTAAATCAGATTTTGTTGTTCATTTAATTCTAAGTAATTTTATTTTGATAAAATAATAGAGATTTATATTTTCTTTTCTAATATTATTTTAATATAAATATGTCTATGAAAAAAATATGATTCTGGATATATGAAACGTATGAAAAAAAGAAAAATAGAAGAATTTATTCAATCTCAAAAAGGCGCACTCGATAGATTTATTATTAATAATCAAAATCAAAACTCAGAAAATAATATAATTGAAAATTTAAATGAAAAACTAATTGAATTTTTACCGGAAGATAATACTTTAGGACAAAAAGAAATCTATCAAGAACTTTCTAATGATCACACAACAAATTCATCAAATATTAATATTAATATTAATGAAGAAAATAATTATAATTTAGAAGAAGAAAAAGACGACTTAATAAATCATGAAAATAATTTTTTTAATAATATTGATGAAACTATTATTCAAAATATATATGATCCAGCACAATGGAAAAATATAAATACAAATTTAATAGATTTATTAGTTGAAAAGGGTCCAATTAGAGAAATTAATATTTCTTTTCCAAATGATGAAAATTCTAGACATTTTTCTATGATTCATTACATTCGAAAATTACCCAATGGAGAAAAACATGATAGAAAATGGTTAATATATTCAAAAGAATTAGATAAAGTATTTTGTTTTTGTTGTAAATTATTTAGTCAAAAATCAATTACAATTCAATTAGCAAACGAAGGGTGTTGTGATTGGAAAAATCTTAGTGCCAAACTTAAAAGTCATGAAACAAGTAGTGAACATATTATAAATATGAATATTTGGTTTGATATTGAAATGAGATTGCTTAAAAATAAAACCATTGATCAAAATTTACAAGAAAAAATAAATAAGGAAAAAGAACATTGGAAAAATGTATTAATAAGAATTATTGCTATAGTTAAAATTCTTGCAAAAAATAATTTGGCATTCCGTGGCACAAATGAGAAAATTTATCAAGATAACAATGGAAATTTTTTAGGTTTAATTGAAATGATAGCAGAATTTGATCCTATAATACAAGAACACCTTAAACGTATTCAAAATGGTAAAATTCATAATCATTATCTTGGTCATAATATACAAAATGAGTTAATAAATATATTAGGAAAAGAAGTAAATAATATTATAATTAAAAAAATAAAAGAAGCAAAATACTTTTCAGTTATACTTGATTGTACTCCTGATGTAAGTCATCAAGAACAAATGTCTCTTATATTAAGATGTGTAGATATTTCAACAAGTCCAATCAAAATAGAAGAATATTTTATAGAATTTTTAAAAGTAGATGATACATCAGGAAAAGGTCTTTTTGATACGCTTATTAATATAATAAAGAAAATTGAACTGGATGTGAATGACATAAGAGGATAAGGATATGATAATGGAGCTAATATGAAGGGTAAACAACAAGGTGTACAAAAGAGATTGTTAGATATAAATTCTAGGGCTTTTTATACACCATGTGGTTGTCATAGTCTTAATTTAGTACTATGTGATATGGCTAATTCTTGTCCTAGTGCTATAACATTTTTTGGTGTGATACAACGTATTTACTCATTATTTTCTTCTTCTACAAAAAGATGGAAAATTTTACAAGACCATGTTTCTAATTTAACTCTTAAACCATTATCACAAACACGTTGGGAAAGTCATCTTGAAAGCGTTAAAGCAATAAAATATCAAGCTCCACAGATAAAAGAAGCTTTATATAAACTTGCAGAAACTAGTGATGATCCTAAAACAAAAAGTGAAGCAAATTCTTTAGCAACATATGAGTTTGAAAATTTTGAATTTCTATTAGGTATGGTTATTTGGTATGATATATTATTTGCAGTTAACACTGTTAGTAAATTTTTACAATATAAAGATATGAACATTGCTATTGCATTAGATCAGTTAAAAGGTCTTGTTTCTTTTTTTAATGATTATAGAGAAAATAGATTTATATCCGCTATGATTTCTGCTAAAGAGATTGCAAATGAAATGAATATAGAACCAAAATTTCGTGAAAAACGTGTAATTAGAAGAAATAAACGATTTGATGAGAATAAAATTAATGAAGTGAAGCTTTCACCTGAAGAATCTTTTAAAATTAATTACTTTCATTATATTATTGACCATGTCATTTCTTCACTTCAAAGTAGATTTGAACAATTGAAAATATATGAAGATAATTTTAATTTTTTATATGATGTAGAAAAGTTAAAATTGCTTGATGATGAGTTTTTAAAAATAAAGTGTTTAAATCTTGAAAACTTTTTAAAACATGACATGTTATTTGATATTGATGGTTTAGATTTATTTTTAGAATTAAAAGTTTTAAGAGAAATAATAAATCCAGAATTAAAAACCGCACTTGAGGTATTGAACCTTATAAAAAAATTAAATTCTTTTCCAAATGCATGGATAGCTTATAGAATATTATTAACTATATCTGTTAGTGTAGCTTCGGCAGAAAGAAGTTTTTCAAAATTAAAATTAATAAAGTCTTATTTACGTTCAACAATGTCTCAAGAAAGATTAAATAATCTAGCAATTTTATCAATTGAAAAAAAAATATTATCAAAACTCGAATATAAAGATTTAATTACTAATTTTGCATCTCAAAAAGTTAGAAAACTAAATTTTACATAAAAAATTATTTTAAATTAATAGTTTATTTTAAATTAATAGTTTATTTTTTTTAAAATTTTTTTTTAAACCCACCATTGTCGGTCCCAAGTCCGAATAAAAAAGGGTGAGGGAAAATTTTTTTAAAAAAAAATATTAAAGGACTAAATATTTTTTTTTGGCCTAGGGCCTCATAGAACCTTGAGACGGCCCTGCATATATTAAATAACAACTCTAATAACATGTGTTTAGGTACCACAACAACAAGTACAATAGTGACAATCTCAATCCAAGTGGATCCTACCCATTTAGTCATAATATTCCCTCGGACTCCATGGTATAATCATACATATAATAAACACCGGTGATACGACGCATGATAGTGGGGTCGGATAGTGGATGTGGTCGGAAGTCAAGCCCACGGGGCAGTCAGAAGTCAAGTCTACGTGGAGGTCAAAAGTCTGGCCTACGTGGGATTCAAAAGGCCAGGCTACGGGATGGACCTGGTCGGGCACAAGTGACATTCCGGAGTAAGGCCTACATGGCGAGTAGGAACTCGGAAGCCAAGGATGACAGGTCAGGATTTACGGACTTACGAGTTGGAATACCCGGACAAGGCGTACAGGTCGTGATGTGCAAACCAAGGATGACAGGTCAAGACTTACGGACTTATGGGTCGGGATACCTGGACAAGGCGTACAGGTCGTGATGTGGACGTGGGATTCAAAGGGCTGGGCTACGGGATGGACCTGGTCGGGCACAAGTGACATTCCAGAGTTAGGCCTACATGGCAAGTAGGAACTCGGAAGCCACGACCTGTGCAAACCAAGGATGACAGGTCAGGACTTACGGACTTACGGGTCGGGATACCCGGACAAGGCGTACAGATCGTGATGTGCAAACCAAGGATGACAGGTCAGGACTTACGGACTTGCGAGTCGGGATACCCGGACAAGGCGTAGAGGTCGTGATGTGCAAACCAAAGATGACAGGTCAGGACTTACGGACTTATGGGTCGGGATACCCGGACAAGGCGTACAGGTCGTGATGTGCAAACCAAGGATGACAGGTCAGGACTTACGGGCTTATGGGTCGGGATACCCGGACAAGGCGTACAGGTCGTGATGTGCACGTGGGATTCAAAGGGCCAGACTATGGGATGGGTTTGGTTGGGCACAAGTGGCATTCCGGAGTTAGGCCTACATGGCGAGTAGGAACTCGGAAGCCAAGGATGACAGGTTAGGACTTACGGACTTACGGGTCGGGATACTCGGACAAGGCATACAGGTCGTGATGTGCAAACTAAGGATGACAGGTTAGGACTTACGGGTCGGGATACCCAGACAAGGCGTACAGGTCGTGATGTGCAAACTAAGGATGACAGGTTAGGACTTACGGGTCGGGATACCCGGACAAGGCGTACAGGTCGTGATGTGCAAACCAACGATGACAGGTCAGGACTTACGGACTTACGGGTCGGTATACCCAGACAAGGTGTACAGGTCATGATGTGCAAACCAAGGATGATAAGTTAGGACTTACGGACTTACGGGTCGGGATACCAGGACCAAAGCGTACATGTCGGAATATGTAAGCCAAGGATTACAGAGCAGGACTTATCGACTGGCGGAATAGGATACCAGGACCAAAGCGTACAGGTCGGAATATGCAAGCCAAGGATTACAGGGCAGGACTTATAAACTAACGGAACAGGATACCAGGACCAAAGTGTACAGGTCGGAATATGCAAGCCAAGGATTACAGGGCAGGACTTATAGACTGACGGAACAGGATACTAGGACCAAAGCGTACAGGTCGGAATATGCAAGCCAAGGATTACAGGGCAGGAATTATAGACTTGCGGTGCAGGATACACATACCAAAACGTACCGGTCGGAATATGCAAGCCATGGATTACAGGTTAGGAATTATAGACCGGCGGAGTAGGATACATGGACCAGAGAAGTACAGGCCGGGATCTACAGGACAAGATACGCAGAACAGGATACACGGACCAGAGTCAGGATATGTGGATAAAGGCTTACAGGTTGGGGTATGTTACAGAATAGGGCCGTGCATACGAGATGAGATTTAAGGAACAACAAGCAAAGACCTCGATTGGCAGGACGGTAGGCATAGGCCTAGATCTACTGAGATAGATTGAATAGCAAATACAGGGCGAGACGTACAAATCTGGATTTATGGGACAACAAACACAAGCCGGGGATTGCGCCAGGCAATGCAGGTCTGGGCCTACATGTCAAGATTTACAGGTACGAAGACCCAGTCTAAGGTTAACAGACCAGAGCGGACAGGCACTACACGACAATTAAGCAGAGAATCGTAACAACCGGTCAGAGAATAATCACCACTTGTGGGAATATGCTAATGGTCTGTTGTTCGTTGCCTCTTGATCCTTCCTCAGACCTATAGAAAGATGTCACGTGTCATTCACCGTCAGACCGCCAGACAAATCCTGAGACCCGACATTCCCTGACACTCGTCAGACTCCAGAAGTATCCACTGCCATATAAAAAGGGAGACTTTGTCTCTATGCAGGTACGTTTACTCATCTTTTCATTCTCGTCTTTTACTTTTCGTCCTTTAACTGTTCTTCTGGGGAAAAAGTACCTGACTTGAGCGTTGGAGGGCCTAACCCTGGTTCTTGGTCTCTAACGTAGAGGCGGCTTGTCTGAGTGTGCGCAGAACCCTTGCATCGTCATTGTCGTCATCGCCCCCCGTCATCCGCCCGTGGGAACCTTTCCAGGAGGTACCAGGTCACCTAGGCGCTTCCACGACTTTCCGTCAACACCGGCGACAGCGCGGCCAGTCTCTATCCGACTCAGCTTCCGTACGGGATCAAAGGATCAAGATCAAGTAGTCCTAAATGATGATTTGAAGAGAATAACCTAGTGGGATATACTACCCCTAGGAAGTGATTTCTATCAAGTATAGGTAAGTATGATCTCACTAACATATATGCCCTTACACAAGTATACAACTATACTACATATGATATCAATAACCTTAAGGTAAAAGCCTACGTATATAATCATATTATAATATAAATGCACAAATAAAAGTTTATAACTAGACTATGGTCTGGTAATGTCATGCATATATATAACCAACCTAATCATGAATAACAACTGAGACAGACTACGTAGATATCCAATAGATCAAAATATAAGGGCAAGCAATACAGTATCAAACTCAAGAACCAATTTAGAGTAGAGTCAAGGTGAGTAAATCAGTACTACCAAATTTATAAAATAGATCATGTACTAAAGTTAAAGATCTAAAGAAACAAGTCCAGAAGTACCCGTCTTTATCTGTCGATCGTGCTAAACAATTTCACGTCGAGATGCTTGTCTTGAATCAACATCCTACATCAATATATTTTATTTAGCTAATTTCATCTGAATTAAATAGCTAAATAAAATTCTCAAAACTAATTAAGGAAAATTCAATCTAACGATCAAGCTCGATTCATCTAATATGCTTGATTGAGTCATGTCTAATCCAACATTATCACTTCCTTAATTGATCACACATACCTATTTCATCTGATATCTCAATTAATTATCTAACTATTTCACAACTTCATTAGATTGAGTTTATACATGCATCATCTCTAAAACCCTCCCAAGCAATTTAGATTTAATCATAATTAAATATCACAATCCATCGCTAACTCATCTTTTAATTTCCTCAATTCAGAATGAACTCAATTTCTTATTAATCCCATAACCAAAAACTGAAATTAGATCTTGATTATTACCTAATCTACCTGGAGATGGTGGCTGTGATGGTCGGAGACGAAACAGAGAGGCTCTTCGAGAGGGACTCGAAGATGCTACCGGACATGTAAAGAGGAAACAACTGGCTGGCTGAAATGCTCACCAACAGGGATGGCCGAAGCTACATCAATCTGTCAACCAACTTAGCACAAACGCCCCCAACAGAAAATGGGATTCAGATCTCTGCCAGTCTAATACAAAGCATACCTTATCTATTTCTATGCCGGCAGCTCCCTCTTGACGGAGACCAAATGGAAGACTGCTGACGAGATGGATGAAGAGGAAACCAGCAGTGGTATCCTGGTATTAGAGCATGGAAGGGTGAGAGACCCGTCTGCTAGCGGCCCTTGGGTGTCCGTGGCCAGAAGTGGAAGACCGACGACCGATCAAAGCTTGGGTGACCGGCATCGTCGCAAGTGCAGTGCTAGGGCACGACGATAGCGACACTTTGTTCTTCGACAAAGCTAATCATACCCGAGTTTGCCTGAATTGGAGACGGTAGAGGGGCGTGGGCGGAGCACCAACGGTGGCCTCACTGCGCTGGCTGCTTCGACGGTGAGGGAGAATCGCGAGAAGGGAGGGCACAAATCGAAAATAGGGCTTGGTTTCCCCTCTTGGCCAATGACCAACTTGCGCAGCGGCGACTCAGAGAGGATGGAAAAGAGGCAGACAATGGCGGCGATCGGGCGTTGGCCGTGGTGGTCAGCAGCGGCGAGATCGCGAGGGAGGGCGTTGTCTGGATCTAGAAGAAATCAAAGAGAGGAGTCGGCGGTCAGCAAATGGGAATAAAACTTAGGTTTTAATTTCTTATACGTAGGTTAAACAAAACAATTAAATCCAACTTAATTGGGTATTCCAAATAGACTTTCTCTAAGCCCGATAGCTCTATCCCTTCAAAATATGTCATATGAGCTCCAATTAAAAATTTCTAAAAATTTTCAAAAATTTCAATAAGGTTATTTCTCCAATAATATTTATTATTTTATTATTATTTATCATCGTATCTAACAGTTTAGCTGTCGTCTCAATGTTAAAGTGTTTGTCAAAGTACTCCAGCCTAGCTGATTTAACAATTGGCAAGTGAAAAGAATTTTCCTAAGCTAATTTAGATATTTAATTTTATATTAAAAGATTACGTCTGCATGTGACCATTATCTTGAACATATTGATAGTCAATTCTCTTAACATTGTTCAGCAAATGAAAACTCAATAGGATTTACTACTCCTTTTACTAACCAGTATCCTTTTTCTGCTTGGATTTATTATGGTGTTTTTTTTTTCTCCGCAACAGGAATCTGAAGGCACTTGATCTGCATGAAAATGAAGTGGAGGAGAATTGTATAAACTGGATATCTCATTTTCCAGAATCCTTTACTTCCCTGGTTACTCTTAACATTTCATGCCTGGATGGTGAGATGAATGTATCTATTCTTGAGCGCCTCATTAGCAGATGTCCCAATCTCAAAACCCTTAGACTCAATCATGTCACTCCTCTAGAAAAACTTGTTGGCCTTCTACACGTGGCTCCACAGCTGGTAGACCTTGGAATTGGCATGCTCATAGGAGAAGGTCATCCAGGACTTTTCTCCAAGCTTGAATCTGCTTTTGCTCACTTAAAACATCTGAAGAACCTATCTGGTATATGGGAAGCTGGACCATTATACTTCCCAGCAATATATTCAATTTGTGAAGGTCTTACAGCACTGCACCTCTGTGATTCTGGCATACAAACACCGGAGCTCTCAAAAGTGGTTAGCCGGTGTAAAAATCTTCAACAGCTATGGGTATATCTTCATGGCCTCGTCTAATTAATATCGTTTTCTTCATTTGGAACAATTTCATCTTTTTGATATGCTATCCAGCTATTGCAGTGATAGGATCTTACTTTTACTTACATATGCATGGTTTTTTATTCCTTATTTATAGTTTGTCTTTTCTCTGTGTACATCTTTTCATACAATTCACAATTGGCAGACTCTTAAATTGTTATTGTTGGTTTTATTCTTTTCTGCAGGAATGAATTTTATTAGTACTGTCACCACTCACCAAAAAGTCTATATGATGGTTTTATTTCCCTGATACTATGTTGTGCTTCTGTTTGTGTATGCATATTAACAAGGGACATGCTTTGTCAGGCTATGGACTTAATCGAGGACGATGGGCTTATTGCTGTGGCATCATCTTGCAAACTCCTCCGAGAATTGCGAATATTTCCTTCTGATCCACATGGTTTGGCGCAACCTGTCTCTCTCACAGAATATGGCCTTATTGCTGTCTCTTCTGGTTGCGTTATGCTTGAGTCTATTCTCTATTTTTGCCGGCAAATGACTAATTCTGCCCTCCTTACTATTGCTAATAATCGCCCCAATCTCACATGCTTCCGGCTCTGCATCATCGAGCCTTGCACCCCTGATTATATTACTCTAGAACCTCTAGATGCTGGCTTTGGGGCTATTGTTGAATCCTGCAAGGACCTCCGACGTCTCTCCATATCTGGTCTTCTTACTGATCGTGTGTTCAAAACCATTGGGGCTTCAGCAAATCATCTTGAGATGCTCTCTGTTGCTTTTGCTGGTAATAGTGATGCAGGTCTTCATTACATTCTATCTGGTTGTAAGAAATTACGCAAGCTGGAAATTAGGGACTGCCCATTTGGGGATAAGGCACTGTTGGACAATGCAGATAAACTGGAGACAATGCGATCCCTTTGGATGTCATCATGCTCTGTGTCACTGGGGGCATGCAGATTGTTAGCTAAGAAGATGCCACGGCTTAACGTGGAGGTTATTGATGAGAATGGAGGAGGGTCGTTCGAGTCATGGTCTGATGATTGCCTTGTGGAAAAACTCTACATTTACAGAACTATTACTGGCCCGAGAACTGATGCCCCACCTTTTGTTTTGACTGTTTAAGGTGAAATCAGGTATTAAGGAAGTGATATTATCTTTATCTTGTTTATCAACCTAATTGGCTTTCCAGTAGTCAAGCTCATTTTTTTTGAAATGATGGGAAAGCAGTCAGTTTATAGTATCAAGTGCAGCATGATTATGGTTTTAGATTTCAATCACTGAAAGTTATCATGAATTTTACTTTTGATTGTCACTTATCAATGAGTTGTGGGACTATATGAGCTATATATGGTTTAATATATTGAGGGTAATGTCACCACCAAATAGTGCACTCGCAACATCGTGCAGAACAACTCTTTTAGCCCTGTATTTAACTCTCCTTTAGCAGTGGCAATTTGTTGTATTTATAAGAAATCTTGAAATTCCTAATAAAAAACAATCATGTCATGTGATCTCACTTTGGTGTAGATTATTATTGTTGCAGAACCTTAGAAAATGTTTTGCATTTACAACTTGACGAAATGATCTTGCAAGGTACATTTAGATCATCGATTTAAACAATGGACATCATATGTATTCATCCACTGAGAAAATGCGTTCATTTATTAGTCTTAATTGTCAAGAAAATGCTCAAGTTTGAATAAGTGATAGTTTATTTATTTAAATTTATATTCTCTTACTAACTAGTTCATGATATTTTTAGGTTGACCCAATCTAGAATGATATTATTAGTTGATATTATGTTAAGCCTGCAAGGTTCAATGATGTTTTTATTATCGTACAAGTTCATTTTGAAATACTAAATCACGTCTAAAATTACATCTATTGTAATAAAATGCGGTGATTCATATACAAAATATATTAAGATATTACATAGAATGCATCTACTACGGAAATCTTTGAATTCCTTTCTTGCATTGTTTAAGTTCATTGTTTAGGCTTATTACTACTCACAAAGCAGTAACTTTTGTTACAGGCATTTGTCTCTTGTCGAAACATTTGATTCTCTTTTGAAAATTATTTTGATTTCTTGCATTGTTTATATGGAAATGGAAGTACGATTCTGCTCAATTTTTTTCGTCTGGAAAATAA
The DNA here is from genome assembly GCF_018446385.1 of Zingiber officinale. Lineage (NCBI taxonomy): Eukaryota > Viridiplantae > Streptophyta > Magnoliopsida > Zingiberales > Zingiberaceae > Zingiber > Zingiber officinale. The sequence goes on from NC_055991.1 coordinate 104,819,643, forward strand.
TTAAAATACTCCTTTTCTGGAAACCATATTATTTGATATCTTTATAAATGTCGTTGTATCTTCTTGTAAAGGTTGTTTTTGACCATTTTATGCTCACGTTGTGGTTTTTTAATTTCCTGAGTTTATAATATGTAGTAGATTTGCCAAAACTACTACATGCTATTCTACATCAATCGGCAAAAACATCAATTTGTTTATGTAACAGCTTTGCTCAAACTACTACATAAATCAAAACTTTACTAATTTAATAAATAAACACTCATATTTGTAGAAGATCAATGGATGTTGATCCACAAACTAGAGGGTGTGAATAACATTCTGACTTGCAAAAGCAAACTTTGCTTTCTTTTGCACTTATGCAAGACTAAAAAATTTATCATCAATTGGTTCTACTTTATAATATAGAATTTATAAAATAACATGTTGCTGAGTTTGTAGAAGCAGCTGTCGGACAACACTTGGTGTCATTTATCTTAGTGGCAAAAGGTTTTTTGATTCAAATAATCAGCCTCATTGTCATTTATAGAGAGATTTTAAATGATTTTTTGTTTTTTAAAGAGTGACCATTGTATGAAGAGGGTAGAAATCTGACAAGTATTTCGCTGTCAAGAATTCATCTCTAAATTTTTTTAATGACAACATTCTATGCAATGGCTATTTGTCCATCACGTGAGGACTTTGGTCTCATTTATCTCGACCAAACAGAACAATGTTGGCATGAATATCATGTGCAAGGTTATCAAAAAGCACAGTCGCTCCTAGGTAATGGTGTAATAATTAGACTTTTCAATTATATCTAAGGGATTTAAGCTTTGAGTCTTAGCTACGGTATATTGAGAGATTTTTTTTTTAGTGAAAAATGAGCCTAAGAATGTTGACTATTTAGATGAATTTTTATTAGTGCTTTTTGATTTATCTTAGTTGTCAGTAAGAAATTTCTGTGAACTGGTTGCTTTTAGAATTAATTGGTTCGAAGAGTTGGATATTTGGATTATCATAAAAATGGCACAGTTAATACCAAGTATCTAGTTTATATTGATTAATTCTAGGAATGATTGATCTGATTATATAAAAAATTTTCATCGACTATTAAGATAAATCATAAAATGCTTTACTCGTTAATATCAAGTAGATAATCCATCAGTATTGTTAGATTAATCATTCATTAAAAAAATTTTACTCGTTAATTTTTTAAAATTAATAATTCGATCTATAGAGGCCTAGGAACTGAATATACTCAAATGAGAGCTGAGGAGGAAGAGATCCTCCTCCCCCATTGTTGAATTGGATCATGCATTTTAAATATGTCGTCTAGCAAATTTTCTTTCCATAACGGTACTTAAAGTTTCTTTCCTGTGACTTTCAATGCAATTAAGGCCTCGTATGATAAATTTTAATACAGTCTGACTCCAGCTTAGGCGGCGTATAATACATTTTAATTTAGTCTAACTCCCTCTAATCTGTGCATTGGCCGAAGTTTGGTCAAATGTCTTAATATTTTGAATTAAATTAAAATATGATTAAGTCATTATTTAATGATCAAATTATAACTTTATTATTAATTTAGTCGTTAAACCATAATTTTCTTACAATCCACTTATAAATCAATCTCTAAAATATTTTATCTTTATTAAAATTCAATCTCATCTTAGTATTTATTCTTCTAAATGCTTTACTACTCCACACTTGTGAAAGTCCAACTTTTATACACCTTAGCACTATTTTTGAAAAACAGATGACTAAAATTTGTAGAGACTAAATCTAAGCATTCCCTTCTTTCACATGATCCCCGTCTGGAAAAACAATTCCAAAATAAACAAAATGAAAGTGACAAGAAATTTACTATTTGGTAAATCGAATCAATAGAACCAATAGAAAAGTAGTTCAAACATGGGTCTTCAAGTCTAATTTAATTAATCAAGTTGAATTTGATCAATATTAAATTTTTCAGGCTTAAATCTACTCTCTTGATAGATCTTATTGAAGTTATGATCCAGGGTTTCATTATTAGATAGATTTATTTGATACTTGATTTACTACTTTCTTTATTTTTGCATAGATTAGGATGGATAGATAAGGACTTAGGCTTGATTGATACTTGACTAGTTAGATCTAGGATTTTTAGAAAAAAAAATTAATATTCATTTTCCTTAAAAGACTTTGTCCAGAAGTTATTGTTTCTCCAATACCTAAGAAGGTCTCATACCTCGTCATAGTCTAGAAACTGATTATTGAAATAGATATTTAATCGACTAACTGTTAAACTTAAATCTAATTCAAATATAAATCAATCCATAAAATTTAATTTAAATTGATGAAAATTAATTTAGAAAATCTAAAACGGATGAGATTGATTTAAGTTAAAAAATGAGAACTAATCTAACCTAATTCAAACTAAACCTAATCAAACTTAAACATAAATCAAACCAATCAAATTTAAAATTAATTTTAGAACTTAATTTCAAAACTTAATTAATTTTAAAACTTAATTAATTTCAAAACTTAATTTTAAATTTTAATTAATTTAAAAACTTAATTATTTTCAAAAACCTTAATTAATTTTAAAATTTTAATTAATCTCAAAATCTTCATTTTCAAATCCTAATTAATTTCAAAGTTTTAATTAATTTCAAAATATTCATTTTCAAATCTTAATTAATTTCAAAATATTAATTAATATTAAAATTTTAATTAATTTAAAAATCTTAATTAATTTCAAAATGAGACAATCAAGTGAGAGGAAGGAGGGGCGACGACTCGGACATGTCGAGAAGGAGGCAGACGATAGCGACGATCGGGGCATCGACCGTGTTGGTCGACGGCGACAAGATCGCAAGGGAGAGGGAGGGGGTGAAGAGAGAATCGGGAGGAGAGGAAGAGAAACCTAGGTTTAAATTTTATACCTTAGGTTAATTAATTAAACTTAAGATTAAACCAATTAAAAGCTAAGTTAATTCCTGGAACAACTCTCACTTAATTGATTTTCTAAATAGGTTTTCTCTAAGCCCAATAAATCCATTCCATTAAAACATATCATACAGACTCCATTTAAATCCCGAAATTTTTTTAAAAATTTCTGAAAAATCCAATAAGCTTACTACTCCAATAACACTTATGATTGAATTTGTCATATCTTACATTCTCCCCCGTTAATAAAAATTTGGTCCCCAAATTTACTGCTCAATTCAAGTATCCTCATCTAAAGGATAACAACTAAGCAGCATACTCATATACCACTCCATCCAAGTATCATATACAAATCTCCAACCGTGAGGGATTAAAGTTCTCTTATAAAACTACAGGATGATCCATTTCCAAATAGATAGTGGTGACTTTATAGGTTATGAGCCCACCCTGCTTCCGCTATTCCCACACTGTTGTCTAGCCCACTGAGGGTAAGATCTACTAGTCATAAATGGTCCTCACAACTACCCCTGATATCGATATCACATACTATCAACAAATCCTCCAACATCTAAATAGTGCGATTAGACTGTTCATCTGTCTAATGGTAGAAAATTGTACTAAAATAGAACTCTATACTCATGGTATGCTATAAAATCTGCCAAAAACTGTAATATGAATCACGGATCTCCATACGATATAATACTCAAAGATATAACATGAGGTCTGATAATCTCTCTATAGTATAACTCTGCTAATTGATCCAAAGAATCCGTCCTACTGATCGATAGAAAGGAAACAAATTAATCAATCAATCAATGATTACCCAAATCTCATCATATCCTCCATGTCCTGGGTAATCCCACAACAAAATCTATCATCATTTGCTCCCAATTCCACTCTAGTATATGAATCTACTGGAACAATCTTGCTAGTCACTGATGTTCAACCTCCACTTGCTGACATACTAGAAATCGAGCTACAAAATCTGTGATGTCTTTCCTCATATCGTTCCACTAATAGGAATGCTTTAACTCTCTATACATTGGGTACCACTCGGATGTATCACAAATCTAGAACGGTGTGCTGTCTGGAGTAACTCCTCTTGGACCGGATGTGACTTAGGAACACACATAATCTCCCATGTAATGAATCTTGTATAAATGATGTCACCATATTTTCAAAATGAAAATAGTAACTACAAACTCCAAAATCATGAGTCAGATAATTCTTCTCATGATCTTTCAACTATCGAGAAGAATATGGAACTACTCGACCATGTTGCTACAGAACTGTACCTAACTCCTAATACAATACATCTATTTAGAGTACAAATCCATCTACACTAGAAGGTGAATCTAAGACGAATGCAACAATTAGTTTTCGTTTCAGCTCCTAAAATTAATCTTGCAAGTCTTTGTCCAAATCTTTCCTAAACAGTCCAGTCAATGACATAACAACGCTGGAGAAACCCTCAACTAATCTCCAGTAATATCCAGCTAAACTAAGGAAGCTACAAACTTCCTATAGTATTTTCGGCTGCTCCCAGTTTGTAATAGCCTCTATTTTTCTGTGGGTCCACTGATATACCTCTGCTACAGACAATAGGTCCCTAAAAATCCCATAGAAGACAATCAAAATGTGAACTACTAAACTTCACGTAGAGATGTTCTCATCGAAGCATCTCCAGACCTATGTGAAGATGGTGTTCGTAATCCCCCTCAGATCGAGAATATATATCACCATATTGTCAATAAAGACAATGCCAACTGATCCAAATTCCCTAGAAATATCAGATTCATCGAGTCTATGAAAACATCAAAGACACTGGTAAACCTAAATGGCAATACCAAAGACTCATAATATCCGCACATCAGGCACACTCAACTGTAAAATCACTAATAATGAGTCTATAATATGATTATCAACTATAAATCATCAAATCTATAAATATCACACATGACACTCCCTATGTCATCATCAACAATAAACACTAAATAATAGATCATCAAATCAAATATCTACCAATAGATCATCCAAAAGACAACATATCACCACATCTGATCTCACAATATCCACCAACCTCAAATTATCCTTAACATCAATCAAATCTAATAGCTTCCTGCACCATGATAGAGAAAAAGGAAGGCATCCAACCTTCAACACCCACTTCCTACAAATATCAAGATATTTACCTTGGTTCAGCATTGCATGTCTATGTTGTACCACTACAGGGAATATATATAGTGGAGAAGTTTATTATCGTATAATTTTTAGTGAGACAAGTCAGCCATGTGCTCACAAATCTAACTTCCCAATTAACATCATGATGTACTATCAAAATGTAAAAATATATCATCATCCCATCAAAAGTATATGACTACAAAAGTCCAAGGGATATCTCTTGACTTTTTGATCGATAATCATCAACTCTCCAAATGATAGAGATACGGTCAATCCCTGAGATATGAGTATAAAAACTCTACTAATCTTATCCAAAAATTTCTAAAGAGTATGTCAAATCTTATCCTTTCAAATACTCAAATATCCATAGTAAAGGAATGACAATCCAAAGTCCAAAGGGTCACTCAACCTCCTGACTGAGAGTCTATCCATCGAGAGGATATCTCCACAACTCTCATAATCTTGTTTATAAATATCCCTCAACAAATATCGATAAAAGATCAAACCCTCTGATTTGAGATATAGACTTCAAGACCTTAAGTAAATAGTCATGTGGTCAAGGTCTTAAGCTACTTGATAAAGACAATGTTAGTTGAGTCGCCTAACCATTGTCTTGTAAACATCCATACTACGATTGCTCCACCTGAGGTTCAGTAACCTCTAGTAACAAGACATGCATACAAGGATAGAGGAACATTATCACTAAATAGCTAGTGGAAATATCTATCAATCGATGTTGTGCCCCTCGAAGATCATCATCTGATATTTCCACTCAGTAACAGTGGAATTTTATAAGTGTTAATCAACTAACACCACCTCTTCCGCATTATTACTGGCCGTATAACTCTAGATATCATCAAAGTTATCTAACCATATTCGATCAGTCTATGTGTTAGGATCTCCCATAGAACAACGTTAGGCGATTCGACTGACCATCGCCTTATAAATCATCATGTCACTAAAGGAGGTAAAGAAATACTCTCTCTCCAAACACCTTAGGGCGCGTTTGGTTCAAGATTATTGCTGATAATCTTGGTAGGTTATCAACAAAAATCTTGTTTTGTTTAGGTAATGAGTGATTCTTGGTAATAAGTGATTCCCGCCACGTCAGTAATTTGGGAATACAACCAGGAATCAGAAAACCTTGAAAGCCTAAGGTTTTCTACGATTCCGAGGTTATCATATTATTTTTTTCCAAAATTACCCACCCAGACCAGCAACTTGCCCTTTCCTCTCCTCGCCTGGCACTCACGGCCTTCGCTTCCTCTTAACTCTCCCTTTCCTCCTTCGTTCCTTTCTTCTGCAGATTAAACACGCCACCTTTCGATGGAGTCAACAACCTTGGTTTTTTGTTGTCAACGCCAACAGGCTGAGCACCTTCTTCAGATTAACTCTCCCTTTCCTCCTTCTGCAGATTAACTCTCCCTTTCCTCCTCCGTTCCTCTTTGCCCTTCTTCTTCGGCATGTTCCACCTTCCATCCACAACCCTCGACATCACTAGCAACGACATATTCAGATCTAGCGGCAGGTTCCTATCGGAGCTAGCCACGGAGGAGGAGGATGCTGCCTTTGCGACACCAATTGTGGCGGCGTTTCCATTTATCATGCCTCAAATCATATTATAATGTGATTTTTATTTTTTAAAATTTAAATTAATTGATTAATCAATTCCTAATTTAATAGAATAATTTAAATATTTTTTTCAACGTTAATATTATTAAGGGTAATATAATAAATATAAAATTAGGTTATATCATTAACTAGATTGAACCAAACAACACTAAGGTTATATTTTATTCCTATAACCTTGGTTATGTGATTACTAAGTAATCACATAACCAAGATTATACACGATGACTTGAACCAAACGCGCCCTTAAAGTAATTACTAAGTGATACCTCAATCTCAAAAAACACCTTCTGCATCTTCCTTCACGCGGTGCCTAGTCACACAAAGGATAAGCAACTAACTTCAATTTTCTCGCACCAGTACAAATCATATATCTGAATATACTCTTCAATTCATACACCTTATAACGGTTGTATCTCATAAGTGTTAAGTAATTAGATATACACTTTTCCACATCAGTAGGGGTCACCTATCCGAATATACCTTCTAGGTTATCCAACCAAACACCTACAGTCCATGGTCAAAGTTCTCATGGAATAAGATACATCGATCCTCTATAGACTGATCAAGTTGATAATAGCATACATCCAATTTAATCCTTACTATGTCTGTACAAGTCATGTACTCAAACGTACCTTCTAGGTAACCAAGCACAAGTAACCCAAGGGTCAAAATCTCTAGAAAATATAGTAAGTCGGTCCCCTACTGATTGAACCAACAAAAGTAAGTTGGTCCTCTACTAACTAAACCAACAAGAGTAAATCAATCCTCTATTGACCAAATCAACTAGGTTAAATCGGTAATCTACCAACCAAACCAACAAGAGTAAATCGATCAAGAATGAATCAGTACTCTACTGACTCAATACGAGTAAATTGATACTCTACTGACTGAGCCAACACGAGTATGCAGGTACTATCTACTACCTAGCTAATAATGGCCGAGGTGGTATGTGACTCAAACTCTCAACCAACTAGTAGTATGAGAAATTAGTAATACCGGTGGTATGGTATAAGGAATCCTTTGAGACTGTAATCCCTGATCTCCAATAGGATTAGGTAGACCTAAACAATAACTGACCCACACATGTTATACACACTACAAATAATTGAACAAGTAACAACAGAAGTGTATGATAACAGTATACAAACATACCTCCTATAGCTTGGAGATGTCCTATAGCTGTCTGGTTCTAAAACATCAAAAAGTCACATCGAGAAAACAAAACATGAAATCCAAAACGTAGGAAATAAATCTCATAACCTTGTAGCTCTGATACCAATAAATTCTCGCACCCCAAAGGATTCCTTGTCCAATAAACAGACAACATCTCCCCTGTAACAGTGACAAATGGAACATGAATACAATGCACAGGGTTACTTACAAGCTATAATCAATAGCCTATATGGTTGGAACATACACAACCATGCAGTTATATACACAACCCACTCGGTTGGAACAAAATGATCACGACCATACAGTTATATAATAAACAACTCACACGGTTGTACTAAAAACATAGCAAAAAAAAGGAAAGCTCATAAACCAAAACGACACACTGCTAGCCAACTGGGTTTTACACCACAACCATCAGAAACATTAAAAGTAGTCACAAGGATACAATGTCAAGTATATAAAAACCAAAGAAATGCAATAAAAGAATAAAGAAAAGCAAAGACCGTTCTCCGATATGACGTGGGACAGGCAGACAGGATACTCCAAGCTACTTTATAATCACTATATGCTATCTGAGGAAAAAGAGAATATACAAATACGGTGGTGAGTGCAAGTCACTCAACATATAATAGATAAGATAGTGCATGGTCTATATAAAATATGGAGATCAAAGTATACAGTCTCAGTAGGGAAATAAGAATATGATCATATACAACATAATCAATGCACATAACCATAACTGACATAATAAATGCACATAACCATAACTGACATACGAATACACATACCAAATCTGGAACCAACACATACGGTATAGTGATCAATAAAGTCACTAGGGATCAACAACAGATCTGCTCGTAACACCTGAGCAATATAGACAACAGTATATACATGTACGATAATGAATATGTATGAAGCATGACAACCATATGCAACAATTATATCTCAGTCAAATGCAGCATATCATAATTACATGTAGCTAATATCTATTAGATATATATGTAAATATATCTCAAAGAGATGCATCGCGCATCATATGCATATACATGTATGTGTCACTCCTACACACCGCTCACAACCGCCACTACATCTAAGTGACCTAACGGGCAGGGCTGTGACAACTGCTCGCTTCTCCAAGCTACCACTACATCAATGTGGCTGAGACGGGCAGGATGCAAAGTAGCTATCTAGCTACATAACAACGAGGGTCACTATCTGCATGACTCGATGCCACCACTACATAGAGTGGTCGAGCAGGCACGACAGGATAAGCTCCACTCCATACCACCACTCCTCCCCTGAGTGGTCGAATGGTCAACTAGAAATGACTGACGACTAGCTCATACCATAAAAGAGCAATGGTCGCCAGCATGTAGTGCAATGATGAGCATGATAAGAATAATCATGATACAGAGTCCGTCATTATCAATGCAACGACTTCATCATCATAAGTACCTCTAAATCCATCTAACACCTATATATAGGTATGGATAGATCCAACTAGTGTCTACTAAATAACAAATACAATAAGTAGCAATACCAGACACGTACATACCATACACGCATACAACCTACAACTTAGGTATAATCAACAAGATATCTCTCACATCACAATAGATACATATGATTATCCACATAGGTATTATCGATATAATTTATTTAATAGTACTACTAGACATATATGCACTCAACCACATAGATATAATTAACAGGAAACCTCCAATAACCACACTAGATACATGTACAAAGAACATAGATACAATCAACATGATTCTTCTAGTAGTACACATCATACACGTACGCACTCAACAATATGTAAATGCACGTTCAACATGATAACACCTATAACACATACCAAACATGTGTACGTTCAACATCATATGCATAATCATCATGCTAACTCAGTCAACAAGACATACCCTACAATACATACTCTATATGTGTATACATAACAGAGTATAATTATTCAAAGCTAAGACTGTATATAAAATAATTAGATCATCTCAAAGGTAAAGTACAAGTATCAAGCAGGATAATAATACAAATAGATTTAAGATAAAGCAGCATAATCCATCAAATAATAACCATACACTAAGTTCAAAGAACTATATAGATGCCAAGAAAGAAATACCCGCCTTTAACTACAGATCGTGTTGGACTGTCTCCACTTTGGAATACTTGTCTCATATCAGTGACTTGCAATAAATCATATGATTACAACAAAATCCCCTCTTATATCAAATATCTACCTAAATTCAAATCCAATCAGGAAACCCTAATTGACTCCACCCAATCCATCCACTTCCTAAAGGTTAATCAACCTATTTTAACAATCTGATTCTAATGACATCATCAAACTAATGCTTCAATCTATCATGTAAGCGGATCTACAAAGTTGTCCGAGATTAACTGATTTCAATTATCCCCATTCCACAATCAACCATTATTTTACTCAATCAACTCCATATAAAAATTGATACACAAGCATACATACCCCAATACTAATTGCTCCCTTGTCAATTCACTATCGTGAATGCTTGCCATCGGAAATTGGTGGTCGAAGCAAGATAAAACTAATGATATCCAAATCAAGCATCTTAAATTACAATCAACACATCCACATCCAAGTATCAACCAAAACACTGATCAAATAACTTCCTAAACAAGAGATTTTACCCATGTATGTGCCAACAAATTCAATTCTTGTAGAGACCAACTTCTAGCAGCTAAGCAGCAGGTTATGCCATCAAGGTTGAAGGCAACATCGATGAGCAAAAGGAGTCGACGATCTGCTCAGGATGGTATGGAGGATGTAGAAGGCGCTCCGATGGTGGCACATGTCGGGGCCACGACTGGCGGTGGTTGTTGCTGTGGTGCTGAGCCAAGGTAGAGACGAGCAATGACGACATTAGGGCATTGACTCGAAGGAGCTCGGGAGAAGAAAAGAAAGGATCAGCATTGGTTGGTAGCTGAGGTGTCAACGGTTGGAAATTGGGAGCAGAAAGGGTCTCACGACAATAGGGAGAAAGGAAGAGAGCGACGGAGGGGCTATGCGACTTTCCCAATGGCCCATGGCATCGCCTCCAGCGATGGTTGTGGCTGCTGCATCTCGGAATCGGATGACGACTAGAAAGGGGCAGCGGCATCAATTCCTCCCTTCTGGCGACTATGACATCAGGCGGTGGGTAGCGTCGTCTACGACAATCAAGTGAGAGGAAGGAGGGGCGGCGACTCGAACAGGTCGAGAAGGAGGCAGATGACGACGCCGATCGAGGCGTCGGCCATGGTGGTTGACAGCGACGAGATCGCGAGGGAGAGGGAGGGGTGAAGAGGAAATCAGGAGGAAAGGAAGAGAAACCTAGGTTTATAATTTTATACCTTAGGTTAATTAATTAAACTTAAGATTAAATCAATTAAAAGTTAATTTAATTCCTCAATCAACTCCCATTTAATTGATTTTCTAAACAGACTTTCTCTAAGTTTAATAAATCTATCCCCTTAAAACATATCATACGGACTCCATTTAAATCCTAAAAAAATTCTGAAAAATCTAATAAGGTTATTACTCCAATAACAATTATTATTGAATTTGTGGTATCTTACGTTAACAGTTTTCAAAATTCAAATTTAATCATTGAAACTTAAATGTTTCTCAAAATTTAAATTCAATTATTTTTTTCAAATGTTAAATCTAATTATTTTTTAAAACTTAATTAATGTTTTTAATTAATTTCTCAACCTAATTATTTTTTAAAATTTAATAAACTTAAGATTAAAATCAACTTAAAAGTTAAGATTAACTTAATTCCATCTTATACAAACTCAAATCTTAACATTTTTTATAACATAAAATGAGTGAGATAGAAAATTAGAAAAATAAGTGACTATTTTAAAACTTATTTTTGCATGCTTGGACTCTATGGATGATAATTATGCCATTAATTTTACCTAATTTTAAAGTTAACTGTCTTCTCAAACTTAAAGCACTTATTTTTAAAAAAATCATTTTTTAAGACATAAATCAAGGAGGAGAAAAAGAGCATTAAAAGTTACTATTTTTAAAAATTAAACCATTTTGAAAAAAATTGTTATCAAAAAATTAAGTGTTGTTTTCAAAAGGAAAGTGAAGGCTTTTAAAATCAAATACTTTTTCAAAACTTAAAGTCAAAGTTCTTTTTCAAAGAGATTCTTTTTAAAGTTAAGTATTTAACTAATTATTATTGAAATAAAATTCTTATTAAAGATAAGTATTTAACTAAGTATTTTTTCAAGAAAAGAAGAAAAGTTAAGTATTTTTATTCGAAAAGAAAGTTAAGTGATATGTTTTAAGGGAGCTTAAAGTAAAAATTTTTTGGAAAAAAAATTAAAAGTTAGTTTTTCAAATTTAGATATTATTTTTTTAAAGTTAACAACTTTTTTCTTTACTTAGTTTTTTTAATATATATGTCGAAGGGAAGAAATGTGTTAAAAATAAAATAAAAAGTTTTATTTTGAAAGAGTAACATTTAAGGGGGAGTGGATAACATTTAAATTTATTTCTTTTTGATTTGAAAAATGTTACTCGAAAACTTACTTATTATTTATTATTTTTTCTACATATCTTACTATTTTGAATGTTTTTACTTAACTTTAAACTATATTGTCATAAATCAAAAGAGGAGAGATTGTTTATGCTAGAAGTACTAGTTAATTAAACTTGTGTTTTGATATTGGTAAAGGTTCAAGATTAGACTTTAGAGGGTATTTTAAGTTTTACAATTTAATTTAATTTTTAACAAAAAAAATAGCAAATAATATAGTTCTTGTTTTTTTTTTCTGTTTCTATTTATTTAGGTTTTTTGTTTTTTATTTTTAATAAAAAATAAAAAGAAAATATAAATATAAAAAAAAGGAAATATAAATAAAAAATATTTATTATTTTCTATTTTTGAACAACTAATTAGAAGAGAAAAAAGAAATAAAAAAAAGGGAAAAATAGAAAGAAAAGAAAAACAAAAATAATAAAAGATACCTTGGTACATTTTTGAGTTTCTGCCTTTCGTTTTTTGAGTAGCGATGAAATTGGCATAGCAAGGATCGATTTGGATCTCGTTGGATAAGGATTCAGCTACGCAATTGATGGAAATGGAGGCCGGCAGTACGTCAGCATCCTCTGGAGGAACGCAAGTGCACTGCCACCCGCCACTACAGTCTAGAGGTAAATGTTTTCCCCTTACCACCGACGAATTTTGTGTTGTGCAATTATGTTGAGGGATTATCTGTTGACGCACTGGGATTTTCCTTCAACTGCAATCTATTGAACTTATTTAACTACGAATTCTTTATTTTTGTTTAAATTTATCTGTATAATTGTAATCTATTTCGAGATCTTTATTTAACTATCTTTTATCATCAGATCAGTCCTCTAAATTATCTAGATTTTTACTTAACATTTATGATCTCAAGACTTTCACCTAGTATTCTCGATCCTAAGCTTTTCCGTCTGGTGTCTGTAACTCCAGAATTTTTCCCTAGTGTCCTCGACCCTAAGATTTTGTCCAACGTCCTTGGCCTACCAAGTCTTTGCCCAATCTCACGGATCAGGACTTCGTTACTTGACCACATTTAGGATTTTTCCATATTTTGCGTAGCCTCAACTAGGACTTTCACTTTGCATAAGATCACTTAGGACTTTCCTACACACTTAGTTTAACTCGTTAGATTACAATATGGCTTAACTTTGAACATTTGCTAATATTAAAATACAGATTTGATTAGTTAGTGCTTCCAGCACCAATAATCTTCCTCTTTTTTATTTATGATAATTTAGTTCAAAGTTAAGTAAAAATATTCAAAATAATAAAGTAAGATTCGTAGAATAAATAACAAATAACAAGTATGTTTTCAAATAACATTTTTCAAGGTAAAAAGAAATAATAAGTTTAAATGTTACTCACTCCCTCTTAAATGTTACTCTTTCTTAAAATAATTTTTTTTAACTTTATTTTTAACACATTTCTTCTCCTTTGACATGTATAAAAAAATGTCTCGCCACTAAGCAAGCGACTGAGAGAAAATTACAGCTTGTCTGTTAAGTATAAATATGATCATTGATCGAGCGGCTAAATACAGTAAAATCAATTGAGTGGGAACGCTAAGCGGACGATTAAGTACCATTTCTGTAAAGGCACGTAGGACGATGTACGTAACTTGTTGAGAAGTGGTCCTTTGGCCAATGAGTGCAAATGCCTACGATAAACATATGACCATATGGTCATTAAGCACAAGGAACCCTGCTCATAACTTGGTCATAAGGCACAAGAGTCTAGGATCTTGATTCGAATAGACGATCGTTGGACACAAGGAACTCCGCATATAACTTGGTCATAAGGCACAAGAGTCTAGGATCTTGATCTGACTGGACGATCATTGGGTACAGGGACCCCTACTTATAATTTGGTCATAAGGTGCAAGAGTTTGGGATCTTGATCCGACCGAACAGTCATTGGGCACAGGGGCCCCTGCTTATAACTTAGCCATAAGGCGTAAGAATCTGGAACTTTGATTCGACCAGATGGTCTTTGGGCATGGGAAACCCCGTTTATAACTTAGTTGTAAGGCGTAAGAGTTTGGGACTTTGATCTGACCAGACGGTCATTGGGCATGGGGAACCCCGCTTATAACTTGGCCATAAGGTGCAAGAGTATGTGACTTTGATATGATCAGACAGTCATTGGGCACGAGGCACTCCACTTATAACTTGGTTGTAAGGTACAAGAGTTTGGAAGCTTGATCCCATTGGACGGTCGTTGGGCACCGAAAACCCTATTTATAACTTGGTTGTAAGGTGCAAGAGTTTGGGATCTTGATTTGACCAAACAGCCATTTGGCACAGGGAACCATGCTTATAACTTGGCCTTAAGGCACAAGAGTCTGGAATTGTGAACCGACCGGATGGTCATTGGAATCTCGATTATAACTTGACCCTGAGGCACAAGAGTCTGGAATCTTGATCCAACTGGACAGTTGTTGGGCACGAGGAACTCCGCTTATAACTTGACTCTAAGGTACAAGAGTTTGGAATTGTAAATCGGCCGGATAATCATTGGGTATGAGAAACTCCACTTATAACTTGGCCTTAAGGCTCAAGAGTCTAGAATTGTCAACCGACTAGATGGTCATTGGGCACAGGGAACCCCATTTATAACTTGACCCTAAGACACAAGAGTCTGGAATTGTCAATCGACAGGATGATCCTTGGGCACGAGAAACCCCGCTTATAACTTAGCCATAATGCATAAGAGTATGGAATTATTAATCGATCGGAAGGTTGTTGGGCACGGAGAACCCCGCTTATAACTTGGTCACAAGGCACAATAGTCTGGGATTTTGATCCGGTCGGAGGCTCGTTGGGCACAGGGAACCCCGCTTATAACTTGGTTGTAAGGCGCAAGAGTCTGGGACTTTGATCTGATTAGACAGTCGTTGAGCACAAGGAACCCTGCTTATAATTTGGTTGCAAGGCGTAAGAGTGTAGGGCTTTGATCCAACCAGATGGTCATTGAACATGGGAAACTCTGCTTATAACTTAAACATAAGGCGTAAGAGTCTAGGACTTTGATCCGATAGGACGGTCATTGGGCGCACTATCAATCTCCTTCAGGAGGAGAAACCTCTTACAGCGTTGAAGCACAAAAAGAAAGAAGCTAATCTAAACAGTGGAAAGCGCAACAGTGTTTTTACAATTTCTGAACTGATTCTAAACTTCTGGACCAAGGCTATATTTATAGTCTTGGTCGGGGTGTCTGGAAGGGGTTCCGGGCGCCCTGGGGGGATAAAACTTTATCCCCAACATTCAGATCCCGTTTGACGTAATCTGGTCAACAAATCAGGTTCGGGCGCCCGGAAGGGTTCCAGGCGCCTCAAAGCCAAAAGTCAACAGTGGTTGACTTTTTCATCCGGGACCTCTGCTCCGGTTCGGTTCGTCTTGGTCCGGGTCTTCTATTCCGGATCCGTTCGCTTGGGTGATCTCTGCCATCCGGAAAAGGGCTCACCCGAACCCAACTTCCGGTCTTCTCGAGTGAGCTTCCCTCCGGCTTCTCATCCCTCGGAATCGTCACGTGTTTCCTTCTCGTTCGCCGGCGTACTCATCCGCAGTCTTCGTCCCTCGGACGCACCGCGTGCCGTCCTTCTCGCTAGTTGCGTTTCTTGCTCCCCGAGCAATCTTTCACTCCGACTTTCGTCCCTCGGAATCACCGCACGCTTCCTTCTCGTCCACCGGTGTACTCTTCCGCAGCACCTCATCCCTCGGACTGCCGTCCTTCTCGCTAGCTGCGTCTTCCGCTCGACTACCTGTACTCCTAAGCTCCTGCACACTTAGACACAAGGTTAGTAACAAAAAGGACCTAACTTAACTTGTTGATCACACCAAAATAACCTTGGGGTTCCAACATATTTCGTAGTTGTTACAACGTGAATGTTAAACTATAAACTTTGAGATGTCATAACTTTTGATTTGGATTGAACCATGAAATACATAATATATCAAATCGAAGCTCGTTTATAGATCTTTGATTTGATAGATTGTGCATCTCGTGGTTCAATTTGAGTTAAAAGTTATAGTCTCTCAAAATTTACCTAGCATACACATTGTAGTAGCTACAAAACTATAGTTGTTACAACTACAAGTTTAAAAATTTAAGATATCATGACTTTTGGTTCATGTTGAATTATAAGACGTACAATATATCAAATTGAAGCTTGTTTAAAGATATTTGATTTGATATATTATTCGTTCTATAATTCAATCTGAATCAAAAGTGATGATCTCTCAAAATTATAATTTATAATTGTAGCGATTATAATTTCGTAGCTACTGCAACATATTGTTGATCTTCAAAAGACTAGCAACAACATATTGTCGATCTTCAGAGGATCAACAATAATATGTTGTTGGTCTTCAAAAGATCAACAAGAAAGACCAGCAACAATGTATTGTTGATCTTCTGAAAGCCAGCAACACAGTATTCATTAGTGTGTTGTAACAACTACGAACATGTTGTTGATCTTCAGAGGATCAACAATAACATGTTGTTGGTCTTTAGAAGATTAGCATGAAGACTAACAACACATTGTTGTCGATTCTCTGAAGACCAATAATATGTTGTTGTTGATCTTTTGAAGTTCAGCATCGTATTATAGCAAATACGAAATCGTAGCTGCTGCATCTATAAGTTATAATTTTGAGAGGTCATAACTTCCAATTCGAGCTGAACTATAAGACGCATAATATATCAAATAATTGAAGATTTTTTAACAAACTTCGATTTGATATATTTTGCATTTTGTGGTTCAACCCGAACCAAAATTTATGACCTCTTAAATTTGAACTTGTAGTTGTAGCAACTACGGTTTTGTAACTGCCATAATATGTATGCTAGGTAAATTTTGAGAAACTATACTTTTTAACTCAGATTGAGCTACGAGACACATAATATATCAAATCAAAGATCTTTGAATGAGCTAGAGATGTCCAAATTATTTCAAACAAATTGTTCTACATCCTCGGCTAACCCGCAGTAATATACTCATGCTCTCAAACACCAATAAGATACACTGTATCGAGACTAGTTTTTTTCAACTCATTTTTGACATGAGAGATGAAGTTGAAAGATGACTATAAATGGTTTGATGATGATACTCCCTATCTGATACTACAAATGAGTTCAAGGGACTCATTTATGATGGACAAAATTAAATTTTTTATTTTTAGAATGTCCTATATTCATCAGTTGGCTTCGTCCCAAAAGTAATTGATAGACTTAGAGATGTCCAAATTACTCTAAAATAAAGTTCTATGTGCTCGGTTAAGTGTCAATAATATATACACTCATGCCCTCAAACACCAATGAGATATACTGTATTGAGTCCAATATTTTTTTCAATTCATTTTTAACAAGAGAAATGATGTCGAAATATGACTATAAATGGTATGACAATGATACTCCCTATTTGACACCACAATTGAGTTCATGAGACTCCCCTATGATGGACAAATTAAAATTTTAATTTTTAAAATGTCCTATGTCCATCAATTGATTTCACCCCAAAAGTGGCTAATGAACTTAGGGATGTCCAAATCATTCCAAAAAAGTTCTATGTGCTCAGCTCAATCTCAGTAATAGATCTATGTTGTCAAACACCAATGTGATAGACCATATTGAGATCTATTTTCTTCCAACTCATCCCCAACATGAGAAATAATATCAGAAGCTCATTATAAATGGTATGACGATGATACTCACTATGTGATACCACAAATGAGTTCATTGGACTCCCTTATGTTGGATAAAATTAAATTTCTGATTTATAGAATGCCCTAGGTCTATCAGCTGATTTTGTCCTAAAAGTGACTTATGGACCTAGAGAACTCAAAATGATATAAAATCATGACTTATGTGCTCATCTAGTTCTCTCGACTATATCCATGCCCTTAACCATCGATGTAATACATCATATTGTGAGCAACAATTTTTTTTAAACAAACAATAGAAATTCATTCCTTAATTTGTCAAATTCAATACCATTTTACAGAAAAGCTTGCGATTATATTGGCTAGGAAGAGCTAAGTTCTTTATATTATCTAATAAAAAATCAAGCTCTCCAGTCTTTTCAAGTTTTCTAGATGATTCCATGTAGTAAAATATCTCAAGTGGTCTTCCTTGGTATGCTGCTTACTTTAGATCCTTTCATTATCCTTAGTCTTTTACAAGAAGAGATAAATATTCTGTAAATAACAATTAAAGAGATTCATGTTAAATCAAAAGAAAAATTAATAAAGCATACTTAATGCTATTATAATTAGAATAGAAAATAATCTCTTTGTATTATTGTTCAAATCTAGTACAAGATTATGACGTTTCATAATATAATTTATTCCACGACCATTTCATTTCCACATTATTTTCAAAAGGTAGAATATTTGAATAGCAGCAATTAAATATAAGGATAAAAAGAACTAGAACTAAATAATTGATATATTGTTAATGAACCTTTTGCATATATTAAGAAAATCAGTCCAATCCAAGTAACTAGTTAGAAACCTAAAATTTTGGCGCAAAAATATTTGATCAAAGTGACAACAAAAAGTCTAACAAATCAATCGTTATATGAAAAAGTCTATGCTAACTTAAAACTATATTCTTGGACAAATCAGTTAGGAGGTCATCTATACTTTTTTGTTAATTTTAAGTGAATCATAAAATAAATAATGGAAGTTATCTGCCCCTAAGAAATATTTATAAATTCTAAATTGATTCTTTCAAAGATATAAGTCATAGTATATGATCTCAGTTTAAACAAATAAATATTACAAATCAAGATAATTTCATCTACAATATGGTACAAAATAAGAGAAGAATAAGCTAGTTGAAGATGTGATTTGCAATAACTAAAAGTAGTCATCAATCAATGTTAAGTAATCAGACCTGTGATACCTTTCTTGTATTTTTTTTAATATACAACAATTGGAAGGACATAATGACTTGATTATGTATAGTATATGTATGTGAAAATTTAAGCACCAATCTTTCATCACCAAAAGATATGAAATGAAAAAAAAACACAACACATATCTGACTACAAGTAGTATCTATTTCTAATACAAAATGTATAGCAAAGATTGTTAAGAGATCACCAATCATGATCGATCATTATAAAAGTTCATTTGTCTTGATTCTTGAGCACTTTTTCTACCCTCATCAGAAGGAATGATCGAAAATTAACTAAAATAGGATAACCCTCCACAATATCTTCATGTAATCCAAAATTCAATTAGATAAGAACATCGAAGTATTTTTTAACTCATCAAATTTAATGTGATTGCCTTAAACATAAATTACTGATTCCACCTATCCTTCAAATCAGTCCAAATTTTAGTAGCTAACTCATCATTATTCACGCTATTGGCATGAGCAAATTCAATAGTGTTGGGAGTGCATGATAAAACCATGTCATTACTATGAGAGAAAGTTTTATTAGTCAATGTTTGTTTCTCGATATTTCTATTGATAAAATGCATTTTTTTTTAGTGATGAGAGATATACTCATTGAACGAGTCCAAGTAATTGTCATCATTCAAATGTTTTGGGGATCCAAACAATTCCGGGATCATCTAAGTATTGAAATAGAAATGAATTAGAAATGTCAACAACAATATTTCCTCCAACTTTTTTTGATGAAGAAGTGGAATCTATGATTTTAGATGAATACTAAAAAGGAAGGAGGAGGTATTATGGAAAAGAGAATGAGAATAGATATATGATTTGGTTAATCCAAAAATGGGTACACATTTTGGGTAATACGCAAAACTAATATATATATACAGTTTTCATCTCCTGCAGTGATAGTCCTGCGGTTTCGTGCGGTTTGGTGATGTGGCAAGTTCCATGTCGTCATCCACTGTGGTGAGAAGTTTGGACGCACAAAAAACTTTTAACGCCCAGAAACCCATTCCTCGCATTTTCCTCTCCATAGAACCCTAGTCGCCACTCCTCTCTCTCCAAATTACTTCTCTCATCGAAGTTAGGATGTGAGCTCTCTTGCAGCGACGCGCTACATTCCCGACCTCTAGCCACCCTCTCTTGTGGAAGCTACGACTCTCTCACAAAGAGCCCTCTCCTGCCACGAGCCCTCTCTCGATCGGTGAGCTCTCCCTTGATGCGAGCCCTCTCCTTCCTTTCTCTCATCACTTGCCGATGAACTAGGGTATCACTCTCCGCTGAACCAGGGATTCACCTCAACAAAGTAGGAAGTTGATTGTTAAAATCTCCTCTCATTTATTGATGCAAGAAGTTCATTTGGTGCCTTGTCAAACATATGATCCAAACATTTAATTGAGTTGAGGGATTGAGCTTGGGAATTCTCCCTTACAAATTTATTTTTTTTTAACTCTTCGTAAAACTTAGCTTCTTCTGATATTGCTACTATTTGATGAATATGTTTTTTGATGGATGTGTCATTAGGTGTATGTCAACTTAGAGCATTGATTGGAATGGTTGTAATGCATGGTTTCAAAGTTTTGTGGCTTCTCTGCTCCTCTGCTCTAGAATGCTCTATCTTTTCAGAATGTTAGCTATTGAGATATAATAGATCAAAATGTTAGCTATTGAGATATAATCTAATTAATAAAAATTTGATTATTAGGTTGCTATTTCATGTCATCATCCAGTTATAGCAGTATCGACAATATGAGATTTGAACCTGTAACATGTAGAAACTATGGACAAAGAATATTTGTGTGTGTTTCTAAATCAACCAAGAATCCTGGAAGACAGTATTGCAAATATGGGCAGTATGGATGACAAAAGTGGGTGACTATCGATACTAATTCATCCTATAAAATTGAAAGTGAATATAATACTTCTCATGGATATAATTTGGGAATAATCAAAGTTTCAAAATTAATTTGGATATTAATAATGGTAGACTTGATTCTCTTAGCGATAATCTTGATTTGGTTGTTAATTCATCTAGTTAGTTAGTGTTAAGTAATGTTGGTGTTGTAATGTAACTGGCTAAATGTTTATAATTCTGGATGCAAACATGATTTGTTAGTTTATATCGTTAAACACTGTTGAATAATATTGGTGTTGTCATTTCAACTTGTATACTGCTATAATTCCTTGCTCTGGCTAAGTACTTGTTTTGCCATGAGTCTCGATCAAACAGTCTAAACCTTTTCTCCATCCACAATTGTCACTCTTGTAATTTGGATCAAGTTGAGTTGTTAAATGTTTGCTACTATTTAGCATTTAGTAAACCCTACACTTTTTATTGGAAGATGTAACAATTCACTTTAGCTTATCATTTATATGGAACTAATGGACTTCACAGAGCAAACACTTAACCCAAAATTAGGTTCATATATGTCGTTAAGACTGATATGATTATTATCTTCAATTGATATGATAATTGACACATTGTCATATACAAAATATAATAAAATTAATTTGTGTTTGTAAAAAAAAATATAATAAAAATACAAAATAGAATCGACACGTACTCTTACTGTAAATTGGGACAGTTATGCTTGTCATGTGACACTCCTCGATGCCCGCATCCATGACAAATCCTGAAATTTGAGGTTGATTTCTCCTTTGATGATTTCAATCTCTTTCCACATCCCTTAATTCTTATTGTAGGAGAATCAATAATACCAAGACCCTCATCAATAGATTTTTTTTTTTTTTACTTCTATCATTACATGTTATACTAATGGACATCTCTTTCATTTTGTTGTAGATACAATAGAATTATTCCTCCAAGAAGGTTGTCCTCTCATTACTCATAGTGCATCATTAACTAATACTGAAGCTTTATAGGATAACCTCGAGTGCCTCAATATCAAATACCTTTCTGAACCTGGATCATCAAAGACATTTTACTCCCCTAAAGCATATATTGCTCCAACTTCTGAATCTCATGTCCATTATTTGAGTATATACATATCAGGCAAAAAAAAAACACTTGGTTGATACAAAAAAATGATAACATATGTTTGTATAGAATGCTCTCAAACTCAAATTTTGTGCAGCTACACGATATGTAATCCCTTTGTTTGTCATGTGTGAGCACGCTTGATTTTGAGGAAGAAGAACTTTAAAATTTCATCACGTGGTAAACCACTAAGGCAACTCCTATAAATGTTTGTTGCACATAATAACTATGACTCTCAGTCATTTCACTTTGAAACTCCATCCATTTCTTTTTTGTGTACAGCTTAACCATTTGAGTTTCTATTGGCTAGATTATCTTAACCTTGGGATGCTCATTCATATCAATATGGTCCATAACTAATTCATTGTATTTTTGTGTCTCAATGCTCTATTAAAACGGGTGATAAAATCTATTAATGAGTTCTTATTTGAGATATATTTCTTGAAAATTACATGTGAGCCTTCAAATATTTGACTACTTGATATTCCTGTAGAAAATACATGACTAAAATATGCTGGCACCCATTTATGTCGTAATTCATATATCAAGGACAACCAATCATTTTTTTCTAAGTTAGTACACTTGATAGTCTCTTCCCATGACTTCTCAAAATCATCAGGTATTGTAGAATTTGTAATGACATTCTTTATGCTGTGATAGTGGTTTCAAAAAGTCAAAGGGTCTAATTTATTTGAGAATTTGTTCAATATGTGTCGCAAATAATATCGATGCACTATTTGAGGAAAAATCTGTATAATAGCTTTTGTCATAGCAGGATCCTGATTAGTGATGATAATGTTTGCTATACTTTTAGGCATGACTTATAAGAACTTTGTAAGCGACCAAACTAAAGACTCAGTTTTCTCATAACTAAGAAACCCACAACCAAATAGAATTATTTGATGATGATAATTAATTCCTACAAATTGTGCCAAAATTAAACCATATTTGTTGGTGTTATATGTTGTATCTGTTGGTGCAACCTTAGGTCAAGGTTGACCTGGTTGACCCGGTTGACCCGACTCGAGTTGACCTGACTCGAGTTGTATTTTGATGTTTGACAAGAACAAAAGAGTTGTATGTTGAAGGGAGTTTGGCATGGTGAAAAGTCCAAGCAGGGAGCTTGGCACGGGAAAAGTCCAAGTATGGAGACTTGGCACGGAAAAGTCCAAGCAGGGAGCTTGGCACGGGAAAAGTCCAAGTATGGAGACTTGGCACGGAAAAGTCCAAGCAGGGAGCTTGGCACGGGAAAAGTCCAAGTATGACTCAAGTTGTATTTTGATGTTTGACAAGAACAAAAGAGTTGTATGTTGAAGGGAGTTTGGCATGGTGAAAAGTCCAAGCAGGGAGCTTGGCACGGGAAAAGTCCAAGTATGGAGACTTGGCACGGAAAAGTCCAAGCAGGGAGCTTGGCACGGGAAAAGTCCAAGTATGGAGACTTGGCACGGAGAAGTCCAAGTATGGGAACTTGGCAAGTGGAAGTCGGAGAAGGCTCGGTAGCTCGTTCTCCGGACTAGGTCAGAGAGGGCTCGGTAGCTCGTTCTCTGGACCGGATGGAAGTCGGAGAGGGTTCGGTAGCTTGTTCTCCGGACTGTGGTCAGAAAGGGCTCGGTAGCTCGTTCTCTGGACCGGATGTGGAAGTCCTAGTGAGTGAAGCCAGGCAGTTGGAGAAAGTCCTGGTGAGTGAAGCCAGGCAGGGGA